>NC_090442.1:663935645-668735645 GCF_031143425.1 Pleurodeles waltl
TAAACAAGCAAATAGCAATTCATAATATATCGAATGATTAAGCAATATAAGTCAGTCAGTCTAAGTCACCCTAAGTCACCCTTGTCAGCCTACCTATCTCCGAATTAACATCAGCATATGGCTCTTCATGCTAAAACAATTTAGTCAAAAATCATTAATTTGGAAATAATTTATCTAAAAGAGAAAACGTTTTAAACAGCGCAGTTGGTAACTAGAAAGAAAAGCATTCATTAGTCAGTCAGGTTATAGCTACCTATCCAAGATAGATCAGCAACGAGCCAGACTTCGTCTCTGGGACATTAGTCATCAGCAAGGCTCAGGCTCACAGAAGCAAGCCCATGTTTTCAGCTCTTTAGACAGCGTCTCCTGACGTCATCAACTTTCGCCTCTCCGTTCTGATTTTTCCCTTCATATCATTACTTTTTATTAGGATCTCTCAGTCCGTCCCACAAATTGCCCATTGGTCAACCTTATCAGGGGTTATGACTCTAACTTATAATTTTTGTTTACCACTTGTCTATGTTATTTTGAGAGTCAAGTTCCATTAACATGATTGGTTCGTCTGTCGATGAGAACATCATCCAGTTCTTCAGGTAACAAAATTGTTGCTCCCAGCTCTTAGTCTGTAGCTCCATTGTTCAAGTCCTGGGAAAGTACATTTAGCCTACCCTACACATAATTGTATCAATTTGTTCTTATCGTCACCTGTCCGCTGGTGAGTTTGCAGTTTTCGCTTAGCAGAGCTCATAGTTTAACTCTGTACAGTTCAAGGTTCTTCTCTCCAGTTCCAGTCTGCGGCAGCTCATCGAGTCTCCATGTTTAAGCAAGCAAGGCCTAAAGCTGACTAGACCTCTGGCTAAACTAAGAACATATGGCATTACAAAACATAGATTATATAGTTAATTATGATATAGTAATACAAACTTTAAAACATTTCATAGTATTTAGTACTTTTAGCACAGATGGTGACCACTCCTGTGGGCACATTTTGCACATTAAATGTTATTTCATTTATTAATATTGTTCTTTTCATTAGTATGTATACGCAAGTCATTAGCATATTCTCATATTAGCATATCTGCTCCAACAATAGTATGACTCAATGTCAGCTGTTCCGATGCCCCTCAGGTAGGTAGATTTAAAGCATTTGTTCAAAGCATTGCAAGGGTGCCCTGCATCCCATAAGGAGGTACAAAGCATCAAGTTTATTTTGAAAAACATAGTTTGTAGGATGTCATATGGGTAACTTTGGAGCTGTTAGAGGAGTTGAGGCAGAGATACCATTTTAAAAATGGACGCTCTATCAAGAAGAGAAAGAGGCAATAAAGACCATGACTGAATGTTGGTATTAAGTTTATGTAGGAGAGGGCGAGATGTTCCTGGCCCATGCCCTACCTACTCCCATCAAACTTGTAACTTGTTTTTGTCTCCTCAAGAACAAAATCCCAAAGTGGCATTTCGTTTAAAAAAAAAAAAAAAAACGAATGAAACCGCAAATTCTGAGTTTTCACCCACAATATGGGGGGCATTTAAACGTTTCCTGGTGCTAGTTTTTTTTACAGTGGTAAATGATAGTAAAAAAGTGGCCATTTGACCACCCACTCTAAATCAGGGTGGTCGAGTGGCAAAATCTTAAATGACCTTTAGTCCATCAGGCTGTCAGAGGACTATGTCTGCAATGCAGGTACATTAGACTCTGACCCTAACATACATAAAGTGGCCATCTATATTGTAACAAATAGTAAATTACATCCTACATACATTAAGAGACAACAAGTTGACATTGAAAGTATTTAAAATGATCAATACAATTCATATTGCAAACTGATTGAGAAACAGTGAGGTTTGTTAAGTGCTGCATTGTGATCAATTACAAGACAGACTACATACTTCATCTTCTTAGCCATAGAGAAGATAGCAATAGTAAAAACCTATCAAACTTGACGAGCACCCAGCTATGACCCATTCAGCTCCACTTTTAACATACGCAAGCTGTCACCACTTCACTGAGTAGTTAGTGAATCCCACCTGTTAAGGGTCACAGTTACTAAAAGCTGTTAATTTCTTTAGCAATTGTTCTCCAATACTTTAGAAAATGGCCCGACAGCTGACCGGAATCACCATTTAAACAAATACCCACTGGAGTTAAACATGTTTAAATGCACAAACATCTGAACATAGGTTTTAACCAATATTTTCACGTGGCTACAAGGTTAGGGTATATGCAAGTAACATGAATTGACCCAGAAGCCATCCCACACAAGCGGCACGATTGATCTGAGGCTCACCCTAAGGAATGGGACGTGGACAGGGAGGAACTTTAAGAAACACTATAAGCTCTTTGAAGAAGGTTACTCCTATCATCTTTGTAACAAGGTTGGTCACTGGAAGAGGAAGTGCTCATACAATCCTGATCAAGTGATGACTGACGCTCCAGTCTCAAATTTCGTGGCACAGGGAGAACTTCCCCCTGTACCCAGACTCCTTATGGCAACCTCAAAAACCCAGAAACAAGGTTTACCAATAATGCTCCTTATGCCTTGTGGTAGGACGCCGTGTGCCGGGCCGAGAGGGAAGTACCCCGGGAGCACTTCGCGTCTTGCAGAGTCCGTACAGAAAGGGGCGGGGGCACCTTCAAACTGCCCAAGGCTGGGAAAACGCGATGGGCATCAAAATAAAGAAGGTACAGCGTAACAACAGGATGTGATGCTATTAATTGTGTTTGACCAATGACTTTGTGTTTCACCACTGCGCATATTAGTTGCTCAATGTTCACCAGTAGCACATTATGGGCCTGATTACAACTTTGTAGACGGTGTTAATCCATCCCAAAAGTGATGGATATACCACCCGCCGTATTACGAGTTCCATAGGATATAATGGACTCATAACACGGCGGGTGGTATATCCGTCACTTTTGGGACAGATTAATACCCTCCTCCAAAGTTGTAATCAGGCCCTATATGTTTTGTTAAGTTTAGCTGCCTATTGGCTTTGACATGGCATTAGACATTACATTCTGTATTCAGTTTAGCTGCCTATTGGCTTTGACATGGCATTAGACATTACATTCTGTATTTAGTTTAGCTGCCTATTGGCTTTGACATGGTAGTAGACATTACATTTTGTATTCAGTTCAGCTGCCTATTGGCTTTGACATGATATTAGACATTACATTTGATATTTAGCTTAGCTGCCTATTGGCTTTGACATGACATTAGACATTACATTTGATATTTAGCTTAGCTGTCTATTGGCTTTAACGTGGAATTAGACATTGCAGTTGAGACATTGCAGATGAGCTGTGTTTTTCCAAGCTGTGTTTTTCCACAAGATGGACCAAGCTGTTTTCTTCACACCAGACTTTAGCTGATAAGAGCACGTAGATTGTGTGTTTACCTCGCAATCCAGTCTGAGAGCGAGTGAGCTCAGGAGAATTGGCCCCTCTCCAAGGTTCTTCAGCTCTCACACTGAGTTTGCTTTTAAGGATGACTCTGAGCTACAGTGAGTTAGATTTAAATCTGCTTGACTTCAGACAGAAACCAGATGTCAGTTGCCTGCCTCCCGTTTGGGTAGAGAATCTCTTTCTTGCAGTTGACCGGAGTCATCAACTTGCAGACCCCAGAAAGATGAGGCTGAGCTATAGGCCCTACGGTGATGACATTTTGACTTTTATGCTTTGCTTTGAAGTTATGCTCTAAATGTCTTCACCTATATTTGCTGTGTACATTGCAACTGAGAAGTACTTTGATATATTTTGCTTTCATTGCTGCAACTACTTTTGAATGTGTGCTTCCAATCTACTAATTTTGTCTCTCAGGAACTTGTGGGTGGGGAATTAATAACAATAAATGTCTTCTTTAAACTCAGAAGTGCATTCCAGAGAGGTTCTGTAAGCTTGGTTATGAGATAAGAGGGAAAGCAGAACACAGGAGGAGAGAGAACAGCGTGGGAGAGACGAAATCAACAGGAGACCGAGAAACGAGAAACGTGGAGGCAGGAAGACGAAGTTCGGTCAGGAGACGGCGGGCCGCAAGTTCAAGAGGGAGAAGTGCCACACGGAGACAGTGAGACACGGCAGCCCAGAAGGGTATTGCCACCAGGAAACAAAGTTACAGTAAACTCGGGGAACGGAGGAGGGAGAAGACGCGCTGGAGCTGGTCACTTTCAAGGAAGAATGTGGCCAGATCAGGTATGGGGGTGTACTGGGGATGGGGAGGTAATATGAAGAACACCACAGACAAAGCATGAAAGCACTGGGTGAATGAAAGGGGGGGGGGTTGTACGAATGCAATAAAAGACACACAATCATTGAGTATACAACCAAGGAAGGCACGTGGTGAGAAGGGGTAGCACTTTACTAACTCAGAAAAGAAAACAGTTATAAAACTAAAACAACAGTATTGAGGCCTGAGAGAAAGAGAGAAAGAAAACCGAATAATACAAGAAGAAAAGTAAATCTGCACTAACTACACCGGCCACGGAAACAGAGGAAATAGGGACATTAAAAAGATAGAAGAGGAAAAGAAATAAAACGGTGGGAACAGGGTGTCAGTTATCAACCAACGTACCTTCTAAAGGGCTTCTGCTTTCTCCCTCTTCCAGCATCTTCATTCGCGGAATGTCGAGATGACTACCTGAATGGATAAGACCCAGTTAGGAAGAACCTGAAGGAACAAAACGAAGACCATATAACAAGACAAGACCTGAAAAAGGAAAAACAAAAACAAATAATACAGAGAAAGAAAATGTGAAAGAAAAAGAAAATAGAAATAAAAGATCACAACCAAAGTCTTCTACGCCTTCTGGTATCCATTATTACTTACCTGTTACAAGTGGTGTCAGAAGTGGGATTTTTGTAAGAGGCCTCAAGATAGGAAAAGTATAATGGAGGAAAAACCCACATTAGCCGATATGATCGCTCAGTTAGCAGAGGGCCAACAACACTTGCAATTGGTCTGGGAAGAGCAACTAAAGGAGGCAAAAGAAAAACGGGAAGCTTTACAAACAGTGTTAAAAAGCCAAGCAACGATTATTGCCAACAACCAATTAGTACATGAGACTGCTCTCGGAAAACTGACCACACCCTAGCTACTACCAGAGTACACCCAAGCATACCCAGTACTGTTTTACAGAAATACCAGGAACATGATGATCCGGACGTGTTCTTCACCGATTTTGAACGGGTAGCCAGTTCGGCTAATTGGCCTTTGGAAAGGTGGGGTCAATATGTTGCCCCGCTTCTCACAGGTCCTCTGCAGGCTGCTTATTAAGCAGTTAACCCTGGGGTATATCCCCTTATGAAGATATAAAAAAGGCCATCCTGGAAAGGGTTGGGTTAGACCAAGAAAGCTACTGCCTCAGGTTGAGACATACTAAATGGGTGAGTCAGGAAAATCCACGAACCTTGTATTAAAGGGTTTATCATGAAGCTAACAAATGGCTGAACCCTACTGATATCACCAAGGAAGAAATGTTTGAGGCAATAGTATTGGAACAATATCTAGAGGCACTACCTACCTCCACGAGGAACTGGATTCAACAACATCCTGGGCTGAACAACACCACCACTGTGGAATTATCCTGTGCATATCATCGCGCTCCCGATTTCCGGGCACCAGTATGAGACCCACCATTTCTCCTCAGAAATCAATATCATCCCAATCCGTTCCAAACAAACTGGCAGAAGGATCAAATATAGAAAGACCGTCACTTACTTGTGCTCCCTTAAAAGAACCCCTGACCACTCCTCAGTGTTTTAACTGTGCAGAATGGGGACACATTGCCCGATACTGTCCCCCCCCAAAAAAATCAAGGTGAACCTATGGAGATCGGGATGACCAAAGGAAGGGTGCTATGATTAGGCAATACAATGACTCAGTATTCCACGTTCCTTCTGGTAAATCAAGAAAGAAAAAAAACTTTCATAGATTCCAGGTGTAGTCAGAGGGTTATCAACCAAAAATATGTCAGATCAGATCAATGGATCAAGGGTGAACAAGTCATGATCACTTGTGTACATGGGGATAGTAAAAAATACCCCCATTGCTATCCTTCAAATGAACTGGAGAGGAAAGGAAGAGTCTGTGGTAGTAGGAGCCATCCCGAATCTGGTCGAAGAACTTATACTAGGCACGGATTATACCTCCTTTTCCGAACTCTTGGATAGCCTCCATTCTATACATCAGACAGAATCCTGGTGGAAGGAGGCACATTTTTCAACATCAGAAATTGAAAAGCAGATCCCACAAAAACAGTTAACTAAATCACAAAACCGAGAGCAAAAGAAGGCACATCACAGGTACGACAATAACGGTAACGGTCGTAATTCTGGTCCCGCAAAATTGATTTTGTCCATCGCAGGCCAATTCCGACAAGCTCAGCGAGAGGATCCTACTTTAAAAAACACCTGGCAGCCTTCTCTGACCACAGAGCCCCAGACGGTAGGTCCACATTTCCGCATTAACAATGACTTGTTATTGGAGCAGCACTAGATGAGCCCCTGAGATTGGAGGAGCTTAATGTGGCAATAGCACAAATAGCATGCAAAAAACCCTGGGCACAGAGGGTCTGCCGATAGAATATTATGCTACTTACTCACAACATCTCTCCCGGCCCTTGTTGTCTGTATTTGAGGAGGCACTGACTTGCGGCATGCTCCCGGTATCCCAAAGAGAGACGCTGATCGTAGTACTTCCCAAGCCTGGCCATGATCCCACGGATGTAAAGTCCTACAGGCCTTTGTCCCTTCTTAATTTAGATTGTGGGAGGTCATGAATATTTATTCATGTTTCAAAACTGTCCATTCTAATACACGCCACTCAAAGCAGTGATATAATCTGATGTACTAAGGTGAAACCCTTCCACATGTCAGCATGATGCTTTTATTTTTTATTTTGAAGAGATGTTATAATATTTTTACATATGTGTTCCCTAATGTCTTTTTACATCATGGTGTTCCTAAATGTAAGTGGTGAAATACAACTAACTTCAGTTAACGTGCATGTTTGGCATCTTGCTGAATGTTGCTGTAGTAAACAGCAGCCTAGTGCTTCTTTTCTCTAGGGGTCCACGTAAAGGGCAGACTGGCAGCTTGTGACCCCTAGGCTGCACAATGGATATCCCTGTTTTAAAGCATTCATAAAGAATGATACTATTGCTCTTACTATCCATTGCTTGCTGTCACTGTCATGCCTTTAATATTTTAAATGTCCAATTACAGACCAGTAAAGTTATGGGGGTATACTGAAAAACATTTTTTGTTGTTGTTGTAATGTGTAAAATACTCTTTGCTATCATCTAATCAACAGTAGCAAAAATATATATGAACAAGTGCATGTAGTTATAAAGTAAATATAATTGACCAATGTTGGAAATCACCCTTTGTGCAGGGTTATCCCCAAATCTTTTGCCTTTGACCTCCTGTTTTTGACTGGGTGCTGCATTTTGTTTTTGCTGGCTTTAGGAATCTGGGCACTTTACAACTGCTGACCATTGCTAAAGTGCAAGTGCTCCCTGTCTCAATTGTATTGGTGATTATTCCTTCAAATCCATTTCACTGTATATGTTGAAAATACAGTGAAATGACTTCTTGTCTATAAGAATGTGAAATTATTTTTGTACATGAATAGAAATCTGTTTGCATTTAAAACAATACTCTATCTATTAATTGTTTTCATTTTTATGCTGAGCTTGGCAGCGCGTAGCGCTGTCTGCAAGTCATCTTGTATTCAATAAGGGCTTTTACCCACGCCACTGTTGCCATTCGCTCTTTGTTGTACTTGTCTTAAATGCTTCACTTGTATTGCTGCATTGTGCTAAATGTCCCTCCTTTTATGTGCTAAGTTCCCACCCGGGGGATTTCACTAAGAGAACATTTTTGTTGGCCATCACACTTCGTCAGGCTTCCTCCTGTTACAACGGGTGATGGCTCCTCCTCCCACCGGACTTCACTTATTGATCAGTTTTTGGCCATCTGTTGTGTCCTCGCTCCCCCTCCCTCCCGTCAGTGCTTCCGTTCTTCCTACGTGAACGTGCAATTTACACTTTATCTAAAAAGCAGCTGCAAACTTCTACAGATTATTTTTTTCCTATTTTTCTTGCTTATTTTATTTAATCTATTAATTTAGTTTGATTTGTGCCTTTCTGCTAACGGAGTCCATGAGACTGCACATGTTTGCTTTTAAGCTTTTTTTTCGTATTGGGAGTGGGTTTCCTTCCAAGGCTGTGGCTGGGAGTTCGGATCAGTTTTTGTTGCTGCTGAGTATGTACGTTGCAATCAGTGAATTATTTTTTCCGTATAATTCATCTCTTCCCTGAAAAAGGCTTAGTTACACAGAAGGGAAGGCGCCTGCGTTTTAAAACAGACACATGAACGGAGCTGTATTTGTCCCCATAAATGCAGTTCCTGGTGGAAAACACAGACAGCCTTTCCTAGTTCTGCTCACTGACTGTACTCCCTTTTTAGGATGAGCATTATTAGAACCTGTCGCCCTTCTTTGCATTTAAAAATTACTGGCTGGACTTCCCTGTGCACAGGAAACATTGTATACAGTTGAAAGTGCATTTAAACGTTTTCTATTTTTTAAACTTTTTTCAACTGAAGGATGTGGGCTGCTTCATGCTTTTCAAGCCATAAATGCAACAGGGAAAAGTTCATTTCTGTTCATTAAATCAGCATGTGGTCCCCCGCATTCACGTGGCTGCAAATTTAGGAAGATGCTGTTTCAGATGGTCCAGTCTTTCCAGTGGTCTGTGCCAGAACAACATGCATGGTGTCTACACTGCTCAGTTGATCGTTGCGGCCACTGGATCTGTGTAACACGCGTGTTCACTGTGGGAGCTGCATGCTTTCCAGCAAACAATCTTCGCATCTCTCAGAGAATGAGGTGAAGAACAGCAGTGAATAAACAGAACGCTGACCTACTCAAACCCTCTCACAATCAGATATCTGGAATTAGCTAAGGCCCTGTGGTAAAGCGAGCCAGTAGCATGACCACTGCTGTCCATAATAACAGCCCAGTCATAACTACCAAGGCATCAATTTATGTGGCAAGAAAAGTCCAGGTATGCATTTACAATGCCAATAGACCTAACTCGACCAAATGCAAGACCTATTGTATTGCAAGTGCTTGTTCTCTGTTGTTTGGCTCTGTTGAGTTCTCTGGTGTATTACTGAGTATATGCTTATATGTCTAATAGCTTGATGCTACAGCTTGCATTTCTGCACTTATATTCTTTGACTAAACTTTTAAACTCTAGACCTTGACTGTGTGGGCGTGTGATCTCCTATATCAGGCTAAGGTGACACATAATAGGGCAGTGGCATTTACCATCCTTAGAGGTCAACTCAAATCTTTTGACTCAGACAGGAGGGGAGATCATCAGCTCAGACAATATGAACCAATAATCATCAAATAATCAACATATTAAATGTGGAGTCGGTAATTTATACACACCATGACCTATGTGGCCATGAATTACCACACCAGTTTAGTAAAGTTTAAACATTTACTGCCCTCAAATTAACAATGCTAAAGTCACATAAATGATACCAAAGACCAAATGATAGAAATACAGAAACGACGCAGGCTGTCTAAAGCGTCTGAAGAATCGCAATCTTGCCAATGCATTTACCATTCAACACTCCAAAATAACAACACAGAATAACAACAAAATTAAGTGAATAATCAAAATCAAATATTAGGTCAGACATCCCTAGCTATCATTCTAATTAGAAATGTGTGAGCGTCATGCAAAAATAAAAATAAGACTAAAATTAATTTGGAAAACATCTAACTATCTAACCAAAATAAGCGGTTGGATTTTCTAAAGGGAACAACCTGCAAAGGAAAATAAAAGCACATTGATTATACCTCCCTAAATGAAACAGCAGTCAGCAGGGTTTTCATCAGCAGAGCGCAGAAACTGCAGGTCTTCAGAGAGCAGCACCAGGCAACAGGAACATGAATGGGCAACAGTTCAGTAATAATGGGGCCTAAAGTATCTGAACTGTTAGACTTGAGTAGATTGCAAAGAGCTGAACTCAATGGAGTTGAAAGAAAAGCTAAACTGACCCTGAATAGAACTAAAATGAATCTGAATCTCATAACCTAAAGCTTGCTAAATCAAAGGCCCAAAAAGTTACTAGATAAGCCTCTCTTGGACAAGCCCACAAAGTGGTTTAGTGCGCAGCTAATAAACTTTTATCTGTCCTTCAGATTTATCTCCTTTCTAAGATAGTGTCACGTTCATTCTCCTCTCCGGATGGCATCTTCCATGCAATTCAATACAATTTTAAAATGCAACATGGAACATGACATTGAGCATTGAACTTACAATTTTTACCTCGTGGACAAGTATAACACGAGTAGCAAAAGCAGGACAGAAATGTCCACTGTGCAAGTCACACAGGATGTTTAATAAACTACTTGCAAAACATTTCAGTGAATTCAGCAACATTAAAAACATCATGCTTCTAGAAAATGCTTAAATGTGGGCCTTTCAACTAATGCTAAACACAAAGAATAAACAATTTCTAGTAATTTTGAACTATTAGTGTTATAGTTCATATTAATAATCATCCTTTGCTAGAACATTTGATTATGATTAAACAAAATACAGATGTTTTTCAATTAGGCCTTTAAATTTATGTTATTTCGCATTGCGTTTTAGTAATTATTTTTTATGAATAATGATTTGTTTGATATTTTCAAAAATCTTTCAACTGAAGGATGTGGGCTGCTTCATGCTTTTCAAGCCATAAATGCAACAGGGAAAGGGTAATTTCCGTTGAATAAATTAACATGTGGTGTGTCCCCGAATTCAGGTGACTACAAATTTAGGAAGATGCCGTTTCAGATAGTCCAGTCTTTACAGCCGCCTGTGCCAGAAGGACATGCATGGTGTCTGTGCTGCTCAGTTGATCGCTGAGGCCACTGAATCTGTGTAACACACCTGTTCACTGTACGAGCTGCATGCTCTTTGCATTTCTTAGAGAACGAGGTGAGGAAAAGAGCGCTGACCTACTCAAACCCTCTCACAATCAGAGATCTGGAATTAGCTATGGCCCTGTTGTAAAGCAAGCCAGTAGCATGACCACTGCTGTGCCATAAGCACAGCACAGCCATAACTACCAGGGCACCAATTTATGTGGCAAGCAAAGTCCAGGTATGCATTTACGATGCCAATAGATCTAACTTGAGCAAATGCAAGACCAGTTGCATTGCAAATGCTTGTTCTCTGTTGTTTGGCTCTACTTAGTTCTCCAATATTTTACTGATTATATACTTACCCAAGTCAAAAAGGAAGATAATCCTGGAGTCATCTGATGACTTCAGCTGAACTGTTCCTGTGATTAGCTGGGGAAGTCATCCCATCCTGAAGTATGTATATAGGGCGAAATATATAAATGAAATGACACTCGAGTCATCACAGACACCATTCAGGGATTAGTTCATGAATACTTCGGTGGAAAACAAGTGATGATCTTTACTACTGCAGGACAATCCCAGGGTGGTTTCAGGATTAGGCTGGGTTACTGCACGATTGGTTCCCGATTACTTCAGTGGAAAACATGTGATGATCTTTTACTACTGCAGGATGATCCCAAAATGATTTCAGGATTAGGCTGGATTACTGCAGGACTGGTTCTTGATCACATCAGTGGCAAACATGTGATGATCTTTTACTACTGGAGGATGATTTCATGATGATTTCAGGGTTAGGCTGTATTACCCCAGGAAGATCCTAGGAGTATTTCAGGATGAGGCTGTGTTATTACAGAATAATCTTGTGATGACTTCAGGATGAGACTGTATTACTGAAGGGTGACCACAAAATAACTTTAGAATAGATTTAAAAGATTACTAGTCGATGATCCCATGATGGAGATGTATTAACCCAAGATAGAATCTGGCTGTATCACTGCATGATGATTTCAAGATGAGTAGGTATTACTAAGACAGTGTTTACCAAACTGTAGGTCGCAAGCTGATTTTTTGGTGGGTCCCAAAAGTTAGAACAATAAGTAAAGATGCCTTTACATTTTGTGTTTAACTTGTCACATTTGCTGGTGATCCAAAAACAGGTCAAAGGTCAAGCTGCATTATTCTTCTAACATTGGGATTGGTGTTTACTTTTTTAGCTCTGACTGCAAAGTGAGAGGAGTTTTTAAAGTGTATTATGTGATGGTGTAGGGTGTTATTTTTTGCACTACAGAACAAAATGTAAAAACCTGCAAATAAGCAATATGCACCCAGCATTTAGGAAATCAAAAATGAAGCACGTTTCTATAATTCTGATCTGTACTAGAATCAGATTTTAATAGGATCAAAACAAAATAAAGACACTTGGTGATGCACAAATGATAAATATTCACAGAAACTGGATTGTCACACTTTATCAGTGAAATGTTATGTCTGTGCACATTTAGTGGCCATTTCAATGGAAAATGTGCTGTCCGTAAATTACAATGCAATATCACACCATGCTTCAGTTACATTGAAATATCACCCTGCCTCATGTTAATTTGTTTTTCTAAAAAGTAACTTGTAGTTCTAAAAAGTTTGGGAACCACTGCTCTAAGATTATCTTGAATGATGTATGTGAATGAATAAAAAATGAAAATCTCCAATGTGAAAGCACATCAGAGGAAACAAAATCTGGGAAAATCAAATCTAAGGAAAGATAACATTAGGGAAACACAAATAAATTTAAAAATTAGGGAAACACTTTCAAGGAGAAATCCTAAATGACTAATGACAGTTTTTTGGTTCAAGGATGGGTAATGCTTAGTGGTCCTGAGGGTTTTTTTGGGGTCAGGAACAGGCACATTTCAGGCACAGAAAGATGATTTAGGGTTCAATAGTGGGTGGAATTTAGGGGTGTGAGTTTTTTTAAAGTTCAGTGATAGGTAGAGATTAGGGATTGAAGAGTTTTTAGCATTCAGGTTTGGGTGGAGTTTAGGGTGGTGAAGGGTTTTAAGGATTCAGGGCTGGGTAGAGTTTTGGAAGTAGATAGGGTTTAGGGATCAGTAGAGTGTAGGGGTGGTAAGGGTTTATTTTAAAGGTCATGGGTGCCTTTGAGGGGCAGGAGAGTTTTTTTAGGGTGGTTGGAGTGTAGAGATAGAAAGGGTTTTAGGGTTCAGGTATGGATGTAGTTCAGGCATTATAAGGGGTTTTAAGGAGACAGGTATGGATGGTGTTTAAGGGTTGTGAGGGGTCAGGAATGGATGGGGTGAAGAGTTAGTAAGATAAAAACATTCAAAGAAATTGTTTGACAATGTAAAAGATATACATTGGAAATAATGTCCCATGAAGTAATGAACTGAAGTGATTATCTCCAACAAAACTGTTTCTGAAAGTAAGACCTGCAACCACTGCATTTACATCTTTAAAAAGTATGCATGCCAAAAACAATTTTTAACAAAAAGACATTTTGTGACTCTGGGCCGGATTTAGATCTTAGCGGAGAGCCATACTCCATCACAAACATGACGGATATCCGGTTTGCCTTATTACGATCCCATGATATCCTATGGAGATCACAATAAGGCAGACGAGATATCCGTCACATTTGTGAAGAAGTATTCCCCCATTGAAATCAAAATCAGGCCCTTTCTTCCTAGGAAATGGTAATTACCATTCATTCTGATAATTTCCATTAAACAGATTAGATGAAAGAGTTTCTCGTCTCGTCATGATTTCCATGAAATTGATTTTCTATGAAATTACATAAAACCGATCTTAAGTAGTAATGGGTAAACCTTGTTTGACCTGCTGCGGAAGTTAAGAAATATATATTTTTTTATGTTATTTGGAGAGCAGATCACAGATACAAAATAAAGCACAAATCACTGTTTCATATGCTGTCTCCAAACAAATAGTGAATTCCTTGTCTGAACAAAAAAAACACTCTGTTCTATGGAGGATACTCTGCCCAGTGTTACTCCAAATGGATACCCAGCATCCGATCAGAAGGGCCTAACCACAAGGTACTATTGTGATTGTCTGAAAGCAACAATTTAAAGAATTATTTTAAGAGAAGGCTATAGTTAGTTAGACCTTTTTGTTTGGCTTGTAGGAAGTCATTCGCCCCAGCACTGCCCTTGGTTGACCAGTCACAGACAGGGATTAGAATGATGGGCAGGTATTCTTTTAGCAATTCATGGATCTCCTTCAGATACTTTAAGCTGTCACTATTTTACATGTGCATCAAAAACAGTAGCGTAAACCAGAAAAGGCAGGCTTGGCTTCAAATTCAATTCAGCTTACCACAGAAAATGTACCCAGCCTTACTTGTGATGACTTCAGGAAATGTTTAGATTAGTCACCATTCTGTGATTCGGTCTTAACACCAGAACCAGCTCCATTTTAAACATATTTGTCTCCGCCTGTAAGCCAGCACATCATGTACCCTCTCGTGCCACCCAGCTCCACCTTCACCTGCCCCACAACCACTCCTCCCACCTATCACTATTTTCAAAAATCCCCATCATGCATCCCAAGTCTTTTCCTGCCAACTGTACACCACCTCCCATCTGTCACATGTCTACAATCACCCCCTGTCAAACATCAGCAATATCACACCCTTGGCACCTATCCCTGTTTCCATCCCTGGCTGACCCTTCTGCTTATGCCTTGAATTCACAGCCCTCTCCTATTTGATGGCACCTTCTCCCATCAAGCTATGTCAGCTCATTCGTTCCCTCATTGATAATTTACTTCCGCTGTGATCAGTTCCAGCTATGTTCTACTAACAGTTCTGTCGCATCTAGCCAGTGTCACTCATACACTGTCCGGTTCTCTAAATCAAACTGCCATGTTCTGCCACCAGTCTTCCAATCCCAAATCCCCCAATCACACCCTCTTCCAAGATCCATATACAATTCATACATGTCTTCTTCTGTCACAATTCCCACTGTCTGTTCTGTCACAATGTCACACTCCTTAGGCTGACCCCGACAGCCAGCTCCCTGTTGTCACTTTGCCTACCTTTCTGACACCAGGAAAATGACTAGGTGTGGGAAATACTCATATAGATTCCTAGTAATCTGAAGGCCATGAATTCAAATCCCTCCAACACAAACTCGATCTTCAATCCTTCTGAGATTGGTAAATGAAGTATGATGAGAGTTTAACAGTAACAACTGTCATTTATAGCTTCTATAGCAAAAAAGCACTGTATGAAAAAAGTTACTGCCTGCTTCTCCATCACCACCGTAAGTCTTCCGTCATTTTCACCCAACTAACTCCGCCCCCCATCATCACTGACAGTAATCAAATGTTACTCATTTATGGCACCTAAATCAGAGTGTTTTTTTTGGCCTGATTTACAAAATAGTTTAACTGTTGCAAGCCCTCAAACTTGGGAAATCTGAGGGTCTGTAATTGCTTAAAGACTTTTTGTAATTTACTAAAACCAAGTAATGACCTGAAACCTTTTCCGAATTGTTGAATGAGTTAAGTAACCATTAAGAAACTGCTACTTGGAAGGGACGTTTTAAGGGCATCCCTTCCAAATAAATAATATTTAAGAGTTGTATTAATGATTTCCGGTTGCAGAACATTAATATGTTTTCACCAAATTCAAATTAGTGTAAAGTCATTTGTAAACTGAAAGTGGTCTCCAGGGGACTTCTTCCCTTTTGAGATTGCTAACAAAAAATGTTTTTTAGAAGTAGGCAGTGATTCACTGGTACCATTGCCTACTCCTAAAAAGGTTTAACATTTCATTAGTTTTTTACATGTCTCATTTTCCTTTTAGAAAAACAGGAGGCATTAACAAAAACTGCTTCCTTTGAAAGCACCTACAGACATGGTGGTCTGCTGCCCGCAGCAGGCCACCATGCCTTTAACTCTAGCCAATTGTAGTGGTCAAATTGCAACCAGCCTCATGCATATTGATGAGGTAGGTTAAATTGCAACCCACGATGATTCAGAATTTAGTGAACAGATCTATTGGGTATGTAGGCTGATTTTCAAACTTAATCTCCATTTGCAAAACACTGCGTTTTTTGTGACCACTTATTGCAAATGGAAAATTTGTGAATCAGACCCCCGATCAGAAGCCACCCTATCATTTTTATTTCAATCTCGCTTTATGTTATTTTCCTGTGCTTTATTCTTGGGACAAAGCCATTGTTTCAAATTATATCAACAGAATACATTTTAGTTGTTTTGGAACCTGACAATTTGTCAGTAAACCCAGTCTGGAACACACAATTTTCTCAGAAAAGGTACATAAATGTAGACCAAAACAAGGGTGGTAGTAGAAACGCAATCAGCAGGTCACAACATTAAGGCTGAGCGGGACAGCGATGGCAGGTCTCCCCAAGGATTTTTGAAAATTTTAAGAAATGGTGTCAGTGCAAGACCACATGAGATTCTACCTAACCTGTCAGTCTCCGGCCTTACTGTGACCATTGCAAAGTAGTAGCATCATTGTGAGTGAGCAATTCTGAGCTTTGTGGCCTGTGCTGGCCCATGATCTAGTGGCCATAGGGAGGGGAGGTTTTGCTTTCAGTTGCTGTGTGCACGGTCTAGGGAAGACTGCATGGTATGGTTTGCCAGGCGTCTGAGTGGGATTTGGACTAGGCAGTTGATTCCAGAACACCGAGTTCCAGGGAGTGATAGTGGTACTGCCTATAATTTATAAAACATCTCAAAGTGCACGAGCCATCATTGCCCTATTGTATCAGGCATGGATTACAACGTGAAGACATTTTCTCAACTGGAGAAGTAGGGGTGGGCAAGCCACTGATGGCTCAAGGACATGAGTTTCAACGAGAGTTTATTCTTACTGATTTCCTGTTCACGATACTCAGTATTTCAACCTTGGAAGCTACAGAAGCTGAGTGTGAGGCTTAGTTGACATAAAGACCTCAGCGGTTACATTTGTTCACAAAGTTATCTTGTCAGTTTGATACAAATGTTACACAATTAGGGGGTCATTATGAGTTTGGTGGACGGAAAATGCTGTCCGCCAAACTCCCGTGGTCAGGTTACCGCCAGTGCAGTCCCCTTCCTGTGGGCCTCATTAAGAGTTTCCCACTGGGTCAGTGGGAAACGGCCTACAACATTGATGCTGGCTCATAATAGAGCTGTTGGCCATTCTGTAGTGCGTAGGGTGCACCATCACCCGTTGCGATTTTCACTGCCTGCAAAGCAAGGGCATGAGCAATGCAGGGGCCCCCTTGGGGCACCCTGCACCCTGCCTCTGCCAGCCTATACATGGCAGGGCTACTGCCATATAATCGCCGGCAGAGAAGGGACTCGTAATCCCCAGGGCATCGTTTCTTGCAGTGCTGCCTGGCGGATTAGGACTGCCAGCACTGCCAGTCACTCCAATGGAGGAAAACTGGCGGTCTGACCATGGCACAACAGCCACAGTCGTAATGTGGCTGTTGGACCGCCACATTGGTGGCAGTCAGACCGCCACCGTAGACCTGGTGGTCTTAAGACCACCAGGGTCGTAATGAGGCCTTTTTCTCTACGTTTTACTCTGTAACTTTTTCATTCAATGTCAGATTTTTTAAAGCAATATACCGTTACGTCTGCTGGACTCTTCTGGTTGCGGGGATATATAGGGCTTGTAGGTTCATCAAGAACCCTAGGTACCCAGAGCCAATAAATGAGCTGCACCCTGCAGTGGGTTTTCATTTTATACCGGGTATACAGCAATTAATTTGCTGAAATATAAAGAGTGAAAAATAGCTATCAAGAAAACCTTTGTATTTCCAAAATGGGCACAAGATAAGGTGTTGAGGAGCAGTGGTTATTTGCACATCTCTGAATTCTGGGGTGCCCATACTAGCATGTGAATTACAGGGCATTTCTCAAATAGACGTCTTTTTTACACACTCTCTTATATTTGGAAGGAAAAAATTTAGAGAAAGACAAGGGACAATAACACTTGTTTTGCTATTCTATATTCCCCCAAGTCTCCCGATAGAAATGATACCTCACTTGTGTGGGTAGGCCTAGCGCCCGCGACAGGAAATGCCCCAAAACACAACGTGGACACATCCCATTTTTTGACAGAAAACAGAGGTGTTGTTTTGCAAAGTGCCTACCTGTAGATTTTGGCCTCTAGCTCAGCCGGCACCTAGGGAAACCTACCAAACCTGTGCATTTTTGAAAACTAGAGACCTAGGGGAATCCAAGATGGGGTGACTTGTGGGGCTCTGGCCAGGTTCTGTTACCCAGAATCCTTTGCAAACCTCAAAATTTGGCTAAAAAAAACACATTTTCCTCACAAATTTGTGACAGAAAGTTTTGGAATCTGAGAGGAGCCACAAATTTCCTTCCACCCAGTGTTCCCCCAAGTCTCCCGATAAAAATGATACCTCACTTGTGTGGGTAGGCCAGCGCCTTCGACAGGAAATGCCCCAAAACACAATGTGGACACATCCCATTTTTTGATAGAAAACAGAGGTGTTGTTTTGCAAAGTGCCTACCTGTAGATTTTGGCCTCTAGCTCAGCCGGCGCCTAGGGAAACTACCAAACCTGTGCATTTTTTTAAACTAAAGACCTAGGGGAATCCAAGATGGGGTGACTTGTGGGGCTCTGACCAGGTTCTGTTATCCAGAATCCCTTGCAAACCTCAAAAATTGGCTAAAAAACACATTTGCCTCATATTTCGGTGACAGAAAGTTCTGGAATCTGAGAGGAGCCACAAATGTCCTTCCACCCAGCGTTCCCCCAAGTCTCTCGATAAAAATTATACCTCACTTGTGTGGGTAGGCCTAGCGCCTGCGACAGGAAATGCCCCAAAACACAACATGGACACATCCCATTTTTTGACAGAAAACAGAGGTGGTTTTTGAAAAGTGCCTACCTGTAGATTTTGGCCTCTAGCTCAGCCGGCACCAAGGGAAACCTACAAACCTGTGTATTTTTGAAAACTAGAGACCTAGGGGAATCCAAGATGGGGTGACTTGTGGGGCTCTGACCAGGTTCTGTTACCCAGAATCCTTTGCAAACCTCACAATTTGGCTAACAAAACACGTTTTCCTCACATTTCGGTGACAGAAAGTTCTGGAATCTGAGAGGAGCCACAAATTTCCTTCCACCCAGCGTTCCCCCAAGTCTCCCGATACAAATGATATCTCACTTGTGTGGGTAAGCCTAGCGCCTGCAACAGGAAATGCCCCAAAACACAACGTGGACACATCCCATTTTTTGACAGAAAACAGAGGTGTTTTTTGCAAAGTGCCTACCTGTAGATTTTGGCCTCTAGCTCAGCCGGCACCTAGGGAAACCTACCAAACCTGTGGATTATTGAAACTAGAGACTAGAGACCTAGTGGAATCCAAGATGGGGTGACATGTGGGGCTCTGACCAGGTTCTGTTACCCAGAATCCTTTGCAAACCTCAAAATTTGGCTAAAAAACACATTTTCCTCACATTTCAGTGACAGAAAGTTGTGGAATCTGAGAGGAGCCACAAATGTCCTACCACCCAGCGTTCCCCCAAGTCTCCCGATAAAAATGATACCTCACTTGTGTGGGTAGGCCTAATGCCCGCGACAGGAAATGCCCCAAAACACAACGTGGACACATCACATTTTTTCACAGAAAACAGAGGTGTTCTTTACAAAGTGCCTACCTGTGGATTTTGGCCTCTAGCCCAGCCGGCACCTGGGGAAACCTAGCAAACCAGCACATTTTTGAAAACTAGACACCTAGGACAATCCAAGATGGGGTGACTTGTGGGGCTCTGACCAGGTTCTGTTACCCAGAATCCTTTGCAAACCTCAAAATGTGGCCAAAAAAACACTTTTCCTCTCATTTCGGTGACAGAATGTTCTGGAATCAGAGAGGAGTCACAAATGTCCTTCCACCCAGCGTTCCCCCAAGTCTCTCGATAAAAATTATACCTCACTTGTGTGGGTAGGCCTAGCGCCTGCGACAGGAAATGCCCCAAAACACAACATGGACACATCCCATTTTTTGACAGAAAACAGAGGTGGTTTTTGAAAAGTGCCTACCTGTAGATTTTGGCCTCTAGCTCAGCCGGCACCAAGGGAAACCTACAAACCTGTGTATTTTTGAAAACTAGAGACCTAGGGGAATCCAAGATGGGGTGACTTGTGGGGCTCTGACCAGGTTCTGTTACCCAGAATCCTTTGCAAACCTCACAATTTGGCTAACAAAACACGTTTTCCTCACATTTCGGTGACAGAAAGTTCTGGAATCTGAGAGGAGCCACAAATTTCCTTCCACCCAGCGTTCCCCCAAGTCTCCCGATACAAATGATATCTCACTTGTGTGGGTAAGCCTAGCGCCTGCAACAGGAAATGCCCCAAAACACAACGTGGACACATCCCATTTTTTGACAGAAAACAGAGGTGTTTTTTGCAAAGTGCCTACCTGTAGATTTTGGCCTCTAGCTCAGCCGGCACCTAGGGAAACCTACCAAACCTGTGGATTATTGAAACTAGAGACTAGAGACCTAGTGGAATCCAAGATGGGGTGACATGTGGGGCTCTGACCAGGTTCTGTTACCCAGAATCCTTTGCAAACCTCAAAATTTGGCTAAAAAACACATTTTCCTCACATTTCAGTGACAGAAAGTTGTGGAATCTGAGAGGAGCCACAAATGTCCTACCACCCAGCGTTCCCCCAAGTCTCCCGATAAAAATGATACCTCACTTGTGTGGGTAGGCCTAATGCCCGCGACAGGAAATGCCCCAAAACACAACGTGGACACATCACATTTTTTCACAGAAAACAGAGGTGTTCTTTACAAAGTGCCTACCTGTGGATTTTGGCCTCTAGCCCAGCCGGCACCTGGGGAAACCTAGCAAACCAGCACATTTTTGAAAACTAGACACCTAGGACAATCCAAGATGGGGTGACTTGTGGGGCTCTGACCAGGTTCTGTTACCCAGAATCCTTTGCAAACCTCAAAATGTGGCCAAAAAAACACTTTTCCTCTCATTTCGGTGACAGAATGTTCTGGAATCAGAGAGGAGTCACAAATTTTCTTCCACCCAGCGTTCCCCAAGTCTCCCAATAAAAATGGTACCTCACTTGTGTGGGTAGGCCTAGCGCCCACGAAAGGAAATGGCTCAAAACACAACGTGGACACATCAAAATGATCAAATACAAAACTACCTGTTTTGCAGGGGTTTTTTTCCCACATTTCTGTGTGGGATCACCGCACTGGGACACATTTCATACCACCCAATGTTCCCCTCAGTCTCCCAGTAAAAATTATACCTAATTTGTGTAGGTGGACCAAATGCTTGTGAAAGGGAAGAGACAAAAACATGTTGATATTGAGGGGGAACAAAGGGGGTCCAAAAGGGCAGTTTGCAAAAAAACATTTTTAGGCTGACAAGTGCAGCAGAATTTTTATCGGTATAGATGAGACAATGCTGAGTGGTAGGAATTTTGTGGATTTCTGCAGATTCCGGAAGGTTCCATCACAAAAACGTGGGAAACATTTGTGATTTCCAGCAAAGTTGGAGGTTTGCAGGGGATTGTGGGTACAAAAATGGTGGGGGAGTGCATGTGAAACACACCAGTCTGGAATCACCCAGATGTTTAGTTTTCAGATGTGTCTAGGTCTTGTGGATTTTTCTACATGGCAGCGTCCCAAAGTCCATAAAGTGCAGCCCTCACCATTCCAAGTGGGACAATTTTGAGAGTAAGTCAAGTTCTCATGGCCCAAATGTAAAACTAAAACCCAAAATAATCAAATGCCTTCTTGCTTGCTGTGGGATAAGATGTTTTAGAGTGCGGGGGAGAGCTGAAAGACTGTTACCACCTTCAGTTGAGGTGGGGGCATAACCAGGCCCATACTGGTTGGTAGCCACCACCCCAATATTTTTTGTTTTTTTTTAAATTCCCTGGCATCTAGTAGACTTTCTGCCCCCGGGGTGTGGATCAGGGGTAATTGCCCCATCTGCCCACTAGTGGGCAAAACAACTTTGGCCCCATTTATTTGGGGTGGGAGAATGGCCATACCCCCGCCCTCTTATTTTTGGGGAAAAAACTTCCATGGCCTCTGGTGGGCTTACTGCCCCCCCCTTGAGGCAGATGGGCCTTCCAGAAAAAGGCCCATCTGCCCCCAATGGGGGGCAGATATGGCCAACAGTAATGTGCTCCCATGGGGAGCGACCCTTACCCAAGGGGCTGCCTCCCTAAAGAAAACACATGCATACACACACACCAATCCCTGGTGCCTAAGTGTTTTCTGCCCCCATGGGGGCAGATTGACCTAAAATAAATTTGCCCCCTTGCCTACATTGGCGCAAAAAAAAAATCCCCGGTGCCTAGTTGTTTCTACCCCCCTTGGGGGTAGATTGACCTAAAATCAGCCGATCTCCACAGGGGAGCGACCCTTGCCTAATGGGTCGCTCCCCATCTCTAAAAAAACAAACAAACAAAAAAAAAAAAATTAGCCCTGGCGCCTACAGGTTTCTGCCCCCCCACCCCCCGGGGCAGATCAGCCTTATAACAATAGGCCGATCTGCCCCCAGGGGGGGCAGAAATGGCCTAAAATAAATTTGCCCCCCCAAACCCCCCCCCCCCCCCCCCCCCAGAGTGACCCTTGCCTACGGGGTCGCTCCCCTTGCGTGACATTGGCGCAAAAAAAAAAATCCACAGTGCCTAGTTGTTTCTGCCCCCCTTGGGAGCAGATTGAACTAAAATCGGCCGATCTGCCCCCAAGGGGGGCAGAAATGGTCTAAATACAATTTGCCCCCCAGGGGAGCGACCCTTGCCTAATGTGACGTCAGCGATGCGCGCTGATGTCACGGGGGGGTTCCGGGTGGAAGGGGAAGGGAATCCCCTTCCATCCACCACCGGGGGGTGTGGGTGGGGGGCCCATGGGGGGAGCGCTAGCGCTCCCCCCCGGTTCCCGGGTGCAGGACGAGGTGATCTCGTCCAAGGCACCCGGGAACCGGTGCCTTGGACGAGATCACCTCTTCCAAGGCACACAAGCGGTAATTCTTGTTGTGCAACTAGAACATTTTTGATTCTATGTCAGGACCGGAGGCTTCGGATTATGCTAGTTTAAAGTTGAGCGATCACTCCAGGAGCCACATCTACAATTGGTTTATGATAGAACAATTTAAAAGTAGAATCTGATGACCAATCTGCAGCTATCATGATATCTTCCAATCCAGACCCTGAATTAAAAGCTTTGGAGGCCATAGCTCCACGAACCGAATGAGCCCCAAAAATAGAGGTATCTATGCCCGCTTCTTGCAATAACCATCTGACCCATCTTACCAGAGTCGCCGAAGAAACAAGACCAAATGGCTTTTTCAAGAAAATCAGTAACTGTCCAGCTTGATATCCACATTCCTCTTGAGTTACATCTTCATATACCTTTAACCAATTAACCACACATAATTTAGAGTTGTTTCTAAAAGCTGGATAACTAATACATTTTGAATTTGATTTTGTATGCTCAGAAATACGAAAAGAGACTCCCGTAGGAGTGAAAACTCTACCTGCAATGTCCGAGGCCTTGCTGTCAGAGACTCTCCGGCATGATATCAGGCAAGGCAACATGGTCAATTTTGCCGACAGTTGTTTCCTTAAAAGACCCTCATTGGCTGGCCAGGCCACCAAAAAATGTAAAATTATAATGACATCCCAAAGAGATGAATACTTTGGTAGAGGATGTCGAAGCATACCAACACTACCGCAGTATTTGCAAATTAATGAGTGTTCATCCACTGGCTTACCATCTATGTGAGGGTGTTTGGCTGAAACAGCTGACCTAAAATTATTCACAGTTTTGTATGCTAGTCCTTGTGCCACTAAGCAGGATAAAAAAATCGCTACCATCTGCACTGAGGCTCCCAAGGGATCCACACACCTCTGACTGCACCACTCCAACCATCTCTTCCAGGTGCAGGCACATAATTTATGTGTACTAGGTGCCAATGATTAAGAGAGGAAGAATCTAGTGTCCTCCAAAATCCCTGTGCCTTGTTGTGATCCCCTGATATCCTCCAAGTCATGAGCGGCAATTGTTCCTCCAAAATCAGCGGATGTGGATGCCCCATCGGGTAAAATAAGAGATCCTCTGAACGGACAATTTGAACAGGGGCGGCACAGCATAGTGTCCATGCCACTGGAAACCATGACTGAGCTTTCCAGCACAGGGTTACCAGATCCAATTCTGCTCTCTGACAAAGTACTTGGGAGAGGACCTGTGTAATCATGCAGAACGGGGCAAAGGCATAATTCAATCCTCCCGTCCAGGCATCTGAGCTGAGAGTGCTCGGATCCGGTCTCCAACTGTTGAAAGTGTGGAAGTTGTGCATTCAGTCGGGATGCAAACAGGTCTACCATGCACGGGCCCCAAAGATGCAAAGATGATTCAGGAACCGAAATACTCTGGGGTGAAGATACCAATCGCTGGCATCCCTGAAATATCTTGAATTCCAATCTGCCACTATGTTCACCTTGCCCAAAATATATTCTGCGGTTATGGAAATCTGGTGCTCTAGACAGAAATGCCAAAAATCTCTTGCAATTTTTGCCAACATCCGAGACACTGTCTCCCCCCGCAACTTGTTGATGTACCTTACCGTTGATATGTTGTCTATTTTCAAAAGGATACAACATTTCGATTTGAATTGGGACAAGGTCTTTACTGCAAATGAGCCCACCAGAAGCTCCAAGCAATTATTGGGTAATTGAAGTTCCTCCGGGGACCACCGTCCCCCCAGTTTCTATCTGCCCGCATCTGGCTCCCCAGCCCCATCTGCTGGCATCTGACTCTATGATCACCTCTGGAACCGAGGCGAAAATGTCCTTGCCATTTCAATCATCCATATGAGTCAGCCACCATTGAAGCTCCGTCCGAGGTTCCTGTGACAGAACAATCAATTGGGAATAAGTCAGGCCTCTGTGAAGGTGAAGAATTTTCAGGCTCTGTAGAGCTCGATAGTGCAACAGACCTGGGAAAATGGCCTGAGTAGATGATGGTAGGAGGCCCACCAATCAGGCAAGGACCCTCAAGGAAATCGAAGGAGCAGACAAAGCTCTCTCCAATTATTTCTTTATAGCCAATCTATCGGTTAAAGGGAGCTTTAACTGAGTCAATAAGGAATCTATCTTTAAACCCAGGAAGTCTATATTCTGAGCCGGATCTAACTGGGATTTTTCTGTGTTGACAGATTCATTGTTAACGAACTTGTCTCCAAACAAAAGGCCTTTTGCAGCTGGTCCAGCATCCGATGGAGCTAATTCCGCTAATTTCAGGTCAATTTGTAACAGAAGCGACTATCTTTGCTTTGTGGAGTTATGACAATTAGCGCTCCCCAAAAGACAAATGGCCCGTTGGGCCCATTCCCACAAAATGTCTGGATCAATAAGCTCCTGAGACTCTTTGGCCTGAACCGCCAAATGAAGAATTTTAGTAAGAGGACCTGAAATGTCCAATAGTTTGTCCTGGCATCCACACCAGGCCCTGTCAATACCTTTTTTCTGGTCCTTTGCATATTTTTTGAGGGAAGGTCACCATGTGCGGGTCTAATTCTGGAGTCTCCGCTACTTTCCCTGCGAGCGCAGGAAGCGGGCATGCTGATCCCAGAGTACTATGAATATCCTTCTCAAAACTCTTTCTGAGACGTGATTGCACATATGTTGCAACCTCTTGACAAGGAGTCCACTCTGAGGACCTGGGGTGCACTATATTATCTGGATCAAACAGAAGATTCTTAGTCGGACGGGGAGAAGAGGCTGATTTCTCTGTGTGATGCGTTTTACGTTTATGCTTGCCTTTGTTCTTTGCAGAAGCTGAATTCTCCTCAGAATCTGAAACCGAGGACTCATTGGTTGAGTTATGAGCTGATTGCAAAAAGGACTCAGAGCCCTGACTCTGAAAGGCACCATACTCATGGTTGTTAAGCACCAAATTATTGGTTTGCTCAAAGGGGTAAAAATGTGATCGGCCAGGCTCATCTAGATAGTCCTCAACTAGGGTGGGGTTCCCAGAGCCTGCGGCAAAGTGCCTGATCCCAAAGTTAAATATAGGCTGCGCAAGAGGACGTAAGGCCTTTACTAAAGCCTTATTTACTGAGTCCTGCACGTGAAAATCAAGGGCTTCCACCAGGGTTTTTTCCATGTGCTGGTCAAACTGACCAGCATATTCCCCATAGTGCTCATCATAGTGCTCATCTTCTTTATATTGGGCCATATTTGCAGAGTAAATGCTTAAATAAGCAGAGGTCCCTGTAATGCACTGCACTAATTAATTGGGGGGGGGGGGGGCCAGGTGCCAAAGAGGTCAAACAGACCCTTGCCGGTAGGCTGGAAAGTCTTTGTAATGTAGAAGCGCCCAGCACCACTTCCCCTAGAGCTAAGCTCTTCAAAGGTTTATCACAGTCCCCTCAGCCATCTTCTCTCTGCTGATGAAAGTCATGCACCCACAGAACTTGAAAAGATGAGTTGTGCGCATGCGCAATCACTGCGGCAGAGAGAGGACTGCTCCATGGTAATAATGCGCCTCCCCTGACGCTCCTCACCGGCAGTTCACAACGTGGCCGAAATAAGGGCAGTAACCACGGAAATGCAACGCGCAAGCAATCAGAACTTACACAAAGGCACCTGAAGGCAAACAGTTGCGCCGTAAAGAACACATAAGCCAAAAATCAATAAAGAATATTAGTACTTATTTCTGCATGAAGCAGCACAGAAAGAAGACAGGTTATAGTGACTGAGCGATATATATATATATATATATATATATATATATATATATATATATATATTGGATGGCTGGTGCTGATTGGGGGGTCATAACGAGGCAGTGAGACTCTTGAGAAATGTAGTTTTGTTTTTACTGTTTACTATTGGCTGCTGTGTGTTGTCAGTAAAGGAAGAGAAAGCATAATCCGAAGCCTCCCGTCCTGACATAGAATTGCCTGTGGTGTTTCTCCACAGTCTGAAGGTATGAATCAATTTATGCGTCCACGATGAGACTCTAATCACACAGTACATTAGTTATATTCAGTAAAAACAGCCACCAACAAGCAGTAGTGTGTTCTTTTTCAACTGAATTATTTTGTTTACTATTATAACTAGTCTATCATTAATATGGTATTGTTGTCCACATATTTGCTCCTCATATGCCGAATACTGTGCTATAAAAGTTATTTACTTCCTGAACTAAGTAAATAGAAACGAAAAAAAACATAGTAAGATTGTCGCATTTTCGACGACGTGCTTTTGTTTATAAAAGAAGCATGCAAGTCATCTTCTATGTCTATGCGCCAGGGGTCACGTACGTCGGAGGCTCGCAAATCCTCTGCGGCTCGTAGCTAGTGTGGCGACCATTTTGAAATGAATTATTTGTAGTCTCATGGACGCGCAAAAAAGTTTTTTTTCAAATGTGTATTTGCATTGAAACACGCAGTAAAACAATACCATCGCAAATGTTTGCTCCTACAATATTTGCTAATTTCTGAACTTTTGACTGCCATGTGCTTATGTTACAATTGTTCTCATTATAACTCATGAGGCGTCTTCTAAATTAAATTCTTAAGTTATTTGATTAAGGGGAAGAGTAAAAAGTAACATCAGAAAATTAATTTATTGTGGACTCGTCTAGCTTCTTATTACTGTTTGCTACTTCCCATCGTCTGCGTATTGGCGTCGTGCGAGTTCCGCAGTCAAACAGCTGTTCAGCACTAGTTCCAGAGGTTGCAGGCATGGGCTTAGAGGGAATGCACTGCAGGTCCAGGGGGGCTGCAGCTGCTGCCGGGGCCGGGGCCGGGTAAGGGGCAGTACCACATCACCCAACGCTTAAGCATGGCTCAATTGTCCACTCAGACACAGCGCCAGAGCCGTCGCCTGAGCCAGTGGTCAAGCAAGCGGGTGAGCAGGCGCCAGAGCTCGGGTGGTAGAGCACCAAAGAGCCTGACATGTGGTAATGGGCGCCTTCGAGGACTGCAGATGCTATGGGGCACCCTGCTCCCCCTCAAGGAACCTGGGTTAAGCGACGGGGAGTCCTCAGAGGATGATGACGGTCCAGATGAGGAAGAAGAAGAGCCCCAGTTCCTAGACTCAGAGGAGATGGATGGAGGGGGAGTCGTCCTGCAGTCAGCTTTCTGTCGGAGACGCACAGGTAAATGGGGAATGGTGCTGCTTCTAGAGGGACTATTAATCAGAAAAAGTGATACTCTAATGGCATAGAGGGGCCCTGCGACTGATCCCCCAGAATATTACCTTTCTTGATTTTCTAAAAGTGAGATTTGAAGCTCCCCTCTATACCTGTCAACATTTAAATTAAATAAAAAATGTGAGGGTGGAGTCCGGTGTTCAGGAGGGTAAATCACATTCGATGAATGAACCCGAAAACAGGTGGCATCGGTCACATGAGTGTGAGAGGGCTGGTATGTCTTTCTAGGATGGCTGTCTATGTAATCAGAATCACCATGTTTCTATTCTCTGGTTTTCGTGTGACAGCGTAATGCATCTTGGGTTTTGGGTGCACAACTTTCCTCTGTCACTTCTCAGGACAGTTCGCACGCAGGGCAATATCAGAATACCTTTGCTGCTCAGCGGGTTGACTAGGAGTTGCATAGCGAGTTTTTGAGGTTTCATTCTGAATCCATCTCCTCTAAATGATGGCATCCTAAAATATATAACTCACCTGGAGATTGCGTTATTGAAGTGTGATTACATTAAATACTGTATTTTATCTTTAAACCCTTTATCACCTCCTGGACTAAGTCTTGACTACTGACTACTCGCTATTGCAGCTTTTGAGAGACAAGAACAATACTGGTACAGCTTTGGAATAGCAAAGGACAAATATAAGCATCTACCCTGCATTATGTCGAAAAACACCTATTAGCACAGGACCAGGTCCAGTAGCCATGAAACATTTATAATTACACTTAATATCAGGTTTACCACTTCACTTAAATGTGCTGGAAATGTATACTGTATTCTAAAGTTGGGCAAGGGCTACCACACAGTGGTGCTTCCTTAGGCAGGACTTCCTCTAGACCTTGCCACTGGAGTACAATTGCTTTACCCAATTGTGGCCTAGTAGGAAATATGAACCCAAGAGGCACTGTGGGCAACCCCATCATTGTATTCAATCAAATTGTGTGATCTTGTGCGATCACTTTTTGAACATATTTCTTTACTATGTTTTTGGCAAGACTGGAAGTATTTAGAACCACTGTAAAATCTCCTAGTAAGCATATGATTAAAAAATGCACTGGATATTACCAGTGAGACTGAAGATGTGCCCATTCCCTTGGTAGATTCACCAAAATGCAATAGGATGGTAGCTACATAGCTCCAACTCTACACCGTTGCTTTAGGTAATCAGTTTTTTTGACAGATGTTTTAAATGAGACACAAGTTGGCAACATGATTTTCCCAGGATACCAATCTTTGGTGAAGTGGAGAAACTGGAAGTAGAGCATATGTTTACTAGTTTCATAGTCCTTAACAAAGATAGTAAATCACTCCTCCGTAAGACAATATAGGAATGACCATGAGGTGGTGCTAATTTCCTTTATTCGAACAGGTAGCAGCAAAGTAGGAATGCAAGAAAACGAAAAAAACAAATATTAAAATCTATGCCTAATTACTCTAATTTGGAATGCCTGGTTCTTATTTTACCCAAACCTTTAGTAAATGAAGATTATTATTTTATTTCTCCGACGCCCAAAATAATTCATCAGGTCCAATGCCTTTCAGAGGAAAGGAAAGTTCCTGTTGAAGCATTATCAGGATCCACAAAGCTTAAGTATTATGTCATTGTCTGCAATCAAATTCGCCAATTCCTGTGCGCTTTTGTTATACAACCAGAATACTCACAAACCAAACACCCTAGCCGGATGGTGAGACCTCAGCTTGGGGCTAGGAAAGCCATTTCTTTAGGTCTTTCTGAACTTATGCGGATCAGAACCCCAACACAACTAAAGGGGCAAAGAAAGAGTTTTGTTTAGTGGCAGTTGCCACTGAAAAGGCTCATCCTCTGCAAGACTTCCATGCAATCGTGTGCAATGCTAAGAAATAATTAACCCGCATAGCTCAAATTGCATTGTAGATGGTAATAGAAAATGTGCTATCCGTAAACAGTGCGCTACTACACAATGCTTTAGTTAAATCAAATAATCGCCCACCTCATGTCCAGTAAAGCTAGGTAGGTTGCGAAAGTTTGTCATTCTAAAAATTGTACTGTGGTTCTAAAAAGTTTGGAAAACATGGGTCTAGTGTATAAAAAAAAAACGGCAAGCATATAATGTACATATGTGACACATTACTTCTTTCAAAACTGCCTGTAGTAATCATGAACAAAATTCCTATAATTCTAGTTGTACACTTCTCCTACTGTCAATTCTTAGAAGCATACTCCAAAACCCAGCACCCTCATATAATACCCATCTTAAATCTTGGCTGTAGTAAGAAAACCCTGTGTGGATAATATGGTCTTAAGGTTTTTGAAAAGACGCTTTCCAGTCCAAAGCAATGCCCACCGTCATCAAATGACCTCTTTTCTTCCAGCTGAAACTCTTGTGTTTCTATTCACTGTTTTGCCAAAAGAACAAAATTTCCACACTGCATGATACAAGTACATGAAACAGTACTAAAAGCGTGCCTTGGTGGTTTACTTGCCGTGCTTCTGAGGCAAATCTCATGATATTCATGACGCGTGGTAAGGCGTGAATATCAAAAGTTGTTAAGCAAAAGTGCTGAATCACATGGTATAAGTGAAGTAAGTTCAGATTTACTAGGCAGAACAAAGTTGCTAGGTATAATAGTTAACAGGCAGAATTCATGCAAGTTATTGGAAGCCTAGTGCCCATCAGTACACAGAATTTGTCAAACATGTTGAAACTTTTAACCTTGCACAGTCCAGAAAGAATGCATAACTTATTTATATGATGATTACTAGCTATATTCTGTTATCATTTAATTTGTATCCTTTCACGTGATATGCATCACCTGTATTGTATCATACAAATACAACAATATGGTGTCTTCTGTAGCAGTCTGTTTTGACTGACTGTCACCTCTTTTTGATATCCCTTAGAGTATATTATTCACATTAATTTACTCTTTTCTATGTGAGTCATCAACTCTGCCATCAACGTTCTAAGACTGTACTGTGTGCTGCAAGTCCTTCATCTTCATTTAACCATTTGTTCACTCCATAACGTTCAGGTGTCACTTTTCTTTCACTGAGTGAGCCCTGTACTTTCAGGGTTCCTGTGAGGTCCGAATGGAAGTAGCTGATGATCTCATTTTGATGCGGAGTGTGAGCCGGCTTCTGGTGGCAATTCTGGAAGTTGCTACAGAAAGCTTAATTTGACACATTTTAAGAATTCCAAACATTGCCTCAGATGGCTCTTGGTGGGTTGTATTTCTAAGTTGGCTAGTTGTTAAGGAGTGTTCCAACCATAATTGGGTGTGTGTGTGCTTGGGGTGGGGGGGGAGAGTTATGATGTAGTCTGTGTCTCCAGACCAAAGCAGAAAAGTAGGTCTACAGAAAGGCGCACTATTTGGGTTCTGAAAACCCAGTATCAGTATCTTGGTGATAAGACTTGTCAGTTTGATCAACAAATTATTTAGGATTTGTTTGAGAAAAGTCCTTCAAATAATTGTTGCGATGAAGGAGGTGTTTCATGATCATTAGCTAAATATAGCCAGTTCTAAAATAATTTACAAGCAGAAATGTTATTTGATTGAGCCTTATCTCTTTTAGAAAATGTATTCTTGGAAAGAATAATGAATTCTGAGTGCATAATGTTCAGTTTCATGGTGTACCCTCGCCCAGTTAAGTCTAACAGTTTTATGTTGAGTTCCTCAATGATGTCTAGAATATTGAAAGTATTTTCTGCTGTAGAGCTGGTACTGACCAGTCTTATTTTGTGGTCTGTTAGGTACTGAACAGTTTCTAAATTTATACTGCTGAATGTTGGCAAGGGGGGTAAAATATTTCCTTAATTAGGAGTCTGGTGAGTGCATGCAAAACCACGAGCAATTCGTTTTGTTTCCTTTTTTTCTCATCTGCATGACCTTGACTGAAAAAAGGATAGAATGAAAGAAAGCAAAAGGGCCTGCAGAATAGGAATTCGTCATCTTGCACAGTAGGGAATGCACGGAATCAAAAATTCTTCTCTCACTATCTGCTGGTGTAGTTGCTTTAAAGAGCACTGCCTGGGTTCAGGGCAATGTATTAAACTTGACTGCAATTAGCTTTAAGGGTAATGCATTACCAGACCCCTCACAGTGATTCTAAAAGCAACTGTGATTTGGCTTTTTTGCACCCATGAAGAAGATCAGCCTCAGTTCCGCTTTGCATTTGAAAAAAATGCAGTGAATGTCGCTGGTTTGGAAATTTGCCAGACATGTTCGCCCACCCCTAGGCTTGACTTTTTCTTTCATGCATTAATTCTGTCCAGTTATGGTATTGATCCTACTTGTATTTGACAGCAGCATAGCCAGGATTGAGGTGGCGGCAAAAAGGTGTGTGCCCTTCTTAGTGTTATTTTGTCTTTTGTCTGGTTGTAGCCAATGTCTGAGCCTCTGGGACAGTTTCAGTCTCTGTGTGGTTCAATTGGTTCTTCAGACAGCTGTTGAAAGCACTCCATCCTTTTTCTAGTCAGCTTTCAAGGACTTGTTTGATGTAAGGTAGGTCAGGCAGTTCTTAATGCAAGCATTGCCACTGTTGCTGCAAGAACTCTCTAACCAAGTTCTGCTGCTCAGAGAAGCGACAAGTACCTTCTCTTTGGACTTTGTCTTTTATGGGTGCATTCAGCTTCTCTCGGGCCATGTGTAGGAATAGCTCTGTCGAGCGCTGTCTTGGATGGGTAGTGGGTGATCACTCTTACCCTGTACCAGAGGGAAGAGATGGCATTCATCTTTGTGGATCACAAAGATGACTAATGGTGTATGAGGCACATGGGCTCTTGTGGTCATTTGCTTTTGGATTTTATAGCGGTGGTGCCAGGGTGTGGTGTATTGGCCTCACTCTGACAACCAGGTTAACAAAGGGGTGTTCATGACAATGCAGGAGGGGAGGCACACGGAACTTGTGCTGACATGGTTGTCACTGAAGGAAGGATGCATATGGCAATGCGGTAGTGCAGGCGCTCAGCATAGTGTTGTTGTGGCTCCAGTGCAGTGTCAGTTTGCATGCAAATATTTGTCCCACAGGTTCAAAGTTGGCCCAAGCTTTTGTTGGAGTCAATCACAATAAGTTATTTTTAGTTTCAGGTGTGTTGCTGATACATGGCACCTAACTGCAGGAGAGCTCTAGGTCTTTCTTTTGGTCTTTCCAAATCACAGGTGTTGCTCTTGTCCGCTGGCTCCTCCATGCTCGGCTTTCACAGCCCCATGCATCTGTCCTGTGCTAAGCTTCTCTTAGCAAGAGACCAGTCCTCTGGATCACACAGTGGGCAGCAGGTGGTTAAGCCTCATCTTTGGATTCAATGGAGAAGGGATAATCAAGTCTAACTGTTTAGTATTTGCCCCATCTGAACTTTAATAAGCAGCCCTAAGCTTATTTCAGCCTTATTGGGCCCTATTGAGCGTTTGCAACTTGAAGACCATGGCACAGCAAGCTCAGGATCCACATGTTAGCATACCTGTGTCATTTATGGCACCTCACTTAGCACAAGTATAATTTATTGGAGTGCTTAAATGTATTTGGGCCAGTAGAAGTTACTCTGGGCATGCTCGATTGCATCGTTTTTACATTATGAATATCACTCATAAATGATTAAAACATCATAAATGTGATGGACTGACTAATCACAAGTGCACATTTAGTGCCCTTTAATTAAATTAGCGGTGTCAACATCAAGGTCTGGTTGGGATGGAAGTCTAAGTGGGCAAGGGGAGGCTGTATGAGGTTGTTGTGTGGAGGATGGGTTCCCTTAAATCTCTGTGAATATTTAAGTACTCCAGGCCCAACTGAGATTTCAGCAAACAAAGCACACTTGGCTTCCATTCAGTGGATTTAAGCACAGGACATTAGCTTTCAAATGCATCATAATTATTTATAATCACTGCTGCCATATTATTTACCAACTCTTTACCCTTAGACACATTGTACTCACTCACTCACTCACTCCTTGTAGTCTTTGATTCCTTAGGCCCGCACATACCACCTTATAAAAGTATTGTTTTTGTTATCTGACTTTGCCTTGTCATGGCCTGCTGCCATTCATGTCACCCTTTAAACCTAACCTCGATCTCCTCTTTTCTCCTATTTCACTCTACCCTTTCCTGCTTACCATTTCTGCTTCTACATTTCCTGAGAGCTCAGAAGACAAAGGCTGGCTAGCTACATCGCCTTCTGGTAATAGACACTAATATGTGGGAGTGACTACTCCATCCATAAGGATCCTTTCCCTATTTTGTCCCCTCCTTTAGTCTCACCTGGGATGCTTTCCCCATCTTTCTTGTCTTCCCTTTAGGACTTTCAGGCAAACTCAGTGGCATAAAGCACAAGACAAATAACATATCATACCACATATTATATGATAATGCCCATAATTGCTGATTGACCCAGGATTTTCATGCAGTACACTAATTTTATTTCTTCACTATCAGTCCCTTGTCACCAAAGTCATGTCTTAATATGTCCAAACAAAATTATTAGAGCTTGGTCGGGTACCTGCAGTTATTGTGACTCATAATTACTTCTCTGCTTTGTTTACTGTGCATTCTTCAAGTATCCTGTTGATTGAAAAAACACATTGCTTGTTTTGTTTTCGTTAATGTGTAGTAAGTTTGTCTTGCGCAAAAGGTGAGCTTGATAGAAGGCACTTTACTGATATTACCAATAAAGCCTCTTCAAAAAAGTTTCCGCCCGACCAGCAACCCGCTTAACTTGCAGACGAGTGTGTCACAATTTTTGGTGGTTCTCAGCAAATCTGCACCCAGGATACCATCAGAGTGCAGACTAATAAGTATGAAAAAGAAATAAGCTTTAGAAAAGGCAATATGTCTCTTTGGTATCTACATGGACGAGAGAAAGCAGCACAGAGAGAACTGGGGCCGGGCAGAGAATCACATGGGCAAGAGAGAACACAAGCATGTGTGGGCGGGAAGAAGCACACGAGGGAGACAGCTGGAAAATACGTGTACTCACATGAAGCGCTTAAGCTAGAAAAAAACGTTTGCTTAAAGTTTAGCTGTGGAAGGTGTAAAAGCCAGCCATTCAGAGAGATGGGAAAGAGGCTATGCCCCAGGGAAGGGACAGACACAAGACTGATAAGCTTCAACAAGGAAAGCCATAGAATAAAAAGCAAGCAAATGAGAGTGACAATAAAGCCAACCAAATGTAAAGAATGAGTGGGCCATAAGCCCAGTTAAGCTCTAGGTAAGCCAGCAATGGATCTTTTGCAAACAATGCAGCTCCAATGTCTGGAAGACTCGACCTAAAAACAAGGCAGTAGACCTTTTCCATCTATGCATCCAGGCTCTGGAACAACATTGCTGTATCTATTAGGACCACCCCAACATTGCTCCGATTTGGGAAAGAGTTGAAGATACACATTTTTAAAGACTACTAATTCACAGTGCATTAACAATCCATAAATTAACTGCCTCTCCTATCCCTTGTTGACTGTATGCTTGTCTTTGACCCTGTACATCACTCTGTTGCTTTTTGACTAGGTTTGTGTTGAAGTAATCCTATATATACACATACAGATAATTTTCTGTGATTATGCTGATGTGTGTTTCTTTTTCATTTTTATATTGCAGTTACAATAGACGATCACATTTGCCAAAAGAAATTTGAAGTAACAGGGCGTTTTCCATTGCTTGGACCTTGGTGGGAAGTACGTGTGTATGTGTATATGAAACCTATTCGCTCAATGTACTACATGAAAGGTTTTCCTTCTTATTTTTTACGCACCCATTTCAGAACAAAAAAAGAGGGTGTACTGCCACTGTTTTTGAAAGAATGTAACGTTCCTGAAGAATTTAAAGAGAAGTTTTTAAAGTGGCTTCCACAGAAATTATTGTTGACGTTTCATAACTTGGAAGACATATTGCAAGAATTTTCGACAGCAATGGATCCGGAGAAAGGTGGATATAACATCTTGAAGTATGTACGGTCGTCTTGTAAGTACACTTATACATATTTGTTCGTATGTAATACTTAAGTTTAAGGTTTTCCTAAACCTTTGATCAAGGGTGTTGGGGGACAAGTTCAGGTAGATTTCTACTGATGTCATTGTCTTGTGTTGGTGAAGTGGAGGAATCTATCAGTTAAGACTGTGCCACAGAGGCAGAAAATAACGGGTTCTAACCTGCTTCAAGCAGCTGTCCTCACACTAAGAGGCTCCTTTCACTATTAAAACATTTCACCAAATGGAGAGCAGATCGGTTTAACAAAAATTGCTTTAGTCTGTAGTGAAGAAAAATCGCCATTGCTGCTTTCTTCATGCAAACCTAACCTTAGCTGAATGGAAATCCGAATTTCAGCTGCTGCCGCTCTTTTGTGACAACATGACCGAAAGTGCTGTCTCACTGACAGAGCATGTGCAACTTCAGGCTTCTGTGGCTATTTGAGTGAAGGAGATTCCAAAGATAATCAAAAATTTAAGGATTCAAGGAGTTTTTCACAGAACTTAACAATTTGTTTTAGTATTGCACTTTTTAGGGCTTTGCAGGTTTTTGTTAAAAGCAGTTTGTTTTCATTCAGTACAGACAAGTTAATCAGTAACTGACTGTGTGAATACCTGTTGACTTTTTTTGTTATGTTGTGTCTCCCTTGTCCTATGTCTCTGCCTGCCTTGGTGACGTCAGAGTTTCGATGTCTGTGATTTGTGTGGAATACACGGTGTGTGCTTTCCTCAACTGTCACTTTCATTCCAGGAAGGGATCCGCTAATTGTAGAGTCACTTCTCCTCACAATTGACCAGCCACCGACACCTGATGAACATTGTTATAAGCAGATTTAAAGATGAATTAATAAGTCCAGCAAAGCATGTTTAAGCAAAGGCAATCCAGTCTTCAACTGACTAAACTGTCAGAAAAACTGGAACCCATAAGGAACACAAGCTAGCTTGCGGCGCAGTGAGAGAAACGGAACAACTAAAGAAGAACAAAGCTTATAGTACAAAACAACATTTTTGAAAACTAGACACCTAGGAGAATCCAACATGGGGTGACTTGTGGGGCTCTCACAAGGTTCTGTTACCCAGAATCCTTTGAAACTTCAAAATTTGCCCAAAAAAACACTTTCCTCACGATAAAAATGGTACCTCACTTGTGTGGGTAGGACTAATGCCCACGAAAGGAAATGCCCTAAAACACAATCTGTACACATCAAAATTATCAATTGCAAAACTACCTGTTTTTGCTGGGGGTGGAGGCTGCGTTTTTGGTCCTGGGCTCAGCAGCCATATAGGGAAACCTACCAAACCCAAACATTTCTGGAAACTAGACCCGAGGGAGTCCAGGGAGGTGTGACTTGCATGGATCCCCCATTGTTTTCTTACCCAGAATCCTCAGCAGAGCTCAAATTTAGCAAAATAATTTAATTTTCAACACATTTCTGTGTGGGATCACCGCACTGTGACAAATTCCCTACCATCCAACGTTTCCCTCAGTCTCCCGATAAAAATGATAACTCACTTGTGTAGGTGGGCCAAGTGCCTGTGACAGGGAAGAGCCAAAAACATGTCGAAATTGAGGGGGAACCAAAGCGGATCCAAAAGGGCAGTTTGCAAAAAATATTTTTAGGCTGACAAGTGGGGCAGAAGTTTTATTGGTATATGTGCGACAATGCTGGGTGGTAGGAATTTTGTGGATTTCTGCAGATTCCGGAAGGTTCCATCAGAAAAATGTGTGATTTCCAGCAAAATTGGAGATTTGCAGGGCATTGTGGGTAAGAAAATGGTGCGGGTGCATGTGAAGCACACCACCCTGGACTCACCCAGATGTTTAATTTTCAGATGTGTCTAGGTCTTGTGGATTTTTCTACATGGCTGCGTCCCAAAGTCCAAAAAGTGCAGCCCTCGCCATTCTTAGTGTGACGATTTTGAGAGTTAGCCAAGCTCTCATGGCCCAAATGTAAAACCAAAATAATCAAATGTCCTCTTGCTTGCCGTGGGATAACATGTTTTAGTGTGTAGGGGAGAGCTGAAAGACTTTAGTTGGGGTGGGGGGCATACCCATGCCCATCCTGGTTGGTAGCCACCAGCCCGCTGTTTTTTTTTAATTTTTCTTTTTTTTTTTTCTTTATTCCCTGGCTTCTAGTAGGCTTTCTGAAGGGAGTGGATTGGGGGTAAATTACCCATCTGCCCACCGGTGTGCAGAACAACTTTGTCCGCATTTATTTGGGGTGGAGGTATGGCCATACCCCCACCCTCCCTTTTTTTTTTTTTTTTTTTTTTTTAAATCTTCCCTGGTGTCTGGTGGGTTTTACAAAGCCCTTTAGGGAATCACAAATTATGATTTCTACCCAGTAGAAATCTCAGTTTGTGATCCTCTGAATAAGAAATTGCAAATAGGGATTACCTATTTGTGATTCCCTATTCAGATGTACAAAGAATTTCCTAAATGCGAATTGGGTATTTAGGAAATGCAATTACCATTGACTTCAAGTCCCCAAAATGCTTTTTTTGAAGAACAATAGAGGACACCTATGCCCTTTGGGTATATGTGTGTTCTACATGTGCACCACTATTTATGGGGTGCATTTCAGGGGGCCTTTTGCCCATAGTCATCCTTGGTTTGCATTTCCCAGATAGCGATCTCCCAATAGAAATTTAGACTGTCCTAATAGAATTTGAACTGTCCGACTAAGGCAAAATGGTTTGCTTCACTAATGACAGAGCTCAAACACTCATGCACTGACACAAATCTCTGGAATGCGCTTCTTAGTCTAAAGAAGAAATTTATTAATTCACTTCTCATGGTTCGTAAAGGAAGGTCAGCATGCAGAAAGCACATATTTAAAAATGGTCACAGCAATGAAATGAAAACATGTACAAATGATTCTCCAATCATTACAATACAATACAATTACAATATACACAGCAAATATATGTATCTGTATCTATGTGTGTGTGTGTGTATATATGTGTGTGTGTGTGTGTGTGTATATATATATATATATATATATACACACACATAGTCACAGTGCAAAGCGGATAACAAGAATTAAAAAAAATATGCATCACCATGAGGCAATGGTTCATCTCCCTCCTATTAGCATCAGATCGCCATATCCCAGAATTGATATGGGATATATATATATATATATATATATATATATATATATATATATATAATCAATTATCCTCACAGGAAGGATGACACACCTCAACGTCCTTAGCATGTCTGAGATCTGAATCACTCACACCCTGGTCCATCTGGTCTCTGCCTCTTTTTCTTTGAACAAACAAGAGAGGAACATTTTAGAAACTCCCTCTCACTGCAGAAATATATTATTAAAAAAATGCTGATTACTTTAGGCCAGCTTTGAAAAGAACACGTTGGGACCTGGTCAAAATCCCAAGCCACCCTTCAAAACAAAGCCGTTCCATGCCATCCTAATACATTCTTATCAGCCTAAGCCCTTGGTGGGAAAGAATCCGAAAACAAGCAGAATAAAAACATGACAAAGTAGAAAACTACTTGCAGCTTTTAACGTGGCAGTGGCTGGTGCTAAAATAAAGTCAATAGACAAAATGAATCTGGTGGTCACTAATGTGACGGTGTGCTGCTAGGCTAAGTGCAATGTGGAGTCAGTGGTCAAGACACAAATATCATTACACGAGGCAGCAGAGTTTTCTGGCGTTTTTGTACTGCATAATTAATATCTAATGGGGAAGAGACGCAAAATGCCAGGTGCTGTTCACTAAGGATTTAAATATTTCTACTGTAAGATCCCAGTTTTGGAATTGACTTGCAGGCTGGGAAACTCTTTAAGAATCTGTTAGATTTGATTGAACAAATGTGCCAGGTTGAAAGCAGTGGTAGTTGTAGGCCCTGAATCTTTAGACATTTTACGAGAAAGCTTAATAAAGCAACCATCTAATGATGAAAATAATTTCGATAGGATTTGTAAATGCATGCTCACTTATGGCTGTGCAAAGATGGCAGAATCTTGCAATTGTCTCAGTTCAAGTGAAAATGTAAAACTCTTTTGGCTTCCTATTTGTGAATTGTTCTGTCATCAATAAAATTGTATAGTGAAGGGAAGAACTTAGGTAAACCTCTTGCTTTCTTAAGGTTGAACTACGATGGAGTCAAGCTGTAATCCATACAAAAAGCATTTGTGATATCTGGTGAATAGAGTAAAAATCGTGGTCATTCCATTTGAGAAGTAAAATGATGGCACATAATTGGCTGTTTGTGATCTTATACACCAACCTAGAAATCGATAGAGGGATTTCAGTAACATATTAATAAGACTGTTAACTATGAACAATGGTTGATTTTACCTAGGTTATACTCAGACTGCCACCCTTGAAATACTGAGCAGACTCGGTGCTTTAGAGGGAAAAACAAAAGATCACTGGATGGATGCAGCAAGCAGGTCCTTTAAAAAAAAAAAAGAAATGTCATATTCGAAATACCCAACTTGTTAGACTTTGCAATGAAGTGGCCCTCACTAGCTGGAGCAGTTCCACTCCCTTTTAATAATGATCATCTTCTACACAAATCACATGATTATCTTTATGTATCTACAGTTCACATTTCAGGACCCTTAATGTAGCAAACCCATAAAATATATAAAAAAGGTACAATCAAGATTGTAGAGAACAATAGGTGCCTCTTCAGTCATTATACCAGGTTGTACTACTCCTCCATTTGTATGCAATGTTGAATAGATGTTCATTGGTGCAGGTGTTGAATTCTTTTACAGTTTTTCATGTCACTTTAAGCCTTGGAAAGTAATTTCTCTTCAGGCACAATGACAGTGTCCCACATTGTAGTTTATTTTGGTGACATTTGCACTTAATTTAAGCATACTCTTTAATATAAGGAAGAATACTTGGGGCATAGTATTTGCCATGCTGTGTACTACCGCACACAGTACACTGACACTTGCCAGTCTTCCAAAAGTGTTGAAACAAATTCAAGATGAATATGGGGCTGCCCCGGCCCTGGATTTGCGGATGCAATTAATGGGCGATTTGCCACTATATCTTCAATAATATTAAGTAATCTTAAAGGGGAAGCCATTGCACTAGCAGTGCGTATGCAGCTGCGGGATGTTCATGTACAGGACCAGGACTGCGAGCTGCCAAAGATTATCGCTAAGACCTACTCTAGTATTGGTCGAGATAATCTGAGGGCCAGACCGATTAAACCACAGTTACAGGGTGAATCCAATAAGGATTCTCCCAAGCAAGCACCGAAGAGTTCTAAAAATCGTTGGAATAAACAAAAACAAACACCTAAAAAAGAATTGGGGAGAATCTCCACATTCAGAGACCCCTCAAAATCACAATAATTTTAGAAATAGAGATAATATAGAAACGCCTGATAGATATCAATATACTGTTACACGCCAATACCGTTCCTTTCAGGACTCGCCGGATAAACTCAGTGAGAGAGGTGGGCGGTCAGAGCAGCAAACAGAGTACTAAACTGAGAAAGGACTCACAAAGCTCGTCAGGAGTTTCTGTTAAGAAAAGAGAAACTTCCCCAGGAAAAAAAACCCCAATAATAAAAAAAAGTGGCTGCGATTTCTGTACGAAATGCCACTCGGGATGAGAGCCTTTCTGAAGAATAGGAAGTGGGCACTGTCATTGCTAGACAGTGCAGCAGAGGTCACAATAGTTCGCTGGAATCTTCAAGAGCATCTGGAATTGAAAGAAACTGAAAGTCGAGACTAGAGCACCCATGAGCACAGCTATAATACCAGGGCGTAATTGAACCCTGTGTCTCACCAGTGAGCAATCCATTGTTCCCTGTAGCTAAACTCGACCATTCATATAGAATAGTCTTCTATGACAGACATTCAAGTAGTCATACACGCACATTTGCCATTCAAAATGCACACAGTACAGCGCTTATTACAATATAGTGTGCAAAAAATACAAGACCATCTTGGATACTTCCAATGTTTTTTCTGCCAAAATATAGTGCCTGAAAGTAGAGACTTAACAAGTTTTAGCACTTTAGGCTCCCAGAAACATTTTGCAGACTCCCACAAGGGTTTAAAACAGTCCAGGATTGTTTTCAGCCCATGTTACTTCAATTTTACACGACATTGAATCTGAGGCATTGTCCTACGTAGACCACATCTACCTTACGGATGATGATCTCGTTAAACACGTAAGACGGGTGGGCCGCATTGTTGTGGGATTTGCTGAATTAGGCTACAATTTCAATCAAAAAATAAAATAAAAATAGCCTTCCTTAGTGTCCTATTATTGGGGAATCAGATGAAGGCAAGAGCCTACTGTCCCAATTTTTAGACAAATGCGCGCAACTACAACCATCAGAAAGCTCTAGCCACTGTTGGGCTTTTAAAATTTTAACAGAACTTACATTCCAGAATATGCATAACGCATTAAACCTTTATATGATTTAATATGTCCTGACGTTTCAAGCAGATATTGGACAGTTGAACACGTACTCATTCTCGGAAGATTGCAACAAAACATGCTTGCAGCTAAACACTTACACACAAGCGACAACAAAACACATTTGGTCATCAGAGTAGTTACTGGTGCCTTTGGTTTCACTCATGAAACGTTCAGTGAGGGTGATACTGTCCCTATTGCATACAAATCACATTTGTGTTTCATAGCTGAACAACGCTTTGCTCCCACAGACAAAATACTGACTGTGGTTCAGATGGCTGACATTAAAGAGAGACCTCTGGCCCAGGGGAAACGCATCATTATTGTGTCTTCGATCCCAGCCTTTGAGGCTGTTACCAAAGCCAGCATTCCTAACGCTAAGGCACTACATCCAATGACATCGTCTCTGACGGCCACTGATGTCAACTATCTTTTTGACCCAAAATTACAAACACACGGGCTCCTACAATATGAACTTGAATATCCAATTCCAACAAACACATTGCCTATTGAACAGTATCAGACAATTATGTACACTGACGGCTCAGCCCAGCCCAGCCTGCAGTAGGCATTAAACATCCATACTCCGCCACCTGCGTGGTTGTGAGTGGCTACATGAAAGATGTTTAGTTCCATCCACAACACACTTACACGCAGACTGCACTGCACAACTAGCAGAGCTCAAAGTTCTGGTGATGGCACTGTAACACACAGATCCAGCGCAGTTAACATTAATAGTCAGTGATTTGTACTATTGTCCAGTCCTTTAATGAGTATCTGCATTACTGGCACCAGAATAGGGCCAGACATTCAAAAGATAACACCATTAAACACAGACTCCTGTGTGAAAAGTAGCGAATTTGAAAGAAATGGTACCCTGTGTCCATGTAGTTCATACATTGGGACATCAGACGTGGTGGATAATGTTTTACCGGCAACCACCCTGGCTGACGAATTGGCCCAGTCAGCAATAGCTACAGCTTCTGTTGCTGCAATAACTTGTTCACTGACGAGGTTAGATGATAAAACACTGGCTGCTGTAAAAGCTTCGGCTGAAGGCAAGCCCATGCAATAGGCATATCCTGTCAAACATATCTAGTTTCAATACTGCCCTAGTAACAATACCAGGTTTGGGTGATCATGTAATCCCCAACCAAGATCAAAGAGCTGAGTTGATTGGTGGCCAGGTCTATACAAACTGACCAAGCAGTATGTCCTTTGGTGTCACATCTGTCAGCAAATAAAAGGGTCCACCGTTAAATGCCCACCACAGACACCTCTCTTAATTTCCAGCAAACCTTTACAATGTGTGTACCTGGACCATTGATGTCCCCTGACACCTGATGGTGCATACAAATACACCTTGGTCGCTGTTGACTCATGCTCCAGATTTCTATGGGTTTGGCCACAACGCTCGGCTGACGCTCAAACTGTTATTAAATATTTGCAAGTCTTTATCAGCACTTACGCAGTTTTGGCTTTCCACTTGGACCAAGGCCCTGCTTTCGCTTCAAGGGCATTCACGGACACCATGAAGTTGTTAGGGGCCCAACTGTATTATTTGCCTCCATATTATCCTCAGGGAAATAGTGTCATGGAACAAAGAAACCGAGATTGAAAGCAATCCTTGACAGCTAGGATATTAGGCACGGGTCGTAGTTGGCTTAGTCACCTCTATGGAGTCCAGAGAGCACTTAATAATCTGCCCAGAAGGTCCCTGGGAGGGTGCACCCCATATGAATTCCTGTATGTAACACAAATGTATTTTCCAGATCTTGATGGTCCTGGCACGGAGGCGACAGATACAGCTTTTGACATAAATGTACGTGTCACTGTCTTGAAGCACTTACAACAGTCCGCTGCTGACAACGCATCTGCAAGTGCCACCTCCTTGGGAATAGGGGATGCACCAATTGCACCAACCGGTGGTATTCCAAAAGTTGGTGATCAAATGCGTGAAAAGATTGCTGTGTAAAAGGAGTTCAGTCCTTCTTATCGTGCACCCATTCCAGTCCTGGGTATACACGGTACCAGAACTGTTATTCTACCACCGCTGCCTGGTTCTAAAGAAAATCGCTTTGTCCCCATCAACAATGTCAAACTACACCATCTGGCAGATCCTGCTCAGCAGACAGCAGACCTAGAGGACTCCTGGGTAGTACCCAAAGCCCTCTTACTATAGACCAGGATGTTCCTCTACATGTTTTGAGCAGCAATGATAACACATCTCCAAGCTTGGGGAGAGTGGAAAACGATTTTCATTAGTTCCGTTAATTTCCTTTGCGGCAAGCAATGTCAACAATATTGAGCGATTTTACTCAAATTCAACCTAAACGGATGGAATAGTATACTATGAACCACCCAGGGAGACTTCTGCCAGCTCTGCTCTCCTGAACACAGCTCCAGTTTTTGCACGAACTGCTTCTGGATACTTTGCCAGCGTCATTTACTCTCTCACCCACTCATCTGCCTCTTCTGCAACAAGACTGTCAAGAGCTCATTCTTCCATGGAAATATCTGTGACTCTTATTAACTGTACTTGCCTTCCTTCTTTAAATTGGGGTTGTCATCGTTTTTTTCCTACTAATACATGGTCATTACTGCCCTGAACGCTCTTCAGTTGAACCGGTCGATGAGGTCCTAAAACCACATTTTTCCTCCCATAAGGTCTGCTGAGACTTGTCCCTAGTGAACATTTCAGCCATACCTATTCCGGATGGAATTGTTTGGGATAAAGTACCCTTTGATATATATGGTCCGACAGAAGTTATTTAAATTCCATATGTATTTAAACTTTCCATAAATGAGGTATTAACACCTGGAGTTGTTTCTGATTGGGATGTAAAAACAGTTGATTCTATGCTATCTGAATCAGAATATTTTACTGTGTTCGAAAGTGAAGATTTTTATCAATCAAAAGAAAATTATGCAGATATATTCTGTTAAAATTATTATAGACATCATTACATGCACAGAGCAAGTACCCCAAAGACCATTTTTAATTATACACAATGAGAACATTGTCCAGCTCCGCCAATGGGGAGTTTGAAAACATTCTGAAAAGTTTGCATATTTTTCTGGGCACACTGTTAAAAATTCTAAGTTGTGTTATTTTAAATTGCCAATGATGGTAATGCAACAAAACTTATTAACTGATATCAAATTTATTTATTCTGATTCCTTTGTTTCCCGGTTGGCTGTAGAAGGCTATGAATATTGGCTGAAGTCGATTGACTTAAAAAGTGTATTAGGAACTAAACATTGGCAAATAAGGGGAAAGGAAGCTGTATTTAGAGCATGCCTGATGTCTGTTCAAATGACATTTTTAAATGAAACTGTACAACAGACAAGTTAACTAGGCTTGGCAAAAATGAAGAGCTTGAATGCCAGTATCCCTGCTCCTGCTAAATTTTATGAATAACAAACATATATTAATGCTACTGAAGATCTGCTCGATTAATGGGTCCAAAATGGAACATTTAACACATCACTTTCAGGAACTGGTGGGTGGTTATTGTGGCCAGTAGAAAAACTGGTTGTCATGCACGTTTTGTAAACTCCACAGGGGGCTGTAGAACAAATAGGCCAGACCCCTGCTCTGTGTCATCAGAACATTCTGGTATAGTAACAACATACAGTGTAGGGAAATTATGCCAGCAATGGTTAAAAGAACACCTCAGTTTCCTGTCCAACAACACAGACTTGCAGGATTTCCTGTTAGGCCCCAGAAGACAACGTAAAAAGCACTTCTTATATGCAGTTTAAAATGAAATTTGGAAACTTTCCCATCAAGAAGCCGCTGCCCGGTCAATGCATACAGATCAGGAAAATTTACAGAAAGCATTAGCCATTGTAGATAATGGGATTAACACCTTGTCTGCCCACATCTACACTTTAAACAACATAATTTCTTCTGCAATAGACATTGTGCAAAGCGACATGTCATTCTTTCAACATGGGCAGAGTCAGCCAAAGTCCATTATGAAGTTGGGTTGGACACTACAAACACTGAAATCAGGTCGCACTCCCTTACAGCATGTCAGTGCGAGGGATATTTTTCTGCATTTAATTTGACACAACAACAAATAATGGCTAAAAAGGAAGCAACTTATGTTATGCGAAACATCGAGAAATTAGAAAAGTTGCCTTTTACTGTAGCTGAAATAACATCTGCTGAGTGGTTAATATATTAGGTTATCAAGCTTCCTATTTCAACACTGCAATTCATGCCCTGCTTGAAACACATTCCAGTAGGCAGATATAAAGGACTAGGAGATAGTTACATCCATGAGGTGTAGGAGCTTCCCTTTTTGCACAAATGTTTGTCGCGTGAAAGAGGTCTTTCTTAGCGGCGGTGAATGCAAGACTTCTGTGAGCCATTCAATGGTTTGTAAGCTGCTATCCTTGCATGGGGTGTGTAACGCTTTGGCAGCAAACTGCTTTCTGAAAGGAGTTCCTGTCCCCTTGATTGGACCTGTATTCCAGGTGCCCTCTAATGGAAGCTATGTGCTTCTTAACAGTGAGAGCTGTTGTGGATTGCAAGCCGGAATTGCTTACGTCGCTTAGATCTCCCAAATTATTCCACGTTGGACAAAAGGCAGAGAGAAACCAGGGGATCCCTCAGAACCACCACCTGTGTTAAAGAATCTTTGCAGATCCGGAGGACGTAAGATTCCACCAGCCGGATGTTGTTGCCTTAGGTGCCTGCGGATGCAGTGGAGTAACTCCTTCACTCCAAGGGAGGTGAAGTCTTGATGACCCCAGAGGATGCACAGCTGTGGAAATATTGCAGATTGCTGACAGGTGCCATGGAAACATATTGCAAGGAGAAGTCTTCTCAGGCGTTGCAGTCTTGTTCGGTTCCTGTGTTTTCCAGCAGCCAGGAGCAGAAGATGTCTTTGCAGAGAGGCCCTGGTGGAGTCTTGCACGAGAATTTGGGGATCCACACTCAAGGGAGTTCCTAAATAACCCAAAAGGGGGTTTGGTCACTCTCTGGAGTCACCACCTATCAGGAGGGGTCTCTGACATCAGCTGTCTGACCTAACCAGTCAGATGCTCCCAGAGACGTCTGCCCATCTTGGTTTCAAGATGGCACTACCAAGAAACTACCTGGAGGAGCTCTGGGCACCACTCTAGAGGTGGAGCTCGACAGGGGAGTGGACACTCTTCTCTCCTTTGTGTGTTTCGCACCAGAGCAGGCCAGTGGTCCCTGGACTGGTGCAAACCGAATTATGCAGGGATGGCACCAAATGTGCCCTTCAAAGCTGTCTGGTGGGGTATTGAGGCTACCCCTCACCAGCCCAGTAACACCTGTTTCCAAAGGAGATGAGGTTGCACTTCTCTCCTTCGGGAAATCCTTTGTTCTGCTGTCCCCTGCTTGAGCTGGTCAAGCAGCAGGAGGACAGAATTGTGTCTTGAGGGGTTGCAGTAGAGTGGGCCTGCCCGCAGACCCTGGAAGACTGGTAGGGGCAGAACTGGGGGATCCTCTAAGGAACCCCCCCCCCAGTGCATTGAATCATGCCACCACAAGTGGAATCAATATTGGGGCATGATTCTGACATGTTTGATACCAAACATGCCCAGGTTCGGAGTTACCATTTTGTAGCTGGACCACAGGTAGTGAGTGACTCATGGTCAGTACATAGCTAAAATGGCTTTCCCACACCTAGGAAGCCCAGGGAAAGGAACTGGAGTTCGTAGGGGCACCTCTTCTCATGCAAAGGTGTTCACTCACTCAAGGGCCTGCACTCTCCCCTTACGGCTGGAAGGGCCTACCATAGGGTTGACTTACAGTGACCTGGTGTAGTGACCAGTAGTGGAAGGGTGCATGCACATTTCACGCAGGCTGCAAATTGCAGGCCTGCAGACACAGTTTGCATGGGCTTCCATGGGTGGCATAATACATGCTGCAGCCCATGGGGGACCCCTGGTGTACCAATGCCCTGGGTACCTCAGTTCCACCTACCAGGGACTTACAGGGATACACCAGTATGCCAATTGTGGGGTTTAAGAAGTACCAAGACAACCACAATCACGGGGTCCTGATTAGCAGTATCCCAGTAAAAACAGTCTAAGCACACGGGCAGTAGGCAAAAAGTGGAGGTTACGATACCAGTAAGAGGGGACTTTCCTACACCTGCTACAAGAAAAAAAGTGATATGACGTGACCAGCTTGACTTGCCATACTGCTTTTGTCAGCATCCTGTTATCCCCTGTTGTCCGTATGCCTCTTACTACCACCTTCCCTAAGGAAAAAAAAGTGCTTTGACTCGGGCAGCACTAGCCGAGTCAGAGCACTTTTTTTTTTAACTAACATTTACTCGTGCTGCACAACAGCTACTCTGCTGTACAACATTGCTAATTTTTCATTAGTGTAGTACTCTGAAAGCATATTAATGATGTGGTAACGTTTTCAATATACCATCACATCTAAAAGCCTGTAGATTCAGTTCAGTGGTTGTGCCCAGAAATAGAATGTACATTAGTAAATGTAGCGCAGACAGCATACTGATTGACAGCAAGGCAGAACTGCAAGTTTTTTCTCATTTGTGCCGTGACCCCACCCAGTTTATGGAGTTCTGATATGCAACTTTCATGACGTTCAGTAATTGTCTTTCACCCCACTTTGTTGCACAATCCATGCTCCTGATGTGAACTGTCTCCGAATGAAGGTACTCACCAGTATTTAATTACTTGCGTATATACTGTTAGTACAAGGCATACTTTCTGGTTAGTTTGCATTCCTGTGCACATTCTCATGAGTGGAATAAGCCTCTGGGTAACTTAGGTCCAAAAAATCTTTCCTCTTACCTACACTTGTGCGGCACGAAGATGAGAATTGTTTTGGGGATCACACCAAAAGTGAATATTCAATCTACTGTACCTGGTTTTATGGGGATTTGTTCTTTTATTTTGTTTTTGCATTGAGTTATTTATACTATGAAGCATTTCACGTTGTCACAAATTTTAATTTAACCCATTTTAAGTATTCTTTTTTTCCCATGATGTGGACATAGTTGAAAAAAATCCTTAGGAAAATCATGTTGACTGTCCTCTGTGCTAGACAGTATTCAGCGAAATAGTAGGTGCATAGTAAGCTTTTTATTGTGGTCCTTTTGTCATGCTCAAAGATGAGCAGAGTGAGTTTGTAGTTTTCTGTGAAAGATATACTTTTCACTAAACAAGGGTCCTTCCGTTTGTGATTTGTGTTGCAAAACTTAAGCTATCCCCAGTATTTCATAATGAGATAAGGCATCCGTACTACTGATTGCTTTTTTATGCTTACTCGGTGCTTAATTTGTGCCGCTGTTTTCCGGTGCTTAGCACTAGCAGTTGCTTGAAAGCACTGGCACATGTTTATGAGAACCCACCACATGGTAGCACTGTGGGTACATTTTTAAGCAACATCCATTAGTGAACCTTAAAACTAATTAAAATGAATAAAAAAAAAATGATAAAAGTTGAATTTAAACCTACAGTTATAAAGTGACATGGGTTGTGCCAGCTGTAGTGAATAATAGCTTAGGCCCTGGCACTTAATTTTGTACATGTTAATGACTGCATTTACTTCTGAAGAAACAATTGTTTGTGTTATGTGGTGGTCTCTGTGCAATGCGAGGTTTGTTGGCTAATGTACAAGGGTCATTGTGGACTTAAAGTGTGATGGATGGGCGGGAACAAGGTGTAGATGTTAGACTTGTTAGTATTTCTTGGGGAGTGTCAGTTTCAATTGGGGGCAAGCCTTGTAACTGAGGACCACATGATTGAATTTTGGGGTACTCTTTGGGGTCCACAATTCTCCTTCTTCCTTTCTGGTCTCTTGACTCCCCCTCCACCCTCTCACTTCACATATCTGCCATTTACCCTCCTCTGACGTCCATTCTTACCGCTGTAATTTTTCTCTCTCCACATTCCCTTTTTCCTTCCTGTATCTTCTCACATGCCTCTTCTCTCCATTTCTATCTCTCCTGTCTTGCTACCTGCGCCCATGCCTATTTTTATCTTCACCTATTCTTCCTCTCATTCTGCTGGTCATTTCATTCTCTTTGGTTGTCCCTCACTTTTAATCTTACTTTTCCAAACCCTCATCTACTTTTCTAATCCCTCATCTACCCATTTGTTGTTTATTATTTTTAGGTCTTGCCAATGACAGTGTCTGTGCGAGCGTGTGCACTCTTGATTGAGAAAGATATTGTTTAGTAGAAGGGCTTAGAGCCTGCTGATTGCCTACCATTTGTGGGCTTCATTGTCACTGTTTTTTGCTGCCTCCTGATTGGACAACGCATGCACTCTTCTCTTACTCTTCGTTCGTATGGAGCATCTGAAAAGTGGTACTGTAGTGTAGCCATTTTTTAAATTAGCTTCATGCATGTTAGGTTAACATATTAGGCATCTGTGCACTTTGCACTAGATACATTTTATTTAGCCTTGCACTGTTATTTTACAATAACCAGTTTTACGGTCTTGTTTTATTTCTTTCTATCACACTGTTTAGCTTAGTTCATCACTGTGTTCTCAAACAATGCATTCTTGCTCACCCTGTGCTTCAGTCAAGGCTACAGTCCGGTACATTGCCGGTAAACGTGGTAGAAGTTTAGTCTCTAGTGTTCGTAGAAACCACGCATTCTTACGTAGGGACGTTTTCTTAGAACATCTGCGTGTTAGTTATAAAAACACTTTCTGGTCCTAGTACACATCAGAGGGAGATTCTGACCAGGAACCTACAACTAGATGATGACTGCCTGTTGCCGATGCTGATGCAGATTACAGGCCTTTGCTAAGGTATGAGAGTTGATGTCCTCCCGGGGGAACCTGAAAGGCAGGCTTAGGGCTTCACATGCTGTGCTCAGAATACAACTTAGAGAAAACCTAATCTAGTTGCACTATGATAGCCTTATTCTTGTGCTTCACTCTCATCGTTACTATTTTAATCCTACTGTGTTGTGTAGTTCTGGTTATTGCAGCTCACGCTTTGCTATCTAAAATGCAGTCGTTTTATTAAACCAATCTTTAAAACTTAAACTGCCTTTGTCATTTCTATATGAGACCGTACTGTGTATGAGAGAACCGGTTGTGACCTGAGTGACCACGACTTCCCTGGGAAGTACTAAGATGTCATGCGCTCGGCTGCCTAATTGTCTCTTCCCTTCGGGAGAAATGAAGCACTGCTAGTTAGCTGGAGCAAAACCCGGATTTGGGGTGACAAGGGTCCTTCACCGTGGGTCAGACTTAGTCCCCCACACTGTGAACGATCTTGCCGCCCAAAAATCCAGTAGTCTGATTAGGATAATGAGAGCCTACACGACATGGCACCACCAACGTTTGGTCTGGCTCTAATTTTCGGGTCCACCGGTTTATCTCGGTCTCATATAATATAATGATCCCTCGGTTCCTTCTTCGGAGACGTCCGTGGCACTGAGGATTTCCGCCACCTCGGTATAGGTAATCCTAATTACAGTGGATGGTTGTTCAAGCTTGAACCTTAAAAGGATAAAGAACCCATCTCGGTGTGCCTTCTCTGAACTCTTGGTGCTTTTATAATGGCGAATCCCCAGGTTGTACAAATAGCTCTTAACATGAGACAGCCGTTCACGGCACATTTGCTAGCACACGGCCTCACGGCCCAGGGTGGTCCGGTCACGTTTGTGGTGGACGCCCACGCAGCCTATAGAACAGAACTTTTTTACTCTTGGGTCACATTTCCAGCAGTTGATGGGAATACAAATACATTCCATACATATACAGTAACGAACGCGCCTGGAAAATACAGGGCGTACGCATACTTAGAGATACCTCTATCTTATCAAGAACATAATAATTGGCTTGATGGCGCCCTACCCCATACAATATTGCCAGTAAGGTTAGGTCCACTAAGTAATGATGGTCCTACCTGGCCTTTATTGGCCACATATACACCACATCCTGCGGCTGCAAATATGGCAGTGGCTGAGGTTCGAAGCTTATATACTGACTTAACAGCAATATATAGACGCTTAGTTAAATTTGTGATGCAGACACTAAATACAAACCCAGCGCGTGCTGCTCCAGCACAACCACAAGCAGTAACACCAGGTATAAACCCGGTGACTGTACACTCTACTATGGGTAAAGTCCCAGCGAAACGGGAGGAGAATCCATTTTGGCTGGCGCAAAAAATTAATACGCTGGAGGCAGTATTTCCCCATACGGGACCTCAAGACAAATATAGAATACTGACTATGTGTTTACTCTTTGGGATGGTTCCCACAGTGGAACATTGTAATAGATGGGGCACAGTGTTTGCTGCGCTCTATACAACGGCACACGGTACACCGACATTAGCCAACCTACCGGAAGTGCTTAAACAAATTCAGGATGAATACGGGGCTGACCCGGCCTTAGATTTAGGAATGCAACTGATGGGCAACTTTGCCACAGTTTCTTTGATAATCCTAAGCAATCTTAGAGGAGAAGCAGTGCACATGCGTCCCGCCACAAGATCAGGAGCGGGAACTGCCTAAAATAATAGCAGAAACATATTCCAGTATCGGTCGAGATAGCCTGGGGGCTAGACTGCAAAAACCTCAATTTCAGGGAAAAATTAATAAAGATAATACTGAACAGCAACCTAAGGGTAATAAGAAGCGCTGGGAGAAAAAAAAAAAAAACACCCAAAAAAGAAAGGGGAGAATCTCCACATACGGAGATCCCGCAGAATAGGTATAATCTCAGAAATAGAGATAATATAAAAACGCCTGATAGATATCAATATACTGATACACGCCAATCTCGTTCCTTTCAGGACTCATCGGAAAAGAGAAATGAGAGAGGTGGGCGGTCAGAGCGGAGAACAGAGTACGTGAAACCGAGACAGGAATCACAACGCTCTTTGGAGGTTTCTGTCAAGAAGGAAGAGAAACCGATACAACAAAAACAACAGTTTAAAAAGAAAAAGCTGGCAGCAGTCTCAGTTAGACATGCCACTCAGGAAGAGGGTTCTCTTGAAGAACAAGACATGGGCTCTAGCACTGCTAGACAGCGCGGCAGAAGTCACAATAGTTCGCCAGAATCTTCTAGAGCATCTGGAGGTGAAAGCAACTGATGACTTCATACAAGTAGAAACAGCAGATATGCGTGTCTCCGAACCCGATAGGGTGTATACAGTGACTTTACAATTGGAAGGAGACATTGAACGCACTATACGCGCAATCTTTTGGGATCGTGTAGTTAAGATATATGACATCTTGCTGGCCGAACAAGATTGGCCGCCTGATTTTGTCCGCACCTGCCGATCTGGGGAGGAGGTTATTAAACCTTCCTTCTCGCCCCTTGTTCCAGAGGAACTCGCTGAGTCCTATTCTATAAAATGGGCTCTCACACAGGCACCTGCATTATATAGAAATCACATAGGGTGGGATAGGCATTCTCCATATCATGTAATTCCTATTAAAGGTGAGCCTCGGCCACAATCGCAGTATCCCATAAAACATTAAGCAAGGGCACCGGTGAGAGAAATACTTACACAATTAGAATACCAGGGGGTAATTGAACCCTGTGTCTCACCGATGAATAATCCCTTATTCCCTGTAGCTAAACCGGACCATTCATATAGAATAGTCTTAGACTACAGACATTTGAACGGACATACATGTACATATGCTATACAAAATAGACATAGCGCTGCACTAATGAGCAACATTGTGCTGAAAAAATATAAAACGACTTTGGATATCTCGAATGGATTCTTCTGGCAGAATATAGCACCTGAAAGCCGAGATTTAACAAGCTTTAGCGCACTAGGCTCCCAGAAAAAATTGTGTTGTTTGCCTCAAGGGTATAAGAACAGCCCAGGAGTGTTTGCAGCTCGTGTGACTGCTATTTTACACGAGTTAGACCCTGATGCGTTGTCATATGTGGATGATATATATCTCACGGATAACGAGTTGCTACAACATTTAAGATGGGTAGGCCACATTGTTGTAGGGTTTGCCGAAGTCAGCTACAAATTTAAGTTAAAAAAAAACGAAAATTGCCTTCCGCAGCGTCATATTCCTGGGATATGAGCTGTCGAATGAAGGTAAGAGCCTAGCGCCTCAATTCTTAGAAAAGTGTGCACAATTGCAACCACCAAATACGATTAAGGAACTCCAATCATTGTTGGGCTTTCTAAATTTTGGCAGAACATACATTCCTGATTATGCTACACGCATAAAACCTTTACATGAATTAATACGTCCTGATTTTTCAAGCAAATTCTGGACAATTGAACATACACATACTCTTCGGGAGTTACAAGCAGATATGCTAGCAGCGAAAAATTTACACACACGGAACAATAAGACGCATTTGGTCATCAGGGTGATAGCTGGGGCCATTGGGTTTACTTATGTCACATTTAATGAGAGTGAGACAGTCCCGATTGGATACAAGGCACACTTGTATTCTGCTGCTGAACAACGATTTGCACAAACAGAGAAAATACTCACTGCTGTACAGATGGCTGTTATTAAAGAGAGACCTCTTGCCCAGGGAAAACGCATTATTGTCATTTTTCCTATACCGGCTCTTGAGGCTGTTACAAAAGCTAGTGTCCCAAACGCAAAAGCACTGCACCCACGATGGATACAATGGGCTACGTCTTTAACAGCCACTGATGTAGACTACATTTTTGACCCAAAGTTACAAACTCAGGAATTTCTACAATATGAAGTTGAATATCCAGTTCCCACTGACACATTGCCTATTGATCAATATCAAGTAGTCACGTACACCGATGGCTCTGCGCAACCAGCGAATGGAACAAAACACCAATATTCTGCTGCATGTGCGGTAGTGAGCGGCTATATGGAGGGGGAGAAATTTTGCCCCCAGCATACTTATACGCAGACCTTAGGGGATTGTATGGCACAATTGGTTGAGCTAAAAGCTCTACTAATGGCACTAGAACATACAGATCCGACGCAGTTCACACTGATTGTTTGTGATTCGTATTATTGCGTCCAGTCTTTTAACGAATACCTACATTACTGGCGCTTGAATGGGTTCAGAGATTCAAAAGGCAACACCATAAAACACAGACTACTGTGGGGGAAGGTAGCAGACCTGAAAGAGACGCTACCCAAAGTCCATGTTGTGCATACACTTGGACACCAGCGCGTTGGAATACACGTTGCTGGAAATACTTTGGCTGATGAAGCCGCAAAGTTGGCAGTGGCAGTTGCCACTGTAGCTGCAGTGACTCGTTCGAGTTCCAAACCAGACACAGAGATTATGGCTGCCATAAAAGCTATGGCTGATGGCACGCCTTATCCATAAGGATTTCCAAATAAATATAAATACTTCATGGGAAGTATGCTGAACGCTGAAGTTAAAATTCCTTGCGTAGGCGTACGCGACATCCCCAATAAAGATGTACGACCACAATTGATTAAAGCAGCGCATGAGGGAGTGGCATCTGCACATGCTGGCGTGGCAGCTACAATTTCACTATTGCAGGCCCGTTACTGGTGGCCTGGTCTCTATAAAGAGACTAAGCAGTATGTCCTTTGTTGTGACATCTGTCAAAAAATTAAAGTTTCAACAGCTAAGCACCTGCCGCAGACCCCCCTCTTAATATCCAACAGACCATTACAATGAGTGTACTTGGATCATTGCGGTCCACTAACACCGGATAGTGCATACAAATATATACTAGTCGCTATAGATTCTTGCTCCAGATTTGTGTGGGTGTGGCCACAACGCTCGGCTGATGCTCAGACTGTTATTAAAGATTTGCGAGTCTTTGTCGGTACATATGCAGTTGCGGCATTCCATTCGGACCAGGGCCCTGCTTTTGCTTCAAGGGCATTCAGGGACACCATGGCTTCGTTGGGGGTCCAGCTCCAGTACTCGTCTCCATTTCATCCCGAGGGAAATTCTGTCGTGGAGTGATTAAACCGCAATTTAAAGCAATCCTTAACAGCCAGAGTCTTAGGTACGGGTCGTAGTTGGCTAACCCACCTGTTTGGAGTTCAGAGAGCACTAAATAACCTGCCTAGAAGGTCCCTGGGGGGTCGTACTTCATATGAGTGACTGTTCGGAACACAAATGTTTGTTCCGGATCTTGATGGTCCTGGTGTGGAGGCGGCGGAAACACCTTTTGACATAAATGATCGTGTCACTGTTTTACAGGAATTACAGCAGTTCAGTGAAGATAACTCTTCTAAAAGTGCCGCCTCCACAGGGATTAAGGATGTGCCAGTAACACCTACCGGCTGTATTCCCAGGGTTGGGGATCTTGTGCGTGAAAAGGTCGCAGTGAAAAAAGAATTTGGCCCTTCTTATCTTGCACCAGTCCCTGTGTTGGGGATACACGGAACAAGAACTGTTATTCTACCCCCGTTGCCAGGTGCCAAAGAAAATCGCTTTGTTTCTATTGACAATGTCAAGTTACAACATGTGGCCGATTCTACACAGCAGACCAAGAGGAATGTCCAGTAGTTCCCGAATCCCTCTCACTACTGGAGAAGAAGTTCCGCTTCAAGTTGTATATACCAACACTGTTGACTCTCCGAGCTTGGGGAGGGTGGAAGATGATCTCGCATTAGTTCCACTAACAACAACCAACTTAGAAACATTTGATCAAGTCACCATGACTACTAACTTGACGGATGGTGCTGTCTACAGTGTACCACTGCGGGAAACGCCTACTCCTCCATTGACTACGGCGACGCCTTTTGCACGAACTGCCTCTGGTTACTTTGCCGACAACAACGATGGTCTATCGGACTCGTTTGCCTCTTCGACTACTGACCTGTCAGGTCCACGTAAGCTGATGCGTTGGCTTAAAGATACGTATTTTGTTTTTCCATGGAACTATCTCTGGCTTTTATTGACTATGCTAGCATTTTTTCTTTGGATTGTGTTTGTCATTACCTTTTTTCTGTTTATACATGGTCATTTTCTTCCTGAGAGATCAGCGGTTAAACAGGTGGAGGAGGTGTTGAAACCACATTTTTAATCGCATAGAGTTCGAAGAGACTTGTCCTTTGTGAACATTTCTGCAGTGCCAATTCCAGATGGGATTGTGTGGGATAAAGTAATGTTTGATATATACGGTCCCACTGAAATAATTCAAATACCGTATGTGCTAAAGTTATCCATGAATGATATAGTAATACCAGGCATTATATCTGATGATTGGGATGTGAAGACATTTGACTCAATGATGACAGAATTACAATATTATACTGTCTATGAAAATGAAGATGTTTGCCAATTTAAAGACAATTATGGTGACATGTTTTGCTATAATTATTATGGGCACCACTTCAAACATAAAGCAAGTAGTCCAAAAACGATATTTGACTATACGCAATGGGAACATTGCCCAACTCCCCCGCAAGGGAGTTCTAAAACTTATTTTGACAAATTTAAGTATTTTTCTGGGCATCATCAAATGAATGCTAAGTCATATTATTTTAGGTTTAACTCCGACTAAAGATAAACAAATGTTGTGACCAACACGAAATTTATATATTCAGACTCCTTTGTTTCCCGGTTATCAATTGACGGTATGAATATTGGTAAAAAAAAATTGGATTTGAAAAGTGTTTGGGGAACAAAAAATTGGGAAACCAATAGTAGAGAAACATTGTTTAGAGCATGTCTCATTCCCATTCAAATGATTTTTTTAAATGAAACAGTACAACAGACTAGCTGCTTAGGCATAGCTACAATCAGAGAATTGAGCATGCCTCTGCAAAATTTGATGACTGGCAAAAGTACACAAATGCAACTTTTAGTGAGCTTACTGAATGGGTCCAGAATGGTACATTTAATGCTTCACAGACACGTCCAGGTGGGTGGTTATTGTGGCCAATAGATACCAACGGGTGTCATCAACGTTTTGTCACCTCCTCGGGGGGTTTCCAAATGAGTAGGTCAGACCCTCGCTATATATCACCAGAACATGCTGAAATAATTACAACATATAGGGCCTGATTCTAACTTTGGAGGACGGTGTTAAACCGTCCCAAAAGTGGCGGATATACCACCTACCGTATTACGAGTTCCATAGGATATAATGGACTCGTAATACGGTAGGTGGTATATCCGCCACTTTTGGGACGGTTTATCACCGTCCTCCAAAGTTAGAATCAGGCCCATAGTGTGGGAACATTTTGCCAGCAATGGCTAAAATCATCCTCGCTAGATGCAGTGAAGACACATCTCACTCTTTTGTCTAATAACACTGACTTACAAGATTTATTGTCAGGCCCGAAGACACCACATAGGAAGCGTTTCTTGTATGAAATGTACAATGAAATATGGAAACTTTCCCAACAAGAGGCTGCAGCCCGGTTAAGGCAGATAGATCAGGAAAATCTGAAAAAAGCATTAGCTGTTGTGGATAATGGAATTCACACCTTGTCCGACCGGATATATACAATTAACAACATTGTTTCTTCTGCTATAGACATTATACGATCTGATATGTCTTCTTTATGTCATGGACAGAGTCAGACCAGGTCCAGACCTTTAATTTAACGCGACAACAACAACTAATGGCTAAGAAGGAGGCGACTTATGTCATGCTCAACATTGAAAAGTTAGAAAGATTGCCTTTTACCGTGGCCGAGATTCCCTCTGCAGAGTGGTAGATACTCGGGGCTATTTCTACCTTACAATTCACTTCTTGTTTGAAACATGTTCCGGTAGGCAGATATGAAAAGTTGGGAGATAGTTACATCCATGAGGTGTGGGAGCTTCCCTTCTTGTACAAATGCCTCAATGGCATGAAAGAGGCCTTTCTTAGCGGTAGTGAATGCGAGACTTCAGTCAGCCCTTCGATGATTTGTAAGCAGCTGTCCTTGCATGGGGCGTGTAATGCCTCGGTGGCGAGCTTGGCTTGCTATCTGAAGGGAGTTCCGGTCCCCTTGATTAAACGCACGTTCCAGGTGCTTTCAAACGGCAGCTACATCCTCCTCAATAGTGAAGACTGTTGTGGTATGCAGGACGGAATAGTTTACGTTGTTTTGGTCACTAAGGTCGTTACTTGCTGCGGGAGTGTGTTGTTTTCCCCCCACTAAAATTAGGGAGGTAGCGGATATTTGGCCTCACATTGCTACTTCCAAGGTGAATTTCGACAAGTTAAGTAGACTGAAGGCTTTATTGTTTCAGAAGCATGTGGCCCTTACATCTGCACACAAGACCTACACACTTCAGATGGCAAGGTCATCGGCAGAAATACAGTCCCTGTTAAATACCAACTTTCTGAGCCACTTTGGTGAACTCCTGGGATGTATATTTAATGCTTCCAGCACGGCTGGATTAGCACATTTTTTCAAAGCCGTTGGTGTTGGTTTCGTTCACACCTTCTCTTCCATATTCGATTTAATACCTTTGGCTATTCATTCAATTTCAGAAGCATTTTTGGGGGATTTCCGTTAACTTTGGCTTTATTAGCCGGCATTTTGCTGTTGCTGTTGTTTTTCCGCAATGGCTGTCCAGCCGCCACAAGGACGAATGTGGCGCTCCAATCAGCGCAGCTGTGTCGTGAACGCATGGTGCAGCACTTTGGAGCAACACTCCTGGAACATTTGGAGTGTGACTGGTCTCTGTCATTCAGACCGGTTTTGGATTGTGTGCAGCCCGTGTTTCGGTGCCGTTGGTGCTCTTTTGAACATGCACTGGACGTTTGTCTCTCACAGCAACGCCCCCCAGTGCTTGATGCTGATCTGTTGATGTTCCCGATGAGGGCTTATTACCAGACATGCGCGCTACAGCTGCGTTTGCTTCGAGAAGCTGATTACGACATACCCTTCCTGGAGGAAGTTGATATTAACTCGTTCACAGGCTCTGCACGGGATGCCGCCTTGGTTGACACTGGGGTTTTGGAACACACCTGCTCCTTGATAGTCTTTGGCGTGGATTTTTCGGTTTTCTCATCTGCCGAAGTGGAGAATCTCCTGCTTTCAATGACTACTGTTTGATTTGAACTTATTCTAAATTGACATTATCATTTGAATTCGTCATTTGGCTGCATGCTAATTTTTTTAATTGAGGATTAATATGCTTTAGTGTCCGCTTAACTTGTTGAAATTTGATAGGGTTTTTACTTATATTTTAACTTAGGGCATTTTTAGCTTCGGCTTAAACCACTTTCTACCGACAAGGGGAGGGTGTAGTGTAGCCATTTTTTTATTTAGCTTCATGCACGTTAGGTCAACATATTAGGCCTCTGTGCACTTTGCCCTTGATACATTTTATTTAGCATCGCACTGTTATTGTACAATAACCAGTTTTACGGTCTTGTTTTATTTATTTCTATCACACTGTTTAGCTTAGTTCATCACTGTTTTCTCAAACAATGCATTCTTGCTCACCCTGTGCTTCAGTCAAGGCTACAGTCTGGTACATTGCCGGTAAACGTGGTAGAAGTTTAGTTTCTAGTGTTCGTAGAAACCACGCATTCTTACGTAGGGACGCTTTCTCAGAACATCTGCGTGTTAGTTATAAAAACACTTTCTAGTCCTAGTACACGTCAGAGGGAGATTCCAACCAGGAACCTACAGTTAGATGCTGACTGCCCGCTGCAGATGCTGATGCAGATTACAGGCCTTTGCTCAGGTATGAGGGTTGATGTCCTCCCGGGGGAACCTGAAAGGCAGGCTTAGAGCTTCACATGCTGTGCTCAGAATATAACTTAGAGAGAACCTAATCTAGTTGCACTATGATAGCCTTACTCTTGTGCTTCACTCTCATCGTTACTATTTAAATCCTACTGTGTTGTGTAGATCTGGTTATTGCAGCTCACGCTTTGCTATCTAAAATGCAGTCGTTTGATTAAACCAATCTTTAAAACTTAAACTGCCTTTGTCATTTCTATATGAGACCGTACTGTGTATGAGAGAACCGGTTGTGACCTGAGTGACCACGACTTCCCTGGGAAGTACTAAGAAGTCATGCGCTCGGCTGCCCAATTGTCTCTTCCCTTCGGGAGAGATGAGGCACTGCTAGTTAGCCGGAGCAAAACCCAGATTTGGGGTGACAAGGGTCCTTCACCGTGGGTCAGACTTAGTCCCCCACACTGCGAACGATCTTGCCGCCCAAAAATCCAGTAGTCTCATTAGGATAATGAGAGCCTACGCAACAGTACTATTCCTCTTTTGTCTATCCCTGTTGTCCATGTCGCTTTTTCCTCCTCATGTGTGTGGCTTCTTTGTTGTCTCTGTTGTTTCTATCCATCCACCCCTCACATCTGTTTCTACTTTCCACCCCTCCTGTTGTCTGTGTTGCTTCTCTCTTTCCTGTTGTCCCTATGTCATGACTCCTATTGGATAATCTTTGGCTGCAGCTTGGTCGGTCGATCAGTTTTCGACCATCTTAGTCTGCCACAGTTATGGGTGACCCCTCCCGATGTCTGTGTTGCTGCTAAAACTAGGTAGTATCTAAGCAGAAGTTGCCTCCAGGAAAAAGCCCCAAATTGGAGGAAAAAGTCAGGATTAGAAGGATGACCAGGGCACAAAGATGGAGAGACAGCTGGGTAAAAAAGCAATGGAGTCTGTGAATAGAAGGATGACCAGGGGACAAAGATGAAACACAGATGGGGATGAAATGGACCATCCTGAAATGTGAATACCAGGAGAGCACTGGAGAGGAAGACCCATGGGAGAACAAGCAAGCGAATCCAGAAAGAACTTACTAAATGGTTTAGGAGCGCAGGAGCACAATAACAGGACTGCTTGAAGTGTTGCGACACAAGGACTGAACAAACGTTCCCCTTTACATACAACAAGGAATAGGAAATCCACACAAAACTATCTTGGATTGGGAATAGAGCCATAGGTTCCAATTCCATGGTGGCCATTTTGGATTGGGCTCAATATACTCCTCGGGAAGTCCTATCAAAGGAATACTTGACGGAAGAGAAACATGGAGGCATCAATAGTGTCCTGCAGCAGAGACCCCCTCACCATGGCAAAGAAAAGCGAGGAGAACAGCAGCGGTGGACCAGTTGTCTGAATGTAAATTTCATATGAGACCGGGCTCCTCTTAAACCTACCCTCTCAATGGGCGCCATGTATCCTGCCTGCCTGAAACAGCCTCGGGCACAGATGTGGGGCAGGACACCGGTAGGAGTGAAACAGTATACACCTTCAACCACTACCCCTTTGCGTTTTCTTCCCTCCCGCCCCCCCTTTGCCTGCGTTTTCTTCCCTCCCGCCCCCCCTTTGTCTGCGTTTTCTTCCCTCCCGCCCTCCCTTTGCCTTCGTTTTCTTCCCTCCCGCCCTCCCTTTGCCTTCGTTTTCTTCCCTCCCGCCCTCCCTTTGCCTTCGTTTTCTTCCCTCCCGCCCTCCCTTTGCCTTCGTTTTCTTCCCTCCCCCCCTCCCTTTGCCTTCGTTTTCTTCCCTCCCGCCCTCCCTTTGCCTTCGTTTTCTTCCCTCCCGGCCTCCCTTTGCCTTCGTTTTCTTCCCTCCCGCCCTCCCTTTGCCTTCGTTTTCTTCCCTCCCGCCCTCCCTTTGCCTTTGTTTTCTTCCCTCCCGCCCTCCCTTTGCCTTCGTTTTCTTCCCTCCCGCCCTCCCTTTGTCTGCGTTTTCTTCCCTCCCGCCCTCCCTTTGTCTGCGTTTTCTTCCCTCCCGCCCTCCCTTTGTCTGCGTTTTCTTCCCTCCCGCCCTCCCTTTGTCTGCGTTTTCTTCCCTCCCTCCCTTTGCCTTTGTTTTCTTCCCTCCCGCCCTCCCTTTGCCTTTGTTTTCTTCCCTCCCGCCCTCCCTTTGCCTTCGTTTTCTTCCCTCCCGCCCTCCCTTTGCCTTCGTTTTCTTCCCTCCCGCCCTCGCTTTGCCTACGTTTTCTTCCCTCCCGCCCTCCCTTTGTCTTCGTTTTCTTCCCTCCCGCCCTCCCTTTGTCTTCGTTTTCTTCCCTCCCGCCCTCCCTTTGTCTTCGTTTTCTTCCCTCCCGCCCTCCCTTTGCCTTCGTTTTCTTCCCTCCCGCCCTCCCTTTGCCTTCGTTTTCTTCCCTCCCGCCCTCCCTTTGCCTTCGTTTTCTTCCCTCCCGCCCTCCCTTTGCCTTTGTTTTCTTCCCTCCCGCCCTCCCTTTGCCTTCGTTTTCTTCCCTCCCGCCCTCCCTTCGTTTTCTTCCCTCCCGCCCTCCCTTTGCCTTCGTTTTCTTCCCTCCCGCCCTCCCTTTGCCTTCGTTTTCTTCCCTCCCGCCCTCCCTTTGTCTGCGTTTTCTTCCCTCCCGCCCTCCCTTTGTCTGCGTTTTCTTCCCTCCCTCCCTTTGCCTTCGTTTTCTTCCCTCCCGCCCTCCCTTTGCCTTCGTTTTCTTCCCTCCCGCCCTCCCTTTGCCTTCGTTTTCTTCCCTCCCGCCCTCCCTTTGCCTTCGTTTTCTTCCCTCCCGCCCTCCCTTTGTCTTTGTTTTCTTCCCTCCCGCCCTCCCTTTGTCTTCGTTTTCTTCCCTCCCGCCCTCCCTTTGCCTTCGTTTTCTTCCCTCCCGCCCTCCCTTTGCCTTCGTTTTCTTCCCTCCCGCCCTCCCTTTGCCTTCGTTTTCTTCCCTCCCGCCCTCCCTTTGCCTTCGTTTTCTTACCTCCCGCCCTCCCTTTGCCTTCGTTTTCTTACCTCCCGCCCTCCCTTTGTCTGCGTTTTCTTCCCTCCCGCCCTCCCTTTGTCTGCGTTTTCTTCCCTCCCGCCCTCCCTTTGTCTGCGTTTTCTTCCCTCCCGCCCTCCCTTTGTCTGCGTTTTCTTCCCTCCCGCCCTCCCTTTGTCTGCGTTTTCTTCCCTCCCGCCCTCCCTTTGTCTGCGTTTTCTTCCCTCCCGCCCTCCCTTTGTCTGCGTTTTCTTCCCTCCCGCCCTCCCTTTGTCTGCGTTTTCTTCCCTCCCGCCCTCCCTTTGTCTGCGTTTTCTTCCCTCCCTCCCTTTGCCTTTGTTTTCTTCCCTCCCGCCCTCCCTGTGTCTTCGTTTTCTTCCCTCCCACCCTCCGCGTGTCTTCGTTTTCTTCCCTCCCACCCTCCCTGTGTCTTCGTTTTCTTCCCTCCCACCCTCCCTGTGTCTTCGTTTTCTTCCCTCCCACCCTCCCTGTGTCTTCGTTTTCTTCCCTCCCACTCTCCCTGTCTCAGCGCGTTGCTTCTTCCCTCCCACTCTCCCTGTGTCAGCGCGTTGCTTCTTCCCTCCCACCCTCTCGACGTCCGGGTTGCTTCTTCCCTCCCACCGTCCGACGTCCGGGTTGCTTCTTCCCTCCCACCCTCTCGACGTCCGGGTTGCTTCTTCCCTCCCACCGTCCGACGTCCGGGTTGCTTCTTCCCTCCCACCCTCTCGACGTCCACGTTGCTTCTTCCCTCCCACCCTCCCGATGCCTGCGTTGCTTCTTCCTTCCCACCCTCCCGATGCCTGCGTTGCTTCTTCCCTCCCACCCTCCCGATGTCTGCGTTGCTTCTTCCCTCCTACCCTCCCGATGTCTGCGTTGCTTCTTCTCTCCCACCCTCCCGATGTCCGCGTTCCTTCTTATGATGTCTGCGTTCCTTCTTCCCCGCCCACCCTCCCGATGTCTGCTTTCCTTCTTCCCCTCCCTCCCTCCCGATGTCCACGTTCCTTCTTCCCCTCCCACCCTCCCGATGTCTGCGTTGCTTCTTCCCCTCTCACCCTCCCGATGCCTGCGTTCCTTCTTCCCCTCCCACCCTCCTGATGTCGGCGTTCCTTCTTTCCTCCCACCCTCCCGATGTCCGCTTTGCTTCTTCCCTCTCACCCTCCCGATGTCCGCTTTGCTTCTTCCCTCCCACCCTCCCGATGTCCGCTTTGCTTCTTTCCTCCCACCCTCCCGATGTCCGCATTGCTTCTTCCCTCCCACCCTCCCGATGTCCGCGTTCCTTCTTCCCCTCCCACCCTCCCGATGTCTGCGTTCCTTCTTTCCTCCCACCTTCCCGATGTCGGCGTTCCTTCTTTCCTCCCACCCTCCCGATGTCCGCTTTGCTTCTTCCCTCCCACCCTCCCGATGTCCGCTTTGCTTCTTCCCTCCCACCCTCCCGATGTCCGTGTTGCATCTTCTCTCCCACCCTCCAGTTGTCCACATTTGTTCATCTGTCACCCTCCTGTTTTCTGCATTGCTTCTTTCCCTCTCACCCTCCCGATGTCCGCTTTGCTTCTTCCCTCCCACCCTCCCGATGTCCGCTTTGCTTCTTCCCTCCCACCCTCCCGATGTCCGCTTTGCTTCTTCCCTCCCACCCTCCCGATGTCCGTGTTGCATCTTCTCTCCCACCCTCCAGTTGTCCACATTTGTTCATCTGTCACCCTCCTGTTTTCTGCGTTGCTTCTTCCCCTCTCACCCTCCCGATGCCTGCGTTCCTTCTTCCCCTCCCACCCTCCTGATGTCTGCGTTCCTTCTTTCCTCCCACCTTCCCGATGTCGGCGTTCCTTCTTTCCTCCCACCCTCCCGATGTCCGCTTTGCTTCTTCCCTCCCACCCTCCCGATGTCCGCTTTGCTTCTTCCCTCCCACCCTCCCGATGTCCGTGTTGCATCTTCTCTCCCACCCTCCAGTTGTCCACATTTGTTCATCTGTCACCCTCCTGTTTTCTGCATTGCTTCTTTCCCTCTCACCCTCCCGATGTCCGCTTTGCTTCTTCCCTCCCACCCTCCCGATGTCCGCTTTGCTTCTTCCCTCCCACCCTCCCGATGTCCGTGTTGCATCTTCTCTCCCACCCTCCAGTTCTCCACATTTGTTCATCTGTCACCCTCCTGTTTTCTGCGTTGCTTCTTCCCCTCTCACCCTCCCGATGCCTGCGTTCCTTCTTCCCCTCCCACCCTCCTGATGTCGGCGTTCCTTCTTTCCTCCCACCCTCCCGATGTCCGCTTTGCTTCTTCCCTCTCACCCTCCCGATGTCCGCTTTGCTTCTTCCCTCCCACCCTCCCGATGTCCGCTTTGCTTCTTTCCTCCCACCCTCCCGATGTCCGCATTGCTTCTTCCCTCCCACCCTCCCGATGTCCGCATTGCTTCTTCCCTCCCACCCTCCCGATGTCCGCGTTCCTTCTTCCCCTCCCACCCTCCCGATGTCTGCGTTCCTTCTTTCCTCCCACCTTCCCGATGTCGGCGTTCCTTCTTTCCTCCCACCCTCCCGATGTCCGCTTTGCTTCTTCCCTCCCACCCTCCCGATGTCCGCTTTGCTTCTTCCCTCCCACCCTCCCGATGTCCGTGTTGCATCTTCTCTCCCACCCTCCAGTTGTCCACATTTGTTCATCTGTCACCCTCCTGTTTTCTGCATTGCTTCTTTCCCTCCTGCATTCCAGTTGTCTGCATTGCTTCTTCCCTTCCACCCTCTCACTGTCTTCATTGCTTCTTCCCTCCCACCCTCCCATCCTCCCGATGTCCGCATTGCTTCTTACCTCCCACCCTCCGGATGTCCGCGTTTTCTTCCCTCCCATCCTCCCGATGTCCGCATTGCTTCTTCCCTCCCATCCTCCCGATGTCCACATTGCTTCTTCCCTCCCACCCTCCCGATGTCCGCATTGCTTCTTCTCTCCCACCCTTACTTTGTTCACATTGCTTTTTCGTCTACCACCCTCCCGTTTTGTGCATTGCTTTTTTCCATCCTACTTTCCAGTTGTCCACGTTGCTTCTTCCCTCCCAACCTCCCAATGTCCTCGTTGTTTCTAATGTCCGCAGTGCTTCTTCCTTCCCACCCTCCCGATGTCCACATTGCTTCTTCCCTCCCACCCTCCTGATGTTCGCGTTGCTTCTTTCTTCCCACCCTCATGATGTCCGCATTGCTTCTTTCTTCCCGCCCTCATGATGTCCGCATTACTTCTTCCCTCCCACCCTCCCGATGTCGGCGTTGCTTCTTCCCTCCCACCCTCCCGATGTCGGCGTTGCTTCTTTCCCTCCCACCCTCCCGATGTCCGCGTTGCTTCTTCCCTCCCACCCTCCCGATGTCCGCGTTGCTTCTTCCCTCCCACCCTCCCGATGCCTGTGTTGCTTCTTCCCTCCCACCCTCCCGATGCCTGTGTTGCTTCTTCCCTCCCACCCTCCCGATGCTTGTGTTGCTTCTTCCCTCCCACCCTCCCGATGCCTGTGTTGCTTCTTCCCTCCCACCCTCCCGATGCCTGTGTTGCTTCTTCCCTCCCACCCTCCCGATGCCTGTGGTGCTTCTTCCCTCCCACCCTCCCGATGCCTGTGGTGCTTCTTCCCTCCCACCCTCCCGATGCCTGTGGTGCTTCTTCCCTCCCACCCTCCCGATGCCTGCGTTGCTTCTTCCCTCCCACCCTCCCGATGCCTGCGTTGCTTCTTCCCTCCCACCCTCCCGATGCCTGCGTTGCTTCTTCTCTCCCACCCTCCCGATGCCTGCGTTGCTTCTTCCCTCCCACCCTCCCCATGTCTGCGTTGCTTCTTCCCTCCCACCCTCCCCATGTCTGCGTTGCTTCTTCCCTCCCACCCTCCCCATGTCTGCGTTGCTTCTTCCCTCCCACCCTCCCCATGTCTGCGTTGCTTCTTCCCTCCCACCCTCCCCATGTCTGCGTTGCTTCTTCCCTCCCACCCTCCCCATGTCTGCGTTGCTTCTTTCCTCCCACCCTCCCGATGTCCACGTTGCTTCTTCCCTCCCACCCTCACGCTGATCGCGTTGCTTCTCCCCTCCCATCCTCCCGATGTCTGCGTTGCTTCTTCCCTCCCACCCTCCCGATGTCTGCGTTGCTTCTTCCCTCCCACCCTCCCGATGTCTGCTTTGCTTCTTCCCTCCCACCGTCCCGATGTCTGCTTTGCTTCTTCCCTCTCACCCTCCCGATGTCCGCGTTGCTTCTTCCCTCCCACCCTCCCGATGTCCGCGTTGCTTAGCCCCTCCCACCTTCCCGATGTCCGCGTTGCTTCTTGACTCCCACCCTTCCGATGTCCGCGTTGCTTCTTTCCTCCCGTGTTGCTTCTTCCCTCCCACCCTCCCCATGTCTGAGTTGCTTCTTCCCTCCCACCCTCCCCATGTCTGCGTTGCTTCTTCCCTCCCACACTCCCCATGTCTGCGTTGCTTCTTCCCTCCCACCCTCCCCATGTCTGCATTGCTTCTTCCCTCCCAGCGTCACGATGTCCGCTTTGCTTTCCCTCTGACCTTCCCATTGACCACGTTGCTTCTTCTCTCCCACCCTGCCATTGTCCATGTTGCTTCTTCTCTCCCACCCTCCCTTTGTCCACATTGCTTTTTCGTCTACCACCCTCCCGTTTTGTGCATTGCTTCTTTCCATCCTACTTTCCAGTTGTCCACGTTGCTTCTGACCCTCCCACCCTCCCAATGTCCGCTTTGCTTCTTTCCTGTGATCTTCCTATTGTCCATGTTGCTTCTTCTCTCCCACCCTCCCATTGTACACATTGCTTCTTCATCTACCACCCTTCCGTTTTCTGCATTGCTTCTTCCCTCCCACCCTCCCGATGTCCACATTGCTTCTTCCCTCCCACGCTCCCGATGTCCGCATTGCTTCTTTCCTCCCACCCTCCCGATGTCCGCATTGCTTCTTCCCTCCCACCCTCCCGATGTCCGCATTGCTTCTTCCCTCCCACCCTCCCGATGTCCACATTGCTTCTTCTCTCCCACCATCACTTTGTTCACATTGCTTTTTCGTCTACCACCCTCCCGTTTTGTGCATTGCTTCTTTCTATCCTACTTTCCAGTTGTCCATGTTGCTTCTTCCCTCCCAACCTCCCAATGTCCTTGTTGTTTCTAATGTCCGCATTGCTTCTTCCCTCCCACCCTCCCGATGTCGCAATTGCTTCTTCCCTCCCACCCTCCCGATGTCGCAATTGCTTCTTCCCTCCCACCCTCCCCATGTCTGCGTTGCTTCTTCCCTCCCACCCTCCCCATGTCTGCGTTGCTTCTTCCCTCCCACCCTCCCGATGTCTGCGTTGCTTCTTCCCTCCCACCCTCCCGATGTGCGCGTTGCTTCTTCTCTCCCACCCTCTCTTTGTTCACATTACTTTTTCGTCTACCACCCTCCCGTTTTGTGCATTCCTTCTTTCCATCTTACTTTCCAGTTGTCCACGTTGCTTCTTCCCTCCCAACCTCCCAATGTCCTTGTTGTTTCTAATGTCCGCATTGCTTCTTCCCTCCCACCCTCCCGATGTCTGCGTTGCTTCGCCCCACCCACCCTCCCGATGTCCGCGTTGCTTCGCCCCACCCACCCTCCCGATGTCCGCGTTGCTTCGCCCCTCCCACCCTCCCGATGTCCGCGTTGCTTCGCCCCTCCCACCCTCCCGATGTCCGCGTTGCTTCGCCCCTCCCACCCTCCCGATGTCCGCGTTGCTTCGCCCCTCCCACCCTCCCCATGTCCGCGTTGCTTCGCCCCTCCCACCCTCCCCATGTCCGCGTTGCTTCGCCCCTCCCACCCTCCCCATGTCCGCGTTGCTTCGCCCCTCCCACCCTCCCCATGTCCGCGTGTCTTCGCCCCTCCCACCCTCCCCATGTCCGCGTTGCTTCTTTCCTCCCACCCTTCCCATGTCCGCGTTGCTTCTTTCCTCCCACCCTTCCCATGTCTGCGTTGCTTCTTCCCTCCCACCCTCCCCATGTCTGCGTTGCTTCTTCCCTCCCACCCTCCCCATGTCTGCGTTGCTTCTTCCCTCCCACTCTCCCCATGTCTGCGTTGCTTCTTGCCTCCCACCCTCCCCATGTCTGCGTTGCTTCTTCCCTCCCACCCTCCCCATGTCTGCGTTGCTTCTTCCCTCCCACCCTCCCCATGTCTGCGTTGCTTCTTCCCTCCCACCCTCCCCATGTCTGCGTTGCTTCTTCCCTCCCACCCTCCCGATGTCCGCTTTGCTTCTTACCTCCCACCCTCCCGATGTCCGCGTTGCTTCGCCCCTCCCTCCCACCCTCCCGATGTCCGCGTTGCTTCGCCCCTCCCACCCTCCCGATGTCCGTGTTGCTTCTCCCCTCCCACCCTCCCGATGTCCGTGTTGCTTCTTCTCTCCCACCCTCCAATTGTCCACATTTGTTCATCTGTCACCCTCCTGTTTTCTGCATTGCTTCTTTCCCTCCTGCATTCCAGTTGTCTGCATTGCTTCTTCCCTTCCACCCTCTCACTGTCTTCATTGCTTCTTCCCTCCCACCCTCCCGATGATTCCGTTGCTTTTCCCCTCCCATCCTCCCGATGTCCGCATTGCTTCTTACCTCCCACCCTCCAGATGTACGCGTTTTCTTCCCTCCCATCCTCCCGATGTCCGCATTGCTTCTTCCATCCCATCCTCCCCATGTCCACATTGCTTCTTCCCTCCCACCCTCCCGATGTCCGCATTGCTTCTTCTCTCCCACCCTTACTTTGTTCACATTGCTTTTTCGTCTACCACCCTCCCGTTTTGTGCATTGCTTTTTTCCATCCTACTTTCCAGTTGTCCACGTTGCTTCTTCCCTCCCAACCTCCCAATGTCCTCGTTGTTTCTAATGTCCGCAGTGCTTCTTCCTTCCCACCCTCCCGATGTCCACATTGCTTCTTCCCTCCCACCCTCCTGATGTTCGCGTTGCTTCTTTCTTCCCACCCTCATGATGTCCGCATTGCTTCTTTCTTCCCGCCCTCATGATGTCCGCATTGCTTCTTCCCTCCCACCCTCCCGATGTCCGTGTTGCTTCTTCCCTCCCACCCTCCCCATGTCTGCGTTGCTTCTTCCCTCCCACCCTCCCCATGTCTGCGTTGCTTCTTCCCTACCACCCTCCCCATGTCTGCGTTGCTTCTTCCCTCCCACCCTCCCCATGTCTGCGTTGCTTCTTCCCTCCCACCCTCCCCATGTCTGCGTTGCTTCTTCCCTCCCACCCTCCCCATGTCTGCGTTGCTTCTTCCCTCCCACCCTCCCCATGTCTGCGTTGCTTCTTCCCTCCCACCCTCCCCATGTCTGCGTTGCTTCTTCCCTCCCACCCTCCCCATGTCTGCGTTGCTTCTTCCCTCCCACCCTCCCCATGTCTGCGTTGCTTCTTCCCTCCCACCCTTCCCATGTCTGCGTTGCTTCTTCCCTCCCACCCTCCCCATGTCTGCGTTGCTTCTTCCCTCCCCATGTCTGCATTGCTTCTTCCCACCCTCCCTCCCCATGTCCGCGTTGCTTCTTCCCACCCTCCCTCCCCATGTCCGCGTTGCTTCTTCCCACCCTCCCTCCCCATGTCTGTGTTGCTTCTCCCCACCCTCCCTCCCCATGTCTGCGTTGCTTCTCCCCACCCTCCCTCCCCATGTCTGCGTTGCTTCTCCCCACCCTCCCTCCCCATGTCTGCGTTGCTTCTCCCCACCCTCCCTCCCCATGTCTGCGTTGCTTCTCCCCACCCTCCCTCCCCATGTCTGCGTTGCTTCTCCCCACCCTCCCTCCCCATGTCTGCGTTGCTTCTCCCCACCCTCCCTCCCCATGTCTGCGTTGCTTCTTCCCACCCTCCCTCCCCCCCGATGTCTGCGTTGCTTCTTCCCTCCCACCCTCCCGATGTCCGCGTTGCTTCTTCTCTCCCACCCTCACTTTGTTCACATTGCTTTTTCGTCTACCACCCTCCCGTTTTGTGCATTCCTTCTTTCCATCCTACTTTCCAGTTGTCCACGTTGCTTCTTCCCTCCCAACCTCCCAATGTCCTTGTTGTTTCTAATGTCCGCATTGCTTCGCCCCTCCCACCCTCCCGTTGTCCGCGTTGCTTCGCCCCTCCCACCCTCCCGATGTCCGCGTTGCTTCTTTCCTCCCACCCTCCCGATGTCCGCGTTGCTTCTTTCCTCCCACCCTTCCCATGTCCGCGTTGCTTCTTTCCTCCCACCCTTCTCATGTCCGCGTTGCTTCTTTCCTCCCACCCTTCCCATGTCCGCGTTGCTTCTTTCCTCCCACCCTTCCCATGTCTGCGTTGCTTCTTCCCACCCTCCCTCCCCATGTCTGCGTTGCTTCTTCCCACCCTCCCTACCCATGTCTGCATTGCTTCTTCCCACCCACCCTCCCCATGTCTGCGTTGCTTCTTCCCACCCACCCTCCCCATGTCTGCGTTGCTTCTTCCCTCCCACCCTCCCCATGTCTGCGTTGCTTCTTGCCTCCCACCCTCCCCATGTCTGCGTTGCTTCTTCCCTCCCACCCTCCCCATGTCTGCGTTGCTTCTTCCCTCCCACCCTCCCCATGTCTGCGTTGCTTCTTCCCTCCCACCCTCCCCATGTCTGCGTTGCTTCTTCCCTCCCACCCTCCCCATGTCTGCGTTGCTTCTTCCCTCCCACCCTCCGAATGTCTGCGTTGCTTCTTCCCTCCCACCCTCCGAATGTCCGCATTGCTTCTTCCCTCCCACCCTCCCGATGTCCGCATTGCTTCTTCTCTCCCACCCTCACTTTGTTCACATTGCTTTTTCGTCTACGACCCTCCCGTTTTGTGCATTCCTTCTTTCCATCCTACTTTCCAGTTGTCCACGTTGCTTGTTCCCTCCCAACCTCCCAATGTCCTTGTTGTTTCTAATGTCCGTATTGCTTCTACCCTCCCGATGTCTGCGTTGCTTCTTCCCTCCCACCCTCCGATGTCTGCGTTGCTTCTTCCCTCCCACACTCCTGATGTCTGCGTTGCTTCTTCACTCCCACCCTCCCCATGTCTGCGTTGCTTCTTCCCTCCCACCCTCCCCATGTCTGCGTTGCTTCTTCCCTCCCACCCTCCCCATGTCTGCGTTGCTTCTTCCCTCCCACCCTCCCCATGTCTGCGTTGCTTCTTCCCTCCCAGCGTCATGATGTCTGCGTTGCTTCTTCCCTCCCAGCGTCACGATGTCCGCCTTGCTTTCCCTCTGACCTTCCCATTGTCCACGTTGCTTCTTCTCTCCCACCCTCCCTTTGTCCAAATTGCTTTTTCGTCTACCACCCTCCCGTTTTGTGCATTGCTTCTTTCCATCCTACTTTCCAGTTGTCTGCGTTGCTGCTTCTCTTCCACCCTCTCAATGTTGGAGTTGGTTGTTTATTCTCATCCTTTTGATGTCTGCGTTGCTTCTTCCCTCCCACCCTCCCAATGTCCGCTTTGCTTCTTCCCTCCCACCCTCCCAATGTCCGCTTTGCTTCTTTCCTGTGACCTTCCTATTGTCCACGTTGCTTCTTCTCTCCCACCCTCCCATTGTACACATTGCTTCTTCATCTACCACCCTCCGTTTTCTGCATTGCTTCTTCCCTCCCACCCTCCCGATGTCCACATTGCTTCTTCCCTCTCACCCTTCCGATGTCCACATTGCTTCTTCCCTCCCACCCTCCCGATGTCCACATTGCTTCTTCCCTCCCACCCTCCCGATGTCCGCGTTGCTTCGCCCCTCCCACTCTCCCGATGTCCGCGTTGCTTCTTCTCTCCCACCCTCCAATTGTCCACATTTGTTCATCTGTCACCCTCCTGTTTTCTTCATTGCTTCTTTCCTTCCTGCATTCCAGTTGTCTGCATTGCTTCTTCCCTTCCACCCTCTCACTGTCCTCATTGCTTCTTCCCTCCCACCCTCCCGATGATTCCGTTGCTTTTCCCCTCCCATCCTCCGGATGTCCGCATTGCTTCTTACCTCCCACCCTCCGGATGTCCGCATTGCTTCTTCCCTCCCACCCTCTGGATGTCCGCATTGCTTCTTCCCTCCCACCCTCCCGATGTCCGCATTGCTTCTTCTCTCCCACCCTTACTTTGTTCACATTGCTTTTTCGTCTACCACCCTCCCGTTTTGTGCATTGCTTTTTTCCATCCTACTTTCCAGTTGTCCACGTTGCTTCTTCCCTCCCAACCTTCCAATGTCCTCGTTGTTTCTAATGTCCGCAGTGCTTCTTCCTTCCCACCCTCCCGAAGTCCACATTGCTTCTTCCCTCCCACCCTCCTGATGTTCGCGTTGCTTCTTTCTTCCCACCCTCCTGATGTTCGCATTGCTTCTTTCTTCCCACCCTCATGATGTCCGCATTGCTTCTTCCCTCCCACCCTCCCGATGTCCGCGTTGCTTCTTCCCTCCCACCCTCCCGATGTCCGCGTTGCTTCTTCCCTCCCACCCTCCCGATGTCCGCGTTGCTTCTTCCCTCCCGATGCCTGTGTTGCTTCTTCCCTCCCACTCTCCCGATGCCTGCGTTGCTTCTTCCCTCCCACCCTCCCGATGCCTGCGTTGCTTCTTCCCTCCCACCCTCCCGATGCCTGCGTTGCTTCTTCCTTCCCAGCGTCCCGATGTCCGCTTTGCTTCTTCCCTCTGACCTTCCCGATGTCCGCGTTGCTTCTTCCCTCCCACCCTCCCCATGTCTGCATTGCTTCTTTCCTCCCACCCTCCCGATGTCCACGTTGCTTCTTCCCTCCCACCCTCCTGATGTCCACGTTGCTTCTTCCCTTCCACCCTCACGCTGATCGCGTTGCTTTTCCCCTCCCATCTTCCCGATGTCTGCATTGCTTCTTCCCTCCCACCTTCCCGATGTCCGCATTGCTTCTTCCCTCCCACCCTCCCGATGTCTGCGTTCCTTCTTCCTTCCCACCCTCCCGATGTCTGCGTTCCTTCTTCCCTCCCACCCTCCCGATGTCTATGTTGCTTCTTTCCTCCCACCCTCCCGATGTCCACGTTGCTTCTTCCCTCCCACCCTCCTGATGTCCACGTTGCTTCTTCCCTTCCACCCTCACGCTGATCGCGTTGCTTTTCCCCTCCCACCCTCCCGATGTCTGCATTGCTTCTTCCCTCCCACCCTCCCGATGTCCGCATTGCTTCTTCTCTCCCACCCTCACTTAGTTCACATTGCTTTTTCGTCTACCACCCTTCTGTTTTGTGCATTCCTTCTTTCCATCCTACTTATCAGTTGTCCACGTTGCTTCTTCCCTCCCAACCTCCCACTGTCCTTGTTGTTTCTAATGTCCGCATTGCTTCTTCCCTCCCACCCTCCCGATGTCTGCGTTGCTTCTTCCCTCCCACCCTCCCGATGTCTGCGTTGCTTCTTCCCTGCCACCCTCCCGATGTCTGCGCTGCTTCTTCCCTCCCACCCTCCCGATGTCTGCGTTGATTCTTCCCTCCCACCCTCCCGATGTCTGCGTTGCTTCTTCCCTCCCACCCTCCCGATGTCTGCGTTGCTTCTTCCCTCCCACCCTCCCGATGTCTGCGTTGCTTCTTCCCTCCCACCCTCCCGATGTCTGCGTTGCTTCTTCCCTCCCACCCTCCCGATGTCTGCGTTGCTTCGCCCCTCCCAACCTCCCGATGTCCGCGTTGCTTCGCCCCTCCCACCCTTCCGATGTCCGCGTTGCTTCTTGACTCCCACCCTTCCGATGTCCGCGTTGCTTCTTTCCTCCCACCCTTCCGAAGTCCGTGTTGCTTCTTCCCTCCCACCCTCCCGATATACGCATTGCTTCTTCCCTCCCACCCTCCCGATGTCCGCATTGCTTCTTCCCTCCCACCCTCCCGATGTCCGCATTGCTTCTTCTCTCCCACCCTCACTTTGTTCACATTGCTTTTTCGTCTACCACCCTCCTGTTTTGTGCATTCCTTCTTTCCATCCTACTTTCCAGTTGTCCACGTTGCTTCTTCCCTCCCAACCTCCCAATGTCCTTGTTGTTTCTAATGTCCGCATTGCTTCTTCCCTCCCCCCTCCCGATGTCTGCGTTCCTTCTTCCCTCCCACCCTCCCGATGTCTGCGTTGCTTCTTCCCTCCCGATGTCTGCGTTCCTTCTTCCCTCCCACCCTCCCGATGTCTGCGTTCCTTCTTCCCTCCCACCCTCCCGATGTCTGTGTTGCTTCTTCCCTCCAACCCTCCCGATGTCTGCGTTGCTTCTTCCCTCCCACCCTCCCGATGTCTGCGTTGCTTCTTCCCTCCCACCCTCCCCATGTCTGCGTTGCTTCTTCCCTCCCACCCTCCCTATGTCTGCGTTGCTTTTCCCTCCCACCCTCCCCATGTCTGCGTTGCTTCTTCCCTCCCACCCTCCCGATGTCCACGTTGCTTCGCCCCTCCCACCCTCCCGATGTCCGTGTTGCTTCGCCCCTCCCACCCTTCCGATGTCCGCGTTGCTTCTTGACTCCCACCCTTCCGATGTCCGCGTTGCTTCGCCCCTCCCACCCTCCTGATGTCCGCGTTGCTTCTCCCCTCCCACCCTTCCGATGTCCACGTTGCTTCGTACCTCCCACCCTTCCGATGTCCACGTTGCTTCTTGACTCCCACCCTTCCGATGTCCGCGTTGCTTCTTTCCTCCCACCCTTCCGATGTCCCTGTTGCTTCTTCCCTCCCACCCTCCCCATGTCTGCGTTGCTTCTTCCCTCCCACCCTCCCCATGTCTGCGTTGCTTCTTCCCTCCCACCCTCCCCATGTCTGCGTTGCTTCTTCACTCCCACCCTCTCCATGTCTGCGTTGCTTCTTCCCTCCCACCCTCCCCATGTCTGCGTTGCTTCTTCCCTCCCACCCTCCCCATGTCTGCGTTGCTTCTTCCCTCCCACCCTCCCCATGTCTGCGTTGCTTCTTCCCTCCCACCCTCCCCATGTCTGCGTTGCTTCTTCCCTCCCACCCTCCCCATGTCTGCGTTGCTTCTTCCCTCCCACCCTCCCCATGTCTGCGTTGCTTCTTCCCTCCCACCCTCCCCATGTATGCATTGCTTCTTCCCTCCCACCCTCCCGATGTCTGCATTGCTTCTTCCCTCCCACCCTCCTGATGTACGCATTGCTTCTTGCCACCCTCCCTCCCCATGTCTGCGTTGCTTCTTACCACCCTCCCTCCCCATGTCTGCGTTGCTTCTTCCCTCCCCATGTCTGCGTTGCTTCTTCCCTCCCTCCCTCCCCCCCATGTCTGCGTTGCTTCTTCCCTCCCTCACTCCCCATGTCTGCGTTGCTTCTTCCCTCCCTACCTCCCCATGTCTGTGTTGCTTCTTCCCTCCCTACCTCCCCATGTCTGCGTTGCTTCTTCCCTCCCTCCCGATGTCTGCGTTGCTTCTTCCCTCCCACCCTCCCGATGTCTGCGTTGCTTCTTCCCTCCCACCCTCTCGATGTCTGCGTTGCTTCTTCCCTTCCACCCTCCCGATGTCTGCATTGCTTCTTCCCTTCCACCCTCCCGATGTCTGTGTTGCTTCTTTCCTCCCACCCTCCCGATGTCCGCATTGCTTCTTCTCTCCCACCCTCACTTTGTTCACATTGCTTTTTCGTCTACCAACCTCCCGTTTTGTGCATTCCTTCTTTCCATCCTACTTTCCAGTTGTCCACTTTGCTTCTTCCCTCCCAACCTCCCAATGTCCTTGTTGTTTCTAATGTCTGCGTTGCTTCTTCCCTCCCACCCTCCCGATGTCTGCGTTGCTTCTTCCCTCCCGATGTCTGCGTTGCTTCTTCCCTCCCACCCTCCCGATGTCTGCGTTGCTTCTTCCCTCCCACCCTCCTGATGTCTGCGTTGCTTCTTCCCTCCCACCCTCCCGATGTCTGCGTTGCTTCTTTCCTCCCACCTCCTATTGCTTCTTTCCTCCCACCCTCCCATTGCTTCTTTCCTCCCACCCTTCCGATGTCCGCGTTGCTTCTTTCCTCCACCCTTCCGATGTCTGCGTTGCTTCTTCACTCCCACCCTCCCCATGTCTGCGTTGCTTCTTCCCTCCCACCCTCCCCATGTCTGTGTTGCTTCTGCCCTCCCACCCTCCCCATGTCTGTGTTGCTTCTTCCCTCCCACCCTCCCCATGTCTGTGTTGCTTCTTCCCTCCCACCCTCCCCATGTCTGTGTTGCTTCTTCCCTCCCACCCTCCCCATGTCTGTGTTGCTTCTTCCCTCCCACCCTCCCCATGTCTGTGTTGCTTCTTCCCTCCCACCCTCCCCATGTCTGTGTTGCTTCTTCCCTCCAACCCTCCCCATGTCTGCGTTGCTTCTTCCCTCCCACCCTCCCCATGTCTGCGTTGATTCTTCCCTCCCAGCGTCCCGATGTCTGCGTTGCTCCTTCCCTCCCAGCGTCCCGATGTCCGCGTTGCTTCTTCTCTCCCACCCTCCCATTGTCCACGTTGCTTCTTCTCTCCCACCCTGTCTTTGTCCACATTGCTTTTTCGTCTACCACCAGCCCGTTTTGTGCATTGCTTCTTTCCATCCTACTTTCCAGTTGTCTGCTTTGCTTCTTCTCTCCCACCCTCCCATTGTCCACATTGCTTCTTCTCTCCCACCCTCCTTTTGTCCACATTGATTTTTCATTTACCACCCTCCTGTTTTGTGCATTGCTTCTTTCCATCCTACTTTCCAGTTGTCTGTGTTGCTTCTTCTCTTCCACCCTCCTAATGTCGGAGTTGGTTGTTTCTTCCCATCCTTTCGATGTCTGCGTTGCTTCTTCCCTCCCACCCTCCCGATGTCCGCTTTGCTTCTTTCCTCTGACCTTCCTATTGTCAGCGTTGCTTCTTCTCTCCAACCCTCCCATTGTACACATTGCTTCTTCATCTACCACCCTCCCGTTTTCTGCATTGCTTCTTCCCTCCCACCCTCCCGATGTCCAAGTTGCTTCTTCCCTCCCACCCTCCGATGTCCACGTTGCTTCTTCCCTCCCACCCTCCCAATGTCCTCGTTGTTTCTTCCCTCCCACCCTCCCAATGTCCTCGTTGTTTCTTCCCTCCCACCCTCCCAATGTCCTCGTTGTTTCTTCCCTCCCACCCTCCCAGTCATATTATTCTTGATAAAGATTTTTACATCTAGGAAACAAAACGGTAAAACTGTTCAGAACCTATCCATATCATCAGTATATCACCAATAAAACACCAATATCACCAATAAAACAACCACCGTATTATATATAATAAATTGATTTTGAACTGCCGGGACCCCAAACATACCTCCACCTGTACCACGCCATAAAGAAGCAAGCGTATATAGGAGCAAATTGGGAAACCATAGCAGTCCAGCACTCTTGTCAGTAAAATTCACTATTAAATAGAAACACATTGCTAGTCTGAATCAAATTATCCATTTCCAGTAACATACTCATGCTCAAAGTAATTAGCCAGCCTTTTCCTGAGGTAATACTCCATAGCGTCCAGGCCCCATTTGTGCTTATAAAGAGATACAGGCGGTCATTCTGACCGCGGCGGGCGGCGGTTGCCGCCCGCCATGCGGTTACCGCCGAATGGCCGCTCCACGGTCAAAAGACTGCGGCGGCCATTCTGGCTTTCCCGCTGGGCCGGCGGGCGCCCGCCGGCCCAGCGGGAAAGGCCCTGCAACGAGGAAGCCGGCTCCGAATGGAGCCGGCGGAGTTGCAGGGGTGCGACGGGTGCAGTGGCACCCGTCGTGATTTTCACTGTCTGCAAAGCAGACAGTGAAAATCTGTGTGGGGCCCTGTTAGGGGGCCCCTGCACTGCCCATGCCAGTGGCATGGGCAGTGCAGGGGCCCCCAGGGGCTCCACGACACCCGTTCCCGCCATCCTGGTTCTGGCGGTGAAAACCGCCCGAAACAGGCTGGCGGGAACCGGGTTGGAATCCCCATGGCGGCGCTGCTGGAGGATTCCCTGGGCCAGGGGAAAACCGGCGGGAAACCGCCGGTTCCCCTTTAAGCCGCGGTCAGAATAGCCCAGGAAGCAGCGCCAGCCTGTTGGCGGTGCTTCCGCTGCCCTCCGCCCTGGCGGTCAGAGACCACCAGGGTTGCAATGAGGGCCACAATGTCTAAAGTTACAGGTATCATTCCTGGTTCCCATGGTATATCATTTACCTCATCTTTAGTTTCCTTAATATAGGAAGGAAGTTTCATGACAGCATGTCTCCCCAAAAAGAAAAAAACATATTCTGACAAATGTTTGGTTAGGAAATCTGTCCCAGAAACTATAGGCCTCCCTCGCGATAATGATAATTTCTTATGTATCTTTGGCAGGGTAGCTAAACAAGGGTACCTTGGTTTACTAACTTTTAGGTAAGTATATTCATCCTTGTTTAGAAGGTGGATATGATAACACGTCTTAAGTTTGGTGGTGTTGTCCTTTGTGATCTCCGTAATAAGGTTGTGTCAGTTTAGTGTATTTCCCTTCTGCATCCAATTACGTTTAGGATGAAGCAGCATCATAGTTTTGTACTTGCACCTTACCTGGAAGAATGCCAGGAATGCTGGTTTAGTAACCCATACAGAAAAGAAAATATAATGTGTTAAAATAGAATGAGCAGAGGTGTGGGAAGGGAACCAAATCTAAGGTAGTTTCTCTGAGTTGCATCAACAGAACTGTGCCTTTGGGTTGTTGAGTCTGAGCAAGTATAGAAGCATCCATTAATGTATGTTATTTTATGTCCTACTCCATAGTTGCTCTATTACACAATATCCACTTTTTTTGAGTGCCAATTTGGTGGTGTTAGGAGTTTATAATACTGGAGGAGGCTCAACCTCAACGCTTATCCCAATGTTCTTACCCTACATTTAATTATTCTGCTTAGTCCTGCGAAATCTGGTCCCGTTAAAGTATATCTTTTTTGCTCCTGTTGTCTCAAGCTTTGTTGGTGGTGGTGTATTTCCTCGAACGATCAAAATAATGATTTGTATATCGGGAACTGAAAGTAGCGTGCAAATCTTGGGAATTTTGCTGTTATCAGATGAGATTAGCCAGACATAGGTGATCTCTCCTGTATTTGTCATGACCTGCCACTAACACGGCCCATGCACTGAAAGTCTATGTCGAATTACTTAAAAAGGAGCCTGAGGTATTGTACCAAGGAGTCGCAAACACCTAAGCTTTGCACTCTTGAACTCCGATGTTAGTTGGAGCATCCAAGTAATTTGCTACTGCAGAAACGGTTAGAAATATGTATTCTGAGTTTTGCTTCTTAATATCTACATTACAGTTTTATCAATAAGGTGATAATGACACCTCTTATTTAACAACATTAATAAAATAATGAGATTAAAATGTATCACCAGAATACAAATCAGCTGCACTGTTTTTCCAAAATAATTCCTCTACTTTGTCAACCTTAAAGAATAGTGATCAATGCCTTGTCTCACTGTCCGTTAAGTAAACTGTTCCTATTACAGTAGTATTTGTGGCAATTCAAATTACTTTTTGCATAAGGTTGATTTATTGTTTTGTCCTTTAATGTACACTATGGAGTAAAAGGTAATGCTGCAAGATAGCACGCTTATCAGCCATGAATCTGATCAAAATGCTTAATATTGATTATTAGGAGGGTCTACTAAACTTTTAAGAATGTTCAGTACTGTAGTCAATCCTTGGTTGTAATAAAATCCTAGTAAGAAAAATGTGGCAAATGTTTTGAAATGCAATTGTAATAGCTTCAGCAGTATCCAACACTGGAAAGCAGGAGAGAACAATGCAGCTTATCGCCTAACATTTATACGGACCTAAACTCTGCTCAGTTGGTGCTCATAGCAGAGCTTGGACAACAATAGGGAACACCCGCAATGAGACTTATGGTCTTATATAGGTGCTGTTGAGGGACTAGTGCCCTTCAGTTTCCATCCATGGTTTCCACCCTGCAGAAATGTTGGTATGTCGTGTTTGGGCGCTAGATATTTTAGTGGTGGAGATGTCTGCTTTCATTCCTGTCTACATTTGCCTGGTTTGTTAGTTAAAGTGAATTATTGAGATGTGTGCAGTTGAGTAACTAAGGTGGCTTCACCTTCCAAAGTTGAGGTGTCTAGTTTGTCCCATAGATATTTCGAGGAGCGACTGTTGACGTGTATTGTGTTGTCGGCTCATCTAACAAAGTATAACCAAGACCCACCAACCTTTAAACAAGACATTCTTCAGGTTTTTCCAAACCGATAAAATGTTTTTTTTTTTATTTCTATTGTTGTTAGAAGGTCTAGTAGTTTGGGGTTAGTCTTGGTTGACCATGGCCCAGTGATGATATTGAGAAAGTTAAGTGTCATTTTAGAGTGGAAGATGTTATTAATCATCTGTTCGATTTCAGACTATAATGATTGCATTTATTTACAACTAAATAATGTGTTCTAGATTTGCTTTGGGGCTGGAGCATTCCCAACACTGGCTAAAGTCAATAAGATTCAGTGTTTGCAATTTGGTGGATGTCCAGAAACTTTGGTGCAAAGCACAAAATTTACACTAGTAGCGTAAAGGAGAAATTTTGTGGCAGTGCATTTTCCCAGATGGAGTCCCTTTCCCTTCAGAGCATCTAAATATTCAATTTTGTTGGGTGTTACTATAATCTAATCTGTGCTTATGTAATTGTCCATAAAATTTAGATGCTAGATGACCTTATGTGGATATTTTCCTGCGGAATCTGATGGAGTCTGTTTGATGTGGATTGTCCAATTTGTCTTTTTGTCTGCTTTAATTTTGAAAAACTATAAAAATCAACATTGTCAAGTATAAATTTATTTTAGGACATTGCGAAGGATAATAGGTTTTGGGTAGGGCTGAGTTCTATAAGTGGGCTTATTCCTGTCTTACCAGAGAACCTTTTTGTTTTCTGTCTTAAGGTTGGTATAACGCCATAGGGAGGACACTTATGATCCTTTTTTTTTCCTTAGAAATTCCTATCCATGAGTTTTAGGGCAGTTTCAGTGTCTCTTAATACATTATAAGTGTGGAATTGAGAAGGCAGTTGTTGTGATGGTACATATAGGAGTTAGGGGTTCTGCTATATCATTTTCTATTTACCGTGGTGGTGGGTCAGCACTGTCTACGTACAGCTGAGAACGAGGGGTAGGGGACGTGGGCAATGTTAATTTTACAAACTAAGACCCCACCAGTCAGGAGAGAAACAAACCAGGAGCAGATTCTACTAACAGTGACATCATCTCTTTCCAACACTGCTCCTGTCTTTAATCACATATAACCCAAATGCCTCATAATTATCCATTCTGAGTCATGGATTGACCTTTGTACTGACTAATCGTCCAGACTTTTTTGAGACTGCTAGCGCCTGGTCCTTAGTAAACTTACAAGGGGACGCGTATAGGTCGATGAACATTTTGGATCGCATGGAGTATCCCAGCTAAGTGGCAGACCAATGGACCATTAATAACCACTTTAATCAATATCGAACATTAAGAAAAACCCTATCTAATAAGAAATACCATAACTCTCAACTTGTTAATTGTTTTTAATCCCTAGTAGCTTCAATTCTAAAGAAAAATCTTTATTCGACTTTATTGTTAATCAAACTTTATTAATCATCACAAAGCATATTGTTCATCAAGAAAATCTCGAGCAATCGAAGCAACAGCATAAGTCAGCAAATTCTTTAACATTTATGGAATAATTCAGCAATGCAATTTAATCAGTCAGTTGTCACCATTAAAGTCACCCTTGTCAGCCTACCTAACCCAGATTAGCATTAGCATTAGCATGTGGGTCTTCATGCGAAAACAATTTAGACAAAACCATTAATTTGGAAAAATCTATCTAAAAGAGAAAAATATTTTAAACAGCGCAGTTGGTACCTATGCGTTAGTCACAATGTTATAGCTACCTACCCAAGATAGATCAGCAACGACTCAGTCTTCGTCTCCAGGTCATCAGCAAAATATCAGGCTCACAGAGATTAAGCCCAATTATCAGCACTTTGGACAGCGTCTCCTGACGTCATCAACTCTCGCCTCTCCGCACTAAATTTCCTTCCCTTGTCATGACTTTTTATTAGGGTCTCTCAGACCATCCCACTAATTGCTAATTGGTCAACCTTATCAGAAGTTATGACTCTAACCTCAAGTTTTTGTTTACCACATATACACGTTAATTCAGGATTCAAGTTCCATTTGTTTGATTGGTTCATCTGTCCATGAGAACATCATCTGGCTCTTCAGGTAATTAAATTGTTGCTCACAGTCTTTTAGTCAGTGCTTCCATTGTTCAAGTCCTGGGAAAGTACGTTTAGCCTACACTACATATAATTGTATCAATTTGTCCTCATAATCTCCTGTCCACTGGTTAAGTTAAGAACACGAAGTATCACAAAACATAGGTTATATATTCAAATATGTCATATTAGTACATTTTTTTATATATATTTTCATTATTTAGCATCTTGTTAATACACATGATGACCACTCCCCGTGGGCACATTTTACCCATGCACGTTATTTTCGAATATTAGTTTCTTTATCAATATTTCTTGTTAGTATTTATACGCAAATCATTAAAATTTCTCATATTAGCATATGTGCTCCAACAAGACTAAATTGGAACTCTAGGACAAACTGCCTTGTTTACCTCAGTTCACCCATTTTAGACCTCAGTCTACTTTATATGCCCCCCTCTGCTACCATTCCGCCAGAAGTCATTACATTTGAGAACACAATTTGCAAGGATTTCGAAATGTTGACAGTATGTAACCCATACATCAGACATAATTTAAGCAAGGATGAATTCAAGACCATACAGTCATTAAATTCATAAATGCCATTAAAAAAACAGATGGGGGATTGTAATTCAGAACACTATGAACTATAATCTTGAGATAGACAGCCAGATGTTGATTCCCCGCCATTATTAAAAACTACAATGTGACCCTACAACTGACATTTCTGTCCTAAGCTAAAGAGCAAAGATTTATAATATAAGATAAGGAATTTAGGTTTTTGAATAACACTGCTCCTAAAATGCCAGTTATTTATGCACCACCAAAAATCGACAGAGATGCCTATTCACCACCAGGCGGACCCTTGTTTCAGGGTCTGTTTCACTGCTTGAACCTCCCCCTTTGCCAAAATGTTGACTATTTCCTAAAACTATTTGTCTCCCAGACATCGACCTATGTCTGAGACACCTCACATTTTATTAATTGTGTTGAAAATCACCCATTTTTGGATGCTGAATAAATTTTAGTCACTTGGGACATCCAGTCCCTTTACATGAACATCCATCAACAGGAGGCTATAGAGCTGATAAAGGAAATATTGAATACCTGACCTACCCACCAGATTTCCTCATGGATCTTATGAGAGTCACTGTGCAAAAAATCTTTAAATTTCGAGGTGAATATTACCTTAAAATTATGGAAGTTACAATGGGGGCTTCTGTTGAGCCCAATCTAGCCATTATAAAAAAAGAGTTCTGCTGAATGACAATAACAGATTTTCTCACAATGAAACCACATGGAAAATGTTAGATTAGTAATGTTTTTATGATTTGGTCAGGGTCATGAAATGAACCTAACAATTTCCATAAATGGCTCAATGATGGAAATTCTAATCTCTAGCTTACATTGACCTCAATTTCCAAGGAGATAAACATCTTTGACCTGATTGTTAGAAATGACAGTGGGTACTTGTATGTGTCATTACATCACAAACCCACGGAGAATAATTCTTAATTTTCCAGCTTTCACCCATGTAGTTACCGTGACAATTTGCCCTTCAGTGAATTTCTCCAGATAGTCAGACACACTTATTTCCCGCCTTCTAGAGCGTTGTTCTCAAATGATTATTAACAAGGGCACATAAAGGACCTTGGTTCTCACATTGGGACAGTGCATTAGCTCCTGAAAGGAAGCCCTCCTTGCAACAGAGACTTACCTTTGTTACTCAATTCATTCTAGTCAGTAATCAGATTAAGAAACTTGTTCTCTCAAACTGGAACATTCTGAGAACATTAGAAACTGATCTTGAAGTTCTATTATTGTCCTTTAAAAGAGGAAGGAACCTTAGAGATCACTGAGTGAAGGCTGAACATCCTGTTGAGACCATCCTTATGACTCATATTATTCAATCATGGGACATGAGTCTAGTAGTTGGACATTTCAAATGTGGGTTGTGTTGTGTGTGAGTACACATTCAACACAAAGGTGTTTCAGCATTTTAATGTGCAATTAATTCCTACTTGTAATACGAATTGTAATTCTCAGAATGTTATTTATGCCATCTGTGTCCTTGTGGTAAAATCTACACTGGGATTACTTGTGGCAAGATCCTTCAGCACAGGAGCAGAACATGCTGTGGGTCCTTTGCACCTTTGGTCAAACATTTTCAACAAATGGGACACTGCACAACATCTCATATAGAAAGTTATTGAACAAGTTCTGAGGACTGATAAACTCACTAATATTTCTTGGACTTTGATGTTGTTGAAATGTAGATGGAGTGATCATTTAAATTCTGCAATCACAAGTCTAAATATCAATCAATCAATCAATCACAGGTATTTATAGAGCGCACTACATACCCGTTAGGGTTCCAAGGCGCTGGGGGGGGGGGGGGAGGACTGCTACTGCTCGAAGAGCCAGGTCTTGAGTAGTCTTCTGAAGGCGAGTAGGTCTTGGGTCTGTCAGAGGTAGGTAGGGAGCGTGTTCCAGGTCTTGGCGGCGAGGTAGGTGAAGGATCTGCCACCGGAGGAGGTTCGTTGGATGCAGGGGACTTTGGCGAGGGCGAGGCTCGCGGAACGCAGTTGGCGGGTCAGAGTGTAGAAGTTGAGTCTGTCGTTGAGGTAGGAGGGGCCGGTGTTGTGAAGTGCCTTGTGTGCGTGGGTGAGGAGCTTGAAGGTGACCCTCTTGTTGACGGGGAGCCAGTGGAGTCCTTTCAGGTGAGGGGTGATGTGGCTGTGGCGGGGTGCGTTGGTGATGAGTCGGGCTGAGGCGTTTTGGATGCGTTGGAGGCGTTTTAGGTGTTTCGCTGGGATTCCTGCATAGAGTGCGTTGCCGTAGTCCAGTCTGCTGCTGACGAGGGCGTGGGTTACTGTCTTCCTGGTGTCAGTCGGGATCCACTTGTAGATCCTGCGGAGGGTGCGGAGGGTGTTGTAGCAGGAGGAGATGACGGCGTTGACTTGTCTGTCCATGGAGAGTGCGGAGTCGAGGATGAATCCCAAGTTGTGGGCGTCGGGGGGGTTCCGAGGGTGGTGGGCCACCATGAGTCGTTCCAGGCGGAGGGGGAGGTCCCGAGGATGAGGATTTCTGTCTTGTCGGTGTTGAGCTTCAGGCGGCCATCTCTCATCCAGTCGGCGACTGCCTTCATACCCTCGTGGAGGTTGGCTTTGGCGGTGGCAGGGTCGTTGGTGAGGGAGAGGATGAGCTGGGTGTCGTCGGCGTAGGTGATGATGTTGAGGTCGAAACGGCGGGCCACTTGTGCGAGGGGGGCTATGTAAATGTTGAACAGCGTTGGGCTCAGGGAGGAGCCCTGGGGGACGCCGCAGATGATGTTGTTGGCTTCTGAGCGGAAGGGTGGGAAGCGAACGGTCTGTGTTCTGCCAGAGAGGAAGGATAAGGTCCAGGCTAGGGCTTTTTCCTGGATTCCGGCTTCTTGGAGGCGTGACAGTAGGGTGTGGTGGAAGACTGTGTCGAAGGCCGCTGAGAGGTCTAGTAGAATGAGGGCGGAGGTCTCGCCGCGGTCGAGTTGGCGTCTGATGTCATCTGTCGCGGCGATGAGGGGGGGTCTCGGTGCTGTGGTTGCGTCTGAATCCGGTTTGTGAGGGGTCGAGAACATTGTTGTCTTCGATGTGGCGTGTCAGCTGAAGGTTGACGATCTTTTCTGCGACTTTGGCTGGGTAGGGGAGAAGGGAGATGGGGCGGAAGTTCTTGAGGTCCTTGGGGACGGCTTTTGGTTTCTTGAGGAGGGCGTTGATGTCTGCGTGCTTCCAGTTTTCTGGGAAGGTGCCTGATTCGAAGGAGGCGTTGATAATCTTGCAGAGTTGGGGCGCGATGATAGAGTTGGCTTTGTTGAAGATGTGGTGGGGGCAGGGGTCGGTCGGTGATCCGGAGTGGATGGAGTTCATGATTGTGCGAGTTGACAAAACTTTACAGATGGTATCTTCTTACACACTTTAAACACTTGACTCCCATCCTTTTAGGACCTGGGCGGATCATATTGTGTTTTAATATAACCTGTATACTTGCATTACTGCCTTTTTAATTCACTGTATATGTGTTTTTAGTTACAAATTGCTTCTTCTTTTTCTACACCAGTCCCCCCTGGTTTTTCCCTTTCTCATCCTTTAATTGGTGGTTGGGGTCTTTATTTTTCATTTGCTCCTGGTATTTGCTTTATTTCTTTTGTTGAGAATTATATTTTAAATGCCAGAAGTGAGGTATCACACCTGGCCTTGGTTATCAGATGTATCAGCAGTGTTGTGCGCATGTTTGAATTATGTATTTTATGCAACCTATGTCTGATTTATGTTCAATACAGCAGATTGGATTAATAGTTTGCGCGCATGGTACTTGTGCACTCATGGATGATTGTGCAGTTTCTTATTTAGTTTTGCTGTTTTGTTTGGTCTCTTGTTTGGGCCAATTTAATTCACATGCCTCCTTTTTGTGTGTGTATGTGTGTGTGTTTTTTATATATATATATATATATATATATATATATATAAATATATATATATATATATATGTTCGATGGCATGTGTAGCTGCAGAAACACATGCTATGCATAGTCAGGGCTCGGAGTGTTACAAGTTGTTTTTCTTCGAAGAAGTGTTTTCGAGTCGCTGGATCGAGTGACCCCTCCTATTCGGCACCATTGCGCATGGGCATCGACTCAATGTTAGATTGTTTTCTTTCTGCCGTCTGGTTCGGACGTGTTTCTTTTCGCTCCAATAGTTCGAGTCAGAAAAGTTTTAAAACTCTCTAATTCTCATCTGTATTGTTTCAATCGCGTACCATCTTCTATCGACACTTCGGTACTGTCGGGTCAAACATCTTTACTCGCCCTTCGGGGCGCCCGCGCCTAACTCGGGCCTGGTCGGGCTGACCGCGTGGAAGCCTCATGGACCAGACCCCATTCCGCTTTTGCCTTGGTGCCACGCAAAATTTCCCTACACAGACCAACATCTCACCTGTAATCTCTGCCTTTCCCCAGACCATCGGGAAGAAAATTGCGAGGCCTGCAGATCCTTCCGTTCCAGGAAAACGCTCCGAGACAGAAGAGCACGGAGACTCGAGATGGCATCCAAAAGCACCGAACGCCTCGACGTCGAAGAGGAGGAGATCATGCACACGGCTGTCTCCGGTCGAGGATCCGACTCCGAGCAGGAGTACGAGGAGGACAGACCGGTCACAGCAAGACAGCATGTGAGTACGTCTGCCCCTGTCCCAGTAAAGCCCAAACATAAGGCCTTGGGAACGCCACTGGCGGAAGGCCATGGTTCGACCCGTAAAAAGACCTTCGGTGACCAACCCACAACTTTGGCACTGAAAAAGGCCACGCCACCCAAGCCTTCGGACTCGAGCCGAGGCTCTGTCTCCGAGTCCACCAAGCATCGATCCTTTGAGTCGAAACCTCGAAAATCATTTTCGGAGCCGAGGCCATCATTCACCCGGAGCCTTTCGATACCGAAAAAAAACCAGCTTCGGAGCGGAAAGGCCAATTTATACGGAGGAACGTGGACTTTCACAAGCACTCAAAGAAAGCCATAAAATGACTGAGGAACACTCACAAATGGAGGTAATAGATGAAAGGCAAGCCAGGATTCACATCCACAAAGACTCTGGCAGAATTATAACAGCACTTCCTCTAAAGCCTAAGAGGAAATTAGCCTTTCAAGAATAATTGGACACTGCTCAGCCACCAGCTAAAGTGCCAAGAACCAAAGAGAAACCTCCACCTCCTTAATTTTCTCCTCCTCAGTCTTCTTCTCACTCTCCTCATTTGCTTATCTCTTCCGCTACTAGTCCCACACCTGTGCAATCTCCTGTACATTCATTTGATTCACAGCATGACAATGTGGATCCATGGGATCTTTATGATCCAGATCCCATTCCAGATAACAACCCAGACTGCTATCCCTCTAAGCCATCACCACCAGAGGATGGTACAGGCTACACTCAGGTCATAGCTAGGGCGGCATCCTATCACAATGTTGCCATGCACACTGAGCCGTTAGAGGATGACTTCCTTTTTAATACACTCCCCTCTACACATACCACCTATCAGTCGCTTCCCATGCTCCCAGGCATGTTAAAGCATGCAGACCAAATATTCAAGGAGCCAGTTAAGACTAGAATAATTACTCCTAGGGTGGAGAAAAAAATAAGCCACCTCCCTCTGATCCTTCCTTTATCACACAACAATTACCTCCGGACTCTGTAGTGGTAAGCACAGCCAGAAAAAGAGCAAATTCGCAGTCATCAGGGGATGCACCCCCACCAGACAAGGAGAGCAGAAAGTTTGATGCTGCGGGCAAAAGGGTGGCATCTCAGGCAGCCAGCCAGTGGAGGATAGCCAACTCTCAGGCATTGTAGGCTAGATATGATAGAGCCCACTGGGATGAGATGAAAGACATAACACAACATCTCCCCAAGGAACAACAGAAAAGGGCGCAACAAATAGTTGAGGAAGGGAAAGCTATCACAAACAATCAGATAAGGTCAACCCTAGGATCTGCAGACACAGTAGCTAGACCAATCAACACTGCTGTCACCATAAGAAGATGTGCATGGCTTAGGTCTTCAGGATTTAAGCCTGAAATACAACAGGCTGTCCTCAATATGCCGTTTAACCAAAAACAGGTTTTTAGCCCGGAGGTAGACATGGCTATTGAAAAAATAAAAAAAGATTCAGACACAGCTAAAGCCATGGGTGCTTTGTATACAACCCAATACAGGGGATCCTTTTGTAAGCCCCATTACCCAGGTGGATTTAGAACCCAAACACCTGAGGCATCCACCTCACAAAGTCGGCCTACCAACCTCAATATCAAAGAGGTGGTTTCAAAAGCACTTACAGAGGCCAGTACCCCAGAGGCAGGGGAAAATATCAGTCAACAAAACAGGCCTCACTGATCCATCCCTTCCCAATTCACACCTCACCTGTGGGGGGAAGACTGCAAAGGTTCCACAACAATTGGCTACCCATCACCACAGACAACTGGGTATTATCAATTATCCGCAATGGCTATTGCATAGAATTGGCACAAACTCCACCAAATATTCCACCAAAACCACACAACATATCACCCTGTTGCAAGAGGAAGTAAAATCTCTATTACTCAAACAAGCAATAGAGCCAGTGCCACAAAATCAACTAGTAACAGGAGTTTACTCACTGTATTTCCTCATTCCCAAAGAGGACGGAACCTTAAGGCCAATATTAGATCTCAGAACCCTCAATCTTTACATCCTGTCAGAACACTTTCACATGGTAATACTACAGGATGTTGTCCCACTACTTCAACAGCACAATTTCATGGCAACATTAGACCTCAAAGATGCGTATTTTCACATACCCATCCATCCAGCGCACAGGAAATATCTCAGGTTTGTGATTCAAGGAAAGCATTATCAGTTCAAAGTGTTACCATTCCGAATAACAACAGCTTCCAGAGTATTCACAAAATGCCTGGTGGTAGTTGCAGCCTAGCTCAGAAGGCAGCACATGCATGTCTTACCATATCGCGACGATTGGCTAATAAAATCCAACAGTCATGCACAAGTGTCAAAACCATACGCATTATGTAATACAAACCCTACACAACCTAGAGTTCTCCATAAACTACCAAAAATCACACCTACAACCTGCGCAAATTCAGCTGTATTTAGGAGCCACAAAAAATATGCAAACAGCGCTTGCAAGCCCAAGTCCACAAAGAATACAAGCATTTTGCAATATATTGCCACAAATACTGCCAGCCCAACAGCACACTGTCAAATTCGTCATGAAACTGTTGGGCATGATGGCATCCTGTATCGCCATTGTCTCACATACAAGACTAAACATGCAGCCTTTACAACAGTGCCTTGCACAGCAATGGTCACAGGCACAGGGTCAACTTCACGATCTAGTGTTGATAGACTGCCAAACATGCATATCACTTCAGTGGTGGAATTCCACAAACCTAAACAAAGGGCGGCCATTTCAAGACCCCGTGCCTCAGACCATACATACACCAGATGCATCAATGATTGACTAGTGGCGCACCTCAACAATCACAACATTCAAGGACAATGGGGCACCAAACACAGACAGTTCCAAATAAATCACTTAGAATTGCTGGCTGTATTCCTAGCACTCAAAGCTTTTCAGCCTCTTCTCACTCGCAAGAACATCCTTATCAAAACAGACAACATGACAACAATGTATTACCTAAACAAACAAGGAGGGACCCATTCATCCCAACTCTCCCTCCTAGCCCAAAAAATATGGCAATGGGCAATACACAACAAGATTCACCTGGTAGCACAATACATTCCAGGGATACACAACCAATTGGCAGGTGTTCTCAGCCGACATCATCAACAAACACACGAGTGGGAGATTCATCCTCAAGTGCTTCAACTATACTTTCACCATTGGGGGAACACCAGACATAGATCTATTCTCCATCAGCGAAAACGCAAAATGCCAAAACTTTGCATCCAGGTACCAACATCTCCTATCCAAGGGCAGTGCTCTATGGATGAATTGGTTAGGGATATTTGCTTACACTTTTCCCCCTCTCCCACTCATTCCATTTCTAGTCAACAAAATGCATCAAAACAAGCTCAAACTCATACTCATAGCGCCAATGTGGGCACGTCAACCGTGGTACACAACACTATTAGACCTGTCAGTAGTACCAAATATCAAACTCCCAAACAGACCAGATCTGTTAACACGAAACAAACACCAGATCAGGCATCCAAATCCCAACATACTCAATCTAGCGATTTGGCTCCTGAAGTCATAGAATTTGGGTATCTACAACTACCAACTGAATGTATGGAAGTAATTAAACAAACAAGAAAACCCACTACCAGGCAGTGCTGTGCCAACAAATGAAAAATATTTGTGTATTACTGTCAATCTAAACAAATTACCCCTCTTTCAGCATCAATACAAGACATTGTATGTTATTTGCTTAATTTGCAAAAAGCAAACTTAGCTTTTTCATCCATAAAAATACATCTCACTGCAATCTCTGCATACTTGCAAAAAATACAACACAGCTCTTTATTTAGCGTTCCTGTTATCAAGGTCTTCATGGAAGGATTAAAATGCATCATTCCACGTAGAACGCCTCCAGTGCCTTTGTGGAATCTAAACATAGTGCTCACACGACTTATGGGTCCACCATTTCAACCTATGCACTCAAGTCAGATTCAATACCTAACGTGGAAAGTTGCCTTCCTCGCGATTACTTCATTAAGAAGAGTTAGTGAAATCCAAGCTTTCACAATTCAAGAACCGTTCATACAAGTGCACAAACATAAAGTTGTACTTCGAACTAACCCTATATTTCTCCCAAAAGTTAAATCACTGTTTCATATCAATCAAACAGTGGAACTACCAGTCTTCTTCCCACAGCCAGACTCTGTAGCAGAAAGAGCCCTGCATACATTAGATATTAAAAGAGCTTTAATGTACTACATAGATAGAACACAAGCATTTAGAAAAATGAAACAGTTATTTGTGGCGGTCCAAAAACCACATACTGCTAACCCTATTTCAAAACAAGGTTTAGCGAGATGGATAGTAAAATGCATCCAAACATGTTACCTTAAAGCTAAAAGGCAGCTCTTAGTTACATCTAAAGCACATTCCACATGGAAAAAAGGGGCTACAATGACTTTCTTAGGAAATATACCAATGGCCGAAATTTGTAAAGCAGCTACTTGGTCAACACCACATACATTTACCAAGCATTACTGTTTAGATGTGTTAGCAACACAGCAAGCCACAGTAGGTCAAGCTGTACTAAGAACATTATTTCAAACAACTTCAACTCCTACAGGCTAACCACCGCTTTTATGGGGGGAAAAACTGCTTTGTAGTCTATGCATAGCATGTGTATCTGCAGCTATATACATGCCATAGAAAGGAAAATGTCATCTGTTCGTGGCATGTTCCGCTGCAGATTCGCATGCACCCTCCCACCTCCCCAGGAGCCTGTAGCCGTTTAAGTTCAACATTCACTTGTACATATGTGTGTGTATATATATATATGTTCGATGGCATGTGTAGCTGCAGATACACATGCTGCGCATTATCCTGCCATCTAGTGTTGGGCTCGGAGTGTTACAAGTTGTTTTTCTTCGAAGAAGTCTTTTCGAGTCACAAGACCGAGGGACTCCTCCCTTTCGGCTCCATTGCGCATGGGCGTCGACTCCATCTTAGATTGTTTTCTTTCCGCCATCGGGTTTGGACGTGTTCCTCTTCGCTCCGTATTTCGAATCGGGAAAGTTTGCTAGTTATCGGAAAATTTGACGGTATTGTTCGCGCTCGGTACCGGTTTAGTGTTAGCACATCGACACCGAAAAGAAGAAGCGCTCCAGCGGCCCTTCGGGGCTTCCACTCTTCAGCGGGGCCTCGTCGGCCCGACCGCGTCCATCTTCAAACCTGATGGACCGGACCCCCTTCCGCTTCTGCCCGAATTGCCACGCAGAGTGTCCTTATACAGACCAAAACTTGGTCTGTAATCTGTGTTTATCTCCAGAACACAGGGAGGATACTTGCGAGGCCTGTCGGGCATTTCGATCGAAGAAAACACTACACGATCGAAGAGCTTGAAGACTCCAGATGGCGTTGACACCGGCCGAGCAGATCGACGTCGAGGAAGAGGAGAGATTCTCCATTTGAGATTCGGACTCGGACGAGTCCGAAAGTGAGCAGCCAAAGACGCAGTAACAAACTGTGAGTAAACCAGCCCCGGCAAAGACTCACTTGAAAATAATAAAGGCCAAGGGGATGCCACTGCCAACAGGCCATGGCTTAACCCGAAAACACGGTGACCAAACATCGGCACCGAAAAAGGCCTCCCAGCAGCCGAAGACATCCGACTCCGGTCGAGATACCGGCTCTGAACCATCTCGGCACCGAGATTTCGGCACCCCTAAAGTCAAGAAGGTTTCCTCGGAGCCGAAAAAGACTGTACAAAAAGCATCGGTGCCGAAACATGCAGCCTCGGATCTGAAACCAGGCTCCTATACAGAAGAGCAAGGCCTTTCAAGTCAGTTGCAAGGGCACAGATTTGAACAAGGACTGGGCATGGGAGAGCCAGACCATACCCAGAGGAGGCTGCACATACAGAAGGACACAGGGAAAATCCAAACTCTTCCTCCAATAAAAATGACGCGAAAGCTAGCATTCCAGGAGATGGAAATGCAGCCAAAAGCAAAGGTGCAAAAGACAAAAGACCACCAAGGTTCTCGCCACAGCAGTCTCCATTGCATTCGCAACACCTGTCCCCGGTAGCAACACCCCCAGTGCAGTCGCCGACACACACAGGGATGACACAAGATGACCCGGATGCATGGGACCTATATGATGCACCGGTCTCAGACAATAGTTCCGATTGCTACCCGGCAAGGCCGTCACCACCTGAGGACAGCACTGCATATATGCAGGTGGTTTCAAGGGCAGCTACATTCCATAATGTAGCAATGCATGCAGAGCCCATAGAAGACGACTTTTTGTTTAACACCTTGGCATCCACTCACAGCTCATACCAAAGTTTGCCAATGCTACCAGGCATGTTAAAACACGCCAAACAGGTGTTCCAGGACCCAGTATAAGGCAGAGCCATCACGCCTAGGGTGGAGAAGAAATATAAACCTCCCCCAATGGACCCTGTGTTTATAACACAGCAATTAACTCCGGATTCGGTGGTAGTGGGAGCAGCATGAAAGAGGGCAAACTCCCAATCCTCAGGAGACGCACCACCGCCCGACAAAGAAAATCGGAAATTCGATGCAGCAGGCAAGAGGGTGGCAGTACAGGCAGCCAATCAATGGCAGATTGCCAATTCTCAGGCTCTACTGGCTCGATACGACAGGGCACATTGGGATGAGATGCAACATATCATTCAGCACTTACCCAAGGAGTACCAAAAACGTGCCCAACAGGTTATTGAGGAATGACAACGATTTCAAACAACCAAATAAGGTCGGCTATGGACTCGGCAGACACAGCAGCAAGGACCGTGAACACTGCAGTAACCATTCGTAGGCACACATGGTTACGGAGCTCGGGTTTTAAACCAGAAATCCAGCAGGCTGTGCCGAATATGCCGTTCAACCAAGAACAATTGTTTGGGCCGGAGGTGGATACGGCAATAGAAAAACTAAAAAAGGACACAGACACGGCCAAAGCCATGGGCGTGCTCTACTCCCCACAGAGCAGAGGCACTTTTAGAAAGCCGCACTTTAGCCAAACCACAGAGCCTTCCACCTCACAAGTCAGACCCACATATCAGGGCCAGTATCGGAGGAGAGGTTTTCGAGGAACATATAGGGGTGGACGATTCCCAAAGACAAGAGGGAAATTCCAGAGCCCAAAAACCCTGCAAACCATACAGTGACTTCAATGTCACAAACCCACACCACTCAACACCAGTGGGGGGGAGACTTACCACATACTACCACAACTGGGAAAACATAACAACGGACGCATGGGTCCTAGCCATTATCCAACATGGTTATTGCATAGAATTCCTACAATTGCCACCAGATGTGCCACCAAGAGCACACAATATGTCCAAACAACACTTAGACCTGTTACAACTAGAAATCCAATCATTGTTACAAAAACAAGTAATAGAACTAGTACCCAACCATCAAAAAGGAACAGGTGTCTACTCCCTGTATTTCCTAATTCCAAAGAAGGACAAAACGCTGAGACCCATATTAGACCTCAGAACACTGAATCTTTACATCAAATTAGATCACTTTCACATGGTAGCACTTCAAGACGTGATTCCCTTGCTCAAGAAACAGGATTACATGTCAACATTAGATCTCAAGGATGCTTATTTCCACATACCCATACATCCTTCCCACAAAAAATACTTAAGGTTTGTAATCCAAGGCGTGCATTACCAATTCAAAGTGTTACCATTCGGGATAACAACAGCCCCAAGGGTATTCACAAAATGCCTTGCAGTAGTAGCCGCTCGCATCAGGAGACAGCACATGCACGTATTCCCCTACTTGGACGATTGGTTAATAAAAAGCAGCACTCAGCAACAGTGTCTTCTACACACACAATACGTCATAGAAACCCTACACAAACTAGGGTTCTCTCTAAACTACCAAAAATCACATCTACAACCGTGCCAAATACAACAATATTTGGGAGCAACAATCGACACACAAAAGGCGATTGCCACTCCAAGTCCACAAAGAGTACAAGCCTTCCAAGATGTAATATTAAACATGTACCCAAACCAGCACTATCAAGTGAGGTTTGTAATGAAACTTCTAGGCATGATGTCTTCATGCATAGCCATTGTCCCAAACGCAGGACTACACATGCGGCCCTTACAACAGTGGACACAAGCACAGGGTCAACTTTAAGATCTAGTGTTGATAGACCGCCAGACACACTTCTCGCTTCAATGGTGGAATCCTATAAATTTAAACCAAGGGCGGCCATTCCAAGTCCCAGTGCCTTAATACGTGATCACAACAGATGCTTCCATGATGGGGTGGGGAGCACACATCAACCAGCACAGTATACAGGCACAATGGAACGTTCACCAAAAACAACTGCATATAAATCATTTAGAACTGGTAGCAGTGTTTCAAGCATTGAAAGCATTTCAACCACTAATAGCCCAAAAAACACATTCTTGTCAAAACAGACAACATGACAACAATGTATTACCTAAACAAACAAGGAGGGGCACACTCATCACAACTGTGTCTCTTAGCACAAAAGATTTGGCATTGGGCAATTCACAATCACATGCGCCTAATAGCACAGTACATCCCAGGGATTCAAAACCAGTTGGCCGACAATCTCAGTCGAGATCACCAACAAACACACGAATGGGAAATTCATCCCCAGATACTACAAACTTACTTTCTACGCTGGGGAACACCAGAAATAGACCTATTCGCAACAAAAGAAAATGCAAAATGCCAAGACTTCACGTCCAGGTAGTCACACCCTCAGTCCAAGGGCAATGCGTTATGGATGAGTTGGTCAGGGATATTTGCTTACGCTTTTCCCCCTCTTCCACTCCTTCCTTATCTGGTAAACAAATTGAGTCAAAACAAACTCAAACTAATACTAATAGCACCAACCTGGGCTCGCCAACCGTGGTACACAACACTACTGGACCTGTCAGTAGTACCTCATATCAAACTACAAAACAGACCAGATCTGTTAACTCAACACAAACAACAGATCAGACACCCGAAACCAGCATCGCTCAATCTAGCAATCTGGCTCCTGAAGTCTTAGAATTTGGACATTTAGGGGGTCATTACGACCTCGGCGGTCTTTTCAAAAGACCGCCGATGCCGCGGGAGACAGAATACCGCCATTGCCGGCGGTATTTCTGTCTCCCTATTATGACATTTCCGCTGGGCCAGCGGACGGTAACAGTGTTACCGTCTGCTGGCCCAGCGGAAATGTCACATCAACATTGCAGCCGGCTCGTAATAGAGCCGGCGGCAATGCTGATGTGCAGCGGGTGCAGTAGCACCCGTCGCCCATTTCACTGCCTGAATTTCAGGCAGTGAAATGCGCGACGGGGCTATGTCTGGGGGCCCCTGCACTGCCCATGCCAAGTGCATGGGCAGTACAGGGGCCCCCAGCGGCACCCCAAGTCCCCTTACCGCTGGCCTTTCCATGGCGGTGTGTACCGCCATGGAAAGGCCGGCGGTCGGGGACTCATAATCCCCAGGGCAGCGGTGCTGGCACCGCTGCTGCCCTGGGGATTATGACCGCCAGGCGGAATCCTGGCGGGAAAGTGGAGGGGCCGGCGGTATGGCCGTGGCAATTCCGCCACGGTCATAATTGCTGGCGGAACACAGCCAGCCTGTTGGCGGTGTTACCGCCAACATACCGCCGGCCGCCAGGGTCGTAATGACCCCCTTAGACCTTACACAAGAATGTATGGAAGTCATTAAACAAGCTAGAAAACCTACTACAAGACATTGTTACGCAAACAAATGGAAAAGATTTGTTTATTACTGCCATAATAATCAAATTTAACCACTACATGCTTCCGCAAAAAACATTGTAAGCTACTTATTACACTTACAAAAATCTAAACTAGCATTTTCTTCTTTTAAAATACATCTCACAGCAATTTCTGCCTATCTGCAAATTACACATTCAACATCACTTTTTAGAATCCCAGTCATCAAAGCATTTATGGAGGTAAAAAGAATCATACCCCGAGAACACCACCAGTCCCCTCGTGGAACCTCAATATTGTGTTAACACGACTCATGGGACCACCATTTGAACCCATGCACTCTTGTGAGATGCAATACTTAACTTAGAAAGTAGCCTTCCTGATAGCTATCACATCTCTTAGAAGAGTAAGTGAAATACAAGCATTTACTATACAAGAACCCTTTATACAAATACATAAACATAAAGTGGTTCTCCGTACAAATCCCAAATTCTTACCAAAAGTTATATCACTGTTCCACCTAAACCAAACAGTGGAACTCCCACTCTTTTTTCCACAACCAGACTCAGTAGCCGAAAGAGCCTTACATACGTTAGACATTAAAAGAGCACTAATGTATTACATTGATAGAACAAAACAGTTTCGCAAAAGAAAACAATTGTTTGTAGCCTTCCAAAAACCTCATGCAGGAAATCCAATATCAAAACAAGGCATTGCCAGATGGATAGTGAAATGTATTCAGACCTGCTATATCAAAGCAAAAAGAGATATACCTATTACACCAAAGGCGCACTCCACTAGGAAAAAAGGCGCCACAATGGCTTTTCTAGGGAATATACCTATGACTGAAATCTGTAAGGCAGCCACATGGTCTACGCCTCGTGCATTCACAAAACATTACTGTGTAGATGTGTTAACAACACAACAAGCCACAGTAGGACAGGCTTTATTACGAACATTATTTCAGACAACTTCAACTCCTACAGGCTAAGCCACTGCTTTTTGGGGAGATTACTGCTTACTAGTCTATGCACAGCATGTGTATCTGCAGCTACACATGCCATCGAACGGAAAATGTCACTTACCCAGTGTACATCTGTTCGTGGCATGAGACGCTGCAGATTCACATGTGCCCTCCCGCCTCCCCGGGAGCCTGTAGCCGTTATAAGTTGAATGAAACTTGTAAATTTGTAAATATATACTATTTTTTATACACATTATGTACATACATACTTACTCCATTGCATGGGCACCTTTACTATATACACAACTCCTACCTCACCCTCTGTGGGGAAAACAATCTAAGATGGAGTCGACGCCCATGCGCAATGGAGCCGAAAGGGAGGAGTCACTCGGTCTCGTGACTCGAAAAGACTTCTTCGAAGAAAAACAACTTGTAGCACTCCGAGCCCAACACTAGATGGCAGGATAATGCACAGCATGTGAATCTGCAGCGTCTCATGTCACAAACAGATGTACACTGGGTAAGTGACATTTTCCATATATATATATGTATTCCAATTGCATGGACATTTCTTTTCTTTATACTCTATCACTCCTACCTTACCCACTGCGGGAAAACAATCTAACATGGAGTTGATGCCCATGCGCAATGGAGCCGAAGAGGAGGAGTCACTCAATCCAGTTACTTGAAAACACTTCTTCGAAGAAAAACTACTTGTAACACTACGAGCCCAACACTAGATGGCAGACTATGCATAGCATGTGAATCTGCAGCGGAACATGCCACCTAGAACAGATGTACCCTGGGTGACATTTTCCATATATATATATATATATATACATATATATATATATATATATATATATGTATATATATATACATACTGCGGGCCTTTTAAATAAGTAAATAAAAAGTTTTGCTGGATATACTGTTTTTTTTTGCCTTAGTTACTATCCTTGTCAATAGATGAGCAAATGTACTTTCATCCTTATTTCTCCGCATGCCATCTTAAACCATGGGGCTACAATTCCCTGCAGATGCTGTGGTGTTCAACATACGACACAATATCATGCCTTCCCGCTATACACTCTTGTATCTGAATCGCCACTCATGTATGGTTATCACCCCTCCTTTAAAATATTGCTATGTGGATTACGTAGCAGTTAGCAAATTCTCACCACTATTTCTAGCCTTCGGTATAATTCTTTCTTGCAGATGACTTAGCGAACTAGAGTTCACAGCCTTCCTTGTGCCTTCTGCTGTGATTAGACTACTAATCCAAGCCAGTTTATTGTGTCCAACGTGTTAACTGCTTCCCAGATAAACACAGGAATAGCCAAACAGTCGGCTATTGGTGTCCCTTTAGGGTTATGGGGCTTGTTCACAGCGGTGTGTGTTTTGGAGACTCATCTTGTGGGGATTGATACGGATTCACCTTCTAGTAAGTGGCTTGACTTTTTAAGTTATAACATTTTTGTTTAGTTTTGGTACTTGTTGGTTTTAATTCCCCCTGTTAATGTTGGGGTTTATCTAGATCGTTTCGCCTTCATTGGATGGATGCTCCCTTTTCCTGGTATTTTTTTAAAGATTTTTTGTCTTTAATGTTGGAAGATTTGGGTCTGGCTGTGCTTGTTTGTGACAATATTCTGATTTATATAGTTCTAGGACCGTTTTTTGGCCTATCACTTTATTTTGTTCTATAATCTTCAGTGGAACTCCTTAAGTATGCTGCTATTTGGTGATGGTGTTGTCCACGTTTCCCGTTGCGTGCACACTTTAAGCTGAATTGCTTTTGAGTTCTTCCTTTCATTTTTTAGGTTGCTTTTTTTAAATGTCCTTTTGACCAACTGTCCTGGTGATGGCCATGTCAATTCACCATTGGGCTGAAGCGTCAACCTTTTACCGTACAATATGGACTGTACAAATCTGTTTGCATTACAGTTGAATATTTTCAGTTGAGAATTTGCCATTCTCATTGATAATTGGACATTATCATGTATTATTCTGTAATTGAAGCCTATTATTTGAATTTTATATCGGTCTTTTTGATTGCACCAGAAGTTCTTGATTTTTTTGTTGTACTATCGTTTTGCTTCTTTGTTTCTAATTTTGTAATTTCTCATGAGATGAGTATTTTGTGTATTTAAAAAAACTCTTTGTAATTTGCTACTGTGTGTGCTTGCAGATATTTGACAAGGGAATACAATTTCTGTAGATGAACACATTTTGGCTTACCTTGGTTGCTTCTCTAATTTTGATTCTCACGTCTGAACCCAAGCCTTTTAATGTAGACGCAGACAGATTTGTCTGTATTCTTATAGAATTGTTCAGATAAGTATACTGGGATTATGCTGGTTGTAAAATATATTTGGGATACATTCATCATACATTCTACCTTCCCCACATCTTTATGAATTTAGGTGACCAAGCATCCTTGAGGTCTTTGATTTTTTACAATATTGGATTCTCTATGTGGGTTCTGGATTCCACTAAACTCTTAGGATTATGTACCAAGATATTTTAGATGTTTAGATTGCCATATGTGTCCAATAGATTGAATTTAGGGAGGGGAGACTCAAAATATTCACTTGAAAGATCTCTGTTTTTTTATGGTTTGGTGAGTAGGCGAAGATCTCAGAACTATTACTGATCGTTGTGAGGATTTCTGGGATGGCCTAATGAGCCTTCTCAGTGAAGATAAGTAAATCAACTGTGTTGGCCACATTTTTCTGTGTTTTGGAAGGGAATGATATGTTTAGGTTTGATCAGATCTCAGTTATTACTGGTTCAATGCTGAGTAGGAAAAGCAGTGGTGACAAAGGGGCATCTTTGTCTTGTGCCAGATTGGAAAAATGTGGATCTAATGCCATATATACTAATACAGGTAGTTGATTAGAAATATGGCACTGTGGCCATGCATATAATTGAGGATCCCAGATTAAATTTGTAAAGCACTGAACGCAGGAAGATCAACAATGCACAGTGACTGAGCCTTCTGTGGGATGTGACTGAATAGTCTGTGGTCTGATGCTTATCTTCCTTTCACAAATCCTGTTTGTGTAGGATGTATTAGATGGGTTAAGGCCCTTTCTAGTCTGAGGAAAGTATTTTACTGCATATTTTAAGGTCCACATTTAAAAGTGAAATTGGACTGTAGTTTTTGAGGTCAGTAGAATATTTCTCTTTTTAATGTATAAACACTGTAGTGACTTCTGTGGCAGTTCATTTCATTTTGCCTGCTGAACTGAAGCGCAAGTATAGGTCATGTAAGTAGGGTGATAGTGAACTTTGGAAACTATTATAGCAGGAGGCAGGAAGGCTGCCTGAGCTGGGCGCTTTGCCACATTTCAGGGAGTGGATGACTTTCAGTATTTCTGAATTTTATTATGTTCACTGCAGGCTTCATCACTCAATGATGGGGGTGTTAGCTTATTGATTCACATTCATTTGTGTTAATGGGAAGGATACAACTATAGAGGCTGCAGTAGAATGTATGATGCATTTTTAAAAGGTTTTCTATTTCTGTGTGTGTGGTGCTTCTTGTATCCTTGACAGCTGATATATGTATTTTGTTTAGTTTGTCCTAGATCTAAGTAGCTATTGACTTGCTTACTTTGTTAAAGAGTGATATGTTTTTTGTTTATTTTTGTTTTACTCATTTGTGGGCTCATTCTTTTAAATGTTTGTTAAACTCTTACTTTAAATGTTTAAGCGTTAGTAGGACCTTGGGGTCTCTGGATATTATTCCCTCCAATTCTAATTTACTTACTTATGATTCAAAGTATTAGAGTTTGTTGCTTTATTCAATTTTAGACACAATATTTATTACGGTTCCTCTGAAGGTATCCGTCATAGCATCCCAGATGAGTTCCAGGGACAGAAAAGCTGCTTTGTTTTCTATAAAGATTGTTGGATAGCAGTGGAGATGAGGTCTCTGGCCTCTAGGTCATGAACTAAGTTGCCATTCAACTTCAAATTATCTGTTTTTTTTCTAGTATTCTTCTGTCTATCTAATGAGATGCAGCCATAGTCTGAGATTACTATAGCTTTGATTTTGGGGTTTGATGCTTTGGTAGTGAGAGTTTTGTTTGTCAGTAATTAGCCTATCTGTGTTAAGGTGATATGTGGACTACCGGGGGGATTTTGTAAATAAACCTGTCATTCAAATTTTGTGTGTTGAGCAGAGCTGTGTGTGAGATTTGTTGCCGCGATACTTATGAGATTCAGTCATTTGGATTTGGTCAAGAGGGAGAATAAAGTCTCCACTTAGTAGAATGGCAAGATCATTTTCTAGGGTTTTTCTAAAATGTTGTATCATGTCCCATAGGGTCATTTATGTTGATGACATAAACATTGGCATTTCCAGCTTTTAGTTTAGATATAAACCATCTTCCATTCTTGTTGGATTTAATAGTTAATTTAGCTGATTTGGTGATAAGTGTGATTAAGCCCATTTTCAGGAGTATAGGCAGAGTCTAGTATCCAAAGTATGTATGCTGTGGGCTTCTGCCCTGCCAGTTTGTTTCTTGTAAGAAGATGAAAACTCCTTTTTGGTTTGTAACAAAAGTCTAGGAGTTTCCTCTTTTTAACTGGTGATTTAGACCCTTGGGTTTTTAGCAAAAAAAATTCAAGAGGTCTGTTAGATATTGCAGTATTTTAAAACCGGTATGTAAGGTTGGAAGTCACTTTGAGTCTCTTGCATTCTGATAGTATGAAATATGTCTCCAATTGTGGGTTCTGGATAATATGAATTATATGTCTCTGATTCTGGGCTCTGGTGCCATTCCCTCTCACCCTCATTCCCCGCTGCGCCCACTCCCCCAAGATGCACATGGAGTTGTGCATAGTATGTTGCAGTAGTGGGAATAGGAATACGAAAAGTATAGGATAGCAGACCGTATTGTTAGAGGATAGGATACAATAGAAGATAGTGATCGGCATAAGACTAAAACATGAACAGTCATGATAATCATAAACCTTAAAGAAAGCCCACAGCACTCCCTCTTTACAATAACAGGGAACATTGGTGGTCTAAGGAAGTCAGCCAGTGTAGCTCACAGCTAATGTTGGAGAGCTTAAAAATGAGAGTGAAAATGTTTCAAAAATGTCAAATGCACAGCTATACTTTTACAGATTTGTTGCGACTTTTATATTGGATTTGCAAATGGGGTTGGCTATATGGCCAGTGAAGTCTAGATATCAGAGGCAGGATTTGACTCTTAATGAGGGTGTTAATGTTAGTGTTTACAGGTATAGTGAGCCCCTTGCGGATGGGAAAAAATACATTGTGTTCATTTCTGGAATTAGTACACAGTTTAGTGCTATAAGTATCTGGTGTTTTAGCTTTAGTGTACGATATTAGTCATGTATGTTAGCGAACAGGGTGGCAAAATAGAACAGCAAAAGGGGATAGTATAAATACCCCTATGAGATGACAAACCCATTTAGCATGTTCTCATGAGAACTTTCTGCTTATGTGGCCTTTCATTCTGTTGCAGATTCCCTATAGATTATAGTTTGCCAGCAGGTGGATTTCCAAACGACGATTGGCATTGAATTAAGGTAGGTAAACCTCAGAATGGATTAGTACTAAACAGATTAGTAGTGGTAATTAGTTTTGTTGATTATTTTAGACGTGGGATGAAAAGCTTGTTATTAGTAGGGAATCTAAGGTATTATGAAGGGCACTATTATGTTGCTGACAGCCCATCATGTTAGATTCCAGGCCTTCGGAAACCTAGAGTCTAGAATAGCATCTATATCAGAATGAAGTCTTGACAATATAGGTCGGGTGACTAGTTATGTTAATCAGCAAAGTAAGGATTAAAGGTTGCAGTTTAGCGGTCCATTTGTGCCTTTGGTTGAACCTTGATGTAAGATTCCAGGTCAGTATGTTCATTGACGGTAACAGTCTTTCCTTCATGTAGAATTTTTATTTTAGACAGCTGTCAAAGGCATATGTAATATTCATTAACTTTAAGGTTGTTGTGTAAGTTCGGAAACCTTTTGTCAGATTAATAGTTGCTTTGGCATAGTCCTCTGAAATGCTAGTTTTAAATCCATTCCGTGCTTTTATTTTGACTTTCATCATGTGCTTCAAAATGATCTGTGAGTGTTGAAAGTGAAGCTGTCTGAAAGTCCTTGGTCTGGGATGCTTGGAGTATGGTAGTGGTTTATGAGGACTCTGGGTGCCCCTTTTGATCTTAGTCTTTCTTGAAATTGATGCAAAAGGTCTGTTGTATCCATGGTTCCAATAACTAGACACAAGAGTTAGTGTTTATCAGAGGTTTCTGGTAGTCCAAAGATTTTTAGGATTCTTCTTCTGTTCCTGTATTCCAGTTTCTGTTATTTGTCTTTCTAGAATTCCAACTTTCTTGGATATTGTGTTGATAGTTTTTTAAGCACATTCTGTGCATCTTCAGTTCTGCTTATTCTTAGAGATTTCATGTACTTTCTCAAGCCTGTCATTTTCACTTTTAAAATAGGTTTGTTTTTTTATGCTGAAACCAAGCTTGAATAGAGAGTTGAAACATAGCTAGGTTTAACTCTTGATTGTTAAAAAAATCTGGTCTTCCTTAAACAGGAGAGTTTGGAACTGGAAGTTCTTAGATCTTCTTGGACCTACCTTTTGTTTCTTTGATTTCCTTGAATTTTAGCCCAGCAAGTTTGAAGGGTATGCACGTTTGCGTATTAGAAGATATGAATGTAAGAATGCCACAGGGTGTGGATTCTGGTTTGCGTTAAAAGTTTTTTTCTAGTATCCTTGGAGAAGGACTGTGGAATCTTAAAAGGCTTCATATGTTGGATTAATCTCTTAAATTTAGATGTTGGTGTATAATGATACTGACATGCTTATTGACCCTTGATAGACGCAGGCGTCTCTCTATCATGAGGATTCAGGCAGTGATGCTTTGATGAGCTTGTATTGCAGGTTATTAAAGGGTGAACTGTGGGTAAGGGCTCACATATGCAGCACATGTACATATTGATGTTCAGCGGTTATTTTGTTCCTTGCAGAGATCTTGGATTATTGAGATCTTGGGATTCTGAATACTCTCTCTGGGTTACAGCATACATAAGCCTTCCTGATTTAAGTATATGAACTCACTCTGATGTCAGCAGCCGCCATTTAGGTCTAATCTGGGCCTCATGGTCTCTGGGTGTCCCACCATGTTTGTGCTGATGGATTCCTCATTTGAAGTTGAGCTGGTTTGAGTGTGCCCTATGCTAGTCGTTGGCATGCATTGGGGTACAGCTCAAACTATGGAGGGCAGGCGTTGAGCAAAATACTAAGGCGGTATCTCTATTTCGATCTGGAGGTAGGGTTTCAATATTATTAAGTGTTTATGGCCATATTGTCAGAGTGAACAAGCACATCAGTCCGAAGCAGGTGCCATGCTGCAGAGTGGGGGCAGCAAATATCCTTCAAGATGGGTGGTGGGCAAATTACAGAGATGTTGTCCCTTTTGCAGTCTGCAGGGAAGGTTAGGTATTAGCATTGTTAGATGACTGATCTCAGCCCTCATACCTGATTGAAGTGGCACATTCTGTCCAGGCAAGCATCATCTTGCTGCGAAGCATTTGGAAAAAGCATTCCTTGCCCAATCTTGATGGTAATGTAGAGGGCATGGCAATGTCTGGTTGAGCAGGTTTTAACAGTCTTTGACAGACACTGGATTTGAAAAGTTAATTGCAGATATAACTCCAGATCAGACTTTAACACTCCTTTGGCAGTTGTGAGTGTGGTGCTCTGGTCTCAGTTTTGATAGGCAGCATGTGCTGTTGGCTTCCTTTGTGGTCAGTTCTATCATGACTTGATCAGGCAGTTGAGGTGTTCTGTGTTCACTGCATTGTGTTCACCTCTGTCTCCAGTTCATCTGGTGCTGCAGTGTTGATTTTGCAAGTGCTTAGTGTATAGTGGTGCTAATATCTGTGCTCTTCTGCAGCAGAGCTCTGGACAATCTTCGCAGGAGCTGGCCACACACCCTTCATGTTGAAGTATAGTTCTGTGGTAATACTCTCACTAATGTTGCACGTTATTTTGCAGTTGTGTGTGTATATTTTCTTCTGGTTTGGCAAGTGGTGGTCTCATGTGGTCTTGTGTCATCTTGGTTGGGTGCAGTTGGACAAGTACAGGCATGCCAGGTAGTTCATTAGGTGCATTTCCATCCTATAGAATCCATTTAATCAACATAGAATTACTTTGATTCATTTCATCGAGACATGTCGCTACACTGAATACACAACATCACTAAATAGACAACACTATATTGACACTTTTAGTTTAAGGACTGTGGTTAGGTTTAAGTCAGATATAGGGCTAGGGTCAGGTTAACAGTTGGACAAGGCTTAGGGCAATTTGAGGTTTAATCCTAGGGTTATGGCAAAAGATGAATTAGGATTGGGGTTATGTTTAGGATCAATGTTAGTGTAAAATTATGTTAGGAGTGACGGTGAGACAGGCTCTGTACTTACTGACTTAATGAAACTGCACTCAAACAACATTTCCACACATTGCAGTCATTCTTCTTTTTTTCCAGTTCAGAGTGTCTCGTGTCAGGGAAAGCAGGGAAATGCATCTACTGCTTCATGTCTGTAAAAATTGTGGTATGCCGGAGGTTTAGTTGGCACGATTTAACATAGGTCTATCTCCTAGCCAGCAGTTCTGCTGCTGGGCACAAACATTATTTACATCTTTCTACCACATTCGGGTTTATAGTCACTTCATAGTTTTTCAGATTAATAAGTCATATTCAGCAGATCTTGGTGATAGAAATGGCCTTACTAAAGACTACATACTTACTGAGTCTGATGAGTCAAGATTTTTGCACAGACAGGTGTCTGTGGTTTCCTGCTTTGGTCTTTTTTACATTAATTGTGCACCATACTTTAAGTAGCGCTCAGCATTTACATATATTAATGCAGATAAAAAAGAGAGTGACAGTGTCTTCAGTGTTTCTTAATGGGTAGATTCCTGGCAGTTCATCTGAACTACCATTTATCTCAAGGTCTCCTTCTCAGCTGCAGCTCCCTTACTGAGGAAGCAAGGGTTGTTCCAGGGAACTGGAACCTATTCAAGGATAGACTTTGACTCCTGACCCTTGCCTCTTCTTGCACTCAGAATTCTGAAGTCTCCCAATTCCAGTTCACTTACACTCCATTCACCTCAGCACCAACATGCCATTGACATCTTTGGTGCTTCAGCAATGGCTGATTCTAGTCAGTTCTGCGTAACAACACTTGAATAGACATAAATAATACAGACAAGTACAAAAATAAAGAGCCATGAAGTGTGCAACTCCTATATGGCAACCAACCCCATGATGGAATAAAAGCTGCTCACAGAAAATACCACTGAAGGACCACCAGTTTCCAGTATTACTCCTGCTATTACAGTTATGACCTTACAAGTACGAGAATAGATACTTTCCCAAGGATTACATAACATTTGCTGAATGTTGTCTGTGATCAGTGCCTTGCTGGACATTACAAACTGTTTTTCAGGCTTTAAGAATACTGTGCCAATCCAGATGGAACCAAAATTACTTGCTCACCACCCAGCTTTGAGATGATGGCTATAGGAAGCTGCCCATGTGTGTGGTGAGCATCTCCCATGGCATTCCCCATTGGTGAGGTGTAGACAGTGTCTAGAAAGCCAGTGCTCTCTAGAGGATGCTGTGGATGAGCAGCCAATACTTATCTAGGAGACATGCAAAGCTTATGCAATACCACTACAGTCACACATGAAAGAAGCAAACAGTGTTACAAAAATAAAGGTACTTTACCATAGTAACACAATTACTCAAATACTTTATAGGCAATACTCCACTAGGAGGTAAGTAAGCATACTATTGTGTACACATTAGAAGTCAGTGATTAGCATAGAAAGCAATAGCAAATTGTAATACAATAGCAAATAGTGAAGGCCCTAGGGGGAGACCAAACCATATACTATGTAAGTGGAATGTGAAAGTCAGCCGCCCACCCAAGGAAGTGGAATCGGTAGAGGGGAGCTGGAGGAACTAGGAACCCTAAAAGCCCGTGCCGGGGTGCCCCCTAGCGACCAGCCGAAAAGATAAGTACCTGGTTTCCCCCCAACCCACAGGAGAGATTTGGAAAAGGACTGTACAAGACTCAGACAAGACTGGAAGAAACCAAAGGTGGATCCTGACAGAAGAGGACCTGGAAAAGAAGGGGACCAAGTCCAGTTTGAGTTGGGAGTGTCCGGCTGTTGCAGGAGCCACTACCCACCCTTCTGTGGATGCAGGACGAGTTTGACGGTGGATGAAGAAAGTCAGGTGTGCAGCACAGGAGCAGAAGAAGAGTTTCAGAATTTATGCAGGTGATGTCCCACGTCAGCAGTCGTGATGCAGTCAGTCAGGGGTGCTGGAAAATCACCAACAATCCGGGCAAATGCAAAAGTCTGTGGAGATGGGTTTTGCAAGGCTGAAGAGGACCAGAAAGGCCCAGGGGACTCGACCCAAGGAGAGCAGTCCAAGGTGACCCTCAGCAGCTAGGAGAGTCGCAAGAAGGGGAGGCAGCCCCCACAAGCGACCCACAGGCAGCAGTCACAGGAGTCGCAGTGAGTCCCACTCAGCACACCTGGAGAGGAGTCCCATGTCGCCGGAGCAGAAGGTCGGAGACTGTGCTTTGCAGGGAAGAGTGCTGGAGGCCGGGGCTACACGGAGCCTGAAGATCCCTTGGAGGAGGAACAAACAAGCCTTGGTAGCTGCAAGAGTTGCGGTGCACAGTGGTACTGTCCTGCAAGGAGAGGCAAGGGCTTACCGTCTCCCAAGTTGGACAGCTGGTAGAGAGGACCAAGTGGCAAAGGACATTAGCTTTGGGGGTCCCTACTCCAAAAAACATGCTCAAAATCTGATGACAAGCAAGGGTTAAGCATTGCAAGAGAGCCAGCTATTTCATTGTTGTTTTGAACGATATTTGCTAAAACAAAATTTTAAAGGTGCATTATGTGTGTTTTTTCACTGAGTAAGTCCAGTGTGGAAACTGAAAACGTAAGTGAGCCAAAAAGGCTAGGAGTCTTCTTAAGGGTCGAGCCAGCGATACCATGCGCTAGTGCATGCATATCGCTTACGAGACGCTGTTGTAATTAGCAAAGGGACTGGAGCCTGTCTGTTGCTTATCATTTGTTGGATTGCGAGGCACTCTTCTTTACAGCCTTACAGTTGGTCACAGCTGGCATATCATTTCCGTTCCTGTCCGGGGAACAGAGACCAAGCACTAATTGATTCAACTTAATCAGTATCCGTCCGCTGCTCCCGACGTGATTGAGGTAGTATTTTGTTCTTTTTAACTTCTAGTGCTCTGCAAACAGAAGGCGCCCGACTAGCAAAAACATGCTCAGCAGGACAAACACAATTGCAAATTTGTATTTTCCATAGTTAACTTTTTGTTTTATTTTGCCAAGTCTACTTTTCCCACTTTGAACTTATTTTTTATTTTGTTTTTGCTCATGGGCGCTCTCCTCAAAAGATGAATATTATCTTGTTCTAAATATTGCAAGGCAACATTGTTTCATTCTTATGAGTAATTTTCAAACATTTTCTTAAAACATAATCGTGCTGTATGCTGCAATCCTCCCCACTCCAATCCAAAACAATCTGTCCCACTCCAAAACAATCTGCCCCATTAAAATATGCCCCACTCCAATCCAAAAATATCTGCCCCTGTCCAATCCAAAACAATCTGCCCCACTCATATGCCCTCTCCAATCCAAAACAATTTGCCCCACTCCAATCCAAAACAATCTGCCCCACTTTATTTCACAACAATCTGCCCCAACCCGATTCAAAACAATGTTCCCCACTCTAAGATAAAACAATCAGCCCCATTCCAATTCAAAAATATCTGCCCACTCCAACCAACCCCACTCCAGTCCAATACAGCCTGGCCCACACCAGCCCAAAACAATCTTCCCCACTATAATCCTAAACAGTCTGCTCCATTATTGTCCAAAACAATCTGCCCCACTTCAAAACAATCGGTACCACTCCAGTCAGCCCCACTCCAATCCAAAATAATCTACCCCACTCCAATCCAAAGCAATTTGCCCTACTCCAGTCCACAACAATCTGCCACACTTCAATCCAAAACTATCTTCCCCACTCAATACAGCAATCCAAAACAGTCTGCCTCACCCCGATCCAAAACAATCTGGCCCACTCCAATCCAAAACAATCTGTCCCACTTCAATCTAAAACAATGTGCCCCACTCAATAGAGCAATACACAACAAGCTGCCCCACTCTAATCAAAAACAATCTGCCCCACCCCAATCCAAAACAAAATTCCCCACTCCAGCCTGCCTCACTCCATCCACAACAATCTGGCCCACTCTAATCCAAACAAATCTGCCCCACTCCAATCCAAAACAATCTGCCCCACTCCAATCCAAAAACATCCACCCCACTCCATTCCAATCCACCGCAATGCAAATCCAGTCTAACCCATTCCGCCCCACCCCAATCTGCCACACCCCAATCCAAAACGATCTGCTCCTCTCCAATCCAAAACAATCTTCCCCACTCCAACCTGCCTCATTGCCATCCACAACAATCTGCCCCACTCCAGTCCAAACAAATCTTCCCTACCCCAATCCAAAACAATTTGCCCCACTCCAATCTGCCTCACTCAAATCCACCCCACTCCAATCTCATTCCCCCAATGCCAATCCAGTCTAACCCATTCTGTCCCACCCCAATCTGCCCCACTCCGATCCAAACCAATCTGCCCCACTCCAATCTCTCCCACTTCAAACCTAAACAATCTGCCCCACTCCTGTTTGCCCCACTGCAATCCAAAAACTCTACTCCACTCCAATCCAAAATAATCTGCCTCACTCCAAACCTAAACAATCTGCCCTACTCCTGTTTGCCCCACTGCAATCCAAAAACTCTACTCCACTCCAATCCAAAATAATCTGCCTCACTTCAAACCAAAACAATCTGCTCCACTCCAATCAGCCCCACTCCGTTCCACCTCACTCGATCTCAGTCCACCAGACTCCAGTCCTCCCAGCCCACCACAATCCAAATTTCTCCATTTCATTCCAAAACTACCTGCCCCAATTGATACAGCAATCCAAACCAATCTGCCCCACTCCAATCCAAACCAAACTGCCCCACTGCAACCTGCCCCACCCCAATCCAAAACAATCTGTCCCACTCCAATCCAAACAATGTGCTCTAATCCAAAACAATCTGCCCCACTGCAACCTGCCCCACCCCAATCCAAAACAATCTGCCCCACTGCAACCTGCCCACCCCAATCCAAAACAATATGCTCCAATCCAAAACAATCTGCCGCACTGCAACCTGCCCCACCCCAATCCAAAATAATTTGTCCCACTCCAATCCAAAACAATATGCTCCAATCCAAAACAATCTGCCCCACTTCAATCTAAAAGAATCTGCCCCAGTCCAGTCAGCCCCTCTCCAGTCCAGTCCACCTCACTCCATCACAATCCACCCCACTTCAACCCACCCCACACCAATCTGCCCCATTTCAATCCAAAATGACCTGCCCCACTCCAATCGAAAACAATCTGCCCCACTCCAACTGGCCTCTCTCCAATCCAAAACAATCTGCGCAGTCGAAAACAATCTGCGACACTCCAATCTAAAACAATCTGCCCCACTCCAGTCTAAAACAATCTGCCCCACCCCAATCAACCCCACTCCACTCCACCTCAATCCCAATCCACCACACTCCAACCCTCCCAAACCACCCCATTCCAATCTGCCCACTTAATTCCTAAACTACCTGCCCCACTCAATGTAGAAATCCAAAACAATCTGCCCCACTCTAATAAAAAACAATGCACTCCTTCCCCAGTCAAAAACAATCTGCCCCACTTCAATCCAAGACTATCTGTCCCACTTTAACCTGCTCCAATCCAATCTAAAACAATCTGTCCCACTCCAGTCCAAAGCAATCAGCCCCACTCCAATCCAAAACAGGCTAAACAAATCCAGTCTACCTCACTCCAATCCAAAGCAATCTGCCCCACTACAATCCAAAACAATCTGCCCACTCCAGAACAATCTGCCCCACTCCTATCAGGCCCCACTCCAGTTCAGTCCACCACACTCCATCCCAATCCACCACACTCATCCTTCCAACCCACCACTCCAATCTGCCCCACGCCAATCCAAAACAATCTGCCCCATCCTGCTCCAAACCGCCCCACTCCAGTCCAGTCCACCCCACTCCAATCCAGTCTAACTCATTTCAACCCACTCCGATCCAAAACAATCTGCCCCACTCCAGTCTGCTCTACTCCAATCTAAAACAGTCTGCCCCACTACAACCCAAAAGAATCAGCCCCACTCTGTTATGTCCTACTTCAAACCAAAACAATCCGCCCCACTCCAGAGTGCCCCACTACAATCCAAAAAGCTGCTCCACTACAATCCAAAACAATCTGCCCCACTACAATCTAAAACAATCTGCCCCACTCCAATCCAAAATAATCTGCCAGAAACAATCCGCCCCACTACAGCCCAAAGCAATCTGCCACACTTCAATCCAAAACAATCTGCCCACTAAAATATGACCCACTCAATCCTAATCCACCACACTCCAACCCTCCCAACCCACCCCATTCCAATCTGCCCCACTTCATTCCTAAACTACCTGTCGCACTCAATAAAGCAATCCAAAGCAATCTGCCCCACTCTAATAAAAAACAATGGACCCCCCACCCCAATCAAAAACAATCTGCCCCACTCCAATCCAAAACGATCTGTCCCACTCCAGTCCAAAGGAAACTGCCCCACTCCAAAACAACCTGCACAACTTCAATCCACCCAACCCATCCATCCTCCAAAACACTCTGCCCCACTCAATTACAAAGCATTTAGCCCCACTACAATTCAAAACAATCTGCTCCACTCCAATTCAAAGCATTCAGTGCCACTACAGTCCAAAACAGTGCCCACTCAAACATGCCTCTCTCCAATCCAAAACAATCTGCCCACTCCAATCCAAAACTATCTGCCTTTCCCCAATCCAAACCAATCGCCCCAACTCCAATACAAAGCAGTCTGCCCCACACTAATGTGCCCCACTCCAATCCAAAACCATCTTCCCCCCCCTCCATCCAATACAGTCTGCCCCACTCCAGTCCAAAGCAATCTGCACCACTCGAATCCAAAGCAATCTGCACCACTCGAATCCAAAGCAATCTGCACCACTCCAATCCAAAACAGTCTGCCCCTCTCCAATCCAAAACAGTCTGCCCCACTCCAATCCAAAACAGTCTGCCCCTCCCCTAAGAAATCTGCCCAACCCCAATCAAAACAATGAGCCCCACTCCAATCTGCCCCCTGCAAACCAAAATAATCTGTCCCACACCAACCCATTACATTGTGCCCCACTCCTGTCCAGTCTACTCTATTCCAGTCCACCACAATCCACCTCACTTCAGTCCAACCCATCCCGCTCCAGTGCACCACGTTCCAATCCAACCCATCCTACTCCAGTCCACCCCACGCCAATCAAACCCACCCCACTTCAATCCAAACCACCCTAATCCAATCTAACCCAATCCACACCACTCCAATCCACCCATCTCACCTTAATCTACCCCACTGTAATCCACCCCACACCACCTTAATCCTCTGCACTCGGCTCCACACCAATCTTATCCACTCCACCCTACTCCAATCCTCCCCACTCAATCCAATCCACTTCACCCCATTCCTGTCCACCCAAGTCCAATTCACCCCACTATTATCCAGTTCACTGCATTCCACCCCATTCCAATCCACCCTACCACACTCAAGCCAGTCCACCCACCCCATTGCAATCCACACCACTCCAGCCCATCCACCCCACTCCCATCCACCACATCCCACCCCAATCCTCTCCAATCTGCCCCACTCAAATCCAGTTTTACCTATTCTTCTGCAATCCACCCCACTCTACTCCAGTCCAACCCACTCTAACCCAGTCCTTATCAGTCTTATGCGCACCACCCAGCTCAGTCCACTCCACTCCAATCCACTTCACTCTAATTCATCCCACTCAATCCAATTCACCTTAACCCACCCCACTCCAGTCCGATACAGTCCACACCAATCCAAACCACTTTAATACAACATACCCCAATCCACACCAATCAAATCCACCCCACCCCAGTCCAAACCACCCCACACCAATCAAATCAACCCCAATACAGTCCACCCCACTTAATCCAATCCACCCCACTCAGTCAAGTCCACCCACTCCACTCCATTCCAGTACACCCCACTCCAGTCAAATCCACCCCACTCTAGTCCAGTCCACCCCTCCCCAATCATTCACAGTCCACTCTACTCAAATCCAGTCCACTCCATTACAATAAAATCCATGCCGCTACCCTCCAGTCACCCCACCCCAATCCACTCCACCCCAGTCAAATCCATCCATTCACCCCTCTCCATTCTACCCCCCCACCCCAATCCAGTCCACCTCAATTTAGCCCATCCTAGTCCAATCCACCCCACACCATTTTAGTCCACTCTTGTCCAGTCCACCCCGCTCCAGTCCAATTCACATCACTCCAGTCGAATTCCCCTCAGTGCAATCCACCCCATTTCAATCCACTTCACTTCTCTACAATCCACCCACTCCTCGCCAATCCACCTCATTCTGCTCCAATCCAGTCCACTCTACCACAGTTCAATCCATCCTACTCCAGTCCACCCCACCCCACTCCAATAAATCCGCTCCATGAAGCAACTCCTGGCGGCAATTACAGCTCTGTATACGGACACATGGGTGCGGATTAGGATCTCGCACAGTCACGCCACTGGAAAAAGCTACACCAATAAGGGACTTAAGCAGGGTTGCATCATAACCTCAACTCTTTTCAATTTACACTGCTGATCTGTGGGAGGAGCAATGCTTAATTTGTAAATAAAAAGGTGCTGATGCCAAAGAACGCCCTCTTAAACACGCGGCTGCTGCAATTAAATGTGTGAACATTGAATACTGAGGTGGCGTAATCCTGAAGCCATCTCGGGCCTCTTCAATCCATATAAAGCCTCTCCCTGCCCCTTTAGCTCACTCTTGCAGCTTTCTAAGTTCTCCCTTTGTGACGCTTTCCCCCTTACTCCGTCTTTCCCGTATGTGTCTTTTGCTCGCAGCAAATGTTTGAGGCAGAAGAATAAGCTCCGGCCCTCAAAAATAACTGCCGGTGCTCAGCACATTATTTCACCAAGTTAGGGTCATCGTAGACTCCCATTATGCAATACGCAGACAATTTGGTGCTACTGGACCACACATGAATTGGCATGGTCGGAGCACTTGGAATACTTCACGTGTACAACACCAGGAATGCCGTACAGGCAAATGCCAAAAAAACAAAGGTTCTTGCGTTTGGCCAAAGAGCGAAGAAAAGACGTCTGGAATGGCACCTAGCCCATTTAGAATAAATACGATCAGCAAATAGCAACTATCTTGGGGTCTGGCTGTTAGACTCCGGGAAGTCCAATCTGCATGCCGACGCTATAATAGGAAAAATCTGCAAAAACAACCCATGGCCTTTGTAAATTGCATCATAGCCTACATAGTCCATCGGCTGCGGGGGTTCTAGGGGTGACACGAACGAAGTCTACTTAGTTTAACACACGGCCATCATGCTTTCCCAGGCTTGCTCACTGAGACGCTGAAGCGCTGCCACATCCATCATACAGAAAAAAAGGGCTTGAAAAAATGGCATGCAATATAAAAAATATAAAAAAAAGATACAATAAAATATTATCACCAGGTGTCTAGAGCAGACCCGTAATCAATGAGAGGCGCCTTGAACATAATCTTTCGAGAGAAAAAAAAGCAGCTGGTTAAAATATTTAGACTCTACCACAGCCACTTTGAACTTTCTCCCCGAGAATATAAACAACACTGATTTAACTATCGAGGCTCTGGAGAAGAAGTTAACATCACAACGTAAAAAACATATCTAGGGTACAGGACATCAATGAAATAAATAAAAAAAACGTGGAATAGTGGGCCTAGTGAAATCATATGAAGTCGTCCTTTTACAACCATATTTGAAGGCTGCCTTGGGTAGACAAGCTCTCATGGCACGGTTACTAACCACGCCCATGAATGAATACAGGGCACACTGGAAGAACATTCACGGGCAGTGAGAAGTGTTGATTATGTGAGGCCGCCCCGGAAAGTGCATATTATATGTTGCTGCGGGTTTTTGTAAGGCCTTTCTTTTTGGCAAAAGGGTATAAGAACATGTAAAGCTTCCATGGCATGCATCGAAACACCGTAAAAGATCTGGCCCAGATCGGCAAATTCATGGTCATTGCCGGACGGAGCCTGCAACGCACCGGCTTATTTAAGGCAGTAGCGCCCGGATGGGTACACATAAAGCCTCTCATTTCGGCCAGTAAGTGATATGACTGCATGCTGTGTTACCGAACGCTATAAGATCGGACAGATCCCCCTGCAGTTTGCACTTCAGCAGAAGGAATTCCTGGTATATCAGGCCCGGTTCCAGGAATTTATATCAGAATGGGCCAAGGGTGCGTTTGGGTGGGCCAGTGTGCGCCCAATTTTCGACAATTCTGGAGGTAGCCTACAATCTGGGCTCTGGTGCCACTGCACCTGTTGCATTATTGGCAGGTAAACCCCTGTCTCCTCTTCCCCAACACACACCTCCCCACTGCAGCTTGCCTTAGACATGAGCTAAGGTCACCTTCGGGCTGTTTTCTTTTCACAGGCATGCCCAGATTTTTCTCCCAGACAGTAGAAAAATAGGGAAAAACATCTAAAGGTATTTTTCTCTCTACAGTACACAAGTAAAACAGCTATTGTTAAAACAATGCAATGTAAAATGTATTCTAGTGATTTCTCGTTGACCCCTGTCTGATGATTAAAGTAAACAAAAGCTTAAAAAAATAAATAAATAAAAAACACATTTGCCAACATGGAGGAAGCACATAACAGGTGTTTTCTCTGTGGCCACTTGCTATTACTGGGAGGGCCAAAGGTCATGCTTTGGTGAGCCTGGCCCGCCCGCTAGAACCGGGTCTGACATATATAATGACAATATTTAAATTCTGTATGGCTGGTAAGATTCCCTTGCACGCTGCCCTTTAGGGAAAGGTATCGTAAAGCAAGTTGTCTTGTAACTTGCACTCTACACGTTTAATTAGTATACATTGCACTGATTTTGTTCTATGGATATTTCTCTATTTGATGGTCTAACAAGCATGCCTTTAACGCCGCCTTTTGTTTCTCTCTTCTTACACGAACTCACTGAATGCAGCACTACAGTGATTGGTGCTGCAGCATGGCAATTTCACAGTTTGGCACACTAGATTACAAACTAGTTTATTATATAGATGACCCTGCTTCCTTTTGAGGGTAGGCAATTGTTTTTTTTAAATGAGAGGAATCGTAATTTTAGCAGCTGCTTTAGCATTGTTATTCCTTTATAACAAGAACTATCATTGAACTTTTTTTCTTTTGCAATATTTTAAAACAGAAAAGTGGTTGGATTGGTTAGTTGTATCTAGAATGTATTGTGATCCATTTGTAATGGTTTTAAGTAACTATACAATGAAATAATTGAAGCAGTCCAGTGCAGTCCACCCCACTCCAATTCACCCCACCCTAGTCCTATCACTTCAGTCCAATCTACCCACCCCAATCTAGTCTAATCACCCACTCCAATCCACCTCACCTTATTTCAGTCCACCCCACTCCAATCCACGGTACTCCATTCAATCCACCCACATCCCACTCTACTCTAATCCAGTCTACCCCACTGCCTCAGTCCAGTCCAACACACTCCACCATACTACACTCCACATTACAACACTTTGCCACTGAACCATTGAACTCTGACACACGGGCCGACCCTAGCGCTGGTGACTTCCTTTACCTCAGTGTTTGTTGGTGACACCCCCAGTGACCACCTCCACCACAGATTGCCTCACTAGTACCCTTTAACAGGGCCCCTCAAAACTTCGATCTCCAAACAGAACATAAATCACCAGATTTATCTTGACAATTTTGTTGTTGCCTGAAGATTGCTGGAGAGGCAAGGAACGCTGCAGCAGGTGCTTTTAAATTCATAATGTATTTTCAAACACAGTACCGCTACCCGAAGTCCGCATCCGGTGTGGCAGCACCGGTCGCACCTCTCGAGAGCCGGCCCTGTACCACACTCTACTCCTTCACTCCACTCTACAACACTAACTTTAAGCCAAGCTGAACAGCAGCCACACTGATGTACATCATGGCAAAAACACATTGCCAAAGCCAATAGCTCTTATACAGGCGAGACCTATTGGCTTTGCCAATGCAGAGGCAATCTTATTTCTCCTTGAGATTTACGCCACAGACATCACCTCAGTCTGAAAAATTATTCTGTTCCACAATTGTAAATTATGCCCATGTCGTGTTTCTCAGTGGTGACGGCACCTGCACTCACTTTTCATTCAGTTCCATTCAATGAGTTAACAAGCATACTGCATTGAGAAATCTGAAAGACAAAGTGGCGCTGTTCACTGTCTTACTTGCCGCTCTTTAAAAAAGCAGTAACCTTACATGACTTTTTTCTGCGAATTATCTAGGTACAGGAGTGAATGTTAAAAACGCCCTAAGATTCCCATTGATCATGGAATATGTTCCTACGCTTCTACCACGCCTCTTTAAAAATCTGCTAAAGTGGAAACCGAAAAGGCGAAATGGAGAAGGCGAGGAAACGGAGGAGGCTGAAGGTTTATTTACAAAAGTTGAAACCTTGACAAAAATCGAAGAGATGTTAAACAAATATCCCTGGAAGCTTGGATTTGGTCGGGTGAGTATAAATTGTGCAAATTATATAATATTAATATGTAAAAGTGAATAAGGGGGTGTCCAGGATTCATCCCAGGGTTTTGTTTGTATTTTTCATTATTGTGTTCGAGTTTGTGTCTATCTTTAAAACGTTAAAAGTATTTTCAAATTTACATGACTGTGTTTGTTGCAAGGTCATCTTAGCCTTATTTAGACCTAAAAAGGAAATTGTAAAAATAACCCATATGCACTTCATGAAATATAATATTTAAGCTAATGCAGCACTTGATGCTTATGCATGGCTTTCATTGGATTGATTCGTTATTTGTATTTCATATATCAGCATGTTGATTTTTGTTAGCACGACATTACGACTCACAGGTATTCCCAATGAAGCATGTTAATAAGTGTTTTTGGTCATTAGTTGACTTGTTGTCCAGTGAACCTTCAATCTTAAATTCAGATCAGCTGCTGGTAGATTCTCGAAGTCGACATACGCTAGAAGTCTTACAAGCCAGATCCTCAGATGTTCTAAGGTAGGGCTCTTGTATGTTTTAAAACCACTCCCTCTCACTCACTTATTTGGATTCTGTTTAAGATGAGCACTGAACGTGTTGTTCAAGAAGCAAGTTTGCATGCCCTAGACCAGTGGTTCCCAACCTGTGGCCCGGGGACCCCTGGGGGGTCCGCGAAGCTTCTTCAGGGGGTCCGCGACAGCTTAGAAAAATAAATAATATTAACAGACTAGGTCCCCAGCTTTCAGTAATGACTCAGTGGGGGGTCCCCGGATTCCAAGAAAGGTTCAGTGGGGGTCCCTGGGCTCCAGTAATGATAAAGTGTGTTTCCACAGAAGTCAAAAGGTTGGGAACCACTGCTCAACGGTTCTTAACCTGAGCCTGGGGGTCCGTGTCTTACGCTCACAGAGTCCGCAAGTGCATAGAATATTAAATAATATTAATTGTAATGTGTCAGTGTGGGTCCCTGGATTCCAGTAATGATTAAGAACGTGGATCTACAGAAGTCAAATGGTTTGAACCACTGCCCTAGAATGTTAGATTTGGTTGGTTATCAGCAACGTAAAGTTCTCCGAGTGTACAGAATAATGGTGAGGTCGACCTTCAACACATCAGCCCCGCAGATTCCTTTGTTACCATGACCCATAGAATTATGCATCCGCCAGGACCAACTCTGCACGTTGGTTCTTGATTCAGTTTATACATGTTCATGCTAAAATCTAAGTGTTAAGTAATTATTGAAATACAAACTCGATTAAAATTCTAATTCAGAAACAAAGCTCTAAAGTAAGGCGATGAGTAATTTGTCTAAGAATGTCATAGCCAAAGAGGGAGTCGTAAAGGTGGAGGGAGCTGGGGGTTAAACCCAGTTCAGAAATGTCCTAGGACTTTGTGAATGAGGAGCTGGTAATGCAGTTGCTTGCTGGGGTTTTCATACTGTGCGATGCTGAAGAACGTTACATTATATTAAACATTGCATAAAGGTTTTTTTTCCTTAGGGAAGAGGTATGTAACTACATTGGATTTAGAGTTTATTTCAGTATAATTGGTGGAGTTCTGGTGGACGTAGAGCTGATGGGGATTTAGCATGTTCACGAATTTATGGCTTGTACTGAAGATTTGACCAGTAGTTTCGGGGCACACAAGAATGTTGTCACAGGCCTTCTGAAGCTACAGTGAAAGGTAACAGACTTATTTAGATCCATCTGCTGCATGATACCTGCATTTGCCCTTATGAACTGTGCAATCAGATAATCTCTGCGCTCTGCTTTCTTCTCTTATGAAGCCATCATTGCATTGACTCCAAAACCCCCATTTCCCATGACACTGTCATCCAAGTACTTGCTAGGAAAAATATTGGCGTACACTGTGAGCTCAGGCTTAAGTCGTTATCCAGAGTTGTGGTAATGTAGGACATCGACCACACCTGTCCGCCTTATTAGGAGTGCATTTGTGTCATTGGCACTCTAAATAAGCTGACTGAAGCATCCAACACTTTTTGACAGATCTCCAGATCCATCAAACTGTAAGTGCCTTTTGCTCTGACAGTACGCTGTGGCATAGATCCAAGAGCCACATCCGTGGTTGAGGGGGAGTGGCAGAATTCCAGCACATGGCTATCCTACGTTTCACCATTATCAAGGCGAGATCTATGAATTTTTTAATGGGCTTACATGCAGCGGAACAGGAAATGACACCCAATAAGCAGTGTATGCCCTCCTTCTGGAAGGGAGTGTCCAATGTGTATGATAGAAATCCAACAACCTCGTCCCAGTAGGGTACAAAGTGGGGGCAGTCCCAGGCAATATGTACATAATTGGCTGCAGTAGTGTGGCAGTTGGGGCACGTGTCCGTAGACACCGGGTTCATACGCTAGAGCCGCTGCCAGGTAAGGTACGTGTGATGAAGGTAGTTGAATTGTGTGTATTTGATCCTGGTGTTGAAGGAGATGAGTTTCAGTGTCTCCAAACACTTCTGCCATTGTTTGTCCGTCAGTGTCACTGCTAGGGCTGTGTCCCATTAAGCGCAGATATGGTGTGGGGGGGCCTTCCTCTCGGAACGTACAGAGTTATATAGATGTGTTACAGCCCTGTGGCCACCCCTATGTGTCAGTAGGACCTGGAGTAATAGGGAAATTTCTGGTTCATTGTGTGTTTTATGCCATATCATGTAGGTATGGTGTGAGGGTAGCATAAATTAGGAAAGAGTCCTGCGGTATCCCTTAATCATCCACTAAGCTTTCGATTGTGCTAAGAATCTTATCTGTGAACAGGTCACCCCAGACAGTAAGGCCCACATTTTACCAGACCATCGCATCAGGGCCTATCTGTAACTCATAGCACCCCGGTATCACCCATAGTGGTGGCTCCTGTGCATATGGGGGCATTAACATGTGCCTTGGACACGTATGTGGTCCAGCAAGTCTTGGCCACCTGCCTGAGGACCTCTCCGAACCCTGCAGCAACTGAGGCAGTGTTATGCCATCCAGTCAGTATTCTATTTTTGACATATTTTGGCCTGCAAGCCATTGCATGCGCCATTGGAGTTCGTCAGCTGCATGATTTTACCCATAATTTGGAGAGTCTAATCCACTCCGTTCTAAGGGAGCGTATAATTTAGTGATTGCCACTCTGTCTGCCTTTGCCCCATATCAATGCAGTATGGGGTGCACAAAGGTCTGCAGAGATTCTGGCCAGTAGCAACACAGGCAGGACGGAAAAGAAGTATCAGAACCTGGGTAGGGAAAAGCAGCAGGGATGTGGAAAATGGAAGGAACCATCTTGCATTCCTATGGGCTCTGCCCACTTTACCGCCTATTAGATTTCTGTTAGCGTGATACACCCTGATGCCCAGCTACGTAATGGAATCATATGCCCAGGGGAGTCAGGTGTGCGGGAGCCCCCTCTGCTGAGATTCAGATAGAGCTGTCAACGGAAACAATTGTGACTTGTCCCAGGTCACCCGCAGTCCAGATGCCATTCAGAATTGCTGTAAGAGGTCCATAAGTCGAGGAAGCATCATGACATCATCTCCCAGATACACCAGAGACTCACCCGTGTACAGTGAGATGATGTGCTAGCTGCCATCAGCCCTGATCCCTCACTCCGAGGTGCGCATATGGAGCGCACCCGCTAGGGGTTCCATCCCCAATGCGAAGATAACTGGGGATAAGGGGCAACCTTGCTGGGTGTTGTGCTCAATGGTAAACGAGTCAGATATAACTCTTTCAGTCTTTAATAGATCTAACGGGGAATTATAGAGTAAGGCAATCCATTGAAGGAACTTGAGGGTCTATCCCAATCCTTTTATGGATTGTCATCAAGTAGTTCCACCCAAGGTTGAGAGGGCAATAAGATCCCATCAATAGCATGTCCCGGCTTGGGGAGTGAAGCCGATTACGGCCTGGAGGACGCGGAGTCGGCAAGTTGGTGCCCCAGGGGGGACGATTGAATTACGTTGGTACGAGTAGGGAAGCGTACTGACATACTTGAGGAACAGGAGCACCAGAGGAGGAAGAGAGGAGCACAGGAGCAGGACACCGGAACACCGGGGAGTGACTGAGACCAGAGGACAAAGACAGAGCAGCAGGAAAGCTGCCCGTCAGTTGCTGGGTCCGAGGAAACAACCAGAGAGGACTGCGGAGCCACAAACGAGGACGGCAAGGAAAGCAGCATCCCCCGGGAGGAACGCAAAGGCCCACCCCATCCCTGGAGGGACATGGCTTCTGCAGGTACGTGACCACTTACGGGGTTGGATTTTGTCATGGACACAGGAAGCTGTGTAAACCAAATAACATAGTCCAGCATAATATCCGAACCGAGGAAGGAAAAACTGTATGCCTTAAGCCGTATCTTATCCCAGAGGCCAGGAGACAGGTGGTAGAAAATGAGGTGCAGGAGATGTTACAGGCCACAATAATAGAACCCTTCAATAGTCCATGGTGTTCCCCAGTATTTTTAGTGCCAAAACCAAATGGGTTATTCCAGTTCTGTATAGATTTTTGCCAATTGAATGCCATATCCACCTTTGACACCTATCTGATGCCCCGAGTAGATGAACTGATTGGGCCAAGCAGTATCTCTCTACTTTGGACCTTGCTAAGGGTTATTGACAGATCCCCCTGAATCCCAAGAACAAAGAAAAACTGCGTTTTCTGGACTATATCATTTCTTGGTATTGCTCTTTAGGTTATATGGGGCACCAGCAACCTTTTGGCGCCTCATGGACACCGTACTGAGACCTCACCAAGGGTATGCAGCCGCCTATCACAATGACATCGTCCACTTCAGCATATCCTGGGAACAACACCTAGAGCAGCTGTCGGCAGTTCTACAGTTCTTAAAGGATGCCGGGCTGACAGCCAATCCAGAAAAATTTAAACTTGCCCGGAGTTCCATTAACTATTCAGGATATGTTATAGAAAAGGGCCACATAAGACCCCAAAGGGATAAAACCGAGGCAATCATAAAAGTACCCCCTCCCAAAATGAGGTGCGATGTATTTTCCTTCTTAGGGATGGTGGGTTTCTATAGACACTTTATCCCACATTGTTCCACCCACGCTGCCCCTCTAACAGACCTCCTAGCGAAGAACGGACCAAACAAAATAACTGGACTGACTGACTCTCAATACAATAGTTATCAAAAACTCAGAGATGCTGGTTTCCCATCCTATTCTACGATGTCCCGATTTTGCGAAAACTTTTACACTACAGACAGATGCCTCTGACAAACGCCTAGGTGCTGTCCTTTCACAGGATGAAGTAGGGCATTCTCACCCCATAGTATACATCAGTAGAAAACTACTACCACGGAAAAAACACTATCCGACTCTGGAAAAAGAATGTCTGGCCATAAAATGGGCTATTGAGGCTCTGCAGTATTATCTACTGGGACGCTCCTTTACGTTGCTCACGGATAATTCCCCACTTACCTGCTTAGCACACCATAAGGATACCAACCAAAGAGTATAGAGATGGTTCTTATCCCTTCAAGCTTATGTGTTTCAGATACGGCACACCACTGGTACCACTCAAACAAATGCAGATTTCCTCTCAGGATATCCCACGGACCCGTGGCTGTATCAGCCCCTTTCAGGGGAGAGTGGCTGTAGCAGGGAGGCTATACCAAGGTTGGGAGATTACGGCCTGGAGGACCTGAAATCGCTGGGTCGGTGCCCCAGGGGGACGATCAGACGAATTACGTTGATATGCATAGGGAAGTGTACCGAAATACTTGAGGAACGAGAGCGACAGAGGAGGAAGAGAGGAGCACAGGAGCAGGACACGGGACCACCGGGAAGCGACGGAGACCCGAGGAGAAAGACAGCTGCAGGAGAACCACCTGTCAGCTGCTGGGTCCGAGGAAACGACCCAAGAGTACTGCGAAGCCACAAATGAGGATGGCAAGGATAGCACTGTCCCCGGGAGGAACGCAGAGGCCTGCCACGTCCCTGGAGGGACGTGGCTTCCACAGGTACGTTAACACTTACGAAGTCGGATTTTGTCATGGACACAGAGGGCTGGTGATAAATGGGGAAAAGGAGGGGGGGGACAAGGCACTTCACGGGCATACTCCAAAATGAAATAAAACAAGGACAACCGAGTAAAGTTAAACCAGGGATTCAGGTCCTCAATTGTTTTGTTAAAAAAAAAAATCTTCCACTGAGGTGATCAATTGTGGTTGCATGCATAGAAGAGCCACAACACCAGGGTATTCTGGGCTCTATCTTTGTTTTTCTTAATTTTAAAACCCCACAGAACCCTTTTTTTTTTTGCATGCAGATAGGAAAATATAACATTAGAAAGGAAGAATATATATATAAATATGTATATATATATATATATATGTATAAAAGACCACTTGCCTAAATCGGGGTCTTTCTTTTTTTTTCTTCCTCATGAACCCAGGTGACAAGAACCTTCAAGGACGGTAAAACTTCCTGTGAAGAAAAAGAGACAAAGAATAAGAAAAGAAAGGAAAAGGGGACTGAAACCAAACCAAAAGGGACTACAGACTATATATATGCCAAAAGGTTTTTTTCTTCGTGTTGGCAATTTGTAAACTCTCATTTTGACTCCCCACATAAAATAACCGAAATAAAAAGACATATACCCACATCTTAGTATCCTCCGTGACCTCCCTTTTACAGGTAGGATGGCCAGAACTGCCTCCCATGTTGAGGACAGGAACATGCTTGATGAGAAGGCTGAGTTAAACACCTTCACTACGTGCACCACAGGTTTGGGTCCGAATTCAGCATAAAACTCCACTGACCAGTCATCCGCTCCTTATGTCTAGCCCTTTGCCATTTGTTTGATCGCATCCGCAATCTCTTTTATAATGACAGGGGCTTCGAGATCTGCTCGGTGTATCACCTGAAGGCGTGGTAGTTGGAGGGTGTCCAGAAACCTTTGCCGGCTGATCGAAAAGCGGTGTTGATGGTTTCCTGGGTATTAAGTATGAGACCCGTCTTGTCTTGAATAAGTGTGATAGGGACCCTGACTGTATCAGAGCAAAGGAGCCAGGCCAACAGCCTGCCTTATTACCCTCCACATGCTTTGTTGTCAAATACTCCTTTTAATCTACTCTGCGCAGCTGCTCTGATGCTGCCTTATGGGCCATTCATGCTAGTGAGGCAGCCGCAATCCGATGGCCAGGTAGCAATCGCTCATAGGTATGGATACCCGTTTCCAGAGTGTGTAGTTCTCTGTGGAGCACTATCTTAGATCCGCACATAGTTTTAATTGCATGGCCCCGCATGGCCACTTTAAAGGCGTCCCATTCTATATCAGGGTCGGACACTGTGCCCTCGTTGTCTGTGCAATATGAGGTAATATAAGCTGTAAGGTGTCTCTAAAGGCCTTGTTACGCATGGCGTTTACTGGGAGGTTGCAAGTAGGTATACTGGGGCGCTTGCAACCCCAGGTCAGTTGAGGTTGCAGTGGTCTGAGGTTGTGTGCCCCTGATATTCAGCGCGGGTGCCCTGCGTAAGTGCTTCCGGACGGCAATACATAAGGTCAGTTCTGGCTGGTATGTAGGTCGCGCAGCCCAGAGTAAAAAGATTCCCTGAGTAGTGGATGTAAATTGCGCCGTACTTCTTTTGCCTGCATGTGAGTGGCCAATTGTGTGAGGTGTTGGGAGAGGGCGACTGATTGTGCCTCCGGTGGGCGGGAGTGATCGCGGATTTCGTCTGGTGCGCCATTGAAGCCAAGACCACCCCACCACCACCACCTGCCATAGCAAGGTGCCATTGCGTTGTGGAGCAGGGCTTGAGTGATGCAAAAGGTTTGCCTGATTAGTGTTAGGGGTATTTATGGAGATAAAGGTCACAGGTAGACCAGGCTAATATCCCTTCTAGTATTGTGTATTTCCCTTTCAGGTCTATCTTAGTGGGCAACACCTCCAGCAGTGTTCCCGGGGCAACCCACATAAGCACACCTTTAGCATATTGGGAGTACATGGTTCCAACCAGTGTACTGCACCAGCACCTGCGCATGCTAGCTAGGTCCGGAGCAGTCAGATGTGTTTCTTGTAGGAATGCAACATGTATTTGTTGCCTGCGTAGGTATTGGTCCACTCAGTAGTGCTTCACGGAACTGGCAGCCCTCTCACATTCCAGGTCATCAACAGGTACTGTGTTCCTAGTCTAACACCTGGTGCAACCATCCAGTCGGAAACACCCGGCAAAGCATCTCCTGCATCATCCCCTTATTGCCCCCCCATTTCCCTCCGATCCACCCAACCCATTCCGCCGTCAAATCACGTGCCATTTTAAAAACATTTAACAAAGAAACAATACTGAGTAAGAAAGTTAAGCAAAAATCAGTCATTGGACACCCCTCCCCAGGCTAGTACGCCAACGGGCATCCAGCCAACAGCACTGCTTTGCTATAAAAGAAAATTTAATTGTGAATCAATCAATTGTGGTGACACTGTCAATGTGGAGGGCAGTAATAATATGACTACCAATTACAGTACATTGGGGATGCATGGCCTCCAGCCATGTCAGTTGCATGGCACTCCCCACTTGTGTTGTAACTTGTATCACCCACACGGGTGCGACCTCAAGCAAATTGGGTAGCAAATGATCACACTCAGTTGTATCACATCTTCTGCCATCTGGGGGGTAACCACGGCCTCCCCCCCCCAAGTAATGACTCAGCCAGTGTTTGTGAGATGTTTGCTGCCTCTTCATCAGGCCTGCTTGCCACAGACCAAGTGAGGGACAGAGCTGACGTTCTCAGTTCCAAATCTGTGACCGCCTGCACTCTCTCCTTGGCTGCCTGTATATTCTGGGGCCCATCAGGGAACATGTCTTGTAAGGTCTGCGGCGTCCCTGGGGTTTGTGTTCTAGTCAGTTACAGGCCTCTTCTAGGGTTACACAGAAGGTGTCACTGTCTCCCTGCATGATCCTGAGTGTAGCTGTGAACTGCATTGCATATTTGATGTTGTGATCATGGAGACTCAGTTTACCGGGAAGGAAGGAAGACCTGCGTCACTGCACTTCCATGGTGTAGTCAGAGAAGATGTTGACGTGGGCATTTTCCACTGTCCATGGCTCGTCGCTGGGTGACCAGCAGGTTGTGATGTGATCTGTCACTGTAGTTGAAAAGTTGGGCAACCACTGGGTACTGTGGAGCTCCAGGGCACGGGGGGGGGGGGGTAAGTTGTCTTCCTGGGACTCTTTGGGCTTGCTCCAGGGAAAAGAAGGTTGAGTGCTTGCCTTGAAGAACCAGTCCTCCAAGTAGCTGCATGCTGGGGCCTTCGATCTTTTCTTGGAGGCCTACTATCCGTATGTTATTGCACCGGGATCTGCCCTCCTGGTCATCTGTGTGTTTTCTGAGGTAGTCCACTTCATCTTGCAGGAGCTTAATGTGTGCAGTGGCATCCGAAATCGTCGGTGAAGGAATGACACTGTTAATTCTGTATTTGCAATCCAAAACTTTCAGGTTTTCGTGGTCATCCCTCCGCAGACCCATGTCAATCCTCAGTGCATCAATCTTTGGCTCCAATGTGGGTTTAAGGAGGAAATTCCGAACCTTCTCGGCCAAGACATCATTGAGCTTGTGAAGGTACAAACTCCGTGGGTCTCTCCCATTGTCCCAGTGCTCAAAAGACAAGCCGATGGGTAAATACACATCTGTGTTGACATGCACCAGCCAAATCTGGCTGTCCATTATGAGAGGCAATTAACACCAAGAACTCTGAACATGATCAACCAGTTCAGTGGAGCCTTTATGTTCACTAATTTGGAGTTAAACAAATGCTATTGTAAGAAAGTGGGTAATTAGTTGGGAAAGATGCAAGCCCTTCCCAAATAATACATCTAAAATGTTGTCAGGTCCAATGCACAAGCACAGATCAGACAGGCTTAGCTTAAGGAAGAGTGTGTCAAGTATTTAGAAGTACACAAAAATAGAGACATTTTACACCAAAATTATTCAAATTCAATAAAGGGAAACTGGAGATATGAATTGTTAATGTTTTGGGACAATGTCAAGAAAAAATAAAGTGCTAATCGTAAGTCACTGTTCACCTTAGAACTGGCCTATGTGCAATTTCAGGAGAGCCACAATGGAGTGGAGTATGAACGCACCAAGCAGGTCATCCCAGTCAAATATTTTACCTTCTGACTTAGTCTGTGAAATGAAATTGAAAATCCTCCCAGGGCAGGGTTGAAGGCTGTATCTGGTGAAGGTTCCACTGAAGCTGTTGGTTTAAGCAAGAAACCTCAGAGTGGGAAATTTCTAATTTTGCACCTGCCAAAGTCCTTTTGGAGGTCAGATATATTTTGCTCCTTCACCCAGTTAAGATTTCTACCTTCAGATTTGGTCTCTTTTTTTGGGGGGATCTGAAAATCTTCCCACTGGGCAAGCCTGGAAGCTGTATCTGGTGAAGTCCTCTTGAAATTGGACATCCCAAACAATGAGAAAAAAGTTCCCAAGGGCAATCCTTGCCACTTTTGCAGCACATCCTTTTTCCTTAATGACACTTATTCAACAGTACACTATCCTGAGTTAAAGCCAACATGACAGAACCCTTCTACCAGTAGAGGTGGCTGTGTCTAGGTAAATGAGCAGGGCAGTCCCTCCTCTTCAACCACACTAATCTGGTCTGGGAATAGCTCCCCTGCCCCCGGGCTGGTGCCAAACTGGCTTCAGTTGGCCATGGAAACAAAGGGCTTCTCTTCCTCAAAGGTTACCACTTCCTCATAACTTAATTATAGGTGGGCACCACTCATTCTGCTCCTTTTCGAGTTAATGAAGTTCCTGAACTACCCCTTTACCTTTCCAAAGCTGAGAGAAGTCACATACCTTACACCCAGATCTTCCTGCACTAGGTCTAAACCATTGTTTCTGCTATTGGAGCGGTTTTCACACCTCAGTAATAGGAAAGCACAGACAGGGAGAGCTGCTTCTTGTACACTAACGGTAATTAGCCTGCTGGGGCTTTGGGCAATCAAAATTTCACCTTTTAAAAGTTGCATTTCCAAAGTATTTATCAAAAAATCCAACTTCAAAATTGAATTGTATTTTTTAAAGACATATTTTTTGACTTTTAAACCACCACACAAACAAGCTTCATTACAAGGCAGTTGATCATCATCTGTCTTGATGACAGACATCCTTCCCTTCCTCAACTAAGTTGGGTCTAAGTAAAGTAGTCTCACCAGGAACCCCATATCTTAACATGCTTGTTTGGGCTGCCTCTGGTATGGTAAATCTCTTCTATGTAACAGCACAGTATTCCATTGCTTTCATCTATTCTGAATAATTTTTCGTTGTCTTTGCTTTTCAATTTTTCTCTACGTCTCTCTTTGCAATAAGATTAGGGTTTTAATAAACATTGAAAACAAAGATTGAATCATATATGTAGCTAATATCAAACCAAAGCTAGAACAAATAGTATTTTAATTAGACGTTCATCTAGGAGCAACCACAGCACTTCACAGTGAAACAGTTTTTGGGGCCTAGCAGGGGTATGTTGTTAACCCCCTGGTTCAGCAGCTACAGCAAGGATGGGGTTCTGGATGGGCCTCTTCTGTCTGAAACTCAGCAGGCAGCGGGTCATTATTAACGTGAAAGGGTGAGTGAGTACGTGAAAGGATGGTTGGATGGATGATCGATGGATGAGTGAAAGGATATATGAAATGCTGGATAAGAGAAAGAATGGATGGGTGAGTGAAAAGGAGGGTAGATGGCTGGCTGGATAAAAGGGTGGATGACTGTATGAGTGAAAGGGTGAATGGATGGACGGATGAGTGAGAGTGAATGGTGAGTGAAAGGATGGATGTGTGAGTGAAGTGGTAGATGGAAGGGTAAGTGAAAGAGTAGATGGATAGATACATGATGAATGAGTGAAAGAATAGATGAGTGGATGGATGGGTGGGGGAAGGATGAATGGATGGATGAGTGAAAGAATAAATTAATAGATCTACTGGTGTTTGGATGGAGTGAAAAGCTGATTGGAAGGAGTGGAAGGGCAGATAAATGGATGAGTGAAGGGATGGATGAGTGAAGGGATGGGTGAGTGAAAGGATGGATGTAAGGACACATAAATGAAATGATGGATGAGTGAAAGGAAGTTAGATGGGTGGCTGAATAAAAGGATGGTTAAGTGAGAGCGCGAATGGATGAAGGATGAGTGAAAGAATGGATAGATAAGTGAATGAAAGGATGTATGAGTGAAAGGTTAAGTGGATGGATGAGTTGAAAGGTGGATTATGAACATAAGGATGGATGGAGAAAAGGCAGGATGGATAAGTAAAAGGATGACTAAGGGAAAGGACGGATGGATATGCTTGAAGATGGATGGATAGTTTTGTATATGAATGGGTGGATGGATGGTTGTAATGGTGATGTACTGATTGTTGGATCAATGTCTGAATAGATGGCAATGCAATGGTGAGATGCTGGATATCTGGGAAGGGTGAAAGGATGAATGGATAGATGCTTGGATGGAAGAGACAAGCAGTCTCTTCTGGGGAGGGTTGCAATGACTTGCTTCACTTGCTTAATGCCATACGAGTTCTGGTTTAAAGTGGGGATTATTTTAATTTTCTGACTACTCCCTTGGGGCCTAATCCCTGTAGAAACATGCCAACATAAAATTATTGCATAAATCACTTTTGAATACTAGGCACCCTACTTTCTAGGGTACAAGGCCTACTTAGCATTGACATATTTAATATTTAAAAGTAGGGTTCCTTCATGTCAAAAAGGGTTATTTTTATAGGTTCACCCCGCACATTTAAAGCTGTAGCAGTCGGACCGTACACGTGGGCCTGATGCCAGGTTTTTACTTTTTGCCATAGTGGATGGCACTATGCGTGCTGAAGTCTGCAATTGATATTTAACTATCCATGCCATTGGTGTATTTTCCTGCATCTTATACGTCACTTGGGGAGTAGCCAATTTTATCCTCTTTTAGAGGCAAAGGGAACCCTCAATGGAGTCTGGGTGTAAGTGCCCCAGTGTCTAGAGTTCAGAAACCAGCAGTTCCAGTCAGCAAAACATGGGGGTGTTCATGTTAAAAAATAGATTTTTTTCAGCTACCACCAGCTCAAACTGGAGGAAGGGCCAAGCTACATAGTAACTTTTTCAACTCGTTGTTGCTTGTTTTCAATACAAGCGCCTCAGGTTTGGCGTTTCATCAGTAGCCTAGGTGTTCCAAGAAAAAATACGACAGGTCATCCAGTTGAATTACAATGCTAACATTTACGTTTTTGGCAAATATATAGAAGAATACAACAAAACGCATCCCCACACATAGTCTGCCAAGCTTTTCAGGATATTTGTATGGTGCTCAACAAGACAGTGTACATCAGTGTCAACTTTGCTAAATGTCTGTGGCCACATATTCTCTCAGCAAGGCATGTGCCTAGATTCTGGTAAAGTCTAGACCGTGGCACCTGGCGAATTTCTGCTGAATTTCTACGTTTGTTCCTTTAGCGTAAAATAATATTTTTATTACCATACATAAAGCCAACCCCTTCCATTTCAGCCTGTAGGCAGGCCTTGTATTGTATTATATTGTATTGTATTGTATTGTAATAATATTAGTATTTATATAGCACTTACTACCCCTGATGAGGCATCAAAGCGTTTTTCGGCGAGTAGCATGCTACTCCGGCATGCAACAGGAATTAGTGGTGGATTAGTATATATGAGTACAGTTTTAGTATTATTATGAGTTAATTTGAGCGGCGGATATGTGAGTTTGTTAGTTGGATTGACTGGAGTAATGGAATGGTACAGGAGGTAAGAATCCAGAAGTGTTAATTGGGAGTTGATAGTAATAGGATGAGACTTGGGATGAGCAAAGGGGGGATGGAGGAGGGAAGAGTCTGTAGAAAGGGTTAGGGAGATCATAGTAGCAGGAGGGGTTTTGGATTAGTCAAAGGTGAGATAAATGAGGAAGAATTTACTAGGGTTGTTTGGGACATCATGGTAGTAAACTGAGGTTTGGGTGAGTTACATGTGGAAGAGGAGGGAAGAGCTTAGGAAGGGTTATTTAGGAGATGAAAGTAGTAGAATGGGTTTGGGATGAGTCAGAGTGGGGATGGAGGATAGATTGATAGAGACATGACATATGGTGATGGGTAGAGAAAGTAAAGCTTACAAGAGTATAAATATTATATTTTTTATTTATAATGTTTATATAAACACATTTTTTGATCATTATTTTTATTTAATTTATTTATTCATTATTAATAAAAGTTTTTATAGTTTAATTATTTATAATTTGCATTTTAATTATAGATTTTATTTTATTTTTCTCTAGTACAGTAGGACTACAGTAATAAGTAAATAGATATGTAAATACATAGTAAGGGAATATATGTTCAAGGAATATAATAATGGGTATAATATGAGAAGAAAAGTAGTATTTTGTAAACATAGACTTTCAAGATTTGTAATATTTGAAGTTAAATAATAAGTGTACTTTTCTAACATATATTTATCTTTACTCAATCTTTGAATAGCCAAAAGCTTATGATAATACAACATTTGATCAGTGTGATATAAAATGAGAGCAGGGATTGATAAGTACCTAAAATAACAACTTATCTAGGAGCTATGCAATGACTTATGAACATGTTAAGCATAGAATAACACACACACACACACACACACACACACACACACACACACACACACACTGAGTAAATATACATTATTTAAACCGGTTTAAAGAGTATGTGTGTGATTTATTGTTATGACATAGTAGCAATACATATTTCCTAAAGAACTATACATATCTAGAATATACACATAGGTGGTCATTCCAACCCTGGCGGTCCATGACCGCCGGGTTGGAGGACCGCGGGAGCACCGCCGACAGGCCGGCGGTGCTCCAATGGGCATTCCGACCGCGGCGGTAAAGCCGCGGTCGGACCGGCAACACTGGCGGTCTCCCGCCAGTGTACCGCCGCCCATTGGAATCCTCCAAGGCGGCGCAGCTAGCTGCGCCGCCGAGGGGATTCCGACCCCCCCTACCGCCATCCAGTTCCCGGCGGTCCGCCCGCTGGGAACCAGATGGCGGTAGGGGGGGTCGCGGGGCCCCTGGGGGCCCCTGCAGTGCCCATGCCACGGGCATGGGCACTGCAGGGGCCCCCGTAAGAGGGCCCCTAAATGTATTTCACTGTCTGCTGCGCAGACAGTGAAATACGCGACGGGTGCAACTGCACCCGTCGCACAGCTTCCACTCCGCCGGCTCGATTCCGAGCCGGCTTCATCGTGGAAGCCTCTTTCCCGCTGGGCTGGCGGGCGGCCTGAAGGCGGCCGCCCGCCAGCCCAGCGGGAATGTCAGAATTACCGCCGCGGTCTTTCGACCGCGGAACGGTAACCTGACGGAGGCCGCCCGCCAAGGTCAGAATGAGGGCCATAATCAGATTAAAATATTTATCAGCACAGGCATATGCAGTCCATAGCTGTTTGAATATGGTGGTTATGAAGGAAAAAGCCAACTCTTGAGTAGTCTTCTGAAGACAAGATAGTTATCTGCAGGTCTTATATTTGGGGGTAATAAATTCCATAGTTTGGATGCTTGAACGGAGAAGGATGTACCACCTATAGTCTTTTTCTTGTATGGTGGTGTTCTAAGGTGGGGTGCCAATCTTGAGCGGAGATTTCTTTGTTGAATGTATTTGGTTATTTTGTTTCTGATGAAGAGCGGTCCTGTTCCGTGTATAGCTTTGTGGGTGATACAAAGCAGCTTGAAGGTGCATCTTTTGGCAACGGTTTACCAGTGTAGTGCTCTCAAGGTAGGTGAGATGTGGGCTTGTGGCTTTAAATGTAATAGTAGCCTGGCAGCGGAGTTGTGAATACGTTGTAGTTTTTTCAGATTAGATAGAGATGATCCGTGGTAGAGGCCATTGGCATAATCCAGTTTGGATAGTACAAGCGAGATAGTAGCCTGCACCTTGTGTGGAAATCCGAGGTGGGGGAAGATGCTTCGTACAGTCTTTAAGGTGATGAAGCTTGTTCGTACTAATTTGTCCACTTGGGCATTCATTGTTAACTTGGAGTCCATGGTAATTCTAAGGTTTTAACTTCCTCAGATAATTGAGGAGGTGGTCTGAGATCATCAGGCCAGGCGCGCAGTGGGTCATCATTTTTCCAGTCACCACATCTGAGTATTTCTGTTTTGGAGGCACTTAGTTTGAGATGGCTCCAAGTCATCCACTGATCAACGGCTCTGAGGCAACTGGAGATTTGTGAGTTTTCAATGTTTTTGGGGCATTCTAATTAAAGTAGTATTTGTGTGTCATCTGCATAGTTGTAGCATGTGATTTGAAAATCATTGATCAGTTCAGGCTTAGCAAAAATGACATCTAGGATGTGTCCAGCGATGTGTGTGGGATTGTGTACAAACTGATGTAGGTTCAGTGTGACTAGGCCAGTGGTGATAGCTTTTGGATGGGGCATATTGGGTTTGTCAAACTAAATGTTTAGGTCCCTCAGAATGCATAGGTTTGAGTATAATGTAATAAGGTTTGATGCTGCATCTAGTAAAGCATCTGGGAATGTTGAGTTGCTAGGTGGAGGTCTGTAAGGGAGGGGAAAGTTACAGGAGGAAGTTGGAGTAGGGTGGCATCTGGTGAGGAGGGCTTCACAACCTTGTATGGAAATGTTGTCTGTTTTACTGAGATTTATTGCTTGTTTGAAAATAATAGCTAGTCCACCTCCTCTCTTGCCTATACGGTTTTGTGTGATGGTTTGATAGTCTGGAGGAAGGCCTTCATGCAACACTGGGGCCATGTCATCCCCCAACCATGATTCTGTTATGAATAGTACGTCAGGTTGTGTGTCTATGAGCAGGTCAGATCGTAGATGTGGTGCTTGTTTTTTTTAGAGTGATTGAGAATTTATGAGCTGGCAGTTTAGAAAAAGTGCGTAATTGACGATGTTGTTTTGTTTGTGAGCAGTGTATTTTGAGCTTGTAGCAGGTGTGTTGTTAGTTGTGATAACTGTGTGAGGGTCACAATAGTCTTGTTTTTCAATATAGTGTTCTTCTTCCAGCAGACTTAGAAGATGTTTTGCTGGGTCTGTGTGTGTGTGGGTGGTGGATTCGATGGCTGAGAGAGACATGAAGAGTGTATTTTTTTTTTGTAGGGTTGCCTTATTATGTAATAGACAAGGGGATGCGAAGTTGTTATGAGTAGCATGTGTTTATTTTGTTTGCGTCTCTTTGGTGTGGAAGGAGTATGGGTTAGGGGTGGTGGAGGAGCATGTGGATCATTATGTAAGGCTCTAAATTTTGCAGTGGATGAGAGGCGGGTAAATAAATGTTGCTGTGTTTGGGTAGATGTTTGTGAAGAGTGAAAATGTACGGGTAAAGATTGGTCAGGATTTGTATTCTTTGTGTGGTCATGAGGTTGGGAGTGGGTGTGACGATAAGTATAATGAAAGTTTGTGTTGATTTGATGTGCTGATGTGTGTGGTCTGTATTGTTTTTGTGGACTAGTGAAAGGGGATATTGATGAAGTGGTTTTCTGTGTGGGATTTGTCCGTGAGTTAGTGCTGGTGAGTGGAATTAGAGTATTACAGGGGGTGTTGATGTGTTTTGGAGATGAGTGTATGAGGTGTGTAAGAAGGGATGGATGTGTGTTGGGGGAGTTTGTGTTAGTTGTGATGACTGGAAGAGGTAATATTGGTGGTGGAGTGTGAGGATTGTATGGTTGTGTGTAATTGGTGAAGAGAGGGGAAGGGCATTTGTAGATGGTGTGTTGGAAGGCTGGGTTTAGGTATTGTCATGATGAAAGGGGGTCTGTGCGGAGCAAATAGAGGATAGTGCTGTTGGTTTGTATGAACAGGGAGTGTGTATCTGGATGGCTGTAGTAATGTATAATGTGGCTGTGTGGGCGATGGCAGGTTGTGTTAGTGTGAGTGGACAGAGTAGTGTTTGCTGTGAGAATGAAGGTGTTTTACTGTTGTAGTTGTGGTGGATATGTGTATAGGTGTTGTATATGGGGTATTGTTTTGGATGATGAGACATTGCAATCTGTATGTGGTCAGTTTGTGATGCAGGAGTTGGCTGTCTTTGGAAATAATGTGTTTGCATGTTGATGGATGTATAGGGAGTAAGTTCCTTTCTGATAAATCGGAAATTGGGCAGCATTTCTGGGCCTAGGCCCTACCTGTCCCGAACAGGCCCAGACAGGCAGCTGCACTTGTCCTCTCCGCCCTTACCTCATCGCCCGGGCTGAGACGCCCTCAGCCCTAGGCTTAAATAGCCCTACCGGCCAATAGAAACCTAGTCCTAATCCTAACAAATCAGATTTGTAACCCTAAATCCCACAACCAATGGGAGACCCAACCTAATAACCAATTAAACCCCTAATCCTGACAACCAATCACAACCCCAACCCTAGAACCAAAAACCAATAGGAATCCCAACCCTACTACTAATCACAAACCCAACCCTAATAATCAGGAACCAATCGGAATCTCAACCCTACTACCAATCACAAACCCAACCCTAATAACCAGGAACCAATCAGAATCTCAACCCTACTACCAATCACAAACCCAACCCTAATCCCTAAACCAATAGAAATACCAGCCCCTAACAACCCCATATGCAACAACCAATAGAAACTTATATAAGGGCCAAGTTAACTTAAGACCAGTCCCTATGGGAAGGGAGGAGGGAACTGCTGCTCTTTTCAGAATCTTCTTGGATACAGACAGACTGAATTCACACTTCCAAGCTAACAGAATCTACTTTCCAGGTACGGGAGAGATTGTAAAAAAAAACACTGAAATACTGCTTGTCGTGCACTCTGAAATGTGGCTTTCTCAAGGCAAAAACAGGGGATGAATATAGTTTCTAAACACAATTTAAATCACAGAAACAGATGAAGCAGTTTCCTAAACACGCTCTGGATAGTCACTGAGATGTATGTAGCTTTTTTACTTAAAAAAGAGGTGGGGGGGGGGGCTTTATGCAGTCTTGTGCCACAAACCAGGAGGGAAATTACAAACAGTCACGGCTAAAAAAAAAAAAAACAGCACGTTAAAACTGGCAAACTCCCCACCGGTGCCAACACTACGTTGCGCACGACATTCAGCCGTGCACAGTGGGGGTTGGCCACAGGACTTGGCCTGCCGCCCGGCCCTGTAGCCAAACCCTTACAGGCAGCCAACCCCATGCTGCACACAGCCTTTGGCCATGCAAAGCAGGAGGTTGGCCTTCGGGCCCTGGGGACTCCATTCCCTGAGGCCAAAACATATATATTAAGGGGAGGCAGCATGCTGCCCCCTCCCAGTGCCTTAATTTTCCCCAGGGACCCATCCCCCAGGGCCTGTACCAATAAAAAGGGGAAGGGGCAGCATGGCCCTCCTCCTCAAGCCCTAAAAGCCCCTGGGGACCCCATCCCCCTGTTTTGTTTTCTTTTTAAAGGGGTGGGGCAAAGCCCCCCTCACTGAGCCTCTTTTGGACCAAGGGGCCCTATCCCCTGGGGCCGCTCATTTTTTTTTTTTTTTACAAGGGTAGGGGGCAGCGTGGCCCTCCTTCCCAAGCCTTGTTAGGGCCCAGGACCCCTTCCCTAGGGGCTGCATGACGTAAAGGGGGAGGGGAGCTGCGTGGCACCCTTCCACAAGCTTTATTAGGCCGCAGGACCCTAACCCTTCAGGCCATATTTTATTAAACGGGAGGGGGGGTCCTTCCCAGGCTTCCAAGAGGCCCCAGGACCCTATCCCTCATGGCTGGTAATTTCAGTAACAAGGAGAGGGGGGGAATATGCAGCCTCCCACCTCGAGCTGCCAAGAGGCACTCTGGACCCCATCTCTTAGGGCCAGTAATTTCATTGAGCGGAAGGGGAAACCGCTGCCATACAATGGACCCCATCCCCCAGGTCCAGTTAAGTGACTGTGTCCCAGGGTCCCCAACCCCTGGGACCCTGTTATCTTGCCTGTGAGCACAGGCAGAGAAAGTGCTACACTTCTCCCACAGGGCGGCAGCAGAAAGCTGCCCCTGCCCATTGGGAGAACAAAGCATTTCCCTGCCTGTGCTCTTGGGCAGGGAAATACCTTGATTGCTCCCACCCTGCAAGAGCAAAAGAAAACTGCTCCTGGGTGGGTTGGAGTAATGCTGGCTCTTGCTGCACCTGCCATGAGTGCAAGCAGGGGATCTGGCATGGCTGCAGGGGCCCTGCTTCCCTCTGCACATCCCAATGAGGGGGTCCCTTGGCCTCCCCCTGCAATGAGGGACCTGTTGTAGAGTGCTCCAGTTGGGCACCCCACTTAAAAAAAAAAAAAAAAAATGCTTGTCAAAGTTGTGGTGTGCCCCGGGTGGGCATATTTTACAATGAAAACAGAATAAGGACCACTCCAAATATTCATTGGGGCATTGGTATACATATTAAGGACAGAGGACAGAAAGAGAATTTAATCATATTAAAGTCCATTCACATGCGTATAGAGATTCTTCCATTTAGTTCATAAACACACAACTAACTGTAGAGCTGAGTCTTCAAAATACTTTGTTCTTAACATATTGAACATCCAGCCCGGCCAACACTTTTGCCCTTGAACAAAAAGGCTTATATGTATATATATATATATATATATAAATATATATATATAAAAACTCTATTTAAAACCGACACCATACATTAAAACCAACAATTGTATTTGTGACTCCCTTCATCTTCATCTACACATATCAAATTCTAATCATTTAGGCCGACTGCACCCATCTGTTACTTGACCCACAACGATTTTGAACAGAAGATCTCAGACTTGAATTCAAGTCCCACATTTTCCATTATGCAAAAAATGTAAGGTACAATATTCCAGAATAGTGATGGTCACTGGACATGAGGCCTCCTGTGAGGACTGGGGGTGAGGGGGTGTTATTGTAAAGCAATCTCAACTCATTAGCTGATCTAAAGCTTCTTAGTCTAGCAATTTCTTAAGACATGTTATGAAACCCACTTCCAAAAAATTCAAACCCTCCTACATAACAAGTATGTGCTTTCAACCAACCAGCCTTAGATTTAGCAATTATCTTCCAACTTAAAATTAAAAATGCATTCAATTCATAGGCATCAGTAAACACAAATTCATTCCCTTTCCTCCTTATGTCGCTCCAAAATTCCACAGGCTCATCTTCTATTTTGGCTGCCCCCTTAGTGTAACAATGTCTGGCTCAAGGCGCGCTCACTCCTTCTCTCTAGGCTGGTATGCAAGGAAGCCATTATCCTCCCTCTCTAAATACCCTCAGATGGCCAACCTTCCACTCAAAGGCACCCTATCAGAGATGGATTTCTTCACTTAGCAGTGGTTTCCATTCTGGTCCGCTCTATTCTAAAAATAGTCTCCGTTTCTCTATTGGTTCTTCCTATTGGTCAATCAGCTACCTCAAATCCCTGTCACAAAGCTTATTCCTCTATAGTGGTTTCCATTCTGCTCAGCTCTATTCCATCAGTAGTTTCGATTGTGCTCATCTCTATTGATTCCTTCTATGGGCCAATCAGCTGCCTAGAATCCTCGACGCAGCCAATCCATAAGGCCCTATGGATATGGTCTAAAAAAAGGTTTCCATTCAGGCCTGCTCTATTCTTGCAGTAGTCTCCATTGTGCTTGTTTCTGATGGTTCCTCCTGTGCACCAATCAGCTGCCCCAAATCCCTGTCACCAAGCTTATTCCTCCATAGTGGTTTCTATTCTGGTCAGCTCTATTCTAGCAGTAGTGTCTGCTGCGCATGTCTCTATTGGTTCCTCCTATAGGCCAATCAGCTGCCTAGAGTCCTCGTCACAGCCAATCTATAAAACTTGATGAAAACAGTCTAAAAACACACTTGTTCCTTATTTCCAGCTACTACTTGACACTGCTTTGTTTTTGAATGTCCCCACTAGTTCCCCACCCTAGCCAATCATCTATCCATGATCTTATTATACCCCAGTCAATGGAACCATCTGTATCTGGAATAATAAATGTTTGCTATTAAATCCTAATTTCTTTATCTTCAACTATAGACCTTCTCTGCTTTTGCAGAGTGGTGGAGATAGAGGTGCGGCCTCCGACGAACTCTGAGTAATACTGCTGTGTGGGACTTACCATTGGTAACGGGGGGTCATTGGTCCCCAGCGACCCTCAGCAGCCAAGGGGACTTCATCCCACCCACTTGTAGTGTACCAGGAGGCACATTTGCTAACTGGTAAAGAAAGGGGGTGGGCCTCTGACCAGCTCTCAACAATACCGCTGTGTGGGACTTATTGGTGGTAACAGGAAGGGTTCTTGATGCCCAGTGTTGCTCAGCAGCAAAGGGGACTTCATCCCCCAACGAGTAGTGCAGCAGGACGATGGTTTCCAGAGTGGTAGGGGAGGAGAGTAGTGGCCTCCAAACTCTCAGCAATACCGCTGTGTGGGACTTAATGGTGGTAACAGAAGGGGTTCTTGGCCCCCAACGACCCTCAGCATCCAAGGGGGGTTAATTTGACATTGAGTAGTGCAGCAGGAGGCGCCTTTGCAAGAGTGATGGAGAAAGGGGGCAGGCCTCCAACAAGCTGTCAGTTAGCCGTGTTATCTATTCCTCTTTCGCAGGCGCCAGGAGAACCCCTTGACCAAGGCTAGGGGTTTAGGATATTCATACCCTGCCCCTTTTTCTTTTGTTTCAGTTTATTTTGAGTCACAAAATGGCTGCCAGCACTTCCTCGTTGAAGTGTTAACAGCCAATCGGATCTAAACATGAGATCTCTGGGATCTGCGGCACTAGATATTTATATTTCATTTTCCTTTAATACCTCAATAACTGCTGAATGGATTTACACCAAATAAAAAGCGTGCTTTCTGGACCAAGAGCTACCTTTCTGCCAAATTTGGTGGAATTCCACCCAGTGGTTTGGGCTGTAGTCGTGTTAAAATCCCTATGAGAATTGCTATGGGGAACACACTTTTCTTGCCCCCCCCTTTTTTCTCAGCCCCGCCTAACGGATCGCCCCAAAACTTTCGATGCACAACAAAACCTGAGAGGACACTTTTTTTGCAAAGTTTCGTGAAGATTTCTCAGATGGTAACAAAGATATAGCCAAGTCAAAAAACATTTTTCGTATGGAGACGAGGTCCTAATTATAACTACCTATTGGCACCCACCAGTAGGGGTGATATATAGATATATATATTCTCTCTCCTGTCTCTAGCCCTCCTAGTTCAGTGATCTGTTGTTGTGTAATTCACTTTGTTTTTCTACCCACTGCAGCTTGGTGCAGTGGGTCAGTCCAATTCACCCATTGGCTGACTTCAGTGTGAGTGTAGGCTCCCCCCGGATGTGAAAAGAAAAGACCTACAAGAAGAGGGGGTGATTGGAAACGACGCAGGGACCTCAAAGTGGGGCACCAGGAACAGACGAGATGGCAGGCGCAAACAATGAGTGAAGAACTAACAATAGTAAATCTAACGCCAAAGGAGTTAATAGGGGCTGAAGAAACAGTACTGAAACTAGGTCTGACGTTTTGCCCCACAAAGACATTTGAATACAGACAGACACATATTGGTCTGTTCGGCTTTGTTAGAATATTGAAATTACACACTTTCTTTAGAATGCAAGTGAAACCAGTAAGATTTCTAAGAGAAATCAGATAGGAGACGGATTTATTAACAGGAAAAGACATTCAAGCACTGGAGGTTTTGGAGTCACTGGCTGGAGAATGGGATAACTCAAATGATGGAGGTTTAGAGGCCAATGGCCATGGTGAAGAAAAGAGTCTAGAGGAATGCTTTGGTATACAACGAACAGGAGCACAAGCAACTTTAAACCATCATCAACATTAATGCCTCAAATGCAGACTGGTGCTATTGATATTTTCCATGATGCTTGTGTTAACAATCTGTGCAAATTATGTGTAGGATGAATAACATAACTGAAGAACAAAAAAGAGCATTACAAAACCTGAGAGATGATCGTGACATAATATGTAAGCCATTGGATAAAGGAGGAAACACAGTCCTACTGACGAGAATATTATTGTCAGTAAGTGTTGAGGCAAGTACAGGACAGGTCCTGTCACATTCCGGTTTCTAAGGAAAGATATATAGAAAGCATTAGAGAATATTATGGCTTTATAGATATATGGTACTATAAAGGCACGTAGAAGATTGCCACTTTCTGACATGCTGACATTTGGTTACACCAATGTTCTACCATTTACCAAAAATACATAAAAAAGTAGAACGACCACCTGGACGCCCCATCATTTCATCTATAGGAAGCCTCGCAGAGTCCATGTCGAAATATGTAGATTATTTTTTATCTGAGCATATGGTGAATATGACATCATACATTAAAGACACAACATACTTTATAAAATGAATTGAAAATGTAGATTGGGAACTATAGTTTACTATGATGGCATTTGATATAACAAGTCTTTATACAAGTATATTGCATGAAGATAGGTAGAAAGGAGTTGAATACTTTTTGAAAGAAGGGCCACTCAAGTTTGTGGAACACAATAAGATGTTGATTGAATTTGTAAAGTTGTGTTTAGCTAACAACATCTTCTTGTTCCAGGGACAATATTATCAACAAATTCATGAGACAGCCATGGACACATGCTTCGACCCCAGCTACGCAAACTTGTTCGTTGGCTGGTGGGGGAAGCATGTGGCCTGGTTGGAACCCAATGATCACTGGGTAGAGAACATCATAAAGTGGTGCCGGTATATAGACAACTTGTTTATAATATGGAGGGGGATAGTTGGCACAGCAAGGGAATTTATAAGTATCCTAAATGATAATGAGGTAAGTTTACACCTGTAAGGAGAAATTAGCAAAGAATGTGTGAATTTTCTGAATTTGAAGGTCTTTTCAGATGGTGGTAAACTAAGAACAATGACTTATAGGAAACACACAGCAGGGATTTCGATTTTGCATGCTAAAAGCCACCATCCTATTAGACTCAAATAGAGCATTCCAGATGGAGAGCTCCTACTTACGAAACATACTTGCTCAAAAGAAGGAGATTTTCAGACAGCAGCAAAGGAATCTATTAAAAGATATGAAGTGAGAGGATATCCTAAGAGAGTCCTATGGGAAGTAATGGCGAAAGTGGAAGAAAGTAAACGGAGAGAATACTATTAGGGACAAAGAAAAGAGAAAAGAACAAGAGGCAGAATTTAGATATATTTAACAGGTTTCTCAAGTGATGCACAAAGAATCAGAAAAATTCTTTAAAATAATTGGCATATTCTGAAAGTAGACAATATACCTGGATTGAATTTACGAGAAAATCCTCTAGTAATGTTTAGAAAGGCAAGTTCCATAAAACAGAAACTTGTGGAAAGTCGTCTTTCTCAGAAGCAAGGGACTACACCATCTAAGGAAGTGGCAGGATTTTATCCATTTAATAGATGCAAAGCATGTCAAAATAATGAGAAGGGTTTTTCATATCAAGTCCCAGGGTGTAAGTCCTACAAGAAAATTAGGCAATTTATGACGTGCACCACAACTTTTACTGTATATTGTTTGGTCTGCCCATGTGGGCTGAGATATATAGGAAGTACAATACATCCAGAAAAAATTAGTTCTCAAACATATGAGGGCAATCACCAGCCACGATGAGACATAACTTGTTACCACACATTATGAATTGCACCACAATAGTGATCAGAATCAGTTACGGTTCTTCTGTATAGATCATGTACCACAAAATGAGAGAGGTGGCAATAAGACTTTGAAATTAAGAAGATTAGAGTCACGATATATAATTGACTTGCAGACAAATGTGTCTAAGGATTTGAACAAGGACGAGGAATTGGCAATGTTTATTGGATAATTGATGTATTTGGATTGTATAAACAGCCCATTTAGTGATTTATGCGGTTATAATTATGACTGTAGAGGGTTATTCCCACCTAGGGCCTTATTTCAAGGTTCTTAAATTTATCTATGGTTAATGCATATTCTCATAGTGATTAAGAGAACATGAACAGATGTGCTCTTATTTGATTTATATTTTATCACAATATGAGGCCCGGACTGTTGTGAAATGATGAAGTTGGTAACTAATGCTTTTAGTTATTTAAAGATGGCGGCTATACCAGAAGCCCGTTTTGATTTCCATGAAAAAGACTTGAATGTATGAATTCTTTTGAGAGGGATAATAATTCCTTTTGATTATGATATACCTTTAGGAATTGACATTAATGTGATGATTTGAGTGAATTTAGGAAGTATATCACAAGTAGTTACTCGTTTAATGTCTCGTTCAGTACGATGATTTAGCCATGTAAAGATGGCGGGCGCATTAAAAAGTTTGTTTTCTAATAAATACGTATAAAAATTAAATAATTTTTTGAATATGATATGTATACACCCTTAGGAATTGATGAGGATTGTGATGATTTGAGGGAACTTAAAATATGTAATAAGTGATTCTTTATTTGAAGCCTCATTTAGGATGGCAAATGATTTAGCTACTTAAAGATGGTGGCCTCACTAAAAAGTCCCTTTTCCAATTAATTTGTATATAAAGATAATGTCTGCCGGTAAGCGCTGTAACATACATAGGAAGGTACTGACCGTAACATGTTTGTGTTCTTTCCGCTTCACAATAAAGAAAATAAGAAAGAATCCTCCCAAAGGAGTGCCGACTGATTTCTTTTTTCTGTAGCAGATATATTATACTCTCTCTCCCCCTCTCTATCCCTCCTAATTCAGTGGTCTGTTATTGTGTTATTCTCTTTGTTCTTCCACCAAATGCAGCTTGCCACAATGGGTCAGTCCACTTCACCCATTGGCTGACTTCAGTGTGAGTGATAGCATTGTGCTCTTTCGCAAGGAACACATTTGCACACAAATTAGTTTGGTTCAGTGCAATGAACTGCATTTACAAAAAAATAATAAAAAAATGATAAAACAAGCATTGAAAAATTCCAAAACGCTGACAGCCAACAGCAGTCTTAGTGGCTTTGCTTATGCTTGTTTTTTTCTTCTGACAGTAACATTTTAATAAACAATAATTAGCCATTTTTCATCTTTATGGATAGTATGAATGTTTTATAGCATTTTCAAAATCACTAAGAATATGTAAAACTGAATCACATTCCATCCTGCTTGTACCCAGGTGTCAAGTATTACCAATCGGGTAATGGTCCTTTATTAACCTAATAATTTGTCTCATGTCAAAAAGTGATACTCACATGTATATATATTTTTTTTGGAAGATAACCTACAGAGAGCTGAACTTTCTTCGTTGCGAGGTTGCTTTGAAAGCTTTCCGGCAATGTGAGCCTCTTCTTCAGAAGATCCCTGAACTGCAACTTAATGCCTTGATAATTTACGATCAGCTGAAACAGAGGTGTAGTGAGTTTGGTGATACCTATGTGGAGCAAGATATCCTTACCAAAGCAGCAAGTCAGGACATGTCAGTCGTGCAGGCTTGGGAGGCTTTGGAGTTTTTGAAAGAGGAGGAGATAGTAGTGCGTGAGAAAGATAGGATTTTCCTGTTTAATCTTTATTTGTCTGAAGTAAATATTGCAACATGCATAGAAACGCTTGTGAAAAAGGATCCTTGGTGTCTTCAAGTTAATGTGGAGGAAGTACTTAGAGCTCAACATGTCGGACCTGTAAAGGATGCACTGAAAGATGACACCTTGGAAGAGCTCAGCAGTCAGCTTTATGAAATGGAGTCACAAGAGCCTGACCTCAGAACTGGAATGATGCCAAAAGTCTTTTATGACACCCATGACAGTAGGCTTGAAACTGAATGTGAAGGCCCAGCTCAGCTGGAAGTAGACCTCGACCAAGTCAGAGCTGCTGAAATGATTTGCTTGAATCCTTTAACCGTCATAAGCGGAAAGGGAGGTTGTGGAAAGACAACAGTGGTCAGCCTTATTTTCAAACACTTGTTAGCAAAGGAAAATGATGAGTTGAAGAAAGCCTGCAGAGCTTTTGAGAGTGACGTTGATGCATCTGATGAATGGTTCACCCAATCACATCAACCTGTTGAGAAAGAACCCAGAAAACCTGTGGATAATATGACTGTTCTCCTTACAGCACCTACTGGAAAAGCAGCATCTCTTTTAAAAAAGAAGACCAGCCTTCCTTCGTTCACATTACACCAGGTATGGACAGTTTTATTTATTCATTACGTTTTCATTTCATTATTCTCAAAAGAATTATACATTTTTTTTAAATTAAATATTAAAATGAGAGGATATTTTAACAAAATGATAAACCAAGGTAAATCAAATGTACGTGAAAGAAGGAAAGTCTTAAGTAGAGGTCATTATTTTCTTAATTTGAGCAAAATTATTCCAGTTTAGGTAATGACCATAGTTTCAACAGGAGGAGCATTTGAAGGTAAGGGAGTAAATAAAGAGACCAAAATAACAGCAAGAAGAATCCTAGAACCCTCTTCTATATATTTTCCTCCAATTTATTTTTTGCTTTCTGCATAATGACTTTTTTGAATCAATAACAGACCCTCTTTTTCTATTTCCTCCTTAATAACATGTCCTAAAAACAATCTCATGAAGCTTGTTGTTTTTCTTATTTCAACCAAAGTCTCCTTGAATCTATAACCTTAGTCCTAATCATTCTTCCCTTATGTACCAGTTTTGGATTTAACCGTTTTCAGTTATCGCTCATTTTTCTAAAGAAAAATACATAATAATACAGCATTCTTGACTGAAAAAAACATGAATGAAATGTATGCCAACGTAACACAAATTGAAATTCGTGTAGCATGTTTTTTTACACATCTGATCTTAGTTTTACGTGGAATTGCATTGAGTAAGGTAAATCAAATATTTAAAAATATGGATGAGTTGAAAATGTTCAGGGCCTGATTTAGATTTTGGCAGACGGGTTACTCTGTTACACCGGTGCCAGATAGCCCGTCCGCCGAAATATAAATCCCATTGGATATAATGGGCTATATATTTCGGCAGACGGGCTGTCCGTCACCGTTGTGACTGAGTAACCTGCCCGAAGAAATCTAAATCAAGCCCTTAGTGTCCAGATATGCTGCAATTTTTGCACCCCAAAATTTGTTTTAATGGACAAAAATATGTAAGGATGTACTGTATATCACAATTATTAAGTTAAGTGGATGAAAGTGTTTAGAAGACTGAGCGTTTTAAAATATAATTCTGACAATGCAAATTTCCAGACACAGATGTAATAAAAGGACCAGTAGAGACCGCCCTAACAGAACCTCTCATGTTGGCATCTCAACAGCAACTGCTTGTGTGCGCTTAACAGAATGGTACAATAAATTTAAGGTGACATCAGTAAGTGCTGGATATAAACAAAACATTCCTGCACAAGCACACCACAAGGTAACATTAATTAGAATTATGATCATTCTAATAAATGTGATAATTTATAATATAATTTACTATAATATGGAACCATAATAATGAAATGTTACGTGATAATATATAGTATTATATATAAAATATAATTATATTTATGTATATATATATATATATATATATATATATATATATGTTCGGTGATATGTGTAGCTGCAGATACACATGCTGTGCATTATACTTCTGCCATCTAGTGTTCGGCTCGGAGTGTTACAAGTTGTTTTTATTCGAAGAAGTGTATTCGGGGCACAGGATCGAGTGACTCCTCCTCTTCGGTTCCATTGAGCATGGGCATCGACTCCATGTTAGATTGTTTTCTTTCCGCCGTCGGGTTCGGACGTGTTTCCTTTCGCTCAGAAAGTTCGATTCGGAAAACTTTGAAAACGCTTAATTTTCATCGGTATTGTATCAATCGGGTTTATATCTTCCATCAACACATCAGTACCGTCGGAGAAGACAACTCTACTCGCCCTTCGGGGTGCACGCGCCCAACTCGGGCCGACCACGTGGAAGCCTTATGGATCGGACTCCACTCCGGTTCAGTCCTCGGTGCCATGCAAAATATCCTTATACAGACCAACATTCCATCTGTAATCTTTGCCTTTCCCCAGATCATCGGGAAGAAAATTGTGAGGCCTGTCAATCTTCCATTCCAAAAAAGAATCTTCGAGACAGGAGGGCACGAAGACTCGAGATGGCGTCCAGGAGCTCCGAACATCTCGACGTGAAGGAGGAAGAAATCATGCAGACATCAGTTTCCGTTCGAGGTACAGACTCCGAACAGGAATCCTAGGAGGACATACCGGTCATGGCGGGACAACATGTGAATACGCTTGTCCCTGTACCATCACAAAGACCGAAACATAAGGCCTTGGGTACGCCACTGCCAGAAGGCCGTGGCTTGGCCCGGAAAAAGACATCCGTGACCAAACTGCCAGTTCGGCACCGAAAAAGGCCACTCCTCCGAAACCATCGGCGGCGATAAAAGGCTCCATGTCCGACTCAAGCAAACACCATTTTTCGGAGTCGAAAATGTAGAAATCTCTTTCGGAGCCGAGAACATCCACTGCACCATCTTTTTCGATACCGAAAAAGCCGGCTTCGGAGCTGAAAAGAGCAGGTTACACAGAGGAGCATGGACTTTCAAAGAAACTAAAAGAAAGCCACAAAACCTCTGAAGAGGAGTCTCAAGTACAGCCAATACTTGAAGTAATGGACGAAAGGCAAGTCAGGATTCATATCCACAAAGAAACAGGAAGAGTCCTAACAGCACCTCCTCTAAAACCTAAAAGAAAGCTAGCCTTTCAGGATGAGTTGGACACTATGCAGCCACCAGCTAAAGTGCCAAAGGAGAAACCACTACCTCCTCAATTCTCTCCTCCTCATTCTCCTCCTCACTCTCCATACCTGCATACCTCTCCTCCTACCAGTCCTACACCAGTGCAGTCACCATCACACTCTTTTGACTCACAACAGGACAATGTAGATCCATGGGATCTTTATGATCCAGATCCCATTCCTAGCAATGACCCAGACAGCTATCCCTCTCAGCCTTCACCACCTGAGGATAGCACTGTGTATAATCAGGTTATAGCTAAGGCTGCAGCTTACCCTGGGGTCACCATGCACACTGAACCGTTAGAAGAGGATTTTTTTGTTTAATACCCTCTCCACACATTCAAAATATCAGTGCCTTCTCATGCTCCCAGGCATGTTAAAACACGCCGATCAAATATTTAACGAGCCATTTAAGGCACTTATAATTACACACAGGATAGAGAAAAAGTACGAACCACCTCCCTCTGATCCTGATTACATAACACAACAAGTTCCTCCAGATTCAGTTGTAGTCAGCGCTGCCAGAAAAAGGGCAAACTCCCAGTCATCAGGAGATTCACCCCCCACCAGACAAGGAAAGCAGAAAAGTTTGACGTGGCAGGGAAGAGAGTTGCATCTCAAGCAGCGAATCAGTGGAGGATAGCTAACTCACAAGCACTTTTAGCTAGATACAACAGGGTCCATTGGGATGAGATTCAAGACATAATTCAGCATCTCACCAAAGAACATCAGAAGAGGGCAGAGCAGGTGGTTGAGGAAGGGCAAGCCATCACGAATAGTCAAATTCGATCTGCCCTACACGAGGCAGACACCGCTGCCTTAAGTGTCAACACTGCAGTAACAATAAGAAGGCATTCATGGCTCAGGTTCTTGGGCTTTAAACCCGAAGCAAGCGGTGTTAAATATCCAAGTCAATAAAAAACTACTTTTTGGCCCAGAAGTTGACACAGCCATTGAGAAATTGCACAAAGATTCAGACACCCCAAAAGAAGTGGGTGCACTATACTCCACACCATACAGGGGGATCTTTTCGGAAACCTCAGTTTAGAGGTGGATTTCGAACACAAACAGCAGAGGCATCCACATTGCAGTCAAAACCAACTTACCAACCACAATACCAATGAGGTGGTTTTAGGGGCACATATGGGGGCAGTATCCCAGAAATAGAGGGAAATTTCAAACCTCTAAACAAACTCACAGTACCCTAAGCAGTGACTTGTCTCATCCCCTTCGACTCCACACCTCTCCTGTGGTATGCTAACAAATGGAAAAGATTTGTAGGAAGTTGGCTCTGTATATACTATCTCAAAGTAAGAGATAGTGTGCACAGAGTCCAAGGGTTCCCCTTAGAGGTAAGATAGTGGCAAAAATTAGATAATTCTAATGCTCTATTTTGTGGTTGTGTGGTCGAGCAGTAGGCTTATCAGAGGGTAGTGTTAAGCATTTGTTGTACACACACAGGCAATAAATGAGGAACACACACTCAAAGACTTAACTCCAGGCCAATAGTTTTTACATAGAAAAATATATTTTCTTAATTTATTTTAAGAACCACAAGGTCAAGATTTGAAGTAAAGACATAAAATGCAAGGTACTCCACACAGGTAAGTAGGTAAGTTAGGAACTTTGAATTAGAGCAATAACATATACAGTTTTTGTTAAAATGGCAATAACTGCAATAAGTATTGGTTAGATTGTGAGGTAAGTGAGACATTTACAAGTCTCAGTTCCTGGGCATAGGCAGCCCACCATTGGGGGTTCAAGGCAACCCCAAAGTTACCACACCACCAGGTCAGGTGCAGAGGTCAAAGAGGTGCCCAAAACACATAGGCTGAACAGGTGTGCTCCGGTTCCAGTCTGTCAGCAGGTAAGTACCCGTGTCCTAGGGGGGCAGACCAGGGGTTTTTTGTAGAGCACTGAGGGGACACAATTAGGCACACAAAACACACCCTCAGCGGCACAGGGGCAGCCGGGTGCAGTGTGCAAAGCAGGTGTTGGGTTTTGTATAGGTTTCAATGGAGGGACCCGAGGGTCACTCTAGTGGTGCAAGCAGGCAAGGGGGGCTTCTTGGGACAGCCACCACCTGGGCTAGGCAGAGGTTCACCTGGGGGGTCCCTCCTGCACTGAGGTTCGGTTCCTTAAGGTCCTGGGGGGTGTGGGTGCAGTGCTTGGTCCAGGCATTGGGTCCCTTGTTACAAGCAGTCGCGGTGAGGGGGGCCTCTGGATTCTCTCTGCAGGTGTCGCTGTGGGGGTCCAGGGGGGTCGTCTTGGGCTACACACGGGGTCGCAGTCGCCGGGGAGTCCTCCCTGTGGTGTTGGTTCTCTGGATCTCGAGCCGGGGGCGTCGGGTGCAGAGTCTCATGCTTCCGGCGGGAAGAGTGAGTTCTTTAAAAGTTGCTTCTTTGTTGCAAAGATGTTGCTGTTGTTGAGCAGAGCCGCTGCTCACCGGAGTTTCTTGGTCCTGGGGGTCAAAGCAGACCTCTAAGGATTCAGAGGTCACTGGCCGCTGTTTGATGCGTCGCTGGTTGCAGGTTTTCGACTCCGGAGACAGGCCGGTAGGGCTGGGGCCAAAGCAGTTATCGTCCATCGTCTCTGCAGGCTTGTTGGTCAGCAGTCCTTCTTTGTAGTTCAGGTTGCAGGAATCTGATTTCCTGGGTTGTTTGGTGCGCCTAAATACTAAATTTAGGGGTGTGTTTAGGTCTGGGAGGGCAGTAGCCAATGGCTACTGTCCTGGAGGGTGGCTACACCCTCTTTGTGCCTCAACCCGGAGGGGAGAGGGGCACATCCCTAATCCTATTGGGGGAATACTCCAAAACCAAGATAGAGGATTTCTAAAGCCAGGGGTCACCTCCGCTCAGGGCACCTTAGGGGCTGTCCTGACTGGTGGGTGACTCCTCCTTGTTTCCTAATTATCTCCTCCAGCCTTGCCGCCAAAAGTGGGGGCAGTGGCCGGAATGGTGGGCACCTCCACTAACTGGGATGCCCTGTGGTGCTGTAACAAAGGGGGTGAGCCTTTGAGGCTCACCGCCAGGTGTTACAGTTCCTGCAGGGGGAGGTGTGAAGCACCTCCTCCCATTACAGGCCCTGTTCCTGGCCACAGAGTGACAAAGGCACTCTCCCATGTGGCCAACAACTCGTCTGGTTGTGAGAGCCTGGCAGAAACTGGTCAGCCCCACGCTAGAAGTCTGATTGGTATTCAGGGGGCATCTCTAAGATGCCCTCTGGGTGCATGTTACAATAAATTGCACACTGGCATCAGTGTGCATTTATTGTGTTGAGAAGTTTGATACCAAACTTCCCAGATTTCAGTGTAGCCATTATGGAACTGTGGAGTTTGTGTTTGACAAACTCCCAGACCATATACTCTTATGGCTACCCTGCACTTACAGTGTCTAAGGTTTTGCTTAGACACTGTAGGGGCATAGTGCTCATGCACATATGCCCTCACCTGTGGTATAGTAAGGCCTGCTAGAGGGGTGACTTACCTATGCCACAGGCAGTGTGAGGTTGGCATGACACTCTGAGGGGAGTGCCATGTCGACTTAGTCTTTTTCTCCCCACCAGCACACACAAGCAGTGAGGCAGTGTGCATGTGCTGAGTGAGGGGTCCCCAGGGTGGCATGAGACATGCTGCAGCCCTTAGAGACCTTTCCTGGCATCAGGGCCCTTGGTACCAGGGGTACCAGTTACAAGGTACTTATCTGAGTGCTAGGGCTGTGCCAGTTGTGGAAGCAAAGGTACTGTTTAGGGAAAGAACACTGCTGCTGGGGCCTGGTTAGCAGGGTCCCAGCACACTTTGAATCAAAACTTAGCATCAGCAAAGGCAAAATGTCAGGGGGTAACCATGCCAAGGAGGCATTTCCTTACAACATTTGTATATTACTGTCAATCTAAACAGATTGCCCCTCTTACAGCATCAATACAGGATATTGTATGCTATTTACTTCATTTACAGAAATCAAATTTAGCATTCTCTTCCATTAAAATACATTTCACTGCAATTTCACCATATTTACAAAATATACAGCACAGCTCTTTATCTAGAGTTCCTGTTAATAAAGTTTTCATGGAAGGCTTAAAACGCATCATTCCACCCAGGACACCTCCAGTTCCCTCTTGGAATTTAAACATAGTGCTTAAGCGACTTATGGGTCCACCATTTGAACCTATGCACTCATGTCAAATGCAATTCTTAACATGGAAGGTTGGCTTCCTAGTGGCAGTTACATAGTTGCGAAGAGTCAGTGAAATTCAAGCCTTCACTATTGAAGAACCGTTCATACAAGTACACAAACATAAAGTTGTACTAAGAACAAACCCCAAATTTCTTCCAAAGGTAGTATCGCCTTTTCGTAAAAATAAAAAAGTGGGAACTGCCAGTCTTCTTCCCACAGCCAAATTCTGTGGCAGAAAGAGCTCTACATACATTAGACATTAAAAGAGCACTCATGTACTATATAGACAGAACATAACCATTCAGAAAAACTAAACAGCTGTTTGTAGCTTTTCAAAAACCTCATACAGGTAACCCCATTTCAAAACAGGGATTAGCAAGATGGATTGTAAGATGCATCCAAAAATGCTACGTTAAAGCCAAAAGACAACTCTTAGTCACTCCTAAAGCACATTCTACAAGGAAAAAAGGTGCTACAATGGCTTTTTTAGGAAATATACCAATGGCTGAAATATGTAAGCAGCTACTTGGTCAACACACATACATTCACTAAACACTACTGTGTAGATATTTTAGCAACACAGCAAGCCACAGTAGGTCAAGCTGTTCTCAGAACATTATTTCAAACAACTTCAACTCCTACAGGCTTACCACTGCTTTTATGGGAGGACAAACTGCTTTGTAGTCTATGCACAGCATGTGTATCTGCAGCTACACATGCCACCGAACGGAACATGTCACTCACCCAGTGTACATCTGTTCGTGGCATGTTCCGCTGCAGATTAACATGCACCCTCCCACCTCCCCGGCAGCTTGTAGTCGTTTAAGTTAACATCACTTGTACATATGTATCTATATATGGATAGATTTGCATTAGCATGGACATCTCTTTTCTTTTTCACCTATATACTCTATCACTCCTGCCTTACCCTCTGCGGGAAAACAATCTAACATGGAGTCGATGCCCATGCGCAATGGAACCGAAGAGGAGGAGTCACTCGATCCCGTCACTCAAACACTTCTTCGAAGAAAAACAACTTGTAACACTCTGCGCCCAACACTAGATGGCAGACGTATAATGCACAGCATGTGAATCTGCAGCGGAACATGCCACGAACAGATGTACACTGGGTAAGTGACATTTTCCATATAAACAGACATTTGAGGTGAGCAAATCTAGAGTGTCGCTGGTGTTGCAGGGTGCTCCTTACTAGAGCAGCTCTCCACCTAAAATTGGGAACTTCCCAGAGTTCTCCTTTGTTTTTTGCATAATTTATGCGTCGCTCTATCCCTGCAAGGGTGTCAGGATACTTCAATTCGATTTCCTCAGAAGCAGAAGATAACTCCTCAGTCCCGACCCGAGCTACTCACAACGAATATTAATCCTTCGTGCTGAGTACCCCGGAGGGGGAAAGGGGAATGGGATGGTAGAGAGACTGCCACAGAGATGATGAACGCCAGTACTCAGTCTGCCTCTTCACATCTAAGATTGGATACAGCACCTGCAAGAGTCACAGTCGCAATTACTAGGGACATACAACATTAGTTTTTCACTTTCTACTCTCAACACTTAATTCTCTTTAATTCTATTATTTCTTCACTCACCCTGAGTTCTCTGTAGCCTTGCTTCTCTCTATAAATGATAGCTCTTCTTAAAAAATGCTTATTACTGATTCTGGAAGAACTTCTCAACCTTTGTTAGAGATTGGTTTTATGTTGCTATATATATATATATATAGTTGGTGATAATGCGTTCTTCAAATCAGCTGATGTTATTTAATTTCTCCTGTCTTATTGAGACTTCTGCCAATACTTGTATTTGTAAATGCTTGTTTATTAAAGTTCGTTTCTCCTTTCTTACTTCGACATTTGTTGATAACTTGTATTTGTAAATGCTTGTTTATTACAGTTAGTTTCTCCATCCTTACTTCGACATCTGTCGATAACTTGTAGTTGTAAATGCTTGTTTATTTAAGTTCGTTTCTCTTTTAAACTCTATTTTGGTTTATTACCATTGAATTTGTAAATGCTTATTTGTTAACAGTTCGTTTCTCCTTTAAACTTGGCCTTTGTTTATAACCTTGACATTTGTAGATACTTGCTCTTTTAAAGTTCGTTTTTTCTTTGACTTTAATATCTTAAACAAGAACCTTGTAAACATAAGGTTAATTCATACATTAACTCTGTAGCCTTGCCGACTTCCACAAGAACGGTCTACTATCAAACTCTTCGAATAAACCTTGACAATATTTATCTGTTTTCTGTAATATAATCTTCAAATGTAATTTTACCTCACAGGAGTTTCTGTTCTGAAGCGCGCTCTCTCTCCACACAGCTGATTCCTGTCAGACCTCAGTTGAAGTGCAAGGCTTCCAGCTGGAGAGCTCGTAACCTAGCAACCAACCGATTGCAAGACTAGAATTGTAACTAACCTTCAGGACTCACAGCGGCCATCTTGGATCTTCGCTTCTTGATTCTTCCTTTGAAATAAGCGCAAGATTACTCTGCAAACCTTCTTCCAGTTTGGGCTTTGCTGTCTCCACTGAGGATATCTCTTTGCTTTCCTCATGCACTTCTTTGATTTGACTTGGCAAGTTTGTGTGGTCATGACAGTACTCCCCCTCAAGGAACAGTTCTCCAATTTAGGTTTGCTTGGGTAGGTTCTATGAAAGTTTCTCACTAATCTTGAAGCATGGACATACTCGTGCGGCTCCCAGGATCGTTCCTCTGGACCATAACCTTTCCAATCAATTAGATAATAAAGCTGGTCATTACGGATTTTGGAATCTAAGATTTGATTGACCTCATACTCTTCTGCAGAGCTAATCTGGATAGGAATTGGAGGGGAGTTTTGACGTAAATTTGGAGGACTATTCTTTAACAAGGAGACATGGAAAACAGGATGTATCTTTAGATGAGCTGGCAACTGCAATTTAACTGCCACTGGATTGATCATCTTGTCAACTTTGAATGGGCCTGTAAATCGTGGCTGAAATTTGCGATTTCCTTTGAGAAGTAAATGACGAGTGGATAACCAAACTTTGTCTCCTTTCGAATAAATGGGACTCTCTCTTCTTTTTCTATCAGCCTGAGTCTTATATGAGTCTTTTGCTTGAATTATGTTTTTTCTATCCCTAACTAACGTGGTCTGCAAATCCCTCACCATCTCTTCTACTACAGGCACTGAATCATCTTCTTTACCCAACATTACATTTGGATGTCTACCATGGTTCAGATAAAAGGGGGAGAACCCAGTGGTGGAATGAACAGCATTATTGTAAGCAAATTCAGCTGCCCACATCAACTCGGGCCATTCCTTCTCTTTATCGAATAAATTGAGTCTTAAATACTGTTCTAACTCTTGATTCACTCTCTCTGTTTGCCCATCGGTTTCAGGATGGTAACTGGTAGAGTAACAAGAATCAATTCCTAATCTTTTACTAAAGGCCTTCCAAAAGCGAGAAACAAATTAGGAACCCCTGTCTGAAACTATAATTTTTGGGATACCATGGGCGCGTACTATGTGTTGTGTAAACAACTGTGCAACCTGTGGGGCTCGAGGGATTTCTTTCAAAGGAATGAAATGTGCCATTTTAGTGAAAGTGTCTACAAAAACTAGGATAGTGTTAAAACCTTGGCTACTATGGAGGTCCACTATAAGATCCATAGTAACAGTATGCCAGGCATGGGGTGCAGTGGGCAAAGGTCTTAACAGACCTTGTGAAGCTGTTCTATTTGATTTCCCTCTTTGACATTTGTCACAAGTTGACACATATTGTCTTATCTGAGTTTTCATTTTTGGCCACCAAAATTCTCGTTGTATTAGATTTTGAGTCTTTTGAATTCCTTTGTGTCCAGCCAATTGATCGTCATGATAAGCCTGAACAATTTTTTCTTGCAGCTCCACAGTCGGAACATACAGTGCACCTTTAAAGTATGGCAAACCTTTTTTGATTTCTCTTCCATGGCCTTCTTTGGACCACTTCAGCATTCCTTCGAATGTTAAGTTTTCTTGAATTTCTTTGGATACATTTTCATACAATATGGCAGATATGAACTTCTCTTGTGGAATAATCAATTCTTTTTCTGGAGGCTCTTTAACTGCACCGGTATCAATTCGAGATAGAGCATCTGCCTTCCCATTTACTTTTCCTGGTCTGAAAGTGATAACAAAATCAAAGTCTGCAAAATATAGGGACCAACACAGTTGTCTAGCTGTTAGAGTTCGAGCTGATTTTAAAACTGTAAATTTTGGTGGTCCGTGTAAACGGTCACTTTATGCTTAGCTCCCAAAATGTAATGCCTCCACTCACGAAAAGTTTCTTTGACTGCCAATAGCTCCTTATCCGCAATTGAATAATTTATCTCTGGTGGTGTTAATTTTCGAGAGAAATAGGCCACTGGATGTAATTGACCTGTATCTTTATGACGCTGGGAAAGGATACCTCCTATGGCAACATCTGAAGCATCTGCCTCCACATAATATGGATCATCTGGATTGGGGTGGAGCAAGATTGGAGCTGAGACGAAGGAATTCTTCAAAAAATTAAAAGCATTTTCAGCTTCTTTTGTCCACTCAAACTTCACTCCTTTCTTCAACAATCGAGTAATGGGTGTCACAGTTTGAGAAAAATTGGATATGAATCTTCGATAAAAATTAGCGAACCCCAAGAAACTCTGGATCTCTTTGACATTGCAAGGAGAAGGCCAATGTTGCACTGTCTTTATCTTGGCAGGATCCATACTAACTCCTTCTGGTGACAAAATGAATCCTAAGAACTCAACTCGTTCCACATGAAATGCACACTTTTCCAATTTTACATAGAGATGGTTTTCTTGCAACCTTGTGAGGATGGATCGAACATGGGAAATTTGCTCCTATAGATTGTCGGAAAAGATTAAAATGTCATCTATATAAACCACGGCAATCCGGTCGAGGAATTCTCGTAATATATCATTAACGAAATGCTGGAAGGCAGCGGGAGCATTGCATAACCCATAAGGCATCACTTGATATTCAAATAATCCGTATCGAGTCCGAAAAGCGGTTTTCCATTCATCCCCTGAAGCCACTCAAATCAAATGATATGCTCCTCGCAGGTCCAATTTGGTGTAGATTCTAGCATTCTTTACTTGATCTAATAAAACTGACACTAAAGGCAGTGGGTATCGATTCTTGATGGTAACCTGATTGAGGGCTCGATAATCAATGCAAGTTCGAAGACTGTCATCCTTCTTTGGTATGAAAAATGGTGGGGATGACACTGGAGATTCAGAAGGACGAATAAAACCATTAGCAAGATATTGATCCAAATACTCCTTTAAATGTTGATTCTCTGCTTCGGTCAATGCGTATATTCTGCTACATGGCAATATCGCACCTGGCTCCAGTTCAATTTTGCAGTCGTAGGGTCGATGTGGTGGCAATTTCTCAGCCTCCTTTTCATCAAAAACGGCGACTAAATCCTCATATTCTTTTGGGATTTCTGCTGTCTTTAGTGCACAGATCATTGAAGAGTGTGATGATAAACAGGCCGCTTGGGACTTGGTGGACACTTCCACTCTATCATGAAAGCAATTCTCTTTGCAGTAAGATGAATTCATCTTGATCGTTCTTTTGCTCCAATCAATTTGTGGATTATGTTCTGTAAGCCAGGGCAGACCCAAAATGAGTTGAAATTGTGGAGCATCTATCAAATTAAAGATTATCTGCTCCTGATGTCCACCAAAACCTTGCATCTGAATTGGTTCGGTCTCATGGGAAATGGGTCCTGAAGAAAGATTGGTTCCATCCACAGCTCTTACTACTTCCAAAGTAGATTTCTTGATAAATCGAATACCCATTTTACAAGCGTATTTGATATCACAGAAGTTGCCCGTAGCTCCAGAGTCTATCATAACTGAGATCCCTTGAATTTCCTTCTCAAGGGTCTTAACTGATACTGTTTGTACCAAATGTGGCGCTGCGGTTTGTAAGGTATTCGCCACTCGTTGATCTAAAGGACTTGTCTTGGGTTCTGCTTTCATCAGGGCAACTCCCTCTACTGATGAAGCTGGCCTTTGCCTTTTCCCGACTGAAGAGCTTTGGGTTTCTTGGGACAGTTTTTAACAAAATGCCCAGATGCACCGCAATATAAACATAGTTGATTCACTCTTCTTTTCTCTTTTTCTTCCTTACATAAAGGACCTCGGATGGAACCAATTTGCATTGGTTCTTCTATTGTTATCCCTTCTCCGGCTCTCGTATGATAATTTCTTACACAATCAATTCTCAGGGGAAATGGTCGATACTCTCTTCTCTTTTCTGCTCTTCGTTCAGTTAACCGGTGGTCAATCTGTAACACAAGATCAATTAACTCCGAAATTTCGGTGGGTCTATTTGGAACTTGTGCTAAGGCATCTTTCAATTCATCTCTCAGTCCACGATAAAATATGGCGGCTCTTTTTGACTCCGGCCAGGCAGTCTCTACAATGAGTTTATTGAAATGAGCCAGATAGGCTCCTAGATCTTTATTACCTTGCCTGATTTTCAGTAGTTCATTGTCAGTGGCTTGAGCTGCAGTTCGCCGATCAAATATTCTTAAGAACTCTTCCTTGAAATTTTGGAAATTATATCAAACAGGATCGTTTCTGAAATTATTGGCATGGACCATGTGGCCGCATTTCCTGTCAGATAAGACCATATAAATGCCACTTTGGACTGGTCTTTGGAAAAAATGACTGGTCTACATAAAAAATGCAATGAGCATTGAGTCAGAAAAATCTGCGCCTTATTTGGATCCCCACCGAAGCGCTCGGGTTGAGCCAAAGGAATAATAGGGGAAACCGCATGAATTACTTGAGTGGATATACCTGCAGACTGTGAAGGGCTAGGGATTTGTGAAAACACAGATTCATTTGATTTAGCGGTGTTCCCTAACTCATTTATTCGCTGTTTTATTTCTACTGTTTCTTCTATGGTGTTATTTAATTGTTTCTGTAACCCTTCCAAAACGGTGGCTAATGCTTTTATATCAATTCCTACTGCCATTCTGCTCAGGAGGAAATCAGTTTTTTCCCTAAAATTAGGGTGTTGGCACTTCAATCTGTCAGGATACTTCAATTCGATTTCCTCAGAAGCAGAAGATAACTCCTCAGTCCCGACCCGAGCTACTCACAACGAATATTAATCCTTCGTGCTGAGTACCCCGGAGGGGGAAAGGGAAATGGGATGGTAGACTGCCACAGAGATGATGAACGCCAGTACTCAGTCTGCCTCTTCACGTCTAAGATTGGATACAGCACCTGCAAGAGTCACAGTCGCAATTACTAGGGACATACAACATCAGTTTTTCACTTTCTACTCTCAACACTTAATTCTCTTTAATTCTATTATTTCTTCACTCACCCTGAGTTCTCTGTAGCCTTGCTTCTCTCTATAAATGATAGCTCTTCTTCAAAAATGCTTATTACTGATTCTGGAAGAACTTCTCAACCTTTGTTAGAGATTGGTTTTATGTTGCTATATATATATATATATAGTTGGTGATAATGCGTTCTTCAAATCAGCTGATGTTATTTAATTTCTCCTGTCTTATTGTGACTTCTGCCAATACTTGTATTTGTAAATGCTTGTTTATTAAAGTTCGTTTCTCCTTTCTTACTTCAACATTTGTTGATAACTTGTATTTGTAAATGCTTGTTTATTACAGTTAGTTTCTCCATCCTTACTTCGACATCTGTCGATAACTTGTAGTTGTAAATGCTTGTTTATTTAAGTTTGTTTCTCTTTTAAACTCTATTTTGGTTTATTACCATTGAATTTGTAAATGCTTATTTGTTAACAGTTCGTTTCTCCTTTAAACTTGGCCTTTGTTTATAACCTTGACATTTGTAGATACTTGCTCTTTTAAAGTTCGTTTTTTCTTTTACTTTAATATCTTAAACAAGAACCTTGTAAACATAAGGTTAATTCATACATTAACTCTGTAGCCTTGCCGACTTCCACAAGAACGGTCTACTATCAAACTCTTCAAATAAACCTTGACAATATTTATCTGTTTTCTGTAATATAATCTTCAAATGTAATTTTACCTCACAGGAGTTTCTGTTCTGAAGCGCGCTCTCTCTCCACACAGCTGATTCCTGTCAGACCTCAGTTGAAGTGCAAGGCTTCCAGCTGGAGAGCTCGTAACCTAGCAACCAACCGATTGCAAGACTAGAACTGTAACTAACCTTCAGGACTCACAGCGGCCATCTTGGATCTTCTCTTCTTGATTCTTCCTTTGAAATAAGCGCAAGATTACTCTGCAAACCTTCTTCCAGTTTGGGCTTTGCTGTCTCCACTGAGGATATCTCTTTGCTTTCCTCATGCACTTCTTTGATTTGACTTGGCAAGTTTGTGTGGTCATGACAGTACTCCCCCTCAAGGAACAGTTCTCCAATTTAGGTTTGCTTGGGTAGGTTCTATGAAAGTTTCTCACTAATCTTGAAGCATGGACATACTCGTGCGGCTCCCAGGATCGTTCCTCTGGACCATAACCTTTCCAATCAATTAGATAATAAAGCTGGTCATTACGGATTTTGGAATCTAAGATTTGATTGACCTCATACTCTTCTGCAGAGCTAATCTGGATAGGAATTGGAGGGGAGTTTTGACGTAAATTTGGAGGACTATTCTTTAACAAGGAGACATGGAAAACAGGATGTATCTTTAGATGAGCTGGCAACTGCAATTTAACTGCCACTGGATTGATCATCTTGTCAACTTTGAATGGGCCTGTAAATCGTGGCTGAAATTTGCGATTTCCTTTGAGAAGTAAATGACGAGTGGATAACCAAACTTTGTCTCCTTTCGAATAAATGGGACTCTCTCTTCTTTTTCTATCAGCCTGAGTCTTATATGAGTCTTTTGCTTGAATTATGTTTTTTCTATCCCTAACTAACGTGGTCTGCAAATCCCTCACCATCTCTTCTACTACAGGCACTGAATCATCTTCTTTACCCAACATTACATTTGGATGTCTACCATGGTTCAGATAAAAGGGGGAGAACCCAGTGGTGGAATGAACAGCATTATTGTAAGCAAATTCAGCTGCCCACATCAACTCGGGCCATTCCTTCTCTTTATCGAATAAATTGAGTCTTAAATACTGTTCTAACTCTTGATTCACTCTCTCTGTTTGCCCATCGGTTTCAGGATGGTAACTGGTAGAGTAACAAGAATCAATTCCTAATCTTTTACTAAAGGCCTTCCAAAAGCGAGAAACAAATTAGGAACCCCTGTCTGAAACTATAATTTTTGGGATACCATGGGCGCGTACTATGTGTTGTGTAAACAACTGTGCAACCTGTGGGGCTCGAGGGATTTCTTTCAAAGGAATGAAATGCGCCATTTTAGTGAAAGTGTCTACAAAAACTAGGATAGTGTTAAAACCTTGGCTACTATGGAGGTCCACTATAAGATCCATAGTAACAGTATGCCAGGCATGGGGTGCAGTGGGCAAAGGTCTTAACAGACCTTGTGAAGCTGTTCTATTTGATTTCCCTCTTTGACATTTGTCACAAGTTGACACATATTGTCTTATCTGAGTTTTCATTTTTGGCCACCAAAATTCTCGTTGTATTAGATTTTGAGTCTTTTGAATTCCTTTGTGTCCAGCCAATTGATCGTCATGATAAGCCTGAAGAATTTTTTCTTGCAGCTCCACAGTCGGAACATACAGTGCACCTTTAAAGTATGGCAAACCTTTTTTGATTTCTCTTCCATGGCCTTCTTTGGACCACTTCAGCATTCCTTCGAATGTTAAGTTTTCTTGAATTTCTTTGGATACATTTTCATACAATATGGCAGATATGAACTTCTCTTGTGGAATAATCAATTCTTTTTCTGGAGGCTCTTTAACTGCACCGGTATCAATTCGAGATAGAGCATCTGCCTTCCCATTTACTTTTCCTGGTCTGAAAGTGATAACAAAATCAAAGTCTGCAAAATATAGGGACCTACACAGTTGTCTAGCTGTTAGAGTTCGAGCTGATTTTAAAACTGTAAATTTTGGTGGTCCGTGTAAACGGTCACTTTATGCTTAGCTCCCAAAATGTAATGCCTCCACTCACGAAAAGTTTCTTTGACTGCCAATAGCTCCTTATCCGCAATTGAATAATTTATCTCTGGTGGTGTTAATTTTCGAGAGAAATAGGCCACTGGATGTAATTGACCTGTATCTTTATGACGCTGGGAAAGGATACCTCCTATGGCAACATCTGAAGCATCTGCCTCCACATAATATGGATCATCTGGATTGGGGTGGAGCAAGATTGGAGCTGAGACGAAGGAATTCTTCAAAAAATTAAAAGCATTTTCAGCTTCTTTTGTCCACTCAAACTTCACTCCTTTCTTCAACAATCAAGTAATGGGTGTAACTGTTTGAGAAAAATTGGATATGAATCTTCGATAAAAATTAGCGAACCCCAAGAAACTCTGGATCTCTTTGACATTGCAAGGAGAAGGCCAATGTTGCACTGTCTTTATCTTGGCAGGATCCATACTAACTCCTTCTGGTGACAAAATGAATCCTAAGAACTCAACTCGTTCCACATGAAATGCACACTTTTCCAATTTTACATAGAGATGGTTTTCTTGCAACCTGGTGAGGATGGATCGAACATGGGAAATTTGCTCCTATAGATTGTCGGAAAAGATTAAAATGTCATCTATATAAACCACGGCAATCCGGTCGAGGAATTCTCGTAATATATCATTAACGAAATGCTGGAAGGCAGCGGGAGCATTGCATAACCCATAAGGCATCACTTGATATTCAAATAATCCGTATCGAGTCCGAAAAGCGGTTTTCCATTCATCCCCTGAAGCCACTCAAATCAAATGATATGCTCCTCGCAGGTCCAATTTGGTGTAGATTCTAGCATTCTTTACTTGATCTAATAAAACTGACACTAAAGGCAGTGGGTATCGATTCTTGATGGTAACCTGATTGAGGGCTCGATAATCAATGCAAGTTCGAAGACTCCCATCCTTCTTTGGTATGAAAAATGGTGGGGATGACACTGGAGATTCAGAAGGACGAATAAAACCATTAGCAAGATATTGATCCAAATACTCCTTTAAATGTTGATTCTCTGCTTCGGTCAATGCGTATATTCTGCTACATGGCAATATCGCACCTGGCTCTAGTTCAATTTTGCAGTCGTAGGGTCGATGTGGTGGCAATTTCTCAGCCTCCTTTTCATCAAAAACGGCGACTAAATCCTCATATTCTTTTGGGATTTCTGCTGTCTTTAGTGCACAGATCATTGAAGAGTGTGATGATAAACAGGCCGCTTGGGACTTGGTGGACACTTCCACTCTATCATGAAAGCAATTCTCTTTGCAGTAAGATGAATTCATCTTGATCGTTCTTTTGCTCCAATCAATTTGTGGATTATGTTCTGTAAGCCAGGGCAGACCCAAAATGAGTTGAAATTGTGGAGCATCTATCAAATTAAAGATTATCTGCTCCTGATGTCCACCAAAACCTTGCATCTGAATTGGTTCGGTCTCATGGGAAATGGGTCCTGAAGAAAGATTGGTTCCATCCACAGCTCTTACTACTTCCAAAGTAGATTTCTTGATAAATCGAATACCCATTTTACAAGCGTATTTGATATCACAGAAGTTGCCCGTAGCTCCAGAGTCTATCATAACTGAGATCCCTTGAATTTCCTTCTCAAGGGTCTTAACTGATACTGTTTGTACCAAATGTGGCGCTGCGGTTTGTAAGGTATTCGCCACTCGTTGATCTAAAGGACATGTCTTGGGTTCTGCTTTCATCAGGGCAACTCCCTCTACTGATGAAGCTGGCCTTTTCCCGACTGAAGAGCTTTGGGTTTCTTGGGACAGTTTTTAACAAATTGCCCAGATGCACCGCAATATAAACATAGTTGATTCACTCTTCTTTTCTCTTTTTCTTCCTTAGATAAAGGACCTCGGATGGAACCAATTTGCATTGGTTCTTCTATTGTTATCCCTTCTCCGGCTCTCGTATGATAATTTCTTACACAATCAATTCTCAGGGGAAATGGTCGATACTCTCTTCTCTTTTCTGCTCTTCGTTCAGTTAACCGGTGGTCAATCTGTAACACAAGATCAATTAACTCCGAAATTTCGGTGGGTCTATTTGGAACTTGTGCTAAGGCATCTTTCAATTCATCTCTCAGTCCACGATAAAATATGGCGGCTCTTTTTGACTCCGGCCAGGCAGTCTCTACAATGAGTTTATTGAAATGAGCCAGATAGGCTCCTAGATCTTTATTACCTTGCCTGATTTTCAGTAGTTCATTGTCAGTGGCTTGAGCTGCAGTTCGCCGATCAAATATTCTTAAGAACTCTTCCTTGAAATTTTGGAAATTATATCAAACAGGATTGTTTCTGAAATTATTGGCATGGACCATGTGGCCGCATTTCCTGTCAGATAAGACCATATAAATGCCACTTTGGACTGGTCTTTGGAAAAAATGACTGGTCTACATAAAAAATGCAATGAGCATTGAGTCAGAAAAATCTGCGCCTTATTTGGATCCCCACCGAAGCGCTCGGGTTGAGCCAAAGGAATAATAGGGGAAACCGCATGAATTACTTGAGTGGATATACCTGCAGACTGTGAAGGGCTAGGGATTTGTGAAAACAAAGATTCATTTGATTTAGCGGTGTTCCCTAACTCATTTATTCGCTGTTTTATTTGGACTGTTTCTTCTATGGTGTTATTTAATTGTTTCTGTAACCCTTCCAAAACGGTGGCTAATGCTTTTATATCAATTCCTTCTGCCATTCTGCTCAGGAGGAAATCATTTTTTTCCCTAAAATTAGGGTGTTGGCACTTCAATCTGTCAGGATACTTCAATTCGATTTCCTCAGAAGCAGAAGATAACTCCTCAGTCCCGACCCGAGCTACTCACAACGAATATTAATCCTTCGTGCTGAGTACCCCGGGGGGGGAAAGGGAAATGGGATGGTAGAGAGACTGCCACAGAGATGATGAACGTCAGTACTCAGTCTGCCTCTTCACATCTAAGATTGGATACAGCACCTGCAAGAGTCACAGTCGCAATTACTAGGGACATACAACATCAGTTTTTCACTTTCTACTCTCAACACTTAATTCTCTTTAATTCTATTATTTCTTCACTCACCCTGAGTTCTCTGTAGCCTTGCTTCTCTCTATAAATGATAGCTCTTCTTCAAAAATGCTTATTACTGATTCTGGAAGAACTTCTCAACCTTTGTTAGAGATTGGTTTTATGTTGCTATATATATATATATATATATATATATATATAGTTGGTGATAATGCGTTCTTCAAATCAGCTGATGTTATTTAATTTCTCCTGTCTTATTGTGACTTCTGCCAATACTTGTATTTGTAAATGCTTGTTTATTAAAGTTCGTTTCTCCTTTCTTACTTCAACATTTGTTGATAACTTGTATTTGTAAATGCTTGTTTATTACAGTTAGTTTCTCCATCCTTACTTCGACATCTGTCGATAACTTGTAGTTGTAAATGCTTGTTTATTTAAGTTTGTTTCTCTTTTAAACTCTATTTTGGTTTATTACCATTGAATTTGTAAATGCTTATTTGTTAACAGTTCGTGTCTCCTTTAAACTTGGCCTTTGTTTATAACCTTGACATTTGTAGATACTTGCTCTTTTAAAGTTCGTTTTTTCTTTGACTTTAATATCTTAAACAAGAACCTTGTAAACATAAGGTTAATTCATACATTAACTCTGTAGCCTTGCCGACTTCCACGAGAACGGTCTACTATCAAACTCATCGAATAAACCTTGACAATATTTATCTGTTTTCTGTAATATAATCTTCAAATGTAATTTTACCTCACAGGAGTTTCTGTTCTGAAGCGCGCTCTCTCTCCACACAGCTGATTCCTGTCAGATCTCAGTTGAAGTGCAAGGCTTCCAGCTGGAGAGCTCGTAACCTAGCAACCAACCGATTGCAAGACTAGAACTGTAACTAACCTTCAGGACTCACAGCGGCCATCTTGGATCTTCTCTTCTTGATTCTTCCTTTGAAATAAGCGCAAGATTACTCTGCAAACCTTCTTCCAGTTTGGGCTTTGCTGTCTCCACTGAGGATATCTCTTTGCTTTTCTCATGCACTTCTTTGATTTGACTTGGCAAGTTTGTGTGGTCATGACAAAGGGTTTTGGTTTGACTTATACTGGGTGCTCCCTTGTGTCTGGACAAAGCTATACCCCTCTGAAGAGCTCTAATGAGAGTGAAACACATGTCAGGGGTTGCTTTACTCATTCCAGGTTGGCTTGGATGGTATTTGACCAGTCCAAAGCTGTAATACTGTGCCTGGAGTGGTAAATGGCTTTTGTCATTTTACAGCTCAGCAAGGATGACACTATGTCAATTCTATGCTTAAAGATTTTGCTGTACAAATGGCAAAAGACTTTATCACTATCTAGCTCGGCGAGGATAGCACTGTGCTAATCCTATGCTTAAAGACTTTGCTAGATAAGCAGACATTTGGGGTGAGCAAATCTAGAGTGTCGCTGGTGTTGCAGGGTGCTCCTTACTAGAGCAGCTCTCCACCTAAAATTGGGAACTTCCCAGAGTTCTCCTTTGTTTTTTGCATATATATATATATATATATATATATATATATATATATATATATTTCTGATGGATACAACTACCTGTGGATTCCTCACCTAATGAATTCTCCCCATGCATTCGACGTAAACTTCTTTCCAGCTCTGCACGTCGGCGAGGACGTCACAATTGCCCGACTCCACGTGGCTCCGCCTGACGTCATTGTGGCAATAAGAGGCCAAAAATGGCATAAACTGACGTCAGCACGCCAGCGAGGGCCTCTTATTGCCACGTTGATGTCAGACGGAGCTGCGTGGAGTCGGGCAATTGTGATATCCTTGCCGACGTGCAGAGCTGGAAAGAAGTTTCCGTCGAATGCTACGCATGGGGAGAATTCATTAGGTGAGGAATCCACAGGTAGCTAGTGTATCCACCAGAAAAAGCGTTACTGAAGGTAAGTAACTTGCTCATATATACACACTAAAGTGACAATACTACGTTATTCTATAGATAGAATACTGTACAATTTATAATACTTCTATATAGCCTATGTATATACATAATACACTGTATAGCGCATTTTATACTGTTAAGTATTTTTTTTTGTAGAGGGGATTTAGGATATGAAATTGCAGCTTTAGTGACCGAAGAAAAAGTGCCAAACAATACTTTTTGTGTACTATAGAACACATTGTAATTGTTGGTGGAAATATCATCAGTGTATACATCTGAGTAACTGTCAAGTGAGATACCACCCAGGTATAGGAAACGTGTTTCGTTTCTCTTTTTTGTCTCTTTTTTTTTTTTTTGTTACTCCACATAGAATGATAGAAATATGTTGTAAATAGTATTCTACCAGGCACCATTAACACTTTGATGAATTGTAGTTCTATCATAAAGTATATGACAGATCTTTAAACATGTCCTTTTTTTGTCATAAAATCAGTTCACTTTAACCATAATTACTAGCTTATGTGGTTCCTTGAAATATTAGTCATTAGGAAACTTGGCGAATAGGTTGTCATCAATATTGCATGTATCCACTGTTCCAACTAATTTTACATTAACCAGTCAGTGCTGGAACACATTCACTATGTTGGACACTGTAAAATGGTGCAATGGTTTAAACCAAGAGTCCCACATTTTTTAAGATTGAGATACTGTAGGAAGTTGGCTCTGTATGTACTATTTCAAAGTAAGAAATAGCGTGCACGGAGTCCAAGGGTTCCCCTTAGAGGTAAGATAGTGGCATAAAAAGAGATAATTCTAATGCTCTGTTTTGTGGTAGTGTGGTCTAGCAGTAGGCTTAAGTAGTGTTAAGCATTTGTTGTACACACACAAGCAATAAATGAGGAACACACACTCAGACAATTCCAGGCCAATAGGTTTTTATATAGAAAAAATATATGTTTGATGGCATGTGTAGCTGCAGATACACATGCTGTGCACATCCCGCCATCTGGTGTTGGGCTCGGAGTGTTACAAGTTGTTTTTCTTCAAAGAAGTCTTTTAGAGTCACGAGACCGAGGGACTCCTCCCATTTCGACTCCATTGCGCATGGGCGTCGACTCCATCTTAGATTGTTTTTTTTCCGCAATCGGGTTCAGACATGTTCCTTTTCGCTCCGTGTTTCGGGTCGGAAAGTTAGTTAGAATCTCGGAAAAATCATCGGTATTGTTTGCGTTCGGTATCGGGTTAGTTACAACAGATCGACACCGAATTGAGAAGAGCTCCGGTGGCCCGTCGGGGTTTTTCGATTCCCGTCGGGGCCTGGTCGGCCCGGCCACGTTTCTCTTCAAGGCTGATGGAACGGACCCCATTCCGCTTCTGTCCAAAATTCCATAGCAAGTATCCATATACAGATCAACACCTGGTCTGTAACTTGTGTTTGTCACCGGAACACAGGGAGGATACTTGTGAGGCCTGTCGAGCGTTTCGGTCGAGGAAGACACTCAGGGACCGAAGAGCAAGAAGACTGCAAATGGCGTCGGCGCCGACAGGACAAGGGTGTTTCGAGGAGGAGGAAGAAACATTCTCCATCCAGGATTCGGACTCGGAGGAGGTCGATCCCGAAGAAACGCCGAAAACCGTGAGTAAGACGTTGAAACAAAAAACTCACAAAAAGACTGCCAAAGCCCAGGGGACGCCACCGCCAACAGGCCATGGCTTAACCCGAAAAGTAGGTGACCGTCCATCGGCACCGAAAAAGGGCGAGCTGGTGTCGAAGTCATCCGACTCCGGTCGAGATACAGGCACGCAGCAATCTCGGGCCCGAGAGAGTGGCTCCGAAAAGATTCGGCACCGAGACAGCGGCACCGAAATTGGTCGGCACGACGCCGAAAAGCAAAAAGATTTTGTCGGAGCCGAAAAAAGCAGCAGAAAAGGTTTCAGTGCCGAAACATCCAGCATCCGAACCGAAAATTAGTTCCTATTCAGAGGAACAAGGACTGTCCTCTCAAATGAAGACACACAGATTTGAAGAGGAATTACAAACAATAGAGCCAGATCACATGCAAAGGCGGCTCTTTATTCAAAAAGATACAGGGAAGATCAGCACTCTTCCCCCAATCAGAATGAAACGAAAACTTGCCTTCCAAAACAAGGACAAGGACAAACAGCCACAAGCAAAAGTGGCTAAACAAATAACACCACCACCATCCCCACATCACTCTCCACAACTATCACCGGTAGCCACTCCACCAATGATGCAATCCCCAACACATACAGGGATGAGTCAAGATGACCCTGACGCATGGGACCTTTACGACGCACCAGTGTCAGACAATAGTCCTCAGTGCTATCCAGCAAGACCCTCGCCACCTGAGGATAGTACAGGCTACATTCAAGTGGTATCAAGGGCAGCAGCATTTCACAATGTCAGCCTTCACTCAGAACCCATTGAAGATGACTTCCTTTTTAATACACTGTCGTCTGCGCACAGTCAATATCAAAGTCTGCCAATGTTGCCCGGAATGCTAAAACACTCCAAACAGGTGTTTGAAGAGCCTGTCAAAGGGAGAGCCATTACTCCAAGAGTAGATAAAAAATATAAACCGCCACCAATAGACCCAGTGTACATCACACAACAGCTATCACCAGACTCTGTTGTAGTTGGAGCAGCGCGCAAAAGAGCCAACTCTCATACTTCAGGAGACGCGCCACCTCCAGATAAAGAGTGTAGAAAATTTGACGCGGCAGGCAAAAGGGTGGCGGCACAGGCAGCAAACCAGTGGCATATTGCAAATTCGCAAGCTTTGCTAGCCAGATATGATAGGGCCCATTGGGACGAGATGCAACACCTTATTGAACACTTGCCAAAGGAGTTTCAAAAAAGAGCGCAGCAAGTGGTCGAAGAGGGACAAAATATCTCCAATAATCAAATTCGATCAGCAATGGATGCTGCAGACACAGCTGCTAGAACTGTCAACACAGCAGTAACGATAAGGAGGCATGCATGGCTGCGTACATCAGGATTTAAACCAGAGATACAGCAAGCTGTGCTGAATATGCCATTCAACGGACAGCAGTTGTTTGGGCCGGAAGTGGACACTGCAATTGAAAAACTTAAAAAAGACACTGACACGGCCAAAGCCATGGGCGCCCTCTACTCCCCGCAGAGCAGAGGCACATTTCGGAAAACACAATTTCGAGGGGGGTTTCGAGGGCAAACCACAGAAGCCACAACCTCACAAACAAAGCCCACTTACCAAAGCCAGTATCAGCGGGGACAATATAGAGGAGGACAGTTTCAAAGAAACAGAGGAAAGTTCCAAAGTCCCAAAACTCCTCAAAACAAACAGTGACTTCAAGGTCACAAATCCCTAACACATAACACCTGTGGGGGGGAGACTAAACAAATTTTACACACATTGGGAGGAAATAACAACAGACACTTGGGTCTTAGCAATTATCCAGCATGGTTATTGCATAGAATTTCTCAAATTCCCTCCAAACGTCCCACCGAAAACACACAATATGTCAAAACAACATATAGATCTTCTAGGACTAGAAGTTCAAGCATTGCTACAGAAAGAAGCAATAGAATTAGTACCAAAAGATCAATTAAACACAGGAGTTTACTCACTGTACTTCCTGATACCCAAAAAGGACAAGAGCCTGAGACCGATACTAGATCTCAGAACATTAAATACCTACATCAAATCAGACCATTTTCACATGGTTACTCTACAAGACGTAATCCCACTGCTCAAACAACAAGACTACATGACAACACTAGACCTAAAGGATGCATATTTCCATATACCAATACATCCTTCACACAGAAAGTACCTAAGGTTTGTATTCCAAGTGATACATTACCAATTCAAAGTGTTGCCATTCGGAATAACAACTGCGCCAAGGGTTTTTACAAAATGCCTGGCAGTAGTAGCTGCACATATCAGAAGGCAGCAAATACATGTGTTCCCATACCTAGATGATTGGTTAATCAAAACCAATACGTTAAAACGGTGTTCACAACACACAAAATATGTCATAGAAACCCTACACAAACTAGGTTTCTCAATCAACTACGCAAAGTCACACCTGCAGCCGTGCCAAACACAGCAATACTTGGGAGCAACAATCAACACAGCAAAAGGGATTGCTACTCCAAGTCCACAAAGAGTACAAACATTTCACAATGTAATGCAAGCCTTGTATCCAAAACAAAAAGTACAAGTCAAAATAATACTGAAACTACTAGGCATGATGTCTTCATGCATAGCCATTGTCCCAAATGCAAGGTTACACATGCGGCCCTTACAACAGTGCCTAGCATCACAATGGTCACAAGCACAGGGTCAGCTTTTAGATATGGTGTTGATAGACCGCCAAACTTACATCTCGCTTCAATGGTGGAACAGTATAAATTTAAACCAAGGGCGGCCTTTCCAAGACCCAGTGCCACAATACGTGATAACAACAGATGCTTCCATGACAGGGTGGGGAGCACACCTCAATCATCACAGCATCCAAGGACAATGGAACATACAGCAAAAACAGTTACACATAAATCACCTAGAACTGTTAGCGGTATTTCTAGCGCTGAAAGCATTTCAACCCATGATAACCCACAAATACATTCTTGTCAAAACAGACAACATGACAACAATGTATTACCTAAACAAACAAGGAGGGACACACTCAACACAGTTGTGTCTCCTAACACAAAAAATATGGCATTGGGCGATTCACAACCACATTCGCCTAATAGCACAATTTATTCCAGGAATTCAGAATCAGTTAGCAGACAATCTCTCACGGGATCACCAACAGATCCATGAATGGGAGATTCACCCCCAAATACTAAACACTTACTTCCAAATTTGGGGAACACCACAAATAGATCTATTTGCAACAAAGGAAAACTCAAAATGCCAAAACTTCGCATCCAGGTACCCACAACATCAGTCTCAGGGCAATGCGCTATGGATGAACTGGTCAAGGATATTTGCTTACGCTTTTCCCCCTCTCCCACTCCTTCCATATCTAGTAAACAAGTTGAGTCAAAACAAACTCAAACTCATACTAATAGCACCAACATGGGCAAGGCAACCTTGGTACACCACACTACTAGACCTGTCAGTAGTACCTCATGTCAAACTACCAAACAGACCAGATCTGTTAACACAACACAAACAACAGATCAGGCATCCAAATCCAGCATCGCTGAATCTAGCAATTTGGCTCCTGAAATCCTAGAATTCGGACACTTACACCTCACACAAGAATGTATGGAGGTCCTAAAACAGGCTAGAAAGCCTACCACTAGACACTGCTATGCAAATAAATAGAAAAGATTTGTCTATTACTGCCATAATAATCAAATTCAACCCTTACACGCATCTACAAAAGATATAGTAGGATACTTACTACATCTGCAAAAAGCAAAACTAGCTTTCTCTTCCATAAAAATACATCTTGCTGCAATTTCAGCTTACCTGCAAATTACGCACTCAACTTCATTATTTAGGATACCAGTCATAAAAGCGTTTATGGAAGGCCTAAAGAGAATTATACCACCAAGAACGCCACCAGTTCCTTCATGGAACCTCAACATTGTCTTAACACGACTCATGGGCCCACCTTTTGAGCCCATACACTCTTGTGAAATGCAATACTTAACGTGGAAAGTTGCATTTTTAATTGCCATCACATCTCTAAGAAGAGTGAGTGAAATTCAAGCGTTTACCATTCAAGAACCATTTATTCAAATACACAAAAATAAAGTTGTTCTACGAACAAATCCCAAATTTTTTCCAAAAGTAATCTCACCGTTCCACTTGAATCAAACGGTAGAATTACCAGTGTTCTTCCCACAGCCAGATTCTGTAGCTGAAAGAGCACTACATACATTAGACATCAAAAGAGCACTAATGTACTACATTGACAGAACAAAACTAATTCGAAAGACAAAACAACTATTTATCGCCTTTCAAAAACCTCATACAGAAAATCCAATTTCAAAACAAGGCATTGCTAGATGGATAGTTAGGTGCATTCAAACCTGCTATCTTAAAGCTAAAAGAGAACTGCCTATTACACCAAAGACACACTCAACCAGAAAGAAAGGTGCTACCATGGCCTTTCTAGGTAATATTCCAATGAACGAAATATGTAAGGCAGCCACATGGTCTACGCCTCATACATTTACCAAGCACTACTGTGTAGATGTGCTAACTGCACAACAAGCAACAGTAGGTCAAGCTGTTTTAAGAACATTATTCCAAACTACTTCAACTCCTACAGGCTGAACCACCCCTTTTGGGGAGATAACTGCTTACTAGTCTATGCCCAGCATGTGTATCTGCAGCTACACATGCCATCGAACGGAAAATGTCACTTACCCAGTGTACATCTGTTCGTGGCATTAGTCGCTGCAGATTCACATGCGCCCACCCGCCTCCCCGGGAGCCTGTAGCCGTTTAGAAGTAGATCTTAAACATTTGTACATTTGTAAATAGATTACTTGAAACTTTATTATGTACATACGCATTCACTCCATTGCATGGGCACTATTACTAGCATACAGAACTCCTACCTCACCCTCTGCGGGGAAAACAATCTAAGATGGAGTCGACGCCCATGCGCAATGGAGTCGAAATGGGAGGAGTCCCTCGGTCTCGTGACTCGAAAAGACTTCTTCGAAGAAAAACAACTTGTAACACTCCGAGCCCAACACCAGATGGCGGGATGTGCACAGCATGTGAATCTGCAGCGACTAATGCCACGAACAGATGTACACCGGGTAAGTGACATTTTCCTTTCTTAAGAACCACAGGTTCAAGATTTACAAACAATACTTTAAATGAAAGGTATTTCACGCAAGTATCTTAGGAACTTTGAATCATCACCATAGCATGTACAGTTTTGGCAAAAATGGCAATAAGCTATTTTAAAAATGGACACAGTGCAAAAATCAACAGTTCCTGGGGGAGGTAAGTATTTGTTAGGTTCATAGGTAAGTAAAGCACTTACAGGGTTCAAAGTTGGGTCCAAGGTAGCCCACCGTTGGGGGTTTAAGGCAACCCCAAAGTTACCAAACCAGCAGCTCAGGGTCGGTCAGGTGCAGAGGTCAAAGTGGTGCCCAAAACACATAGGCTTCAAGGAAATAGGGGTGCCCTGGTTCCAGTCTGCCAGCAGGTAAGTACCCGCGACTTTGGAGGGCAGACCAGGGGGGTTTTGTAGGGCACTGGGGGGGACACAAGTCGGCACAGAAAGTACACCCTCAGCGGCACAGGGGCGGCCGGGTGCAGAGTGCAAACAGGCGTCGGGTTTGCAGTAGGGTTCAATAGGAGACCCGGGGGTCTCTTCAGCGATGCAGGCAGACAAGGGGGGGGGGGCTCCTTGGGGTAGCCACCACCTGGGCTAGGAAGAGGACCGCCTGGGGGTCGCTCCTGCACTGGAGTTTGGTTCCTTCACGTCCTGGGGGCTGCGGGTGCAATGTGTTTACCAGGCGTCGGGTTCCTTGAATCAGGCAGTCGCGGTCAGGGGGAGCCTCTGGATTCCCTCTCCAGGCGTCGCTGCGGGGGCTCAGGGGGGTCAACTCTGGCTACTCACGGGCTCGCAGTCGCCGGGGAGTCCTCCCTGTAGAGTTAGTTTTCCGCAAGTCGAGCCGTGGGCGTCGGGTGCAGAGTGGAAAGTCTCACACTTCTGGAGGGAAACGTGTGGTCTTTAAAAGTTGCTTCTTTGTTGCAAAGTTGCAGTTTCTATGGAACAGGGACGCTGTCCTCTATAGTTTCTTGGTCCTTTTAGATGCAGGGTAGTCCTCTGAGGCTTCATAGGTCGCTGGACCCTGGGGGACGCGTCACTGTTGCAGTTCTTCTCGAAGTGGGGAGACAGGCCGGTAGGGCTGGGGCCAAAGCAGTTGGTGTCTCCGTCTTCTCTGCAGGCTTCAGGTCAGCAGTCCTTCTTCGTCTTCAGGTTGCAGGAATCTGTCTTCCTAGGTTCTGGGGGCCCCTAAATACTCAATTTAGGGGTGTGTTTAGGTCTGGGAGGATAGTAGCCAATGACTACTAGCCCTGAGGGTGGCTACACCCTCTTTGTGCCTCCTCCCGGTGGGGAGGGGGTCACATCCCTAATCCTATTGGGGGAATCCTCCATCTGCAAGATGGAGGATTTCTAAAAGTCAGAGTCACCTCAGCTCATGATACCTTAGGGGTTGTCCTGACTGGCCAGTGACTCCTCCTTGTTTTTCTCATTATCTCCTCCAGCCTTGCTGCCAAAAGTGGGGGCAGTGGCCGGAGGGACGGGCATCTCCACTAGCTGGGATGCCCTGTGGCGCTGTAACAAAGGGGGTGAGCGTTTGAGGCTCACCGCCAGGTGTTACAGTTCCTGCAGGGGGAGGTGTGAAGCACCTCCACCCAGTACAGGCTTTGTTACTGGTCACAGAGTGACAAAGGTACTCTCCCCATGTGGCCAGCAACATGTCTGGTGTGTGGCAGGCTGGCAAAAACTAGTCAGCCCACACTGGAAGTCGGGTATGTTTTCAGGGGGCATCTCTAAGATGTCCTCTGGGTGTATTTCACAATAAAATATACACTGGCATCAGTGTGCATTTATTGTGCTGAGAAGTTTGATACCAAACCTCCCAGTTTTCAGTGTAGCCATTATGGTGCTGTGGAGTTCATGTATGACAGACTCCCAGACCATATACTCTTATGAATACCCTGCACTTACAATGTCTAAGGTTTTGCTTAGACACTGTAGGGGCATAGTGCTCATGCACCTATGCCCTCACCTGTGGTATAGTGCACCCTGCCTTAGGGCTGTAAGGCCTGCTTGAGGGGTGACTTATCTATGCAATAGGCAGTGTGAGGTTGGCATGGCACCATGAGGGGAGTGCCATGTCGACTTATTCATTTTCTCCCCACCAGCACACACAAGCTGGGAAGCAGTGTGCATGTGCTGAGTGAGGGGTCCCCAGGGTGGCATAAGACATGCTGCAGCCCTTAGAGACCTCCCCAGGCATCAGGGCCCTTGGTACCAGGGGTACCAGTTACAAGGGACTTACCTGGATGCCAGGGTGTGCCAATTGTGGAGACAAAAGTACAATTTAGGGAAAGAACACTGGTGCTGGGGCCTGGTTAGCAGGCCTCAGCACACTTTCAAATCATAACTTGGCATCACAAAGGCAAAAAGTCAGGGGGTAACCATGCCAAGGGGGCATTTCCTTACACAACCCCTCCCCCCCAAACAAAAGAGGATGAGACTAACCTTTCCCAAGAGAGTCTTCATTTTCTAAGTGGAAGAATCTGGAAAGGCCATCTGCATTGGCATGGGCAGTCCCAGGTCTGTGTTGCACTATAAAGTCCATTCCCTGTAGGGAGAAGGACCACCTCAAAAGTTTTGGATTTTCACCTTTCATTTGCATTAGCCATCTGAGAGGTCTGTGGTCAGTTTGAACTACAAAGTGAGTACCAAGGAGGTATGGTCTCAGCTTCTTCAGGAACCAAACCACAGCAAAGGCCTCCCTCTCAATGTCACTCCAACACTGCTCCCTGGGGAGTAACCTCCTGCTAATGAAAGCAACAGGCTGGTCAAGGCCATCATCATTTGTTTGGGACAAAACTGCCCCTATCCCATGTTCAGAGGCATCAGTCTGCACAATGAACTGCTTGGAGTAATCTGGAGCTTTTAGAACTGGTGCTGTGCACATAGCTTGTTTCAGGGTGTCAAATGCCTGTTGGTATTCTAAATAGTCCAGTTTACCTTTTTAGGCATTTTCTTGGAGGTAAGTTCTGTGAGGGGTGTCACTATTGATCCATATCCCTTCACAAACCTCCTGTAGTAGCCAGTCAAGCCAAGAAATGCCCTGACTTGAGTCTGGGTTTTTGGAGCCACTGAGTCCAAAATAGTCTGGATCTTGGGTTGGAGTGGCTGAACTTGCCCTCCACCTACAAGGTGTCCCAAGTAAACTACGGTTCCCTGCCCTATCTGACATTTGGATGCCTTGATAGAGAGGCCTGCTGCTTGCAGGGCCTGCAAAACCTTCTTCAGGTGGACCAGGTGATCCTGCCAGCTGGAGCTAAAGACAGCAATATCGTCAAGATAAGCTGCACTAAAGGACTCCAAGCCAGCAAGGACTTGATTCACCAACCTTTGGAAGGTGGCAGGGGCATTCTTTAAGCCAAAGGGCATTACAGTGAACTGATAATGCCCATCAGGTGTGGAGAATGCTGTCTTTTCTTTTGCTCCTGGTGCCATTTTTATTTGCCAGTACCCTGCTGTCAAGTCAAAGGTAATTAAGTATCTGGCAGCACCCAATTTATCAATTAACTCATCTGCCCTTGGAATGGGATGGGCATCTGTCTTGGTGACAGAATTAAGTCCTCTGTAGTCCACACAAAACCTCATCTCTCTCTTGCCATCCTTGGTGTGAGGTTTGGGGACTAAGACCACTGGGCTAGCCCAAGGGCTGTCCGAGTGCTCAGCGACTCCCAATTCCAGCATCTTGTGGACTTCCACTTTGATGCTTTCCTTAACTTGGTCAGACTGTCTGAATATTTTGTTTTTGACAGGCATGCTGTCTCCTGTGTCCACATCATGGGTACACAGGTGTGTCTGACCAGGGGTTAGGGAAAAGAGCTCAGCAAACTGTACCCTGCTGTCCAGTCAAAGGTAATTAAGTATCTGGCAGCACCCAATTTATCAATTAACTCATCTGCCCATGGAATGGGATGGGCATCTGTCTTGGTGACAGAATTAAGTCCTCTGTAGTCCACACAAAACCTCATCTCTCTCTTGCCATCCTTGGTGTGAGGTTTGGGGACTAAGACCACTGGGCTAGCCCAAGGGCGGTCAGAGTGCTCAGTGACTCCCAATTCCAGCATCTTGTGGACTTCCACTTTGATGCTTTCCTTAACTTGGTCAGACTGTCTGAATATTTTGTTTTTGACAGGCATGCTGTCTCCTGTGTCCACATCATGGGTACACAGGTGTGTCTGACCAGGGGTTAGGGAAAAGAGCTCAGCAAACTGTTGTAAGACCTTCCTACAGTCAGCTTGCTGTTGGCCAGAGAGGGCGTCTGAATAGATCGCTCCATCTACTGAGCCATCTTTAGGGTCAGTGGAGAGGATATCAGGGAGAAGTTCACCCTCAGCTTCCTGGTCCGCGTCTATAACCGTTAACATGTTTACATCTGCCCTGTCATGAAAGAGTTTGAGGCGGTTCACATGGATCACCCTTTGGGGGTCCTGCTAGTGCCCAGGTCTACCAGGTAGGTGACCTGACTCTTCCTCTCTAGCACTGGGTAAGGGCCACTCCATCTGTCCTGAAGTGCCCTGGGTGCCACAGGCTCCAGAACCCAGACTTTCTGCCCTGGTTGAAACTCAACCATAGCAGCCTTTTGGTCATACCACATCTTCTGGAGTTGTTGGCTGGCCTCAAGGTTTTTACTTGCCTTTTCCATGTACTCTGCCATCCTGGAACGTAGGCCTAGTACATAGTCCACTATATCTTGTTTAGGCTCATGAAGAGGTCCCTCCCAGCCTTCTTTTACAAGAGCTAGTGGTCCCCTGACAGGATGGCCAAACAGAAGTTCAAAGGGGGAAAACCCTACTCCCTTCTGAGGCACCTCTCTGTAGGTGAAAAGCAGACATGGCAAGAGGACATCCCATCTCCTTTTGCGGTTTTCAGGGAGCCCCATGATCATGCCTTTCAATGTCTTGTTGAATCTTTTCACAAGCCCATTGGTTTGTGGATGGTATGGTGTGGTGAATTTGTAAGTCACCCCACACTCATTCCACATGTGCTTCAGGTATGCTGACATGCAGTTGGTACCTCTGTCAGACACCACTTTCTTAAGAAATCCCACTCTGGTAAAGATACCAATGAGTGCTTTAGCTACTGCAGGGGCAGTAGTGGACCTAAGGGGAATTGCTTCAGGGAATCTAGTAGCATGATCCACTACTACTAGTATGTATTGGTTCCCTGAGGCTGTGGGAGGTTCAAGTGGACCCACTATGTCTACACCCACTCCTTCAAAGGGACCCCCACCACTGGAAGTGGAATGAGGGGGGGCTTTGGGTGTCCACCTGTCTTACCACTGGCTTGACAGGTGGCACAGGAGACACAAAACTCCTTTACCTTCTGGGACATGTTGGGCCAATAGAAATGGTTGACTAATCTCTCCCAAGTCTTGGTCTGTCCCAAATGCCCAGCAAGAGGAATATCATGAGCTAAGGTAAGAATGAACTCCCTAAACTCCTGAGGCACTACCACTCTCCTAGTGGCACCAGGTTTGGGATCTCTTGCCTCAGTGTAAAGGAGTCCATCTTCCCAATAGACTCTATGTTCCTGTTATTTTTCCTTTGGACTCTTCAGCAGCTTGCTGCCTAAGGCCTTCAAGAGAGGGACAGGTTTCTTGTCCCTTACACAACTGTTCCCTTGAGGGCCCCCCTGGGCCTAGGAGCTCAACCTGATAAGGTTCTAACTCAGTGGGCTCAGTTCCCTCAGAGGGCAGAACTTCTTCCTGGGAAGAGAGGTTATTTTTCTTTTGTTGTGTTGAAGCTGGTTCCCCAGTCTTCTTTCCTTTTCTGTTGGAGGATTGGGCCATTACTCAAGGCTCCAACACCACTTTTTCACCCTGTGCTCTGCACTGTGCCCTTGTCTTGACACACACCAGTTCAGGGATACCCAGCATGGCTGCATTGGTTTTGAGTTCTACCTCAGCCCATGCTGAGGACTCCAGGCCGTTTCCAAGCAAACAGTCTACTGGGATATTTGAGGAGACTACCACCTGTTTCAGGCCAGTGACCCCTCCCCATTCTAAAATTACCATAGCCATGGGATGTACTTTAGTCTGATTGTCAGCGTTGGTGACTGGATAAGTTTGTCCAGTCAGGTATTGTCCTGGGGAAACCAGTTTGTCTGTCACCATTGTGACACTGGCACCTGTATCCCTCAGGCCTTCTACACTAGTCCCATTAAACAAGAGTTGCTGCCTGTATTTTGGCATATTAAGGGGCCAGGCAGCCAGTGTGGCTAAGTCTACCCCACCCTCAGAAACTAATGTAGCTTCAGTGTGAACCCTGATTTGCTCTGGGCACACTGTTGATCCCACCTGGAGACTGGCTATTCCAGTGCTAACTGGAGTAGAGTTTGAAGTGGAACCTTTCTTGGGACAGGCCTTGTCTCCAGTTTGGTGTCCCTGCTGATTACAGCTACGACACCAGGCCTTTTTGGGATCAAAGTTTTTACCTTTGTACCCAAAATTGGATTGTGAAGAGGCTTTGGACCCTCCCTCCTGAGCAGGTTTTTGGGGCCCTGTAGAAGACTGTTTACTTTTACCCTTGGATGTCTCAACACTTTTCCCCTGGGGAGTCTTTGTGACCCTTCTCTTTTGGTCACCCCCCTGTGGAAGTCTTGGTCACCCTAGTCTTGACCCAATGGTCCGCCTTCTTTCCCAATTCTTGGGGAGAAATTGGACCTAGGTCTACCAGATGCTGATGCAGTTTATCATTGAAACAATTACTTAAAAGGTGTTCTTTCATAAACAGACTGTACAGCTCATCAAAATCATTTACACCACTGCCATTAATCCAACCATCCAGTGTTTTGACTGAGAAGTCAACAAAATCAACCCAGGTCTGGCTCGAGGATTTTTGAGCCCCCCTGTACCTAATCCTGTACTCCTCAGTTGATAATCCAAAGCCCTCAATCAGGGTAGCCTTCATGAGGTCATAGGATTCTGCGTCTTTGCCAGAGAGTGTGATGAGTCTATCCCTACACTTTCCAGTGAACATTTCCCAAAGGAGAGCACCCAGTGAGATTTGTTTACTTTTCTGGTTGCACAAGCCCTCTCAAAAGCTGTGAACCATTTGGTGATGTCATCACCATCTTCCTATTTAGTTACAAACCCTTTAGGGATTTTCAACATGTCAGGAGAATCTCTGACCCTATTTATGTTGCTGCCACCATGGATGGGACCAAAACCCATCTCTTGTCTTGACCTTTCTATGGCTAGAAGCTGTCTATCTAAAGCCAATCTTTTGACCATCCTGGCTAACAGGAGGTCAACTTCATTGAGGCTGCCCTCAATGCTTCCAGAGCTGTTGGACTGTCCTGTGAGAGAAGCAGCATCTCTGACTATCACTTGTGGAGACAGGGTTGGAGAAACCCTGCTCTCCCTAACTAGGAGTGGGGGTGGGAATTCCTCCACATCACTAGCTTCCCCCTCTGGGAAGGTATCATCAGAGGGGTTGTTTTTAGCAAACTCTGCCAAAAGCTCCTGGAGCTGTACTTTGGTAGGGTTTGAACCAGTTTCAATCTTTTTGATTTTGCAGAGAGACCTTAACTCTGACATCCTAAGATGCAGGTAAGGGGTGAGGTTGAGTTCCATCACTATCTCTTCTGCAGTAGACATTATGTTTCTAAAAGTTGGAATACTTTTTAAGAATCTAAAACTATCTCTAGAACTTAATTCAAATTTGTACAAAACTTTTAAACACCAAAAGTAATGCTAACAGGGACTAACACAAGGCCCTAGCAGGACTTTTAAAAATTTCGAAAAATAGCTCAAATTTCAAAAATCAGTTTCTAATGACAATTTTTGGAATTTAGTCATGTGATCAGGTATTGGCTGAGTAGTCCAGCAAATGCAAAGTCTTGTACCCCACCCCGATCCACCAATGTAGGAAGTTGGCTCTGTATGTACTATTTCTGATGGATACAACTACCTGTGGATTCCTCCCCTTATGAATTCGATCCTTGCGCCAGCATCCGACGGAAAGTCTTCTTCCTAGCTGTCTACGAGGACGTCATAATGGCACGGCTCCGCGTGACTTCGTCTGACATCAGCGTGCCAATAAGAGGTCCCCGTCGGCGTACTAACGTCAGTTTTTCCTTTTTCCGTGCATTCGACTTCAACGGTTTTTCTTCCTGGCCCGTTGGTTACTGTAGCGATCTCTTGAAGTTACAATGTCGCCTCCGAAGAAGTCTGGGTTTAAGCCGTGTAGGGAATGCGGGGGTCGGATGTCAGTGACCGACCCCTATTCGGATTGTATTTGGTGTTTGACCTCTGAGCATGATGTGGAAGGCTGTTCTTCGTGCCAGAGCATGAATCCGAAAGCTCTGAAGGAACGAGAAGCGAAGAAGGTTTCTTCCCATGCTTCTCCCAAAAAGCATAAGAAGCGGCGTCATCATGACTCCTGGCGCCGTCAGGACTCTCGGCGCCGGTCGGAGCGGAGCCGATCGAGGAGTCGTTTGAGGTCGAGGTCTCGTTCGTCACGGCGCCAGAAGACGTGGGAAATGAGTCCTACGGTCACGCCTCAGCCGGAGAGTCCGGGGTTGTCACCGGCGCCTTCAGTCTATGAGGTCACTCAAGGTAGTCCTCGTTTCTCACCGGCGCCGAGGGATCCTGATGTTCCCCAGACGTCTACACAGCAGTACCCAGCGTTCCCGACTCCAGGGACGGATCCGGCCGCATTCTTGAATGCGATGTATGCTGTGTTTCAAGCCATGGCCCCTGCTGGTGCACCGGCGGGTCCCACGGGGCCATTGGCATTCAATTTGGGCTCGCCGGCGTCGTACAGGGCTGCTCCATTCATGCCCTTCTGCCCTTCAGAGCCTGGTGGTCTGGCGCCGGGGGTTTCCCCTGGCAGGAGTCCTTCTCCTGGGACCGTGGATCCGTCGGCTTCTCGTCCTACTCCTTCTCCGCGCCATCCGGCGTCATTGGTGGCCTCATCCAGACCGGCTCCATCTCCTTCTGCACATTCGGCGTCGAGGAGGTCATCTGCCGACTTCGGGCCGGCGCCGGTTGAATCCGGGAGCCTTCCGGAACCAATTCAAGGTCTGAGATCATCGGCGTCGATGGAGTCCTTGTCGACGCCAGCTCTGGAAACGCATTTAAGATCTCGAAGGAAGGCGTTGAGGCTTCTGGAGGAAGAGGAATACAGAAGGCTTGAGGAAGGTGAGATAGAGCCTTCTGATGATTTCCAAGGACTTGCCACTGCAAGTGGATTGGATACTTCCCCAGAGTGGGACATTGCTTCTCCGGGGGAGTTTACTGAGGAGGCCGCCTCCTTCCATGCCATGGTGAGGAAGGCAGCTGATTACCTGGATTTGCCTTTGTCCTCGGCAGAAGTCAAAACTAACCTGCTCACAGAGGTTCTTCATCCTTCTTCCTCCAGTGCTGACCCCTTGTTGCCTTTTAATGAGGCGTTGACTGAGCCTATTATGGACCTGTGGAAAAAGCCGGTGACATCTCCTGCGGTGAACAGGGCAGTGGCGAGAAGGCATAGGAGTGCCCCAGGAGATCCATCATTTCTATCTTGTCACCCGACTCCGGAGAGTTTGGTGGTTTAGGCATCATGTTCTGCAAAATCTGCCCCCGGTACATTCCCTGGTGTTCCAACAGACAGAGAATCCAAGAGGATGGAGCAATCCTCAAAGAAAATCTTCTCTTCTTGCAGCATGGCCTTGAAAGCTACCAATTCCACTTGTGTGCTAGGCAGATACATTCATGCCCTTATGGACTCTGCGAAGGAGATGGCAAAAGATCTGCCACAGGAAGGGCGAAAATCTTTTGGGGCCCTTTTCTTGGATGCGCAAGCGGCTGCACAGCAGATTATTCAATCTGGCCTGGATACTACGGATTCTATAGCCAGGGCCATGGGAACATCGGTGGCTACGAGAAGGCATGCCTGGCTAAGGTCTTCGGGTTTCTCGTCGGTTGTACAATCCACTTTAATGGACCTTCCATTTGATGGGGAAAAGCTGTTTGGGGACAAGGCAGATTCTGCCCTTGAACGGTTTAAGGACTGTCAGGCTACAGCGAAGTCCCTGGGTTTGCAAACCCCTTCTGCTACATTGTACAGGCCTTTTCGTAGGTTTCGAGGGTTTGCTAGAGGTTCTTCCTTTCGTAGATCTCAATCTTTTGCCCAACAACCTACCAACCCGCCCTATCGTGCCTTCAGAGGGCGAGGTAGGGGCAGGGCTAGAGGTCCAGCCCAGCAGCTCTCTTCTTCTTCTTCATCCTCCTCGGGTGGACAGCAGCAGAAGCAGCCCTAGTTTTCCCCACTTTATCAGTCACACTTCTCCTGTAGGAGGAAGATTGAGTCTTTTTCTGCAACAATGGAGGTCAATTACAACAAACTTGTGGGTGCTAGGAATTGTGGAAAAGGGCTATGCTCTCCCCTTTCAGGAGTTTCCTCCTCCCTTCCCTCGCCGTCCCTCCTTTTGTTCAGAAGAACATCTTCTGTTGTTGCAACAGGAGGTTGTAGTCATGTTGGCAAAGGGCGCTATAGAGTTGGTACCGTTGCAGGAAAGGGGTCAGGGGTGTTATTCAAGGTATTTCCTGATTCCCAAACGGACGGTCGTCTAAGGCCGATCCTAGACTTGAGGATTTTGAATTTGTTCCTCAAGCAGGAAAAATTCAAAATGCTGACCCTAGCGCAGGTGCTGTTGGCGTTGAACGAAGGAGACTGGATGGTGTCTGTCGACTTGCAGGACGCGTACTTTCATGTTCCCATAGTCAAGTCGCACAGGAAGTATCTCCGTTTTGTGGTCGGATCGCAGCATTACCAGTTTGCGGTCCTCCCGTTTGGTCTTACTTCAGCACCAGGGGTCTTCACAAAGGTGATGGCAGTTGTTGCAGCACATCTCAGAAAGAGGGAGGTAGCGTTTTTTCCCTACCTGGACGATTGGTTGATCAAAGCCAAGTCTCCAGAGATTGTGTTGTCTCATCTGCGAATGACAACGCAGTTGTTGTTCGATCTGGGTTTTTCGGTGAACGTACCCAAGTCTCACCTGGAGCCCTCTCAATGCCTCCTGTTCATAGGCGCAGTATTGGACACGACAAGGTTTCGGGCCTACCCCCCGCCTCAGCGGGTGCGGGACATTCAGGCACTGATTCCTTTGTTTCTAAGAGGAGCAGCAGTTCCAGTCCTCAAAGTCTTACGCCTGCTAGGTCTGTTTGCTTCTTGCATTCTGTTGGTCACTCATGCTCGCTGGCATATGAGGGCTCTTCAGTGGTGTCTCCGCAGACAGTGGTTCCAGCACAAAGGGGATCTCAGGGATTCAATAAAGATCTCCAGGGACGCTGTAGCGGATCTTCATTGGTGGTCAGTGGACGACAACCTTTCCCAAGGGAAACCGTTTTCACTACCACCTCCGGTGGCCACAGTGATATCGGATGCTTCCACTCTAGGGTGGGGAGCTCATCTGGGGGACCTGGAGATCAAGGGTCGTTGGTCTCCAGTGGAACAGATGTTGCATATCAATCTGTTGGAATTGCGGGCTGTACGTTTGGCGCTCAAGGCCTTCCTCCCTTCCCTTCGCGGTCAGTCAGTTCAGATCCTGACGGACAACACTACCCAGATGTGGTATATAAACAAGCAAGGAGGAGTAGGGTCGTATCTTCTTTGCCGGGAAGCCCTACGACTCTGGTCCTGGGCTCAGGACCATCGGATTTGCTTGATGGCAAATCATTTGGCCAGAGTGTTGAATGTACGTGCGGACGTTCTCCGTCGTCACTTCTCATTAGATCACGAGTGGCGTCTCCATCCGGATGTAGTCCTCCACATCTTCGAGGTGTGGGGTACTCCTCAGGTGGATTTATTTGCCACTCAGGAGAACGCGCATTGCTCGTTATTCGGCAGCCTCCAGTATCCGATGCAAGGGGCGTTGGGGGACGCGTTTCAGATGTCCTGGAATGGCCAGTTGCTTTACGTGTTTCCCCCCACACCTTTGATTCCTCGGGTTTTGAGGAAGGTTCGTCAAGACCGGGCCCAAGTCATATTGGTAGCACCGGACTGGCCGAGAAGGGTATGGTATACAGACCTACTTCAACTCTCTCAGTGCCCTCCGCTCCGTCTCCCGCTCAGGGCAGATCTCCTCTCTCAATCGCAGGGGCAGGTTCTACACCCCCACTTCCAGAGCTTGCACCTTCATGCCTGGAGATTGAACGGGCAACCTGAGTTCTTTTTCTCTCCCACCGGATGTAGTGGATGTTATACTATCGTCCAGGCGACACTCCACTAAGTCTATTTATGCCGGAAGGTGGGCAAAATTTGTGTTGTGGTGTGGAGAGAACCAAAAAGATCCTTTAAAGGCCCATCTTTCAGATGTACTTTTGTTTGTTCTCAGTTTGGCGAAGAAAGGCTGTGCTATAGCTACAGTTAAGGGTTATTTGGCAGCTCTGTCGGCGTTTCTTTGCCTTCAGGATCAGCCATCTTTATTCAAGTCTCCCATTGTACATAGGTTCCTTCAGGGTTTGGTGAATAGCTTTCCTCCTACTCCTTTTCACATGCCTCTGTGGGACTTAAATCTTGTTTTAACATTTTTTATGGGTTCGCCTTTCGAGCCCATGCATTCATGTCCATTGAGATATTTAGCTTTCAAGACTGTTTTCTTGATCGCGATTACTTCTGCTAGAAGGATTGGTGAGCTTCAGGTGCTCTCAGTTAAGCCTCCTTTCACTGTGTTTTTCCCTGATAAAGTGGTTTTAAAAACCAGGGCTGCTTTTCTGCCGAAAGTTGTCACCCCTTTTCATTTGGGGCAGAATATCACTCTTCCTGCTTTTTACCCTCCTTCCCACCCGTCTAAAGAAGAAGAGAGACTCCATAGGTTGGATCCTAAGAGGGCCCTGAGTTTTTATCTTGAAAGAACTAAAGACTTTCGTTTGGATGAGCAACTGTTTGTTGGGTATGCTGGTCAACAAAAAGGCAGAGCTGTACAGAAAAGGACACTCTCCAGGTGGGTCATCTTCTGTATAAAGATCTGTTACTCTTTGGCAAAAAAGGTCCCTCCTGAAGGTATCAGGGCCCACTCGACTAGGGCTAAATCCGCATCTTCGGCTTTGGCGAGGGGAGTTCCATTGATAGACATATGTAAAGCGGCAACTTGGGCGTCCCTCCATACTTTCGTGAAACATTACTGTTTAGACTCCAAGATGAGGAGGGACGGTCACTTTGCTCGCTCGGTATTGCAAGATTTCTTGGTGTAATCAAGAGGGCACCCACCACGGAGTGCGGGACTGCTTGGGACTCTATTCATAAGGTGAGGAATCCACAGGTAGTTGTATCCATCAGAAGAACAAGTTACTTACCTTCGGTAACGCTTTTTCTGGTGGATACACTGACTACCTGTGGATTCCTCACGGTCCCTCCCGCCTCCCCGTTGCCTGCCTGGTTACACTCTTATCTTGCAGTATTTAGGTTTATATTTATATATATATGAAAGTGCATATATATGTATATTTATATGTATATAGTGATATTTCTCTATTTATTTTGTATATTTATGTATCCCAGCTTTCAATAAGAATGGATTATTTAAAGGATCAAGGTTTTTGTGTGTGTATATCTTTCTATATTATTTATCAATTTTCATGGTCGGTTTACTCCTATTTGCTTTAAAGGCACGAAAAAAGTGAGGTGAAACTGACGTTAGTACGCCGACGGGGACCTCTTATTGGCACTCCGACGTCAGACGGAGTCACGCATAGCCGTGCCATTATGACGTCCTCGTCGACGTAGACAGCTAGGAAGAAGACTTTCCGTCGGATGCTGGCGCAAGGATCGAATTCATAAGGTGAGGAATCCACAGGTAGTCAGTGTATCCACCAGAAAAAGCGTTACCGAAGGTAAGTTCCTTGTTCTTCAAAGTGAGAAATAGCATGCACAGAGTCCAAGGGTTCCCCTTAGAGGTAAGATAGTGGCAAAAAGAGATAATTCTAATGCTCTAGTTTTGTGGTAGTGTGGTCGAGCAGTAGGCTTATCAGAGGGTAGTGTTAAGCATTTGTTGTACACACACAGGCAATACATGAGGAACACACACTCAAAGACAATTCCAGGCCAATAGGTTTTTATATAGAAAAATATATTTTCTTAGTTTATTTTAAGAACCACAGATTCAAGATTTACAAACAATACTTTAAATGAAAGGTATTTCACTTAGGAACTTTGAATTAGCAAAATAGCATATACAGTTTTCACACAAATGGCAATAAGCTATTTTAAAACAGGACACAGTGCAATTTTCAACAGTTCCTGGGTGATGGTAAGTGTTTGTTAGTTTTGCAGGTAAGTAAACCACCTACAGGGTTCAAAGTTGGGTCCAAGGTAGCCCACCGTTGGGGGTTCAGAGCAACCCCAAAGTTACCACACCAGCAGCTCAGGGCCGGTCAGGTGCAGAGGTCAAAGTGGTGCCCAAAACGCATAGGCGTCAATGGAGAAGGGGGTGCCCCGGTTCCAGTCTGCCAGCAGGTAAGTACCTGCATCTTCGGAGGGCAGACCAGGGGGGTTTTGTAGGGCACCGGGGGGGACATGAGTCAGCACAAAAAGTACACCCTCAGCGGCACGGGGGCGGCCGGGTGCAGTGTGTAAACAGGCGTCGGGTTTGCAATGGAGTTCAATGGGAGACCCAGGGGTCTCTTCAGCGAAGCAGGCAGGCAAGGGGGCGGGGGGCTCCTCGGGGAAGCCACCACCTGGGCAAGGGAGAGGGCCACCTGGGGGTCGCTTCTGCACTGCAGGTCGGATCCTTCAGGTCCTGGGGCCTGCGGGTGCAGTGTCTTTACCAGGCGTCTGGTTCTTTGAAGCAGGCAGTCGCGGTCAGGGGGAGCCTCTGGATTCCCTCTGCAGGCGTCTCTGGGGGGGGTCAACTCTGGCTACTCACAGGGTCGCAGTCGCTGGGGAGTCCTCCCTGTAGTGTTGTTTCTCCGCAGGTCGAGCCGGGGGCGTCGGGTGCAGAGTGCAAAGTCTCACGCTTCCGGCGGGAAATGTGTTGTCTTTTAAAAGTTGCTTCTTTGTTGCAAAGATGTTTCTTCTTTGGAGCAGAGCCGCTGTCCTCGGGAGTTCTTGATCCTTTTAGATGCAGGGTAGTCCTCTGAGGCTTCAGAGGTCGCTGGACCCTGTGGAACGCGTCGCTGTTGCAGTTTTTCTTGAAGTGGGGAGACAGGCCGATAGGGCTGGGGCCAAAGCAGTTGGTGTCTCCGTCTTCTCTGCAGGGCTTTCAGGTCAGCAGTCCTTCTTCATCTTAGGTTGCAGGAATCTATCTTGCTAGGTTCTGGGAGCCCCTAAATACTCGATTTAGGGGTGTGTTTAGGTCTGGGGGTTAGTAGCCAAAGGCTACTAGCCCTGAGGGTGGCTACACCCTCTTTGTGCCTCCTCCCTGAGGGGAGGGGGGCACATCCCTAATCCTATTGGGTGAATCCTCCATCTGCAAGATTGAGGATTTCTAAAAGTCAGAGTCACCTCAGCTCAGGACACCTTAGGGGCTGTCCTGACTGGCCAGTGACTCCTCCTTGTTTTTCTCATTATCTCCTCCGGCCTTGCCGCCAAAAGTGGGGCCGTGGCCGGAGGGGGCGGGCAACTCCACTAACTGGAGTGCCCTGGGGTGCTGTAACAAAGGGGGTGAGCCTTTGAGGCTCACCGCCAGGTGTTACAGTTCCTGCAGGGGGAGGTGAGAAGCACCTCCACCCAGTACAGGCTTTGTTACTAGCCACAGAGTGACAAAGGCACTCTCCCCATGTGGCCAGCAACATGTCTGGTGTGTGGCAGGCTGCTAAAACTAGTCAGCCCACACGGGTAGTCTGGTATGGTTTCATGGGGCATCTCTAAGATGCCCTCTGGGGTGTATTTCACAATAAAATGTACACTGGCATCAGTGTGCATTTATTGTGCTGAGAAGTTTGATACCAAACTTCCCAGTTTTCAGTGTAGCCATTATGGTGCTGTGGAATTCGTGTATGACAGACTCCTAGACCATATACTCTTATGGCTACCCTGCACTTACAATGTCTAAGGTTTTGCTTAGAAGCTGTAGGGGCATAGTGCTCATGCACTTATGCCCTCACCTATGGTATAGTGCACCCTGCCTTAGGGCTGTAAGGCCTGCTAGAGGGGTGATTTATCTATGCCATAGGCAGTGTGAGGTTGTTATGACACCCTGAGGGGAGTGCCATGTCGACTTATTCATTTTCTCCCCACCAGCACACACAAGCTGGCAAGCAGTGTGTCTGTGCTGAGTGAGGGGTCTCCAGGGTGGCATAAGACATGCTGCAGCCCTTAGAGACCTTCCCTGGCATCAGGGCCCTTGGTACCAGGGGTACCAGTTACAAGGGTCTTACCTGGATGCCAGGGTGTGCCAATTGTGGAAACAAAGGTACAGGTTAGGGAAAGAACACTGGTGCTGGGGCCTTGTTAGCAGGCCTCAGCACACTTTCAAATCATAACTTGGCATCATCAAAGGCAAAAAGTCAGGGGGTAACCATGCCAAGGAGGCATTTTCTTACAAGGGGTGACTTATCTATGCCATAGGCAGTGTGAGGTTGGCATGGCACCCTGAGGGGAGTGCCATGTCGACTTAGTCATTTTCTCCCCACCAGCACACACAAGATGGCGAGCAGTGTGCATGTGCTGAGTGAGGGGTCTCCAGGGTGGCAAAAGACATACTGCAGCCCTTAGAGACCTTCCCTGGCATCAGGGCCCTTGGTACCAGGGGTACCAGTTACAAGGGACTTACCTGGATGCCAGGGTGTGCCAATTGTGGAGCAAAAGTACAATTTAGGGAAAGAACACTGGTGCTGGTGCCTGGTTAGCATGCCTCAGCACACTTTCAAATCATAACTTGGCATCAGCAAAGGCAAAAAGTCAGGGGGTAACCATGCCAAGGAGGCATTTCCTTACAGATACATAATATACTGAAAACAACTAGTCAGAATACACAGAGCTATATTTCGATATAATTATTTCAATTTAAATCCCATTATTAGAAGGGCAACTGTAGGTAATTTTTGAAGTAAGTAAATGAGGGAGAAAGGCTGACAGAGATCCGAAGGCTGAATCCTGTAGTTTTGGGGCAAGCAAAGAGAAATGTTCAGATCTAGATGTATGCAGGCAATGTAGAACCCATGAGGAGGACAAGTGAAGTGTAGCAAAAGAGTGGAAACAACCATAGGAATAGAGATTTGAATAATATGAGGAGCAAGGAATGACTAGCTTGAAGCAGAAAGCATAGAAAATTGTATTAGTTATATTGTGTAGTCCAAGGAACTTTGTGCTGTACCAGTAAAGCATACATTTGAGATAGTGTTTTAAACCTTGAACAAATATAAGGATGATATTTTTTTTTTAAGCAATGGTGCTTGTAAGGGATAGCCTTCCAGAGGAAAATGGAATCACTGACTGAGATTTCTTTGTCATAGAGTTAAATACAAGTGCAAGCAACTAATGTTTTGTGTTAATGAACGCATTGAGTCTTTTAACATTGAAAATAAGGGGGTATAATAGTGTTTTCTTGTGATATGGAAATAAGAAAGAATAGCACACATGAAAATGATTTGATACCCATGAATCTGGATGCAAATCCTATTTCAATTGCTTTTGACCTCTTCCCTTCGCTTTGAATAAATCCATGCATTTCAGAGGTTGCGGCATGGGTGGATTCAAATTTCCTAAAACTATATGCAGGGAAGACTTAGTTATTGGTTCTGGGCAAACATCATAATATCTTGTGAAATGCCTGTTGGCCTGATAGCCTCGGTCCATTACCCAACCCCACCCCCAATGTTGGTATCTGGATTGATGAGAAACTTTCCTTCAATGCCTAAATTACTGTCCTCACAGGGAAATGTGTTGGTATGTTGAGATCCCTGATGAAAATACTGTATATCCTACGTGAATCCACACACAAAACGGTAGTCCAGCCCTTGTAATATCTTGGCTAGAAAACTGCAACGTCCTCTATTCGGGTACTTCCCAGTCCCAGCTGAACAGGCTTCAATGAGTTCAAAACAATCCTGTAGGAAAGTGCCCCTTTTGGCATGATTACCCCCCACATTTTGCCTGATATTGATGTAGTTCCTTGTAAAAGCTACGCCTCACCAAACACATACACACTGCCATTGCAGATTGTGTGTGTTGGTGGGGCGAAAAAGGTAAAATCGACATGGCATCCCTCCCAGGGTGCCATGCCCACAAACCAATGCCTGTTGCACAGGTAAGTCACCCCTGTAGCAGGCCTTACAGCTCTAAGGCAGGGTGCACTACACCACAGGTATGGGCATAGCTGCATGAGCGATACGCCCCTAGAGTGTCTAAGTCCCTTCTTATACATTGTTAGTGCAGTGTGACCATATTAAGTACATGGGTTGGAAGTTTGTTGCTTTGAACTCCACAGCTCCATGATGGCTCCACTGAAGACTGCAAAGTTTGTATCAAACTTCTCAGCACAATAAAACCACACTGATGCCAGTGTTGGATTTATTGTAAAATGCACACAGAGGGCATCCTAGTGATGCCCCCTGTATTTTACCGAACACTCTAGTGTAGTGCTGACTGGTCTGTGCCAGCCTGCCACTCACAGACACATTTCTGACCCCATGGGGTGAGAGCCTTTGTGCTCTCTGGGGTCAGGAACAAAGCCTGCTCTGTTTGGAGGTGCTTCACACCTCTCCCCCTGCAGGAACTGAAAACTTGGTGGTGAGCCTGAAAGGCTCTGGCTTCTTGTTACAGTGCCCCGGGACACTCCAGCTAGTGGAGATGCCCGCCCCCCAGACCAAGCCCCACTTTTGGCGACAGGTCTGGTTGGAAAATTAGGTGAAAACAAGGAGGAGTGACTACTGCAGCTAGGACTTCCCCTAAGTTGTCCAGAGCTGAAGAGACCCCCCTCCTGACAGAATCCTCCATCTTGTTTTGGAGGAGAGGGCGAATAGGGATAGGAATGTACCCCCCTCCCCAAAGGGAGTGGGCACAATAAGGGTGTAGCCACATTCAGGAACAGTAGCCATTGGCTACTGCCCTCTGACCCATGCAGCACCCCTAAATCTTGTATTTAGGGGTACCCCAGAACTTTGCTCTTCAGATTCCTGGCAACCTCAAGAAAGAAGAAGGACTGAAGGGCCAACCCCAGCAGTGAAGACTGTAGACAACAACTGACTTGGCCCCAGCCTTACCGTCCTGTCTGCAGCTTCAAGACTCCTGCTACAAAAAGGGGACACATCCTGTCTGCCCAGCAAAGGACCAAGAACTCCAGAGGACAGCGGCCTTTTCCAGAAGAAACCCTCCAAAAAGACTCCAGAACCGCCCCAGACCCGCAAGCCCTGTCTACTCTGCGCCTGATGCCCACGGTCTGAGTCCAGGTGATCCACTGGTCCAAAGGAGGTCCCCAGTCGATTCCTACCTCGAGTCCACCCTGGGTAGACCCCTCCTGGCCAACACGTCTACGCCTGCAGCCTGAATCCGGAGACTCCCCCTGACAGTGAACGGATCCAACTAAGATTCCTGATGCCTAAAGGTACCCCTGCACCCACAGCCCCCTGGCCTTCGGGAATCCAAAAGATGGTTGAGCAACGTCCAGCAGGCACCTCTCCTACTTGTAAAACCTTTGGTTTACCAGAACCGACCCCCTGGACCCAGCCTGCAGCATCTTTTATGACCCACGGGGTTCCCCCATTGAAAAGCATTGGGTGTCTGATGCTGTGTTTGTACCATGCCATGTTTGACCTAAACCCCCCAGGCCTGTGTTCTGAAGCTACGGGTGCTTACCTGCAACCTGTGTTCTTCCGATTGCCCCCAGTCCTCATAAGGTTCCATTAAAAACCCAACACCAAATTCGATCTCTGCACCCGGCCGGCCCTGTGTTTCTGGTTGTGCTCTTTTGTGGTCAACTTAAACTTTGACCCGTGGATATCCTAACCTCCAAAGACTGGGATCGTATGTTGTGTACTTACCTGTTAACTGGGCTAACTCTTTTCCTCCCGTAGGACTGTATTGGTTCCTGTAAGAAATTGCACTGGGTCAACTTTTAAAATTGAAAAGTTGTACTTACTTGTAAACAGTTTTACCTGCAAAACCTAAATAAAGTACAATTGATACATATGCTTAATACCTAATTACAACTGTACTTACTGCAACAAAGATCTATTGGTTCTAGTAATAAAGTAACAACATATATGTTTGCTATATAAAAACATTGGCCAGGAGTTCGTCGTTGAGTTTGTGCCTCTTTTCTTGACTGTGTGTGTACAATAAATGCTTCGCACTACTGTCTGGTAAGCCTAACTGCTCGACCAAATTACCACGAAAGAGCATTACTGTTATCTACTTTAGCCTCTGTTAGGCCTCTGGGGAAGCAAAGAGTCACTGTTAAAGCACTTTGCTATTGCTATAAAGCTGTCTCTTTGCAAAGCTCTACCTAACTACAGTCATTAGTAAAACCATATATTCTACTTCCTCCTTCTCCTCTTCCTCCTCCTCTCCGTCCTCCTCCTTCTCCTCCTTCTCCTTCTCTTCCTCATTCTCATCTTCATCCTCCTTCTCTACCGTAGTAGAAAGAGGTAATACATGTAGAAAAAGGTAATACATGGGAATTAACATAATACTGACAATCAAATTCGAAGGTCATTTCATCATTTGCTGAATAATTAGCATTATAGAGAAATATCCATAGAAGCCTCATCTGAAATCTGGGATACACCAGGAAAATAAAAGAGCAGATGCTGATTATGTATTTTCCATTTGAATGAAATGGTGGGAGCTGATTAATAAACTTTGTTTAAGAGAGAAGAGTACCTACTATTCCACTAGAAGTAAGAGACCACAGAATTCGTAGAAATGTGACACAATTGATACCTACATGAAAGTGAGCCATAGCAGGGAAAAGATAAGTCTGCAGGCAAGGTGCTGATGGTTCGAAAACAATAAAAGTGTGCCTCCAGGGTAATACCGTACCAAATTATGTATTGAATGTAGAATAGATTTGAAATAAAGACAGTCCAAATTTGTGGCTCAAATGTTGTTTTAAATAAACTTCTGCTTTCTTAATTTCGCACATTTATTACGTTTTTTCTCTCACTTCGTACATTTACTGAACAAAAGCACACTGGAGCATCAGTAAGGAAGGCAGGATCATTAAGGCCAAGCAGATCTGTCTTCAGTGGCTGCTGTCAGCATAGTCAAGTAGAACTTTTCACAATGGGTGATTTACAAAGTTATGTGAATGGCTAAGTTGAAGGTTTTACTGAAAAGAGGACACCTGCATGATCAGTATTTTTTTAGGTAAGCCATTCTCCCAGTCACTGGTACACGTGGACTGAATGAGGAATCTGTCTCCAAAGAGCTAGTGGAGGAAGAGGGTGAGAAACCTTGATATCAAGACACACAAAAGAAATTGAGGAAAGATGTGCCTATCCAGTATAAAAACTCAATTCTTTCAGTTTGCTTACTTTCTAAACATTAAGGAATGTTGAACAAAAACAAATGCCTTGAATTCAGTTTAATGTATGCTGGTCCATTGTTGGTGTCATCAGTACAGAAATATTAATGGGCATTTTCACCATTGTTCCTGCAGATATCATTGGGAATCCCTGTACAGTTTATCTTACTTTCACAACAGAAATGTGAAATACCTTCTCAACATATTAGCATATTTCTAAAGATTTGGAATGCCTGAGCTACGAGTAGAAAATAATTAATATAGTTAAATGTAATGCATTATCTCTGCATCCCAGATGTTATTTTTTGTTGTGTGCTGTTTTCAAGTTTATTGTTTCAAAGTGCTACCATAAAAATTGGAATGTCTGACTCGCTACCTTTTCTCCAAAATAGGTTTTTGTAACTGTTCATTTATATAGTCATTTAGATCCGAGTGCAAATACTAATTTACAGATAATCTTATCCGGAGCCACTATTTTGGTTAATATACCATTTGTGATCACGTGGCAATTGGCTTTGTGTAGCAATTTGACTACATCCCTGGCAACATGCAAATAAGTTGCATTATCTATCGCAAGAAGATAGGTAGTAATTGTGCATAAAAAAGGAAAAATGTGAGAGATACCTCTGCTACCCCCCCAAAATGCCTTATTTTCTAGTGCAAAACCTTATATTTGGAGGTAACCCCACCTTAGTCATTGAACCATGGTTTTTGACTTCCAATTTATTACTCAATGCTAAATGAGGACGTAAAATCCACCAAACATTTATAGGTTTATTTGTTCTATGTTTTTTTAGATCACAGCAAGCTATTATAATTGGCATCAGTTGGACTCACAAAACGAGTGGAAGTTTTCAAAGGTGGAGGTCTTGGTCGTGGATGAAGGCAGTCTCGTGTCAGTGCAAATCCTGAGTTCAGTTTTAGTGCTACTATGCAAATATGCCAATCTGGCCAAGCTCATTATTCTTGGTAAGTGGACTCGCCTTTGTACTTTTTACTAGAGCAATTTACCAAAGTCCTTCATCATGATTATTGAACTATCTAGTTTAGCAGAATGATGAGCCTGGTTCCTGCCAGTATGCATGTAACATTTGCAAAGGCAGAATACTCTTAACTTCCTTGAGTATCTTAGTATTGTCATTTTTCTCTCAGCAGTCTGAGAGGTTGATCATCAGGCCATAATTAAACCTTGTAAAGCCTACAGCACATCCATCTTCCTCTCTATTCCTGTTTTAAAAACTCAACTAAGTACAAAAAGGTGCCATTATCTTAGTCCATGTTCATCCCTCATGTATTTGACTGCATCCTCTACATTGAACTACTTCCTCCTGAGCTTGTTATTAGTATAAGAAGCACCGTGAAACAATTAAGGTTTGAGTTTTTCTAAACATCTTTTTCATTTCGGTATCCTTCAGTGTGCCACACCCTTGTAATATACCACTAATGAACACAACTCCTTATTTGCAGCCACTTCCAGAGAAGTCTGTTTTGAGGGGAAGCCTTTTTTTTCGGTGTACTTGATCTGCTAGTATAACATTAACCCTTTAAGTGCTTGTCGGCCTATGGCCGACACCTGCATTATCTCCCCAGTACATCTGTCGACTGTTGGCCCACACTGGGGAGGTATATAAACATCCCTCTGTTGCTGTGCACCACAGGGAGTCCTATATTCTATTATGATGATCAGGGTGCAGACGCGCTGATGTCATTGAAGTGAAAGTAAAACAAGCCAAAAGGCTTGTTTTACTTTCACTGTATTAGTATGTCTCAGCCCCTCAAGCACCAGTTCTCTTGGGGAAGGTATCATTGGAAGGGGAGAATCTCCCTTTTCCAATGGTATCTTTGCACAGTGGATCTCGGCTTGAGAATCACCACAGTAGAGTAACCCACAAGTAGGGATCCACCCACTAGACACCAGGTATAGGGAGAACGGCCTCCTAGGCAAGAGCTTTTGCTTCTCCAAGCCAACATTTAAAGATGTGGTCTTTCCTGGGACAGGAGTGTCCTTGTCCAAGTTGAAGTGTGAATCTCCTTGTCTCGGAGTAGATGTCACTGCACTGGGGAGATACGAAGGTCCAGGGATAGGGGGTGGGACATACATCTGTGTGTCAATATCTATTCATCTTACTCTCATTTACTGTCTCATAGTGATTAGCTGTGGCAAGTATGTATCACAGTAGTGATGATTTTGTTGCATCTAATATCCAGATTTAGGTTCCCCACCTATGCCATCTGTCGCCCAAGTTACAGGACAATCCCTGACTCAGTGTGTTGTCTCCTTGCTTCCATGTTCATGCCTCTTATTCAGTAATCCCAATGTTGTGTGTTTTCCGTCCCCTTGTATGTCTGTCACATTGCTAAAAGTATTTCCTATTCCAGTATCTGTGTGTTATTTTTCTCTCTTGTCGTCAAGAACAATTTCTTTAGTTTTGCAAGACATTTTAGTGATGCAATATTGATGCTCTTCTTAAAGTTCATATTGCCATAATTCCACCAGTAACCCTGTATGGGGGACATTAATGTCAACATTTTCAGGCTTTGGAGGTGATGGGTAAGGTCGAATGAAAGTCATTCGGGAATTCCTGCCTTTGAAGCAAAGTTTTTCATCAGTGGAAATCAGTCTGGATCTTGGTTTAGTAATATTATGCTATAAAGAATTTGTGAAAATGGCACAGTGTTGCTATAATTTGATCTGCAGCCAATAGGTCAAGGGAGCCGTGGGTCAAGAAAGTTTGGAAACCACTGCCCTGTGAGGACAGAATTCACACTAAGCACCAGGCATTTCATAACAAAGCCAAAACAAACAAAGGAGCTTGCAGCCTACCTTGCCATTGACCCATACCGCCTCCCCAGAAGGGGCAGTAGCACCTTTCTGCTACCACACGGGGGCAGATAGGAGTTTTGTCCAAAGAAGGGGAGATTGCCCCAAATATGACCCCTGCGTTGGGGGGGAAGGGGTAGGGGCAAAGTAAGCTGGGGTGGGTGTTACTCTTACATTAGCCACCCCCCAACCCTGAAGCCAAATAAACCAGTCTTTTTAAACCCACCTCCTCCCTCATATTCACTGGGGCAGACAAGAGATTTGCTCCAACTTGCCTCTGGGGCAAGAAGGCTCACTGTGAATATTTTTTTTTAAATAATTTGTTGGTTATAGCCCATACCAGCATCTGCCCCACCCTCACTCCTAAATCCTTAACAGTCTTTCTTTTCCCTTGTGCACCAAGAAATCCCTTCACAGTGGCTAACGAGAGGACATTTGATTCCCTTGAGTGTTGTTTTTACGAATGGGCCATGAGAGTTTGGCTAACTCCCAATACCATTCCACTTGCAGTGGTTAATGACTACACTTGTTGGGCTTGGGTTGGCTGCCACCTGGGAAAACATACCAGACCCAGACAGTTCTGAAAACTAGACCCCAGGGGGAATCCATGACGATGTGCGTGACATGGATCCCACAACATTTTCTTACCCACAATGCCCTGCAAACCACAAACTTTGACAAATAACACACACGTTCATAACATCTGTTTAATAAAAGCTCTGGAATCTTTGGGGAGCCACAGATTTCTTACCACCCATCATTCCCCAAGCCTCCCAATAACATTGGTAACCCATTTGTGTGGGTGGCCCAGGAGACCTTGACACACCTAAAATGGTACATGTAGAGATCAGCGATAGGGGTAGCTGTGGGATTTGTGACCGGACTCTGCTGCTATCCATGGAAACCTATGAACCAGCCACTTTTGAAAACTAGACAAGTAGGGGAATCCTACCAGCATTACTCCACTTGTGCCGATAAAAAAAATGCTACGCCACTTGTGTGGCTGGGACTAGTGCATGCAACAGGAACAGGTCAAACCAAGGTCATTGGGATCCCTTTACTCCCATTGGCCTCGGTTTTATTTGTTCCTGTCGTGAACACTAGGCTCAGCCACTCAACTGGCACAGAGTTTTTATCAGCACAAGTGGGGTAATGCTGCGTGGTAGGAATTTTGTGGATTCCTGCAGATCCCGGAAGTTTCCTTCACAGACATTTTAGAAAAATGCATGATTTCAGGTAAAGGTTGTGGTGTGCAGGGAATTGTGGGTAAGAAAACCTCTTAGGATCCATGGAAGGCACACCACCCTGGAACGCCCCTGTTTGTCTAGTTTTCAGAAATGACTGTGATTTGTAGGATTGCCTGGGTTGGCACCACAACACAGCCCCAAATACCACAGCTACCCTTATTGTTTATAGATCAACATAGAGTTTCAGGGCCTTTTGTGTCGGCATCTCTTGGCTCACCCACACAAGTGCGGTACCGTTTTTATTGGGGGACAAATGGGAACTCAGGGTGGTAGGAAATTTGTGGTTTCACACAGATTCCCGATTTTTCCATCAGAAATGTGAGGAAAATATGTGTTTTTTGTTCTTTTTTTTTTTTACCCAATGTCTGACTTTTTAAATGGCGTCTAGGTAAATTTACCTAGTAAGAGCCACACAGCCATCACCCTTGGAGTCCCTGACATTTTTTAGTATTACAAAAAATGTGCATGTTTGCTTTGTTACTCAAGTACTGGAACTTTCATAGATTAACATGCTTGAATCATTCCCAATAGTCGACATGGGAGTCCCGGGTACTTTAGAAACGTAATGTGAGAACATAGAAGTTTTAAGCCTTTTTGGTTTAGTAACATATCCTTGTCATTATGTAAAAAAGGACTAAATTTAAGAGTCAACCAATCAGTTGATACCACCCGTAGAACTCTTCTGAGGGAAGCTCCAGTCCTTATGTCAAACACACCTAAAAAAGGTCTCTTCAGTCCCGTGGCACTTGCAGAAAGAAAAGGCTGCACATTAATGATGGCCATAAAGACTGTATATACTGTCTTCACTCTTCTCATAAAACGAAAGAATGGAAGCTATGTTGCACATTTTTCTTCTAAAGCTTTGAAGGAAAACCACTTTTATGGCACCAAAAATTCAAGACCAGAGAAAATCCTGTCTCTGATGAGGAGAGTGATGTTTCATCTATGTCCTTCTACAAAACACCTACTAAGATAGTTAGGGATGATTCTGAAGATCATTCCTCTCATGAGCCACCAAAGAAGGTGCCCAAGAAGTCTTCTCAATCCCCTCATAAGCATCACAGCCCATCCAAGTCACCTCATAAAAAGTGACTTTACCTGAGGGCGAAAAGGAAAAAATGAGTCAAGTTCCTCAAGACCTCTGAGCCTCCAACACCTCCGCCTCAGATGAAGCACACATTTAAGAAACCTTCCGTTGCTCTGCTGACGGATGGCTTGTTGACAACATCTCTGTCGATGACGCGGATTGTAACAGCAACTGGTAGGAGCAATACTTGGGGATCTGCTAAGGAGCCCCCAGAGTGCATGGAATCATGCCACCAATACTGGCATTAGTATTGGGGTATGATTCAAGCCTGTTTGATACCAAACATGCCTAGGTTCGGAGTTGCCATTATGTAGCTGGACCACGGGTAGTTAGTGACCTATGGCCAGTACATGGGTAAAATGGTTTCCCTGCACTTACGAAGTCCAGTGCATTGGGACTGAAGTTTTTAGGAGCACGTCTGCCCATGCAGAGGTGCCCTCACACACAGGGACCTGCACCCTGCCCTTTGGGCTGAAAGGGCCTACCAAGGGGTAACTTATAGTGATCCGGTGCAGTGACCAGCAGTGAAAGGGTGCATGCACTTTTTCACGCATGCTGCCTTGGCAGGCCTGCAGTCACAGTTGCATGGGCTCTCATGGGTGGTATAATACATGGTGTAGCCCATGGGGGACCACTGGTGTACCAATGCCCTGTGTACCTCAGTACCATATACTAGGGACTTACAGGGGTACACCAGTATGCCAATTATGGGGTGTAAAGGCTACCGAAGCAACCAAATCACTTGGGTTCTGGTTAGCAGGATCCCATTGAAAACAGTCTAAACACACTGATAGACAGGCCAAAAGTTGGGGTAACCGTGCCAAAAAGAGTGGTTTTCCTACAACTGTGTGTTGTCAAAACCTTCATCTCCATCACCGCCTTCACTCAGTTCTCCTCTTGAGGACATATGATGTTTTCACAACCTCTTAGAAAGAGGAGCAACACGCCTCGAGTTGCCTATGTCAGCAGGACAAAATGACTGTTTTCTTTACGATTTTAAGGAAGCTTTTTGAAAAAATGTCAGGGTTATGCTATCATTGATTACATTTAGGATGAGGGCCTAAAGGTTATGCGTAACTCAGCGTCAGTCGCAGCAGTATTGCCACAGCTCGATTAAAATAAATACAAGGACACAGAGGACGCACCAGCCTGCTTAACGGGTCACTTCAAACCAGACTCTGTCATTTCTCAGGCAGCTTAAAGAACATCCAGGAATGCCTCCACGCCCCTTCCAGCACCCCTGGACAAGGACGGTAGATGCCTCAATAACATCAGGAAGCATTTTTCGGCCATGTAAAAGCTCACTGTGAGAGCAGCAAATTCACTAGCCCTACTTGGCCGACTGGCAGATGTGATCTGATATTGCCCCATATCTGGACAAACTTCTGACGATATCAAAGGGGAGGCTATGAAAGAATGAGAAAATCCGGATTTGGCTAGGTATAGCAAATACGGGAGAAATGGTTCTGGAGATGCTGTGACTAAATGGATGTCAGAGAATACGCACCAAAGGCAGAAGCATTTCCATTTAAATGTATAAATTTGAAGTGAAAAAAATGTGATGTGTCCATGTTGCGGACATTTTTTATGTACCGCAACAGGCGTCTTGGGAGAATGAAGTTTGTGGCTCCCCACAGAGTCTACAACTTTCCATCACAGAAATGTGAGGAAATGTGTTTCTTGGGTTTCCAAGAGATTCTGGGTAAATAAAAAAACCTGCGGAAAGCCACCCTGGTTTCCCCCAGCTGTCAGATTTTCCAAAATGTGCAAGTTTGCTAGGTTTCCCTACGTGCAGACTGAGCTATGTTCCAAAATTCACAGCAATCCACTTTGCAAAATAAGAGTCCGTTTTGAGTGGAAAAATGTGATGTATCCATGTTGCGTTTTTGGGCCGTTTCCTGCCACATGAACTAGACCCACACAAGCGAGGTACTATTTTTATCAAGAAACTTGGGAGATTGCTGGGTGGAACGACGTTTGTGGCTCCTAGTAGATTCCAGAACTTTCCATCAGAGATGTGAGGAAAGTGTGTTTTTATAGTCGAGATTTGAGGTTTGCAATGGATTTTGGGTATATTTAAAAAAAAAGGACTGGTGAGAGCCACACAAGCCAACCCACCCTGGATTGTTACAGGGGTCTAGTTTAAAAAAATGTTCAGGTTGCTAGGTTTCCCCATATGCCAGCTTAGATAGGGGCCAAAATCCACAGCTACCCACAATGGCAAAAAAAGGGTCTGTTTTTAGTTGAAAATGTGATGTGTTCATGTTACATTTTGGGCTGTTCCCTGTCTTGGCCACTAGGCCTATTCACACAAGTGAGGTACCATTTTTATCGGAAGACGTCGGAGAATAGAATAGTAGAAAATGTATTATTTACCAATTGGATTTTGCCACCTTTGTGCCTTCTAAATGTGTAAGTGTAAGAAAGAGGATATTTTGAAAACCCTCCCCTAAGTTATATGCTAGTACGAATACCCATAAATTCAGAGATGTACAAATAACCACTGCTTCTAAACTGCATTTCTTGTGCCCATTTAAAAAATACATGTTTCCTTTACACCCATTTTTCACTCTACTTGTTTCATCATATAAGTTGGTCTATACTCAGTACACAAAGATAAGCCATTGTATGGTGCAGCTCAGTTGTCGGCTTTGGGTACCTTGGGTTCATGGGGATGTAACAGCAACATCAACAGCATCTACTGCTAACACTATCACAGTGTCAACGGTGACATCTTCCTCATCGACAACTTCATTGTTGACCAGCCATACACCTATATCACTATAGCAAAGATTTCCATATACTAAAATAGTGGAATGCAAAGTTAGGTCCCCCGCCCAAGGATGTGGAGCAGTTAGTAGGGAGCTGGGAGAACTTGGGACCTCAAAAGGTGAGTAACTAGATCGCGACCAGGAGAACAGAGTTAAGTTACCTGATCTTTCCATAGACTAACAAGGGGATTTGGAAAAGGAAGTTTGCAAGAACAGGACCAGACCAGAGGAACCCAGAGGTGGATTCCAGAAGAAGAGGGCCTGCAAAAGAAGGGGATAGAGTTCAGTCCACGCAGGAGTGTTCAGACGGGGCATGAGCCACTGCCCACCCTTTTGTGGGTGAATATCCGGATGGACGATGGAGGATGAAGATCAGCTGTGGAGCCAAGGAGCTGCAGAGGAGTCTCTGAAGTCGTGCAGAAGATGCCCCATGCCGGTCGCCGGGTTGAAGAAAGGTCAGCAGTCAGGAGAAGACCACCAACAAGCCTTGGTAAATGCAAACCAGGGCAGAAGAGGATTTGCAGAGTGGAAGAGGACCAACAAGGCCCGGGGACTCGACCCGTGGAATAGAGTCCATGCTGATCCTCAGCAGTCAGAAGAGCCAGCAAAGCAGTGGTAACCCCCGCATGCAACCCACTGGCATTAGGCACAGTAAGTTGCAGTGAGGGCCAGTCAGAGACCTGGGGAGGAGTCCCACGAGAGGCGAGGAGACTGTTCTTGCAGAGATGAAGTGCTTGAGTATGGGGCTACTTGGAGCCTGAAGATCCCTCTAAGCGTGAGTCAACAAGCCTTGGTTGCTGCAAGAGTCGCGGTGCACAGGGATTCTGTCCTGGAGGAAGAGGCAAGGGCTCACCCTTTCCCAATGTGGACAGCAGGCAGAGAGCATCAAGAGGACCACTCAGGTCCACCACCTGTGTTGGAGGATCCACACAGTTCCAATGGAGAGCAGATCCCAGCAGCCGGACATCGTTGACCTAGGTGCCTGCGGATGCAGGGTAGTGACTCCTTCTCTCCAAGGGAGAGTCTTTCTTTCTTGCTTCTTTGGTGCAACTGAAGTCTTGCCAGCCCCAGAGGATGCACAGCGGTGGAAATGTTGCAGTTGCTGGAAGGAGCCGGGGAAACAGAGTTGCAGCGTCGGTGTTGCAGGCTTGCTCGGTTCCTGAGGAATCCAGTTGCGGTTCCGGTGGCCTGGAGCAGAAGAGGTTGATGAAGAGGAGTCCTGGTGGAGTCTTGCACGCCAAATCTGGAGACCCACCTGCAAGGGAGCCCCTAAATATCCCTTAAAAGGGGCTTGGTCACTCTGCAGGGTGACCACCTATCCGAGGGGGTCACTGACGTCAGTCACCTGTCCTGACCAAGCAGATGCTTCCAGGGGCCTTTGCACATCTTGTTTTCAAGATGACAGAAACAGGTGGCCACCCGGAGGAGCTCTGGGCACCATCCCTGGGGTGGGGATGGACAGGGGAGTGGTCACTCATCTTTCTTTGTGTGCTTTTGCGCCAGAGTAGCGCCCGAGGATCCCTGGACTGGTGCAAACCGGATTATGCAAAGAGGGCACTAAATATGCCCTTCAAAGCAAGCCGGACCCATTGGAAGGCTACCCCTCCCTAGCCTTGTAATACCTATTTCCAAGGGCTAGGGTGTTGCATCCCCTCTCCCATAGGAAATCCTTTGTTCTGCCTTCCCCCTGCTTGAGCTGCTCAAGCAGTAGGAGGCCAGAAACCTGTCTGAGGGACTACAGCAGCGTGGGCTGCCCGCAAATCCCAGAAGACTGGTAGGGTTCCTGGGGATCCTACAAACCCAAATATCTCAGCAACCAGAAGCGTCTAGTTAATTTAATGGCATATTGCTTTTGTAAATCGCCCATTTTACTTTTTTTCCTACTAATTTTCAGTATTTCTTCATTTCAACACTTAGTTTCTTTGAGAAAACCTTGAGGGATCTAGTTTTATGACTCCTTGCTGAATTCAGATCTCTGTCTACTTTTTAGAAATAGATAGATTTCCAGGATCACCCATTGGTTTCATTCTGGTTTCCACCACAAACTGGAAGTAGGTTGAGGGCACAAAAATAGGAAAAAAATGGTTACCTCTTTGAATAATTACAAAACTGTCATAAAAATATAGCATGTTCCTGAAAGGTGGTGACTTTAAAACAGCAAACTATTCGTTGTTGTCATTTTTAGGAGAAAAAAAAAACCTGACACTGTTATCCAGAGAACTGTTTCCAAAAATACTCAAAATTTAGCCATATTTTGCCTATTTTCTTGGTACCCTCCAGCAGAAAAAAATAACTAAAATTTGACATGGTTAGCTTATGCTGAACAAAAGGTCTGATGGGATGTATGGCTGTAGGTACACATGCTCTCCATACTCCTGCCTATTAGTGTTGGGTCTAGAGTTGTGTACGTTTTTTTTCTTTGAAGAAGTCTTTTGAGCCACGAGGTTGAGTGATTACTCTCGATGGCAGGTCACTAAGTCACCGCTACGGTATGGCCTTCCAGCATAAAGGGCAGGGTGCAGGTCTCTGTGTGTGTGGGCACCCATGCATGAGGTGCCCCGAACGAACTCCAGTTCCAATCCCCTGGACTTCGTAAGTGCAGGAAGCCTTTTAGATATGTACTGGCCACTGGTCTGGTCTGTGGTCCACCCACATAATGGTAACTCCGAATCTAGGCATGTTTGGTATCAAACATGTCAGAATCATACCCCATTACTGATGCCAGTATTGGTGGCATGATTCCATGCACCCTGGATGCTCCTTAGAGGACCCCTTAGTACTGCTCCTACTAGTCTTTCAGGTTCAGTGGCAGCCCACGCTGCTGCAGCCCCTCAGACAGGATTCTGCCCCCCTGCTGTTCGAGCAGCTCAAGCAGGGGAAGGGAGAACAAAGGATTTCCTGTGTGAGAGGGGTGTGGCCTCCTCTCCATTGGAAATAGATGTTTCTGGGCTGGGAAGGGGGAGCCTCCCCATGCCACCAGACTGCTTTAAAGGGCACATTTGGTGCCCTCCTTGTATAATCTTGTTTGCTCCAGTCCAGGGACCCCTGTTCCCTGTTCTGGCGCGAAACTGCACAAAGGAAAGGGGAGTGACCACTCCCCTGTCCATCACCACCCCAGGGATGGCGCCCAGAGCTCCTCCAGTTGGCCCTGGATTCTGCCATCTTGGAAACAAGATGTGCAGAGGCCCCTGGGAGCATCTGACTGGTTAGGCTTGGTGACTGATGTCAGAGTCCCCCCACTGATAGGTGGTCACATCAGAGAGTGTCCAATCCCCTTTTAAGGGCTATTTAGAGACACCCTTGCAGGCGGGTCCCCAGATTCGTCGTGCAAGACTCCACCAGGACCTCTGCAAAGACGTCTTCTGCCCTCCACCAGTGGAACCGCTGCTGAGCTTCACAGGAACCGAACAAGACTGCAACACCTGAGACGACCTCTCCTTGTAACATTGTTTCCGCTGCTCCTGTCAGCAACTTGCAACATTTTCAGGGCTGTGCATCCTCTGGGGTCAGCAAGACTTAAGCTGCACCGAAGAAGCACAAAGGAATTTCCCTTGGATTGAAGGAGTCACTCCTCTGCATCCACAGGCACCTAAGGCAACAACGTCCTGCTGTTGGGATCTGCTGTCCTCTGGACTTACGAAGATTCTCCAACACAGGTAGTAGTTTTGAGGGGTCCTCTGGATCCTCTCTGCCTTCTGTCCAACTTGGGAGACGGTGAGCCCTTGCCTCTTCTTTCAAGACAGAATCCCTGCGACTCTTGCAGCAACCTGCGACTCTTGCAGCAACCAACACTTGTTGACTTCTGCTCTGAGAGATCTTCGGGCCCCAAGTAGCTCTGGCCTCTCTGCTGCTCCAGCGATGTGGGACACCTCTTCAGGTGTGCTGACTGGGCCTCACTGTGACTTACTGTGCCTTCTGCCAGTGGATTGCTTGTGGGGGGGCTCCCACTGCTTCTGCTGGCTCTCCTGTCTTCTAAGGGTCAGCCCGGACTCCCCTCCAAGGGTCAAGACCCCTGGACCTTGCTGGTCCTCTTAAGCTCTGCAAATCTCCAAAAACTCCACTTGCCTTTGCTTGTGCTTATTGGTGGTCCTCCTGACCTCTGACCCATCTGCAATCCGGTGACCGACGAGGGACCGCTCCTAGGTGACTTCATGTACTTCTCTGCAGCTCCTGGGCTATGCAGCTGGGCTTCTGCCATCACCGTCGACCCGGATCTTCACCCACAGAAGGGTGGACATTGTCTCCTGCCCCACCTGGACACTCCTGAGTGGACTGGACTCTGTCCCTTCCTTTTGCAAGTGTTCCACACCCGGAATCAACTGTTGGGTTTCTCCGACCTGGTCCTGCTTCTGCAATATTGCATTTACAAGTGCCCTTGTTAGCCTGTGGGACAACTAGGTAACTTACCTCTCTTCTCCTGGTCGCTGAGGGTCTTCTAGATACTTATCTTTTGGGGTTCCACTCTCTCCCAGCCTTTGGCTAACTACTCCATATATTATGGTGGGGGACTCGTCCTCGTGTTCCACTATTTTAGTATATGATTTGCCCCACCTATAGAACCCGTTGCTATTCTCTGCTATTTCCCACTACTTACCTGTGTATATTTTGTGTGTACTTGCCTCCAGAAGGGGGTTTGCCTATAGTAATCTAGTTTGGTGTTCCTGTAATCAAGTACCTTTATTTTTGCAATGCTGTGTGGTTCCTTTCATGTGTGATAAATTACTGTGTGACTACTGTGGTATTGCAGTGTTTCACACTCCTCCTAGAAAAGGCTTGGCTGCTCACCACTGATATCACTAGAGAGCCCTGCCTATTTAGACATTGTAACACTATGTAATAAGGGTTGCCTGGACCCAGTATAAGGTGTAACACCATAGGTTTCCACTCCACACTGGGCCAGCCTCCTGCAATCGGTTTATTTGAATTACTCTGCATCAGTGCTTGTAGGGCTATTTAAGCCCCCCGAGCACCGATCCAGGCTGGAGAGTTATCGTTGGAAAGGGGATAATGTCCCCTTTCCAGTGGAACCCCTCCCAAGTGGATTCCTGCATGGGGAATTGCCCAAGTATGGCGATCCCCAAGCTGGGATCAACTCAACTAGACACTAGGGAGGAGGAGCGGCCCCTTGGGCAAAGTCTTTTCTTCCCCCGTGTTTTTTGTACATTGACACTGTTTCCACCACCGCGGAGAGTAGATGGGGCAATAGCACCTGATCTGCCCCCTTGGGGGGGGGTGGGGAGGGAGCAGAAAGCCCACTAGGAACCAGGGATTCATTTATTTTATACACATATAGGGGTGGGGGCTGCCCTAAATGGGCATTGTAATGCTACCACCCCTCCCACAATTTAGCACAGTCTTCCTGCCCTTCCAACCCCCCCACTCCGGGCGCAGATAGCAGCAATAGCCCTGATCTGCCACCCTTTAGGGGCATTAGGCCCACTAGACACCAGGGATTTTATTTTAATACATAGTGGTTGGGGGCTGACCAAAATGGGCATGCCTGTGGCCCCACCGTTCCCAAACATAAATGAGCACAGTCTGTCTGCCCCCGGGTGCAGATGGGGGTTATTTCCCCTTATCTTCCCGCCCGTAGTCGGGCCGAAAGCCCACTAGACACCAGGGACTTTTTTTTTGTTAGTATAGGGCAGGGGTCTGCAGACTGGGGGGTGAGCATTTTTAAAAAGGTAACAGTACTTAAGTGCAATGCTTAAATAAGTCTGGACATATTCTGAGCGGGCCTGATGATTTTTTTTTTCCCCACCTTGTGGGGGGGGAGGCGGGGGCCACAGCATTAAAACGTTTGAAAAGCACTTGTTTAGGGGCTGTAGGGGCTGCCCAGAATGGGTATGGCAATGCCACCCCCCTAAAAAGGCTGCAGTCTTTCTGCCCCTCCCCCACCCCCAGGGGTGGAGGGGGTCAGATGGGGATTATTACCCCTGATCTACCAGGGTTGGGGGTGGGTGTGGGAGTTGAGGGGGGGCGGGCTGAAAGCCCACTAGACACAGGGGACAATTTTTGTTTATTTTGTTTTTTATTTTTAAAGAGGGGTTGGGGCATGGCCATGCCCCCCACCCCAAATAAATAGGGACAGTGTGGTTCTGTCCCCTCCAAACCCCCGTTCCCCCAAAGGATAGGGTGATTACCCTCAATGCGCACCCTTGGGGGGCAGACAGCCCACTAGACACCAGGGAATTATTTAAAAACAAATAGAGGGGTGGGGGCTGCCCACCACCATTGGCATGATTGTGCCACCCACCCCATCTCAAGGGGATAACAGCCATTCTGACCCTCCCTGCGGACTAAAGCATCTCATCCCATTGGCAAGCATGGGGACATTTGACTCTTTTGACATTTGACTTTACATATCGTCCCACTTGCAGTGGTGAGCAGCTGCATTTTTTGGATTTGGGTATGCTTCCACCTGGAATAATCTACCAGACCAAGACACTTCTGAAAACTAAATATCTAGGGGAGTCCAGGGTGGTGTGCTTCACATGCAACCCACACCATTTTCTTACCCACAATTCCCTGCAAACCTCCAACTTGCCTGAAATTACACATTTCCCTACATTTCTTCTGATGGAAACTTTGGGAATCCGCCTAAATCAAGAAAAGTCCTTCCACGTGGTATTGCCCCATCTGTACTGATAAAATTTTTACCCCACTAGTGTGGGTGCTGAAAGTAGAGTCAGCCTGCAAACGTATGGAAAAAAACTGCCCTTCTGAACCTACTTTAGTTCCCCTTAACTTCCCTGTCGCAGGCACCTTTGGCCCACATACACAAATGAGGTATCATTTTTATCAGGAGACCAAGGGGAACTCTGGGTGGTAGGAATGTTGTGCCGGCGCGGTGATCGCACTTACCAATGTGAGGAAGGGGAGGGGGGTGTTGTTTTAGCTAAATCTGAGGTTTGCAGGGGATTCAGGGCAGAAAAACATTGGGGAATCCATGCAAGCCATACCTCCCTGGACTCCCCCGTGTGTCTAGTTTTCAGCAGTCTCGGTTTGGTAGGTTTTCCTAGAAATCCACCAAACCGGGGACCAAAAACACAGGTGCCTCCCTTTGCTAAAACAGGTAATTTTATAATAGATAATTTTGATGTCTCCACAATACGTTTTGGGCCCTATCCTATCGTGGCCACTTGGCCCACCTACACAAGTGAGGTGGCATTTTTATTGAGAGCCCTTGGGTAACGCTGTTTGGTATGAAATATGTGGCTTCCCTCAGATTCCAGCACTTTCCATCACAGAAATGTGAGGAAAATGTGTCCTTTTTAGCACATTTTGAGGTTTGCATGGGATTCTGGGTAACAGAACCTGGTGAGAGTCACACAAGTCACCCCAACCTGGATTGCCCTGGGTGCCTAGTTTTAAAAAATGTACAGGTTTGCTAGGTTTCCCTAGGTGCTGGCCGAGCAATGGCCCAAAATCCACAGCTAGGCACATTGCAACAAAAGGGTATGTTTTGGCTGGAAAAATGTGATATGTCCACGTTGCGTTTTGGGCCATGGCCTGCCGCAGGCACTAGGTGTGCCCACACAACTGAGGTTCCAGAGCTAGGCAAAAAAGGGTCAGTTTTTAGTGGGAAAATGTGCTGTGTTCATGTTGCCTGTTGGAATGTTTCCTGTTGCAGGCACTAGGCATACCCACATAAATGAGGTACCATTTTTATCAGGAAACTTAAAGGAATACAGAACAGTAGAACAAGTGTTATTACCAATTGTCTTTCTTTGCATTTGCACCTTCAAAATGTAAGACAGTGTGTAAGAAATAAGTCATTTTGACAAATGCCCTCTAGTTCACTTGCTGGTATGGGTACCCCCAAATTCAGAGATGTGCAAATAAGCTTTGCTTCTAAACTCCATATCTTGTGCCCATTTCAGAAATACATGAGTTTCCTTGATACCTATTTTTCACTCTTTAAATTGTACCAAATGAATTACTGTATACTCGGTACACAATGAAAAAACATTGCAAGATGCAGCTCAGTTATTAGCTCTGGGTACCTCGGTTTCTTGGTGAACCTACAAGCTCTATATATCACCGCCACCTGAAGGGAACGGCGGATGTAACGGTATATTCCTTTTGAAAATCTGCCATAGTTAGAAGAAGTTACAGATGAAAAATGTAGACACAAGTGGCTGTTTTTTTCAACTCAATTTCAATATTTTTTTATTTCAACTGTTACTTTCCATAGGAAAACCTTGAAGGATCTACACAAATGACCCCTTGCTAAATTCAGAATTTTGTCTACTTTTCAGAAACGTATAGCTTTTCGGATGGACTACTAGTTTCACACCCACTTCTATGACTAACTGAACAGAGGTTGAAAGGACAAAAAATAGGAACAATGGGCTACCTCCCAGTAAATGCCAAAACTGTGTTAAAAATGTGGTTTTATGACTCACGTTTGCCTGCTGCTGAAAGCTGGGAAGATGGTGATTTTAGCACTGCAAAACCTTGGTTGATGCCATTTGCAGGGAAAAAAACAGACACTTTCTTCTGCAGCACTTTTTTCCCACCAAAAAAGCAAAATTTAGCTGTATTTTGGCTACTATGTTGGTGCCCTCCAGGGGAATCCACAAACCTTGGGGTACCTTTAGAATCTCAGGATGTTGGGGGAAAAAAAAGGATTGGAGTTTGGCGCGGATACCTTATGTGGACAAAAAGTTATAGGAGCCTAAGCGCAAACTACCCCAAATAGCCAAAAAAAAGGCTTAGCTGGGGTGTAAAGGCTGAGCAACGAAGGGGTTAAAGGAGATAATTAACTGCATATCAAATGTGTAAGACTGGATTTCCAAACCAAAAGTTCTACTGATGTTCGCAAGGGGAGCAACATAAATGTTGAAAAACATGGGGCTTAGAAAGAAGCCATGGGGCACTCCTTTATTGCGCCGCAAGGTACGTGATTTAAAGAGCCCAAGGAGATGGTTTGGTTTCTGTTGTTTAAAAAATCGTGGAACCATTATAGGGCTGTCCCATCAATTGCTATATCATACAGTCTTTGCTGCAGCCTCGAATGGGACACCGTATCAAATTCGGCATATAGATTCAACAACACAAACATAACTCGTGTATCGGAGTCAGGGGCTAATTCAGTGTGGTCAGTGACCACTGCTAGTGCTGTTTTACTAGTGTCTGGTCATCACCCCTAGGGTGGACAAAAAATATAAGGCAGTGCCATCAGACCCTTTATTTATTCGGAGTCAGTTGCCACCAGACTCCATTGTAACAACTGTTACACGCAAGAGGGCTAATTCTCAGGCTAATAGGGATATTCTCCCCCCCCAGAAAAGGAAAGAAAGTGCATAAATGCTGCAAGAAAGAGGGTTGCAGTGCAGGCTGCCAACCATTGGCGTATTGCCAATTCTCAGGCCCTTTTCGCCCGTTATGACAGAGCCCTTGGGATGAGATGGAGAAGCTCCTACAGTACCTCCCTAAAGAACACAGAAAAAGAGGCCAACAAAGAGGGGCAAGCCATTACCAACAATTCTATTCTCTGTGTACTTGATGCTGCAGATACTGCAGCTAGGGGAATATATGCTAGTGTTCTTCTTAGGTGAGACGTTGGCTGAGGTGTTCTGGCTTTAAGCAGGAGGTCCAATAGGCTGTTCTAAACATGCCGTTCAATAAAGAACATCTCTTTGGCCCGCAGGTAGATTCTACCTTAGAAAAAAATTAAAAAGACGCTAACGTGGCCAAATGTATGGGAGTGTTGCAAACTGCCACTCACAGGAGCTCCTTTTGTCGCCAAAGCTACAGTGGTACCTATAAGTCCACCTCCCAAACAGAAGCAGCCCTAGACCTTTTGCACCAAGGCTCAGTACAGAGGCTTGTTCAGAGTAAATAACAACAAGGGTAGGAGTAAAGGTGCCTCCTCTCGTGCAAAACAGTGACTACCCTCTACTTCTCCCTGAACACACAACACCTGTCGGGCAGACTACAATATTTCCACCCAGTCTGGGGCTCCATCGCCACAGACAAACAGGCATTAGCCATTATCCAACATAGCTGTTGTCTGGAGCTCATTACCACGCCGTCCAACATTCCACCTTGCACTCACAGATCAACACAGGTATATCAAATACTACTCAAGCAGGAAGTCCAAGCCCCTCTCCTCAAAGAGGTCATAGAACTAATTTCTCTACAACATTAGGGCTCTGGGGTATACTCTCTGTACTTCCTAATCTCCCCAAAAAGGACGGGACGGGCCTTTAACCAAATGCATCCTTTCAGAGCACTTCCATATACTCACCTTACAAGATGTCATCCCATTGCTCCATCACTTCATGGCAACACTAGATCTGAAGGACGCCTACTTTCACCAGCCAATACATTTAGCCATTCGCAAGTAATAGCAGTAGTCGCAGTTCATATATGCAGACAAAATGTCCATGTGTTCCCTTACCTGGATGACTGGCTTCTCAAAGCCAACAATTTTCCTCAGTGCCAACAACATACTCAGATGATGTAGGAAAATGGCTACCTGTTGCAGTCCCCCCTCCCCCCACGTTTTGCCTGATATTGATGCTGACTTAGTTAAGGAGTGTGCTGAGACCCTGCTAACCAGGCCCCAGCACCAGTGTTCTTTCATTAAAAAATTACCATTGTTTCCACAATTGGCACACCCTGGAACACAGATAAGTCCCTTGTAAAAGGTACCGGTGGTATCAAGGGCCCTGTGACCAGGGAAGGTCCCTAAGGGCTGCAGCATGTGTTGTGCCACCATAAGGGATCCCTCCCCTGCCATTGCCAGAAAAAGGCAAAGTCGACATGGCATCCCCCTCAGGATAACATGCACACAAATACTGCCTGTGGCATGGGTAGGTCACCCCTCTAGCAGGCCTTAAAGCCCTAAGGCAGGGTGCACTATACCCCAGGTGAGGGCATAGCTGCATGAGCAATATGCCCCTACAGTGTCTTAAGTCTATTCTTAGACATTGTAAGTACAGTGTGACCATATTAAGTATATAGTCTGGGAGTTTGTCAGAACGAACTCCACAGTTCCATAATGGCTACACTGAACACTGGTAAGTTTGGTATCAAACTTCTCAGAGTAATAAACCCACACTGATTCCAGTGCTGGATTTATTTAACAAAATGCATACAGAGGGCATCTTAGAGATGCCCCCTGCATTTTACCCAATCCTTTAGTGCAGGACTGACTGGTCTGTGCCAGCCTGCCACTGAGATGAGTTTCTGACCCCATAGGGTGAGAGCCTTTGTGCTGTCTAAGGCCAGAAACAAAGCCTGCACTGGGTGGAGGTGCTTCAGACCTCCCCCTGCAGGAGCTGTAACACCTAGCAGTGAGCCTCAAAGGCTCAGGCTTCGTGTTACAATGCCCAAGGGCACTTCAGCTAGTGGAGATGCCCTCCCCCTCCCCCGGACACAGCCCCCACTTTTGCCGGCAGGTCCGGAGGTGTTAATGAGGAAAACTAGGCGGAGTCATCCTCCAGCCAGGACAGCCCCTAAGGTGTCCTGAGCTGAGGGGAACCCTGCCTTAGGAAATCCTCCATCTTGTTATCCTCCATCTTGTTTTGGAGGATTCCCCCAATAGGATTAGGGATGTGCCCCCCCCCGCCCACAGGGAGGAGGCACAAAGAGGGTATAGTCGCCCTCAAGGACAGTAGTCATTGGTTACTGCCCCCAGACCTAAACACACCCCTAAAGTTAGGGGTGACCCTGAACCCAGGAAACCGATTCCTGACGACCGTCAAGAAGAAGAAGGACTGCTGACCTGAAAGCCCTGCAGAGACGACGGAGATGACAACCGACTTGGCCCCAGCCCTACCAGCCTATCTCCAGACTGAAAGAACCTGCATAGCGATGCATCCTGCTGGACCAGCGACCTCTGAGGACTCAGAGGACTGCCCTTCAACCAAAGGACCAAGAAACTCCTGTGGACAGCGGCTCTGTCCAAGAAACCAAGAAACAGCCATCTTTAAATGGACGCCAGCCTCACCCCGGAAGCGTGAGTCCCCAACACTCTGCACCCAACGCCCCCGGCTCGTGTCCAGAAGAACCAACACTCCAGAGAGGACCCCCAGGCGACTTCCACAATGTGGACACCCTGAAATGACCTCCCTGCACCCCCACAGCAACGCCTGCAGAGAGAATCCGGAGGCTCCCCCTGAACCAGTACTACCCAGTAACAAAGAACCTGATGCCTGGAAGAAGTACTGCACCCGCAGCCCCCAGCCCCGAGACAAACCAGCTACTGGTGCAGGAGTGACCAGCAGGCGGCCCTCATCCTTGCCCAGTCGGTGGCTGGTCCGGGAAGCCCCTCTGTGCCCTGCCTGCATCGCCAGAGTGACCCCTGGTCTCTCCATTGATTTCTATCTACAAACCAACACCTACATTGCACACTGCACGGCCGCCCCTGTGTCACTGAGGGTGTATTTTGTGTGCCTGTTTGTGACCCCCCCCCCAGTGCTCTACAAAAAACCCCTGGTCTGCTCCCCGAGGACGCAGGTACTTACCTGCTAGCAGACTGAAACCGGAGCACCCCTACTCTCCATAGGCACCTATGCTATTTGGGCCCTAGTTTGACCTCTGCACCTGACCGGCCCTGTGTTGCTGGTGCTGGGTGTTTGGGGTTGACTTGAACCCCCCAGCGGTTGGCTGCCTATGCCCCGGAGATTGAACTTGTAAGTGCTTTACATAGCTGAAAAACTAACCAATACTTACATCCCCCAGATACAGTTGATTTTTGCAGTGTCCACTTTAAAAAAAGGTTATTACCGTTTTTACCAAAACTGTGTACATTACTGTTTTAATTCAAAGTTCCATATTTACCTATGCCAAGTACCTTACAATGTATGTACTTACTTGAATTCTGAATCTTGTGGTTCTGAAATAAATGAAGCAAATAATATTTTTCTATGTAAAAACCTATTGGCTTGGAGTTACGTCTTTGAGTATGTGTTCTCATTTATTGCCTGTGTGTGTACAACAAATGCTTAACACTACTCTCTAAGCCTACTGTTCGACCACACTACCACAAAATAGAGCATTAGTATTATCTAATTTTGCCACTATCAACCTCTAAGGGGAACGCTTGGACTCTGTGCATATTATCTCTCACTTTGAGATAGTACAGGGAGTGCAGAATTATTAGGCAAGTTGTATTTTTGAGGATTAACTTTATTATTGAACAACAACCATGTTCTCAATGAACCCAAAAAACTCATTAATATCAAAGCTGAATATTTTTGGAAGTAGTTTTTAGTTTGTTTTTAGTTTTAGCTCTGTTAGGGGGATATCTGTGTGTGCAGGTGACTATTACTGTGCATAATTATTAGGCAACTTAACAAAAAACAAATATATACCCATTTCAATTATTTATTATTACCAGTGAAACCAATATAACATCTCAACATTCACAAATATACATTTCTGACATTCAAAAACAAAACAAAAACAAATCAGTGACCAATATAGCCACCTTTCTTTGCAAGGACACTCAAAAGCCTGCCATCCATGGATTCTGTCAGTGTTTTGATCTGTTCACCATCAACATTGCGTGCAGCAGCAACCACAGCCTCCCAGACACTGTTCAGAGAGGTGTACTGTTTTCCCTCCTTGTAAATCTCACATTTGATGATGGACCACAGGTTCTCAATGGGGTTCAGATCAGGTGAACAAGGAGGCCATGTCATTAGATTTCCTTCTTTTATACCCTTTCTTGCCAGCCACGCTGTGGAGTACTTGGACGCGTGTGATGGAGCATTGTCCTGCATGAAAATCATGTTTTTCTTGAAGGATGCAGACTTCTTCCTGTACCACTGCTTGAAGAAGGTGTCTTCCAGGAACTGGCAGTAGGACTGGGAGTTGAGCTTGACTCCATCCTCAACCCGAAAAGGCCCCACAAGCTCATCTTTGATGATACCAGCCCAAACCAGTACTCCACCTCCACCTTGCTGGCGTCTGAGTCGGACTGGAGCTCTCTGCCCTTTACCAATCCAGCCACGGGCCCATCCATCTGGCCCATCAAGACTCACTCTCATTTCATCAGTCCATAAACCTTAGAAAAATCAGTCTTGAGATATTTCTTGGCCCAGTCTTGACGTTTCAGCTTGTGTGTCTTGTTCAGTGGTGGTCGTCTTTCAGCCTTTCTTACCTTGGCCATGTCTCTGAGTATTGCACACCTTGTGCTTTTGGGCACTCCAGTGATGTTGCAGCTCTGAAATATGGCCAAACTGGTGGCAAGTGGCATCGTGGCAGCTGCACGCTTGACTTTTCTCAGTTCATGGGCAGTTATTTTGCGCCTTGGTTTTTCCACACGCTTCTTGCGACCCTGTTGACTATTTTGAATGAAACGCTTGATTGTTCGATGATCACGCTTCAGAAGCTTTGCAATTTTAAGAGTGCTGCATCCCTCTGCAAGATATCTCACTATTTTTGACTTTTCTGAGCCTGTCAAGTCCTTCTTTTGACCCATTTTGCCAAAGGAAAGGAAGTTGCCTAATAATTATGCACACCTGATATAGGGTGTTGATGTCATTAGACCACACCCCTTCTCATTACAGAGATGCACATCACCTAATATGCTTAATTGGTAGTAGGCTTTCGAGCCTATACAGCTTGGAGTAAGACAACATGCATAAAGAGGATGATGTGGTCAAAATACTCATTTGCCTAATAATTCTGCACTCCCTGTATATACAAAGCCAACTTCCTACAGATGACAATAGATCTTCTTCACAGATCAGACTTTACTGTCATCATCCCCAAGTCTCGCCAACAACCACAGCAGGTTCAACCATATTTAAGAGCAATCCTAAACACACAGTTAGAATTTGCCTACCTCAATCCCACTCGAATTCAAAACTTTCAGGCAACGCTGCCCCAGTTTCACAGAAACCTCCAGCTCACAGTGAGGATGGTTATGCGTCTACGAGGGATGATGGCTTCATGTTTTGCCATAGTTCCCCAAGCAAGACTATACATGCGTCCGTTACTGGAATGCCTATTCGTCAGTGGTTTCAGTTACAGGGTCAGCTGGACGATTTAGTGTTGCAAACAGCCACACTCACTGTTTTTTGTAATGGTGGAACACCAGCAATTTGTTAAAAGGACGGCCTTTTCTCAACCCTATTCTCCACATCACTCTCACAACAAATGCACCAGAGATGGGATGGGGTGCACACCTACTAGACGTAACAGTTCAGGGTCTCTGTGATGCCAAACACCAGAATCTCCACATCGACTACTTAGAGCTTCAAGCTATTCACCTAGCATTGAAAGTGTTCTTTCCTCACCTCACCCACAAGGTTGTCTCAGTCCGAACAATGTGACAGTCATGTATTACCTACTGAACAAGGAGGGACATGGTATCCACAACTATCACTACTGTCTCAGACCATTGGGAAAGGGGCTAACCATCACAACATGTCACCTGTTAGTGGAATACCTTTCAGGAACCGATAATGTCTTTGCATACGTGCTCAGTAGGATGCAGCAACAAGTCCATGAGTGGGAACTCCACCCACAACTCCTCCAGTTATACTTCCAAAAGTGGAGGTTCCCTCAAGTACATCTTGGTGCCACGGCATAAAATGCAAAATGCCCAATCTTCACCTCTAGGTTTCCACACCAACTATTCAAGGGCAACATACTATGATGAGTTGGTCTGGGATATTGGCCTGCACTTTTTCAGCTCTCCCCCTTCATCTTTTTCTCGTTTGGAAGCTCAGGGACATGTCTCACAATGATCATCGTAGCTCCCACTTGGGTGCGTCTGCCCTGGTTCACTGCTAGATCTCTCCTTAATTTCACACTAGAAGCTCCCCAACAGGCCGATGTTCTTCCTCGGAATCAAGGACAAATCAGACATTCAGACCCCAAAACTCTCAACCTAGCAGTTTGGCTTTTGAGGTCAAAGAGTTTGGCTGCCTTAACTTGCCACAAGTATGTATGGACATTCTTAAGGAAGTACACAAACACACCACTAGGCAATGGTATGCAGCAAAATGGAAACATTTTGTTTGCTATTGACACTCTAAACAAATTGACCACTTCCAAGCCACCGTGCAAGGCATTATCTGCTTCCTACTTCATTTACAGAAGTGAAACTTAACATACACTTCTTTACGGTTGCATCTGGCTGCAGTAGCTGCTTACCCACAAAATAGGCAGCACCTTTCTCTTTTCAAAATTCCAGCCATGAGGGATTCACGGAAGGTCTTAAACGAGTGAAGGACTCCTCCTACATCTTCTTGGAATCATAATGTAGTTCTTACAAGACTCATGGGTTCCCCGTTTGAACCTCTACACTCATGCCCACTTCAGTTTCTATCTTGGGAAGTGGTATTCTTAGTCGCCATCACTTCACTTAGGCGTGTAAGTGAGCTCCAGGCTTTAACCTTAGAAGAACCTTTCTTCCAAATACACAGAAATAAGGTGGTTCATCGTATCAACCCGAATTCCCACCTAAGTTTGTATCTCAATTTTATCTTAATCAATCCATTCAATTGCCAGTTTTATCCCCTCTACCAGATTCAGTTGCGGAAAGAGCTCTTCATACTTTAGATGTTAAAAGAGCACTTGTGTTCTACATTGATAGAACTTAAACTTTTATAATGTCTAAGCAACTTTTTGTCGCCTTTTCACCAACTGCAAAGGCAACCTTATATCCAAATCAGGCATAGCCAGATGGATAGTAACATGCATTCAAACTTGCCATGCTAAGACCAAAAGACATTTACCTTTTCCTCCCAGAGCGCACTCTACTCGCAAAAAGGGATCAACCATGGCCTTTAGAGGAAATATTCCCATAGCTGAACTATGTAAGGCAACTACATGGTCCACGCTGAACAATTTCACAAAACATTATTGTGTGGATGTATTAGCACGCCAATAAGACAGTGTATGACAGGCAGTGCTACATACCCTTTTTCAAACCACTACAACACCCGCAGGCTAGCCACTGCTTCTAAGGAGGGACTGCTTTACAGTCCACGCAGAGTATGTGTATCTATAGCCACACATGCCATCGAACAGAATATGTTGCTTGCCCTCTAAACTAGAAATTAAGGCAAGAGGGGTCCCTGACTTGATAAGGAGAGAAACCCAGGGAACAGCAATCTAAAATGACGCATGTATCCCTCCCACCTTATTCCATATGTATCAAATCAATCATTGCTGTACAACCATAGAAAAATATACTTCATTATACATAAGCACTAAAAATATGAAAAACTTAGTTGCTTTTTGATAGAGTACTAAGCAATAAGAAACAAAGCCCTAAATTAACTGAAACTATGTTTAATACGTTCTATAGTCAATATAAATAGACAATAAACTAATTATCACATAAACACTCACATTAGATTACCCACGGTGTGCAAAACCAATATTAGTGCAGATAGACAAACACTAAAGAAGACAAAGATCACATGGACACAAACCCACAAAGACGTAATAAAGAACAAATATTGCAAAAAGTTCATTTCTCGTATCCATTGATCTCACATATTGTCCAGATAATGACAGATTCACATTCAATGCTGATAGGCAGTTGTCAAATTTAGACACTGTAGCTCCTTTATTGGCCACCTAGTCGTCCTCAGTGTTCACATATTTTAGATAGTTGTCAGTTCTTAGTTTTAATTGTATGCCACTTAGTACTCCTTCGCTTTCTCTTAGATTTTGCCTTTGTCACCTGCCACTTAGTACTCCTTCTCTTTCTCTTGGCTTTCACCTTAGTCGTACTCAGTGTTCACATATTTTAGGTAAAGGGCAGTCTTGGCTTTAGCCTGCCGCTTAGTACTACTTCACCATCTCTTGGCTTTTGCCGACGCGTGTTTCGGTGGACACACAACAGCTTAATATTATCGTAACTTATCGAACCACCTTCATCAGGGCAATATATAGAAATTAGTACTAGGCTTTTAAAGCGAATCGAAACGAAAATCCAAAAAAAAGTTTGTTTAATTACGTACAATAAAAATTAAAGGGATTAATTTTTCATAATGCAAGCCACCAAGTAGCTGTAAACATGGATGTGAATATTTAACACACAAATAGGTATTTTAATATAACCCCTGAAAGTGAAAAGTGATGAACCAACACGAACCAAAGCACATCCAGTGTGACAAAAAAAAGAAACATAAAGTGCAAAATGAACCAAATTCAAACACAAACTAAAATAAAAATTGAGTGAAAAAAGCCCATTTCGAGGAATAACTCATATTGATCATTCTGGTACCTGACAACGCCTGGTTGTACAACCGGCCTAAGCAAATTCTCCGTCTGAATGATTCTAGACACCTAACAACAACAGACAGAAACCTCAATGATTTTATTACTGAAGTACAAAAGTAGTGTATACTGAAAGCACAGATACAGACACTGAACGAAGCTTTAAAAAAAACGGTGGTAGAGACAAAGCTCGCCACAGTAGAAACGCGTATCTATCAATATGGCAGATTTCAGAAAAGGCATCAGGATAGAAAGCTCATAAAATCCTCGTGCCTACCATAATTCGTAGAAGTCTTAATATGTCCTTCATCATATTGCCGAAGGGCGGAAGATGCGCGTTGCACCACCGTCTGTAAACCAGGCTGCGCGCTTCCCCCAAAAAATAATCCTCCAAAGACATATACATAGGACTACGCTATGATAATTGAAGAAGAGGGCCTGTAGATAAGGCGGCCATCTTAAAGTGGAGAATATGGCACAGGAGGTAAAATAAGAGCATAAATCCAAGAGAAAATCAGATAACCATTTATTTAGGATATTATTAAAACCTTTATAAAGCAACATATAAAAAAACAAAACAATGAAGATAATTTCATACTCAACCACAGGAACGGTTTTTATGGGGAATAGATTACTCTCAAGGTCTTTTCTTAGTATGGCTCTTCAACATAGATTGTAAATTGCTATGCTGAATACTGCTAGGAGGCTGTTGTAAAAGGTGTTCTGCCAGGGTATTTCTTCGTTCAAACCATTGTCATATGAATCCAGATAGAAAATCCAAAAGACTTCCTGCTTTTTCCTAACTGCTTCCAGACTTTGTCTGCCTTTAGGGACAATATTTTCCAAAATGGTCCACCTGATTTCTTCTTCGCTGTGTTTGTGTGTGATCCAGTGTGTAACAAGTGGAGCATTGGGCTTACTTGTGCTCATAATATCTTATTTTAAATTCTTTAGATGTCTCACCTACATAGCCTAAGTTGCACGGACATAGGATCAGGTATATAACATTTTTAGTTCTGCAGTTTGTTCTGTAAGCACCTGTTCGTGGCATGTAGTTCTGTAGATTCACATGCGCCCTCCTTCCTCCCCAGACGCCTTTGGCCATTGCAGTTTCATTATATATTTATTTTTTGCATGGACATCGCTTTACTTACACATATTTTACACTCCTTTCTCACCCGCCTGCGGGAAAACATTCTAACACTGGAGTCGATGGCCATGCACAGTATTACTGAGAGGAGGAGGAGTCACTCAACTTCTTGACTCGAAAGACTTCTTCGAAGAAAAACAACTTGCACAACTCTGGACCCAACACTAGATGGCAGGAGTATGCAGAGCATGTAAATCTACAGCGCTACATGCCACCAACAGATGCGTACAGGGTAAGTAACATATTCTTTCAAGTGCAAGTGTCCGGAGCTTCTGTGACAGTCAGAGTCTGCCGAATAATTTATCAAATTGAAACCATGAGTTTACCAGTTCTCCTGCATTGAACCTTTTATATTTTCACTTGCTTTCAAGCATTTCATCTTTAACGCTCTGAAAATTGAATTTTCAGTATAATAACCTAATGACAGTAACATTAACAGTTGATTTACTGTTATGGCCTACTCAATTATGTTTCGATCTGTTTTACAACCAATTCAGTGTATAGTCTTATGCTGTACCCACAAAATGTGACAATGTACAAAATGTGACAAGAGTCTTCCTTAATTTAAAATTCCCTCAAAAGCTAATCAAAGGAAACTTATATTTTCCGGGTCTGATGACCTGTGGTGAATGCATTGAGACCTCTGTTATTACTGTTAAAATTAATTGTGTCTGAAAATTACTATAAAAAATACCACTGTACGAAATGCCAGTCTTGAGGGATAAAGAAACTGTTTTACATGCCCTTCCTTGTGAATGTATTCATTGCCAACTTTATCACCACATACATGGAGATTGTAATATTGCAGATGGTATGTGCCAAGGCCCTCAGAGGCCAAGCTGTTCTTTTCATCAAACGTAAAGGGGATTCAGCTGCTTCACATTGTCCTTGTAATCAAAAAGGAAGTGGAACAGGCCAGCTATGGATCCTTCCCAACACATAAAAAAATCACCAGAGTTCTCTCAGCTAGTGTAGGTTTACACATTTTAGTTGATCTTCTCTCCTTCAGCTAGCATGCTATAAACAACATGCTCTACTTCAAAGCTCACCTCATCTCAGAGGCCTTTCCCACAAAACCCTTATTGACTGCCCTGTCAGCTGAAACCATGATGCCTGTTTAACTAACCAAACGCAGTTGGGAATACCACAGGAAACCTTTGACCTGATGGATTAACCGCCCAAGTATGCCAGGTCATGTGAGACATGGTGATCCTGGGCTGGGAAGTCTATCAGTGGCCCCCATAAGTGGGGAGAAACCTCATTGAATGCCTGTCCAGTGATTCTTTCTTTTAGAAAAACAAAAATGTTTAGTTTACGTAACAGGGCCACTAAAACATGGTACCCGTTGCTACTGCTCATCTGCTGCAAAAAGCAGAAAAACAGATGCATAGGAGGCAGTGAGATGAAATATTCTGCAGAGGGAACAGAGGAAATAGATTTTTTTCAAGGCCAAACTATCCAGTGCCTCTGCATGAGTTTCAAGATATGAGCGCTTTTTTGATGGAAGTCGTGGTGTCATTGCTTAACTTGCTTGGGAACTGGTTTCTTGTGTTTATTTCTATACACTATTTTCATGTTGAGTTTTTATTTATATATTTTCCTATGTACACTTGGGTAGATTTTGTGCAATGGTTTGTGTTTAAATCCCAAATCATTCTTCTAAATGATGGCTCCTCCACCACGAATGTTGCTAATGCGATGTTGCCTAAAATTGAAAAACTATCTGGTAGTAGCTGATCAAGTACATAGTCAGCCATATCATAAAGCTATGTTTTGGTTAAGCAACATCACTCTAGATTACGAGAGTCACATAGTTCAGCAATTTTAACTCCGTGTTTGAGTGTGGAGCATACTTTATGAAGAATGGCTCTTTTGTGACAGTTTGTGTGGGATTAAATTAAAGAATGAGACCAAAAAGAAGACACTTTATAACATTGAGTGCTGAGGTACAAATTCCCTACTTCCCCACTAATGTGGGTGTAAAGTGGCAACAGTTCCTGTGGTTTGTAACAAGTAGTGTGAATTGTGGTCTTATTGGCACAGGAATCAGAAGGCAGTACTGGTTTGGTTGTGAAAGGTACAGCATAGCTGATGGCGGTGGGGCATGGATGGTCTTGCCTTTGTCATGCCTGCTACCTGCACATGCCATAATAGTGTCCAAATAGACACTGGTGGGGATGCATGTGTGAACTGCAGCGTGTCGTGAGGGATAGCAATGAGCCCTCGCATCTCCTCGGTGAGAGAAAGGGGAAAATTCTGCACTGCTTGGAAAAAAAGATCACTTACCGGCTGTGATAAAGGAGCATAACAGATTTTTGAAGTAATTGTTGTGATGCAAGTTGAAATGTAGAAATACACCAAAATTCCAGTGGTGTGGAGAGTGCTTATTTGAAGCTGAATAGATACATAAATCAGAAGCAGGCATAGTTACATGCTCATCCCTGTTGCCTCTAGCTCAACCCCCCCCCCGACAACACTCATAACTATGACATGCAGGACACCACACTAACTGTGGTCAATAGAAAAACAGTGATTGTAAGTCCCCAGATAGAGTGAAATAATTGCAAGTACCCAGATACATTTTCAAGTGTCCAGATGGCATCATCTGAGAATAGATCTGATAGGCAAAGCAAGTTAATCCCTTCAGGAATTGCATCTAAATAGTGACTAGTGTTGCAGCACATCAGGCTCTAGTGTGTCACCAAGAATAACATTGGGCACCCACCCAAGTTCACAGAGGGCAGGAGAAAGGAAAATACATTGCCCAAGTTAAAGGAAAGAAATGCCCAACTATTTACAGTAAAGATAGACTAAAACACTTTTGTAAAATTATTGGGGGATGTAAAAGAAACCATATTGTGAATGTTCAGTTGGAATGAAATAATTGCAAGTGTCTGGATATAGTTTCAAATGCCCAAATGTCATCTGGTGTTAATAAATCCATCCTTATTCATTACAGTTTGTCAGGTGATGAGGGTTCCTTCCTCAGTCACTCAGTAAATGCTTTTCAGGCCAACACCTTGGATCTCAGTGCTAACCTTAAAACGCTAGGCTTAGTCTTCGACAAGCAAGGGACCCAATTAACCTCACAACTTACAATCAAATTTCCAGTACACACTCAGATGGATCTTTAGATGTGGCTTTTCTTGAACCTGGAAAACTAAGAATTGTGCCATTGTCAAATGTTACATAATTTAGGCGCTCTGTGCATGAAGAGGTTGCTCTCTCTATCATTTCCCCATGCTGAAGTGAAGCAAAGCTTTTCCACTAAAAAGCAGACACAACAATTTGGAATAGTAAGACTGCTGCATTCTTTAGGCTTTGTCATGTCACTGAGCGCTACCCTTTGTTGGTTATGGGCCCAGATCATTCTTGTGGCTAGAGCTCTACAGTTCGTAAAAAGTTGGAATGCAGGTTTCATTACCAAGCATATAAATTATTTTAGGTGTATCAGAATTGTAAGTATAGCTTCCCTGCCATTAATAGAAGTAAGCAGGTTTGGCCATCTACGCCTAAACCTGTAATTGATAATATATTGCAGTGTGCTCACTGGCCCAGAAGATTTGGATCCCTAAATAGCTAATCAGATTTTGAGCCCAGTGGAAAGGTCTTGGAATTGGGTGAATTATGGGACATAGTGCCACCAGCAGACTATAAGATAAAATTTCTGTATAAAGTAGAATGTGATTGGTATATGGGTATCACCAAAACACACACATGCCGTCATCACGGTCCCCCCCCCCAGTGACCTTTGCCACCATCACTGTCCAGTTTATTTGTACCAGCATTCGCATGGTGATGCAGCAACAGGGGAAGATGGCATCCCCGTTGGTTTCTTCTTTTAAGTCAAATTCATCAGGTCCACAACCGTTAAACTAGATTATTGCCAAATAATAACTTCACCACAGAGAGATGTTCCCCCCCCAAAGTTTGTGTTTCGTTGGAGTTGAACATGATATACCCATTCAGCAACATCTGATTTCGAAGTTAGGAGAGGTTGTTCAGCCATAACAGTGGGCCAGTAAAAACACATTGGTGGTCATTACGAGTCTGGCAGTCACATGACCGGCAGACTCACAGTGGCGGCCCCACCGCCAACAGGCTGGCAGTGGGACTGCCCCATTATGACCTTGGTGGAGCCGCCACTGTCAGACCACCGACAGCACCAGGCTACTGCAGGGGCCCCCATGCACAGCCCCATCATGCATTCTACTGCCCGAATTACGGGCAGTGGAATGCGCGACAGGTGCTGCTGCACCGCCACATTGGCGCCGGCTTCATTAGGAGCTGGCGTCAATGTTAATGCCCTGTTTACTGCAGGGCCGGCGGGCGGATACACTGTTTCCGCCCGCTGGCCCTGCGGTGAACTCCTACTAGGGCTAGAATATTAAATTACTTTTCAAATAAATCTGGAAATATAAATGTTTGTTGTGCCCCCGGAAAGGAAAGTAAAACATCATTTGTTATAACCTGGTGAAACCCATATTAATCATAAGTCTCTCTAGGACTATCACTCAGTTGTTTTATTATTTATCAACCTTTATAAGTTTATCATACAAAACCGTGGCAAAATCCATTGTGATCTATGACAGTCATTGCAAGTCATATTAACAGTGTACAGTTTACAATGAAACACGCCATGTAGAGGAGAAACCCCTACCATGCAATGCCATCCTAATTATTTTTATTTATTTTATTAACGTTATAATGCCAAACAGTTGAATTTAGAAAGCTTTCCTTTTGCTCTTTGTGAGAATGGTGGAGGATTTGTATATGAAACAGAATGAGTAAAAGATTTCCCTATGTGTGCCCATAAAGGACAATGAATGATCATAGTCGTTTTTTGAAGTTTATTCCTTGGTGTACCGGACCTCTTGTTTTATTTTGATGCGCATCTCCTATCAAAGGACAGATGAAGGCTAAAGATGGAATGGTTTTTCAGAGGTGATTGTTAAAGCTCATGCGTCTGGCTCCAAGTTGGTCTCTCTCTTGGAAGTCTATCAGCAGAATCGGAAGGCGAGGTGGTGTGGAGGCAAGTAGCAGAGTCTGGAGACTCGTGGTGGGCCTTGCGGAAAACTCGCCCAGCGGAAGACGGCAAGGGATGCTGCTGGAACACTGGAGCACAAAAGACTGGAGGATTGAAAGGTCCGAAGGGGTGAGGTGCAATGTGCACAGCGCAGCATGGGGGTGGTGGTGGCAGAAGGGAGCAGCCTTGAGGATTCTCGTTGGGCTGCCGACTCCCTTGCGCGAGCGGCTAATCTGCTCACCCGCTCCTGCTTCTGGGCTCCTCCTGGGCTCTTCCTTGCCACCTCCTGAGCTCCCCTGACTTGCCTGCCGGCCCTGGGGTAGCCGCCTGCAGGGTAAATCGAGCCCGTACCCTTTCGCCTGCTGCACTTGTGGTTGCCCATCTGCCCTATCAGCTGCTTACACGTATTCCCATATTCAGGATGCTGCCAGTGCCTGCACCCTCCTTCCACCCTGCAAGCATGACATCAAAAATATTAATATCAACAATATTAACAATATCATCAATATTATTAAAATTAAAAAACAACAATAAATAATAAATGTCTGTGCATGCTGGTGTTCCTCTAGCTAGCACTCTGGCTGAGGGGAGAGGCAGCACAGACCAGGTCCTGAGGGCATCCCTGGAACTGCAACCTCCAGAACAGGAAGCGAAGGCCCAGGAAGGCTTGGAGCAGCAATCCTCACCGCAAAACACTCTTTTTTTTGTGGGAGCCTACCCATTAGAGGGCTCAGTCAAGGGGGATAGGCAGAGCTGGCATAGGCAGTCAAGCTCCGCTTGCTGCCTGCTGACAGAAGGAGATCTCAAACCAACCTAACGCTCCTGCTGGCTGCAGACGAACATGAAATCAGGCAAGGAAAGAGGGCCAGTTCCCACAGCAGTCAGTAGAAAGAAAGGAGGTCGACAGAGGGCCAACACCACCAACAGTCCAAGGGCACGAAGGGGTGAGGAGCCTTTAGTGGAGCTGGTACAGGATCTGGCAAAAGACCTCGCACAGGACATGACACAGGTCTTGTCAGTCCCAACAGCAATAACCGGCCCAGGAACAGCCAGCTCTGGGATCTGACAAGGCAAAGTCCTGTATCCATCAACCGGAAATCTATACAAAATTCACCTTTCTAAAGGACGCTGGTTCAGTGATATTCTCTAGCAATGATGAAGTTATGGGTCTCCCATCTTCCCTGCAACCGGAAGTGATAATATCAACGCCAGGTGGTTATTCTTGCAGGGAATTGGCCAGTGCTACAAACTGCTTCCTGGAACTTTTAGCAATCAGTGGCCCAATGGATATAAAAGACATAAAACAGGCTGAAAAAGGGACGGATCGTCTCTTACCCTACACGCTCCTGGAACACAGCAGGCATAACTTCACCGCCCTGGGCCACAGAGTCCTCCACGGCCCAGTACTTTCCACAATTTTACAGAAGAGTACTGAGGGGCAGGTCAGATTATCACATAGCTTTAGCTGCTCGTGTGACATCCATCAAGGGCCCTAGAGGGAGCAACTGATGGAGGCTGAAGCTCTCTTTATAACCCATGGTTCAAGACACCACAGCAAAGGGGGGTGCTGGACCTCCTGCCTGTCAGGACGCCTTCATCCCAGGTCTCAGTTAAGTCAGCTCTCCAGCGAGTACATCTGTGCAAAGGACAAGCAACTTAGGGAAAAGGGAAGAGCTTAATGACAACACCTGTGATATTTCTTATCTAACGAACCAAGAGTGAGAAGAGCTAGCTTCATCATACCTACAAAATTCCCCCAGTAAATCCTCAAGGGTCCTGCCTAGAGCAGGCGAAGGAACTACAGTGAATAGCAATCAAAAACTGAAAAGAAGGATCAGCACACTGATACCACCTGACCATCCATTTTAAACACCATGCAGCTTTCAGTGAACACTCTCCAATATCAGGCAGACAAGATGGACATTCAGCTATCTAACCTTGACTCCTTAGCTGCTTTAGTAACGGTTATAGACTGCATGCTTGCCGATTTAAACCACCTGATAACCGCAAATGCAAATCAGCTACCAACTATCGCAAGTTGGCTGCTCTTGCACCTGCGGTCCAGTCTTGGACAAACTAGCCACGCTGCCAACAATGATGGGTTATCTACTAACCAAACTTAAACAGACCACTGAAAACAGGAGGACCATCATCTCTCCGCCAGTATACCGCCAGTCACAGACAGGTCCAACAACAGAGGCCTAAAGGATGCACTGCAGCTCCCCTGCACTCCAAGCCATAGGGGAAAGTAATGAGCACTTCAACAAAAGCACTCAGAATCAACAAATTAAGGGCACATGAGCAAAGGAATAATGTGCGATCTCACCAGAAACAGAAAAGGAAGGGTAGAAACTGCAAACAATTAATCTCTGAGTACTTCCAATCAGACTCCACTAGCACCCCAGCTGTTAGGGAGCTGCCAGAGGATAACAATCTAGCCACGTCCATTGAGCAGGCAGAAGAAGAGGATGGGCCAAAGAAAATGAATCTCCCGTATGGTGAGGGCCCATCAGGAAGGTGGTTGTGGTGCCAAAACAGGGTTTCCCCACACAAAAACATGATGGGTGCTGCAATGCCTGAATCGGGAACCCCACAAGCTAACATTCCAACCCAGGTTAGGGAAGGAGAAGCCCCATGGATGGGGGCCAACAACCCAACTGTCCACCTAGCAGCAGGAAGGGCACTGGAGGCAATCCAGCCGGTTGAGTCAGTTCCAGATACATTGCATCCACCTTTCCCCAACTTCCTGAGCAGAGAATCCAGCATGGGTGAATTTGTTGAGCAGGAAAAACACGCCACTGCGTCCCTCTCAAATGCCTTCCTTGACACTAATACCCTGCTATTCCTACCAGAATACAAATTGCAGGGTAATCACGATATTTTGAACAGAGGAAGCATCCTGCACCTCTTAGCAATGACTACGGATCTGAACCACTTGAAATCATCAGACTCATTGGCAGTAGAATTCTTGCAAACCAAAAGCCACATAGGACGTGAAGCAACAAAGGCTACATGGGCTACTGCTGAAATAGCTGGGAAGATCTTGGAAGAACAGGTTTTGTTCAAAACCATACTATGCCCTTACTACCCATGACCCCTACTTACCACAAGACAGCCTAGCCACTGCTTAAACACTTAGAAATCCACATATTCAGTTCTCAAGGGGACATGGAGCTCCTCGCCGGCTGGAAGAACAAGGCATAACGCTCAACCAGGGACAAATATAATTAGGACAGACACACAATATTGGCACTGGTTATCTTTCACAAAAAATGGTATAACTGCATGACAAGGCTTACCTGCAGCGATTGGATCACAGATTAAGAAAAGCTCTCCGGCTTTGTAAAAATGGAGAGACAAGCAATGCTCCATGCACATTTTCTCTTGGAATATTACTGGTCTAGGGAACAAAACATCAGACATACAAGTCCTACCCTTTTCCAATCTTTTGATGATATCCTACTCCAGGAAACATGGGTGGAACAGCCATTCCACGTGGAGGGCTTCACAGAACATCACATCCTGTCCCGCAAAGTTGTCAGATTTGGGAGCTCAAAGGGTGGGCTGTCAATTTATACTTCCATAACAAGCATTACTGAAGTAAATCAACTTGAAGTGAAGTCGGTGGAAGACATCAAGATAAAAGCAGTCAGAGTGATGATCCAGAGCCACAACAGAGATTCACAGGTCATGACTGTAAATGTCTACCTGCACTCCAAAGGCAGGATAAAGGGTTCCAAACTGGTAATCTGCGAAATCAAATGGCTGATGTGTGAAGAACAAGACCCTAACCTTATCCACTCCGGGGACTTTGATTTACATCTCCTGGGAACAATGGACGACAACTTCATAGTGGTCTAGTCATCACAGTGGGGAATTAATTAAGAAGGGAAGAACATAACTGGTAAATTAACCAAAACTGGCAAACACCTGCTGAAGGAACTGGAGATTCTCTGTCTCCGTGCCCTAAATTGGGGCTTTCCGAATGATGACACTGCAGCAGCAACGTTCCACTCCCCAAGGGCCGCCTCTACATTAGATTATAATACCTTTATTAGCCTAGCATTGTTCCACAAAATCCTCATTATTCTACAAAATCCTCTTGTAACAACTGGTGGCGGAGGACTCTAGCGACCATCTTGCTCAGATGTTCATGCTCAACATAAGGTCTGTAACCCACTGTATTTCAGTCAAACCTCAGAGTGCAGCGAACACCATTAACAATAAAAGAATCAAATTCAATGCCACTTCTATAGACACCCTCCTGGCATCTGCCACAAATATCCTACAAGGACAGCAAGCTGCGACACCAAACCTGTTAGCTGCTTGAGAGGCTTTCACAGAAGAAATGGGGGAAACATTTATTACAACAGTGAAAGGACCCCACATGTAACAACAAGAAAGGAGTCATTTCTCCCACTCAGAATAAAAACTAGTAAAATCACACACGAAACTGATAAAGCAAATCAGCAGGAACCTGCGCTGGCAACCAAGTAACCTCTATCTGCAACAGGATCTCAAGCAAAAAAAGGCTGTCCGGAAAAAGCAAATTTGAACATACAAAAGGGAAGGAGATTAATCATTTTGGGCACAACTCCTCTGCAACATCAAAGGGAATGATCACACATGAGTCTGTGGTAAGGTAAACTTGTTACAACATTCCATCTAGGGATGAATTCACACCTGTCCAAAGCCGCCTGGGTGACTTTCTTGCAGGAGCACTTCAACTCTAATAAGTTGGGAGGGGGTGAGGTGCGCGGGGGGTCAAAGCTCCTCAGAGAGAGAAGGGGGACAGACAGACAGTCAGACTCCTCCCTTCTGCACTCCAATGCGGGCTGTGAAAAGGCCAGCTACTGACTGGGTGGGTTGGTCAAGCTCATTCTTTGGCCACAGTGCCTAGTATCAAGCCAACTAATTCAGAAGCAGATACGTAAGGGGAGACGGGAGCGGGCCCCGGGCCCTGATGGGATACCTCTGGCACTCTCCAAGCAAGATGTCAACTATTGGTCAGAGCACCTGGAGCCGCTATTCTTGCAGATTGTGGAAGACATCAACCTCCCAGCTTCATGGAGAGGGTCCATCATCTCCCCGATTTACAAGCATGGTGATAAAAACAGCGCAAAAAAATGAATGGCTTGTGTCACTAATCATCAATAAGGCTAAATACTTTGCCCAAACTATTCTGGAGGAGCTAATAGCCTGGGCCGCAGCAACAAATATTATCCCAATAAATCAGACCAGCTTCAGCAAGAACAAGGGAACCATAACAAATATAATGTATCTGTCCCTGCTGATCGATGGAGCTGTCGGTGCCAAGACCCACCTCACGCTTCATCGACTTTCGGGCCGCCTTCAGCCACATTAATTGTGACATGTTAAGGAGGAAACTGGCAGCACGGAAAATACCGTGTACATCTGAGGCTCCTAATCACAATACATACGGACACCTGGGTGCAAGTTAAGCTGGAGTCAGGGATGCATCTCTCAAGGCGCTAACCAACTACCAAAGGACTGAAGCAGATTTGTGTCCCTGCTCCCACCCTATTTAATCTTTTTCTTGCTGACCTAACAGAAAGTTTAGACCAATGCAATTTTCACGCTCCTTAGTTGGGTAACCAAGCCATTTCAGATCTTCTCTACGCAGATGACCTGATGCTAATAAGCTGGCCCCGGTTTAATAAAACTAAAGCAGTGTCTGTAAATAGCCAGCAAAGGAAGATCATTGACAACAAAGGGACCTTAAAATTGCAATGCGACGCCCTGGAGAGAAAGGGCACTGCTCTAGCAATATCCATAAGGAATCAAAAAGGAAAGTTTCCGGACCCAACTTAGCCCCACTATCGCGAGTAATCCAGGCAAAATTTATTCCGCTATTAACCTACTGCAGTGAGGGTCTTAGAGGAACGGATGCTCTAACGCTTGACTGGGTGGTCACCAAGGCCTACAAAACGATCTTTTTTCCATCCCAACTATTCCTGTCTTGCTCAGATAAGGTTGGAGTTTGGTCTCCAAAAACAGGCTCTCGCCAGAAGAGGCACGTACATAAACTGCTGGTTTAAAATAAAGAATGGCTGTTCTAATACAGTAAGGCCCTAATTACTACATTGGCGGTACTTACCGCCTACCGCCGCGGTGATGGCTGCCAATATACCACCACTGTGGCTACCATCCGTCCACCATATTATGAGCACTGCCTGACTTCCGCCAAAATAAGTGCAGAAATCTAGCAGTGCTCATGGTGGTGGACAGTGATAAGCTGGCACTGCTACCACCAGCACCGCCACACCAGTAGAACTCCGCCAACCGTATTATGACCAGTAATACGGCCTGGCGGTGTTCTGCTGGCGGGGCGCTGCTGGCCGTAGCAGCGCCCCTTCCCGTTCCCTGCTGTAAGACCTCCTCAACCAAGGTAGGTTGGTCTTCCAACAGGGGAGGAGGGTGGGAGGTGTTGTGTGGGTGTGTCTGAGTGTGTACATGAATGTCTGAGTGTGTGTGTGAATGTGTCTGTGTGTTTTTTGCATGGGTGTATGCGTGTGAGTAAATGCATGTAAGAATGGTGAAGTGAGTGCGTGTCTGCATGTCAGTGTGATTCTGTGTGAGCATGTCTGGAAGTATGCGTGAATGAATGCGTATGTGTCAGTGAATGCATCTATATCAGTGTAAGTGAATGGGTGTATGCCTTGTGCATGTGGGTGTCTGTGCGTGTATGCGTGGAGGGGGGGGTGGGGTGGGGGGGTGCAGTGACTGTAGAGGGGGGTATGGCTGTGGGAGTGTGGTCAGTTGTGTGGTGTGTGCGTGTATGGGGCTGGTGAGTGAGAGCATCGGAGGGAGGTGGTCTGGATGGAGGTGGTGGGGGGTGTCAGGTGAGTGTTGGAAGAGAGCAGCCTACAGGTGACATGGAAGGAATTTCCTGTCACCAGTAGGGCCTACCGCAGTGGTTTTCGTGGCGTTGCTAACACCATGAAAACCATGGTGGTAGGCCGGCTCATAATGCCATGGGTGGTACTATGTCAGCCGCCGGGCTGGAGATAGATATCTCCGGCCCGGTGGCTCATACCACCATGGCGGTATGAGTGGAGAAGTGGCAGGTTGACTGCAGCCAACCCGCCAATCTCATAATGTGGTGGTATACACCGCCAGCCTGTTGGTGGTGATACCGCCACATTAACCCTGGTGGTCAAAAGACCGCCAAGGTTAAAATGAGGGCCTAAATTCCCTTCTGTGGGTGGAACTGGCAATTAGAAGTGGCTCCCCCGCTCAAGCATACCTCAATGATCAATGTTTCCTTAACGCAATTTGGACAACAGGATCTATGGGCAACTTCAACCTTGCTTACCAGCTTTAAAATCATAGTAAAGAAAACCATCAGTCACGCATCTCTGATAAAAGACGAGGCAGCAGTTGCCAAAATAACTCATGGCTGGGTGGTGCTGCAAGGCTACCGTAAATTTGAACCACAACCTTATCTCTGTCAGGCTTTTCTAATCTACTTAAAGGAATTTTTTTGAGATACCAGCTGGGCATCTTACCCTTACGTCTTCATCTACCCTTATGGGAGCGTAAACCATTGGTTACGGTCTGTGGGCTCTGCGGGCATAGAAAGGAAGATCTAGTTCATCTGATATGCATTTTAAGGAGCTAGCAATGGAGAGAAAAGCAATGCTGCAGCCTCTCTTAATACAAAGCGGTCTTCAGGCATGCCAACAAGCAGTTCTGTCTTGTTTCTTGCCCACGGGCATACAGCTGGTCTGCCGTTTTGTAAAATACCTCCTCAGGGTAAATAACAAACTGCAGGAAGCGCAAGTCAACAATTACTAAGGGCTCAAAATGAAAGGTCACTCCAGCGGGTAACAGGGACTTTTTGGACATCTCCCTTGGCTCAACAAGTACAAGGTCTTGTCCTGCATGTTTATGCAAAAAATGCCCCACTAGCCCACTCATAGGCTAATTGGGCACAAAAGTGGCGCATATGGCAGTAAATGCCAGTGAAGGAAATTTGTAAAAAGCACCTCTGGCCTAGATTGCTCACAGTGGCCTCCGCGCTCAGTGTTGTTTCTGTGTGCTGGACTCTGTTTTTGCTGTTTTGTTTGCTCTGGACACTTTACCACTGCTGACCAATGCTAAAGGGTAAGTGTTCCCTTATAAATTATATGTGTACATTGGCTTATCCATGATTGGCATATTTGATTTACTAGTAAATCCCTACTAAAGTGCACTAGAGGTGCCCGGGCCTGTAATTCAAATGCTAATAGTGGGCCTGCAGCACTGGTTGTGTCACCCACATTAGTAGCCCTGTAAACATGTCTCAGACCTGCCACTGCAGTGTCTGTGACTGCAGTTTTAAACTGCCAATTCGACTTGGCAAGTGTACCCCCTTGCCAGGCCTAAGCCTTCCCTTTTTGTACATGTAAGGCACCCTTAAGGTAGGCCCTAGGTAGCCCCATGGGCAGGTTACAGTGTATATTAAAGGTGGGACATGCACTTATGTGTTTTACATGTCCTGACAGTGAAATATTGCCAAATTTGTTTTTCACTGTTGCACTGTGGCCAATCTCTTTCATAGGTTCACATGAGGGCTGCCTTTAAATATTATTAAAGTGCAAATTCAGTTTGGGAACAGATAAACATTTTGAGTTTAGGTTCTCTGAACTCACAATTTAAAAACAAATCTTTTAGTGAAGTTGGTTTTTAGATTGTATGTTTGAAAATGCCACTTTTAGAAAGTAGGCATTTTCTTGCTTAAATCGTTCAATGACTCTGCTTGTTTATGGATTCCCTGTCTGGGCCAGTTTGACAGTTGGGCTGTTTGCACCTCTCCTCTAGACAGAGACCAAAGAGGGGGTTAGGGTGTGGCCTGCATATCCTAATGGGCCATCAGGGGTGAGGGAAGGGGAGAAGTGGTCACTTACACCTGAAAGGGCTGTGCCTGCCCTCACACAATGCAGTCTCCAACCCCCTGGTGTGTGTCTGGGGCCTGGTCTGGCAAGGCAGGATCTTGAAAACAAAAGAGACTTCTCTTTAAAGTAGGCCTACTTCCAAGGCAGAAAGGGGTATAAGAAGATCACCCAAACCCCCTGAAAATCAGATTACTTCTGGAACCAAGGGGAACCTCTGCTAAGGAGAAGAGCTGGAGGAGCAGTACTACCCCTTTGCCTGTGACTGTGCTTTGCTGGGTTGGCCTGGAGTAGCTGCTTTGACCTGAAAGAGGACAAAAACTGAATTTTGTGTGACTTCCCACTGGTGAAGAATCTCCAAGGGCTTGAACTGAGCTGGCCTCCTGTTGTTGAAGTCTCAGGGACAACAAAGACTTCTCTCTGCCAGAACTTGGGCTTTCTGCTGAGAGTCCTGCCTGCCAAGTGGTGCCCTAACCTGTCTCTGGGCCCTTGACAGGTGCAGCTGGTGGAAAAGGACAGAAATCCACGCAAAGACCACTGTGCGGGGAAACTTTCGACGCACCACCCGCCTTTCAGCTGAGAAGTGTCACGCCGCTCACCTCGCGGCTAAAATCAACGCTCCACCTGCATTGGGGCTGGGAGATCAACGCAACACGGCTGGAGAAACGACACACAACACCCGCAGTGGCTGCTGTTAACGACACAAGCCCCACGCAGTGTGGTTTCTTGACACCAGGCAACCAGATTCTAACGCAACATCGCTTGGTGTGGAAAATCAGTGCAAAGCGTGCCCAGACCTGAGGTGCCCGTCTGGATCAACGCACCGCTCTCTTGCGGGAGAGAAGAAACGACGCACGCCGACCTGAAGAGGAACGACGCACGGTCTTGCTTGTGAGTGAGAAATCAACGCGTCGCTGGCTTTTTCTGACACACACTCGCCCATGTGGCTCTATTTTGACGCTACCCAGGTACTTTTGTGCGCTAACAGCATTCTCAGTGTTTTCTAAAGGATTTAAGACTCTTTTCTTTTTAAATTTGTAACTTTACTTGTGTATATTGGATTTTTGTTGTTTTGGTCTTGTTCTGTTTAGATAAATATTGTCTATTTTTCTAAACCTGGGTTGTAATTTTGTAGTGTTTTCACTGAGTTACTGTGTGTGTTGGTACAAATACTTTACACATTACTTCTGAAGTTAAGCCTTACTGCTCGTGCCAAGCTACCAAGGGGGTGAGCAGGGGTTAACTGTTGGTGATTCTCCTTTACCCTGACTAGAGTGAGGGTCCTTGCTTGGGCAGGGGGTAACCTGACTGCCAACCAGACACCCATTTTTTAACACCTACCAAGAAAGCAATAAGGGTTTACATCCAGTTGTCAGAGGTACTATTGTTTAATAGTTTCATCAAATTTATTTTGACTGTCTTTTATGGAATTAGTAAGCCACTGTCCTAGACTTGTCAGCCAGGCTCACCCTCAATCTCCCAGTGCCCACTCACATCACCTGGCAGCTCACTGAGCTTCACTGGCTCCCAATCCCAAAAACATGCACTCTTCAGACACCTCATGCACACATACAAAGTCTTACACAACATTGGTCCCACATACCTCAACAAACATCCACGAACCAAGCAGACACCCTCCCTCAGCTAGACTCCTATTTGCAGACACCCCTGCATATGCAGAACAAGTTCCAGCTGTCTTGCCTATTTCGCTCAGTTAGCCTTGAATTGCCTGCCCCTGAACATCAGAGCCTCCTCCTCAGTTCTTGACTTTCACAAGAAACTGAAGACTCTTCACCTAGCCATGACCATGGCTCAGCTTATACAGCTCCTGCTTCAGCACCAGGATCCGTCTGAGTTGTACGCTATTCAAATACACATAACAACAATTTTATGTGCTTTCAGTATTAAATCGGAAGCTTGAACGTTTTGCTTTAAACAGAACTTTTTGAGCAGGATGATTTTACAGAGTCAGAGTTAAATTTATATCCTGATATTAAAGAAACATTTTTAACTTCCTTTATGAAGGATGGTACAGATGATTAAGGTAATGAATCGATAATTTTATGTTCAAAACCAAACCATTTGAGAGTCAGAAAAATAAAAGGCCAGTATGTAGATTCACACTGGGCACCAGTGGAAGCTCCAGATATTTATTCACTGTTGACCTTGAGGTACGACCTCCAGTTTTCAACTGACAACCAAACAGAGTTTTGATAGGACACCTTTGCATCCGAAAGTATTACAGTACCTAAGAAACTTCAGCGAGCTAAGGCTTTTTACAGACCAGAGCGCAGGTGTGCAACAACTGTACGCTCCTATCCCCCTTTAAAATAAAAAGGAATAGTAAGTAAAAGAAACATGATAGAAAACATGTACACCTTTTTGTAAAAATATAACATTAGACTAGATAATATACTGTGCTAACAAAAGCATAAGAAATTATTGCTAATAGAAACCAATTGACATATGTATACATTGTAAGGCTCTATCATTTGACTTGGTAATATACTGCATTAATCCAAGCACAAAAAAGTTCACCCAATTTACTCTGGTCGTGATATTAGAATTCTGCTAATGCTCTCAAAAAAACATTGTTTGCCATCTTACCACATGATTCTTTACATTCACTACTGTCTGACACAAGCACATGGGTGATTTCTTCATGGCAGGATCCCTTCCCTTGAGCGCAGTAAAAAGGGAAACCCCTGTTACTGAAAGAGGTGTTACCCCATATGCTCAAATCAACTTCTCAAATTCATTCTTCCATGGGAGTCCATTGGCCAATGATAACTATATATGCTCCATTAACATCAAATGAACTCTTTCTAGCAGCCCATTAGCTTGTGAGCTAAACAATGCAGCTCGCTGATGTCATACCCAAACTAATTTAAGTCATGGCTATAAAAACAAATTGCATTCTATTTTCTGATACGAACATCCTAGGTATTCCTTCCTCCTCAAAGTCTCTTCTCAAAAATCTCACCACGGTTTTAGTGCTAACCCGATCCATTGTCAATATTATAACCCACTTATTATGGTAATCTATCAAAATCACAGGAATCTATCTCTTGCTCCTAATTTGTCAACTGTCCCGATAAAGCCAATAGCTAACTTTTCCTGTGTCCTTTTCTGTCACTGTGTACACTTTAGTTGTGCCTGTCTGACTACTTTTGTTTTGACGCAGTTTTCATATGCATTGAATCCCTTAAACAATCTTCAGTTTCACACCATAGCGGACAACCAGAAGAATTACCTCACCCTTCTTTTTGTCATATTTATTCATAAATGTCACTTATGTAAAATTCGAATCACTTTACTCCTTGAATTCTTTGGTGGAACAATCCGGTCAGTATTTTGTTCAAAAGTTTGCTCCCGCTAATATTCAATTCCTCTTTCACATTTGAGAATAACTGTACCCTACTCCCTGCACTTTTTGGGTCATTGCAGCCATCCCTTATCTGCCTTTTAATATCCCTATAAACAGCACCTTTTTCCACGGCTCTCCCCGTTCGTCCTCACTGACAGCAAATTCTCCTCCAGCAGGAATTCCTTCATTTTCTTCTCTCTCCACATGCTCCACTTCCTCCACCTAGACAGTAAGCTACAACATTCTTTGCCCCATTTACATAATTTACTACAAAGTTGTATTCCATAACACTTACCAACCACTGTGATATTCTGTGCCTCCCCAAACTCCTCTCTTCCACATTTAAACAAGTGTAGAGGGGTTCTATGATCAGTTATCATCATAAAGGGAAAACTTACATCGTACCTGAAATTTATTCCCAAGCATCAAGCTAGGACCTCCGTTTCAGTGGTGAGTGTGATCCTTATGCTCTTGCAATTGCCTTGAAACAAAACCAGTAATTCTTTCCTGATCATGTACCTTTTGTGACAAACCTCTTTGAGCTGCATGTTACGGACATTCATAGTGACAAATGTATTTTTGTTGATGTCAAATGACCAAACAGAGCATTGGCAATTGATCTTTTTACCTTCCAAATCACATTTTCACACTCAAATCCCGTACACCAGTTTAAATAGGTGGCTCTGGTGGGGGCCTAAGGCACTCATTTTTGGGGACTAACACTTATTTTTCCACTTCAGACATTTCCTCAAATGCAACAGAGGGAAACAAAGGGGAAAGAAGGAGGAAGAGAAAGATAGAAAAAACATCAGAAAGGGCGAAAGCAAAAATCCACAACAGTGAGATAAAGGTGCAGGTAGTGTCTGTCAGTAGGTTAAAGAGGCCTGGGGTGGATGCAAGATTGTGCAGTTTGCCAACATCTAAAAGCACCGGCCGCTGGCTTCTCAGCGGAGGTTTGGAGACTGACACTCATTCATTTATCAATTAAACACTGCCCCACACAAACACCATGCTCTTCAGTAACCGCCTCATTGGTTCTACCACTTTTGCAAAGTTACACACATTAGTTTCACAATACTCTGTTAATCCAAAGAAAGACTTCAGCTGCTCTTTATTCTCTGGTTGCTTGGCCTCCTCTATGGCGTTCACTGTGCTTTTTCTGGTTTAATTTCCTCACCTGATAGATATCTCAAGCACCAGAGAAGTTACCTTTCTTTCAGTAGCACTTTCCTTTTTTATGCCCATTCAATGCTGTTCTACCCTTTTCAATACCTGCTCTGCAATCTGTCATGCTACTCTCGTGATCTTCCTACCATAAGTATGTCATCCTGAAAACGCAACACCCTTTCGATACCCTCAAAAATCTGCGTGGTTCTCTGGAAAACAGCCAAAACTGATGCCAGGCCAAATCGCTTTTTACAATACTTAAGGGCCCTAAGTGATGTCACAAACAAAGTCAAAGCTTCCAACCCTTGATGTAAGCTAACCTGGTGGTAAGCTGCTGACATGTCAAACACCACACTGCCTTCCAGATAAAATTGAAACCACTGCAAGGCAGACCCACAGGATAGTGTGAGGGAGAGTATTAAGTATATCAGAGAGGTCAATCTGCCTATCTGGTCAACATAATAGTGAGAGGAACAGTATTGAGAGTACCAGAGAGGTAAATCTGCCAATCTGGTCAACAGGATAGTGTGCAGAATGGTATTGTGTGTATCTGAGAGGTCCAACCGCACTAAAACAAAAGACTGCCCCCTATCAGCCGACATTCTAAGGTCATCACAAACTGACACCAGCGATGTTTCCATGCTGTGTGCCGGACAAAAGTCAGATTGCAAAGAATCTAGTATTTGATGTTACTCCAAAAATCCTAATGTTAACTTGTTGACATATTTTTCCAATATTTTTATGGGAAAAGACAGCAGTGAAATTGGTCAGAATTTGCTCAAGTCAGGTGGATCAGTACTGGGCTTTACATTAGAGAATCTACCAAAGCATCATCTGGGACTGAGGCATTAGCTGACAAGCTGTTACACACCTCCTGTACTTGTGGTTCAAGGTCCGAAAAGGCCACTTCCCAAACCCCTGTTGGAATATGATGGAAAGTTGAGCAAGAGGTGAAAACAGGTAGTTTCTCTAAACAAACCTACAGAAAGAGGATCAAAATACTTGAGGCCAGGATTAACCTGAGAGAGGCCCGAGACAGCTGTGTCTCCCCCTTTTGCAACCCCATTGTAATGGAGAGAGAACACAATTGTTGCAAATGGCAGCATTTGTTTCTTTAAAGAAGTTCAGAAGTTTGTCAGAGAGAGATTGAGGTTGCTCAGAAATCTGCTCTGAACAAAATGGACTATGAAAAAAAACTCTTTAGAAGAGTTCCTTACTGCCAAGATCGTATTTATTTATATGATTTAAGCTTAAAAAGATGAGTTAGTACTCTTTGCCTTTCTACTGGAGAGCGTAACCTATTCACATTGCAAGGAACAGTTCTCAAAGTGATAAAATAATTTTAATCTGAAAAGTCTATACCTTGAGGAAATGTTGTGAACTAAATAACCACAGAAAAATATATTGTATTATATATTACATGAAATAAGATAATGTACTTACAATCAATATTAATATGAATTTTAATAAAGAGGTAAGAAAATAAAGGGTATGTCATTTTGAATGAAAGAAAGAGCTGAAAAAGGAAACCGCAAAAGATAAACAAAACAAATATAATAAGAAGCGAGACATACCTACATGAGAGGCAAAGGTTTAGGGTAATGGAACCACATGCCATCTGTACTCCAAAATGGGTCGGAAAAGGGTTCATCCTAACACCTATGAATTTCCCAATTTTGAGCATATTTGTGTATACTTAAGCAGTCAGGAAAGGTACTAGAGAGTGTCCGTCAATCATTGAATCAACCATTGAATTTATAAAGCGCGCTACGTACCCGTGAGGGTTTCAAGGTGCTGGGGGGGGAGGGGGTAGAGCTGGTGTTACTGGTCGAAGAGCCAGGTCTTGAGGAGTCTTCTGAAGGTGAGTAGGTCTTGAGTCTGTCGCAGGTTGGTGGGGAGGGTGTTCCAGGTTTTGGCTGCGAGGTATGAGAAGGATCTGCCGCCGGAGGTCTTTCTTCGGATGCGGGGGACGACGGCGAGGGCGAGGTTAGTGGAACGGAGCTGACGGGTGGGGGTGTAGAAGTTGAGTCTGTTGTTTAGGTAGGCTGGTCCGGTGTCGCGGAGCGCTTTGTGAGCGTGGGTTAGGAGCTTGAAAGTGATCCTTTTGTCCACGGGGAGCCAGTGAAGGTTTCTCAGGTGGTGGGAGATGTGGCTGTGGCGGGGTACGTTGAGGATCAGCCGGGCGGAGGCGTTTTGGATACGTTGGAGGCGTAGTAGGTCTTTTGCTGGGATGCCTGTATAGAGTGCGTTGCCGTAGTCCAGCCTGCTGCTGACGAGGGCCTGTGTCACTGTTCTTCTCGTTTCTGTCGGGATCCACTTGTAGATTCTGCAGAGCATGCAGAGTGTGTTGTAGCAGCAGGAGGAGGAAACTGCGTTGACTTGTTTAGACAAGGTGAGGGAGGAGTCGAGGATGAAGCCCAGGTTGCAAGCGTGGTCGGACGGTGTCAGCGGGGTTCCTAGTGCGGTGGGCCACCAGGAGTCGTCCCAGGCAGAGGGGGTGGGTCCGAGGATGAGGACCTCCGTCTTGTCCGAGTTCAGTTTCAGACAGCTGTTTCTCATCCATTCGGCGATGGATTTCATTCCCTCGTGGAGGTTGGTTTTGGCGGTGTGGGGGTCTTTGGTGAGTGATAGGATGAGTTGGGTGTCGTCGCCGTATGTGAGAATGTTGAGGTTGTGTTGTCGGGCCACCTCAGCGATGGGGGCCACGTGAGATGTTGAACAGCGTCGGGCGGAGGGATGAGCCTTGGGGGACGCCTCAGATGATGTTGGTGGCTTCGGAGCGGAAGGGGGGGGAGGCGGACTCTCTGGGTTCTGCCGGAGAGGAATGAGACGATCCAGTCGAGGGCTTTACCTTGAATTCCGGTTTCGTGGAGGCGTGATTTCAGGGTGCGGTGGCAGACTGTGTTGAAGGCGGCAGATAGGTCCAGGAGGATGAGGGCTAATGTTTCGCCGTTGTCCATCTGGCGTCTGATGTCGTCTGTGGCGGCGAGAAGGGCAGTTTCGGTGCTGTGGTTTCGTCTGAAGCTGGACTGGGAGGGGTCTAGGATGCCGTTGTCTTCGAGGTGGCTGGTTAATTGTGCGTTGACGATTTTTTTCAATCACCTTTGCTGGGAAAGGGAGCAGGGAGATGGGTTGGAAGTTCATGAGGTCGTTGGGGTCCGCTTTGGGCTTCTTGAGGAGGGCGCGGATTTTGGCGTGTTTCCATTTTTCAGGGAATGTCGCTGTTTCGAAGGAGATGTTGATGACCTTCCGTAGTTGGGGGGCGATGGTGGAGTCGGCTTTGTTGTATACGTGGTGGGTGCAGGGGTCTGACAGAGAACCTGAGTGGATGGAGTTCATGATCTTGCATGTCTCTGTGTCGTTCACGTTGGTTAAGGAGGTCAGGTGGTTTGCACAGGTGGAGTGTTCAGGGGTGGGGTCTGGCGTGGGAGAGGTGTCAAAGCTGTCGTGGATGTCGGTGATCTTCCGGGGGAAGAAGGTGGACAGTGCATTGCAGAGTTCTTGGGATGGAGGGATGTTGTTGATGTTGGCGCTGGGGTTGGAGAGTTCTTTCACGACGCTGAAGAGCTCTTTGCTGCCGTGTGCGTTGTTGTCCAGGCGGTCTTTGAAGTGGGATCGTTTGGCTTGTCTGATGAGTTGGTGGTGCTTGCGGGTGGCGTCCTTGTGGGCTGTGAGGCTGTCAGGTGTGCGTTTGAGGAGCCATTCCTTTTTTAGCTTTCGACAGTTGCGTTTGGCATTTAGGAGCTCGTCTGTGAACCAGGCGGCTTTTCTTCTGGCTTGGTTGTCACCGACCGGGTTTTTTGAGTGGCGCCAGGGTGTTGGCGCAGTCGTTGATCCACAGGGTGAGGTTGTTGGCCGTGGTGTCTGGGTCGGTGGAGTCGGGGTGGGCTCTGGGCGAGGGTGTTGGTAAGCTGGTCTTTCGTAACTTTGTTCCAGCATCTACGGGGGTGGTTGTTGGGTGCGGTGGTGCTCGGTAGGTTTCTTGTAGGTGAAGTGGATGCAGTGGTGGTCGGTCCAGTGGAGTACGGTGGTATGGTTGAATGTGACGTGGGCGCTTGAGGAGAAGATGGGATTAGGCGTGTGGCCGGCGATGTGGGTTGGTGTGTTGACAAGTTGTCTGAGGCTGTGGTTGGTGAGGTTGTCGATCAGGGTAGTGGAGTTTGTGTTGTTGTTGTTCTCCAGGTGGAAATGTAGGTCCCCGAGGAGGATGTAATCCGTTGAAGTGAGTGCGTGGGTGCTGGTGAGGTCAGCGAGGGATTCGCTGAATGGTGCTCGTGGTCCGGGGGGGTCTGCAGATGAGCGTTCCTCTGAGAGTGGTGTTGGGGTCAGTGTGGATGCGGAAGTGTAGGAGTTCGGCGGACTTGAGGGAGTCGTCAGTGTGGGTGTCGACCTGAAGGGAGGATTTGTGGGGGATGGCTATGCCTCCTCCGATTCCATTTTTGCGGTCCCTGCGGATGATCTTGTAGCCGTCGGGGATGGCTATTGCGATGTCAGGCGCCGAGGAGTCGTTCCACCAGGTTTCGGTAAGGAAGGCTACATCTGGGGTGGTGGAGTCGAGCAGGTCCCAGAGCTCGATGGCGTGCTTGCGTGCGGAGCGGGTGTTGAGCAGTATGCAGTGGAGGTGGTTAGGTTCGGCCTTTGTTGGTTTCCTTGTTCTGTCGCAGGTGAATCTGCAGGTGCGGCATGCAAAGGGTCCGTGGGTGTTCCTTGGTGAGGACTGGGAGCATGCTGTGATGCGGCCGGGGTTGAGGGCGTTGAGTTGGTCGGCCGTCTGGAGGTGCAGGGGTCTCGCGGACCAGGCGCAGACGGGTGCAGACGGGCTTGCCTTTGGTGTGCCGCGGCTGGCATAAGAGGAGGGGAGGGTGGGAGTGGCAGCTGGGAGGCGGGAGGGCCTGTCCAATGGGAGGGGAGGGGGGAGGGGCCGCAGGGGACGCAGCGGCGGGAAAAACAAGGCAAAGCAAGCGGTGAGGAGGAGGGGGGAGGCGGGAGGGGCCACAGGGGACGCAGCGGCGGGAAAAACAAGGCTAAGCAAGCGGTGAGGAGGAGGGGGGAGGCAGCAGGGGACGCAGTGGCGGGGAAAAAAACAGAAAAGGGGTGGAGCGCTGAAAAGGCAGAGCGGGGAGCAACCTGCCTGCTGTAGCAGGGTCAAAGGTTGCACCCTGTCACCGCGCCGTGGCTGGCATAAGAGGAGGGGAGGGTGGGAGTGGCAGCTGCGAGGCGGGAGGGCCTGTCCAATGGGAGGGGTGGGGCCGCAGGGGACGCAGCGGTGGGAAAAACAAGGCAAAGCAAGCGGTGAGGAGGAGGGGGGAGGCGGGAGGGGCCGTAGGGGACACAGCGGCGGGAAAAACAAGGCTAAGCAAGCGGTGAGGAGGAGGGGGGAGGCGGGAGGGGCCGCAGGGGACGCAGCGGCAGGAAAAACAAGGCTAAGCAAGCGGTGAGGAGGAGGGCGGAGGCGGGAGGGGCCGCAGGGGACGCAGCGGTGGGAAAAAAACAGAAACGGGATGGAGCGCGGAAAAGGCGGAGCGGGGAGCGACCTGCCTGCTGTATCAGGGTCAAAGGTTGCCGTAAATGTTTATCAGGCATAGAACAAGTCAGGTTCTTTTTAGGTATGGCTAGAGGTTAATTTAGTCTTGTTGATAGCCTCATGCAATTAAAAACATAAATAATAAATGCATACATTTATATATACAGAGAGGCTTTAAGTCATCTCTCAACGTCATCTCTTTAAGTCATCTCTCTAAGCCATCTCTCGGCGTCCAGTGGTCTGTTCTCCTGAGATTCAAATTTTGCTTGCACTCATCACAGCATATCACAGTGCATCATCCCTCTTCAGCCATTGACTCTCTTGCACTGTGAGTGGTGGCATTTTGCTTAATCAGATGTGCACATCTGTCTGAAAAGAAGTGCACTTAAGTACCAGGGCTGGTGTGTCTATACTGTACATGACCAGGGCTTTTTTCTTTCTTTTCTTTTTCCTTTTTCATATTTTTAGTCCTTGTGTGACAAACTGTATATTCGGGTTCCTATGATTCAAAGCCAATACTTCCTTGTCTTTGCATCAGTAAGGTTCATATTTTGTGTACTCGTTCAATGCACACCTGTCTGCTTAGAACACTTGTGTTGTATTAAAACGACATACAACGGTTTTCTTTTTCAGTTAAAATATGCTTCTGTAAGCATGTGGCTGTTACATTTAAGAAGTGGAATATATTTTTTTTCATTTTCTTTTTTGCAATAAAAATAAAAATAATGCACCATTTTTCCAGTACAGTTCTATTAGCTTTACCAGAGTTTGATTTATGTACGTGTTTGTTCTGCTGTAGGACCTACTACACCTTGCGATCTTATCTACCCCTTAAAAATGTTGCTTATGTCGTAAAACTTTACCAATCATGCCTAAATTCAGTAATACATATGTATATGCAGAGGCAAATTAGTAACTGATAGTTTTATATATATATATGCTTTGTGACCATTGCCTTTGTCTCAAAACAGATAAAGAATATGCTGCAATTCAAGAAAACAAGACTATTGAACTAGTTAAAACCAATAGGTCTGGGTGTGACATTATTGCTGGCATTTTTTAATATACAAATTAGATAATTAACATAAAAGTGTTCCATCGTTTACTCTGATACACATTATAATCAGTGTTCTTTTCAGTCCTTTTCTGGTGCAGTGCTCGATGGGGTTTCCTCTATGTATAATTAGATGTTTCTGAAGTGTCACATTGTATTTATGTTTTTATAGCAGTGGTTTGAATGTCAAAGTTGCGTATTGTGATTTGTTTTCGGCCTTCCCTATGTGGGCAAATCTGCTGTAAAAGTTCTAATAAGATGTGATCCTGACCTAAGACATTTCAACTAGGTTTCTAGGTGATTTTTTACTAGCATATCTATTTTCTCTTCTCAAAGGTGATGTTCGGCAGTTACCCAGTATTGATCCTGGTAATATGCTTGCTGATTTGTTTCAAAGCGCGAAATACATTCACTGGGCGATAGAACTCAGAACCAACCACAGAGCAGAGTCTCAACTCATTGTAGACAATGCCACAAGGTAGGACGGTTCTGCTTATCCCCGAATTGCATTATTATTTGCATGTATTGTACTGCATGACCAAGAACCGCGGCAGTGAAAGTTTTTACAGTTCTGCATTTGCCACATAACTGCTGCATGGTAACTCATAATTTTGAAGTGTGATAAAGGTCAGCAATGACTCAACCATATGGATATAGGTTTTGCCGTGCATGGTGAGAAGCATCATTCATAAATATTTATTTCTTTAATGTAATGTCGCAGAATAATATTTCATATTGGCATTATGCATTCATTCTGTGGCCTAAGCAGACTGTTCTCGACACATACTAATTCCATTTTTTACAGATTAACTCTTCTCCTTTGCTCTTAGTGGTGTAGCGTTTAAGCAACCCCTTTATTTCTGTCTTTGTCCCTTGTAATTGTGTCAAACTTCAAATATTTTACATTTGTCAACATATTCTAAATGCATTGTCAGTTCAAATCTTTGCACATTCAAAGATAGTTTTCAGTATCTAAACCTTATACCACTTATAGATTATTTTGGAACTCTAAAAATGTTTTAAAAAAGACAGGACAACAAATTGTGCCCTTTTACTGAAAATAATTTAAATTAAATATTCCATGAATTGCGACCTACTCCATGTGCCAAAATGTTTTTTCTTTTGAGAACTGAGTAATTCTGTTAAGTGGTTTTGCGTGTTAAATAATCATCTAAACACCAGCAGTTGTGCCACTCCGTATAATTTTAAAAAGAAAAGTGCAAAGGTAAAAACATTTGTCAGGTACAGAATTCTAGAGGGAGATGAAAAAGAAGTGTGTTTATAATAACACAGAATCGATTTATTAAATTGTGTTTACTTTTTGTTTAGATTTGACCTTTGAGACAACTTTAACTGAATAGCCAGACAATTGTTTTCCTAAAAAAATGAATTACGATATACATATACGGGCAGAGGCTTGTGTTTAGCGGGCTTCGTCCATTGGTCCCTTCACTTTTCATGACTGCACAAATCCTGTGCACATTGTTCACATTCACCTTAAAATAATTCCTTTCAGCCCACTTGGTAAGCTGGTTTAAAATGTTTTATTTATTTTTATATTAACTTTAAATACTTGCTCTTTATTGTGCATGCACCGCGTTATAAAGTTTGTGTTACAAAGTGTTTAAGTGACATTGCTGCTGCCTGTAATTTGAGTGCTTGGTTAGATGGCAATTTATTCTTCTCTCTTTTATAAACAGTACAATACAAAACATGGCACTACTGAAAATATTCTTGTTTAAAACATCACTTGTGAAATAGGTGCATTGATGAACGTTTTTCACATCCAAAATGTAATTACAAGCATAAGAAGGCCACATATATGTGATGCAATTTTTTTCATTTTGTTGCATATGCATGCACAGTGCACCGGAAGAATTAGAGACAAACTTTCCCTATTGCTGGAATAATGCCACGCCTATTATTCCCACAGTAGGGTAAGATACCTCATCTCTGTGTACGTAACCACTGTTTACGCTGTCATAATGCAGTGGGTAGTGCTTCACAAAATTTGTGTTCCCCACGTTTCTTGTGTTGGTTGAATGTTCATATCTTGCTACATATAGAATGCATGGATGCCCTTTGTGGGTATTAAACTACATTTTGCATGTTGATATTCTGTGGAATTGCACCACCAGTGCAATGTCACTTTCTGTCATTGAACAGCAATATTATGTGCCCCTGTTTATTATCTTTTGCAGAAATACAGTATGTGTGCGAATATATATGGGCGAGTAGTCCCTCTGCATGTTATATGTTGTGTGTCATTAGTCCTGACTTAATAGTGATAGGACAATAGGCAATAGTTAACACAAATAAGGAAAAACAGGAAATGGATTTGAGGGTATTATTTTCTGTCCTAATGAAAACCTGGTGCCCGTTGTTACCCAGTAAGAGACTAAAACATGTCTGCCCTTTTAAGGGTGTAATATAATTATACGCCGTGAACACCCCTTTTCTCTTTTTCTCTAAAGAGAAAAGGGATACCTGGGTGTCCCCTAAGTATTTGTATTTTATGATAAGACCTCAGTAGGCTAATATAAGTGCTCTCAGAACAAAATGGTTGAGCCCATCCTGGTTTTTAGGGACCAGGTGAGATCTGATGATGACGCAGGCAGAGGTCTTCAACACAACAATTAAGGTTGTCTGGGGGTTTCCTGTTAGCTGTGTCCTTAAGTTGTAACATACTTTTTTTGTGTACATGATATAGTGTGCCCATGGTGTATGTATGATGCAGAATTACATTAGTGGTAAATCATTCTGCTTCTGACAGTATTCCATGTTGATCCCTATGCCTTCCCTATATCATAGGAAGATTTTCATGTGTACACCTGAATAGAACTGATGTTGTTTATCAAAGTGTAATATATATATATATATGTGTGACAGAAAAAGTAAAGGAACTTCAGTTCTGGGTCTTCAGGTTAATCGAGAGAAAGAATGAAATCTGGTCAGTGGTACGATGCTTACCTTGCCTGTTCTATCTTTGAGCAAGGCATGTGGCTCATCCTGTCATTAGTTTATTACTCTTTTAACGTTGTTACATGTGTAGAAGGAGTAGCCATGAAAGATGGTTGGGGACGGTTCATGCCAAATATGTTTCCGCCTGCGTGGGTAAGGTTGTAAATGTTGTATGTATTTTCAAAGACAGTGCCTAATGAATAGAGCTATATGATGTAACAACTGAAAATGGTTGAACCTTTGTAGCTTACAAGGTTTGGAGTGAGCTCACTATGAAGAACTGTTTAGTTGTGTGCCTAAGATGACTTATGTAGTAGTAATGTCTACTCTTTTGTATTGCCCAGCTGACACACTTTGTGGCATTCCTTCACTGGAAGCTACGTAGATTCGACTGCCATTCTCTGGAAGAATTTAAAAGTTACTGGAAAAACTAATTTCTCATTTTTGTTTTTTGTGCTAATTTCAACAAAGTCTCTCTATGCCGAACTTTAAAACCAGAACAAAAATGGGAAAAAGTGGAGAATGTATGCAAACATGTATAACTAGGGATATTTTGTTTTAGGAACCATGATTTAATGTTCCTTCTAATGGGTTGAAGATGGGAAATAAATCAGATATTAACATGTTAGCAGTTAATTTGCTTTCAAGCCCCTGATTTGATTTTGCCTTGACTTATGTTTAATTGTTGGAGAAGTGGAGTAGATTTTTAGTCTAAGCTGGATGCAACAAAATATTATTTTTCAATGGCTAACAGTGGCTATGATTGCAGCAAAACCTGCCAACTTGGAGATGATGCAGCTATTTTAGAGGAGGTTGTGATATTATGGTGTTTTGTAATACAAAATATGAATGTGCTCAAGCATTTTCCAGCTATCTAAGGTTTTTTGAGTGAGAGCCAAGTCCAGAAATACTGTGCACAAATTTGACTCTGAGAAATAGTGTTTCACCAGCGCTAAGCCCAAAAGGCACCGTCATGTCAACATCTTTTTCATAACAAGCAGTTCTCGGTCATTTTCACTTAAATTTGCAATAGTGTACTGTGACCCAAGATTTTGGTATCTTGGAGTAATACGTTTACATGGATGTTGTCTACATTGAATCACTAATTATTGGCTAGTCACCATTGGTTTCATAGTCTTTAAAGGTAATGATCAATTACCAGTAGTATTAAGATTCAATATTGTACTTGGAATATTTACCAGGGCTATTTAAGTTTTATTGCAAATGTACTCTCTCATGGACATTTACTCTAATTAACTTCCAGTTTGATGGTTCAACTTTACCCAATATCATGTTAGCTTTTATTTGAGTTTGAGCCCACCCCGTTGCACCTTAAACATGTTTTAGCTGTAGAAACATTGTGTCATCTGAACACATTAATTTATATCCAAGATAATTTTTACTTTTTGGCATATCAGTGCTTTACCACTACTAGGCGGAAATAATTAGAGTGCATTGTTTAAGAAATGAACTGCTCACCAGCAGAGACGTCGCTCTGTCACATATCTGTTTTACCGAAAGAATGCACTGTTAAATATTGCTGTAAGCTGGAGAGATCCTCCTGCTATGTACAATGTAAACCTTCTCCATAATTAGTGTGAAGCAGTTGAAACCATGACCAGGTATAAGATCCAGTTTGTGTTGCCGGATTTCTTGCTCAGTTCAATGAAAATCTTGTGGGGCCCATGAAAGGGGCCTGTATGTGCACCAAGCAGTGGTGGATCTGAGTAGGTCTAGTGTAGAAGCGGTAATCAATGTGGCTCCATTTGCACCGTACTGTCTCTCACCCTCTTCCTTGCCTGCCCTGCGGATAGAACAAGAGCTGCCACAATCAGTGGCTGCTGCCAGGTCTGCTGCCTATGCAGTACAGTGTCTCCCAGTATAGTCTATGGGGAGCCTCTGTTTTGCTTTCTCCTTCCGTGTTTTGCTTCCATTCTTTGTAGGATATGAGATATAAATGTATATATATGTTCGATGGCATGTGTAGCTGCAGATACACATGCTGTGCACTGTTCCTGCCATCTAGTGTTGGGCTTGGAGTGTTACAAGTTGTTTTTCTTCAAAGAAGTCTTTTCGAGTCATGGGACCGAGTGACTCCTCCCTTTCGGCTCCATTGCACATGGGCATCAACTCCATCTTAGATTGTTTTCTTTCCGCCATCGGGTTCGGACGTGTTCCTCTTTGCTCTGTTATTCGAATCAGAAAAAGACTAAAAATCTTCGTAAAGCATCGGTATTGTTTGCGATCGGAAACATCTTGCATCAACACCGACGAGACACAGCTTCGGTGGCCCTTCAGGGCTTCCGCGCCCAGCCGGGGCCTGGTCTGCCCGACCATAGACGTTGTCGAAGCCTAATGGACCGGACCCCTTTCTGTTTCTGCCCACAGTGCCACGCTAAGTATCCCTCTACAGACCAACATCGTGTCTGTAATCTGTGTTTGTCACCGGAGCACAGGGAAGATACTTGCGAGGCCTGCAAGTCCTTTCGATCAAAGAAGACCTTGAGGGATCGGAGGGTGAGGCGGATGCAAATGGCGTCGAAAAGTTCAGAGCACCTCGACGTCGAAGAATAGGAGATGGCTATCTCCATCCAAGGATCGGACTCTGACGATTCAGACGGAGACCGACCACTTACAGCAGGCCAACACGTGAGTACGCCTGCCCCGACTCAAGCCCTCAGTCAGCCTAAGAAGCATAAGGCCTTGGGGACGCCACTGCCTGAAGGCCATGGCTCGACCAATAAAAAACAAGCGGTGACCAAGCAACACCTTCGGCACCGAAAAAGGCCAAAATCGTGACAAAGTCTTCAGACTCGAGCCGAGAACCCGTCATTGAAAAAAGTCAACACCGACTTGTCGAGTCGACGAAGCCTCGAAAAAGCCTTTCGGAGCTGAGGCCTTCCCTCAGCATGGGCATTTCGGTGCCGAAAAAACTAGATTCGGAGCCGAAAAAAGCCTTGTACACCGAGGAACATGGGCTCTCTAAGCAGCTAAAAGAGAGGCACAGATTTGAGGAGGAACTTCAAATGGAGGAGTTTGATGAAACGCAGGCAAAGATACAGATGCATAAGGATACTGGGAAGATCCAAACTGCCCCTCCTCTCAAATTCAAAAGAAAACTGGCTTTCCAGGGACGATCAGAGTCTGAACAGCCAAAGGCTAAAGGGCCCAGGGAAAAATTGCTGACTCGCCATTTTTCACCAGAACTTTCTCCTCCACATTCACCACAAAGAACAGTGTCACCTCCTGCCACGCCCACTGCACAGTCACCCACACACACTGTGCAGTCGCAAGACGATGCAGACCCTTGGGACTTCTACGATCCCCCTGTGTCGGACAATAGCCCTGAGTGCTACCCTTCAGAACCCTCTCCACCTGAGGATAGCACCTCATACACCCAAGTCTTGGCCAGGCCTGCTGCATTCCATAATGTAAGCATGCACTCAGAGCCATTGGAGGACGATTTTCTCTTTAATACCTTGGCCTCCACGCATGCTTCCTACCAAAGCCTGCCTATGCTCCCAGGCATGCTTAAACATGCCCAACAAGTTTTTCAAGAGCCTGTGAAAGGGAGAGCCATCACACCGTGGGTGGAAAAGAATTACAAGCCACCACCGTCTGACCCAGTGTTCCTCACATAGCAGTTGCCCCCGGACTCTGTAGTGGTTGGAGCTGCAAGAAAGAGAGCCAACTCAGTCATCTGGAGATGTACCACCTCCAGATAAGGAGAGTCGGAAGTTCGATGCAGCAGGAAAGAGGATAGCGTCACAGGCTGCCAATCAGTGGCACATTGCAAATTCTCAAGCCCTCCTGGCACGATATGACCTAGCTCATTGGGAAGAGATGAGCGATATCATCCAACATCTCCCTAAGGAATACCAAAAAACGGGCTCAGCAAGTGGTAGAGGAGGGACAGGCAATATCGAACAATCAGATACATTCGGCATTAGATTCCGCTGACACTGCCGCAAGAACAGTGAACACAGCAGTCACAATTAGACGACACACTTGGCTAAGATCCTCAGGGTTCAAACCAGAGATACAATAGGCAGTACTTAACATGCTATACAATCAACAACATCTGTTTGGACCACAAGTGGACACCGCCATCGAGAAGATGAAGAAGGACACTGGTACACCCAAAGCCATGGGCGCGCTCTACTCGTCCCGATATAGAGGGACATTCAGGAAACCGCAATATAGGGGAGGTTTCAGACCACAGCCTTCAGAGACATCCACCTCTCAAACAAAACCCACCTACCAATCCCAATATCAGAGAGGGGCGTTTCGCGGGTCCTTCAGTGGGACAATTCCCAAGGTCAAGAGGAAAATTTCAGCTCACTAAGTAGGCCACTAATAACAAGCAGTGACTTGCCCGTCACCCTCCCCCACAGGCACAGGGTCAACTCCAAGATCTAGTGTTGATAGACCGCCAAACACACTATACTCTTCAATGATGGAACTCTGTAAATTTAAACAAAGGGCGGCCTTTTCAAGACCCTGTGCGTCACGCCATTCTCACAACAGATGCATCAATGATTGGGAGTGGGGCACACCTCAACAATCACAATATACAAGGACAATGGGACAGTCAACAGAAACACCTACACATAAATCACTTAGAGCTGCTAGCAGTCTTCCTAGCATTTCAACCTCTTCTAGCTCACAAACACATTCTTGTCAAAACAGACAATATGACAACAATGTACTACATAAAAAAACAAGGGGGAACACACTCATCACAACTATGCCTCATAGCACAAAAGATTTGGCATTGGGCAATTCACAACAACATTCGCCTAATAGAGCAATATATTCCAGGCATTCACAATCAATTAGCGGACAATCTCAGTAGAGATCACCAGCAAACTCACGAGTGGGAAATACATCCCTAGATACTACAAGAATACTTTCACCAGTGGGGGACACCAGACATAGATCTGTTCGCCACAAAACAAAATGCAAAATGCCAAAACTTTGCGTCCAGGTACCCACACCCTCAGTCCAAGGGCAATGCTCTACGGATCAATTGGTCAGGGATATTTACTTACGCTTTTCCCCCTCTCCCTCTCATTCCTTTTCTAGTCAACAAACTGAGTCAAAAAAACTCAAACTAATACTCATAGCACCAATGTGGGCACGCCAACCGTGGTACACCACACTGTTGGACCTCTCTGTAGTACCTCACATCAAACTTCCAAACAGACCAGATCTGTTAACACAACACAAACAACAGATCAGGCACCCCAATCCAGCAACGCTCAACCTAGCAATGTGGCTCCTGAAGTCTTAGAGTTTGGCTATCTAAATCTTCTAAATGAGTGTATGGAAGTCATTAAACAGTCAAGAAAACCTACCACAAGGCTTTGCTATGCTAGTAAATGGAAAAGGTTTGTTTTCTACTGCCAAGCAAACAAAATCACACCGTTGGATGCCTCCTATACAAGACATTGTGGGTTACTTACTACACCTACAAAAAGCAAATCTCGCTTTTTCTTCCATTAAAATTCACCTCACTGCAATCTCTGCTTACTTGCAGATGAAACACGCAAAATCACTATTTAAAATACCAGTTATTAAAGCCTTTATGGAAGGACTAAAAAGGATCATACCTCCAAGAACCCCACCAGTACCCTCGTGGAACCTTAATATTGTACTTACACGACTCATGGGTCCACCTTTTGAACCCATGCATACTTGCCAAATCCAGTTCTTAACTTGGAAGGTAGCATTTCTAGTAGCCATCACTTCACTATGAAGAGTTAGTGAAATACAAGCGTTCACTATCGAAGAGCTCTTTATACAAGTACACAAACATAAAATAGTTCTCCGCACAAATCCAAACTTTTTGCCAAATGTCATCTCACTGTTTCATTTAAACCAAACTGTGGAGCTCCCAGTCTTCTTCCCACAGCCAGGCTCAGTAGCAGAAAGAGCACTGCATACAGTAGACATAACAAGAGCACTAATGTACTATTTGGACTGAACAAAACCATTTCGTAAAACTAAACAATTGTTTGTCGCTTTCCAAAAACCCCATGCTGGTAACCCTATATCCAAACCCGGCATAGCCAGATGGATAGTCAAATGCATACAAACTTGTTACCTAAAAGCTAAAAGAGAGCTACTCATTACACCAAAGGCACACTCCACTAGGAAGAAAGGTGCAACAATGGCTTTTTTAGGAAATATACCAATGGCTGAAATGTGTAAAGCAGCTGCTTGGTCAACACCACATACATTCACTAAACACTAGTAGATGTTTTAGCAACACAGCAAGCCACAGTAGGTCAAGCTGTACTCAGAACATTATTTCAAACAACTTCAACTCCTACAGGCTAACCACCGCTTTTATGGGAGGACAAACTGCTTTGTAGTCTATGCATGGCATGTTCCGCTGCAGATTCACATGCACCCTTCCACCTCCCCAGCAGCCTGTAGTTGTTTAAGTTAACAACACTTGTACATATATATATGTTCAATGGCATGTGTAGCTGCAGATACACATGCTGTGCAAAATTCCACCATCTAGTGTTGGGCTCGGAGTGTTACAAGTTGTTTTTCTTCGAAGAAGTCTTTTCGAGTCACAAGATCGAGGGACTCCTCCCCTTTCGGCTCCACTGCGCATGGGCGTCGACTCCATCTTAGATTGTTTTCCCCGCACAGGGTGAGGTAGGAGTTGTGTATATAGTAATAGTGCCCATGCAATGGAGTAAATATGTATGTACATAATGTGGTTAAAAGTGATATGGTTACAAATTTACAAATGTTGAAGACCAATTTTTTCTCAACTTAAAACGGCTACAGGCTCCCGGGGAGGTGGGAGGGCACATGTGAATCTGCAGCGTCCCATGCCGCGAACAGAAGTACACTGGGTAAGTGACATTTTCCGTTCGATGGCATGTGTAGCTGCAGATACACATGCTGTGCATAGACTAGTAAGCAGTTATCTCCCCAAAAGCGGTGGTTCAGCCTGTAGGAGTTGAAGTTGTTTGAAATAAAGTCCGTAATACTGCTTGTCCTACTGTGGCTTGCTGTGTTGTTAACACATCCACGCAGTAATGCTTGGTAAATGTATGAGGCGTAGACCATGTGGCTGCCTTACAGATTTCCGTCATTGGTATGTTTCCTAGAAAGGCCATGGTAGCACCTTTCTTTCTAGTTGAGTGTGCCTTTGGTGTAATAGGCAGTTCTCTTTTTGCTTTTATTTACAGGTTTGAATACATTTAACTATCCATCTGGCAATGCTTTGTTTGGATATTGGATTCCCTGTATGAGGTTTTTGGAAAGCAACAAACAATTGTTTTGTTTTGTTTTGCGAATTTGTTTTGTTCTATCAATGTAGTAAATTAGTGCCCTTTTGATGTCTAATGAATGTAATGCTCTCTCAGCTACAGAATCTGGTTCTCGAAAGAACACTTGTAGTTCCACTGTTTGATTTAAGTGGAACGGTGATATGACCTTAGGTAAGAATTTTGGATTTGTTCGTAGAACTACTTTATGCTTGTGTATTTGAATAAAGGGTTCTTGTATGGTAAAGGCTTGTATTTCACTTACTCTTCTGAGAGATGTGATAGCTATTAGAAATGCTACTTTCCATGTTAAGTATTGCATCTCACATGAGTGCATGGGTTCAAAAGGTGGACCCATGAGTCGTGTTAATACAATGTTGAGGTTCCACAAAGGAACTGGTGGTGTTCTTAGTGGGAAAATTATTTTCAGACCTTCCATAAATGCTTTAATGACTGGGATTCTGAACAATGAAATTGAGTGCGTAATTTGCAGATAAGCTGAAATTGCAGTGAGATGTATTTTAATGGATGAAAAAGCTAATTTTTTATCACGATCTCGTGACTCGAAAAGACTTCTTCGAAGAAAAACAACTTGTAACACTCCGAGCCCAACACTAGATGGCGGGATGTGCACAGCATGTGAATCTGCAGCGTCCCATGCCACGAACAGATGTACACTGGGTAAGTGACATTTTCCATATATATATATATATATATATATATATATAGAGAGAGAGAGAGAGAGAGAGAGATTTGCATTAGCATGGACATCTCTTTTCTTTTTCACCTATATACTCTATCACTCCTACCTTACCCTCTGCGGAAAAACAATCTAACATGGAGTTGATGCCCATGCGCAATGGAACCGAAGAGGAGTCGTCACTCGATCCCGTGACTCGAAAACACTTCTTCGAAGAAAAACAACTTGTAACACTCCGAGCCCAATACTAGATGGCAGGACCTGTGCATAGCATGTGAATCTGCAGCGGAACATGCCACGAACAGATGTACACTGGGTAAGTGACATTTTCCATATATATATATATATATATATATATATATATATATATATATATATATATATATATATATATATCTCTCAGCTGGCTGTACAACTCGAACTCCAGCCTGATTTGGCATATACATATTTTCACAATAATTGTGTTCAAAGTTGAGCGAAGTAATCGGGTAAGGCTGCCCCTCAGTACTTAGGAAATGGTTCTAACTTTTAATACCCTGTTGTTCGATTTGTAATAATTTAAAAGCATAAGTCAATGAGTTAGCCTTGGTTTGCAGAAGGGCTTTATGATCAAGGAAGGAATCGCAATAGTCAAACATTTATGCTTAGGTGTTTGTGAAAGTTTATACGTTCATCGTTTTTTGTTGATAAACCAAACACCTTGATATCTTTTATTTTCTGTACTGCTGTCACTATCTCTGTTTTTCGCAAGACTAATTTCTTTTTTTTTTTTTACCTTAACAGTATTTGCACAATTGATCAATTTAATTTTGAAGACCTATTGGAATTTTGCTCATAAAGAGTATCATTTGCATATAGTCAGGTGGATTGGCCTAATTTTGGATGGTCAGTTGTTAAATATTCCTGTGTGTGTCGGTGGCAGAGGGAGTGATGTAGGGACAAATACCTATTGTGTATGAGAAGCAGTAAACCTCTCCACCCCTGTTCGTTTACTAAGTCACTTAAAGAGGATGGAAGACTATATGGTATGAACATCATGTCTGGATGAGAAATAGCACATATTATAATACTACTTAAATAATTGCTTAACAGATGGTAGTCTTATCCTGCTCACTCACCTTTCGAAGTCTAAGCAGGAAACCTAAGCAAACACTATAATGGTTGTTCTCCAGGTATTTATTAGCAGTGTACTTACTAGTTAGTGTGAGAGAATTTGTTACCCATGATTGACAAACAGTTAGCACAGTGCTATAATTCATGACACCTTTCAACAGTTTTCTTTTATTGTTCATGTTCAAGTTCTGTTCAAGTCCATGTCCATTTATATGGTATCTCATATGTATTCAAATCAAGTGTTAATTCACCAGTTTTAACTGAGTGCACCAAAAACAAGCATTTGCAATGCAGTAGGTCTCACATTTTCTTGAGTTAGAGCTAGTGGCATTGTAAATTCATAACTGGACTTTTCTTGCCTCATAAATTGGTCAACCCTTCTAAATAATTTCGTCTTTTCCTGCCATATAATTCCAGTGGCCCAGCATTTAACTAGAGCACTTCCATTTACCTTCTTCCTCTATCTTAAAAAATATACAATTATCATATAAACCTTTATCAGAAATAAACTTTTGGCATTAAAGAGTAATGCTCAAAACAACAGAACAAAAATATTATTTGTGAAGGATTAGAGGTTGAAAGGAAACTGGGAGTCGGGAGTAAAGATGAAGAGGACAAATCGCCTAGTAACAGTGTCCTGGAGTAAGAAAGGAAAATGGTTGACTGGAATTTTGCTTGGAAAACAGCAGTAGTTGGAGTTTAGTGAGGTCAGTAGGTCTCTGGGCCTCAGTGCCACTGCACCTGTTGCTCCATTGATAACTAGGCCTACGGAGAGAAAGTGGATGGGCCAGAAAAAGAGAAATGAAAGGAGTACAACAGACAAAAGGAAGAAAGAGAAGGGGTCTCAAAGAAATAAAGAAGGGAAAGAAAGAACGAGAAAATGAAAGCACAACTAAAAGAAGAAATAGAGCAAACGTGTGAGACAAAAGAAAAAAGGGGAAGGAAGGTAGCGACCGAAAGATAAAGAGGAAAAATTATTGAAAGAAGTGTGAAAAGAGAGTAAAATTAACATCAGAGAAAAGAAGAGATGGTGAGAGAAACAAGCAACGAAAGAACCAGGGCATATATGTACTGACACATTTCCCAGAGACAATGGATGGGAAAACCACTTTGATACTTCGGGTCCCGACAAATAACTTGTCCCGCCCTCATACAGACGGGAAAAAGAGGGATTTATAGTAAAATGTGAATTGACAGATAGAGATAAGAAAAACACCAGAGGAAGGAAGAAAGACCTAGAAAAAAAGTGAAAGGATGCACACTAAGCCAAAGAAAAGAGCAAATAAAAAGATAAAGAAAGAAAGAATGAAGGGGAGAGAAAAAATAGTGAAAGAATGAATGCCTGATGAAGAAAAAAGATAGGAACGAAACAAGGAAAGAAATAACCAAGTTTTTGTGAGATTGAAATAGGAGGTAGCAAGAGGAAGAGGGAAATAGAAAAATTAAAAAAGGGAGAGGTGTAGAAATAAACAGCTGAAAGGAAGAACAAAACTGTTAACATGTGGATTTTAAGAGCTGGAAAGAGAAAAGTGGGTGAGAAAGAAAACATTGAGAGTAAATATTGTAAAGGAAAGAACAGAGTGAGATGGGTGAAATAGACTTTCCCAAATAAAGATGGAAGCTAGGAATAGATTTAATTGGCTCCCCAACGTCCTCAAACAGAAGTCAGAGTGTGGAACAGCAGGGGGCACAGCAGAACAGCAGGAGGTGTATTAGCAGAGTTGTATATGAACCCCAATACAGCAATGTTGGGGTACTTCAGATCAGGATTGGGTGTATAGACAGAGCTGTGTCCTGGCCCAGTGCTGGGATTACCGAAAGGCAGCGGGTGAGGAATGAGGAACGGAGCGCTGTGTAATTCCTGGTATTGGAATAATGGGATGCTGCAGGTTAGGGTTGAGGTGCACTGACAGAGTTGTGTGTGGGCTGCAGTACTGGAATAGTAATGGGCACACAATGTCAGAAGTGAGGTATGTTAATGGAGCTATGTGTGGAACATAGTATTGGCGTGCCAGTGTTGCTGATTGTTAGACTAGAGGTGCCCTGGTGAACCAGAATGGGAGTGGCATTGTCTCTGAACCACAGAAGCGAGGAGTCCTGAAGGGTGTGTATGTGAGCCTTAGGCCTGAGAAGAAATGTGCACTGAATGTATGAACTGATGGGTTCTGGCGGAGCTGTGGTGGTTCCCATCAACACTGGCGTTGGATGTTAGACTTGAGATGCAATGGCTGAGCTGTGTTTTGCTCTTTTGGGTCCAATACTGGCTTGGCAGTGGGACTGATTATTAGAATTGAGCTGCTGTAATGGAACTGTATGTGAGCGGGGTCCCACTATAGGAAAGGGAGTGACCACGCTAGGGTAGAACTGAGGTGCACTGATGGAGCTGCACCCTAGGTCCCAGTACTGGAGCAGCAGAGTGTACTGACTGGAAGAACTGAGGTGCTGTGGCAGACATTGTGTGTGTGGTTACTGGCACGGCAGAGGGCTTGGAGTGTGTAAACTGAGGTGCACTGATGGAGCTGGAAGTGGGATCGCACTAAGGAGCAAAAGTGGGCACTGTCTATAAGGATTGCAGAGCTCTGGTAGAGTTGGTAAAGAAAATCCAAGCTAAGGAATGTTCAGGAGCCAGGCAGCTGAGAGAGGGTGCAGCGAGTCCACAAAGACTAAATGTGAGCAAGATAACAGCCCGATTTATTGCCTTGTTTACAGATAAGCTCAGAGCAAGAATGCTCTGCAAAGGAACAGGGAAGCTTCCCTGGACAGGAGCAGGAAACAAAGTAAAAAACAGAAAAGTCCCCTACAGACTAGATAAACAGGACAGAGCGTAATTTTACAGTAATTGGTCCCTGCTCCCACACAGAAGAAGAAGGGACAAAGCAGCATGACTGACCACTAGCAAGCATGGATTTTCTAATGACACTGAAACTAACAGATGAAATAGCTGGAAGCCCACAGAAGAAGTATACTTAGAAGTATACAAGAGTCATACACTTGCGCTCGACCTAAAAATAGAAAGCAGTGAAAAAGAAAAAGAAAACAACCAAAAAGCTGCTGTCAGCACTGTCACTTCCAGATATAGATCTCCAGATTCTGGTTATTACACATGCTCCTTCTTCCAGAAGATGCAGGCACTACTACCGCAACCCTCTCCTTTGCTGCTTTGAGGCTAATGCGTGATTATTGAAATTATGCTATTAATCACACCTTTGATATTGAAGGCATTGGTGAGATCCTAACAAAATTCAGAGAAATATTTAGTGCACACAATACCATCAAACCAATATGCAGAGCATTAATTAGAGACCACAATAGGCCTGTCTTGGGGACTAACACTTGAATGGCATAATATAGGCTAACAAGAACGCATTCTACTGATGACGTGCTGTTGATTTCTGATGGTTACATAGCACTGATTTAAATAATTATCATTAAATAAAGCAAGTGATAGTAACAAAATGGAAGATGAAATATTTTGTTGTTATAGATATTGGTATACACTGCTTCTTAGGTTTGATTGCTATCTCAGTAAATCAGGTTTATATTAAAACATTGGGTGAAAAATAAATTTGTAATATGTTTTTGCAGTTCTGAATGCCATATATATTGATTTATTTAGTGCCTGCCCTTTCCATTCAAAAGTAATGCACCAATTATAAACACATCTGCCAACTGCTGGACATTAAATATTTATTTTCCATTTTAGAATATCTGAACAAAGGTTTGTTCAGTTTGATGCTGTTGTGGAAATAGGGAAGCAGTCGGACGTGACAATGCCAAGCTCAGAAAGTAAATTCATTTTGATCTCTTTACCTGAAGATGGGAATGATGATGGTAAGTTTAAGAACTATATGATCATCTGTTGCTTTTCCAATCTAAGTAGCTCATGTATCTGATAGAGACTTCTAGTTGCAGATTCCTTACCTTTGAATTTCCCCAGGCGTCAGACTTGATCTGAAGATTTTTCTTCGAGCAGTACCTCTGAGCGCCGTCAGGTGGCGTTGGTCGACTCCGCGGGCATCCTTGGCGTCGTGCATGCCGTGATGATGTCACGGTCGTATATAGGCGCCAACCCGATGCACTGACATCAGTTCTTTTCTTTCCGTGCCAGCCTACACGCAGATCCGGAGAATTGCTACCTCAGTCATTTTTTGACTACGCCAACACTTTTGTCGAAATTTTTTACGTGTTAGTGGATGCGTCGAGGGATGTCCCGCAAACCGGATTCAAGCCCTGCGACTCCTGTCACTGAACCATATCAGTGACGGATCTGCACCTAGTGTGTCTCTGGTGCCTGGAGCGCGATCATGACCCGACTCCGTGGCGCTCACGGTCCCGTTCGAGAGGACGGTCTCGAGACCGGCCACAGAGTCACCACCACCCTTCGTCCTCCAAGTCATTGGGTCACAAGAAGAAGAAGTGAAAGAAGGACAAGCGTTCTGCGACTGCACCCTGTCGATCAGATGATATGACACAAGAAGAGCGTTGATTCTCTAGGCCTCAGTCAACATAGCCTTCCTCTGGGTCGGCTCCGCGCTTCCCTGACTTCACAGGAGCCTGAGCCACCCCGGCGCCAACTTAAGGAATTTTACGAGGCTATGCGCCTCATTTTTGGGCGGTCCGACCCACCTTCGGAGCCTTTGGGGACAGGTGAGTCGGTTGGGGTCCCCTCAGTTTCAAAGCCGTTGGCTTTGGCCATGGCTCCCGAGGGCCCCTTCGGATCCAATCACGGATCCGTCCCGATGCCAGTCATGCCACAGCGACCTGCGTCGGGTCAGACGTTGACACACCCGACGTCGGTTGGGCCCACAATCGACGTCGAGCCTATCTTCATACCCGACGACCTGGACCCGGAACGACGTTGATCGATGCTGATTCTGTTCTCTATGGGCTCTTCTGGGCCCAGGGTTGATCCAGACCCTTATACTTGTCGGTTTGGATAATGGGAGGCTATGAAGGGGACGCTGGACCCATTAGAATACCGGCTTGACCCCCAAATGGACTGGGTGCAGGATTTGGATGATGCCAGTGGTGTAGACACCTCCCCTGACACTGGTATGCTCTCTCCTCCTGGGGTGGCTACGGAGAAGGATGCTTCTTATTCTTTGGTGGTGAGAAGGGCGACTGAGGTCGTGGAGCTCGAGCTACCTTCTGTGGAGGTTAGGCCTAACATCCTAACCGACGTGCTTCAGCCGGGGTCTTCCTCTTCCGAACCCCTTCTACCCTTTATTGAAGCACTGACAGATGTCCTTTTGGGTACTTGGTCCAGACCCAGCACAGGGGCTCCTGTGAATAGAATGATTGCCCGGCACCATCGGCCTGCACCGTCAGACCTGAAATTCCTGACTCATCACCCCATGCCTGAAACCCTTGTCATCCATGCTTCTTCTTCATCTGGTGCATTCCCTGCCGCACCCCCGGATATGGAATCAAAAAGACTGGATAATTTGGGGAAGAAGTTGTTTTCTTCCAACAGTTCAGCGCTGTGGTCCGTGAACACAGCATGCCTTTTGGGCTGCTATTCCCATACTCTCTGGGATACGATTGCACAAGTGCTGCCTGCAGTTCCAGAGGAGGCCTGGACTGTCCTTTCCCAAGCTGTAACCGATGGGAGGGATGCAGCTAAGTTCATGATTTCGTTGTGGACTGGATACGACCGACTCTCTGGGTTGATCGGTTGCATCGACGGTGGCATTGAGACGCCACGCCTGGCTGATTTCATCTGCCTTTTTGGGAAATGTCCAGCAATCCTTGATGACCATGCCCTTTGATGACACACATCTCTTCGGAGACGAGGTGGACTCGGCGCTCGAGCGCTTTAAGGATTCCCGAGCCACGGCTCGGTCCCTTGGCCTCACGCCCTCCCATAGACCCCAGCAGTCCGCCTTTCGCCCCTTTGGTGGCTACGGAAGGGGCACCCCAACGCATGTTTTTCCCCCTGGCCACACTGGACAGCCCCTGCGCGGCCATGGGACACCGCGTTCCCGGGGATCAGGGATCCAGCGGGTCGCCCAGTCCACCCCCACCCCTCTTCAGCCTCCAAGCCTTCCTAGTCCGCAGGTTCATCAGGAGCCAGTAGGTGGCAGGATATGCCATCACCTGCCCCAGTGGCAATCCATTACCTCTGACAGGTGGGTCCTCCAAATTGTCCGATGGGGCCACTCCCTCCCCTTCGAGACATCTTCTCCAGCCATGCCCCCTTTATACAGTCAGATATCAGAGGATCATATGGTACTTCTCCGCGAGGAAGTCCAAGCCCTTTTAGCCAAAAGAGCTATAGAGAGAGTTCAGTTGCCAGAAGTAGGTTGTGGTTGCTATTCCCGCTACTTTCTTGTTCCGAAACAGGACAAAGGTCTTCGACCTATATTAGATCTTCAGTCCCTCACTCTCTTCCTAAAAAAAGGTAAATTCAAAATGTTGACATTGTGTCACGGGGTCCTTGCCTCGGGATCTGCATGTTGCTGAACGAAAGGTCCACCTCCCGGCGTCACCAACTCAGAAAGCTATTATAGCACAGAGTTATGGTGAAGCCAGTCGTGGGAAGGGAATTTAGGGAAGGGAACAGCAGGGAGAGAGATCTGAAAAGGAAAGGTTGGAACAATATGCATTTACTCATTCACAGAATACATAAATCGTTTATAGACTCTTGACTAAATGTGTCTCCGAGATATCAGGTGGAGACTTCTTCTAAAATGCGGGCGAAGTCCCTTGTGAAAACACGACCTCAGATTCAAGAAATGGCCAGAATGTTAAACTATGATTTTACACAGAATATCAGTCCTCTATCATTTATGTATTCACTTCATAAACCTTTGATCATGACTTAGAAAATTCCATAGACTTAAATGTTTTTTCATATCTTAAGTTATCCAAAGAACAATGAAAACTTTGATTAGTTTTATCTCCAAAATACTTTCACATTCATAATAATAAATGTCAAAAAGGTTTTAACCTAAAGCGCCTTACTTAATAACACCAGGAAGCGCCTTTACTTAAGTAATCTAAACCACTTAGATCATTGTGCCAAGAACCTTTTCCTTCTGTGAATTGAAGCGCTTTATATCTGGGAACTGAAACACCTTGAATTACTTGTGGACATAACGCGTTTTCTCTATGAACTGAAACGCTTTCAATCACTTGCGCCAAAAGAGCGCTTTACATCTGTGAACGGAAACACCATGAATTACATGTGCACTAAGTGCGTTATCTCTTGTGAACTGAAATGCTTTGAATCACTTGCGCCAAAAGAGCACTTTATATCTATGAACGGAAACACCATGAATCATGTGCGCACAAAGCACGTTACCTCTTGGAAGTATTAACTTCCTCCAAACTTGGATTCGGACAGGCCTTACCGCTACGAGTAAGACCTACTCGTTTTTGGATGCACCATGGACTTTGGTTAGACGATACTCTGCCATTCAGAAACTCTGGACTTTTCCAGAGAATCCTCCGTGAGGTCTGGCTGCATCGAAGTCTTCAAAATAGTGAGCAACATGCTTGGGTGTGGCTGGGCTTTATAGGCCTGCCACACCCCAAGATGGCCGCTGCCTCTAAAAACATGGTAAATGTAGTCTCTTCATAGGATAGCACTGATAAGTGCATCTTGTCCATCAATGCCTTGAACCTGCAGCTTCGTGAGCTTTACCACAGGGCAGACGACGCTAATGGCCATTCTTGGAACAAGCGGGGATGACCAGTGGTGCGCATAAAGCGCCGCAGAGTTGCGCAGTAGAATTTTGGGCGAGACCTGGCCCACGCCTAGCCTTATTCCTGACACATTGGCTCATGTCCTATCTGCCCTGGATCCTGGAGACTGGATGGTATAGTTGGACGTGCAAGACGCATATGTCCACATTCCCGTCTTGTCGGCCCACAGACGTTACCTATGATTCGTGGTAGGTCACGAGCACTTTCAGTTTACTGTGCTCCCCTTTGGCCTTACCAGTGTTTCTCTGGTGTTCCACAAAAGGTGATGGTAGTGGTGGCAGCTCATTTGCACAGGTTCGGGGTCCCAGTCTTCCCCTACCTCGATGATTGGCTGTTGAAGGCGAACTCGCCCCAGACAGTAGTCTCCTACCTCCAGACTACGGCAAACCTTTTGCTTTCGCAGGGATTCACTATCAACGTGCCCAAAGTCACACCTGACTCCATCTCAGACGCTCCCTTCTATCGGAGATGTTCTGGATACAGTGCAGTTTCGGGAATATCCTCCCAAAAAGGGAGTCCAGGATATTCGAGCTTTGATACTGATGTTTCAGCCTCCGTCCTGGATTTCGGTAAGTATGACTCTGAGACTGCGGGGCCTCATGGCCTCCAGCATCCTGCTGGTTCAAAATGCCAGATGGCATATGCGGGTTTTGCAGTGGGACCTAAAGTTCCAGTGGGGGCAGCATCAGGGGAATCTCTCCGACAAGGTCCTGATCTCGGAAGGGCCTGCGAAAGACCTGCAGTGGTGGTTAACGAATCAGGATTGGGTCAAGGGCAGATCCCTCTCCTTTCCCCAACCAGACCTTACGGTCATGACAGATGCATCACTCCTGGGATGGGATGGCCACATGGGAGAGGCAGAGATCAGAGGCATCTGGTCTCCGCCGGAAACCGGGCTCCATATCAATCATTTGGAGCGTTTCGACTAGCATTGAAAACATTTCTTCCTGCCCTCAAGGGGAAATCAGTGCAGGTGTTCACAGACAGCACCACTGCCATGTGGTATTGCAACTAACAAGGCGGAGTGGGGTCATGGACCCTTTGTCAAGAGGCCCTTCACCTCTGGACTTGGCTGGAACATCAGGGCATTTCTCAGGTGGTTCAACACCTGACAGGCTCCTTGAATGCCATAGCAGATGAGCTCAGCCGACGATGCATGGTCGAACACGAATGGCGTCTCCATCCGCAGGTGGCGTAAGGTCCCTTCCTGCAGTGGGGAGAACCTTGGTTAGACTTCTTTGCCTCCGTAGAGAACGTGCAATGTCAGCTGTTTTGCGTGTTGGAGTTTCCAAGGCAGCACTTGCTCGGCGACGCTTTTCGTCATGCGTGGAATTCAGGCCTCCTGTACACCTTTCCGCCTATACCACTTTTGACCAGAGTTCTAAAGAAGATCAGGCAAGACCGGGCCCAAGTAATACTGGTGGCTCCAGACTGGTCATGAAGAGTCTGGTATCCCGAGCTGTTGAACACGGCCATAGCTCCTCCAATCAGACTACCCCTTCGGGAGGATCTTCTATCGCAGCAGCAGGGGAAGGTCCTTCACCTGAACCTGTCAACTCTGCAGCTTCATGCGTGGAGATTGAGCAGCGACAGTTGACGTCTTTTTATTTTCCACCCGAAGTCTGTGATGTTATCTTGGCAGCCAGGCGTCCCTCAACCACAACTGTATACGCCTGTTGTTGGAAGGAATTTGTGGCATGGTGCATCGACAATTCTGTCGATCCTCTATCTGCTTCTCTTTCTCAAGTTCTTCTCTTTATTCTTTCCCTTGCCCGGCAGGGTTCCACCTTGGGCACTCTTATGGGATATCTCTCTGCTATCTCTGCTTTCTTGAGGTTACCTGATCAACCTTCCTTATTTAAATCTCCCATACTTGGGAGGTTTTTTAAAGGCCTTACTCATCTCTTCCCTCCTATCCCATTAATCATGCCCCAATGGGATCTCAACCTGTTTTTAACTTACCTTATGTATACCCAACCGCTTCACAACTGTCCTCTAAGGCTCTTAACTATAAAGACTGTCTTTTTAGTTGCCATTACTTCTGCCCGCAGAGTTGGTGAACTCCAGTCTTTGTCATCTAAGCCACCATTTCTTGCCATACAACCTGACACAGTGGTGCTTCGCGCGAGGGCTTCCTTTCTACCTAAGGTAGTGACACCCTTCCATGTCGGACAGTCCATCACCTTGCCGACCTTTTATGCACCCCCACATCCCTCTCATGAGGAGGAGAGACTCCACATTCTGGACCCAAAATAAGCATTGGCGTTCTATCTTGATTGTACCAAAGACTTCCGGGTGTAGGAAGTTGGCTCTGTATGTACTATTTCAAAGTAAGAAATAGCATGCACAGAGTCCAAGGGTTCCCCTTAGAGGCAAGATAGTGGCAAAAAGAGATAATTCTAATGCTCTATTTTGTGGTAGTGTGGTCGAGCAGTAGGCTTATCAGAGGGTAGTGTTAAGCATTTGTTGTACACACACAGGCAACAAATGAGGAACACACACTCCATGACAATTCCAGGCCAATAGGTTTTTGTATAGAAAAATATATTTTCTTAGTTTATTTTAAGAACCACAGGTTCAAGATTTACAAACAATACTTTACATTAAAGGTATTTCACTTAGGAACTTTAGGAACTTTGAATTAGCAAAATAGCATATACAGTTTTCACATAAACGGCATATAGCTATTTTACAACTAGACACTTTGTGCACTTTTCAACAGTTCCTGGGGGAGGTAAGTGTTTGTTAGTTTTTGCAGATAAGTAAACCACCTACAGGGTTAAAAGTTGGGTCCAAGGTAGCCCACCGTTGGGGGTTACGGGCAACCCCAAAGTTACCACACCAGCAGCTCAGGGCCGGTCAGGTGCAGAGGTCAAAGTGGTGCCCAAAACGCATAGGCTTCAATGGAGAAGGGGGTGCCCCGGTTCCAGTCTGCCAGCAGATAAGTACCCGCGTCTTCAGAGGGCAGACCAGGGGGGTTTTGTAGGGCACCAGGGGGGAAACAAGTCAGCACAAAAAGTACACCCTCAGCGGCACGGGGACGGCCGGGTGCAGTGTGCATAGGTTTCAATGGGAGACCAAGGGGTCTCTTCAGCGATGCAGGCAGGCAAGGGGGGGGGCTCCTTGGGGTAGCCACCACCTGGGCAAGGGAGAGGGCCACCTGGGGGTAGCTCCTGCACTGGAGGTCGGATCCTTCAGGTCCTGGGGGCTGCGGGTGCAGTGTCTTTACCAGGCGTCGGGTCTTTGAAGCTGGCATTCGCGGTCAGGGGGAGCCTCGGGATTCCCTCTGCAGGCGTCGCTGTGGGGGCTCAGGGGGGTCAACTCTGGCTACTCACGGTCTCGCAGTCGCCGGGGAGTCCTCCCTCTGGGGTTTGTTCTCCACACGTCGAGCCGTGGGCGTCGGATGCAGAGTGCAAAGTCTCACGCTTCCGGCGGGAAACGTGTGTTGTTTCAAAGTTGCTTCTTTGTTGCAAAGTTGCAGTCTTTGTGGAACAGAGCCGCTGTCCTCTGGAGTTCTTGGTCCTTCTAGATGCAGGGTAGTCATCTGAGGCTTCAGAGGTCGCTGGACCCTGTGGAACGCGTCGCTGGAGCAGTGTCTTTTGAAGTGGGGAGACAGGCCTGTAGAGCTGGGGCCAAAGCAGTTGGTGTCTCTGTCTTCTCTGCAGGTTTTCAGCTCAGCAGTCCTTCTTCTTAGGTTGCAGGAATCTATCTTGCTGTGTTCTGGGAGCCCCTAAATACTCAATTTAGGGGTGTGTTTAGGTCTGGGGGTTAGTAGCCAATGGCTACTAGCCCTGAGGGTGGCTACACCCTCTTCGTGCCTCCTCCCTGAGGGGAGGGGGGTACATCCCTAATCCTATTGGGGGAATCCTCCATCTGCAAGATGGAGGATTTCTAAAAGTCAGAGTCACCTCAGCTCAGGACACCTTAGGGGCTGTCCTGACTGGCCAGTGACTCCTCCTTGTTTTTCTCATTATCTCCTCCGGCCTTGCCGCCAAAAGTGGGGCCGTGGCCGGAGGGAGCGGGCAACTCCACTAGCTGGAGTGCCCTGGGGTGCTGTAACAAAGGGGGTGAGCCTTTTAGGCTCACCACCAGGTGTTACAGTTCCTGCAGGGGGAGGTGAGAAGCACCTTCACCCAGTAAAGGCTTTGTTACTAGCCACAGAGTGACAAAGGCACTCTCCCCATGTGGCCAGCAACATGTCTGGTGTGTGGCAGGCTGCTAAAACTAGTCAGCCCACACTGGTAGTCGGTTAAGGTTTCAGGGGGCACCTCTAAGGTGCCCTCTGGGGTGTATGTTACAATAAAATTTACACTGGCATCAGTGTGCATTTATTGTGCTGAGAAGTTTGATACCAAACTTCACAGTTTTCAGTGTAGCCATTATGGTGCTGTGGAGTTCGTGCATGACAGACTCCCAGACCATATACTCTTATGGCTACCCTGCACTTACAATGTCTAAGGTTTTGCTTAGACACTGTAGGGGCATAGTGCTCATGCACTTATGCCCTCACCTATGGTATAGTGCACCCTGCCTTAGGGCTGTAAGGCCTGCTAGAGGGGTGACTTATCTATACCTATAGGCAGTGTGCGGTTGGCATGGCACCCTGAGGGGAGTGCCATGTGGACTTAGTCATTTTATCCCCACTAGCACACACAAGCTGGCAAGCAGTGTGTCTGTGCTGAGTGAGGGGTCCCCAGGGTGGCATAAGACATGCTGCAGCCCTTCGAGACCTTCCCTGGCATCAGGGCATTTGGTACCAGGGGTACCAGTTACAAGGGACTTACCTGGATGCCAGGGTGTGCCAATTGTGGAAACAAAAGTACAGGTTAGGGAAAGAACACTGGTGCTGGGGCCTGGTTAGCAGGCCTCAGCACACTTTCAAATCATAACTTAGCATCAGCAAAGGCAAAAAGTCAGGGGCTAACCATGCCAAGGAGGCATTTCCTTACAACGATCAACTCTTTGTGGGATATGTGGATGCAAAGAAGGGGAAGGCAGTGCAGAAGAGAACCATTTCCAGATGGGTACTCTTATGCATCAAAATGTGCTATGCTCTGGCTAAAAAGCAACCTCCTTAAGGTTTGCAAGCTCACTCCACCAGAGCTACTGCTACCACGGCATTAGCATGGGGCATTCCAGTCCTGGATATTTGTCAGGCAGCAACGTGGTCATCTCTGCACACTTTTACCAAGCACTACTGCCTAGACAATCCGGTCCGGAGGGACGGCTACTTTGGCCGTTGGGTCCTGCAGGACTTTTTGGTGTGATCTTGGTTCGCAGGCCCACCACTGGGGATGGTATTGCTTGGGTATCTATTCAGAGGTAAGGAATCTGCAACTAGAAGTCTCTATCAGATGTACAAGTTACTTACCTTTGGTAACAAATTATCTGTTAAAGACATATTCTATTTGCAGATTCCTTACCAACCCGCCCATCCTCCCTGCACTGCGAACTGATTTCTAGGGATAGGAATTTTCCCTTGAGGGCCTTAGTTTTGGCGCACCGCTCTGTGTTCTTCATGGCTCTGCGCTTCTGGTGTGGAAAGTCTTGAAAAGAAACTGATGTCAGCGCGCCAGGGTGGCGCCTATGTACGACCGCGACGTCATCACAGCAAGCATGACGCTGACGCCGCACGCGGATTCGACCTATGCCACCTGACAGCGTGCAGAGGTACTGCTCGAAGAAAAATCTCCAGATCCAGTCTGACGCCTGGGGAAATTCAAAGGTAAGGAATCTGCAACTAGAATATGTCTCTACCGGATATTTTGTTACCAAAGGTAAGTAACCTGTACGTTATGGATGGTTGTGTAATCACGAGGAGTGTGGCAGATAAGGCCTTTGATTCTCATTAGACTTATTTAGCCAACTTTGAAGCTTTGACGCAGGGAGATTAAAAGAATTCGAGATTTTGGAGCTTTGCGGCCCTTAGAGGCATGGCTGCTGGGACATGAGCTGACATCAGCCTGTTAGAACTTGTCTTCTTTCAGTACTTGTTAATTCACATTTTTTAACACTCCAGGTTTCATGTCACAAATATTTGCTTCATGCAGCATTTTTTTTTGTTAACCATTTTTGTTTGTTAAGGATCTCAAGAATCTTTTATATACAGTGTATATTCTACATATGTAAATGTAGAGACATAGAGGGCATGACCAAAATGCATGAGGAGTGAGAGAGATTCCTTGTCTATCTACCCAGTCAAGACCACATCTGTGTTGATCTCCAACTGTTGTGGCCCAAGATCTATGGTGAGTGTAGATGAGTGTAGATTCCTGAGAGAAAAATCAAAGGTATCAAAAGTAATCGATGTCTCCTACAATAGAGGCATCCGGAAACCAGCAAACACCAGAGGTGGTACTTGCAGGGTGGTGGTGGAACCCCAACAGAATTAGAAAGAAACAGTGTGGCCCACAAGGCAGAAAAGCAGTAAACATGGTGGAGCATATCAGGCGGCCCTTGCGACAGTAGCTGCTGCAGCGATGGGGTGTGGCCTAAACATGAGCAATATGGCCTGGAGGAGAAGGAACAACCCAGAGGGTACTGCCAGATAAGTGGCGGATCTACGCCCTCCAATGTTCTGGTGCCAGAAGGTGGTGCATACAGTGGTGCCAGGTGAGGTAGGAGAGCAGCCGGTAAGCTTCATAGGCTGCGCACAGCAATAGACCCAAAAAGGCAACTGCGGCCTGGCTTGGTCTGGCCCTGGTAGAGGCCGCAATAGCGAAGGTTTGTCAGAACCCCTTGGACGCCAGAAGGGCCCTCCTCCCCTGAAGTTAATCAAGGTGAGCCGGCTGAATAATCGACCAACTGCAGGGTTTGTGGGGAGTGGTCCCTCATTTATCAACTTTTTAAGGGTCCAGACAGCACTGAAGCCTAGTTTTGACAGAATCAGGCCTGCATATAGAACAATTGAGAGCAACCTGTCCTGCTTACTCTGGGAGGAGTAAATGTCGCACCTGCATTATTCCAGACACCATTAGCACAGCAGACCTCAGCAGCCTGAGAAAGAGGAGGCACTCACCAGGTGGAAGACTCACCCATCCAGAAGGCGGACGTTAGTTCAGTGCAGAGGCACCCCACAGTGGCAATAACAGGTCCCAAGCAAACAAAATTTGCAAGCAGGAAGGTGGGAGCTGGACCCACTGCAATGTTTTGGGCCAAATCAGGTGACTGCCTTGGAGATAGGCATTTGACTGGGTCATCTAACAGTCACCGGGGGTGAATAGGCAGTGTTGAGAGTGATGCTCACTGATGTCTCCAATCCTGTGGTGATTAACAACACAAAAAGCAGCTCATTGAGGTGGTGCTAACAGTTACCCACAAGATAAAAAGAGAGGCGCCCCACAGGACCTAAAGTGAGGGAAATCCTTCGGGCAAGAAGGCTGGCTTTTAAATGATCATCACAAAAGGAAAGGGAGACCAGAAGGCTAAGAACTTTCCCAAGCTCAATACCCTCCCCAAGGCAGAGTTAGTAGCAAAATAATAACAAAGCAACTTCCTGAGGGCCTTGTTAAGGGACTGAAGAATGATTTCTTTATGGGGAGAGCTATGACAGGAGCTCCAGGAGGTTAAAAACAAAAGCAGCCCGTTGGGACAGAGGGCTTTCTCCCTTTTGAGAGTCGGTAATGGCAAGGAAGAGGAAGTGGAATTCTTGACATGTGAGGTCATTGAACTTCATGAGCATAATTTGATGTTACAATAAAATATACAATAATCGCTCTAAGTGAAATACTGTGAGAATTTGGGTGGTTCTCACTCGAACAGAGTGGGTGACATTGAGCATTTTGTAAAGTGTTGATTTCAGATGGGGAGCCATTTAGTTCGACTGGCTGCACATGACCTCAAAATGTTAGAGTTGATGTTCCCGAAACGAGTGACTGATAGAACCTGCTCCTGAGCTGGAGAAAGGTAGCTTGGGTAGGGTCAGGATGAGAGACAGTGGAGAAGGAGGAGTGAGGCACATTTAGATGTGCAAAAAGATAAGGCTAAGAAAATTATTTGTCTTCTGATTTTTACTTTAAGACAGTTGGGAGAGGGGAGAGATTCAACAGGACGCTGCTTGAAGAACACAGTAATTATGGGGGGGAGAGGTGAGCGTCTAGATGACCAAGCCACTATTAAAGGGGTCATAGACCATCCAGAGTGACCCACACGGTTCTAATGACAATGCCTTCATGAACATATCCACATTAAAACATTTGAGAGGGGATATTTTTGCTCATTCATGAGCCACATCTACTATGCATACAAAGATAGAGATTGCATTTTTGGGGCTTCAGTGGCTATAGACAGGCACTCCCATAGCTTATCCCTGTTCTTTTTCACAAAAACAACCAAACCTGAACTACAACCAAGCAGGCGACAACATCCTCTAGAACACTCCCAACAGAGGCTGATTCCGTCAAATTTTCTACTGCATGTCGTGTGAAGTTAGTCTCTCTGAGCTCTGCTCAGCTTCTATTCTTTCTTACTGAACTGACAGGAAAATTTCAGTCAGATATATCGGATTTTCATTGGAAATGATATCCCAACAAACTAAAAAAGAACTCTTCAGAATTTGTGACACTTGTGGGAAGAAAAGACTTCATATTGATGACCCACACAAGAAGTGTACATACTGCCCACATCCGGATCATAAGGTGAGAGATTGCAAAATATGTTTCACCTTAACTCATAAGTCTCTTAAAGACAGAGAAGGGAGACTTTTACTATGGCTGTAGAGGCAAAAAGCAATGGAATGCCTTTGTTCTGATGAGTGAGGCCTCCTCGCTGGTCTCTCAATCTCTTAAAAGGCCTAGAAGTAAGGAGAAACTTTCTTCAGAACCACCTAAAAAAGTAATTAAAAAATCCAAGCACCTTTCATTGGAACAACAGAAAGGTCAGGAAAGCTATGCTTCATCAGCACAAAGTCATTAAAAGGCCTTAAAGGTTCACTCAAAGCCTACAACTACATCAGTGAAGAGAGCACCCCCAAAAAGTGCTTCACTGTCTTTATCATCGACTAAAAAAAAAAAAAAATCCCTCTAGAGTCCGACAAAAAAATCCTCGTCTTTGGAAAAAAATATTGATGACACATTCATTGACAACCGCATCTACGATAACGACAACAATCACGTCAACGTTAACCTCAACGGTGTCTCCTATGATTGTCACGTCATCGCCACTGTCATTGACGACGATTATATTGGCTAGAATATACATGAAGACACCATTGACATTTACCCATTCATTGACGACACACCCGTCGATGAGGGACTCGTCGACGAGAGACACAATGATGAAGAATCCGTCAACGAGGGACCCGTCGATGAGGGACATGTCAATGACAAATACCTTAACAACAAATTCAACAACCACATCCTTAACGTTAGCAAGCGAATCACTAGCGAAGATTGGGAAAACAAAGTTTTGCTGCTGTCATTGATAACAGTGTGGAGGAAATCCTCTACAATTTTGCCAATGCATACTTCTCCAAGCAAGGTGTTACCATGTCCTCAACGCCTTTTAGACGACGAGGATTATGTATATTCTCAGGATGAAGGCATGTTTGGGGTCCATCACAGCTCAACGTCAAGTGTGAAGATCTAGATGATGACGATCACTACCAGGACAACTGCTACTCGGCAAGAGACCAGGTAGATCCCTTGCATTCTGATACGGCAATATGGATACCTCCATAACTATGCCAATGTCATTGGTAACAAATCTTGTTGGACGATTACTATAGAAGATTTCCGTCCTCAGTACAGGCAACTCCAATTACACAACCTTATGAGCCGGAAGAAGTACCACAGACACCTGTCCCTATCCATCCGGGAACTCCACTCTGACCAGATGTTGCTATGCTTTTCAACCAACCACCTCGGGATGACCCTCAAACCGCGGATGAGGAAAGAGCAAGATAAGTAATAGATACTACACCTAGTGAGTGAGACGAATACCTAATACCTTACTCCATCGTCACTTTTCGCAGTGCCTGTAGATTCTCACCTGAAGATATAGGCGGATTCCATAACCCAATGGAGAGAGCAGCTAAACATTTTGAGTTACCCATCCTATCTAGGGAGACAGACTGTTACCTTTATGACTTTAAAGAGCCAACAAAGAAGTCAGTGAGAGCCTTACCTATTGTAGATTTTATATGGCAGGAAGGCCTAAAAGCAATGAAGAATCCAGCTGCAATACCTTCTCAAATACCAAGTTTAGAGAAGAAATATAAAGCCCCAGAGTATTCTCCAGCTTGTTTAATAGGGCATCCTAAGTCGGATTCTGTGGTCTCTCAGGTGACACAACGCCGCTCAAAGAATGCCTCCGCACCAATATCCTCCCCGCCAAATAGAGAGGGACGTCATCTCGATAATATTGGCAAAAAGTTATCCTCTGTTGCAGCAATAATGGTAAAAGCTGGAAATGCTTTAGCCCTTCTAGGCAGCTATGATAGACAAATGTGGTCAGATATATCCACGCACATCGACCACCTACCTGAAGACGCTTAGCTGGAGGAAAAGAAAGTACTACAATAAGGGGAACGGATTGCAGTCGAAATAATTGATTGTGCCATTGACATCTCCCTAACTGGATTCAGGCAACTGAGAGCAGTTGTGTGCAGGCAGGGTTGGCTGAGATCTACCTCCTTTAGACCACAGATAAAGAGCAAGATACTCGATATGGCATACAATGGTGAATGCCTCTTCGGCTCACATGTGGCTGAAGCCTTACAGTTTGTCAAGGCGTACAGTGACACAAGCCAGATCTCTGGGCAGTACAAAAAACAACCCTTTTGAGGGGCTAGAGGCAGAGGAACTTATTCCTTTTGCGGTGGATACCAACCATATAGGCAACGATATCAAGCAGGCCAAACAGGCTATGGACCACAATATGGACAACAGCAACAGCAATACAGATTGTCACCACCAGCTGCATACAAGCACCCCACAAGAGGAAGGCGTTCAACCCGTGGCATAGAAACAGGCCGAAAACAATGACTGTACATTGATACCAGCTACCCCACTTGTGTACCAAAGATTGGAGGCTGCATGAGTTACCACATCCTTCAGTGGTCAGCCAAAACATCAGACAAATGTGTACTAGATATAGGGCCTCATTATGACCCTGGCGGTAGAGAACCGCCAGGGCCAACGGGGGCGGGAGCACCGCCGACAGGCCGGCGGTGCTCCCTTGGGCATTCTGACCGCGGCGCTTTGGCCGCGGTCAGAAAGGGAAAACCGGCGGTCTCCCGCCGGTTTTCCACTGCCCCTAAGAATCCTCCAAGGCGGCGCAGCTTGCTGCGCCGCCGAGGGGATTCTGACAATCCTTACCGCCATCCTGTTCCTGGCGGCTCGCCCGCCAGGAACAGGATGGCGGTAAGGATTGTCGTGGGGCCCCTGGGGGCCCCTGCAGTGCCCATGCCAATGGCATGGGCACTGCAGGGGCCCCCGTAAGAGGGCCCCGCTAGTATTTCACTGTCTGCGTAGCAGACAGTGAAATACGCGACGGGTGCAGTAGCACCCGTCGCACCTTCCCACTCCGCCGGCTCGATTACGAGCCGGCATCCTCGTGGGAAGGGAGTTTTTCCCTGGGCTGGCGGGCGGTCTTTTGGAGACTGCCCGCCAGCCCAGGGAAAAACTCATAATACCCTCCACGGTCTTCTGACCGCGGAGCGGTATTATGGAGGGCGGCATCCTGGCGGGCGGCATCCTGGCGGGCGGCCTCCGCCGCCCGCCAGGGTCATAATGAGGCCCATAGTATCCAAGGGACATACTTTAGAATTCCTCCAGAAGCCTCCAAATACTCCTCCATCAAGACCACCACCTCCACGTTTAAAACAACTCCTCGTGGAAATATCTTCCATGCTACACAAAGGAGCACTGGAGATCATCCCCCCTCTTCAGAGAGGCCAGGGGTTTTACTCCTGCTTTTTTCTGGTGAAAAAACCTTCAGATGATGGGGTTCCGATTTTAGATTTGCAAGCCTTAATCCAAGTTCCTGAAAAAACAAACGTTTCGTATGGTAATGCTTCAGGATATTCTACGCCTCTTAAATACTGGGGATCACATGACATCTCTAGATCTCTGAGATGTGTATTTTCATATCCCAGTACATCGAAATCAAAGCAAATTTCTCTTTTTCAAGGTAGCTGGTATGCATTTACAGTTCAGGGTCCCACCATTCGGACTAAGGTCAGCTCCCAGAATCTTTACCAAAATGCTAGCGCCAGTAGCAGCTCATCTAAAATAACTAGGAATACAAGTTTTTCCATACTTGGATGATTGGCTCATAAAGGCATCAACACGCCATCAGGTGGTGCAACACACATCCATTTGCCTGCATTTGTTCATAAATCTGGACTTCACCATCAATCACCAAAAGTCGTATTTCCATCCCACAACAAGATTGAATTTCCTGGGAGCGCTACTGGATACTACACAAAGCAAAGCATTTCCCTTCCAGGAGAGACAGCAAAAAATCTGCCTCATGGCTCTCAAGCTCTCGGCAAAAAAGTTAGTTTCAGTACGGATCTACAAGTCATTCATGGGAATGATTTCTTCATGCATTCCGCTGGTTTTGAATTGCTGACTACGTATGTGGCCACTGCAGGAACAGCTAGACAGCCAGTGGCTCCAGGCTAATGGCTCCTTCGAAGATCAGATTCAGATCACATCAGGGATAAAAACTGCTATGTCTTGGTGGACAAAACTGTCAAATCTGTCCAAGGGCCTCTCATTTCTGCAACAAGTTCCGAATTTTATAATAACAGCAGATGCGTCCCTCGAAGGTTGGGGCGCCCACCTTCAGGATTTGCAAATAAGCGGCAAATGGACGCAAATAGAGAAGAAGCTTCACATAAACCAACGGGAGCTAAAGGCAATCAATCTGGCACTAAGAGCTTTCTTGCCAAAAATTCAAAGTCTAAAGTCCTCATAAGAACAGACAACACCACAAGTATGTTCTATTTGAACAAACAGGGAGGAACTAAATCATTAGAGCTCCAGCATCAAGCCTAGAGCTTTTGGAGGTGGGCCATAGAAAATCAAATTTCTTTGAAAGCGGAACATGTGCCGGGACAGTCCAACCTCCTGGTGGACTCGTTAAGCAGAACGATCATCCTGTATCACGAGTGGGAACTCGACCAGCAGATTCTCGACCAGCTTTTCCAAAGATGGGGCAAACCGAATCTAGACCTTTTTGCCACAAGCGAAAAGAAGAAATACCCATATTACGCAAGCTGGCATCGCTAAAAAGGGTTGTGGGGAAATCCCTTTTTGATGAGATGGTCAGAAATCTATGCCTGTGCTTTTCCCCTGTTTCCTTTGATTCTCAGGGTGATCAGCAAGATGAAAACAGAGGGATGCCATCTCCTCCTGCGTAGCACCCAAATGGCCCAGTGAGTTCTGGTTCACAGAACTCCTTCTATACTCTTAACAACCACATGTTCAACCCATCGTCTCTACGCTTATCGGCCTGGCTCCTGAATTAAATGAGTTTTCCACCTTAAACATTCCTCCAGAATGCAGAGAAATATTAGCAAAAGCCGTGGCCGAAACTACCAATAAGACCTATAAGTTTAAATGGAAGAGCTTCTGCTTATGGTGTGTCAATTAAGGAATCCATCCTATGACATCGCCGCTGGAGCAAATACTTTCTTATTTGCTACACTTCGCAAAATCCGAACTTTCTTATTCATCAGTAAGAGTTACATGTAGCTGCAATTTCAAGATTCCAACGCTCTCAGGATGGCTCATCATTATACTCTTCCAGAATTATAAAACAATTCCTCAAGGGTCTTTTTAGAGCGTTCTCTCTGGTGCTAGGGTAACTCATGAAGCCGCCATCTCAACCTATTCACAGTTCAGAATTAAAGTTAATTACTTGGAAAACATCGCTTTTATTAGCTCTCACATCAGCGAAGAGGGTGAGTGACATCCAAGCCTTCCAAGGATCCTTTTCCTCAGTTCACGCCAACCAGTGTTATACCGCGAACAAATCTTAAGTATATACCGAAAGTACCATCAAATTTCCATCTGAATGAACCATTAATTTTACAAACGTTTTTTTCCAAATCTGCAAACCATAGCGGAAAAGAGTCTACATTCTCTGGATTTAAAGAGATGTCAAAAGTTTTATCTTCAAAGAACGCATCAAATACGAAAATCAGACCAGCTGTTCGTAGCATATGGAGATGCAAAGAAGGGCTGTGCTGTATCTAAATAGACCATCGCCAGATGGATTGGATTGACTATACAATTTTGTCGTTCTCAGGGTGGAAACTTTTACGCAGTAAGGTTAAAGCCCATTCCACCAGAGCTGTAGCCACATCTGCAGCTCTATTTGCTGGAGTGCCTCTACAATATATCTGCCGGGCACCAATGTGGTCCAGTCAACATACGTTCAAGACGCACTACTGCCTGGATGAGACATACAAAACGGACACAGCCGTCGGGAAGCAGTTCTAAAACATCTATTCCATTATGGTGAGCCTCTATTTTTCCCACCTTCCACTTAATAGGTACGTTATCAATACTTGCCTAATAATATTATTGTTGTTATTATTATTAATATTTATATTGTTATTGGTATTAACTATGGTTATTATTATTATTATTACGAGTAAAGTTATGGTCAAAATAAAACTTACTGCTCACTATCCTAATTCAAGCATGTGAATCTATGAAAGACCTAATACTGGAAAGAAAACTGGTTACTTACCTGTAACTATGGTTCTCCAGTATTGGTATCTTTCATAGATTCACATGCAACCCACCCATCTCGCCTTAGAGGCTCCCCTCAAATATAAAACGATATTCTTCACACTTGTACTAGAAAATCTGAGGGAATCAGCCTCTGTGGGGAGTGTTCTAGAGGGTACTGTTGCTTGATTGGTTGTAGTTCAGGTTTGTGTCTTTTTTAAAAAAGACCATGGATAGGCTATAGCAGTACCTGTCTTTGGCCATTGAAACCTAGTGTAGTACACCTACTGCTATGTATATTTAAAGTTACCATGGGCCTCCCACCTCGCGACTGGGATGATTCAAGCATGTGAATCTATGAAAGATACCAATACTGGAAAACCATAGGTACAGGTAAGTAACCACTTTTCTTGCTCCTTGAGACCGGCCATGAGATTGAAATGCAGTTACCAGATAATATAAATACATAACAGAAATCCTGATTGGAAGTGTTAAAAAAGAAATAAAAAAAAAAAGAAATAGAGATTTATCTGGAATCTGAATTCTCAGAAGAAAGATTCTCTTTAAGGAGATATAGCTGTTTTACGTGGGAAATATTTCTTGATTTGAAGCTACATTACAGATTAAGTGGGAACTGATTGTAGTCCCTCTTATAATGATCTTTGTTGATTAATTATGGGCACACCCTTCACAGTTGGCACACAAATTCAGTTACTTAAAGGCATCTAACATATTGGGAATTGTTTGTTGCGTTACATAAGGGTCTGTGATGTAATTTTGGCATGCAGCGTTATCTGCACAGTGTATAACTGGAAACGCTTGCAACCTTTTTCATGCGTTGCATGAAGTCCCTGTTAGCACAAATTTATTGCATGACTTGTGGACTACCTTGCTGAAGGTGACTTTTGTAGTTTGTGGATAGATGGACTAATTTTGAGGTATTTATTGTATAAAGTTTAGTCCTGATGAAGTCAGCTATGACGAAACGCGTGTTGGCTAGAACATCATCGCTACTGAATAAAGAATACCTATTTTATGAACAATGAATGGAGGCTTAACTTCTGGACTGCCTTGAGAAAGGAGTGTATGACGGTGACCTGTGTAGTTTGGAAATTTCCTAATGAGTGTTTCTGGTAGCCACTCTTACCTTCTAGAAGCACCAATGATTTCGTAATAAGGACATTGTATACATTGTAAAAAAAAAAAAGGAGTGTGTATTCACGCTTACAAAGCTAACAGTCTTGCTAAGTATAGAATTAGGTGTGATTTGGATCATGAAGGAATGAGGCAGGGATGCTGTTGTCCCACCTTCATTATGCACTGTTCTTAGAATCATGGGTGCAGAGGGTTAGGGACAACCAGTAGATAAGGGGATTATGTTTGGGAGCGGAACTACCTGAACTAACCATATTTCCACATGATGTCTTGGTGTCCGTCACCAAGCCAAGAACATCTATCCTAACACTGCTTGATTAGTTGGAGCGATTTAGTATAGTCTCTGCCCACTGGATCAACCTGGCTAAATTGGAGGCTCTCAACCTTAATGTGACCACTACTACACTGAATGACCTGCACTGGGTGATACCTTTTAGGTGGGCAGCCCCATTGATGAAGTAGGGAGGGATAAACATCACTCACAAAGTAGGAAGCGTTTTGATGCTCATTACCCACCACTGTATCTTTGATGAGTGACCAGCAGAGAAGGCAAGGCCTACATCTCTTATGGCTTTGCTGGCTGGTGTCAATCAGGATGTCAATATTACCTAGGGCCCTGTTCCTGTTCAAGGCCTTAGCTGTATGACTGCTGTATGATTCCCTGAACCAGGTACAAAATGTGTGACTTAATTATACTGAAGGAAAAAAGAGAATGTGGAATGGCAGAAAGCAAAGTCTGCTGTCACTGAGACATGAACAGCCAGGCGTAATGGTTCTGGCTGTCTACTATAAGGTGGACCAACTAAGACACATGTTGGAATGGTTAGTGGAGGAAACCCCGAAGAGGTGGTGCCTCTCGGACCTCACACTTGCAGAACATATTCCTATGTGAAGCTCAAGTGGATTATAGAAGGGGGTACAGTGAACATGGTTTTGGGGGTCATTGCTCTTGTGGGTGACACTGCACGTGTGGGAATAAGTAAGATTGACAAGGGGCTTGGTGAGTTACCAGTCTCTGTATACCAGACCTCCCCAGCACTTCCCCTCTTTTTTAGGATCTAGGATTTTAGCCCGGGCTTAGTAAGGATAGACTTTAGGTAGCTTTGGAAGGAGAAGAGATGCCTAAAGTTGGGTATCTCTTTGATGAAGGGAAAATTCAGTCCCTTGAGCAAATTTAAAAAGACTTAGCCCGGGAAGTGTCAATATATGCAGCAGAGGCATTGGGCACTGGACGGCTCCCCCAGATTGTTTAGGAAAAAGAGGAGGGTATTGCTATCTTCAACAATAAAACAGGAACAAAGCAAGAATTCATAACATTATGATCTCGCCTACTAGACTTTCTTGCTATGGGTGCTGGCCCATTAACTTGCCCAAGAAGCCTGAGAATCAGCAGATTATGTCATGGGGAAGGTTCAACCCCCATGATAGTTGAGAAGGTAGAAGATAATGTCCATGCACTTTAGTCAGAAAAGAGAATGCACAAGGATTCACTGTACAATTTAACCATATTTTAGGAAGGACATTCCCGGAGAGCGAGATGTGGGAAGGGAGTTTTTTTCATTTGAAGGCGTCACATTATAAGTGTCAGTGTTTCAGGAAAATAAATATAAATTTACTTACGTACTTATACCTACTACTCCTCCTGGGGTATAGGCTATCAACCAGGACTCTCCAGCCATCTCTTTCCTGAACTTTTCTTTCAATCTGACTCCAGCTGTAACTCAGGCCTTGGAAAACTGTGGGTGAGTCACATTTTATCAGGTACAGCTATTTTTAAGACTTAATCTCCCCTTCCGGTGAGTTGACAAAGAGAAGGTGTTCTATTGAGTCAGAAAAAGAAGAAGCAATAAAGATGCCTTTAAATCTTGTTCTTATTGTGTCACATTTGCTCTGTGCTGCGAGACAAAGGTCAAAAGTCAGTTTGTCTACTTAGTTACTTTTCATTCTGACTTTAGAGATCCAGGGTTTTGTAGGGGGAACTGTCTGACCTGCTGTAAAAAGAATGTGAAATGAAAGGATGCAGGGTGTCTGGTTTTTCCTAACACACAACATTTAAATAACTATGTCAACTGTACAAACAGTTCACAATATATTTCAGTAGTTGTGAAACACCATTTTGTTGCTTCTTTGTGATGAAAAACATATTTTAATGGGATGAAAACAAATCAGAACACTTTACTTGGTGATGTGGTAATGATAAATATGTTTTCTGAAACCATTTATTGTTAATACACTATATAGTTTTATCATTAATGCTGCAAGCTAGTGGGATGGTTTTTGGACATTTCTTGGAAATTTACTGTCTGTGAATGACAGTGCGCTGCCACATTATACTTTAGTCATATATTTATTAAAAGAGAGTGTTTGAACAAAAACTGAGAAACACTCCTACCATCATGGCAATGCTCTTAGTAAACTAAGAGGCAAGTCATGGATCATGTGCACCCTATGTGTGGGCTAGATTCTTATTATACATGGAGCAAACGTTTAGTCTATTTAATCAAACAAAAGCACATTACAGTTAGGTCTAGTAGATTATTCAAGTTACTCGACCAGCAGGTCTAGTAACATTTTCATGATTTTTTGGGCCTGTAACCCATCTCCTTGCAGTCATCATTGCCTTGGCGCCTGATGTTTCTTGGCATTTCTCTTTTCCATTTCCCTTGAGGGGTCCCTTACAGGGTTTGCCTGGCGGTGTTTGATGCGGAATTGCGGATGGTGTGACCTATCCAGCCCCAGAGTCTTTTCATAATTTGTTCATGAGCAGGTAGTTTGGAAGTCTGTTGACATAGGTTGTTGTTTCTGATGGTGTTTGACCTGCAGATTTGGAGGATTTTTCTCAGGGAGGTGTTGATGAATGTCTGAACTTTGGTGGTGACTGGTGGTCCCTGTTGTCCTCCAAGTTTCTGCTCTATATAGAAGGACCAATTTCACATTTGTATTAAAAAGCCTGATCTTGGTTTGCAGTGTTAGGTTCACGGAGCTCTGGATCTTCTTAATGAAGGCAGCCCTTGCTTTGCTGATTCTTATCTTGGAGGGCGCCACCATGCTTGTCTGTGACACTACACAGATAGGTGGAGGCCTCAACCTCTTCCAGTGCACTGCCTGCAATAGTGCCTGCAGTTGTGTTGGCCATGTTAGCCTTAAGGATCTTGGTTTTCCGTCTGTGAATGTTGAGGTCAAGCTGTGCTGATGTGGCTGCCACATTGTCATCTTCTCTTCTATCTGCAAATGGGCATGGGAGAGCAGCGCCAGGTCATCTGCAAAGTCCAGGTTGTTGAGCTGTGTCCAATGTGTCCACTTGATGCCATTTATTCCCCTTTCTGTGGATGTCTTCATGATCCAATCTTTGGCCAGCAGGAAAAGAAAGGTGAAAGCAAAAAACCCTGGCATACTCTGGTCCTCAATTGAAAGGCTTCAGTGAGTTGTCCTCCATGGACTATGTTGCAGATCATTCCCTCATAAGAGTTCCTGATGATTCTTACGAGATTATCTGCCACACCATAGTGGCGGAGGAGTTTTTAAAGGATCTCTCTGTTCGCCCTGTTGAATGCCTTGACATAGAGGGGGGAGTTCCATTCCATTGAGGGCTCAATGATGATGCACCATATTGCAATCTTGTCTGTGCAGGATCTACCTTTGCAGAAGCCATCTTGCTAATCTCACAACTGAGCATTGACTTGTTCCTTCTTTCTGTTCGGAATGATTGTGTTGAACACTTTGCTTTGGGTTGATAGTAGAGTTATCCCTCTATAGTTTGCGCAGTTACTCAGGACACGTTTCTTGGGGATCTTGATTTGGTCTCTTGCCTTCCAGTCTGATGGCACCTTTTCCTCTTCTGATCCTTCCAAACATGGGGTAGAGCAGGTCTGCCGATGGTTCAATTTATGCCTTCAGTCCCTCTGCAGGAATATTGTAAGGACCTGCTTCTTTCCCATTTCTCAGATGTTTGATGGCTTGCCGTATTTCTTCCTTGGTTGGTATGCTGCAGTCAGTTGGCAAGTCCTTGCCAGCTGGCTGTATATCTGGTGGAGACTGCGACACAGGCTGGTTCAGCATTTCCTCAAAGTGCTCCACCCATCTTCGTTTTTCATCATAGCTCTCTGTGAAGGAGATTTCTATCTCCCCAAGACCAGGATGTCTTTTGGGGTTTTGTTTTGCGTTTCTGTAGCTAGGATCCCTCCTTCAATTCCTAGTAATCCTTACTCTTTCTTTCTTCCATTTCTGTTTCTTCTCTTCTTTCCCTTTTTCTTTCTTCATTTATCTTTGTTGATAGGTAACATCTAAATCAGTGGTTCCCAACCTGTGGTCCGGGGACTCCTGGGGGTCCGCGAAGCCTCCACAGGGGGTCCGCGACTGCTTGGAAAATCAAATAATATTAACAGATTAGGTCCCAGCAGTCAGTGGAGAGGGTCCTTGGATTCTAATACTGATTCAGTGGGGGGCCTCAGGTTCCAGAAATGATAAAGTGGGGGTCCACAGAAGTCTAAAGGTTGGGAACCACTGATCTAAATCCCTTGTATCACACAAATAAGCATATTAAGCAAATGCCATTGATCTATATAGGTTTTAATGTAACTCCTAAAAATGCGCTACCAATACTTCCAAGCCAACTGCTTATAGCAGAAGCTCATTTAACTAAAATTCCTAACACACTAATTGTTTCTAAGTTTTCTAGTTCAGGTTTTAAGTCAAAAAAGTTATTTGAAGATTCTTCTATCATCTTACACGTATCTAATATGCATGAACAACAGTGTTGTGCCTTCAACATCTTACAGACTCTGGCTTTTCCTGCCAGCAGTATGCCCAAAGCGAATCCATCTTGCAAAATTATTGATCTAATAGCTACCAATTCTTTATTGATTGTTATCAAATCACCAAATGTACTAGTGCCTAATTTATCCACTAGCTTTGATAGCTTTTTGATTTTCTCATCATTTAGAACTACTCTTACTGGGGAAACATTGCACCAAACATTTCTCTCACTAATTGTGTCCCATCCTTTGCACTGCATCTAGGTCTGTGAGATGGATTCATTGTTAAAGCATTTATGCTATTTACATGAAACATTTTAAGAAACAATAAAGTTAAATAACAAACACCTTCCCAAACATCAAGCAAATGAAAAAGTGCATCTTGCCAACATATAATGTACCCTCCACGGATAATTGGTTCTTCCTCCTAACAGACCTTCCAAGAACTTCAAATGTGTGTCTCAGCTACTTATCCCCGTGTGTCTAGTTTTCATGCGGTATCTTGTCTTGTAAAAGCATAATTACTACTTCTACCATCTGTCCAATTTCAATGTGGAATGTGGCATTTTCTTTTTACACTTATCTTCCCCCAGATTCTTCAAAACATCCTCCTGTTTTGTTGCCTTATGAAACATGTGAGCTGTCCTTTCCTCTAAAGCTTGGCTAAATTTTTTCTTAATGGTGTCAGTGAGCATGCCAAATTTCGTTCATATGCCTTAACATTGTCTATCTTTGTGGGGACCTAAAGCAAACCAAGCTGTCTTCAATCTCCTTTGCCCGTGGCTATTTTTTTGTGAAGAGGGACTTGAGAAAGAATGAAATCATAATTGGAAAAATAATATCCAAAATATTTCTCTCTATAAAATAAACTAAGTAATAACCTACATGTAACTGCATAGGAAAGTGGAATATGATGGTAGGTCACATCCTTAGTGGTTGAAGCAGGTAAGTGAACACAGACATAGCAATCCTTAGCATCCAAAGCGTTTGCATACTCTTGAACTAATTTAGAATAAGCATTTAATGTGAAACCCCCTCTGAAGTATCTACATTTCTTTCATCTACTGTATGTGCAAATGTTGTAGGTGAAGGTGTGCATCTAAATACTTCTGTTTCAGGTGAGATGCTCATAAATACAAAGAGGACTATGAATATTAATGTAATAACTGTTAGGGTAACAGCAATCACTATTCTACATCTCAGCTTGGTAAGGAAGTGCAGGTTATTTTCTTATTTGTAACACCTAAAACTTGGATCTTCTTTCCCAAGAGGGATAGGCCAGGGATGTCCGCTAATCCAGCAGTGGAACAGGTAGCTCCAATTTCAATCAGAAATAACACTTGGTGGCCATAATCATTGCCTTCTACAAATGGACCACTCTGGTCTACATCTAAGACTGCGCCAAGTACGCAATTCTCCTCCCCCCTTAGGCACTCTCATTGCGAATTGTTAAAGTGAAAACTCTTGTTCTCAAACTTAGGGAATTGTTGAAAGGGATTCTGATGTTGGAAAGGATTAGCTCTTAGTGTTTGATTCATATTAAATCTAGGGTCACAAATATTTTGTGGGGCCTCTAGAGTTTGTGAAACCCGCAGCATTGGAACTTGTGACTGATTTTGAGTTTGCATTTGTTGAACTGGGACCGGAAATGAGATGTTCTGTGTTTGAGTTGGATTCACACTTACTCGGTTAGGGTTCTGTTGACATTCCCTCTTCCAGTGCCTGAGCTTGTTACAATGATGACAGTCGATCTCCTCAACGGTGCAATATTTACCCCTACATTTGGATCAGCCAGAACACCTTAGCCTCTTCTTTGTGGAACACCAACTCCACCTTGCACCATTTGACCTCCACTCTGCATTCTACCAATGGTGCCCACATATGGCTTGTTTTGAAACACTTTCTGAACCAGCTTCATCTGCGCTAGTATAAACGTTTCTTGAAGCTTTTTCTGCTTCATGTCCTGTTCATTGCTATATTACTTGGCATACTTCAGGATGTCGTCTGAAGATTTTGCCTACTAACAACTTGCATTCTGTTCAGTGTGCATACTGATATCGGGGTGCAACCCAACAACGAAGAGTGACTTAAAACTTCCCATATCTCCTTTTTTGGGATTTTCTTGTCCGATGTGCTGTTTCAATACCCGTAACTGTTCATAATAAACATGAACTGATTGCTTAGCTTCTTGAGTCCATTCTGTTGATTTTTAACCAATCAGTGTCCTTTGCCTTCAGGAAAGCAGTCACCTCATTGTACTTTGTCATTACTGTAGGCAAAGGTGCACAGGTACATGGATCCCTCAAGGGCTCTGTCCTCGGCCATTGTACAGCTAGCTTACATTCATTCAAGCTATAGATCACTCAGCACCACAATGTCAAAAAAGGTATTTAAATCTGTCCACATAACCTTAAAAATGTTCTCAAACCTGTCAACCTGTATATACCATTGAGCAGGATTCTCACTCAGTTTAGGGAAAGTGTTTGTGGATGTCACAAGATCACCTTGATTCCATGGCCCATGTACAAACCCTCCACCTGGTATGCCCCTCATAGGGAATGGTAATTCCTCATCTGGTGGTACTAGAGATGTTTTGCTATTTACCTTCAGTGTCTGGTTGCTTCTTTATCTTTCACTGCTTTTTCACCTATTTGCTCTCTAATCTGTTGAAATCGCTCCCTTTCTGAATGCATTAAACCAGTTCTGCAGGACGTAACTAATTCCTGAAGATCGCATAGTGACAATCTTGTCATCATGCAACTGTACCCTAAAACTATTCTGTAAGGGAATTCTCTTAGCGAGATCTACTTTGCATTTCTCTGCCATGCTTATTAATTTTCTTGTGTATAGTAGCTGCACACCTTGTAATTTCCTTGCTCAGGTATATCAGTTAATTTTACTGGTATTGATTCAAATGTGAAATGTCTGAATACCCCCTAATGATTTCTTCCAGTTCCCCCTTTAATTTTGGCAGATCTAGGGGTTTTGCCCTTCCTTGACTCGTGGATGGCGATCTATCTCATGTTCTCCTATTCTCAAGAGTTTCGTCAGGTCATAGGGCAAAATATCACTAATAAATGGTCCCATTTCCCCTGGACCAATTGAAGTCGTAAAAACAATCTTTCTACCTTGTCTTAAAATTTGAACAGCTTGAGGCTGGGGCCTGTTTTGCTTTCACAAATGACCGAATGTCAGCTCGGTCATTAGTGAAAGAAAACATTTTGGCGTAGATCATCAGGATAAAAGAAAAAGGGGGGGGGGGAGGATGGAAGTGCACAATTTAAAAGTGCAAGTATGTTTTTCTTTAGAGAATTAAAGGATGCACCGCAAACCATGTTTGAAAATGCATGTGACCTTAAACTGCCTTATGGTGTTGTGACAAACATGTTTTCTTGTTTATCAGGACTTTCTAAGTTTTGGGACGAGTGCTTGGATAAAACAACATTGTTTACATATTTAGAAAAGGTACTTTTTGGAAGAAATGATGTCCCTTTTGTTCATGAGAGAAGGTTTGGGATACTTTTGTCTGCTTACAGAAACATGCATGAGAGATGTAAACATTTAGAATATGAAAATAAGAAATTAAAAGAGCAAATTAGCCAGAACAAATTATTGCAAGATAAAACTGAAATTTACAAAGCTGTTACAGGAGAATCTGGCTTTTCACATTCCACTAAGGAGGAAGTTAAAAAAGGTGGGGACCAGTGTGAGCCTCATGAGCAGAGCGTAGTTCTCCATGCTCAGAGCAGCCCACAGTTTTTGGCAGGAGTTGAAATGCATTCTTTAAAAGATTACACTGAACAAGAAGTTGACGATGTTACCGATATATTCAGACCACTTTTGCAGAGTATGAAGTGTACAATTAATTCAGACAAGACACAGTTACTGTTGCAAAATGTGCAGTTTCTGGGAATTCAGTGAAATTCAGAACATATAGAGATGTTGTTACAGGTAAAACAAGATTTTGGAATTTCTTACTCTTTGCACTAAGCAAGAGACACAGAGATTCATGGGATTGTTTGATTTTTGGAAACAGTATAGCCCTCATCTGAGCAAAATCTTAAAGCTTTGGTACAAAGTAACTAGGAAAAACATGAGTTTGAGTGGAGTAAGGAGCAGCTGTGTGCTTTTGATTTGGCAAATGAAATAATTGAACAGACTTTAGACTTGTGCACAGTGCGTGAGGGAACCACTGATTTACATGTAACTGTTCAGGGACAATATGCAAACTGGAGTATGTGGCAGAAACAGGGAGGAGAAGGGTGCCCCGGATTAGAAAACTATCTGACTTTGGGGAGCGCTATACTACTTTTGAAAAACAGTTTTTAGCTTGTTATTGGGCTCTAGCGGATACTGAGGAAATGACACTAGGTAATAATGTAATTCTCAAATCTGAACTATCAATCATGCAGGGGTGGTAACACCGTATAGGACATGCACAAGAGGCTAGTATCATACATTGGATCTTGTACATACAAGTTAGGGCTCGAGTAGGACCGGCAGGCGCTGTAGCCCTACATTGACAGGTGTCACAAGCCCCTGTACAGGATGAGGAGAGAGTGCAGGAGGTACCACAGATAAAAGAGTCACCAGTGAAATGGGACGCACCACTGTGTGTGAGACTCTAAAGCAAGAGTTGCCTGGAACGTGTCATTTTCACACTGATTCTTGTTTCACTGGCAATGGATTAGCTGGTTAGCTTTCCACATGGCTTGCACATAACTGGTTCATTCATTCAAAGGAGGTATGTAGCAAAGAGTTGTGGCAGGAAATTTGGGAAATGGTAAAACAGAGTAAAGTCATAGATGCTCATTGTCCCATTGACTCACTAGAACGCTGGTTCAATTCCCTTGCAGACGTCAGAGACAAAAGTTCAGAGGCAGAAGTGTCAACCCAGAATTCTGACTTGGTGGGGATGGCTAAGTGGGCACACCATAAATGTGGACACCTAGGAGAAAAAGCCACTTAGAGGTGGGCAGAGATTAGAGGGATGCACATTCCCCTAGATTTAATAAAAACTGTACTTTTGCAACGTCCGATTTGTCAGCACACACAACAGAGATCTGTCCCACAAACAGTCCTAGATCAATTGGGGAGAGGAAAGTTACCAGGACAGATATGGCAAATTGATTACATTGGACTACTACTGATTAGTTGCGGGTGTCAATACGCCTGCACCGTAGTGGACACTTATTCTGGATACTTGATTGCTGTCCCTTGCAAACGTGCTACTCAGCACAATACTATCAGAACTTAGGACTTGTTAATGTTATATTATGGAGTACCACTCCAGATCCAGAGTGACAGTGGGTCACACTTCAGAGGTAAATTGGTACAGGACGACTGTTCTCAGCACAATATTGAGTGGATATAGCACATTCCTTATTATCCACAGGCCTCAGGACTGATTGAGAGAATGAATGGTTTACTGAAAGCTCAATTGCGAAAATTATTTGATGGAACTTTGAAAAACTGGAGAGAGCATTTAAATGAAGCCCTCCAGATTCTGAACAATAGACCATTCACAAATGCTGAAACACCTTTGATGCAAATGTTAACTCTAGCTTTGCAAATACAACCACATGTGGCCACCAATACCATTGCATACTGGGAAATAAAACCTGGAGTGTTAGCTCCTTACAGAGACACACTTGAATGTGCTGGTCCTGACTTACAAGCTTACAGACTAAAACCCATAGACATAGCGTTGTGTGAAACAGGTGTTGGAATACAGATTCCCCCAGAGCATTTTGGATTGATTGCTCCCAGATCTGTGTTGGTCCTTAAAGGTATTCAGATTTTAGGGGAAGTGATTGATGCAGATTACCAAGGAGAAATCAAAGTTATTCTGTTAAATAGTGGAGAAGTTGACTTTTTATTCAAATTGGAGACAGAATTGCCCAACTTGTCATTAGTGTAGCGTAGGGAAGGTTTTGTAAGGAAGGGGACTGCCCCAGCCCTTCTGACAGTGCAAGGAAAGGGAAGTACAGCAAATAAAAAGCTCAGTGCTAAGGTGTGGGTTGAATCCCCAAATGGCCCTCCAGAACCTGCAGAAATTATAGCAAAGTGCCCCAATAACATCCTGCTGATTATAAAACAAGGGAAGGAAAAAGGAGAGCACATTTCAGATGACAAATGTTATTTGCAAGAAAAGTCCTACTTGTTTCTTTTGCAGATCTTACTGCGACTTGCGACCATGAGTCTGCTGTGAGGTCTCCCTTCGGGCGTTTGCGTGTGGGGTTGGGGGAGGGACCGCACCCCCAACCTGATCCTGATTGATAACCTTTGTGCAACGCTCTTGCTGCTTTTAAAGTACAAAACCTATGGATCCATTTAGCGCTAATTGTGCTTCACTGATTCAGGTTCTACATGGGAACAATACAGAGTACCATGGATGTTCTGTCAACTTGTTTGATTACATTCTTCCACTGGAACTAACCCATGGCTTGTTATCATCTGATGATTGTTGCCAGTCTCATTAAGCGAAATTGGCAGGTGGCTGGCTGTTTTCGTGTGGAAACCTGACTTTCACTTATATTCCAGCAAACCTTTTAGGTGGACCGTGTACCTTTACATGATTATAACTCATGATGTTTTCATTTAATTCTGCACCAACTTGCTATCCTAGAGACAATATTCAGTCAGTTATTATCCCAATCAGAATATATAAGTTTCAGTCTTTTCATTGTAGGTTTGTCTGATTTAAATGTTTATAAGATCACTACGTTAATCCACTTCCATTGCTTTAAAGTGATTGCTTTTATTATTGTATTATGTTGCTGTATACAAGGCAAACCTGATTTGCTTATGGTGTTTTCTTTTTTTTTTTTTTTAAATAAGAGAAAAGTACACACAGTCATTGGTCAGAGGGTGGAAATGTATTAAAAATAGTTATGTTTGACCACTGACTTTGTGTTGCACCACTTTGCATATTCGTTGTTCAGTGTTCACCAGTTACAGATTATATTTTTTATTCAGTTTAGCTGCCTGTTTGCTTTATCATGGTGTTAGACATAGCAGTTGAGACATTGCAGTTGAGCTGTGTTTTTCCACATGGTAAACTAAGCTTGTTTCTTTGTATTTCTTTCTCACCGAACATGAACAGTTCATGATAAGAAAGTACCTATTTTCTGTTTTCTTCAGTGCAGGTAACAGGTCGTCCTTGAGAGAAGAGCCTTGAAAGGCTGGCCAGTTTTCAACGTTTTTCTTCCAACTCTGACCTACAGTAGCCAGCATGTTTGAATATTTCCATCTGAGGGGAGGGCCTTTTAAAAGGCTCTTTCCATGGTTGTTTAAACTATAAAAGAGGTGGCCCTGCTCAGTAGCTAGGGAATTTTTAATACAGGGCCAAGCGACAATCTGTGAGTGTTGTGACGTTGGGATAAACCCTGTTGAGGATGCTCCTCCTACAGCTCCTGCAACAGCAGGATTTAAAGCAACATCTATTGTTACAGATTCACCAGGAATTGCTAATGTCTGAGCTGAAATAACTTGTGACATTGGTGCAGGAACCTTCACAATAGAAGCTGAAACACCTTTAGCAACTGCACAGTGACTGTTTCAGCATGTCCAATCGAAAGAGTTGTGAGTGGTCCCCCAATCTGAACTACATTCAGGTCAACAGGGGCTGTGGCAAATGTAGCGCTAGATGTTGAAGTGCTATCAGAATCTGATGATGCAGCAACATAAAGCAGTGCATGTAAGGATAACAGAAAATATCATCCCCAGAATCACTATCAGCTTTCCTGGCAGTATCATCATAGTCATTTCCCTGCTTTCATTTCTTTTCAAGCTTTTCTGTAGTCAATTCTGGATACATTCTAGTTCCTTCAATTACATATTTCCCCCCATCTATGCCGTTCTTCATCCTATTTAGCATCAGCTTAATTACCCACTGCTTTTAATAGGTTTTGCCTGCACAGTGCGTGCGCTTGAAAAATCTCTTGTATTTAAAAAAAAAAAGAAAAATCTTAAAAGGGGCTTAGAGCTCGCCCGTTGCTTACCTTTACATGCTATTAGCTGGCTCCCAGGTCACTCTCATTTCCTTGCTACTTTTGGTCAGAACCTATTCTTTCCTTGCCTCTGTTTCCCTCCTGGGCTTTGCGTCGAGCCTTCTTCCTGCTGTCCGCCTGTGGAGCCTATACTAAGTACTGCTTAGGGTGGCCAGTGTCCTCCTGCTGCAGGCCACCAAGCTTGTGTTGCGTTACTGCCAGTTTAAAAGATGCATCACCCCGTGCACTTTAAATGGTACTCGGAATGTATTCATGAAGTTTCTGGGTATGACATAAGAATATATTACACCAATGGGAAGGCCTGACTGCTCATATATCAGTAGTATACTTTGAGGCACTTTGCACTTGGTGCTGTACGCTAGTGCACACACATGTATGTACACGTGCTGGTAGTGAGCGCGAAGGGTGTATGCAGTGCAGCAGATGGAGGTGTGTACTGAGCTAGTAAGAGGAAGGCACGTGAGAGTCTTACCGGTGAGCCACACCAGTGTGAACGTTGCTGTGATTGTATATGCACTAGCTGAGTGCCAAGCAGTGCCGTTTGAGCCCCTGCCTGTGGGGTCTCCGCAGAAATCAGAGGGCCGCTTTTAGTCACAGCTAAACGTATGCAACTTCGAACGCACACTTCAGGACAACGTCCTTGTTAAATGCCACTGTTTAGATTGCACCTTCTCCAATAATTCTGAACTAAGGAATGTTAACATTTTGCCACTAACATAGACCGATTACCATGCAGTTTGCTTTGAGTTACTGCTGCCTCCCAAGACTGAGTTAAGGACCATTATACGTCGGCCGTGGCACAAAATTTCTACACATGATCTTAAACTGACCCTTACAAGTCCCAGGCCCACTCTTACAGAGGACATTGGCATTGCTGTTGAGGAGTATTGCTCATAGCTTACCAACGCAATTAACTCTCTGGGGCCACTTAAACACTCTTTCACAAAAAGGCCGAATCCTTCAGCACCTTGGTCCAATGAAAAGATTAGGGCTTTAAAACAACGGTGCAGAAGGCAAGAACAAAAATGGAGGAAAAATTATTTGCAATCTGAGAAAAAGATATACAAGCAACACTTCTGAATATAAAAAACTTCTCATTAACAATAAATAGATGTATTTTTCATGAGAAAGCAAAATATACAGCTGAAGAGCTTTTTCTCACAATCAGATTCCAGTATCTCCTCGTTTCGTTTTCTGGCAAAAATTGTTGAAAAAATCATGAATCAACAATTAACTACCTTTATAGTGGAAAATTATATTCTGGATATCACTCAATATGGTTTCCGCAGCAACCATAGTATGGAAACCACCCTTATCAAGGCTACTGAAGAGATCAGAGAATCACGTGATGCAGGGGACAGTGTGTTTCTTATACTTCTAGATCTTACAGCAGCTTTTGACACTGCCCACTGCGATCTTCTGATTGGTCACCTTTGAAACATCGGGATATGCAGACCCGCTTTTGCTTTATTAAGCTCCTTCCTTCTCGACTGAAAGCAATCAGTCACACTCAATGAATTTACCTCCGACTTCTTTTCTTTTCCCTGTGGGGCTCGATAGGGGCCATCATTAAGTCCCACGCTTTTTAACATATATGTCTTAGGACTGACCGAACTAATCAGAAGTCACTTCTCTCACGTCTTAATCCGATGACATGCAGATTGTGGTTTCTATCACGTAAAATGAGCAAGACACTGGCTTAAGATTTCTGAATTGTAGGAGAGCGGTAAATGAGTGGATAGCAAATAAACTCAATTCAGAAAAAAACAGAGGTCATCTTGTTTGGTAACTCCCTGGTGGGCTCCTTCTTGGTGGCAGGGCACAGTTCGTTAGGAACTCTTCCCACTCCGGAAAAAAAAGTTTGCAATCTAGTAGTGATACTGGGCAATAAACTTAACTTTGGAACTCAGGTGAATGCAGGCACTTCTTCCTCCTTCTACACTTTAGAGCCACTGAAAAACGTCCTGCCTTTCATTTCACCAGAACTTCAAAAACAGTAGTGACATCTTTGGTTCTTTCAAAAATTTACTATTGCAACTCTTTGCCTGAATATGCAACAACAACACTTAAAGAACCTGCAAAATCTTTGGAACGCGGCTGCCTGAATGCTTCTGGGCATCCCAAATATCAATTGATCTCTTTTTTCTTTAACATTTTAATTAGCCATGAACATGTGTTAGTAACTTTATGTTCGATGGCATCTGTTGCTGCAGATACACATGTTGTGCACAGTCCGCCATCTGGTGTTGGGTCGGAGTGTTACAAGTTGTTTTTCTTCGAAGAAGTCTTTCGAGTCACGAGACCGAGGGACTCCTCCTCTTTGCTTCCATTGCGCATGGGCGTCGGCTCCATCTTAGATTGTTTTTTTTCCTCCCTCGGGTTCGGACGTGTTCCTTTTCGCTCTGGGTTTCGGGACGGAAAGATAGTCAAAACTTCGAAAAATTACGTCAGTATTGTTTCGCTCGGGATCGGGATAGTTAGAATCGACACCGAATCGTGAAGAGCTCCGGTAGCCCTTCGGGGTAATTTCGATCCCCCGTTGGGGCCTGGTCGGCCCGACCGCATGTAACATCGACACCGATGGAACGGACCCCGTTCCGATTCTGTCCTAAATGCCACAATAAATATCCATATACGGACCAACACTTGGTCTGCTTGTGCCTGTCACCCGAGCACAAAGAAGAATCTTGTGAGGCCTGTCGTGCGTTCCGGTCCCGAAAAACGCTCCGTGACCGTCGAGCCAGAAGACTACAGATGGCGTCCACGCCGACAGAACACTGAGAGTTCGAGGAACAAGGAGAAGAGGAGGAAGCCTTCTCCATCCATGAAACGGACTCAGATGAATTCGACGTCGACGAAACAGTGAGTAAGACGTCGAAAAGCACACAGCACAAGAAAATAGACAAGGCCCAGGGGACGCCACTGCCAACTTGCCATGGCTCAACCCATAAAGGTGACCGTCCATCGGCACCGAAAAAGGCCAAACTGGTGCCCAGATCGTCCGACTCGGGTCGAGACACAGGCATGCAACACTCTCGGGACCGAGAAAGTGTTGCCGAAAAAGATCGACGCCGAGAAGGCGGAGCCGACGCTGCTCGACGCAGAGACAGCGGCACCGAGGATGATCGACGCCGAGAAGGCTCGACTCCGAAAAAGAAGAGATTCGCCTCGGAGCCGAAAACAAAAAAGGACGCAGTTTCAGTGCCAAAACAACCAGCAACCGAAACCACTACCGGCTCATATTCAGAGGAACATTCATTGTCCTTTCAAATGCGTAAGCACAGGTTTGAAGAGGAGCTACAGACTACTGATGTAGACCATACACAAAAGAGGATCTTCATCCAGAGTGGAACGGGGAAGATTAGCACTCTTCCACCAATCAAGAGAAAAAGGAGACTAGAGTTCCAAACTGAACAACTAACACCACAAGCAAAGGTGGCAAAGAAAGCAACTCCGCCACCCTCTCCTCCACCTGTAACTCAAATATCACCGGCACAAACTCCGTCACATTCACCTGCTCACACCACCATGAGCCAAGATGACCAAGATGCTTGGGACCTATATGATGCACCAGTGTCAGACAATAGCCCAGAGTCATACCCTACCAAGCCATCACCACCCGAGGACAGCACAGCGTATGCGCAGGTGGTAGCTAGGGCAGCAGAATTCCACAACGTGGCGTTACACACAGAACCTGTCGAGGATGACTTCCTTTTTAACACCCTCTCCTCCACCCATAGCAACTACCAAAGCCTGCCTATGCTTCCGAGAATGCTAAGGCATGCGAAGCAAATCTTCAAAGACCCTGTCAAGAGTAGAGCAATCACTCCAAGGGTAGAGAAGAAATATAAAGCACCTCCCACAGACCCTGCTTTTATCACCTCTCAACTGCCACCAGACTCAGTCGTGGTAGGAGCAGCTCCAAAAGAGCCAATTCACACACATCGGGCGATGCACCACCCCCGGATAAGGAAAGCCGAAAATTTGACGCAGCTGGGAAAAGAGTCGCTGTACAAGCTGCCAGCCAGTGGCGCATCGCCAACTCTCAGGCGCTCCTAGCGCGCTATGACAGAGCCCATTGGGATGAGATGCAGCATCTCATCGAGCATCTACCCAAGGAATTTCAGAAGCGGGCAAAACAAGTGGTTGAGGAGGGACAAAACATCTCCAATAACCAAATACGCTCCTCTATGGATGCAGCGGACACAGCTGCAAGAACAATAAACACTGCAGTTACCATCAGAAGGCCCGCATGGTTGCGCACATCTGGCTTTAAGCCAGAAATACAGCAAGCAGTACTCAACATGCCGTTCAACGAACAACAATTGTTCGGACCAGAGGTTGACACGGCGATTGAGAAGCTGAAAAAGGATACTGACACAGCCAAGGCCATGGGCGCGCTCTACTCCCTGCAGAGCAGAGGCACTTTCGGCACCTTCCGTAAAACAACATTCAGAGGAGGGTTTTGGGGTCAAGCCACACAAGCCAGCACCTCACAATCAACACCGTCTACCTACCAGGGACAGTACCAAAGGGGAGGTTTTCAAGGCCAGTACAGAGGAGGACAATTTCCGAGAAACAGGGGGAAATTTCAAAGCCCCAAAACCCCAACAACCAAACAGTGACTTACAGGTCACTCAACCCCTCCACATAACACCAGTGGGGGGAAGAATAAGTCAGTTTTATCAATCATGGGTGGATATAACAACAGACACTTGGGTCTTAGCAATTATCCAACATGGTTATTGCATAGAATTTCTACAGATCCCTCCAAATATCCCACCCAAAACACAAAAAATGTCAAAACAGCATTTAGACCTCCTAGAAATAGAAGTTCAAGCACTACTGCAAAAAGAAGCAATAGAACTGGTACCAGGTACAGAAATAAACACAGGCGTCTATTCACTGTACTTTCTAATACCCAAAAAGGACAAAACACTGAGGCCAATCTTAGATCTCAGAATACTAAACACCTACATCAAATCAGACCACTTTCACATGGTCACGCTACAGGAAGTGTTACCACTGCTAAAGCAACAGGATTACATGACAACCTTAGATCTCAAAGACGCGTATTTCCACATACCGATACATCCTTCGCACAGGAAATACCTAAGGTTTGTATTCAAGGGAATACACTATCAATTCAAAGTCTTACCGTTCGGTATAACAACCGCACCAAGGGTGTTTACCAAATGCCTAGCAGTAGTAGCCGCACACATCAGAAGACAGCAAATACACGTATTCCTGTACCTAGACGATTGGCTCGTTAACAAGGTGTTCACAACACACAGAGTATGTCATACAAACCCTCTACAAACTCGGGTTCTCCCTCAACTACACAAAATCAAACATTGTGCCGTGCAAAATACAGCACTACTTAGGAGCGGTAATCAACACAACAAAAGGATTAGCCACTCCGAGTCCACAAAGGGTTCAAAATTTTCACAAGGTCATACAGGCCATGTATCCAACACTAAAAATACAGGCAAAAGTGGTTTTAAAACTCCTAGGTATGATGTCCTCATGCATAGCCATTGTCCCAAACGCAAGACTGCACATGAGGCCCTTACAACAGTGCCTAGCATCACAATGGTCACATGCACAGGGTCACCTTCTAGATCTGGTGTTGATAGACCGCCAAACATACATCTTGCTTCTATGGTGGAACAGTACAAATTTAAACAAAGGGCGGCCGTTCCAAGACCCAGTGCCACAATACGTAATAACAACAGATGCTTCCATGACAGGGTGGGGAGCACACCTCGATCACCACAGCATCCAAGGACAATGGGACGTACATCAAACAAAACTGCATATAAATCACCTAGAATTACTAGCAGTATTCCTAGCGCTAAAGGCATTCCAACCCATCATAACCCACAAATACGTTCTTGTCAAAACAGACAACATGACAACAATGTATTACCTAAACAAGCAAGGGGGAACACACTCGACACAGCTATGTCTCCTAGCACAAAAGATATGGCAATGGGCGATTCACAACCACATTCGCCTAATAGCACAGTTTATTCCAGGGATCCAAAATCAACTAGCAGACAATCTCTCTCGAGATCACCAACAGGTCCACGAATGGGAGATTCACCCCCAAATCCTAAACACTTACTTCAAAATTTGGGGTACACCTCAAATAGACCTATTTGCAACAAAGGAGAACGCAAAATGCCGAGACTTCGCATCCAGGTACCCACACAGACAGTCTCAAGGCAATGCCCTATGGATGAACTGGTCAGGGAAATTTGCATACGCTTTTCCCCCTCTCCCTCTCCTTCCATATCTAGTAAACAAATTGAGTCAAAACAAACTCAAACTCATATTAATAGCACCAACATGGGCAAGACAACCTTGGTACACTACACTACTAGACCTGTCAGTAGTACCACACGTCAAGTTACCCAACAGGCCAGATCTGTTAACACAACACAAACAGCAGATCAGGCATCCAAACCCAGCATCGCTCAATCTAGCAATCTGGCTCCTGAAATCCTAGAATTCGGACATTTAAACCTCACTCAAGAATGTATGGAAGTCATAAAACAAGCTAGAAGGCCATCCACTAGACACTGCTACGCAAGCAAATGGAAAAGGTTTGTTTGCTACTGCCATAATAATCAAGTTCATCCATTACACGCATCCCCAAAAGATGTGGTGGGATACTTACTACACTTACAAAAGTCAAACCTAGCCTTCTCTTCCATAAAAATACACCTTGCAGCAATATCTGCATACCTGCAGATTACTCATTCAACTTCACTGTTTAGGATACCCGTCATTAAAGCATTTATGGAGGGCCTAAGAAGAATAATACCACCAAGAACACCACCAGTTCCTTCATGGAACCTTAACATTGTCTTGACAAGACTCATGGGACCACCTTTTGAACCCATGCATTCTTGTGAAATACAATTCTTAACCTGGAAAGTTGCATTTCTCATTGCCATCACATCTCTAAGAAGAGTAAGTGAAATTCAGGCATTTACAATACAAGAACCTTTTATCCAGATACACAAAAATAAGGTTGTACTAAGAACCAATCCTAAATTCCTACCAAAGGTTATTTCACCGTTCCACTTAAATCAAACGGTAGAGTTACCAGTGTTCTTCCCACAGCCAGACTCAGTAGCTGAAAGGGCACTACATACATTAGATGTCAAAAGAGCACTAATGTACTACATCGACAGGACAAAGGAGGTTAGGAAAACAAAACAACTGTTTATTGCATTTCAAAAACCTCATACAGGAAACCCAATATCAAAACAAGGTACAGCCAGATGGATAGTTAAGTGCATCCAAACCTGCTATCTTAAAGCAAAGAGACAACTGCCCATTACACCAAGGGCACACTCAACCAGGAAAAAAGGCGCTACCATGGCATTCCTAGGAAATATTCCAATGCACGAAATATGTAAGGCAGCCACATGGTCCACGCCTCACACATTTACTAAACACTACTGTGTAGACGTGCTATCCGCACAACAGGCCACAGTAGGTCAAGCCGTACTGAGAACTTTATTTCAGACTACTTCCACTCCTACAGGCTGTGCCACCGCTTTTGGGGAGATAACTGCTTACTAGTCTATGCACAAGATGTGTATCTGCAGCAACAGATGCCATCGAACTGAAAATGTCACTTACCCAGTGTACATCTGTTCGTGGCATTGGTCGCTGCAGATTCACATGTGCCCACCCGCCTCCCCGGAGCCTGTAGCCGTCGGAAGTTATCTTCAACATCTGTACATTTGTATATATATATATATTACTTAACCTTAATTTGTACATACTTATTCATTCCATTGCATGGGCACTATTACTAACACACACAACTCCTACCTCTCCCTCTGCGGGGAAAACAATCTAAGATGGAGCCGACGCCCATGCGCAATGGAAGCAAAGAGGAGGAGTCCCTCGGTCTCGTGACTCGAAAGACTTCTTCGAAGAAAAACAACTTGTAACACTCCGACCCAACACCAGATGACGGACTGTGCACAACATGTGAATCTGCAGCGACCAATGCCACGAACAGATGTACACTGGGTAAGTGACATTTTCATTACCTGGGCATCAAAAGTTGAAGCTTAATCACAAATAACCCCGAGATTCCTAACTGCGGGTGTTGGTGTAGGTAAGATCCCACAAGTCTCGGGCCACCAGTTTTGATTCCAAATAGTGGTAATTGCACCGAATACAATAACTTCAGTTTTGTCCCCATTCATTTTTAGCCAATTTTGGTACATCCACGTATTGACTTCTCTCATACAGGTTTGAAACCTGTCAGCAGTAATGCGAACGTTGTCTTAAAAGGTAACAAAAATGTGGGTGTCGTCAGCATATGAGGGCAACTGGAAGTCAAAGGAATCCTGGATCTCCTCCTGGCTTTTTTTATGGGCATAATAACCTTCCGAGTGGAAGGAAACTTTCCTGATTCTAGTAATTCTGCATATATCTTCTCTAATGGCGCTGCAATGACTTCGCTGACCATTTGCAGTACTCTGGGGGGGGGGGGGAGGGGGCAGGGGTCATTTGGGGAACCCAAGTTAATCCTCGATAAAAGGAAGTTGATTTGTTAGCTGTTAAGGGTGTAAATTTAGCCAGGGTCGTACCCCCAACTATTTCAACTTTGGAATCAGTGACCTGCTCTCCTGGAGTCGGATGGGGGTGAGAATTCGGCGAATATCTTCAAGATCTTATCTTTGCAGAAATCGCCAACACTATCACAGAAATTCTGCGAGTTTTCCAACTCCTGATTGGAGATAGGGGAGGCTACGGCGTTTACTACTTTAAACAGCTCTTTCGGGGCATTGCATGCACTTCTGATTTTCTGGGAGTAATAGCATGACTTGGCATGTTTAATAGCGCTATTCCCCATCGTTCCCTGAGTTTAGTTCTTTCTAGTGGTCCAGGGTCAAGTTTCCTTTTCCTTTCCTGTCTTCTACATGACCCCTGGAGTACCTTAAGCTCTTCGGTATACCATGGGGCTGAAACTTTTTTCCCAGATTTAGGTTTGATTTCCCTCAAAGGGGCCACCTTATCAATTGCTTCCCTGACCCAGGAGTCAAAAACTGCCACTTGCGCTCCTAGACTTCCCTCAAACTTCTCCTGACATGTCTCTAAAGCTAGAGTGAGATCCTCTTTTTCAATGCCGTCCCAATTTCTGCTAAAAGTGGTGAGAGTTTGCTTGGATTTCTCCCATCTCCTGTATTTTACTTCAAAGGGGATCAGGCTGTGATCTGTGCAGTCCAGCTGCCTGCACTTCCCTACCGTAATAAATTCTTGAGTAGAGGAAATGCCATCAAGTATATGGCCCCCAGTATGAGTATTTGAGGTAACCCCCTGATTCCAGCCAAAACAGGTCATAAAGTCCAGCAGGGTAAGGGTGTCACCATCTTCCCTATTCTCTAAGTGAAAGTTAAAAGCTTCAAGAATTAAGCCTTGGTTTGTGAAGGTTAGTGGTTTGGTAATTTAATTTGGGCCCAGTTCTCTAGGAATTTGTTCTTGGGCCCAGGTGGATGATAAACTAGGAGTCCTTCTATTCTTAGCATATTACCTTGTTTAATCTTAAAGTAACCATGTTCACAAATATCTGGAGTAACAATTAATGAATCTATACTACAGCCCAAATTGTGGTTAAAAATAATCGCCATGTCACCTCCCCTCCTATCTTGCCTATCTACCGTCTCTACACCATAACCTATGGGCAGAGCTGTGACGAAGTCTGGGTCAGAATCTGCTCTGGCCCAGGTCTCAGTCAGGAATAAGCCATCCAGTTTGGATTCCACAGTGATTTCCCTCATCTCCAAACTGTGCTTAACTAGGGAGCAGACGTTGTTCAGCCCACATCGTAAAAGATTGTGAGTGGCCATTTCCGCCTTCCTAGATGATCATTCTTGAGACTTCCTATGGGACCGTCTGTGCAGTCGATGTTAGGGCATTTCCTGGGTTCCCAAGTATACTCCCTGTGGCTCCATCCATCAGCTAAAGGAAGACGATTCTCCTCCCCCCCCCCCTCTCACAGCATATTTTAGGCATATAACTTCTAAACTGTGCTCTTGCATATTGTATCTGGGTGATGTTTTTATTGGGGCCAACAGCAGCTCTGGCCCCTAGACCTGGTCGGGTGCAGAGGGGCTTGCCTCAGGCACACCAGTGTGCGTCCTTTGTGCGTCCACCGGCAATCCCAGCTAAATGCAGTTTGCCGGCACATGAGATGAAAAGGGGGCGTGGCACCAGAGAAGAAGACTGGTCCGACGTCCTCAATCACCAGAAAGGTTACTCAAGTATGCCCGACACCGTAGGGTTCATTTCAGGCTCTAACAGACGCTTTATTCCCTGTAGGATGCTCATAATGAGCAAAGAATAGCTTGGAGGAAAGACCTATGTTCACCACCTTCCTCCTCAGCCAAAATTCAAATTTAACGTATATGTTCCCGTAACACAGTAATAAAAACGATTATACGTTATTAATAAAATATCAGTAGAATGTGCCTACACCATCATGTATTCATCGGTTAAGTAAAATAGAATAAGAATAGGAATGTTTTTTTTTTTAAACTTAAGAATCTTGCGTCAGCGTTCTTACCCGCTGTACAGTTTGTTTGTGTTTTTGAAAGACTACAACATTTCAGTCTTAAAGACTGTGAGCTGACTGGATCTTACTGCATGAGAGCTGCACTCTGGACTGCTTGGTTTCAAGGACCGAAAACCAAAGGTTTTCCCCTCTTATTTGTGGACAAGGCGGACCCTTAGCTTTTAGTCCATACAATGCAAAGCCAAAGCGGCTCTGGAGTATGGCTGGATGTATATGCCAGGCTGGTAAAGCAGACTATCCTGTGCCATCAAATTGCTTTAAGTTCATCTACTTAGGGTCAACATACCTGGATGTCCCTGTGCCTCAGCTTTCTTTGTAAAACATTCAGTCACCTTTGGCTCCAGCAATTGCACTGAATTGTTTTTTTTAACAAATAGTATCTTTGATGGTAATAGTTCACGTGACAGATTCAGAGCTAGCAAGATGTAATTTTTCTCAAACTGTTGGACATTTTGTTTAAACAATCACAGACCAGGAACTTCTGTTTGGCACACATGCTCATCTTAGGCTTGGGTGAAGCAGTGTGATGCCCGACAGCAGGATTTGGTTATTACACACTTTTTTGGCCTATATGTATGGTCGGCAAGATGACTCACTCGGAGCTGCATGCACCCTTACAGTCAAAGATGGTCAGCAGAGTCCATTCAGCATTTGATCTTTTCAAAGTCAATACATTAAGTACCGTTGTTGGTTAATAGCACAATCTGCCATAGCAGGTTTTCACTTTTCACAAACGCATTACACACATGCACACCCATGGCACCATCAAACAAGATTTACACGCATGCCTGAAATAAATGAATGTGCTGTTGTGTAATGTAATAGTGCTCATGTTAAGTGCTTGAATTCCTTTGGGTTGCTATATAAAACTGAAAAAAAAAAATCTAAAGAAAAAGTCTGACGGAGCATATATATTTTGCACATCAATTAAAACTATCTTGGCATATCACACACAAATGCGCACATAGATGATAAAACAATGGTGTCTCAAAATATACCTCAAGGGAAAAAAGCGTAGCCACACACATCAAATACACATTTCACATATTAAGCACACTTTTTCTGCAGTTTTATACAGCTCGAACTCGAACCGAAGGTATTGGAGTGCTTTTCATGAGCACCAGTTACATTACACAATTTCACATTCATTTAAAGTTTTTTGAGTAGATTAAGTGGTTTGCCCAGAATCACAGGATTTTGATGAGCCAAAGCCAAGGTTTCGAACTTGGTTCCCTTGCTCAGCTCTAGCTGTAAATCCACATTCCCTCCCACATCACGTAGCAGTCACACAGTGCACCTTTTCACTACTCACTCATGCATGCATGACACAAAAAAGAAAGATCACCACATATCATGTGCATTTGTCAGATGTCACTTAACACAGACATGTCACGTTAGAACATGAAAGCAATTCTCAACGATGTTACTTATGCACACAAGGACAGATACCACATAGTTCATAGAGGGATAATATCACACCATGTATACTTATATTGCAGACACTCCCATAACCACAACCCAAAAGTATCCACATCAAATGAGAGTATACACACCCACTATTTATCATGCACATGCGCAGGTGCCCACTGCAATTCCTATATCACTGTGTGGAGCTTACATAACATTTACACATAAGTAACATACATCCACAGCGAACACAGAAACACTCACAACATATCACAAAAATACCCCTACATTCGCAAAAATACACACCTGTCACACACATACCATCCACACAAAAACATAGGCACATGCACACAGACACACACAAAGACAAATGCACTAATATTTATTCTGAAGAGGCCTTCGAAGAGGATGCCAGGTCTGCTGAAGGCCAGTGTGTGAGACGTGTTTCACAATCACTGATGCTTGAGCTAAACTATGCGACTCCCTAACTAGCATTGAGGTCTACATTTCTTGTCAGTGTGCCCCCAAACACCTGTGCATTTTTTTTTATGACATGTTGCAAAGCAGCACATGCTGCTTTGCAGCATGGCTTTAAAGGAAAATAAGATCTATGACGCGGTCAATGCTGGCTATATCATAGAGCTTTTTTTTCTTCTTCTACTTCTTTAGGCCATGTTGCATAGCAGCTCACTGATTTACAACATGTAATATAACTGACAAAGCCAGTAGATTTCACATGGGCGAAACCTATTGGCTATGCCAATGCTTGTTGCTCTGTTGATACCTTTCTTCCTGTTTGGAATGAGCAGCACACTCCCAGCATGTAATACATCATACTGTGAAGGTCTAGAGGGTTGTTTCATCTCATGTCATTTTTCCCTTACATTTTCAATAACCTTCTTCTTGTGCCCTTGACAAAGCTGCAAACATGTACACAGCCCTACACTTGTCGCCATATAATGACCTGGAATACATTACGGCGGAGGCTCCTTGCCGTCGCTGGCAGGAACTCACACATCACCCCACATTAAATCTCTAAGGGCACTAAAACACTTCATGGTTACAACAATTCAACAATGAAATGAGCAAAATCAACTCAATTATTTTCATTTTGTTTTTTCAAATCACAATTCAATACAGTTCTATATTAGTACACAAACTCAGCAGACTCGTTTCCTTTGTGGACCTATCGCAACACAATTTCTGATGACTCGCCAACTACTCCTAGTGCGGCACTTCACACCAATTGACCTATCCCAGCTCGGTACTCTCTGATGCAATTCTCATTCCTTTACAACTTTCTTGTGTACCAAATTCCACATCTTTAAGCAAGTACAATAAATTGATAATCCTTTTCTGCTCAACTAAATAAATTAAAGTAGTTAATTCACACAAATATTAATAAAAAATACACTTTTCAACTCTCTCTCGCCCTTTCCTCTCCCTCCCCCCAGTAGAGTTCACCTAGACTTGATGTAGTTTCCGCTTTTGCACAATAGATTAAATACCAATCACTATTAGTAAATCACAACAATCTGTGTGGTCTCTATCTCAGTTGTGTGGCCGATGATACCTCACGGGCCAAGGGAACAAAACCTTAGCAGGCAGTATAACAATATCTCTTATCTAGCCCTGAGTCTTTGACTGTGTGAAGTCTGGTAACAACTTCATCTGCTCAGCGTCAAACGCGTATGTCCATTTACACAATTAAATCATAGACATCACTAAATCACAAGACATACAGCTTCAACACAATAACATAGGCTCACTGGAGACAATTGTAATGCACAACCCTATTGTTACTTCCACCTCCACCACTGCAAATGCTTTTTGAACCCCCAAACTCCTTTAGTCTTCGAAGTCGGGCTTTGAACTTTAGGGACATGGGCAGTTCTCATCTTGGGCATTTAAATTAATGTTTGTCTCTTTTTCTCCTGTGACATTAACTATCACTCTGCACCACTTGCTGGAGTGGGGGTTCTTGTGTCCCACTCGTCAAGTATAATAGTTAAATAACCCCCACCATTGGTCATATGGATCTGTGTTAGCCGACAAGGAGAGATGATTAAGGTTCTATGATGTACATCAAGCACCACAAACAGTGAAGTGCAATTGGGGCTTCACAAGAATCAATATAGTGATTTGGTGTGTTTAAACGTTTTTATTAGCAAATTAATTCAGATCGGTTTATTCATTTGGTGAGTATTACATTTAGTCATCATTGTTACAGATTCAAATAATCCATTAATCAATATTTCAATACAAGATAAATTAGCACATTAGTAAGAATTACAAATACATTAGAGAAAATGCAACAATTGTCTTCCATAAAGGAAAATCCCTGTTCTAAAGTATTGGGATTTTTAGCACAAAGGGCAATTTTTGTCAATAAACATGGTTTGGTGTCAGTTTCAGGAACCCAAATGAAGGGCTCTGATGAGAGAATAAAAATACTTAGGCATGAAGCCTTAGCACTAAAGCAGTGGAAATTAGCAAAAGCTGGAAGGTTTTCTCAGCTCAGTGTCAGCAGGCATCCCTAAGGTCTGCTTCCTCAGTTCTGCAGCAAACTAACCATGCCTAGTCTTTGGGTGTGAAAAGGAAATTCCGAGTAGCCTAAGGAACACACACTAAAATAATTCTAACATATATCAATAGCAACAAATCCTATATTTCCCGTTCCCACGAATCACTCTGTTTACAGCAAACTGTGGGAGCAGGTAAATTCCCTAGTTGCTCATGTCTTCACAGCAAGCAAGTAAATCATGTCCTTGGTTTGTTACTTTGATCAAATTTTGTGGTTCAGATAGTTCTTCCCACGCGTCATGTTTCCAGCCATATCCTCTTCTCCCAGTGAGAGAACCTCAGTATCAGTTGTCAAATACCTAGCAAATGCCTATGTTCTATGGCATGTGTGGCTGTAGATATACATGCTCTGCATACTGCAGCCATCTACTGTTTGGTCCAGAGTGTTGCAAGTTGTTTTTCTTTGAAGAAGCATTTTTGAGTCACAGGATCAAGTGACTTCTCCTTCTCGATGACACAGCGCATGGGCATTGACTCCTTTGTTACATTGTTTTCTCTCCGCCGTCGTGTTTGGATGTGTGTGTCTTCGCTCTGTCTTTTGACTTGCTCCAGTTCGAAATCTTTCTTTCCATCTTCTCTTTATCAATAGTATTGTTTCTTGATCGCGTATTCCCATCTTCATGTCCGTCTCCACTCGTTGGTCCGGGCACTGACCGTGCACCCTCCGGGGTGACCTCACCCATTTTAGGACTTTTCACACCACGCAGCACCGAAGAGTATGCTGAGCTGATGGAATGGATGCCGTTTTGTTTCTGTCCTCGGTGTCACTCAAAATTTCCCCACACAGACCAACATCTGGTGTGTAATCTATGCCTCTCCCCTGATCACCAAGAAGCTACACGTGGCACTTGTAAATCTTTCCGATCGCAGAAGACTCTTCGGGACCTAGGAGCTTGTCGGTTGCACAAGACTCCGAATGACACCCCAGACATCTTTGGGGTGGGACTTACCCAGGACGAGCTGGAACAGGAGGAGGCCTTCTCCATCCAGGTCTCTGACGTCCAGTCAGATATCAAAAGCCACATCGTAACATCTGCACATCCCGTGAGTACTGTGGCCCTTCCTGCCCACCCTAAGACTATTAATAAGCCCCTTGCAGAGGTCACCGGACTACCACTGCCTCCAGGCCATGGTTGGATCCGAAAAACTGTTTCGGCTGCCCTGCCCTCCAGCTCGGCTTTGAAAATAGCCAAGACCAAAATGCATTCCTCGTCTTCGACTTCTAACACCTTGGGCTGAGACATTTCGGTCTGAACTTCGGCTCTGAGTACTTTGGTACTGACCCGAACAGCTACCACTTTCACCTCAAGGGTGAGCAAATTTCACCAACTCAAAACTTCAGTGCCGAAAACCAGAGACAAGAGCTTTGGAGCTAGTTTTCAGTTACGCCTTCACCTGTGGAACCCATTTTGGGTACCATGGGTGCTCGATAGTGCCGCCTCCATATCCAGGAGGGTACAGGGCACATTATTGCTTCCCGTCTGTACTTTTCAAGAGGCAATTATCCTTCCAAGAGGATTTGGACACTTCTCCACCCCCAAAGAAGGTTACCAAGGACAGGGCTTCCTTCACACCTACCAAGCCTTCTCCACCTCTTCCACCTTCTACACCTCCTCCTACCCCTGCTGCTTCTCCACCTCCTAGCCCTCCTTGTTCACCTTGCTCACCTACTGTAGGAGATTTTACACCTCAGGGATCCCCTGTGTACACTGGAAAAGATTTGGGTGGGACACAGCAGGCCCCGATCCATGCAACACATATGACCCTGATCCTGTGTTGACCAACGACCCAGATTTGTACCTGATGTTCCAACCCTTCCCACCAGAGGATAGCACATCCTTTCAACAGATAGTACCTTGTGCCGCCATCTTCCATAACGTTGAGCTACATAGGGATTCAATTGAACAGGACTTCCTGTTTGATACCCTTGCATCCACACACAAGGATATACAGGCCCATATTTATACTTTTTGACGCTAAACTGCGCTAACGCAGTTTAGCGTCAAAAAATTTCGCGCCGTCTAACACCATTTTGAAGCGCCATGCGGGCGCCGTATTTATGGAATGGCGTTAGCCGGCGCTAGCAGACCGGCGCTGCCTGGTGTGCGTGGAAAAAAACCACGTACACCAGGCAGCGCGGGCGTAGGGGGAAAATGGCGTTAGGGCGTCTTAAAATGGGGCAAGTCAGGTTGAGGCAAAAAAATCGCCTCAACCCGATTTGCGCCATTATTTTCGACGCCCAGACGCCATTTAAATGACTCCTGTCTTAGTAAAGACAGGAGTCATGCCCCCTTGCCCAATGGCCATGCCCAGGGGACTTCTGTCCCCTGGGCATGGTCATTGGGCATATTGGCATGTAGGGGGGCACAAATAAGGCCCCCCTATGCCACCCAAAAAAAATTAAAAAATATAAAAAATTATACTTACCTGAACGTCCCTGGGGTGGGTCCCTCCATCCTTGGGTGTCCTCCTGGGGTGGGCAGGGGTGGCAGGGGGGGTCCCTGGGGGCAGGGGAGGGCACCTGTGGGCTCATTTTGAGCCCACAGTCCCCTTAACGCCTACCCTGACCCAGGCGTTAAATAGTGGCGCAAATGCGGGTTTTTTTGACCCGCCACCTCCCGGGCGTGATTTTTGCCCGGGAGTATAAATACGACGCATTTGCGTCGCCGTCATTTTTTTAGACGGGAACGCCTTCCTTGCATCTCATTAACGCAAGGAAGGCGTTCACGCAGAAAAATGACGCTATTTGCCCATACTTTGGCGCTAGACGCGTCTAACGCCAAAGTATAAATATGGCATTCGTTTTGCGCCGAATTTGCGTCGAAAAAAACGACGCTAATTCGGCGCAAACGGAGTATAAATACGGGCCACAGTTTCTCCCCATGCTCCATGGCATTCTTCATCACGCAGACAAACTTTTAAGAACCTGTATGTGCTAGGGATATCACCCCTAGAGTAGGTAAGAAATATAAGTATTTTCCCACTGACCTGCTATATATCAGGTCCCTCCAAACTCCATAGTGGACACCACTGCACAAAAAAGGACCAATAGTCAGTACACAGGGGACTCTCCTCCTCCGGATAAGGAGAGTAAAAAGCTTCATGCCACTGACAAAAGGGTAGCTGCCCAGGCAGCCATTCTTGGGTGTATTGCCAATTCACAATCCTTGCTAGTGAGATATGAGTGGGCTCATTGGGATGAGATGGAGAAAAATGCTTGTTTCTGTATTTTTTGTGTATTGTTTTGTGTTTCAAATCATTGCCAATGTTTAGGCTAGGGTCCCCAACTTCTAGTAATGACTCAACGAGAGGTCCCTGGATTCCAATAATGATTCAGTGGGGGTCCCAGGTTCCAGTAATGATAAAGTGGGGGTCCACAGAAGTTAAAAGGTTGGGAAACACTGTTCTAGGGGTTTCTTCAGGGGAGCTTTTAGAGGCAATAACAACCAAGGCAAAGGTAAGAGCACTGCCACCCGAGACTCTACCTCCACTGCAAAGCAGTGACTGCCTCCGTCTTCCCCCTGCCCACTCCACACCTGTCGGAGGACAACTTCCAATTTTCATCCAGAATGGGTCAACATCACCACGGACAAATGGGTCCTTTCCATTATCCAACATGGTTATTGTCTGGAGCTCATTACCACTCCTCCAAACAATTCCCCTCTCACTCAGACTATCCCAAGAGCATCTCACACTTCCCAAACAAGATGTGCAGTCCCTTCTTCTCAAAGGGGTCATCAAGCCTGTTCCTTTACAACAAAAGGAATCAGGAGTATATTCCCTATATTTTATCATTCTCAAAAAATCAGGCTTATTCAGGACCTCAGACCAATAAACCACTGCATTCTCTCAGAACTCTTTCATATGGTTACTCAAGGTGTTATTCTGCTTCTGCAACAATGTGACTTTATGACAACCCTAAATGCCTACTTCCATATCCCCATACACCCTGTACACCAAAAATACCTACGATTCGTGGTGGTAGGCACACATTACTAGTTCAGAGTCTTGTCTTTCGGAGTCACAACTACACCCAAAGTCTTCACCAAGTGCTTAACAGTCGTCGCCACACCACAAAAGACAAAACATACATGTGTTACCTTATCTAGATGACTGACTTATCAAAGCCAGTACCCTGTGACAGTGCCAACATCACATCCAGATGACACTCAACCTGCTTCACACATTGGGATACACAATCAACTTTGTCAAATCCCATCTATAACCTCTTCAGATACAGCCCTGTGTAGGAGCTGTTCTCATTGCAGAGTTGGGTTAGCATACCCCAATCCAGCTTGTGTTCAGTTTTCAGTCTCTGAGAATTGTACATAAACAGTGAGGGCTATCATGCAGCTGTTAGGGATGATGGCCTCCTTCATTGCCATCGTTCCCCAGTGTCTCCCTCGTCAGTAGTCTGCCACAAGGTCACGTGAAGTATCTGGTGTTGTTATACCATGCTCACCGCTCTCTTCAATGGTGGAACATTACCAACCTGTTGAAAGGGTGCCCTTTTCTGTACTTTGTGCCTCAGGTCATTCTGACCACAGACACGTCACTGATGGGTTGGGGCTCTCCTCTTCAAGACCTCACAATACAGGGCCTCTGGGATCTCAGTCACCAATCCCTGCATATCAACTACCTCGAGCTTCAGGCAGTCTTTCTAGCCCTGAAAGCATTTCTTCATCACCTGTCTCACAAGGTCGATTTAGTCTGCATGACAACCATGTACCACCTAAAGAAACAAGGTGGGACACGTTCGTCCCAATTGTCGCAAATCGCTCAGAGAATTTGGAAGTGGGCTCTCCACCACCACATTCACCTGGTAGTAGGAGAGTATCTCCAAGGAACAGACAAAAACTTTGCAGACCTGCTCAGCACAATGCAGCAACAAGCCCACAAATGGGAATTCCACCCGCAAGTCCTTAAAAACTAGTTCCCAAGGTGGGGAACTCATCAGATAGACATTTTTACCACATCAGGAAATGTAAAATGCCCAAGCTTTGCCTCCAAGTATCTACACCCTCTATCCAAGGGCAGCGCTGAATGGATGAGCTGGTCAGGGATATTTGCTTACGCTTTTCTACCTCTCCCTCTCATTCCCTTTCTGGTTCAGAAGATCGGGCAGACATCTCGCGCCATGATCCTGGTAGGTCTCACTTGGGCGCATCAACCATGGTTCACCACACTTCTGGACTTCTCAGTAGTTCCCTACGAGAAGCTTCCCAACAGGCCAAATCTTCCCACTCTAAATCAAGGAAAGATCAGACATCAAGATCCCAAGTTACTCAACCTTGCGATATGGCTTCTGAAGTCATAGAGTTAGGTTACTTAGGATTGCCTGCAGAATGTATGGACATTCTCAGGCAAGCTTGTAGACTCACAACCAGAGCATGTTATGCTGCAAAATGGAGACGTTTTGTAAGCTATCAGCCCAAATGTATTAATCCCATTAAGGCTACTGTCCAAGACATCGTTTGTTTTTTTGCTACACTTCCAGAAAGCACATTTAGCTTGCTGTTCCATTCATTTACATCTCACAGCTATAGCTGCCTATCTACAGAACAGACAGCATACTTCCATGTTCAAATCCCAGTCATTAAAGCTTTCATGTAAGTCCTTAAAATGGTTATTCCACCTTAGAGTGCCTCCTGCACGCCCTGGAAACTCAATATTGTGCTTACCAGGCTCATGGACCCTTCTTTTGAGCCACTTCATTCATGCCTTCTTCAGTATCTTTCTTGGAAAGTGGCGTTTTTTGTCGCTATCACATCACTTGGACGTGTTAGTGCGCTCCAGGCCCCAACCTTGGAAGAGCCTTTTCTTCCAGATCCATAGAAACAAGGTGGTCCTTTGCACAAACCTGAAGTTCCTTCCCAAAGTAGTTTCCCAATTCCATCTCAACCAATCCATTGAACTACCAGTCTTCTTTCTGCATCCTGACTCAGTTGCAGAAAGAGCTCTACACACTTTAGATGTTAAACAAACACTTAAGTTTTACATTGACAGAACCAAAGATTTTAGGAAAACTAAACAGCTCTTTGTAGCTTTTTCACTACCTCACAAAGGCAGTTCAGTATCGAAAAACAGCATAGCTAGATGGATAGTAAAGTGTTTCATAACTTGCTATGCTAAAGCAAAGAGACAGTTACCTGTTACTCCTAGAGCACATTGTACTGGGAAAATAGGAGCCACTATGGCTTTCCTTGGAAACATACCTATAGCTGACATTTGTAAGGCAGCTACCTGGTCTGCACCACATACATTTGCAAAGCAAAACTGTGTGGATGTATTACCACGTCAGCAAGCCGATGTAGGTCGAGCTGTGCTACAAACACTTTTTCAGTCAACTGCATCTCCCATAGGCTAGCCACCGTTTTTATGGAGGGACTGCTTTACAGTCTATGGCAGAGCGTGTGTATCTACAGCCAAACATGCCATGTATGCATCTGTTCGTGGCATGTAGTGCTGTAGATTCACATGCGCCCTCCCTTCTCCCCGGATGCCTGTTTGTTACTTTATTCTTGTACATAGTTTTAAATATGTACTTTCATTTGCATGGACATCTTTCTCTATACTTCCTCTACACTCCTTTTCTCACCTGCCTGCGGGAAACCATCTACCAAAGGAGCCAATGCCCTTACGCAGTATCGCCAAGAAGGAGGAGTGACTCGAAAATGATTCTTTGAAGAAAAAGAACTTGCAACACTCTGACCCCAACCCGAGATGGCAGGAGTATGCAAAGCTTGTGAATCTCCAGCACTACATGTGACGAACAAATCCTTACCGGGTAAGTAACATTATCCTTACTATCTAACCAAAGACTTTTGTAAAATTACAAGTTTTGCAGTGGAAGGCGAAAAACATCTTTTGCAAAAACAGCGGTTTAATACGAAAAGCAGGCCTCTTATCCCAAACGTGTAAAGTTGACTTTGACTACAGTATCAATATTCAGGTTAACTTAAATCAGTACTTTAAGTTACTTCATTTGTGTGCTTTTAATTTGTAAATATGAGCACCAACTACAAGTTTCTGCATTAAGCCTGTGTGTTACTCAGCAGTGAAGTTTTACACTTTCAGGTAAATGCATTTAATTTACAAATGAGGAAATTGGCCCCATCAAAAGATAGCTTGGCAGTATGCCACAAGATGTTGTCAAGGTAGATTATTACAAAGGTGTCAACAAAATACCAGAAAATGTTAATTAATTAGGTGTTGAAATGCCACTGGACATTACAAATCCCAAAAGGCATTTCCAGGTCCCCAAAGTGACCACATTGAGCATAAAAGGCTCTTTAGCATTTGTCCTCTTTGCAAATATGAACCATAAAGTAAGCACCTCCTAAGTCTGACTTAGTGAAAATCGTGGCATTCTTTAGTTGATCTGGGCAAGCTTAAATCAAGGTAGAGGGCATAGATTGCTTATTATGAACTGGTTAAACTCTCTGTAGTCAGTACATGGCTGGATCCTTGTTTTGATTGATACAAAGAATTGGAAGCCCCTGCTTGTGGGACAACAGGGCTGATTGCAGAGGCCCCCTAACTTTTTGCCCCCATTTTCCACTTTATGCTGGTGTTTTCCTGACTTTGATGGTGCCCTGGGTACTGCTAACCAGTCCCAGGGCCTGTGCTCTGTGTAAAATGGATATGCAAATTAGGCTAATTATAATTGGCTAAGTTAACCTACCTATAAGTCCCTAGTATATGGTAGGGCATGTAGGTTTAGGGACCACAGCATAGGTGGTGCACACCTAGGTGCATTGCTGAGGTGCCCAGTGTCATTTTAAAAGCAAGCCTGCCTTGCTGGCTGCTTTTAAATTAAAGTTATATGCAAATTCGACTTTGGAATTAAAGGTACTTCCAAAGTCTTAAACTACCTTATTTTTACATATAAGTCACCCCTAAGGTGTGCCCTATGTGCCCCTAGGGCTGGGTGCCATGTAACTATAAGCAGGGACTTTATAAAAATAGATTTATAAGCCCTGGTGAGGTAAAAACAGCCAAATTCGTTTTTCCCTCATTGAAGTAAATGGCCTTCATAGGCTAGAATGGGCAGACTTTATTTTAAATTTTAAAGTCTCCTTAAATGTTGCATACCAAGAATTTGGTATCAAATTAATTGTTGTAATAAATCCTACAACTTCCAGTTGTTGGATTTAATATAACTAGTTCAGGTAAAAAGTTTAGACTTTACCTAAAAAGTTGCCAATTTCAGCTCTGCATTGTTTTTGCTGCTGTGCTCTGATTGGCCAGCCTGCAGCAGCTTCTGCCAGGCTACCTTGATGAGGTGTGAAGTGGCCTGACTTCACACAAAGGAATGTGCTTGGGGGAGAGAATCTCCCCTCAGCAGATGGTGAGGCAGGAAGGGGGAGGGCTGCCAAACTGGTCTTCAAAGGCAGAGAAGGACATTTGCAGCACCCAGCAACACCCCCACATCCTGCAACCCCAGACAGCTAGGTGCCCCCTTGATTAGATTAGGAGAGGGCAGGAGAGGGGTGTGTTTATGATTTTTAGCCACACCAGTGGGTGGGCTCAGCCAGATGTAACCTCCAAAAATCAGATTCATCCATGTTGGATTTTTGGAGACTGTTGCCTTCTGGGATGGATTTTTGCCACACTTCCCAGGAAGTGGTCATCACAGGGGGACGACCCTGTCCCTGATTGGAGAACCAGGGCCCCCCTGCTTTTCACCCAGGAGCAAGGATAAAACTGGCAGACCTGCACCCACACCTCAGATCCCCTCCAGAATTCAACAAGAAAGGAACTAAAGAAGAAGAAGGACTGCCCTGCTGGACCCCTGGCCTGCACCTGGACCCTGCACTCAGAAGGACTGCACCAGCTGCACACTTGGGCTTCACCACAAGAAGGACTTTGCCTGGCTTCAACTGGTTCAAGGAGGGACTCCCTGTTTGCTACAGGTGAAAAATTGCTAACCAGAGTCCCCTGCACCAACTCCTGAAGAAAGCGACCAGCTGACCACTGTCCAGTGGCCAAAAAGGAGTTTGCGCCAGGTGCATTCTGGGAGTTGAAGTCCGCACCCCCCAAGGACCATCACAGAACTTCTGGACCCTTGGGGTGAGCTGTGGACCCCAAAAGAACCTTAAAAGAACATCTGGGTGAAGCCCCAGAAGTTTGGAAAAGATTTGAGAATTTTTGGAAAAAAGCTCCAGAGAGGGACCGACCCGCCGCGGAAATTCTAGCCGGCTTGCCTCAACCGCGACCCGGCCTGACTTCGTGGTTCGTCCCGGTAAAGAAAAACATCCAAAAAAGAGACTAAGTCCGAACGTAAAAAGTTGACCGGGACCTCCCAGCCATCGTATCCGAGAAGGGCTCCATGGACGTCGGATCAAGATCCAGGTTTACCCCGATCGAAGGATTTTCATCTCGAAAAAACGACTAAGTCCAAAGGTAAAAGTCTCCACCGAGGAAACCCACATCGCGTATCCGGACAAGGGCTCCAGGAGGTCGGATTCAACTGGCAGGTTCGTCCCGGTGAAGAAAAACTTCAAAATAAAGACTAAGTCAGAAGGTAACTTTTTAACCGAGGCCTCCCGCGACCTGTAGCCGAGCAGGGCTCCATCGCGGTCGGCCTGAAAGTTTGACTTTGCCCCGGTCGAGGTGCAACCAGATGACCCGATTGGCGCTTTTTGTTTCTAAGCGCTAGAAAAGTAATAATTCTTTAAAAATTCATATCTCCGGTTCCCCTGAACCGATTTTAATCGTTTTTGTGTCATTTTAAAGATAAAAATATAAACTATTTTTATAAATTGGTTTTGGATTTTTAAACTGTTTCCTGTGTTTTATTTAATTACTGTTTTGTGATATTTGAATGCTTTACACTTTGTCTCCTAAGTTAAGCCTTGACGCTCGATGCCAAGCTACCAAGGGTAGAGCTGGGATTAATTTACTGAGACCTAACTGTACCTATGTGGAGGTTTGTGGCTTGTTGCTAGGTGTAGGTACCTACCTGCTCTACCAATAACCCATTTTCCAACACTGCTGAAGAAAAGGAATGACTGTTAAAGGCTTTACATGGCGTTTCGTAAAGGTGTTATACGATTCTTACTCAGACAATAGGCCTGCATATTTAGGACGGGAGGACTTCAGACTTAGTCCATCCACACCATCAGTGACTGTCGTCCCAATTACTGGCTAGCTTACAGTGCCTCACCGGAACCCTCAAACCTACTGAGGAGGAAGGTGATTATGGCAACCTGAAAACGACACTCTGACTCCCCAGGAAAGTTGTGGCAACAGATCTTACCCTTTCATTATATTACTCCTGCATGCCAAGGCGAGACATAAAGAGATGTGAAATAATACATTAGTTGAAACAGTTGCAATCTGGCATATAGCAAAGTAATTAGTGTTACAAACATGATAAAGAAGATAAACAATTCAACCATGGTGTGTGTGGTTCTAGAAGCTGGAGATTCTAGAGGTTCCTGCCTAAGCCTGCACTAAGAGCATAGCGGGTGTACCCTCCTGACTGAACCAATCTAGGTGAATAGCCCAACTCCATACCTTGAGACAGTGTCGTGAGTCAGCCTGTGGTATAGATGGCAATCCTCTGAGGAGGATGGTAGATTAGCACCAACAAGCTGCATGTCGCACAGCTTGTGTCCCAGGATGATCATGGCTAGAATGCCCTCTGCCCCTTCCGGGTCAGTGCACCATGAATAGAATAAAACATACTGTTTTGGAAATACAGTCCTGATGCAGTGCTGTGTCTAGGTGTTAGAAGTTGTCTCCTGAAAAGGGTAACACAAACTACCATATCATTTACAGTGCTCTTAGCCTTGGACAAAAAGTACTGATTACATGTCTGGCAAAGGCTAACTAAACATGCAACTTTTACTACAGATTCCTAATCTATTGGTGCTGTCATAGGCCCGGTGACATAAGGTATCAATCCCTTTGTTGCTAAGCACACCAAGATAGTCATGACTTTGCTGTAGCCTACACATGATATAACCACATTTTGAAAAGAAACACAGAATATAACCACATTTTTAAGCCATTTTAAAATTGGGTTATAGCATGTGTTTTGTAGCCCTGAAGAAGTCCTTATGGACAAAACGCATAGGCTACAGCACAGTCAAAGAAGAAAAAAAATATTTTAAATGAAAGGATTATGAATAAAGAAAAGATTTGATTGACAAACCCCCGGGAGTCTGTGTACCTTGATATTCAATTTTGAATGATAACTGTGTACTAAGTGTAAATCACCAATTTGATGTGGGTGCTGAGCCATATTGCACTACGAACGTTAGCAGTTATGTGTCTTTTTTGAGAGTTAGAGGAAGAAATTGTAAAAGATAAATTAGTGAATCGTACCAGAAATGTAGAGATTCAAGAAAAGCTATTAAGTTTAAAAGACCCTTTGTTAGATAAGGCCATAATGGTTGCCTAATGAATTGAAGACACTACACAGTAGGTCAAGGAATTAGTAAAAAGGTGGTGATGAAAGAGTGCACGCAACAAATAGAAAGGGCAAATATGAAAGGGAGGAAAGTAAGACCGTCAAAGGTAAATATGGTGAAAACAAATTGTTACAGTTTTGGTCCCAATAAACGTTTAGCATCATCTGGAAATTGTTCTGCAGTGAAGGCTGTATGTTTAAAATGTAACAAAATAAGGCACTTTTCACCAGTGTGTAACTTGAAGAAATCAACATATAAAGGAAGTATTAACTTACTGTGGAATGACATAGAAAATAACTTGCACAATAGAATGACACATTCTGTTGAAGATGACAGTACTGTGAAAATGTTACAAAATGATTAATCTAAGCCTTTAAAGTGTACTGTGCTAGTAAATGGGTTTTAGGTACAAGGTAGGGCGGACTCTTGTACGCCGTATACATTGATAGATCAAGAAACATGGCAGGATATAGGAAAACATACATTATCGACAGCTAATGTAGAAATAGTTGGATATGGTGGTAGTAAATTACCAATCATATGATGTTTTCAAACCAGTATAGTGTTCAAACAAAGGGAGACCACATGTTGGATACATGTAGCAGATACAGGACAATGTTTGTTAAGATGGATAGAATAAAAGGCTTTGAATATGATATTAAATCCCATTGCTAAGAACAAGTATTAACAGGTTTAAATGAACAGTCTGAGAAATGGAGTAAAGTGTTTCCAAGTTTATTTGAGACAAATGGGGTTGTCTAAAGAAATTTGTGCATAAAATAATTTTAAAAGAAAGAACTGCATAAAGTCAGAAATGTACCAGCAGTACTAAGAGAGACATTGAAGAGTAAATTGTAAAGATTTCTGGAATTTGGTACGATTGAACCAATAGAATCATCAGAGTGATTAAGTCAGATCGTTGTAACTCGCAAACCTAATTGGAAAATTAGGATGTGTGGGACTTAAGAGATTTGAAGAACTGCATTTGGGTAGACCGACATCCCATACCTAATATAAATGAGTTGTTGGCGAGTGTGAAGGGAGGAAGAGTGTACTCCACACTTGATTTATCATGTGCAGTTTATCAGATTTTATTGCACCCTGACTTGAGGCACTTAACATCATTTATAACACCTGAAGGAGCATTTAGGTTTGTACCCATGCCTTTTGGCCTTGCATCTGCTTCAGCAGTATTTTGCAGAATTTACTTGGGAAATTGGAGAATTTTCGATTTTTCCAGGGTGGCATATTAGTGTGGAAAGAGAACGACGAAATGCATGACAAGTTATTAGGAAACGTTTGCTGGAAAAAGCTGTAGAAATCGGTAAATGTCAATTTTCTCCAAAAAGTGGAGAGTATTTAGGTGACACAGTGTCTTACGAGGGAATGAAACCTAAGGTCAGGTTGATGGAGGCTATTTAAAAAGCCTTTAATCCAGAAAATAAAGACCAGTTACGATCATTTTTATGATTAGCAGCTTATGCAAAATTTGTGAGAATTTGCAGATGTAGTGCAACCTTTGAGAGTAATAATGAAGAAAGGTCAAAAGTATGAGTGGACGGATGAATGGCAACAAGCTTTTGAAGGAATTAGGAAGTGCATTATAAAAGCAGTGGAGTTAAAACCATTTGATATTCATGACCATACCGTCATATCCACTGACGCTAGTATGAGGGGTCTAGGAGCAGTTTTGTCACAAGTGGAAAATGGCATAGAGAGGGTGGTAGCATTTGCTTCCAGAACACTGAAGGGAGCAGAAACAAGTTTCTCCGCTCTAGAAAAGGAGGTAATTACTTGTTGGTGGGGAGTGCAACATTTCAGGAACTATGTGTGGGGAAGGAAATTTGAACTGAGACTGTTCATAAACCACTAGTGGATGTATTTATAACTAAAGGCGCAGGTAGAGTGTCACCAAGAATTGCCCGATGGAAGTATAGATTACAAGAGTGTATGTTTACAATTAAGTATGTACCAGGAATGTCGACCATTAATGCTGACTGTTGATCAGGACTACCATTACAAGAAAATGATAATGATGAGGATGAATGATTGATGGTAGCTGATATTGTGGATATGAAAATCAAAGCTTTCTCAGAAGAAGAATGAAAGGACGAGGTGAAGAAAAATGATGAAATGCAAAGAATTAAAAGAGGTCTTCCTATGGGATTGTTGAGGTTGGGAGAAGATTCTAAATTGTTTTATGAATTATAAGGATGTGTGAACAGGACTGTCTGAGCAAGATGATGTGATAAGGAGAGAAAGTAAATTGCTGGTACCGCATGAGTTAAGACAGGATATTGAAAATGGTCATGGAATAATGTCAGGAATGAAAAGAAAAGTAAGGGAAGATTTTTGGTGGCCAGGAGTAGACCATGATGTGGAAAGGTTTGTGAGAAGTTGCATGAATTTATCGTGCAGTGATAAAACACATTTGCCGATGGAGACACCCGTTATTCCAGTGCAATTCTCTAGTGTACTTGGAAAAAAATCACAGTATATTTAAGCGAACCATCTGAATTACATTATAGTGATGATAGATTATTATTCCAAGTGGCCTGATGTTAGTTTAGTGAGTGATGTTAAATCTCGTGCTGTGATTGAATTTTGTGAAGAGGTACAGAGGAGGGAAGGCTATCCGTAAGAACTTATGAAGGACCAAGCTTCCCTAGTTTACGTCAGAAGAATTTGAGAATTGTGTTATCTTGTGATGTAGAACATGTGAAAACAGCAGTAGGACATCCGTATGACAATTGTGTATTAGAACAGTTCAAAGAGTCTTAAAAGAAATATACAAATGTCTCTGCAGAATGGATCAGATTGGAAGGGTGAAATAAAGAAATAGTTATGGAGTTATCGCACTAAACCATACTTGACTACATTGGTGACATCTTTTGTGTTGTTGAAGGGTAGGAAACAGTCTACCAAAGCTGTACCAGGTTGGATGGGAAGAACAGGGCAGATGAAGGTGAATGAAAAGGATGTGTTTAAAAGGTTACAGGAAAAACAATGTAAGTATGGCAAAGAAGGTGAAGCGAGGAGTGAGTATATATGTGGAGATTTTGTGCAAACCAGACTTATGGATAGTGTGAGGAAGGGAATGTCCAAATGGTCCTTACCCAAACGAGTAATGAAAGTGGATAAATACAGTGTGGAATTGGATGATGGAAGGAGATGGCACAAGAGAAGTGTGGTAAAGTGCATTAAAATGGAGTTGTACAAGTGGAAGGAAAATGGAGATAGGCATGTAAGGAAGGAGGAACAGATGGAAAAAATGAAAGATGACAAGAGAAGGTTGACACAGGATATGGAATAAATCTGAGTGAGTAGATGTGGTAGAAGAGCCAAAGTACCAGAACATTTAAAAATGATCATATTTTGAATTAACGTTGGGGGCAATAATATTTTAATTATGATATTACAAAAAAGTATTGTAAATAGTTCTTAATGGTCACCATGTACAGGTTATTTCAAAATTGTTGTATATACTTATTGTGTAGGAAATGTTTTTAAATATAATTTGTTGGGGAGGGAGGTATGTTTTATTGAGATGTTAGATGCTAGAAGATATCTTAGCAACGGAGAGATGGAGAAGAATTAGAATGTTAAGCAATGTGAAAGGATGTGGGCCAGTTGTATACTGGCATCTGCCAGGTTTGTTTGCACATCTGCACTGGGACATGTGCTGTCAATAAAGATGAAACAAAATGCAATTTGGTGAAGCATTTCTTTTCACTCCCATGGTGGACTATCTCAAAACATTGTTCACAATAAATAGCTGACATCAATACGTATTAGGAGTCTGGATAATTCTTCATTCTTGACCTTGGATGGTTAATATTTTCTGGAGTACACTTCAGATTGGCCAAATTACTTCTGTACTCTGTGAAGTTTAAATGAAATACAAATTCTCAAGAGAAATTTGTGGAATGATGGACATTGAAAGACTTGATTTGTATTTGTGATTCAGAAATTTGAAGATAATGGATTAATAAGTGTTTTTTCTTCATATTGTAGTTTTCTCAGAATGCAGCAGTTTTCCTTGATTCCACTTGTACATTTTAAAATCTGCATATTTTCAAGTTGATCAACATATTATAAGAGTTGGTTTCTACCTGTAGCTGTCATGTTATGGAATTCCGAGTCCACTGTCCTGTAAGCAGCCTTCTTTCCATAAGTTGCTAGTAGGGTACGAAAACAGAAATGTTTTAATACTTATGAGCCACCTTAATTTTTATGTGGTAATAGTCAAATTCATGGTGTCAGTTAATACAGATTTAATGTACATCAACGGTTTGAGCTTTTTGAGCACACTTTGCTTATGACAAGCTTTTTTTAGGTCGAGCATAGCAGCGCCCAAGCGCTGCTTTTCCGACTGTTGGTATATATCTGGGCTTTTAACCACGCCCACCTCATGCCCATCACTACCTTCATGGACTTGCAATTAAAACATCCTTTGATGACATTGGTAAATGGTTTGTGTTTGTCCATTCTTGGGGAGGTTTTGTTACAGCCTTAGCCATCGCCACTGTTACATGGGTAACATGCACTTTTGCCGATAAGTTTGCGAGCGAACTTCTTTTTCCTTCTGTGTGTCTCTTCAGGTTGATGCTCATGGCAGCCGTGGCGCTGTGAATCGGCTCGCTTATTTCAACAGTTTCATTTTTAATTTCCCGTTTATGTGGAAAGAAAAGTCCAGTTAGGAGTTTACAATGCTAATAGCTCTAACTCGAGCAAATGCGAGACCCATTGCATTGCAAATGCTTGTTTATACTTCTAGACTGTTTGTAGGGTGTGTTTCTTAATACAGCACACAAAGAAATTGTAAAGCTGGATATTCATTTTTGTCAACATTGAAACTAGCATTTTAAAATTAATCAACATGGCTGGGGTGGAGTATGCATGGCTCCTCTAAGGACACATTGCCCTGGAGGTCTGACATGGTGCCATCTTCGGGGTTCTTTGTGTGGTTGGCAGTGGAGCGAGTGGTGTGGTACTCCTAGATGTAGGAGACAACTACTCCCTCACTGGAAGTGATTAGAGATCATATTGGAAGCTATTGTCTGCACAAATAAGGAGTAGTATAGTTTTTGAGGTACAACCAGTCTTCCAAGATGGTGCTAGCCGTGTACTTGGGTTATGGTGGTGCATGGCCTGGTCTACATTGGATTGAGCAGTGAAGGGCATTTTTCTGTAGGCCCCCCCTTTTTTTTAATTTATTTTTGTATTTCTGGTATAAGCATTGAAATAGAGAAATACAAAAAGATTACATTAAGTAGTGCAACATGACTCACTTAGGTTAATCATATCCTTATGACATGGTCCCATCACTTAAATCAGTCCAAGAAGATTACATTAAATAGTGCAACATGATTCGAAATCATTCATTATTTACTTTGGCTTACCATATCCTTATGACATGGTCCCATCACTTAAGTCAGTCCAAGAAGATTACATTAAATAGTGCAACATGATTCGAAATCATTCATTATTTACTTTGGCTTACCATATCCTTATGACATGGTCCCATCACTTAAGTCAGTCCAAAAAGATGACAAGATTTACTTAATCGTATTATATGGGATGTATTCATATATTGCACATGTCTTGACTACAGGCTCAGATGCTTGCACTGTAGCTACTCTCTAGTTGTCTGTCTTTGCAATGCTTTAGGTTAGTCCAAAATGCTGCCATATGGCTATAAACCTTTTTATACTGCCAACTCTTTTTGTGCATGCTTCCTCGTACTTTTTAGTTCGTAGCATCTCATTCCACCATTTTTGAAATGTTGGGACTATTTGAGTCCGCCAGGTGCAATTTTAAGGATCAAGCTGCTGTTGAAAGTGATAGCAATAAAATATTGCTCATGTTTACTTAGTTCACTGATTGTTTTAGACAACCCAAATAAGATTAAACTTGTCTCAAGCTCAATCTGAAGCTTTAAACTACAGTTTATTGTGTTATTTAACTCCTGCCAGAACGATGTCAATTTGGGGCAATCTGAAAAAAATATGGAGACCATTCTCCTTCCCTTCCTGATGACAGCGAAAGCATTGATCCGTGACTCACAGGAACATGTTATGGAGAGCCTTGGGAGTATAGTATGCCATTCATCGGAAGAGAAATTACATTCTTTTATAGTTAGCTGCATAATGCTTTACATTCTAGTTCAGAGAAGAACCACCAATCCTCTTTCGAGGTCGTACAGTGTGTTGACTTAGAATTTTTTTCCTAACATCTGTCATAAATTCACAAGATGAGTGGTCTCCTAGTAGTCCATACCAAATTTGTGTACCAACCAATTTACTCCTGATTAGCGCCCTCCATGCTAGGTGTTCTTGTATATTATTAATTGGTATATTGGTGCTTAGCAAATGTATAATCTGATAAAAACTCAGTCTAGGTCCCAGTCCCTCCAAGCGTGTTGAAACCTTTTCCCATGTTATATATGTGACTAGGAATTCACTCAGCTCTCTGAAACCTTTACTATTCCAGAGCCCTCTCAGCGAACCTGCGAGGTTGAGACCGAAATAATTACACTCCTGTAGTCTAAGAAAGGTATAGCCTGGTGGTATTTGATATATTTTAGAAAAGAGTTCTATCCTCTTACAAAGCACACTAATGAATTTATAGCGAGTTTTTGTGGGAGTTTAGTAGTTTTAACAAATGCTTAGAGATTAATTACTGATTCCCCGATCATCCTATACAAAAGAAATATTTCCAAACTATCTTTTTCATCCAAATAAAGTGCCAACATATCCTGCAATGCGGTCTGGTAGTAAATTTGAAAATTGGGAAGAGCCAAGCCTCCTTGGGTTCTATTAAGCTGTAAGATTGAGTACCTCACCCTCGGGGTTTTATTCCACCATATAAAACCTCGTACCATAGAATCTAATTCGCGAAAATAGGAGCTATTAATTTTTATTGGAAGATTATTAAATAGAAACTAAAAAGTGGCATTATTGACATCTTAATTAGGGAGACTCTCCCTATTAACATCAAAGGCAGAACCATCCATTTTTCCAACAGTGTTTGTACTTTTGTAACATCCTCACATAGTTTAAGTGATGCAATTAGTCATAATTCTTCGTGACATATATTCCCAAATAACGAATGGGCTGAAGTGGATTCGCTTGCTGCTGCAAACTGGGGAAGATTGTCCACTCTTTCGTTAAATAGGAGAATCTCTGTTTTACTTTTGTTGATCTAATATCCTCGTATTTCACTGAACTCATTAATTCTATCCAATACCCTTCGTATGATATCAGACTCCAGTTTTAAATATAAAATAATAAAATCAGCAGAGTTTATTTTAGGCATGCCTGATATAGGTGACGTGATCTCCCTCAGACTGCAAATTTTCTGGGCCAGCGGCTCAATGAAAAAAGCAAATAATATGGGAGAGAGAGGACAACCCTGACAAGTGCCTCTCATAATTGAAGTTGAGCCTCTAACTTTTGAATTGATTATAATTCTGATCTCCGCTCCCTGGTATAATGGTCTTATCGTCAATGTGATTTGTGAGGTGAATCCGAATTGTATTGGACTATAAAGTAGAGCATCCCAGTTAACCAGATCAAAGGCTTTCCCGGTGTTTAACATTATCATTACTGCAGGAATTGTATTAGATTAAAAGTAACCAATTGCCTGGATTAGTCTAAACCACAAAATCACTTTGATATCTATGTGTCAGTTGTTGTGCAGTCGGGATGATCCTGGTTGCCGATACCTTAGTTAAGATTTTATAATCTGCATTAAGAAGACTGATTGGGTGATATGGATCAGGCTTCAGCGCACTTTTCTCCTTTTTTAAAACACTCACTATTATTGATTCTTTAAACGTCAAAAGGTATTTCTTCACCCTCTGGTATTGCATTAAAAAGGTCAGTTAAAAAAGGAACTAATTCCTTACAGAACATTTTGGAGGATTCTGTGGGAAAGCCATCGCTACCACATGCTTTTGCACTTGCCATTTTTTTGAGAGCTTCCTTTATTTCAGCAGACGTTCTCTTTATCAATGAATGACATCCTGGGTAGCGATATTGACTTGTAATACTGCTCGATCTGTGAGGGTAAGACTGAAAAATAATTATTCTTGTATATATTCTGCGATAGTGCTGCATCATTATACCTGAGCTATAGCCTCTTCCTGTGTAACAACTGAATGTGTCTCGGAATCCCAAATTTGATACATTTTCTGTTTATCCTGCTTTAGACGAGTAGCCCAGGCCAGACATTTGCCTATGCAGCCTGGATCCACTCATCCCTGGCAACTATATACCAATTTCTATGCTGCCAGCCCTTGCCAAAGTACTTGAAAAACATGTCAATACTCATCTTTTGAGTTTTTTTGAGTAAAATAACATTCTCCATCCGTTTCAGATGGGCTTCAGACCATTACATAGTACAGAATATGCATTAATCACAGTCACTGAAGAAGTTAGGAAACGTGTAGATCAGGGCTTGGTCTCAGCAATCGTGCTTCTCGATCTTAGTGCCGCCTTTGACACAGTGGAGCATACTATTTTACTCCAGAGAATGGAAAGTGGAGTCTCAGGCAATGCCCTGAGCTGGTTTGCCTTATTCTTGGAAGCAAGATAATTTCAAGTTTTGGACCATTCCTTTTATTCGAGCTGTTTTAAGAGTAAGTGGGGTGTGCCTCAGTGCTCTTCTTTGAGCCCTATGTTACTTAATATCTATATGGCCCCTCTGGCAAAAGTAGTGGAGCCCTATGGACTCTATGTAGTGTCATATGCAGATGACAACAAGGTTGTGGTATCGTTTTCTACGGATCAGAACTCAACCAATTCTCGGCTCATTCCTTGTCTACAGGCAATCTCTAATTGGATGTCCAGCTGTAGACTTAAGCTGTAGACTTAAGTTGAACGGAGACAAGACAGAAGTTATGTTTCTGGGTCACCAGGCAAAACCAAACTTAATCTCCCCAGTCTTACAACCATTAGAAGATCTTCCATTGCCCAAAGAAAGCATTAAGAGTCTGGGAGTATTGTTTGATCCATGGTTGACCATGATTTTCAAAATACTTACGTTCATTGCTAAGAGGCTCATCATGCAGGCCTTAATAATCTCTCGCTGCACCAAAATATGTTATGCAGAAATTGCAGGTGGTGCAGAACACTGCTGCCCGCCTTCTCTTCAAGGTACCCAGACATGAATCGGCCAGATCAGCTTTATCAATGTTGCACTGGCTTCCTTTTGGAGAAACGGATACAATTTAAATCTTTGTTACATTCATAGAGCGCTATATGACAAAGGCCCACCAATATTGCGAACCCTGACTTCTTTTTACAAATCTACCAGACATCTTAGATCATCCTCCACAACCCTAGCTGTCATTCCCCCAGTAAAAAAGGCCAAATGGGGAGGAAGATCAATATCTTATCTTGGAGCTAGACTGTGGAATTCATTACCACTGAATCTTTGTCAAACAAGCCACAAACTGTAGTTCTGGCGGCTATTAAAACTTGGTTATTTTAGTTTATGTCCCAAAGCCGTATATTCAAAGGTTTTTCTGTATTGCGCTGGGATGCCTTCGGGTAGCTATGCGCTCTATACATTTTCTTAACATAACATATTTGTTGACTCTCCTCATAAATCTTTTGCGGATAAGCCCTTGGGCTAGCTATTTGCTCTAAGATAAAAAAAAAATCTCTTAGATTGCATCTACTCCAATCAAGATTTTGCTTTGCAGCGTCCTGGCCCATTGCTCTTATACAAGCCTCTGTGGCCTGTTCTCCAGCCGGCTGAAGTTCTTTAACATAAAGCTCTCGCTGCTGATTCCGAGATGCCTTGAATTAAATTATATAACCTCGAGCTGTAGCTTTGAAAGCCTACCATACTGAAAACACGGATGCAGTATTCTGATTTTCCTGAAAAAACTCTTCTATAAATGTTCTCATTTTTTTTGTGTAGGCCCTTGATGGGAGAAGCAAAAAGACTGACTCTCCCTGCAATCCAGAGGATCTAGGAAAGAGCTGGAACCCATAGAGGATGTGGCATGAGGAACTGATAGTAGAGAGGCCAGCATGACCTACAGGATCTGAAGGCTGAGGGAAGCCATGTGAGGGGAATGACCACAAGCAAAACAGTGCGAGGGGCACGTATAATTGAGTATCCACCTTTGAGGTGTCTGTCTCTGCTCATTGCATAATCAAGTTTGGAGAGGGCACTCCATGTCTTCTAAAAATGCCAAAATGAGTACCAAAAAGAACGTAAGATACTTTTTGTTTTACTCTCGGATTCCCATTACTCTTAGAAGATTCTGAGGTGGCAGAGCAGTGTGTTGGAGATGACAAGGGGAGTGGTCTGTTATGGGTGAAGCCCTAAAACTGGATGTCCTCAAAGAATTACAGCATTTATTACTTAACCTCGGTCCGTGGTAATTACTCTGCACTGCTTTCCAGTCCATCAATAGTTTGCACACCATGCTCCTCCTGACAAAACCACCCTCATGCAAATTAGGTTTGATCCTATTCTAGTAGGATCAGTTCTGTTTGAACTACCAAGCCATGTTGTTTCTGAACAGAAACAAGCAACTCCAGATCGTTTTAGGCTGTTTGTCAGTTATGTGCAGCTTGATTTCCTTGACACAGTGAGCAGGGTAACCACGTCTGGGCATACATTCAACACACAGAGGAAAACCAAATGGTAAAGGATGGAATCAGCCCGTACCCTATATGCCACAGGATTCAGGCTGTATGTCAAGGAGCCCTAAAAAGGCTGAAAAAGGTCTGGGTTGTTAGTGCTCTTCTGGAGGGCCCTGGCCTGGGGCTGGACTGAACTATTTCTATTGGCATAGAGCCAAGACTAATTTTCATATGGATAGTCTCTGTCTGCAATGGCACAGTGGGCTCAACAGTAGCTGAAATGAATTCAAGCCTTCTATCACTTTGTAGTTTGTTCAGTTACAGTGTAGGCTGTGTGGAGGAGAAATATTATATGTCTGCCGCTGTGCATTCTTATCACATTTGTGCTGTGTGGAGGAGAAGCATTATATGTATTCCGCTATGCATTCTTATCACATTTATAGTCTAAAAAACAGTGACTTCCTTGGATGTGCCTCGTGCGTCCCACCAGTAGATTGTAGCGGACGTAGTGCATAGTCATGGAGATCAAGGTGAGCTTCGTATTTCACCGTTGATGTGCACTACTCCATTGTGGGCAGAGGGAGAACAGTGACTGGAGTCCAGTGGGAAGGAGTTCAGGGTTTTAATGATTTTGTTTTACTTTTGCCAGAGTGCAATCCCTTCTAAACTACCTACTGGAAAATGAGAAAGAATTTTAATACAGTCTTTACCCACAACAATAATTCTGAATGAATTTGAGCACAAATGTCCTCAATCCCAGCAAGCATTAAAATGAAACCAAACCCCTAGCCTTTTCTTAAAATAACATGAGACATATCCTGAGAAAAATCATCAGCATCCCATTCTCAGTCTGAACTGATTGTGAATGATTTTGAGTGCAAGAGTAGAGAGAACCTAGCTGATTTCATTTTTGTCAGTAACATAAATTAAACAACATAAATCATGCAGTGTTGTACCGCAAGGGGAAGTAAATCACATGGACTAGCATGGAGAGTGCCATAAATGGGACGCAAAAGAAAATGTAACTGTAATCATAAGAGGTCAGATGAGAAAAGAAATGGAAAAGATGGTAGCATTGCTTGTAGCATCTGTAGAGCAGCAGAATGGTTAGATCACTGTGGCTTTAAAGCTGAGATTAGAACAAAGTAAGTTGTAAGGGGCTTTCATGATTTGGGTGAATATGACAAATTGGCTAATTTGAGGCAGGTTTTGTCAGTAAGGTTGGTGAGAGTGTAGAACGGGTGGAGGAGGCCCGTATTATGGCTGGTCTTAAGAATAGGAGTGTTAAGAGAAGCAGAGTTGTCCTGTTTGTTTGGGTCTTCATTGGAAATAATACATAATACTATGCAGTAATTGGCAGTGGGTGAGGGCTTTGTAGAACATGTGGTCCATTCACATAAGGGGGTGGCGGATCGGTCGGTGTGTGTGTAGGGAACACATTAGTGATTGGACATATGTGGACTTCATATGGTCAGTGGCAGAACGTATGGTAGTTAGGAAGTCATTGAAAGTCAAAATAAGTAAAAAAGATGTGATTTTTATGGTTGAGCTTGCGATAGCATGCGCTAGCACATGCATATTGCTTGCGAGACGCTGTTTCATTTAGAAAAGGGCTTGGGGCTTATTTTCAATAGTTAACTTTTAGTTTTATTTTGCTAAGTCAACTTTTCTCAGTTTGTACTGATATTTTGTTTTGTTTTTGCTTGTGGGCTCTGTTCTCAAAAGAGGACTATTATCTTGTTGTAAATATTGAAAACCAACGTTGTTTCTTACATGTGACTTTCAAAATTACGATTTAACACATAATCCTGCAGTACGCCCCAATCTTCCCCAATCCAATCCCTCCAACTTCAATACAAACCACTCAGCCCAATACACTCCAGTTCACCACACCCTAGTCCTCCCAGCCCACTGCACTCCAATCTCTACCCCCTTCAATCCAAAACAATATGCCTCACTCAAGTCCAGAAAAATCTGCCCCACTCCCTTACAGTGATCCAAAACAATTTGCCCCACTCCAGTCCAGAAATATCTGCCCAACTTCAGCCTGCCCCACTCCAAAACAATCTACCCCACCCCAATCTACTCCAATCCAAAACAATCTGCCCCAATTCAGTACAGCGATCCAAAACAATCACAATCTGCACTACTCCAGTACAGTGATCCTAAACAATCTGCCCGCTCCATTCCACAACTGTCTGCCCCGAGAAACATCCCGAACCACGTCTATGGAAGAACAAAGTCGTGAACACCGAAAGCAGAACAGCGCTTTTGTTAACCACTGCTTCATTCTTCTGTGCTTTAACCACACATGTGCTGAACAACGCATAAAGCGAGTCTGCTTCTGAGGAGGACATGGTCAGGTAAGTGGGGTTGGGGCCGTTTTAGAGGTGGGGAGGGGGTCGGGGTAGTTTAGGTTTTGGGGGGTCGCTGTAGTTTTAGGGGCTGTAGTGGGGGGGTCGGGGTATTTTTAGTTTTTAGGGGTTGGGGTAGTTTAGGTTTTAGGGGGGTGGGGGGCACACAGTAGTTTTAGGGACGGGGTCGGGTATTTTTAGTTTTTGCAGGTGGGGAGTCGGGGTAGTTTAGGTTTTAGGGGGGTGGGGAGTTGCAGTAGTTTTAGGGGGGTTGGGGTAGTTTAGGTTTCAGGGGAGGTCGCTCTAGTTTTAGCGGCTGGGGTGGGGGTATTTTTAGATTTGAGGGGTGGGGAGTCGGGTTGTTTAGGTTTTAGAAGGGGTAGGGGGTCGCTGTGGTTTTAGGGGGGGTGGGGGTCAGGGTATTTTTAGTTTTTAGGGGCAGGGTGGGGTGTCAGGGTAGTTTAGGTTTTAGGGCGGTGGGTGCTGTAGCTTTAGGGGCAGAGGTGGGGGGGTCCGGGTATTTTTAGGGGGCAGGGATGGGGGTTGGCGTAGTTTAGGTTTTTGGGGGGGTGGGAGGTTGTGGTAGTTTTAGGGGTGGGGTTGGGGTAGTATAGGTTTTAGGGGGGGTCGCTGTAGTTTTAGGGGCGGGGTGGTGGGGTCAGGGTATTTTTAGTTTTTAGGGTTAGTTTTAGGGGTGGGGTTGGAGGGTCGGGGTACTGTAGGTTTTAGAGTGACAGGGCAGTTGCAGTAGTTTTAGGGGCGGGCGGAGTATTTTTAGTTTTCATGAACAGGGGTGGGGGGTTGGGGCAGTTTAGGTTTTGGGGGTGAGGGGTTGCGGTAGTTTTAGGGGCAGGGGTGGGGGTTGGGGTATTTTTAGTTTGTAAAAGGGTGTGGGGGGAGTCCCAGTAGTTTTAGGGACGGGTATTTTTAGTTTTTGCGGGTGGGGAGTCGGGGTAGTTTAGGTTTTAGGGGGGTGGGGAGTTGCAGTAATTTTAGGGGCAGGGGTGTTTAGGTTTTAGGTGCAGTCGCTGTAATTTTAGCGGCTTGGGTGGGGGTATTTTTAGATTTTAGGGGTGGAGTGAGGGTCGGGGTAGTTCAGGTTTTTAGGCGGTGGAAGGGTTGCAGTAGTTTTAGGGGTGGGGGTATTTTTAGTTTTTTAGGGGCGGGTGGGGTGTCAGGGTAGTTTAGGTTTTAGGGCGGTGGGTGCTGTAGCTTTAGGGGCAGAGGTGGGGGGTCAGGGTATTTTTAGTTTTTAGGGGGCAGGGACGGGGGTTGGCATAGTTTAGGTTTTTGGTGGGTGGGAGGTCGTGGTAGTTTTAGGGGTGGGGTTGGGGTAGTATAGGTTTTAGAGGGGTCGGTGTAGTTTTAGGGGCAGGGTGGTGGGGTCAGGGTATTTTTAGTTTTTAGGGGTCGTTTTAGGGGCAGGGTTGGAGGGTCGGGGTACTGTAGGTTTTAGGGGGACAGGGCAGTTGCAGTGGTGTTAGGGGCAGGGGCGGGGTATTTTTAGTTTTTATGGGCAGGGTTGGGGTAGTTTAGGTTTTGGGGGTGAGGGGTTGCGGTAGTTTTGGGTGCAGGGGTGGGTGGTTGGGTTATTTTTAGTTTGTAAGGGGGCGTGGAGGGTCGCAGTAATTTTAGGGATGGGGTAGTTTAAGTTTTAGGGGTGAGGGTCGGGGTAGGGGTACAATTCTTTTTAGGAGTGGGGGGTCGGGGTACGATTGTTTTAAGGATGTGGGGGTCAGGGTGGAGGGTTGCATGCTGGAACCACGCATGCAGTTCCACGCATGCCTTTGCCTGGAATGCCTTTACAACGAAAAATCGCTGTTAAGGCATTCGTGGTAAAGGCATTCGCAGTAACAACGCGGCTGTTGTTCCAACAGCATTGTTTAGTCATGCGTGGTTCCAGCATTCGTGGTTCCGACATATATTCGTCTGCCCCACTCAAAACTACTCCAGTCCAAAACAATCTGCCCCACTACAATAAAAATTTAAAAAACTGACTACTCCACTCACAAAATCGGCCCCATTCCACTCTGCCTCACTGTAAACCAGAACAATCTGCTCCACTACAATCTGCTCCAATCCATATTAATCTGCCCCACTTCAATCCAACTCATCCCACTCCAGTCCACCACATTCCACTTCAACCCAGCCCACTTCAACCCAACCCACTCCAATCCAAACCACCCCAATGCAGTCTAACCCAATCCATCCCATTCCAATGCACTCCCCTCAGTCCAGTCCATCCCACTCCAATCCAATCAACCTTAATCCACCCCAGTAAAATCTAGTCCACCTTAATCTGCTCCATTCCATTCCAGTCCACCCCACCCCACTCCACACCAATCCAATTCAGTGAGCTCCACACCAGTCTAATCCACCCCGTTACAATCCAATTCATCACACTCAAGTCCACCACACTCATTTTCACCCCACTCAATTCCACTCCACCCCACTCCAGTCCAATCCACCCTACTCCATTCCAGTTCACCCAACTCAATCCACCCCACCAACATCCACCCCACTCCATTCACCCCACCCTACTCCAGTCCAATCCAACTCACTCTGCCCCAATCCAAATCACCCCATCCCAGTAGAATCCATCCTAATGCTTGTTGTCATTGTGAAGAAGGGCATGCATGCAAGTCCTCATCTCCTGAATGACACATGTGATCTATAGCTGAGTCAATAAACATATGACTTCGGATCATAAGTAATAATTTTGCCTGCAGCCTATCAAAATTAATTTTCTACATTGAAGCTGTCCAGCTCCATTATGATTATCTTTTGTAATGTTCATTTGATTCTTTGATTTTGTTTTAAAAGTTCTCTGCCCAACCAGTAAACTGAACTTTCCTGCTAGAACGTTCAAATGCTTTTGACCTCTTGCTCAACTTTGCTGTGTATAAATAAATATATCCTTGTATAATACTAGTAAACAGAAATTAGTAAAAAATAAATGAAAACTAAAAGCTGAGGGCCTTATTGTTGGAAAAGATACAGTTTCATTTTATTAAGCAAGCCTGCGTGGAATCTGCAAACATGTTTACATGGCTCAGTTATGGGCCACAGAAACACTCACCTCAGTTTGGTACATTGATTTATCCATTTTGTTGTTCAAACCATTGGTGTCCCAGTTTTGTTTCCTTTTCCTCACCCACCTACATAGCAACTTCCTTATTGCATCTGTTCCCTAATGCTTGCGAAAAAAGAGGGTTTTCTACCAGAATATCAAGATTTAAATACTGACCTGGCGAAGTATCATAGCTAAGATAGCGAATACACAGTATCATAATGCTGAGTATAGATATAGGTAAGAATAGTTAGTTAGGTATAGAAGACATATACTTGTATACAGTTAGCTTTATGATAACCTGATAGTTTGGCATATCAACATTCTTCCTCTCAAAATTCTGACATACAACTTTAAAAGCTTTAAAACAGTTTAAAGAAGTGATTATACTACCAAACTGTGCCAGAAGGAGAGAGAGCAATGTAGGGTGCCACTCTGCTCATCTGTTCCAACAGGTTCATAGTTGAGGATAAGCAGAGCTAGAGTGGTGAGGGGTCTGTTCAGTACAGTTCCACATAAGTTCTTAATTCATTGGAAAAAATAAGAGCCAAGATTCAAAGTTTTAATCTGGTTTCCGAAAATTAGCCCATGTAGGCAATAGTCTTGTTTTGTTTATAACCATGACAGTTAGGAAACTCTGTTCAAGGATTATTCATTCCAACAGTTTCAGAATAAGGGTAAGAAATGCCTCACTGTCCATGCTTACCCTAACAAAGAAGTCATTTTAGAAATAATTGAGGTTGGCCTTCTGTTTATCCATCAATGTCACTTTACTACTCTGTTGAAAAAATAAATTTTTCCAGTCACTTTAACCAGTAAAGCAGGACGTACTCTACTGCTAAATGTGAAAATAATAACTTGCATTTTTATAAGTTCCATAACGCTATTTACTCATTGTGGACATTAATACAGCTGAGTGCATTCAGAAAATGTTGAAGTAATTGTTGAAGTGGATCATATTCAAAAAGACTACTCGTTGTCTGAGATGCCTATCACTTTAAACGCAGTGACACAAGTTGATGATGCCAATATAGAGGCTCAAAACCCAAATCTACTAATAGCATGCCTGCAAATAGCAACGGACATTCTTCTAGCATTTTTCTGCATTTTATTCTGATACTCATATTTCTGAAATACCGCAAAGCGAAATTCAAACCACTAATATTCTAGAGTAGTCAACTTAAAAACTATACATTTCCAGTCATTACAACACAGGCAGTCTTTACATTCAGTAACTCACTTTTCATCATTATAGTTTACCTATAGCTAGAATGAATATGCCTGCTATTATATTACTTGTAGAAATAGTTACTTCTGAAAGATATGCGTAGCCAGTAACTCCAGTGCATTCACTACAAAAAAGATTTGAGCACTGCAACGCAGACTGAAACTTTACATACTGTAATCTACTTTAAATCTGTCATAATCTCAAAGGGAAATCTGCAGGGCAGTGTAATACATAGTACAAACTGGATTATCCATAAAACAGAGTTTGTAGCAAAGTCCAGTACTAGCAGGAAACATATCAAGAACACAATATGCTTAAAGCAATTGTACTAAAAACATCTGAGGCTGAAACTGGCACATATTTTTTTTGTGCAACCTCTTAAAAGAATTTCCACTAGATGATGTCTAGCCCACGATAGTATCACAATCGAGTGGAAAAAAATGCCCTAACCCATATTTTGCTCTGTATCTTGCTTCATCCAACGGAATATAAACTCATAAAGGAACATTTGGGTCACAAATCTAAAAATTAAAAGACAAATAAACAAGCGAGCTTGAGGGGCTAAGTTGAGACCCATAATCAGTTCTGCAGTGGTTGAGGTTGCACAAAACATATAACACAATGAAATTGTTGTGACTAATGAAAATGTACTACAATTCCTACTCTTTAAATCCCTTATCTCCTGCCTTTCTTCAAAATGTAGCCCTGAGAGCAACTACACTCCCGTGGGAGACTTGGGCAATTGGATGGTCATCTCTCCTAGGTGGACCATTTGGGCTGATCCTTCACATACAAGAAATAAAAACTATGTTTTTTTGTTTTTGTTTACTCAAAATAACAAGAAATGTAATATAGATGACAGGTTAAAGTACACATGGCTTCTTGAGAGTATTCAAACTCATTTCTCCATTAAATGTTATCACTGGTAATGTGTTCCTAGGACTGCTAATAAATTACTAATGGAAAATGTCAGTTTACTTCAGAAAAATGGGTGTAAAGGTATCCCTTAATGTGAAGACCAATAACATACAGCCAGTGTATCCACTATAAGATAGAATTTGAGCTTATAAACCTACTATATTAACTAATTTATTAAAATCTAAAGTGGATGCAACTTGCTATGTAACAATCTGCGTATGAAATAAGGGTAGAGTGGTAAAAGAAGAATCTAAATTACAAAGTGAGTGATATGAAGTTGGAACCACACGGTCCTGGTTATCAGCAATTCTTGCCGGTTGTTCAACAAACCATATTGAGCGTCAGTCCATTTAGCCAAAATTGTATACTAGGAAGGTGAAACATTTCTAGTTTACCATTTGATACTTCAGTGTAATCTTGATTTGTTTCAAAGTCTGTTCAGGGTTTAATCTAAGAGATGGTGATATTGCTGCTGGTATTGGCAGTACATCAATCTGATGTTTTCCTAATTTTGTTGACTATTTAAATGCATTTTTAGGCAATGCATCTGAGGAAATAATATTGAAAAATGGAACCAAACTGTATTCACTATTATGACAAGTTGATAGGAAATCTAAAATTATTAAAACCCACACATTACCAAAATAAATTAGGAGAATAAAAGTGAATAATAGAGAGTCAGCTTAAAATAGAATTAAATAAAAAGATTCAACACAAGTTATTTTAATACCAAAATCCGTCTAAAAAATGAAATAAGGTCATATCAAGACAGAAGGCTACTCCGTAGGAGTTCTTTGGAAATTGAAGAAACCACATTTTGCCATGCTTTGTTTGAAGCGTCTCAAAACAAGGGTCCTCAAAAAATAGTGGCTCCTAATTGCTTGTTAATCAGGCTCAACTGCTCCACACACAATGTTGCCATATCAAAAGGTGTTTGGTGCAACAACCTAAAAAAAACTTCACTCTTTTAATAATAGTGTCCTCATATCAGACCCTGTTGATGGTGGTGACATCCCACATCTGCAGAAATCAGGTTCCTTATGTAATCTTCTAGTAACTCAAATGCCCATGGTCCAGAAGAATTACCCATTGCTGTTTTGGAAAACAAAAAGTTGTGAAGTATGGAGTGATATGCTTACACCTCTGTATCTGGATTATTTGGTAACGGGCGAAATCCCTAGCTCATAGAGTAATAGTATATTACTATCATTACACAAAAAATGGTATGAAAGATTACAACCCTACTTCATGTCTTCGGAAAATCGTTACAAAGATAATTCTGAAGTATTTACAGGACTGGAAGTCAAAAGTTATATACTTGGATTTAGCTTCAGTCCTTTGGCCTTCATAACTTAGCAATATTAATGGTCACAGATGAATATGTTTTTCATAAAGTTCCGGCACTTTGGAGCATAAAATCCTGGGTAAAATACTGACAACAGACTAGTCCCAAAAGCACTAATGATAATCAACCCAGCTCAGAATGAATACCAGAACTGTGCTGACTATTCATAATCATGGACAGGCTACGTTCTGCAGGACTCTGCCCGTGGATATAGAAAAGGTCTTTGACTCTCTGGCGTGGCCTTACCTCTCCACAGTAATTCTTAGTTTAGGGCTGGAACCAACAGTCCTGAATAAAGCTCCTTTATATGACCCCAATGGCATGAATGAAAAGATGCATGATAATCTCCGAGCCACTAAACGTAGAGTGGGCACTCCACAAGGATGTTACTTATCCCCCTGACTGGGGGATACAGGTTAACGGGAGGTGGCATATCACACCTCATTGCCCTTCTAGAGGAATCTGGCAGAGTTTCTGGCTTATGGATAAGCTGGGGTGAATTGTGTCTATTTCCTCTTACCCCAATATTGGCAACACAATGCCAAACACTGCCTGCCATCCTCCTCACCCATTAAATATCTGTGAGTCCTGATCTGCGATACAGAAAGGGTTCTGCTGGCATGTAATCTGGGAAGAGTACTGACTACCGTGAGGTCCACCATCACATTTTGGCGTGGACTACTGCTGTCCCCCCGGGGCATATAGCCATCTCCAAAATGCTGGTTCTCCCTCACTGCTGTACTTCTTCTCTATCCTGGTGGTTTTAAATAAAAGGTTTTTTTCGCAATTAAAAATCTCAGGTGATCGCCTTGATATGGGGTACTGGTAGGTGCAAAACATCCATTCTAATCTAATCTATGGGACGTGTAAAGTGCATGGCTACCCGCAGGCTTCCCAGCGCTACACCATCCACCTTAACCCTATAGCCGCCCCCACTGTAGATGCTGAGGGGACATCTAATTAACAAACAACCAATTTTTCTGGAATTTTCTGAAAATGGGTTCTGAGTCTATTTGGCGCAGTTAAGTGGCAAAAAAATCCACAGCCTAGGATCCAGATACTTAAGTGTGGCCTCCCCATCTTGTTCAATGGATCTTTGGTGTTGTTGCAAGAAGTGCAGTCACTGATCTCAGGGACTTTCCAGGGTTATACGGATCATTAAGGGCACGTAGTAGTTGGGGGTCCTTTGTTATGGAAGGCCCTGTAAGCGAGGCAGAGAGCTTTAAACTTGCACCCGCTGTTCAGTTGGGAGCCAGTGGAGGTCAGCCAGAGCCATTATTGCTGACTAGTGCCTTGGAATTTAAGAAGGAGATGGGCGGCCGCATTTTTAATGACCTGTGTGGGGCTTTCTTTTAACATAGTCTGGGGAGCCAAGATATAGGGAGTTGCCGTAATCCAACTGGGAGATAATCAAAGCCTGTACAATGAGTCTTTGGAAAAGGAAGGGCAAAAGGTCTAACACTTTCCTTAGCAATCTTAGTATTCCATAACATTTTGCTGCCAGTTTGTTGACCTGAGACTCCATAGTGGGTGAGTCATCGAGCCAAACATACATGCTTTTTATCAGATTTTTAGGGCTAGGCACTTCTTCCAAGGGAATAACACCCAAATGGACAGATTATTACCTAGGAACACAAACTCAATCTTTCCCCACTTTACCTTGAGGCAGCAGTTGGCATCCAGTTATGGCCCTCCTTTAGACAAGTGACAAGTTGCTGACAGTTGGAGCCATGCTCTGGAAAGATTGAAACTACTTATTGGGTGTCGTCCGTGTACGAAACGATGGTCAACACGAAGGTTCAGACTTTCTCTGCTAAAGGTCACATGTGAAGCTTGAAGAGGGTAGGGCTTATAGTAGAGCTCTGTGGTACTCCACATTTTAAATAAAAGATGTCAGAGCAGAATGTTTGGTCTAGCACTTGGAAAGTTCTATCCTCAAGAAAATATATCAACCATCTAAATGCAGAGTCACATATCTCCACATCTGTAATCCTCTGGATGAGTGTTGCATGGTCGACTGTATCGGATATGGCACTGAGATCCAGAAGGATGACTGCCACAGAGCCTCTTTGGTTTAAAAGTTCTTCGACCATGGCTAAAAGTGCTGTTTCAGTGCTATACTGTGGTCTGAATCCCATTTGGGTAGAGTGAAGGACATTATTAGACTCCAGAAAAAGGGAGAGATGTTGACTAACATGTTTCTCCTGGATCTTAGACACTCCTAGCAGAAGGAAGCTAGGTCTATAGTTTCCTAAACACAAAGGGTCTAAGCTTGGCTTTTTCAACAGTGGCTTCAAAACTGCATGTTTCCATTGTGGAAGAACTGAACTGGAAGTTAACTACAGATTCAATAATTCTGCAAAGCAAGAAAAATGCTCTCTGAGCCCTGTTCTAACATACGAAAAGGACTGGGTCGAATGGGTGGGGGGGACTTGACTTGACTAGGCTAAATAGAGGCAACAGCAGATTGGTAGTGATGGCAGGAAAGGCCGACAGGCCTTGCCCTGGGCTATCTGGGGTTGTCTACCCGTGGAGAGATCAGTCTCCTTTATCCTGTCTGGGAAGGCGGAGTAAATATCTGTTATTTTCTTTTAAAAGAAGGAGCACATTTTGTTGTAGCGAGCAACGGTCATTCTGGTAGTGAACAATTTGTTTTAACCTCCAGAAGCGATTTCAAAATATGATACATTTCTCTAGGCAAGTTGGAAGCCTCTAGTTTGCTAGTAAAATATGAGGCTTGTCTGGGTCTAATCTTAGAATGATAATTTCTGATTGCAGCCTGATAGTCAGGCTTACTAGTTCATCATAACACTTCCTCCATTTCCTCTCTAATCTTTTGCGCTTCCTCTTAAAAGCTAACAAGTGGGGAGTAAGCCAAGGAGACTGTTTAATGTGCTGTACACATTTATGCAGCTTCACTGGAATGACCTGGTCCAGAGAATTATTGATCCAGATACAAAAATTGGAGTTTGCTACAGGTTTGTGCTCGACATACTAAGGCTGTCTTTCCAATCCTCGCAGTTTAGTTGCGACCAGCATCTGTCCTTCCTCATAGCCCGAGGTGGACCACTTGTGGAGGAAAGAAAGAATAAGGTAACAGGAATCTCATAATAATCTGAGCATTTTACTAGTATGGATTGTAATACCTTCAGATTTAAGATACTGCTAAAGACTAGATCAGTAGTATGCCCTTTTTCATAGGTTGTGCCCCTGACCTGTTCAAGCTGTAAGGAGGCAAGGTCCTAGAGTAAGTTCATAGTAGCGCCACTAGTAAAGAAGCATGAATGTTAAAATCTCCCAACAAGAAGAAATTGGTTTTGAGAGCCATGTCTGCGATTATGTCAGGAAGCATGTTAAGGAAATGGGTGGAAGTATCGGGCAGCCTATAAAGTAGGACCCCAGAAAAATAAAAGGTTAGTGTGAGTGAAATTCCGAATGACGGACTTTCACAATCCTCAAGAACTGAAGGATTGAAAAAGCCCTTAAGATTATCTTTCAACATAATAGGAACCTCCCTTATTTTCACAATCTCTCAGAGGAATGCGGTACCCTGGGGCAATGGCTCAGACAGTGTCCGGCGTGGAGCCCTTATGTAGCCATGTCTCAGTAAGAAACAAGATGTCTGGATTATTGTCCTGGATAAAGGAGACAACATCCAGTTTATGGCAGCCCAAAGATCTACAGTTAATGAGAAACAGATGAAACCCTGTCTGATCTCCAGCCCCACTAATCTGCCTAAGGACAAGCTGAGGGCCAAACGTGCACGTTTACACAACAGCTCTGAGGCATTAATATCTATTGCATGAAGGTAGGAGCTACTTGCGCTTGCCCAAAGTGTCCAAGGTTGTGTGAATGTATAACTTATATTTTTTTGTTACAAAGGGGCAGGGGTCCTGGGCTGGCGCAGACTGGCTCACCTTTGGCACACTAGTGTGGTGTTTGCGACATGGTCATTGTCTTAGAGAGGCTGTGACAAAAAAGAAAAAAGAACTAGAGTGCCTACCAAAATGGCAACTCTAGACGTCTTAGACCTAAAGTGCTGTGCAACAGTGTAGTGGCTCCCAATTGTTCAAGTTCAGGCACTTTGCAACAGTTTCCAAAGATTCAGCACATAAAAATGCAGCACATTTAAAAACTTTTAAAAAAAACTTTAAAAAAACGAAGTCAAGAACAGCGTACCAGCAGGATCGTGGTTCAAGGACCGTGCTAGTTAGGTGCACGTCCGTGCCATGGTCCTATAGAGGCTATGAGGAAAAATAAAAAAAATAACTAGCATGCCTACCAAGATGGTGACTGTAGTTATCTTAGGCCTAAAGTGCAGTGCAACAGTGCAGTGGTTCCCACTTCTTTCCCCGGACCCAGCCAAGTCAAATTCTGTCACTTTTCAACAGTTTTGAAAGATTTACCACATAAAAATCAGCACTTTGAAAAACGTTTAAACTGCCCCCCAAACAGCAAGGTTAGTGTACCACCAGGATTGCGTTTCAGGGATCATGCTGATAAAGTGCGCATCGGCGCCATGGTCATTGTATTATAGAGGCTGTGAAGAAAAGTAAAAAATAACTAGAGTGTCTACCAAGATGGCAACGTTAGCTGTCTTATGCCTAAAGTGCAGGGCAACATTACAAAATAATGTGTGTCGCCGGAAGGAGGGAGACCTGTGGACGCCAAATTGCAAACAGTATTGCATTGCCACCCATCTTCAGTGGCTGATATGTTGGTTAGTGGGGGACCATCTCCCAGATAAGCAGGCGAAAAGTGTTCTGGATTGGTTACTGGGATCAGTCCCCATAACTCATGCAGTTGAAGGGAATGTGCTAATAAAGGTTGCTAGACATTGTTTGAGGAAGGTTATCTATACCAGGGGGTCAGGTGGAGGGTAGGAGGGGGTCAGTGCCATATATATGCTCCTTCCCTCCTGCTCTGGGTGATGTTTGGTTGTCGGAGCCTCTTGATATATAATCTTAGACTGAGGCTGGCTTGTTCACCTGAGGGCCCTGTTTACAGATGGCCTTTTATAACCATTAGACAACCAAAGTTGTGACCTTGGGGTTGCACACAGGGAATTTTCTCCTGTACTAGGCGATAACTTACCAGTTACATTTTCTCTAGAATAGAACACACAACGTGTCTGGTACAACCCAGTCACTGCAAACAATTTTTACACTTCGATGAGCAGTGACATACCTTTACAGAGCTCTACAACATATGATGGGCCCAATGCTTACTTGAAGTTAAGAACGTTTTGCTCAATGACGGTCTCAAATACTTACACTTTAACTTGCACTGCACCTATCTGTCCTCCCAGCAGATTGATTGCTTATTCTCAGGGGCAACTCGCACTGCCCCTTTTTTCCACGTGGGACCTTTCAACAATAATGGGCTGGTGGGAGGAGGTGATGACACACATATCTGACATTGTGGGGAGGCAATTACCCCGTGATGGCACATTGCCTAATAGGGCTGACCAAGCGTGCAAATCTACTAGGAACATTTACAGGTTCATTGATATTACTCTGATACTGGCCAAATGGCACATCTATATGACCTGGAAGTCTCCTTTAGCCCCTCTGCTTGAGCATTTGCTGCACAATTTACGTAAACGGGCATGCGCAGAGCTTGATGCCCTTACTAACACATCCACAGAACCACAAGTCCCCTGCATCTACTTTGTTGGGAGGTATACTAGAGGCTAGAGGCCAAAACTGGTGCGAGGCCACTGTGAATCCCTCTACTGGTGACCGCCTAAGGATTGTCCGGTATACAAAATCATTAGGTGTACATCATTCCTCAATGTAGCCGTCAATGACAGTACTGTCATTCCCTCTTCCCTGCGCCAACTGCACCTTTTCTACATCACTTTTTTACATCACTACTGTCACCCTTCATGAATCCCTCCTCTAGACTAATGGCTTGTGTCTCCCTCCCTCCCCACAACCCCTTAAATAGTTTGTCTGAATTTGTTTCAACTGGTTTATACTTTTACGAAGTTCAATGCCTTTGTGTTCTTTATTGCATTTACCAAGATGTATTGCTTCTAAATTTGTATCCATTTGCTAAAATGGGTATAGAAATACTGTGGAAACAAATCTAGAAACTTTGTGTATCATATATTGATTATTTCACAGCTTTAAATCTAGTGGATTGACCCTCACTATAGCACAAATTTGTTGCGCTGGATTATACAAAAAAAGGTGCTTGCTTTGCATGATAGTAGCACATCATGCTGCAACTTGGAGTCTTGCTAAAAGGATTGGCAGAGCTTGCTAAATAATCATTTGTACAGAGAATGGCCTAAAGCATTTGTGCCTTTTGGCACTACTGCCTTTTTCTTTGTGCATCTATGATGTTCTCCTCTGTTTTTACCAACATTTGGAAATGTATCTGTATGATTGGTGGTAATTCTGTAAACACCTTTCTTCATGTGGACAATTTTAATCAAACAGTAAGTGGGCTCCAAATGGTTCTAAATGTGTATTATAATTCCTCTCAGGATATCTTTTTGAAATTAAACATGGGTAAGAGCAAAATCATGGTTTTCATGATACAGTGAAAGAAGAAAATGTGTAAAAAAAATTATAATTGGGTTTTAAGTCTTAATTCTCTGGAGAATGTGGAATGTTATATAATCGTTCTCAAAATCCAAATTTAGATACATTGGTGAAGTCCAATAATACAGGCTGCTAAGTACTCCATGAAGTTACTGGCATAATAAAACTAATCACTATAATGAAACATTTTAACATTAAAGTACCTCCAACATTTGCATGGGATTGAATGTACACCTTTGATAAAGCAACTGTTCTTTGACAGATAACAAGGAATAATTTTTCAGCAAGGCATAGTCTGTCCATAAAGGACTTTATTTAGAATTAGGCATTTCGAGCACCTCAGCAAAACCCCTAAGTGCAATTATTTGTTGAGGGATTTGTCTTGAAGAAGAATCTCTGAATATTTGAGATCTGATTATATCAGAAGGGGAAGCTGGTCTGTCTATGAAGTACGTGGCTAAAAAATCTAATTACAGTACTCAATTATTTTAGTTACAAAATTGAAGACTTTACAAATTGTACCACCATAGTTCAGGTCAAGAAGTTCTTGATTGAATATCTGAGAACATAACTATATTACATATTAAAAATATTGTTCATTATGAAATAGTTTTAGATTAATTTCCAATTCCGCTCTTTTGAGCAATTGTCATCTGTATCTCAGAATGCTTAATGATCATGCTATGAGAACGTTTTTTTATTGATATCCGTAGAAATGGTTTACCTCTAAAGGTGGTATAAATATGGGAAGATTGTACAAGGCAAGTATGACTGATTTGGATTGCCTGCACTCTATATATTTTGTTCAAGATCTCAATTATGGCTTATGTGTACGTCCTGTGTTGTGACAAGTATGTTTCCGTTTTCTACGAAATATTTTTCTGTGGAATAATAGTAGGAACATTTATAGTGTGCAAAACTTTATATATGGTCCTCTTAATCAAGTTTTTGAAAGTGTTCTTAGGTTTTATTAACTGTTTTTATGGGAAATTTTTAACTGTTGTTAAAACATTTTACCAGAAATTTGTGTGTATTTTTGTATGTACAGTGTTAACCTCCAGGAGAGGTTTTATCATTGTGTGGTATTTTGATATTCTTTTTAATATAGCTTCTACATTTTCTGTACCCTAGGTATCCACTATCACTATAGCATAGCACCAAATTGGCTTCTGTAGTTGCATCTTGATATGTTTAACCTTTAAGTGGACTTAAGACAAGGAGTGGTTGCATGGGAAAGTGTGACTAGAATGTTAGTAAATATTAATGCCCTTTTATTTGACCACATACAGATTTACAAACAGCTGTGAAGCTTTTACTTGAAAAGGGACCAGGGTTACAAGATGACAAGACTTCCCAGTTCATTGCATTCAGAAGGTAACTTCTGGCTTCTTAAAAGAATAGTTTTAAATTAAATAAAGGTTCACTTTTACATAAAGTCTAGCATAAATGTGTTTTAATTATTTAGACATATTTCTAAGTGTTTGTTTAGCCCACTGTATAAAGGATTATTGCACAATATAAATTGTTACAAGTCAATCACTACAAAAATCTAAAAGTTGAAAACTCCTATTAAGTCAAGAAGGTAGAATATAAATGTAATTAATCTTGGCCACCTGATATACCTCAGTAAAAAAAAAAAATATTTGTCCAGAAATTTTCATTGTTGATTTGTGTTATTGGATCATTAGAAAAGTAATTTATCTTTGGTAGACATTGCTGATCGGGGCCAAATTTTTCTAACCTTTTTAAAAATGGCAGATGTGTTGCAGTGATGATGCAATATCTCAGGAACCATAATACCTATATACTTAAATTTAGTGTCAAAACATAGGTTTTGGGGTTCAAGTAGTCTTATAGAGACAGAAAAAAACTCATCAGAGCAACCCTTCCTCCATTTTCCGAAATAACAGCTATAATGGAGGAAGAAGACATATATATAAATGAAACAAATAATGTTTTTTAATCTTTTTATGTATCCACCGATGTTTACGATCCGAATATGGAAAAAATATCACTCTTGTTTTAGACACATTTTCATAGTTCACTTTATTTGTTTCAGTATTTGCTTGTGGTACATTTGCAGAATGTTGAACATTTAAGAAGAGCATATCGACAGGGACATCTTTTTGCAGCACAGGTTTTGCAAGTACATGTATGTGTAAGTTCTGTGGTAGAGACTTTAGAAATTTTGCAGGTTTTAGCATCCCATCAATATCTTCCCAATCACATTCACACAGATATTGCTCTACATATGCATGATCCAAAACATTTACACATCTGATCAAGTAGAATGCTTTTTTAATGTGTAAATGCACAGAATATGTCAGTGAAAGGTCACTCAGCGGGACTGATCTCTTGAACTCAAAGTACTGAAGATTGTCAAATATGTGTCGGTCAGAACTTGTTTTCCACACAAGCACAAGGTATTTTTCTACGTCTTTAAAGTCACATTCTTCTATTGTCTCAACTAATCCTTTTAGAAACTTCATATGTTCTGCAGGTAACGCTCCAAGCTTTGTTCCAGTTTTGCTTATAGTCTCATCACCAGTAAGAATATGTGCCTTGATAAGAACACTTGGGCATCTCTGGGTCTAGTTTCCTTTACAGAATATGAAGTGGGATTAAGTGTCTTTTCTCACCTGTTACATAATGTATCTATAACTCTGACAATCCTTGACTTATAAAGATTGCAACAAACCTAAGTAGCACAACCTTCCTCCAATTTGCTGTTAAGGACTTGAACAATATGGCCTGTACCTTTTGAATATTTCTCTGCAGGCACCAACTCCTCATTGACAATCATTCCACTTGCAATAATTGGAAATTCAGTGTTCAGAAAAGCATCAGCAATGTTTTGGTGAGCTAACATCTCCAAGTTCATCTTTTTTGATGTTGATGACCAAAATGTATCAAGTTGTACAGGTGTAGGTGTTGAATTTTTGATGCAGGCAATGCCAACTGTTCCCCTTATAGACATTCGTCTGAATCTCTCACATTCTTTGACAGATAGTCCAAGATAACTGTAAAAGACAATGTTCAGTTCTTGCAGGGTGCACACTGACTTTGATATCTGTAGAACAGTCTGAACAACCTTGCTGAAGTTTTGCATGGATGAGATCCTGACCATTCGCTATTGTGACATATAGTGCACAACAACCATTTCTAAATTAAATTCTTCAGGTGAAAGGTTTTTTTCGAGCTCTTGTATGAATTTGTGGTTCACTGGTTTGGTTGCAGCATCTCCATCAAATATTGTGTTTGTTGGAAGAAGACCATGTGACAGAATGTCCTTGATAAATTCATCTCTTTCTCTTGCTACATCCATCTCTCTATGTGCTTGCGCAAGTTGTTTGTAACCTGTTTTGTAGTGGCTGGTTGGACGATACTCTAACTATGGCAATTAAAGTGTGGAAGTTTAGCTTTAGTGACTATGTCAAACAGATTTTTCTATTTCAATCCAAAACTCTCCTGCTTCAGGTCTGCGTATAGTTATGATCCATGTTCCAGGACATCTAGTAGACGTGTCATTATATCGTTATCCACATATTGTTTGGTCATGAAGTTGTGTAGTCACACAAGAACAGTCATTTCAAAGAGTTTTCCTTGCTGCTGCATGAAATGAAGAAGGCTGTCAACATATTTATTAAAACATTCCTCTGTCTTTCCCTCAAGTTCATGATGACGAACAGTTTCACAGTGGTCCATTAATTTTGTCATCTCTCTGAAAACATTGCAAATAAAAAGGACTTCATGGTAAACTAGCTGTCATTGAGTACCATATTTACTTTTAAGTGTCTGGCCAACAATTCCCTTGGACCTTTTTGTGATCTCTGGATCATCTGTTCCAGTTTCATATCTGGAGCCACAGCATTGAACCTTCTCTCTCTGTCTTTCACCACAAAATATCTTTGGATGAATTTTCTGTAGAGGTATAGGTTTTCCACCTCTAACTTCTTTACTCTTTCCAAATACCAGGACCCATATCTCAGGTAGTTTATGCAGTCGAATTTGTGAAACACAGTAATAAGTGACTCCACAGTCTTCATATGCAGCTCCCAATCACACTCCCGATCACATGTACCAAGTTTTTCACTAGAGCTATCATGTGTAAAACATTTACCCCAGTAGTTGCAAAGTCCTATTTTTTCTTCACATTCTTTCACAAACTCTACAAACTTGGTTTTCCAATTTTGAAATGTATATTGAACATTGCCTGGCTTTGCATTATGTCTTTAGAAGGAAGTGCTCCCTGTGCCTTGTTCACTTATGAGATAAGATATGCAAAACCTAATTTGTCATTCTTGTTCCAGAAAGCATTCAACACAATGTTTCTATAGTAACGAGCAAACATAATGAGTTCTGCTCAATACTGACTGGACAGTTTTACTTCCAAAGATTTCAGCCTTGTAAGTGCATCCCCTATGCCACATTCACTAGGTTATCTTCCTGCATACGAACACAACTTTTGTTATGTGGAAAACGCCCATCCTTGGATAAAAATCTTAAATTCTACTGGATTGCTCATAAAAATGTCAGCTACAACACGGAAAACACCTTCAGAGATGAAAATATCTAATCGACCACTCGCTATGGTGAGTCATAATTGATTAGGTCGAGCTATTTTTAGGACTTGCTCGCCCCCTCTGGCGAGTTGACAAAGACCAGGTGTTCTGTTCAATCACATTTGTCACATTTGCTCTGTGTTCACAGACAGAGGTCAAAAGTCAGTTTGTCTTACAATGAATTTTCCTTCTGAAGGCAGAGTTTCAGGACTTTGTAAGGTGGACTGTCTGACCTGCTGTTTAGATTGTAAAATAAAAGGATATAGGGTGTCAGATTTTTTCCTAACGCACAGCATTTAAATGACTGTGCAAACATTTCAAAATATATTTCATTAGTTGTGAAAGCCCATTTTTTGTATTTCTGTGTGACGAAAAAAATATTTTAATAGGATGAAAACGAATCAGAATACGTGCTGATTTGCAAAAGATATGTGTACTGAAACTCAATTTTCACAGATTGTTAATACACTCTATAGTTTTATCAGTAAAGCTGCAAGTTAGTGGAAAGGTTTTAGGACATTTCTTGGAAATTTACTGTACGTAGATGACTATATGCTACCACATCATGGTTTAGTAATATATTTATTAAAAGTGAGTGTTTTAACATAAACTGAGAAACACTCCTGCCCTGATGGCAATGCTGTTAGTAAAGTAAAAGCAGGTCATGGCCCATGTGTCCCCCTATATGTGGGCTAGATTCATGTGATACATGCAGCAAACTTTAGTCTACTTAATCAAACAAAATAGGTTTTATTGTACTGCAGAAATGCTGAGCTCAAGTATTTGAAGGTATAATCATATGTGAGAATGAAGAAAAAGGTGACTCTGTAAACTATTTACCTAGGATCACACAATTTGAGACCCGTTTACGGGTCAAGTACATTACAGTTAGGTCAAGTAGATTATTTAGATTACTCGACACTGCACGTCTAGTAGCATTTTTATGATTTTTCAAGGCCTGACCTTCATTGCAGAAAATTGGCAGAATAAGGCTGGTCTTCAAGCTGAGTACGCACATTTTGGAGATTTTTTGAACTGTGTACACTGTTGCATAGTTTGTGACTGGAGATGGTAATATTGGTTAAAACCCAACCTTCTTCAGTGGGACTGTACTCTGGGAGATATAGCATGAATTCCATCCCACAGAGGAACTAGCTTTTATTTGCACTGAATAAGCAATATGATAAATTCAATTGAATCAGCTTTGTGGACAGCAGCATCAGGCAGCAGAAGCTCCATGTCCTCAGCCACTTTGAAGCTTTCTTGTACACTGGGACGTTTTGACACATGTTGGCAAGGCAGTTGGGTTTTAAGTTTGCAGCTTTGTTTGTTTATGCCTACAGCTGACACAGCTTGTTCTCCAGTAGCTACTTCATTAGTACAGTTTTGAAAAAGCAGGCTGTCAGTATCATGAGTGCTGGATGTTCCAGACAAAGAAGAGCTGTCTTCAAAATCAAAATTATCAAGAGCAATAATTGTAAATGCTTTCCTGGTAAAGTTACTTGGAAGTGGTGTGCTGTCGGATTTACAAGACCTTACAGCATGAGCTGCTAACAAGGTCCTGCTCCCTACTATGTCAGTATAACTTGTTGATACACCAATCCTATTTATTGAAGGGATTAGCTTTCTACTTTTGCACTTTTCATAAATTGGGTGGGCAGGGATCATGTGTGACGTTGTTTTCTTTTTGCCGTGATGCAATTCATAAAACATGATTTGGAAAAAACAGTTCATTTACACAGCATAAGCCTTTCGGTTCATGGGATTGTCTTCCACTTCTTCATTTATATCTTCAAAACCATTATCAATGTTGTCAGCTTCTGTTCTGAACTCAAGATATTTGTTTGGAACCGTTTTGCTTTGCTAATATTAAACAATGATGTAATCAATGTTAAGACAACATCAGGCATTCTTGCTGACTCCCATGAAATCTTAATTTCATCATTATGGATCAATACAGTTTCATCAATGTTGACCATTATTTCTCTAGTCTCACTGAGTGTAAACCCGTAGCCAGCACTCGAGAGTGGCTTTATAACTTAATTAGCTTTTACAAAGAGTGCAAACTTAACTGAAGGCTGGTGCTTACGTTGCTGCTGGGAGCTCATGGTACATTCATATTTTCGTATGTTCGCATGCATGCACCTTGGTTGGGCATACAAATTTGCTGCAAATACATTCACCTCACTGATTAGATCAGCTACTCTGCTGAAAACTTAATCTTGGAAGAAACTAGCTGCAGATAAAAACATACTTTCCCTTTGAGGCTCACATACTCTGAACTTCTTACGTCAATCCTTTTGGCCCTTGTTCTGGCTAGACTACAGATAAAACATTGAAGATCCCCTGCTTTCTGATCAGTTGTTGTATGTGGACAAGGGGTAGCCATTGATCTTCTAAATGGATGGGCATTGGGTTTGGTTGTCGTCACCTTCTCAGAAGACTCCGATTCTTGTGATTCACTGGTTTTGACTTGTAGCACTTGTTGTTACAGTGATAAAATATTTGATCCTCTACACCCATCAGTTTCAGTGTTAAATGAACTTTGTCTTGCCATATTTCTGCAGCATCTCAAACTCTCTTCTGTTCAGCCGCAGTTGATATTAGCTTTTTTTCTGGATTAGTTTGGAATATGGCACATTTTCCTTTGTTGAAGTCCTCAAATTTTGTAGTTACCACACAACAGTATTTCCTCAGACAAGATAATACTGGCCATCACTCCCTGGACAGCTCCAAAGCATCGGGATCAGATGGTTTTACCAGGATATTTTATAAGGCATACAAGCATAAACTAGTTCCCTGTTTATTAGATAAATACAGGGAAGCGCTGGACTGTGGTGTGCTCCTACCCACGCTTCAGCAGGTGATTACTTTGTTGCTAAAGCCCGGCAAGGATCCCAAATTATGTGGCACATCCAGACCATTGTCCCTATTGAATTTTGACAATAAAATGGTGGCTAAACTCATGGCCAACCGCTTGCCCCTTCTAATGAACCAAATTATTTCTTCCACACAATCAGGTTTTGTCCCACATAGGTCCACATCGCTTAACCTACATGCGTTTGTTACGGCCCTACATAGGGTGCCCCCTACTGTCCCAGCTGCAGTGGTCCTCCTGGTTGCGGAGAAGGCCTTTGATTCTTTAGAATGGTCTTTCTTGGAAGCGGCCCTTTGCAAACTAGGTATGCTGCGGGGCTACACCTCCCTCATTATACTTTTTTATTCTCACACCAACAGCACAGAGTAGGGTTAATGGAATTGTAACATCTGCTTTCCCGATCACTAGAGGGACTAGACAGGGTTACCCCCATCACCCCTGCTTTCCAATATTACCATGGACCCACTTGTACGACACTTGCAGGAGAAACATTTACATAGAGGCCTGCAGTTCCGGTCCAGCCCACTGTTAATCTCCCTCCGTGCTGATGATATTCTGCTGTTTCTTAGACACCCGGCTGATAATCTGTCCCCGGTTCTGCAGGAGATCGGCAGATTTGGTGGGTTTTTGGGTTGCATATCAACTGAAACAAATCAGAACTGTTTCCTCTCACAGAAGCGGCTACTCCTGTGGACTGTGAGTTCCCCCTTTCCTGGTGTAGTGACCACGTTAAATATCTGGATATATACATCGATAGGAACAGGGAACAAATAATCGGACTAAACTATGGACCCACCATCGATAAACTGAACATGCAGATCGACCGGTGTATACGTCTCCCTCTCTCCATGGCTGGACGTATTGCCATTCTCAAGATGGTGAAACTAACTTGTTTTTTATACTTATTTGCAAATATACCAATTCCTTTGACTAATTTGTTCTTCACGATACTCAGGAGCTCATTGTTGCTCCTGGTATGGGTGGGGAAAAGCCCACGCATCTGTTGGGAGATTCTGACACTACTGTATGAGCGCGGGGGACTTGGGGTTCCTCATTTCAGCTTTATTTGACTTGTTGCTACACATATTATTGGTACCATACGCCCTGCATTACCTCGTACTGGAGATGGACTTAGCTATTCCAACCCCCCTATGTACCTTTCTCCCATCTGGAATACGTATGGACCCATCAGGCATACAGACACTTGCTACAACCAGTTAGACCTTGCATAGGTTGGCTTGCCTTCTAGCATGCAGCCTCCTGTACTCCCCGGCAACCCCATTGGGAGATAACCCATGGCTTACGCAGGAGAAGCTGGTTAGGCACACACTTTCATCTTTAAATCTTCATGCTATGGGTGACCTTTTTCTGGACGGCCATGTGATTTTCACAGACGGAAGATGCCCGATTCTTCTATGCGACAGACATGGATCATTTTATACTGCCCCATCTGCAGAGGGCACTGCGTGCCCTCTTACCCATTGCCACCAGATTACGTCACACCCCTCTCATTGATTAATACCGCTGATAGGGCAGTCGGAATGATATCCTGACTATATCGCACATGTCTCAACCTCCTCCCAATTTACGGTCAGACTATGTGGGGAGCGTGGGAGGCGGAGTTGGGATTCCATATGTTTGATAAGGAATGGTACGCATGTTGCGCCCAAGCATGCGCAGTATCCCTCAATCACGGACACAAACTAATACATTTTAAATTTCTCTGTAGAGCTTATATGACACCTACAACTATTGCCAAACTATACCCGGTGCACTCTTCTGCTTGCCCTAAATGTAAGTCACCTATTCCAGATTGTGCCCATATGACTTGGACATGTAACAGTATAGCAGCATTTTGGGGTGACGGATTTGGAAGGCTAACATTGATGTTGGATGTCCCTATCACTCCTGCACCACTGGAGGCGTTGTTTGGCCTTGTTGAGGGCATTACTAAATCTCTAAGGCGCTTTACAGCCATTGCTCTGCTCATTGTCTGGCGGGATATAGCGTTGCATTGGGGTTTCAAAGTTCTGCCTACAACCGAAGCTTGGCTGTGACACGACCAGTGAGGTATATGTATCCCTGCAACCCCCAACATCCTGCCCGAAAGACATATGGCAGCCGTTAAGAAACTACCTTTTGACCCTGGATGACCCGTAGCTCATTGGTTCCCATTGAGATAATCCCCCCCAGAGCCTGTCGCATCTCTGACCCTGATGCAGACATCCCTTGTTCTCGATAATCGAGTGCATCCTTATACTCATAATGTATGCCACCCTTTGCATTTGCTGTACTCCATTATTACCACTCCAGTTATTTGTCTATTAGATTGCTATGCAATTGTACATCTGTTTTTGTAATGTCTCATGACTCTCCTTCACGTCGGGAGTAAATTAATGTCTATGTATGGCTTGAACAAATTTGTGGACGAAAACTAATAAAAAGAAGTTAAAAAAAAAAAAGGTTTTGTAATTGGCAACATTCTGTCAAGAGGTAAAGATCCTCTGTTCCCACCTGCTTTGCTCAAGTTTACGATTTTGAATGAACGGAAAACAAAAACTATTACAACAAATTACCAATATGATGACTAAAACACATTATTATAGAGCCACCATTTTGGAAAAAGCCAGAATAGTTGCTCTGAGGAGATGTCTCCCAGAAAAAATCGACCCGGATTACTAATATCTACCCAAGCTAATAGTAAGTACGCTACAACAACTGATATAGAAACCATGCCACATAGCAATGTAACATCGAATGAATATATATATATATATATATATATATATATATATATATATACACCTTACATTTAGGACCCAGTAACTTTAGTGCCTTTTGGAGAATCTTCATGAAATTTTCAAAACTAGTGAACCACTCACTTCAGCTGCTTTCTTGAAAGTTGTGAGGAGACTCATCAAGCAGCGGCTGAGATAATGGGGAGGGGGGTCCCAAAACGCTTTTTCCCCATGCAGTTCCCATGGGGATTTTTAGACATCACTACCGCCCAAACCGCTAGAGGGAATTACACCAAATGTGGCAAAAAGCCAGATCTTGGTTCGAAAAGTATGCTTTTTGTAATTTGGTGTAAATCCATTCAGTAGTTTTGGAGATATTAAAGGAAATATAAATCTGTATATCTAGGTTTCGGATCTGACAGATCTCAGGTTGAGATCCCTTTACCTACCCCGTGCCCTAAGGCAACCATAACTTGCGCCCTTACATCAGTAATCACATCTTCTATGGCATCATTGATAATATAATTGCAACATTTGCAGTAAAATTATTGATCTGAAAACTGTGCATGGTAGGGATGCTAGTTATTTTTACCTTAGCGCATGAGTTATAGTTATTTTTAATAACTCCAATTATAACCGCTGAATTTCTATGGTTTTGTGCGTGTATATTCTGATCCTATTTATAACGTCCCAGTAATATATATATATATGTGTTCAATGGCATGTGTAGCTGCAGATACACTTGCTGTGCATAATCTCGCCATCTAGTGTTGGGCTCGGAGTGTTACAGGTTGTTTTTTTTCCGAAGAAGTCTTTTTCGAGTCACGGGATCGAGGGACTCCTTCTCTCGGTGATAGTGTGCATGGGCATCAACTCCTTTGTTTAGATTGTTTTCTTTCCACCGTCCAGTGGGAATGTGTTCCCTCTCGCTCCGAGACGTTCGATTCAGAAACCCTATATTAACGATAATTTTCTTTCATACCGTTGGTATTGTTTTCGAACGTGGTTTCCTCTGCAATCGAGTCGATAGTACAGTCGGGATCAAGAGAATGCGATTGCACCCTTCTTGGGCCTGTTCAGGCCTACTACGTCATAGCCTAATGGATCGGACTCTGTTCCGATTCTGTCCTCGGTGCCACGCAAAATTTCCTTATACCGCCCAACACCTGGCCTGCAATCTTTGCCTTTCTTCTGAACATCGAGAGGAAGATTGTGAAGCATGCCGCTCGTTTTCATCAAAGAAAACACTACGCGATCGAAGAGCACGAAGACTGGAGATAGCGTCAAAGCGCACAGATTTGACCTAGACCCTCAAGGAGGAGCAGGCACAGACGGCTGTTTCGATCCCGAATTCCGACTCCGAAGAAGGATCCGAAGACGTCAGCCAGCCAATTGCAGCGGCGCAGTACATGAGTACACCTGCCCCAACACCCACTTAAAAAAAATTAAGCAAGGCCTTGCGTGCATCACTGCTGTCAAACCATGGTTCCACCCGGAAAAAAAACTAATCGTCAACCGACCTCTGGGTTCGGCGCTGAAAAAGGCCAACACATCCCATCAACAGGCCACATCTGTTTCGGTGTTGGAGTCGAGCAAGAAAATTAGAACCTCAACATCTGAACTGAGCGGATGCCAACAATCTTTGGATCCGAAATTAATGCGTTCGGCTTCGGAACCTTGGCTAATAGCCTAGGGACCAAAACACCTCAAATCCACTTCGAAGCAGAAAAAAACTTCTTATACTGAAGAAAAAAGACTTTCGGCCCAAATTAAACATATTCCCAAAAGATCCACTGAACATTCCTCTAAGAGCACAAAACAACCTCTGAACATCAAATAGAGGAATCTGATATTCAATCAAGTTTGGAGGTTATGGATAGCAAGCAGAGAAGAATACCAATCCACAAAGATACTGGAAAAGTTATTACTTCTCCAAACTAAAAGAAAGCTAGCATTTCAAGAGACTCTTGATACTGCCACACCTCCGGCAAAAAATTTCAAGCGAAAGGAAAAGTCAACACCTCTCCAGCTTTCTCCACCGCATTCACCACAGCTTTATTTCTCATTGCAACCTATCACCCCACCACCACTACCGTTACCATCACACTCCCATAGTTATTCACAGGGAGACACTATAGACCCATGGGACATGTACGATTCGGAACCTATACCGTCTAATGATACAGATCTCTACCCTACTAAACCATCCCCACCAGAGTATAGTACGGTTTATAACCAAGTTATATCTAGGGCTGCTGCATACCATGGGGTCCAAATGCATGCAGAACCTTTAGAAGAGGATTTTCTTCTTAATACACTATCCTCTACCCATAAGCAATACCAGTGCTTACCAATACTTCCTGGGATGCTTAGGCACGCTGACGATATATTTAAAGAACCAGTTAAAGCCAGGGTTCTAACTCCAAAGATTGACAAAAAATACAACCCTGCACCAACAGATCCAATTTATGTTACACAGCAACTACCACCAGATTATATTTTGGTCAGTGCAGCCAGGAAGCATGCTAATAGTCAGTCTTCAGGGGATACCCCACCCCTGACAAAGAAAGTAGAAAATGTGATGCTGCGGGGAAAAGAGTGGCAACACAGGCAGCCAACCAATGGCGTATTGCCAATAGACAGGCCCTGTTGGCAAGATACAACAGGGCACATTGGGATGAAATGCAAGAATTTGTTCAATACCTACCCAAAGAACACCAAAAGAGGGCACAGCAAATCGTAGAAGAGGGTCAGGCTATAACAAATAACCAGATTAGCTCTGCTCTAGATGCAGCTGATACTGCAGCTAAAGGAATCAATACCAGCATCACAATCAGACGACATGCATGGTTGAGGTCCTCGGGTTTTAACCCTGAAATACAACAGGTGGTGCTTAATATGCCATTCGTTTGATGAACAGCATCTCTTCGGACCAGAGGTAGACACAACCATAGAAAAACTCAGGAAAGACTCTGATACTGCAAAAGGCATGGGAGCCCTCTATACCACACCTTTTCGGGGTTCCTTTCGGAAACAACAGTTTAGGGGAAGTTTTAAAATCCTAACTGCAGAATCTTCCACCTCCCATCCAAAACAAGCACAATAGTACTATTCAAGAGGGTCATTTAGAGGTTTTTACAGAGGACAGAATCTCAGGGCCAGAGGAAAATTCACAGCCTCAAAGGGTGCTTTCACACCCACTAAACACTGACTCCCCAAACATCCCACAATCCCATACATCTTCTGTGGGAGGAAGACTGCAACAATTCCATTCTCACTGGCAGAATATTACCACAGATCAGTGGGTACTCTCAATTATCCACAATGGTTATTGTCCTGAGCTCTTCTCCACGCCACCAAATATTCCCCCTCCTTCTCACAGACTCTCTCCAGAACACACTGTTCTTCTAAAAACACAAACTAAAACAAAACAAGAGGTGCAATCTCTATGACTCAAGGGAGCAATAGAAATGGTTCCCATATCACAGCAAGGGACAGGAGTATACTCGCTATACTTCCTTATACCAAAAAAGGATGGTACTCTCAGTCCCATTCTAGATCTCAGACCTCTGAACATTTTCACATGGTCACTCTACAGGACGTCATTCCCCTGCTACAAAAACAAGATTACATAACAGTGTTCAATTTAAAAGATGCTTACTTCCACATATCCATATATCCAGCTCATTGCAAGTACCTAAGGTTCGTAATATCAGGCAGCCACTACCAATTCAAAGTACTACCCTTTCGAGTAACAACAGCACCAAAAGTATTCACAAAATGTCTAGCTCTGGTGGCGGCATACCTCAGCAGACACCACATACATGTCTTCCCTTATCTAGACAATTGGTTAATAAAAACCAGCACCCTTCTACAATGCCAACAACATACACAATAGATACCCTACACACACTAGGGTTCACAATCAATTATCAGAAATCTCATCTTCAACCAGCACAAATTTAACCTTACGTAGGTGCAATTCCCAATGCTCAAACAGCATTAGCATATCCAAATCTGCAACGGACACAAGCTTTTCAATACCTCTTAGCACAAATGCAGATCAACCAAACTTACACAATAAGATTTGTCATGAAACTATTGGGAATGATGGCATCATGTATAGCATTAGTACCACACGCAAGACTAAGCATGAGACCACTCCAACAGTGTCTCAGTGTCTCTCACAACAATGGTCTCAGGCACATGGTCGGTTATAAGATCTAGTGTTGTTAGTCCGCCAAACTTACAAATCTCTGCAATGGTGGAAACACAACAACTTAACAAAAGGGTTGTCCTTTCAAGACCCAGTGGCACAGACCATAATCACAACGGATGCGTCAATGACAGGTTGTGGAGCCCATCTCAACAATCTAACAATACAAGGGGAATGGGACTCAATACAATCAATTTACCACATAAACCACTTGGAATTATTAGCTGTGTTCCTAGTCATCAAAGCATTTCTACCTCAGATCATACACAAAACTGTCTTAATGAGAAAGACAACATGACAACAATGTATTATCTGAAAAAAACAAGGGGGGACACACTCACCCCAATTGTCATTTCTAGCTCAAACAATCTGGAAATGAGCAATTCACAATCACATTCACCTACTAGCAGAGTATATCCGAGGAATACACAACCAGCTAGCAGACCTAAGCAGGACGCAGCAACACATACACGAGTGGGAGATTCACCCACAGGAACTTCAAAATTACTTTCAAATGTGGGGAACACCAAACATAGACTTTTTCGCAAAACAAATGAAAACACAAAATCCCAAACTTCACATCCAGAAACCCACACCCTCAGTCCAAGGGCAATGCTGTATGGATCAGTTGGTCAGGGATATTTGCTTATACTTTTCCCCCTCTCCCGTTAATTCAGTTTCTGGTCAACAAAATGCGTCACACTTTGCTCACCATGATACTTATAGCTACCATGTGGGACTGCCAACAGTGATATACAACACTCCTAGATTTATCAGTAGTACCCAATCACAAGCTTCCAAACAAACCAGACCTTTTAACTCAGAACCAAGGTCAAATCAGGCATCCGAATCCCAGTGTGCTCAACTTAGCAATTTGGCTCCTGAAGTCATAGAGTTTAGATATTTACAGCTTCCATTAGAATATATGAACGTTCTAAAACGAGCACATAAACCAACAACCAGACAATGCTATACAAATAAATGGAAACGGTTGGTTTACTACTGTCAACCTACATATATAGATCCACTTAAAGCATCAGTACAAGATATTGTGTGCTATTTGCTTTACTTACAAAAAGCAAATCTTGCTTTTTCCTCAATTAAAATTAATCTAACGGCCATATCAGCCTACCTACAAACCATACAACATACCTCTCTCTTTAGAGTTCCTGTCATAAAAGCATTTATGGATGGACTTAAACACATTATTCCACCCAGAACTCCACCAGTTCAAGCATGGAATCTTAATATTGTGCTCACAAAACGTATGGGTTCCCCATTCGAACACATGCACTCTTGTGATATTCAATTTCTCACATGGAAAGTTGCTTTCTTAGTGGCAATTACTTCTTTGAGAAGACTAAGTGAAATTCAGGCATTTGCTCTGGAAGAACATTTCTTCTAAGTACACAAACACAAAGTAGTACTGATGACAAATCCAAAAATTTTGCCTGAAGTCATTTCACCTTTTCACATTCATCAGTCAGTGTGGAATTGCCAGTTTTCTTCCCACAGCCAGACTCTACTCTGAAAGAGCTCTACACACTCTTGATCTTAAAAGAGCTCTAATGTATTACGTAGATAGGACAAAGGACTTTAGGAAAACGAAACAACTTTTTGTTGCTTTCCGGCAACTGCATAAAAGGTAATCTAATTTGAAAACAAGGATTAGCTAGATGGATCATGAGATGTATTTCAACATGGTACCTTAAAGCAAAAAGGCAGCTATTAGTAACTCAAAAAGCACATTCCACTAGAAAAAAGGGTGCCTCCATGGCATTTTTAGGAAATATACCAATGGCTGATATATGCAAAGCTGCCACATGGTCCACACCACATACATTCACAAAACATTACTATGTAGATGTGTGATCTAGTGAACAAGCTAATGTTGGACAAGCAGTGCTAAAAACACTATTTCAAACAACTTCAACTCCTACCGGCTGAACACAGCCTATTTGGGAGGAGAACTGCTTTTTAGTCTATGCACAGCATGTGTATCTGCAGCTACACATGCCATTGAACAGAAAATGTCACTTACCCAGTGTACATCTGTTCGTGGCATGTAGTGCTGCAGATTCACATGCGTCCTCCCTGGGAGCCTGTAGTCGTTTTAGTACTCATTTGTACATATGTGTATTTAAATACACATATGTACTACCACTAGGTAGTTATAGTTGAGACCTAGTTGTTATAGAAAGAGCATTTTTTGTTTTGTCAATAATTTTGGCTCTTTTTGATGAATCTCCAGAGATTTTCCAAGACAAAACAACACTCACTTCAGCTGCTATCTGGAAAGTTTCTATGTGATCCGTCAAGTAAGGGCCGAGAAAAAGGGGGGGAGGGGTGAGTCCTAAAACTCATTTTCCCAATTCATTTTTCCATAGGGATTTTGAACAGCATTAGCGCCCAAACCACTGCTCTGAGGGCCACCACATCCCCGGGGCATTCATCATATTGTGTGCAATGGGTGTGCGGCCACCCCACAGCCTTGGAGACCACCACATCTCCGGGGCTATAATAAAAAACTGAAAGGGCTCCATTTTGGACTCCCGAACCCCAGGGACCAGCACCTCCCTGGGGCATTGTTTGTAGGAGGAGGGCCACTTGGCCCCTCCTTGAGAACCCGCTGATGGCCCTAGGGACTGGCACCCTCAGGGCGGCTCCTGCTATGTCCCGGGGTGTTCACACTTTCAGTGAATGTAAGAGAAGTCATTACTGCGTTAACTGATGCTGCATATGCAAAGAATGTGTGCAAGTAGGAGTCTGTCTGAGCAAAGGTATCTGGAAGATGTCTGAAATCTAAGGTGATTTTGAGGTTTGCTGGGCCAGTGTTAAGTAAGGCTATGAATGTAAGTGTCAGGAGTTTGAAGAGAGCTGTGGCTTGGGAGCCAGTGATGTTCTTTGAGGTAAAGGAGGTGTGCATGGTGGGAGGTCGAGGGGGAGGGAGAGACTGGTTGCTGCATTCTCTATGGTTTGGAGTTATCTGCTTAGTTGAGTAAGGAACTAATTGAATATTGGAGTGAGTGCGGTGGCAATTGGGTTGAGTGTTTTTGGTGAAGATGAAGTGACTGCATATGTATGTCTAGTACCTTACTGTATGTCTAGTGACTATCTGTCTTCTACCAATGGGATACCCTATAAAAGTACACCTGGCCTAAGCTTTTCCTACCTTTTCATGTCTCTGTCCCCTTCAGAGTCCTGACTAATCCCATGTATGTGCCAAGTGAACCTATACTAATGCCTTCTGTTTCTAGCTACATGAAGCTCAAGAAAGCATTTCTTTCGTGTACCTTCAGTGCATTAATTCACTGTGCTAAATCCAACTCCTTCCAATTTGTTGTTGCAAGGTCTCCGAGACTGCCTTCCGATGCCCACATTTCTTGTACTTGGTGAACATATCCACCTTTGAAACTAAGGCAAATGTGCTGGGCAAAACTGCCCAAGGTTCCTAAAGAGCACTTAGAAAACTACTGAAGACATTACTTTTTTGCCATACAGGGTACTCTTTGACAAAGCAGCTTATGGTCCGTCCACCAAAACACCTACCACATTCTGATGGCAGATCCAGGGGTCGAGAAGGTCACAGGCAAGCCATTTATTTCCTGAAGTAGAGGAAGATAATTTGTAAGGCTGCTTGCCTGGTGAAGTTATAGCCCATGGAAGGTGTGTATCCATCCACAGCTGTTGAAAGGTATATGTTAGGGCAGCTCCACCTCAGTCAATTTCCCAATGCTTCAATTTTGTATTGTACAGCATAAAGGAAGTTGGAAAACATAGGGCTAGCTTAGATGGACACTGGGGATAGTAACCACTCTAGTATGCCCCTCTACGCAACTCCATATTTGTGTGTGAGATACATAATGGGTAACCATATAATATTGTCCTAGATTGCTATTGATGGTTTTTGGTGACGTACACAAAATGGCCAAGGGCATGAAAACAATATTTTATGTTCAAATGAGAAAAGCTTTATTCAAAACAGTAAGTGACTTACTAACTATTCTGTTTTCTGATTGTAGTAAAAAGGAGAAACACATTTAATTATCCACTAAGAATACAGGGTTTTAGATAAAAGATGCTTAGCTTTCTTAAAAAATATAGTCAAATACATTCTGGCTATAAATATCGGAGCTTGCTGAAGCCACTGCCTGAAAGGCAGAGTTAATAATGGACCCTGATTGTGGTAAAAATGTTCAGCTTTCACAAATAGATTGTTTCTAAAACTACTACTGTAGGAAGCTGGCTCTGTATATACCATATCAAAATGAGATATAGGGCCACATTAGGAGTTTGGCAGACAGTTTTCACCGTCTGCCGAATTTCCGACATGGAGGTTGCCACCGCACAGGCTACTTCCCTGCCGCACCCATTAAGAGTTTCCGCTAGGCTGGTGGGTGGAAACCTCAGTTTCCGCCTGTCAGCCTAGTGGGAAACAGGGTATAGCATTGTTTCTGATTCAAAATCGAGCTGGCAGCAATGCTGTTGCCGGCAGGGTGCACCAGCACCCTCGCAATGTTCACTGTCTTCTGCTTTGCAGACAGTGAACATTGCGAGGGTGCTGGGCAGTGCATGGCCCCCCCGTGGCCCCCTGCACCTGTTGTCCGCCAGCCTTTTCATGGTGGTGTTACCGCCTGCTGCGTGTTGCTGCATTGAAGGTCAGGTTCCCCAAGGCCAGGGGGCTGTGGGTGCAGGGTATCTTTTGGCATCGGATATCTTCGTCTAGATCCTTCACGGACGTGGGGTCCTCTGGATTTAGTCTGCAGGGCTTGTTGTGTTGGTCCGGAGGGGTCAGCCCAGAGTGGACACTAGGTTGGACTCGCCTGGGGACCTGCTCTAGACCGGTGGGCCACCTAGACACGGACCATGGATGTCGGTTGCAGAGTGGGCAGGGCTCGCGGATCCGGGGCTGTTCTGGAGTCCTATGCTAGATTTCCTTTGTGGACAGGGCCACTGTCCTCAGTAGATCTTGGTCCACTGGTGGGCAGGCAGTCCTCTTGGGGTTTTGAAGAGGTCGCTAGGCCTGTAGGATGCATCACCTTTTTGTAGCAGGGGATTCAGAAGCTGTAGGCAGGCCGGTAGGGCTGAGGCCAAATCAGTTGGTACCTGCAGTCTTCTCTGCTGGTGTCAGCTTAGCAGTCCTTCTTCTTTCTTCTTTTTGTCTTCTTGAGGTCACCAGGAATCTGGTGAGCTAGGTTCAGGGGTGCCCCTGAATACTAGATTTAGGGGCGTTACAGGGGTCAGAGGGCAGTAGCCAATGGCTACAGTCCCTGAGGGTGGCTACAGCCTTTCTATTTGGGGAGGGAGCATACTCCTAACCCTATTGGTGCCTATCCTTCAAACCAAGATAGAGGATTCTGCAGGGAGGGGGTAACCTCAGCTCTGGACACCTTAAGGGTGGTGCTAGCTGGGGTGGTCTCTCCTCCCTGTTTTACCTAATTTTCCCTCCGGACTTGCTGACAAAAGTGGGGCTTCATCCAGGAGGCGGGCATCTTCACTACCTGGAGTGCCCTGGGGCACTGTAACAGGAGGCCTGAGCCTTTGAGGTTCACCGCCAAGTGTTAAAGTTCTAGCAGGGGGAGGTGTAAAGCACCTCCACCCAGAGCAGCCTTTGTTTCTGACTCCAGAGGGCACAAAGGCCCTCACCCCATGGGGTCAGAAACTCGTCTTTTAGTGGCAGGCTGGCACAGACTGGTCAGCGTTAAACTAAAGGGTTGGTTAAAGTCTAGAGGACATCTCTAAGATGCCTTTTGGGTGCATTGTACAATTAATCTAACCTGGCATCGGCCTGGGTTTAACATGCTGAGATGTTTGATACCCAACTTCCGTGAAGCCATCATGGAGCTGTGGAGTTCGTAATGACAAGCTCCCAGCTCATGCACTTTATATGGCCACACTGCACTTACAATGTCTGAGAATGGACTTAGGCATTGTAGGGGCATATTAATCATGCACCTGTGCTCCCTGTCTTAGGGCTGTAAGGCCTGCTTAGAGGGGTGACTTACTTATGCCACAGGCAGTAGTTGGTGGGCATGGCATCCTGAAATGGATGCCATGTCGACTTTACCTTTTTCTCCCCACCAGTACACACAAGCTGCAATGGCAGTGTGCATGTGCTTGATGAGGAGTCCCTCAGGGTGGCATAATACATGCTGCGAGTCTTAGGGACCCTCCCTGGTCACAGAGCCCTTAGCACCACTTGTACCTTTTACAAGGGACTTAGCTGTGTGCCAATTGTGGGAACAATGGTAGGGTTTTAGGGAAAGGACACTGGTGCTGGGGCCTGGTTAGCAGGATCCTAGCATACACTCAGTCAAGTCAGCATCAATTTCAGGCAAAAAGTGGGGGAGTAACCATGCCAAAAGGGGCACGTGTGTGTGTGTGTGTGTGTGTGTGTGTGTGTGTGTAAAAATGTAAACCTAACTATAATGTCTCTGTAACCTATGTTTTTTTCAGTGAATTTCTACGTTTTTTTTTTAAGGTAAAGTAATATACAATTACCATACATTAATACAACGACTGAGGCGCACTGCCTCCGGCGGCCTCCCCATTCACCAGATTTGATGCAACAGACGTTTTGGGGGATTTCGTATATGAGTGGGTGGATCCATTGCAAAGTTACACTGGGAGCTGCACTGAATGTGCGTGGATCTACGGACCAGCCCCAAAAAATATTTTGGCAAGTTTTTCCCAGGATGGGTCCCTCAGAAAACCCCTTTCAAGTGTCCTATGGGGTCAGGATACCTCTATCTCCTTATGTGAGTTTTTAATCATGTTTTCTCCCTGGGGCCCATCCGAGAAATAAAACGGCACCCGCGGCTTTCCTGTCAGGTTGCAGCCAGCCAATCAGGATCTTGCTTTTTTGCTTGGAATCAATGGATCCCCCCAAGTGAATCCGCGACCCTAGATATACAAATAGTTTTTTCTTTAATAACTTTAACAGATTAGCACCAAATAACAAAAATATATCTTTCTGGACCAATATCTAGCTTTTTGCTAAATTTGGGGTAATTCCATTCAGTTGTTTGTGCGGTAGTCGTGTTCAACAACTGCAAAGTCCCTGTAGACATTGCATGTGGGAAAAGCGTTTTTCTCGGCCCGCTCTTGATGAATTATCCCTAGTTTTTAAATATTTCTGATGATTCGTCAAATGCCGCCCAAGTTATTAGCAAAACAAAAAAAACACTTTGTCTGTGATAAAGTTGGTCCTAACTATAACTTCCTACTGATAATTGTCGGTAGGTAAAAATTTGATATATATATATATATATATATATATATATATATATATATATATATATATATTTATGTTCAATGGCATGTGTAGCTGCAGATACACATGCTGTGCACATCCCGCCATCTGGTGTTGGGCTCGGAGTGTTACTAGTTGTTTTTCTTCGAAGAAGTCTTTTCGGGTCACGAGATCGAGGGACTCCTCCCATTTCGGCTCCATTGTGCATGGGCGTCGACTCCATCTTAGATTGTTTTTTTTCCGCCATCGGGTTTGGACGTGTTCCTTTTCACTCCGGGTTTCGGTTCGGAAAGTTAGTTAGAATCTCGGAAAAATCGTCAGTATTGTTTGCGGTCGGTATCTGGTTAGTTATAACAGGTCGACACCGACTTTTGAAGAGCTCCGGTGGCCCTTCAGGGTTTTTTCGATCCCCCGTCAGGGCCTGGACGCCCCGGCCACGTGTCTCTTCAAGGCTGATGGTACGGACCCCATTCCGCTTCTGCCCAAAATGCCATAACAAGTATCCATATACAGATCAGCATCTGGTCTGTAACTTGTGTTTGTCGCCAGAACACAAGGAAGATACTTGTGAAGCCTGTCGAGCGTTTCGGTCCAGGAAGACACTAAGAGACCGAAGAGCAAGAAGACTGCAAATGGCGTCGGTGCCGACAGGACAAGGGCGTTTCGAGGAGGAAGAAGAAACCTTCTCCATCCAGGAATCGGACTCGGATGAGATCGATCCCAAAGAAACGCCGAAAACCGTGAGTAAGACGTCGAAACATAGAACTCACGAAGACCACAAAAGTCCAGGGGACGCCACCGCCAACAGGCCATGGCTTAACCCGAAAAATAGGTGACCGATCATCGGCACCAAAAAAGGGCACGCTGGTGTCGAAGTCATCCGACTCCGGTCAAGATACCGCCACACAGCAATCTCGGGCCCGAGATAGCGGCTCCGAGCAAGTTCGGCACCGAGACAGCGGCACCGAAATGAGTCGGCACCGAGAGACAACGACGCCGAAAATAAAAAAGGGTTAGTCGGAACCGAAAAAAGTAGCCGAAAAGGTTTCGATACCGAAACATCCGGCCTCTGAACCGAAATCAAGTTCCTACACAGAGGAACAAGGACTGTCCTCACAAATGAAAATACATACATTTGGACAGGAATGGAGCCAGACTACACCCAAAGAAGGCTCCACATCCAAAAAGAAACGGGGAAGATCAGCACTCTCCCTCCTATTAGAATGAAACGCAAACTTGCCTTCCAGGAGAAAGACAAGCTGCCACAGGCAAAGGTGGCTAAACAAGTAAGCCTGCCACCGTCTCCACAACGCTCGCCGCAAACATCACCGGTAGCCACTCCACCTATGATGCAATCCTCGATTCATACAGGGATGAGTCAAGATGACCCTGACGCGTGGGACCTTTATGATGCGCCAGTGTCAGATAATAGTCCTGACTGTTATCCAGCTAGACCGTCGCCACCAGAAGATAGTACAGCCTACGCACAGGTGGTGTCGAGGGCAGCGGCATTTCATAATGTCAGCCTGCATGCAGAGCCCATTGAAGACGACTTTCTATTTAATACACTGTCGTCCACACACAGCCAGTACCAGAGTCTTCCCATGCTACCCGGAATGCTAAAACACTCCAAACAAGTGTTTGAGGAGCCTGTAAAAGGAAGGGCCATTACTCCAAGAGTGGAGAAAAAATATAAACCACCACCAACAGACCCTGTGTACATCACACAACAGCTAACACCGGACTCAGTTGTAGTAGGGGCAGCTCGCAAGAGAGCGAACTCACATACTTCAGGAGATGCACCACCTCCAGATAAAGAAAGTCGAAAATTCGACGCAGCAGGCAAAAGGGTGGCGGCACAGGCAGCAAACCAGTGGCGTATTGCAAACTCACAGGCTTTGTTGGCCAGATACGATAGGGCTCATTGGGACGAAATGCAACACTTTATAGAACATTTGCCCAAGGAGTTCCAGAAGAGAGCACAGCAAGTAGTAGAAGAAGGACAGAGTATCTCCAACAATCAGATACGGTCAGCAATGGATGCAGCAGACACAGCTGCTAGAACTGTCAACACAGCAGTGACAATAAGGAGACATGCATGGCTGCGTACATCAGGATTTAAACCAGAAATACAGCAAGCTGTGCTGAATATGGCATTTAACGGACAGCAGTTGTTTGGGCTGGAGGTGGACACTGCTATCGAAAAACTTAAGAAAGACACTGATACGGCCAAAGCCATGGGCGCACTCTACTCCCCACAGAGCAAAGACACATTTCGAAAAACACAGTTTCGAGGGGGGTTTCGAGGGCAAAGCACAGAACCCACGACCTCACAAACAAGGCCCACTTATCAGAGCCAATATCTGCGGGGAAGTTTTCGGGGACAATATAGAGGGGGACAGTTCCAAAAAAGTAGAGGGAAGTTCCAAAGCCCCAAAACTCCTCAAAACAAGCAATGACTTCCAAGTCACACATCCCCAACACATAACACCTGTGGGGGGGAGACTAAGCAAATTTTACAAACATTGGGAGGAGATAACAACAGACACTTGGGTACTGGCAATTATCCAGCATGGTTATTGCATAGAATTTCTCAAATTCCCTCCAAACGTCCCACCGAAAACACACAATATGTCAAAACAACATATAGATCTTCTAGGACTAGAAGTTCAGGCATTGCTACAGAAAGAGGCAATAGAATTAGTACCAAACCAACAGAAAGGAACAGGAGTTTACTCTCTGTACTTTCTCATACCCAAAAAAGACAAGAGTCTGAGACCTATATTAGATCTCAGAACATTAAATACCTACATCAAATCAGATCACTTTCACATGGTGACATTACAGGACGTAATCCCACTGCTCAAACAACAAGACTACATGACAACACTAGACCTAAAGGATGCATATTTCCATATACCGATACACCCTTCACACAGAAAGTACTTAAGGTTTGTATTCCAAGGGGTACATTACCAATTCAAGGTGTTGCCATTCGGAATAACAACTGCGCCAAGAGTTTTTACAAAATGCCTGGCAGTCGTAGCTGCACATATCAGAAGGCAGCAAATACATGTGTTCCCGTACCTAGACGATTGGTTAATCAAAACCAACACGCTAGAACGGTGTTCACAACACACAAAGTATTTCATAGTAACCCTCCACAAACTAGGTTTCTCAATCAACTACCCAAAGTCACACCTTCTGCTGTGTCAAACATAGCAATACTTAGGGGCGACAATCAACACAGCAAAAGGGATTGCCACTCCAAGCCCACAAGGGGTTCAGGCATTTCACAATGTAATACAGGCCATGTATCCTAAACAAAAAATACAAGTCAAAATGGTGATGAAACTCTTAGGCATGATGCCCTCATGCATAGCCATTGTCCCAAACGCAAGGTTGCACATGCGGCCCTTACAACAGTGCCTAGCATCACAATGGTCACAGGCACAGGGTCAACTTCTAGATCTGGTGTTGATAGACCGCCAAACATACACCTCGCTTCAATGGTGGAACAGTATAAATTTAAATCAAGGGCGGCCTTTCCAAGACCCAGTGCCACAATATGTAATAACGACAGATGCCTCCATGATAGGGTGGGGAGCACACCTCAATCAACACAGCATCCAAGGACAATGGGACACTCAGCAAAAACAGTTTCACATAAATCACTTAGAACTGTTAGCGGTATTTCTAGCGCTCAAAGCATTTCAACCCATAATAAGCCACAAACACATTCTTGACAAAACAGACAACATGACAACAATGTATTACCTAAACAAACAGGGAGGCACACACTCAACACAGTTGTGTCTCCTGGTACAGAAAATATGGCATTGGGCGATTCACAACCATATTCGCCTAATAGCACAATTTATTCCAGCAATTCAGAATCAGTTAGCAGACAATCTCTCTCGGGATCACCAACAGATCCACGAATGGGAGATTCACCCCCAAATACTGAACACTTACTTCCAAAGTTGGGGAACACCACAATATAGATCTATTTGCAACAAAAGAAAACGCAAAATGCCGAAACTTCGCATCCAGGTACCCACAAGATCAGTCTCAGGGCAATGCGTTATGGATGAGTTGGTCAGGGATATTTGCTTACGCTTTTCCCCCCTCTCCCACTCCTTCCATATCTGGTAAACAAGTTGAGTCAAAACAAACTCAGACTCATACTAATAGCGCCAACATGAGCAAGACAACCTTGGTACACAACACTACTAGACCTCTCAGTAGTGCCTCATGTCAAACTACCAAACAGACCAGATCTGTTAATGCAACACAAACAACAGATCAGACACCCAAATCCAGCATCGCTAAATCTAGCAATTTGGCTCCTGAAGTCCTAGAGTTCGGACACTTAGACCTTACTCAGGAATGTATGGAGGTCATAAAACAAGCTAGGAAACCTACCACTAGACATTGCCATGCAAATAAGTGGAAAAGATTGGTTTATTACTGCCATAATAATCAAATTCAACCCTTACACGCATCTGCCAAAGACATCGTAAGATACTTACTACATTTGCAAAAGTCAAAGCTAGCTTTTTCTTCCATTAAGATACATCTTACCGCAATTTCAGCTTACCTGCAAATTACGCACTCAACTTCACTATTTAGGATACCAGTCATAAAAGCGTTTATGGAAGGCCTAAAGAGAATTATTCCACCAAGAACACCACCAGTTCCTTCATGGAACCTCAACATTGTCTTAACACGACTCTTGGATCCACCTTTTGAGCCCATGCACTCTTGTGAAATGCAATACTTAACATGGAAAGTTGCATTTTTAATTGCCATCACATCTCTAAGAAGAGTAAGTGAGATTCAAGCATTTACCATACAAGAACCATTTATTCAAATACACAAGCATAAAGTAGTTCTACGGACAAATCCTAAATTTTTACCAAAAGTCATATCACCGTTCCACTTGAATCAAACAGTAGAATTACCAGTGTTCTTCCCACAGCCAGATTCTGTAGCTGAAAGAGCACTACATACATTAGACATCAAAAGAGCGTTAATGTACTACATTGACAGATCAAAACTAATTCGAAAAACAAAACAATTATTTATTGCTTTCCAAAAACCTCATATAGGAAATCCAATTTCTAAACAAGGCATTGCTAGATGGATAGTTAAGTGCATTCAAACCTGTTATCTTAAAGCAAAAAGAGAACTGCCTATTACACCAAAGGCACACTCAACTAGAAAGAAAGGTGCTACTATACCCTTTCTAGGAAATATTCCAATGACCGAAATATGTAAGGCAGCTACATGGTCTATGCCTCATACATTTATCAAACACTACTGTGTAGATGTGTTAACGGCACAACAAGCCACAGTAGGTCAAGCAGTACTACGAACATTGTTTCAAACAACTTCAACTCCTACAGGCTGAACCACCGCTTTTGGGGAGATAACTGCTTACTAGTCTATGCACAGCATGTGTATCTGCAGCTACACGTGCCATCGAACGGAAAATGTCACTTACCCAGTGTACATCTGTTCGTGGCATTAGTTGCTGCAGATTCACATGCGCCCACCCGCCTCCCCGGGAGCCTGTAGCCGTTTAGAAGTTGATCTTGAACATTTGTAAATTTGTAAATATATTACTTTAAACTACATTATGTACATACGTATTCACTCCATTGCATGGGCACTATTACTAGCATACACAACTCCTACCTCACCCTCTGCGGGGAAAACAATCTAAGATGGAGTCGACGCCCATGCGCAATGGAGCCGAAATGGGAGGAGTCCCTCGATCTCGTGACTCGAAAAGACTTCTTCGAAGAAAAACAACTTGTAACACTCTGAGCCCAACACCAGATGGCGGGATGTGCACAGCATGTGAATCTACAGCAACTAATGCCACGAACAGATGTACACTGGGTAAGTGACATTTTCCATATACATACACACACACCCACCCCTAACCTGAAATAAGCAAAAGCAACTCCTGACGTGTTTTGCTATCATTATAGCTCTTTAGAGAGTTTCAGCTTTGTCCAGACGATATCGAGTAGGTACTTATAGTTAGGGCCAATTTTTCCCTTTATTTCTGGTGGATTTGTCTAACCATAGATTCTTCAATTCAGATTATCCCAGACTGGATTCTGAGATATTCATAGCAGTGCTCACACATTGCGCTAAGTGGCGTTCTGTGGATCTGCATTGACTCTGTATGACACCTAAAGTATCAGAGCAGAGCCACGTATAAGCTCCACCACTCTGTGCTGACATAATTTATTTTATTTCTGCACCTTCTGACACTGATCCAGAGCTCATTTGGTTTTGTGATGACTCAGTCTTATTTTCGCAGTTTGTTGGGGAACAATGGCCCTCATTATGAACACGGTGGGAAAGACCGCACCGCTGGTGGTGGCGGTAACTACCGCCAACAGGCTGGTGGTCTGGGCCGCCAAATAATGAAGCACATGAAAAACAGGCAGCCTGAAAAACACTCACTGCCAGCAGAGGAGTGTTGACAACGACGGAAGAGTCCGCCCACAGGCCGACTGAGAGGCCCTACCTGTCCAACAAATAATGAAGCACTAGACCGCCGTCCGTTCCGGGGCGTGAACCACCGCCACTCAAAGCCAGGCGAAAACTAACCAAATAAAAGTAAACACTCACCGGAGGCTCAGTCAACACACCAAAGCAGACATGAAGAGAGAGTTGGAAATCATGCCAGTGCTGCTCCTTGCCATATACCTCCGCGACCGCCGACGAAGACGACAACGGTAAGTACCGCAACCTACTAAACAAGGGAAGAAAGGGCACAGTGACACACCCACCCGCTCCACCCACCATCACATCATCACAAGGCATACACACCTGAGCAAGAGGTACTTACCCAGCACAAGACCAAGACAACCTGCCCAAAGTACCCACATATGCACAACACCCCCCCACAATGAAACAAGGAAGCACGGATCCAGAGTGTGCCAACACCAACACTGGGCACACAAACATTATTAAAAATTAGGCCATTGGCCAGTCCATATCAAAAAGGCTTACGGGCCCAAATTGGCCGAACTTGACTCCCACATTTGCACATGGTACTCCACCATAAAGGGGCATCAGTGGGGCAGCCAGGCACCTCAGGGAACAGGGCCAGGGGGTGGCGGGGTGGGGACTTATGTCTGGGAGGCAGGCATGGGCTTACGTTTGGGAGGCAGAGGAGGTTTTGGTTTTGCTTTTGAAGGTGGGGTAACGGGCTTGGACCGGGGGGTTGGCAGATGGTCCAGGGCCAGCACGGGGCTTCTTGTTCACTGGGGAAAGGTGCACGCGAATGGGAAGGGTGGACAGGGCAAGGAGGTGTGCACGTTTAGGGACGAGATGGGGTGGGCCAGTGGATTCAAAAAGGCCTACACAGGATAGGAAACATTTCTTAGGGGCAGTCAGGGTGGACCTGGAGGAAGGTGTGGGAGTGGAGGTAGAGGGAGTAGTTGTAACAGGTGTAGGTGTGTGACGTGGATGCAGGTGCCTGAACAGTATGCTGAGGTGTGGTGGATGTGTGTTGGGTGGGTGTCTGTGAACGTCTGAGTGTAATGGGAGGAGGAGGGGAGGACACAGTGGAACAAGACAGGCTGCCAGTGTGAATGGATGTTGTCTGGGTGTCTGCTAGTTTGGTGAGTGTGCTGCAAGTGTTACTCAAAGTCATTGTGTTGAGTGCAGGTGTAGTGTCTGGGGTGCATGACTGGATGTCTGATGTTGTGGTGACTGCAAGAATGGGGTCAGCAACAGTAAATGAGGGTGCAGTGCTTGTGAGTGTGTGTGTAAAGGTGACAGACAGGGAGGTGGAAGAGCTGGACACAATGGGGGAAGAAGATGTTGGTTTGTGTGCCTTTGTATGTTGGCTGTGTGTATGCCTGTGGTGGGAAGTGTGGTGCTTGTTTCTCTGTGTGCTTCTTGTGTGTTGAAGTGTGTGCATGACTGTCTGAACGTGTGTTTGGGATGGGTTAAGGGAGTGTGGTGCTGGAAGAGGCAGTGGTGGTTGGAGGAGGATGGAAAAACCAGGGACACTGGCTGTCGTCAAAGAGGAGGCCAGAGCCTGAAAAGATTTCTGTAGGCCAGACATGGCACTGTGAATTCCTTCCAGGTATGCATTGGACTACTGCATCTGGGATTCTAGCCCCTGGATGGCATTCACGATGGTTGTCTGCCCTACAGAGATGGTCCTCAGGAGGTCAATGGCCTCCTCCGTGAGGGCTGCAGGACTGACTGGGCCAGGTGATGAGGTGCCTGGGGCAAAGGAGACGCCCACCCTTCTGGGTGAACGGGCACGGGCAACTGGGTGGGGCGCAGCTGGGAGGGCAGTGATGGTATGGGACGGAAGATGTCAGATTGGGTAGGCCCACTAGGGTCTGCCACCACCAAGGAGCTCCCATCGGACGAGGTGTCAGTCACTACCTCCAGTGGTAGTTGCCTCCCGTGGTACTCCAACCCACTGGTCCCCTTGGCGTCGGTAGACTCTGCCTCCGTGGAACCGTGGGCCGCTGTATCTCCACTTGTGGGTGCCACTGCTCCCTCGCCAGATGATGCTGATGTACACAGACAACACAAGAGTAAAGGGGTGGGGAGACAAAACAGGATAGAGAATATTAACATCTGAATGGATGTACATATCCGGTTCACCCATAGTCTCACCCAGCTAAAACACTAACATGCAGCACCTACAGCTATACTCATGGCTATGTCCCTGACTACTGGCCACAACCCTAGTATACAACCATCTCCCACATTACAAAAGGACCTGAAGAACTGCAGACCTGCCCCTTAACATCTAACTGCCCATCAGTCAGAGTTCCTGACACTAGACAGCATACATACTACAGCACCCTCAGACATCCATCAAGGAGTCATTATATGGTCTTGGTACTCACCCCCTTGTGTCTGCTGTGCAGCCTTCAAGCGCCCATCCAAGTCTGGATATGCTACTGCCAGAATGCGGCGCATTAGGGGGGTCATGGCCCGATGACACCCCCTTCCTCATTTGGAAGACTTCCACAGCTGGGCCTCGCAGGTCTTCCTCGCCCAGCCTGCAGGTCCTCCCACCGCTTCCTGCAGTGGGTGCTACGCCGGTTGTAGACCCCCAGGGTCTGCACTTCCCAGGCTATGGCCTGCCAGAGTCCCCTGTTCTGATAGGCGCTAACCTTTAGGGGACACACATAAAAGAAACGCTGAGGGTCAGTAAAAGCACCTTTGATACCGCTGTCCATACGTCCCCTATGGGACGACACTTAAAACGGCATTCCAGCACCTCACTCATGCTGAATGTCATGCATTAAACGGCTGTGCAGTTACAAATCGTGCATACAGCCATCCACCACCATCACACACATCCATGCACCCCATCCGCCTACACACCTGCACCTCTGATCGACCATATAACTTGGCATACAGGGGTAGGACCCTGTACACCAGCTTCTCCAGCTCCTCCGTGGTGAAGGCCGGGGCCCTTTCCCCTGTGACTCGTGCCATTTCCAAGACCAGAGTCAGGACACAGCAGCACACTCAGTGGAGTACTTGCATGCACAGAATACGAGAGTCAAGTGAACCTGGGGTGACGAAATGGCGTACGCTCCGCGGCGGTGTGCACCATCACTGCCGGCGGCGATCATGATAGGGCCATATTCCCCATTAACAATCATGTTAACCAATGAATGGGTGCACGGCGGTGAACACCGCCTTACGCCATTACGACAACCGCTAGCGGTATGAGGCCACTTCCACTGCTACATATCTGGATGACAGGCGGCTGACGTTTTGCAAACTACTACGCAGTTATTATGTGGTCATGGGCCCCATGCAGGCCCTATGGACCCCAGCCCTCAAACGCATGCCCAACATACTTTTTACTCGCCAAAACAGTCCAGATGTATCAGTTAGGACATGTCACTCCAGTTTAACATCCTACAATGCTTATGTGTCACCTAAATGTTTGACAGCAGTGTTGAATACACAACATGTTGTGCAAATGAATTTGTGTCCTCCTAGGTACAGACCCATGTGGTGAGGGAGGGCCCCATCTTTTTACAGACCACTTGTTGATTTGGAGACCATGGTGGAACGTCACATCATTGTCAATTACAGACTCACTCGTGCTACTATTCATGAACTTTGTGCATTACTGGATCCAGTACTGAGACCGGCTAATCGGACTCAGCATGTCATCCCTACTAAAGTGCAAGTGCTCCTTGCTCCATTTCCTGGCCACAGGCTAATTTCAGGTGACAGTGGGCATGGGTGCAAGGTTTTCTCAGCCAACGTTTTGGCTTATCCTGTCTAGATTCCTGGATGCATTTGTACAACACCTGCAGTCATATGTGAGGTTCCCCAAAGTGCTGAACTACCTGCCATCAAGTCAGACTTTTATGCCTTTGCCAACATTCCCCATGTGATAGGTGCCATTGATGGCACCCACATAGCTCTCATCCCCCCAAGAGTTAGTGAACAGGTGTACAGAAACAGGAAGAACATCCACTCCATGCACATTCAATTGGTGTGTACTGCAGACCAATACATCTCAGATGTGAATGCAATGTTCCCTGGATCAGTCCATGATTCATTTGTGCTGAGGAACAGCAGTGTGCAACACAATTGATGGCACAACTACAAGGGGACAGAGGATGGATCATAGGTGAGTGTGTCTGACACTTTTTCTGTACATAGCTGACAGCCAGGCTGTCTGCAACTGAGGGTAGTTAGTTACAGTCATGTTTTGCCCACTTTTGCAGGTGATTCTGGCTACACCAACATGCATTGGCTCCTGACACCAGTGAGGAATCCTAGAACAGATGCTGAGAGGAAATACAATGAGGCCCATGGATGTACTAGGAGGGTGATTGAGCGCACTATATGTCTCCTGAAGGCTAGATTCCGTTGCCTCCATCTCTCTGGGGGTTTCCTGTGCTATGGCCCTGAGAAGGTGTGTAGAATAGTGGTGGCCTGCTGCAAGCTGCACTACGTTTCTATAAGGAAATCTGTCCCCCTTTTGGAGGAGGAGGGTGCTGTATAGCCAGACCAGCTTCCTCAAAGAAGGGATGAGAGTGATGTTGATGATGTAGAGGGGTAATATGTACACTCCAGGAACCAACTGATCCAACTATACTTCCAGTGACTATGAGGTACTGTTCGCTGATGATGTTGTCTGTACTGCATACTGTCAATCTGACTGATTCTCTATGGGGGTGTGGGGTCTGTAGCCATTTACACTGTAATATGAATTTCAAGTGCCATGTGACACGATAAACAACTTGTTAGACATTTCTGTTAACTCCACACCATGTTGTGAGTGGGGTGCAATTCCTGCAATAAAGGTCTGAATATAGAATTTAACTGGCAAATGCACTCACACTTCTGTTTGATTCAACATAATGACAGGGGACATTGAAATTTGTGTACATGTGTTTTAATAGGTGTCAGAGATGCATTTGTACTCTTTACAGTGATGGGAGTGGGCTGATGGTAGGTGTCCATACTGGCTACATGGTCTCAGCTATTGGTGGCAGTGGTTATTTGTCCATCTATACTTTACTAGTTGTTGAGTTGCTTTTGGCCGGTGAGGATGGTGGTTCAGTGGCACACTTGGGAGACAATTCGTGTCAGTCACTTTTTTGACGGTGCCTTGGTCTTGGCAGGTGTACCAGTGCCATATCTGGGTTTGAGGGACCGTTTGAGTGTCTGCTGTTGGGCTGTAGGGGTAGGGGTGCTGGTCTCCTGTGTGTCCTTAGACAGTGGCACCAGTCCAGTTGCTGCTGATGATGTTGATGGCTGGTCTGTATCGTGGTCTGTGGTAGGGGCTTTGTGGTTTGTGTGAGTCTCAGGCTAGGTTGGGAAGTAGTGCAGCAGCGCCCTTGCAGTAGTGGCTGTGGACGCATGGAGCTGTTTCCACTGCTCCATGGCCTCTTGGTGGTGTGCTATCTGCAGCCTTTGATTTTGCTCCTGGGTGGCCATGATCTGGCTCATCCTGTCCTGGGTATGGTGTTATGCTCCCAGGACCTCAGAGATCACCTCCTGGGGTGCAGCATCCATCCTTTGGCCTTCCCGCTGGCCCACTGATCCCCTCCCACTGGGCCTAGCTTCTTGTGCCTATGTCCTCTGCGCACTTGTACCACTTGTACTGGGGCCCTCGTCATCCTGCCTGTTGGTAGGTGGAGACTGTGGCCTCTGTACTTGTGTTCCACCAGTCTGTGGCCTGGATACACTGGTGTGGGGTCGTTTGCCATGTGCTGATGTTGGTGGCTGGGTGGTAGGGGTGTCAGTGGTGTTCTGCGTGGGGCTGCTGGATGGTGACAGTCCAGTACTGTGTGATGGGCCAGGGCATTCCTCACTGTCCAGAGCTCCCTCTCCGGTGTCCTGAGTGGTGCCTCTGTTCCCATGTGGGGCACTGGCACTCCTTGTCCTTTCTGTCAGGGTGGCATGGGTCGTGGTGCCTGTGGGGGCGAATTGACATGTATATTTCATTTACAAAATAAGATGGGGTGCACAGAGTAGGCCTATTTTGTGCAGGTTTTCCACTGTTGGGCTATGCAGGGTCCTTTTGTGAGGTTGCCATTGCATTTAGCATGGGATGGGTGCATTGTGGGTTGTGTAGTGCCAATATGATACCTTGCAGGGGTGGGTGGCTGTGCACAGGGGGAGGGATGTGGACCTGTTAGTGGGTTTGTGGGAATGCAAGGTGACTGGATGTAGTGATGGTGGGGTGTGGTCCTGGTGGTAGTTGGAGGGGGGAGGTGGTGCATGCATTACAGGTGTGGTGGATATAGGGTAATTGTAGATGACTTATCCGAGTCCATTCCAGTGAGGCCCTCAGGGTGCACGATGGCCAGCACCTTTTCCTCCCAGTCGGTGTAGTCGGGGGTGTTGGTGGGGGGTCCTCCCCTAGTCTTCTGGACTGCAATGTTGTGCCTCCATGCCATGGACCTCACCTTCCCGCCAAGTTTGTTCCATCTCTTAAGGATGTCGACCCTTGTGCGTGGATGGTTTCCCACTGCGTTGACCTTGTTCTCTATTGCCAGCCATAACTCCATCTTCCTGGCGATGGGTGTGTGCTGGACCTGTGCACTGAATATTTGTGGCTTGACCTTGAGTATCTCATCCACCATTGTTCTTAACTCCCTTTCTGTGCAGTGTGTGTGCTTAGGGGGTGCCAAGGTGTGTGTTGTGGGTGGTGTGGATACTGGTGAGGGTGCTTTTGTGTGGATGGGTGTGTGAGTTGTGTAATGCATTCAGCGTCTGCTTGTAGTGTTGTCAGTCTGGCTTCTATTTGCGATGCAAAGGATTGGGGTGTGTGTATGTGAGTGTTTTATAGTGTTGTGGATGTGTGTCAGGTGTAGGGTTTCAAACTAGCCAATGTGTGCATTTCTTGCTGTTGGGTCCCATTGCTGGCCGTGGCCGTCTGTACCACCAATGGTGGTTCTGCATCCACTAACCGCGTGGTGATTTGTGCATCATTATTTGGAGGGTTGGGGATTTGTGTGCTCAGCAGTGGCGGGGTAGGATGTGCAGCCTTTCCGCCGACAAGGCCCTGGCGGTGGCTGGTGCTAACAAAAATATTGGCGGGTACTGTTTTTGGCATTTTTATATGGCGGGTTTCTGTTCACCACCAATGGCGATATACTGTTCACCGTCACCACGTTTACCGCCATATTCATAATGACCCCCAATGATCCCACCCAAACCAAAAGGATTCAAGCTGTGCTCCGATTGCATAAAGCTTATATCAGTCAACGACCCATATGAGATGTGCCTATTGTCTGTGGGTTCCTGGCTCTACTTGAAGTGTTTCCCCAAGCACCCAAAGTCAATTCAAAGCCAGGGAGCGAAGTTGTATGTCACCGAACACAAGAAGTGGTTGTGGCCTTCATGTAGATCCTGATCCCACCCCAAGTCACCGGCAATCCCTATGACCAATCCATCAAGGGGAGGCTGGTGCAGATTTTCACAGACCACACCACTGGTATGTAGTACTGCAACAAGCAGAGTGGAGTTGAGTAGGGTCCTGGGTCCAGTGCCAGGACATCATCTTTCTGATCACCAGTCACATGATGAAGTCTCTGAATGCCAGAGCAGACAAATTCAGCTGACGTTGGCCGGCAAATCACAAGTTGCACTTGTACCCCAAGGATCCCAAGGTGTGGTGCAGGACATCTTCCACCAGTGAGTAGAACCCTGGCTAGATTTGTTTCTCCACTGCCGAGAACGAGCAGTGTTAATGATTTTGCAAGATTGAGGAGATTGGTCCCTAACAGGCAAATCTTTTGAACATCATTTGGTTTGCTTTATCTTTGGTCCAGTAAGACCTTGAAGCCAGAACTGTAAAAGGTTATTTGTCAATGCTTTTGTCCTTTCTGCTTTTACCGAAACAAATGTCCTTGTTTCTCTCACCTGTTGTAATGAGGCTTATTAAAGGTGTGACACATCTGTTTCCCCGCAAAAAAAATTTGATGCCACAGTGAGACCTTAATTTGGTCTTAACATTCCACATGCACACGACTGTTGAGACTACGTGTAGCTTTTTGCTGTTGTCTCTTAACCCTGAAAACTGTTTTCCACATTGCAATTATGTCAGTTTGTTGCATGAATGAAAAGTAGCCACTGTCAGTCCAACCACACTTCACCATGTTTTTGACTCAGTTCCATTGTGGGAAAATCATCACTTGACCAGGGTTTTTTGCTATCCCTCACCCCCTCAAAAGAGGAGAAAATGCTCCATCGATTGGACCCCAAGAGCTTTTAACTTTTATATAAATCGTGCTAAGAACTATTGAGTGGACAATCAGCTTTTCATGGATGTTCCATGGAGCAAAGAAAGCAATGCATGCACTAAAGAGCAGATTGCAGAGGTGGATAATGCTTTTTATTATGATCTGCTACTCAGTGGCCAATACCGTAAGGTATGAGAGCCCATTCTACCAGGGCCACTAGCAAGAGGTGCCTATCCTTGACATCTGCTAGGCTGTGACATGGGCATTGATGCATACATTCATGAAGCACTTCTACTGTGATAGGTAGGTCTGGCAGGAAGGACACTTAAACCCTCTCGGTTCCGCAGACTTTTTGGTCCTCTCCAGAGACCTTCCTCTTGGAGGAGCTACTGTTTGGTATCTGTTGTGAGTTAAGGAATCTGTGATTAGAATTATCCATCAGAAGAAATCATTCATGTTTGGTAACACTACTTGTGGTGGATACTCTATCTAACTGCAATACCTCACTACCCACCCACCTCCCCAGTTTGTGGTGTGGCCTCATTTTAACATCTAAAAAGGTTAGAATATTACACGCTCTTACCACCAATTATTGACGCTCTGGGTGTGAGGGTGCAGGAAGAGAAAAGACTTGAAACTGATGTCAGCGCTCTGGAGTGGTGCTTATACGCAGCTCTGCTCTGTCACTTCCAGGAGAGTATGGAGGCAGGGTGGAGCAGCATGGTGCCACCTAGTGGTGCACATAGCACTGCTATGAAAAATTCCTGTAACCAGTCTGAAACTTGGGGGATAATCAAAGGTGAGCAGTCTGTGATTAGGTAGAAAGAGCGGTACTGCAGGTGATATGCATTTCAGTGAAAATATATGATTGATGTTATTCACTGAAAAAAACCTCAGAGGCTGAGTTACGATTCTGGCTTGCACACGCAAAATCATTGACATTTACCAGGTATGGTAGTCTACGCGTGCCATAACCCACGTTGCCTATTGTGTTTTGCTCTTGATAGACTTCTTTTTTCTTATGCCGTTTTAAAATCAGTGTTTTGTTTTGTATTTTCTGCATAATTGGGGAAGGGAGGTCTGAGATATGGCATATGTTGTGTGCATTGCATACCATAGCTGGCAAATTTTAATAGTTTTTTGTTTGAGCCAGAACTATAACTAATTTCTTTACTGTGTTTCTTAAGTGAATTTCAGTTTTTTTTTTTTTTAGAAGACACTTTTTTTCCAGCCTGCTATATGGGGCTTTTGACATTGTGTAGCAGGGGTAGTTTTCAGGGCCTACATTAATCTGCTGTGAAAAAGCAACCCACACTGTTCAAGGCCCTTTGAGGTAATTGTTCTGAGCTACTAGCAGTTGGTGCTTCAGGAGTGGTTAGCTACCTAAGATGGTGGACAAACTACTGTAAGACTCCTGGAGGGTGACCTGGAGTTCTCATCATCCTCTGACATCCTGTGCAGTCTGCACTGCGGCTAGTTATTTCAGTCACCGCACATCTCTTGCTGTGCTACCAACTGCAAAAACTGAGTGCAGGTGTGGGAGGTGGCCGCTAATAGTTCCATGTGTGCCAAGTGGCAGAGTGACTGAGGAGGCCGAGCCTGGGTCACGCCTGCTGGCTGTGATCCCGCTAAACATTCCCTGGCCCTTCCTGCAGGAGACTTGCCTGACGCACTGCTGGGACCCCCCCGTCTCCCCCACCACCTACCACCCCTCCCCCCCACCCCCCCCCCCCTAATGATCTCCTGTTATTGATGCATTGCATGCCTGTGTTGAGACCAGGGCCCTCACACGCCGACCTGCACGGTCCTGCGACACCCCAGTGGGTGCCTCCTTGAGCGACGGGTAGCGGCTCCCAGGTGCGGCTGTCTGGCCATGCCTGCTGCCTCTGAACTGATGGTTCCCCGACTCAGCTGAGGAGCAGAGTGTGGCATGTGCCTGTGCTGCAGCAATATTGCAGGAGCCTGGGCTTGTTCCAGCCTCCCCGCATGCTGGAAAAGACCTGATTTTGCCACCTCTCGCTGCCGGACTGGCCCTGGTATGCCTACACAGCAGGGACTGCCTTACCTGGGTGACTCGCTTGCTGTCAAGTGAGTGGCGGGGTCTCTGGGGTGCTGCCTTCTGGGGCAGGGTTAGAGACCTAGTTCCCATTGACATCCTCTGCCTGTAGATTTGTGGTCCTTGCTGGCCCTTGTGATACAATCGGAAATACTTCTTTGTAATTAAGACTACCTCGTAGCTGCAGTGGAGAACTGGTCTTGGGGGGGTGGGGGGGGGGCACATGCCACATCATTCTAAAGCCCTTCTTGCTATGCATACAGGGTTCATTTTGCCTCTTGCAGCTTTCACCATTAAGGGAGCTCCACTGTTGGAACGATGCCCGAGGTCTTATCGCCTGGTGCTGGAATGGCTGCCTCCACTCCTGGTCCAACGTCTGCAGGAGCGTGATCCTGCCTTCTTGTTTCTGGATTTCACAGTATATGCACCTAACATTTCTCTCATAAAAACACTGAGAAGGATGGAGCCTTCTCCTAGGGGTGCGGCAGGCTGACCCATGCGAAACCCTGCTGGTACACATTCCCCTGTTGGTCCTGTCAGTGTTAACTCTGTGATGTAATTGTATGAAGTGCCGCAGTACCTACACATAGTGGTTGGGCTCACCATCTGCTGTGTACAGGATTTTCTGAGCACTCGTCTTAACTAAACACACCAGTCCATATACAAAGCCAAACCCCTTTTCTGTTAGAACAAAGCCTGGATGTTGCCCCCTGTGGAGACTGTGGTGTGCACAACCCCTATTCACAACGTTAAGTGTGACACGTTATTGTCTTTTCCTATCTTGCCATGTAGCCTGCTACAAATATAGTAGTAGGTCATACTAAGAGCCACAAAGCAGGCTCCTTCTCTGAGCCAGGACAGTATTCCATCTGGATCTGTCCACTCTGACGGCTTGCCAAGCCGTGCAGGAGTTGACTTTATTCCCCCACAGTACCCAATCAGGGGCCAGACAAGTTGGACCTTATCCTACAAGAAATCCGGGACTTCAGGGCCGCTATAGAACATCGCACTGGCTCGCTGGCGTCAGACCTGGGTCTGCTCTGATATGATCACCTCAAGCTTGAGGATAGGGTCAAAACAACAGAAGCAAATGTCAAACTCCTGGTCCCCCAGCAGGCTACTGATTCCACTGAGATAAGGACTTACACTCTCAGACCCGTCTCCTGCATGATAGAGCCAAGGACGCTGATGAAAGTGTAGGACCTTTCAACTGCGCATTACTGGGATACCTGAAGGGACGGAAGGATCCGACCCAACCAAATTCATCGAAAACTGGAAGGAAACTACATTGATGTCACAGGGCCTCCTGGACCTGTTCACAGTGGAGAGGGCCCATAGAGTCCCCGCTCGGCTACTGACCCCTGGTGTGCCCCTGAGGCCTATGGTAGCACTCATCCTGAATTCTAGAGAACAAGATAGTGTCCTACAGAAGGCTTGGGAACATGCACCGCTAATTGTAGACAACTCAGCTGTCTCTCTTTTTCTGTATTACACCTTGGCAGTCCAACGAAGAAGATCCTCAGTCTTGGCAGTGAAACGCCAACTCCAAGAGGAAGGCTTGACCTAGGCGTTGCTATTCCCAGCACGACTCAGGATAATGCATGAGCAGAAACCTTTCTTTTTCAATACCTCCAATCAGTATGGGACTAGTTGCAAATGCACTACCCAAGTGATCCTCGACCCACTTCCTCTGGGAAGGCGCAAGCCCTACCGGGCATGCCCGCTCCACTGGGGGCAGAATGACACCCAGAGACCCTCTTCCGGGGCAACCCCGTCCCCTCAACAAGCATTGGAATACCTATGTGTGGTGCTAGCCACAATGCCCTCATCCAAGCAGCATCGCCTTTCACATTCTTCATCCGGCTCCTCCAGTAATATACCATCGGATTCTAACTTGAACGCTAGTGTGGCACTGTTCCCTACTGTTGGAAAGTGTATTTGAATTTCTATCTTTTATAAAGCACTTATAAAAAAGGCTTCAAAGCGGTAAGATAACATATCAGCACATCAGGAGAGCCAAAAAAAAGGCAACACCCCCTAGGAACTTCACTCCAGCTAAGGAGAATTAAAAAGGCAAGTTTTAAGCTGTTTGCGAAACAGTAGATATGAATGAATCAAACCTGATCGGTTCTGTTAGGTTATTCCACAACCTTACTGCTGCACATGAAAAAGCCCATTCCCGCACCCAAGTCTGCTCTTACGAAACCTAGGTACCGCCAGTTTTTTGTGCCTAACAGATCTTAATGATCTGCTAGGTCAGTGAACTGCTCTGCCTCCCCACAGCTCCACCACTACGTGGAAGCCCGTCCTGTCTTGAACTCTGACCTTGGTCAGAAGTTAGATGCCTTTCTCCACCCACTTCTGCCTGTGCCTCATCCCAGGTGCCTAGTGGGAGAGCTGTGCTCTTCTGCTGGGCTGCCCTCTGCCCCTTTTCTTTTTCTTTTACTTTTTTTTCCTTAGTGTGCTGTTTTTGTCCCTTTCGCTTCTGCGCTTTACTCTTTCTTTGCCTATTTCTCTTTTCTCCTCCTTTTTCATTTTAGTGTGCTGTCTTTGTGCCTCTTTCGCTTTCTGTGCTTCCTTTCCTTGTTTTTCCCCCCACTCCTCATATTTTCTCTCTCTCTCTCTCCTCTCCCCGCCGCTGCTGCCCCTGCGGCCCCCCCTACTCTCTTGCATTCTCCCTGCCGCTACTGCCCCTGTGGCCCACCCTCCCTTTTTTTGCCCCGGTCCTGCTCTCGCCTCCCAGCTGTCCTCTCCTCCTCCTCTCTATTTAATGGCAGCTGCACGCAGTGGGCGCGCCTAAGGCAAGCCCGCAAAGCCCATCCGCGCCTGTCCGAAACCCGACCGAAAACCAGCACCAGGACCGCTTGACCTCTCATCCTCCACCGCTACACGCCAGCAACACTCATCGCTCTCAACCTGGGACACGACAACAACTGTAAGCAGGCATCACCAAGCAACACCAAGGGACCCTTCACCTGACGCCACTGCAAATTCACCACCCTCGGTCACTAAAGCCCACCCTGAGGACCCACAAAGCAGAACACCGCCTCCATCCACAGGCATGCCATCGAACTCTGGAACCTCATTGACATCCTTGGATGTCGCCTTCCTCACAGAAACATGGCTTTAACCCCTCCTTGGCCCCAGACACCGTCATCGCCATCCCAGATGGCTACAAGATCATCCGCAAAGACCACGCAAACCGCCCCGGGGGGGGCATCGCCATCGTCCACAAAGAGTCCCTATGCCTCGCCACCAGCACCGAAGACTCAACAACCAACATGGAACACCTCCACTTACAGATTGGAACCAACCCTAACACCACTCTGCGGGCACCCTCCTCTACAGGCCGCCGGGCCACCACCCTCCTTTCTGCGACACCATTGCTGACCCAGCCACCACCCACGTTCTTACATCCAAGGACTATATCCTACTGGGGGACCTCAACTTCCACCTGGAAAACTGAAACAGCAACTCCACCACCCTGATCGAAAACCTCGCCAACCTCGGACTCCAGCAACTCATCACCGCACCCACTCACTCAGCCAGTCACACACTGGACTGCATTTTCTCCGCCAGCAACCACGTCTCGTCAGCCACACCACCGAACTCTAATGGACCGACCACCTTTGCATTGACTTCACCTTTAACAAACCCATCTGTCACCACCACGCTCCCCAACTTCCTCGCAGAAATTGCAACAATGTCACTGAGGCCCAGCTCACCACCAGCCTCAGTGCGACAGCCCCCTTCCCGAATCCGACAACATCAACACTGCTGCACACAACCTCCACAAATGGATCACTGACTGCGCCAATATCCTCGCCCCTCTTAAGACACACCATCACAGAAGCACAGCTAAGAAAGCAAACTGGTTCACCCCCGGACTCAAAGAATCAAAGCAGGCCTGCAGACCTCTAGAGAGGAAATGGTCGCACCGACAAGACCCCCGCAAATCACGAAACCTTCAAAAAACACCGTCAAACATCACTATCAGCTCATTAGGACCACCAAAAAACTCACCCTGCAACAATGCATCAATAAAAACGCCCACAACATCAAGGAACTTTTCACCATCATCAAAGAGTTCACCAACCCCAACTCCAACTCCACTGACATCCCCCCCGTCGCAAGAACTCTGCGATAACCTTGCCACCTACTTCCCACCGCAAGATCACAGACATTTATGACAGCCAGGGCTCCCACACGACTCTCACCACCAGCCCGTCGACTGTAGCGTCACTACAACCCCGCCCGACCCCTGTCCTCACCACATTGTTAACAAAGCCAGCGACATCATTGCACCCAAACTCCGGCATACCATCAACCGCTCCTTCAAAACTGCCACCTTCCCAGAGAGTTGGAAACACACAGAGATCAAACCTCTTCTGAAGAAACCCACCGCCGACCCAACAGACCTCAAAAACTACCGGCCCATCTCCCTGCTCCCCTTTCCGGCCAAAGTAATTGAGAAAGCAGTCAACAAACAACTCACCGCCTTCCTGGAAGCCAACAACAACCTGGACCCCTCTGTCAGGATTCAGAAGCAACCATAGCACTGCCCTCCTCGCCGCCACAGACGACATCTGAACCCTCCTCTACCGAGGCGAGACCATTGCTCTCATCCTCCTGGACCTTTCTGCCACCTGCAATACAGTGTCACACGACACGCTATGCACCCGTCTCCGTGACGCCGGCATCTGAGACTCGGCTCTGCAATGGCTCTCCTCGTTCCTCACTGGCAGAACACAGAAGGTCTGACCTCCTCCCCCGCCCCCCCCACCCACCCCCTGCCCTTTTCTCTCGGAAGCCACTGAGATCAGCTGCGGCGTCCCCCAAGGATCCTCGCTGAGTCCCACCCTCTTCAACCTTTACATGACCCCACTGGCCACCATCATCAGAAGCCACGCACTCAACAACGTCTCCTATGCCGATGACACCCAACTGATAGTCTCCCTCACCAACAACCCAACCACCGCCAAGAACAATCTTCACGAAGGAATGAAAGCAGTTGCCGCCTGGATGAAAGAACTGAACTCGGACAAAATAGAAGTCCTCATTCTCGTCCCCACACTCTCTGCCTGGAACTATTCCTGGTGGCCCTCGGAAGTGCCAAGGCCCCACTCCCACTGGCCATGCCCACAACCTCGCCGTCATCTTAGACTCATCGCTCTCATGGGCCGACAGGTTAGCGCCGTCTCATCAGGTTGCTTCAACACCCTGCGCATGCTTTGAAAAATCTACAAGTGGATTCCTACCGAAGCCAGGAGGACAGTCACCCAGGCCCTCGTCAGCAGCTGCCTCGACTACGGCAGTGCACTCTACGCTGGAACCACCGCCAAGACCTGAAAAAGACTACAACGCATCCAGAAGTCCTCCGCCCATCTCATCAAGAACGTACCACGACACAGCCACACCTCCGCCCTTCTGACAGACCTACACTGGCTGCCTATCGACAAGAGAATCACCTTCAAGCTCCTGACCCACACCTACAAGGCCCTACACGACGCCGGTCCAGCCTACCTCAAACACAGACTCTCCTTCTACACTCCCGCCAGACAACTCCGCTCTGCCGTCCAAGCCCTCGCCAACATCCCCCGCATCTGAAAAACCACAGCCGGAGGAACATCCTTCTCCCACATCGCCGCCAAGACCTAGAACACCCTCCCCATCTACCTCAGGCAGTCCCCCACCCTGTCACAGTTCAGGAAGGACCTCAAGACCTGGTTCTTTGACTGATCTTCCGCACCCCCCTACTGTGCCTTGAGACCCTCACGGGTGATTAGCCGCACTTTACAAATCCCTGATTGATTGATTGACTAGGGATGTACCAGCTAAATGCCGACCTGAGATGGTCTGAGCCCCTCTGGTGGAGAGCTTTATGCACTAATCTTACTGATTTCAAGATAACTCTCTTCCTCACCCGGAGCCAATGTATAGATCTTAGGCCTTCTCTAACTGAGCAGGACTTCGGCAGACCCAAAACTATTCTGGCAGCCGCATTCTGAATCACCTGCAGCTTGTTCAAAGAGTAATGATTTGCATTCGAATAGAGGGCATTGCAGAAGTCCAGACGAGAAGTAGTAAGTGCTATGACTGCTGCTGCCTTCAGCTATTGGGGTAAGAACAAAATAATGGTCTTCAAGGTCTTGATAACCAAAAACATGTGCAAACTGTTTTATTTATCTGCCTATCAAAGGTCAAAGCATTATCAAAGACCACACCCAAATTATTTACTATGTTGACTGGCTCTGGGAGCGTCCCACAGGTTTTCGGCCACCAAGAATTTGACCAGATGGAATTCTCTGCTCCAAAAGACATAATTTAAGTTTCTTCACCGTTCATTTTAAGCCAGTTGGCCTTCATCCAGTTGCTGACCACGGCCGTACACAAGATGAATTTTTTGGCCACGTCATCCAAATTATTAGAAATGGAAACAATGATTTGGGTATCGTCAGCATAGGAAGAAACTTGAAAGCCAAAGCAGCACACTAAGTTGGCCAGCGGGCCATGTACAGATTAAAGAGAGTAGGGCTCAATGAGGAGCCCTGAGGGACCCTGCAAGGAAGCTGAAAATGGTGAGCCCTAAATATCCCACAGCTGACTGTAAGTGGTCAGAAAAGATTGTAGCAACTTTAAGGCAACATCCCTCACTCCCACGTGTCTCAACCTCTGCACTAGAACAGATGGAGTAATTGTATCATAGTCTGCAGACAGATCGAGCAAGACCAAAATGGCTGCTCTCCAAGAATCAAGCTGCAGACGAATATAGTCTGCCGTCACTAATAATGAAGATTCTGTACTGTGATTGGATTATCATTAAGGGCAGGTAGGCACCTACACTTAGTAACAGGCCACAATCCCACACTAGGTCCAGTCAAGGTCTCAATAAATTAATCCTTGCTAAACCCTTGGTAGCTTGGCCCTCAAGCAGTTAGGCTTAACTTAGGAGACAGGTGTGTAAAGCATCTGATATCAACAAAACAGTAAATAAGTAAAACACAACACACAATAAAAATCCAACACCAATTTATACAAATAGGACATATTTTTATCTTTCAAATGACACTCAAAGCAAAAAATCCAATATTTGAAACCGGAGATATGAATTTTTAAAGTTCAATGTACAAATGTGTTTTCTAGTGCCTAAAAACAAAATGTGCCAACTGGGGACATCTGGTCATGCTTGACCAGGGCAAAGCCAAACTTTGAGGCTGACACAGATGCAGCCCAAATCTAATGCACTGAGCGGTAGGCCTCGGTCAAAATTTTACCTTCTGACTTAGTTTCTTTTTTGTAGCTTCTTTCATTGTCGGTCGAGTAGCTTCTCTTCAGGATGGCTTGCAATGCGTCGTCGTTGTCTTTGCTCAGCGCGAGGTCCCAGTCAATCCCTGGATGTCTCGTTGACAGGGAAAAGCTCTGTAGCCTCAGCTGGATGGACCTGGAATTTGGGCTGAGTCGCGGTTCAACGTCTCTGGCTTGACTCTCATTGACAGGTCAGTCACCTTGTAAAACTTTTTCATAAATTTGCTCCAAACGTCTGGATCGTCTTCCAGAAGTCCTTTTTTGGGTCCTTGAAGTGTCCACAAACTTGATCCAAGGTTCCAAAAGCTCACGGTTGCTCCTTGGAAGTTGGGCTACGGTTCACAGAATGCACCTAGTCAGAATCCTCAGAGGGCCACTAGACGCTGGTCAGCTGGTCTCTTCTCACAGAACTTGACGCAGGGGGACTCTGGTTAGCTCCTTTGTATTTGTAGCTTACAGGGAGTCCACTCCTGGTGCTGTAGAAGCAAGACAAAGTCCTTTTCTTGGTGAAGCCCAAAGAGTGCAGCTGGTGCTGTCCTTGTGGGTGTAGTCCTTCAGGTGCAGACCAGGGGTGTTCAGCAGGGCAGTCCTCCTTCTTAAGTAGTTACTGGAAAGCGCTGCCGTATTTATCATTGCTTCCGGGTTGGCAAGCAGGGAAGCAACATCCTTTAAAAATCCAACATGGACAAAATATCTCCTTAAGGTTACATCTGGCTGAGCCCACCCACTGGTGTTGTTAAGTTTCCCTAACCATTCCTTCCAACCTCTCTCCTAATCTAATTACTGGGGCTCCTAACTGGCTGGCAGAGCAGTAAATGGGTGAGGTTTCGTTTCTGTCCCAGGTGTCTTTCCCTCCTTTGAAAACCAGTTTGGCCACTTTACCCCCACCTCCTGCTCTACCACCTCCTGCAGCAATTCTTGCCCCACCACATACTTCATTTGTTTCAGCCCAGGCCACTTCACACCTCTTTAAGGTAGCTTGGCTCAAGCTGCCAGAGATTGACCAATCAGGAAAGGGCACTACAGGGCTGATTGTGGTAACTTTCAGAAAGAGTTCTGAACTCTTTCACTGCGCTAGTTATAATAAATCCAACTTTGGCAAGTCGTTGGATATATTCTAACTTTTATTTTGTTATCGAATATGATATAGTTATCACTTTTCTAGCAGAAATGAGACTTAATTATTTAAATAACCCTCCCACTGTGACCCTATTGAGCTTATTTACTACAACTGAGAAAAACTAATTGGGCTGTTTTTCATCACCAGGGCTTATAAAACATCTTCTATAAAGTCCCTGTTTATATTTACACTGCACCCAACCCTTGGGGTGCCTAGGGTGGACTTCAGGGGTGACCTGTGAAATTAAGGTAGTTTGAGACTTTAGGAGTACTTTTAATCCCAAAGTCGAATTTGGGGTAAATTTTATTTTAAAAGCAGGCCTGACTTCCAGAGGACCCCAAACACCACACCAGTGCACCAATGGGTGCCCCTAACTACACTGGGGGGTCCCAAAGCCTACATCCCCTACCATACAGGGAGTGCAGAATTATTAGGCAAATGAGTATTTTGACCACATCATCCTCTTTATGCATGTTGTCTTACTCCAAGCTGTATAGGCTCGAAAGCCTACTACCAATTAAGCATATTAGGTGATGTGCATCTCTGTAATGAGAAGGGGTGTGGTCTAATGACATCAACACCCTATATCAGGTGTGCATAATTATTAGGCAACTTCCTTTCCTTTGGCAAAATGGGTCAAAAGAAGGACTTGACAGGCTCAGAAAAGTCAAAAATAGTGAGATATCTTGCAGAGGGATGCAGCACTCTTAAAATTGCAAAGCTTCTGAAGCGTGATCATCGAACAATCAAGCGTTTCACTCAAAATAGTCAACAGGGTCGCAAGAAGCGTGTGGAAAAACCAAGGTGCAAAATAACTGCCCATGAACTGAGAAAAGTCACGCGTGCAGCTGCCACGATGCCACTTGCCACCAGTTTGGCCATATTTCAGAGCTGCAACATCACTGGAGTGCCCAAAAGCACAAGGTGTGCAATACTCAGAGACATGGCCAAGGTAAGAAAGGCTGAAAGACGACCACCACTGAACAAGACACACAAGCTGAAACGTCAAGACTGGGCCAAGAAATATCTCAAGACTGATTTTTCAAAGGTTTTATGGACTGATGAAATGAGAGTGAGTCTTGATGGGCCAGATGGATGGGCCCGTGGCTGGATTGGTAAAGGGCAGAGAGCTCCAGTCCGACTCAGACGCCAGCAAGGTGGAGGTGGAGTACTGGTTTGGGCTGGTATCATCAAAGATGAGCTTGTGGGACCTTTTCGGGTTGAGGATGGAGTCAAGCTCAACTCCCAGTCCTACTGCCAGTTCCTGGAAGACACCTTCTTCAAGCAGTGGTACAGGAAGAAGTCTGCATCCTTCAAGAAAAACATGATTTTCATGCAGGGCAATGCTCCATCACACGCGTCCAAGTACTCCACAGTGTGCCTGGCAAGAAAGGGTATAAAAGAAGGAAATCTAATGACATGGCCTCCTTGTTCACCTGATCTGAACCCCATTGAGAACCTGTGGTCCATCATCAAATGTGAGATTTACAAGGAGGGAAAACAGTACACCTCTCTGAACAGTGTCTGGGAGGCTGTGGTTGCTGCTGCACGCAATGTTGATGGTGAACAGATCAAAACACTGACAGAATCCATGGATGGCAGGCTTTTGAGTGTCCTTGCAAAGAAAGGTGGCTATATTGGTCACTGATTTGTTTTTGTTTTGTTTTTGAATGTCAGAAATGTATATTTGTGAATGTTGAGATGTTATATTGGTTTCACTGGTAATAATAAATAATTGAAATGGGTATATATTTGTTTTTTGTTAAGTTGCCTAATAATTATGCACAGTAATAGTCACCTGCACACACAGATATCCCCCTAACAGAGCTAAAACTAAAAACAAACTAAAAACTACTTCCAAAAATATTCAGCTTTGATATTAATGAGTTTTTTGGGTTCATTGAGAACATGGTTGTTGTTCAATAATAAAATTAATCCTCAAAAATACAACTTGCCTAATAATTCTGCACTTCCTGTATACTAGGGACTTATAGGTAGGTTGTCAGAGCCAATTATAATTATGCCTAATTTGCATATGCCATTTTAAACAGAACAATGGCCCTAGGACTGGTTAGCAGTGCCCAGGACACAATCTGGGCCAAAAAACACCAGTATCAGTTAAAAATGGGGGCAAAAAGTGAAGGGACTTCTGCAATCAGCCCATTTTTTTCACCTCCAACATCAGCTGCTGTCATATAACTTTGTCTTCGCCACTGGTCGTATTCAGTAGCGTCAGTATCCTTTTGATAGCATACTGGCTGAATATTTACATCCTCTTGGTTTGATTATGATGTTAAAACTGTTGAAATGCCTGTATATTGGGTTATGGATGTGCTTTGGTTGCAGTCTTGTTAATATATGTCAGTTCCTGGGTCTCCCTAGGCAGCCACTCTCTCTTCATGCCATTCTTTTGCTCATTGTATTGTGTGTTCGATTCATGTACTTCCGACCATGGTAGCCTACATTCAGAGCAGTTGTTACGGAGTATGTCTTTTGGTATTATGTTTGTTATGTCCTATCTCTATTACAGAAATGCTGACCGCTAGCACTTCCTATAACATAACAACATGGAATGTCAGGGAGATGGGCACAGCACAGAAACAACACAGAATATATGCCCAAATCGGTTGTCATAGGGCCCCAGTAGTTTATCTACAAGAGATACATCTCTCCTCTATGGAGGCGCTGAAACTCCACCACAAGTGAAGGGGGCAGTTATTTGCTACCACCTTTTCAGTTTATGCATGGGGAGCAGCTCTGTGGATCCCAGCTGGTATGCCGTTCGAAGCACTAGTTTCCAAGATAGACGCTCACAGCCTTATGTGCTGGTGCAGGGGAACCTAGATGACAGATCATTAGTACTGGGCAGTGTGTATGCCCCTCAGTACAGAACAAGACTGCTTCCTGTCACATCTCTCCTGTGTGTTAAGACTGCTCCCATGTATCCTGGCTGTTAGAAGGGGATTATAATTCAGTTCTTGCTACTCATCCTGACCAATCCCACCCTCCCCTTCCCAACGCTTCTCTGTCCAAACAAACTAAAGCCCTGAGAGACTGGGCCTTCGAGTGGTCCTTGTTGGATGCCTGGAAGGTAATAAATGGAGGAATGAGGGAATAATAATTCTATGCTGCCCCGCACAAGTTACACTGCCGTCTAGACTGCATGTTCTGCCCCACACACCTCATTTGGTACATGTCTCATTTTGTCTTTTGGCAAAACCCTGTCAGATCAAAATCAACTTGAATTGAGCATGTCATGGGGTGAATTCCCACCCTGATTCCCACATGGGCACTACAACCCATGTCAGTTGGAGGACACGGTCTTTAAAGACACGTTGACCACCACCATTACTGCTTATTTTTCAGAGAATTCAGGTATGGCTTTGTTGTTGTTAGTTGAATGGGAAGCTTTTAAAGTAGTCATACATGGCATAGCTATATCCACATCCTCTGGGGCATGACAAACAGTCGTGTGAGATATAAAACAAGTGGAAACTCTGCTGGGCACACTAGAACAAGAGCCAGCACATGATGAGGCCCAATCCAGTAGATTACAGGACTGCCACACTCAGTATGCTGAACTCCTTGAATGTCTCTGAGTATTGGGCTATCATATTTACATGCATAAAATGTAAGCGGAATGTGACAAAATGGATGCATTGCTGGCCTGCTTGATCCGACCACAACTGTCTCCCACCCCCATCCTACCAATATGCACATCAGAGGACACCACGCTTAGGGCTCAGTAAGCCAAATAAAACAGCATTTAGGGAATATTACACACACTTGTACGGCCCTCCCCGTCCTCAGACTCCTGCTGATTTGCACGCCTTCTTAGATGAATTACCCTTACCGCAGGTGCCAAGATCCTGCTATGCAGTATTAGATGCAACACTATCACAAGAAGAACTCCACGATGCGATAACTGACCTCCCTCATAATAAGACACCAGGGCTGGATGGTTTACTGATCAAGTTCTATGCCACCTATGCTAGCCACCTGCTCCCAAATCTAGAAAAAGTGTATAATACCTCACTTGAAAACAGATTCTTTCCACCCACTACCTGCCACGTCCTAGTTACTTCTCTGCTTAAACCTGGCCGAGACCCGACTGACGTCCTCATACAGGCCATTGTCTCTACTCTTGACCGAGTATAAGATATTGAGCAAAGTTCTAGCTAAAAGGCTACTTCTTTCTGACCAGACCTGGTTCATACGGACCAGAAAAGGGTTGTGCTGTGGCGCAGCACCTCTTTAAACATTAGATGACTATATCAGGTGATGGAGGTCGCTAAAATGATTTACCCTGAATGCAGGATGTCTCACCCTGGATCTCCGGCAGGCGTTTGACACCCTTCTCTGGGATTTTATGTTTGCAATATTGGAAACATTTGGAGTTCCCTCATCTTATATTAAGTGGGTGAAATTATTTTACACTAATCCCACTGCCCGCATATGGATTGGTGAATACGTCTCCTCCACTTACTCAATTTTCCAGGGTACCAGACAAGGCTTCCCCCTGTCTCCACTCCAGTTTGTGCTGGCAGTAGAATTGCGGGTGCTGAATATTCGACAGAGGGTGAGTGCTTAGAGCATTCCACAGGGAAAACAATACCATGCAGTTTCTTTATTTCCAGATAACCTTCTAATATATGTCTGTGACCACGCAGTGGATATGTCACCACTCGCCACTACCCTTTCCCAATTCGCTTAGCTCTCAGGACTGTACATTAACTTCAGTAAGTCTTTCGCTTTTTGCAATGGTGTTTCTGTCGACAACATGGAAGTTAGGGGCAAATGCTATCCCGATGGCTCTACTGGGCCACTATTAGAAGTTCTGATACATAGACAGCTACTGACCTGATAGAAGACAACTTAAATGAAATTATTGCCTCCCTCTGCTCACAGATCCTGTTCTGGATTATTCTTAGCTTTATCTGTGGCCAAGCCGCTGGCACTCTCAAAGATGGTAATGCTTCCCCACTTAATATATTTTTTCGTTCACTTACCAGCGGTGGCTCCAATTACATGCTGTCAAGAGCTTAATACTTTGCTTATCGATTTTAATTTGGGGTAATGCAGACGCAGAACGAGCCTTTCTACAATACAACTCCCTCCAAATGAAGGTGGACTGGGTGCCGCAGATTTCAGAGCATACTTTTAGACAGAGCAACTGTAATTTATAGCATATTGGCTCGTGGGTTTTCACCTGATGGAAATAAATTGGACACCACAGGATCTACAAAGTGGTACTTTACATACATTAATGCTGCTGAGAGTGCCTCACCCTCCTTGGTTACCCCTGCTTTTGAATAATGCTCGTATATACTGGAGACAGGCACTGAAATATACAAAAGTTCCTTTACATTATGCCCCCAGTATACCTTTGATAAGGATGCTGACCCACCAAAGGCTGCTTACATACCTTAGAATCCGACTCAGGAATGCAAGAGGAGTTTACACAGTGGGAGTTTACAGATGGCAAGCTTAGGTCCTACCAGGACTTCATCCAAACCCATGAGTAACCGGTATGCCTCTTTCTAGTATATGCTGGGGTTTCACGTTATGTCTGTAAATATTGGGGAACGAGAGGGGATTGCACCACAGACCCACACTTATTCAGGCGGTGCACAAAATGTAGGTGTTTGTTCAAATAGCTATAAAAGGGACTGTGAGTGCACTTGTGAGTATCGCTGACACTCCTTAGGACTCAAGCGAAGAAGGCAAAGGTCGGGTCGTACATGATATGGAATGGGCAACAAGATTACTCGTAACTCCAGTTTCAAAATAAGTTCTCTTTACTTCATAGAGCTTATTTTACACTACAGAAATTGCATAAAATATTGACTGTGCTTTCCCCAGATTGTCCAAGATGCTGCACTGGTCCTGCAGATCTTCTCCATATGTTTTAGTCAGGCGCTGCTCTAAAGACTTACTGGGTAGATGCCACAGCTCTGTAGCAGATCTGGCCGATGACCCTCACTGGAACACTGCTTGCTAGGCCTATATCCTATCCCAAAGAACTCTAAAAGTCTCTCCTGCTTTGTAGACTTGGCCTTTCTATTGGCTTAGATACGGATAACAAGGAGATGGAAATCCCTGATGGCTCCATCGGTGGATAGTTGGCAGAGATCATTTGTACACTGGGGGACAGCAGAGAGCCTGGCACAACGAAGCGAAGAATATCGCAGGCTTCATAAGAAACCTATTTCTATGACATAGGATGCTCTTCTGGAATCATTTAAGTGTCAGACCGTTGATGAGCAGCATCAAGATGGAGGGGACTAGGTCCCTCTTATGCTGTTATTTCTGGCTTCTCAACCTCACGGGCATTCGTATGATTTCACTACTCGTATGGCAGGTTTGAACCTCTTTTACAGGGCAGACATTTTGATTGGAGTGGGGCAGATTGTTTTGGATAGGAGTAGGGCAGATTGTTTTGAATTGAAGTGAGGCAGATTGATTTGGATTGAGGTGGGGCAGATTGCTTTGGATTGCAGTGGCAGTTTGTTTTGTACTGGAATAGATTGTAGTGGAGCAGATGTTTTGGAATGTAGTCGGGCAGATTGTATTGCAGTGGGGTAGACTGGGGTTGGGCGTATTGTTTTTGATTGGAGTGGGGCATATGGTTTTGGATTGGAGTAGGGCAGATTGTTTTGGTTAGAGTGGGACAGAATGTTTTGGATGGGAGTGGTGCATATTGTTTTTGGTTTGCAGTGGCGCAGATTGGAGTGGATCAGATTGTTTTGGATTGAGGTGGTTGCAGATTGGTTTGGGGTAGATTGTTTTGGATTGGAGTGCTGCAGAATATTATGGATTGGTGTTGGGCAGATTATTATGGATTGGAGTGGGGCGGATTATTATGGATTGGAGTGGGGCATATTGTTTTGGATTGTAATGGGGCAGATTATTGTAGATTGTAATGGGGCAGGTTATTGTAGATTGGAATGGGGCAGATTGTTATAGATTGGAATGGATTGGAATGGGGCAGATTGTTGTAGATTGGAATTAGGCAGATTGTTGTAGATTGGAATGGGGCAGATTGTTTTGGATTGAAGTAGGGCAGATTGTTTTGGATTGTAGTGGGGCAGATTTTATGCTTCTGGAGTGGTACTGATTGTTTTGGATTAGACTGGGGCAGCTTGGAGTTGGGCACTTTAGGGACGGTTTTAGATTGAAGTGAGGGAGATTGGAGTGAGGCAGATTGTTTTAGATTGAGGTGGGGTAGATTGCCTTGGATTGCAATGGCGGATTGTTTTGGTTTGTACTTGGACTGATTGCATTGGGGCAGATATTTTTGATTGTAGTGGGGCAGATTGTACTGCAGTGGGGCAGGCTGGCGTGGGGCATATTGTACTGGTTTGCACTGGGGCAGACTGTAGTGAAGAAAATTGTTTTGTATTGGAATGGGGCAGATTGTTGTGGATTGGAGAGGGGCAGATTGTTTTGGATTGGACTGGGGCAGATTGGGGTGAGGTGGACTGGATTGGAGTGTGGTGCACTGATTTGGAGTGGGGCAGACTGTTTTGGAATGGAGTAGGTATATTGTTTTGGAATGGAATGGGGCAGATTGGAGTGGGGCAGCTTGGAGTGGGGCAGATTGTTTTGGACTAAAGTTGGGCAGATTCCTTTGGAAGGAGTGGGGCAGATTGTAGTTGGGTGGATTGGAGTGGGGAGCATTGTGGTGAGGTGGACTGGATGGAGTGGGGTGGACTGTAACGGGCTGATTGAATTGGAGTGGGGGCATTGGAGTGGGGCGGATTGTTTTAGATTAGTGTAGAGCTGATTGTTTTGGACTGGAGTGGGGCACATTGGATTGGGGCACAGTGTGCTTTGGATTGGAGTGGAGTGGGCAGATTGTTTTTGAATGAAGTGAGGCAGATTAGAGTTAGGGGATTGTTTTGGATTGGAGTGGGCAGATTGCTTTGGATTGCAGTGGCAGATTGTTTGGTTTTGTACTGGGACCGATTGTAGTAGGTCAGATTGTAATGCAGTGGGGCCGACTTAAGTGGGGCCTATTGTTTTGGATTGGAGTAGAACTGATTGGGGTGTGGCAGATTGTTTTGGATTGGTGTGGAGCAGATTGTTTTGGATTGGTGTGGGGAAAATAGGAGTGCGGCAGATTGGAGTGGGGAGAATCGTGGTAGGGCAGACTGGATTGTAGTGGGGTGGATTGAATGAGACTGTGGGGTATTGTAGTGGGGCAGATTTGTTTTGGAGTGGGCAGATTGTTTTGGATTGGAGTGCTACAGGTTGGAGTGGGCAGATTGTTTTGGATTGGAGAATGTCAGATTTTGAGTGGGGCTGATTGTTTTAGATTAGAGTGGGGTAGATTGTTCTGGAGTGGGGCAGATTGTTTTAGGTTTGGAGTGGGGCTGATTGGGGTGATGTGGACTGGATTGGAGTGTGGCAGATTGGACTGGAGTGGGGCAGATTGTTTTGGATTGGAGCCATCTTCCACCAGTACAGTCACTTGTACCTGCTCTAGCACTTGCCTTTGAAGAGATGGAGAAAGATTTACTCACAACCCTCTTTCTTGCACGGATCATTCTCTCTGGTCGTCTGACTCTTACAACCTTTAACACCTTCAGGAGTCCGTTCCCTGTTTTTTGTTTTTGTCCAGACGCAAGTGATTGGTTATTTTTAGGGGTTGGTATATCTTCCTTAATTTCGTGTGCGTAATCACGCAGGATTACCTAAGAATTTTGAAAAGAAGTGTAATTCTATTTTTAGCGCTATTTCTTAGGGAAAAAATGCCAATGAATATCAAGTGTGAGCAGCTGCCTCCTGTTATATTGTTGGTGCTCTACTTGAGTCTGACATTTAGAGGCTATTCTGATTAGAATATGCCTAACTAGACGTTTTATGATTTTTACTTTATTCTGTACTTCTTTATTGATCCTTTATGGTGATTCATGCATAATTCTCCCTTGTACCACTTCTTTGATTCTTTTGCAATAAATATTATTTTCTCTTTATTTCAATCAAGAACTCCTCATGCATCTAATATTTTATTTCCAATCAACTTTGCTGAGTTGTGCTTTTCCTGGTGGGGAGTGTAGTCTCTAACCGCTAGATCAATTGGAAGTTTTGGAGCTCAATTATTCTAATAAATACTGGGGTAATAAAATATTGGGGTTCAGATTAATTGGGGGGATAGGCTCTGTTGCAAAAGTATAGTAGTACACACGTTTGCTTAACCCTTGCAGGCCAGTAAGTATTATGTTTGCCACATAGTTCTTTTTCTCTTATCCAAGTGCTATCACAATATGTAGAAGATAACAATGAATGCCAACTAACTCCCCTCTATATATACAATCCTAAATCTCAAATCATCACAGCCATTCTCAAGCTTGCCCTGTCCGTTGAACCACACATCTTCAAAACGATACAGTAGACACAAGTGCGTATAACTAAAACCGCATTTGTGTAGAAAAGAGGCGTGATTTGAAAAACACACATCACACAGAATAAGCATGAGCATTCAAACATGCCTTGCTTGTGCACCACCTCACACATTTTCCATATAATATAATCTCGAAATGTCAAAGGAGATTTTATGTTCTAACTCTTCTAAAAGCATCCCTAGCTTACACTTATGGATTGGACTGCATGTCTCCGGGTTATACCTGTGTTTTTCACACAATCAGCTTCAGCCACATCCAAAAAACATTATCCTTATGTTTCCCAACATCAGAAACCTTCCCTTTGAACAATGACACGTGACTGAGGTTCCAAACACTTCCTCCTTCCCACTCGAATAGCATTTTCATAAACTTCAATGATGTGTAGGATCAGACCAACACGTTCAACCCTTACCACCTGTCTTTCCTTTCTTGAGTCCCACCATATCATTAATATTCACCCTGTGTTGGTTGCCAGTTCCTTTTCTATTACCTAATGTGTCTGTCATTTTCATTTAATACTCCTCTACTCTACCTCGTATTGCTTTACAGTCCACATCTGCCAAATCATCCATATTTTTGTTCTGATTTCTCAGCCACCAAGGAACAAATAATTGTCAAACATGTTTATCCAGTCTTCCCACTGGATCGCAGGTACACATTGATGTGGAAGAAAACATGGCGGTGCAGTAATTGAAACATGCTCCATAGCGCAAACCCAAACTTAAGCCATCACTTCTCAATGTAAGAACTCTGCAGAGGCGTGAAAATCCCAGACACACACAATAAAAGTCAAGGTGTGCACATCACCGTATGCGCAACAGAAATGCACTCACTGCTGATCCGAGTAGTCTAAGGTGTGCGTGTCACTGTGAAAGGAATTCCACAAATATCCACAGCTGTTGACTCCTTCAGCTGAGGGTGTGCGTGTCACTATGTTCCTTGACACACTGCAAGTGTGCACATCACTGTACAAAGTAACAATGTTCACCCACTCCTGGAAGTGTGAAGAAATTCAAGGAGAATAAAACACAGCGTTTTCCAAGACACAAATTCTGCTTCAGAAGAAAAAAAACGCTCTCACTTTAAATCCACACTTCCCTTTAAGTCCAGAAACACCAGAAGCGACCTCCCCTTTAATTTTTGAGCCAACTGCAAAGCGCTGCCTCCGTATCGCTAAAGACACGCCTCAATCACCAGAAACAAGGTGTCTTCTCCACCGCGTTGTTCCTGTCTCATGAATGCCCCTGAAAAGGGCCGCCTTCATCAACACGCCGTACCTGAAATCTCCGCATAGTCAGGTACGCAAAACACTCCACCAATAATCCGTTGTCAGGCAGGTGATCGCCGCTCATTAGGTCGATAGCCGCTCCGCTTGTCGCCAAACAGTGTTGTACAAATAAGACATGCGAGTCCTGGTAATCTCAATAAGATCTTCTTTAATCAACCTACTTGAGCGATGTCGCGTTTCACACTTGCGCAACCGCATTCCCTTCAGGGCACGAGCGCCCTTGGACTCGAGACAAGTGCTCGAGCTCAAGGAGACCGCTCGTGCATACCAACATAATATAACACATAACTTTTAAAACTCAGACTAAAACTGTTTAGGAATGTTGAATAGAAAATGACAACAAGAATCACAACAAGCATTTACAAGGCAGTAGGTCTCGCATTTACTTGAGTTAGCACTATTGGTGTTGTAAATGCATAACTGGACTTTTCTTGCCCCACCATTCCAGTGGCCCTGCAAGTAACTGAAGGGCTAGCAGGCCTACTGGAATATTATTTCAAACAAGGTCCCTCTGTTGACTGTATGTACATAACTTGCCGCTGTCCTCCACGTCATTGCTCTTAGAAAAGAAATATGTTTGGGTGGCAGGAAGATGAGACATTTTTCATTTCTTTGTAGGTACTAGGAGCAACAGGCCTCTTACTGGCTTGAAACACTGCTCTTACTGTATGGGTTACAGTCCAGGAGAGAGGCAGGTTGGTTGTGTAAATATTCCTCCAATTCAGCTGCCCCATTCATTATCACAAGGAAAGCTTGGGGACTCAGTGAAACTATCTTCGTCGCAGCAATGATTGTTTTTAATGTACTACAACTTTTCTAGTAATGGTAAATATGTGCTCTTATATTAAGTGAACATTTGTGTAACCGTACGTTTTGTGTGTTTGATATATATTTTATTGAACTTTTTTAATTTACTCAATTAAATCAAACTAACCTGCTGGTAAGTGGGCTAACTGGATAGGAGCAAAACTGCCACTTGCTGTGATGTTATCCTGCTGGAAAGATAAGCTGAATCAGGTATCTATAATGAATATGATGCACCGACTACCATAACTTTCTCCATCTCTTGTGTTCAGTCTGCTTTTAAAGGTTGGCAGTAATTTATGATGGTTAGCTGTTCAATTATACCTCTGCTCTTCCACTTCTGATGTACATGTTTACTTTTACCTCATAATGCATTGTTTTGACTTTTTCTAGTTTAAGCCACACCATGAATTGAGCAGTTGTTTGAATGATTAATCTGCTTACCACTCACCCTCTCACTGCTCCGGTCGGGTGCTATGCTAGCTAGAAAAACGTGTTTATAATCTCTCTTGTCTCCTCCTACCAAATGCTTTTTACTAAATATCTATGTTTTTAATTGAATAATTTCTATAACATGGCATCGAGATCGGATTATTCATTTAGCTCCTATTACGTGTGTTTGGCCTATTTCCAAGTATTCTAAATATTGGCAATTACGATATTTGGATCACAGCGAAGTTAAATCATTTGTCCAGGGTCACACAGGGAGGTTAAGTGGGCAAATAGAGATGATGCAGGACTGTGATCTGTGACACTTCAATAGATTGATCAGAGGGGAGTCCAAGATCTTTTTTTAATGCCCAAAGCATTGCCTAAACACATAAGGCCTCGCATCTAACCTTTTACAACTCAACAATAAACAATTTAAATCAAATTTAAAAAAAGTTACATAGCCGCAAGGAGTGTTGGGTAAAACTTCGACAACTGCTTCCTTCCAGCACTTGTTTCACTGTGTCACCCGGTTACTCACCATCAACTGCCAAAGACTTTTCAGCATGCATCAGCAACACTTTAAGGAGTATTGTTTCTTAACAAACAAAAAACCGGCTCCTTCAGAAAGTGATATAGTCAAAGTGCAGCCACGCTAACAAATCCTAATGGCGAAAGGTGGACAGGCCTACTCGGATGCAGAAAGGATCATTGACAGATCGATGCCCTTGGACATTTGTAGGACCCTTGGTTGATTTTCGATTAAAATTCTAGATCAAGTTTTTGGAGGGTCATGCATCACAGTTGAAAAAAGCAGCATTTACTGTCACACAAAGTCACCACTTCTCCAGAGACAAACTATAACTTTCCATCTTGTAACAAAAAGAGTGGGACTGCTCTACATTAGCTTTTCCTCTGTTCTGAAAGTCGCTCTATGTTGCATGTATGTTTTCAAGGGCAAGGCAGAAGAACTGAAATGACAACATGCTCTGTGTACTGTCTGCAGTCCAGGGGCTGTCATGGAAGATGTAAATAATAAACCGGGCATTCTTCCCATTGGCAATTGATTTGACACTGACACACACACACACACACACCCTTTTCATTATAAGGGGGGGGGTAGGAGCACCCTGACTCATATCAGCGGACCATTACCCCTTTGTCTGCGGGTCAACGTAGGGGTTGCTGGCCATGCAGCCACAAATTTCTTCAGTTACCAATACCACTACAGGCACGCAGAAGCTCCAAAGCTCGTCAGCTTGTAGGCTCTCTGGAGCCTTTTTAAAACAGTTTCATGTCTGAGACAGAGCTTAAATACAATTTGTAGGGGGGTTGCGTGTGAACAGAAAGAAGAACTTGAGAGTGGATGCCTACCGTAAAACTTTCCATCCAGTCAGGGGATCCAAGTTAGAGAGCACATCCATTGTAAAGTGCTGAGTGGGGCCAGCAAGCAGCGGCCAGAGGACAACAACAAAACACAAGTTCACGCTTTATTAAACTTCACTGTGGCATACCCTTTTCAGAGTGTGAAGTAGAGAGAAAAGAAACAATGTGACGTAACTGGTAGTCATGCAAAATCGCTCCAATACCGCCAATGGAGTTATCTCTGTCTGAAACTTCAAAGCGCAATGGGACAGAGAAAACAGAAAAAGTAGCACGTCCACAGTAAAACACATCGGCAGTCATGCAATAATACATTTAACAGGGTCAGTCTGCAAGGCGGTAACAAAACCGCCCCAAAGCGAAACAAACATAAAACATTTACAAATGATATCAAAGGATTTTTGAAAGGCAAGCCCACAAGCAAGTGAAAGTGATGGGCATGAGATGGGCGTGGTTAAAAGCTCACAGATGGATAACAACGGGTCGTAAAGCACTAGTGCGCTCAACCTAACAAATTGACTGAGAATACATTTGACTAAACGAGAATGCTAAATCGGAGTACTCACTTTACATTCTGTGTGTTGCCTAATCGAAAGTGGTTTGAATGTTCTTAATTGTTTACTAATATTATTGTAAGCAACATTTTAGTTTATATTAACACCATTTAAATCCACATATAACATGCCCTAAAAGTAAAGTATTGTTTCAATTTATGCAAATCACAGCAATTAAAGTTTTCTGTTATTTTTAATACTTACATCATTGTCTTTTCCACTGTTTACCCTTTGTTTTCCATATTGATTATTAAATATATTGTTTGAAGTGTGTCTTGCTTATTTTGCGTGTCTTTTTTTGTAGAGTGGACTGCGATTTGATAAACGAACTTTGCTGTCAGCACTATTCGGGGCATTCCACAATGTAAGTTGGAGTGGGAAAAGTATTCTACAAAGTTTGGAGTATTTATATAGTTTTGTTGTACCAAGTATACTGCTTACTGAATAAACTTTCTTAAAGCAGCTCTTTAAAAAGTACATGGCCAATCAGATGGAGAGAACTGTTGTAGTTAATAGAAGTGGAGAATAATATAGAGGGAAATTTAGGATCTCAGTGAATTAGGTTTAGGGGCTGTAATAGAGAAACCACAGCTCCTAAAGTTAATGAGCTATATGAAAATTATTATCAGAATAAATGGAAAATAAGTTGAAAGAACCACAGTCATTAGAGCATGTGATCATTAAAAAGAAGAAAAAACACTAAAGGTTTAGACTAGTAAAGGGATGTTTACATTGAAGAAGATTGTTGATTACATTGCAATCTAATAATTGCCATTATTATTTTCAACCTAAGAGAACTCATGGGCATTTCTATTCTTGTTAAAATAAAATGGATATCTCAAGAGAGATGTTCATAGCCGAATTTCTGCAGTGTTGAAAATGTTATACTTTTTAAGCTGTTCATAGTACCTTGCTGCTATTTTTTATGTGTCTTTACATTGGTACATTGAAAAATTCTTCTTCTAGGCATATTTTCTCATTAAATTAGCCCCATTGTTTCCTCATCAATTACCAATCCTAATTCAAGTGCATCTTGGTCAAACACACTGGTGTTGCAGTACTCACATGTTAAAGGTGTGAGTACTTCAACATCAGTCTTGACTGCTCAGTGGGCCCTTTCTAGGAGTTTCTATCCTTGAATTTTGGTAAGGGTGACTCAGGTTGATAAAGTGATTGCCATTAAATTGGGCAAGTGATGCTCATTCTAGCACCCAGTCAGTTCATTTTGTGATATGCAGAATATATTATTGTTATCTTTATTATTATTTTAAAAATATTTGTTTATGGCTTTTTTGTTAATATGCACCAAAAACAAAGAAACAACAGACCGCTGCAAACAGTGTGTCACAGTGCCCTGAACTATTTGGCTTATTTATTTATAGTCTGTATCCACCACTCAGAAATAAACATAGGACAAATCTGGAGTATTGCAAACCCTAGTTCGCGTGTTTTCTCACTGGATCACAATATTCTTTGCTGCATTACAACTTTTCCCATCCAGAAGGGTATGAATAATAACTAGAACTCATCATTTATATGTCCATCCTTGTGCATTGCATGAGTGCTTCCCAAGACCTACTCCTGTGAGAGTCAACACCACTGATTCAACCATTCCTTCAAAATCATCAAGGAAATCCATCCAAATCTGCAGATCTTCAATCACGTATTATTATTGTTAATGAAATGCCCTTTCTAATTCTTTTAAGTAAGCATTTTTTGATCTCAACATTTTAGTTTCATTTTAAAATAGTTTACAAACTGTTAGAATTGGACTGACATAATGGATTTTGTGACCGTAATAATGAAGAGATTTGAAAAGGAAATCCTATATTTTCTGGTATAGAAAGTTGAATCTTTTCCCAGTTCTGAAACTTTTGTTAATAATGAACTGTTAACATATTGTTTGTCCTTTTTCCAGAAATAGTAAAAACAAACCGGTGTTCCAATGTCACGATAAGGTGTGTTGCACAAAGAATGCCTACATCACAGATCTGGTCCCTTCTGCAAAGTCTGATACAGTTATAAAAGACAGAACTTTAATCCACAATGAGGGAGAGGCTCCCCTTGTCATAGGAGAGAGGAACCCTGTGAACAATGAAACCACAGAAGAAAAAACAAACCTCCAGAGTATGTACTCCAAAGACGACAGACTTTGCAACGGAGAAATATTTTTCATTACTGATGTAAGCGTTCTTGCTAATGCTGGGAAGAAAGGTGTATTTTTTTATTGAAATGTTTGTTGGTGTGACAGATATGCAGTTTGCTCATTTTTTTCCATTGATTTGGACATTTTCTTCTATACTTCTGTTGCAGGTATCCATAGATTTGTTTACCTGTGAATTCTTATAATAGAAATGTGGCATTTTTCCATTGTTTTCCAGTCACAATAAATCTCAAGCTATAAAACTGCAGTCCTCCCACATTCATCATTTTGTGCTGTGCCCACTTCAACTCGCATAGCAGAGTTTGTGAATGACCTTGGCCCAGGTGAAGGATAAAGACTGAGCTTGAAATAATCGGGTGTTAATTGATTGTACTTCTTGTTATCTGGTGGTGTGCCTTGTAGTCTAGGCTCTTCGACCACTCGTATCCCAACCAATGCAAGCTTTTAAGACCATTAAAGCAAATAAGCATATCTGGGACATTCCTTAGTTCTGTTTTTTGGAGGTACGTATTGAAAGAACCACAAAAAATTAATAGGTTCTCGTTTCGCAGGCTTTGACTCATTCATACTATGCACACATAACATCTTAATAAACTGTGTCACAGGAAAATTGACGGTCATATATTTGCAATGGCATTGTGAAGACAGTCAAGATTTAGACTCATTGGGGTTGCAGCCTACAAAATTGTCATGCTTCCTTTCTGACTTACTGTGTTATTTGAGATTGGACGAGAGGTGTTGACCGAGATTATATTTTATATTTCTGTCCTGTCCTCTAGTTTGATACCTCAGCTTAAATACACAAATTTATTCTTTGTGAACACAGGATGTGGAAAAGGATAAAATCCGTTGTTTGACCATTAGTGACATGGATGAGCGTGAGTACACACTGGATTACTTGAAGCTGTATCGAATTTGTAATATTAAACATGCCTGGGCCCGAACAATTCACACTTTTCAGGTAAATACTTTAGCCTAATTTTTAATCTTGATTTAATATTTAATATATATGGTTTCTTCATTGGAGGACATTGGCATGCGTGAAGCTTGTCTTTTTGCATTTTGATCATGTTAGATTTTGCTTGAGATGCTGGCTGTAGGTACACATTTGTGGGAATGATCTGTATAGTTTTGTGGCCAAATATGCATTTGTCATGCACAATCACATTTATTTTTCCTAGGTTCGTGTCCTCCAAGTTTAACTACATCTACTGATTCTTCCATTTTAGGTCTCGCCTACACCACTTATTTCCAATCTTTTGATTGCTAAGCTTTCATTGGCTTTCCTTCCTTTCCTGTGTTAGCTCCTTTCTGGTGCATGAACAAGTACATGTGTTCTTCCTCGTGTTTTTGCAACATACTATTTTTTTGTCTTATAAGCATTTTAGTATTATTCCTGGATATGTAATGTGCTTTCATAATTTTAACACAGGCATAGAGCGTCTTAATTATGTTGCTGTCAGCCTATCAGCCGTCTCTATTGAAGCTTTAGTTACTTATACCACAACTGTACTACTCTACGACACTCTACTCTATTCTACTCCACACCACTCTGCTCCACCTTCTGCCACTCTACACCACTCTAAGCCACTCTGCTCTAAGCCACTCCACTCTGTGCCACTCCAATGTACACCACTTAGATCTACAACACTCCTCTCTATGCCATACCACTCTAGTACACACAATGCCAATCTGCCACACTACATTTCTCTGTACCACTCTACACCACTCAGCACCATACCATACCATTCAGTTCTACTTCAATCTACTCTTCCCCACTCAACTTCACACAGTGCCGCTCTACTCTGTCACTCCACGCAACTCTATTCTATTTTTCGCCACTCTACTCCACTCTATGCCAAGCTTCTCCATGCCACTCCACACCAATCCACTCTACACAACTCTACTCAATGGCACTCCTCTCTAAACAGTGCAACTCTACACTACTCCAAGCTGCTTTACTCCACCCCACTCATTGCCACTCCACTCTATAACACTCTGCTGTACTCCACTCCACCGTACACCACGCTACTTCACTGTACACCACTCTTCTCCACTCTCCTCTATGTTACTCCACGTCACATCATCCCAAACAGTGCCACTCTACAGCACTCCTCTCTACTCTAAACCATTCTACTATATGTCACTCCACTCCATGCCACTCGGCTCCATTTTATGCCACTCTACTCTACACAACTCTACTCTGACACTCCACTGTACACCACTCTACTCTGTGCCACTCTGTAAATGTTTAGCCATGCTGCTGTACAACATGGCTAAAAGACATTGGCAAAGCCAACAGTTCTCACATGGGTGAGACCAATTGCTTGACAAATGCTTGTTTGGGTTATAGAGGTTGAATGATTAATCGACAAGCAAGTCCGAATCCCCACCTCCCCAGAACAAACTCAGTGTTGGGTCAGGGGAGGAATCTGAACAAGAAAGAGCTCTACTAATTGAAAATTGTTGAGACTTTAATAAACATTCTCTCTACTGTGTGCTAAAAACACCTATAATTCACTCCTAAACTACCTCACAATATTCAGCAAACATCTCCGTATTATCAGTGTCTATTTTGTTCTCTGTAAAGGCCTGTGGCAAAATTTCACATATTTTGTGTCAAGCTCTGATGCGTTAATGGGATTGATTGCCTATCCCAAGAAAGACCTAAAAGGATCTCCTTCTCTAGGAATGAAGACTAATGACTATGCGAGAGTACTTAGGACATGGCGGACAGTGAAAATAAAGTGTACAAAGCAGTGCAAGAAAAAAACGTTATTCTGAAAACATTAATCAAGGATTTTATTTTTTTCTCTGCAAATGTTAACAAGTACTTATTGGTAGAAAAATATATTATGCAGGGATAGGAGTAGTGCCCCATACAAAAAATACAGTCTTGAGAAATCTCCTCCCGCACCTACCAACAAATGAAACAAAGAAATAGGACTAGTATATTTAACTGAAATAATCAGAATCCCGTGAATTACTGCAGCTTTGCATAAAGTTTTTAATTGTCTTTAAAATATTCTTGTAAAGTTTTTTTTTATACCATTAAGTTATTTTAATGTTCAGAAATATTGTGTGGACATTGGCTGGGGCATCTATTTTAAAGGTGTGTCCCGCTTAATAAATGTAGTTCTACATGTTGTACTTTAGATGTGGCGTGAATGTTTTTTGCCAAAAAGGATGTATGACTTCAAGAGCCTTTAGTGTCCAGTGTAAGATGCTTTCATAAAAAGCAATGGTGTCTTTGTGACAAGATTCAAACAAATGTACTGCACCAAAACCAAGAAAGTGCCCCTATCGTGCAGTAGATGATGTTGACCTCCATTCCTTTGGGGGCCATAGTGAAGCATAGCAAGTTTCAAATCTAAAGCCACATTTGGAACCTGAGGTGAACCTGGTGTTTCCTGCTTGCTGGCCAGAGCATTAGCCTGGGAAATGCCTCAAAAATAGCATCCCAATTGTTTCAAAATGGTACAATATGCTTCCCTTGTAGCAAAAAGGTTTAGCAGACCTTTCGACCAGATATGTATTCTGTAGACTCACTGCTGCATTAATACCACACATGTTTGCGTAAGGTTTCTAGTTTCACAATTCATATATTTGGTGTCTCCTGCACATGTTCCCTGGATACTATGTAGGCCTCAGTTTTCTCCTTCTGTGCAGGAACTACATCACAGGTAGCAGTTATATCCTCCTTGATTACTTATGTAGGTAGCCTTGTGAGAATAACACCTTTTGAGTTCTTTCATGAAATCTTCGAAACATGTTATTTCTCTCACTCAAGCGTGTACCAGATGTGTATCAGAACTGTTTGTAATGTTTTCCTTTACCTACCCAAGACTGTGCCCTCTGTAAATGATCAATAACATACAGTTTTTATTGTTTTGGGGTTTTTCTGGGTACTAAATCAGAAACAACACTGGTGAAAGATTTCAGAACAAACGTCTGCTTCATGTCTCCTCTCATTTCAGTGAGAGACATAATTTCCAGGGCAATAGAAAAATATAGCAAAACATAAACTGTCTAATTCGGCCAATACCTCTGTTGATTGGCAGGCAGGAAACAACTTTGAAACAGCGGTTCCTGTGCTCTTGCAAAGAAGAGCAATTAAGCTAACATTTGTTGCAGCTTGTTCTGTTCAAGAAAATAGGAGTGAGACAGGTGTAGCCACATATTCACTTTTACTTTTGGAGTGTGTAAGGAAATGCCTCCTTGGCATGGTTACCCCCTGACTTTTTGCCTTTGCTGATGCCAAGTTATGATTTGAAAGTGTGCTGAGGCCTGCTAACCAGGCCCCAGCATCAGTGTTCTTTCCCTAACCTGTACCTTTGTTTCCACAATTGGCACACCCTGGCATCCAGGTAAGTCCCTTGTAACTGGTACCCCTGGTACCAAGGGCCCTGATGCCAGGGAAGGTCTTTAAGGGCTGCAGCATGTCTTATGCCACCCTGGAGACCCCTCACTCAGCACAGACACACTGCTTGCCAGCTTGTGTGTGGGGGGGGGGAGAAAATGACTAAGTCGACATGGCACTCCCCTCAGGGTGCCATGCCAACCTCACACTGCCTATAAGTATAGATAAGTCACCCCTCTAGCAGGCCTTACAGCCCTGATGCACTATACCATAGGTGAGGGCATAATTGCATGAGCATTATGTCCCTACAGTGTCTAAGCAAAACCTTAGACATTGTAAGTGCAGGGTAGCCATAAGAACTCCACAGCACCATAATGGCTACACTGAAAACTGTGAAGTTTGGTATCAAACTTCTCAGCACAATAAATGCACACTGATGCCAGTGTACATTTTATTGTGAAATACACCCCAGAGGGCATCTTAGAGATGCCCCCTGAAACCATACCCGACTTCCAGTGTGGGCAGACTAGTTTTAGCAACCTGCCACACACCAGACATGTTGCTTGCCACATGGGGAGAGTGCCTTTGTCACTCTGTGGCTAGTAACAAAGCCTGTACTGGGTGGAGGTGCTTCTCACCTCCTCCTGAAGGAACTGTAACACCTGGCGGTGAGCCTCAAAGGCTCACCCCCTCTGTTGCAGCACCCCAGGGCACTCCAGCTAGTGGAGTTGCCGCCCCCTCCGGCCACGGCCCCACTTTTGAACCCTGTAGGTGGTTTACTTACCTGCAAAACTAACAAACACTTACCTCCCCCAGGAACTGTTGAAAATTGCACTGTGTCCAGTTTTAAAATAGCTTATTGCCATTTGTGTGAAAACTGTATATGCTATTTTGCTAATTCAAAGTTCCTAAAGTTCCTAAGTGAAATACCTTTCATTTAAAGTATTGTTTGTAAATCTTGAACCTGTGGTTCTTAAACTAAACTAAGAAAATATATTTTTCTATATAAAAACCTATTGGCCTGGAATTGTCTTTGAGTGTGTGTTCCCCATTTATTGCCTGTGTGTGCACAACAAATGCTTAACACTACCCTCTGATAAGCCTACTGCTCGACCACACTACCACAAAATAGAGCATTAGAATTATCTCTTTTTGCCACTATCTTACCTCTAAGGGGAACCCTTGGACTCTGTGCATGCTATTTCTTACTTTGAAATAGTACATACAGAGCCAACTTCCTACAGAGTGCAGGAATACTGGGAATGCATACACTTTCAAGTCTCCACCTGACCATAATAGATGCTGTCTGCTATGGATACTAAGAAAACTCAGGCTATCTGTCACAGAACTGTGCACCCATGTATCAGAAATATCTATCTTTGTATTTTGAAATGTATTGGTGGGTGATAGACACCTCCCATCTTGATTGATTGTATTAGATCTTGTGTCATAGCCACCTTCACATGCAGGGTGTGAACTGAGGAAAGAAGTTAGTTAATTTTGACCTGTGTAGGCGGGCTCCAGTAGTCGATCATCAAGAGTTTGCTACAACATTATCTGATAGAGACTTCTAGTTGCGGATTCCTTACCTTAGAATTTTCCCCCAGGCGTCAGACTGGATCCAGAGATTTTTTCTTCGAGCAATACCCTTGCGAGTCGGTAGGTGGCTTTGGTCGACTCCGCAGGCATCGTAGGCATTGTGGTCACCGTGATGACGTTAGGCGCAGTACATAGACGCCGCCCTCGCGCAGTGACGTCAGTTCTTTTCTTTCCGTGCCACGAGCTGATCCGAGAGAGAACTACCCTCGGCTATTTGTTGGCCGAATTCGATCGTTTTGTCAATATTTTTTGGTGCGACCTTTGGTGCGTTGAGGATGTCCCCGAAGACCGGGTTCAAGCCGTGCGAGGACTGCCACCCATGATGTCAGTGACAGACCCTCATCATGTCTGCCTGTGGTGCCTCGAGCGCGACCACGACCCGAAGTCGTGCTCCGAGTGCCGGGCGAAGCATCTGAAGGCTTTGAGGGAGCGGTCCCTAAAGCTGATGGCGGCCCGGCACTCGACGCCGCGTAGGTCCCGATCTCGCACGAGAGGAAGGTCTCGAGATCGGTCGCAGAGCCACCACCACTCGTCTTCTTCGAAATCTTCAGGTCAAGGTAAGAAGTCGTCGAAGAAGTCCCATCACTCTCCAACTTCACCCCGTCGCTCGGTCGACGTGACGCTGGACGAGCGTCCATGAACTAAGCCTCTGTCCTCAGAGCCTACGTATGGGCTTCCCTGAGTTTCCCAGAGCCGGAGCGACCCCCGCCCAACTCAAAGAGTTCTACCAGGCCATGTGCCTCATCTTTGGATGTGCCGATCCCGATACGGCGCCGTCATGCCCAAGGGGCTTGGCTGAGGGGCCTTCGGGTTCCATGGCGAAGGCTTTGGCCCCAGCCACCGAGGTCGCCTTCAGATCCGTGCGTGGATCTGCACCGACGCCGGTCGCACAGTCGAGACCTTCCCCGGCTCCGGGTCGTTTAGCGACGCTCATGATGTCGGTAGTGCCCACTATCGACGTCGACCCAATTCTCATTCCCGACGACTCTGAGTCAGAGCGGCGTTGGCCGACGCCGCCATTGGCTTCGGTGGGCCCCATTCGCCCGAGGTCAGATTCTGACCCATTTTCTCATGGGTACGAATACGGGAAGGAATTGGAGGGGTCCCTGGACCCTTATGAATACCAGGAAGACCCTACTATGGACTGGGCACAAGACCTGGGCGAAGCCAGTGGTCTTGATACTTCTCCTGACTCTGGCATGCTGTCTCCTCCTACCGTGGCTACGGCGGAGGGAGCTACCTCTGGTATGGTGGTTAGTAGGGTGCCTGAGGTCCTTGACCTTAAGCTACCTACTGTAGAAGTCAGGTCTAACCTCCTGACGGAGGTGCTTCAGCCTGGGGCTTCTACATCTGAACCCCTTCTCCCATTTAATGAAGCCCTCATTGACGTCCTTTTGGGTACGTGGTCCAAACCCAACACAGGGGCTCCTGGGAACAGGACGATCGCTCGCCGCCATCGTCCTGCGCCGAACGACCTGAAGTTCCTGTCCCAACATCCCACGCCTGAGATTCTTGTTATCCAGGCGTCCTCTTCTTCTGGCGCGTTCCCTTCCGCACCCCCGGATAGGGAATCCAAAAGCTGGAACAATTTGGTAAGAAGTTATTTTCTTCCTCCAGCCTCGGGCTGCGGTCCGTGAACATCGCATCCCTTTTGGCCATTATTCCCACTCCCTGTGGGATACGGTTGCTCAAGTCCTGCCGCAGATACCGGAGGAGGCCCGTGCTATTGTCTCCCAAGCAGTCAAAGATGGGAGAGATGCGGCAAAGTTCACCCTCCGTTGTGGGCTGGATACGACCGACTCTCTGGGCAGATCGGTTGCTAAGACAGTGGCCTTACGGTCCATGCCTGGTTACGTACTTCTGGTTTCTCGGGGGTGTCCCTCATGGACATGCCCTTTGATTTAACCCGTCTCTTCGGAGACAAAGCGGACTTGTCCTTGGAGAGGTTCAATGAGTCCAGGGCTATGGCTCGGTCCCTTGGCCTTTCTGCCGCCACACGCCCCACACAGTCCCTGTCGCGTCCTCAACCTAGCCACCGGGCCATGCACGCTGGACAGCCTATGCGTGGCCGGGGGCGCGGAATCCCACGTGCTTGTGGGACAGGGAACCAGAGGTCTGTCCAGTCCACCCACACCCCCGCAGCAGCCTCCAAACCTTCCTAGTCCGTCCCCTCACTCCCGCCCAGTAGGTGGCAGAATCCGCCATCACCTGCCCCACTGGGAACATATCACCACGGACGGGTGGGTTTTGCAAATCATTTGGAAGGGCTACCCCCTCCTTTTCGAATCTGCACCACCACATATGCCACCATCCTTCCGTCCCCTTTCGGAGGATCATTTGGTGCTTCTCCGCATGGAATTCGTGGCTCTCTTGTCCAAGGGAGCTATAGAAAGGGTCCCTGTGCCAGAAGTATGTTGTGGTTGTTATTCCCACTACTTTCTGATACCAAAGAAGGACAAAGGGTTGCGCCTTATCCTAGATCTTTAGGACCTGAACTACTTCCTCAAGAAGGAGAAGTTCAAAATGCTCACCCTGGCTCAGGTTCTGTCTGCCTTAGACCTAGAAGACTGGATGGTAGCGTTGGACTTGCAGGATGCTTATTTCCACATCCCCATCCTGCCTGCCCACAGACATTCCCTACGATTCGTGGTAGGTCATGAGCACTTTCAGTTTACCGTGCTCCCTTTCGGCCTTACCAGTGCCCCTCGGGTGTTCACGAAAGTGATGGCGGTGGTTTCAGCTCATCTGCGCAGGTTAGGGGTCTCGGTCTTCCCCTACCTAGACTACTGGCTGTTGAAGGCGCCTTCGCCCCGGACAGTGGTCTCACACCTCCAGACTACGGCGAACCTCCTGCACCAGCTGTGGGGTTCACTATCAACGTGCCAAAGTCACACCTGACTCCCTCTCAGACGCTCCCTTTCATCGGGGCAGTTCTGAACACAGTGCGGTTTCGGGCTTATCCTCCCCAAAAGCGAGTCCAAGACATTCAGGCTATGATTCCGATCTTTCAGCTTTGGTTTTGGGTTTCGGTGAGACAGACTCTGAGGCTGCTGGGCCTCTTGGCCTCCTGCATCCTGCTAGTAGCACATGCCAGGTGGCATATACGGGCTCTGCAGTGGGACTTGAAGTTCCAGTGGGCGCAGCATCAGGGGAATCTCTCCGACATGGTCCAGATCTCGGAGGGGACTGCGAAAGACCTGCAGTGGTGGCTTTCGAGTCCCAATTGGGTTAATGGCAGATCCCTCTCCCTTCCCCAACCAGATCTCTCAATAGTGACAGATGCGTTGGTTCTGGGTTGGGGCGGCCACATGGGAGAGGCAGAGATCAGAGGCCTCCGGTCTCCGGCGGAGTCGGGACTCCACATCAACATGCTGGAGCTCCGAGCGATCAGACTTGCAATGAAAACATTCCTTCCCTCTTTCAAAGGGAAAGTGGTGCAGGTGTTGACGGACAACACTATCGCCATGTGGTACTCCAACAAACAAGGCGGGGTAGGGTCCTGGACCCTATGTTAGGAGGCACTACGCCTCTGGACATGGCTGGAACATCAGGGCATTACCCTGATGGTTCAACATCTGGCAGGCTCTCTCAACGCCAGAGCAGACAAACTCAGCCGCCGACGCACTGTCAATCACGAATGGCATCTCCATCCAGAGATGGCGCAAGGTCTCTTTCTCAAGTGGGGAGAGCCTTGGTTAGATCTGTTCGCCTCCGCAGAGAACACGCAATGTCAGCTATTTTGCGCGTTGGAGTTTCCAAGGCGGCACTCGCTCGGAGACGCTTTTCATCTTGAGTGGAACTCTGGCCTCCTTTATGCCTTCCCGCCTATCCCTCTTCTGCCCAGAGTTCTCAAGAAGATCAAGAGAGACCGGGCCCAAGTTATCTTGGTGGCTCCGGACTGGGCTCGAAGAGTGTGGTATCCTGAGCTACTGAGCATGTCCATCGATCGTCCACTCAGACTGCCTCTTCGGGCGGATCTTCTGTCGCAGCAGCAGGGGACGGTCCTCCACCCAAACCTGTCCAACCTCCGCCTTCGTGCATGGAGATTGAGCGGCAACAGTTGACAGCATTTGCCCTTCCACCCGAAGTCTGCAATGTTATCTTGGCAACCAGGAGTCCCTCGACTAAAACTGTATACGCCTGTCGTTGGAATAAATTTGTGGCATGGTGCACCAACAAATCTGTTGACCCCCCTATCTGCACCTCTTTCAGAGGTTCTTCTATTCATTCTTTCCTTAGCTCAGCAGGACTCTGCATTGGACACCCTTAAGGGGTATCTGTCTGCCATTTCCGCCTTTCTTAGGCTTCCTGATCAGCCCTCACTCTTTAAATCTCCTCTTGTGAGTAGGTTCTTAAAGGGGCTCACCCACTTATTTCCTCCCACTCCCTTCATCATGCCTCAGCGGGATGGATGCTCCACTATGGCCACAGTAAGCAACTAAATATGCCTTTTTGACCATCCGCAAGTTCCTAAGCTGACGGCTTGCGGGCTCATTCTACCAGGGCCACTGCTGCATCCACTGCGTTAGTACGCGGAGTTCCTGTCCTGGAAATCTGTCAGGCAGCTACGTGGGTGTCTCTGCACACGTTTGCTAAGCATTACTGCCTGGACAGTCAGGTCCGTCGGGACAGCTACTTTGGTCGTTCGGTCCTGCAGGTCTTTCCAGTATGATCTTAGTTCGCAGCCCTCCACGAGGATGGCATTGTTTGGGTATCTATTCTAAGGTAAGGAATCTGCAACTAGAAGTCTCTATCAGATGTACAAGTTACTTACCTTCGGTAACAAAATATCTGGTAGTGAGAGGGGCTACAATATGCATCCCGGATATTCTTCCTTTTCCTCTTCTAGCTCCATCTGCCACTTGGCCAATTATCTGTGGCACGGATAAGAGCCCCTTGTGGGCTGAGTGAAACCGTAGACTCTGTCCTATTCACCCTATTCTGTTCTTTGCCTTGAGATATTGATAAAGGACTAGGCTAATAAATGTGGTATTCGTATCAAATCGGGGCCCATTCCTCCTATACTTTGAATAATGTTGATGCTGTAAGGAGTGCAGATTCAGCACAATCAGCACATGGACCCCTTCGTAGCCTGTGCATGGTTGCTGAAGATGTTCATTATATTGTTCTTATGCTTCTCTGTTAGGTGTGAAGCTTCCATATGAATGCATTGAAGATCATCACAATATTTAACTAAGAACAAGATTGTTGAATACAGTGATTTAAGGGAGTGCATATAGATGTCCTTAAGCACAGTGATTTTGTCTTCACAGTCTTGATACCTAAACTTTATGAAAGAAAAGCTCAGTCCGCTTTCATTAAAGGATGATGTCACATTGGTGCCTCGTGCCCTGGATTGCTACCCTACTGATAGTTCAGCTGCAGACCACCTGCTGGCCAGTACACAGCAATGGGCAGTGAATAGTGAGCTAAGCCATATAAGGTGAGCCAGGCACCCCAACTGAGAGAGGAAGTAGATCTAGGGGAGTATTAGGAACTTGCGGATGGTCAAAAAGGCATATTTAGTTGCTTACTGTGGCCATAGTGGAGCATCCATCACTGAAAAGTGCTTATAGGCAAAGACTGTACTTATACTGCTCTGACACCAAAGCAGGAAAAGTGCAGTTTGTTGTTTTCATTTTTCTACTTAAAAGCAAATATTTCCTTCTGTGTTGTTTAATTGGATATAATTGGTTTTATCTGAAAGCTGGCAACTCTACGGTTTATATTATTTATTAGCAAGTCAATGGAATTGTGTAAGAAGCAAGTTCAGTCTTTGTGGGAGTGTCCTCTAGCCTATGAAAGAGTTAGCTAGGGGTCCAGCTAGGACATTTTGAAATGGTCTGTAAAAGGGTGGGGAGAAGCCAGCCGGGCCTAGAGTTGTGTTAGGATGGTTCTAGTTGTTGCCTGTGATATGTTCTTCCGGACAGGACCTTAAGGTTGTCTCAGAGAATGACACCCTATGCAAATATTCCAGCTGAAGCTTGGGGTCTGGGGGTTCAGTTTCAGTCAGATTTTGTAATCTGCAAAGGATCCTGATTGTACTCAAATTTGAAGTATTAAAACTATTAGTTTTAAATGGTCTCTAATTTGGGGCATCTGCAGTTGGTGCACCAGGAGCCTGCCCGCTTTCTCATAATACTTTTGCTGAGTAAAAAGGAGTCTGTGTTCAATATTTTTGGTTTCATATGCTCCTATATTGCCCTCAAATGTTAGACTTTCTGTATGATATTATGCAGGCCTGTTAGATTGTTTTTCCTCAAGTGTCTTCAGTTTGGCATTTCTGTGGGCCGTTGCTTTCTTTACATGGCTGTAGAGGGTCATTCATTCACCCTAGGTCACCAATTGGACACTCACTAAAAGGGAAGGCTAACACATTTACAGTACACTCAGAATAATTGACTGTGAGCAGCTGATAGTGGAACGCTATTGTGGAACATTATTACAGCTGAGTGCCTTCGCTTGAAAACCAGGTCTTACAGGGCCTCCAGCTCTAAGTCAGGATAATAGCACAGGGTTATAGACTATCTTGATCCTCGATGAATAGATGATGTGCAGTATTTCTTAATCTTCTAATATATCCTAGAGTATTGTCGTAAAGACTCTCGTTATAATAACAAGACTGCTGGATTTGAGTGGCAGCATCACCAGGCACAGGGGACTAAGTCTGATCCCATGCCTTGTGACAGCTGTCAGCCTAATCCTTCCGGTCAGCTAGCAGCACCTCACCAGTACCCAAGAGTAAAAGGTGAATTGTGGCAGTCCTTAGCATGTCATCTGGATTTCTCTCAGTCACATATGCCTCACACATACAAAGGCAAAACAGAAGTAGGACTAGTTTCAATAAGTTTTATTGCATCAACTGCCTTCTATGTACAAAGGCATGTATTACTATTATAAGGATGATAAAACATAATAAAAGCAAGACAATGACAAGAAAAGTGAAACATAGGAAAATGTCCACCATAGTAAAACCACAATTGTTCTAAAATCCCTAAGGTTCTCTACAAGAGCATGGCAGTGTAAGCCCTAATCTGCCCATCAGGCCCCCCGGGAGAACCACATCCCCCACACATGTGACTGTAAGTAAAGAAGAGGTCTGTTGTTCTACTACAAATTCTCCCACATGGAGGGAGAGACTGCGTCGGGTCTCAGCAGAAACTGAAAAGGAGACGTGCAGTGTGCAATGGCAACTGGTTGGAATTCCCCTCTGTTACGAAGGGGGCAGTGAGGTGTTTTATAGTAAAACATCTGGTGTTCTGAGAAAATTGCCCTGACGTGACAACACATATATTTCTGTGTATAAGATTTGGGGTTATGATGTACACTTTGTACTGGCAATAATTCATAACTTATCACGTACAACCTTGAATAAAACACAGAATGAAAATTCTGTGTGGAGAAAAGAATAATAGAAGTCTGTGTATAAGGACAAGCTGATAAAATAAAAAAAACATCTCCACTAAAAAAAAGGCTTCTGCTAAAATAATTAAAAATAAAATGCCTGCCACGGAGAGAAAGGGCACCAGCTGCAGGCCTAGGCTAAAATAATGTTCCTGTGTAATAGCTAAAGTAACCTCCTGACAATATCTCTTTTGGACATAAAAGTAATACATGAAATCCTCCTCATATTTATGAAGACATCTGCCAGGATGAAGTCATAGACCTCCTGTAGGAAAGATTTAAGAGATCTCCATTGGGCAAAAGCGTGGATGAAGGACCTTTTGTACTGGAGGTCCTTCTCTGTGTTGATGTCTCCCCATTATAATTCTACCCTCTAAGAGTTTTGAAATCTTGGGAAAGTGCTCACTGTAGAAAGCTCCCTTGTCATCTTACAATGGTGTCATCTTTGGAGCTGACTGATGCAAACTGAGACCATGCCTTACTGAAGTTGTGAAGAGACTTAGGGCCAGATTTAGATAATGGCAGATGGGTTACTCCGTCACAAAGGTGACAGATGTTCTGTCCGCTGAAATCTAAATCCCACTGGAAATAATGAGATTTAGATTTTGGTGGATGGGACAACCATCACAGTTGTGACAGAGTAACCCATCCACCTATATCTAAATCAGGCTCTTAGTCCTCTCCCGAAACATTGAATGTTTGACAGCAATCTTGCTGTGACTAATAAAGAAACTCTGCATAAAGAGCAGTTTGAATAAGCATATTTTGTTGTGGTCCATACAACTACCGTCAGTTCGCTTATATTATAAAGATTGCCCTTTTTTTTGTTTTTCACTCAGTGCCACCTTCCTAACCCAACAGCCATGCAAGCATGTGTTTGATCTAGGGAACATCGCTACCACCTTGCATAAGTAGATGGTGAGTGTCTTTCATGTCCCACTAATAAAGATATGTGTGAGGATTGAGCTTTCAGGAAGCCATTGTGCCTGCTATTCAGATGTGGGGACAGTTTTAGTTGGATGTTTTGCTTGTACAGTGTTCAAGACTAGGACACACACTGCTTGGCCTGATCTTTCTGAGGAAGGCTGGAAACGGAACCTGTGCCAACTCTAGCAAGCATCCCAATAGGCAGCCTTGTTAGAACAAATTAATTTTAGAATGCAAAATGGAAAGATTGGCCTTTCAAGAATGCTCAGGAGACCAGTCATTCAATTGAGGTGGCTCACATCAAGCAACCTCAATGACGTTATTGTGGATAATCATGTGATTACAGTCAATCCTTCTGCATATTGGATGAAGAGTCACATTTCCTCCTGCATACATAAATAGATCTTCTCTTCAGCACTGGCATTTGTTGACTTTGCCAGCGATCAGTAAGCCTGGCTTGAGTATGAGGGCTTTGGTGCAACAGCTTGGATATTTCCTGCTTTCTCATTAACTTAGGAAAAGGCAAGAAGATGTGACCAAGCATGCAAGACAGCAGACTCCTCAGACCAGAGCTCTGCACTGCCCCGATATGCTGCAGCCATACGCCTTCCTCAAGGACTTGCCCGTCTGTGCCTCGATAGGCGTTGCAGAGCTCTGAAGTACTTGGGGAAGTTGGTGTGCTGGATTGAGAGCGTTGTGGGCCAGGTCATCTCATTCAAAATGGCAGTCGGCTGGATGAGAACTGTGCAGCTCCAACCTGGCGGTTTACATTATACAACAGAGCAAACTGCCTGATGCCTGACGGGAGAGAGAGAGAGAGAGACAACGGTGCAGACAGGGGCCTCCATAAAGGCAGACGGATGTTGTGACTGATCACTAGTGGACATCCTAGTGTAGCAGATAGGATCCGTGACCAGCACAAACTGCTGTAGTGTGCTAGCCAGCACAAGGAAGACCTCCATTACTATGTAACACTGTTGCCCAGTACCAGCAAGCACTGCACTGATGCATAGGCCATTGATGGCCGTTTGGCCTATGGCAGAATTAGGAGTGCCTCTGCTGCTGATGCCTTATACTCCTGTGGCTCAGTCTGGCTGCAGCCTTGGACGTTTGAGCTAAGAAGTACTCCCTCTTACTACTGAGGAAGCCTGTTGAGTAGAGAGGTGAGTACTGGTGGCCAGGAAGTAGGAAAGAGGCCTCCCTCAGGAATGCAGGGCCTACCTCCTGGAGTCTCTCATAAAGAATCTTGGAGAGCGGAGTAGTCCGGCTATTGCATAAACTTACTATCTTTCTCAGCTCTACAAGGTTTGTTTTCCCACTCATGGGTGACATGAATGAACTTAATTAAATACACTAATGCTTGAATGCGAAAGACGGGTTTTTGCATCACAGCAGAAGTCCAGCCAATACATATTTGAAGTGCTGTCAATGCATTTGGGGAACTAACAGTCCTTAAATAGGGATCAGAAACAAACCTTTTTCGTTCTCTTCAACCACACCTATGCAAAATGCGTTGAGGAAAAGACCATTTAACTAAAAAACTAATATATTTCAACAGATGCACCTTAATGATCAACACATGTAAAATAACCACACAGAATATGAGTAAAGCAGCACAAGTGTGCCTTGCATACAATAGTAATAAACTGAAAGTTTCTAACATGGTTAAAATGTCATCTAATCTTGTAAAACCAACTTCTATTCGCTACACTAGGAGAGGATGGAAATTAAAATAACTTGCGTCTAGATTTTCTGAAGGAGCATCAATCAATCAATCAAAAATGTGTATAGCGCGCTACTCACCCGGAGGGTCTCAAGGCGCTGGGGGGAGGGGGGACCGCTACTGCTCAAACAGCCAGGTCTTGAGTTGCTTCCTGAAGGAGAGGTGGTCGTGGGTCAGACGGAGGTGGATGGGGAGGGAGTTCCAAGTCTTGGCCGCCAGGTAGGAGAAGGATCTTCCTCCCATGGTGGCTTTTCTAATGCGTGGCACGGCGGCGAGGGCGTGGCTGGTCGATCGTAGCTGGCGGGTGGGAGTGTAGAAGGTCAGGCGGTTGTTGAGGTACCTGGGGCCCAGGTCGTGGAGGGCCTTGTGTGCGTGGGTGAGGAGGCGGAACGTGATTCTCTTGCTAACGGGGAGCCAGTGCAAGTCTCTCAGGTGTCCGGAGATGTGGCAGTGTCGGGGGATGTCAAGGATGAGGCGTGCGGAGGCGTTCTGGATGCGTTGGAGTCTTTTCTGTAGTTTGACCGTGGGTCCGGTGTAGAGGGTGTTACCGTAGTCCAGTCGGCTGGTGACGAGTGCCTGGGTGACCGTCTTCCTAGTTTCGGTGGGGATCCATCGGAAGATCTTTCGGAGCATGCGTAGGATGTTGAAGCATGATGAAGAGACGGCGTTGACTTGTCTGGTCATCGAGAGGGAGGAGTCCAGGATGAAGCCCAGGTTGCGTGCGTGGTCCGTAGGTTTGGGTGCGCTGCCCAGGGCGGGGGGCCACCAGGAGTCGTCCCAGGCAGAGGGTGATGATCCAAGGATGAGGACTTTCGTCTTGTCTGAGTTCAGTTTCAGGCGGCTGTTCATCATCCACTCGGCTACGTCTTTCATCCCTTCGTGCAGGTTGGTTCTGGCGGTGGCTGGGTCGTTGGTGAGGGAGAGGATCAGCTAGGTGTCGTCGGCGTAGGAGATGATGTTGAGGTTGTGATGGCGTGCGATGGCTGCGAGGGGGCTCATGTAGACGTTGAAGAGGGTGGGGCTGAGTGATGATCCTTGTGGTACGCCGCAGATGACTTCGGTGGCCTCGGATCTGAACGGGGGGAGGCGGACTCTCTGGGTTCTTCCGGTGAGGAACGAGATGATCCACTCTAGAGCCTTCTCTTGAATTCCGATGTTGCTGAGGCGCTGCACTAGGGTGCAGTGGCAGACCGTGTCGAACGCTGCGGAGAGGTCCAGGAGGATGAGGGCCGCTGTTTCCCCATTGTCGAGCAGGGCTCGGATGTCGTCAGTGGCTGCGATGAGGGCGGTCTCGGTGCTGTGGTTGGCTCGGAAGCCGGACTGTGAGTGGTCGAGGGATCCATTAGTCTCGAGGAAGGCGGCCAGCTGTCTGTTGACGGTCTTCTCGATGACTTTGGCAGGAAACGGGAGGAGCGAGATGGGGCGGTAGTTCTTGAGGTCGGTGGGGTCTGCTGATGGTTTCTTCAGGAGGGCGCTGAGTTCGGCATGCTTCCAGCTCTCCGGGTAGGTGGCGGTGTTGAAGGAGCAATTGATGATGTCCCGGAGATGGAGTGCGATGACGGAGTCGGCCTTGTTGAAGACGTGGTGGGGGCATGGGTCGGTTGGTGATCCGGAATGGATAGTGTTCATCGTATGGATGGTGTCTTCGGTGCTGACCGGGGTCCAGGCGCGGAGGGTGGTGTTGGGGGGCGTCGGGTTGGTGGTTGGGTGCGTGGTCTGTGCGCCGAAGCTGTTGTGTATGTCGGCGATCTTGCGGTGAAAGAACGAGGCGAGTGAGTCGCAGAGGTCTTGTGAGGGGGTGATGTCGTTGTTTCCGGCGCTGGGGTTGGAGAGCATGAAGGAGCATCCCATATTTACAGCAAAATGCTGTAATTACCAGGAGTAAAGGAGGCTGTTTTCCCTTTGAAAGGCAAACAGTATCAACTTCTCCTAGGCTCAGGCGGGATATCACCTTTCAGAAGAAAGTGTGATACAGCAGCAGCATCTCAGGCAGGCATGATTGACTTCTGGGCTGGCAGTATTTGCTTGCGGTAATCTGGGGTGAAGACATTTTTTTAACAGGTGGTCAGGTGGCAGTCCTTTTATACTGTGTCTTAGCTGAGACGGAATTTGTAGTGTCACCTTAGGAATGTTTGATTTAACCAATAGGCATCAAGCTGCTAGTCTAACACACATTACTTTAAACATATAAGGTAAAAGTAGGACAATTCAGTCCATGCTATTTTGACTATTGTTCTTTGACCTTGAAATTGAGATAAGAAGGCACTTGTTTCATTCTGATGTTGCATCAGGTGTCTTGTTGATGTCCATATATAAATGACTTGACACTTTCACAGTTGTTGGAAAGACAAGGACAGGCAACATGTGTGTCAAAGGCAGAAGATTCTGCAGAAATGCTGAAAATTGAATCATCGCCTACTTAAAAAGGAGTCTGCTCTTATGTGTTTACGTCGTCCCCAGCTTGTACGTCTCAATTGTGATGTCATATGCGTGGAGAGATATATGGGAAATTGTATAATTGATACGAAAATACATGCTCTCAAAACATTGAGATATAAAAGTCTATATTTGTACTCTGAACACTAATCTCATAGATAAATGTATGTGTATATATATATATACATATATATATATATATCAAAACATGTAACAACCTAAAATCATGATTACAGAAAACATCAAGATTAAATGCAGTAAGCTGTGCATGAATTTATTTCTTTAAGCCATGCATGTTTTAAGCAGTAGAACATTAAAACGTTATATGCATTTTCATAAAAAAGCATGTATGTTGGCTAAGAGGGATGCATGTTGGTGATTAAAAAGATCAGGCATGACACTGACTATGCCAATAAATAATTATGTGGCTTTAACAAAAAAAAAGAACTAAAAATAGTTTGTAGAAAATCTTCAGTTCTTTAATACAGTCTCTGTGATAAGTTAGAGGTCTACTTTTAATCCTTGTCTGAGGACTTATCAACACTGTTTAGTGCACACGTGTGGACTTCATGAAATCCATTTATTGTGTGCTTGTCGTTGTTAGCTCACACTTAAGATGGACCCTCAATCAGTTGCAATTCAAAGGAACTCCGTGATGGTGAGAGTATTGGATTTGGAGGCTGGACTATTAACCGCGAGTTAAGCCAGTCATGAAGCAACTCGTCAAAGATTGTCACTGGTGTAGTTGATCCATCAGAGTTTGTATTTTGTAGTAGGGACAAGTGCATTGCTCGCCATTGTCTCTGGTGTGACTGCAACAGTTGTAGCAACATTTCCATGTTGAGGACAGCCACTGGGGGTTGATCTAGATGGAAATCCAAGATGATTTCTGCTAGACAGTTTACATACCAGAATACGTGTTTCACTTGTACATTGTCTATTTTATGAAAGGTTAGCATTCAACTTTCTCTAAATTCAGAAAGCCAAGCCTGCCCCAGATACCACTCTAGGGTCTCTCTGCATCTTTTTTTCAGCTGGATAGTTGTCCTCTGTTACTGATTCCCTCATCTAAGCAGGAGAAGATGACAATACCACAGTCGATGATCGATTTGTCTAGTCTCTCCACATGTTCTTTTTCAGAGTATTTCTTCCATTCATTATAAATGGTATAGATTTCTATTGCCTAGAATCATTTGTATTTATTGGGATGTGGTCCCAAGAAGGAAGTCCGAAAAATCCATGTTTTCTTTTGATTGAGGATAAGTGCTTTTCCTCAGCTAAAAGACTGGAATGTGCTAACTAGCGCTGGCACATTTTGTCTACACTGTATGTGGTAACTACTACAGGTGTTTGCTTTACAGCCAGTAGTGTTGGAAAGAAAACGACACATGCAGGTATTAGAATTATAGGGCCATAAGGCTAAACCTTCTGTTTGAAATTGAGTGGAATTATATGTTCCGTTCTGGATCGTTTCATTTATATCTGAATCAGAAATGTTCATTTGTGATTACCAGTTACTAAACATAGTCACAGTAACTTTTGGTATAGAAGGTTTTTTGAAGTCTTTCATGGAACCAAATCTAAATCCTAGACAGGTAGTCTTCTGGATGGTTTTGTACAAGATAATAATTTCTTTAGGTATAATGCTTGCATGAAATAGGATCTCATTGTCTTGAATCTGCCAAAATGTTGTTCCCCAAAATACTTTTCTCATTAATATTTTTTTGCAGCACTCATAATCTTTAATGGCCAGGTTCTGACTGAACTCTTTGAATAGATCAGTTTATTAGTGGTAATCACATTCTTCTGAAGTCGTGTTGGATCTTGTATAAAGTAGAAAGCTGAGGAATGTGACCTATCATCACTCTGAAAGTAATGACATTTCTTTAAGAAATGTGGGTGACTTATGAGGTGAAGCTTCACAGTGCTTCCATTGTGTATAGTTGTGTATCTCTCTTGAAGAGCTAGTTCTATGCATATAATAGTGTGCATAATGATTATAACAATGCCTTTATTTGTAAGTGAACGAATTCAAGTCAGGACCTTCATTATTCAAATTGGCATATGCTTGTAAATCAGACATCATTCATTTTATAGTCTCTATATCCCATTTAACAGAAACAGAACCAGGAATAACAATATAATTCATGGAAACTTTCAAAACATAAGGAAACTGCATGTCTCAGTAGTTATAATAATTTGATATGGAACTTTTTTCCAAGTTATGCCCTGTGGCACAGGATGAGCTGTAATGTTTGCACAGTAGAGATTCCTTCAAATTCTGGGAGATGAAAGATGTGGCTGCAGTTCATGAACCACAGGCTGTGCAACTGTTCTTTCTGGATCGTAAGGTCAGTTTAATAATAGTAGAACAGTAAACATTCTTGAGAGCCATATGATAAGTAGAAACACTTCTAGAATAGCTCAAACATAAAACCAAGGTGGACTCATGTACCTGTTGTGGAACCAATGATACGTGTGAACCAATCTATGGTGTACAGTATCTTTGAAGTGTGATGCAAATCCTCTGAGCCAATCCCAGAGTGATTCTCGTGTTCAGTTGTTTCTAGAAAAGGCATTAGTTTGATTGATCTGGGGGCAGGTGGTACTTCAAAATAGATCATGAAGTTATGTGAAGCATTTGCAACTGTAGGGATGACAGCATCAGATTAGTTGGTGGAGTTCATTGCTCTATGTAGAGTTGGAGAAGCAGTGTGCTCAAATATCCCCTGCTGCAAACCCAAGCTAGTGATGTTACTGCTCTAATTAAGGGATATTTCATTCAGAGTAGGGAAAGGCTAAGTAGTTCTACTCTGAATCATTGTTGGTGTCTGAGATGGGCTGCTTTAGATAACCGTTGATGGTCACCTGTCTGATTTTTTTTCTTGACCCATACAATGGCGGCAAATTTACAGTTTATTTGCATTTTACCCCAATGGCTGTAATAGGTGGTCTGTAGGGTGGTTCAAAAGCTTGCTTGTCATGGATCCTTTCACAAACTAGATTCACCTACTTTAGGGATTTCAGCAGTGGTTTCAACATTTACTCCACTTGTGGCAGTTTCAGAATGGTTCACATTACACAGTTTGCCTCTGCCTCTTGGATACTCAAAGACATTCAAACATTTTATTAGGTCAACATTTCTTTATTGGCCACCTTTCCCAGACTATATAGGCCATTCACATACATAAGAACTCCGAAGAGAACCTCATATGTAGTGTGTCCCCCAGTACCAGCCAAGGCACGTTATTTAATGCTCTCTGGACCCCATACAGATTATGGCACCAACTAAGAATGGAACTTAGGGCCAGATGTAGCATTTTCCGATTTTGCGAATCGGAAATTGCGAGTCAGTGCGACCCGCAATTTCCGATTCGCAAAATCGGATGCAGAACGGTGTCTCAGACACCGTCTGCGAGTCGCTATGGGGTCGCAAAGACCCACCTCATTAATATTAATGAGGTGGGTCGCATTTTGCGACCCCATAGCGAGTCCCTGCACTCACAGGGATGGTGGCCTGCTGAAGACAGCAGACCTCCATGTCTGTGACTGCTTTTTAAATAAAGCATTTTTTTTTTTTTCAGTTTGCAGCCCGTTTTCCTTAAAGGAAAACGAGTTGCAAAATAAATAAAATAATGAAACCATTTGGTTTCGGTTTTTCAGAGCAGGCAGTGGTCATTGAAATCTGCTGACACTCGCCCCACTGAAACCAGATAAAACCAACAACACCTCCAAGCCAGCGAGATGGTACACTTCGGAGCTCAGAAACTCCAAACGCGACTGCCACCACCACGAGAAATAATGGCACGTGACCAAGGATCCCCCTGACAGAGCCACCTGCAAGGCAGCCCTCAACAACTATCACCACTACAAGGCAGCAAAAAGAGCAGCAATCACTTGCCTGCATTGACACTGCAGCTAACCACACAAAACAACTCTTCAGAATCATCAATCAAGGAATTCTCTAACCCGATAGCCACAGAGACCACCATCCACCCATCCTAGGTACTCTGCGACACCCTCTCAGACTACTTCTACAGCAAGATCACCACCATTACAACAATATCGACCCCCAACCCTCCACCTCAAGCCTAGACATTTCTCAAGCAGCGAACACCAGCCACACGATAATCTCTTGGTCCCCGATTACTACACAGTCCACCGCAGCCATCATATCATCCGTCCATTCCGGGGCACCCACCCACCCCTACCCCCACTGCTTTTCAACCTCAGAGTCAAAACTATTAGCACAGAAGTATCCTGCATCCTTGACACTTCCATCTCCACTGCAACCTTCCCGGATGAATGGAAGCACGCAGAGGTCAGACCCCTCCTAAAGAAACCCTCCACCGACCCCCAGCAACCTCAAAAACTACAGACCGATCTCCCTGCTCCTCTTACCGGCCAAAGTGCTTGAGAAAACCATCAACCAACAGCTCACCGACTACCTCGAATTAAACCACCTTCTCAACACCTCACAGTCAGGATTCCGGGCCAATCACAGCGCAGAGACTGTGCTGATCGCCGCAACAGACGGCATGAAGACCCTCCTCGACCGAGGAGAGTCGGCAGCGTTGATCCTTCTGGACCTCTTTGCAGCATTCGATAGAGTCTTCCACCACACTCTCCTCAACAAACTCCACAACATAGGCATTCAGCAAAACGCTCCTAAGTCGGTCACCTCTTTCCTCTTAGGCTGCACGCAAAGCATCCGCCTTCTTTCCTTCACTTCTACACCCAAGAACATCACCTGTGACGTACCCCAAGGCATCCTCCCTCAGCCCAACCCTCTTGAACATCTACATGACACCCCTCGCAGACATCGTCAGATCCTACAGACTCAATATTGTCTCATACGCCGAAGACACTCAGCTAATCGTCTCACTCACTGAAGACACCCACAACACCAAAACCAACTTCCGCAAAGCCATGGCCAACGTAGCAACATGGATGAAAACTAAACATCGACAAAATGGATGTCCTGATCTTTGGGAAGAACACGTCCATATGGGACCACAGTTGGTGGCTTTTGAACTCGGACCAACGCCTTCTCCATCCGACCACGCACGAAATCTCATCATCCTCGACTGCCAACTATCCATGAATTGACAAGTAAACTCAGTTGCCTCTTCCTGCTTCTACATCCTCCGTATGTTCTGCCGAATCTTAAGATAGATCCCTACTGACACCAGAAAGACAGTCATGCACGCCCTGGTCACCAGCTGCCTCGACTATGGCAATGCTCTCTACGGTGGAGTGTCCTCCCAACTACATGAAGGACTCCAGACTCTACAGAACACTGCGGCCAGACTCATGCTCAATGTCCTCAAGTGCTCAACCCCCCCCCCTTCACTTCAGGAACATCCACTGGCTCCCCGTCCAGAAGAGATGCCAATTCAAAACCCTCACATTCGCACACAAGGCTCTCCACACTGTAGGGTCGTCCTACATCAACCACTGACTGAGCTTCTATGTCCCATCAAGAGAGCTACGCTCTGCCTCGCTAAACCTCACACACACACCCTGTATCCATCGCAGCGGAGGCCGCTCCTTCTCCTTCACAGCAGCTGAGTCCTGAAATGGTCTGCCCTTCCACCTCCGAACAGCTCCCTCCCTGGCGGATTTCGAAAGAAGACTCAAGACGTGGCTTTTCGAAGGAGAGACAGCACCCTCAGCACCCAGATACACCTTGGAAGAAGGTGCTGCGATTTACAACTGCAATGATTGATTGATTGATTGTGTCATTTCTAACCAGCAAACCAATTCTGCTCTTCTGAGTAAGTAGAAGGGATTTCTAGGTAACTATCATTACTACGGACATCAACCATAAAGATGTAATAATGGTTTGTGTGTGTGTGTGTGTATCAAAAATAAACTACTCAAGGGGTTCCCAAAACATCCAGGCCCCACATTTGGGATCTGTGTTGCGTAAACTCTGGATGTCTGGATCATCTCTACAAGGATTGTTTTCCTACCCACCGATGACATGAGTGAACTTAGTTCAATGTACCAACACTTGAATGTGAAAGGCAGGTTTTGTAGCACAGCAGAAGTTCAGCCAATACATAGTTGGAGTGGTGTCAAAGCTTTTGTGTTACTAACAGTCCCTAAATAGAGATCCAGGATGACTGTGTTGATCAGAAACACATCTTTTTCATTCTTTTCAATCACACACAGACAAGATACACTAAAGAAAATACACTTTAACTAAAAGCAAGTTTATTTAAACAGATGCATGCTGTTTGCTCAAAACATCTAAAATAACCACACAATCCGATTAAAACAGCACAAATGCACGTTGCAAAAAACAAGAATAAAACAAACACTTCTAATGTGGTTAAAATGTCATCTAAAAACCTAACACCCTAAAACCTACTTCTATGAGGTACGATAGAAGAATATGGAAAGTAGAAAAACTTGCAGCTTTATTTTCTTAGGGAGGATGAGTGCCCTGCATACCCTATTTACAGCAAAACCTTTTCAATTATCAGGAGTCAAGAAGACTGTGTTCCCTGTGACAGGCAAACACACATTTAGCATCAGCATTAACTCCTCCTGGGCTCAAGTTTGATATCATCTTTCAGAAGAAACTGTGATATGGTGGCAGCATCATCTTCTGGTCTTGTTTGCGAAAATCTGGGGCAAAGGACCTCTCCTCACAGAGGGTTAAGTGGCAGTCCTTTTATAATCGATCATATCTGAGATGGTATATGCAATGTCACCTTAGGAATGTTTAATTTAAACAATAGGAATTAACATGCTAGTCTAAGACGCTTTCCTTTAAACAAATAAGGCTAGACTATTATGACTATTGCTCTATGTTTGACATTGAAATAAAGATAATCAGACACTTGTTCCAGACTTATATCGCATCAGGTGTCTTGTTGATGTCTATATATAAATGACTTGGCACTTTCTAAGTTGTTGGAAAGATAAAGACAGATGACATCTGTGTCAAAGGCAGACATATTGATGATTCTGCAGAAAGAGAAAAAATGAAGTTGAGGACTAATTAAAATGGAGTGCAGTCTTATGTCTTTAAGTCACAGCAGGAGCCACAATGACTAATGCAGGGAATGCCCTTCCTTCAAACTCACTTTGTGGCATCTCAGCTAATTCTGTGAAGATTGGGATTGCTGGCTGCGCATTCCCTAGTTGAAGAAGCCAAGCTTGTTGGTGCACTTGGGGGGTGGGGGAGGTGGGGTCGGGTGGGGGAGGTGGGGTCGGGTGGGGGGGGGGGGGGGGGCCCTTGGAGGGAATGTGGGATCCATTGGTGTGGAACAACTTCTTGCACATTTCATTTCCAGTTGTTAGGTACTTTTGCCACCTGATAGCCTCTAGCTCCTGAGTGAGTAGCTAGATGCATTCAGATGGCCAGGGTTAGGGCCTCTTACTCTGTCATTCCCTTCATAAACTTTGACTGAGCACAAGCCCAAGGACCCATTGCCCACCAAAACCTGGCCTACCACACCAGACAATCTGACCAGTATTGCCACTTAACTCCGTGTTAACTAGATACCACAGTCACAGGTGGGGGATGCTGGGGAAGCCCACTTGTGAAGAATAAGAGGGTAAGCAACAGGGATACCCGTGGTTTCAACTTCCTTTATACCTTTCTGGAGTGCCAGGGTGAGACTGTACAAATCTTGATCATACCCACACGGTTACCCCGATTTCTAATACGAGATACTTTCATCCAGGTGTCTTAAGACAAGTGCATTCTTTTGGGACCAGAGAGGCACCGATGGCAAAAACCAAGGAAAGTGGGACTAATGTACTTCAATGGAACCCAAATCCACCGACATCAAAGCCTATCCCCTAACACAGTGGTTCCCAACCTGTGGTCCGGGAATCCTGGGGGTCCGCAAAGCCTCCTCAGGGGGTCCGTGACTGCTGAGAAATTTAAATAATATTAAGAGATTAGGTACCCAGCTTTCAGTAATTGCTCAGTTTGGCGTCCCGGGATTCCAATAATTATTCAGTGGGGGCCCCCGGGCTTCAATATGGAGAAAGGTCGGTAACCACTGCCCTAACATATAGAAAAAGAGGAGTCGTTCAAACCGATTATAGATTTAAAAAAATAAAATAAAAAAAATAACTCAAAAGGCATCAAATAGAGGTGGAGTCATCCAGACTAATCTTTCAATGGAAAGGCTGACAATGAGCTTTATCGTCCCTCAGCAAGGCCCAAGTGCTCATTGTCCTTGAGGAAGGCAAAGAGAACTTCTAGCCAGAATATGAGCTCATTAAAATTTAGAGAGAGGAGATAATGGCACACCCAGTGAGGAAGAGAAACCCGACCTGAATCCAGTGAGCTCCAGGCTAGCAAGAACATCATCCAGCATCTGTGGAGAGTTAGTGAAGAGTCACAGGATCCTGATTGCTCCATTCCAGATAAAGTATCTTGAACCCTTAGTGACATGCATGGTCTTTGATCTTGGGTAGGACGGGGCAGATCCATTATGAAGCAAGAAGTGAGCATTAAATGGGGGTTGGGTAGAGGCCGGGTGCTTCTTTTGGGTCAGGTTATGGCTTATAGTGGAAACTAGAGGTGTGGACAAAGGAACAACTGCAGACCACCTGCAAAGCCCGCAGAGACACCAAAATATACTTAAGCTCTTCTCTAGGTGGTATTCTCAAGCACTCACTCACTGAGCTCATATCACACCTAGTCCACTGACACTGAAGACCATAATATATAACGTCTGGTTCAATAACCCCACGAAGAGTTGAGGATCCTGAGGAGTTAAAATATTTGCAGGCAGTTACTTATTTCTTCCAGGACACCCACCTTTTGGAAGATGATTAAGATAGTCTGATATCTTGTGATTTTCTGAAACAGTACAATGTGAGTGGGACCAATAAGTTGGCTGGGGTTGCAGTTTGATGAGGCACACGTTCATTAAGCATCCCACTGAAAATGGATGAGATTGGTAGATGGTTTGCGGTTGAAGGGTCATGGGGCGACCCACCTATTATAGTTTCGTCAACCTATGCCCCTAATATATGGCAGGAGAAATGTTTATGACAGACTTTTCAAGAAATAGTTAATTACTCTAGCCCATTAATAATGGGTGTTCTTTCACTTGGTAATTAATGAAAACCAAGATAGATCCCAGGAGGGATGGATGGTACTCCAGAGCTCTCACCAGAGGGTAAGGTGTGGCTTGATGACCTAGAGCTGGGTGACGCTTAACAATATCAACACCTTCTCGAGTCTAACTTTTCAGAAGCCCATCAAACTTATTCCTGAATAAATTATTTTTCGATTTCACAAATGTGTTAAACCTGATTGAAGGCATGGATTACAGCCTCACATACTGTCTGACGTGGCCCAATTACGGCATCCCTGAAATGGGAAATAAGAGATGAAATTAGAGCTAACATTTAGTGGTGTCTCAAGGATTATTTATTAAGACATCCAGTAGTCTGTCACAGAGAGGTAATACTTGGAAGGCATTGAAAACAGACATAGGATAGGGGAGTGAGGGTGGAGTGCTCACTCAACAAGTACTAAATGAATACCTAGAACTTAACCTCTATCTGGTGTCAATGCCGGACACTAGACAAAACTATTTGTATTTCGGCAAAATTGGGTCACAGTACCACAATGGTAGTAATAAAGTGGTGGTGCTATTGGCAAATATTTTAGAGGCTGCTTTATCACATAGATACATAGCAGAAACAAGTGAGGATTGGGATGTTAAAACGTCCAAGAATAAGAACTTAAAATCCTTTCATGCCTTCTTTCAGAATTTATATACTGGTTAGGAGTGAGAACCTGTTGCGAGATCCACTTTTCTGAACTCACTTTCTCTTCCCCCCAAATACAGGTTCAGCATCTCAAAGGAGTTAATCCTATCACCAAAAAAGAGGTTCTAGAAGTGATTAAAAGCTTGAAGATGGCAAAATTCTTAGACCCGGATGGCTTTTCATCCACTTTTTTTATTTTTTTTATTATAAAACACCCGCCCCATCTCTTTTCCATCTTGACTAAAACTTTCATCATATGTATCTGAGGGCAAGCGGTTAGTCCCATCACGTCTGAGGCAACAATCCCACTCATCACTAAGCTGGATAAGGAAGGACTCCATGCTCTGTGCATTGTTCCACCCATTCTGCGTGTTGAATATTGATATTAAAATTTTTGCAAAAGTCTTGGCTAATAGACTATATACTTTTTTGCCACACCTGATCTACATAGATCAATATGCATTCATATTGAACCGTATATCTACTGATAATACCTTCACCATGTCATCATTGCAAATAAGCAGTAGAATAGAGGCAGTGCCTCTTCCCCTCAGTGCATAAAAAGCTTTTGATAAGGTAGATAGGGCAATAGTGCAGTATATCCTGGTTAAATGTGGATTTGGAAATCGGTTTAGAGGTTGGATACAGCTATTTACTTCACTCCCATATCTAGGATTATATTGGATTGTAGGATTTGGGCACAAATGCACACAGGTCAGGCAGCTCAGTGGGGCAGCCTCTTGTGTCCTCCACTTTTTGCACTTGTCTTAGAACTGCTTCTACAAGCATTCAGGGATTGTTCATGAATAAAGAGAGTCATCTTCCATTTGGATGAATGTAAGTTATCTGTTTTCACCAATGTCATCCAACGTTCATGAATGTAACCAGAACAATCCCTTAGGGAGCTGGTACCACTCCTTGAGGATAGCTGTTCTTCAGATTAATCGAACCAAACCAGAAGGCCTGTTCTTGGTGTATGGCTAGACTTAAGCTTTTTTTCTTCAGGCTGTCACTTCCATTGGTCTGTGGAAGATATTCAACCCTGATACTTACTTCCAGATTTGTGCTGAATCTAGTTTCAAATCTCTCTTTAGGAGGGCAAAAGCTTAGCTAAGAGTAACCACACTATTAAGCTTTGCTGCTTCCTCTTGGGAGGGGAGACATTGCTTTTTTGCAGAGACTGTCTAATACTTTTATTTGGGCCAATAAAAAGCCCAGACGTGATTTTGAACAATATTGTGAACCAGGGTGAGCCCCAAATTTTTGAGAACCTGGATTATCCGATGGAAACATTTAGTCGCAGATATCTTACCTTAGAATTTCCCCCAGGCATTAGTCTGGATCCAGAGATTTTTCTTGAGCAGTACCCCTGCACGCCATTAGGTGGTTTCGATCATCTCCACATCTGTCGTCGTGAGCACCAGCTATGACGTCGCAGGTCCGATATAGGCGCCACTGCAGCACGCTGATATTTCTTTTCATGCCAGCCTGCGCTGATCCTCAGTCGTTTTTTGACTGATCTTTCACAACTTTTTGTCATGAGTGTTGACATTCCTGGGGCATTGAGGATGTCTCTGTGTAAGACTGGGTTCAAGCCTTGTGGATCCTGTCATCGGGCGATGTCCGTGATGGATCTTCACCTCATGTACTGTACGTGTGGTGTCTAAAGTGCCAACGCAACCTGAAGTCGTGCTCTAAGTGCCTGGCATAAATCCGAAAGCTTTGAGGTAGTGGTCCCTAAAGCTACTGGCGGCCCGGTGCTCAGCTCTGCGTCGCTCCCAATCTCAGTTGAGAGGAAGGTCCCAAGACCCGTCACGGAGCCCCCCTTCTTCGTCGGCCCATTCCAAGTCACCATGATTATTGGGTAAATCGATGCATAAGAAGAAGTTGAAGAAGAGCAGGCATTATTTGACTGCTCCCCGTCTGTCAGCTGACAAGACGAGGGACAAGTAGCTTCGGCTTCTAGGCCACTGCCCTCAAAGCCTGCGTCTGGGTCAGCTCTGCGCCTCCCTCCAATCAGCCAGAGCGACCCTTGTCCAACTTAGAGAGTTCTATGAGGCCTTGAGCCTCATCTTTGGGCACGCCGATTCCGCTGTAGCGCCTTCGGGCGTCGCAAGGGGTCCCCTCTGGTTCTGCACTGGCGGCTTCGGCTCCAGGGGGTACCCATCAAACCGTTCATGGATCTGAACTGGTGTCGATCGTACCACCTCAACATTCCCCAATGCTTGTTCTGACATCATCGTTCCCAACGCTGAGCGCGTCGACCCCATTATCATTGCCGACTCTGACACAGAGCCAGACCGACATCGTGCAGTGCCGATCCTGGCTTCGACAGGGGCCTTGCCCCCTGTGTCGTATCCTGACCTTTATTCTTATGGGTTGGGATAAAGTGAGGAATGGGAGGGGTCTCTGGTCCCTTTAGAATACCCTCTGGACTGGAGTACAGACCGGGGCAAAGTCAGTGGGTTGGACACTTCCCCTGATACTAGCGTGCTTTCTCTCCTTACTGTGGCTATGAAGGAGGGAGCATCCTATTCCATCATGGTGCTAAGAGTGGCTGAGGTCTTGGGCCTCGAGCTGCTTTGTTTGGTAGTCAGGACAAACCTTCTGACAGAAGTGCTTCAGCCTGGGGCTTCATCCTCTTAACTCCTATTGGCCTTCAATGAAGCTCTTACTGATGCCCTGCTGGGTACCTGGTCCAAACTCAATGCAGAGGCTCCTGTGAACAGGACAATCGCATGCACCATAAACCTGCTCCAAATGACCCAGCGTTTCTGATGGGGTTCCCATGAGAGCTTGGTTATCCACGCCTCTACTTCCCAGGGCACATTCCCTTCCGTTTCCTCGGATAGGGAATCCAAGAGGCTGGACCAACTTGGGAAGAAGATGTTTTCTTCCTCCAGCCTGGCATATTGCAGTCTGTGGACAGCGCATACCTTTAGGGCTGTTACTCCCACACACTGTGCCTGGGGGAAATTCAAAGGTAAGGAATCTGCAACTAGACAGGTTCTCTACCAGATAAGGCGTTCTCGAAGGTAAGTAACTTGTCCAATATAATGTATTCGGAAAACAATCGTTTACTATGATATCAATCCTCACACAGTATGTCTCTTATTCATTTTAGAGAACATCACACATTGATTTAAATGCATGGCAAACCAATTATGCACAGTCACTATGTTATCCCCCAGAGCACGAAATTGTAAAGAACAGGCCCAATATACTGTATAACTATTTAGTAAAATAGTATTTTGTATCATTGTTTTAATAGTTTATCAATATATCCAGTACTCACACACAGGAAAGAGATGTGCAGTGATAAGGGACAAGTGAAGGAACAATGCACCAAAAGTAAAAAGATGTATGACTTCTAGTTCCTGCCATTATTTTTTTAAGTTCAGGGCGTGGGGTCTATGAACGTCTGTTGTTGAGAGCATTTCAACCTCAGATTAGTATGAGGTCATCATCGGGACGTGGCAGTGAGCACCCAGTATCTAGGGGTAGAAAGCACAATTATAGCTAGGGGGAGAACTAATCATAGGCCTGTCTAAAGAAGGGGCTATACTAGGAAAACAAAGACTTACCTGAATAGGTCACAGGGCTGAGCAGGAGTCAATCCTAGGTCATCCTGGTTGGCTCTACAAGAGGACAGCTAATAATTGTAATGGAGTGCTCAAGAGTGGACTTGTTCAGAATCTGTCTTTTGTGGGAGGAGCAAGGTGGTCTTTTGTGTGTAGTACACTGAGATGCATCATCTTCCTAGGCACTGGTGCTTGGCAGTGAGTGTAAATTGGGGCAGCAGCTCTAGTGGTTGGAGGTCAAGAAGAGTTGGAGGTATTCTGTAACACTTGGCCAAGGCAGGTATATGCAGAGCACCTAGCTGTAAGGTTGACCTCACTCCCAGAGGCCACCAGTGTACTCTTCCATTACCTTCTCCAAAGGAGCATCAAGATACCAGGGACCTCAGAACATCTTCATTGGTGTCCATTCATAGTGTTCATTATATGACAGAGTCTGTATAAGTGGGGATGTGCATGGGAGCTGCTGAGGTTCTCTCTGCACAGTCCTGTTGCGGGAAACTCATCCTTGCACCACAAACAAGTGGATCAGAGGTTAATCTATGCACACAATACGCTACCTTTGACACCATTACGTCTTGCTGCCAACCAGTAGTTTTTGTGGGGCTACCAATGTATTCAAAGGCAGCATTGCATCAGGCTTCATATCTGGTCTGAGTTGGTATCCACAGACATCTTGGAGAGCCGTCAAACCAGCTGTTAAGTGATCGTACAGGGCATTATTCTCACCCTTCTATCTCCCCATGATCTTGCAGCAACATTTCTTCTCTGAATGCCACTGTCACAAAATGGCCTGAAATTGGGAGTGCTTTGATCACCTCAAGAGGCACCCTTGCAAAGCTTTGCAACTCTCCTCATCAGTAGCCGTTAGTGTGCACCATACTGAGGGCTCAAAGCATCTATGATAAGTTAAAGCTATGAGGTGCTTGGGAGTAATTGGCAGGGATAAGTATTTGCTGTGCAACGTTGCCAAGCACCCTCACTCACTTCAGCTTGTAATGGTCAACTCTGGTGAAATCCAGGTGGGGAGTGTCCATTTTAGCGTTCATGAGGGATACACATGAGAATGCTAACACACTCTGCTCACCCACCTCACTTTATAGGCGCTTAAAGGCAGATGGTCGGTTGAGGGAGCTAATTACTGACTTTGGAGGCACGTCTCCCTATCACCATTCAGTTTGCTTGTGGCCTGTGAGAGATATTCCTGCTTGTTGATGGGACAGTTGTCCTTTCTAGGGAGTAGCGTCATTGGAAAGTGAGGAATTTTTGTTGTCCAGCGGGTCGTATGAATGTGTGGCTCTATGCTTTGAGGAAATGGCACAACTTCATTGCTGTGTCTGAATGTCTCTGACAGCTTGCAGGTAAGTGATTGGATGATGTCAGCATGCATCACTTACCTGATGTCTCTAGGAAAAGGCATGTGAAAGATCACTGATGCAATGCATGCCTGTAGATAAGGTATTATGTCAATGAAAATGACTATGAGGTTGTCACTTTGATGTGATGCAGGGTAAGGAGCTGGATAAGTAGCTTGAGGGGCTGATGAGACAGCCATGGCTCTACTGGAATGTGCACAAATGCCCTCTCGATTATCCTGGCCAAGGCGTAGCAGATCATGATACAGATTATGGTCCAAAGAGCAGTGCTGTGTTTGGTCATCACTTTCCTTTTCTTTGTACCTGGTGAAGCCACAAAAAGCTGCTTATTCATTCTGTTCTTTCATGTGCCATCATAGTAGTATACCACACATCTTGGGTCCTGTATGTAAGCTTTCTATCTCCATGCCAGGGTGAGGAGGAGGAAATAAAGACTGACAGTTAATAGACTGGCCTATATTAACTGTAGATACCTCCTTGGGTAAGAAGAATGGCTTTGTGCAAAGGATCATATTTTCTAGATGGAAAACTCTGAAAGGTAGATAAACTGAGAGAGCCTCTGACTCTACAAGCTGAAGTAATTGCAACTATCAAAACTGCCTTCAGGTTAAGATGTCGAAATAGGTAACTATGCATCGGTTTGAACAGGGATAGCTTGGAGAAAGGCAAAACACACAAAAGGAGTCTGAGGAAACAAGTAAAGCAAACCTTTAAGAAAATGTGCTCCTAGTGGCAATCTAAACATGGAAGACTAAGGACGAAGACACTTAAGGAAAGACAAAAGTGTGAACTAACTCATATCAGCTACTAACAGATCCTGCTGTGCCAGGGACAACGCAAATGGAAGATATTTGAAATGCCAGGTGTAAAAAGGTTGAGGCCTTCAGTCTTCTCACTACGGAATGAACTTGTTCTAGTGACCTCTTTTCTAGATACATTTGGTTACTTACTTTCTGGTTGTCAAGATGATGTTTACAACCTCATTAGGAAGGCAAACGCTGGCACCCTCAATCTCTACGCATGCAGCGGTATCACCCGTGAATTGGGGTAGTAGACCATATTGCTGTGAGAGCAGATCCTCTCATTGTGATAGTTGAAGAGGTGGCTGAATGCCAATAGATCCGCTGTCTAATCTACCAAATTCAAAATCACCTCTACTCTAACCTCCTGCACCTTATGCAGGACCTTTGACGATCCTATGTGAAGTTCTTACACTTGGGGGGAAAAGAAACTTCCCTACTGGAACATGATGGTGTCACATGGGGAGTCTGAGAGGTTTTGAGGCAGCAGAGCCGGTTGTGGATAGCAGATGCTAGACCTCATGTTATTGCTGACACTCACATCAGGAAACAGAGCCAAGACTGAAACAGTTCCAGGACGATTTTCAAGGAAGAAGAGGAGTACTCTTTCCTCTGGTGCTTTCTGTGTTATTTTCAGGAAGATCTTTTGGGAGAGAGTTTCCTGACAGACTGACCTACTGGTGGGTGACTGAGATAGGATTGCCTCTCCCTCAAGGCCTTAGCCAGAACATCTTCGGGCCACAGTCCCTGATGCCCTTCCAGTTCGTGGAGGCTTCTTTGCGTTCAATCCCAGATACCAAATGCAGATGTTATGTCAATCCAAAATGAATTCATTTGCGGTACCGGAAACGAGATTTAAACCCTGAACCTTTTTGAGGAGACATTTGACCTAGTTGCTGTTGAAATGCAGAGGAGTTTGTCGGTGAAACTGGATGTGCGTAGATGAGGCACAGAACAATGAGAACTGACTCCAGTGCATGGAACGGTGCTTAATGTACTTGAGTGTTGTCATGGCTAGAAGCAGGGCCCTTGAAGCCGCATGGAGCTACCTGGATGTGCTGGTAAATAATGCTTGGAGAAGAATCTTTTCCGGGACCAATCTAAAGCCTGGAAGGGTAATTTATAATCTGAGGATTGTGTGAGAAGATGTTCCCATCATAATAGGTCTTCTGATTTAACCTTAAGTAATGTGTATTATTTATTTATTTTGCCTACGAATGTTAGTGGATAATGAGCTAGCCAATTTGCTTGAATATTTCCCTGTGGGGACAGAATTACATGACTTTCTGTATAAGTAGTGGGCTCTTTATGTGTTCTGTTTTATTGTACGTTAGTTATTTTGTTATTTTCAAGTTAATTGAAATTTACATTAATTTAACTAAACAGAAGCATTACCAATTGCTTAAACATTACAAGATACATGTACTAACTCTGTAAAATGCTCATTAATACTCAAACCTTTTGTCTTTTAAGAAAAAGTGGAAAGTCTCCTTACTTTATCGAATATTAGAGTGTGTTGATAAGCCAAAATGTTTATCTGTTTATTAGATTACTCATTTCATAAAATGTCATGAATTTTGTTACAGGGTTCCGAGGAGGGTACAGTTGTGTATGTAGTGGGGGCTGCAGGTCGACAGAACTGGCAGCATGTATACACCGCTGTTACTCGTGGCCGTCAACGTGTCTACATAGTAGCAAAAAAAGATCAGCTTGTCAAAGCAGTGTTTAACAAATGCTGTCCGAGAAAAACTAGACTGCGGCAACGTGTACAAGAGACGCTTTCTCAGAGAAAAGACTGTGCTGCACCAACATCTTCTCCTTTGCAGCTGATCCAAGAAAGCATTGAGCCCTACAGTTGTATGATATCAAGTCAGGAAGAAGATATGACTCTCTTGAATTCCCAAGAGATTAATGGTGAAAAAGACACTGGAGCAATTGGTTCCAAAGCTCTGTGTGACCATAATAATACATCTAGCAATGTAATTGTGTATGATGAACTGACAGACTCTGATTTGGAAGCTGCTATCCAGTTACTTGAGCAGAAGCAAGTCAGCAATGCTAATAAGTTTCCCCAAAGTCCCATGACAAATCTACAGTTGGAGAGCCATGACATTTCAAGTCCCAAATTTCCTCTTCAGCAACAGGATCATGGGCTTTGTGGTGTCTCAGATGTTTCAGCAGTTGGAGGCTTTGTTGCAGTTCATGGATCTGGTGACTGGGACAAAAGTCCTACTGGTGAGGGTTCCACTGCAGACAGTTTTGGTGAACTGAATGATTCTGAACTGGATATGTTGTTCCATTCACCTCTTTATGAGGCATCAAATAATGGTGATAGCCTTTTTGCAACAAGTGGCATCAAGAGATTGTCCACTGAGGAGGAGGTTCCTGAAAGTCCTTTAAAGATAAGTCGGGTAAGAATCTGGATGTTTATCATCTGAAATTATTTTGTCTGTAAATTCTTGTTAAGTCGTTGTTCTACTGTACCAAATTAGTCACTTCAGGAACACATTTTCCGCTTTGGGCCCAAGCTTGATTGCCTCAACTTCATGAGTATTTGGAAATTGAACATTTCTAAATGGTGCTTTGATTTGTCCTTTGACTCTCAAGTAGCTCTGGTTTAATTGAGGTCCTTAGCTAAATGACAACACATACATTTCATGCTAATCCATTTTTTTCATACTTGACATACCTTCCTTAGTTTCGCACTAAGGTTCTCTTGTGTAAAGTTTTTCTGTGTGCTCCAGGACTAGGTCGCCAGCTCCTGACCTACATTATACCCATGTGTTGTATACCAAAGAAACACTCCAGTAATACCCATGCATAACTTGGTTCCTTAACCCTGGTAAATTCTTCTATAAAAAGCATTGATATTTCCAATCTCTCATTTGTATATAACACTGATGTATTTTATGTTCACCATACATAAGTGACAATGGTTGTTTAAGCACTTACACTTATTTTACCCAGTGCATCTCGGGACTGCCCCCCTTCTATAGAGGACTATATAATTAACTGGTGAAAACATTCCTATGTAACAGAAGAGGATGTAAACATTGTCATCATGTGAATACCAAAATGAATAGTACCTGGAGATTTTTGGGCTCATTCCAATACATACAGCGCTCTGAACGTTTGTGAATCTTGAGTGACCCTGTGATCTGCACATGAAATGTCACATTCAGTAAGGTCCATCATTGGATGACTTGTTGATGTTATCAATCAAATACTTAGTGCTGTAATATACATTGTGCCCTGGGGGCGCAGCAGATGTGTGTGCCAGTTTCATGCACCCCTGAGACACAATGGTATTACAGAAGGGGAAGCAGATACCTTTGCATCCCCTTCTGTAACACTGATGTTGAGGCACATGTAGCGCAAACACTATTATGAGAGGGCGTACCCTCATTTGCCTGGATGGCATGGTGCCCATGCAAATGAGGGAATCACTGTGCGTCTGCTCCTATGGATACAGGCTCAGAGGCAAACATGTCCTTAGGAGGTGCACTAAAAGTGTGCCACAGAAAGGTGGCACACTGAAGGGGAAAAAGGGGTCCGCGTCATATACATAAAATGGCCCTTGTTGTATTATGATAGATTATTATGATCATATGTGGACAATTTTTACATACCTACACAGCATTCTGAAATGGATTCATTATGCGAACTGTATATTATATGTCCCATTTGGTATTGGACGACATTTTGGTGTTATAGATCCAAGACTTGTGTTGTTATTATGCGCACCAATGATGTTCATATGTTGACAATGTTTACATCTACTTTTGTTCCATATGAATGATTTTCACTACTTGAATACATAGTTCCCTAAAGAAGAGATTCCAGTCCTGAAATGCATTGAGACAAAAAATGCATAATTGTTTAAATGACAAAACTAACATGTTAAAGAGGATTGCCACATATGCTTGATGCACATAAAATAAGGGATCATTATATACAAATAAGACTTTTGAAATATCAGTGCTTATTCAGGAAAGATTTTGTCAATATTATTACGCCCCAACAATACCAGATGCGCGCATTTGAAATACTTTCCAGCATCTCAACCGTCCACTGATATTTATCACCTGCTCCTAGCAGATGGTAGATATCAGAGGATTTCTCCCTTGAATCTTGGAAAACTATCTGTAATTCTAGTTTGGCCTGGTTATTCCCCTTTCTGAGGACAAAACTGCATATCCTTTGTACTTAGGTGTAACTGAAATCGCGATTCCGGGTACCTGGTATACATACACCTAAATCCAGACCACTCGTAATGAGGCAAAACATCACAAGTTAGCACTTTAAAAATAAGGAAAATGTTACTTAGCCAGTAAGCATCTGTTCGTGGCATGTAGTGCTGTAGATTCACATGCTGTGCATACTCCTACCATCTAGTGTTGGGCCCGGATGTGTGCAAGTTGTTTTTAATCCGAACAAGTCTTTTGAGTCATGAGGTTCGGTGACTCCTGCTGGTAATGCGCATAGGCATCAACTCCATTGTTAGATTGTTTTCCCGCACAGTGGGTGAGAATAGAATGTGGAGCGAAGCATTGTTAAGAGAGATGTCCATACAAAGAGGAAAAAATTAGATAGAAAGATGACTGCAACAGCCTCAGGCGTCTGGGGAGGAGGGTGGGTTAGCGTGAATCTACAGCACTACATGCCACAAATGCTTCCTGGGTAAGTAGCATTTTCCATTTGATGGCAGGTGGCTGTAGATACATATTCTGTGCATGGACTGTAAAACAGACCTCCAAAAAAAAGTGGTGGTTATCCTGTGGAAGGTGCAATGGTTGAAGTGTATGCAGAACTGTCTGACCAACATTGGCTTTTTAGTGGGCTAGCACATCTGATAGAGACTTCTAGCTGCAGCTTCCTTACCTTAGAATTCCCTGGCGTCTGCTTCGAATCCGGAGTTTTTTCTGAGCAGTACCCTGCGCGCGCGCGCCATCGGGCGGCTTAGTTCGGATCCACGTGTGTCGACCAGCTCCGCGTGCGTTGTCAGTGTCGTTGGAGCCATCTATGACGTCACAGTTGTCTATATACACGCCGGCTCGGCGCGCGTACGTCAGTTGTTTTCCTTCCGCGCCGGTTAAGCACAGTTTTGGAAAAAGCTCCCCTGCTTCGATGGTTTGTCGACGCTTTTTGGACTGTTTGGAGTCATGTCTTCGAGAAAGACAGGATTCAAGCCATGTGGTGCGTGTCATCGCACCATGTCGGTGACGGATCCGCACCGAGTTTGTCTTTGGTGCCTGGAGAAGGACCACGATTCCACCTCGTGCTCCGACTGAAGGCTTTGAGGGAGAGATCCCTTAAGCTTCTTGCGGCCCGACATTCGTCTTCGGTCGGCGCGACTCCGCGGAGGTAACGGTCCCGCAGTAGGAGGAGGCCACGGCACCGCTCCAGGAGCCCCAAGTCCTCTTCCTCGCATTCGAGGTCATCAGAAGGTAAGAGGCACAAGAAGAAGAAGAAGTCCAAGCGGACTTCGTCTTCGCCACGCCCGTCGGCTGACGATTCGTCTAGGGAACGTCGGCGTTCCAAGTGCGGTTCTGCGGAGCCGTCGCCAGGGTCGACTCCGCGTCTTTCCCCCCTTTCCGGGGACCGGATCGACCCACGTTCAGATAAAAGAATTCTACGAGGCCATGCGTCTCGTTTTTGAGCGGGCTGCACCCTCGGGTGGGTCTTCGGGCCCCTCGGGTCAGCAGGGGCCCCTTTGTATTCGACGCCGGCGGCTTTGGTGCCGTTGGGGACCCCAGGATCTGATACCAGATCCGGACTGGCGCCGGTCTCTCACAGTCGGCCTTCTTCGGCGCCGGGTCCAACGTCGACGATTCCGCCACCGGCGCCCACCGGTGGCAGCCCCATCCTTATTCCGGATGATCCGGAGCAACGTCGACTCCGACTTCGGAGCCAATTCGGCCCAGATCATTGTCTGAGCATTATTTAGAACAGCAAAACGCACGAGAGGAATGGGAGGGGTCTGAGGACCCTTTAGAATCTGGATTGCAACTGGAATGGTATGAGGATCTAGGGGAAGCCAGTGGACTGGACACGTCTCCAGTTACTGGTATGCTCTCTCCTCCTAATGTGGCTACGAGGAGGGTGCTTCTTTCGCTATGGTGTTGCGCAGGGCAGCTGAGGTCTTGGACCTAGATTTGCCTACGGTGCCAGTCAGGACGAATTTCCTGACAGAAGTGCTTCAGCCGGGGGTGTCAACATCGGAGCCGTTGTTGCCCTTCAATGAGGCTCTTACGGACGTCCTTCTGGGTACGTGGTCCAAACGCAGCACAGGGGCTCCTGTGAATAGGACGGTCGGCCACCACCATAGACCCGCTCCCAGCGACCCTAGTTTCCTGACACAACACCCCACTCCTGAGAGCTTGGTTGTCCAAGCCTCTACTTCCAGTGGTGCTTTCCCTTCTGGTCCCCCAGATAGGGAATCCAAGAGGCTGGATCAGCTTGGGAAGATGTTTTCTTCCACCAGCCTGGCATTGAGGTCCGTAAACACCTCTTGCCTACTGGGCCGTTATTCCCATACTTTATGGGATACGGTGGCGCAAGTGCTGCCCCAGGTCCCGGAGGGCGTACGGGACACTCTCATCCAGGCTGTAAAGGATGGGAGAGATGCAGCCAAGTTTACGATCCGGTGTGGCTTGGACACGACTGACTCGCTGGGCAGAACGATTTCATCGTCAGTGGCCCTACGTCGCCACGCCTGGCTACGTTCTACTGGTTTTTCAGGGGATGTCCAGTCCAGCTTGATGGACATGCCCTTTGATGGCTCTCGCCTTTTTGGCGAAAAGGCAGACTCCGCGCTTGAGAGGTTCAAGGATTCTCGAGCCACGGCCAGATCCTTGGGCCATTCAGCGCCGGCACGACAGCAGTCTGTCTTTCGCCCCTTTTGAGGCTTCGGAAGGGGCGTGGTACCACGCCAGCCACAGTTTAGCCACCGTCCTCAGGCTTCACAGCATCCCGGAAGAGGACGTGGTCGTGGTACCATCAGACCCAGAGGGTCTGGCCAGAGGTTGGCTGCCACACAGCCCCCCTCCACTGTGCCCAAGCCCTCCTAGTGTGGTTCTGCGGGATCATGTCCGTCCAGTTGGAGGGAGGATTCGTTTTCATCTCCCTCACTGGCTTTCCATTACCACGGACAAGTGGGTCCTGCAGATCATACGGAAGGGCTACTCCCTTCCAGTCTTTCCCTCCTTCTATCCCTCCGACAAAGGAATGGCTGATGGAGGACCATCTAGCTTTGCTCCGCGAGGAAGTTACAGCTCTCTTGGCCAAGGGAGCCATAGAAAGAGTCCCGATATCAGAAGTAGGCAGTGGTTGTTATTCCCGCTACTTTCTGATTCCCAAAAAGAACAAAGGCCTTCGCCCTGTCTTGGATTTAAGGGACATCAATCTCTTCCTCAAGAAGGAGGAATTCAAGATGCTCACTCTTGCTCAGGTTTTGGCTGCCCTAGACCAAGGAGACTGGATGGTAGCGTTGGATTTGCAGGATGCATATTTCCATATTCCTATCCTGCCAGCCCACAGGCTTTACCTGCGGTTCAAGGTGGGCCATGAGCACTTTCAGTTTACCGTGCTTCCTTTCAGTCTCACCAGTGCCCCTCGGTGTTCACAAATGTGATGGCGGTGGTGGCAGCTCATTTGCGCAGGTCAGGAATTTCAGTCTTCCCCTACCTAGACGATTGGCTGTTGAAGGCTCCTACGCCCCAGGATCTCGTCACCCACCTCCAGACGACGGCAGACCTCTTGCATTCGCTGGGGATCACTATAAATGTGCCGAAGTCACACCTGACTCCCTCTCAGAAGCTCACTTTCATTGGAGCTGTTATGGACACAGTGCAGTATCGGTCTTATCCTCCCGATCAGCGGGTTCAGGATATTCAGGTTATGATTCTGATGTTTCGGCCTCTATCCTGGATCTCGGTGAGACAGACTCTGAGGCTGCTGGGACTCATGGCTTCCTGCATCCTGTTGGTCAAGCATGACAGATGGCGCATGAGGGCTCTGCAGTGGGACCTGAAGTTCCAATCTTACCGACGTGGTTCAGATCTCGGAGGGGACTGCAAAAGATCTGCAGTGGTGGTTAGTGAACTGCGAGTGGGTCAAGGGCAGACCCCTCTCCCTTCCCCAACCAGATCTAACGGTAGTGACAAATGCGTCACTTCTGGGATGGGGCGGCCATCTGGGGGAGGTGGAGATCAGAGGTCACTGGTCTCTGGCGGAATCCGGGCTCCACATCAACTTATTGGAGCTTCGGGCGATCCGGCTAGCATTAAAAGCATTTCTTCCTGTTGTGAAAGGGAAGGTGGTGCAGGTGTTCACGGGCAATACCACTGAAGTATGGTACTGCAACAAGCAGGGTGGTGTGGGGTCGTGGACCCTTTGTCAAGAGGCTTTACATCTCTGGACATGGCTGGAACAGCAGGGCATGACCCTGGTGGTTCAACACCTGGCAGGTTCTCTGAACACCAGAGCAGACAAACTCAGCCGAAAATGCTTAGAGGATCACAAATGGTGTCTCCATCCTGAGGTGGCGCAAGGACTCTTTCAGCAGTGGGGAGAGCCTTGGTTAGATCTGTTCGCCTCCGTAGAGAATGCGCAATGTCAGCAGTTTTGCACGTTGGAGTTTCCAAGGGGGCTATCGCTAGGCAACACTTTTCGTCACGAGTGGAGTTCAGGCTTTCTGTACGCCTTTCCGCCTATACCACTTCTGCCCAGAGTTCTCAAGAAATTCAAGAACGACTGGGCCCAAGTAATCCTAGTGGCTCCGGATTGGGCACAGAGAGTTTGGTATCCAGAGCTTCTCAAAATGAGCATCGGTCCTCCAATCAGGCTGCCTCTTCGGGAGGATCTTCTGTCGCAGCAGCAGGGAAAGGTTCTCCACCCGAACATGTCAACTCTGCGCCTTCATGCGTGGAGATTGAGCGGCGACAGTTGATGGTTTATGACCTCCCTCCAGAGGTCTGTGATGTCATTCTGGCAGCCAGGCGTCCCTCTACTAAGTCGAGCTACGCCTGCCGTTGGAAACGTTTTGTTTCATATTTTTCAGAGAGGTCTATTGATCCTCTTTCTTCTTTTCTGTCTAACATCCTTTTGTTTATTTTGTCTCTCGCCCAGCAGGGTTCCTCCTTGGGGACTCTCAAGGGCTACAGGGAGTGCAGAATTATTAGGCAAATGAGTATTTTGACCACATCATCCTCTTTATGCATGTTGTCTTACTCCAAGCTGTATAGGCTCGAAAGCCTACTACCAATTAAGCATATTAGGTGATGTGCATCTCTGTAATGAGAAGGGGTGTGGTCTAATGACATCAACACCCTATATCAGGTGTGCATAATTATTAGGCAACTTCCTTTCCTTTGGCAAAATGGGTCAAAAGAAGGACTTGACAGGCTCAGAAAAGTCAAAAATAGTGAGATATCTTGCAGAGGGATGCAGCACTCTTAAAATTGCAAAGCTTCTGAAGCGTGATCATCGAACAATCAAGCGTTTCATTCAAAATAGTCAACAGGGTCGCAAGAAGCGTGTGGAAAAACCAAGGCGCAAAATAACTGCCCATGAACTGAGAAAAGTCAAGCGTGCAGCTGCCACGATGCCACTTGCCACCAGTTTGGCCATATTTCAGAGCTGCAACATCACTGGAGTGCCCAAAAGCACAAGGTGTGCAATACTCAGAGACATGGCCAAGGTAGGAAAGGCTGAAAGACGACCACCACTGAACAAGACACACAAGCTGAAACGTCAAGACTGGGCCAAGAAATATCTCAAGACTGATTTTTCTAAGGTTTTATGGACTGATGAAATGAGAGTGAGTCTTGATGGGCCAGATGGATGGGCCCGTGACTGGATTGGTAAAGGGCAGAGAGCTCCAGTCCGACTCAGACGCCAGCAAGGTGGAGGTGGAGTACTGGTTTGGGCTGGTATCATCAAAGATGAGCTTGTGGGGCCTTTTCGGATTGAGGATGGAGTCAAGCTCAACTCCCAGTCCTACTGCCAGTTACTGGAAGACACCTTCTTCAAGCAGTGGTACAGGAAGAAGTCTGCATCCTTCAAGAAAAACATGATTTTCATGCAGGACAATGCTCCATCACACGCGTCCAAGTACTCCACAGCGTGGCTGGCAAGAAAGGGTATAAAAGAAGGAAATCTAATGACATGGCCTCCTTGTTCACCTGATCTGAACCCCATTGAGAACCTGTGGTTCATCATCAAATGTGAGATTTACAAGGAGGGAAAACAGTACACCTCTCTGAACAGTGTCTGGGAGGCTGTGGTTGCTGCTGCACGCAATGTTGATGGTGAACAGATCAAAACACTGACAGAATCCATGGATGGCAGGCTTTTGAGTGTCCTTGCAAAGAAAGGTGGCTATATTGGTCACTGATTTGTTTTTGTTTTGTTTTTGAATGTCAGAAATGTATATTTGTGAATGTTGAGATGTTATATTGGTTTCACTGGTAATAATAAATAATTGAAATGGGTATATATTTTTTTTTGTTAAGTTGCCTAATAATTATGCACAGTGATAGTCACCTGCACACACAGATATCCCCCTAACATAGCTAAAACTAAAAACAAACTAAAAACTACTTCCAAAAATATTCAGCTTTGATATTAATGAGTTTTTTGGGTTAATTGAGAACATGGTTGTTGTTCAATAATAAAATTAATCCTCAAAAATACAACTTGCCTAATAATTCTGCACTCCCTGTATCTTGCAGCCTTATCGGCTTTTCTTCAGTTGCCCGATCAACCATCTCTGTTTAAATCACCTATAGTACAGAGGTTTTTGAAAGGGCTTGTACATCTGTTCCCACCTGTGCCTTTCGTTATGCCCCAGTGGGATCTTAATTTGACTCTTACCTTCCTTATGTGTGCTCCCTTCGAGCCCTTGCATAACTGTCCTCTTCGGCGGCTCATTATTAAGACAGCTTTTTTGGTGGCGAATACATCTGCCAGAAGAGTTAGTGAACTACAGGCTTTGTCATCAAAACCGCCTTATCTCACAATCTTTCCTGAAAAAGTGGTTTCAGAACTCATGCCTCTTTCCTCCCCAAGGTGGTGACCCCTTTCAATCTGGGTCAAAATATCACCCTGCCCACCTTCTTTGCACCACCGCATCCCTCTAAGGAAGAGGAGCGTCTCCATTGGCTGGACCCAAAAAGAGCGTTATCGTTCTACCTTGACCGAACTAAAGAGTTCCGAGTGGACGACCAACTCTTTGTGGGGTACGTTGGTGCAAAGAAGGGTCGGGCAGTGCAGAAACGATCCATTTCGTGCTGGGTCGTTCTCTGTATAAAAATATGCTACGCTTAGCGAAGAAGCAGCCTCCCGAGGGCTTGAGAGCTCATTCCACTAGGGGGAAAGCTGCTACCACTGCGTTAGCACGTGGCGTACCAGTGGTGGACATTTGTCAGGCTGCAACATGGGCTTCTTTGCACACGTTCGCAAAACACTACTGCCTGGAAGAGAGGGGCATTTTGCCCAGTCTGTTTTGCAAGACTTTCTTGTGTAAAAATCTCCTGCAGACCCACCGCCATGGGTTATAGCTTGGGTATCTATTCTAAGGTAAGGAAGCTGCAGCTAGAAGTCTCTATCAGATGAACAAGTTACTTACCTTCGGTAACAAGGTATCTGGTAGAGACTCTATCTAGCTGCAGATTCCTTACACCCGCCCAAGCCTCCCCGCTCTGGGGGAATTTTTCTCATGTAGGTATGTATATATATATATATATGGAAAATGTCACTTACCCAGTGTACATCTGTTCGTGGCATGAGTCGCTGCAGATTCACATGCTGTGCACAGTCCGCCGTCTGGTGTTGGGCTCGGAGTGTTACAAGTTGTTTTTCTTCGAAGAAGTCTTTTCGAGTCACGAGACCGAGGGACTCCTCCCACTTCGATTCCATTGCGCATGGGCGTCGACTCCATCTTAGATTGTTTTCCCCGCAGAGGGTGAGGTAGGAGTTGTGTATGTTAGTAATAGTGCCCATGCAATGGAATGAATACGTATGTACATAATAAAGGTTAAAGTAATATATTTACAAATGTACAAATGTTGAAGATCTACTTCTAAACGGTTACAGGCTCCCGGGGAGGCGGGTGGGCGCATGTGAATCTGCAGCGACTCATGCCACGAACAGATGTACACTGGGTAAGTGACATTTTCCGTTCGATGGCATGTGTAGCTGCAGATACACATGCTGTGCACTGACTAGTAAGCAGTTATCTCCCCAAAAGCAGTGGTTCAGCCTGTAGGAGTTGAAGTAGTTTGAAATAATGTTCTTAGTACAGCCTGACCTACTGTGGCTTGTTGTGCAGTTAACACATCTACACAGTAGTGCTTGGTAAATGTATGAGGCGTAGACCATGTTGCTGCCTTACATATTTCGTTCATTGGAATATTTCCTAGAAAGGCCATGGTAGCCCCTTTCTTTCTGGTTGAGTGTGCCTTTGGTGTAATAGGCAGCTCTCTCTTTGCTTTAAGATAGCAGGTTTGAATACACTTAACTATCCACCTAGCAATGCCTTGTTTTGAAATTGGATTTCCTGTATGAGGTTTTTGAAAGGCAATAAATAGTTGTTTTGTTTTTCTAATTAGTTTCGTTTTGTCAATGTAGTACATTAGTGCTCTTTTGATGTCTAATGTATGTAGTGCTCTTTCAGCTACAGAATCTGGTTGTGGGAAGAACACTGGTAATTCTACTGTTTGATTTAAGTGGAACGGTGAGATAACCTTTGGTAAAAATTTATGATTTGTTCTTAGAACTACTTTATTTTTATGTATCTGAATAAATGGTTCTTGTATGGTAAATGCTTGAATCTCGCTCACTCTTCTTAGAGATGTGATGGTAATCAAAAATGCAACTTTCCACGTTAAGTATTGCATTTCACAAGAATGCATGGGCTCGAAAGGTGGACCCATGAGTCTTGTTAAAACAATGTTGAGGTTCCATGAAGGAACAGGTGGTGTTCTTGGTGGTATGATTCTCTTTAAGCCTTCCATAAATGCTTTAATGACTGGTATTTTAAATAGTGAAGTTGAATGAGTAATTTGTAGGTAAGCTGATATTGCGGTGAGATGTATTTTTATGGAAGAGAAAGCTAGATTTGATTTTTGCAAATGTAGTAAATATCCTACTATATCCTTTGGAGATGCGTGTAATGGCTGAATTTGATTATTCTGGCAGTAATACACGAATCTTTTCCACTTGTTTGCGTAGCAGTGTCTAGTGGTAGGTTTCCTAGCTTGTTTTATTACCTCCATACATTCTTGTGTGAGGTGCAAGTGTCCGAATTCTAGGATTTCAGGAGCCAAATTGCTAGATTCAAAGATGCTGGATTTGGATGTCTGATCTGTTGTTTGTGTTGTGTTAACAGATCTGGTTTGTTGGGTAGTTTGACATGAGGTACTACTGACAGGTCTAGTAGTGTTGTGTACCAAGGTTGCCTCGCCCATGTTGGTGCTATTAGTATGAGTTTGAGTTTGTTTTGACTCAACCTGTTTACTACATATGGAATGAGAGGGAGAGGGGGAAAAGCGTATGCAAAGATCCCTGACCAGTTCATCCATAGAGCATTGCCTTGGGATTGATCTTGTGGGTACCTGGATGCGAAGTTTTGGCATTTTGAGTTTTCCTTTGTTGCAAATAGATCTATTTGAGGCGTTCCCCAAATTTGAAAGTAATTGTTTAGTATTTGGGGGTGGATTTCCCATTCGTGGGTTTGTTGGTGATCTCGAGAGAGATTGTCTGCCAACTGGTTCTGAATCACTGGAATAAATTGTGCTATTAGGCGAATGTGGTTGTGAATCGCCCAATGCCATATTTTTTGTGTTAGGAGGCACAACTGTGTTGAGTGTGCCCCTCCTTGTTTGTTTAGATAATACATTGTTGTCATGTTGTCTGTTTTGACAAGAATGTATTTTTGGGTTATTATGGGTTGAAATGCTTTCAGTGCTAGAAATACTGCTAACATTTCCAAGTGATTTATGTGAAACTGTCTCTGATGTACATCCCATTGTCCTTGGATGCTGTGTTGATTGAGGTGTGCTCCCCACCCTGTCATGGAAGCATCTGTTGTTATGACGTATTGTGGCACTGGGTCTTGGAAAGGCCGCCCTCGGTTTAAATTTGTACTGTTCCACCATAGAAGCGAGATGTATGTTTGGCGGTCTATCAACACCAGATCTAGAAGTTGACCCTGTGCTTGTGACCATTGTGATGCTAGGCACTGTTGTAAGGGTCGCATGTGCAATCTTGCGTTTGGGACAATGGCTATGCATGAAGACATCATGCCTAGTAGTTTCATTACCATTCTGACTTGTATCTTTTGTGTTGGATACATGGCCTGTATTACTTTGTGAAATGTTTGAACCCGTTGTGGACTTGGAGTGGCAATCCCTTTTGTTGTGTTGATTGTCGCTCCTAAGTATTGCTGCGTTTAACACGGCAAAAGGTGTGACTTCGCGTAGTTGATGGAGAAACCTAGCCTGTGAAGGGTTTGTATGACATATTTTGTGTGCTGTGAACACTGTTTTAGCGTGTTGGTTTTGATTAACCAGTCGTCTAAGTACGGGAACACATGTATTTGCTGCCTTCTGATATGTGCAGCTACTACTGCCAGGCATTTTGTAAAAACTCTTGGCACAGTTGTTATTCCGAATGGCAACACTTTGAATTGGTAATGTATTCCTTGGAATACGAACCTTAGGTATTTCCTGTGTGAAGGATGTATTGGTATGTGGAAATACGCATCTTTTAGATCTAATGTTGTCATGTAGTCTTGCTGTTTGAGCAGTGGGATTACGTCTTGTAATGTGACCATGTGAAAGTGGTCTGATTTTATGTAGGTATTTAGTGTTCTGAGATCTAGTATTGGTCTCAGAGTTTTGTCTTTTTTGGGTATTAGAAAGTACAGTATATTTTTTTGTTGAATTGGTACTAATTCTATTGCGTCCTTTTGTAGCAATGCTTGAACTTCTAGTCCTAGAAGATCTGTATGTTGTTTTGACATATTGTGTGTTTTCGGTGGGACGTTTGGAGGGAATTGGCGAAATTCTATGCAATAACCATGCTGGATAATTGCTAAGACCCAAGTGTCTGTTGTTATTTCCTCCCAAAGTTTGTAAAATTGGCTTAGTCTTCCCCCCACAGGTGTTATGTGATGGGGTTGTGTGACTTGTGAGTCACTGCTTATTTTGAGGGGTTTTGGGGCCTTGGAATTTTCCTCTATTTTTTGGGAATTGGCCCCCTCTAAATTGCCCCCGAAAACCTCCCCTCTGATATTGACCCTGGTAGGTAGGCCTTGTTTGTGAGGTTGTGGTTTCTGTGGGTTGACCTCGAAACCCTCCCCTAAAAGGTGTTTTCCGAAATGTGCCTCTGTTCTGCGGGGAGTAGAGTGCGCCCATGGCTTTGGCTGTATCGGTGTCCTATTTGAGTTTTTCGAAAGCAGTGTCTACCTCCGGCCCAAACAATTGCTGTTCATTAAACGGCATATTGAGCACAGCCTGCTGGATTTCCGGTTTAAACCCAGAAGTGCGCAGCCATGCGTGCCTTCGTATTGTGACTGCAGTGTTATTTGTCCTTGCAGCTGTATCTGCTGCATCCATGGAAGACCGTATCTGATTATTTGAGATACTTTGTCCCTCTTCCACCACCTGTTGCGCTCTTTTTTGGAACTCCTTGGGTAAGTGTTCGATGAAATGTTGCATTTCATCCCAATGAGCCCTGTCATATCTTGCCAAAAGTGCCTGTGAATTGGCAATACGCCACTGATTTGCTGCTTGTGCTGCAACCCTTTTTCCCGCAGCATCAAATTTGCGGCTCTCCTTGTCTGGAGGTGGTGCGTCGCCTGAGGTATGAGAGTTGGCTCTCTTACGAGCTGCCCCCACAACTACTGAGTCTGGTGTTAGTTGTGTTGGAATATATATTGGATCTGTGGGCAGTGGCTTATATTTTTTCTCCACCCTTGGAGTTATGGCTCTGCCTTTAACTGGATCCTGAAAAATTTGTTTTGAATGTCTTAGCATTCCTGGGAGCATGGGAAGGCATTGATACTGGCTATGGGTGGAGGATAGGGTGTTAAAGAGAAAGTCATCCTCAATTGGTTCCTAATGTAAGGAGACATTGTGAAACTCGGCTGCCCTTGCGACCACCTGTGTATAGGATGTACTGTCCTCAGGTGGTGACGGTTTTGTAGGATAAGAGTCTGGGCTATTGTCAGACACTGGAGCATCGTAGAGGTCCCATGCATCGGGATCATCCTGACTCATTGTGGTATGAGCTGGTGAGGGCATCAGTGGTGGAGTTGTTGCTGGTGATGCATGTATTGATGGTGGTGGAGACGGTGGTGGGGTTGTTTTCCTTGCCACCTTTGCCTGTGGTTGCTTGTCCTTTTGTTGAAAGGCAAGTTTCCTTTTTATTTTGATTGGAGGAAGAGTGGTTATCTTCCCTGTGTCCTCATGAATATGAAGCCTTCTTTGTGTGTAGTCAGGTTCTACAGCTTGAAGCTCCTCTCCAAATCTATGTAATTGGGAGGTTAATCCTTGTTCCTCTGTATAGGAACTGGTTTTCGGCTCCGAGGCTGGCTGTTTCGGAACCGAAAACTTTTCGGAAGTCTTTTTAGGCTCCGAAGAAACCTTCTTTGTTTTCGGCGTGGTGTCTCGGTGCTGAAATTCTTCGGTGCCGCTGTCTCTGTGCCGAAGTTTCTCGGAGCCGCTGTCTCGGCTCCGAGGTTGCTGTGTGGCGGTATCTCGACCGGAGTCGGATGACTTCGACACCAGCATGCCCTTTTTCGGTGCCTTGGATGGGTCATCTATTTTTCGGGTTAAGCCATGGCCTGTTGGCGGTGGCGTCCCCTGGGCTTTTGTAGACTTCTCGTGAGTCTTGATTTTTGACGTCTTACTCACGGTTTTGGTTGTTTCTTCGGCGTCGAGTTCTTCCGAATCCGACTCGCGGACGGAGAAAGCTTCTTCTTCCTCCTCGAAACGATCTTGACCTGTCGGCGTGGACGCCATTTGTAGTCTCCTGGCTCTTCGGTCTCTCAGCGTCTTCCTCGACCAAAACGCTTGACAGGCTTCACAAGTATCCTCCTTGTGCTCGGGGGACAAGCACAAGTTACAGACCAAATGGTGATCCGTATACGGATACTTGTGATGGCATTTTGGGCAGAAACGGAATGGGGTCCGTTCCATGAGCCTTGAAGTCGCACGTGGCCGGGCCGACCAGGCCCCGACTGGGGGATTGAAAAAAAACCCAAAGGGCCACCGGAGCTCTTCAAAATTCGGTGTCGATTTGTTCTAACTAACCCGATACCGAACGCAAACAATACCGACATTTTTTTCCGAGATTCTAACTAACTTTCCGACCCGAAACACGGAGCGAAAAGGAACACGTCCGAACCCGATGGCGGAAAAAAAACAATCTAAGATGGAGTCGACGCCCATGCGCAATGGAATCGAAGTGGGAGGAGTCCCTCGGTCTTGTGACTCGAAAAGACTTCTTCGAAGAAAAACAACTTGTAACACTCCGAGCCCAACACCAGATGGCGGACTGTGCACAGCATGTGTATCTGCAGCTACACATGCCATCGAACATATATATATATATATATATGTATTTATGTGTACATATGTATATTTTTGATCTTGGCATTTTTTGCCTTTCTTAAAGGCATGAAAGAATTTTTACTCCAAACAATCAAAGAGGTAAAATACATAATGGTTGGTTCTTCCATGACTGCGCTTCTGGCGTGGGAAGTTGTGGAAAAGAACTGACGTACGCGCGCCGAGACGGCGTCTATATAGACAACCGTGACGTCATAGACGGCTCGGATGACGCGCGCGGAGCTGGTCGATGCACTCGGATCCGAACGACGCCGCCCGACGGCGCGCGCAGGGTACTGCTCAGAAAAAACTCTGGATTCGAAGCTGACGCCAGGGAATTCTAAGGTAAGGAATCTGCATCTAGATAGAGTCTCTACCAGATACCTTGTTACCGAAGGTAAGTAACTTGTTCAGCAACACAATAATGCTTTGTAAAAGCATGTGGTGTGGACTATCTAGTTGCTTTGCAGATGTTAGCTATACGAATGTTCCCTAAAAAGGCCAGAGTCCCCTTTGTTCCTAGTGGAATGGGTTCTGAAAGGAATGGATTCTAAAAGGAATGGGTAGAGTTCTTTTAGCTTTAGCATAGCATGTCTGTATGCATTTGACAATTCATTTTGCGATACCTGATTTAGATATGGCCTTCCACTTGTGGGGTTTGGAGAACCCAACAAACAACTGTGTTTTCCTAAAGAGTTTAGTCCTGTCACTATGATACAAGGACTCGTTTAACATCTAATATAAGGAGATCCCGTTCTGCAACTGATTGTGGTTAAGGGAAAAACACAGGAAGTTCAATAGATTGATTAGGGTGGGACTGAGGGACCACCTTTGGGAGAAACCTGGGGTTGGTGCAGAGTACAACCCTGTCTTTGTGCATCTGGAAAAAAGGTTCTTCCAACATCAATTCTTGAAGCTCACTAATACAATAGAGGAAAGTGATGGCGACCAGAAAAGCTACCATCCACAATAGCAACTGTAGGGGGTAGGAGTGCAGAGGTTCGAAAGGCAGGCCCATTAGCTCTGTGACCACAATGTTAGGGTTCCAGACTGGGGCCGGTGGGACCCAAAGAGGGAATGACTCTTAATACCCTCCATGAAGGCTATAATGACAGGAATTTAGAAGAGGGAAACATGTACCCTATTCTTAAGGTAATCAGCTACAAAGGCTAGATGTAGTTGGATGGAAGTGAAAGCGAAACCACAAGTTTGTAGTAACACAGGTAGCAAACAACCTCTTGTACTTTAACTTCTAACAGGTCAATATCTTCCACTTGGCAGTGTAACAGGCATGAGTAGTTGATCTACGCTACTCTTTAATAATGTTCACTCATTCTGGTGGAAGATTAAGGTATCCAAATTCTAGAACAGGAGGCAGATCTCAAGGATGAGAGACTTGGGATTGGGGTGCCCGATTTCTCCATGGTTCTGCATGAGAAGGTCCAGGCTGTTGGGGAGTCCCTTGTGCGGAACTTGAGGAGAGTGGTGTGCCATGGTTGATGTGCCGAAGTGCGGGCCATGAGAAAGAGAGGGAGAGATGTCTTCTGAAGCTTCCGAACCACAAATGGAAGTTGTGGGAGGGGAGAAAAAGTTGTAAGGAAATATCCCTGACTAACTCATCCATAGTTCATTGCCCCTGGACTGTGGGAAACTGGAAGCGAAGTTTGGGTATTTGGCGATTTCTGCAGTAGCGAAGAGGTCTATCTGAGGAAGTCCCCAACTCTGGAAGTACTGGAGAATGAATTGTGGGTGGAATTTCCACATGTGAACTTGTTGCTGCATCCTGCTGACGAGGTTGGCAAAGTTGTTGTCCACTCCAGGCAAGTACTCCACTAACAGGTGGGTGTTGTGTCAGAGGGCCCACTTCCAGATGTTTTGGGCTAGATGAGAGAGCTGAGGGGATCTGGTGCTTCCCTGCTTCTGCAGATAATATGTGGCTGTCATTTTGTCTGTTCTAAAGAAGACTACCTTGCCAATCAGGTGGTGAAGTAACGCTTTCAATGCAAGTTGAACATCTAGAAGTTCCAGGTAATTTATGTTGAGACCCTGGTTACTGGGTTAGCACTGACCTTGGATAGTCAGGTCCGTGAATGCAATCCCCAGCCTGTGATGCAGAACTGGGCCAGGAAAAGTCCATGCAATGGGTTGTTGGTGTTCCACTACTGCACAGTGACAGGTTTGGCAGCCGACCAACAATAGAGCATCTCAAAGACCCTCTGCTTGAGACTAATGGTGCTTTAAGCACTCCTGCGAAGGACGCGTGTGTACGCTGGCATTGGCAATACAAGAAGCCATCATGCCATGGAGGCACATGACTGTCCTGACCCATGACTTCTTGGTCTAGTTGAAAAAGTGGACTGGGATTCTGAAAAGACTGTATCCTGGCAGCATTTCAGTAAGCCATCCCTAGCTCGGAATTGAAAATAGCCACTAAATAAGGTTGGGCCTGAAAGGGTTGGAGGTGGGATTTGAGGGTGTTGATAGTAAACCCTAGTTTGTGAAGTAAGTTGATGGTGACCTGAGTGGGTTTGTGGCATTTCTGATGGGTGGCACAGTTTGCGAGCCAATCTTCTAGCTAGAGGAAGACGTGGATACCCTGCCTGCACAAGTGAGCGCCACCACCACGAGGCATTTGGTGAACACTGGGTGTGGCGGTGACTCCGAAGGGGAGCACTTTGAACTGCTAATGTCTTCAGCTGACTACAAATCTGGGATATCAGTGATGTGCCGGATGAATGAGAATTCGGAAATATGCGTCCTTAAGGTCCAATGGGCCCATAAAGACGCCTTGTTGAAATAGGGGAATGACATCCTGAAGAGGAACCATATGAAAGTGCTCTGAAAGAATGTATTCGTTTTAGCTGTTTCCGTGTCCTTTGTTCTTTTCCAACATTTGTTCAACCTGCGGTCCGAATGGATGTTCTCCTTCAAAATGCAGGTTCAGAAAGTTTTGTTGGACCTGCGGTTTAAAACCTGAAACACAGAGCCATGGATGCATGCCTGCCTGGGCAGAAGGACACTGGAGTTTAGCTCCCTTGTGGCAGTGTCCATAGCAACTAATGCACAGTGATGGTCGTGCTGGAAATCTGCTTCCCCTCAGAGACAATCTCATAACTCCCTTTCCTGTGCTCCCCTGGGAGGTGTTTGAAGAGTTTCTTCATTTCATCCCAATGGGTCCGGTCATATCAAGATAGCGGGCCAACAGAATTGTCAATCTGCTAATGGTTGGCAGATTGCATAGCCACCCTCTTTCCTGTCGTATATTTACGTTTACTCTCTTTATCTGGTGGAGAGGGCATCACCAGTAGTTTGAGAGTTAGCCCATTTGTGTGCTGTGGTGACCACTAGAGTCGGGTGTAAGCTGGCCTCAAAGGTAAAGAGTGTCATTTGGGGGTGTTTTATATTTTTTGTCCACCCTGGGAGTAATTATTCTGGTATGGGCAGGGTCATGACAGATGTCTGAAGTGTGACGGAGCATACCTTTTGCCGTAGGGAAGTACTCTGCAGAAAGGTGGGTGGAGGAGGGAGTCTCAAAAAGGAAGTCCTCCTCTAAAGGCTCAGTATGAAGATCCAGCTTGTGAAAAGCAGCGGTCCTACCAATAAGTTTGTGGTAGAAAGTGGAATCATCAGAAGGAGGGGTTCAGGATCTGTGTCCCTTGGTGGATCGGTGTAATAAGTGTCCCAGGGGTCCCTTTGTGGAGAAATGTAAGGTATCCCCTATCCCGTGGTCTCCCCATGTCTGATTAAGGGGACCCACGAGGTGTACAAGGCATAGGGTCACCTGGAGAAATGGGGAGGGAGGGTGAATGTTGTGGAACTAGGAGAGGTGGTGGAAGAGTGACAGGCAAAGGGCTTGTACCCTTGTCCACTTTCGTGTGCTGCTTTGGTGAGGGTGGCATGTCCAATGTTTCCTCAAAGGACAGTTGCTGTTTGAAGGCTAGCCAGTAGATCGTGCAGGGTGGGTGAGAATCCGGTCCGTGTGGAGATGACTTATGAGTGGTTTCTGCCAGGTGAACATCTCTTCCAGTAGTTTGTGAAGAATTAGTTTGAATTTGCTAGATCATTGACCCGACCTACCCGTCTGCACTGAAGGTTTCGGATCCGACCCCGATCTTGATTTTGGCGCCAAACTTGTTGTCTTGGCTCCCAGGCGGGAGTGGTCTTTGCCGAAGTGGATGGCCTTGATGGCTTCTTTGGCCCTGAGCTAGAGCGAGGCGTTGCATCTGAAAATGGAGATTGTAGGAAAGTACCCTCTTTTTGGCCCAGTTCCCCCACTTTTTGCCTGCTGTCAGTATATTTTTTACTGTGTTCACTGGGATCCAGCTAACCAATACCCCAGTGACTGTGCGCGCTCTCTAAATTTGGTTGCTTAGCACTTAGCCCACCCCATAATTGGCATACTGGTGCCCCCATGTAAGACCCTAATATATGGTACTTAGGTACCCAGTGGCTGGGGGCACCAGGGGTTCTCCATGGGCTGCAGCATGTAATGTGCCACCCATAAGAGCCCATGCAAAATCTGTCTGCAGGTTTGCCATTGCAGCCTGCGTGAAAAGGTGCATGCACCCTTTCACTACAGGTCACTGCACTAGGTTACTGTAAGTCGCCTATGACTTGGCCCTCCTAACCCAGAGGGCAGGGTGCAGGTACCTGTGTGTGAGGGCACCCCTGCATTAGGGGAGGTGCCCCTACGAACTCAAGCTCAATTTTCCTGGACTTCGTAAGTGTGGGTAAGCCATTTTACCCGTGTACTGGACAAAGGTCACTCACTACCTGACTTTATCTACATAATGCTAACTCCGAACCTGGGCCTGTTTGGTATCAAACATGTCGGAATCGTACCACAATACTGTTGCCAGTATTGGTTGTATGATTCCATGCACTCTGGGGGCTCGTCTTTGGGGGTTTATGGCCAGCCCGCGCTGCTGCCACCCCACAGACAGGTTTCTGCTCTCCTGCTGCTTGACCAGCTCAAGCAGAGGAAAGCATAACGAAGGATTTCCTTCAGAAGAGGGAGGCAACACTCTCCCTTTGGAAATAGGTGTTACATGGCTTGGGAGGGGTAGCCTCCCCAAGCCACCGGTATGATTTAAGGGCACATTTGGTGCCTTCCTTGCGAGGAAAAAAAACAGTTTGAATCAGTCCAGGGACCCCTAGTCTGGTGCAAAACTGGACAATGGAAAGGGGAGTAACCACTCCCCTGTCCTGCACCACCCCAGGGGTGTGGTGCCCAGAGCTCCTCCAGGTGGCCACTTGATTCAGCCATCTTGATTCCAAGGTGGGCAGAGGCCCCTGAGAGCATCTGAGTGGCTAGGTCAGGTAAGTGATGTCACATCCCCCTCCTGAGAGGTGGTCCCCCTGCTAGGTGACCAGTCCCCCTTCCTGGGCTATTTAGGGTCTCTCGTCAGGGTGGGTCTTTAGATTCGATGTGCAAGATTTCAGCAGGACTCCTCTGCATCATTTACTTAATCTTCTGCCCACCGGGACTGCAACTTGACCTTCCAGGAACTGACACTCTGCAACTCCAACAACTACTCCGCTCTGCAACATTGTTTCTCCAGCTTCTTCCAGCAACTGGCTGTGCATCCTCCGAGGGCGACAAGTCATCAGCCTGCACAAGAAGCAAGAAGTAATCTCCCTTGGAGTGAAGGAGTCACTCCCCTGCATCTGCAGGAACCAACTGCAACAACGACCGGCTGCTTCGATCCTCTGTCCTTCAGAACTGTGTGGATCCTGTATCACAGGTGTTGGTCTGGAGTGGTCCACTTGGTCCTCTCTACCAGCTGTACAACTTGGGAGACGGTAAGCCCTTGCCTCTCCTCGCAACCCTGTGCACTGTGATGCTTGCAGCTACCAAGGCTTGTTTGTTCCTCCTTTAAGGGATCTTCAGGCTTTGTGTAGCGCCAGCCTCCAGCACTCTTCCCTCCAAAGCACAGTCTCCTGCCTGCTGCTCCAGTGACGTGTGACTCCTCTCCAGGTGTGCTGAGTGGGCCTCACCGCGACTCCTGTGCGTGCAGCCTGTGGGTTGCCTGTAGGGGCTGCCTCCTCTTCTTTTGACTCTCCCAGCTGCTGAGTGTCACCTCAGACTCCCCTCCTTGGGTCGAGTTCCCTGGGCCTCGTTGTCCCCTTCAGTCTTGCAAAACCTTCTTCACTGACTCTTGCATTTGCCAAAGCTTGTTGGTGGTTTTCCAGCACGACTGCCGCTGTGGGACATCACTTCTAGAACTCCTCTTCTGCTCCTGTGCTGCACTGTTGACTTTATTCATCCACAGTTGACCTGGTCCTGATTTCACAGAAGGGTGGGTAGTGGCTCCTGTCACAGCCGGACACGCCAACTCAAACTGCACTTAGTCTCCTTCTTTTGCAAGTACTCTTCTGTCAGGATCCACCTTTGGTTTCTTCCAGTCTTGTCTGGGTCTTGCACAGTCCTTTTCCAAAGTTCTCCTGTGGGTTTAGGGAAAAAACAGGTACTTACCTCCTCTTTCCTGGTCGCTGGGGGAGCACCCTGTACTTACCTTTTGGGGTCTCTAGTTCCTCCAGCTCCCCACTATTGATTCCACTTCCTTGGGTGGGGGACTGCCTTTCACATTTCACGTACTTAGCATATGGTTTGGTCTCCCCCTAGGGCCGTCACTATTTTTAATTGTTTTTACTATTGCTGTCTGTGCTAATCACGGACTTCTGATGTGTTTATAGTAGTGTGTTTACTCACCTCCTAGTGGAGTATCGCCTATACAGTATTTTAGCATTTGTGTTACCCTAATAAAGTACCTTTATTTTGTAACACTGTGTGGTTCTTTCATGTGTGTAAGTGCTGTGTGACTGTAGTGGTATTGCATATGCTTTGCATGTCTCCTAGATAAGTCTTGGCTGCTTATCCACAGCTACCTCTAGAGAGCCCTGGCTTCCTAGACACTGCCTACACCTCACTAATAGGGGGTACCTGGACCTGGTATAAGGTGATAACACCATAGGTGCTCACAACACTCCAGGCCAGCTTCCTAAAGTGGTTTGTGCCGATCAATGCCCAAAGGCAGTGGTGGCCTGGCAGTCTGTCTCTGTTATTCCAGAGTAGTTGGCCAACCCTTAAGATACAGTTGCTCAACATGCGTCTGATGTCAAGTGGGGGGCTCTGTAATTACAGCTGGTTGCACTGGTGAAAGATCTTTGATTTCCAGATTGGAGCCAAAACTGTCGCTGGGGGAGAAAGCCTCGTCCTCTGTAGTCAGTGGTTGTTAATGGTGTTTCCCCCCTCGATGCCCTCAGTACTGAACAGGTCCAGGGTGTCGTCTCCGCTAGTACGTGACATCTTGAGATGTCCGGCCCGACGATCGCATAGTTTTCTTCAGATGCAAGGAGCAGCAGGCATCACAAGCACTCTCGTTGTACTTAGGAGAATGACACAAGTTGCAGATCTGGAGATCGGTCTGAGGATAATTTGCATGACAGCGAGGATAGTAGGGAAAGGCAGTGAGTTCCATCACCGTGAAAATTTGGTAGGGAAGGTGCGATTGGAGACAGAAAAAAGGTTCTGCAGGACAAAGGCCCGCGAGTGCCGGAGGTCTACGGAGAACCACCTGGTGGAAGCAGTCATCAACCTGACCGAAACAGAAAAAGGAAACACGATCTAGAACAATACCAACGGAGTGAAGGAACCTGTGTAACCGAAAACAGTGTACCATGATGGTGTTGAACCGGAGCATGGGAATACATGTCCGAACCTGATGGTGGAAAGAAAACAATCTTAACAGGGGAGTTGATTCCCATGTTCATTACTAAGAGTATTTTCTCTTAATGCCATCTGAAATTAGCTCTAGATTAAAATTTATTGTACATTAATAATTTTTGTCTAGTAACATGCATAGTTCCTTTCTGAGTGACCTTATTAGTAGATTGTTATTACATTTTTCTAACTCCTGGTGAGGTTTGTAGTACAATATGAAAGTGCTTCAATACGGGTGTCCATTTTCCATGTCACGAATGTTAGGCCCATATTTATACTTTTTGAGCACCGCATGTGCGTCATTTTTTAACACAAAAGTGGTGCAAACTTACAAAATACAACTGTATTTTGTAAGTTTGCACCACTTTTCGTATTAATATGGGCCTTAGTCTCTTTTATGTGACATTTCTTGATCGCAGGCATATCAAGGCAAACATCGTAGTGCACTGCTCTCCTTGCCTTGAATTTGTCCAGGGCATGTTGCCACACTTTCATGTTTAAGTCTGGCTTGCATCTTGTGCTGCTACTGCCACCATCACTTCCAAATCTGACGTTTGATAACAGATCTGGTTCCCATTAAATGAGCAATTGACAAAGTGTTTTAAGTATTAAACAAACTTGACCATTAAAAAGTAAAAAAAGGAAGAAACCATGTGCCCCCGATTTATGCCCTGATTCCGAGGTTGAAGGACTCCGGGTGCTTTTTATCACAACAGATAAATAACAATATTCTGGGTTACGTTATTTATGAGGTGCAATAAAGAGCACCTACTATGAGTCTCTGGGGAATAAAATGTGTATTTTGGTGCTTCCCATACAAAATCTACATACCAGAGTATATACCTTTTACTTTTCCCTGTTAAATCTTGCAGGTTTGACCTGGCAAATTAAACGAAGGGTGAGATATTTAACTTACCTGATAATTACCCGATGCAGTAAATACCATCCAACTTGTAAATCCAGTCACTGCAGAAACAGAAAATTATGCAAGGTGGGAAAACACTGACCACTCGCAATTAGGGCCTTAGTGGGAAATATTGTTGGATAATAACTCTGAATTAAATAGATCAACCAACCTTGATGACTGTGAAAGATAAAATAGTTTGAGTTCACAACACAAGATGTACTTTGCTAGGTTTTCCTGTAGTCATTTCAATTTGTTATAATTATATCCATGGGCGTCCACAGTGGCAGTGGGACAAAGGGAGGCACTCGTCCCCCTACCTCCACTCCTCAGATTTAGGTGTAGCCTAGCGTGCAGGCTCATAGTGCAGCGTAACGCTACAGCAATGACATTGCTTTACGTGGGGAAAACACGTACAACCGGAAATGTGCAAAGTCTGTACCAATTTCGCATTAAAGCAGGAGATGTGATCCTAAAGAAGCATCTGGAAAATGCAACATTTAGTACATGTTATACATCAGTTCACGTTGAACATTAATTGATTACATTGTTACATTATGTGCATAAACATAAAGAGAATATCTAGTATCCTTAGTCAGTGTGTCAAATGGATTTCCAATCATTGTTGATGAAAGTGCTGACATACCCAGAAATGAACAGATGTCACTTTTAGTATGTTTTGTAAACACAAGTAGAACCGGAGCTGTCATCAGAGAATAACTCCTTGGATTTGCAACCTTAAAAGAAATGGATGCTATCTCAATTGTGAATATGATTATGGATACATATTTTAAATTTGGATTAAATTTAGGAAAACTCCATAGCCAAGGATATGATGGATGCTGTACAATGGCAGGAAAAAAAGGTGGTGTTCAAGCCATAAAAAAAGAGAAAGTATACTAAAGCTGCTTTTCCTCATGTGCTGCACATAAACATAATTTGGTTGTTAATGACCTGAATGCTGTTCCTGATATACTGAATTCTATTGCCACAGTGAAAGCCATCATCAATTTTTTCCGCGCGAGTTCATAAAGATCTCTTATTCCCAATGTGCCATTGCTGATTAAAACACGATGGACAGCAAAATACAAGAGCATTAGATTTTTTTGCGCACACCTTGAAGAGATGTTTAAGCAATTAAGCTTACTGGTTGGTACAGCCTTAGGGAAAACACATCAGTATTCATATCAATTGCAATGCTCCTCAAGCATTGTGAGCTTTCTCTTGTGCTTGTCCATAATTTCAAATTACTCAAGATTGGAATCTGTAAACCAGGCTCTCCAAGCTATTCAGCTTGATATCTTCAAAATGTATAATCCTGTGCAAGACCTGACTGTGTTCCGTGATCACAGACGAAAAGCAGAACAATTTAAGGAATTATGTTCAAACAATGGCAGAAAAATAGAACTTCAAACCTTGTGTCCCCAGACAGTGTGGCCGGCAAGTATTTTGTTCTAATTTTGGTCCCTCTTCTGTAGAAGAATACTATTGCCAGTCTATCAATGTGCCAGGCAATGACTCTATTATCCCATCAATAGAAAGCCGGTTTGGAAATGAAAACAAGAACATTTCAGTCTGTTCTCACTTTACCCAAAACACATGGCAAAAAAATGAATCATGAGCAATATGAATGTCAGATTGCAGAAATTTACAACATTGAAAACCTGGGAACTGAAGCAGTCACATGGTTTGAGATCTGGCCAACAAAGGATAAGCAGTTTGACAATTGATTTCTGGATTTGCTAATCCACACAGATTTATTTCCATCAGTTCAGCAAGCAATTCTCATTGCTCTCACATTACCAGAGACCACTTGTACTGTGGAAAGGTCTTTCAGCAAAATAAGAAGGGTGGAAACCTAGTTGAGGTCGACAATGGCAGATGATCGCTTATAGGGTTTGTACATGACGAGCATACATCAAGCAAAAATTGATGAAAACAAACAACGGCTGATCGGAAAAGTAATTAATAAATTTGCACAAGACCACACGTGTTCCTTTTTCGAGATCCCTAACCAGTGAACAAAAACTGCATAAAACTACTCATTGAAAAATGTAATTGTTAAATTTGAGCAGGAGTGTAGATGTTTGCAGTTCCTAACGTGCAATAGCTATCCAGTTTAAATGTATGTTTTATTTTCCAATTTGGATGAGAACAGTTGTTATTATATTTAAGTTAATATATTTCACTTTAATATATTTAAGTTAATACATTTTCAAAATAAATACGTCATATATTGTAATTGTCAATCATTTGTGCAAGTTATCAAATGCAAATTCTATGTTTTTTTATTTTAATAATTCAGTTATAGTGCCTTGATTATGTGTGTATGAATAACGTGGTGCATTCAATAGTGTTAACATAAAAACAGATTAGAAATTGCTAATCAGACAATGGCAGCTTGAGCCTTCAATTAAGCTTTTGCATCAGGTTTCTCAACCCTTTGCATGCCTGCGCTTTATGTGATAAGGACTATGCTCCTGTCCTTTTTTCATATTGTCAAGAAGGGTCAGAGGATGGATGACGTTAAAATTATGCAGCACCCCCGTTTTGAAAAAATGTCTGTGGACGTCAATGATTATACCAATCCTAAAACAATCAAATAACCTTTATTTGCATATCAAGACAGCCTAATAGATTTCAGCACCAGAGCCCAGTGTGGCCTTTCAGCACCAGAGCCCAGTGTGGGTCCAGCAGGGCCAGATCTATGCCAGATTTTCAGGGTAGCCACATGAGGTAAATTTACATGCAATTAATTTAAATTAAACTAATTTACCTAGCCGCTGGTTATCCTAAAAATCTGTCATGGATCAGGCCCCTCTGGATCCACATTGGAGACCCCTAGCCTTCCATGCAAAATGTTTTCCCTTTAAACTGAAGAAATGCATTTGCATGAATATTGATAGTTGGTTCTCTGACACTGTGTGTAAGTCCTGTACCTAATATTTGTCTGCTTTTAATAGGTCACTTTGGATGAATCGCCGCTTGGATGCACCAGATTTAGAGATTTATCTCTGACGACTGCTTGCCAAAAACAACTTTTTTAAACGTTAAAAGAGCCACGGTTTTATTTAAAGGTGCTTTTACTGGACAGGTGAAGCTGCACATTACAAAGTCGGAGCTGTTTCTTTCCGTTAGGAGGAAGACCCTGGAGCGTCATCCATACTTTTTGCTGCTTCAGGAAGATGCAAGTGAACCATGCCTATTCACATTTTGGTTTTTCCGAAAAGTACTGATCAGATGTACTGAAAACAGACAATAAGCATAATTTGGCATTTTCTTATTTTTAAATGCATGCATTTCCCTTTCTTGAATTGGTTCGAATTATTTATGTACATTCACCATTCTGATTTCGTTTGTTTTCCGACCTTCACTCAGTTAAGGTAAACAAAACTTGCACATCGCTTTTCTATTGAAAAACATTAGACACCACAATGCAGGCTCATTTGTTTTATGAGTTTACACTGCGAAATACGGTTGTCATAGCTTCATTGAGGATCTACCCTTCCAACACATCACTGTTGTCTGTTGCCTAAATTTGAGAGGCTAAGGACTTTGAACTTTTTGAATCCATGCAAATTTAAGTAGGTATTAATGCAGATTTTTATTTGGATGGGTGAATGTTTGTTCCTTCAAGCTTTCAGGAGTTCCTGGTTCAAAAGGGAAATGACGTAGCAAATGAAGTTTTCAAAACGAAATTGCACATTTAAAAAATATTTTGATAGTGTTTGATTTTCGAGGACGGAAAGTTGACTGCAAATCGACGTAATGCTTTGTTGGTTCAATTATCCTTTATGCACCTCTTTTCTCCTTTCAAATAACGAAGCTGGATACCATTGTACAATTTATGTAACTTGTTTGCCGTCAAATCACTGTTTATTCCAATTGATGATTGAACTGTTTTTATACAAATTGAAATAGGTTGATTTTTCAAAACCATACATAGACGAGAAATGTCATGCCATTTAAGGATTAAATTTGTACAAAAATACTTTACAGTTTAATACTTGTTTGTTACAAACAAAAATACATATTTAAGAGACTTTCTTGATGATAGAGGAGGGAGGGGTTCCTACGAGATATGAGTATTGATCTACTGTCATCACCGGCAGTGCTGAAATATGAAGACATTGAGGGAGAGCAACTTGTTCAACTGTTGTAAGGGATTTGTTTTAGGTTTTAACATAAAACTGATTGCAAAATGTAACTGTTCCAAAAGGCCATAGATATAGATGTGTTTTCACGTACAGCTCTTTATCTTAATTACCAAATGACAATATATAATAAACATCTTGAATGGCAGAGCAAATTGAACGAAATGCTGATGAGCATGAGGGGCGAAAAAATAAAACTTGTAGTTTTTATTGCTTTAAAAACTGGACAGAATTGGAAAAAAAATATGTAAAACATAATCAAAATGTTAGTTTAGAAAAGCAACGTAGAAACCGTGGCTCAGAATAAAATGTAATTCACGGGTCTAGCATCATTTTAGATAACTTCCCGAAGAGAGTAAAGCAGCTATGTATTTACTGATGGCTGAGGATCATCTGTGTGGGACCTTGTAATATTTTCTTTTAGCCCTCCTTTTGCTACAATTACATTACAAAAATAAATTTCTTAAATGTCCATTAAGCATTTAAACTCTTAGTGAAATAAAACACAAAGCTCATGTCCAGTGTTACTGTGCATTGAGCTATAAGTGTACCAGTGGATCAGACTACATGTTGTTTGGCTTTTCTTGCCTTGCACACCATTGCATAGGGAGAACATTATGTGTATCTACCTACCATGGTCACATACACTTTTCAGCACATAAAACGGTATCCTCATCTGCACCTATTTACAATCAACAAGCACACCGCTGGCAAGATAGCCAATACACCCAACAGTTAACAAACTCTCTACTAACACAAGGGTCAGATTTACAAAAGAAAAAGCTGAGAACAGTATTTCATGACTGAGGTTCCCCAAATATAGTACTAGTTAAAGGAAATAAGATCTTAAGAGCCAAGGATTGACACAGCCTGGGTCCCAATACAAAGAAATATTTATGTTGCCAAGATAAGGAAGAGACACTCGATCTTCCATAATTTCACACTTTTCTCTTTGAAGAACTTGGGTCTTTCAAAGCCATTTTTCCATGTTATAGTTGTCTTGACTTTCTGGAACCAAAAGAGCTCTTATGTCAGGCTTGGAATTGCACTTCTATTCCATTTATTTTTAGTGGTTACAGATTATTGAGAAGTCTGTATTACAAGTAATTGTCATGGTGAACCGTTAGCTTTTGTGAGAAATGTTCTAAGACCGCTGATTACTCTCCATGCCACATAATTTCCTTTATCACTGTCCTTAAAGTCCGTATTATGTGGATGGTATTTAGCACCATGTGTTCTTCTCTTGGAGTCCACTTTAGAAAATCACTTTTGCTATAATGTGTTAGTGGGATCTCTCATCTCTGTGTTGGACATTCGTCCGGTTTGTTGATGGAAGGCATTATTTTGTTCAATCCATTCCCCTGCTTGTAAACTCTGTTGATCTGAGATCATCTTCTGAGATGCTAGTGGGTTTCTACTAATTACCAATTCCAGTTTGTTTCCAGACTCTGCTATTAAGGGCACAACCAGACAGCAGTCAAAGTCTCTAGTACGAACATGATTCACCTGGATTGGAAATAAATAAATAAAAGGAATTGTAATTAAAAGGTACAAGAATTCTGAATTCGTTCTAAGAATTAACACACATGCTGATAAATATGAACTAGCCTAGCAATAAAGCTGTGGTGCACTTCAACTACTGCACTCCTGATAGAAACGACATTTAAAGATGAACAAACGTACCTTGATCTTTAAAAAAAAAACATGCTTGAGGTATTGGCAGATTTGTCAGCTATCCCCCAATTTAACAGAGGATACATTAATTTCTTATGTAGCGTAAACCTGTGCTACATATAAGAATGGGGTGTGTGTTCAGTAATTTAAGTGGGGTGACATGTTTTGCTGTACACAGTTTACATATGATTAAGCAAGTAGGTGGTTATGAGTGAAGTTTCTAATAAATGATGCATTTTGTGCCGTGATACTAATAATTGACACTAATTGTTGCATTTTGAAGCATGATCCTATTGTGAGAGCATTTCTCCAAATTATATACTATTAGGGCAGCATGCAAACCTGAAGAAGCCGATCATACGACTTGAGACCTCCCAGATCTCCTGGTCCATTTGGCCGTATGTTTTTTACGTATACTCCTTTTTCAAGAAGGCCATCTGCAACGCTAAACCCAAAGTCTTCCGCTTCTGAATCTTTATACAAAGATACCTATGCATAAGAGAAAAGAAACAAAACCTGAATTATAAAGGCCTCCTGTACTAGAAGCAACTGTATAACATAAATTAAACATAATTAATATTAGTAGGCAATTTATCATTGTATTTTTAGTGCAGCAAGGGTGTTTCTTATAATCTGTTCCTTCATGGTTAACTTAAGGCACACAGTTTATTCAAGGACTTGAAATGTGTAGGAGCGATTATAGCTCCCCTTTTTCTGTTGGCAATACATTCTTACACCACAACGTCTGGTGGTTCAGGCTTACACCAGCAGGGTGAACTCTAGTTCATTTCATAACACTCCACCATATAAAGGGTTGGAGGAAATCGAAACATTCAGGAAACTGATGGTTTCCTTAGCCAGATTATTTCTCCGGTCAGTCAGTGCCATATGTGTGCTGGAGAGGTATTTCTATGCTTTGTGGGATATGGTTGGTGAGATCTTGCTGGCAGTCCCTGAGTGATTTAGGCTGCACCTATTTAGGATGGTCAATACATGGTGAAATAGATTATCTGTTCTGGAATTGATATTAATTACTTCTTGGTCAGAGCAGTCAGCACTAGTGTGGCGTTTAGATGTCATATTTGATGAGATCCTTGGGCTTCTTATACAGACCTCTTTAATGGATAAGCCATTTGACAGATCACGCCTGTTTGGTGAGAAGGCTGATTCAGCACTAGAATGCCTCAAAGAAAGTCAGGCCATTGTACGTAACTTAGACCTTTCTACTTTGGGAAGAGTATACCCTCCTCAATTCTGCCCTTTCAAAGCTATTTCAGAGGTCTTGGGTACCAGCAACGCCAAGACCCACTACCTCACCAACAGGCCCTCCACTCATTTTAGGGTCTAGGACGGGGATCAAGTAGACATGATCCAGGTCAGCAAGGCCAGCAAACTTCCCAAATCTCCAAGCTGCTTTAATTTGCCCTTTTGGCACATGACCCACATGTGGGTCGTAAAATACAACATCCAACAGGTGGGTCATGAGATTGTTCAACGAGGCTATGCGCTGCCATTTCTTGTTGACCTGCTGCATCTATTGTCATACCGTCTTTCAGGAAAGCACCTGTCTATCTTGCTAAAAGGAGAGCAGACTCTTTTGGCCAAAGGAGCCATAGGAAGTATCCAGCTATGAGGATAAGGATGGGCTGTTATTCCCACTATTTCCTTGTGCTGAAGGACCAAGGCCATCAGCCAATTTTAGATATCCAGTCTCTGAACACAAATTTGAGAAAGGACATATTTAGAATGCTCACATTGACCTAAGTCCTGTCTGCACTGAACCCAGGAGAGTGGAAAGTGGTTTTGCACCTGCAGCCTCATGTGCTACTAACGGTTCAAGGAGAGCCAGGAGCATTTTGAATTTGCCATCCTCCCTTTCGGCCTCACAAGTGGCCCTTGGGTGTTCACAAAAGTGATCAGTGGTCACAGCACATTTCTGGAGGTTGTGAATTCCAGGTTTCTCCAGCCTTGATGACTGGTTGTTTACTGCAGGCTCACCACAGTCATTCATAGACCATCTCCTGACGTTGAGGTTCACTATCAATGTGCCAAAGTGCTACTATCCTGATGGTTTAGTATCAGTCCCTAGTCTCAGTGAGAGTGGCTCTGAGGCTTGCTGACATCGTGCATTCTGCTGGTCAACTACACCAGTTGACATATGCAGGTTTTGCAGTGGTACCTGGAGTTGCAGTGGGCCAAGCACTAGGCGATCTGTCTGATTCCATCCAAGTTTCTGAGGAAACTGTAAAAGACCTAGGGCCATATATATACTCTGTTTGCGCCGAATGTGCGTCAAACTTTTTGATGCACATTCGTCGCAAACCCTGCCCCATATTTATACTTTGACGTCCGACTCAGCGGGCGTCAAAGTTCCACCATGTGCGCCATTTTTTAGAAGGGGAAACCTGCCTTGCGTTAATTATATGCAAGGTAGGCGTTCCCTTCTAAAAAATGACTTTAAGGCCTGTGCGCCTTATTTACACTGTGATGTCATTTTGACGCACAGGAGGGGGCAGGCCTTAAAAAACGGCACCCAGTTTTTTAACGCCTGGGTCAGGGCAGGCGTTAAGGGACCTGTGGGCTCAGAAGGAGCCCAGAGGTGCCCTCCCATGCCATCAGGGGCACACCCTGCCACCCTTGCCCACCCCAGGAAGACAGCCATGGATGGAGGGAGCCATCCCAGGGAAAGAAAGGTAAGTGCAGGTAGGTATTTTTTTACGTATTTTTTTTGTGGCATAGGGGGGCCTGATTTGTGCCCCCCTACATGCCACTATGCCCAATGACCATGCCCAGGGGACATAAGTCCCCTGGGCATGGCCATTGGGCAAGGGGGCATGACTCCTGTCTTTGCTAAGACAGGAGTCATTTCAATGGGGATTGGGCGTCAAACAAAATGGCGCAAATCGGGTTGAGGCCAAAATTTTGCCTCAGCCTGACTTGCCCCATTTTTTGACGCCCAAGCTCCATTTTCCCCTACGCAGGCGCTGCCTGGTGTGAGTCTTTTTTTTTTTTACACACACCAGTCCGCAACGCTGGCTAACGTCATTCAATAAATACGGCGCCCGCATCGTGCTTTGGAATGGCGTTAGCCGGCGTTAACATTTTTGACGCACAACTGCGTTGGCGCAGTTGTGCGTCAAAAAGTATAAATATGGCCCCTAAAGTGGTGGCTGCTTGTCCACATATGGACCAGTGGCAGACCTCTCTCCCTACCCCACCCAGAGCTGAAGGACACTTCATTGATGGGATGGCCAGGTCATCGCCTGAAGCTTTACGCGTTACTACTGTCCATCAAAGAGAGGCTGGTTATGGTTCTCACAGAAAACTCTACCATCATGTGGTACTGCAGTAAGTAGGGCAGTGTGGGGTCCTGGGTCAAGAGGTATTTCATCTCTAGAGCTGGCTGGAGTATCAGGGCATTTCCCTGGCTGTGTGACCACCAGACAGGATCTTTTAACACCAGGGTGGGCAAACTGAGCCAGCAGCACTCGGCAAATGATAAATGGTGGTTACATCCCAAGGTGGCACAGGGCATCTGCCAGCAGTGGGAAATATCCTGGCTAGACCTCTTCAGCACAGTTGAGAATGCGCAGTGTTAAAACGTTTGCACGCTGGAGTTTCCAATAAAGCTCTGTCTTGGAGATGCATTCTGTAAAGAGTGAATCATGTGACTCCTTTACACTTTTTCTCTGCTGTCTTTCCTGCCTGAGTTCAGACAAAGATCAGGAATAACTGGGTCTAAGTCATCAGAATGGCTCTGGATTGGGGAAGGAGAATGGCATGAAGATCTGTCCTCTGAAAAATTCTGGCGCTGGAACAAGTTTGTGACCTTATGTGGCACCCATAATATGGACCCATTGCAGGCCATACTGTCAGATATCCTGTTGCTTGTTTTACCTCTGGCCCAGCAAGGACTTGCAGTGGGCAGAATTGAAGTTGTTAATTTGCCTTTTCTGCATTTGCCGGATCAACGTCCTTGTTGAAATCACCTGTTCTGATGAGGTTTCTACAGTGTTTGACACGTTTCCCCAAACTCTTTGTGATGGCACAGTAGTATCTCAATGTGGGCCTCACTTTCCTCATGTGCACTCCTTTTGAACTGATACCCAGCTGGCCACTACGTGTATTCTGGGTCGCGATAACTTCAGCTCATCACATGTGAAATCCAAGCTCTCTGGGCGCGGTCACCTTACACCACCTTTTTCTCCCAGATTAAGTAATGCTAAGAATGAGGCTCTTTTTGCTGAAGGCTGTGAATCCTTTAAAAAAATGGGACTATGCATCACTCTCCCAAAAGTGTTTGCTCTGCTTCTTCCCTCGAAAGAAGAGGAGAGACTCCATTGGTTGGACCACAACTGAGTCTTGAGTTTTCTACATCAGTGGTTCCCAACCTTTTGACTTCCGTGGACCCCCATTTCATCAATACTGGAGCCCGGGGACCCCCACTGAATCATTATTGGAACACGGGGCCACCAACACCGAGTCATTACTGATAGCTGGAACCTAATATTAATAATTTTTTTAAGCAGTCGCGGACCCCCTGAGTAGGCTTCGCGGACCCCCAGGGGTCCCCGGCCCACAGGTTGGGAACCACTGTTCTACATCAATCACACCAATGACCATCGGGGGACGATCAGCTTTTTGTGTAGTTCTCTGGGGCAAAGAAAGCAGCCTCAAGAAGGACTGAGGGCTCATTCCACCTGGTCAGGGCTACTTGATTTTTTTTTTTTTTGTTGTTTTGGAGAAACTTTCTCCTGGTGTGAGGTATGCCACCCAGGAAACCATCCTGTTTCAAACTGTGTGGGGCCTGTCACAGGCAAATGTCTGTGACCGACCCCCACTTGGTGTGTTTGTGGTGCTTGGAGCAGGACCACAAGTCCAAGGATTGCCACATTATGCATCTGAAGGAGCTGAGGGAGTGCTCCTTGCCGCCAGACATATGTCTTCGATGCTCACGGTCCAGGTTGCTGCGATTGCGGAGCCTGTCCTGATAGTCATAATCCAAATCATCTGGAAAGTCCCACAAGCATAAAACATCTTCTCTGCTCCCTGTCAAAGTCTTCTAATGAGGGGCATCTAGACGTGGGGGCATCAACACTCCAGGCCCCGCAAGTTGGTGAAATCTGAACCTGGGTCCACTCTGCGCTTCCCTGACTTTCCCAGAGCAACACTTGCCCAGCTGAAGGAGCTCTGTAAGTCCATGCGCCTAATATTTGGGTGGCCCTGCCCCTCTGGAGCACCATTGGAGCCCTGAGGGAGGGGCCCCTAATGAACCAACACCTGTGGGTTTCTTCACTGCGCTATGCTGGATCCAGAGCAGAGCTGCCAGCAAGACCAAGGCCTTCCTCTGCGCCCACTCCACTGCGGACACCCTCTGTGTCCCTAGGTGGTGTCATTCCCATCGTTATTACCAGCTCCGATACGAAGCCAGATGGGTGTGGTCCGACTCTAACACTGACCAAGCCCGTGCTTCCAAAAGCAGCACCAGTGTCTTATTTGAAAGGCCTGGAGAGGGAGATTAGGGGGCGGTGGGGTCTATGGACCTGGCCCCTGATGATGAACAGGACAACTTTTATGAGGAACTGTCAGAGGCCACTGGGTTACACACCTCACCTGACACTGGTCTGGTCTCTCCTACTGTGGCTATGGAGGAGGAAGCCTCTTTTGCAATGGCGGAGCGCAGGGCAGCTGAGGTCTTGGACCTTTGGTTGGCTGTGGTGGCAATCAAGATGAATGTCTGGATAAAGGTGCTTCAGCCGCAAGACACCCCTTCTGAACTTCTAGTCCCTTCCAATAAAGCCCTTATATTCGTTCTACTTAGGGCCTGGTCCAAGCCCTGCACAGGGGCTCCTGAGCATCGGATGACTGCCCACCACCCTACTCCTGGGGACCCAAGTTTACTTACTCAGCACCCCACTCCAGAGTGCTTGGTGGTCCAAGCCTCCACATCCAGGGTTAAGACCAGCACATTTCCTACCACTCCACTGGATAGGGAACCCAAGAGGCTGGATACTTTTGGTAAGAGAATGTTCTCTTCTGCCAGCCTAGCACTGCAGTCAGTGAACACTGCATGTCTATTGCGTCATTATTCCCACATGATATGTTACTCTGTTATGCAAAGGCTGCCTATAGTCTCGGAAGAGGCCCGAGCCATACCGACCAGGATACTGCTGATGGGAGAGATGCTGCTAAATTCACTATTAGTTGCGGGCTTGACATGATTGGCTCACTGGGCAGAGTGAGTTCATTGTTGGTGGCCTTGCGACGCAACGCCTGGCTGAGAATGACTGGCTTCTCAGAGGGTGTCGTGGCTGAGGACACGGGTCCCACAGACCATGCGGCACAGGTAGCCAGCAATTGGGCCAGTCCACCCACTCCCCCAGCAGCTGCTGCTTCCAAGCTTTTTTATTTGGCCTCGACCATCTTGGGCACCCAGTGGGAGGCAGGATACAGATTCACCTGCTCCACTGGCTGTCTGTGACATCAGACCTCTAGGTCCTATAGATTGTCCAAAGGGGCTACTCCCTTCCCTTTGTGACTACCCCGCCACCCATTTACGGTTGGCTAACAGAAGACCCTCTCTCCTTGCTCCATCAGGGAGTGCAGGCTCTCTTGGCCAAGGGAGCCATAGAGAGGGTGCCTGCAGCAGCAGTAGATCGTGGTTGTTATTCCTGCTTCTTTCTGGTGCCACAGAAAGACAGAGGGCTTCATCCTGTCCTAGACCTGTGCCTTCTCAACTGCTTCCTGAAGTAGGAGGAAGTTCAAAATGCTCGCCTCGCCCAAGCCCTGTCTGCCCTGAACCCGGGAGACTGGAGGGTAGCATTGGACTTACAGGACACCTATTCCCAAATCCCCATCCTGCTTGCCCACAGTGGGCCTAAAGCAGCTTCAGTTTTCCGTGCTCCATTTCCACCTTATTAGTGGCCCTCGGGTGTTCACAAAAGTGATGGCAGTGGTTGCAGCTCATCTGCCGAGGTCAGGGGGTTCCAGTCCTCCCCTACCTCGACGATTGGCTCTTGAAAGCAGGCTTACCCCCCCAGGCAATCTTCCACCGCCAGACTACGGCAAACCACCTGCACCTGCCGGGGTTCACTATCAACATGGTGAAGTTGCACCTGACTCTCCCTTAGATTCCCCCTTTCTGGACACAGTGCAGATTCAGGCCTTCAATCCTGCGCAGTAAGTGCAGGATATTCTGGCTATAGTTTTGATGTTTCAGTCTCTATCCTGGATTTCGTTGAGACTTACTCTGAGGTTGTTGGGTCTCATGCATCCTGCTTGTAACTGATGTCTGTTGGAAAATGTGGGCTTTGCAGTGGGACCTGAAGTCCCAGTGGGTGCAGCATCAAAGTAATCTGTCCAACATTGTCCAGATCTTGAAGGAAACGGCAGATGATCTGCAGTGGTAGCTAATGAACCATGAATGGGTCAGTGACAGACCTCTTTCACCAACCAGAGCTGACTATGAGTGATGGTCCCGCCTGGGCTGGAGTGGCCATCTGGGAGATGTGGAGATCAGAGCTCCACCTCATTATGTTGGAGCTTTGGGCAGTTCACTTTACATTTAAATCCTTTCTTCCTTCAATCAGGAGAAGGCTGGAGCACGTGTCCATGGACACCACCATGTGGTACTACCACAAACAGGGCAAGGTCGGGTATCCTTTGCCAAAAGGTCATGTGTCTCTGGTCTTGGGTGGAACATTAGAGCATTTGTCAGGTGTTTTAATACCTGGTGGGTTCTATGTATGCCACAGCGGACTTACTCCACTAAAGATGCCTAGTGGGTCACAAATGGAATGTCCATCTGGAGGTGGTGCAAGGTCTCTTTTAGCAGTGGGGAGAAACTTGGTTAGGTCTTTTCACCACTGCCAAGAACGTGCAATGTCAGCAGTTTTGCATGCTGGAGTTTCCAAGGCGATTATTACTTGGAGGTGTTTTTCTTCGTGCGTAGAGCTCCAGACTCCTATACGCCTTTCTACCAATACAACTCCTGTCCAGAGTTCTCTAGAAGATCAGGAACGACCGGACCCAAGTGATTCCTGTGGCTCTGAATTGAGCACAGAGAGTCTGGTATCCTGAGCATGACCATCTATCCTCGAGTCAGGCTACCTCTTAGAAAGGATATTCTGTCACAGCAACACAGGAGGGTCCTGCGCCCGAACCTACTCCCCCTCCACCTTCATGTGTGGAGATTGAACGGTGACAGTTGACAGCTTTCGATCTTCAGCCTGAAGTCTGTGATGTTATTCTGGCAGCCAGGCATCCCTCCACCAAGTCGGTATGCACCTGCCACTGGGATAAGTTTGTGTCATGGTGTGCTTCCCAGAAGGATGACCTGCTTTATGCACTTTTTCCAAGGTTCCTTTGTTTGCTTTGTCTTTGTTCCAGCAGGGCTCTGCTCTGGGCAAATTTCAAGATGATTGCTCTGCTATTTCTGCAGTTTCGTGGTTGCCAGACCAACCTTTGAAATTGAAGTCACCTGTTGTGGATAGGTTCCTTAAAGGCCTTCAGCATGTGATTCCCCCACGCCATTCATCATTCCTCAAAGGGACCTCAAGCTTGTCCTTACCTTTCCAATGAGTGCACCATTTGAGCCTCTGCACGATTGCCCTCTCAGGCTATTGACCGTCAAGGTTGCCTTTTCAATACCCATGACATCAGCCAGAAAGACAGTGAATTGTAAGCACTCTTGGTGCACTCTCCTTATACCACCTCCTATCCGGACAAACTAGTTCTTCTGACACGTGCCTCCTTCCTTCTTAAGGTTGTGACTCCCTTCCATGTAGGTCAAAGCATCACTCAGCCTATCTTTTTTTGCTCTCTCATATCCCTTCTAGGCGGAGGAGAGATTCCACCGACTGGACCCAAAAGAACGTTGTTGGTGGATGATCAACTCTTTCTGGGCTATGTAGGAGCTAAAAAAGGGAAGGCTGTGCAAAAATGGAGCATCTTGAGATGGACTGTTCTATGCATTAAGATTGGCTATGCACTGGCTAGGAAGCAACCCTCTGAGTGCTTGCAGGCTCACTCCACCAGAGCCAAGGCTGCAACCAGTGTGCGGTGCCCCTGTCCTGGATATCTGTCAGGCAGCAATATTGACATCACTGCACACATTCACCAAGCACTACTACCTGGATTCTCAGGTCTGTTGTGACGGGCCCTTTGCTAGTTCAGTCATGCCTGGTTTAATTGGCTTCACAGACCCACCTCCAGGTAGGTACTACTTGGGCATATATTCTAAGGTAAGGAACCTGCAGCTTGAAGTCTCTACCAGATGAAAAAGTTACTTAACTTCGGTAATACTTTATCTGGTAGAAAATCTTTCTAACTGTAGATTCCCTACTGGCATTACCAGCCTCCCCGCTGTGCGAACCGATTACGGTGTAAGGGCCACTCTTCTCAGGGTCTTAGCTTTTCACACTAGTGGTCAGTTCTCATCGCAGCTCTGTGCTCCCAGTATGGAAAGTTGTGAAAGTAAATGGCGTCAGTGCACTTGGGTGGCACCTATATAAGTACTGTGCACATCACTTCCAGTGCAGCGCCGAACAATGCCACCTACTGGCACACTGATGTACTGCTCGAAAATCTTCTGTACCCAGTCTGATGCCTGGGGAATATTCAAAGGTAGGGAATCTGCAGCTAGATAGCATCTCGACCAGAAAAGGCATTATTCATGGTAATTTGATCATTTGTCAGGCTGCCAAGCGGGCATCACTGCACATGTCCATGAAACACTACTGACTTGACAGCCAGGTCCTACAGGAAGGGCATTTAGGCCTGCAGAACTTTTCCATCTCAGCCATTCCACAGACACACCCCTTTTTGGGGGTGGGAGAGTGTTTACTGCTTCCAGATCTAAACTATAGGTGAGGAATCTCTCGTTAGAAGTATCCATCTGAAGTTACTTTCCTTTGGTAAAACGCTCTCTCTCTGGTGGATGTATCCTATGTAACTACAGAGTCCCCGCACACATCCTGGTTCTGTGGAATCGTTTCATTTCCCATATGAAAATGTCCCAAATTAGTGATCTGCACAGTGGTACCTTTGAATAGTGTTGGGTTCCATAGGCAGATTTAAAAAAGAAACTGACATTGGTATGCAGGGTGGGGCTCCATGGTCACTTCCAGGGTGGAACGAAGTCAGTGCGGAGCCGTAAGGCACTGGCGAGCGGGAGCAGTGCTGTTCAAATCTTCAGGATCCATTCTGGTTCCTGGATATTGTAAAGGTAAGGAACCTGCAGTTAGCTAGATTATCCACCAAAACGAGTCATTATCAAGGGTAAGTAACTGGTTTGTCTACCAGTTCCTTATGCATCATCAAATTTCTATCTCAGAATAACAAAGAACACTTGGTTGTAAAGAATGTAGTTGTAATATTTTGAACTTTGCTACATTATTTGGGTCATCACATGAAAGTGAAAATAGTATTTCTGTCTAGAATACTAATTGTGGGTGGATTTTTTTAACCTTTCACTAATCAGTCAGATGGTGTATGGAAATGCCTCTTTTTGCATGATCACCACCAAAGTTTTGGACTGATGCTGCTGGTTTTTGGACTCTAAGCAGACACAGCCCTGCCAAGCAGGTCTTTGCACCAGTGCGTTGACCCTTAAAATGTCTGTCTGATTGGCTCACTCAGAGTTGGCATAAGGTAACTTAAATATAAGCCACTAGTGTACAGTACCAGGGGTACCAAGTGAAAGTGGACTGCAGCAAATATATATATATATATATATATATATAATCACTCCTAAGACAGGCCTACTAAGCCCTAAGGCAGGGTGCTCTATATTTCTATATTAAAAAGTGGCACATGTGTTTTTACATGTCCTAAGACCTCAAATCGTCGTTTTTGGCTAGTAACCCCATTGGCAAGTACAGAATTACACAATGACTACTCGGCTGTGCCAACGTCTGAATGAGACAATTAAGTTGATACTTCGAAGTATACAAAGAATTGTTACATTAAGCTCAACCTGATGCCTAGTTGAATTTAAAGTATCTTAAGTAAACAGCTACTTTAGAAAGTTGTCACTCTCTTGCTTTGACCAGGTTTTCCAGTTACAGGCCTCAAGACAGCCTTCTGCCCTCCTGGAGGGAGGTGTGAACAACTCTCAGGAAGGAACACAAAGGGCTTGCCATTGGAAGAGGTGTTCTCTTCCTGCCAGAAAGGCCAAACGGGGTGTGAGGTGAAAAGGAGAGCTTCAAGGGGAAAGGCACCTTTTGAAGGGCAAATGATGGGGACACACAAGAGGGGCTGCTCTTTTTTGTTATTGTTGACAGGCTGATGTCAGAACCAGAGCAGGGGAAACAATTGCCTGGCCAGTTTTCCTGTGGGCATGTAGCCCTTATGTAGCCGCATCTCCAGGGTGGGCTACCAAGCTCCACACACTGAGAGAACGGTCCAGCCATCTTGGGAGTGGGCACAATATTGCATTCTGGGACAGCTAGATGCCACACTTAGCAGCAAGTTGTCATCAGGTGTGAGGGATCCTAATAGCTACTGCATCCCTGAGGGCAAGTTCTGGGTTTAAAAGTGGCATCCCTGGCACCCAGACCTCTGATTACATCAGCACGGGAGAGGACTAAAGGACTGCCCTTCGGGTCCATGGACCAAGCAAAGGGAGGCTGCACTAAAGACAGGACTGTACCTGCTGATCCTGGGGCTAGCAAGAAAGGGCTCCCGAGTCCCAGGCCGATGAAGTGACCTCAGGAATCTGTTGGCTGTTCCAGCCACGAAAGCTGAAGAAGCCTGCCTCGGCGAGTTGGTAGCCACAATCACCTGACAGCCTAATTGGAGCCTGGGAGACAGAGTCCTGACACTTAAAAGGCCTACCCGAGTCTGCTGGACTCAGGAGAGTCATCGGAGGCCAGTTTGGTCACCCACGATGGGCACTAGCCTCAGTTCAAGGGAGCTATTGGTGTTGCTGTAATGGGAGACCAACTGGAACTAGTTTAAGGCTGGACTCCATTCGAACTTGCCCTGTAGGCAAAGTCACCCCACCGTGTTTGTGGACCAGGAGTAGTCCCAGGAAGAACCCTCTTCACCAGCACAGCATCTACAGCATTCTGTATGCGTTGCATCAGGACCACTCCGTTGATGTCTATGGCAGTTCACCCATAGAGCCTGGAACTGGACATGAGACTGGTCTGACTGCAAATTAACTGTCCTGTCAAGCCTCATCGTCCCCTGTGACTCGCTCTCTACGGGAGTTGGTCACCCAAAGCGGGCAGGAATAGTTGTTTACAAACGTTTATAAACTCGGTAATTGCCAGTGCTTGTTTGCAGTTTGAATGGAAATTAGTGAATTATTTGCTTATTAATTTATATCTCCAGATCCCTCCATTTGGATTTTATTTGTTTTGGTGTCTAAAAATTCAGAAACATAAGAGCTGGTTTTAAAGACTGATGCCAGATTACATTTTTTTCGTGTTTCTCTCCTATTCAGCTGTTTTGGTACTTTAAAATGCTTTTCACTTGTCCGTTTGATAAATTTGACAGCTCGAAGTCACAGCTACCCAGGGTTGAGCTACAGTTTTGAAAACGAGCCTGACTGAACCCAAGATGGGTTTGTGAGTTTATTGCACAATAAAGTTGTACACCCACACCATGTAACAAACCGCTTTCCTTACACCTCGTAGTCAGGTAGGTTGCGCGTTCATTTTTTTGTTAATGTGCAAGCAGACGAATTTACAGATTTTTAGAGGTTTCAGAAAAACCTTTTGGAAAAACCATCAACAGAAACAAGACCTGGACAAACTAGGATTGAGGGACAAAGCAGCCCTCAGAAAACCGTATCTATGGAGTCACTCCAGACGCCACGAGGGAGCAACTACCGAAAGACACCTGTTCTCGAAAAATAATAATAATAAAAAAAACTGATAAACTGAAAGAACCATTGTTATTTCAGCTCCTGTTAACATATGCATTTCTTATCGTGAATGCAGAACCCTGCCTGATTCCTGATCTGTTTATCAGTGAGAGCAGGAAAATAAATAAAGGAGAAAATATGTGGTAACAACATATCAGTTGAAAGTGAATTTGCTCGAGACCTTTACACAGTTTTTGATTTTGGTATAACGTTAGTAATCCTTTTGGAAAGCTGAAGGACACTCAGCTTTTCTCCTTTGGCCCTGCACTTCTAAATACCCCGATTCCTAAACTCCTTTTTCATGGTGGGCATGAGATCCAGCACTTCTGTATTCTCTGACTTACTTATTCAGAGAGGTTTCATTATTTGGGTAAAGTATATGCAGGCCCTTCTATTCTGAGGGAACTGGGCCTTCTTACCCACCCTTGTCATCATAGAAGCTGCAGACATAGACTGAAATGGGTCCTATCACCCTCTGACATGCAAGCTCTAGATTTAATTAAAGGGCTCAAACGCTTTTTTTTTTAGCTACATGTGAGTGATCTGTGGTTCTTACCACCGGTCTTTTTTGCTACCTCTGCCTACAAGAAGCAATGACTCAGTGAGAACTGCGTACAACTGGCTGTGACAAAAACGATAATATAAAATAACTTGAAATATGGAAAGACTATTAAGACCTGACTCTTCCATTGATGAAGCTACAGATGTTGACCTAACCCTATCCCATGAGGAGGTCTGGCGAAGAAGTGGTGTTCTACGCTATTTCTGGAGTTATATACTAACGCTGGATTCTAACCCCAGACAGACAGTGATCTTGAGATGGTGCCCAGCCCCCTAAAATCACTGTATGAGGATTGATCTGCTGGTATGATGACCCACCAGTACAACAACCGCTCTTCCTAATCAGCCAGCTGCAAACACTGTCTATGTTCTAAAATGTACTTTGGCGAGTAATGCCGATTAGGCTGTTTAATCTTTTTAAGCTTCACTGGAGTTGTAAGGTATTCTTGGACTATCTGAAATAGTGTGGGCAGCGCTACCAGCATAACGTGTAATTGCTATACAACTAATATTACTTCTAGTTCAACGCCATACTTAGGAACAGGTAACAGTTCTGCCACGGCTCGAGCTTCCCCTTGTAACAGTTTCACCCACATCATATATATATATATTTTTTGCATTTCTTTATTTGCATTTTTTAAGAACATTACAATCATGCCTGTCGGTATGGTACCCCACATCGCGCGTTGCATAACCTTTTTAACATTGATTCACATTTTCAATACTCAATCAACATTAAATTGCTCCTGGCTGCACGGACACATATGATTATTCCACCTTACAAGCGCTATTGCTCACAAATGTACAGTGAAGCCAACAAATCATTTCAGGGCATATTGGGGAAAAAAAAAGAAACATGACAGCAATAAGCATAACTCAAATCAGTCATTAATCCCCCCCCCCCCTTACATTCCAGACAAGTCTCAATAATGCATTCAGATTAGGGTGGCCTGGCATCATCTTTTGCCTCCTCCACCTTCTGTAGATAGCTATTCCTTGACATGATCCTACTTTCAGCCCCCCCCCCCCTCCTTCCCGGCGGGCATCGGAGAGCACTGCAGCAAGGTATGGAGCCACAATGAGGGCTACTTGGAGTGTATCATCAGGAAGGTGTCCGGTGTCATATGCTGCATTATAAACCTCCAAGATCTTGGATGTCAGGATATCTCCATAAGAGGAATAAAATTAAATCAGGTCATCGTACCCAGCGTTATACGAGGCACAATTTGCTAGATGGCCAGACGAAGTTCATCTAGTTGAAGGAGGGCATCAAGATCTGCTATCTGGGCTGCATTTAGCCTGGGGAGTGGCAACTCCCTAAGACGGTCCCACTGGGCAGGTTCAGGAGGACCCAGCGCAGCTGCAGAAAGGGAACTAGAAAAACTCACGAAGGTTGTATTAATGTTGTCTTGTGCGTTAAGGATTGCACCATTGTCTGCCCGTAGCGCAACTAAGGGGGGGTTAAGAGCATTCATCACGTAACAGCCAAACCAGCATCCAACGTGTGCGGTCACCCTTCCTGTGTAACCTGACAAGGTAATGACTATAATCAAGCCTTTCTAGTTGACGCTCCAAGTCCCTGTGTCCCCTACACAGGTGTAATAAATAAGCACGCCGAGCAGGGGATCACGATTGTTCTAAGCAACACATATCACGTTTTTAGCCAATATGTCCTTGCACAACATCTGCCAAAAGCCCCAGGTGCCCAGGTATCACTGCTTTGTGAGTGTCCCACTCTTTCACTCTGTTAGAAGCAGAGCCGGCATTGAACTCAAAGTACTCCATCAGACACTCAGCCAAGCCCTTGTAAAATTGGGGATTAAGGAGGGAGTCAGTCTGCAATTGCCGGGTCAGAATTCTGTGGCCCCATTGCAGGGAGAGCAGGAATGGACAGTGGTTGGTGATTGTGCATGTAAGATATTTTGTATGCGGGATCACAGAGACATGAGAAGTGCTGTGGGTATGTATGCCATGTACAGGGAAGTAAAAAGAGTACTCGTGCTCCTCCGGATGCTGAAGTGCCATGCACTGAACACCCCATTATGGGTCAGCCAGTCTCCCATATGGGCAGTCGCTCTACAGCAGGCCATCCCTGCAACGTGGGGACGAATGATCCACATCCATGTTTAGGACGGAATTGAAGATGTCCCCCCATATGACAGGAGTGTGGGGGTCACACAACAAGGACAGCAAGAGTCAATCCATAAAAGCCTGATGCTCCACACTAGGGCATAGACCAGCCGCCAAGGATCTACAATCCAATCCTCGACAATAATATACCTGTCTACTGGGTCTGTCATGCGTACATCCGAAACAAAGGGAACCTACAGGGCAACTCAGATGAGAACTCCCCAGTCATAGGCCGACACCGTGGTTCCATAGACCTGCCCTTTCCATTTTGCATGCAATTTAAGGAGTTCTGCCTTGGTCAAGTGTGTCTCCTGGAAGTACGCCACCTGTACCTGCCGTCGCCTAAGATAGTTGTAAACTTGGTAGTCATACCCCATACATTTCAGGTCATAAAATTGTACTCGGGGATCATATGTGTGTTAGGTGGGGCCATGCAGACATTGAGATAGGAGACGATATATGGCGAGCTGGTCTGTCCAACACTGGGGTGTTCACAGTCAGAATACCACCACATGCACCCTGTGATCCTCCAGCCAGAGGCTGCGTAGGGAATAGGCAGGTCATTGGACAGCGGGAGCCCCATACCCCAGGCAACAAATAGAACTAAAACAGAGGAAACATTCCCTCCCACCACCCCACGACAAAGAAAATAGCCCACCCTCTACCATAAAGCAAAAAAGCATTCAAACAAAGCAAAATTTGAAGCAACAATGTCAGTAAGTCCATTACGGTAAACTGGGGCATGAGTAACATGGAAGCAAATCACCCAGTAAATGTTATTATGTACATAAGTGCTATCAATCTACATTAGCATGCCCTCCTTGCCCCCCAAACATCAATTAGAACCCACCCATGTGAGGATACAACTAGCTTACCTCTGTGAAGAAACAGGAGAAAATCATAAGTCATCAGCCATTCACGGCGTCACTAATGGACCCCACACATCATCACCGGTGGAACCCACAGTGTTATCAGAGTCTGAGGCAGTGTCGGAGGCGGTCTCTGATCTCAAGGCCTGGAAGGGGTTACGGAGACGGTGCAGAACCACCTCAGCTGCCTGTGCATGCTTACAGGCTGCCTGTTTAGAGGTCAGAGTGGGGCTAACGAGGTCTGTGTTTCTGTCGGTGTGGTGTGTTCCTGTTCCCATGACCCAGGTCTGGGGCAGTGTAGGCCAGTGGGTTGGATCTCCATCTGTAATGCAAAGTTTGGCTGAAAACACCAAGGCATGAGCAATAAGCGAGCTGAGCCTTTACCCCTGATTAAGATGTGCCACAGCGCTGTACTTCTGCAGTGTAATCCGGATAAGCAGTGATCTCAGAGTTCTTGAAACGTCAGGGACCCTTGGCACAGAAGAGCTGGAATAGCAGATACCACAACAGGGATGCACCACCAGCAGACAAATGATATGTGACACCAGGTACCCCACATGGTTACTGAGCGCCAAGTGTCACATACCCTTCCCTCAGGTCCGAGCCGTTAACCCATACAGGTAGGGAATCAGCTGGGCACATGCAGAAGTTCAAAATTCAGTATCCACTCTACACAAACACTTCTAGGACATGGGAGTAGTAGTCTCCCTGTTTGCACTGTCCATTTGATCACATGCAGCAGCCAAATGACCACAGGTCAGCCATGCCGGGGAATAGAAATGCATATGCACAGTCCAAGAGCGGGCCCCCTGGTGGCAGGTTAGGGGCTCCACAGCAAAGAAATGAGGGGTCCCCCTTCACTAGCCAGTAATAACAAATGTCCCCCAGCACGGTGGGCCACTCACACGCTGTCATTGAGGGGCCCCATGGTTCAAATCATGTAGGGACTGCTGCACACAGATGTCTGTAACGGACCCTCATAAAGTGTCTCTGGTGCTTGGTGGTTGGCCATGACTTCAGGGCCTGTAATGACTGTGCCCAAATCAATCCAAAGACCATAAGGGATCATGAGGGGAAACTTTATGTCACCAGACATAAGAAGGCTCCACACTGTGACTGGTTGAAGTTGAAAGGAATGCCCACTCCCAAAATCGTTCCTGTGGCAGATCACTGTCATGGTCAATGTCTTTGTAAGTACAAGAAAAAGCAGTAGAAGCAGAAATTGGCCCCTTTCTGCCCCTCTCGGACTCCAGAGAGGGTGCAAGGACATCAGCATGCCTTTCTGTCTCACTCCTGATCTCTATCAGATCAAATCAAATTCTGAATCTAGTCCCACGATGAGTGTTTGGGCCCGTCTTCTATGTTGAAGCAAGTAGAGGCCTTCAGAGAGAGGTCATGTTGTGCATTTTTGGCACTTTACCGGTTCCCTCAGGGACACCTTTGGGCCATGAGGATCCACTTCGGCCTCCAGTGCTACACAAACACACATTGGTTCAGCACTGGCTCAGATGTCGATTTGGATTCTGGCCGCATCCTCATCGCCTACCCCCCTAACCCCTGCATTGATGCCAGTATCAATGCTGGCGAATGATTTGTAGCTTATTGTGCTGTCTGACGCTGAGCAGGATGCCTCATGACCTCGAACGACGCAGCACCTGACTCCCACTGAGGTGCAGCTATCCATAATCCTTCTGATTCCCTGTCCTTACCATGTGGTAGGGCCCTGATGTTGCATAATCTTTTTGGCTCTGACTAATATAACAGAAGCTTTGATCAAGGTGAAGACTAATCCCCAAAATGGTGAGGAAAATGGTATGAAGAACTGCAAGATGCCAGTGGCCTGGACACTTCTCCAGATACTGGTCTTGTTCCTCCTCCTGGCACTCTCAAAGTGCCTCCTCCACTGTTATGTTTAGGGCAGTGGAACTATTAGACCTGCAAGTCCAAACCTATGGAAGTAAGAACTTATGTTCTGACAGTCATACTCCAGGATGGTCAAGCACCTATAGAACATTGTTTACCATTTAAAGAGGCTCTCTCAGAAACCCACTTGTGACTTAAATGAAACCATATTCTGGACCACCAGTTAATAGGCTGGTCACTTGCCATAAGCCACCACCAGGAGACCCAGCCATACTTACACAACATCCTACGTCACTGAGCTTTATTGTAAAGGTGTTTACCAGTAAGGGAGATCTCAATGCCTTCCCTACCATTCCTCCTGATCAGGAGTGACAACGAATAGAGAAATTTAGCAGGTGGATTTTTCTACATGCCTTGCTCTAAGGTCAGTGATGCCAGCTGTCTTCTGGACCTCTACTTCCATGCCCTCTGGGACATGGCGGCACAGGTTTTACTGACTGTCACACACTACCTTCGCGCACCCCTTACTCAAACTATTCAGGATGGCTGCTATGCTCCGAAATTTTAATACATTCTTTTTATTTTTTTATTTTTATTAAAAAAAATATTTGCCTTTATATCGAGACATAACATTTCCAAGGAGTTACACATATGAATCACATTATAATGTCTCTGGGAAAATACAAATATATATTCTTCAATAAAGAAAACTCCCCCAACCCTCCTCCCCTTCCCCCAACTCCTTTTATGGCGCCCAACCTCACTTTGATCAGCCCCACCAGTCTGTTCCTTTCTTTTCATCCCCAGATCAGTAGTTGTAGTCTCTCCATAAACGGCCCTTAGTCCTATCTCTCTCATGTCTCTCTTGAGGCAATTTTTTTCTCCAATCTGATCTATATCTCCAGGGAGTAGTATGTTATCCAGTCTCCTCATATCTTTTGGAATTTTCACGGGCATCCTCTGTTGATATACATTGTCTTTTCCCCCATCATGAACCCATCCATGCCCTTTCTCCAGGCGCTTATCGTCGGGCAGCTTTCAGCTCCCCATAGTCGTACTATGTCTCTTTTGGCAACCATCAGCCCTAGCCCGTAGAACAGGAGCTTCCTTCTGGGCAGGTCTATGTCATTGGATATGCCTAGAATTATGTATTTGGGGTCCAGGGGGATCTGCGCAGTCAGGACCCCGGTAAGTATTCCTATCACCTTGTTCCAGTACACCTTAATCTTGGGACATTCCCATAGGACATGAAAAAAGGATCCAACCCCACTACATCTGGTGTAGTCTCTGTGGGTCATAGTATATTCTGTGTAGAATCTTAAATTGTATCAGTCTGAGTCGTATCCTAATTGCGACCTCTCTGGGAAACATCAAAGCAGTCTCCCAGTCTATGTCCTCCAAGAGGCCTATTTCCGTCTCCCACCTGGTGCACAGGCCGGTCAGCGTGTTTGGCGTATTATTGTTTATGGTCTTATATACTGCTGAGGTCCCTTTCGCTATTATCGTGGTTGACAACAACCGGCCCTCTAGGGGGGAGCAATCCGGAATTTCCACTCCCCGAAAACCCTCCGCTACCCAAGTGTGTCTCAATCGTAGATAATGAAAGTATTGAGTTCTATTTAGGTTGCATTCTACCTGTAGAGATTCGAAGGGCATCATTTCCCCATTTCGTATCAAATCCCCAAGCTCAGAAATTCCAATCCGGTCCCAGCTCTTGTAGCCCTTGAGTTTCTTTATTTCTTTTAACCAGCCACTCTCCCAGAGAGGGGGTCATACTAGTGGGTCGTCTATACCATCCCACCGTTTTGTTAGCTCTTTTCCAGGCCATTAAAGCCACTTTTGTGGCTGGGGTGAGGTGTTGGTCTCCCACCCTCTCATAGAGGAATTGTCTACATGTCTTGCCCTCCCATTGTAGCCGTTCCAGACGGAATGTGGGATGTTCGTCTGTGGCAAACACCCAGTCATTCACGTTGATAAGGTGTGTTGCCCAATAGTATGCCTCTATATCCGGTAGGGACAGACCCCCAGCGTACTGATTGCGCTGTAGGGTTTTAAGGGCTATTCTTGGGTGTTTCCCTTCCCACAGAAAACGTCGTATGTCCCCTTCTATGTCTCTAAATTGGCCTGAGGGAATTTGGTAGTACGTGTTCTGCAGAACGTATAGAAACTTTGGTAGAGATATCATTTTGACCATGGCGACCCTGCCCATCAACGTCAGAGGTAAAGTTGTCCATCTGCTGAAATCAGAACTGCATTCCCTCACCACCTTCCCTAGATTACTGTTATGGCTTCTGTCAGCCTTGTGTATAACATAAATACCCAGGTATGTGAATCCTTCTTTCGTGCATTGTAGCCTCATCGGCAAAGGGGGCATGCGAGCCCCCCCCTGTGGTGTGTAAAGAATCGTTTTTTCCAGTTAATGCAATAGCCGGAATGACTCCCCAATTAATAGAAACAATCGCGGGAGGGTCCACTCAGGGAGGGTGATGTAGAAGAGGACGTCATCCGCATATAGGGAGATACGTTCCTCTTCACGTTCGTCCACTTTTAGTCTAAAGCCACATAGGCCTGTTGAGTTCCTGATCTTGCACGCCAGAGACTCGAGGGTAAGGGCAAATAGTAGGGGGACAACGAGCAACCCTGTCTCGTGCCTCTCTCTATGGGGAATTCTGGAGAGGGGACTCCATTAACTCTCACCCTCGCCACCAGTTTCGTGTATAACAGTCTCACCCACTCTACATACTTTGGGCCGAAACCAGCATCAAAGGTCTTCTCCGCGTCCAGGGCCAGGAATAAGTGCGTCTCCAAGCGATTCATAATTGTGGCTAACCATACATGTGCTCTTCTCAAGTTGTGTCTTGTGGATCTCCCTGGCATAAAGCCGGTTTGGTCCAGATGGACCAATGAGGAGATGACCCCTAACATTCGGGTGGCGAGGACCTTTACCTCAACGTTCAGTAGGGATATCGGCCTGTAGGAGGCACAGCTGCATTTGGGCCTTACCTCTTTTTGTATAACTGCGATCTCCGCCCTTCGTAAGTCTGGGGGAAGAATTTCCTGTCTACGCGCATCTAGATACATATTTAGTAAATGGGGAGCCAGTATTTCTCAGAGGTTTTTAAAGACCTCTGCCGGGAAGTCATTTGGTCCTGGTGCCTTGCCTGGTCTAAGCTGTGTCATGGCGGTCAAGATTTCCTCTATCATAATTTCGCTCTCAAGTCCTTTTCGTCTCTTGTCATCTAATGTAGGGACATCTATCTCTTTTAAATATTCCGTAATGCGGTCCGCATTTGCCAACGGTCTAGCTTTATAGAAGTCTCCATAATAACTAGCGAATGCCTCCGCTATGTCCTCGTCCGCAGTTACCCTGGTCCCGTCTTGGGTCTCAATCTCTGGAACCCATCTAGCTTCTCTTTCTTTTTTCCCGAGCCAGGCAAGAAGTTTCCACGCTTTATCTCCAGTTTCGTATAGTCTGTATTGGGTCGCCTGCAGACGGGAGCCCGCCTCTTTATCTGCTGTCTCTCTATACTCTACCTTTGCTAGCTCTAGCTGTCTGAGAAGTGCGGGTGTAGGTGTCGATACCACCTTCGCCTCTAACTGGAGGAGCATTCTTTCCATTTCACTCAGCTTTTTATTGTCTCTTCGACTTTTTTGAGCCACTAGGTTTTGGGAGCTGTGTCTAAGCACTGTCTTATAGGTTTCCCATAATATCACTGCAGATTTCACTGACCCTACATTTTCTTTGTAGTACAATTCGGCGTCTATTCGCAGTCCTCTATTCACTTCTTGGTCTTGCAGGTCCCAAGAGTTCAGCCGCCAGTCTCTACAACCCCCAGATATCCAACCTATTGTCACCAGTAGGGGGGAGTGATCTGAAAGTCCCCTTGCTAGGTAGTCTGCCCCCAATACCTTTCCCACCTCACCAGCCGGGGCAAAGATGTAATCCAGGCGGGAAAAAGCTCTGTATGCCCCTGAGAAGTGTGAGTATTTTCTTTCTGTGGGGTGTACCCTTCTCCATATATCTATCAATCCCAGGGAGGTCGCAAACCCCTGTAATTGGGTGGCCTGTCCTGTTGCCAGTCTTACTCCTGATCTGTCCAGTCCTATGTCCATCACATCATTGAAGTCCCCACCCAGTATGTGAAGGGATGCTGAGGATGCTAATAGGAGCCTCACAATCTTGTCTAGTAGAGGGCCCTGTAGTCTCGGGGGCATATGCACTCCCCAGTAGGATTTCCCTCCGTCCCCAGGACCTTTCAACTCCCACAAATCGACCATCTGTATCTTCCCATTTTCGCGTAATCTGAAAGGGGGGGGGGTCTTACGGATCAAAATTGCTACTCCTCTAGAGCCGGATGTGTATCCTGCATGCTCGAGAACTATAGAAGGGCCTCTACTCAAAAAAACACATCTTGTACCTTTGAGGTGGGTCTCCTGTAGGAGCACTATATCTGGCTTTTGCCTTTTAATATACTGGGAGACTAGACCTCTTTTCACTTTATCTCCAAGACCATTGACATTCCAGGAGAGCACACTAAAACCTTTTTCATTTCCGAGAGATGTTACTCTATCTGCACTTCCAGGGGCCATCTCTTGTAATACATTCTTGGACAGGCGTGACTGCTTGGATCGTGAGTGTTTCAAGGTGGTGGGGGGGGAGGGAGAGGGGCTGCTACTGCTTGAACAGCCAGGTCTTGAGAAGTTTCCTGAAGGTAAGGAGGTCTTTGATCTGGCGCAGGTGGGTGGGAAGGATGTTCCACGTTTTGGCAGCGAGGTGCGAGAATGATCTACCGCCGGTTGTAGTTCTGCGGACGCGTGGGACGGTTGCGAAGGCGAGGTCGGCAGAGTGGAGATGATGGGTCGGGGTGTAGAAGGAGAGTTGTCTGTTGAGGTATTCTGGTCCAGTGTTGTGCAGTGCTTTGTGAGCGTGGGTGAGGAGTTTGAAGGTGATTCACTTGTTGACTGGGAGCCAGTGCAGGTTTTTCAGGTGGTCTGTGATGTGGCAGTGGCGGGGGATGTCCAGGATGAGGCGTGCGGAGGCGTTCTGGATGCGTTGCAGCCTCTTCTGGAGTTTGGCAATGGTTCCTGCATAAAGGGCATTGCCGTAGTCCAGTTTGCTGCTTACGAGGGCTTGGGTGACTGTTCTTCTGGTTTTGGTGGGTATCCATTTGTAGATCTTTCGGAGCATGTGGAGGGTGTTGAAGCAGGAGGAGGAGATGGCGTTGACTTGCTGGGTCATGGATAGTGAGGGGTCCAAGATGAATCCTAGGTTGCGTACGTGGTTGGTGGGAGTCAGAGTGGTTCCAAGAGTGGCAGGCCACCAAGAGTCATCCCATGCGGAGGGGGTGGAGCCGAAGATAAGGACTTCCGCCTTGTCGGAATTGAGTTTGAGGCAGCTGCTCTTCATCCATTCGGCGATGGCCTTCATTCCTTCGTGGAGGTAGGTCATGGCAGAGTCCTTGGTGAGGGAGAGGATCAGCTGGGTGTTGGTGTATCAGATGATGTTGAGGTTGTGGGATCGGGCGATGTAGATGTTGGAGAGGGTCGGGCTGAGGGACGAACCCTGGGGTATGCCGCAGATGATTCTGATGGCCTCCGAGCGGAATGGGGGGGAGGCGGACTCTTTGATTTCTGCCGGTGAGAAGGAGGTGACCCAGTCCAGGGCTCTGTCGCGGATTCCAGCATTGCTGAGGCGCGAGCGTAGGGTGTGGTGGCAGACGATTTCGAACGTAGAAGAGAGGTCCAGGAGGATGAGGGCTGCAGTTTTGCCGCGGTCCAGTATGGTTCTGATGTCGTCGGTGGCGGTGATGAGAGTGGTTTCAGTGCTGTGGTTGCTGCAGAATCCGGATTGGGAAGGGTCCAGGGTGCGGTTCTCCTCTAGGAAGCGGGTTAGTTGTCTGTTGACCTTCTCAATGACTTTTGGCAGGAAGGGGAGCAGGGAGATAGTCCTTTGGGTTTTCCTTGTTTGTTTTTTTTAAGAGGGCGTTGGTCTTGGCGAGTTTCCAGCTCTCCGGGAAGGTGGCAGACTCGAAGGAGCGGTTGATGATCTTCCGTAGTTGGGGTGCGATGACGGAGGTTGCTTTGTTGAGGATGTGGTGAGGGCAGGGGTAAGATGGAGAGCCGGAGTTGATGGTGTTTGTGATTTTGATGGTGTCGGAGTGCAGGAGGTTGGTCGGAGGTGAATCTATGGTGTTGGTGGTTGTTGAGGGGGGGGGAGGGGTCTAGGTGCTGAAGCTGTCGTGGATGTCTGCAATCTTGCAGTGGAAGTAGGAGGCTAGGGAGTTGCAGAGGTCTTGGGATGTCGTTGGAGCTGGGGTTGGAGAGTTCCTTAACGAAGTTGAAGAGCTCCTCGTGGCTGTGTGCGTTGTTGTTGATTCGGTCTTTGAAGGCGGTTCTTTTGGCGGCTCGGATGAGTTGGTGTGTATGCGGATGGCATTTTTGAAGACTGTGTGGTTGTCCAGAGTCTGATATTGGTGTCACTTTCTTTCGAGTCTTCTGCAGCTTTGCTTAGATTAATGGAGGTCGGCTGTAAACCAGAAGGCCTTTCGGTCGGTGCATCTATTGTGGGGGGATTCTTGATTGGGGCAAGAGTATTGACACAGGTGTTGACCCATTGCCTGAAGTTGCGGGCAGCTGCATCAGTGTTGGTGGTGTCGATGGGTGGGTTCTGGGAGAGGGTCGCGATAAGTTGGTCTTTGGTGACCTTGTTCCAACTGCGGTGGGGGATCCGTTGTGGGTGGTGGTGTGTTGTGGGAGTCTTGAAGGAGAAGTGGATGCAGGGGTGGTCTGTCCAGTGGAGTTCAGTGGTGTGGCTGAAAGAGACGTGATTGCTGGCGGCGAAAATAGGGTTGAGTATGTGTAGGAAGTTGGCTCTGTATGTGCTATTTCAAAGTAAGGAATAGCATGCACAGAGTCCAAGGGTTCCCCTTAGAGGTAAAATAGTGGTAAAAATAGATAATACTAATGCTCTATTTTGTGGTAGTGTGGTCGAGCAGTAGGCTTATCCAAGGAGTAGTGTTAAGCATTTGTTGCACATACACATAGACAATAAATGAGGTACACACACTCAGAGACAAATCCAGCCAATAGGTTTTGTTATAGAAAAATATCTTTTCTTAGTTTATTTTAAGAACCACAGGTTCAAATTTAACAGGTAATATCTTGTTTGAAAGGTATTGCAGGTAAGTACATTAGGAACTTTGAATCATTTCAATTGCATGTATACTTTTCAAGTTATTGACAAATAGCTACTTTAAAAGTGGACACTTAGTGCAATTTTCACAGTTCCTGGGGGAGGTAAGTTTTTGTTAGTTTTACCAGGTAAGTAAGACACTTACAGGGTTCAGTTCTTGGTCCAAGGTAGCCCACCGTTGGGGGTTCAGAGCAACCCCAAAGTCACCACACCAGCAGCTCAGGGCCGGTCAGGTGCAGAGTTCAAAGTGGTGCCCAAAACACATAGGCTAGAATGGAGAGAAGGGGGTGCCCCGGTTCCGGTCTGCTTGCAGGTAAGTACCCACGTCTTCGGAGGGCAGACCAGGGGGGTTTTGTAGGGCACCGGGGGGGACACAAGCCCACACAGAAATTTCACCCTCAGCAGCGCGGGGGCGGCCGGGTGCAGTGTAGAAACAAGCGTCGGGTTCGCAATGTTAGTCTATGAGAGATCTCGGGATCTCTTCAGCGCTGCAGGCAGGCAAGGGGGGGGTTCCTCGGGGAAACCTCCACTTGGGCAAGGGAGAGGGACTCCTGGGGGTCACTTCTCCAGTGAAAGTCCGGTCCTTCAGGTCCTGGGGGCTGCGGGTGCAGGGTCTCTCCCAGGCGTCGGGACTTTGGATTCAAAGAGTCGCGGTCAGGGGAAGCCTCGGGATTCCCTCTGCAGGCGGCGCTGTGGGTGCTCAGGGGGGACAGGTTTTGGTACTCACAGTATCAGATTAGTCCTGGGGTCCCTCCTGAGGTGTTGGATCTCCACCAGCCGAGTCGGGGTCGCCGGGTGCAGTGTTGCAAGTCTCACGCTTCTTGCGGGGAGCTTGCAGGGTTCTTTCAAGGCTGCTGGAAACAAAGTTGCAGCCTTTCTTGGAGCAGGTCCGCTGTCCTCGGGAGTTTCTTGTCTTTTCGAAGCAGGGGCAGTCCTCAGAGGATGTCGAGGTCGCTGGTCCCTTTGGAAGGCGTCGCTGGAGCAGGATCTTTGGAAGGTAGGAGACAGGCCGGTGAGTTTCTGGAGCCAAGGCAGTTGTCGTCTTCTGGTCTTCCTCTGCAGGGGTTTTCAGCTAGGCAGTCCTTCTTCTTGTAGTTGCAGGAATCTAATTTTCTAGGGTTCAGGGTAGCCCTTAAATACTAAATTTAAGGGCGTGTTTAGGTCTGGGGGGGTTAGTAGCCAATGGCTACTAGCCCGGAGGGTGGGTACACCCTCTTTGTGCCTCCTCCCAAGGGGAGGGGGTCACAATCCTAACCCTATTGGGGGAATCCTCCATCTGCAAGATGGAGGATTTCTAAAAGTTAGAGTCACTTCAGCTCGGGACACCTTAGGGGCTGTCCTGACTGGCCAGTGACTCCTCCTTGTTGCTTTCTTTGTTCCCTCCAGCCTTGCCGCCAAAAGTGGGGGCCGTGGCCGGAGTGGGCGGGCAACTCCACTAAGCTGGAGTGCCCTGCTGGGCTGTGACAAAGGGGTGAGCCTTTGAGGCTCGCCGCCAGGTGTTACAGCTCCTGTCTGGGGGAGGTGTTAGCATCTCCACCCAGTGCAGGCTTTGTTACTGGCCTCAGAGTGACAAAGGCACTCTCCCCATGGGGCCAGCAACATGTCTCTAGTGTGGCAGGCTGCTGGAACTAGTCAGCCTACACAGACAGTCGGTTAAGTTTCAGGGGGCACCTCTAAGGTGCCCTCTGGGGTGTATTTTGCAATAAAATGTACACTGGCATCAGTGTGCATTTATTGTGCTGAGAAGTTTGATACCAAACTTCCCAGTTTTCAGTGTAGCCATTATGGTGCTCTGGAGTTCGTGTTTGACAGACTCCCAGACCATATACTCTTATGGCTACCCTGCACTTACAATGTCTAAGGTTTTGTTTAGACACTGTAGGGGTACCATGCTCATGCACTGGTACCCTCACCTATGGTATAGTGCACCCTGCCTTAGGGCTGTAAGGCCTGCTAGAGGGGTGTCTTACCTATACTGCATAGGCAGTGAGAGGCTGGCATGGCACCCTGAGGGGAGTGCCATGTCGACTTACTCGTTTTTGTCCTCACTAGCACACACAAGCTGGCAAGCAGTGTGTCTGTGCTGAGTGAGAGGTCTCCAGGGTGGCATAAGACATGCTGCAGCCCTTAGAGACCTTCCTTGGCATCAGGGCCCTGGGTACTAGAAGTACCAGTTACAAGGGACTTATCTGGATGCCAGGGTCTGCCAATTGTGGATACAAAAGTACAGGTTAGGGAAAGAACACTGGTGCTGGGGCCTGGTTAGCAGGCCTCAGCACACTTTCAATTGTAAACATAGCATCAGCAAAGGCAAAAAGTCAGGGGGCAACCATGCCAAGGAGGCATTTCCTTACAGTATGTGACAAGCTGTTTGAGGCAGAGGTTGTCGAGCAGGATGGCAGTGTCGTTGTCGTTGGTGTTCTCGAGGTGGAAGTTTAAGCCTCCGTGGAGTATACAGTCAGTGTTGGTCGTGATCCTGAGGGTGTTCTTGTGGATGATGGCAATGGCGCCTCCAGGTTTATTGGAGCGGTCCCTGCGGGTGATCTTATAGTCGTCTGGGATGGCTATGGCGATGTCCAGCGCCGAGGAGGGGTTCATCCAGGTCTCGGTCAGGAAGGTTATGTCTGGGGAGGCTGAGTCAAGTAGATTCCATAGCTCTACTGCGTGCTTGTGGACGGAGCGGGTGGTTTGCAGCGAGCCAGGAGCTCCCATTTGACCTCACCAGTGCCCAGTAGGTTTTCCGAAAAATGACTGCAGTGGTTGCAGTACACTTTTGAAGGTTGCCATCCCAGTCTTCCCCTACCTCGAGGACTGGCCCCAGAGAGTCGTCAACCACTTCCAGATGACAATGAACCTTCGAACGCCAGAGTCCAGGACATTCGAGCTATGATCTCAGTGTTTCAGGCTCTGTCCTGGATCCCTGTATGGGTGACCCCAAGGCTGCTGAGGTTGTCGGCCTCCTGCATCCAGCTGGTCAAACATGCCAGATGGTACATGTGGAATCTGCACTGGGACTCCCAACTGTCACATCACTGGGCAAATCTGTTGGATTGTATCCATATTTTGAAGAAGACTGCAATACATCTGAAGTGGTGGGTACTGGACTGCAACTGGTTCAATGGCAGACCCCTCATCCTACACTCATCCAAATTTGACAGTGAAGACTGAAACTTCCCTTCTGGGCTGGGAGGACATCTAGAATTAGTCGAGATCAGAGGCCTCTGGTCTATGATAGAAACTCAACTTCACATCAGTTTGTTGGCTCACAGATAACACCACCATCATGAGCTGTACGAAGACGCTGTACACCTTTGGAAGTGGCTGGACCGCCAATGAACCTATTCTGTGATAAACCACCTAGCTAGTTCTGTAAAAACCAGGCCGGTTGAGCTCAGCCACCAGATCACTAATTTCAGTTACCCACAAAGGTGGTGCAGGGAGTCTTCCATCAATGAGAAGAACCCTTCCTGGATCTTTCCAACATCTCTAAGAAAGCACAACATCAACACTTTTGTGCATTGAACCTTTCAAGGTGGTTCTATCTCTGAGACGCCATCTGTTTAGAATGAAGCTCAGGACTAATGTATGGCTTCCTGCTGCTGCCTTGAGTTCTGAAGAAGATAAAGAATAACCAAGACCAACTTATCCTAGTAGCACCAGTTTGGCCAAGGACAGTGTGATACCCAGAACCCCTGGGTACGAGCATCTGTGCTCTGATCCTTGATGCTTTGGGAAGATCTCCTGCAGGGCAAGGTACTGCACTCAAGTCTGAACAATTTGCATGCCCATGACTGGAGACTGAGTAGAGGCAGTTGACCTCTTTCAACCTTGCTCTTGAGATCATTGAAGTTATCTTAATGGTGAGGCGTCCCTCTACAAAATCAGAGTAACCCAGATGTTGAGATAAATTTGTGGGTTGGCGCAGCACCTGACAAATTGACCCAGTACAAGCCACGTTGTCTAAAGTTTTGGTGTTTGCTTTGTCCCTAGCCCAACAAGGACATGCTTTGGGCACTGGTAAAAGCGATTTACCATCTGTTTCGGATTTTAGTGATTACCTGATCAGACTTCTGTATTTAAGTCACCTGTTGTGATGCCATTTTTGAAAGGTTTGCAACATTTGTTTTTGCCAACACCCTTTGTGACACCACAGTGGATCTTGAACTTAGGTCTCACTTTTTTTATATGCATCCCACTTCAGTCGCTACAGAGTTGTCCATTAAGAGTCCTGGCAAGGAAACCTGTCTTTTAATATTCCTAACATCGGGAAGGCTTGTGAGGGAGCTGCAGGCTCTTTCTTTCAACCAACCTTTACTACATTCTTCCCTGATAAGTTATGGTTGAGGACCCAAGCTTGTTTTCTGCCATCCATTTCATGTCGAGCAGTCTTCCACCCTGCAGGCATACTTTGCCCCACCTCATCTTTCAAAGTGGGAGGAGAGAGACTTCATTGTTTGACCCCAAGACAGCACTATGCCTTTAAATGCATTGCACCAAAGAATATGGGGTGCCTGATCAACTCTTTGTGGGTTTCTCTAGGGCAAAGAATGGTAAGGCATTGCCAAAGTAAGCCATCACTCGATGGATTGTCCTCTGCATAAAGAGTTGCTACGCACTGGCAAGGAAGCAGCCTCTAGACGGTCTACGGGATTATTTCACCAGAGCTAAGGCTGCAACCACTGTGCTAGCAAGCAGAGTACCTGTCCTGAACATTTGTCAGGCAACTATGTAGGTGTCGGTACACCCGTTTATGTAGCACTACTGCCTCAACAGTCAGGTCTGTCGAGAAGGGCAGTTTGCCCATTTGTTCCTGTTGGACTTTTTGATTTGACCCAGTTTACAGACCCACAACCTGGGGAGGCATTGCTGAGATTTCTATTCAAAAGATGAGGCAACTTCAGTTAGAGGTATCCATTAGAATAACAAGTTACTTACTGTAGGGAAACTGCCTTTTCGCAGCCCCCACCCACACCTCCATTTGGACAATTCGCTACTGTTTTTTCAACTCTGAGGGTGACTGAGGCCTGCTGTCCAGACCTCGGTGACCGTGTTCAGACTCTTTACAACATTTATGTTAAATTGGTGTCCCCATTTGGCAAGCACTAGCTTACTTATAAGTCCCTAATATATGGTACGCAGGGCATGTAAGGCAGCGTGTCCCCCACAGGGCTGCAGCACTGGTTGTGCCACCCTGTTTGTGACAAAGTGAAAACATGGCCCCCAGCCTGCCATTACAGACTGGAAAGGAAGTGTCACATTGCCAGTTTGACTTTACTATTATCATTAATGGCAAAGCCACCCTATCCCTTAACAATCTATATGTCTCCTCTAAGGAAGTCCTACAGTGCACTATGACAGTGAACTGTATTTTGTTAAGTAGGACATATATTTTTCATATGTCTTAGCAGCAACACTTTGAAATTGGCGTTTTGCTGGGGATAAAGTTAGAAGTCCCTTTGGCTACCACAGGGTACTCAGTTGGTATCCCAACCTGGCTAACTCCTGAATGGGACTACCTAACTGGGTCATGTAAGGGATCAAATTAATTGTGGCATTAACTGCGACTTGATGGTCAAGTCGGCATTTATATCTCTTTTAAATGGAAACAACTTTTAGAAGGTTGCCACTATGTGCCCCAGCTAGTCCTGTGTACTCAGAAAGGCCCTGGCACACAGACAGACTTCTGACCACCTGGAGAGACGTGTGAACGACTCCCAGGCTCAGGAACAAAGGCAGTAGCTGCAGAGTGAGGCGTGACCTCCTCCCCTCAGGATGGCCACTCGTGGTGTTAGCCCAAAAGGTAAGCTTCAAAGGGGAAGCTGTCTTTGAATGGTAACTGGTGATAACACTCCTGAGCAGACTGCCTTTTTTTCCTGTAGACAGGTTGGAGACTGGGACAGAGAAGGAAACCCAGTGTCAGAACTGATCTTATCGTGGGCATGTAGCTATTAGGTAGCCACACCTCTGGGGTGGCTACCATGCCCCTGCCATCTTGGAAGAGGCAAGAATGTGGCAGTCTGGGCTGGCAGGATGACAAACCAGCCAGGAACATTGTCACCCAAGAGGATGGGACCCATTAGCACATTGGCTAGTAAATACATTGTCACAGCAGGGCACCTTTCTGGGATAAATATCGCACCCTAGACTTCAGTACACTGTGGATCTGGACAGAAGCCAAAAGAAAGACCATCTTGCAGCGATTGGAAGCTCACAAAGAGAGACTGCAATGTCAGTGTGACTGCACATGCTGCACTTTGGGGTAGTAGAGTTTGGACCCTCTCTGGAATTTCTGGCTCGGGGAAAAGGTGATTCTCAGCCCCAGGTGGAAGCAGTTACTCCCAGGGTCAGTGGGCTGGCCCACTGGAACAGCACCAGGGACATTAAAACTGGAAGATCACCAGTTGCCAAGTTGGTAGCCGCTGCACAGGTTTTGCCGCCACTGGACGCCGGGCACTATAGAGGTAATATCCGAGGAAGCCAAAAGTTGCACCCATGTCTGCTGGACCCTTAGGTGTTCCTGGATTCAGCTAAACCAAGGGGCACTAGCCCCCCAACAAAGGTTTGCAGCCTGACTACAGTATTTCAAAAACAGAAGGCCTGCCACAGCAGCCCTTTTACCAGTTAAAAAGGGGCTTCGTGGGACCCCAAAACCCGTGGACACCTCACTGATGGGCTGAACTGGAATTGACCCCCTGATAGCATCAGGAGCATCCTTGAATCTCCTTTGCCTGCATCCCTCAGCATCAGAGCACTTAATTGTCTTTTATGGCGGTTGGTCTGGAAAGTTTGGATTTTGCTCCAAGGACGCTATGGTGGCCAGGTAACTACCCAAAGTATCCTTATTGGCCTCTGCCCTGTAGGAATTGGTCACCTAACTCAGGGTGGAGTTTTCAAACTAACTCTTTTAAACTTTTCAAAAGTGTTCAAAGTGTTTTCTGACCAGTGTTTGTTTGTGGTTGATATAAAAGTTATTTAATACTTTATTCATATCTCCAAAACGTTCTTGTGGATTTTGCTTCCTTTGAAAATTCATAAAAATATGCTTTATTTTTCTAAATTGTTCTTTTTCTGTTTTTAGTGTTGTTAAATGTATTACACATTGTCACCTTTGCTAAGCCTTCTTTCTTGCAGCCACAGCTACCCAGGGTTGAGCTTAAGGTTACGTAAACATACCTGACTGGACCCAAGGCAGTATTTGTGAATGTACTGCATGACAGGGCCCCACAGCCATATCATATAGTACACCTAAACCCCCAAAATTGCCTTAGGTAATGATCTTTCTGGTGGATACTCTGCCTTCGTACCTCCCAGTTCTGTGAAGTGGATTCTCTTTCCATCTAAAAAATTTACAGATTTGCACGCTGGCCATGCTAATCTGCTAATAGGGTCAACATCTGAGGGCGTGGACAGCCTAGGACAACAACTGATGTCAGCACAAGTATGTGGCACTTATAAATTGCTCCTTTTGTCAATTAGGTGGCGCAGAGCCACACAGTGCCACCTATCTGCAAGCAGTACTGCTTTAAAGTTTGTGGATCCAATCTGTAGCAGAGTCTCAACATAGCTGCCAACACTTTGTTGTTGAAGTGTTGACAGCCAAGCAGATCTCAGCACGAGATTGTGGGGGGGGGTTCGAAAGCCTTCGCGTCCCTACATACAAATTTGGATTTTCTTTATTTCTCTAAAACTACTGAACGGATTTACACCAAATAACAAAAAGGGCTCTTTCTGGACCAAGACCTACCTTTCTTCCAAATTTGACATAATTCCATCTAGTGGTTTGGGAGCTATCGCTGTTCAAAATCCCTATGGAGAAATGAATGGGGAAAACATGTTGTGGGACCTCCCCCTTTTTCTAGGCCCCTGCTTGAGCGATCACCCTGCAACTTTCTAGACAGCAGCTGAAGTGACCACCCTTTTTTTTTTTTGGGGTGGGGTTTGGAACATTTTGTGAAGATTCATCAAACGGTGGCAGTTATTAGCAAAACAAAAAACACTTTCTATAGAAACTAGGTACTAACTACCTACCTATGGCGACCACCACTAAGTAATGTATATACATTTTCACAAGTAGGTAGTGACAGTTAGGACCTAGTTTCCATAGAAAAAGTGTTTTTAACTTGCATATAATTTTGGCGCTGTTTAACGATTCTTCAACAAGTTTTCCCACAAAAGTGTTCCTGAGAATCTTGTTGTACATTGGATGTTTTGGGGTGAACTGTCAAGTGGGGGGCCAAGAAAAAGAAGGGGGGGGGGTTCAAAAAAGTTTGTTTCCCATTACAATTCCCATAGAGATCTTGAACGTAACTACAGCCCGAAATGCTGGTCAGAATTACACCAGATTTGGCAGAAAGGTAGGTTTTGGCCCACAAAGAAGCCTTTTCATTATTTGGTGTAAATCCGTTCAGTAGTTTTTGAGATATTGAAAGAAAACCAAATATGTATATCTGGATGCGTGAAGGCTTCCCAAATACACCTGATCTCGTGCTGAGATCTGATTGGCTGGCAACACTTCAACCAGGAAGTGTTGGCAGCCATCTTCGGACTCCTGTATTGGACCCTACCAGGGCAAAAAAGCCTTTTTTTTTTTTTTTTAAACAATTTCACCAAAAATCGCAGTGGAGCCGCAAATCCCGCAAAATTGTTTTTTTTAAAGCACAGGCTCCCGCTCTTGTTTTGAATAGAGCCCCCGGGTGGGGGCAAAGTCCTGAAACCCGAGGATCACCACGTCCCCGGGGCTTTGTTTTTAATAATAGAGGGATGGCCGCATGGACCTCCCTCCTGGGCTTCTAAGAAGCCCTGGGGACCACCACCTCCCCGGCGCTTTGTTTCAAATCACTGAGTGTGGCCCCCCTCCTGGGCCATATACGGCCCCAGGGACTACCACCTCCCCAGGACCGGCCCGTGCTTAGAGAAGGAGTGGGCTGAGCGGCCCCACCCCTGCTGGAGCCAATTATGTCCCTGGGGACCACCCCCCCTCCCAGGACCGGCACCTGCTATGTCCCAGGGTGCCCACCCCCAGGATATAGCTGTTTGCTCTGACTGGCAAGTCAGAGCAAACATAAACTCCGCTCCCAGGATCCGAGAACTGTGAAACCACTCTCACTTGCTAGGAACGGAATTTTCGTCTGTTTCTTTGCCGCGCAGAGATGCGGACAAGGAAACAGACAAATTGATTGCTCTGACACACAAGGAGCTTCATGTGTAACAGCTCCTCGTGTGTCCAGCAATGCCAGCTTCCGCAAATTCAGCACATTTTAAATGTACAAAACCATACAGATATATATGTGTGTGTGTGTGTGTGTATATATATATACACACACACACACACACACACACACGTACATATATGTCCTTTAAAAAAATCAAAGATTACTGGAACCTTATAATTATGATTTGAATTTACTTGCACAAAACTATGGAAATTCAGCAGTTATAGTTATGGTTAGCTCAAGTAACTATAACTCATGCCCTAAGGAAACTACAACTCGCTCCCCTGGTATGCACAGTTGTCTTCTTGATAATGTTACTGTAAATGTTACATTAATATTATTGAGGTTAATAAAGATGTCATGAGTGATGTAATAAGTGGGCGCAAGTTATAGTTACCTTAAGGTATGAGTAGGTCTGTGAGAGGGTTTGTGAGTGTCTGAGTAGGTCTGTGAGTGGGTACATGAGTCTCTGAGTGTGTCTGTGAGAGAGTGCATGAGTCTCTGAGTGGGTGTATGAACTTAAGTGGGTCTGTGAGTGGGTGCATGAATGTCTGACAGGGTGTGTGAGTGGATGCATGAATAGGTCTGTGGGCCTATGAGTGGGTGTATCTGAGTGAGTGGGTGCATGAGTGCCTGAGTGAGTCTGGGAGTGTCTGTGTGGGTGTGCCAGTAGCTTTGTGAGTGACTCAGCCATGAAGGAACCTCACCTGCCCTTTTATCCGACAAGAGTCCACAGCTTTGCACAAAATATGTACCCAAGTGAAGTTTTTTCTGCCTCCTTGGGTAAATGTCCAGTATGTATTCTACACTGAAGCTGTGTAATGAAGCACAAGGAAATGTGACCAGTGATCTTGTGTGCATTTTGGCAACATTATTGTTCCTGGTGAATATTTCTCTAAAGTTCTGTGATAACATAAATCCTCCTATAGAGAGGCCAAAGAGACTACAAAGGCATAAATCTCCACCAAACTAGGGTCCTTCCTTTTATCTCTATGAGGTAAGTGCTTCTTTGTTTTGTGGAGAAGTATTCCTATTCCTCAGCATCAACACCATGCCACCCAAACCAGTGGCAAACATACTGGCGGGGCCCTTTGGTAAGCTGTCCAGCATCCTGACAAAATGCAGGAAGACCCTTGCATACTACTAAGGTGGAAAGTGCGGGGCCAAACTGGTGGAGCTTCCCGGTGATTTGCACATCTGCATACTGTAACAGTTGAATTTCTATGGTTTTGTACGTTTAAAATGTAAGCCTGAATTTAGCGTCCCTGTAACCTTTGGTTTTTTTAAGTGAATTTCTAAGAGTTTATAATACTATTTCCTAACTATAACGTCCCTGTACCTTTTGTTTTTTTCAGTGAATTTTTATGTTTTTTTTTTTTATCATATAGCAATTTTCATTACGAAACGTTACTCCAATCGCACTACCACCGTGCATGGCCTTTGGCTGTGCGCAGTGGCAGGAGGCCGCAGGACAGGCCCAGAGGCCAACCCCCTATAAGCACCCAACCTTGCACCATGCACGGCCTTCACCAGTGCGCAGCAGGGGTTGCCCACAAGGCCTAGCCTGCAACCAGACCCTGCAGGCCCACCCCCTAACCACTCAACACCACGCTGAGCACACCCCTTTGGCCGCAGCCTGTCGCTCTGGGGGTGAGAGTGGCTGTGAGAGTCTGTCTTGGTGTGAAAGTGCATACATCTGTGTCTTGGTGGGTGCGTCAGTGTCTGCGCGGGTCTCTGAGTGGGGACATGAGGGTTTCACTGGATCTGAGAGTGGGTGTGTGTGAGTCTGAGTGGGGGTGTGAGTGGGTGCATGAGGGTCTGATTGGGTCTGTGAGTGGGTGCATAAGGGTCTGAGTTGGTGTGTGAGTGGGAGAAAGATTGAAAAAGAAAGAGAATGAGAGAGAGTTTATTAGGCTTTGATGAATAATATACTTAGAACGAGATGTTGCTGGACAAATTGAAAAAAATATATATATTTGTGAATTAAAAAGAGTGCAATAACCTTTCGATATGTATCTTAAATATTTAAATGGGAAAATCTGAGAAATGACCTCTAACACACCGAGACTGGAACCCTCAACCTTTGAGGTAGAGGCCTGAGACTTTAACCACTAAGCCACAGACGACTTTTTACTACACAGTATCCACTGATAGCTATGACATTCAAACTGAGAGGTGTGATGGGAAAAACACAAATGTTGCACCCATAGGCATCTTTAATATTCAAAAAACAAGTAATTAATGAGACAGGCTAGCGGGATTAGAACTTTCAATTTACAAGGAGACAGTTCACATGCTTTACGAGCAGGCCACCAGTAACTCTCTCGTGCTGTGTTGCAAAACATATCTATGATATTCAGACTTAATGGCTGCCCAGTGTGACACTTTCAAGTCATTGCATGGAGAGACCATTGCAATGACAATCTTTATCTCAGGCCCGCAGGGGGTTGTGGGGCGTGGTCCAAGCCGGCTCCCCACGTCCTGCAGGAGTCAGCATTGTTCCCACAAGCAGGGAGCTGCTTTAAAAAGCAGCTCCCTGCTTTCCCTGAATGCCTATTTGTGCAGGGAAACAGATGTTTGTTTGACAGCTCCTGCTGTTAGAAAGCAGCCTTTGTTTGCTTTTGCTTGGCGGGAGCTGTCAGCTCCCACCAAGCAAAAGAAAACAGCTATGTCCTCTGGGGGCACCCCGTGACATAGCAGGAGCAGGCCCTGCAGTGTGGCAGTCCCCAGGGCCATCACTGGCTCCAACAGGAGGACCGAACAGCCCCTCTTCAACAAGCATTGGCTGGGGAGGGAGGGGGGTTCATGTGGCCCTCCTGCATTCTATTTTCAAAAGTGCCCGAGCATGGTGGAGGTCTCCGGGGGCGGGCAGGTGCCCCCCCCCTCCACATTCTATTTGCAAAAGCACCCCAGGAAGGTGCAAGTCCTCAGTGCTGCGAGAGGGCCTTCATGATTTTTCTGTTGAGGCCCTTGCGGTCTCTGGGGGACTGCAGAGGGGGGGGGGGGGCACGTAGCCCGTACATCATTTTACTGTGTGGCCCTGGGAGGTGGTGGGCCCCGACACATGTAACATGAAAAAAGCCCTGGGGAGGTGGTGGTCCCCAGGGCAAATATAAGCCCTGGAGGAGGCCCCATGCACTTCTCCTTATATTTTCCATGATCCTGGGACCTGGCCCACCAGGGGGCTTAATATAAGGCAAGTGCAGGAGACTGCACTTGGTTTATTTATTTGTTATTATTCCTGTGAATTCACAATGTTGTGTATTTGCGGTAAAAACATTTTTTTAAAGGTTTTTTTTTTTTTTTTGCTTTGGCGGGGCCCCTCGGACTCCAGAGCTAAGAGGTCAGAATGACCCCACCCTGACCCCTTTTCCTTTTTTTGTATTTTTATTGTTGGGACTCGCCTGAAGCAGAGTCCCAAGATTGCTGCCAACACTCCCTGGTTGAAGTGTTGGCTGCCATTCAGAGCATTGCATTTCCCTGCATGAGCTTGTCATTATTCGCAAAGTCATCACGGCCAGAGATATGCAAATGTATTTTCCCTATAATTTCTCAAAAACTACTGAATGGATTTACACCAAATAAGCGTTCCTTTCGGATAAGGGATTGATCAAGGGGAAGCCATTACTGCCAGCAGCAGCTTCAGTCACCGTTATCTTCTGTTGGCTCTGCGGTCTCAAAACGTCTATGACTGTCCTCTACACCAGTAACTTCTAGTGGGAAGGAGGGATCTGCCATTTCTTCACACTTTGGAGATGATCGCAGATGGATCTCTGAGTCATTCTGCTAATCAGCAAAGACTACATCCCAATCTTTCTGTCCTCTGCCGTCCTTCCTCCAGAATGGGCTCTCCAGCACACACCTCAATTATAGATTAGATGTTCTTGCCGTGCTGAACGAAGGGGCCGTAGAAGTGGAACCCATGGAATAAATGGGCATGACATTTTTTTCTCTCTTCTTGGTCCCCTAGAAGGATAGAGGACTAAGACCTGAACCTCTAACTGTTAAACCTCTTCATCCGGCAGGAGAATTTCAAGATTCTATTCTTGAGCCATTTCACTCTGGCCCTCAGTGTGTGGGTTTGGCTGGTGTCCCAAGACCTCCAGGATGCCTACTTTCAACTGCTGATCATACCCCCTCACAGGTCTACCTCAGGTTTGTTGTGAGGTCTCAGCACTGCCAATTTGCAGTTCTGTGATTTATACTGCTTTGCGGATATTCAACTAAAGTGAGGATGTCAGGAGTCCATGTGTTTCTGTACTTGGATGACCGATTTGCGATATTAGGATCTCCCATGCTAGTCAGAGAATAACTGTGGTGCAGGGTGATTCTTCTTTATGACCTGAGCTTCACAACCAAAATCCAGAATCGAGATCTCTCACCAGCACAGAGGCTGATAGTCATAGAAGCTCCGCTAGAGACACCCTTTGAAGGATTTTCCTCCTTAGAGGACTGCACATATTGAGGATATGATTTTGATGTTTCTGACTGAGAGACTATTCTTTGTTCGGCTAATACTACACCTTTTAGGATTCATGGCTCATGCACCCTGTTGGTCCTGCACATGAGATGCTTAAAGAAGCAATGCCACCAGGATCAAAGGGAGCCTCTCAGTTTTGGTGCCGATTTTCATTTCTGTCTTCCCGGATGTGCACTGGTGGCTATGCACCTCTGATTTGTTGAAGAGTCTTCCTATCAGTTCTCCACAGTTGAAGGCTACCTTTGTTATGGATGCCTCCTCGCTGGTCTGGGGGCATTCCTCTGTATGACAACATGGAGGGAAGCATCTTGTTCATGTCAGAGCAGCAACTCTGTAAAAATGTGTTGAATGTGGGTGGTCCATCTTGCCATGGCTTTCCTCCCTTCCATCTCAGGCAGTGAGCTCAACTTCTCTTGAACAATAATACCACCACTGCCTATTACATCAACAGATGATGTGTTGTGGGGCACTGAATCATGTGTTCGGAAGTCATAGGAGTGTGGAGCTGGGTCCAGCAACAAGGCATTTTCCAAGTAGCAGCATACGTCAGTCACCCTCAACTTTGACCATACCAGATGGTGTTTGCATGAGGCTCATATCCTGAGTTTTAGTCAGGGTATTTATATTGTTTGTGTATCAGCTGCTCAGCTGTGAGAACTCAACTCTGCTGCATATGTGGCTCACTCCAAAAGTGGAACTTCTTTTTATGTGGGTGACTAATGGCCAGGCCATGTCACCATTAGCAAACATTGCTAGCTGGTTAATAATTGTATGTATGTAATAGTTATAAGACAAGAGCTATTTATCTGCACCCTCTTTAGAGAAGCTGGCTACTAACCATCATACATCTTTATAGGATGTCATGACAGGGACCCCTCACTGTCTCATACGGTAAAATTGTGTGTGTAGCATGGAATGGTGTGCAAAAAGGGTTGGGAGTACCACAGTAGGTATGGCCTCAAGACATGGGTTGCCATGTTAGATACCAAGGGCTTGAGATATCTGTTTCCCTGCCCCATGCTGCTCACCCGTTGCCCTCCCTGCACAGGTCATTGGAGCCCAGTTGTTCTGCATCTGATTTAGATCAACAAACTCAATTGAACACGGATGGATCCTCTTCGTTCACCTCACTGGATCAGACCAGCCTGGCAGATAAGTCTGTGGCCTGACATCAAGCATTACCTTGATTAAGAGTGTGGCCAATAGCATGGCGACAGGTGTCACCTGATAAAAGATAATGTGTTGAGTGCAATCACCACTAACTGTGGGTAGTTCTGATGCAAGTGGAGTGAAGCTCTGCAATAAATAGCTGTTTGTCTAATAGACTGGGTGAAATTAACAGCCCATCCAGACATTGTTAAATGTCTATCAATTGCTACAATGTAAGACAAATGTGTAACATGAATATGTGAGCTAGAGAATGTATATACCATTAACTTCCAGTAAAATTTCTGCCCAGCCAGAGGAAGGAGTGTACCTCAGGGGAAGCAAATGTATTTGTCCTCCCGTGAGTTAGGATGAGAACTGAAGCACTGAAGAAACTCGAGGCCAAGCTGGCGTGCACGCCTGTGAGAACCACTGCCTAAAGTATGGAGTGCGGCCAAGACCGTAGACTTGGGCTGTTGCCCAGCCTGAATTCACAGAGTATATGATAGCCAGTGGAACTCTTGCCATTTCTTAAGGATGAAGGAAATCAACATCTTTAGCGACAGTGACAAATCGATGTGCGTTACAGTTTGCCAGAGGCATTCTTCCACTTCTGGAGATTCCCTTTATCGGTGGACCATGATATTTCAGACCCAGTTGTGCTCTTATGGGCCTTCCCTAAGTGCTCCTTACTTGACTTCAGAGGTTACATCATCGTCCTAAATCCACACACCAACCCCGCCTGTGCTTCACTAGGGTGATCAGATCAACAGCTCTGGAAGAGTCCGTGATACAGCTTCTGGATTATCTCATATTGTTTCCCAGCAAGAATACATGTGGCGTTAATCCTGAACTCTGGATCTAATATCCTAATGGGAGGTTAAGTCCATATTTTAATTGAAAAAATTAAGAAAGTTAGATGTACCTTTGATTAATTTTCCTAAGCCCTAAGGAAGAGGTGGATAGTTGTGAAACACGTTGGCGGTTTTAAAGGACTTTTAAACTTTGATGGAATTAATAAACCAACCTATAAAAATGAATTTGAATTGGTGCCTCTATATTGTTAAAATTACTGCCTGTTGTGTACACTGTATTGTCAGTGTGGTGTAAACTGAGAATGCCACAGCACTGGGTCAAGTCTTTGTTCCCAAAAAAACCTAAGATTTTTACAATGCTATTGAACCTTTAATTGTGTATTAATGTGATATATATGTATGTCAAAGTTATATAGAGTTGCCTGGACATTACATTTATTGCACACCGTTACAGAATTACCTTTACCTGAGCATTGTACCCAGAAGTGAATGGTCATCCCGTGTGGTTGCAGGAGATACTTGTTGCATGTATTGCCTATTACCCCAGACATTTCTAAGCCAACTGGCTTGACATTTTTGATTCTAAAATTTGCAGAGAAAAATGCAAAAATACATTTTGCATATGTGTTTTCCCACAAAAACAAAGTTTCAAACAAGTAATACATGCTATTTGTTTTTAAAATGTTGAGAAAAAGCCGATGCTATAAATGACCTTTTCACATAATGGCAGTAGATATTATTTGGTTAGTGATTTTTGCCAATCAATCCTAACTTTCTTTAATCTTATACAATTTTTAAAAATAAATCCAGGACATCACGTACAAAGTTATTTTCCAGTTTCAGTGGCCTCATTTGCAAAATTAGATCCTTTGCAACAGCAAAGTAGCTTTTGTGTACAAAAACCAAAATCGCAAAAATAGGCTTAAGAGTATATATGGAATTGCACATTGGAAGAGCATCCCTTCCAGTTTGCGATTCCTTGCGGTACGTATCAGTGTTGTGCGACACAATTGCTCTTGCAAACCAGTAATTGGTTACTGATATCTCAAAGGAGATGGCAATCCATTCGTTAACCGGAAGGAGTCCCCAGGGGACCTCATCCCTTTATGAACGTTGACCAAAACATTTTCAGGAGTAGGCAGTTGTCTATGGAACTAATGTACACTCTTAAAAAAAAAATAAAAAAAAAAATTGGGAAACTTTTAATTTTTCTTATGTACCCCCTATATTTTTGAGAAAAATGGGCTGCATTTAAAAAATGCTTTGTTTAAAAGCCATCACAGAAATGTTGGTAGCAGTGACCCACAATGGGTGGCAATTTGTGACCTACCTTATTAATATTCATGAGGTAGTCGAATTGCGACTCAGTACGATTCAATATTCTGTGAACTGACATATTAGCATAAAAGTCGATTCATAAAATGCGAATACATTCGGGTAAAAATTGGTGCGCAAACAACGAACACATTTACCAAATTAATTCTTTGTACAATAGACCTCTGGTTATTTATCACTAATTATGTTTATTACTTTTTTATAAAGTATGGACTGGTTGATAAAAAAAAAAATCTGAACTTTTTAACACCTAATAAAACACTTTTTAAAACTAACAACTCTAACATCTTTAAGAAAGGCGCAGAAAAACTCATAAAAGTTAAAATATGAACAAATCATTTGCTATTTATTTACGATTAAAAGCGTCTTTTCACTAAAATGTAAACAGTTCTACTGTCGTAAATAATATTGTATGGTAACTGAATAATTACTTTGTCATTTCAAAATGACACCTTTTGAAAATTACTTTTATGCTATTTCTGTCCATTTGTAATCATATCTATTTTTTGCAAAATGTTTATGAATTTCATGTGATATGTTTTATATTATTATGTTTGTGACAGTTGGTTGTTATTTTTGCAAATAAGTGTAAAGTCTAGAATCCAAAATGGCATCCTGATGGTTTGAAAGGTTCACTGTCAGAAGATATTGGTTTTTGTTTGTCACCAAATGAGTGGACTATGGAATAATCTCACCCTTAACTTAAATGAGATCAGCTGCTTCAGGAGAAAAAGGTTTGAGACAATTTTCAGGAAATCATTTGGACCCCTGGGCATATGATGCTGCAGTTTGCCTCAAACAATCAGTGATTTGTATGGCACTGCTTATCACCCATGGGGTCTCAAGGCGCTGTCGGAAGTGTGCTGATCAGTCAGAGACAGGTCTTGAGGTCCTTCTTCAACTAATTCAGTGAGGGGGCCTGCCTAAGGTGGGTAGCTAGCATGTTCCAGGTCTGCGCTGCGAGGTAGGAGAAGGATCTGCCTCCCACTCTCCTCTTCCTGATTCTAGGGGTGGCAGCGAGGACAAGTTGAAAAGATCGGAGTTGTCTGGCAGGGGTGTAGAAAGATAGGGAGTGATTGAGGCAGGCCGGTCCGATATTGTGCAGGGCCTTGTATTCATGTGTCAGGAGCTTGAAGGTGATGCGTTTGTTAATAGGGAGCCAGTGCAGGTCTCTAAGGTAGGAGGAGATGCTGCTGCAGTGGGGGCTGTCTAGGATGAGTCGGGCTGCTGTTTTCTGAATTCCCTGTAGTCTTGCTTGGACCTTCTTCGTGATTCCAGTGTAGAGAGCATTGCCGTATTCAAGTCTGCTGCTGACAAGTGTGTTGGTGACCGTCCTTCTTGCCTCTGTGGGGATCCACTAGAAGATCTTCCAGACAAGGCAGAGAGTGTGGAACCATGACGATGAGACGGCGTTGACTTGGCGGGTCATGGACAGCGTGGAGTCCAGGGTGATGCCCAGGTTGCGTGCATGGTCGGTGGGTGGGGGGGCAGGAGATGGGGGGTAGCTGGGATGCTTCCAAGGGCAGCTGGCCACCAGGAGTCATTTTAGGTAGAGGGAGTGGGACCCAGGATGAGGATCTCTATGTTGTCTGAGTTGAGCTTGAGGCAGCTGTTTTTTTATCCAGTTGGCAACTGCTCTCATTCATGTGGAAGTTGCTCTTGGCTGTTGATGGTTGGTCACTGAGGGAGAGATTTTGCTGTGTGTCGTCAGCATAGGAGACTATGTTGAGGTCCTGCTGTCTGATAATTTTGGCAGGCGGAGCCATGTAGATATTGAAGAGGGTAGGGCTCAGGGAGGAGCCATGGGATACACCACTGCAGGTTTCTGTAGGTTCTGAGAGGAACGGCAGGAGTCTGACTCTAGGTCCTTCTGGTGAGGAAGGAGCAGATCCACTTCTGGGCCTTGCGGCAAATACCGGCGATGTGAAGTCTGGTGCATAGGGTGGTGTGGGATACGGTGTTGAAAGCAGTGGCGAGGTCGAGGAGGATGAGGGCAGCCATGTCTCAGTTGTCCAGTATGGTGCAGATGTCATCCGTGGCTGCAAGGAGGGTGGTTTAGTTAGTGTGGTTACTCCTGAAGCCACATTGGGTGGGGTCCATTGCAAGCACGAATAGAATGGTTCAATGCGAGCGCATTAATTTGAAGAACCAACAGTGTGCATTTCTTCACCAGGGAGGAACCAGACATCAGAATTAACCACAAGCTGTCTTCTGCAGGCACAAATCCGTCTGCACAGGTACTAATGGGTTCAAAGTGGCAGTTATAATCTTGTCCAATCAATTTAAAATCACTGTTTGGAAGCAGGGACAGAAAGTCAGACAAACACTCCACAACCAGGAACTCTCATCCAGATACTAAAGCCCTAGAATAAACATTGATCACAAACGGTTGTGTTGCTCTTGGACGAGCGTGAGAGACATACAATGTCCCTACTAGATGTCTCCACGGTTGTAACCGAATAGCCCAAATGTGAGGCAACCCAAATTGATCCCCCCCCCTACGTTCCCCGAGGGCCTCCCTAAATCCCCCGATTGCAGCCTTGGAATAAGTGGCATACCCTGGGTGATGGATATCCACACTAATCTGTGTCTCTTGAAATACTGGGTTATAAAAGACACCCAGTCTGGGTTGTCCAAGTTACCCCATAAACCAGCCACATTTAAAAGAAATGTGGGGTCTTGACTGCTGCTTAGAAGCCTCAACAGCCTCAGTGCTCTCATCACCGGACATCTCCCGTGGGGAAATATCCCCATTCGCACCTGTTCCCTTACCACATCCCTTGGTGGACCAGCAAAAATGAGGTCTTTCAGGGGGTCCACAGACCTTAAAACATTAACCTTAGAGCCTACCGATTCTCCTGTAGAGTCCCTGTTGGGGCTCAATGCTTATCTACTGTAACTATGAATAACTAATAAACGGGATACCCCTCGGGCTAGATATATTTAATTGTCCCTGCGTCAATCCACCTTTTCCAAGAACACTTGTGTATTGGGAAAACTAGTAGTCCTGTCCCTACAACATTAAGTCCATATGGGAAAGCACTACGTCTGTGGTCTAGGAGATTCAAAATATAAGGAGCCTGTCTACCAGATGGTATAATGTCGAGGGGTTTATAAAAGTAACCCAATGGCAGAATGGTTATGCCAGCACCCAATCTCTGTCTGAGGAATTCAGACTGCAAAAGACTCTGTCTGGGCCATTTGAGAATTCCTAAAGTTAACAATCATGCACACCCCTAAGTGAACTTGTGGACTCTTGCCAATATAATTTACCCATCTGGTAAGAATGATATTATCCATAAATGAAGGGGGTAAACAGTTCATGTTACATACACATTAACCAGTGCCTGCATTTATAATTTAATTCTTCATGGGACCCCCTTTGATCCACCCTAAGCTTGGGGACCCCAAAAAGAACCACCACATAGGGCCACGAAATAGGGGGCAAATTTATAACTGGGCAACTTACACTATCATCCCCAGCAGCAACCATGGCCGCCCCATCTCTCTAATCACAGAATTTAGCCCCCCCTTTGACCCCACCCTCCACCACAACCTGCCTCAGACTCGACCCTCCCCTGCGCAGCTCTAATGGCTGTGAGTTTTCATTATTCAAATCTGAGTCATTCGCAAGGCTGGTCAGGGTCACAACAGAGCACAAATTAATATCCCTTGGGTGAGTCGTGATTGTTTAACATGCGCAATTTGCAAAGTATCGTAATATGCAAGCAGTCCACCTGCCATCTAGTGACTGGCCCGAACATTTACACCTTGTTTTTCTTCAAAGGCATCTGAGTCACAAGACCTGTTGTGACTACACCCTTGGTCCACAATGCACCAGCGCACTGAACCCATCTCAGATTTTTTCCAGATCAGCAGGCAAGTAGTATAAGTGGAATGTAGTGTTTGTTGATGACAGTGTGGGATGTACATAGACAAGAAAGTGAAAGGACATGGAAAATATCTGTTATCATTATTTCCTTCTCGAATGGTGGACACCTGTGCATTTGCAGCACTACATGCTGCAAACAGATGTTTACAAAGTAACTTTTATATTCATAGCATGTGTAGGTGTAGATATGCATGCTCTGCATACATTATAAATCACTCCCTCTCCAAAGCAGAGGCTAGTGAGCAGATGTTTGAAAAAGTGTTCTTAATACTGCTTGGCCAACTAAAACCTATTGATGTGCTAGTAAATCCCCACAATTCTACTTGGTGAAAGTATGTGGCGTTCATCAAGTAGCAGCTTTGCAGATATTTGTTAAAGGAATGTTACCTGAAAAGGCTAAGGTTGCACCCTTTTTACATGTAGAATGAGCTCCGGGGGCAAGGGACTTGTGCTCTTGGCCTTCACATAGCAAGGCTGTATGCAATTAAATATCCACTTTGCAGTGCTTGCTTTCAAGATGTCATGGCCCCTGTGAGGTTTGGCGATGGCTACAGAAAGTTGAGTAGATTGTTTTTTTAAAGGTACAGTTCTAACAATGTAGTACATAAGCGTCCTCTTGAAATTTGGAGTGTGAGTGGCCCCTCCTTCTACAGGCTCTGGTTGTGGGAAGAAGATAGGCAGCTCAATGGTCTGGTTTGTGTGGAAAGGTGAAACAACCTTGGGCACAAATTAGAATTTGTCTGATGAACAACCTAACTTTTTGTATTTTAATACGTTTGCTGGACTGTAAGAGCTTGGAGCTCGCTAATGTGTCTGAAGAAAGTGATTGTGATTAAGAAAGCTAACTTTCAAGGCAAGAAATATAGTTGACATGAATGAAGAGGGTCAAACAGAGCATGTGTATCTACAGCCACCCTTGCTATGAACATATGTTTATGTCCGTAGTATGTCAGGAACTTATGTATATGTTCACAGCATGGACACATACATGTATTCTTTACATATGTATACACAGCCTACAAACTGCAGCACTGCAAGTATCTTACTGATTCCTAAATAACACAGATCTTAATATCCATGATGTTAGATCAATGTTTTAAGTAACATGTTTTAAACTTTACAGGTCCCATTTCAGTTACAAAAGGCATCATGCTCCACTTGTACACAAAAAGGAGAACAACAACTAACCTTGTGTAACTCCACAGGAGTTGGCGACATGATTTCTTTCATTTCTTGCTTCAGTTTCCTCAGGGCCACTGATTTCCGCCCCACGTCAGTTGGCAAAGTATTGCTGCGGGCAGACTGGCTGTAATGGGTTTTCACTGAACTCCTATCTTGGAAGCTGGCCTGCCTGCCCAATGGGATGCGGGGTTGTGGGCTCTCATGGTTCAGGCTCAGAGTGCTGCCGGACATGATGGTGGCCTAGAGCATCAATGAACAGTATCTTGTTAATGTCATAGACCCAAATGGAAAACATGAGTTTTGTATTTATTATGACAGAGGCAACATTTTCCTACTGACAAACACAGAAATTACACAGGGCCCAGTAAAAGGGGAGTGAAGTAATCCCTGTCTATTTTATGAATCACACAGAAAAGAGACAGGGTATTTTTGGATAAAGTTAAGAATAGTTGACAAAGATTTTAAACACAACCCAAATGTTTAATGAAAACTAACTTTATGGCATGGGTAGATTTGTGTTCATTCAGGAGTACAAACGGCACATCATGCTATTTTTCTTTTGCTTATGAAAGAAATGTTTATTTGCTCACCACCATTCAGCGACATGTCTTCAGAAACAACATAGAGCACTCACGATAAATATTTAGAAGATTGGTAAATTCATGAAAATGTGAGGTTGCGTATCTCAGTCTATCTGCATACTGGGAGTGGAGTGATATGTCTGCCTTAGTATTTCCTGACTGGCATCCCAAACACAGCAGATGTACAACGCAGGAAAAATACAGAAATGTTCCCTATGCTCTATATTTTATCTCCTAGCACCAGGGACAATGATTTTTCATTATCTAAAAATAATCCCCTGTTTTGAGAGTTTTGCAATGGAAAATAAAAAACGATGCTTGGTCCATCTTGCTGCATGCAAAATGAGCCGGGCATTGTTTGCAACATAGTGAACCAGCGACCACTCTCAGTTATTGGCGGAACTGCTCCTGTCCAGGTCGGCGAAAACAGATTTGGAGATAAAGGTTTGAGTGGCTCACCACCATCACTAGGTTTGGTGAGCAGGCTGGGCTGAGCTAATGGTGATGGTACCTTCACCGCCACAGTTGCTTGGGGGACCACTCGACAAACTGTAAGCAAGAAGAGTACAAATAAGGTGCTGTGAGTAAACTGGGCTTTTTGGAGATGTCCCCTCACTTTATACCCCCATTTTTCGACTGATGCTGGTGTTTTCTGACTCTGGCTGTGCCCTGGGCTCTGCGAACCAGGCCCAATGCTCTGTGTAAAAAGGCATATGGTAATTAGGTACTGACAACCTACCTACAAATCCCTAGTATATGGTAGGGCATGTGGGTTTAGAGGCCCAGTAGATTTAATGCACTTAAGTGTGCACTGCTGTGATGCCTGCTGTCATTTTAAAAGCCAGCCCTGCCTTGCTGGCTGCTTGTAAAATAACAGAATGTCCAAATTCGACTTTGGAATTAAAAGTACTTTCAGAGTCTTAAACTACCCTCCTCTAAGTGCTCCAGGGGTAGGGTGCTTTGTACCTATAAGCAGGGGCATTATACAATATGTTTTATAAGTCCTGGTGAGGGACAAACTGCCAAGTTTGTTTTTCCCAATTGTAGCTCTGCTAGCTCCATAAGCTAACATGGGAAGGATTTGTTTAAAATTAATAAAGTCTTACTTTTGATAGGAGTGAGCTACAATATCGTTCAAAGTATCAAATTAATAGCTAGAATAAATCCAACAATGTGCCAATGTTAGATTTATTTTAAATATTACAGAGTTTTAGAACTCTTTCCTTAAAAGTTATCTAAAATCAGCCCTGTAGCAGCCTTTCCTGATTGGTCAGCTTTTGACAGGCTGAGCAAGCTACCTGAGCAAAGGAGCCATCTAATTGGATGAGAATTGCAGGGGCAGATGCGAGAGCAGGAAGGGGACTGGGTGGCCAAACTGGTCTTCAAAGGAGGGAAAGACAATTGAGACAGAAACCAGACCTCCCCCATTTCCTGCATAAACCTGTGGGCATAGCCAGACCTGAACATCCAGGAGGGATGTTCTCCATTTTGGGTTTTTGTGGAATAGTGCTTTCTGAGATTGAAATGTGCCACACTTGACAGGAAGTGGTCATCACAGGAGTTGGCACCCTGCTCCCCATTGGGTAGGGGGGCCCCCCTGCTTGCCAGTCCAGAAACCTGGATAAAAGGGGGAAGAGCTGTCCAGCAACTCAGATCCCTGCCTGCAAACATCAAAAAGAAGTAATACTGCCTTGCTGAACCCCTGGTCTGCACCGAGGAAAACTGCACTCAGCACTGTACCTGCTGCACACTCTGGGCTTGACAAAGAGAGGAATTTGCCTTGCTTCAAAGGATTCAGGAGTGGACTTCCTGTAAGCAACAGGTATAAAGGAGCTACCAAGAGTCACCTACATGAACTCCTGTAACAGGAGCTGAGCTGACCAGTTTCCAGTAAACATTTAAAGATTTGACCAGGTGCATTGTGGGAATTGTAGTCCCAACTCCCAAAGAACCCCTAACGCTTCTGGAACCTTGGATTGCAGCTGTTGGCACTTCAAGACCCCAAAGGCACCTTCTGGAAGAAGCTCTAGAAGTTTGGAGCATTTTTGGAATAAAGCTCCATAAGGTGACTGATTCGTAGTCGATATTCAAGCTGGCGACGTTGAATTGTGACCCGGCCTGAATTTCAGGTTTGCCCTGTTGAAGCTCCAGGCCTTTTCACTGTCGAAGAGACTTCCAGGAGCTCACCAAGGCATAGTTCTGAGCCAAGCTGTTGTCTCGAACCTCAAGCTGGCCTGAGGTGGAGACCCTTTTCACGTCGAGAACAAAAGCTCTAAAAAGAAAAACAGTCTAAGTCTGAGGGTAAAATTTTGACCGAGGCCTATTGCTCACTGTATCCAACCTGGGCTCCATTGCGGTCAACCTCAAACTTTGACTTTGTCCCGGTCAGGGGCAAACAGATGGCAGCGGTTGGTGCTTTTTGCTTCTGAGCCCTAGAAAGCACTTTTTTTTTAATGTAATCTTTAAAAATTCATATCTCTGGTTCTCTACATTGTATTTTTGATGTTTTGGTGTCATTGTAGAGATTAAAAATGCCCTATTACTATAAATTGGTGTGGGATTTTTTTTGTGTGTTCTGTATTTCTTATTTACTGTTTTGCTGATATTAAATGCTTTACACACCTGTCTCCTAAGTTAACCCCAACTTCTGATGGGCCAGGCTACCAAGGGTTGAGTAAGAATTAATTTATTGAGACCTTGACTGTATCTTACCAATAAACCACTTTACATTAGGTGCCAACAAAGAGGATCAACTTTACTAAAAATAAATGAGCCTTATGACCATGTTTAGGATATAAAATAACACATAAACCTTTTTAGGATGAAAATTTTAATGTAACCATAAGTCCCAGGTGCATCTGTTTAAGCCTCTGACAGACACGGTTTTTCCTTTGGCAGAAATCTTTTCCGATAGTGTATCACGTGTTTCAAGTCGGCATGTAATTTTATGATCAGAACTTAACTGTATTTCTTGCTTTAGTACAATAATCATCTTGTGTTTAGTAAAAAACTTTAAAGTATTAGGCTCCCCTTTCAGAACTCTTTAAATGTTGATATTAAGTCAATATGTTTGACAAACATGTCTGAAAGCACAGGCTTAAGCCATTTAAAAAAAAGGTTTCTTGGTGTTTGGTGATTCATAGCATGCTTTATGTGCATAATAAGCAAGGATTGGTAAACAAGAGCTATAAACTACAAAACTTTTTGAGTGCACTTCTTGTGCATAAATAATTTCCATGATAATATCTGGCCTTGAAAAGAGCACCCCGCAAGTAGGAGAGAAGCTAGTACTTGCTCTAACATGAAGGCAGTTGGCCATAATGTCAGCATAGCTATTCACTCTACATCCCCATTGTATTTAGTTTTGTCCATAGTTCTCTTCCAGTCCTTCTCCACCAGGGCTATCTGACCAGATGTGGTCATCAGCAGGGGACAAACAGTGGCTAAGTAAACCTGTGGTGCCTCGTTGTATCTCGATCCCCCATGGGCAGTGGCTCAAACCACTGGGACCCACCTACTAATTTTTATAGATCCAATCTGGTGTAAGTGGATACAATGCCATAAATAACTAAAACCAACAGCCAGGAATCTCATATCAATTAATGAAAGTTTCAGTTGGGTATTGGAGCTTGTTACAGAGTGAGGACTGACTTGGTCCTGGTTCAGGTCTAATAGCCCTACTTCAGTTTACCCAAGGTTTTACTTAGTTTCTGGTAAAGCCAGAGCTGGTTTGAGGGAGGGCTGACCTACCTCCGGGTTACCCATGGGTTTATGATTTCATGTGGTGTGACAAGTGTGGGTCACAAGTGGCCCAAGCAGGGAGAGCAGCTAAAGCAGTTTCCTGGTTGTTGATATATAAAATATATATATATCACTAATAAACCAAAGGTTACAGAGACGTTATAGTTGGGTTCAGATTTTACAAACAGAAAACCACAGAAACTCAGGAGCCATAGTTATAGTTATGTTAAGAAACTATAACTTGTGGCAAGCCCACCACATGCAGGCAACCCAGGAGGGGGGCACGCAGCACCCCCTCCCCAAGCCAATTTGGACCCCATCCCACAGGGCACATCCATATAGTAAATGGGGGAGGAGGGCACAAAGCCCCCATTCCTGAGCCAGTGTGAGCAGGGAAACCGCTATGGCCCGGGGGTAGGCACTATGGGTCGTAGCAGGAGCCCAGCCCTGGGGAATGGGATCCTCAGAGCAATTATTGGCTCTGGGGGGAGGGCCACATGGCCCGCTCCCCATTTTTTATATTGGCTGGGCCCCAGAGGATGGGGTCCCTGGGCCTGAAATTGGCCTGGGAGGGGGGCTGTGCGCCCCCTCCCCATTTTGCATATTGGCTGGGCCCCGGGTGATGAGGTCCCCAGGCCCAAAATTGGCCCAGGGGGGCATGTGGCCCCACCCTATATTGTACTTTGGCCGGGCCCTAGGTTATGGGGTCCTGGGAGCCGAAATCAGCCTTGGGAGTGGGGCCTCATGCTCCCCTCTCCCTGAATTATATTAATAAATACACCTGCCCTGGGCCCTACCCTCATCCAGGGGGCATATAGTAAACAAGCAAGGCAGCCTGTGTTTTTTTATTTTTTTTATTTTACCATAGATCTTCTGCAAATTTGCTGTAATATATATATATTTTTTTAAATGTTTGGTCCCACCACCAAGCCTAGGTTGTCAGGGTATTTTTGCCCTGCCCCCTTGTCTTTTTTTATGTTTTTCCTTGGGACTCGTCTGAGTCTGAGTCCCAAGATGGCTGGCAGCACTTCCTGTTTAAAGTGCTGACAGCCAATCAGATCTCACAATGAGATCTGTCGGATTTGCGGACCCTCTGCGTCCCTAGATAGCTATAAATCTTTTTTCTTTAATAAATCCAAAACTACTGAACAGATTTACAACAAATCACAAAAAGAAATCTTTCTAGGCGAAAATCTACCTTTCTGACAAATTTGGTGTAACCTTGTTCAACTGTTCGGGCTGTAGGTTTGTCCAAAATCACTCTGAGAAATGTCATGGGGAAAACGCGTTTTGGGACCTCTCCCCTTTACAAATCACCCCAAAACTTTCAAGACAGCAGGTGAAGTGAGTGCCAAACTAGTTTTGAAACCTTTGTTAAGATTCGTCAAACAGTGCCAAATCTATTGGCAAAACAAAAAATGCTCCATAGAACCCAGGTCCTAACTAGAACTAGCTACTGGCAGCTGCCAATAGGTAATATGCAGTTCATCTTTATCATAATGTCATTCAGAACTTTTGGTGATGCATATACTTGATGGTTTTCCGTGCCTTCCCACCCGAGAGGGAATGTAAATAAGAACATGTGTTAATTCTTGGTGCAATAATAAGTGTCGCAGTTTTAATCTTACTTTGTATATTTGAACAAGTTTAACAATGCCTTGCCTTTATTTTTTTTAAATTAAAATCAAGCTACGTCCTACTTAGAATACAGACACAGTTGACCGTGACTCTTACTTGTCCTGTTAACCTTATGATTGGTTCTGGGTAGATCAAGTACAATGCATAAGTGGGCTTACTATAGCTAGAGTGTATGATTTCTGTCTATTTCTCCCCGGGGGTACAGGAACACCAACACTATGGTTAGAGCAGGTGTTACAAGGGCGTGAGTCTTTTCACACTGGTGGGCCAGATCACAAATACTAATTAAAGTTGAGTTAGAACTCGTACTGAACAACTTGGGCAAGAGAGCTGACCTTTCCGTACTACCACAAAGTGTGCAATCCGGAGATAAAGAGAGAAAAAGCTCTCACCCCATAGATTTGTTGATTTGCCAAACCAGGAATGGAATGTACCATGTCATATTCAGGTAATATTTTCTTTACAACTCTCTACATCCTTTTACTGGGCCCTTCCAAACCCAGAACAAACAGCCTATGGTATCATGCCAAAATATCTCCACGTCCTTCCAAATCAAAAAGACACTTCCACGCTTTTGTTCTAATTTACAAAACTTTAAGTGTTTGATAACAGCTACTCATGCAATGCAATCTGAAAACAGCCCATCTGACTGCGCAGAAGTTCCGCCACCTCCACTTGTGGCTGCCTTCAATGTGGGTTTTTCAAGGTGCTTCATGGAACAGACTAGACTGTACACCTCTGTAAGAGGGTGACAGTAGCCGCCACAGATCAGTGGGTACGAGAAAACGTTTCAGCATATCCTTTGCCAAAGTTTTTAAAAAAGTTAGTGTGTGTTGTTTTGTCATTTGTCAGAAAGTCGGGTCACTAAGATAAAGATAAATTAATATAGCTCCTATATATTCTCTTCATAGCGCAGAAGATGAAGTAATAAATTCGGTGGTTTTGCTTTGAAGCCGCCAGAGCCAAAAAATAAAACAGGGCAAGTACAAGTTGTTAATTTGCCAAGTACTTTTTTTTCATCCAGCAGTTTCGTGTTTGTAACGTGGCAGCAAGACCGTATATTTTATTTCTATGTTCTTTGAGGAAGAAATAAAAGTTTGATGCCAGAAAATCCCATGCCTTAGTAAAGAAGCCAGAGTAAAAGGTTTTGTAAATGCTGTAAAAGCCTTTTTCGCTGCCAAATACCCCCAAAACTTCTGCGCAAGTATTTATGAAAGTTTATGCAAGCAGCGTACAGCAGCACAAGCTACACACATGTTGGCAAAATCATTGTCAAAGCATTCGAGAGGAGCAGGCTCACGTGCTTCAAATGGGAAGTACTTTAGTGCCAGAAAAACATGTATATTGGCAAGTGAAAGTACCAGCGGTTATACACCTGGTCGCAGTCATCTTAACGGGGCCGTACTGGCTGTCTGAAAGGAGGCATGCACTTTATGCAAGTGAACCATATAGGTTTCTTTTGTGCCCCATTTGAAGCAGTGGGTTTGGATTTAACTTGCGGGGCGGGCTTGAATGTAACTGCACAAGCACAAAAGAACTGGGGGAAAAAAAAAAAGAAAAAAAATATATATGTACCAGGAGAGCCATGTTTTTCAAATACAGAAGCTTGCCAGCTTTATCCTGCGGAAAGGGGCAACGTAATTAAAGGAGTGTGTGTCACAAACAAAATAATAAGGATAAAAAAGGTATGGCAAATTAGAGAATGAACAGGCGGCTCGGTGCTCTGGCACTGTACCTCCAACTCCCGCAGGATCCCAGACTGGCCACATGTTTCCAAATCTTCTAGCGCCTGGGACCAAAAGTTCTCCTCCTGCTCGGGCTCTGGGCCATTGTTGCTGCCTGAGAAGCTGCAAGAGAGAGAGGGGCAATCAAAGAACGTTAAGAACGCAAACGACCATTTCGCGCCAAAACCAGTTATCACTAAAACCACCATGTCTGTCCCTGGAATTACAGTGGCTCTCAGCAGAACTGCAGAGTAACATTAAGGGCAAACTGTGTTCAGGTGTCAGCGCAAGCCTGCGGTTTAAGTGTCAAAGCCCTGTCATCTAAAAACACAGGCTGGTGAAATGGCTTTGCTGGGAAATCGTGAAATCAGATTGGTCCTCCAAGGTCCAGCAATCTAAGCAACTTCCTATTTCCTTTCTCCTTGCTGGCAGACTGCGCTTTGCAAATTCTTGCAGTTGCAAAAGGGAGATGGATGTTTTTTTATTTGATTAGCACTGGGTAATCTCCAGTTCCGCAAATGTGTGTTAAGTGCTAGAGAGGGTGCCGTTTTCAATTGAGTTCAGATGCTTCGTGTTGCGATTTGTATACACAACATATGCATGGTCATCTCATCCTTTCTTTTACAGATTGTAGTCCCATCCGTTTGCCTGTGAACCAATATTTGAACACTGCATCATGGCCAGCTCCACTGAAGGCAACCGAGTGGCTCAGGGTGCTAATGCGGAGTGCAGACCTTCTGCTCCAACATTCTAGTGTTTGTCTTTGTGTTTCTCCCTTTTTTAATTTACACCATCCCCTCTGTGGGTGGAATATTCTAATAGTCTTATATAGCCCATCTGTCTCAGTTTATACCGGTTCTTCAAGGCTCTCCCCATCATTATAGTCCCTTGCCTGCGGCTTGGGCCTACAAATATGGTTCGGGGCCTTTTACAACTAGCTTTAGCGCTCAAATGCAGGTTATGGTACAACGTCATGAATGCACTGCTACATTGTGCCAGGGTGGTTAATGATAACTGATGCATGTAACAGGTTATGTGTTGTGCCTTCATTACGAACTATTAATAGTATACATTTGCATTACTTACAACACATAATAAACAATATCAAACTTAATCTAGGTGCTAACAAAAACAATTTCAAGTAAGCTCCCACTATTGACCACCATATCATTAGAGTAAGTAACTTTATGAAAGTGATTTTGTAGAAGTTGGCCAAGATTAATGTCTTGCTGGGATAACTTTTCTCACAGCCATATTGAAGCAGAAAGGTGGACTAGCCATGACCACCTAATACGAAGATACGTAAAAGCCTTTGTATTTGAAAGAACAGCATATTGTAAGATGCAGAACTGTGTAACATATCTTTGTTTACATACATATAATCTAGACAATCGCCTTCTTGAAAGAACATTACATGGTTTCAGTGGCGGCTGATGATCCCTGAACGTGGTGGGGTATAATACGTGCCATTGGTTCATCCCTGCTCTCCCATACTTTAAGAATTACTTCCAGTGTGCCAATTCCATCATTTTGTCACGGGTACCACTTATGCCAGGAATTTCATAAACTATGTCAGTAACAAAATGTTGCCATTGACACTGACCTCATACCATGGGTGATCCATATGTCAAAAATTACCTCCACTATGTCAGAGCCATCATTTTCCTCGTGATTTGCTTTGTTCAACCAGGCCTCCCACCTTAATATGCCATGGTAGCCAAGTATTACCTCCACTATGCTAGCACTAATGTTTTACCACCGATCCCCCGTATGGCAAGAATTAATTCCAGTATGACAGCAACCAGTTACCTTGTGGGCCCCCATAAGCCAAGAATTATCTTGAACATAACGTGGCCAGCAGCAAACTCACAAGCGTAAAGAATGATAACAAACATACTGTTACTTACATTTACTCACTCATGCCCCGTCTCATTAATTCTCTCACTCACTCTAACTCACACTCTCTCACCTACACATTTCTGATTAAAACTCACTCTCACTGTCACTCACTGATTCTCACTCACAAACTCACTTGCACACACTTTCACAATTACTAACCCACACTCTTAGCTACCGGAATACAAGGGGCTCTGATCTAAACCCCTTGTGTAAATGAGATCTGATTTAATAAATAGTTTTCAGTCGGCCCATCAGGCCTCCGGGGCCTGGTACAACTGCACCTTCTGCACCATTGAGAGCTGTAGATGTACTCCCACTCCCTCTCATAATTCCCTCCTCACTTATTCTAACACACTCCTTTACTCACTCCCACACCTCCACTGTCACTTATTCATACTCAGTCATTAATTGTTGCTTGCTGTCACTCTAATTGACACTCTCAAACACACTAAAGTAACACATTAATTCTCACTCACTATCGATCACTCATTCATTCATACACTCACAGACAGACAACAGTAGACTACTTTTTTACTTGCTTTTCTTCCTTTGCTGGCAACTTCAAAGCTCAATGGCAGCAACAGGGCAGGAATATGGTGCTGGGCATCAAAACCAGCAAAGCATGATTTCCACCGAGAAACCAGAGCGAGCAGCAAGTCCAGGATTACAAAGGCGAAGGCCCACCTCAAGCACTCTCGCAGCTTCTGGAGAGGACTGGAAGCACAATCCTACCAGAAGCTGGCTCTGTGCTTGGGGTCCTGCCCCTGTTGCTCTGTGCTGCTCCTAAGTGGCATCAGTGATGCACTGGTGTGCACCCCGACAGCCACATTTTAGGAGATATACTGTGCTACCTTAGGCATGTGCAAAATATCATCTAAATACACAGGAATGTGCCTCTGTGAGGGGATCATAGTTGAACTACACTCCTCACACCCACAATCCAGGCATCCACCTACAGAGTGCTGTGTTTCTTAAATAACAATGTCTAGGTGGATCATCGATCAGCATCCCTTGAGAGGCCGGGAGGGCTGAGCTTGGCAACGCCAGTGCTCCTGAAAACACAAACGTTATATTTTGATGACCACTGTTAAGTTAAGTGATTAGCACGGTGTGGGCTGAGTCTCGGGGCGTTATGTGGTGCCCCACATGGTGCAGGGCCGCCCCTCAAAGCCCCTGTATAGGGGCCACCACTGCATACATTTTGTATCAATGTGATATTTCCATATTATTGTAAAGGAAGTAATTTCCTCAAATAAAGATGGTTCCTTTAAAGCAAGATGATGAATGTCACTATGAAGCCCATTAGTTTAACCAAGGAGAAAAATCGTCTCTTGTCAAACTAAAAGTGCCTTGTTTCCCATCATAAGATTTCTGCTCTTGTGAGCTATGGCTTGCATGCCTGACAATATGGGAATTTCTTAGTCACTCGCCTACATAAATGTATATTACAATAAAAGTAAACAATTATTTACAAGCATGCAGTGACTTCCTGCACTTGTGTTTAGTGTTTAGAATTTGAAGACCAAAAGCTTTAGAGGACTCGTGACGATTTCACAATTTGAAGCCAGATATTACTGGTGTTCTGCCCCAACTCTAAATAGCAGTGAACAGATACACCAACCTGTGTCTCCCCCTTATTCAAGACAGTCAACTGAAACTCTTCCTAGTACCTTCACGTTGACCTACATATTGTGGTGGATACAGATGCTGTTTAGGGAGCCCTGTGCTTTTTTGAATGAGAAATGTTTGACTATGCAATACGTTCTGATGCTGTTTGATGAGCTTCAAGGGTATCTCCAAGGAGCATCTCTTTTGTGGAACTCTAGTGATTTGACATGACATTGTAACACTTACCCGCTATTTGCAGGTTGGTCCCATTCATCCTCCAATCCGGGGTCATTAAAAGGATTATGTCGCTGCCGACTAGCAGGTGATAAGCTACCCTTCTGTTTTGGATTCCTCCATTCATATGTGTTGAAGTTGTATCCACCTGAAGCCTGGTAGCTGGGACCTGAAAGTTCATCACATTGTTATTTCCAAGCTAGCATCAAGACAGCCTTAATATCCATACGAGCGTGGCAGCATGGATGTAGCCTTCCCTTTCCCTAGAAGGTTGTACAAGTAAGTTCTCCCTGTCTTAGTACAAAATCTTACAATCACATTTAAACAGAAAAGTTTTTTTCTTTTTCAGAAACACTGTAGTTCCTACAAGTTTCACAACATGCCCAGATAATGCATTAACTCCATACAGTACTCCTGGCTGTGCCATGTTTTTCTTGATGGCACTTTCAACAATATTATACTCACCATCAACACTTTCGTTTTGTGTAACTTCTGACAGTGACGACAGACTAAGGTTGCTAGAATCTTAATTTTGATGATAGTGTACATTAGATATTCGCCAGACAACTGTACTTTTGGTCTCACTTCAATTGACCAAAATCACTGAATATAGTTATCAGTTTTAATTTAGCATTGCAGTACCCTGGGGGCAATGGACCAATAATATATTGAAATGGAGGATGTGGTGAAAGCAACAGGAGCCCGATTTTCAGCATTATGGGTAATTTTGTGCTATCCTATATAAATAGGTTTTTCTATGCTTGGGTCCATGAACAGAAATACACCGGCTAAGTCATAGAAAAGGTTGAATTTTAAATGTTGGTTTTCAAATATTTTTCAGAATATATTTGCCACTGCACCTTCCCCGACACAGATTTCAGAGCAAATTCACTGTGACTCCTGTGAGCCCTGCTGCTGTCATTTCCATATCTCCTGTAGCCTAGAGCTAGTTATATAAATTTTTATCTTGGTTTCAGTATTTATATTTTTCACTGTTAATATTTTTATCAGTGTAACTCACTGTTGCTTGCACAGAGATGCGGTTACAGATCTCTCCTGATTTGGTGTCATATTCAGCTTGAATTGTGCGTGGTAGAGTTCCACGCTTGGGTCTGTAACTGAGAATGTGTGCCCCAACACCCCCTTTATTTAGTTTTCTTTCTGCATGCTGATGCCAACACTTTGGGGCACATTATGGCATTGGCAGTGACTGCGCATACCGCCGCGGTGACGGTCGCCAAAAGACCATCGCCGTGTCAAACATGCATCCGCCAAATTATGACCACAGCCAGATTTCCGCCACAAGAAGGGTGGAAATCCAGCTGTGGCCATACTGGCGAATGGTGTTAAGGTGGCGCTGCTACCACCAGCAGCGCCACAGCAGTAGACTGCCTCCAGCCGTATTATGAAAAATAAACTGCCAGCAGCGCCCCTTCCCGTCCCCTGCCAGAAGACCCCATGGATGCAGGTAAGTTGGGTTTCCAACCGGGGAGGGGGTGAGGGGTGTGTGTGCATGAATGTGTGTGTGTGCATGAATGTGTGTGTAGTGTTGTTTGCATGCATGCGTGTATGCATGTGTGAGAATGCATGTATGGATGGAAATGGGAATGCGTGTCTCTGTATCAGTGTGAATGTGGTACGGATGTGCGCGTGAATGAATGGATGCATGTGTGTATGAATGCATGTATGCCTGTGTGAGTGTGTGTATGCGTGGTGAGTGTCTGAGTGTGCGTGTATGGGGGGTGGGGAATTGGAAGGGTGAGCGTGGATGAGGGGGGGCAGGGGACTGGAAGGGGGAGCGTGGATTGGGGCGGGGGATTGGATGGGAGGTAGCATGGATGGAGGGGGGTGGGTATTGTCTTGGGGGTATTGGGGGGGGGGGGGATGGGTGGTCCTCCTATCAGTGACAGGTAAAGAATTACCTGTCACTGGTAGGGCTTTCCCCATGGTTTTTGTGGCGTTACGAACAACATGAAAACCATGGAAGTAGGCAGGGTCAAAATGCCACCGCTGGTACATTAGCGGCCGCCGGGCTGGAGATTCTTATCTCCGGCCCAGTGGCTGCTACAGCCATGGCGGTTGGTGTGGTATACTGGTGAGTTGGCAGTAAGATACGTGGCAGGATGTCTTTTCTTGAAAGCAGCCAAAAGGGCGATCATGCAGCACTTTGTCACCTATGACTATAGTTTTCAGATTGAGCCAAGAGTCACAATAGAGAATCTGCTGGTGGGGGCAAAGTAGGGGCTGCACATCACTTCTCTATCTGTTGCATTCTGAACCTTTTGCAGAATGCAGAGTAATGATTCGGTGCTGGCCGAGGTGGACACTGTTACTGGACTCAAATTAAGGTTGTATTGGCTGTATGGTCTATGTGCATCAGGAGACTCCCAGAATTCTGAACTTGGTTTGAGGAATATGCCAGTATTATTGACTATTACAGGGAGTACTCTGGAAGCCGACTACCAACAAAGGGGGTTGATCTGATCAGGATTTTTTAATATTGTTTTGACACTTAGTCGAAGTTTAGTCTGCATCAATTATGTTTAATTTTGGAGAGAAAATGAATAAGAATGTCCATGTCCTTATGTGTGTTTCCTAAGATGCCAAAGCAGAGAATCAACACCTCAAGGATGGAAGTCAGTGTCTGGCTAGAAGTTCATGAACGGTTTTATATACATGTTAAAAGGTACTGGCAAAATGACGATCCCCAAGAAGCTATCAGGATTATCAGTGCATTAGAGGAGTAATTGAAGTTGGTTTGCAGGGATGTCGTCATTTTATGTTTTTGGATCCAAGTCTTTGCTTCCTAAGGGCCGATGCAAACTAACTGGGAAACACTTTCTCGTAAGCACAATCTGTTATTTGAAGTGATACTGATGCAGTTTGCTAAATTAATGTTCAGCTGCTTAGACAATGACTCATCTACATGTGTTAGGCTCCATACATAGCACAATATACATCAGAACTTGCATTTAAGCAACTTCTCATGAGATGTTTACCACATGATTAAGTACAATTACCATAATACCTTTTTGAAAACCTCCAAATTTGTGCAACATAAAGATGATATACGAAATAAAAAACTATGATTTAACTTTCAGATAGAAACCTGAAATAGAGAAAGGGCTATTAATGTGAAGATACACACTCTGCATTCATTGATATCTGTTTCTTGCAGTACAACCACAACACACGTTCTATTAGATCAGTTCAGTTGGCCATGAAAAGATGTCTATATATATTAGTTAGAAAGGATGTACACCAAGGTTGGATTAACAAGGTTTCTTTAATTCAGCAATTTAGTATTTGGTGGTCAGTTGTCTCAAAAGAGATTTGTAAAACTAGGAAGATGTGATCAAGGATGATGTGCTGTTGTAGTCCATGATGGATAACAATTATTAATTTATGCTGGCTGCAGTTATTTTTGGGCCTCTTCTTGGTCAAGACCCTAATTGACAGTCATTTAAAACAGTGGTTCCCAACCTGTGGACCCGGGACCCCTGGAGTTCCACAAAGCTTCCTCAGGGGGTCTGTGACTGCTTAGAAAATTAACTAATATTAACGGATTAATAAAGTATATTTCAAATAGTGGCTAGCTGTACAATTGAACATTTTAAAGGGTTCTGTAAATGTCATGTAATTTGAAATTGGAGGCTAAAAATAAATTAGTACCCTCAGATTTATTTGTGGGAGCAGTGCATGTGCATCAAACAGTATATATATTGTGGATGCTGTGTGGCTTCAATTGAATTTAGGAAATCTCCAACCTTCCTATTAAATATATATTTTTAATTTTATTTGTGTGCAAATTAAGTAAAGTATGTTATCATTTGTGTACATTTTTGATGAATGCCGATTTCTTTATTTGTTGTGAATTGTTTTGTGCTTCAAATCAATGAAAATGTTTAGGCCGGGGCACCTGGCTTCCATTATGGACTCAGTGAGGTCTCTTCAGATTCAAATAATGATTCAGTGGTGGTGCCCGGGTTCCAGTAATGCTAAAGGGGGTGTCCTCAGAAGTAAAAAGGTTGGGAACCACTTATCTAAAAGGTTACAGGTTTCTCTGTACTGGGAGTTCATTGGTGACTACATACATAGGGCCGCAGAAACTTGCAGGATAAGTCATTCATGTGCAGTCTGGAGAGCTAGAACATCTGTGACAATAATCTAACATGAATTTGAAGATCCTGGAAAACAAGGAGGGTACCAAGATGTATCACAGCTAGATAGCAGAAACCAACTCTGGCCATGAAAAAAATGCTATATGATGTGTGGAGAATTACTGCTGATCTCCCAGCAATGACTTAACCTTAGGCAGTACAGCTTGGATACCCTCATTTATAAAAGGTGGTTTTTTTTTTTATGAGAGCAGAAATTTGTATTTGTGTTACTTCACTTATTCTTCATTGTATTAAGATACATTTTGTTTTGCACGTTTTTCTGGATTTAACGCTGACAAGCTAGCATCAGTTTTTTTTGTTGATGCTAACAAGCATGGTTGTCGTGCTATGCTGAGTTCTTACTGCATTTTTTAATCCAGCAATAGCGCAGTTTATGACATGTGAATCTTTTGCTCAAGGGTGGTATCTGAAAGTCCCACTTTCTGGCATGCTTACCCGACTTTTTTTCCTGTTGTCGGTGTGTTTACACTGTTATCACTGGGATCCTATTAACCAGGACCCCAGTGATTGTGCTCGGTCATCTAAATTTGGTTGCCTTGGTATCCTTTATAACCCCACAATTGGCATACTGGTGTAAGTATGTAAGTCCCTAGTATCTGGTACTTAGGTACCCAGGGCATTGGTACACCAGGGGTCCCCCATGGGCTGCAGCTTGGATTGTGCCATCCATGGGAGCCCATGCAAACTGTGCCTGCAGGCTTGCCATTTGCAGCCTGTGTGAAAAGGTCCATGCACCCTTCCACTGCTGGTCACTACATCAGGTCACTGTAAGTCACCCTTGTGGTAGGCCCTTCCAGCTGTAAGGCCAGGAAGCAGGTCCCTGTGTATGTGGGCACCCCTGCAGGAGCAGAGGTGCCCCTACGAACTCCAGTCCCGATTCCCTGGACTTCGTAAGTATGGGGAAGCCATTTTAGCTATGTACTGGCCATAGGTCAATACCTATGGTCCAGCCACATAGTGGTAGCTCTGAACCTAGCCTTGTTTGGTATCAAACATGTCTGAATCATATCCCAATACTGATACCAGTATTGGTGGCATGATTCCATGCAATCTGGGGGCTACAGAGTATACCCCAGTATTGCTCCTACCAGACTTCCAGTGTCTGTGAGCAGCCCATGCTGCTGCAGCCCCTCAGACCGGATTCTGCCCTCCTGCTGCTTGACCAGCTCAAGCAAGGATAGGCAGAACAAAGGAGTACCTGTGGGAGAGGGGTGCAACCCCCTCTCCCTTGGTAATAGGAGTTACAAGGCTGGGGAGACCTCCCAACGCCACTGTCTTGCTTTGAAGGGCACATTTGGTGCGCTCCTTGCATAACCCAAGTTGCACCAGTCCAGGGGCCCCCAGCACCTGCTCTGGCACAAAACTGCACTAAGGAAAGGGAAGTGACCACTTACCTGTCCATCACCATCCCAGTGGTGGTCCCCAGAGCTCCTCCACATGGCCACTTGATTCTGCCATCTTGAAACGAAGATGGGCAGAGGCCTGTGGGAACATCTGGCTGGTCAGGTTAGGCAGATGATGTTAGTGACCCCCCTCAGATAGGTGGTCACTTTGCAAAGTAACCAAGCCCCTTTTTGGGCTATTTAGGGACTCCCTTGTGGGTGGGTCCCAAGATATGGTGTGCACAACTCCACCAGGACTCCTTTGCAACAACCTCTTCTGCTCCTGGCCACCGGGACAGCTGCTGGGCTTCACAGGAACCTAACAAGACTGCAATACCGATACGACCTCTCCTTGCACCATTGTTTCTGTGGCTCCTGTCAGCAACTTGCAATATTTCCATGCCTGTGCATCCTCTGAGGTTGGAAAGACTTCAGCTGCACCACAGAAGCAAGAAGAAATCTCCCTTGGAGTGAAGGAGTCACTCCCCTGCATCTAGAGGCACAAAAGGCAACGATGTTCGGCTGCTGGGATCTGCTGTCCTCTGGACCTGCGAAGATTCTCCAACACAGGTGGTGGTTCTGAGCGGTCCTCTGGGTCCTCTCTGCCTTCTGTCCAACTTGGGAGACGGTGAGCCCTTGCCTCTTCCTCCAGGACAGAATCTCTGTGCACCTCGACTGTTGCAGCAACCAAAGCTTGTTGACTCCTACTCAAAGGGATCTTCAGGCTCCAAGTAGCTCCATCATTCTACCTGTGCAAAGACATTCTCCTCTTTCCTGCTCCAGCAACATGGGACTCTTCTTCAGGTGTGCTGCTCGGGCCTCATTGCGATTTACTGTGCCTGTGTATAGGTTGCTCGTGGGGGTTCCGACTGCTTCTGCTGGCTCCCCTGTCTTCTTAGGGTCAGCCCGGACTCCCCTCCAAGGGTTGAGTCCCCAAGACCTTGCTGGTCCTCTTCAGCTCTGCAAATCTCCAACACTTCCAGTTGCATTTGCTTGTTGGTGGTCCTCCTGACTACTGACCCATCTGCAATCCTGCGACCATTGAAGGACAGCTCCTAGGTGACTTCAGGGACTCCTCAGCAGCTCCTGGACTCCGCAGCTGTGCTACATCCACCACACTTGATCTTCACCCACAGAAGGGTGGGCCTTGCCTCCTGTCCCACTTGGCCACTCCTGCATGGACTTGACTCTGCCCCCTTCTTTTGCAGGACTCTTCATCTGGAATCCACCTTTGGGTTCTGCCTGCCTGGTCCTGTTCTTGCAATATTCCATTTATGACTCCCCATGTTAGCCTATGGGACGGCCAAGTAACTTTCCCCTGCTCTCCTGGTCACTGGGGGTCTTCTAGATACTTACCTCTTGGGGTTTCACTCTCTCCCAGCCCATGGCTAACTACTCCACATCCTCTGGTGGGGGGGGGCGGGGCAGAGGGGGTTAGCCCATTCTCGCATTCCACTATTTTAGTATATGGTTTGACCCCCTCTCGGGCCTATGCTATCTTTTGCTGTTTCCTTATATTTACCTGTGTATATTTTGTGTGTTCTTATCTCCAGAAGTGGGGGGTGGGGGGTTGCCTGTAGTAATCTAGTTTGGTGTTTCTCTAATAAAGTACCTTTATTTTTGCAACACTGTGTGGGTCCTTTTGTGTGTGATAAGTTACTGTGTGACTACTGTGGTATTGCAAGTGCTTCACACTCCTCCTAAATAAGTCTTAGCTGCTCACCACAGCTACCCTAGAGGACATGGCTACCCAGACACTGTAACACTATCTAATAGGGGTTGCCAGGACCCAGTATAAGGTGTAACACCATAGGCTAGCCTCCTACAGGTGGCAATATGCATAATTTACATTTAACAAGATTTCTGTACTTATACACTTGAATCCTAAAACGTTTAGAGGATTTCCAATGCTCACATTTTGGAAGGAAATTCCCTTTTCACATTATGTATTGGTACTTATGTATTATGCTGAAGTACTATAAATCTGTACATTTTAACAAAGGCCTAATTTACAAATAGTAACACGCGTACAGAAGGAAGAGGTCAAATAGTAAAAAGAAAAGGTTATAAAACTAAAGAAAAGGTCAGCAACTAAGAACAGCACACTGATAAATTATCCGAAATAAGCTAGTTGAATCCATTGTTATAATTGTGACAGGACATATAATTTCACTTTGCACCTGCTAGTCGACATTCATGATTAGTTATTTCCGCTAACTATTGATCAGTGTGAAAGAGATTGGTCACTTTCCAGAATTTAAGTATGATTTCCTTTCACAACCATTAGCCAAATAAAATGTTTTATATTTGAGATCACTGAAAAATATATTTCTGGGGTTAACACTGAACCCACGTGTAATAAGGATTTAAATTCTAGTAAACAATTATCGCAATAAGTCCTTCTGCATTTGCCCCACAATTCAGTTAATAGCCACATTTTATTTTATATGTTTGTTCCAGTGAATGTCATTTGGAAAGTAAGGCATATTTGTTGTCCCCCTAGAAATGCTTTGCTTTTGTTGTTATGTGTATTGTTTTTAAGTGTGCTTTAACCTTATCTTTAGACTACTTCTCAAAAACAATCACCTTTAACCCTAACAAAATAGGGCCGGATAGCCACTTGCTGGTGATCCACACATCTCTACAGAGATGTGAAAAACTCTTGTCACCGACTGTAAACCAGATGGTGTTGCTAGGCTACTGGTTTCATGTTTGATATAGTCCAAGTCTCTTTCTCCTGTACGAGCTGTCTCACCATTTGTTATTCATTATTTTTGGTGGCTTTCAATGTGATTTTTTCATGCTAGCTGCTTGCAAAATTCTGGAATACCTTCCATATGTTTACATAAATATGGCACCTTTCACGGGTCACTAAAAGGTGAGTGATTATGCAGTCGTGTGTTGGGAACAGAGACTGCTCTTCCTTGTTTTATAAGGCCTAAAGACAGTGTAAAGTCTTGTGTATTTCTGGTAACTGAGACAAACATTCTACAAGTTCTACTTTTGCCTAGTGGACGAATTCAAATGAGTATTGTTTAAGGATCAATTGAGCCACTAAGCCCTACCTTCAGAGTTTCTCTCCAGTTCCTGTTTGCTGACCTTTCCAGAGTGAGAAGCTAGCATCATTGTAGCAACAACAAACATCCATTTCAGGTTTTACAAACTCTAAACAGACAGTGCTGCTTACTGCTACTACAAAAGAGGCTACTAAAGCCCAGCCCTCTTCATCCCAGGGGCGTTTATTTATTTTGGTGTTCTGTAAAGCCTACACGTTGCCTTCCAACCTCTTAGGTGCCATACTGTCCACTGAATATATACAGAATATGATCCTGAACAGATTGACTGTTGTAACCTGATCCGAGGTGCGTGATAATCTTTCAGACATGTCTCAGTCACTAGCTGTATTGTAAAAAAAACCAAAAACAAATAAACACCTCAGTTGAAAGACCTACTAAACGCACCCATTCTAAAGTCTCATGACGTGCATCAGAAGAATGAACTAGTCTAAGTACTCATCCCGCCCTCTTTTCATATTTAGTGTCCTATTTTTACCTCACTCAGGAAATAAGGCTTCTTGTCTTTTTTCTACATGACGGCCTTTGAAAACATTCTGAGTGAATTTCAAGTGTCATCAGTCCAACAGAGCATTATACTCTCCTAGTGAATTCATGTTAGGGCATGCCACGTGGTTCTCCCCTCACATTTGATTTTCCTCATCACCGAGATTTCAAGAGCAGCATTCTGGGGTACTTCGTCGATTTCACCTTTCCCTAGGGCCAAGGCATAACTTTCTTTGACACCCCTTCACCTGAACCCTTATTTGCTCATAAACTGAAATTTCGAAATTGTGTTAACCCGTTCCTCGCTGGATCTGCCTGGAACGAATGAAGGCTGTGATGACTGCCGATATCTGAGCATCGTACAGATGGTTTACTTTGTTTTGCTAGTCTTTATTCAAGCACTCTGTGAATTAAATCCAGTCACCCTGGGGGAAAGTAACAAACTGGGAGCCGCAGACTTCTACTTACGACCCAGAGTATTGGAAATATTGCCGGATTCTCAAGTACCAGGGAACTAAACACTTTTTACTGAAAATGAATTGATATGCCACAGCCTGTGCTGTATCCCAACAGAGCACGCACTCGCATCGCCATAAAGCAGGAAATATTTATGGTTCAATACTTTATTGGTGTCCTGGTAGCAGCAAAACTGACAGCCGCTCCTGGCCGAAGTGATGAAGACTCGCCGTGCGCTGTCAGAGGAGCTGAGGAATGGCTGCGTCCCGGCAATGTGAGGGCAGCTCTCGGGTGCGCTCCGTTCAAAAGGGAACAGTTTGACCCTGTGCAATTCGAGGGCACTGTGGACAATCCTGTTTACAAAGCTCCACAGAAAAAAGATGCTTCTGGCTCACCGCTTCCACTCAGAATCAGACCATATTTTGTTAGACGCACAAAAGGAGGCATCTGCTGGGAGGTTTTTCTTGTTTTTAAACATTAAATCATAATTTATCCTTAAAGCATACTTAAAGTCAATTTACAGTGGAAGTTATAAATCAGTGAGGTGAGGGGGGCACTGAATGTTTTCGCAGTTCCGGTATAAAATCAAGATTTTATACCGAGACCGACAGAAAACGCATGTAGAACCACAAGATGTTCCAGTCTAAAAAGAGCTCTCCAGTGTGCAACACAAGCACCAAACAGAACGGTCCAGTGTGTAATAGTGCGCTAAATGGAGTGGCCCAGTGTGTAGTAAAGCGCTAAACTAAATGGTCCAGTGTGTAACAAACTGCTAAACGGAATGGTCCAGTGTGTAATACTGCACTAAACGGAATAGTGCAGTGTGCAATAAAGCACTAAATGGAATCGTCCAGTGTGTAGACAAATGCTACATGGAAGTGTTTAGTCTGCATCTGGACACTCAGATCTGTGACCGATAAAGACACTGATGCACATTATGGGGCAGATTTAAGAGTCCCTAGCACCTCCTTGCGCCACATTAGCGTCATTTTGTTTATGCCAATGTGGCCCAACGAGGCCAAAATCGCCACACCATATTCACAAAGTGGCGCAATGCGTGCACTGCGCCACTTTTTAACCCTTTGCGTTACATTATGCCTGCGCAAGGCATAATGTATGCAAAGGGGGCAATTCCCCGTTTGGGGGGGTGAAAAAACAGCACAAAGAGATCCAAGAAATGTCTTTGCATCATTTCTTTCAGTACTTTTAACGCGTGCTCAGAGCATGTGTTAAAAGGAGGCACACCACTGTTTACAATTGCAGGATCAGCATCATAATTTTGCAGGATCAGCATCATCGTTTTTTACGCTAATCCTGCAAAGCTTTGAACTAGCGTAAAAAATGTTGGCGCTAGTTCCTTAACTACCGCTATGCTGCACCGCATATTAAATACGGCGCACACATGGTGGCGTTAGGTGGCGCTAACGGGTGCAAGAAAAGTAGAGTTGCACTAGGTGCAGCACCGTTTTCTTAAATCAGGCCCCAAGTATGGTAAATATTTCAAGGACTAAACCACTGTGTGCAAGTGGGGAACAGTGGCCATAGTACAGAAACTGCACTTTTGAGGGCTATGGAATATCTTTAATTGGTCCTCGATTAGGGTGGCTCGGCGGCACTCATACTCCTTGATCTGAGTGCTGCTTTCAACACTGTTTCCCGTGCTATTCTACTGCAACGCCTGGAAGAAACTGGCATTATTGGAAATGCCTTAAAATGGCTTGCTTCCTTTTTAGATGAGAGCGGCTTTCAAGTCAGCGAGGGATCGTTTTAACTCCACCATTGATCAGTTGAGGTGCAGAGTTCCTCAGGGATCCTCACTGAGCCCCACACTTTTCAATAGTTATGTACGTCCGTTATCAGACATCATCAGTGCCTTTGTGTTCACAATGGTGTCATACACTGATGAAATACAGCTGATAGTTACGCTGTCCCCAGATATCATTGCCACCTCAACAAAACTTAACAGAGATGGTATCCCAATGGACAGCGGGCTGCTGCCTAATGCTAAACGGAGAGAAAAACAGAGGTGATGGTGGTAGGTAACAACCCATCCTTTACCCAAGATAATTAGATAATCGCAGGTGAACAAGGTAGCTGGTAGGTAGGGAACAACCCATCCTTTACCCTAGATAATCAGATAATCACAGGTGAGCAAGGTAGCTGATACCTGCTTTGGTCTACTAAGAGCACTTAGAAAAAAAAAAACTGATGACTTCTGGCTGATTCCAAAAGAATTGTGATCCAAGGGCTGATCTTACTTCAACTTGACTATGGCAATTCACTCTATTTAGGTAGTCCCAAGGTGGTGATAGGGAATCTTCAAATCATTCTGAATGCCGCAGCCCAGAAGGTATTAGGGGTTCTAAAATCACAGTCAGCCTGGGAAGCACTTAAAGCTCTCCATTGGCTAGCCATAAGCAGCAAATTACAGTTTAAGGCACTCTGCCTGGTACATCAGGTCAAACATAAGGTGGGGCCAAAAGTTCTCCACCAATTGATCACACCTTATCAACCCAACAGAGTCCTTGGATCCTGCAATCTTGATCTCTTAGCTATGCCCAGGATAATTAGAGCTGGGTGTGGGGGTTGATTGTATTCATATCCTGACCCTACGCATCTTTTCTCATAATTTGTGTGCTTTTTTATTCTCACTGTTCTTCCTGGAGCGCTGGGAAGCCAGGTCCCAGGTAGCCATGAGCTTTCTAAATTTGGTGAATTTAACTGAATCAAATTGTTATGTGGTGGTACTTATCATTGAATCTCTGTCCTTGCAGTGAAATCCATCCAACTACCATCTCGCTTCTCTTCTCAGCACTTCTGTGTGCCATGTCAGTCTAACTATTGCGTCTCATGGGTTTTCTACAGATTCAGTGGCACAGCAGCCACATGCACAGGCTCAGTCCTCATCAGTGGAACATCCACTCATCACAGCACCACAGTAGAGGACCTACACCTGCAGAGATCCTAAGTGGGCAATACCCTCTTGCTTTCTCCAAATGAACAAGGGAGCTGTGTCACCTAATTCAGCACAGAAACCGGAGTGCATTCTGAAGCAGCAGCTGGGTTGGGGAGGGCAATGCCAACTCCCATAATTTTATCAGTGCTCCAATGCCCCCCCAAAAAACCCTCCAGAAATCCAGGGTTGACTGAGAATGGATGGCTTGCCAGAGCCCCAGAGAAGGGCGGTCTCCCAAATGCTTGGTTGGCTCCATCCCCTGACAAATACATTTGTAAGAGGACTTTGAACTTACACTATTTTAGTCTAAAAAATACTTGAAATTAGTTAACTTCTACACAAGTCTTTTCCGGGGTCTCAGCAAGATGAAATAAAACTTTCGAAACACTGAGGCCCTCATTACGAGTGTAGCAGTCTCATGACCGCCACACTCGCGATGGCGGTCGGACTGCCGCAGACAGGGCGGTCCGACCGCCCTATTATGATGATGGCAGATGGGCCACGGTCCAACCGCCGGCACCACCAGTTTGCCGCCTGTTGTCAGCCTGACGGTCGCAATCTGCCAATCAGCGCTGCCCTGGGGATTACGAGTCCCCTTTCCATCAGCCTTTGCATGGCGGTCTCACTGCCATGCAAAGGCTGGCATAAAAGGGGTGTCGGGCCCCATGGGGCCCCCTGCACTGCCCATCATTATGGGCAGTGAAATGTGTGACGATGCACCACCACATTGCCGCCAGCTTGATTATGAGCCAGCGTCAATAATGTGAGTTTTCCGCTGGGCCAGCGGGTGGAAAACCTGTTTTTGGCTGCTGGCCCAGCAGAAAACTCCTAATATGGCGGGCAAATGTCCTCCATTACTGGCGATCTTTTGCCTGCGCGGCTTCGAAGTCGTAATGAGGCCCTGAGTATTGCTGCCTGGAGTCTGCCTTGTTTTGAAGTTGGACTTCCTGCTGTATTAAGCCAAGCATGTGCAGCGGTGGATTAATTCATTACATCAACTGAAAGGTATGAGGAGACTGGAAGAAGGAGATGGTGCCACAATTGCACTGCTTTATCAGAAAGGAAGTCTGGCCTGAAAACAGGGTAGTGCCCTAGGACTAACACAGAGCCTTATAAGACGTTTATTTCCCCTTGAAAGACAAGGCCACTCAAACAATATAAAATCAGTAAACCTCCATCCAAAAGAATCAGGTCTATGATGTGCCTTTACATAAAGTCTCAACATTCTGAACAACCCCATCCAATTTTCTATTTTTTGATAAAACCAAAACTTTGTAAAGAAGAACCATTTGAACCAAAGTCATAAAGTTTAAAGAAGGTCTGATTCATAAAGACATTTCTAGGAGTAGTTCTGACTTCCGATTTATTCCTTAATGCCCAGAAGTGCATCCCACCTACTTATAGAAGAAAATGTAGCCGGTCAGGCATTACATTCACGGGACAACAGGACATTGCTGTATTATCATATTAGTAACCAAGATCCTTCTGCTACCTGGTGCAGAAATTAGGATGTGATCTATGGTAACTAAAAGCAGGAAACACCTTTACTTGTTTAAACGTTTCTGGCAGACCAAACAAACATATACACAATAAAAGGGGAGCCAGTAGACATGCCTGCCTCTAAACTATTCGGGTTTTCAATTTTTTTCACCATTCCCAATTAGACCTCTTTAAGAAATGCACCCGAAAAACATGTGAACAGCTTTTGCTGGCTTTTACATACCTGGGGGAATTCTGAATTTAGAATTGTAATCCTTCAGGTTGGTTAATCGACCTTATTATAGGCTTTGGAGAAATATATGGAACAGGCACGTATTGCATGTGCTAACCCCTCTAATCTGTACATATTTCTGAATTATTGCATGCAATATGAACGATTGACACAACCAGGGCAATTGGCAGAAAACTCTGACTGCTCTAGAGGAATTATCCTGCTCTTTTCACCTCATCTTTGAAGGAAACCCAGCAGATCTTTACAAAAAGCAGCCCCAGTGATTCCAGCACAGTGACTGTATGATAATTCTGAGCAATTCTGAACAGTATTTATTGATTCTCTTTTGCAAAAAGGTGCTAAGGGGCTTCCTCGTCATGATTTCGCTACACATGCCTTTGTAAGATGATTTGTATAACATGGTCAATATATATATACATTATTTATATGAATGCCATATTTCTGAGGTGGTTGAAATGATGTCTCTCCTTTGTCAGCCCTGGCCACAAGCATCAAAGGTGTCCCTCTCTCGTTTTAAAATGCCAGAGTGACTTCCAGATGCGCCACTGAATCTTGTCATTTCGGGCAGTACTGGTATTTTTAAATGCATTTAAGTATTTAAAAGAGCACAAACTACGTCCTAGGAACAGTTGAGCATTTTACAGAGAGTCTGTAAATAAAACAGTATTCTCTACTGCTGGTACTTACGCTCCACAGTTACCCTTACGTGTGCATGCGTGGGTGGAGGTTGTATGGCGTGTGTTCTGTACTGAATGTATTCACGCACGTGCTTTTGTTGGCTTTTCCTTTTGTATTGACCGATAGTCCTAAACTGCAGTGTCATTTGCCTGGGCATTTCTGAGACTTTAAAAGCTGAGTCTTTGGTTGACGCCTGCAAACCCACAACCCCATAAACAGAAGTCTGCTGTGATGGAGAAGGACAGACACAAGACTGAGCGACAAGACGTTAAAAAAAAAGAAAAAAGAAAAGCTGCTCTACTTTCTGATCCGGGGAGAGACTTGCTTGGCACCGCGTTCTTCACTTTCAATATTAACCTGTCACAGCGTGTTTGCTTTAAAGAGATTATTTACGATTCAGTTGTCAGTCGCTGGTCAATAAAGGGTGGGGAAAAAACTACCTGCTGAAATAGCAAGAGCTTCTGGGAGTGAAAATAAGTCTTATCGGCGCCTTCAAATTCATCTTTCTATATGCAGTGTGATTACTTTGGGGGGATTACAATCCCACTTCAATATAGAGGGGAGAAAATAATAAAGAAATAGATTGGAGCTGATGAGATAATCTCTCTCTAGCACACACACTCATTCCTTCATTAGCGCGTGCTAAATCACCGATGGCGCCAGTCGGTGTCACCATGGCGAGGCTTCCAAGCTCAAATTAATGAACTCCTTCAATGGGTAATGTGCCTGGGATCAATCTGAGCCTGACGGGTAGGACTCATTTATCTGTGGAGGGCACAAGCAAACATTAGTACAGCCGGGGAAAGCAAGATAAATAATATATCGCAGAATATTTCACGTCATGTCTGTACAAGAAGAATGGCCGCCGCGCTTCGCTCGCGCGCGCACTAATGGGATTGCAGGTCCTGCCTGGTATTGATACAGAGGAGCTTTTGGTGTTGAGCCTCACGTGACTAGTCAGTAGTTTTGCCAAGAGATATTGCATACGCCCAAAACAATATTTTTCGAATATAGTTCCAGAAATTACAGTGTAAGAGCAAGGCCAGAGCTGGGTAGTAAATAAGGCTGGGCACAGAGCACGCCAAGGGTCCACTGCTGTCATTAAAGTTTACTTTATCATGTCCACAAAATCAACTTTTTCTTTTTGCAAATTTTCCTCGCAGTACGCTCTTTATAAATGTTTCCCACACTTTCAAAAACAAACCATTTGAGACACAGGCTAGGCACTCAACTTCTCCACACCAAATTTATTTCAAACATTCGTTTTTAATCTCCCATGGTAACTAGTGCACTCTTGCCTTTTATAGCCACCTCCACTGTTTAATGTTTTACTTTCTCTTTTAAATTTGTCAAGTTGAACAATTCCCTATTTTCTGGAGGAAGCACTCCAGCAAGCAGAGGAAGTAAAATGCAGATATGACACAGCTGGGAAGTCTGCTTGTAATGTTGTAATTTTTATGTGAAAACATTGACAGTGCAGCTGCCACACAGACCTGTTGATTACAATATACTTATAATGGGCTTTGTGTCTGGATCTTTCAACTGCTGACTTCCCTCGACAAGCCTCTTTCAGCCATTGGCTTGAGACTTTGTCAATCATGTCTTGATTCAGCCACTCAAGTATTCATCTCACACCTAATGCGATTGGTTGTTTGATTGCACTCTCCAGTCTCTGCTTCATTGCTTGCATTGAACTGCATGAGGAACTATTTTAAAAGTCGGGAGCCTTCAACATAGTCCACCTTTCGTTTCTTTTTTTGGCTTTAATGTGCTAATGCTGCAAGTGTTAATACAATAAACACAGATCCGTTTGCTTGTTTGTCAAAAGGGGTACAGCATGAAAGGAGGAACATTGCTGAGTATCTTTTGAATGCTCATTCCAATAAGAGTTTCAACCATTTCACAGCCTTTACTATTATCTGATGTAACCACTGTACTTGCACACTGTAGTTAGAGTTTAATTTTTTTTCATTTTGATGAGAACAAAATGGATGTCCTTCCCTCAAAAAGAGCCGCAGGGAGGATACATTTCAGGCATTTGCTGTCGAAACTGTAAAAGAAAACCGTTCCAACGTAGACACTGGTGCAATGTAAAGATGTGTATTAAATATAAAATTCTGTATAACTGAAAGCAACAGAATTTTTTTAATTGCCATGTTTACAGAATGGTTACTTCTATATTTTTGGGGGCTTTTTCCTTATTTAGACTGAAGTGCTGGCAAATCCTCTAACAAAAATGCAATTATTAAAAATGTTTCCTAGAAAAACAATGTTTCATATGGGTATTCTCAGCAAACAACCCCACCTACTTTAAAAAAGTATTATTGTCAATTTGGTGGTTTTCCATAAACGAGTAATTTTTGGTTAAGTTACAGAGAAGCTTGAAAACATGTAATTGGTAATGGAAATGTTTTAGCAGATATATAGTTTATAAAGTTGTAACTATTAAATACAATTTGACAAGCCCTCTTTACTTTTCAATATGACTTCCTGTCAAAAACGTCACCTCTAACCGGGAAAAAAAAAATGTTACTGAAAAAGATTGCATTTTGTGAACTTTATACTTTTTCACTCAGACCTGAAATATTTTCCTCCCCTTTGAGAAGTTGGAGCGTGCAGAGTATAATGACATAGCAAAATAAGCAATCAGACCAAAGGTTTTACTACAAATACATGGACCAGTCCTGTGTATTCCACTGCAAAGACCTGCCCTCCCCCTCTGCTGTCATAAGGTTCCAAACATGAAGATCCCACCATCCCACATGCATGTAGTCACTTCTTGAAATTAACTATTACATTACTTTGGAGATCCACAGGTGAATGGCTACTGTTTAGAGCATAAAAAGGTACTTAATCATACCTTGGCTTCCATAACCAGTGTCGATGCCTGAGCCATCCCATGACTCTACAGCGCTGTCCACACTTGGCACTGCGTTGGAATACATGTCTAAGAGTTTTCCTGGTTTCTGGGCAGCAGAAGAATCTTCCTCACCATCACTTAGCTCACTCAGCTGGCCAGAGCTGGAGAACTTCTTAGGACTTGATGCTAAAGTGTCGTGAGAAGAGAATAATCATAAAACAAACTGTACAAAAAGCATAATCCTATGAGTATAACGTAGTTTACTCTCCATTAACATAGCAAACATAGGAATGGAAATCTTAAATTCAAATATACAACATACAATATATTTCAATTTAGATATTTATTATAGCTAATTAAACATTCAGTTCGCACATAATATAATCAACATAGAATCAACCAAAAAAATATATAATACAACCCCCTACCCTAAATGAAACATACATATATGAAAACATAAATAACATAACAGTAAATACGCAAAAATAAACAAATAACACAGAACCAACAAAATCACAAAATAGTATACATACAAAATTACAACCGCCTCATACATGAGAGGATATTTAAACAGCACAATAAAGTTACTGCTTTGATGCTACAATTATGCGTTGTAGTTTGGATTGTATGAAATTCAACATAACAGCCAATTCTAGGTTATAATTTCCTGATTCAAATTCTCGTGTTACAGGCCTGATGGTAGCCAATCCTGGTCAGGGCTTCAAATTTGCCAATTTCAAACACTTCATGCCAATGTTCAAGACATGCCAATTTACAAGCCGACGCGCGTTTCGGTGAGTGAAGAAAAATATAAATACACCTTCATCAGGACTTTATGATTCAGTATAATTGGCATACGTACATCTTGTAACCTGCCTTAGATATGAAAGAACTTAGATATCCCTTACAGGCTGGATTAAACACTCTCCAACTTCAAATTTGTAGTCCAAAATGAAGGACTAACACATGGATATAGCTAAATGAAGCTATGCTTTCTCACTCTACAAGTTCACATGGTTTAAAAAACGTAATCCACAGGGGAAACCCACAAGGATACCAAACTGGTAGGGAACAACTTGCTAACAGTATCAGCAGGTTCCAGGACATATGACCAGCACGATGATCTCTCGAGGAGCAAGCAAAAAGCATAATCCTCCATCAGAGGTGCCCACTTTCCAACAGTGCATGGCCTAAAAGTATCTTCCAACTGTTTGTGCTCACTTTCCTTACCCCTTGATTAAAATGTGTTACACTGCACTTAAGTTACCTTTTGCAACATTCTAATTGGTTTGGCAGCCTTCGTCAAAACTTACCATCTGTCTGTTTCTTGATTTTTAAGGTAACAGTCTCTCCTGCCATCTGCAACAAATGAATGGCTTCACTCAGGGGCTTTCCTTTCAGGCTGTTGCTATTTATGGCAAGAATTCTGTCTCCTATGTGGATGGCTCCGGTCCTGTTGTGAAAGACACACATGACAATTGAAATTATACACAATCACCTCACCCACACTAGTATCTGTCATCCTGAAGTGAAATCTCATATCAGGCAACGAGGCAAGACGTTTTATTTACAATTAATCGTATTGTGAGTCAGGGATTATGTGTTTTAGCTGCTTCTTCTGAAAAATAATACAATATTGTGCACGCTTCCTACTTCCTTTGGTGCCTCCCACATGTTACATTTTTCATTTGTTCCCTTAAAACTAGAGCAGCACAGCTCACTCTGTGAATCATATAGCTGACTAAACAGCAATAGGGCCTCACCTTAGTATTTGTGTGAATTACCATGTGAAATATGGGTGCCAATGAGGTAGGCCAAATAATGTTAAACAGAGGTATGTGCCAGCCAAGGTTTCCTCATTTAAGAAGGCAGTGGCAAGCTCATACTACATAGCTGAAACTTCATGAGTCAGAGCAAGCTTTAAAAGATTAAATCCCACTCGAACAAGTATGCCGGGTTGTTGTAGGCAAAGTAGGTGCCAGATGGTACTATTTGCTACAATCCCCAAAAAGGTAGACCTGTGGCAGCTGAAGAAATGACAAAGATAACTTTGCAGAGAACTATTTCTACATCGACATACACAAATCATGAGAAAAAAACACCAGGTAGAGAACCGACGCTGATGGATTATGTTTTCATGTGCTGTGTACTCACGGATAGGCAAAGAGCATCAATTTTGGACAAGTCATGATCAACAAAACAAAGCATCTTGTCAAACACATTCAAGAGCAATCTGCATGGAGTAGAAAGGTGGCCTATTTTTCTCTTAAAATCTATAAAATTGTTCGCTTCAATAACATATAAAATATTGCCAGTAAGAGAGAGAGATACATTATTTCAACGATTGAAGCTTTAGCTGTAACCATTGTGTAAATAATTAGTAATATAGAAAATAGGAAAATGCTATTCAGGCAGCAACAGGACCTCACTTCGCAGCACTGTAACTGTAACTCCAAACGGGATTCAATGCCCTGAGGCTTCCTTGCAAGATGTGTTGAGCTGGCGACTGGGGGGTCAAGAAAAACAAAGCAGCACAATAGATGGGTTAGCATCAGTCTATCACTGTGCTTGGCATGGAATCTGGGTGCACCATTTGCTACCTGTTAATAAACTGATATGCAAGCTTTAAAGTGTCCTTATGTCGCAGAAGCAAGGGTACAATAGAGGATCCAAATCGGTCCTTTCCAGTCCCGCTGCTGGGTGTCGATGGGAAGGGTTTTATACAGTGAGTACATCGCCACCTGTGGAACTTGACTACACACTGAAGAACCAAGCATAATGTTGCCCACAAATAGTGGTCCACGGTTTTGTCCTCAACGTACAGGACAGTAATTGTAGAATAACAGGCTAGACAGGTCATATTGAGTTTATTTCGAACTGTCTAAAGAGTAGTGAGCATCACCATCGGTGGGAAATCCTTTAGAGGAAGCTGAATACAGTTGCTTGAAGACTTCCGCAGGGATCTAGAGTTTGCTGGATCCTAAAGCGGTAGGGTCCCTGAATTACAAATTTTGGCATAAACCAGTGGTGAATACATTAACTGCAGAAATGAAGGCAAGATATCTGTCTGACCGGGAGCGGATGCCTAACGTGAGCTCTGAAAACCTATATGTGACATTTATTAGTCAGGTTCACATGGAGTAATACGTGACCTTTATGGAATGCCCCTACTGTTAGGTGCTTACTGGGGAAAATGTAACTTTATGTATTGATGCTACGCAATTTGATGTCTTGTTTTAAATTTTCCTTTCTTTTTCTCCTTCCAGTGTGATTCATGGATTGTGGTAGTGATAACCTTGGTCAAGGTTAGTAAGAAATTAAGTGCTAACAATGCAGTTGACTGGTATGTTTTACTGTTCTGTCAATTGTTTCCTTTAAAAGTTATTGTTAAAACCAAAGAAAACTGTATGATGTTATTTCTAGTTGAGGCGTCTGAAAAGCTCTTAAAAAAACTCAGTAGATCACACTAATAAAGTGCATGCACATTTGCTCATAATCATGAGCCTGCGACATACACAACGACAACCACGCCGTGAAATCTGGCTCCTACAGCCCTTGGATTCCGCTTCTTACATTGTTAGCCGATGGAGGTTGTGATGAGGCAAACTCTGATGGTTGTCTAAATCACCAGTGTATTATTCTCATTATTATCCCAAAAACTTAAACTTAAACTTCGCACAACTCACCAGTTAGGGTCTCAAGGCGCTGTACGCATCCCGCTGTGGAACCCCTCCTGGCTTTTCCCTATGAGGCGCCCAATCCTGGGCAACCCCCCCGGGTGAAGCCAGGCATCCAAGCGCTGTCAGGGCGGTGGTGGAGATTAAGCAAGCTATTGCTTAGAGTTACAGAGTGGGACCCATTAATTAGATTAGGCACTGAGGTGAGAATTATCAGGCCCAAGGGAATTGAGCCCAAGGCCCGCCGAGGCGGGAATTTAACCCTGGTCCCGGGCCAGATCTCTGCATCAGGGTCTGCAGCTCTAACCATTGTGCCACACTTCTCCACTACGGGAAGGGGCTGGCAATGGAAAACTGAGCTGCAGCCAACTGAAAAGGGAAGGCTGCATTCAGATTTACTAGCCAATGTTGGCTTAGGGCAAGGGGTTCACTGGAGGGAAAACAGCCCTACAGGAGTTATGGACAAGCATATTTATTATTTTTGTGTATATGGTAGGCACTTCAATTATATGGTGCATTTAATAAATTATTACACTATTGGTTCACATAGGAACTTGCCACATAATATCGTTATCCATGCAAACAAACACACCTAGTTTCAGCTCTCCCAGATATGTACATGTTTACGTCCAGATCGTCATGTTAAATAGCTCGCATTATTCACACTGAACAATCTAGACAAAAGGAGCCATTAAACTAAAGTAAACAGATACCACTCACACAGTACAGGGCATACAGTTTAGTTTCCTGCTGAGATTCCCTTTCTTTTGCATTTGTTTCACCCGGTTGATGCAGTGTCAGTTTCCACCAGGCCCAGGTCCAGAAGCCTCGGTGCAGGGCGATAAACCGTGCATCTTTAATCCCTTTATAATTCTGCAACCAGAGTCTTTTCATTCCCGCTTTGCTTCGTGTCTGGCTTCATCCCCCGAGCACTTTACTTTCCAGTTGGTCTTTCTCCACGTAAACGCCTTTTAGGTTGTGTGCCTGCAATTCACTCTCAAAGGAAGCAAATCGGATCTTTCTCTAATTACATTTCATTGCTGTAACTAGCCGTTTACATGCACCCCCGATCCCCCTTTAAGTGCCCGAGTTCTTGAGTACCGTCACTAGGCCGCTGATGTACGTATTTCTCTGAAGTACCCTTTCCCGTGGTGTTCAGTGCCTTTTCTGAATAACATCTTGTACTGGGCACAGCTCCAGAGTAGATGTACAATCCCACAACCCCTCTCCCCACAAGCGTAGCACTGGCCATATTTCGTGAGCCCAGTACCCACTGGTTCTCGGGGCGTCTCACTGCCTGTGTAACACCCTCTTTAGGACTGGTCACTACCTACCTGCCCAGGAGAAGGTTCCCTTTACTCCTATGGACACTGAATAGCGCTGTATGATATCCCGGTTTGACTGCTGTGGGATACAGTGTGATCACCAGCACTGAGACTTTGAATGAACTAAATGTGGCGTTCCCATGTAGCGGGGTCTAGGGGTGACCACCCGCCTATCTCCGCCACTCTTGGCCTCCACTGCACAGTGTCTTCTTCATACTAGGAATGAGGTGTAGCTCATTGGTCTATTAGAGAGACTGAAAGGGGCACAGAAACAATCCGAAAGAGACGCACTGATTGTCACGCAGAGACAATCCGGAAGTAAGAAGTAGAAGTCGGATATCCATAGCCAACCAAAGTAAGAGGGGCGCATGAAGAGTGATGACAAGAGAGAGACTGAATGCTAAACAGAAATAGTGAGTAAGAGGGTTATTAGAAGAGCAACACAGAGCTGGCTTCAACGTTACTGTTTTACGTGCTTGTCTTAACTATTCAATTTAATCAGTTGTCAGTCATTTCTATGGGAAGATTTTGACCCGTGTTTGTATTCTCCTTGACACTACATTTGCCCTTCTCCTGATTAAAGTCAGCCATCTTAACAATATCCATGCTGCTCCCCCTGGCATTCCCAAGCAGTCACCGGCCAGTCCATGCTAACGCTCACCGGTTCGCCTAGGCTAGTCACACACCTAGGTTCTCCTGCATCCTCTAGTTTTACGAATTCCTTGGTTTTGTTATGGTTCGGGCTAAGCATTTTAGTGCATTCAAATAACTCCAGACACTCATTGGAGAGGTATTAGAGAACATGCTGTGGTGCTCAGGTAACGACAATAAACAACAATAGGGCATCAGCGCGCAGTAAGATGGTCCCACGCAGTGGCTCATATCATCTATGTCACAACAGTATAGTTCTATTTCACATGCTCCGTTATTCACTAATTTATATCCTCTTGTGCTGTCAGATCAAGGCGCAATTTTGTTTTGAGATACTCTTGAGGACATTACAATGTTTCTCAACAATGAATAAGAGTATAACTGTACTGCACCAAAAGGTTGTAGGAGCAGCTGGTCAAAATTTCTGCTTTACCGCACACACATTGAACAAAAGAGTACTTTACTCAGATACATTTTATATCCTGGTTCCCAAATGGGTCTTACTATTTTGGCCCTTTCTTCCCTGTGATAGAGGCGCATGTTATTTATGACACAGCGGTAGGGTGTCAGGAAACTACAGCCATTGCCGCTGCCAGGTCAATTCTGCAAACAGGACAAGCCCCACTATCATCATGAATGTCATAACTGACAAACTGTATCATTTACAAAAAGAAGCTAAGTAGCAACATTTGCAGCAATATAGGTTTGCATGGCCAGCTGATAACCATTATAACCGATAAACCATCCAATGTACATAAAATATTACAAAATATTTTTATTTAAACCTTTTAAAGATTAAACTAAAGTTTGCTTTCTCGAGCTACAAGCTCAATACGATAAATTAATGGCTATTATTACATTTAGTTATCATTCCAGGAACTAGAAAATATCAGCGAGGTGACTAGTATATTGTGTGTGTGTGTATATGCATATACACACACATATATATACACACAAATATATATATACACACACACATATATATGTGCACATATATACATACATATGGAAAATGTCCCTTACCCAGTGTACATCTGTTCGTGGCATTAGTCGCTGCAGATTCACATGCTGTGCACATCCCGCCATCTGGTGTTAGGCTCGGAGTGTTACAAGTTGTTTTTCTTCGAAGAAGTCTTTTTTCGAGTCACGAGACCGAGGGACTCCTCTAATTTCGACTCCATTGCGCATGGGCGTCGACTCCATCTTAGATTGTTTTCCCCGCAGAGGGTGAGGTAGGAGTTGTGTATGCTAGTAATAGTGCCCATGCAATGGAGTGAATACGTATGTACATAATGAAGTTTAAAGTAATATATTTACAAATTTACAAGATCAACTTCTAAATGGCTACAGGCTCCCGGGGAGGCGGGTGGGCGCATGTGAATCTGCAGCGACTAATGCCACGAACAGATGTACACTGGGTAAGTGACATTTTCCGTTCGATGGCATGTGTAGCTGCAGATACACATGCTGTGCATAGACTAGTAAGCAGTTATCTCCCCAAAAGCGGTGGTTCAGCCTGTAGGAGTTCAAGTTGTTTGAAATAATGTTCGTAGTACAGCTTGACCTACTGTGGTTTGTTGTGCCGTTAACACATCTACACAGTAGTGTTTGTAAATGTATGAGGCGTAGACCATGTTGCTGCCTTACATATTTCGTTCATTGGAATATTTCCTAGAAAGGCCATGGTAGCACCTTTTTTTCTGGTTGAGTGTGCCTTTGGTGTAATAGGCAGTTCTCTGTTTGCTTTAAGATAACAGGTTTGAATACACTTAACTATCCATCTAGCAATGCCTTGTTTAGAAATTGGATTCCCTGTATGAGGTTTTTGGAAAGCAATAAATAGTTGTTTTGTTTTTCGAATTAGTTTTGTTCTGTCAATGTAGTACATTAGTGCTCTTTTGATGTCTAATGTATGCAGTGCTCTTTCAGCTACAGAATCTCGCTGTGGGAAGAACACTGGTAATTCTACCGTTTGATTCAAGTGGAACGGTGAGATCACTTTTGGTAAAAATTTTGGATTTGTCTGTAGAACTACTTTATGCTTGTGTATTTGAATAAATGGTTCTTGTATGGTAAATGCTTGAATTTCACTCACTCTTCTTAGAGATGTGATGGGAATCAAAAATGCAACTTTCCATGTTAAGTATTGCATTTCACAAGAGTGCATGGGCTCAAAAGGTGGACCCATGAGTCGTGTTAAGACAATGTTGAGGTTCCATGAAGGAACTGGTGGTGTTCGTGGTGGTATAATTCTCTTTAGGCCTTCCATAAATGCTTTTATGACTGGTATCCTAAATAATGAAGTTGAGTGCGTAATTTGCAGGTAGGCTGAAATTGCGGTCAGATGTATCTTTATTGAAGAGAAAGCTAGCTTTGACTTTTGCAATTGTAGTAAGTATCCTACTATATCTTTGGCAGATGCGTGTAAGGGTTGAATTTGATTATTATGGCAGTAATAAACAAATCTTTTCCACTTATTTGCATAGCAGTGTCTAGTGGTAGGTTTTCTAGCTTGTCTTATGACCTCCATACATTCTTGTGTGAGGTCTAAGTGTCCGAATTCTAGTATTTCAGGAGCCAAATTGCTAGATTCAGCGATGCTGGATTTGGATGTCTGATCTGTTGTTTGTGTTGTGTTAACAGATCTGGTCTGTTTGGTAGTTTGACATGAGGTACTACTGAGAGGTCTAGTAGTGTTGTGTACCAAGGTTGTCTTGCCCATGTCGGTGCTATTAGTATGAGTTTGAGTTTGTTTTGACTCAATTTGTTTACTAGATATGGAAGGAGTGGGAGAGGGGGAAAAGCGTAAGCAAATATCCCTGACCAGCTCATCCATAACGCATTGCCCTGAGACTGATCTTGTGGGTACCTGGATGCGAAGTTTTGGCATTTTGAGTTTTCCTTTGTTGCAAATAGATCTATTTGTGGTGTTCCCCACATTTGGAAGTAAGTGTTTAGTATTTGGGGGTGAATCTCCCATTCGTGGATCTGTTGGTGATCCCGAGAGAGATTGTCTGCTAACTGGTTCTGAATTCCTGGAATAAATTGTGCTATTAGGCGAATGTGGTTGTGAATCGCCCAATGCCATATTTTCTGTGTTAGGAGACACAACTGTGTCGAGTGTGTGCCTCCCGTGTTTGTTTAGGTAATACATTGTTGTCATGTTGTCTGTTTTGTCAAGAATGTGTTTGTGGCTTATTATGGGTTGAAATGCTTTGAGCGCTAGAAATACCGCTAACAGTTCTAAGTGATTTATGTGAAACTGTTTTTGCTGTATGTCCCATTGTCCTTGGATGCTGTGTTGATTGAGGTGTGCTCCCCACCCTATCATGGAAGCATCTGTTGTTATTACGTATTGTGGCACTGGGTCTTGGAAAGGCCGCCCTTGGTTTAAATTTATACTGTTCCACCATTGAAGCGAGATGTATGTTTGGCGGTCTATCAACACCAGATCTAGAAGCTGACCCTGTGCTTGTGACCATTGTGATGCTAGGCACTGTTGTAAGGGCCGCATGTGCAACCTTGCGTTTGGGACAATGGCTATGCATGAAGACATCATGCCTAGTAGTTTCATCACCAGTTTGACTTGTATCTTTTGATTTGGATACATGGTCTGTATCACATTGTGAAATGTGTGAACTCTTTGTGGACTTGGAGTGGCAATCCCTTTTGCTGTGTTGATTGTTGCTCCTAAGTATTGCTGTGTTTGACACGGCAGAAGGTGTGACTTTGTGTAGTTGATTGAGAAACCTAGTTTGTGGAGGATTTCTATGACATATTTTGTGTGTTGTGAACACCGTCTTAGCGTGTTGGTTTTGATTAACCAATCGTCTAGGTACGGGAACACATGTATTTGCTGCCTTCTGATATGTGCAGCTACTACTGCTAGGTATTTTGTAAAAACTCTTGGTGCAGTTGTTATTCCGAATGGCAACACTTTGAATTGGTAATGTATCCCTTGGAATACAAACCTTAGGTACTTTCTGTGTGAAGGATGTATTGGTATATGGAAATATGCATCCTTTAGGTCTAGTGTTGTCATGTAGTCTTGTTGTTTGAGCAGTGGGATTACGTCTTGTAATGTAACCATGTGAAAGTGATCTGATTTGATGTAGGTATTTAATGTTCTGAGATCTAGTATAGGTCTCAGACTCTTGTCTTTTTTGGGTATCAGAAAGTACAGGGAGTAAACTCCTGTGTTTATTTGTTGTTTTGGTACTAACTCTATTGCTTCTTTCTGTAGCAATGCCTGAACTTCTAGTCCTAGAAGATCTATATGTTGTTTTGACATATTGTGTGTTTTCGGTGGGATGTTTGGAGGGAATTTGAGAAATTCTATGCAATAACCATGCTGGATAATTGCTAAGACCCAAGTGTCTGTTGTTATTTCCTCCCAATGTTTGTAAAACTTGGTTAGTCTCCCCCCCCACAGGTGTTATGTGTTGGGGATTTGTGACCTTGAAGTCACTGTTTGTTTGGAGGAGTTTTGGGACTTTGGAACTTTCCTCTATTCCTTTGAAATTGTCCCCCTCTATATTGTCCCCGAAAACCTCCCCGCTGATACTGGCTCTGGTAAGTGGGCTTTGTTTGTGAGGTTGTAGCTTCTGTGGTTTGCCCTCGAAACCCCCCTCGAAATTGTGTCTTTCGAAATGTGCCTCTGCTCTGTGGGGAGTAGAGTGCGCCCATGGCTTTGGCCGTGTCAGTGTCTTTTTTACGTTTTTCGATTGCAGTGTCCACCTCCGGCCCAAACAACTGCTGTCCGTTGAATAGCATATTCAGCACAGCTTGCTGTATCTCTGGTTTAAATCCTGATGTACGCAGCCATGCATGTCTCCTTATTGTTACTGCTGTGTTGACAGTTCTAGCAGCTGTGTCTGCAGCATCCATTGCTGACCGTATCTGATTATTGGAGATACCCTGTCCTTCTTCTACTACTTGCTGCGCTCTTTTTTGGAACTCCTTGGGTAAATGTTCAATAAGGTGTTGCATCTCATCCCAATGGGCCCTATCATATCTGGCTAGCAAAGCTTGCGATTTTGCAATACGCCACTGGTTTGCTGCCTGTGCCGCCACCCTTTTGCCTGCAGCATCGAATTTTCGACTTTCTTTATCTGGAGGTGGTGCATCTCCTGAAGTATGAGAGTTGGCTCTTTAGCGCGCTGCTCCCACTACAACAGAGTCTGGTGTTAGCTGTTGTGTAATGTACACTGGGTCTGTTGGTGGCGGTTTATATTTTTTATCTACTCTTGGAGTAATGGCTCTCCCTTTAACAGGCTCCTTAAACACTTGTTTGGAGTGTTTTAGCATTCCGGGTAGCATAGGAAGACTCTGATATTGGCTGTGTGTGGACGACAGTGTATTAAAAAGAAAGTCGTCTTCAATGGGCTCTGAATGAAGGCTGACATTATGAAATGCCGCTGCTCTTGACACCACCTGTGCGTAGCCTGTACTATCCTCTGGTGGCGATGGTTTAGCTGGATAGCATTCTGGACTATTATCTGACACTGGTGCGTCATAAAGGTCCCATGCGTCAGGGTCATCTTGACTCATTCCTGTATGAGTTGGGGATTGCATCATTGGTGGAGTGGCTACCGGTGATGGTTGCAGAGAGTGATGTGGGGATGGTGGCGGTGTTACTTGTTTAGCCACCTTTGCGTGTGGCTGTTTGTCCTTGTCTTGGAAGGCAAGCTTGCGTTTCATTTTGACTGGAGGAAGAGTGCTGATCTTCCCTGTATCTTTTTGAATAAAGAGCAGTCTTTGTGTGTGATCTGGCTCTATTGCCTGTAATTCCTATCCAAATCTATGTGTCTTCATTTGTGTGGACAGTCCTTGTTCCTCAGTGTAGGAACTTGTTTTCGGTTCCGAGGCCGGATATTTCGGTACCGAAACCTTTTCGGCTGCTTTTTTTTTTGGCTCTGACGAAACCTTTTTTACTTTCGGCGTCGTGCTCTCTCGGTGCCGACCCGTTTCGGTGCCGCTGTCTCGGTGCCGAATCTTCTCTGAGCCACTATCTCGGGCCCGAGATTGCTGTGTGCCGGTATCTCGCCCGGAGTCGGATGACTTCGACTCCAGCTCGCCCTTTTTCGGTGCCGATGAACGGTCACCTACTTTTCGGGTTAAGCCATGGCCTCTTGGCGGTGGCGTCCCCTGGGCTTTAGCGCTTTTCTCGTGAGTTCTTGGTTTCGACGTCTTACTCACGGTTTTAGGCGTTTCCTCGGGATCGATCTCCTCAGAGTCCGACTCCTGGGTGGAGAATGTTTCTTCCTCCTCCTCGAAACGCTCTTGTCCTGTCGGCGCCGACGCCATTTGCAGTCTTCTTGCTCTTCGGTCCCTGAGTGTCTTCCTGGACCGAAACGCTCGACAGGCCTCACAAGTATCCTCCTTGTGTTCTGGTGACAAACACAGGTTACAGACCAGATGTTAATCTGTATATGGATACTTGTTATGGCATTTTTGGACAGAAGCGGAATGGGGTCCGTTCCATCAGCTTCGAAGAGACACGTGGCTGGGCCGACCAGGCCCCGACGGGGATGGAAAAAAAAAAACGAAGGGCCACCGGAGCTCTTCTTAATTCGGTGTCGATCTGTTGTAACTAACCCGATACCGAACGCAAACAATACCGACGATTTTTCCGAGATTCTAACTAACTTTCCGACCCGAAACACGGAGCGAAAAGGAACACGTCCGAACCCGATGGGGGAAAAAAAACAATCTAAGATGGAGTCGACGCCCATGCACAATGGAGTCGAAATGGGAGGAGTCCCTCGGTCTCGTGACTCGAAAAAAGACTTCTTCGAAGAAAAACAACTTGTAACACTCCGAGCCCAACACCAGATGGCGGGATGTGCACAGCATGTATATCTGCAGCTACACATGCCATCGAACATATATATATATATCTCTGGAAAATGTCACTTACCCAGTGTACATCTGTTCGGGGCATGTAGTGCTGCAGATTCACATGCTTTGCATAAGTCTGCCATCTAGTGTTGGGCTCAGTGATAGTGCGCATGGGCATCGTGTCCTTTCTCAGATTATTTTCCCGCAGGGGGTGAAGTAAGGAGTGAAGAAATGTATATGTACATATATATATAGTAAGAAAAGAAGATGTCCATGCAGGCTTCTGGGGAGGAGGGAGGGTGCATGTGAATCTGCAGCACTACATGCCACAAACTGGTGTACACTGGGTAAGTGACGTTTTCCGTTCGATGGCATGTGTAGCTGCAGATACACATGCTTTGCATAGACTGAAAAGCAGTCCCCTCTTAAAATAAGCAGTGGCTAGCCTGTAGGAGTTGGAGTAGTTTGAAATAGTTTTTTGAACACTGCTTGACCAACATTTGCTTGTTGGCGAGATAGCACATCCTCACAGTAGTGTTAAGTAAATGTGTGTGGCATGGACCATGTGGCTGCTTTGCATTTGTCCGTCATTGGTATATTTCCTAAGAATGCCATTGAAGCTCCTTTCTTTCTAGTAGAATGTGCTTTAGGAGTTACTAATAGTTGCCTTTTAGGTTTAAGATAGCAAGTTTGAATACACTTTACTATCCATCTGGCCAATCCTGGTTTTAAAATAGGATTACCATTATGAGCCTGTTGAAAAGCTACAAAAAGTTTTTTAGTTTTTCTAAAATCTTTTGTTCTGTCTATGTAATACATGAAAGCTCTTTTGAAATCAAAAGTGTGGAGAGCTCTTTCAGCAACTGAATCTGGCTGTGAAAAGATGACTGGCAATTCCAATGACTGATTGATGTGAAATGGTGAAATCACTATGGGTAGAAATTTTGGATTTGTGCTAAGTACTATTTTGTGTTTGTGAATTTGGAAGACATGTTCTTCTAAAGTGAATGCTTGAATTTCACTAACTCTCCTTAACCCCTTCTGTGCCCAGGACGTAATGGTTGTGTCCTGAGGCACAGTGCTCGTGTGCCCAGGACGTAACCATTACGTCCTGGGCACAGAGCCCAGAGGAAGCGCTAGCGTTCACTCTGTGGGGTTCCCCCCACCCCCCCAAGGCAGGGATGGAAGGGGAAGCCCTTCCCCTTCCATCCCGACCCCCCCACCCCCGTGACATCAGCACGCGATCGCGCGCTGATTGTCACAAGGCCTCCTCCCATCGCACTGGAGGCTCTGCTTTCAGCGCGTTCGGATGAGAAATGCAAAGCATTTCTCTTCCGATCACGTGGAGGAGGCCCGGAGAGGCTTTAAAGGGAAGGACATGTATTTCCTTCTCTTTGAAGTCTCTCTCAGCATTTTAGCAGCCGGACTGAAAGCAATCCGGCTGCTAAAACGCCCACTAGACACCAGGGATTTTGTTGTTGTTGTTGAAATTGGCATAAGGGAGCGACCCCTTGGGCAAGGGTTGCTCCCAGGGGGGGCATTTTTTTGTAAAGGCCAGTAATTAGGACGATCTGCCCCCGGGTGGGGGGCAGAAACCTCTAGGCACCAGGGAGCATTTTTTTTTTCTTTTGTATTTTTGAGGTGGGGAGCTCCCCTAGGTGGCAAATTATATTTAGGCCTTTTCTGTCCCCTTGGGGCAGATTGGCCTATTTTTATGAGGCAAATCTGCCCCCAAGGGGGACAGAAACCACTAGACACCAGGGAGTTTTTTTTTCCGTGAATTTCACACAAGGGGAGCGACCCCTTAGGCAAGGGTCATTCCCTTGGGGGGGAAATTTATTTTAGGCCATTTCTGCCCCCATGGGGGGGCAGATCAGCCTATTTTAATTAGGCCGATCTGCCCCCAAGGGGGGCAGAAACCACTAGGCACTGGGGAATTTTGTTGTTTTACAGATGGGGAGCGACCCCTTAGGCAAGGGTCGCTCCCCTGGAGTGGCAAATTGTATTTAGGCCATTTCTGCCCCCTTTGGGGGCAGATCGGCCGATTTTAGGTCACAGAAACCACTAGGCACCGGGGATTTATTTTTTGCGCCAATGTCACGCAAGGGGAGCGACCCCGTAGGCAAGGGTCGCTCCCCTGGTGTTTGGGGGGCAAATTTATTTTAGGCCATTTCTGCCCCCCCTGGGGCCGGCTGAGCTAGAGGCCAAAATCCACAGATAGGCACTTTGCAAAAAACACCTCTGTTTTCTGTGAAAAAATGTGATGTGTCCACGTTATGTTTTGGGCCATTTCCTTTTGTGGGCGCTAGGCCTACTCACACAAGTGAGGTACAATTTTTTATCGGGAGACTTGGGGGAACACTGGGTGGAAGGAAATTTGTGGCTCCTCTCAGATTCCAGAACTTTCCGTCACCGAAATGTGAGGAAAATGTGTCTTTTTAGCCAAATTTTTAGGTTTGCAAAGGATTCTGGGTAACAGAACCTGGTCAGAGCCCCACAAGTCACCCCATCTTGGATTCCCCTAGGTCTCTAGTTTTCAAAAATGCACTGGTTTGCTAGATTTCAACAGGTGCCGGCTGAGCTAGAGGCCAAAATCCACAGGTAGGCACTTTGCAAAAAACACCTCTGTTTTCTGTGAAAAAATGTGATGTGTCCATGTTGTGTTTTGGGCCATTTCCTTTCCTGGGCGCTAGGCCTACCCATACAAGTGAGGTACCATTTTTATCGGGAGCCTTGGGGGAACACTGGGTGGGAGGAAATTTGTGGTTCCTCTCAGATTCCAGAGCTTTCTGTCACCGAAATGAGAGGAAAAAGTGTTTATTTGGCCAAATTTTGAGGTTTGCAAAGGATTCTGGGTAACAGAACCTGGTCAGAGCCCCACAAGTCACCCCATCCTGGATTCCCCTAGGTGTCTAGTTTTCAAAAATGCGCTGGTTTGCTAGGTTTCCCCAGGTGCCGGCTGAGCTAGAGGCCAAAATCCACAGGTAGGCACTTTGCAAAAAAAAAAAACCCCTGTTTTCTGTGAAAAAATGTGATGAGCCATTTCCTTTTGTGGGCGCTAGGCCTACCCACACAAGTGAGGTACCATTTGTATCGGGAGACTTGGGGGAACACAGAATAGCAAAACAAGTGTTATTGCCCCTTGTCTTTCTCTAATTTTTTTCCTTCCAAATGTAAGGCAGTGTGTAAAAAAGACGTCTATTTGAGAAATGCCCTGTAATTCACATGCTAGTATGGGCACCCCGGAATTCAGAGATGTGCAAATAACCACTGCTTCTCAACACCTTATCTTGTGGCCATTTTGGAAATACAAAGGTTTTCTTGATACCTATTTTACACTTTTTATATTTCAGCAAATGAATTGCTGTATACCTGGTATAGAATAAAAACCCATTGCAAGGTGCAGCTCATTTATTGGCTCTGGGTACCTAGAGTTCTTGATGAACCTACAAGCCCTATATATCCCGCAACCAGAAGAGTCCAGCTGACGTAACGGTATATTGCTTTCAAAAATCTGACATTGCAGGAAAAAGTTACAGAGTAAAACGTGGAGAAAAATGGCTGTTTTTTTCACCTCAATTTCAATATGTTTTTATTTCAGCTGTTATTTTCTGTAGAAAACACTTGTAGGATGTACACAAATGACCCCTTGCTGAATTCAGAATTTTGTCTACTTTTCAGAAATGTTTAGCTTTCTGGGATCCAGCATTGGTTTCTGACCCATTTTGGTCACTAACTGGAAGGAGGCTGAAAGCACCAAAAATAGTAAATATGGGATATGTCCCAGTAAAATGTCAAAATTGTATTGAAAAGTTGGGTTTTCCAATTCAAGTCTGCCTGTTCCTGAAAGCTGGGAAGATGGTGATCTTGCCACCGCAAACCCTTTGTTGATGCCATTTTCAGGGGAAAAAACACAAGCTGCCTTCTGCAGCCCTTTTTTCCCCTTTTAAAAAAAAGGCTAATTTCTTGGTCTCTTTCGGGGGAACCCACAAAGTCTGGGTACCTCTAGAATCTATAGGATGTTGGAAAAAAGGACGCAAATTTGGCGTGGGTAGCTTATGTGAACAAAAAGTTATGAGGGCCTAAGCGCGAACTGTCCCAAATAGCCAAAAAAAGGCTCGGCGCAGGAGGGGGAAAAGGCCTGGCAGCGAAGGGGTTAAGGAAGTAATTGCTACCAGGAAAACCAACTTTCCATGAGAGAAACTGAAGAGTGTAAGAATGCATGGATTCAAATGGTGGGCCCATAAGCCTTGTGAGCACAATGTTAAGATTCCAGACAGGATCTGGTGGAGCTCTAGGTGGAATGACTCTTTTAAGGCCTTCCATAAAAGCTTTTATAACAGGAATTCTAAACAGAAGTATGCTGTATGTTTTGGAGGTAGGCTGATATTGCCGTCAAATGAATTTTAATAAATGAATATGCAAGATTTGCTTTTTGTAAGTAAAGCAAATAACATACAATATCCTGTACTGATGCCTTCAGTGGATCAATGTTTTTGGGTTGACAGTAATATACAAAATGTTTCCATTTAGCTGCAGAGCACTGCCTGGTTGTAGGTTTACGTGCTTCCTTTAGAATGCCCATACATTCTAATGGAAGCTGTAGATATCCAAACTCTATGACCACAGGAGCCAAATCGCCAGGTTGAGCATACTGAGATTGGGATGCCTGATATGACCTTTGTTTTGAGTCAATAGGTCTGGTCTGTTTGGAAGCTTGTGATGTGGGACTACAGATAGATCAAATAGTGTTGTGTACCAGTATTGACGTGCCCACGTGGGAGCTATAAGTATTTTGGTGAGGGAAGTGCGATGGATCTTGTTCACCAGAAACGTAATTAGTGGGAGAGAGGGAAAAGCGTAAGCAAATATCCCTGACCAATTGATGCATAGAGCATTGCCCTTGGCTCGAGGGTGTGGGTACATGGATGTAAAGATTGGGTGTTTTTCGTTTTCGCTTGTTGCGAAAAGGTCTACGTTTGGCATTCCCCACATGCAAAAGTGCTGTTGAATTACTTGTGGGTGAATCTCCCATTTGTGTAAATGTTGCTGCGTCCAGCTTAAGAGGTTCGTTAGTTGGTTGTGTATCCCTGGGATATACTCTGCTAATAGGTGAATGTGATTGTGAATTGCCCACTTCCAAATTGTCTGTGCTAGAAGGGACAATTGGGATGAGTGCCCCCCCAACCTCCTGTTTTTGCAGAAAATACATTGTTATGTTGTCTGTCCTTATTAGCATTGTTTTGTGTGTGTGTCTGTGACTGAAATGCTTTGATTGCTAAGAACACTGCCAGCAATTCTAAGTGGTTTATATGGTAAGTCTGCTGATTGAGTCCCATTCTCCCTGTATAGTAAGATTGTTGAGATGGGCTCCCCAACCTGTCATTGATGCATCTGTGGTGATTGTGGTCTGTGGCACAGGGTCCTGAAATGGCTGACCATTGATAAGTTAGTGTGATTCCACCATTGCAGAGAGCTGTAAGTCTGGCGGTCCAACAACACTAGATTGTGAATTTGACCCTGTGTCTGAGACCATTGTTGTGAAAGACACTGTTGTAGGTGTCTCACGTTTAGACGTGCATTGGGCACTATTGATATGCACGAGGCCATCCTTCCCAATAGTTTCATAATAAACCTTACTGTACAAGTTTGATTGTCTTGTAGCTGAGATATGAGACTGTGGAATGCCTACATTCTTTGTGGGTTTGGGTAAGCTAATGCTGACTGCGTGTTCTGAATTGCTCCCAGATATGGCTGTATTTGCGCTGGCTGAAGGTGAGAATTCTAGTAATTGATTGTGAACCCTACACTGGGTAGGGTATCGATTGTGTATTGTGTGTGGATGACAGGTCTGAATGGTGCTGGCTTTTATGAGCCAGTCATCCAGAAAGGGAAAGACATGTATATACTGACTTCTGAAGTATGCTGCAACCACTGCTAGACATTTGGTAAATACCCTTGGTGCTGTTGTTACTCCAAAGGGTGGCACTTTGAATTGGTAGTGCTTGCCTGCTTTTACAAACCTCAAGTATTTGCTGTGTGCTGGATGTATGGGAATATGAAAGTAAGCATCTTTTAGATCTAATGCTGTCATGTAGTCTTGTTTTTGTAGTAAAGGAATGACATCCTGAAGAGTGACCATGTGGAAGTGCTTCAAGAGAATGTATTGATTGAGGGGTCTGAGATCGAGGATTGGTCTGAGAGTGCCATCCTTTTTTGGTATGAGGAAGTATAGAGAATATACTCCTGTCCCTTATTGAGTTATAGGCACTACCTCTATTGCACCTTTGAGTAGAAGTGATTGTACCTCTTGTTTTAACAGAATGAGGTGTTCTGGAGAAAGCTTGTGTGAGCGGGGGAGGGGATAATATTTGGTGGAGCGGAGATGAGTTCTAGGCAATAACCATTGTGGATAATTGACAGTACCCATTGATATGATGTAAAGTTGTGCCATTGATGGTAGAAATGTTGCAGGCTTCCTCCCACAGGAGATGTGTGCTGTGTGGGGATGCAGAGAAAGTCACTGATTTGATGAGGTGAAGGCACCTCTTGTGGCAGTGGATTTTCCCCTACTTCTATAGTTGTGCCCTCTATAGGATCCTCTGAAATACTCTCTAGAGTAATACTTTGGTCCCTGCTTTTGTTGGGACGTAGAGGCCTCTGATGTTTGGGGTTTAAAACCACCTCTGAATTGGGCCCTGCGAAAAGTACCCCAAACAGGTGTTGCGTAAAGGGCACCCATGGCCTTTGCTGTGTCTGAGTCCTTTTTTTATTTTCCGATGGTGGTATCCACCTCTGGTCCAAATAGCTGCTGTTTGTTAAATGGCACTGCTTGCTGTATTTCAGGTTTAAATCCTGAGGAGCGCAACCAAGCATGTCTCCTGATCATGAAACTAGTATTTATACCCCTATCTGCGATGTCTGCTGCATCTAGGGCGGATCAAATTTGGTTGTTGGATATAGCCTGTCCTTCTGGAACTACCTGCTGTGTCCTTTTATGGTGTTTTGGTGGGAAATCTTACATGTCATCCAAATGGGCCCTGTCATACCTGGCTAAAAGAGCTTGAGAGCTGGCAATTCTCCACTGATTTGCAGCTTGAGTTGCCACTCTTTTGCCTGTGGCATCGAATTTGCGGCTTTCTTTATCGGGGGAGCTTCCCCGGTGGACTGACTATTTGCACTCGTTCTTGCTCCACTGACAACAATGGAATCAGGTGGCATTTGTTGAGTTATAAAGAGTGGATCTGATTGTGTAGCTTTATATTTTTTGCCACCCTTGGTGTGAGTACCCTAGCCTTTGCTGGTTCTCTAAAAATGTCATCAGCATGTTTTAGCATGCCTGGTAGCATTGGCAAACATTGGTACTGTTTATGTGTAGAGGATAGTGTGCTGAATAGAACATCATCCTCTATGAGTTCAGAGTGCAGCTGCACACTGTGGTATTTGGCTGGTCTAGCAATAACCTGATTATAGGCTGTGGTGTCTTCAGGTGGAGATAGCCTAGTGGGATATCGATCAGGGTCATTAGATGGGGTAGGGTCTGAATCATACACATCCCATGGGTCTACAGTATAAGTATTGTCACCTATTTAATCCCCATGTGAAGAGACAGGAGATTGCATTGAATATTGTGTCGGTAAAGGTGGCGGAGGTGGAGTATCAGGTGGTGGAGAAGTGGGAAGCAAAGGAGAATGCAGTGGAGAAGGCTGGTGTACTGCCTTTGGTTTCTCCTTGTGTTTAAATATTTTTGCAGATGAAGGTCCAGCTTCCAAACTTTCTTGGAAAGACAGTTTCCTCTTGGTTACAGAAGGAGCAGAGGCAATCATTTTTCAGTATCCTTTTGGATTCGGATTTTACATTGTTTATGGTCCATCACTTCAAGAATGGGCCTAATGTCTGTTGACTCCTCTACAGATGGAACATGTTTACTTCCCACAGTTATGCGCTCCGAAAGCTTGGTGACTGACTGCTTTAATCGGGCCGAAAATGTGGACTCTGAAACATACGGGAGTTTTTTCGGCTCCGAAGAGAACTTTGGCTGCTTCGGTTCCGAGGTGTTTTACAAATGTTTCGGTTCTGAAGTGGAAGACTCCCCTTTGCAACTCGATCCCGAAACAGGCTTAGCAGTCTGTTCGGTCGAATGCATTTTGGTCTTCTGTGACGCCGAACCAGAGGGCCAGTCGTTGAAATATAACTTTTGGGTCCGACCATGGCCGGCAAGCAGTGGTGGACCGAAGACCATTTGTGCTGACTTTTTGGAATGCTTTTGTTGATGGGAAGGGCTGGTGTACTCATTTACTGCGCCACAGGAATAACTTGGCTGTCCCCACCTGAGTCACGGTCAGAATCGGAGTCTGCAATGGAAACTGCAGTCTGCGTCTGTTCCTCCCCCAAAATGTCGGGTGTTTTGTTCGGTCGACTTCGATGCCATCTCTAGCCGATGTGCTCTTCAATCTCGCAGAGTCTTCTTACAGCGCAAGGATCTGCATGCCTCGCAGGTTTCTTCTTCGTGATCCGGAGAGAGGCAGAGGTTACACACCGAGTGTTGGTCGGTGTAGGGGAACTTGGTGTGGCACTGAGGGCAGAATCGAAACAGTGCGATCCAGGAGCTTGTGATGCAGTAGGCCCGAGAAGGGCGTGGGCACCCGAAAGGGCGTTTAATCGATCCCGATGCTACAATCGGATTGAGTGTAGTATGGAAAACACGTTCAAAAGCTATACCGATGTTTAAAGATAGAGAAGTTCAGATAGTACTGAACCGAGATCTACTGGAGTGAGAGGGAACACGTCCGAACCTGACAGAGGAAATAAAACAATCTAACAAAGGACTCAATGCCCATGCGCACTATCACTGAGAGGAGGAGTCACTCGGTCTCGTGACTTGAAAAAGCTTCTTCGAAAAAAAACAACTTGTAACACTCCGAGCCCAACACTAGATGGCAGACTTATGCAAAGCATGTGTATCTGCAGCTACACATGCCATAGAACATATATATATATATAGATATATATATATACTAACCCTGGTACTTGTAGTGTGAAACCAAGCATTACAGCAGAGCTACACAGCACCCTTCCTGTACACAAATAATTATCACCCATGTCTCCTAATATGGCTCGAACTCTCAACTGCCTTCTATACAATTGACCACTCAACCCTCAAACACCTTGAAGTCTTGAATGAGATTAATGGCCATCGTCCTTAATCACTGGTTCTCCTTCTACCTATCATACCAACACCACTCTATTCACCTTAACACATCCAGGTCCCTGAAGGTACCTATCATATGCAGATACCAGATCCAATCTGCCCAAGTTCTCTTCAACCTGTACATATAGCCTCTTAGGTCTCTACTCACTGATAACAGCATTATCATTCATAAATACATAAACACACTATCTTGAAAATCTCCTCTGCATCAGATATCAAATGCTTTAAACACTCCATGCACCTCACCAGACCTGGATGTCCAGCACCTACCCACAGCTTGACTACAGTAAAATAGAATTCCTGCTATTCACCCAGAGCAAGAATGAATAGCTACTCAAACTGGCCTGATGCAAACCCCAACTTTCACTCAATGCCATGTCCCTTGTATTCACCCTAAACCAGTGGTTCCCAAACTTTTTAGAACTATGACCCACTCTTTAGAACGACAAACTTGCGCCCTAGACCAGTGGTTCCCAAACTTTTTAGAACCACACCACACTCCTCAGAGCAACAAACTTTTGTTACCTAGCTTTAATGGAAATGGGCTAGGCGATTTTGTTTAATGCAACTAAAGCATCATGTAGTAGCGCAATTTTCCAATGAGATGGCCACTAAATCTGCAAAGATATACAGTTTTACTGATAAAACTATATTGCACATAAATGATAATGGGTGAATATCGAATTTCAGTGAATAGTTATCATTTGTGCAGTACCAAGTGTTTTGAACTTTTCTGATCCTATTAAAATCTTTGTTTCCATCACATTTCAGAATTACACAAAAAATGTGCCTCATATTTCCTTTACTAACAGCTGAATGTGTACGGCAAAGTGAGAGGAATTTGTAAACACCAATCCCAAGTAAAAAAAAAGCAATTTGTCAGAAGACATAGCCTGACATTTGAACTCTGTCTTTGAAGCAAAGCAAATGTGACAATATAAATACAGAATTTAAAGGCATCTTTATTTATTGTTGGAACTTTCACGACCCACCAATAGTAAACACTACCATAGACACCAACCTCACCTTCAAACAACACATTACCAAGAAAACCAAGATGTCCTGGTACTACCTATTTCTAGTAAATAAATTCAAACCATTCCTCCCAGAAAGAGACATTAAAACTGCCATTCAATCCCTGCCAGTCTCACATCTGGATGGCGGAAATGCCCTTATTCATGTTGTCCCAGCCTCCACATTGCTGCCCCCTGAAGGACATCATTTATGCAGCAGCGTGTCTCATCTAGAGGATAAAAAAAAATATCGGCCTCCCTGCCTACCTGACTTAGAAGCGCACCATCTCCGGTGGCTCTCAGCACCAACAGCCAGGACACAATCAGACTGAAAGGAGACAAACGAGTGTAATAAAGAAAAATCATGACAAAAACTCTCTTTATTTAGTCATCCAGAATCTGGAAGGACATCCATCAGGATTGCCCCAACCCTCCTCCAAATTAGGAAAGAGCTGAGGATACACTGGTTTAAAGGTCGACTACATCATGATGCAGTGCACTCTTGCTCTGAGAAACCAGCTACCCCTCCATTCAAACACTGAGGGGGTTATTCTAACTTTGGAGGAGGTGTTAATCCGTCCCAAAAGTGACGGAAAAGTGACAGATTTACCACCAGCCGTATTACGAGTCCATTATATCCTATGGAACTCGTAATACGGCTGGTGGTATATCAGTCACTTTTCTGTCACTTTTGGGACGGATTAACACTCCTCCAAAGTTAGAATAACCCCCTGAATCTGTCATTGCATTTGACCATGTCCAGTGTTCCACTGCCTTTTAGCTAGGATTGTGCTATACAAACACCACATACATACATACATACATACACATATACAAGGGTGGTGCATATTCCAAGGTTATTTAATCAGTAAAGTACTGTCCAATCAGCCATCAGATAACAAATATTTGCTTTAAGCCTAAATGCACTAGAAGGCAGAAAGAGTCTGCAAAGGACTGTACATTGCTTGTTCTCTCATGTGAACGACCCAGATTCAAAGGTTTGAGTACAGCTACATTCTGTTATCAAACCCAAAGTCCCTGAAATTCCTCCATGCTTTTGTCCTTCATAATCAATATCAAATTTTTACTTGGAGGTTTTATGTATCCTTTCCATTCCACTAGTTTTGCCAAGTTGTTCTCTCGGGAATCTGGGAATATTTTCTAGGTGTGTTAGCAAATCTCCAATATGAAAGGGGATGCTTGCTACTTCTTTCTGCCATCATCATTACCTTCATCACCCCACACACAGGAACATTTTGAATGTATGCAAATTAAGAGGTGCTTATCACAATGCGCCATAAATTATACAGTAAGAGCACTCCAGACCCTAGAGCACATTTTTGCATACGGCTAGTCTTAAGAGTCCCACACCAAAGGAGTCTAACATATGGCAATCAATGCTTTTATTTTCAAAACAATACTTACCAATCTAAAGTTCTCAAATCCTACTACTATTCGCTACTGGACAGTGAGATATTTGTAGGTTAATCCTCTCCTACATAAAATTATCTCTGTACATTATTGTGCTTGCACATGTGGTCTTTGTGGCCCAGGAAGTTCTGCTTTCATCCTACTGGTTTCAGAAGGTTTCTCTGCAAGATGAATGATACTAGAACCCAAATTTGCAGCCTTGAATCCATGTGTCCTCAATAGTGGAGGACGTCATTGCCAATGAGTCAAAAGGCCCCCTTCCTTTTCACATGCCACCTTCCCACTTTTTCTATACATGTCTACTAAAGACATACGGTTATGAAGCATACCTAATAATGAATGCAAGGATTCCACTACTGTGTGGTCATAAATTGTGATTAGAAGATAGACAAAGCATATCTCTGAACAAGCATAATGTTGGAAATCTACAACTATCATATAAACACAACAATAAGTATTTTTATTTTTTACCTTTCTGCTAGTCCTCCTTTAGTAAGGCTGGAGATGATTATAGGATCAAATGGCTCTTCGGTCCCAGAAATCGTAATTCCCAGTGGTCCACCATAGCGCTTGAGCTCTACAGTGTATATAATGGCGCCACTACTTTCCTGCTCATCTGCAATAAATGCCAAGACGCGATTGGTTTCTTATAGAAGGAGAAACGAGAAGGAACACATACATTCAGACAGGCAAAGACCAGACAGATGGAAACGACGCAAAGCATGAACCACTTCATTCCAGTTACATTTCATGCATTATTTAGCTTATCATCTCCACCTGCGCAGAACAGAGTAACGTATAATGGGTCATTCAAGGGCACCATGTCAGTGACTACTGCAAAACATCAACTAAGATTTAACGTGATGATAATGCCAGCTGGATCAAAGAATCCAATTATCCTAAGTATTATTACAACTGTAATTGTGCATAAGCAGTATTTTTTATATAAAGCATGTTAAGATGTCTTGATTAGTGCCACAACTGATGCCTCGCCTAATTTATGCAGTTGTTGCTTCCCTACATTGTTACATCACTACCATTTTTCAGTGCTGGTCTCTAGCATACATGTGGTCTCAACAAGTAAAGCAACCAAATGCCAGGAGGTTATTTAACCCGGGACAACTACACTAATTGTGACAGGAGAAATGTCAGCATCCAAGGGTGTAAAGACGTTATTGTAAATCCTTAAACTCATCCTTCTGTCCCAAGAACAAGGGGTGGAATTACAACCCCTTCCATTCCCACATTATCTCTGCCAACCCCCCACACTCTTGTTCAGAAAGCAAACAGTTGACTATAAATGCCATGTTACGTAACGTTCACTCAACTCCTGTACCCACAACAAAATCTACATGGTGACTGAACAATATAACCTAGACTTATCTAAACGTGTTTTTTCCCTTATTTAAATTGATAATTTATGAATTAGTTCCAACGGGCCTACAAGATGATTCAGGTAGACCTTGAATCCTACAGTGGGAGTCAAGCAGCTCTAATCTCACTGAAACCTTAGGTATTAACATGCTTAGCTTCTTAATGTGTCCTATATTGGACAATTTACTATTTACTCTCATTTTGAACAGGGACTGCTAACCTTTTATCTGGGCTACAGGCTTCCCCCAACTCCTGCTCTCATCATTCAATCATTTGTTGAAAAACAGTGTACACTCTGTGTAAGAAACATCTGGTGGTTTTATGTGACTTTAACCTTTGGCTTGAGTTCCCTTTATGTTCTGCCCAGGTCATACCTCTATGCTGCCTACTCACAGTGCTAAACACCTACTTGACCCAAAATCTTTCAACTCAGACTTCTCAAACCAGAGAAGCATCAAGAGGTATATCATTCAGCCACTCTTTGAAATCATTTGTTCTGTTGACAGTCGACAAAGGGATTCTTACTACACTTTATCAATAGCCAGTCATTATCACAGATCCTAATCCAAGCAGTCTTCTTAATGATGTTAATGATGCTAATCCACACAGACTAGATGACTGGTTACCTTTGATGAACAAAACTAGCAGCAGGAAAATCAACTTTGTTTTTTTAAAGAGCTCATGAAAATTAAGGTAGAATGCTTTAGCGTAGAACGACTTTGTTGCAGATCGTATGATTCCCAGCTCAGAAACAACTTTCGTATGTTAGCAAAGGAACATCACAGGATCATAGATCGTAAAAGAAACATTATTTTACAATCGTATTGGAGCTGCTCCTAATATTTCAAAACAGCTGTTTAAAATTGTTCAGAACTCCAGCAAACAGCTGCCTCTACCTTTCGTATCCATTCTTCCCCAATATTGTGTGAACAGCTCTCAAATTGATAAAGTCATCAAAATAAGAGCTGATATGGAAAGGGGAATCTCTCACGCAACCACAGCTGGATGGAATTCTGCAGTTAAATCCATCTCACCCTGGATTAGATGCATTTAGGAGTAGTATTGAAGAATGAAATTCAATAAAGAATTAGAGCTAACTGTAATGATCCAACAAAGCCATCCCTCAGGTTCTCTATTGGACATGTGCCCGTTTAAACATTTTTAACACTTGACACCATTCATCAGTCTTGTTTGTCCTTTGCTGAAGAAAACCTCCTTACACACCAGTGATCTGGGGAATTTCCATCCCAAATCAGTTTTCCTATTTTTGTCCAAGATCCTGGAGAGAATGACATGTTCCTAACTGCAGCATTATGTAGAATCTCATACCCTTCTTGACTGCTACCATGCTTGGTTCCACCCCGGGTGTGGCACTGAATTGGTTTTAGTTTTGTCCTGGATGGGCATTCAGTGGAATGGGGTTGCAAGAAGTCCATGAGCCTTCGTGCTTCTGGAGCTCTTGGCAGCAACTGACATCAAAGATCGAAAAATTATTTTGATCAGAGTGTTCGAAATGAGTATCAGGGGCCTAGCATTTTCTTGGCAGGATTAGGAAAGCATACTTGTTCACGGTGCAGGATAAGCAAAGCGTTCTTATTCAGGGTGCAGAAAGTGGTTCGAATTATAGAAAATTAGAGTCCAATGACCTCCGCTGTCAATTTAGACATGTCTTTGTCTTTTTGCTGGAAAATTTCTGCAGGGCTACAGTCATATATTTATTTAATACAATTGTTTTATTTACATGATAATTTCATGTGTCGCAGCAATACCTGCAACTTGGTACTAAACCAGAAAGGTGTGTTATTTGTTTTAGTATCAAGTGATAATAGAGAAAGAAACTGACTAAATTAATATATATAATCAAAACCCACAAAGTGTGTTCGTATGTATCCTGGACTCTCAAAGAAATGCATGCAAAACTGGTATGCATTTCCTCCATTTCTATGGAGATACCTTCATTGGGAGTTCTTTGGCCACGTGCTCCCCTTTCCATGTACACTTCTGTACTTGTTTGAAACATCTAAGATGGCAACAGCCAAAGCAGCAGTGTGTCCACTTTTTACTATCTCAAGACTACAAGACAAAGTCACTTACCAGCCACTGTTTCTTGTGGATCTGTAAATCCTATTACCAAGGGATTTGTATGATCTTGGCATCTGAAGAAAGTGCTAGAGCTTAACTACATAATCACAACTACAGGCCTAATAGGCCAATTACACAGATGCCTCGCTGGACAGACACCAAGGCAGGAAAGGATTAGGCTTTAATCTCTGGCTGTTTTTGTCAGACAGTCCAACTAGAGAAGACATTCAGAGTCTGTGCCTCAGAGAACTTGGCCTGGTTTTGCCATCAAACCTCGATGACTCAGTCTCAAGCCCAAGGCATCTAAGTAGCAACTATGGAGGTGCATCCCAGCTCTATCCTCCCCAAACTCTCCCTTAAGTCTGATTTCATAAATCAAATACATCAAGTAAAAAGAGAGGCCAGGAAAGATTTGTTGGCTGACATTTGGAAAGGCAGGGGGCAAGCATGCCAACTGCTCTGCTGGTTGCTCTCTCATGATCATTCCCAACTTTTGACTCACTGCCCAGACTTATACTCTCCCTTTCTATCTGCAGTTGAGGAACAGCCATTAACCGTTCTTGGTTAATGGTAAGCGAGTAAGCTGCATTAAACGTTGCAGAGCCAGTCCCATCTGGTTAAGGGCATTCTCACAGCATATGATGGCATCCCTCTGTACTAGGAGGTCTGGTAATAAGCATGTTTCCAAAACTCAATTCTGCACAGTGCCTTCTGTGCTGCACACCCGTCTCTCACATGAACAGATTTTGACCGCCCACAGGCATGTGTTACTGCTCATTATCATGGTGGGAACAGAAGCTCTGTGGAGTTCCAGCCCCACCCGCTTTAAGCATCTCAATCCATTTCCATCTCACTCTGACCCATTGACCTCTTACTCCCTCGCCCGCTGTATGCCTGCAGATTCAGTTGTTAGTCTGTTTCTTACAGTCGACAGACAATATAACGCTTTAGTCTTTCCTTTTTTTAATGGGAATGTTAAAAGTTGCTATTTTGTCTCATGATGATTCTCCACTGGATAACACCATAGTTATGGGAGATGGAAGTAGTGTCTGGATAATTTAAGGGGCGCTGGTGACATGTCCAGGCATGATAGGAAAGGTGAAGGCCAAGGGAGACCAGTAGTAGCTGCCCTATATATAAAGTGGTGGGGCGTCAATAAGATAATATTTTTTTTTAAAAGTGCACTTACCTTATTTACTTGCCACTGCGTCCTCCTCGCTCCGGTGTCTTTTGTCTTCAAAGCTCCAGACCCAGGAAACTGCACTAACCAATCCTGGGCTGCTCTCATGGTGATAAACAGCATGAGAAAAGCATCAGTATTGGAGAGAGTGGCCTCTCTCAGCACTCACAAGAGCACTGGATGCCTGTGCTTTCTCTAACCCAGCTATCTTAAGACAGCTGAGTTAGAGAAGTTTAAAGCGAGCATGTCAGGCTGGCCGTCACATGACGGCCGGCCACAGGGACATGTGCACTTTTAAAGATAGTGCACGGTTCCCTGCAGCCACTCAGCAGCAATTGACCCACCCCGTCCTGACACCTGTTTCAGGACAGGTTACTGAAAAATAAAATGGTAATAAATACATTTTATTACCATTTTATTTTTCAGGTGCTCTGGGGCATTTTTCCAGTGGGGCAACGCTCCTTCACTCTCACGGAGGAGCCGTGCTTGTGGGGCGTGCATCGGGGCATGACAGAGCATTCTACCCCTCCATGCCCTGGAATTCCAACAATGTAAGTACATGCCTCGGGCTGCCTTTCAGCTCCACAAATGGAAAGCCATCTGGAAGCCTCACCAGGGGACGTAGATGAGCGAGGAAAAAGAGAACCACTGATGATGGGAGACGGTGTTTCAACTAGAGGTGTCACTCTACAGTAATAAGAAGAGGCCAAAAGGCAGTCATTTGCACCTGTTTGGGGAAGCAGTGCCAGCACAGGCAAATAAACAGAGTTCAAATGACAGCAAGGCTAAAGTATGAGGGGACACCAACAGTGGTGCCCTACATATTTGAAAAAGGCATATGTAGAACTGTGAATGCTGCCTTTGGTATGCTGGGGCACCATCGGGGAGAGAACTTAGCTGGAAGTCCTAACAATGGTAAATGTAGGAAACAGCCCACAATTACAAACAGAAGCACAAAGCTTACCTACAAATTGCATTTCACACACTTGTGTCATAAGGCAAAGTATTGCTGAACTCGTCGCCGCTGGGCATATCCAGTTGTACATAGACAAAACACGAAAGGCAGGAAAAAGACAGTAAAATACATCTCTTTGCTCAAATAAAAGTCTGCACGAACCTTAGACGGAATGAATTGTGGACACAAAGCACATTTAGCTCTGTGAAAATGATATGTACTACTGGGATCTCCTGGCAATAGAGGAAGATGGACCACAACTGGGAGAATAAATAAAACATGAACCACTTACATGTTTGCATTCTGCAGTGCAAAACAACAATCAAAAGATGATGACCAAACTTAGTGAACCTGTCTCTGTGATATCTTGAACTTGATTTTTAGAAACTCCATAGTAGAGAGTTTCTTTCCAGTAAACAGAAATGCTGATACTGCAATGGTGCTTATTTTCCCATTAATTTTGTCAATGTGACAACTTTCAAAAATATCACTGACTCTTGGGAACCTTTGGCCAGACTTACTAACATTGTGCCTTGTGGTTGCATCAGTATTTAGATGCAGCCCAAGACAAAATGTATTTTGGCATTTACTACGCTACACAAATCCTCATTTGTATGGCTTTGCATAGCTTAATCAAAAAAAGTAAAATAGCAGTGCATAGTGTTGCCCTGCGTTACTATGTGTTGGGGAGGTGATTCAAGGTGAAGCATAGGCGTTCCCAAGCACCCACTATGGATTTTGACACAAAACCAGAACCAGGTTTCCTAACGCCCGTAACCCTGGTTCTGTTCCACAATGGTGTGCATACCTGAGAAAGGTGTAATGTGGAGAAATATCCTAATTTCTCCTGTTTAGTTCCTCGTTCTAAGTGTGCTGCATTCTTCAGCACAGATAAAAAGAGGAATATACCTCTGAGCATTGTTTTGTGCCGGAAGACAGCTTTCTGCAGAAAAATAGTCCTGCCAGTAATGCAAGCACCCCTGTTCCACAGCGTAAGGATACTGGTTCCGTAAATTAATATGGAGGGAAACAGAAAGCTCTGAAAGACCCTCAGATAGGCAGAAAAAAATCCCACTAAAACATTCTTTGGGTTTAAAAACATAACCAGAAAAAAAACAAATATAAAGTTACTGCGAAATGTTTCAGTCAAAAAAATAAATTAGAACAATGGAACGTTGAGAGCTCCGCTGAAGACAATGAAGTGACTAAGGGTACAGACGTTCAGCTCCAACATTCCAGTGTTCTTCCTGCCTTTTTAATTTATAACATTCTACCCCCCAGGGGTGGAACATTCTAATAGACTTACAGTGCTCCTGCATCGGGCTATAATATAGCCTTAGAACCCGCCGTAGCGGGCTCTACCGGCGAGGGCATTTAACAAGTGAGAGGGACTTTAATAGCCGGTAGAGCCCGCGACGGCGGGTTCTAAGTCTATTAGAACATTCTGCCACTCAGGGCAGAATGTTCTATTAAAAAAAAAAAAAGATTCACGGAGCCCGAGGGGATTAAAATCCCCTCGGGCTCCGTGAGGCTTTGTTCACAGCTGTTGCTGTGAACAAAGCGAACATTGGAATGTTGGCGCTGCGGGCTTTTACCGGCCAGTAAAAGCCCGCAGCACTCCATTGTTTTCAATGGAGCCCCCAGCATTCCAATGTTCTAATGATTATTAAAGGCTGTCACAGCTCTCAAGGGCCCTTGTGTGTAAACGGGTTCTGTCATTTAACAACCGTTATTGCCTCTGAATCAGGCTATAATGCTGAAACGTTTTAAAAAACACATTGAGTTCTAGAGTGTGGTGTTTCCGTTCTTTAGGTGCAATTACCCGAGTCTTACGCTACCGCCTGTCTGTCTTCTAATTTACATAAAGGTTATTCACATTAATTGCTGCTGTCCATCCATATGGTTAAATATGCTTCCTCAATCACATCCGGGTTGGCAAAAGTAATATGTTCCCTGGTTATAATTTTGGAGCAGTTCTCCAACACAGGTAAGCAGGTAATGAAAGTAAAAAGTCCTCTGTCATCTGCTTCATGGCAATGCCCTGTGGCATAGACAGCAAAAGAGGTGGAAAATTGACAATATATTTTTAGCACTTGTATTGCTTACGCAGCAGCCTATTCTCTTTCACTTCACACAGAAGGTGTAATAAAGTAATACCTAACAGTGCCGAACATCCATTGCAGAGAAGTTAAACAAATCACTTTGAGATCTTCTAAAGGCATTAAATCCCAGTTTGTTGTTTTTGATTGAAAGCAGTGGCTTTGTTTAGCTGCTGCTTACCTGAGTTATCTTCATCTTTTCGAACCTTGAGCTTCACCAGGTCTTCGCACTGCTGAAGGATCTGAACAGCGTCTTCCATCGAGCAGTTATCCAGGCGGATGTTATCGATGGCCAGGAGCTTATCCCCGAGCTCCAGCGTGCCCGTCCTGTCGGCGAATAAACAGCAGCTTGAGGACACATTTATCACCATTCAAAATTAATGTGTGAAGTACTATCTGGGGTAATGTACTGTTGTAATTGAAATCCCAAACATTTCCATTCATTAAAGTAAGTTTATGATTAGGATCGTCATGCAAATTGAATAAATTATCCAGTGAATCTAAAACGCTTTCCTTACTTGTTTTTATCAGAGCCACAATGTTACATTGGGCCACTTCTCTATACTGTTACACTGTGGATATTACGGTTGTACAGATAAGTTCTCAGCGACACATGGACGATTGGCTGTTTTTTGTTAAGAATTCTGCTATAGACTAACCAGCCAGTAGAGTACGATTAAACATATGGTTTTTACCTAGATAATATACAACTTACTGTATATATGGAGTATGAAATTATAGTGGAAAACCTCAATGAGTTGGTGTAATTTTGCAAAACTGATTTGCGGTGTTTAATATCTTAGGTTGCCCAACTGTCTTTCTCATCCACTCCTGCTATCACAGCGCTAAACCAAGGCTCTCCATTAGAAGCGCTTTGCGAACATGCATGCACCAAAAGCAGAAAGGCTGGAGACAAAGGCTGTGAGGTTGAATGTATTTAAATACATTTTTATTATAATTCAGTCCCATCGGCATGGATTTGTGCATGATTCACCGAATGTGTCAAGATGATTCCGGTTTGCAAGCGCAAGAGGCTGTGTACACGTCATGCGACATAATATTTATGCTGAACAACAGATGGCTGTATCACGCACAGAAGCCAACCTATGTTTGAAGAAAAGAGGCCATTTCTCAACAGTGTAAACAGCAGCTTTTAGGATCTTTTAAGAATTGCAAGCCTAAATGGATTACAGCGTTGTAAACCGTGCTTGCGTTTTCTATTTCCAATTTCAAAATTGGCATTAGTCTTTGGGATCCAGGCATAATATTAGCTCTCGGATACTCAATGGCTCTACAGACATTCAATGAATACTTTGGCCACAGTCAAGGCAGGGTAATATGTTGGCTCCTCTTACAGCGTGAATACATGAAATGACTCTAGAGCACAACTCTCCAAAAAGAATTTGCTTAAGGCACATCTGGATTAGATTCATTTAGAAAATGTAATTCACAAAAGGCAAGTTTTGAGGCTGTTTTGAAGCACGAGACAAGGCAACGTAGTTGGCTTTATGTCAGATGGCCACAGAAAACTGTTTCTCCTCCTCTGGAGCAGGAGTGTGGTTGTGCAGCCTGTATAAGGGGTTTGTTGAATCTGCCTGCGGAGCATTCAGTTATGTATATTTTGTGGTTTAAGCATTTTGTGGCCTTCTTGTGGAAGCAATCATCAGTGAAGAGAACACCCCTAGTCATATTAGGGCATTCACAGGAAGGGCAATTTCAAATTGTGATGACAGTTGCCTAATGCTCCATTGGGCTAATCAGTCTTGCAGCAGCTTTCTAAAAGCATTGCCAGTTAGCTCTACTAGTGAAGTAGTGAAGAGATAGTAGCTGGATCTAAGAATTTATTGGGCACAAACATTTTGGAGTCTATATTTGACTTAGACTTTACAGCCTACAGACTACTATAAGCGTTTTCCAGATAGTGTTGTTTATGTTTATTTGTAAAGTGTGCACATAACATAAATACTTCTTGGCATTAAATTAGTATACAAATCTTTGTTAGCATGCTGTGGTAAGGCTAGCCTGCAGTTTGTTCATGGAAATAATGCATATAGCCAGAGCATGTGATTATAAGGACTCTGCTGGTCAGTTTCTGTAGGTTGTCAGTTTCAACTCCTAGCAGAGGGCGATTTAGTATTAACAGTTGGTAAGGGCAAACAAAGATATCATTATCTGAGATCAGAACTATCAGCAGGTTACATAAATCATACTAATAAAAGAAATTAGAAGCCAAAGCAATTTCTTAAGCTAGCACTCCCAAGATAGACAATTCTTAATGCAAGTTAACCACCCAGGTTACACAAATCTAAAAAGCACAGGCAGTAATAAGGATATATGACGTTCTGTCCCTTTGATGATAGTGATTGTAAAGGCTGGAGCTGGCCACTATTACATAGATCTCTTAGGTACATTAAGTTATAGAACTAATAATCCCATTACACAGATGTCCTAGGATCAGGCTCTTGCACATATCACACATATTTAACAGGTTGAGGCACATTCCTTTAGGTCACAGAGATTTTGCACGCTTGGGTCTCAGAGATATCCGAGGTGGTAGAGAGGTTGTATATGGCTAGACCTAAGACAGTGGAGCAACACCACATGTTGGATAGATAGATAGATATCTCAGTCTTTGAACAGCAAACATATGCCTGAGGTTACAGAGACCTTACAGGCTATGCTCTCCTCAGTTGTATTGTGGATCAGGTAGCACAGCTCTTTAAGGATCAGGCTTCAGGCAGTGAAGCAACACCTTAGGTAACTTTACAACACGAGGCTGCAATCCCTCAGGCTGAAGAAATACTACAGGCTTAACATTGTTCCTTGGCATGTACAGGCTGAGATATCAGACAGCACAGTGTAATCACGCTAGATCTGATGAGAAATGACTTTTATAGTTCATGCAGAACTACTTCTATGTTGATCCCTTGTTACAGGGCAGGAAGATGTAAATACGATGTATGCTGGACAACTAATTGGGACCAAGGGCATCACTGCTCAGACCCAACCGATCTAACTCCCCAGTGTTACACAATCACATTGCATAGCGATGTTTTACAGGCACATCAACAGTCAATCTGAGCAGCGTTGGAACACAGAAGGCATTTGATGTAACACAGACCCTCCTACATTACACACAGATCGCTAGGGAATCAAACATTACATCTGTTCTTCTAGTTGCTGCAAACTGGAAACGAAAGTCTCATTAGAATAACACTAATCAGACTGCACAGAACTCACAAGCGAATAATTCACACAGCAGAGCTAACTCCTAACTTACACAAATCTTAAAGGCTCAGTAATCTAACGTCAAAGCTAACTGTAATGCCATACAGATCTTATAAGATAAGGCCTATGACAACACAAACATCACTCAAGAAGCTGGGACTGTGTAGTCTCAGACATATCACATTAGTGGGCCCCTCATGTTACACAAATCTTACATGTTCAAACATTTGGCAGGAGAACTAGCCTTTGGGTACAGAGTTCTTGACAGCTCAGGCAGTGCACATTAAAATTATCCCTCTAGTCACACTGCAGTCGAATCTCTGCAAAGATTTTCTCCAGATGACCTTGATACAGCAGACTCCGGCATCTGACAGCAAGCCACTTCTCAGATTCCATAGGCTAAGATCTCTGACAGAAGGTACAAAAATCATCCAGGCGGTTGTCGGTGACAGCTAAGCTATTACCCTGATACACATATCTTACAAGCTCAGGCTTGGACAGCCAACATGATCCTCTGCTTTCATCTAGTGTGCAAACTAGGCATTCCATTCCAAAGATTAAAGATTATGCCTCTCGTTAGAAAACAGGGCTCAAGACTGATTTGCATATGGCTGGGTCCAAACTGGGGTGGCGTGGTGAGCAAAAAAACAATGGATTAAACCTAGATCTTTGTAACTGGGGGTGAATGTTTGCATTGTTCAGCATTCTGTCCATCATCTGTTCTTTTTGCATTTGTCGCCGGAAGTGGGGTATGCCCAGACATGGGTTCCATGCTCACTGCGCCACTAGATTCAAGCTAGCCTAGCTGATGAAGGGTGATACCCTGAAACCGGTTCTAGGATGCTTATTTCCGGTCCAGGGGGGACCTGGCTTGGCAGTTTGTGCTGGACTGTTCCCATGAGGAACAGGGTCAAGACTGATTTGCATATGGCTGGGTCCAAACCTGGGTGGCGTGGTGAGCAAAAAAACAATGGATTAAACCCAGATCTTGGTGACTGAGGGAGAATGTTTGCATAGTTCAGCATTCCGTCCATCATCTGTTCTTTTCTTTTTTCTCACAAGAAAACGTCATAAACCCAGGCTGTAAACAGTGCAGCTAACCCTCACGTTGCATAAATCTCACAGTAGCAGTTCTGCAAGTTATGTTATGAACAGAGAGACAGCAGATACCTTGTTACCATAAGTAGTTCGACCGTTGGTGACCCACTGAAAATAACAGAATATTGAGCCAAAACGCATAGCATTTTCCCTTCTCGATGAGGGCACTTGAAAAATCAGACAAGTCGTTAGAGTTCAAGCTTTGTGTATGAGAAACTATTCCCCATTACTCGTGCTACAATCATCCTACGGCCACTAACACTTCTTGGACATTTTGGATATTACTAATTGACTTATGAAAAATTGTTTATTTGCCACAATTGTCACTTGTTTTCACCAGAAAGTGTTTCCCACAGAAATGAAGGAAGGGAAATATTTTCTTCACATGTATAGATACACAATTAGTCAGAAAATTCACAAAATGGTTCACATAAAAAATAAATACGTAATCAAATTATATCTGTGATTCTTGAAATTGTTCATAAAAAATATGCTTAGAAATTAGTTGTAAAAAAAACATACGACACAAGAGTGGGTATCCCGCTCTAATTTGTGGTGTCAGCTAAGGCCTATTACAAGGAAGAGTTTTTTGATATCTATCGCAGATGTGGCATAGCTTAGGAAAGTGGTTGAATCAACTCAGTGAAACAATCACGAGTATTTCACTTGAGAACAGTTACCCGTTTCCCCAGGGTTTATGGCACATGCACTTTATAGCACGGCTGAAGGTTGCAACAGTGTGAGGTGGTAACAGAATGTGAGTTGCTTTGGAGCATGTTTGCAGCTGTAAAACGCGGGTAGAGAGCACGGCTGCAGGTACGGAGGGGTGTTTGAGCATGCTTCCAATAAAAGTACCGCTTATCTGAACTTCGTGATTAAGACATACGGCTATTTCATGCACTAGAACAGTGATCAGAGCCCCAAATCACACATATCCGACATTATGTGGACGGCAGTCAGTTCTAAAAAAATATATATTTGGGGATTTCCTAAAGCAGGTTTTTTATTTTTATTTTTTGAAATACATTCTCACGAATTTCACTTGGAACACCCAAAAGGTCTCTCTTTTAAATTTGCTAATACTGGGAGATAAGAATTACCACTTACTAGTTAGAAAATATCTGTGTCAATATGCTCTTTGAATGTAACATGACAACAGTGTATTTAACTGTAATCTACACTTTATATCAACCTCATCCAGCTGTATTGGACTTTCAGTACAGGACTGCAAACTGAAACTTCACTTTGCGTACTTTCATTTATTATATGCTGATCATTCCCGGTCTACAATCCTCTGAAAACCAAAATGGGTTAATCTACACTCTATAGAACAACAATAAATAAAAATCAAATAACAAAATGTTGCCATCACACATACACACACAAACAACACTTCCAGAATTGATTTCTAATCATGATTTACAGTGCTCTTCCATCACCACAAGATCCCATTCCCTGGTTTTAATAGCAGATATCTGTACATCACAAAGAACCAATGGAAGCCTGTAGATGACATGTGTCTCAGTTTTTAGTAACCTCTAGTTGTTGAGGGAAGATCAGAATCCTTACTCTCTAGACAATACTTTTCGTGTATGGGGAGCGACGGGAAATTGAAATGTGTTGTCATACAGATTCTGGACCTTCCATATAATTTGGTGAAAAGACGTGCTTTTCTGGGGGAGGCACAAACAGTTTTGGGTACCTCAATTACGCAGATAAGCATTCCACTGCCTGTCTGTTCAAAGATATTTAGCTTGTATCCACAGAATTCCCACTGCCGGAGACCACTTCCAGCCCACAACCGGGGCCTGATTATATACATGGCCTTCATGCAGGTACTGACCTGCTTCCTCGTTACCCTTACCTGGTATGTTTGAGCCATGTTTTTCAGCTTCCAAAAATCTGTTTCTGCTCTCCAGATCTTACATGCTGTAAAGATCATCTAGTAGATTCAGTAGTAATTACTCATGTTCTACCTACTAATGGAAACATCTGGAAAAGAGGACTGCAATGTTGCAAGGACCTCCATGTCTTCCTTGACTCTCCAATGCCAGCTGTGATAAGGTCAAGGCCTAGATTAGGGGCGGTGGTGTCTAGGCTGACACTTGAAACAATATAAAACAAATGTCACCAATTTTAAATAAATGTCACTGTCCACTCAGATAAACCTCTCTTTTACTACACAGCAGATTAACAGTATAGTGCGACTGAAACATTATAATGAATAAGAAAAGAGCATATCTCTAACTTACAAATGTCTGGCCCCAACAGCTTTAGCACAAATGTGGGGACAGCTATTCCCAAAGAGCGGCTAATGTTAACGAAAGTGTGCACCAACTTTAGTATACAGGAGGCTGTTATATGGGAATTATATGTATTTGTATGTTTTTGTATGTATATTGAGTTATTTACTAACCAGCATTGTGGAATCCTACTACGTCATAGTTATGATATAAAGATGTGTGGCTTCTAGAACCTTAGCAATGAGGACTTGGTTTTGCTGGTGTTTGGTCATGTGTCCTGTATTCGAATAAAGGAAATCTTTAACCCGCTTTTTGAGAATTTCTGCTCATTTGTTTGAGTGGCTTGCAACATAATTTTGGTAACTATTTGCTGCTTGTCTTTACGGGACCCACCGAAGTACAGAAGGATGTAATTTATAAATTCAAGTATTGACTGTTTGGCGTTTTTTTTTCTTCAATCGTTTCTTCTTTGTGGTGTATGGAGCTTGATAATGTCACTCAGTCATGATTGGAGTGGATATTAGTATGCGTTTAACGGCTGCACCTTTGCTGTATCGGTAAACTGTTTACGTTGAACCGTTAGGATTTAAACTTGTATCTGATGTGCTTACCAGTGTTTTGGTTTTGAGCTTGGAATCATCTTAGAACACTTCACGGCTGAAGTTCTGGATCCAAGCGTCAGCTTCACAAAGACGTCTTATTCACAATTTGTTCACACAGACGTGCATCACGTTCGGGATACAAGTTCCACTTCCCATAGACATTTACGCTGTGCACACACTGTGGCGGGCATTTTGAACAATTGGAAGCAGCAGTACACAGTATCTAGAACACATTTTTTCCTTGTCAGCTCTACTTCAGCGGCTTGTTCTGTTATGCGGTGAGAAGCACACCCTCTAATTCATCATCACTGCACAGTGACTTTGTATTGCCGGTTATGTGATGACAGATACACCTTCATAATTCTTCATTGCTGCTCGGTGACAGGCACACCTCAAGTTTACTTTTAGGTACTGACATATTCGTTTACATGTTGTTTGTCTTTTGGAAATATTTTCATTTTCATTACAACGTGCATTATCATAAAACCTGTTCCTTATTTTAGTGTTTGTTTTAGTTGGGTTGAAAGCTCAATATTTTATCTTTTCTCCAAGCTATGGCCACTTCAAGTGATGTCATTCAACCACCACCTTTTTTTTTTTTTTTTTTTTTTTTTTTACAAAATCCTAGGAAACCTCCCCTGTTATGGAACAAATGTTTTAGAGTTTTTCGAAAATCATTTGGCCACCGTTGATGCATCAAAATATAACACCAATTATCATACTGCTTTATTATTCAATAATTTAGGAGAAACTGGCCAGCAAGTATTTCACAACCTACCAATGGTACCACCTTCTATGGAAGATGATTCGTGGGATGCTTATTCTGAAGCTGTGGCATGTATGAATAAGCAGTACTCTGATGAACCTTCAATAATGCTAGAGAGGCTCAATTTCTTTAAAATAATGCGATTAATTGAAGAGTCCGCTGAGGATTACTTAGCTGTGTTAAGGGTTTTAGCTGCAAAATGCGAATTTGGGCGTAACCTAGATATACATTTGAAAGATCAATTGGTTTTACCTGCTATAATAAAAAAATACAGGAGTGTATTTTAACTTGCAAAAATCCCTCTCTAGATAAGGTAATGGATATTGCCAAAAGCATTGAATGTTCATTGACTTCATACAAAATTTTGGCTGAAGACTTCATAAATGAGATTGCGGATTCAGCTGTGTATGAAAAAGGAGGATGAGGTGAATGCATAAGTAATAAGAACAAGGTAAAGAAAGTATCTGGAAAAAAACGTAACAAGTACTTGTAACAGATGTGGCTCAAATTATCACATGGGAAATAGTCCAATATGTCCTGCGCAGGACAAGAAATGCAATTGTAAAATAATTGGGCACTTCCAAAGAGAGTGCAGATCTGTCAAATTGAAATCTACAGTAAGTCAAGTACATGGTAAAGATGAGGTCAAGAGTGAAAGATTTAGTAATGTATTGTTCACTGTAGATGCAATGAAGAAAAACACAAAAAAGTATAAGGGTCCAATTTGTAATGTAACAATTAGCAATGTAAAGTTGAGTATAATGGCTGATTCTGGTTCGCCAATCACTATCCTGTCTGACAAAATGAGAAATTGTGGTTAAAGAAATTGTTGAAAGAGACTAATGTAAATCTAAAGGCATTGAGAGAGGAATGACATCATTAGAAAGGATATTTTACGGATATGATGAACGTTAAGGGAAGGGAGATGTTCACAAAAATATATGTTGTGGTAAACAGAAGAGAAATAATGGGTTGGCAAGATCAGGCCAGGTTGGGGATAATTTTGAGAGCAGGTTATGATGAACAGGTGGTTCTAGGTGAAGTACCAGTTTTATCAATTGAGCATACTCAATTTAAGGAATGTTACAGCAAGTTGAATTCCTTAACAAATAAGTATGACAAAGTGTTCAGCGAAAAAGTAGAGGTAGTAAAAGGATATGAGCATGTGATCAAGGTGATAAAGGGTGCTGTTCCTGCCATTCAAAAAGTTAGTCCAGTACCTATATCTGTCAAGAAAGATTTAAAAAGGACTGCTGGATCGAATGTGTGATCAAGGTATCATTACACCTGTGGGTTTCTGCAGTAGTTATTACTCATAAAAAGTCAGGAGATACTTGGCTGTGCGCTTATTTGAGAGCACTCAATCGCAACATTTTAGTGGAGTGCCATCCATTGCCTAGAATCCACGATATGTTGACTTACTTAGGCAGGAGTAGATATTTTTCTACAATAGATTTAAGGTCAGCATACCATCAAATTCCATTGTCCAAAGAGTTGCAACCTTTAACAACTTTTGTTACGCCCTTTGGAGCATATATGTACAAGTAGATGCTATTTGGATTGGCATCCACAGCGAGCGTTTTCCAAATACTTATGGATGGTATGTTAGGGAGTGAGTGCAATAGTCAAACTTTTCAAGACGACATACTCATTCATACAGAAGATCTGGTTCAGCATTATTCGCTTTTGGAATGTGTACTAAGAAAAATGGAGGAACACTGTATCACAGTTAAGAAAGGAAAGTGCAGGTTTGTGGTCGGCCAAGTAGATTATCTAGGCAATAATGTATCACATGAAAGCATAAAATCCAAAAGGCCCCTATAAGGTCTATTATGGAAGCTCCTGTTCCTTCTGACAAGGATTCCCTTTGAGCATTCTTGGGGTTAAGTGAGTATTACGCAAAGTTTGTACAGGGGTACGCTTTGATCGTAAAGCCACTAAAAGCCTTATTGAAAAAAGGGTTAGATTTGGCTGGTCTGAAAATTCTCAACAAGTTTTTGACAAAGTCAAGAAGTTGATTATTAATGCTTCTGCTATAAAACCATTTCAGCAAGGAGTGAAGGGCATTATCACAATTGATGCACATTCAGTAGGTTTGGGAGTGGTGTTGAGCCAATTTGTAGAGGGAAAAGAGAAAACCATTGCCTTTGTGTCTAGGTCAGTGAGTGAGGCCGAGACAAAATACAGTACCATTGAGAGAGAGGCTCTGGGGCATCTGAAAAGTTTAAATGTTCATTTGGAGAGCAAGATTTGATCTGCATAGAGATCACAAGCCTCTAATATATATGTTAGGAGACAGTTGCTCTAATAAAGCTTCGTCCAAATTGATCAGGCTTCTGGCCAGATTGCTAGAGTTCAACTTTGATGTTAAGAATATGCCTGGAGGGAAAAATGTTAGGGCTGATTGCCTTTTGAGATTGCCTGTAAATGAGATGTGTTGTGAAAAAGGTGAAGACAAAGAATGCGTTATGACTGTGTCGGATGCTGTTGACACTTTCAACTTTCAGAAGATGAGTGGATGAAGAATGAAGAAAATGATGAATGTCTTGGGCGTGTTAAGAAGTATGTCATTAATAGTTGGCCTAGCAATAATAGTATGTGTTCAGAGTTGAAGTCTTTTGCTCAGGTGGCTTCAAAATTATCCTTAGTGAATGGGATATTTATGAGACAAAACATTTTTGTAACACCTGCAGGTGTATGTTTCAAAATTGTGTCCATAGCCCATGAAGAAAATTTAGAAATTTCAGCTACAGTGAAAAAAATGAAAACGTTTTTGGTGGGCAAGTACTGATAATCAGGTGAGGTTGTACATCAATACGTGTGCTGAGTGCTTGTGTTATGAAAAGCATTGAAAAATTAATGTGTCTTCTTTATGTCCTGTCGAGTGGCCAAGTGGATCTTGGGAGAAAATTTGTATTGAATTTGCTGGCCAATTCAATATGTTGAGCAGTGAAAAGAAATACATCATTGCTGCGGTGGACTATTTTCTAAATGGCTATATTATGCTTTTGTTAAAGTGAATGATGCAAGTGCAGTAGTAACATTTTTGGAAAAATTATTCCAATTTGAAGGTCTTCCAAAAGAGATGGTGTCTGATAGCGAGACACAATTTGTATCCGAGGAAATTGTCACTTTTCTCAGGTAACATGATGTCAAGCATATCAAAGTACCACTATATAGTCCTGCTTCTAATTGTCTTGTTGAAAGGGCCAATAGATTATTGAAAGAAAGAGGACAAACTGCTATTGCCATCAACTTAGATGTGGGAGAGTACTTGCAGCAGAAGATTTGGAGCTACAATATCACACCACACAGTACCACTGGGGTTGCCCTGTTTCTTCTGTTGAGGGGTAGGAAACCAAAGTCTGTTCTCAATCAAACATGATTGGATGAAAAGGTTGGGAGCATGTGTTTTGAGTTGGATATGCAAAGTGTTCAGGAACACGTAAAAAATGAGACAAAATGCTAGCAAGAAACACTTTGATAAAGTCAGGCTTGTGAAACCAGAAGCAAGGGTTTTACATAAAAAACTTGTGAAAGTGATAAAAGGTCAATCTAAATATTCTAACCCAACCAAAATCACGAGAGTGCCTAGACGGTCTGTTTTACTGGCGAATAAAGGATGGTGGAACAAAAATGGTATTGTAAAATTAGAAAAAGAACAAGCTGATATTATTGTGAATAGAATGCAAAGTCAGAATGTGGAGGGTGGCAGTGTGAGAGATGGAGATTGGTACCACTTTGGGTTATTGTCTGACAATCCCATAGAACATGGCAGTGTTTTACATGATTCTATAAAGGGGGAGGTCCGTTTGGCAGGAGAAGAGTCAGTATTCCTCATGTAAGATTTAGAGATTACATTGCATATTGATGTTTTTTCAATTGTCTTTTTATTTTATTTTTTAACTTTACATCTTCTTGCAACAATTTTACAAGATCTGAGAGAAAAGCAATAGACCATCTTTTTTGGGATAACAGAGTTAAACCTGTCTGGAAGGTTTGTGTCATTGTCATGGCGGACAGCGTATGGCATAAAGAATAAACAGACCTTCTTTTGGAACGAGGACGCTATTTGAGGTTTGACTATGATCACATCAATGAAATAATGATGTTGATCATACCAACAACAGAGAAGGGAAAAGAAGCAGGAATAAAAAATGCCTGGCCAATATCTATTAGGACCATGTCCCATGAGTCCAGAGATATGCTCACTGTACAAAGTTCACAAAGACCCATTGAGACCACCAATCAGACTGACTGTCTCAGGAATTGAGGAAATATTTGTTCTTGTAGCAGAATAAATTGACAACCATCCTCAAATGTTCTCCCCAGAATCGCCAACATTATCGAAGAATGCAACACACTTTCTAAATAAATATATTGAAATGGGGAAAAAGCACATTGATTTACATTTTATGTAAACAGTCTGTATTGAAATATAGCCCACGAGAGAGGCATAGGAGCTGTGCAACAATCACTACACACTAAGAATGTTTTTTCTAAAGATTTGTTAATGGAATTAATTATTTAGTTTCAGGTCATAATTATTTTAGCTATGATTACCATTTTCCCATTAGACTATTGCACATAATTGAGACAGCATTTATTCTGACAATCATAAGAGAGAACCTAACAATATCAAGTGGTGTGATTTTTAATAGATGACATATTGTGGATGGCAGAGGGCACTGAAAAAAAAATTGGAACTGTTGTTGAAGAAGTCAATTACTTGCACTACATAATAAAAATGATGTTGGAAACCCAGAATAAATTACTCGAATATCGCAATAAATCCCAAGGAGAACATAACTGATCTAGATCTTATAGGTGTTGACTTTTATTAGCAACTGTTGTTCATCCTGCAGCCAAAAGGTGTGGTTTACTTTTTAGTCAGTCATTATATGTTAAAATGATTTCATACCTTGACAGTATATGTATGAGAAATCAGACTTCAGACCATTAAGTAGGAATATGCTCTAAAGAATCAACAAGGAAGACTACATTTGAGTAAAAGTCATTATTACTTGTACTAATTGAACAAAAAGAACTATTCATATCATAATGAGAAATTGAAACATTCTGTGCAACAATATCAGTTTGAGCCCATTTTGCAGGGAGTGATCCTTTGTTGCCTACTTGAGAAAACAGAAAATTTGTGATATGTTAGTTGGACGTAGGATGGAATTGGCAGTTTGACATTTAATTGCTTGTCATTTAATTGCCCGAATGCCCATGCAGCATGTGCTTTGTGGGCAAAACCTCAACCAAAAATCAGGATACATGAACACAAATCAACCATAAGAATGGGATCCCCAAGAAGCATTATATTGAGCAACACCAGACCCTAAACTGTGCTTTAAAAGTGCCAAAACAGCTGAAAAATGCAATGGGAAGGTAATGTGAACATACACCTCTTACAAAGGAAATGTTGGTGAATTAAATTCTTTAACATGGAAAAACCTTTAATGATTTGGTGGATTCCAGTTGCTTTAGGGACACGAGGAATAACAAAGGCTGAATCTGACTTTATGTTGGAATAGAGGCACATTGAAAGATGCCATGGTTAACACTGCAGATATTTACTGATCAGAAACTAGGGGTGGTATAAATTGGGGTGAACAAATGGGTAAAAGTGGATGACTACTTTTGGCTCAGACGGCGGCTGAATGAGCGTGTTACATTGCTGAATCTTTAGACGTAAGATACCATTGATATGAGCAGCAGATTTAGAGATATGAACAAAATATTAACTTTATTAAAAAAAATATTTTTGATTTTCATGAGTCTTTGTTTTTATTTAGAACAGTTGATCAGGAATTTTGTGATGAAGTGTATGGAATAGTCCCAAAATGTGTTGAATGCAAAAATGCTGATTCAATAAGACAATGAGTGATTTAAAACAATCCATGGGATTATAAAAGAAAAATATCTGATTTTATCTAAATAATAAATCAACTGCTTCCACTGGCAGCACCATTTATGCAAGGTGGAATCATCCCAGGGATATATTTGCACAATTTTCCTCTTTGGCTGTACAATTGTAAGAAACGCCATAAAACTTTACTGAAACAAATTATTAAAGTGAGTGTGGTGGGAAGTAAATTAATTGACAATGTTGGAATAACAACATTTGAAACAATTATTTCAACACATAATAACTGCTTCAGCAGTAAACTATAATGGTGGCCCTGAGATTAAATATATTTGGCAATAAAAGTGTATTGCTATCTGAATCCAATTCATAAGGATCCAAATCAATTATGATTTCATTAAAGTTTATTCTGAGTTCCAGGAAGTTCACAAAAAGCAGGCGTGCAGTGATTGCCTATTACTTCTTTTATGTTATCTTCTGCAGCTCACATTTGTATATAGATAGCCTTTTGTCATTAGAATGGCACATTAGTGCTTTCTTGAAAAAGATGTAATTATTGAATGATTCTGGGATTTCGTTATACCTGCTGTGTATTGTTTGTGAAAAGGTCATAATAATAATGATTTGAGCTAATATGAATTTAAGAAGAGTTTGATTGAGATAAAGAAACATTTATAGTGTGGGGAATTCGGCTACAACATTGTCTTGAACATCGTCTGCACATTTTGAAGCATAATTGTAGTGCACTGACCAGGTCTAACAGGAAGTACAGGGGACATTCATTAATTGCAGCCCCTAACACATATAGAATTAATTTCCATTTGCTGAAACATGGGATGCAGAAACAAGGGGTTCAATTTCAGCAGCGCTCCTCCTTCCACTAGAGATTCATTATTTTACAAAATCTAACCCACCTCCCAAAAATCATCCCAAATTCAGCATGCCAAATCTGAATTACGAATAAATTAAATAAATACTGTGCTTGTCAATTAAAAATCTGCAATTCTTGGCCTGAATATGGCCCACACAGGAATTAAGGATTCACAGACCCCCTTGAAGCCATAGCATGTAATTATCAGCTGCCATCTAGAACAAATTGGCTTACATTAGTCAAGAAATGTTAGAGAAGCTAACAACAGTAAACCACATCAGCTTCAGATAGTTGTTCTGAAGTAGGAAGAAGAGAAGATGCTAATCAAATGAGTATTAGTGCCATGGTTAGAGTACACATGAAGTCAAAAACATTTGGGGTAGGCTGCGTTCCCTCATGGTAATTTTCAAGGCTTAATATGTGCAATTTAGGAGAGATACTCCACAAGTATGTGGGCTGTGTGTGAGGGACTCCACAAACACAAGTCATCCGTGTCTATAGGAGAAGTGGTCACCAGACCACCAAATGTGCCGCTCTTGCAGACCATGGTGATGCCAGCACCAATAGAAGGAAAGGAATCTTCACAATTGTGAAGGATATCACCTCATCAGCGGCCACTGCCTCACAGAACCTCTGCAACAATCTTTCTCAATTCTTCAGGACAAAATCACTGCCATTTACTGCAGCTTCAACCTGCAACTGGACAGCTTCAACCAGCAACTGTTCCAACAGACCATGTCAAATGCCTCCTGATCTTATATAAAGAACCAATGCTAACCACATGGTCTCTCATCACCCCAGAATACCATCACCCTATGGTCCATTCACTCAGGAGCCCCACTGGACCCCTGCCCCCACCATGCCTACTTCAGAGGAGTGCAGTGCCATGCTTACACCCATTCTGATTGGCTCCTCCTCTTCAGTGATCTTCTAAGATGCTTGGAAATATGCAAACTGTCCTCCCATTGCTGAAGTAACCCTTCACAAACCCTTTAACTCTCACAAACTATGGATCGATCTACCTTCTTCCACTTCTAACCAAGGTCTCGAAGACCTTTCCTCTAGAAAATCATCAGACTCCTCACCGAATACCTCAACGACCACCAACTCCCCAACACCATTCAGCCTGATTTCAAACCCAATCACACCACGGACATTGCCCTCACATGACTCTGGGCACAGGCAACATGGCTGCCTTCACCCTCCTGGACCTATCCGCTGCATTTGACACAGTCTCCCACCAATCCAACACCTTCACAACATCCGAATACAAGGACACACACTTTGATGGACCTGCTTCTTCCTGACTGCAGGACCCAGTCTGTCAGCCTGACACCATACACCTTGGATGCCTGCAACCTCATCTGGGGAGTTCCTCAAAGACTCCTCCCAAGCCAAACCTTTTTAAAAGCATGTGTGATTCCCCCTAGCCAGCATCATTTGCTCTCACAACATCAACAGCCTCTCCTACGCTGACACACACTTAACTCTCTCTCTTCTTCATGGACAAGATGCCTAGTATCCAGATTAGTTTCAATGCCTGCATGATTGAAATCACCCGCTGGATGAAGACCAATTATCTAAAATTGAACTGAACATGACAAGATTGAGATTGAGATTGTGATCTTTGGGAAGAGCACTTCACCGTGGGACTCCACTTGGTAGCCAAAAGAGGTAAGACCGCCAGGAATCAATAAAAAAACTCACCAGAAGGCTGCAATTTAAAACTCAGCGGCCCAAATCACTCTCAACCTCCCACACCAAACTCACATCACAAAAACACATGAAGGATCTCCACTGGGATCCCCATACACAAATGAGCAAATTTCAAACTCTTTGATAACACACTTTTAAGGCATTACATAACACTAGCCACACATACCACAATAATCACATCTGCTTTCACAAACCTTCCAGACAGAAAACCACATCTGGCAGTCAAGCCTTCTCCTTCATTTCTCCTAAACTGTGGAGTGACCTGCCACTACACACAAGAGCCTCCTGACTTATTGAATTCCACAAGAAGTTGAAGACCTGGCTTTTGAGTACCCCCACTAGGCCATAGGTTTGGTTAGGCCCAGACATGCTCTGGGGCAGGATACCATCCTAGGTGACAGTGTGCTCTACAAAGCTGCATAACATGACATAACAAAGGGTAATTCTTCCTGCGTATGTATGTATACTTGACTCTGGTGAAAGGTTAAGCAATATTGTGCAACTAATAAATACCCTTAAGGCTATTTTTTTCAACAACATAAATACCATTTGACTCTCTAACTCCCACCACATACTAGCTATACTTTTCATTATGGCTTCGACATGGAGGCACAAACTGTTATTGATTGAGCAATTTGTTCTGCATTTTCCAAACCTTGAGATAGGAATATTTCTTTCAGCTTCATGACAAACCCATAGAGATTTTGTGACAATGAAAATTAATTATGTACCTTTGATAATTTTTTTATGAACTTGCTTCAATGCAAATCTAGTTCAACATTTTTCTTAGTAGTAATGTATGTTTCAATCAACCAATGTAGGGATAACTAATAGCAAACATATACAGTCCGCTAATTAACTAGATGTTTTTCTTAAATCATACGTTCCAGTTCACCATTAAGTGACAATTCCATTAGCAAATTGAGAGCTGGTTTGTCTTTGTGTTGCTATGTCAAAGTTACAACGGGTACAAGCCTTCCAGCATTTTTTAAAATATTTTTCAGGAAAGATAGCCAGCGTGAGCAGATTAAGGATGGCATCAAGAGTGTAGTGAAATATACATGGGAATCTTAGTGTTGTATTAAATACTGCTTTTTGTCCTACTTTGATAAATTCCTAAATTTTGTTGTCTAAAACTATGACCAGCGTACTAGAATCTAAGGTAAGCTAAGTATCATCTTTATGGAGTGCTCAGAAGTTGTTAGTAGCAGTTCAGCAAGCAGGATAGTGTCCAAAACCTCCCAGAAATTAAAGGTATTCAGTTAGGAGCAGATACTTGGCTGTCCATATTACTCTGAACACAAATTTTTAAAAAGAAAACTTTACTTTGAGATGCGCTTCAACTGGCTTGATATACAATACTGGCCTGCAGTATTTAACTTGAGCCAGTGGTTGAGAGTGGGAGCCACAACCACTTATGTTTGGGTACCAACACTTATTTTTCTGCATCAAATATTTACTTAGAGGAAGAGAGAGAAAAACACACAGTTTGGAAAGACGGCAAAATCATCACAAAGGGCAAAAGCAGGATCCTGTAAGAGTGTGGAAATGGGACAGGGAGTATCTGATAGTGGATTAAAGACTATTGACCTTGGTATTCGGCGTTGGAAGGAAGGCAAGCGGGTGAGGAGAAGGGTAAAAGAGTGAAAGTATGTCTGAATAGAAGGTGAAAGAATGGAGAGATGATGTGAAACACTGAGATGAAAGGATTGGTGGGCGAAAGGATGAATGGATCGCAGGATAGACGAATGGACAGATAGAGAAGAGTGAATAAATGGGCAGGTGAAAGGACAGATGGATGGCCGCATGAATATGTTGATCAGTGACTGGTACGAACGAAGGATGGGCAGGACAGGATAGGAATGGTTTGACGGGGTACGGGCAGCTGCATGGAAATGGAAGGGATGGACAGATAGACAGATGAAAAGAGAATGAAAGTAACTCTTCTAGTAACGATGCTTCTTGACACTTGGCCTCCTCGGAGTCATTAGAGGTATGTTTTACGTGCGGACCATTTTAATTTTCTGGTTAACCCCTTGCTACGGGGATCAGTGTCTCCTGCACACGCGCGTTATCGGACGCCGTTCACAGACTGCTGCTGCTGCCAACGCAATTGGATGGACACGTGAAAGATGCCTTACCGATGGGCAACGCTCCCTTTCTTGATATCGGAGATAACCAGCGGATCCCCGGGCTTCCTGCTGGAAGGTGCTGCAGAGAGGAAACAAGCCGGGGGAGAGCGTTAACGGACACACGTACGGCGTAACGACACACAGACCAACGACGCGCAGACAAATAAACTCCTATAAAGCCTCTTAAAACCTGGGGAAAAAAACTAAGCATACGTGTATTTATTGCTCGAACAGATTGAGGCTGTCGTGAGGAATAAAACATGCAAACTCTAAGAGGTAAAACAAATCATGGGGTGTAACGTTTATGCGGGGAAACAGATGGCTCTTTGCGGAGAGAGCACCCCGCTCGTGCCATCAAACACAGACGTTATCATAGATTTTCTTACATCTCATAAACAACGGCCGGCGAGATTCCTCCTAAGGGGGGAGTGTGCCCCAGAGCGGCTGTTTTCTGTGAAGCTCACTTGCATTAGCCATCTTATTTATTTCTTTTTTTTTTAACTTTTTATTAAAACAAGTTGTGATATAAATTTAAGCACAGAAAAAATACAATTTTTTATAAATTTAATAAACTTGCAGCAGCATTCAGGATTCTAGCGGTGATGAAACACGAGAGATGGCTCTCTGCCAGGGCAGTGGTGTTTATCTAAGGACTCTGAGTGGATTGTGGGAGGGGCAGAGCGTTGCCCCTTTAGGTAAAAATTGTATTTTCAAAATCCACCCCCATATGAAACGACAATCGTTCGTGAAATAATTCAAGGAGTGAGCATAAGTAGCTAGTCAAGAGAGGTGTGACGTGGGCCCCACAGACCTTACAGTGTAGGGAAGGGGGTTGGAGGGCTCCCCAAAGCTGGGTCTCCTGTATGCCACTGTGGCTATGTGTGGTAAGGCCAATGAATAGTCAGTACTGGCAGTGGGCAGTTACTATGTGACTGTCAAGAAATATAAGTGTACTATTTTACAGAAGGAATGGAGGGGTTACGTTATGGCTCTGTGAAAAAATAGACATTCATATCACACACTTTTCTGCATATAGTCTCGTTGTAGAAGACTGGATTACAAAGGTGCTGAAGGGGGTGCTGCACCACCCCCAAAATAACCATGCTAAGATTTAGAAGGTGAATGAGTAAAACAATGTGTTTTTTATCTTATCTCATTTGCTGTGCGTTCGAACACAGAGGTCAAATGTCAGGATATGTATTCTGATAAATTGCTGCATATTCCTTTAACAAGTAGATCGGTGTTTACATTTCTTTGCCTGACTGCAAACTGAGAGGTGTTTGTAAACAGAGCTATATGACAATCATGCTGTGGTACAGGGAGTGTGAACGGATAGACTGATGTCTTATTTAACACAATTTAAATATCAGTAATGAACTGAAGTGTGATGGAAACAAAGATTTTAATGGAATCAAAACAAATCAAGATATTTTATTGATGCAGAAATAATACATATTTGGTAAAATCGTATTTCCACACATTATCTTTTGCACCATAGACAGTTTTACTAGTACAACTGCCCGTCTGTGCAAATGTAGTGGCCATTTCCATGGAAAACATGTAAATGACAGTGCACTGCCATACCAACCATTCATAATATATTTGTGACGCTGTGCTCCAAAATTAATCCTGCTGAATAGGTGTGGCTCGTTGCTCTATCTGTTCTTCGTGTGATGCTTGCATTCTTCAGTGTCCCTGTGGCTTCAGTGATGTGCCACTGATGGCAGCACCCCCACTTTGAAAATTGTTCCAGCACCATTGACTGACTATGTAGAACACAGGAGAGCTCTTGATGGGCTGCTGCACTAAAAGGACAGTAGGGCTTGTGAGAGGTCTGACATGCAACGTCCCCCTACCCTAGCCCTTCAGCCCTCTCAAATGTACCAGCCACACTGAATGCACAAGAAGCCCCTCCAAGGTTTATTACCATAATGTTCAAGAGATTGGAAGTAAGGGATTGCAATTTTAATGTAGGGCTCTTAACTGTGGCATGCCTTCATGTAGAGGTCAGGTGTTACAAGAAGCAGGGCTGATGACAAGATGTAGTGTCAGTATGTGACAATTTACTAAAAATGTCCTCTAAAGCCGCAACGCTGCGAAGTGCCAGTGACACCTGAAGAAAACGAGGTAGATGGCTAACAAGGGAATCAATTACTGAGTAGTACAACTATTTGGCTATTATTCCTATGTCTATGCAAAAGGACATATAGAGTCAATCAATCTGATAAGCAGAGTTACCTGTTAATAATATCACTGAAATATACTGTCAAATGTCATAGGTCTCACCTTTGAAAGGCGTTTGTGGACCTTTTAGCTTTCGCAATGCCTGTTTCCGATGGTGAACAGCTTACAGCTGGTGCTGTTCATCCTCCTGTGGGCCCATAGACTCCCTTTACACTCAGACTTGGGTTTGTGTCAAAACTGGCCCCAAATCAGTTACTTCCAGAATCCCTATCCTGGGCGGCTGGAAACAGGGTTGCGTTCTTGCCCTGCTCCTCTTCAGCATATATACTGCAGGAATGAGGAGAGCTTTAGTGAATAGCAGCTTGGTATCTCCAAAACTTGGCTATACGACCCTTCAAATATTACAATATGCTGATGACACCGTTATAATGGACCACTCGGAAACGGGTCTGCAGTATGCACTGAACAGCCTCCTCACCTACAATGAGACAAACTTACTCAAGGTCAACCAAGACAAGACCAAGGTTATAATATTTGGGCACCATACAAAAAAGAAAACATTAACGTGGAGAATAGGGGATAATATGATCAAACTGTCAAAAAACGACAACTACTAGGGGGTCTGATTTTCTGAAACATTGAAACCCACAGCACATAAAGCTTCATTAAGAAGGAAAGGAGCTGCAGTCACGTATGGGCTTGCAAATCTGGACAAGACTTTAATAAGTGCATCTGCGGCCCCAATGCAGAAAGTTATTAAAGCCTGCCTCTTGCCAGCACTCCACTATGGGCACCACGCATTCCCGGATGGCTGCGCTACTATCTATGTCCACCGGCAGACCCTAAGATACAAAAAAGATTTCCAACTTCCCAGATATGTGAAAAGATCTAGAGTGTGATTGTAATTTGGACTGTCAAGCCAACAACTAGCATGTGCATCAGACATTCTGAAATACTACATTTGGATACTAAGGGCTTCAACCAATTCTCTGGAAGCCTGTCTGACAGATACATTTAAAAGACCAGGGTCCCCATGGCAGGGCCAACTGCATAAGGCAATTCAATCACTTCAAATAGATACAGCAGCCTTGGCGCTCGATTTGGTGGATCTGCCATCATGGAATAGGGCCATCAACAAACAAGTGTGCCTTGTATCATTTCAGCAAGACACGTTATCACTGCAGGAATCCGATATCTTATGCCCCCTGAATGCATCATATTTGATGGGAAAACAGCCTTACCTCCTGGAGGCTATTAAACTCCGCACACGCAAAACATCATGTGCCCACGCCAGCCTACAATACCTGTGAAGGGCTTTTACCTGGGCTGGCCTCAACTGGGTAGGAGGGGGCCTACAGGCTCTGTGACTTTAGCAAAGAATCTTGCTCCGCCTGCTGTGCTGCTGCCCTGTCTTAGAGGATGCTAGGAGATCATTTTTGAAGCCAGCATCTTTATCCAAAAGCACCGGCACCTGCAAGGAGGCTTCTGCAGCATGCTTTGCACAAACATGTGTAAGAACCCTAGCAAGATGTGCCATCTATCTCAGTAATCTCAGAGCCCTCCTTTGCCCATGACCCACTGTACTTCACCCAAAAACTCATTACAGACTATATGCTTCCTACTTAGGCACCTGCTAATCCCCAGGCAACTGGTAATGCCTTGGCAGCGTCTAGCCTGGCTAATAACATTATTGTTAAAACCTCCTGAGAGCCAGACAACTTGCGCCCCTTTAAGTCACACACTTTATGGATCGCAAATGCATTTTATTATTATATAGCTCTTATGATTAAGATTTAACTGGTGTCTAGTACTTTTTAACATATTATTCTTTATCATTTCAATTATTTTGCAATGGTTTTAAGTAATCATGTACTATTAATAAAACTTGTAACTTGGGGCGGTTCAATATCGGCAAAAGCAACAAAAAAAGCTGAAATGAATGCAGCTGTGTGATCACACATGTTTGTAAATATACTAAGATGGTTTTTTAAGTTACCATTCTAAGATGGTGCACAACCATTAAACTAGATGAAATAAATAAAATGCAAATTACAGCGCCCAGATTCTCCTAAAAAAAACAAAAAACCAGAACAGATTTTTTTAGAAAATGAACTGGGGCAGGGAGCAAGAGAGGACTGGGGCAGAAGCGACGAGCAAGACAGTGTAGCTGAGCTGCACCCCTGTGGGCAGGGCAGTGTGGGAAAGAAATTGAGTTGTTAGGGGTTGGAAAAAAATGCAGAGCTGGACAAGAACAGAAAGCAACTGATGAAATGGGTGAGCAATATAAAGAGTGAAGGGGGCCTGCTGGGGATGTGAGGGGGAAAAGCAAAAAACACATGCTTTCCATTAAAGTGTTGAAAGAAAAAGAAAAAAAGTAGTTCCCTAACGTGGGTCATATAAGGATACAAGTCATCAAACCAAAAGGATGGTAAAGTAGCTACGCTTCAGGGGAGAGACAAGTCAAAGAAGAGGAAGAAAAACCATAAAACAGTACAGAAGGAAATAAGATTGACAAGAAAGCCAACCAGTGATAAACAGTGGGCTGACCCAAGGCCAACTGTAAGCATTAGTATTGTACACAATAGGTCTTTAACAACATTAGGCTAAATGCTTTCTGTAGGTGAGACCTAAAAAGGGAGGGAGTCATATTAAATGTGCCCAGATAAATAGTTAGCCCTTTGGGACACCCTAGATGAGAGCCTGAGGATAAAGAGAATCAAGAATAACAAAGATGTTTAGAAGGCACACGCAGGACTATCTCCCACAGATACCAGAGGACTATGGGAAGATCTACGCTATATAGTAGAAAAGTACACACATCATTATTATCAAGGACAAGGGGTGTCCGATAAAAGTCCAGGAGGGCCATATCCATGCCTGAATCCTGGGACCACCACTGACTATCTTAAGTTACATTTACATACATTGTATGTAGGCCTTCTTAAGTGGCCCGGAGAATTAGATATGTACCTCGTCCTCCTATACTTAAATTTGCCATTCCTGGCATAGACGATTTACTAGGATCTACAATTGTAAGGACAGCATTCTGCCAAAGTAGTCTATGTTCCGTGTAAAGCTCAGAAGCCTGAATAAATAAAAGCAAACCTGCCAAAGGAATCTGAATGGCGATTACATTTTGCATCACATTTTTAACACTGCCTTTAAGGTAAGACCATTTACAGAAACCCATTTTTGTGAGATATACGTTATTTTATGCTACATGTTATATCAGTTCCGAAATGCAGTGCAATTTGGCGCAAAAGAAACATTCTGTCAAAGCTGTGTGATGTATATATATATTCGCTTTATATGAAGTGTTGGACCACAGAACGTGCCCCTTGAGATCAATGTGGTACCTCTGAAAGGGACAAAGGACATCATCTTTAACACAGTAAACAGAGACATTTCTCCCTGGCTCTCCATGCAAGCTCTCCATTCTTCTCCCTCTGTAGCACGTTTTTTCAGTGTTTCCCTCTAGACTTGCCCTTGTCAGCGAAACCCAGACAGAATATTTGATTCCGCTTCATATTGCACTGCATTTCGGAATAAATAAATCACGAGGAGCTTAGACGAAATGGTGTGACTTTAAACCACAAGCCAGAGAGATATTATTGTCTAAAGGTTAGGGCTGCAGTACTGAGATGAGGATTCCTGGCTTCAAGTCCTGCTTTTTTCGATTTCAGGTACATTTTGTGTTTAAGAAAGTACACCATTGATGCGCAACAGAAAGACCAGTGTGAAGGCAGCACTAGGGGTACATCTCTCCCTGGTTCCACAACATGCAGAAGCGGGGTTGACCTTACTGCAGAGAGCTCTCCTTTGCCAGTGATTTTTATGTGTATTCCACACCCCTTGTGCTGCATGTACTGCACAAGGCACACTGAAGCTACGGTGGGTGATTCTGCAACCCTAAACACCAGATGGAAGCAGGATTAGAATATGGAGTTTTGTCTCTTTTAAAAAGCTGTTCTTGCTGAGGGGTTGCAAAGTACCACTGACAAAGATGGTCATCAGTGAACAAATTCATATTCACTTATGATAAGGATTCCTAAAGCAGGTGAATAAAACACGGTAAACATAATACAATAACAATGCATGTAAATATATAAATGTAAAAATAGAGCTTAATATTTGCAAGACGCGTAAGCATCAATACTAATATACATTTTGTCAGAGATTAATCATTAGTGTAAATCTAAAAAACGATTAAAATATTTCCACCTCCGAACTGCTTATGATGTCCCTCTGCGGGTGGGAGTGTCTTCTGTAGGATGGGAATGTCTGGTGGTTCGGGTGGACCGGCTGAGTATTCCACAGGCGTGTCTATAGTAGCGGGGAAGCAGTGGCGCACCAAAGGCCCACCCAACCCCCTGCAGTGCGGGGGGCCCTGGAGCCCTGGCCTGAGGGAGTCTGGAGAGGGGCCCCCTCCATGTGCTTTGCAGGACCCCCCCCTTTCGTTATGCCACTGCGGGGGAGGCAGTGATTCCGAAACCATAGTTGGGACTCTTAGGGATAATGGAAGAGCTGGCAGGCTCCCGGTGTTCCTCCTCCCTGGCAGGTATGATACTTTTCTTCTGGCTTAGCGTTTTATTGCCCGCTGCTGGCATTCTGAATCCCCACCCAGCACTCCCCATCACCCCCTCTGGGACTGCCTCCCACATAGTGGAGGCAGTTCATAAAGCCAGGGAATTTCCCAAGAATCACAAAATCTGCTCGCCTTTTGGGATCATTTTCTTATTGCTTCGTAGTGACATGTTACTAATTTAAATGTGGATTCTGAATGTGCCATTGGTGTTTTTCATTATTCCCATGTCTGTTTCATCTTTGTCAAATGTCCTTCACGTGACTTTGTCTTTATGTTTAAGAAAACCAATGGAAATTATTTAAAAAATCATAGCTACAGTACACCAATCTATAGTGTAAGCAAAAACTGTGCTTCAAAGAGCTGTAGTAAAAACTGAACTATAAAACGAAACTATTGAAAACAACTGAAACAACTGAATATTGAACCAAGGCTGTCAACATCGACCTCTTTCCACTGTACGGCCACTTCTCCTCAAACGTAGCAGAGTTTAGCTATATTCTACCACTCATATCCAAATCAACACATCAGCATCACGTGCCCTGTCACATTGATGACCACGGTGGAAATCCCAGGACTACAAACGAAATCCCAATACGTACAGCTTATGGTGATTCCCAGCTCCACATTGTGTTTCTTTGGTAGCTTCACGTGAAACGTTCCACTGCTGGGTATTACGGATTCTGCAAACAAGAGAAGAGGCAAAGGTTCATGGCGTGTGAACAATACCAGATGTTCCAAAATCTGCATTAGAGGACAATGAATGTGCATTTCAAAGTCTGCTTTGCTCATCAATGCCAAAATTACTTCGAAAGCTCTATGCTAATGCTACATAGCAAAAACATGAGACATATCTTTCTTTTAGTTGTTCGGTGATTTATGCCTGTGCCTTGGTGGAGGTGTGAGCCAATGCCTGTTCCATCTGGTGGGCCACTGCCATTATCCTCACCATCGACTCATTAAGCACCACTGTTAGTACTGACCTACAGTTGGCCAAATCACCTCATAGCGAGGCGCCTAAATAAACTCCCCAGTTTAACTGAGTGAATCTTTCATACTTCACGTGCACCAGGGTTGATATTATCAATCAGGAAGACTGCATTGCATGTTTTGAATATCTTCTCTATGCAATTTTATTTACAAAAAACGTTGAAAATATTGTTTACACCATAACAACTGAAGTCCCTCTCCCCTATCATGCTTCACACCCCAAAAACATTTACCCCTGCGCCAAATAAAAATACCTGTTGACACACCAAACCCCTCCTGAAGTTGCCTCCCAGAATCAAGCCTCAAGCGGTACTTGTATTCATACAGTTTTCATTAAGGAGCACTGTTCGCTTTGCTTTAATAAGAGCAAAATTAGAAAATAACTTAGTTATGCTACGTTATATATATATATATATATATATATATATATATATATATATATATATATATATATATATTTATAAATCGCAATATAAACGAGAGCTTGTTGCCAATATTTAAATACCATATTACCTGAACCAGCTCAACATAATCATTATTTGGTAAAAGAACTAACATTAAAAGAGTCATGACGTGTAGTCGCATCAGTCAAGAGCTTACCAGAATTTTGAAGAAGCAGTGACATTATTTGACAAACCAAATCTGAGGTGTTCTACAAAAGATAAGCAAGTAGGAGTCCTGGTGCAGAGATAGGGGTAGATAATTCCATGCTTTGGTCGCGGCTAAAGATGGGCAAAAACAGCCATCTTAGCTGTAGGAACATCTATAAGGGCATGCTGTGTTGAGTGTCAGATATGAGCCGGTGGCAGAAAGCTGAATTTAGAGACCACATTGATGCACCTTAAGTCTTTGTTTTTCAGTGAAAAGAAAGTTTCAAGAAAAAAATTCAATATCTTCGCACATTTGACTTCTCTGTATATTTCTCGGTTCTTCTTGTGAGGCAGTTGACAATAGCTGAAAAATGGGGTTAGTTGAAGAGCATATTTACATGCCCATAGCACAACCGGAGCGTCACTTTCTGTGGTACTCTGGTGGCACTGTGCACTGCGCCATATTCACAAGGTGGTGCTAAGCCACTTTTTGTGGCTTAACACTGCCTTGTAAATATGGGCCTCTCCAACGCAGTCTTCTGTGCGGCGGGCGTTGCCGTGGGCCTTCCACTGCAACACCCATTGCTTCTGAAACTGCCCCAGGTTTACAAGAATTCGTAAATCTGTGGCAGCACCAAAAACTAACGCCACCCTGCATTCTACAGCACACATAGAATTAACAAATTGCCATTGTAGATTGTTTATGTGCAGGAAGGGATACCTTTCTGCACCTAAACAATCATTCCCTTCAATGCAGACACCCTTGCACTATGGTGCAAGGATGCCCTGCGTTGGCAGCTAAATTTAGGGCCAGAGCTTGGGGGAACACAGGGGTGTGATGTATTTGTGCAAAAATACAGCGCATACCAGAAGTGACACAGAGGGACACTGCCAATTTTGGCGCAGCACTGCACCACGTCTGTGTAAATATACCCCACTGTTGTTAAAGAGGTAGAGGTCTTAAGCGAGATAAAAATAAATGTCCTCTATCTTAAGTCGTACAGATTAGGCATTCTCCTCCTCATAATAATCACTTTCAATGGTTCACTGGAGAAAGATTTTAGAATTACAAACAAAGGTCAAAATACACTTAGTATGCTGTGAAAAGAAAGGGTACAATCCTTAAAATAACTCGTGACATGGCTCAACAGAAATGATACGATGTTGCCACTGGCCATACACAAGCTCCATGTTATTGAAGAATGTGAAATGACATGAAATCCCTGTACTGCTCTGCTAAAAGTGTTCAACACAAGACAGGTATACATGTAAAACACCTGTAACTATGCTGTTTGAAATGGGAGCTAGTGTTCACAGATGGCACCCTTCAGTGTGGGTCTCTACAGCTGTTTCAATAGGCATGGTGGAGTTTGTCGGTATGGTAGGGGCTCTGCTGCATCTTTACAAAGGCAGCCTGCATCATAGCTCTTGATGGATCCAAAACTGCCTTCCTGAGTTTCCCTGAAGCCTTTGCAGATACCTTATGTAAGGAAATGCCTCCTTGGCATGGTTACCCCAGACTTTTTGCCTTTGCTGATGCTATGTTTTGATTTGAAAGTGTGCTGAGGCCTGCCAACCAGGCCCCAGCACCAGTGTTCTTTCCCTAACCTGTACTTTTGTTTACACAATTGGCACACCCTGGCATCCAGGTAAGTCCCTTGTAACTGGTACCAAAGGCCCTGATGCCAGGGAAGGTCTCTAAGGGCTGCAGCATATCTTATGCCACCCTGGGGACCCCTCACTCAGCACAGACACACTGCTTGCCAGCTTGTGTGTGCTGGTGAGGACAAAACGAGTAAGTCGACGTGGCACTCCCCTCAGGGTGCCATGCCAACCTCTCACTGCCTATGCAGTATAGATAAGTCACCCCTCTAGCAGGCCTTACAGACCTAAGGCAGGGTGCACTATACCATAGGCGAGGGCAACTACAGTGTCTAAGCAAAACCTTAGACATTGTAAGTGCAGGGTAGCCATAAGAGTATATGGTCTGGGAGTCTGTCAAACACGAACTCCACAGCACCATAATGGCTACACTGAAAACTGGGAAGTTTGGTATCAAACTTCTCAGCATAATAAATGTACACTGATGCCAGTGTACATTTTATTGTAACATACACCCCAGAGGGCACATTAGAGGTGCCCCCTGAAACCTTAACCAACTACCCACGTAGGCTGACTGGTTTTAGCAGCCTGCCACACTCAATACATGTTGCTGGCCACATGGGGAGAGTGCCTTTGTCACACTGTGGCTAGTAACAAAGCCTGCACTGGGTGGAGATGCTTATCACCTCCCCCTTGCAGGAGCTGTAACACCTGGCGGTGAGCCTCAAAGGCTCACCCCCTTTGTTACAGCACCACAGGGCATTCCAGGTAGTGGAGTTGCCCGCCCCCTCTGGCCACGGCCCCACTTTTGGCAGCAAGGCCAGAGGAGATAATGAGAAAAACAAGGAGGAGTCACTGGCCAGTCAGGACAGCCCCTAAGGCAACCTGAGCTGAAGTGACTCTGACTTTTAGGAATCCTCCATCTTGCAGATGGAGGATCTCCCCAATAGGGATAGGAATGTGACCCCCTCCCCTTGGCTACTGCCCTCCCTGACCTAAACACACCCCTAAATTCTGTATTTAGAGGCTCCCCTGAACCTAGGAACTCAGATTCCTGCAAACTCAGAAGCAGAGGACTGCTAAGCTGAAAAACCCTGCAGAGAAGACGGAGACACCAACTGCTTTGGCCCCAGCTCTACCGGCCTGTCTCCCCCCTTCGGAAAGATACTGCTCCAGCAACGCTTTCCCCAGGACCAGCGACCTCTGAATCCTCAGAGGACTGCCCTGCTCTAGAAGGACCAAGAAACTCCCGAGGACAGCGGCTCTGTTCACCCAAGACTGCAACTTTGTTTCCAAAGGAGCAACTTCAAGACAAATGCGTTTCCCGCCGGAAGCGTGAGACTTGCTACTCTGCACCCGACGCCCCCGGCTCGACTTGTGGAGAAACAACACTTCAGGGAGGACTCCCCGGCGACTGTGAGTAGCCAAAGTTGCCCACCCCTGAGCCCCCACAGCGACGCCTGCAGAGGGAATCCCGCGGCTTCCCCTGACCGCGACTGCCTGCTTCCCAGATCCCGACGCCTGGTAAAGACTCAGCACCCGCAGCCCCCAGGACCTGAGAGATTGGAACTCCAGTGCAGGAGTGACCCCCAGGAGGCCCTCTCCCTTGCCCAGGTGGTGGCTACCCCGTGGAGCCCCCCCCCCCCTTGCCTGCATCGCTGAAGAGACCCCTTGGTCTCCCATTGATTTCCATTGGAAACCCGACGTGTGTTTGCACACTGCACCTGGCCGCCCCCATGCTGCTGAGGGTGTACTTTCTGTGCTAATTTGTGTCCCCCCCGGTGCCCTACAAAACCCCCCTGGTCTGCCCTCCGAAGACGCGGGTACTTACCTGCTGGCAGACTGGAACCGGGGCACCCCCTTCTCCATTGAAGCCTATGCATTTTGGGCACCACTTTGAACTCTGCACCTGACCGGCCCTGAGCTGCTGGTGTGGTAGCTTTGGGGTTGCTCTGAACCCCCAATGGTGGGCTACCTTGGAGCCAAACTTGAACCCCGTAGGTGGTTTACTTACCTGCAAGAACTAACAAACTCTTACTCCCCCTAGGAACTGTGAAAATTGCACTAAGTGTCTAGTTTTAAAATAGCTATATTTTATTTATTTGGAAAGTGTACATGCTATTTTGATTATTCAAAGTTCCTAAAGTACCTACCTGCAATACCTTTCATTTGAAGTATTACATGTAAAATTTGAACCAGTGGTTCATAAAATAAACTAAGAAAATATATTTTTCTATACAAAAACCTATTGGCCTGGAATTGTCTCTGAGTGTGTGTTCCTCATTTATTGCCTGTGTGTGTACAACAAATGCTTAACACTACTCCTTTGATAAGCCTACTGCTCGACCACAATACCACACAATAGAGCATTAGTATTATCTCTTTTTGCCACTATCTTACCTCTAAGGGGAACCTTTGGACTCTGTGCATACCATTCCTTACTTTGAAATAGTGCATACAGAGCCAACTTCCTACACCTTACATTACCACCTCTAAGGCATGCACTGGCACACCTACTGCACAAACTGGACCAAATATCAGCTTCGCATAGCTTTGACAGGCTTGTATTATGACGTGTTGACCTTTAGAACACGTTGTGATGCATTGTGGTATTTTACAAAGCATTATGTAACAACTTATATTATACATGCATGCATATGCACAGATATATATTTCCCATTGGCGATGGCCACTGGGTAGTTATAGTTAGGATCACTTTTCCATAGATAAAGCACTTCTGGGGTTTGAAAATAACTCTGGCACTGTTTGACAAATCTTCACTGAAATTTCCAAAATAATGTTCTTTCACCTCAGATCCATTCTGGAATTCTTCAGGATGATCTCTCAACTGGCGGCCAAGAAAAAGGGGGTCCCACAATGCGTTTTCCCCACACATTTGTGCATTGAAACTTTAGACACAACTCAAGTCCAAACGCTTCAACAGATTTACACCAAATTTGACAGAAAGTAAGATCCTGGTACAGAACGTGTGTGTTCTGTGTTTTGATGTAAATCCGTTCTGTAGTTTTTGAGTAATTTATGTTTAAAAAACATTGCATTGAGCATGCTGCAGAGGATCCTTGGACTTGAAAGAACTGAAGCTGAGATCTGATTGGTTGTCAACACATCAATAACGATGTGTAAGCAGCCACCTTAGGACTCTGGACTCAGTTCTGAGTCCTAAAAAATAAAGGTAAAAAAAACAGACATAAGGTGTCAGCGTAGGGATATATCAGCAGAAGCTGTGAGAAAGACTAAGAGCTACTTTAAAGTACCACTTTATAAATAGATACACTACAAGAAATCACGATATAAAGAAGTTCACCTTATAATGTATGTCAACAGTTATTTATTGGCTGTATGTACAATCTAGGGCTACATCAATATCATAGCCTTCACTGCACCAAATCTCATTTCATAGAATCATAAAATATTTTCATAAATATTTTATTACATAATACCAAATACATTATAAAAAAAGACAAAACATGGAGTCAGTCATACCACATTCACACACCAATAATATATACAACAATATACATAGGTACAGTCAAAAATTATATATATATATATATATATATATAAAATAATAGTATGATAAATTGTTTATATATATATATATATATACATACACACACACACATACAAGGAGCTGTGAGACCTAATATCTGATATCCCAGTATTCTAGTACAATACTCCAAAAACATAGTAGGAGCCAAAGGCCTACGCACATTTGGGAGGCCACCTTCATCAGGGCCGTTCCCAACCTTGTGTTCAATTGTGAATACAGACGCCATAGAAAGGACATATGTGTTAAACGGAGAGTCAATTTCTTTATATATGCCACATCAGGAGACAATATCTGGTACATAAAACACATAAAAGAACAACCTTGAAATCGCGGAGTCCAATATCCAAGCTGCGAGATATATACAGTGCCACAAGCCTCCCATGCACAGAATAGCAACCATAGAGGAATACAAACTAAGATTAGAAGAATACAACATGCAAATCTACATATTAAAAATATTAAAAAGACCCATTAGTGGAGTTTACACTAAAGAAGCAGAGGAGATAGATACAGCCTCATGTCCGTTTTGCAAGCCACAGCATGCACTTGGACCTTAATAGTCACCCGTGGTATCTATTGATCAATATGTGCCATGCATCACCACAGATTTATTCCACCCGAATGAGGTTATAGGATCTGTGTCCAGATACACATTGTCATATAGAATCTTCCAAGGGGAGGGAAAGAGACCGCTTTACGTACACCAAATCATACACGTTGATGTTTGAAATATTAGGTTGCCTATATACCTATAGTAGCAAAAAGGATAGGTGCCAAAATAATAATAAGACTGTCTTACGGGGCCAAAGTCCCATTGCATTCATTTTACCTCAATTGATAGATGGCTTATTATGAAGAGAGACTTCTTAAAATCGATGGTTTATAATTTATAGCTGTCACTCTGGCAAATGCGTCAGCTGTATTGGTCTAAAAGAAAAGGATAAAGCAACCTGTTTTGTAGGTGGGTCCCAGCTCCAAGAGCCTTTCGGCCATCAGAAAAGGGTCAGTGAAAACGTCAGTAAGGCTGAAATGTGTCGACTGACTTACAGCGTCCCTAGCTAAAAGTAATCAATTAAAAATTTTCAGAGGCACAGTGTGCTTTGGACTGCATCCTGGTTTTCACATCAAACCAACACATCCCTGCAGAAAAGTGGACGCATCGTGGTTCATATGGCAGAGCGCTATGAGATGCAATTCATCTTCACATCATGAGAGGTGTCAACAGGTTCAGATGCGAGAGGAGAATCTGAGCTGGACCATTCTCTGAGGCATACACTTAAGAATCTAGTTACAGACGTGGTACTTCATGGCGAGATCTTCTTTTCAAATATACTGCAAGCTCTCAGAAAAACATCTTTAAAGTGGCTTGAATTTGTAAATGCCAATCGCTGATATAATTGTCAAGAAAACATGGATTGGTTTACAGTCTTATATTTCCTTCCATGCTCAATAAAAGTACTATCTGCAGGGCACGTGCCACAGACTTCTCTAGGTGTGCTTATCTAATGGATTTTGTGATTTATAAACTCACTGTTCTTCATTAAATCACACTCAGAAAATTAAAGGCTGGGTGAGAATTGGCAGGATTAAAATTTGAGAACTGCACATCACACACGTTTTTTGCAAAGAAAATGACACTCACATTTTGCTATTGCCACAAACCTTTACATCAACTCACTCTACCTCCCAATCATACACACAGAAAGCATGAATACAGTAATAGCCTGAAAACTGATCCCAGGCAAGAACAGTAGCTGAGCCATCCCTGTCTTTCATTAATGTCTAAACTAAGCTTCAGTAAAATCAATGAAGAGTGGTGAGATTTACAATTCTAGATACAGTAGGGTTGTCCCTCATTACATCATGTTTTCTTTAATTGTCAACGAAACACCTCTGGTATAGAGTTTGGTAGGAACAAAGCATGTATACAACAGACACAGAGCTCACTTACATCAGGTATTGATCCACCTCTGGCATAATGATGAGAAGATACAGAGCTCCCGTAGGTAAAGACCCACCTCTGTAAAGGTGACCAGCAGCACTGACCAACCTTTGGTATGGTGGTGAATAGACTCAGAGCTCACTTACGTCAAGTATTGACTCACTTCTGCTATAGTGATGAGCAGACACAGAGGACACATACAGTGGGCACTGACAGTGGGTACTGGCCCAACTCTACTAGGGAACCCTGATGCAGCCTGCATGCAAAGGGAAGTACCATGAGAAAGGAACCCTACACAGTGGCTGATGGAGCAACAAAATCAAGCCTGGTTACCAAGAGCTTTTGCCATTTGCAGCGAGGTGATGGCCAGGCCCTAGGCTGCTCCCCATTTGTTACCAGCACAGGAGTGGGTGTAACATCTCCTAGGAAGAAATGAGCACGGGAAAAAGAAATAATGGATAAAAGAAATAGCAAATTCCTCTGTGAAGGTTCTGTAATGGGTAAGAACGACTGGATGATGTGGATCATTTGAAATACGGTTTGTATGCCATTCTATGGCCTCTCCCCCTTTCTTTCTTTAAACTGTCTCTTATCCTGCAACTCTGAATCATTATCTGGGACAACAATGTCTAATATGGTCGAGGAAAAGGGGGAGGTGGGTGTTGACATCTTTCAGTGATGTTGAAAACTAGGTCAAGGTGATGTTATTTGACTACGTTCGCCATTTCAAAATGGTGGACAGTTACTGGAGATGACAGTGTAGGCAAAGAGGGAGCCAGATGAGGATGTGAAATGCAGACCTTGCCAAGCTTTTTTTGTTCATTTATTTATTCTTGGTTTTAGGGATTAGCAGTGGTATGGAGAAGTTGGAGAATTTTGAGAACCACATAGCGTGATGGTGAGATGAGCAGAGTAACAAAGAATGGTAGGGATAAAATATGCATGCTTATAAAACCTGGGCCCTAAGTAAGGCCTAGCTGAGCTCAAGAACAGGGATAGTTTGGTAATATGACTTGGTAATTTAAATTGCCATGGCAATATTGGCACTGTTGGATAATGTGGTTTCTAATGCAATATTTGGCGATGGTTCACTCAGAATAATCACTCAGTTGTTTAATTCAGCATTTACAGAAACCTTTGTTGCAGTTAGGCAGTATAGATTGGCTGTGCAGTAGATGGTGTAGCTCCTCCTACCTCTTCGTTTCCTCCTATATAGACAAAGATTACACTGGAGAAAACTGCAATATGAAACACTAGTGCTTGCTGGAATACACGGAAAACTATCAATTTACACAACCAAAAGATACATTCTCTATATGAGTCGCCCTTGTGGATTGTATATGACATGGCCAATCTTACCAGTCCATTCTTATCTTTTGTATGCATTTCTACCAATACTCATTCCGCCAATATGGCCCCCTATTTCAATAGTATTCCAGCTGTAATGTATCCTGTTTTCGGTATAGAGAGATGAAGCAACAGTGCGCTGCTGTAATGGAATGCAGTCCAGGCTTCCTAGTAGCCTTCATCTGAAGCAACCTTACTCCTGGGTTTCTCTATCTAGATCTGCTGTCACAAGTAAGCAAGCATATGGAAGTTTGAGTCTTTGCAGGAATACTTTTCACATTAGTTCACAAGCACAGACGGAATTATTTGCTTGCTTAGAAGGTAGAAGCAGCAGCAGTCCCCTCAAGCATGAATTTTCTGTGGAAATTGTAGAAGCAGCAAGACGATATGTTTTGTTATGTCCCTACAGTAATCTTTATGTTGCTGACCTTATAGACTTAAGATTGCAGCACACCTTGTTAGTTGCTGGGACTCAAGGTTCAGTTAAGGTGTTTGAAAACAAGAGGATTGTGTCATGCTTGGATCTTGAGTGATGTGGGTGGAAGCACCTGGGTGAGTGGGAAGGCTGGCCGATCTTAACCTGGACTAGTAAATCTTGGAGTTCAAGTGACTAGTGAGGTCCAGTTTTGGCATGCCATGGAATGTAGTAAGAAGAACATTAGGAACACACGCTATTCAGCCTTTGCATGATCTTCTGGTAGGTGGTATAGGTCACTCTTTTTTTGTAAACGTTATTTTTACTTTTTAACCTATGTTAAAAGTTAGGTGTAATGTCTAGTCTGGCAGTTTTAATTATTGTTTTAATTATTGCCTCAAATACATCTTTCCAATACAGGCACCAAGAGACATGCAAAAATGCGACATAAGTAATTTTACATTTTTTACATTGACTGAGACTGCTAGGATTAAAAGCTCCGGCGTGTAGTTTACATTGTGCAACATCTTAAAATGCATTAACTTGTTTTGATAACTGAAACCATACATTTAACCTGCACACAACAGTATTTCCAGCTATTATCTATTATAGGTCTACACAGATCAGTCTCCCAGCCCAGTATGGATTCATGGACTGACGTAACTATACCATTAATTAGATCTCTTTGAATCAACTTAGTTAACATTCCCAATTCTGGTGGGGCTTTGGGAAAATTTAGGAATGTTGAGCGTTCGGAGGTCCTTAATCTGTGATAAAGAAGCACTGCCATTGTTGTATTTCCTACTTTGTCTCTAAATCCCTGTGAGCTAATCCATTTCCACCCAGTACAGTAATACTTAGTTGTTTAACAGTCACACTGTTGCACACTCTAAAAGTGGTGAAAGGATTGGGTTGTCATCTATCTTTTTAAAAGGCGAGTAAGGTCCACACCCAGCAGTCCTGTTAGTTCCCACTAATCTAGTTTGGGATCCCTACAACATCTATCTTGGCACACTGCTGTTCTCAGAATAGTGCGAAGTGTGGGTGGTCTTGCCAATGCCTTTTCAACTCTAACAGGAGTCAGGGTTTTTGCATCTTTGAGCTAATATTTAGCATGGTGTTTGTGAGCAATTAGATAAGACATAGGTATGTGGCACTCCCAGGCCACCCTTGTTTGCAGGATGTGTGAGTACATCACATTTTAAATGGGGTTCCTTGCCTCCCCAAACCAACCCTGTAAGCGGTTACTGAAGTTCTTAAAGAACTCTTGAAAGTCCGACCAGAATGTTAACATATAATAGTTGATATAGGTCATTCTTGCAATGGTTCTAGAGAGCTTGATCCCTGGGTCAGTCAAAGTTTGCTCAAAAAGCAGCTTTCGTATGAAAAAGCCATGGAAGAAGGCAAGGTACCTGTTCTGTTTTTGTGAAACTTCTGTATAGCGCCACTAAGAAAACAAAGATTTCCTGGCGAACTGTTATCGCTTTTTGGTGGTTATAATAAATGCTTTTACATCATATTCCAAGACATCTAAATTTGACTATTTATTATCCTTAATCTCAGTTGATGTTGACTGAGGTAGCAACCTCTTCAACATGTTCTTTTTAAAACAACAATCTATGTAAAAAATAGTTAAATAATATTCCACTAACTAATGCAATTAGTTATTTCATTATAAAGAGGGGGTGAAGGAACCAGATTGCTACAATTCCCACACTAATTAAAGGTAGTATCAAACTGGATTGAAAAAGGGGAAAGAGAAGAAATATTTATGTATAATCCATGCAAATTTTTCCATAGACAGTTTGTGTTTTTAGGAGCATTTTCAAAGATGTTGCAGCACTGTAGTTAAATACCTTGATATGCGGATTGCCTTGATCTGACTCATGAGGCAGCTTTATTATTTTATTTATTGTGAATAACGTTTCATACAAAAGTGATTGTTTCCGAGTGAGTGAGGAACGTAAGGATGCTGAGGATGGTTATGTGTGTGTGCGAGCACGTGCATGCACACTGTGTTCATCAGCTGACAGGATCTGGCCTGTGGTGTCTTGAGAATTGTAGGAAATTGGGTTACTGGTTGAGGGGCTGAAGCCCCACTCAGCAGCAACCACAATCTTTGCCAGGGTGAAACACAAGCAAACCCCAAAATAATCTGTGCTTTACCTTCTGGTAGCTTGGCACCAAAGCAGTCAAGCTTAATTTGGAGGCAATATGTAAAGTATTTATGCACCACTTCAAACAGTAATAAAATGAAAAAACATCATAAGAAAATCCCACCAAATTTAGAAAAATAGAGTAAAATTAATAAATTGAGATCAAAGAAACAAAAATCTAATCAATAGAACAGGAGATATGCAATATCAAAGTTTTAAGTAAAAATAGTACATAGAAACATACAGCACCATCTGTGGTCATTTGGTTGCAATGGACGAGGATAAAGGCCCTCATTACGAACCTGGCGGTTTGGCCCGCCATGCGGCAGCGGCGGCTGAAGCCGTCAGCCGGCATGGCGGGCCAAACCGCCATATTTTGAACATGGTGAGGGCTGCCAGGCTCCCGCCATCAGGCAGCCTGGCAACGAGTTGAAACACCATCCGCCAGGGTAGCGGTGCTACCCTGCGGATAATGTTTTATTTCCCGCCAGCTTTTTACCTGGTGGGATATCCCGCCAGGAAAAGGCTGGTGGAGGGGGTGCCCCGGGGCACCCCTGGGGGCCCCTGCACTGCCCATGCACTTTGCATGGGCTGTGCAGGGGCCCCAGTGCAGAGCCCCCTTGCGCAGGTCACTGCCCGATTTTCGGGCAGTGAACTGCGCGACGGGTGCAACTGCACCTGCCGCACAGAGGCACTGATGGCGGCTCCATGTGGAGCCGCCGTCAATGTCCCGGCCAAGCCTTTCTGTGAGCTGGAGTGCGGAAACAATGTTTCCGCCCGCCGGTCCACAGAAAGGTTCATTATTTGGCCGGCGGGGTTCCGGGGTCTCTGCCAGTCAGTGTTTTGACCGCCAGCATGAACACGGCGGTTGTTTCCGCTGTGTTCATAATGACCACCAAAGTCACCAGTTCAGACCGACCGAGAAGGACTGCGGGTGGGATACAGGGACCAAGTTAGGCACGCTGAACAAAGTATCTTAAATCCAGGTTGTGGAGTGTTGCAAGGTCCTGTGTCAAGAATGCGCTGTCGTCGTAGATCCCGTTGAGAAGAGCTTGCGATGCAAAGGCCTGCGTTGAGGATGCTTTGCGCAACAGCGGTTCCGGGGAAGTGCTGCAAGGAGATGCATTGAGTTGCATTGGTTCTGCCCACAGGACCAGTGAGGCTGGAAGAAAAGATTCAGGCCCACTTCCAAGGGTCCAGGACTTTGGTGGCACTACTTGGGAGATAGCACTCACTGCAGAAAGAGTCCAGCTGCTAGGTTCAAGGTGGTTGGACCCTTATCTGTCCCTGACAACTATCCCTTGGAGTCACTGTGGTGGTCCTGGGGTCCAGGTGCATGTCCAGTCTTTCTCACTCAGGCAGCAGGGCAGCAAGCCAACAGATTAGCAGTCCTTCTTGCACAGTAACACAGCAGTCCTTCTGAGTCTTCCACAGGTCAAGTGGTGTACTCAAAAGTTGTATCTGAAGGTTCAAAATTTATACCTGGTACCCACTTTGAAGTAGGAGAGATTTCTAGAGGCTTCCACCCCTAAAGGTGCTTGGAATTTTCTGCCTCCCCTCTCCTGGACTCACCTTGTCTGGGGTCACAAAAGACTAGTGTCAAACCCTTTGTGAGTGTGCCCAGGCAGAGCCTTTGTGATGTGCAAATGTGGTAAGTGACAGATCCTCCTCCGACCCTGGTCAAGTCATAGATGGTAAATCCTGCCAACAGCTTCTCCCATTTGTCTCCCTGCCTGGGAGCAATACACAAAGACCAAATGCCAGCTACATCAAGTCATGTGACTCGGAATACTGGCAGCAGGCACCAAACAGTTAGGACACGAAAATGCATCCTTTCTAAAAGTGCCATTTTCTGAATTATGACTTAAAAATCAAACTTTACCATTACAGAGGGTTTTAAATTACAATTCTTTCAACACCAAGCTCGACATTCCTACTTGCTCCCAATTTAAAGTTAGCACTTAGTAAAAGTAATAAGTAACCCAATGTTATCTTTTGGAAGAGGTAGGATTTGCAGCAGTGAAAAACAAATGTAGATGTTTTACGCTACCAGAACATGCAAAACTTAAAGGAATATGTCCAGATTTTGTAATATACACACTCAACCCTTTGGGGTGTGTAGGGTGTAACCAAGGGATTGCATATGTATTAAAAAGAAAGGTTTAGGCCTGGCAAAGGGTTTATTTTGCCAGCTCAAAATGGCAGTTTAAAACTGCACACGTAGGCTGCAATGGCAGGCCTGAGACATGTTTAAAAGTGTTAAGTCGGGGACACTATTAGTGCTATGGGCCCTAGGTAAGGTAGTACCACTTTACTAAGGAGTTACAAGTAAATTAAATGTGCTAATTGTCCGTAGGCCAATTTTCCCATATTATCAAGTTTGAAGGAGATAGCACAAGCATTTTAGCACTGGTTAGCAGTGGTAAAGTATGCAGAGTCCTAAAGCCAGCAAAAACAGGAGGATAGAAGGCAAACAACCGGAGGAAAACCACACCAATGATGCCAAATAAGATTGCTAACCCGCAGCTGCTTTGAGTGATTGAGTGACAGTTTGGATAAGAAGGTAGCAGGATGTGTAGGGCTGGCTGGCTCTGTCAAGTTTCTAATGAAGGCCTCTTGATTGCAAACATGCCTGGATAGTACTCATCTAAAGTTTCACTGGTGGCATTCATCATTCCACCTATAAGAAGGGGTCCATCCTTATGAAACTCCTGATGTTAAATCATTCTGTCAGCACAATTCTGAATCAAGCTCAGCGATTACAAAACATTAATTCTCAAAATTAATATTGGAGTCATTTGCAAAGTGGTGTCTTTTGCTTCACATGAAACTGCATATTATGGTGTGCTGCTCCAAATTATTCAACTAGAATCAATATCATTTGAGACCACAGTTGCTGGAAGCAGAGTAAGGATACATTTCAATTTACCACGGGGGGGGGCCCTTATCAATATGATTTTAGGAATGGCTACAAAGTCAGTGTCAAGTACATAGGCAGTTCTCAGTTCTTCTCCTTCGCAAGGTCTATCAAATGCGCTTCTCTGCACTTGCCTCTGCAACTCATTCTGTTTTGTGATCAGTTTTCATGTATGTGTAATCCAGCCCTATTTCTTGTTGCAGCTTCAAGTTGAAATGTTATAATTACTATTGCGAAGCCATGGAGGTGTTAGAGTTTTATAAATTGTTTCAATTAGCTTTATATAAAATAGATTTGGTGAAGTGTAACGCCAAAGTAATGTTGCATGATAAATACAGTGCCAATACAATTCTACATTTAAAGTGGTGTACTACATATACCACACTCAAACAACTACAATAACAGGGCAAAAGCAGAGTGCTGTGAAGAAAATATATGGAAGAAGTAAATAGATGTGTCTACGCACACAGAATGTGCTCATAATGGCAAATAAAGTTGCAAGCCTCTAAAAAAAAAAGTGAGCGAAATGTGACGAAACTTCCGTTAGGAGAAAGCTGAACACTTCAGCACTAGGAAGAACTCTGTATGCAACAAAAAGAAAATTATCCAACCGAAAAGAGGTGAGACTTTAGAAAATGTGAAAGCCTTACCTGCCACATCAAACTCGACTTCGAGGGTCACTTTGCTGGTGATGGAGGAGTCTCGCAGGAGCTGATTGGCTTCTTCAAAAGTACTGTCCTCCGTTTGGATCCCATTTATTGCCAGCACACGATCCCCAACCTGAAGCACCCCACATCTGTTAAAAGACATCACAAAACAGTCACTGATTTGAGGGATCCAGACAAGATCAGCTAGCCGTCTCCCACAGAGCAACAGGTCATGACTGAAGCTCGCCGCACAGCGCTACCGACTTTTTAATTCTACCTGAACTCAAGTTGGTTGCACTTTTTTCTTTTTCAGAAACCTCTCCTGTTTCCAGATGTTTTATATTTTGCTATTTTTCATCAAAGCAGAAGTTATGCACCTTTATTATGGCACAACCCTCTAAAACAGGGCGTTTTATATGACGTAAATACTCTGTTGTTATGAAGTAAAGACGGTACTTGTGTTTTTGGTAATCCATATTATAGAACGCCTAAAGATTAGAGTCATGAATTGTCACTGGGCTATTTATCTGGGCACAGACTAACAGCGATTGTCATTTAAATAAATACCAAAACCAACTTCAGGCCATATTTTTATAAAAGTCACATACAGTAAACTCTTAACACCTCAGTGTTGGTTTTCATCAGATGCAAAAATGGTCACATCTAGCCCTTGCGTACTCAAAACCAGGCTCTTAGCCTGAACAAAATTGTTCTCAAGGGAGCTTTTCAGCTGGAAAGGATGCAACATATATTATCCATACCTTGGAAAAATCTGCAGAATAACCATGTTCCACATTTTAGGAAAACACTGCACAGCTAATGTTTTAATTCTGATTTTGCTTAATTTCTAACGATCCTACTTGTCAGAGCCTCAAAGAAGATGAAACCCCAAACAAAGCCAAGCTGACTCCCTGATAGGCTGCGGGCCCCATTACCAGTGCCCTCGGTGATCACGTTATTGATAACTGTGCCTATAAATGTTTGTGTTTGGTTTACAGCACTCAACCTCATTCCAGAGAAGACAAGCAACTTTAGTCAATAGTTGACTGTGTTTGAGGCTGAACAGGGAGTGGGCACCTCTTGAAATGAGTTTGCAGAAGCAACAATTCTCTATAAGCCAAAATACTGTCAAAACATAATGGTTGTATTTAGAAGGTAACCATAAATGTTGTTTGCCTAAGTGATCACTGCACAAACAGGAAAGGCTTGTGTCACGAAGAGGTTTGCAAAACAAACTTCTTTGATCTTGGCTTTGACTTCTGACGTTTGAACGATGAAACGTAAGGCTGTGCCTAACTTGTAGACTTTTATAGCTCTCATAAATGCCTCTATGTGTCTTATTTTCTTTTTAATTAGCACTGTATTGGGGCTTCTGATAAAAGAAACAATAAGACCCTGCTGCCACTTTTTATTCCCATGCCTAATCAAGAGCAATAGAAATGTGGTATAAAACCCATCATTTGGAGCACTGTGTGCTAATGTGCCAGCCAGGAACCTGGTTGTTCCAGATGCTCTGGTATTTTACTGTCTTATGAAAGCCATTTCAAGTTAGTTTTCCATAGCGCAGTTTATGGCATATTTTTATTAGAAACCAGAAATGGATGCTTCCCAAAATAAGTTTAGTAAAGATGGTTGTGTGTTGTCGTGCATGCATGTTTCGGTGGTCTATGTAGGCAAGTGTATGAATACAGTTATCAACTGTGGGAAGAAATCAGATCACCTTACCTTTCTGCTGGGCTGTCTACGTCGATGTACGAAATTAGTGGCGGTGACGAAAGGGTCTCAGTGGCAAAAACACTGCCTTGGAGCTGAATCCCAAAGCCTACGATAGGGTCTGCCGTCAGCACCACCTCAGTGCTCTCCGTGTGAACCACCTGACCAGCTAGACCCACAGTACTTGATGCCAGGGACACTACGGGAAACAGAACACGAGAGAAGAGTCTTTTGGCAAATGGCAAACAGAATAATGCAAGTTTTCAAAAACCAACATACATTTCTCAATACAGGCTTGCCAGGATCTATTGCATCAACAAGTAAAAGCGCAACACCACCATTAGAAACAGAACATGCATTGGCAATGCCAATAGGTCTGGCTTTAAAGGAATGTTGCATATTAACGTGAAGCATTGCAAAAATAATTGCATGGGAATAGGTATGTATTTCCATGGAAGCAAAGAACTGTTGAATAATATTGCTGTAGGTTAAAAGGTCAAGTGACAGCTGCAGTGTCAAGCCAGACCTAAACATCCATGTAGGTTAATGACTGCCCTCCTCCCATCTGTGCTGCGCTAGAGGAAAACACCATACATTATCTAGTTATCTAAGACACTTTAATAGCATTACAATGTCATGTGTGTATGTCCTTGAACGTTCAGGATGAGGCAGCTGGATAAATAAACAGAATAGTCACAGCTGTGTGGGCAAGCACTTCCTGTGTAGAAATTCTGCTCAATCTAAACTTGTACTTCTGCAGTTGCAAATCCTGAGACTCCCAAAATCATAGGGTTTGCAACAGCAAAATGGCATTGCACAATGTACTAACCCCTTTTTTTGGTCGAAAATGCCTTTTGAAATTGTAAAAATTGTTTCCAACTCATTCCGAATTGCACATAAGTGATGAAACAAGGAAGTCCCCTCCTGACTGTGAATTGGAATGAGCAGTATCAATAGTTTGCAACTGTAATTGTTGTCCCAAAACATTGGAATTTATCAACTTAAAGAAGGTCGTAAGCCATTTTGGATAGCTTTCTCTTTGGAAATTGTGTTGGGAAACACTTTTATTTAAGTAGGACCGGCTCCTCTATGGAACACAGGAGGTAAAATGTTTCCAGTTGGGGGATACACACGCAGGGATAGAAATCTGCGCACAGGGATAGTGGTCTGCTGTCCTTGCAACTACTGTGTTTGTAGCCGGTCACAGGGGCTCAAAAATTGCTTTCCACCTAATATTCATTAGGCAGGTGGTTCTATAACCCTACTTGGAGTGGAGATTTTATGGGGCTAACTATCAGCAGATATATCCCATCACAAAATCACTGACAGGTTGCAAAATGTCACTGTGTGATTTCAAATCACTATTTGCAACCTATTTGTCCGCACATCTGGCCATTAGTGAATGGACGCATGTGATAGATTATCAGCGCTGGATTAGCATCTCATGTTTGAAATGCTTTCGCTACAATAAAAATGTTCACTGTAAATGATAAGGCAGCTTCCAGGAGCAAGATACACTTCTCATCAAACACTAGGGATAGAGAAAAATCTTGCACCATAAGACAGTGATTTTGCATTTGCATTCCATACTCCTTTTTGTGTGGAGCAACACTGAAGTTTGCACAGAGCTGCTGGGCACTGTTGGCCCATCATTGCATTCTATTTCTAGCAACAAACGCGAGCAAATGGCTTTGCCTATATTAAGGGTAATATGATTAGTAATAATGTCTGAAGAAGCCCTTCTTCCAAACATGAAATTGTAAGAACAGATAGCTGAAGGACATAGGAACACTGGTGAGTAGGACTGTAGATAGGAACCTAGAGGATCAGCTGCATGCGGCCGCAGGCAGAACAGGCACATCAATTCCAGAGAAGCAGGAATGGCATCACTGCAAGGAAACCTATGTCACTTGTTCAATCTGTGCTTAGAGTAATCAGTCTAGATAATGCTCCGCCACAAATGGAAGCTCATCACATGCGGATAATAGCATGCAGAATGAGCTACCTGCCTTCGGGGAGGAATGCCACCATGAAGGCATTAATTAGAAATATGGATAGGACTCGGGTACTGAATGACTAGTGGTTTTGTGACCGACAGCTCCCTAATGTCTGCATGGTCAAGAACAGAGAATAGGCCACATCAAAACCATTTCTCTGAACTTACTCATGAGATTCAGCAACCGTTCAGGATTTCAAACAGGAATGCCGCTAACAGCGTTCAAAGAAATGAGAATTCTTTCTACTCTACTACAATAGTGACAGGTTATAAAGAATATATAGTATATGTTGCAGTGGCTTTATTGTGTCATAGCAAATATCAATACAGCTGTATCTCAATTCTACTTATCGATTTGGAACTCCAACCCACAGTTCATTCAAAATTCTATTACCTATTTGACAATTTATAAAGTAAGTGGACAACACAAAAGTGGTGAATGGAAACGTTTGACTCAATATGCAGCTCTGGCCAGCAATGGGAAATTATCATAAGTGTATTCCATTGCATTGGAATCCATTCCATCCTTTTAGTGTTGTCTAAGTGAGTCACTAAGTGACATTGGTATGCCTAGATCTGGGTCCACGCCTTGGCTCCATAGGGCCGCAGCTCAATGGTGGCGCCCAATAAAGCTGAACATGTTTGGGTTTGCCTGTGTTCCTGCTTTTAGGAGATATGGCCTTACAGTTTGGAGTGGACTATGGTTAATTTGCATATGGTCATTACTAGTGGGTCACATTCATTCTCATGGGTCACTACCATCTATCTATCCCTTTAGTACTTTCCAAACAGAGCATAATTTGTCATATTAATTATAGTTTAAAATGTCATCTTTTCCTGATTCATATTGTAGATTCTAGGGTTGATCAGGTCTACTAATCTGATTTCACTACAGTCAGAATAAACATGTTAGTGTGTACTATCATGTGAAAACTGCCCACTGCTCAAGAGTATGGCTCTCATTGCACGCAGACACACTTTCATGAAAGCACTACAGCACTATTGCATTAGAACACTTGAAATAGCCATTTGGAGGGATCTACAAATGCTATACATTTAGCTTGAAGATATATCTCGAGTCATAGCAACGGCAGCTACAGAGATGCGTTTTTCCCATTTCAAATTTACCAAAGATAGAAGACAAGTCGTTCTTTGTGAGAGTGTGCTTGCCGCAGGTACAGTTGTGTACATCATACATATAAGTAACACAGTGTAACCTTTATGAGGTTTATAATTATTCTGAAAAGTGTGAACCTTTTACTCTGATAAGTGTAATGCAATGTTCTCAGATGAGGCTTGGTTAATAAGCGTTCTTCTGTAGTGAACAGTTGTTAGAACTCTGAACTACTTGGACTAAACCTGGGTGTGTGGCTTGAGGACAGCACAGATAATGGTTGGCAACCTAAAGGCTGAGTAGATGGAATATTCAAGGTGACTGGCAGGAGGGATCTGTCCAGCAACATTTTGAAGACAGGCTTAACTCTTCCGAAATATGCCACAAATTGATCAATCACATTACCGAGGGAATTTCTTAGGTGAAACCTATTATTGTATTTACAGGTTGATGCTATCTCCTGAAATAAAATGTTGTACTTCAGAGGATTACTGACCGAGAAGAGGTCTGGCATTTAATGTTTAACCTTGGTGCTACATAATAAGAACATATATCCATGTGATACACTTGGGAAAGCTATTCCTTCTACGAAACGTGCACTTCTGAAGGTATGGCTATATAAAGTATTTAAAGCCCAATATTTATTCCCACTTCATGGATGAGTAAGCGTTCCCCCATCAACAGCTGACATTAGGTTTTCTACAGAATCATGTAGCTGGACATGACAAGTAAAGCACAGAGGTATGCTAAAATAAATTGCTCACTAGGAGACCAAGGCTCTAGTTCATAAAGCTTGTTTTCATCAGTAGGTGTGCGTAGGGATAAGCAACACCTACTGATGTGGACGTCAGTTATGGGCAACCAGGAATAGCAGTTGTTACCCATGACCTCCCCGTTGAAATTTGGGGTCTGCCCCTACTCGTGAAGAAATGTTCAGGAACAGAAAGTAATTAGGACTTAGAGAACTCTAATCACTCCATGTAGTTTCTACTTCTTGCCTATAGCCTATCACCTGAGCTACTAGAAACTGAGTTTTTTAAGGGAGGATGTGTGTGTCAAAGTTTCAACTCTGTGGCTGGCAAAGAGTTGTGCTGTCACTTTAGAAAACACCTGTTATTTCGTTGAATAGATATCCATGGCTATTCACAAAAATATCTTGGTGAATCAACCCCTATGGTTTTAATATTCTGGTCCATGGTCTTAAGGCATATTAAAAAAATATGTTGCCTGCAGTTCTCATTCAGTAAAATGAAAAAAAAATGGCTGGATTTTAATATGGTTCTACACTACTCAAGCCGATCGTTTGATGGATGTTCATTAACTTTAACATGTGGACTACCAACCTGCAAGTACATAAAGCCTCCCTCCTCCTACTATATTTGCAATCGCAAAACTAAACCGTTCTAGCTGAATTTCTGTGAGCAACAGGTTGTAGCAGGGAGGCATGTTTCAAAAACAGGCATCATTACGTACACCAATGGGGAAACGTTCATTTTCTGAAAGATTTGTGGCAGGAGTTGTATGAAACCCCATCAACAAAGGTGCTGATTAATGGCGAGCTATTGAATAGCTTCCCAATATCCAGGAGATCCAGACAAAGCTGTCTTATCCTCCACACTGCTTTCCATTTACTTTATTGAGCCATTTCCCAGTTGTTTCTGATGGACTCACAAATTTGCAGATTTGAGGCTAGATGCAAAGGCATAAAACTGCCCTTAATGCACATGATATAGTTGTGTACTCTCAGGACCCTGAAATGATATTCCAATTTAGAATAAAACACTATTATATTTTTAGAAGGTTTTGGGACAGAAGATGAATGAGCCAAATCAAGATCAATGGAACCACAAGAGAACAACTCAAATCAGCCACAAGACATCCAGATGTCTTGAAAACGAGAAGATCTGTTTAACATAAATGAAAGTCTTATCAACCCACTCAAACAGCGAGATGAAAAATGTGCATTGACAATTTTAAGTACAGAGAAATGAATGCAGGAGCATGAAAAACATTATCAGTTAAACTGGCCAAATGAATTCAATAATTTAACGGAATTATCTGTTTGCCAAAGGGGAACTGGATGTGATCCTTTGTCAACTATCTGGTTATAATATTAGGCCATCAACCATGAAAAGTTAAAATGTGTGTTACTTTCTTGATGGTGTTATGGTTTCAGTAGACATTAATTTGAATCTTGACTCAGAATAATGTTGGTGAAATTCACAATGTTCCTTTGTAAAGAGTAAGACTTAAGATTCTGTATCCGTCGTTAAGGATATAACAAATATCTGGGGTTTCCCAGGTTTGTCCTTTCAGCATTCTTGACCTTGGTATCATTACCAAAAATAAGTGTGTGAGGTATTCTCAGAAAGTGGGCATGAGACTGTTTAGCCTCTAAATATGGAAGATGTAGTGTTGTACAGTCCATACTGCCTTGAATACAAAACATATCTAAGAACTATTTGAGGTCCGGTACATTGGAATATACCAATATATGTAGTACCTAAAAGTCTTGGAAGTTCTTTTTCACAAGTTACTACAAGTAACTACATTTAATACTGACTTAAAACATGCAAAATGGAAAGAAATCCTAAGATTATGTGACGATGCAAATTGACAGGTTTCCGTCCGCTGACCTAGTGGGAAACTCGAAATGACTCCAGCAGGGAGTTTGTCGCGTAGGCGGCAGCCACCCTGTCGGAAGTTTGGTGGACAGACTTTCCCGTCCTCCAAACTCATAATCACCCCCAAAGTCCTTATGTATGCAAATAAAGCAGAATACAAAAAACACTAATCAGACTTCACTTAAACCTCCCTCCCATCCCCTGCCTGTTCATGTACATAGGACCATGAACTGACTTATACAGAACTCATTCGCAGCATAATGAAGACATTATATCAGTATATCATAGAAAAAGAAGTGTACTGAAGTAGAAATCTAATTATTTTTCAAAATAAAAATGCTTTTGAGGAACAATTTTTCGAAAGTTTTTTAAAATAACAACAAAAATGCTTGAGCTACTATGCCTGGTGCAGATTCTTCCTTCCCACTAAGGTATTACAAACTGATAATATACCTGACTGGATTCAGAATAGAACCGTGCTTTCCCAATAAAAGGGTAACAAGCATTAGAACTTACATGAACTCTTGAAGTCCTTCTTTTTCATTCTCCTTCGCATCAGTGTCCCACGTGGGCTTGTTGGGTAGAGGTTGCGAGGTAAAGTCCCCATGTTCAGTGAACTCAGGCTGTATGCGCTCATAGAGGTAGGCGAAAAAGATGAGGACACCAAGGCTGCTGTAAAACAGAAACATATAGTACACCATACCTCCATTTAAAGTGAGCAACACAGTGCATGCAAACTTTGCACAACTAGAGTCCTCCCACAAAAAACATCTTTAAAAGTGTATCGCAAAAAAATACAAACTATACTATAAAACCAAAACAGCAAGTGTATCACAAAATTAATGGTGTGCCCTTTCAAGTGTTATTCAACAAATATGTTTCTGCCCTAGACCTTCCAGACACAAAACAATCAATACTAAAATACATGCCACATCTCATGTAAGGCAATATTCTTTTGTTGTGTTTCGGAACTGTGACGCAGTCTGCATACTGATGAAAAAGTTAACCAATGAGATCTCTGTATTAAATGGTGTTTGGGATATCCTTAAATCAATGAAAATGGGCATGCAATGTCACACAACATCATGAAGAGACAACACAGAAAGAGGAGAAAGAAAGAGATAGAAAGGATGTAAGAAAATGCCCAAATGCAGCCCGCTAGTGATCATATTTTAGGAAGTAGTGTAGCAGCTAAAAATGATTTGCAGTGTATTGTGTAAATGGGAGTACCAATATACTATTACAATAGAGAGATTAGACCCAACAGCCTTATTAAATGTAGAATTTTTTTCTTCATTGTATTTGTGGCACAAATCAGAGAAGATGTTAAGGGTGGTGAAAGCAAGGGAAATTCACTATTCCTCGCATTGGTATTTGTCATTCATTTTAATATTCACCCATAAATATGATGGCCTATGTATTACGAAACAAGAAAACATTTGTGAATCCTGCTGGGAACTAAGTAAATGGTCTTGAAAAGAGCCAAAGGAGGATTTCATCAGTGCCGCCACTCTTCATTTGTGGTGGCACTGTGATGAACGATACTACAAAATGTGGGTGAGGGTCATTTTATCTAGTGAAATGGGTTACTTCTTTGTCTCTTTGTGAGACTCATTACTTGGCTCCCAGCAGGGTGCCCTAGATTGTTTTTGTTTTGTGATAAAACTTTGAAGAATGTCTTAGAGGACTCTTTGTTTTCCTTTCATTCTATATGATGTGTATAAAAATGCCCAATGTATTATGTCAACAGGTGCTGTGTGTGGATGATGTTCCTTTTGGTGTAGGGAATGTCAATCCTTGTCAAGCAATGTTCACCTGTCACCACCAACATGGGACTCTTCTCTCTGCTACTGGAGTGATGCTTTTAAGCCCCTTTTACCCGAAAATACAATCTATTTAATGATTTGCAGTGTATGAGCATGGTCAGATTAGCTGACAGAACCCATATTGCTGGATTTAATTTTTGACAGGGTACATGTTAAGTGGTGATTGCATTCTAGTTTGATTTCCCATCTAAGGTTTATTACGTAGTGAATGCCTTTCCATTGTTGTGTGGGTATTTTACAAAGTTATCTTTATCTCTCTAACGAGGATTTTCTCAATACTCACCCTGAAACGATTTGGGTGATATAAAATGAAAAACGGGGCCCATAGCAGAACAAATGGTCCCAGGTTTGCCCATGAGAGCAACAGTGCATCATCTGTGCAAGTATCATGCTACCTCACCTTGTTCTCTACACCAAGATCACTTGCACAGTATTGTTTGAAGGAAAGGCAACCTGAAATCAACACAGAAAACTGTTCTCACAGCTAGTGAAGGCAACGGCTGCTCAGTCCAAGATCCTCGCTGTTATAAGATAACAATAAATATAGCGGAGGAAGACGATGGCTAAGGTGGACCCTAAACACTAACATCTATATAATGAAGCATAATCATCTTCTGGGGGTATTGAAAATGGGGGAAATGCCACAAACAAGCCAACTTCTAAGCTCTACCTTCCTTCTTCCAGATCTGGAGGTTGAGCAGATTATGTAGTAAAAGAACCTGTGGAGTCATGTGAGTGGTATTTGAGAAAGATATAATAAAGTCCATACAATATGAGAGAGCAATTAATATGTGCCAATCAACAAATACATATTGAAATAAATTTCGCAGAATATATATAAAACTTCACATTTGTATAAAGAGGTAAGTAAATATATTTGTGATTCTGAAGGGTTTATAGTGATGGACTGTCCAATGACATTTAAGATTGTTATAAAGAACCAATTTAGAAGGATTAGATAATGGTAGCATCTTTCATTCCAGTGATCACATCAATGGCTTCACGTTTGATCTTATGTTTTGTTGTCACAATAATCCATCCATGATCTAATAAAAACATGTTTTTCACAATTGGAAACCTTATCACGTCCTCATATTGCATATTTCATTACTACTCCCTCATGATGCTCAGCTCTTCATGTGTTTAAAATAACTTAACTTTGGTATTAGGTTCTCTTGTATGTAATAGTTATATGTAAACATTTCTGAAAGAGATATCTTATCTATTGAAACTATAAATTGTTGTGCCGTTAATATACACCAACTGACTAGCTAAATTCAGTAGAAAGATAAGAATATTTAAAAAAATTATTTGTAGAATGAAAATGTTGCTGAACATACCTCTGCCCAGCCCCTAAATTGTATTGCATCCTATGCCCTGTTGATGGTATAGGGACACAAATATAACTAACATTTCCAGGACAAGACTGGCAACTCAAGAGAAGCCTACAGTTCTGGATGATTGTTTTGGCAAGGGAGGACTATCTGGTGGAGCATGAAGGGGATTAGCATGTTGTTTTTGGCAAGGAATATGTTAGATCATTTTTATTAATTCAGAAAGTTAGGACAGCATAGCCCAACAGAACACATGCCAGCCTGGCCTAAGACATAATAATATCTATAAAGAAGAAATAGTACGAGAGAACTTATCATTGTGTTTCCATAAACATTTTAAGATGCCTTGGGGATTGTTTTTAAAATGATTACAAGGCTTTTGACAGACGATTTAATTCCAGAAGGGCAGCAACTTCAAAAATAAAATCAAGCTAGTTAAGTATTTAATGATTCTAGTGCCACCTACCTAAACTAGATTTCAATACTCAATTATACTTTGAAGTAGTTATGTATTATTGCCCTTGATTTGGCATTCCCTGTACTGTAACATAGTTGTTCCTCGCTGTTGTGCCCAGTAGTTAAAATTTAGCAATAAACATGCCCCAAATAGCAAGATATTTTTTGTTTGAACTCTCTCGTCTCCTACTGTCAAATTAGTAAATGGCAGCTTGAAAATCGGCATTTTTGTATGTGGTTGCATATTTTGTGTAACTTTACCTCATCACTCACAAGGAAGAGGGTGCCATATAGCACTCAACAACAAAAGGGAGCAAAAAGGGAGCAAAATGGGAGGTTGTGATAATAAAAATGAAGTGAAAGTTCTTGTTTTGAAGTGAAAGCCAAATTGCAAGGTACTCAGTGAACACTGAATATTGGTAACTTTGTTTTCAAGTAATATGCAATGGTCATGAGAAAACAAACAGCAGCTTCCCCTAACCTATGCACTGTATTACCTTGATATTTATCAATTTCTAAAATAGCATGAACAACCAGATGCTTTGCTATCTATATACTCGTCTCTACTTTTTAAGGCGTTCACTGATGGAGGCACCCTCCCTGGGACTTGACAGAGTGATAGATGCATGATACACAAAGCGTAAATGCAGTGAAATGAGAAAAGCATGAGAGGAAGCAAAGGAAAAGTCAGGAGGAAGAAGCGTGGAACATTACGAAGGTTTTTTGGAGCAGGTGGTTGCTGGCATTTCGAGGCGGGCTTCCTGCCATGCTCGGGGTGGTGGTAGGTGTTATAATGCTGGTAGGTGTGGCGGCTGCTGTGGTGGTTGGATCGGGAGTCCCAGGTAAGTTGCCTGTTGCTTCTCTGAACTTTCACTGCCCGCATGAAGGGATGGCGGGGGATCACAGGAAATCGGAAAATAGAAAGGACCAGGAAAAAAGGGAGAGGTAACTGAATTTTACAAAGGAGAGAAAAAGGCAACGGAGATAAAAGCATTTCGTGTGGAAAAGAAAAGCACCCTTGTCCAGCCCATTTTCTCTTTTTTTTTTTATTTGCACTCAGTATTGCCAAAACCCCAAAAGCATATTAGGGAAAGAAATAATATATTTAGGTACCTCTAACAGATGTAAAAATCCGATCAATAATTAAGGAAATTTGGAATAAGCTGCAATTCTATTTAAAAAAACATGGAACCTACAGACAGCTTTCATTTGGGAACCATCGACCAACTTATGAGTGCAATTAAGATTTGTTTTGAACCACTTTTCTAATCACTTAAATAAACCCTACATGACTGTGAAGAAAGGGGGGTTAGATGTGGGTTATTAAATTCGAAACGGTACGGTCTAGGATTTCAACCGGGTATCCTAAATGTAAATAAATTCTTAAACTACATCAGTTAATATATTTTATGCTAATACTTTCCATACCCGGTCGTACATGAGACCTTGCATCTTCGACCACCAGCATTTACAAACTCCTAAAGCACTCTGGTTGCACCTTGGAAGGAGGCAGGAAACTGTCAGTGACTACATTTTTTTAACAGTTCTGTTGACTTAGTGCTTTGCCTGGAAGATAGTGCACTATGAAGAACAGCCGCTTGCTGTGTTCCAGCCATAATTTTACAAGCTCTGGATGCTGCTATCCCCAGTATACACGGGAAGTATCCTGTTGGATAACATTCCCTACACCTTCAACTGCCTGCTTTACAACAGAGTCCACTTGATCTGGGGGACAAAGGATATTGAATCGGCAACGTTCAATTTCCAACATACATGGATCCATTTGCTGTGCATTTTAGCAGGCTGTGCAGGGTCAAATCTGGGGCAACGATGAGAGGGGAAACAGCAAGTGCTCGTATATGTACGAATACTGCAGCAGACATGCTGCTGTGGTTTTTTTTAGACACAACTGCTTCACATTGCAGGAGACGTGGTTTCAGTTTTGCTCTTAGGGGCATAGGCCAATAGTTATGCATGCACGGTGTTGTTAACTAAAAAGACCTAACTGCCTAAAGATATCACAAGATTGGAGCCAGTTGGCAGCAGAGCCATATCATAGGAAGGACTTTACTACTAAGTTACTCAGAATGTGACCAAAGTCTCTGTCAATCAACAATTCAAACTCAGATTTCCTGACTGAGCAAGTTAAAGAACTGAGATTTTTTTTAAATAAAATTAGGTGTAAATCATAGGAACTGCTTTCTGAGCTGCTACCTCAAACATAAAGGTAAAAAGAAAGTAATTGGCCAAAGCAGGAGAACAAAAACGAGTTAAATCAAAGAGCTGACAAGGTAGAGACCTTTAAAATAGCTGCAAAAGAGCAAGGAGTTCAATGGCCTGTGACTGTCTTCAAAAGGACGCAATACTACGTAAACTACTAAAGCTGTGGTAAGAGTTCAGCAAAACTGGTCAGAGTTATTATTTGCATCCTGGATATGTGAGTCAGCTGTAAGACAGTGTGTCAAATGCCCATCACCACCAGTAGAGGGCGACAAGTCTGTTCCGGTTGAGATACCTAAGAAGCAAGGAAGTAAATGGAGGACCACTAAGAAGAACAGGGTCTGGGAGCGCTCTCTGATGGACGCAAAAATTCACATAATTATTGAGTTACAACTGAGGGACACTTCAATTGCCAAAGAGGGCACTACAGAGTCTGTATCCTAAAGCTGCATCATCCAAACAAATCTAAGCCTTTTTCACACAGAGTCACGGATAACACTGCTTACGAGTGACTTCTTTATTCTGCTTTTCTTTAACTTTTAAAGCACTCATTATATGTCACTGGACTGACCCACTGGCTGTCCTTCTCCGAAAGCTTGCTGACGTAATGCACTTTATTCATTTTAAAACCCTTCAAAAGACCTGTCTGGTCTCCCAAACTACTTTTTGACCCATCTAACCACCTGCTGCGGTTGGGATGGGTTACACTTGGTGCTGTTGCCTTAAAAGCATTGAGGTTACCTAGCAATGCAAACTCAGTGGCTAACACGAATTGCAATAACGTGCAAAAGCCACTGAACCTCTTCAGAAACATTCAGTAATCTGTGGGATCCATTATGGCTGGGTTCTCCATGTTTTTGCAAGTGGCTAAGAAAAAAAGAAGCTGTTCAACAAAACATGATTCGCTTACTCAGGATTTAAAGTTTACTTGTTGAAGAAAGGAAAAGGGGCATACTTGATATCTTGTTTCTTAACCTGCTTCGACACACAAGCCGAGATCAATCTAGGATCTTTCTAAACCTCGACTGTCAAGCATACCTTGAAATATTTTGGCATGTGTGCCTACCAGAATTCCCAGAAGGAAGGGTTCTCGCTCTCCACCAGGAGCCCCCGCACCATGTCACATCTAATCACATCTTTCAAAGAAGGCAGCTGCAATATTGTGACAACATTTTTGTTCAGTACGGATTCTTTACCAGCGGACACAGCAAAAATAAGAATGAACAGGGAAAAGGCACATTATGTGCAAATAACTCCAAAACTCGTGTCCACAAGCCCGGCCATGTTATAAACGTGTGAATGGCCTTCCAGTGCTACAAGGACTTTAAACTTTTATTGTTGTCAAAAGACATGTGGGGCCAACAGACTTCTGGTGCAAACTCCAGCCATGAATGAGTGGCTACACCTCTTTTGTGTATCCATCATGTTTCATCCAGTCTTCATATAATATTGTTGCGTACTAGACACAGTGAGCTTTGCAGGTTACCAGCTGCGTATTGTTTCTACTGGCTCAAAATTCTGGACACAAAGAAAGATCTACATCTTAAATAAAATACCAACTGACACCTAAGGAGATAAATACTTTAACTGTCATAGACCTTAGGTCGCCAAGAAGGCGCATAGGGTATCTTATGTATCCTGGGATCTAGCTTCAGAAGCATCAAATAAATTTGTGGCGTAGAAAGGACAAAGAAACCTCACATTTTGGTCCTCTTACCATGATCCGCTCCTTTCAGAGCCAAGCGGGTTTGGTGGTGGGGAAGGATTTCTAGTTTGACATGTTCAGAAGAGCTGGCTAGCAGCTGCGTTGCCTCTGCTAAGGTACAATATTCCATGCTGGTGCCATCAATAGACAGGATGTGATCTCCAACATGCAGTGCTCCGCATCTGTAGTAAAGGGTAAAATCATTTCTTATCAATTAGGAGACGCTTTACTTATGTTGTTCAACTATCTTTTTCATTACATGATTATGATGTCGCCAATTTCGCATGTAGACAGAGGATAAACCCCTATTCAAATTAAATGTTATTTTATTCATTCATTCATTTACTAGCAGTTTTCTATTGTGTGGACATGATCCAGTAAGTGGCAAAGTGCTTTACAAAGGACTAGTTTTACAAAATCAAAAGAATAGAGTACACAGGTGAAACATCATAGGGAAAAGAAAGGGCTCATGTTGTCATAACACGAGCATCGGAGCATTTGCTTCTCTGGTCATGTGAGGAAAGTTACTCAGGGGTATTATTTGAGCATGTATATATTTCAGTGAAGATATTTCAGATAGCACATAGATGCGTCAAATCCCTGTGAACAGCTCTGCCACCACCATTACTTAACCATTATTACTTCTGATCTCTGAAAAGTACGTTTACAAGGAGTATTTTATAGGTTTAGATTGTATAGAATAGCTGTCATGATCAGTCACTATCTATGAACATACTGCATCCTCAAGCTTTCAAAAAAGATGGTTAAAATGAACGCACAATGACGAGTTACTGGGGTCAAAGGTTATGCCATAAAATATACTGGTGCCTCTCAGCGCTATAAATGAGCCAGATCTTCAGCATGTGCATTGACCCCCTAAGTTACCTTGCCGATATTATATTCTAGAAATTGCTCAGTGAACAGAGATCTCTGCAGCAGGTAGCTTACCCCTCAAGATGTTTGGAACCGCATTCTGTCTGTGACCAACTATATAAAACAGACCAGATTTACTATCACATTGTACTTGTCAATTTCTTTGGCGCATTTTTTTTTTAAAACTAAGAGTAACCTGTCAGTATCTGCTGTTCCTGACCCCGCCCCTCGTGACTCCACTCTCTTTCTGCTCTCATCACTTGACTCCACGTGTGTGGCTACTGGGGTGATGTTTTTTTCATTTCCATTACTGTGCCCCTAGAATTTTGGTAAAGTGATACCAATGGGAGATGCGCTACTAACAATTATAAATTCGGAGTTTCGATGTCGAGGAGCGAGCCCGGAAGTGATGACTCCGAGTTGATAAAGCACATGCAACAGGCCGTCAGGTGGACAACATGCGGAGTATGAGTGGGAACAACAAATGAGTCACCTTACCAACGAGAAATCAGCCCTGTGGGCCTGTTCCACCCACCTGTCTGCAATACTTGCAGCCTTGATCTTGTCGATGATAATGACTTGTTTGTTACAGTACATGGAGGTAGAAAGTGCAACACCAAGGCAGGAACCGGTGGTTTTGGCAACTTCAACAAGCAGCGGTCCGGACGCCGTCGATACGGTATCTGCACAGCAAGAAGCAAAGAGAAAAAAAACTCTCAAAAAACATATAAGGATAATAAAATGAAAAGTAGTCACTGGGCATAGAGTAGGGCATCTCAGCAAACGGACATATTTGGTCCCTGCGTCCCTCAAGCCGGACTCATTCACCGCGTTTCTTGTGTATCTAGGCAACAGAGCCGAGGGCGGCGCCTACGCGAACCCTTCCTGCCGAGTCACCGTCACCCCTCCGAGGTATCTCGCCGTCAATTTATTTTTAACAAAGCGAAATCTAGAACATTGGCAAACATTTACCACGCATTTAGAGGAGGGACTGTCAGGAGGCGCGATGTGCACTTAATTCGGGAGAACCCCAGAAAAACACAACTTCTAAAGACACCGCCGCTCCATCTCTCCAGACCTTTTCCAATTTATTTGGGGAATTTGACTTTCTGAAAACCCTCAGACCCTCAACATGCAAAGGCAATGCACAGCACGAGGGGCGAGGTGTGAGTCGAGGCTCAAGTGGAATTTCGTGTTAAGGTAAAAGGCGAAGCACGCAAATAGCAATAATGCAAAAAAATCAATTTAGCACGAGTTATTAGTTTAGCCGTCTGGCAATGATGAAGCAAACTTTTCTTCAAAAAAAACATTTAAACTCTTTTTATAATATGGAGAGTAAGTAGCAAACTGATTTTCACTAAAAGCACAATGGGATTACTTCCTTTCTATGTGACACAAACATAAAACTTGGCTTAAAATATCAACATGCTCAATTTTTCCCCAGTGAAATATATTTAGGTAACATGGCTCATCAGCAACACTGCACCGTTCTATAACCCCTTCGCTGCCAGGCGTTTTCCCCTCCTGTGCCGAGCCTTTTTTTGGGCTATTTGGGGCAGTTCGCGCTTAGGCCCTCATAACTTTTTGTTCACATAAGCTACCCACGCCAAATTTGCGTCCTTTTTTTACAACATCCTAGGGATTCTAGAGGTACCCAGACTTTGTGGGTTCCCCAGAAGGAGGCCAAGAAATTAGCCAAAATACAGTGAAAATTTCGTTTTTTTAAAAAAAATGGGAAAAAGGGGCTGCAGAAGGAGGTTTGTAGTTTTTTCCCTGGGAATGGCATCAACAAAGGGTTTGCGGTGCTAAAATCACCAGCTTCCCAGTTTTCAGGAACAGGCAGACTTGAATCAGAAAACCCAATTTCTCAACACAATTTTGGCATTTTACTGGGACATACCCCATTTTTATGATTTTTTGTGCTTTCAGCCTCCTTCCAGTCAGTGACAGAAATGGGCATGAAACCAATGCTGGATCCCAGAAGCCGAAACATTTCTGAAAAGTAGACAAAATTCTGAATTCAGCAAGGGGTCATTTGTGTAGATCCTACAAGGGTTTCCTACAGAAAATAACAACTGAAAAAAATAAATATTGAAATTGAGGTAAAAAAACTGAAATTTTTCTCTACGTTTTACTCTGTAACTTCTTCCTGCAATGTCAGTTTTTGAAAGCAATATACCGTTATGTCTGCTGGACTCTTCTGGTTGGGGGGATATATAGGGCTTGTAGGTTCATCAAGAACTCTAGGTACCCAGAGCTAATAAATGACCTGCACCGGGTTTTCATTCTATACCGGGTATACAGCAATTCATTTGCTGAAATATAAAGAGTAAAAAATAGCTATCAAGAAAACCTTTGTATTTCCAAAATGGGCACAAGATAAGGTGTTGAGGAGCAGTGGTTATTTGCACCTCTCTGAATTCCGGGGTGCCCATACTAGCATGTGAATTACAGGACATTTCTCAAATAGACGTCTTTTTTACACATTCTCTTATATTTGGAAGGAAAAAATGTAGAGAAAGACAAGGGGCAACAACATTGTTTTTGCTATTCTATGTTCCCCCAAGTCTCCCGATAAAAATTATACCTCACTTGTGTGGGTAGGCCTAGCGCTCGCGAAAGGAAATGCCCCAAAACACAACGTGGACACATCCCATTTTTTGACAGAAAACAGAGGTGTTTTTTGCAAAGTGCCTACCTGTAGAAAGTTCTGGAATCTGAGAGGAGCCACAAATTTCCTTCCACCCAGCGTTCCCCCAAGTATCCCGATAAAAATGATACCTCACTTGTGTGGGTAGGCCTAGCGCCTGCGACAGGAAATGCCCCAAAACACAACGTGGACACATCCCATTTTTTGACAAAAAACAGAGGTGTTTTTTGCAAAGTGCCTACCTGTAGATTTTGGCCTCTAGCTCAGCCGGCACCTAGGGAAACCTAGCAAACCAGCACATTTCTGTAAACTAGACACCTAGGGGAATCCAGGATGGGGTGACTTGTGGGGCTCTGACCAGGTTCTGTTACCCAGAATCCTTTGCAAACCTCAAAATTTGGCCAATAAAACTTTTTCCTCTCATTTCGGTGACAGAAAGTTCTGGAATCCGAGAGAAGCCACAAATGTCCTTCCACCCAGCGTTCCCCCAAGTCTCCCGATAAAAATGGTACCTCACTTGTGTGGGTGGGCCTAGCACCCACGAAAGGAAATGGCCCAAAACACAACATGGACACATCACATTTTTTCAAAGAAAACAGAGGTGTTTTTTGCAAAGTGCCTACCTGTGGATTTTGGCCTCTAGCCAAAAGGGGGGGTAGAAATGGCCTAAAATAAATTTGCACCCCCCAACCCACCCCGGGGAGCGACCCTTGCCTACGGGGTCGCTCTCCTAGCGTGATGGCGCACCAAAAAAAAGATCCCCTGTGCCTAGTGGTTTCTGTCCCCCCTTGGGGGCAGATTCACCTAAAATCGGCCGATCTGCCCCCAAAGAGGGCAGAAATGGCCTAAATACAATTTCCCCCTCCAGGGGAGCGACCCTTGCCTAAGGGGACGCTCCCCATCTGTAAAACAATAATTAAAATAGGCTGATCTGCCCCCCTGGGGGGCAGAAATGGCCTAAAATAAATTTGCCCCCCACGGGAACAACCCTTGCCTAAGGGGTCGCTCCCCTTACGTGAAATTCACGAACAAAAAAAAAAACTCCCTGGTGTCTAGTGGTTTCTGTCCCCCTTGGGGGCAGATTGGCCTCATAAAAACAGGCCAATCTGCCCCTAAGGGGGGCAGAAATGGGCTAAATATAATTTGCCCCCTATGGGAGCGACCCTTGCCTAAAGGGTCGCTCCCCACCTCTAAAAAGAAAAAACTAAACAAAAACAAAACAAACACATTTTTTTTTATCCCTGGTGCCTAGAGGTTTCTGCCCCCCGGGGGCAGATCAGCCTAATTAAAATAGGCTGATCTGCCCCCCTGGGGGGCAGAAATGGCCTAAAATAAAATTTGCCCCCCATGGGAACGACCCTTGCCTAAGGGGTCGCTCTCCTTACTTGAAATTCACGAACAAAATAAAAACTCCCTGGTGTCTAGTTGTTTCTGTCCCCGGGGGGGGGGGGAGGCAGAAAAGGCCTTAAAAAAAAAAAAGCCCCCCTGGGAGTGACCCTCGCCCAAGGGGTCGCTCCCTCATGCCAGTTTCATTTTTGAAACAACATCCCTGGTGTCTAGTGGGCGTTTTGACAACGCAGAGAGAGACTTCAAAGGGAAGGAAATAACTTTCCTTCCCTTTGAAGCCTCTCTCGGCCTCCCCCACGTGATCGGAAGAGAAATGCAAAGCTGAGCTTCCAGCGCGATGGGAGGAGGCCCTGTGACAAACAGCGTGCGCTTGCACGCTGACGTCACAGGTGGGGTGGGGGGGGTCGGGGGTGGAAGGGGAAGGGCTTCCCCTTCAATCCCTGCCTTGGGGGTTGGGGGGAACCCCACAGAGGGAGCGCTAGCGCTCCCTCTGGGCTGTGTGCCCAGGACGTAATGGTTACATCCTGGGCACAGCAGCACTGTGCCGCAGGACGTAACCATTACGTCTGCGGCGCAGAAGGGGATATTAAACAATATTGAAACATGAATGTTTCTTGCATGGTACGCAAGTTAGTGCTTTAAATGGAAAAAAGAAAGTGCCGGTTAAATTGATTGGGGTGGGTCTTTAGCCTCTGGCAGGGGCTTGGCTGCGAGGCAGGCATTTAACAATATCAGCATTTTCTTCAATGTAAAGTGCTCTCGTGTCCTTAGTTCGGCTCATAGTTGCAGGGCATAATCATGGACGCCATTTAGGGGTCGCAGCTGAGACCCCTGGCTTGCCCTTTGCGACCCCTTGCACCGCCTTGCGACCCCTGGCCTCAGAGGTAGCAAAATCAGTACCAAGAAGAACACAGGGGCAGCTCGGCTGGTGCACCACTCTCCTCCTTTTCTGGCAATTTATTTTATTACACTAATAGTGAATAATATTACTTTATTCACTGTTAGTGTACTAAAAAATGAAGTACAATTAGCTGGAATATACCCTTCCCTAGTAGCTGAGGGTAAGTAAAAAATGCTTTTAAATGTATGTTGTGTGCATGCTAGCCGGTGAGAGTGTATTTATGCAAGAGTAATTGTCTGTATGTGTGAATGTGTGTGTATGTGTAAGTAGGTTGTGTGCGTGAGTGAAACGGAAGGTCAAATGGCATGTGATGTCATTTTTCGCTCCTAGAATTTTGGTGAAGTGATGTCCATGGGCAAAATTGGTATTTTTTGCAGTTTTATACACCGCAAATTTGGCTCGAGGGCATTAAAGTGTTGTAAATGAGAAGCAGAAGTTTTACAAGAAAGCATACTTTTTTGTTTCTATGGCACGGGGAGATTAAGTGATTTACCCAGAATCACAGGATGCAAGCTTATGCTGGGATTTCACTACAGCAGTCGATTCACCAAAATGCCAGGGGTAGCAGTAGTGACATCACATGACCTTTGACCCTGATGACATCACAGGAAGTAACATCATTTGACTGTGACCCTGGTGATTTTATGGGACATGATCATTGGCCCCGGTGTCATTAACGAAAGTGACATCACTGAAATTAAAACAAAAACTACAATAAGTGATTACGAAAAACAAGAGTACTATAAAAAAAAGTGTACTTTAGTTACAAACCACATATTGTGTAGGCAGCTGAGATGACGTGCCTGGTGCGAACGATTAAAAGTCCTCAGAATAGGCCAGACTTTAGGTAAGACTTACTGTCACTAAAATAGAAATAATATTTTTCTTCTGAGAAAATGAATCACATAGTGATGTGTGGTCAGTATTGTGACCATTGAGTAGGTGCAGGGTTACTTTTTTGTGATGAGATATTGAGTTGGGAGGGTGTATCCCTGTTGTACCTTGGTGGGGAGTGGTGGTTTCCCGGCTCCCTCCAAAAACAATCCTTACTGCCCTACAGAGCAGGAGAACCGTTTGAGTTCTGAAGGTTGCTCAAATGCTCTTTGTACAGAGTTACTGTTCTTAGTAGCCAATTTTGTGCAGATGCTTGTTTCAAATGTGGTTTCAAACTAGTTTAAAGAAATATTTCTCACAAAAGCTGCTCCCGGCTAAGTAGCCTCTAAATAGCACTCGTTGCAATTTATGCAAGTGCACTCGCACCCTGTATCACAAACAGGCTGTCTGTTTTCAACTGTGTTCACCCAAGTGGGCAAAGCTTGCCTAGAACCTATTATGGAAGCGCAACCTCCAGCAAACACTTTCAGTGAAAGAAACCAGGCTTCCACCCACAACACCAGTAACGTTTTGAAATGATTAAAATTCATCCTTCAACGTTGTGTGATTACAAGCAGAATTATAAAAAAAAAACACCGACTAACAAGGTTGTGTCTCTCCAAATCGTAGCTTCACAAAGACAACAAATAAGCCCAAGAAAACTGGATTTCATTTTCAATAAAGGAGTCGCAAGCAACCTGCAAGGGGTTGCAACTTGCAGTCCAGGGGTTGCAGCAGAGAGCTCTGGTGACCCCCTAAATGATGTCCATGGATTTCACCTCCCCATGCCAAAAAAACAAAAAAGTATGCTTTTATGTGATTCTCATGTGAAGCGCTTTAAAACCCTAGTGTCATGTTCGCTCTATATATATTTGCAAAAAATAACAACTGCGCACTGCACACATCAGCTGAACTTGGCCGAAGGGCGCTTGGCATTCTGACAGTCCATGGCGATTGTTTTCCAGTGCTGGGTTGTTGCTGCAGCCTTACACTCTAACTGACAGCGCAACAGTTTCAATTTCAGTAGCTCTAGCAGTAAGGCCACATCGCCTTATTCCTGTTGCGCTGTCAGTTAGAGTGTAAGGCTGCAGTAGCAGCCTAGCGCTGGACTGTACTCGCCATTGACTGTCAGAGCGTCTCACAGACACGTTCCGTCTGAAAGCGTGGTATTCAGCAGCACCTGCACTTGCCACAAGGAGTACCAATACTCCCTTGACACAAGGGGAAGTTCCATGCAAGTGTACTCCTCTGCCATACGTACCCAACTGCACGGAAATCTGTATCCTGACTTTATTTTGACCGTAGTGTCATGCTAATCTTGATTCTGCACAAAGCTCTAGGCCTGTGCCTGACAATGAGAAGTCCAGGTCTTGCCCTGTGGCACAGAGGAGTGTACCAGGTGTGCCCTCAGACTGCATAGAACACTATTGTCCTTCTTTTGGGTGTAGTACAAACTGCAGTGGTGTTAGCAGCATACCATATTTTGTGATTTGTAGTGTTAACATGCCTTTCTATCTCCATCAGTGACAGTGCGGACCAGGGTCGGCTTTAGTGCTGGTGGTGCCCGGCGTGACAATCTGTTTTGGTGACCCCGTAATGACCTCCTTCACCATGGATTTCTTCATTACCACCCTCCGGCAGGGCACCTCCTCTCTTCTAGCCCCTTCTTTCAAATGCATTTTGTTTTATATAGTTATTCATACTAATGTCGGGTGTCAGTGCACTTTACATCACGCACACATTATACAGAGACAATTAATCTATGCCTGGACAGAATTTCAGTTACACTGGAGTAATCAGAGTAATTTCGGTGATTCTGCGTTACTCTTTGACACAGAATTACCGGTAATGTGATTACTCCTGCTCAAGTAATTAACAGTAATTTGGGAGAAAACAATTCTACACCAAGAGCATATTTAGTTAGTGCGAGCACTCACTCGCTATTTGTGTTCCACTGCAGAAAGCCCAATTTTTAGTGCAAAAGGCATTCTTGCTCCCCTTTTGGACGTGAAGGGGCATTTTTGCATTAAGAAATTGTGTTAAATGACAAATTACTTTTCTTGAGTAATTATGCGTAATCGTGCAGAATTCTTTGGTAATTTCGCATGATTATGCTACTCTGAATCATGCAAGCTAAACCCACCCACAGATGAATCATACGTGTGCAGATCAGTCCATACTAGAAGGAGGTATACATATATATGTCTGGAAAAGCATAAACTTGGAATTTAAAACGTACCTCAGTGGCCGGGGTTAGCTATATTAATAAGAATGCATTTCTGCCTAACTAACCCTTTTTAGCAATATTATGATAATGAAAGACTAGGAGGAAAGGATTTTTGTGACTAAAGCAGTAACCCATTTAGCTGTCCTCATAAAATACAGTTCTGTTGTCCTCATTGTACATGTTCTATGCAGCAACATATTAACCCTCTGCGCTACACTGAGTAAAAACTTTCATTAGATAAATCTCTGATCAATGTCCAGGACAAATATTAATCACCAGCGTTATCTTGACATTTTATTGTTGCCTGAAAACTGCAGGATGTACAATGAACTCTGCAGCAGTGCTTTTAAACCCATGTTATTTCTAATTACAGCGCCCCTCCAGGTCAGCTCAAGGTGCGGCTGCACCAGTGACATCCCCCTAAAGCCCTACTGTGTTCTCATAAAGGATGTCATTAGTGTTGTTATGAATGCTATGATTTCAGATGGCATAACCGATGTAATTTGGAAGGGTATAATCAGAGCATGGAGAGTTATAGTTAATGTAGTGTAGCGAGTGAGGTGACAACATTGGATACGTGGGTGCGCGACTTCTAGTATTTTGAAGGTGGTGCGTAAATTATAAATTTAAGTTCCAACTTTTTAATTTCTAATGTTTGTGTAGTTCATGCTGGGTTTGCATAGAAAGAATAAATAAAGTTTTCCTAATGGTAACTTATCCTTAACCTTTGGCTTTTATTGAATTTCAAAGGTTTTTTAATTTTAATATTGTTTTTTGAAATCGTACAATTTACTGTCGTTAAGTGCAGTGTGATTAAGAAGAGTGTGGTACAGCAGAGCAGAGGAGAGCATTGAAAAGTGTACTGTCGTAGAGTATACAGTTGTATGATGGAGTAGGGTGGAGTGGAGTAGAGTGCAATGTGGTACAGTGGAATAAGGTACAGTAGAATGGTGCGGAGTGGTGTAGAGTGGAGTGTGGTACAATGGAGTGGCATATGGTGGAGTAGCATAGAGTGGTGCATTGTGAAGTAGAATGGCATATAACAGAGTAGCGTACAGAGCAGTGGAGAAGATTGTACTGGAATAGAGTGTAGTATCAGAGTGTAATAGCGTACAGTGCAGTAGTGTAAAGTGGAACAGAATACAGTGGAGTGAGGTACAGTACAACAGAGTAGAGTGCAGTGGCTGTGAGTAGAATATTGGAGTGTCGTACAGTGGAGCATCGTGAGTGTACTGAAATACATTGGAATAACATAGTGGAGTGGCATACAATAGAATAGTGTAGAGTGTAGTGGGGAGAGCGAAGATGCATACTGTGGAATACTATAGAGGGGAGTAGAAGAGTAAAGTGGCCTAGACTGGGCTGGCATAGAATAAAGTGACAGAGTGGAGTGGCATTGAGTAGAGTGGTTCAGAGTGGGATAGACTAGAGTGACGTAGAGTACAATGGGATGCATTGGAATACCATGTATTACAGTTGCATACAGTGGAGTGGTGTACAGTGGAGTTGCATATAGTGGAATAATAGACTGAAGTTCCATACAGTGCAAATGTGTAGTGTGGATTAGAGCACAGTATAGTGGTGTACAGTGCAGTGGAATACATTGGCGGGTGTTAGAGTAGAGTACGGTACAGTGGAGTTGCGTACAGTGGAATACTATAGAGTGGATTGGCGTACAATGGAATGGCATAGACTGGAGTGTTGTACAGTGGAGAGACATGCAGCGAATATTATTCACTGAAAAAAAACAAAGGTTAAAGCAACCTTGTAGTTAGGAGAAGATGTCAGTGACAACATGAATGTTTTGAGATTTAACAAAAAACACACAGAAATCCACCAGTTATAGTTAGTAGAGCTAACTATAACTTGTGCACCTGCCATGCACTGCTTATGACCCCAAATAATGGCAAGTCCACCATTCCCTGATTAACACTCAGGAAGGCTTACAGTTGGGCCAGCAAGGTCAGGGTGGATGTTTTATCACAAAATAACCCCATCCACTCCACGATCTACCATCTGGAGCAGAACCCATGCAAATAGCCCATCTTCTGAAGCAAGAGAGGCACATGTACAGAGGATAGTACCTGGTGCACACAGTCTTCTATGTTATGCAGAAATTGGCATGCTGGGACTAATCTGTCTAATAACTCAAGGCTGCTTACAATACTTTGTATCTACTACGTAGAATCTTTGCCCTATTGGAAACTTTTTTCTGCTGAACCAAAAAACGTATGTAAAACATACTGGACACAATTCAGCAACTGTTATCTACACACAGAGTTACCATTCAATACAAATATTTATAACATGTGCAATACTTTTGCACACATTAGATGCATTAGAAGCACACGAGTTTTGTAAACAATTGCCCCTATTATCAGGGCTCAGGCTGTACAATATGATGTAGAAAAATAATACTGTAGGCACTATGTGAACTATAAAACAAACTAACATGCTCATTGGATGCCCCAACGAGGTCATCCGTGATGTCACCAATGATGTCATTTGAGATGTCATCAGTGGTTTCATAAATGCTGTCACAGAAAATGTCGTGATTGATGTAATAAGTGAGGTCATGAGCAGTGCATTGCGGGGGCTCAAGAATTGGTGAATTTCTGTGTTTTTAGTTCAAAATGTTAATGTTGTCACTGACATATTCACCCAACTGTAACACTACTTTAACCTTTGTTTTTTTCAGTGAATTTTTAAGTTTTTTTTTTGTTTTAAACAAAAACAGATCTTTTTCTCACACTTAACTCTACTGTTCCTTTAATTTTTGTTTTTTAAAGTGAATTTCTAGGGCTTTAACATAAAATAATATTTTATTACCATATGTAAAGCCAACCCCTGCGTGACCCACCCTCCCTTTCTCAATATTGGCCAGGCCCCGGGGCAATGGGGTCGTAGTGGGTGAAATTGGCCAGGAGGGGCACGTGTCCCTCCCCCATAATATTATAAAGTATTCCGCCCCTGGGACCGGGCCGTCCTGGTAGGACACACACATTTTGCAGTTAACTGCGAGAAGGAGCTGGGTGGAGAGTTGCCAACTGCTTAGGAGGGACATGAGCAGTGTCCTTGCATGAGGGAGATGCTGCTCCAAGTGAGCGACCCTGTGATGGAGCCTAGACAGAACAAGCCAAGAAAGTCATCTCCAGTCAGGTGAGATTTTTGCTAAACAGCAAGGGTAAAATCCAGGAGTCAAGACAGTGAGAGTGAACTGTGTACCTCCAAGGTCGGAAGGTATGCAAGAACTGATGTCTGTACAAGTTCATCACCATCTTAGTGCAGTAAAGCAACAAGGTGCGAAAAGAAAGTACCAGAGCACCATGAGGCCTACAACAGGTTGGACCTGTTTCCACTGGTGACTTCATCAAGAATCTCACTTTTTGTGATGAGATAGCCAGGACAGCAACCAAGAACTTGTCATCTAGCTGTTTGGGTGGTGGGTTTGTGTATGTGCCCAATGAAGAGCTTTTAAGCAACAGATCCATTGAGATGCAAGCACCGCGACCTACGCATCAATTAGTGTTGATGCTGCCTTTGCTCATGCCTGATCTGACACACACAAGCCCATCAGTCGGATCCCCCATTATCATGGGCTGTGCAGTGCACACCTTGCAAACAACGTGGAGCACAACACAGAAACGTCCTGTGCCAGAATTACAGACAACATCTAAGATACTGTGAGGTTCATGGAAATCCGCAGTGGGGAGGGAGGGAGGGACAGTGTGAGAGCTGGTATCCCTAGTTTTTTGCCCTGAGCTGCTTCCTCAGGGCAGTGCTTTCTGCAATTCAAACTTACGATTTTTCAACCCTTCCTAAAAACACTTGGAACATTTATAATTGTCCCCAAAATATTCCAGAGCAGGAGTTGGAACAGTAAATAAATAACCCTCCTGAAATATTTAGGGGAAAGTTCCTCTTACCCCAAATATTCTAGGACTGGAGTTAGAACAGTACATTTTGCCTTCTAGTGTTCGCCACGCCCATTGCTGCTCTGAGGGTGAAGTTCAGGGCAAGAAAGAGGAACGAGCTGGATCATACCTCTTGATTATGGAGAACTGGGGTATGACTCCAACCATACCAGAACGACTACTTTGCTCCCTTGCTTGATAGAGGGAAATCATATTGACTGCAGTACAAGAGCAACTGGTAAAGTTGTCCACCACAAGAATGATACAACTCAATCTCACATTGAGCCACTTCCTTTTGGAGTAATAACACCTTATTATGTGTTGCTTCTGAAATATTTTAATGTTTTATGTACAATAATGCATTTTGTGTGATTTGAGGTAAAATGCTTCTTTGGTTTAAAAGGCTAAGCATTACCTGGATATTCTGTTATTGGCATGTATTTGTAGCTTCACAAGTTTGGAAATCCTAACTCTACACCATCTCCCTGAGTAAGACTCCGCTACCTTGAAGGGTCAAGTGCTAATGGGTGTTCTCTGGTGATCATGTTTGGGTCCAATAATATGGCTAAGTTCTATAGCACCAGTGGTTAATGGCTCTGGTTGATACATTCTAAGCCCAGTAACCCCTGGCCACCTAGGGGCTCCTGAAAAAGTTCTAGCTATGACTCTACATCATCTTTATAGAATCCATGAATTATGTTGTACTGGAAGCATGGCCCAGACAAGCTCTGGCAGGCGGCATGGCATGCATCAAAGGACTATCAGTGGAAGGACCAGAAACCATGAGCTCCACACTGAGAAAGAGCTTCATGCATGCAAAAACGCAAAGCGCGGGAGTCACTGAAGAGCATCTCCACTGACAGAGAAGGATTACTTTATCGTCGCAGGGTAAAGCACAAGTATGAAAAATGAATCAGACAGACATACATTATTCATGGATAAAGACGTCTCAGTCATTAGGATATTTACACCACGACTCAAGCACTTACACTCTTTGTTGATTTATTGGCTACGTAATTACAGAAGATGCCCTGATGAATGCTTGTAGGGAGAACACTTTGGATTTTTTATTTTGTTAATCAGTTTTTCCCCCACTACTGAACGGAGCATCTCAATCAGCACTGCAAAGCTAGATTAAATTTCCCGGAGACGGTAAACTCGCTTTCTGCATGTTAATAGCGCGATGGTCGTGTTCATATTTGTCCCATTAAGCAGAACACTGCACGCTTGCTTTTTGGTTTGTCGGTTTCCTCATTAGCAGAAGGCAATATTATTCTTAATGTGTCTCGCAAATACAAATATTACATTTACCGCTAACGTTAGCGCCGAGGTCCCATTACCTGCACTAGAGTTTCAATAAATCCACCCATTAACCCATTTCTCTAGCGCACGTGAGTTGCATTGATTTGTCATTGGCAGGGATGGGAATCGTAAGTCGGTGGCTGTGCACCAATATTGTACACATAAATGTGTCCAAAGCCGGAGTGGCCTTGCCGGGCATCGGACATTTCCCTGGAAGGGTGGTGGTCCGGTTTTGTAGCAGTGCAGCAATTTTAAAGGCATTGCAAAGTTCCTTGTATATTCAGCAGCTTTCGGGCAGCAACAAAAGTGTCAAGTTTACTCTGGTGATCAATGTACCTGCTGAAGAGAGCTGGGAGTTTTGGCTAGCTGTAGTTTTGACTATCTAAGGCTGTGTAGATGGGTAATATGCCTGCTGCAAAGAACGTGTACCATGCATATCAAATAACAATATTTTATGTGCATAGCTCAGTGGGTTATTGCTTTTGTCACAGAGATTCTTTTACTATTGTGAAGCTCATAATTTACAATCGTAATCTAGCACAGTGAGCTATGAACTACTGTCAAAAAGTTATTTCATTATTCTGAAGTTGCTAAAAAAAGATTTGCTCGGGTAGAAAGAATGTCTTATTATTAAAGGCAACACTAACCACTGTGAAATGTTCTGAATCCTAAGTTTGTGCGCGCCCAGACCAAGCACTCTTAAAAAGTGCCTACCAGTATGGACGGTATGTAAATCCTACACCTTTTAGTCCCATTTGCCTTATGTAACATTGTTTATACACTGATTCACACACGTATGATTCATTGTCTCTGTATGTGTGTGTGATGTAAAGTGCTCCACACACTACACTGGTGTGAGAGGTGGTAATAAACAAATAAACACACGTGAGAGAGGGGCTAGGGAGAGATTAGAGGCACCGCTGGAGGGTGATAGTGAGAGAATCATTGAAGAGCCCCAACAAACGTTGCATCCTGATGCACAGTAAGGTCATCATTTACTATGCTTTAAGAGCTAATACAATTGAATATATAATGACAAATGTGTTGTAGAATGCACCGTTTCCCCCCACATTTTCTTGGGAGGGAGTAGGGGGGAACCCCCTAAAACTCAATTTGTAGTGGTCTGGCTTGCTTGCTGCAATTGCTATGCACCGTACATGTGACTAGTCTTACAAAATTTGACGTGGCTGCTTTGAGTTCCCCGTCCAGCCCTGAATGAGTCTCTAGAGTTGGAACTCCGGGTTCGAAAGCCACAACTAACCTCAAAGTGTCAGAGAGCTTTGCTACAAGAGACCTTTGAGCACAAGCGAAGCTTAAACCTGAGGCACACTCTGGCCAATCCATTCATCCACCACCATGTATTAGCTCACTTGTTATACAGCTCACTGTTAGAACTATTTTTTTTAAACCCGTTCCACCCACTTCCAGTTTTTAGTAGGTAATGGATCTAGCGCGGAAGTAAATTAGGACTCCTTGCTGCAAGGTTGATAACTTGCCCATTCGAGGCTGAAGACATAATTATCTTGTTTAATGACACACTCATCCCCTAGGCGAATTCATTGTTCATTCATGCAGTTAATCATTCTGTAAAAGTCAAATGCTGTTCAAAATGACCTTAAGTCAGGTCAATAAATTCAAAAATAATTATTTTTAATTGCCTATTGTTTGAGGGCATTTACGAGGACGCATGATGTGCTTTGCGGTTATATTATGGGTACCCAATACGAATTTGCATTAGCCACTTCCATCCGCATGCACTGAAAGGGCTGCAGTGCGCCTGGCTCTACTGATGACATCATCCGAGGGAGAGGAGAGAGGGCGTGGTCAAGGACGACTTCAGACTCTTTTTCAATCAGGAACTGTACTACTGGTAGGAAACAGCTCTTAGTGCAGACTAAGGTAAGGAGAGCTTCCTCTTTACTTGGCCAAAATAATTCACAATATTGCTGCTATTTACTATGAATAAATGAAACACAGCGGACATTGTTCCTAGAGGCAATGCAGCATTCTATATAAATACGTGTTCTTGTGGTAGGAGCATCTCAAATATATGGTGCTGCTGAGAGAACAGAGTGGTGGTGCAGTGACTCTGGTTCCGACCAGTTTGTAGAAAAAAGGATGTCATGTTGAGGGACAGCATTTAATTGGGTGAGTCTACCACACTACCTCGTTTAACATATTTACTTTAATTTACAGTTTGATACACATAGACATAAGCTAATTCATCTCGAACCATACCAAAAGTGGTTTAGGCCATATTTAGGATTATAACCCAGGCCTCCAGGTACCATGGTCATCAGTTTGCCAGTAGACCATACCTAAAGAGGAGGTGTCCTTTAACATTGTGCAGTTGGATCCCCTGCATGCGCTTAACAATCAACCAAATCTTTGCAGAAACGGGAAATGCTGCTCTGAGACTGACTCATACTTTCGATCCATTCCTGAGGTTCGAATCAATTTTGCAACAAGTGGTTGAAGACTGGACGCATTTGTCATGAAGAACGTGGAGTTGCGGAGATTTCAGATAGCCAGCATCTTGCAGTACAGTGGAAGGCGTGGGCCTGGTTCATAAAAGTGCAGGCCTATTTGTTTTGATACAGCCCTTCAAAGGATCAAGCAAAATGATGCGATTTGAGCAGCAGTCAATACTAATGCGTTTGAAGTGCACAGGTTGAATTTTTATGAGCATGCGATGCAGCCTTCATCGTAAAATTTCTACCACTATTTCACTCAGTTACCATGAAGTGGAAGAGCGTATTAAAAGATGCTTTCACATGCCAGTTTTGTTTGGGCAGATCTTCACCAATGATTGCTTTTCCTTGATTGGAAAATATCTGTCACATTGTGTTCAGTTGAAAACACAGCACAGCCCTTTTCCAAGGGACACATGATTCAAGCCTTAATAAATCTCCATTAGAGGGTATATCATTACTCCTGACTTTTATTAAGATCGAGGACACTGGTTATCATACACTTAAATTGTTTTTTGGAAGATGAAGTGATGTTATGCGTTGTTATAATTCACTGCGGCAAACAGGATGGTAAATAATGTTGCATACGCTCCCAAGGTCCCACATATATGTGGATATGCAAGTTGGCAAATTTATCATTATTTCAAATTTTCAGCATCGGGTAATGAAGCCGGGATTTAAATCAGCAGTAAGCATTAGCCCTCAATTCATTATTTTCTGAACACTCAGATTACTATTCCCGAATTTACTACGATATTGTAATCTTCACCAACACTTCAACTATGCTTTGAACTGTACGGAGCTAAGCACAGGCTGATGTACTGAAATATACCTGGGAAATGACAGTCCTTGGACTCTATGGTTTAAGGTTTAAATGGTCAAAGGACGAACATTCATTTGGAGACTTCTACGAGTTTTTTCCTAATTAGAGGGGATACAGAGTTCAAACGTCAGACATGTACTACACATAATTTGGGTCTGCTTTGCAGCAGCCAAAGGTGAAAAGTGTATACTGACTGGCCAGTTTCAGTTCAATGGCTTCAGAAGAGATGCGAGCCCTTATGAATGACACTTGGTATACGAGTGAGAATGAGGAGATGGGAAAAGTTGAAAGAGTATTTTATCAATAAAGTTCTGCAATACTTTTCCTGGAATGGTAAATGCTTAGGTCATTTTTTGAGGTTTAATTAATTCACCGGATGCCTCGTACTTTACCCTTTACATGCAGTTGTTGAGGGATTGCACAGGCTCCTGGGAGTGTGGCATGTGGTCGGGAATTTGTTGCCATCTCTGGAGAACATGAGTCTCCTCCCTGTGGCCCGAGGTTCTGACCAGTAGCTGCAGATGGTGGCGTCAGGTTGTGAATCTGAGTTATTGGACTATCAGAGGAAGTAAGGGTGGGGAGGAGACAACCAGTAGATTGTCCAGCATACATTTAAAAAGGAAGTCCCTCTGTCTGAAACATAGGCTTAATAAGGGGAGGATGTTTAAAGTATTTCTAGGGTAAATCTAGCCATAGCTAGGAGTGCAATATTCATAATCATTTTGATAAATGCATGTCATCACACCGAGACACTGTAACAGCAAAAAATGCTGCAGCTCCCACCCTGATACATGTGCATAAAGCATAGGGAAATGTGCCTCTTTTCAGACATGGTTGAATTAACCTGAAAACCTCATCATAGTGGGACCAATGGGCTTCACAACTCAGATAATGTTAGATGGAATTATGCAAGAGGGGATTACTCCACTTCACCCAGCTAATCACCAGGATGCTAGTAAAATCACAAACACCACACAGGAAAGAAATAATCTTCTAGAACAAGGTGATTCCTTTTCATCAGCCCTAGCCAAATACTAAGCTGCAATATCATCTTTGCTTCCTCGATGGAAGACATGATGGTTTGATTTCTAAGAGGATATTACGGATGTGACTCATGGATATGCATTGCCTCTGTGATATCACATGACTCACACATCTCCTTTGTACAACTAACAAGGCTTTAGGAAAGGAAGACCGAAAACAATGAAATAAAGCAGTACCCATTCTGACATTAAAAAATTTAAATATATTTGATCTTTTGCTGCCTTTATACAGATTGGAACGAAAAACACTTTGAAGTACCTTGCTAACACAGTATGTATTTATTTGTGGTTTTATATGTATTTATCAGTAGTTTTACATAGTACGTACGGGTAAGGTACTGTGGGTGTCAGGCTGATTTGGAAAGCTAAGTCATAAGAGAGCTCAAGAACATTAAACATGGCCTATTACAAGATACAGAGCTGCAAGACACACATTACAAGCTAAACCAATAGAAAGGTGAGGAACATTTAAAGGCTTATAATGGTGAAATAGTAGGCCCACAATTATACAAATTATAAAGACAGAGCAGTATGCATCAGATCAAGAAAAAAAGGTGAACCCTACCAAACACAAACACTTTTCAGGTGATATAAGCAGATCTTTGTTAATCAGCTTCTGGGTTGCAGAAGTAAATGAGATCATGTTAGCCAAAGAGTAGATATTTGACGTTGCTTTTGCAAACCACATTAGAGAGGTTTGTTTTGCTAACAAGCAGGCATGGAGTTCAACCTTGTGGGTGCACTCCCGGAAAATAATTTCCACAACTTGTGTATTCAGGCATAAGCATGTCAGAGCTCCACACTTGGACAGCATGTTTATGTGCTCAACAATTTGGTGGCTTTATCGAACATACAAGCCAACTTAAGTTAATCATTGGCCTTGATCAGGAGCAACGTTAGTGAGATGAAGATTGGAGTGCTGTGGTTGTACTACCCCATTCTTGAGACCATCCTAGTTCTTACATTGAAGACTACCTTAAGAGGGGCAGCTATGCGAATTCATTAATGCACAGTGAACATTGTCTAATCTCGATTGAACAAGTGACTGGATCAAGTGTTTAAATTATTCACCCGGGAGGAAAGTTTTAAATCCTCACAGAAGTCTAGTCTGGAATTGTGCACCTTTTGCTAAGCCGCTTTTACGAGTTTGGAGCATAAAGTAAATGAATCTGACACACTGAATGACAGCTGAGTGACAATCCAGTGAGGTGAGTGCATTCAGTCAAGTGTGCACCATGTTGGTGTATGTGGGATGACGAATAAGGGAAACATTTATTTTTCAGATTTCATTTAAGGTGGTGATGAGGATCAAAGACTGCATTTTTCAATAATTTGTGATCTGGTGAGGAGACCTTCATAAAGAGCTAAGAATCATCAACCTGGAAGTTCTCAGAGGCTTTGGATTTTTTTCAAGAGAACTAAGAGGTTCTAAGTAGTAATTGGAGAGAGCAGGAGAGAGTTTTGGCCTTATATGTACTCCTTCATGGAGAAGGGAATGGTTAGAGTGCACAGATTTGAATTAATTCACTTCCTTTATCAATAAAGATATGATGAGAACCATTGTGTGGAACATTGAGCTGCATCCCAGCCAGAAACCAGGTGGGAAATCACTGGGTAATTTGTTTTGAACTAGGAATCGTCCGAACAAATTTTCCATACAGCTTTCCTTTCCAAGACTCTTGGCAGAACAGGTAGGTTAGATACAGATTGGTTTTTGTCTTGGAATTTGCATCTGTTTTTGACCTGATCTATTTTTAGGCAAGTCCGGAGAGTTTTGGGATGACTGAGGTATATACTAAGTTGACTGAACAAAGGTGTAAAAGAAGAGCTGATGTCGTAAATGACAGGTGTAGGTATGTGATCCTTAAAGTGGGTGAAGCTCTCAGCTTTGAAATGGTTTTCAATGAGATGGTGACATTTCTCTTAATTGTGAAGCAGGCAGAATTAGCTTGCAGTACTAATTTCAAGTTTGTATGGAATGTGAGAATCTGGGCAAGGAATAGTTCAATTTTGTCAGTTTTCTTTTTCATAAAGAGTGTCATGTTGCAGGATAAGTCTAACAGTAATTTCATCAACTTAGCCCTGCTTTTGGCCAAGGCGACCCCACCTATAAGTTGATGTCAGAATTCATTACAGAGCCTTGAGAAGCATAAGTGGACTATGGTTGAACATGAGCTCCATGTTGAAGAGAAAGGCAGCACGTGTGGCAACACAAATGATAACAGCAACACAATCCTCCTGAACCTTGATCTGAAAGCTGATCACCGGCCTCCAAAACGGGAGGTACACAATTTGTGGTAGCTTTCTTTTTTAATGTGCAATGTCGGGTGAAAATTATTTCTGAAATATGAGAATTTTTATTATGCATAGAGTCATAACCAATTAATTAATGATGTTGCACTTGAAAGGGGTTTACTGAGTCATTTAGAAATGGAGGTAATACTGTGAACTAGGCATGCCACATTTTTATGTGAGATGACAATTGTTTTAATATGGATGCACTTGTGGGTGCTCTGTGCATTTTGCCCCTGCTCATTTTCCCTTCCCAATCAGTGTCCTGCTGCAAACTTTCTTTCCTCTCGTTTCTTTGGAGCATCGAGTGAATGATGTCAATGATTCAAAATCATACTATTGTGTTAGGAAGTGCGTATTGTGAATTAAGCTTTAATCGTGTACCCAAAGTATCATATTCAAGAACTTCCACTGGAAGTGCCACTGAAGACATGCTAATTCTATAAGCCATTGTTCGAGAAATGTTTCATTTTGTGCCAATCATCTCCTGAGTGCTGTTGCTAAGAGAGGAGGTGGAAGATTTCTCTTACTTTAAGAAACGGGATAGTGGTAACATTTTAAATATCACATTGCTGTATGACTTGCCTATGCAATCCTAACTATAATCGTATCATGCTGAATTTGCAGAATCTATTAATAGAATATGTGATTTGTATATAAATGTTATTGGACTTTAGTACTGTGGGGCTCATTCTAATTATTTTTTTGGTTCATTTTTCAATGAGTGTGTTTCCATAAAGTTCATTTTTGCTGCTTCTGGGTTGACTTTTCATTTTTGTCCTGAGACTTTGTCCATTTGCCTTAGGTTTTTTTTTATTGCGATGCTATCAGTATTCTTTATGAGTTTGACTTTTGGGATTTTGCTTAGACTGTTTAATTAGGGCTTAGTTTCATTATTCAGTATTTCTGTATGTAAGACTTCATGGCATTAGCATGCATTTTTCTCTGTACCGCATTTACTGACGATTTGGTAATAAATCTATGTTTGCTCTAGTTTTACTCTGCTGAAATGTACATTTTTTGGAAGAGGAGTGTAATCTAGATCTATTGGAGATTCTGGAGCCCAATAATTTTGGTAGGAAACTGGGGTGTTTAAAATATTGGGTTTCAGATGACTATTGTGGTCCTGCTTCCAAACTCTTCTTTCCCTGTCTTCTTTGTTATCAGTTTTCCTGAAGGGAATATTGAGAGTGGGATCCCATCATGCTCTGGAACACAGAGTTGCTAAACTAAGCTGGGGATTACCCTTGCAAATTTTTATCAAGCCACAAATATGCAGGCAACTATTAATGCATGCTTTTCATGCTGATTGTTTTGGTACCAATAGTAGTACTCATTTACACTTCAGTTTAAATGCAATTGTAATGTATGTAATTCTTCTATCTGATATGTTGAATGCTATTAATACTATTAATATTCACAAAATAAAGATCAATTTTAGCTCAGTGATAATCACAGTGATGTGTGTGTGTAGATTGGTCAGAATACCTATATTGTTAGAATATCTTGAAGAGTAAAAGTGATGCTATCCTTGCACTCTCTGAACCATTCTGCTGATGTTCTCTATTGGCCCATGGCCAGCAGAATGTGATAACTGAGAAAGGAGTTCTCGCCATTTAAGAGGACAACTCTGAGTCAGCCAACTTTGAGTAGACTGGACCTACGTCATGGCTCTACTTAGTACGATATATGAATATTATCAAGGAGCATAGCAGATATCACTTTTGAGTGGCATGGGTATGAACTGGATAGAAGATCAAACTATGATTAATATACTCCTGTAGCAGGAACTACAGGTCTTTAGCACCATACGCTCAAAGAATACCACACCTCTGTGTGCTTAGCTAGGCACAAAGGCAAGAGGGGGAGGGAAATATGTTTTAAAAAAATTAATTCATGGTGCAGAAATACCTCTTACATTCAGAGGCAGAGCAAGGGTGACATGGGCCTAATCCAAGCAGAGCAAATAAGCCCCCTGAAGTCTAGTTAGTTAGTCAAATACAACAATAATCAGGATGCTGTGGACCCTGAAGACTCTGGGTCCAGTGCCATTGCACAGGCAGCAACATTGATAGCTATATGCCTCATCGCACTGTAATATTGCAGGCTCTGACAATTGAAATCTCAGAGTTTAAGGGGAAGAAATTGGCATATGTAAGCATTAAGGAATGAGGTTTCATACCAGAAGAATTTACACCCACAACAATTTTACTCACAACAGAAACTAATCTGAGGCCTTGTTTTTTTTGTTTTTTTGTTTTTTAGTAATTACAGGTAGTACTGACGAGTGTTTTGCAAGAAGATCATTCTTTTGTTATGAATCAAAATCTTGCTTTGCGTACTACCAAAACCCATCCATTCCTGGAAGTTGATGAAGAAAGTGGCTAGAATTTGAGTTACATGTCGCCTTGGAAAAACATCTTAATTTAAGCCCCCTAGTGCAAAGAGTGAACATAGCAAGAAAGTCCAGCCCTCTCTTCATGGGCCTGTGGGTCTTTCTGCCCTCAACGAAAACATTTATATAATGGGGAAAAATGAAGAGGATTAATTAAGGCACCTCTGAAGAAGACTGAACGGCCGAGTATCCTTTAGCTCATTTGTTCAATCATGCATTCATTCATAGCCAATAGGAACAAATTATTAATTCGCACAGTGCAATTTGTACAGTCATCTGATTTCATGCAGCTACCACGGGCATTGGCAGGAGGTGAAAAAAAGTGATGCCATCAATACAGAATATAGGTGGAAAATGAGACTTCATGCAAGGTGTGAAAATAGGGACCCTGACCATGTATTTACAGACGATTCTTTTAAGGTCAGTTCTGAAGAGAAACCAATATAATATCCCAATGACACTATGTCTCTGGAGCAGAAAAATTACAAGACTGAATACGCTCTGCCCTTCCTCCACAAAAGCATCTCCCTCCCTTTCCATCACACATTTTTGAAGTTCAACATTCATTCAAAGTCATCTGTCAATCCATGTCCTGCTTGATTCCTATCTCCTTCCCATCTCACTCCCTGTTTTTATGGTCCGGCTTAACAGCGCAGCTGTTGCCAGACAATTATGTGAGACCACCAGGAGAGAGACTTTGGCTCCACCTACATGTTGGGACCCAGAAGTACTAGTTTTGATTGTTCAGAACTTGTGTGCTTCCACAAAAAAGTGCTTGCTCTCCACACAGATGTGTTCATTTTTTTTATTTATCCAGCTGCCCGAGGTTGAAATTTCAATGACACACATGCTATTAAACCGTCTGAGATAACTAGATAATTTATGGTGTTTTTCTCTGGCAGCAGAACAGATGGGAGGAGGGCAGTCATTAACATGGATTTTAGGTCTGGGTTGACAGTGAAGCGGTCACCCGACCTTTTAATCTACACCAATATCATTCTACAGTTAGTTGCATCCACACAAATACAAGTCTACCCACATGCTATCTATTTGTAGTACTTCACATTACCATACAACATTCTTTCAAAGACAAATCTGCTGGCATTGTCAATGCTTGTTCTCTAAAGGGGGTCTTCTCTGCTGCCCTGCTCCATTCTTCCCTGCTGCTGAGGATCCTACCGTCTACCACCTACAATGCACAGTCACACAGTCTGATGAGGTGCAAACTTCTTCGGAAAGATCCTTCTGTTCACAAGACTCTTTCTGCATCCCCATTCTCCTTTTCTTTTCTGTCCTCTCTCTGGTTTCCTGTACATTTCTCCTGTCCCTCTCCATTCTCTAGGCAGCATTAGGAAAAGGTAAAGTGCAATCATAACACATAAATACTCTGGTGTGGCTGAAAAAAACATGAAATTAGTGTAGAAAATGCTGCTCCCCATTAAACTGAAAGTTAACAGATGGAAGATCTCAGCAGTCCAAAAAGGCAGATATAATGGTCTGCCTGACGCACTTAACCGTACATGAATACCTTTGCTGAAGCAGTTAAACGCTTGAGTCGGAGGCGTGGGCTCAAGGCTCTTAGAAAACCAGTGGGTGTAAAGTAATTATGATTTAATAAGGTTCCTATTCATTTATGGTGCCCTCAGTAAAGTCTCCTCTAAAGCTTTATTGTGGACCTTCTAGTTGCATATCCTCCTAATCAGATTTAATTCCTATTCTGATAACTAGTGTTTGAAGGTGTTTAAAATGATTAAGGGGCACCAGTTTAATGACTCCCAGCCGTCACTGTTGTAGGAGTCCTGACCCGCTGGGCAGGTGAGATACCACAGCATGGTACTTTGTCCACCTCCCCGGGGCTGCATTAGGAGGGAGGAATCAGTACAAAGGATGGGGAGCGGCCTGGAAGTTTGGTTGCTCCTCCATCCTACTTAAACCCTGCAACTGCTGAAAGGACTTAGGGACAGTGGTCGAAGTGCATTAAAAAAGTATGGTAACTGTGATGCTGTGTGGGGGCAGGTTTAAAGGTGTGGCTAAAAAAAACAAAATATTCTTCTTCAGGTAGCTACATATATAATAACTCACAGATTAAATGAAAAAAAAGTTATGTTAATCAGTGGAATGTGCTCTAGTGTGTATTGTGAAACCTCTATTAATTAATGCACTGAGAGGTCCGCGTGTAACCAGAAAGCCAAAGAATGAAGTTTTGGTTGGAGCAATGGAGAATTGTGTCTTGTGTGTTGTTAGTGCTACACGGGCCCAGCTTGTGACAGGAAGTACTGAGAAAATGTCAGTCATTATGTTAAACTTACATTACACACAGTATAAGACAGACTGCTACCAAATGTTCAAAAAGGTTTCAGATAAAACAGAGCTTCCAAAATATAGGATTTAGTAATACCCAGACTGTAGGTAATTATTTATTTTTATTTCCCTGCCCTGATAAGCACACACTGCACAGCTCAGCTGGTAACTCCCTTGCAATACCAGTCGAGTAGAATGGAATTTGATCAATTAAACCAGTACCTGCCCCCAAGCCATCTTTACATTTACAGATTAACCAGTTGTGTGCATTTGCATTTATTTAGGTGAGGAGGCACCTTGGCAAGAAGGCCACTTTATTGTTAAGCTGCCTGCCCCTCCCTCAGTCTCACAGCACAGGAGACTCCCTGAAAGAAACTTAAGCTGAAGCAATGGCACGATCAGAGTTTACCATCTCGGTACGGTTGTCTTCTAATAAGAAGTAGGGGAACATTTTTTCATTATTTAAAAAAGTAGGTACACGTCGTGACCCTCCGATCCCGCCCAGTTTGGCCACTGCTAACGAATATATAGTAAAATGGGGTACATTAGCCCACGTAATGTTCACAGGGGGGTGAGGAAGTTGGCATACTTTGCATCTACTTTGACAGCCAGGAAGTGGGAAGAGCATCTTGCTTGGCCTAGTCAAGGGGCAGTAGGTGCTGCTTGTGTGGTGAGCAGAGATGCTGGAGTGTAACGGTTGTCAACTGCTCTGTTTTTCCTTGGGGGGGAGGGGACAAGTCACCAGTACCTTAAATGCACTAAGCTAATACGAGGACGTATATACACAGAGTTTGATGCCATTATGTACAGATATGACTAATAAACATTGTACCTTTTAAATTCATATGCTTGGCATTTGTAATTGTGTGAATTAAGTATTGTGGCCCCACTTACACGTGTAGATCAGTGCTTAATTTGTGCTTGTTGTTTCCGGTGCGGAGCACCAGCAGTTATTTTTGAGGGCAGGGCTTATTCTTCTGACTCAAACATTTGCTGTGAGCAAAAGACACATATGGGAATGATGGACAAAGGGAAAAACTAAAAAGCGCCACAAAGGGAGAAATTAGAAAGCTGCAAGAGTGAGCTGAAGGGGCAGGAAGTGGCTTTATATGGATTGAAGAGGCCTGAGATGGCTTCAGGATTACACTGCTCCAGTATTCTATGCTCTCACATTTAACTGCAGCAGCCGCATGTTTAAGAGGAGGGCTTTGAGCACTGGCACCTTTTTATTTACAAATTAAGCACTGGCGTAGATCAACCAGTAAATTCTCCATCCCCTCACTAGGTTAGCTGCGTGCTATTACCAGTGCTTAATTGGAGCCTGTAGTAGCAGGAGGGGCCCACCGTGACTTAATTTTCATACATCAGACCTTGACCTCCCCCCCAACAAGAGAAAGGACGGCAGAATAGAGGGGAAAGAGGAGCAAGGGAAAAACAGTGAGATAGGGAGAAGCCACGGATAAAAATTAATGTGAAAAGTGATATAATGGGGCAGGGAGTGTAGGGCGGAGGTTGAAAGAGGCATGAGGTAGGATCCAGAGTTGACAACCTTGGCATTAGGCAAACCGACATTTAGCGACCCCTGCCGTGGGCTTTCAAGAAGACAGGGCAGTACTAGCTATTACAGTAGGCACTCCTTGTGTATAGTGGTCACCGACACCCTCTCCCACTACCATTAATCTTGCCTCCCCCACCTCACCTACTGCCTGTCAGGCAACCAGGATTGGCATTATAAAATTTTCATTGCAAATTTGCTCCCCCTTCCCTTACGCATTTGCTCATAAATCATTTAAGGGAGCCCAAAGGCAGGGACTCAAAGTTTGGATATATGTGTTTTGGCACCTCTAAGCAGCATTTAATGGAATTTACTGGGGAAATGTATGTCTATATGTGGGCTGCTTGGTCTACAGAACTTGTACCGTTTCCCGGGGTCCCAAGGCGGCGAAAGAGGTGGCCTAAGTACTCCTGAGAATATTGGCCATTATGGAATTTTCACTTTTAAGTTAAGAAGACGCGACATCGAACAATTTTGAAATGCACATTCTAAGTTCTCAATGTACTGGGGCTTTGCAGCCTCAGACTTGGAGCTGTTAGGTCCTGATGCATAGCGCTATTATGCTGTTAGACACATAGGCCCATATTTATACTTTTTTAGCGCCGCATTTGTGTCATTTTTTGACGCAAAAACAGTGCAAACTTACAAAATACAATAGTATTTTGTAAGTTTGCCCCGCTTTTGTGTTAAAAAGTGGCGCAAATGCGGCGCTAAAAAAGTATAAATATGGGCCACAGTGCTTTGACCTCGCACGGGGTAGGAAACACCAGTAAAATACAATAGATATGATCAACAAACCTAGGCACCGACAGGCTAACATAAAGGTATACAATGTTCTAGCCTCCCCTGTCTGGGCAGTATGATGCCTTGCCTTTCCTTGCTCACTAAAATTGTTAATCTTGGTGCCCATCTCAGTTCTTATTGATTTTTATTTTTTTTCCCCACTGTCCTGTTACTCCAACTCATGTTAAAGCGCAGGGGGCGTGCTTATACATTTAAGACTATATTTGGATGACCTTCTTCCAAAGGCTACTACCAAGCAGGGGCGGCTCCTCCATATGGGCGGAGGAGCGTCGTCCCCCCACCAGCAGCAACCACTGCGAATCCCTTCACAAGGAAGGGGTAATAAACTGTCTTTATTATTCCTTCCTAGTGAAAGGGGTGGGGCCACGGGGGTGACGAGCAGAGGGGGGGGGGGGGGCGCACGGCCAAACATACATGTGCAGTATCCTGTCTCCTGGCTGGAGAGAGCCTGCACAGGCTCCCAGTATACCTGGGAGCGCACAGCCATGGTGCTCCCAGCCAATCCTGTCAGGATTAGCCGAAGGGCAGGCTGGGAGCCTGTGCCTGCAGCCTTCAGAGGAGCGAGGAGCAGTGCGGCACGGGAGCTGAGGTAAGTTTTTTAAAATTGTATTTCATTTTTAATTATTATGGGACACCGTGCCCCCTCTCCCCAGTCCTCACCCACCCCCACCCCGCGCGTCGTCCCACCCCCAGGAATCCCTGCGAGCTGCGACTGCTACCAAGTACATTTGTATAAAAAGTTTTTTTTTTTTTTTTTAAATAATCAGTAGATTTAAAAAATACAATGCCCATGATTTCAACATACCCCAAATCAAAAAAATAAACTCCAGGTTCAATATGAGCCGGTAATTCCACAGCAATGTTGCATCGCAAATGGTCACAGTTTTTTTTGTGCTGCACGCGTTCCTTTACCCACTGTGATGGAATGGAAAGTAATGCATTTTGAGACAGGTTACCTGACGCTAAGATGAAATGGCTCATACCAAGTGTACTTTACAAAAGCGCAAAAAAGCCATCTTTGTACAGCACTATTTGTCATGTTGCAAGCTTTGTACAAGTGGCAGGTGTCCGCTGCCCCCTACTGTTTCACCTATTCCCTACTAATGACTCCCATTGACTACCCGCAGCCCCCTGCACAGAGTGATCTCTATTTATGAGCAGTCTTATCTACTGACACTTTCGTACCTTCCAATCCAGTTCCCACCAGTACAAAGTGTCAAGGGAGTTCCTAAATATATGTACATCACAATAGTTCTCTGGTGATTCTATAAACCCAAGTTAAACTCTCCAGAAAGTAGAGTTTCCAGATTTTTTTATCACCACAGGGAGAATCAAAAGCTTCTGACTGTAGGAGGCTGGCTCAGTATATGGTGTACACCTATAGGTGAGGCACCCTGTACTGAGTCCAGGAAACCCTCAGTGATCGTGTAGGCAGTTCTAGATAACCAGAGCTCTCATAGGGTAGCTGTGAACAGCAGTTAAGGCCTATTTATGCAGGTGGGTGTAAAGTGGTTGCAAATACCACACAGGTCAGTCAGTGATGTACCCCCAGGAAAGAACCACACCAGTGTTAAAAAAATATGTTCTATTTATTGTAAAACACACTCTAGAACTAACTTTGGTATATCTCCTAACTGGAGATATAGACATGAAAAAATATACTTAACAACAGATAAATGAAGACATAAAATAACATGGGCCCCTGTGGGGGAGCCGAACCATATACTAAAAAAAGTGGAATGCGAAAATCACTCCCAACCCACACTACCACCCAAGGACCTTAGGACTGGGCAAGTACTAAAACACCAAAGATAAGTAGGTAGGATTCCCCAGGCGTCTGTGTGGATAACAGTAATCTTGGGTCAGTGTCCATAGGCTAACATGGGGAAGTGGCTGCTGGAGTTTTTGCGTTTTAGGGCTCTTCCCAGAGGACCCTGAGGAAACGCTCTAGGACAAGGAAGGTTGGATAGTGCCCACACCTGTGGCTATCCAGAACAGTGGAGTATCTACACCAGGGAGCTCAGGTGCGTAGGGGTGGTGTTGTATCAGGACCTCCCTTTGAAGTCAGGGGGGACCTCAGTTGTCCAGCAGCTGTTGTGATCCGTGGGCCACGTCAGCGGAACCCAGGCATGGATTCCTGAAGAAGGGGACCTAGAGAAAGAGGGGACAGAGTCCAGACCACCCGGAGGTGCCCAGGCAGTGCAGAAGGGAAATGTCCACCCTTCTTGGAGTTGCTTTCCTGGTGGGCGGCGGACAAAGAAGTGCAGCCGTGGAGTCCAAGCAATGCAGGAAGATCCCAGGAGTCATCCACGAGCTGTCCCACACTGGTCGTCGAACTGCAGAGGGGTCAGTAGTCAACAGGACCACCAACAAGCCTTGGCAAATGCAGGGAAGGGTTGCATGGAATTTGCAGGATTGGTGGGGACCAGCAAGGTCCAGGTGACCCAGCCTCAGCAGGCAGGTCAGGGCCAGCCCTCAGCACGCAGAAGAGCCAGAAGGAATCAATGGATCTCCCGGCAGGACCTTCAAGCAGCATGCACAGGCAGTCACAGGGAGGCCTCAGCAGCACAGCACGTCACAGGAACTGCAGAAAGGATGCCGCTTTTGGAGCTGAAGAGTGCTGGAGGCCAGGGTTCTTGGACCTAGGAGGTCTTCAGGCTGAAGAGCCAACAAGCCTTGGCAATGACAAGCAGACGCAGTGCATAGGGGGTTCAGCAAAACTGCTCCAGTGAGGGGCCATACACTTCCCAGTTGCATGGAAGATAGGTCAGACCTCTGCAGAGCCACAGAACCAGCAACTGTGTTGTAGAGCCTTGAAGAGTCTGTGGGGCAGCAGGATCCACAAGTCAGTCAGTCATTGTTGAGGTGCCTACAGATGCAGAGGAATGACTCCTTCACTCCAAGGGCGATTCCTTCTTGCTTTCCTAAGTGCAGGCAGAGTCCCAGTGACTCTGGAGGATGCACAGCCATGGGGTTGCAGAAGTCTTTGCAGAACTTGGGAACAAAGTTGCAGGAGGAGCCCTCTTACTGTTGACAGTCTTGCTCTTGGTTCCGGGGAAGAACAGCAGAGGTTCTGGTGTCCAGGTTGCAGAACTGTCTTGCAGAGGAGACTTGCAGATGGTTCCTGAAGTCTTGCAGACAAATCTAAGGTCCCACCCTCAGGGGAGCCCTTAAGTAACCCAGGAAAGGGGTTGGACACTTACTGCAGTGACCCACCTATCAAAGGGGTCAGGTACATCACCTAGCTGGACTAACCAGTCGGATGCTCCCAGGGGCCTCTGCTCATCTTATTTCCAAGATGGCAGAATCAAGTGGCCACCTGGCAGAGCTCTGTGCACCTCCCCTGTTCTTTGTGTGGATTCACACCAGAACGGGAACCAAGGGTTCCTGCACTGGTGCAAACCAGTCTATGCAAGGAGGACACCAATTGTGCCCTTCAAAGCAGTCTGGTGGCGCTGAGAATCATCCTAATCCAGTCCAGAAACACCTATTTCTAAAGAAGAGGTGGTTACATCTCTATCTTACAGGAAATCCTTTGTTCTGCCTTTCCCTGCCCGAGCTAAGCTTAGCAGCAGGAGAGTAGAACAGTGTATGTCACTGACACAGCATGGGCGGGCATGCAGACCCCGCAAGGCTTTATAGGCAGACTTTGGGAAATCCCCTAGAACAGGGTTCTGCAAAGTTGGTCCGGTAGAGCCAGCTACATGCCAGATTTTTTGCATATCCACATTTAGAAAAATGTAGATTTCTGAAACATCTTTTTTCTAAATGTGGATATGCTAAAAACCTGGCATGGACCCTGCTCTACAGGACCGACTTTGCAGAACCCTGCCCTAGGAAACCCCTACAGTCCATGGTATCATGCAACTAGCACTGGAATTGATGTAACTGAATGATTCCAACATGTTTGATGCCAAACATGCCTACGTTTGGTGAAGCCATTATGAAGTTGGACAACTCGTGTTGACCAGTGTCCACTACTTACCTTAAGATGGCTTCCCTGCACTTACAAAGCCCAGGAAATTGAGTCTGGGGTTTGTAGTGGCACCTCTGCTCATGCAGGGGTGCCCTCACACTTAGAACCATGCACTCTCCCCCTGGGTTGCAGGGCCTACCTTAGGGGTGACTTACAGGGTCAAAGTCCAGTGACCATGATATAAGGCAAACCTTATACCTGGGGTGAAAGATGAATGCACCATTTCACACAGGCTGCAATGGCAGGCCTGTAGTCACAGATTGCATGGGTCCCCATGGGTGGCACAATACATGCTGCAGGCCATGGGGGTGGGCCTGGTGTACCAATGCCCTGGGTACCCAAGTACCATACTCTAGGGACTTATATGGGTGCACCAGTATGCCAACTGTGGGATGTACATGTTACCATACAACTACATTTAGGGGCGAGAGCAGTGACAATGGGGTCCTGGTTAGCAGTGTAATATAATTTAAACATATTGACACAAGCCAAAAAGTGGGGGCAACTATGCCAGAAAGATGCTACTTTCCTACACTGACCCTTAGCTTTCTTCTAGTTTCCACATTTGTCAAAAGGGATTATGTCTGCTTTTCTGCCACCACACCTGTTCCCAGGTCATAATTAAACAAGGGTATGGTTCATCATGGCTCAACCAGATGGCAGAAAATGACATGACAGTGTATGACAGAAAAACAAAGGAGCCAATAGGGCAGAAACCAGTCTAGGTTTGCGTCTCTCCTGGAATAAGGCAAATACTTATTTGCATATGTATGAGTGAGTCTTGCTAAGTAGGATGGATTGACTCAGGCTTGAACCCCAAGGTCGCTGTGTCACAGGATTCAAGCTGCACCTAAACGATGAGGCACAACATGGCTAAAATAAACAGATTTGTTTGTATCCCTTTTCAGAGGGCGCATCAGTTCTGGCAGTTTGGACCTTACCATTAAGGGGAGGGTCAAGACTCACTGTATATGGTTTGTTCCCTGACTCAAATGCAAGCTAACAAATGAGGAGTTGGATGGACCCCAGAGTGTTTCCCCGTGCCTAAGATTATATTAAGAATTCCCCCTCTGACTTAACCCTGTGACTGTATACTTAAAACACATAATTTGAAATTCCATCTACTCAATGACGATCATCCTTAGAAATGTTCTATGGATGCGGGTGGAGCTCAAAGACTCCGGGTAGGGTTAAAGCCCAGACAGCTACTTAGAATTGTGTTCTATCGCTACTGACTGCACAGAGGGAGCTACAGATGGGCTAAAATGGCAAAAGGTTACAGCTCAGGTTTATAGCTCAGATAACCAAAATATGGGGAAATATTTCAATAACGGGCTGTGGATGTGGCTATAATCCAAACAGGTAGGCACTGTCAAACTCTAGTAAGCACTGAGTTAGGAAAAACCTCAAAATGTCGCCTTAAGGCAGAGCTAAAAGTACAATTTGGTATAAGTGAATGAGGGTAGCATGAAAATTCAAATAACCAACTCGGGCAAAGTTAGACCTTTATTAAAAAAACACTGAATGGATTTTTTTAATTTAAAAAAAAAAAAAAAAGAAACAGCATTCAGAATGCTATGCAGACTTCCAGTGTGGGACTATACACTCAGCCTGGGCTCAGAGTGAGTGTATATTTTTTTTCTCGCCCCCCACCCCTCCCCAGACAGCGATAACAAAATGTATCTGAGCCTCCCCTTTGCTGGCCCCCAACAAAACGAGAGCGTGTAGCAATAGACTTTTTCTAGGGCTGTACAGTCATCCCTCATCACATTGCATCCGGTTGATGATTGGGCACTTGTACCAAAGGGTCACATCTGCTGCATGAAGATGTAAGGGTCAGAATGGCCACTTACCCATCACCGACACGTCGTACTCTATCAGCAGCACCGCCTCCTGCCCGCACTGCTTCAGAATACTCATGGCTTCCGCGTGCGATGTCCCGAGGAGCCGAATCCCGTCAACACTCAGCAGCCTGTCACCGGGCTTGACCGTCCCCTCCCTGAAAAGAGACGGAAGACACCACCTTTATTACATTATTCCAATGCGGCGCGTGGCAGCGGCGACATACGCCTCAGCGATTCCCGCGCCACCGTTCCAGCCTCGTTCCCACCCGCCTTCCCGCTTTACATTAACTGCGACAGCATGAGTGCGAAGGGGTCACAATGCAAAATAAATTACCATAATATGGAAATCAGCGCTGAGAAAATAACCACTCGTGATGACTCCACCATGAGTGAGTGAGGAGGAATCATCTCAATAGCAACCCTACGTAATGTGGGGGTAGGACAGAGACAGTGAACAATGCCACGGGGTGAAATATGAACATTTGATAATACACTCTCGCCTCTTCTTTTAGTTACATTACTTTATCATTGATAATTACATGCAGGATAATACAGTTTTCTCCAAACTTCTCTGAAGTGCATGGTAATCTGAGGCTGTTCATAACTAATCATTATGCAAGTCCAACTCCTGCTTGTCTCAGTGCTGACAGGCCTAGAGTGAGTTCAGGTGTGGGAGACAAATATATAAAAAAATAATTAAAAAACAGGGGGTTTGTGGGGAGGCGTGGTTGACTGCCGGGGAAGATGTCTGCACTTTACAGCAGTGCCCATCGACCGCCAGTAAAATCCCCCAACATCTAACACTAATCCATACCCTGGGGAAGGCAGACGCAAGGAGGTTGTGCTGCTCTACCTGGGGTGCCAATGGTAGCTTTCTGAGCCATGCAAATGCACCTAGACGACCGCTGGGGAAGCGTGGCCTGGAGGAAGCGGTGCAGTCTTTTAAACTGGTGGAGGGCGTTCCCCGAAGTGTTCGCCGCTGCGGCCTGGAGGCCGTGCCCCCCTGAGACGAGCCTGGACCAAAGTAGCACTGGACTGAAGCGACACCAGGTGCCCGGTGTGGCTTGTGGGAGTGACAGAGACAGCAAAACATGGCTATGCACTTGGCACACACGCCCAGGGACTCTGTCGGCGTGATGCCTCTCTGCCAGTGCAGTGGGTCATCCGCCCCATCAGAGTGGAAAGAAGTAAGAAGTTGGCTGTGGGGGTGTGGGAGTGAATACTCCAGCTGATGGCGCCTGGCCTGGCCAGGAGCCTCCCCCCCCAGGAGACCACGCTCAGCGAAACCTGTACCCCACTCTGTGAGAGATATACAAGGGAGGCCCTGTCAACAGCTTGGGGCCCCACAATACATGCACGGTGTACACCCAGCTGAGAGAAAGGACGCTGGAGGGAATCCAAGTTGGTGCCATTGGGGAGACTGCACAGTGCAGGGGACAGGTCCCTGTGGGGAGGAGTGGTACTCTTCTGCTCTCTGGATGCACCAGGGTTGGCCCCATTGATGTTCGGGATCAGGCCGCCTCCTGGCCCACAGCTAAGAACTGCTGCATTGGGGTGGTGGCAGTGGCAGAGGGAAAACTGACAGGCTGCTAGGAGCTTGAAACAGGCCCTAGGCAGGGATTACCTCTGCGGGCCGCTCACCTACCCCTATGCTCTCTTAAGCGCATACCTGGCACCATGGTACAACAACCTTCGACTGGCTTCAGAAAGTCTTACAAGAGCCTGTGGGTCCCATCAACCAAACTGGATCACTTCACGCTTCCATGGGAGACAGCCGCATCAGAGGGGGGCCCAACCCATAGGGCCTGGCTACCTCCTCAGCCCCGGCGGACCAATCTCCCACACTACAGGACATAATGGTGGCTATCCAGGGAGTGCGCTCCTCTCTGGAAACAAGAATTGACTCAGTGATGACGGAGGTGTCACTCTGCCGTGAGGACCTTCGTAACGTGGGAGCCGGGGTCAAAGAAATGGAGGAATTCATGGCCTCCCTAAAAGTGCACGCAACAACTTTCAAGGCAGAAATCGCTGCCCTACGACCTACCACAAAGACCCTGAAGAACAGACTTGAAGACCATGAAGGCTGTTCCCGGAGCAAAAATATTCGGATCACTGGAGTGGCTGAATGATCGGAGGGGCCCTTTATGGACCTCTATGTCGTGGACCTAATCCTAAAGGAACTGCAGGCCCAGGGTCTTTCTAAGTTATTCTCCGTGGTTCATCGCGTCCCTGGTGTCCAGCCAAAACGGGGATGCCTCTAAGACCGATAATTGCCAATATTTTTAACTTTAAAGATCGCAATATCATACTGCAACTGGCCAGGAGTGCCCTGCCTCCCCTATTTGAAATTTCAAGGATCACCCTCTTCCTGGACTTCACGCTGAAGGCCCAGAATATGCACTGCAGTTTCATCACAGTGAAGACGACCCTGCAAGACAAGAAGTTTAAGCACTCTATGCTCTTTCCGGTTAAACTCCGCATACAGGCTGAAGGGAAAACTCGGTACTTCTTTGTGCCAGAAGAGGCATGGGACTGGCTGAAAGGCAGGCGAAATGTGGATAGGCAGGAACCCCAGGCCCACCAGGAGCCTAAGTGAAAGGACCATGATAGAGCAGAGGCTGTGCCGAACCGTAGCAGCAGTCGGGACTCCAATGGGTCCCGGCCTCCACGCACTCTGGTACCGTACAAGTAAGACCTACTCTTGCTTGTCTTTTCATTGGAGTAGCCACATGGAACAAGTACCGGACCAGCGGAGAGGGGTGAAGAGTACAATTCATGGCCGCTTTGCTAATTTGCCTCTAAGTGGCTACGATGCTACAGACTCTGTGCTGCATTGACCACCATTGGTACAAACACTTTCACTTTTCTCACGAGGTGAGCTGAAAGACCTTCTGGTTAACTGTTACGGACTTCCTGAAGTTCCCAATGTTGTACTGGGGCAACAGGTACAGACCCGCTAGGCAGGGTAGGGAGATTTGTTTAAAGGGAACTGTTTTTACCTTGTCCTTGTTTTGATGGCACTGTGCAAGGTCCTATGCCCAGATCACGATCCCTTTCAAGGCTAGGGGAAATCCCCCCTCCATAGCTGTTTTCTCCCAATAAATACCCATGACCGATCCACTAAAAGTTCCCACCCTTAAGGTCTTATCCTGGAACGTCAACGGACTGGGAGATAGGATCAAGAGAGGGGTGGGTCTTGTAGTTCTTCAAGCATCATTCCCCAGATGTAGTCTTACTACAGGAAACACACCTCCTAGGAAATCGATACAAAGCAGTGGATTGATGGGGCAGCAAAATATCAGCACACGCTTGTTATACCTCTGGTTCCAGGGGAGTGGGCATACTCTTGTGCCGTACACACCCCTTCACAATGCAGAACATATGGGATGACTCATGCAGTAGATATGTGGCTATCTCTGGCAGTTGGGAGGGCCAGATCCTCAACTTAATGTCCGTCTATATCCCCCATGCGGTTACATGACTCAGTGCTTCAGGAGCTTAGTGCCCCTCCTGCTTCACCTCCCGTTGGGTGGGTTGGTGATGGGGGGTGATTTTAATTGCACCATGTGTGACTTTAGAGAACACCACCGCCCCAGGAGTGCGGCCCCTCCCGCTCTCCCCGGGCAGGCTTCGTGGAGGCCATGTACCTTACAGACGTGTGGCAAACCCTTAACCCTGTGGCTACACAATACACATATCACTCTGGTGCCCATGGAAGCCTCTCACACATCAATCATATCCTGACCCTGTCCATCCATCTCACAGGCTTTTTGGCAGCCCACCACATGGCTCATGGGATCTCAGATCACTTTCCAGTGTCAGGGTTGTACAGCCAAGGGGAGAACCGAGGCACTAATCATTTTCTGCTTGATCCATGGTACCTCAAAACTCCCCACATTTGTGAGAACTTACCGAAGGCCACTGAGAATTACTTTGAGGAAAACGAACACACTGTTAAGCAGGCACAGTCCTTATGGGAGACGTATAAGGTCGCTAAACGGGGCCATCGCATCTCATTAATAGTGGGACTTAAGAATGAACAGAGAGTTAGACTAGAGTCCCTGGAAAAACAGATACTTGAAGGGGAAGCTGAGCTCACATCTGGAGAGCGGAGAGAATCAACTCACCAACTGACACTCAAGCAGGCCGAATACAAGGAGGTGGCCACAGACACGCCTAGGGCCAACTACCGAGCAACCCAACATTGTCTATACAAGGTTGGGGATAAAGCCGGGAATCTTCTGGTGTGGTTAGACAAGAAAAGTGTAGCTAGCCACTGGGTTCTGGAAATGTTAAATGAAAAAAAGAAAAGAGTGAGGGAGGCCCTTTATTCAACAACATATACTGCGACGTGGCAGAATGGCAGGACCTCTTAGGTGATATACAACTCCTGGTGCTAGCAAAACTAGACATGGAGGCCTTGGAACAGGATCTCACATCAGCAGAAGTGACACAGGGGATTGGATTCCGGGCAGGGCGGTGGGGCCTAATGGCCCTCCAGTGTAACTGTACGGACTTACGGCCACTAAGATAGCACCCCATCTCCTGTGAATGTTCAATGAAAGCCGGGGAGGGGCTCCTCGCCCCTGGACCAGAGACAAGCCACGATAGTGATCACACCTAAAGAGGGGAAATCACCATAGAACTGCACCTCATATAGGCCAATATCGCTCCTGAACGGTGAAAATCCTGGCTAAGATACTGCCCACCAGGCTAATTCTGGTGACTGGTACCCTGGTCCACCCCGATTAATCTGGCTTCATGCCGGGAAGAAACACCTCTCTCAACCTCCGACACCTGCACGGCGGCCTGCCCCGGGCGCCTGTAATCTGCGAGACCGCTTTGGTGCTTTCCCTAGACGCCTTGCCGACCATCAACACCACTGAGTGGCCTTTCCTGTTCAAGATGATGACCAGGCAGGGTTTCAGCCTGCAGTTTATAATATATTATAGGTTAAGCTACTCTACACTGCACCCTTTGCCCAGGTGAGAGTGAATGGCTGCATGTCTGCCTCCTTTTCCTTAAGGCGGGCACAAGACAGGGGTTCCTACTCTCCTCACTTATATAAACCATTGTCCTTGAACCTCTAGCGGCCTTGATTAGAACTGATCAATTGTTCATGATTGAGAGGACAGAATCTCCCTCTACGCAGACGATATCCTCCTGTACATCTCCGAGCCCACAACTAGCCTGGCGGGGGCAATGCACATCCTCGATATATATTGTTTACACTCCAGTTATTCTATTACCTGGGATAAGTCCCTCATATATTCCTTGCATGGCCATATGCCCCCCCTGCCTACAGGCTGCGAGGCACAGGTGGTTGAGTGGGACTTTTATACTTGGGGATATACATAACGACAGATCCCAAATGCTCCTATACCTGCAACCTGGATCCCCCATTGGACCGTCTTTGGAGTGATACTTGCCACTGGAGGGCACTACCTCTCTCTCCTTGCTAGGAAAAGCTGCCCAGTTAAAAATGATGGCCCTACCTTGCTTTCTATACGTATTGCAAAATACACCATATCCGGTTCCAAAAGCCTTCTTCTGGGCTCTTGAATCCGAACTTTGGACACTACTTTGGATGGCAGCCCGTCTTGAATAGCACTAAGGATATTGACAAAAAGTTGGTATAAGCGCAACATAATGAGAATGTGAAGAGCTGAGCGGCACCCCAGTTGCGCGACTCCCAGACGTACAGAAATATTACTGAGCAGCACAGCTTATTGTGGTCAACCAGTGGGTCTTTATGCCGGAGGGAGAGCCTGTCTACCATATGGATAAGTTGGTCATGAGACCGAGAGGTTATCTCAGAGAATTATGTAGAAAGTGGTGAGCTCCTAAACTACTCACCCCAATAGCAGTAACCCTTTCCACTTGATATCTAGTGCTTAAAACGCTGAGGTGGCAAGGGAAGATCACACAGCCACCCAGCTCTGAGATACTGCCCAACTTAGCACACTGGGGGCACAACTGGAGTTTGAGAGGGGGGATCTCATAGGCATCTCAAAGGTTGGGGATCTGTGCGCCACGGGAAGGATTATTCCATTTACAGACCTTCAGACAGAATACCACTTGGCACCCTCAGAGGCATTTCACTACTTGCAAATCAGATATGCATTACAGCGGGCGATTCCGAAGAGGGAGGAGTTAGCAGAAGCCTCTCCGCTCAAAGACAGGCTTCTGGATGAGCACAAGCCCAGGAAGGAGATCTTCCTCACTTACTGCAAATTATTCAACAACTTCCAGACACTCTTCTTCACTTAAGGGCCCAATGAGAGTGGGACTTAGAGGGAATTGATAATGATGAATGGCACGAGGACCTTGCGTCCTCTTGAAGGTGGTCATCCATTCCCAGTTCTGCTTAATACAATTGAAACTACTACATAGAAGCTATTATGCCAACACAACCTTAGTTGGAATGGGATACTCTACCTCCACTCTTTGCTGGTTGAGGGATCCTTCTTTCACACGTTATGGCCATGTCTAGTTATTCAGCAATACTGGAGATCAGTTATCACCAGTATGAATGGTGGATGTGGTAGTGACTTGATGCTGTCTGCTAAAATGTGTATTTTGAACATATGGGACTTATCGGACACAGCTAGCCAGATGGCACGCCTATGGGTGACCCTGGGGTTAATCATTGCCAAACGTAACATAATGAGAATGTGGAGAGTTGAGCAGGAACCCCAGTTGTGCGACTGGAAAAGGGCATGGATTGGGCCATGCTGGCTGAGGGATCAGTTTACGAGGACAAGGCTGCCTAAACGAGTGGAATAAGATATGGGGAAAGTCGAACAGCACCATAGGGGGTCTCTGTGCCCCTTTAACGGATTCAAGACAAGAGGTCCAGTAGCTGGAGACCACCCTGTAGTGGATTTGCATCAGAACCTGATGGGGGGAGTGGGGCGGGTTGGCGGGGTTTCTTTGTGTGCACCCTTTTTTTTGCCTATATTCGGCCCTGCCCATACCGAGGGGATTTAAGGAGAAGGGTGATCATGCTTTTAACCTGTCTGATGTGGCTGTTACAGAGCATTGTTTGTTGGTTTCTTGCAATAACAAGATTTTTTTTATTTATTAAAAAACAAGTAAGAGCCACATCATAAGCAGCGTATCAGCAGCATTAGAAAGCACACAGTTACAAGCCAGCTATCCATGGCTTAGCAGAAGACCGCATCGGAGTACTCCCCAGTAAAAGAGGCGTGTCTGGGGGAGGAGGCGTATGCTTAAAAAAGTATGAGGATAATGAAGTCAGAAAATAAAATAAACAGAAGACCAGCCATGAAGATGAAAAATAAAACGATGTAAGCAATAACCAAAACTATAAGACAGCCACCCACCGCCCAACCACAGGTGGTGTGAAATCACTACATCTATAAGGACAGGATTGTGAAATAAAATAGCTGGGTCCTATATAGAATGATACGTTCTGTTTCATGAACATGAATGGCGAGGTAGGAAGGGAAAATAAAAAAAAACCACAATCTATGCACTACAAGTAAAGTACCTGAAGTAGCCCAAACCACAGACCCTCCACCCACATCTACAAAGAGGACAGCGTTGCCACCTCACTCCTGGTTGATAGGGCAATACTGCGCAAGTTTCTGGGCTTTTCTGTTGTAAAACTTTATTATCTAATTATCTTAGCTGGCCACTGAAAGTGCTATAAAAGTGTTAAATAAAAATAACAAGAAGTAAACCAATAATACAAATCCGATAATGCAATAAATTGTCAAGTGTGGGCATAGGTCTGTAAGCATTATTTTTGCTGACAGAAGCATAGTGGCAGCATCAAGAGAGGATGTGTATAAAAAACTGTAAAATCCAATTGAGTGTTCAGAATGACCAATAAACCAGCAAATAACCATCCATGAAATTAACTGTCTGTGAATCGGCCTCATGCATATTCATAGGGAATAGGGCTGCTGGCCGAGCCTGGCCATATTTACAATGAAGAGAACGATAACTAACACATGGCGAAGGAATGAGTAGGAACGGGAGTGCCACAAGAGAGAGGTGACCTACACCAAGCAATAACAGGAGGCCTGGAGGTACTTGCACCATCTGACCCCACAGACAAGCTACATAAAGCAAGCCCACAAACTATGAGCTGGCTGTGCAGGCTTCCCTGGCTCCTCATGGAGGCATGTAAACACCCGTCCTGTTTATAAGAGGATTACGGGGAGGGTGATAGTGTGTGTGACCAGGTATTATAAGGAATACAGTAGTCCTTACTTACGCGATGCAGGGCTCCCGTTGTGCACACAAGTATGACACTACGACATGCAACTCAGCACCGTCATGAATGCATGTTCTGCTGCGTGCTGCGACTCTGTGATCCTTCTGTGCAGGTACATTGTATGACGTGGGAGTCAGTACTGGCACGATTACATGCAGTCAAGAGTGAGACGTCACACAGCACTGTCATGTACATAAATTAAACGCACAATGTGGTGCAGCATCAGCATAAAGTCTATGTGCATGTTCTGCATGGTGTAATAAGGCTTATTCTACTATGTGACGGAACTAGGCACAAATATCTTATGCATGTGCATTCTTATGCATGATGTGACTCAGCACAAAGAGTCCTTTCATGTTTTTAATTCAATGACGGAGTTCAGCACTCACATCATGTACGCAATTTTATGTCAAGACCGGAGGCTCCTATTATGCTTTTCTTTCCTCGCTTAAATTTAATAGCAGCAGTCAAGATAAACAAACTACAAGGTGAAATAAATAAGCCAATGGGAAGAGAAACGTAGTACAGTATGTCATACACCATATTATGACGTCGTATGACTGCAAACAGCTCTCTTTTCTTTCTGCTCACAGTCAAGTTAAGTAACTTTCTCGAAGTTATTATCTAATATTGCAATATTTAACATTATTATTTATAGTATTTCGCTTGTCGCACTTGTGTAGCAGCACGACGCATTGTGGGCGTTTTCTCCCCATAGTCTGCACGTTGCTGCATGCTTACCGAGCTCTTTCCTCGCGCTCGCTTCAGACGGTTTCCAGACACCTCCTCAGGTTGCAGTCGCCATTTTAGCCACATCTGAGGAGCGTCGCTACAGTTCTCATTTTGCCCGCAATGCCGTTACTTCTATCAGCAAGTTTCCTCAGATGAGGAGGCATTCTTTTGTTCCCTCCGAGCCTTGCTTGTTATTTCCTGGCAGCGAGATCTTGGGCACGCCCAGCCCGGCTCTTCCAAGCCTCAAGACTCTAGTTTCACCACCCATAGGTGGGATGTCCTTCCAAAGAGCCTTCCTTTTCTATTTAACCCTTTCCCTACCAGAACATTGGTGGCTTGTTCCTTTTGTTCAACGCATTATGGAAATGTATACTTCTCCTTTGATGCAGGAGGGTCCTGAGGAGATGAATACTATTAAGGAGTAGCTGAGTTCTTTTATTCAAGCCTCTGTACAGCAGGCTGTGTCTGCATCCATGGACAAATTGTCAAAGAATTTAGAAACCTTGGTTTTCTGATATGACGACTAAGACGATATTGGCCCAGTCTGCGGGGGAATGCATAAAGTGCCCTTCAACCATTAATCTACCCAAAAAACAACAAAGGGTGGCGCTAGTGGTTAGTGGGGTTTCCTCACATAGGGCAGAGGACGTTGCTCTTCACAGGGCTTCTACTAAGGAGGATAAGGCTCAGGAAAAACATAAACCGTCATTAAAATGCAAGCCGAAATCTAAGCATTTCATGTCACCTGTTAGAGTATCTTCTATCCCTGATACAGATCAGATTATGATTTGGCTCAGATTGATTCAGATGATAATCCATCTGACAACGATAATGGAGATTCTGCATCTCTTCCTCCCATCAAGAAACCTAAATTAGCTCCTCAGGAGGTTTCTAAACCTAAACTGGTCATGGATTCCGAAGGGGTACCGATGTTTCTCCATCCAAATTCCACAGAGTGGGTACCCGTGGATCATGTGGGGAGTACGTATCTTCCAGATTAAACTGCCCCCTTGACAAACAGATTAGGGCCAAGTTAAAATCAGAATGCCCTCGTCCCTCTCTTCCCCAAAAGGTCACAAATACCCCTTCTATCGATCTGGCTCTCCTCACCTTGTTTACTAAATTTGGTAAGGATCCTTGCAAAGGGGTTGATAAGGCATGGTCCTCTCTTCAGGACAATCTTTTGGATGTGATTGGTCCACTCATGTGCATTTTCAACCTTGCGGAGTCTGTCAGATTAGAGAATAGTATTATTGACCCGGAAGAACTTTCCCTTTGGGTGCAGCGGGCAGTTTGCTTTCTTGGCAATGCTAACGCCGTGTTAACACACAAGAGGAAAAAAGGTCTTTTACTGAAATTGGATCCCAAATTGGTGAATTTAGCGACAGTGGATCCGGCTGTCAAAGCGGATTGTTTGCTGTTTGGGAACTCGTTCATAAAGAGTAAGCAAATATGTTGCTACCTTTGCTTCTTTGAACAAGACCCAACAGTCCTTAAAGAAGATGTTCTCTCAACCGGCTTTTGCAAGGGCTGGCAGAGGCAGGAACAGCTTTGCCAGACATGGTTATGCCAACCAAGGTTCCCGAGGATCCTACAACATATCCTGTCAGGAATACAAGCCGCAGTTTTACTAGCAAAGAAGCAGAGGTTTCCGTAACAGAGGCTTTAAGAGCTCCAGTGCTTCTAATCAAACAGGTAAGCCTAACTTCTGGCCTTCCTACTGGAGTGGGTCCTCTTCGTTGTTTCTCACAAAATGGTTCTCAATCACCTCAGACCCTTGGGTGTTGAATACAGTGCAAGGTTATGCAATCAAACTTCATTCAAGCCCTATCCAGTCAGCTCTACCTCTCCTTCCACGTTTTTCATCAGAAATGTTCGATCTCATTTCTTTAGAGGTACAATCTCTTCTCCAGAAACAAGCAATTGCAATTACTCATCCTGACCCATCAGGATTCAACAGTTCCATTCTCTTAGTCCAAAAGAAGAACAAAAAGATGCGTTCAGTAATCAATCTCAAGTGTTTCAACCATTTTGTAGTCTATCGATATTTCAAAATGGAAACGATTCTTCATCTCAGAGACACTCTGCTTCAACATGATTGGATGGTTCGCCTGGACCTACAAGATGCGTACCTCACTGTCCCAATCCATCCAGATTCCAGGAAATTCCTACAATTTCAGTGGTTAGACCAACACTTTCACTTTACCTCTCTGTCCTTCGGGCTCTCATCAGCTCCATGTTGCTTCATCAAGTTAATGAAACCAGTGGCAGCTGTCCTCAGAGCTCAATGAGTAAGGCTCATAATTTAGATGACATTCTTCTAATGAATCAATCTCTTTGATCCCTTCTTTCTCACTTGATGCTGACATGCTCTCTCTTAGCCGATCTAGGATTTCTTCTCAACAAAGAGAAATCCTCTTTGTCTCCAACTCAACTAATAGAATTCTTGGATTTCGAAATAAATTCAGTGTCTGCCCCCTTCTCCCTCCAGCAAAAGTAAAATCCATAAAATCAGAAATTCTTCAGATCCTATGCAGCTCTGTGATTTCTCTCAGGTCTCTAGCGCGAGTAGTAGGTCTCCTCTCCTCATCTATCCAAGCCATATTTACAGGACCTCTTCATTATGGGACATTACAAAGGCAAAAAATCCAACATTTGAGAAAGGGCCTTTCATATTCAGACACTAGTCCTCTAGAGCTCAATTCTAGCACAGAACTCCAGTGGTGTATAGCCCATTTAGATGCCTTGAACAGCAGAACTATCTTTGCATTAGCCCTAGATCTTCTATTAGAATCAGATGCAAGCCGCACAGGTTGGGGGCCTGTTGTGGTCCAATATTGTCTGGGGTTACATGTCTTTTGTGGAGTCCAGATTGCATATCAGTTGTTTAGAGATGCTTGCCGGCTCCTTTGCAATCAGAAGCCTCGCAAAAAACAAGGTTTGTTGTGCTATCCTTCTCAGGAAGGACAATATTTCAGCAGCACGGTACATCTAGGAGGGACAAAATCCAAGCCTTTAGTGGAACTGGCAAAAGGCTTTTGGGAATTCTGCCTTTCAAACCAAATTTCGGTTCCTGCAGAATATCTTACAGGTGCTCTCAACTTCATTGCAGACTGGCACTCATGTCATCTTTGGGATTCAAGCGATTGGAAAATTAATCCCTCGGTCTTCAAGGCTATTCAGGACAAATGGGGCCCTCTAGTAATAGATCTGTTTGCACCCTGGCTCAATTCCCAACTTTCTCAGTTTTACAGCTGGTGCCCGGATCTGTTGGCCTTGGCCTCAGATGCCTTCTTACAGGATTGGTCAACGTCTCTGAATTATGCCTTTCCCCCCTTTTATCATGATCAGCAGGGTACTTGCGCAAGTGAGGTGACAACAAGCCACCCTTGTGCTCATAGCTCCATTGTGGCAACCCCAGGTATGGTTCCCAACCCTTTTGGAACTGTTGATTGACTTTCCCATTTTTCTTCCTCCATTTCCGAACCTCTTGCTAGACCCTCAGGATCATCCTCACAACCTCATCCTAGACAATCTTCTGACCCTTTCAGCTTGGAAAATGTAGGGAATCCCGTATATGTGCATTTCACGGGATGAACATGCCTTAACACAACGTGTAAATATCTTCCACTGCATGACACGATTTCACGAGAATTGCGTGTACTTGTTTACACAGAATGATGGGACTGAGCACTAATACCATGTACACATACATGTACTGTACGGTGTGACTTCGCACTAGCATCATAGACACGCAAATCCCCTCAATCACTTGGTAAAAAATGTATATGTAGTAAATTGCACATAAATTTTTTTCATCAACTGAATCATGGGACCCGGCTCTAACACCATCTAAACCCATACTCATTCCATTATATGACGTGGCTCAACAGTCATATCATGTATACATGTGTGTCGCTACCGGGTTTTCATGGACACGGACATGCCAATCCTCTGAATTATGTCACTAACAGCTAACATCGTGTACACATACTTTTTGCTTCGTGATGTGACTCAGCACTAACATGAATATGTGCATTTCACTGCATGACAAGCCTCTGCGCAGACACCTCACAATGCATTTAAGAGTGGGATGACGTCACGCGTGCATGCATTAAGCACTGTTCTGTGTGATGGCACTCAGCGGTAATATTTATACATGCGTTCCTCTAGATACCCTGACACCCGACTAACATGGAGTGCGCATGGCTTCCACTGCATGATGTGACTGAGCAATGACATGCATACGTTTTACGCCATTATTTGACTCGGCACGAACATGTCAATCTTTAGAAGTGAGGGCACTAACGCATATACGCTATTTTCATAAACTGATTTGATTCAGCCTGAACACTGAAAAAAGTGCACTAGATTATGGAAATCTGCACTAGCATGGTGTACATTTCAACTGTGTGACACACGCGGTGAACAAGCGTGAAGAAGCGCCGCACTGGCAGCATGTGTGCATACATCCTACTTGTTGCTGTGATGCGGACTGACTGTGCCTCGGGGTTTACACCTGGAATACATGCATTCTACAGTGAGATGTGACTTCACGCAAGTAACGTGAATCTATACGTTCTTCTGCGCGGTCAGCGGCCGGATCACCCCTTGCTCCACCACTAGCATCACGTACACAGGCATCCGTGTGTATGACGTAACAACACAAGCCTTGCACACTGCACTGCATGGTGTGCACTATTGTCTATCCGTGGACGTCGCCGAGTGATGGGCTTTACCATCACTATCAAGAACACATGCACCCCCGGGCGACGTGGCTCGGCGTGAACGTCAAGCAATAATGCCTTTTATAGTTAGTGTAATTTCAGGTCTACTTACACTCCATTAATGGTGACTCAGCATTGTTAAATACACGTGCATTCCAGTATGTGACTCAGCACTACCACGTACACAGACATTCATCTAAGTGAGGGGACTCGGCGCTTTTAGGTACACAGCACGGTTGTGTACGTATATGTTCCACTATATGAAGTGACTCTTTATTTACACATGCATTCCACTATTTGGTGCGACTCAGCACTACAATATACACATGCATTCCACGATTTGAGGTGGCTCAGCACTAATAAAAACGCATGAGCTGGTTCCAATGCATATTGTGCGCAGATGATTTTGACTACTTGATGTGTCTTACCACTATTAAATACATATGCATTTTATTATCTAATATGACTCAGCATTACAATGTGCACTTACATACTAATTATGTTTTGTAGATAAACACTATTATATACACATGCTCTGATTCCACTACATGTTGTGACCCATCACTAACGTGCACAAGGTCCACTGCTTATACATCACGTCCTGTTTTGAGATACAAAAAACATTTTTTTTATGGATGTTGCATGAAACAAACACAACACTTCTCAGCAAAATGTCTGTAATAGACTCTCTATATTAAAGGAAAACAGTATTTAAAACATTCTGTTTAGAAATTATTCAAGGTCACAAGGGCACGACTCTCTGCAGAACAGGGCTGGCTCCATCCCCCCCACCCAAAAAAGACTGTGGCCCTAGGCCAGAGCCCACTTTGCACATGCCTTAAAACGTCTCTGAACGAAATGCAGTGTTTCCAAATGAATGACCGACAGATCTTGAAAAATCCGTCCTAGTTGGTTTGCTTCCCCCATCCCTCATCCAGAATTTTCTGGGTTCGCAAATGTATCTGTAAAGGAAGATATATCGTACCTGTCAGCAGGACCTCCGGGTCTCACGCAAGTTATTACAACAGGCCGAGATTTATTCCTGTCCTCGTGGGCTCCTCCTAGAAAGGGAATCGGAAAGGCTCATTGTCTCGTGTGTGGAAGGGACATTTGTAAGACAGATAAACTGCGTGACTTCTGGCGCGCGTTACCAGAACCGACAAATCGGTTAAAACAAGAATTACAGTGCAACACACAAAGATTGCCTCGAGACGGGTAGCATTGCGAGCTCTCCTGTGGCAGATGAAAGAGATTATGAAGATAAGTGTCTTGCTAGAGCATTATAAATGATTATTTCTATTCTGGCATTTGCATTTACCCAGTTTTGTGGCACGATGTTCTTTCATTTTTACATTTCAAGTTCTAGAAAACGAAATTCGGGAAGACCCCGTCCTTCCTGCAACAGGATCATCACTTGACAGCTGCAATCTCAGCGTTTTGTTAAATTTGAATTTTGACGGTGCAGTAGTCAAATTGATCTATTATTAACAATATACATATATAGTGGACATATGGTGTGCCCCTTTAAACCATTGGCTTTCATCAACCAGACTCCTTGAGACTTTTTCATTCACATCTGACCTCAGCCCAGTGGAATATTCATCTCTCACCTAATGCTATTGGCTCTTTTGGTGTATTCTTTCACCTACACTCCAGGATTTACACTGAACTGCATGAGGGACTACTTAGAACTACAGCTCTCTGGCTCCACTCCTGCTGACTTCCTCTTGTTTGTCTCATACTAATGTGTTAAATCTACATGCGTTAGAGTATTAAATGCAGATCTGTGGTATTTGCCAGTGCTTGTTTACTCACCGGCAGTGAGGGAGTCACTGGAAGAACAGGATTAGAGGTGAAACCACAGACTTAATGCACTCCAGATGAGCTTTTGCAACTCCGTAATTCCCGCTGTTCACAAACTGAGTTTAAGCAAAAATGATCCCTCGAGCACCACCGTCTTTCCCTTCGAAGTGTGGCCCTGCTCCTTGATGCTGGAATGCCTGGCCCTAAATTATTTTGTAGGCATTCTCGTAAACCAGCCCATTCTTCCTCTTATACAACAGAGAGGAACAATACAAATCCTGCATGATTTGCCTTCCTTCTCACCAAGCTCTCAAGGCCCTCTTCTGGGTGGAAATACATGGCTGCTTGAAAGGCATTCTGGGAAAATGTCACAATGCTGATCAATCCTTTTTTTTTTTTTTTTTTTAGCAACTAGGACTTTGACAACTAATCATCAAAAGTGAGATTGCGGAAACAAATAATACACCTCCAAACAACACACCTGTTATGAAAAGTGTAATATAAAAGGGGAATTTGTTGACAATAGCTATTAGTCGTAGACGACAAGCCCATGTCCCATGTTTGATTTGTCTTTTGGTGGTAAACAGTCACGTGGCGGGGGGCTAATAATAAAATAAAAATAGTAAAAAGACAACTTACCTGCTGTGCCACGCCATGCTGCTCCTCCGTCCCCTCAGCAGGCACAGGCTCCCAGCCTGCCCTGCGGCTAATCCGAATGCTGCTAAAAGCAGTGTTCGGATTGGCTGGAGCGCTCTGGCTGGGGCCTCTGAGGCAGAGTGGAAGTCTCTGGCTGCTCCCTCCAACACGGCAACACAGTGCTGGGTTGGAGAGAGCCCTGTGCGTATGTATGTCTGGCCAGCCCAAGACAGCCGGCCAAACATATACGTGCACTAAGAGGGAGTGCACAGAATCCCCGTCATCCCCCATGGCCTCACCTCTTTTAAACATAGTTTATTATGGTTTTTTTGTAAAAGGTTTGCAGCAGCAGCTGCTGGCGGGGGGGGGGGGGGTGACGCTCCTCTGCCATTGCAGAGGAGCCACCGCTGGTGGTAAAGCAGCACAATTATACTTTGTGGAGTCTCTATACTTTTCATCTTCATGGCAGTCAGGTGGAGTCTCTGCCTACAGTTGTTCAGATTCCTCAAAACCACATACGGTTACATAAGTATCAGGGTTTACCATTTACACAAATCACACAGAATTTTATACAAAAACGTAGTCAGTATTCTTAGAAAAGGTCGAACAAGGGACACAAAATGTTTTTCTCTCACCCTCATAAAAACTCCAACACCGATTACATATCTGTGATTATAATCTGGCAATAAGCAGGGATAGAAGGAAGGGCTGCTTGAATTGACAGTGAATTTTGTGACATCACACAACTGTATGGGATTGACATTTAACTTGCTCTGGTACACCAAGCGCATGTTTTTAAATCTAAAACGCATTGGCTTCTGAGTGCGGTGTATGTTTGAAATTGGAGTCTGGTGCCCATGTTGTTATTAATAGTCAATAGTATTTTAATTTAAAAGGGGCCGTCGCAAAAGTGCAATACCAAACAAACTAATGCCGCAGCATAAAATTACATGGGTGATGGTACCTAGCCAACAAGATGTCAAGAACGCCTTGTGAAGCCGACACTTAGAATTTTTTATTCAAGGCCGAAGGAAAGGAAGACAAAAAGAGTAATGCAGCCAAAGGAAGGAAAATAATTCTAAATTTGGGATTTAGAGTAGAAAAATAAAAAACAGAGAAACTGCGGGAGAAGAATTATAAGGAATTGAATGCAGGAAATTGGTTGATGTTCTAAGGTTCAACATTAGAAAATTAATATTAAGAAGAGAAGAAAGACAGATATCGGACTGGTAGGCAAAGAAGGAAAAGCAACATTTTCAATGAACAGGAAAAGAAGCAAGTAGTTAGGAATAATGCAAGGAAACTTGAAAGAAGTTTGGAAGAAGTGGACAGCAGACTTATAGATCAGCTGAAGCGAGTGAAGAGCAAATATGAGAAGGTCGACCAAAAGTGAGCACCAATAATTCAGAGAGGAAGAAAGTAGGATGAGAAAAAGGATTTAATGGCATGAAAAGTATGAAAGGAACAGAACTTACAGATGTTGAAAAGTTGACAATGGCTGGTGTGGTGAACTGTGGTGGTGTGAGTAAAAACTAATATAATGGAACCAAAAACACTAAGAACAGATTGAGAGTGAGGGGGGATAGAATACAAGACATTGGAACAGAGGAACCCGAAGAAGCAACAAAAAGAACATCCATCTTTTTAAGATTCAAGTAAACAGAGCATAGGGTTATCCAGGACTGAATGGACACGCGGGAGGACGAAACAGAATCAGGCTGATGATAAAAAATATTGTGATTCATATGTGCGGAAATAAAATGAGAGGTTAAATGAGAAAATGAGTGCAACCAAAGGGTTTGGTAGTTGTTAATAAGGAGGCTGCAAACAAGGTGCTTTGAGAAAATACTAGAGAAGAGGCATAAGTTCTATTAAGAGTGACATCTAAAATGACTAAGCATCTGAAAAGTTTGTCAAATAAAAGCAGTCTCGCATTTTTAAGTCATCGAAAGAAGAACAAAGACAACTGTCAACTGCATAAACTCATCCAACTCGTTAAGAAGAATAGAGATGACTGAGTAACGAGCTGAGGTAACAGACTTAGTAATTGAGAGGATGACAGGTCCTACAGAGTGGGTAGACTTAAAAAATGACAGAAGAGAATCTGCTCTGAAAAGTTAGAAGAAAAAAGAGTTGGATGCAGTGAAAATGACCTCAAAAAAAGAGAGCGGAAGACATTTTTTTCAGAACAGGAAAAATGAATCATATCAGGCGAGTCAAGGAAGAGTTCTTTTAATAGAAAGCTGTGAGGTAGGACAGAGAGAAGACAGAACAATGGAGTAGATTCAGACATGGTTCTCTGGTAGCAACTGTAGGACTTGCAGAAGAAAGACAGTTGCAGAGATAAGAGTCAGAACCAGGAACAAAAGTAGTGTTACAATGTCAAGTTTCCGATGAGCAGGAAAGCCATGTGCCACTTTTTGAAGATGTAACAGGCTTCCCTCATTGATTGCATTCACTATGGCGGAGCACGGGCCTGCCTCTTCCTGCCAGGAGCCTTCATCAGAGGTCCTCAAGCAGATGGGATGCAGTAGGCAGAGTAACTATTAAGGGCCTCCCCTCTTCTACTTTGGTTGATTTCACGGGACATCCTGGAGGAAAGTCTTTTCCTGGACGTTTTTTTTATATGTCACCCTAGAGAGCTGCTTACTATTACCAATTGTATGATAGTAGTTAGGAAAAACAACAAAAATGGGGGGAGCCAGGACTCACCTCTTTTTGCCTGTGCTCTCCGTGGAAGGACCAATGAGCTATCTTGCTCTAAGTTAATTTCTCATACTACTTCTCCAGCTCTGGTCCCATAAGGGAGCTGCAGAGTGGAGAAGAAATGCAAATGCGGAATCTGTCTAGACCAGGGTGTCTTGAGGGATCCCATGGAGGCGCCAGGCTCTAGCCAAAAGAAGGATTATAGAGATAATAGTGCTTTGCTTTAAGCAGAAAAATGTTTGTTGCATTTGTAAAAAGGTAACAGAACTTAATTACAATGTTCAAATAAGTCTAGACCTTTAAACATTGCCAACTTAATAGAACAGTTAGGAAAAACTGTGATGGGGCCTGGTAATTTATTTTTTACCCACTGGGGGCGAGTAATTAACGAGTTTGAAAACCACTGGTCTAGACCCTGCCATTTATGGAGGATCGTCCTCTAAATTCTGTGCTTATGGCCGTCCTCCAGCCCCCTGCACAGGGCTAGCAGCTAACTTCTAAAACGGGAGAAAAGACAGTGAAACAGAGTCAGAAAGGGCCTCCTTCTGCTTCGACTGCCGGGCATGGAGCATCAGCTATCTTCTGCCCTCTGACCTCTTCCTCATCAGGGATGCTTCCCTAAATCCCAATCCGGCTCTGGTCCAACTGTGCCACGGCCACATCGGTTTCGCTCAGTGGACATTATGCAGTTGGTGCAATGAGGACAGGGAGCCGAGAAGTACACTGCTGGTCCTTGGCTCTCCTTCCACCAGCTCTGCCCTCCTTTCTTGGGTTGTGCTCGATGTCCCCAGGTCATCGCTTGACAGTCGCTGTCTCCGGCCAGAGCACATAAGAGGACCTGAAGAATGCCGCTGGCAGAAGACACGCCGAGAATCAAGCACATAACTCTGCGCCTCCCGTCTTCCTGTCGTGCTCTGCACCGTCACATCCTTTAATGCTCACTGTGCCCCCAAAACGTCTTCTGTACCAACTCCTCGTGTCAGACCCTCAATTTAATCAATCTTCCTCTCGCTCAATCTGTTGTCCTCATTACAGAGAAGTCCTCTTGAATGGCAAAACAAGCCCAGAAAATGCCCGAATGTTGAGATGTTATTACAGCATACTTACAGAGAGACAGAAACATACACGGCTATCACCGTAGCCCATCTTGCTCCAAAAATGAAGACCAAAGCATTACCCTGTCCCCAGATTGTAGCATAAACCCTTAGTGTTGGTAGTCGTCTGCATAAAAGGTCGTACCTTCACACAAAGGACTTTATTTGTACTAAGCCTATTCCACAGTTAAACTGTTTAGGCGGCGAACTGTCTGCTCCAAACGACTTCCTTCCTGGATTAATCAGTACTCGAGTATTTCTGGTTAATGAACAGATCTTTATGTCGCCCACGAACATAGCTATTTTGTGCAAACATTCCTCTCAAGCTCATTTTCTTCAAGGTGCTACTGAGGCTCGAATCTACAAGAACACTGACCTAACAGGGGTTTATGCTAAACGCAGTGGCGTAATGCAAAATGATGCCTCCGAGTCCCCATATCTCACAGATATTCATCGGCCTGGGGCTAAATGGGGTCCCCCCGTGTAGGGAGGAGAGGGCGCTATACCCAGGGGTTGCAGAAGCCTGCGTTACTCTCCTGTCTGAAAGTCTCTAGGCGCTTGGAAAATGTATTGCGCTGTTGCGCCCTAATTTCTAGGGCGATATGCACAACCTTTTCAATAAAGTTGGGAAATCGGGAGCTTTACTGATCTTATTCTGCTGAATTAGAAAAAAAAAACACCTCACGGCCTTTTGCCCTCCCTCTTTGGTGTGATACATTTCTTCTCTATAATAGGCTTTCTCCTGCCCTCTGTTACCAACCGGACCCTCCTCTCCCACACCACGTTTTGAACGTTCTGGCAGGACTGTAAATAAAGCCTGGGGGCACAGAAGCTGTCAAGGAAAGATTCAAGGCCTACGGTCTGTGTGATGATTTGTTTATGATGGATGGACCGACCGGTGGATCAGGCCCGAGAGAGATGGTGATCCCCGTGCCCCGGCCCTGCTCAGGCGGCTCGAAAAATCATTCGTAAAAGAGAAACTGTGAAACAACAGTAATCATCGTATTGAACAGTTCTTAGGGCGATGAAAGGCCAAAGAAAAAAGGATCGAGCGCGCATGTCAGGGGACGGACGTGTCTCAAAACAAACCAAGCTCTGTCGTCAGGGGAACGGGAAACATACTCCTGAAAACGTGTGATTAAAGAGCAGAGGCCTCCGGTAGAGAGTACTCTCCCGCCTCAAAGACCCCGAGCGAGGGTAGGCGCACGTGCCACAGAAGGATCAGGGGTTAACTGGAGGAGCGCATTACTTGTGCTGACTGTGGAGGTGACCGAACAGGTTCTGCGATATTAAATGGAGGCGAGGCGGGTTTTCATGCAAATTTCATGAGGGGTTTTATGAGTCGGGCACTGGTTATTACATTTTATTCAGCACCGCAAGGATACGCAGTGACTTGGAGGTATTAAAACCAACATACACGGATACAAATGCAAGCATAAAATCGGAAATTTAACCCTAAATCGCTCTGGAATAGAAGGCATGAGGAGCGTCTCTGTTCTGAGCACCTGCGGCCTAGCAAGGGTGCCAGGGGCCCTCCTGCAAGCAGGACAAATGGACGCCTATCCACGGACGCGTGCAGGCTCCTGTGCTGTTTTAATTAAAGATGTTCTTCTATTTCTGTGAAGACACCCAGTAGATAAGAAAGGGACTGGACTCTGGCCTGCCACAAGATGATCCACTGTCTCCTACATGGATGAATCCAACAGCAGCAGCGATGGGGGCACTTGAAGATCCCAAAGGATCCCGCTCCTCCGCTAGGAAGTCCCAGAGGGCTTTCTAAAAACATTTCTCATTTTCTCTTCCCTCCAGGAATTGAAAAGTGATCAGGGAGAGAAGATGGCAGATGAAGATATGCAAGTAAATGTATTTTGACTGACATGATCTTAATCATGCACAGGTAAAGGGTCAAAGGAATAGTTTGTACATATGTTGTTAAGTTTGTTACTTATGACTTAAAAGTAAATGTTTTTTGTGAAAGGTGATTGTACCTGAATTGAACATAAATTCCATACAAAAAATGGCCCCCTTGTCTCAGTCACACATAGTAAAAGCCACAATTGGGGTCAGAGGGCACTATACACCCCATGTCTCTGGTGCCACTGCACCTGCTGCCCATTGTCAGCTACACCCATGTTAAGGACTGCCCAATGGTGGTTTGACATTGAATTTCATGTGAGATAAGCAAAAGGGGCAGTTTGAGCAGTAAAGGGGCAAGAGCACAACTGCTGCAAAGAGGAAGGTTGTTGTGCTGCTTGCTGGCATACAGCAAGGCTTGGCAACAAGGGTGATTAAGTAACATGGCTTGCTAAGGCAATGCCCAACATCTCTATGTAGTTGTAGGTTTTCTACAAAAAAATGCCTTTTTTGGAATTAGCACTCTGAAGGGGTCTGTGTTCAGGTATTTAGGCATCGTGAAGAATTAATCATGTGGCATGTACAGTGTGAAGAAGGCAAATCTGCCAAGACCTGTGGTATAATTTATAAAAAATATTAAAAACATAAAATACTACACAGCTCACAAAGCGACGTTGGTTAAAAAAACAAAAAAAAACAGGTTTGGCTGAAAGCTTCAGACATGCCATGAGACTGATTGGCATTTTTTAAAAGGAAATTTGCGTTCTGGTACTCGATTGTCTTGCATGGTCTCATCTTGAACAACATTTCCTCAGCAGTGCTTAGTCATAATTGCGTTTATGGCTGTATGGTGCGGCTGGAAGCTCACAAAGTAGTGATAGAAGTAAAGAAGGTCAAAAAAATCTGTTACCACCACTTTCTTTTCTGCCTATTTCTGAGCAGACTCCTATTGCGCTGGACCAATGGGCTTCTCTAATTTTTTTATTCATAATTCACAAAAGACATGAAGAATACAACAAATATTAATTTACAATATAGAACATGACTCAAAATAGAATGGACGCACAAGGCCATCTTTGTGCTCGAACGCAACAAGAAGTTTTTGAACTCCTTCCTGAAGAATAGTTGATTGACAATGGCTTTGACCTCCAAGGGAAGAGCATTTCACAGTTGAGATTCTAGGATGGAGAGGGCACATCCATTCACCCCGATTTCCTTGGCTCATGGAATAGAATAAAGCAATTTAAAATTGGAATGCCGATATCTCTCCCAGTTGGGGAGACAAGGGGTGATTTCTCGATTACCTTATCCATAAGGCTTCGAATACTATTTGCTTCACATGATGCCACAGAAGTCAAATACTGTGCTTAGGCGACATGATTGTATTTTCATAGTCTACAAGCTGTTCGAACAGCAAAGTTTCAAATTATTTGCAGCTGATTCAAGAAGGAATTAAGGAGAGAAAGGTACAGTAAATTACAATGATCGATCCTGGAGAGGAAGCAGGCATAGATTACCTGAACATGCAAATGAGTTAGAGGGGAAAGAAGTACATTTCTTCTGACTTCAATGGATTTGATCTGGTGTTTTATTGATAAATGAGGGTCAATATAAATACCCAGTGATTTAACCTTGGCCGTGGCAAGCACGCAGAGCCTTAGGAGGCACACCAAAGTGAATCTGGCTACCTTCGTGTATATTTGCCAACTAATAGAATTTTAGTCTTGGTGGCATCAACCTGTAGACAGCCGGAAGACATCCTGTGCTGACCATTGGAGATAAAGGGTGTCAAACTAGCCACTGTGTGGGGAGCTTGACAGTTCAGACGTATAATTACCTGGGTGTTATCCACATATGAAGTAACCGTGCATCCGAAAGATCTGATGAGAGAAATCAGCAGACGTGTGAACATGTTAAAAAGCACGGGTTAGAGGGTGGAACCTTGAGGGATACCACAAATTGCTGCCTGTGTAGGGGACTGGAAAGGAGGAAGAGCAACTAGCTGAGAATAACCTTTTAGAAAGGCGTCTAATCAGGCCAGCATCTGCCCATTGACAAGTGATTCCCTTAAAGCACTTTTAAATAATTTTGTGGTCAATGGTATAAAGCACTGCAGATATGTAGACAAGAAAGGGGACAGAGTCTCCTTTCAATCTTAATTCATCAAGGAAAAATTCCAGGGCAGTCCTAGTATAGATGCATGGGTGTAATTCCAGATGTCATTAGTCCAAACAGTTAACTGCTTCCATGTAACACACCAGTTATCCAGCCGCAGCCTGTTCAGTGATCTTACACAGAGCTAGAAGGAGAGAAATGGGTCAAAAACTGGAAGAGAAGTAATGGGTCAATAACTGTCACCCTTAGCATTAACTAGGTTGTCTTTTTTAACAGTAGCTTAACTATCCCTTTCTTCCACTCACTTAGTAGAGTCTCGGAGGACAGAGATTAATAAATATTGTTGGTTAGAGCAGGCACAACCACACCACAGAGGACTAGGCCTTTAGGATAGAGACTTGGCACAAGTCATCACACAACCCAGATATGATCATCACTAAGATGTCTTCGTTCGGTCTATTCTGGATAAGATGGAGTAAAGAATTGTCAACTCATAGCAGAAAAGGGAAGGCCACAGCAAGAAGGCTGTCACCTGAGAAGGTCGCCGAGTTCTTAATTATTGAATAAATCTTTTGAATTTTGGAAGAGAAAAAAGACACTTTTTTCACAAAACTCTTGTGAAAGATGCAATGAGAGGGAGTTACAGAGAGAAGAAGTATAAGATCTTCACGTATTGAGTAGTCGAGGCACCAAGAATGGCATTATGGAAAAAAGGGGATTCAGCCAGGAAGACTTCCCTCTCATAAGTCTTCAGTTGTTGTTTTTAACAAGACAAAGACTTACAATCATAAGGGAATGCCATTTCCGTTCATTCCTTCTAAGACAAAGACCCCTGTTCCTTTATGTCACTTTTTGCAACGCAATTTAAAATAACTTTTTGGGGGTTTCCTTATTCAGGGCATCTGTATTATTAATATATACAAAGGCATTTGAAATGGAATTAAATTAAGGAAACTGCCCTAGGGCAGCCTCAATTATTTTAATGGGTGCGGTATGGTCAAATTTGTTCTGAAGCCTGTATAATAAATGAAAATGGTAATGGAGAAGGGATGTTATTTGTTCCCAGACTGAATATCAATCATTATTAGCGTATGCTCCATCCAGGGCTGGAAAGTTAGATTAAGAAGCTGAACAGAGATTTGATCTAATTCATGTAACTTGTTATGCGTAGAAGCTTGGATGATCTGGGATAGACTATCAGAAAGCATTAGATCTAAAAACCGTTCGACCATCGAGGCATGTACGTTGTCAATATGAATGCTAAAATCACCCAGTGTAATTTTTTTTTTATGGTGAAGGCAAATCTGGTCAGAAAGGTCAGTCAAAGACGTTAAATCTTGCTTGACTGGATGGTAAATTAGAAGAAAAAAAAATAGATGATCAAGAGCAAATTTGGCATCTAGAATGAATTGCTTCAAAGTTCTCCCCACATATCAATCTACAGTGGGTCAGTTGAAAAATTCCTGAGAGACAAGGTCAAAACTCCCATTACAAGAAGTTCTACCAATGTGCAGGAATTTGTAGTCCTTGGATATGGCCATCATCATGGGCTTGAATGAATACCAGTAGGTTATGTTCCTTCACGCTACTCATAACAGTGATGTGTGGAGCAAAACTATGAACCCAATCAAGTGCAGAATCCACAATGAGGGGATCTCTTCTAAGGCCCACTGCAGCTATGGGCTGTCTGTTGTGGAGGGAGGGTAGGCACCGAAGCAGTAAGCTCTAAAAGCCAATTGCGAAGGCTTCCCCACCTCAGGGGAGTCACGAATATGGCACAAGTTGTGGCCCAACCCCAGGGGCATGGCGAAAGCCGCCCCGGCCATTGGGTAGGGTCACAACGGATTGGCTGACGGAGAGCAGCTCTGGAAGCTGATGAGCAATTCTGAGGTCGCAGAGGTGAGGCATGGACCCACTCATAAATGATGGCTTGAAGAGGGGAGCAGTCTCTTTCCTGCTGGCTGCCTCGCCATAGGGGATGTCGCCCCTTGCTGCCCCCATCACGATTCATGTTTTGTGTCTCAGCTATCCCTATTTTTTTTTCCCTCTTCGGTCATTGCAAGCACGCTCTGCTGTGGGCACTGCACCACAGCTCCTCAGCTTGTGCCTCTGGGAGCCGCACAGGGTTGAGAGAGTCTCACCTGACTCGAGATTCAACTAGGCTAGTATTGCACTCGTTGGCGAATTTGGTGGCTTGCAGGGGCTGTGGAGGCGAGTGGGTTGCCGCTTTGTATGTTTGGGGCAGTGTGCACCCTTTTGGGTTAATTCTGGCATTTGTTGACTGGCACTTCTGGGCAGTGTTCACCCTTTTAGGTTAAATCTGGAATTTGTTGGCTGGCAATGTTGTTGGACATTTTGAATTGTCTGAGCTGAGTTGTGGGCTAAAAATCATACAGTGCTGCAGTGTTTCCTTACGCAGGGTAACTGGTTTGGCATTTGATATTGAATTAATAATGTTTTTCTGATGCTTTCTGTGGGTCCAGGACTGAGTCAGAGGGGTATTGCTCTGCAGTAAGCTGGTTCCAAGGGCCCAAGTTTTACAGGCACACTGCGATCAAGGCATTTAACCATTTTGTTAGCATTATGAGAGTTTCTGCTATCCCTACTAGAAAGGAATTTGAAGGCTTCCTTTCTCCATGCAATCTCCCTTAACGGTTGCCTGTATTCTGTTGAACTGTGAATAGTGTTCAGTCATTTGCACTAGACTGTTTGGTGTTTATTGATTGCTTCACTGCAGAGTGAGCTCTTGAGCCAGGGATTTGGCAGAGGTTGTGCTAGGCAGAGTTTTTTCCAGTTAGTGTGTTTTGGAAATGGTCCTTTTTGCAGGGTCATCCCTAAACTTTTTGCCTCCTTTCTCCTATTTTTTCTGACCACTTTTTGTTGGCCTTAGGACTCTGGGCACTTTACCACTGCTAACCAGTGCTAAAGTACATATGCTGTCTGTGTAAATTATATGGTTGATTGGTTTATCCATGTTTGGCATATCTAATTTACAGGGAAGTCCCTAGTAAAGCACAATAGTGGTGCCCAAGGCCTGTAAATCAAATGTTACTAGTGGGCCTGCAGTACTGATTGTGCCACCCACATGAGTAGCCTTGTAATCATGGCTCAGACCTGCCACTGCAGTGTCTGTGTGTGCAGTCTTAAGCTGCCAATTCGATCTGGCAAGTGTACCCACTTGCCAGGCCCAAAACCTTCTCTCTTACTACATGTAAGGCACCCCTAAGGTAGGCCCTAGGTAGCCCCATGAACGGGATGCAGTGTATTTAGAAGGTAGGACAAGTACTGGTGTGTTTTACATGTCCTAACAGTGAAATACTGCCAAATTCAGTCTTCACTGTTGCAAGGCCTATCTCTCTCACTGGTTAACATGGGGGCTGCCTTTAATATCCTTCGAGTGCAGTCTCTCTTTGAGAGCAGTTAGAAATCTGGAGTTTGGGGTCTCTGAACTCACAATTTAAAAATACTTCTTTTAGTGAAGTTGGTTTTTAGATTGTTAGTTTGAAAATGCCACTTTTAGAAAGTGGGCGTTTTCTTGCTTAAACCATTCTGTGCCTCTGCCTGCTTCTGTATTCCACATCTGGGTCAGACTGACAGTTGGGCTGCTGTGAATTTCCTCTAGACAGTAACACAAAGGGAGCTGGGGTGTAGCCTGTATATCTTGATGAGCCATCTGGGCTAGAGTGGAAGGAGGAGTGGTCACTTACACCTGAAAGGGCTGTGCCTGCCCTCACACAACGCAGTCTTCGACACCCTGACGTGTGTCTGGGGCCAGGCCTGGGCAAGGCAGGATCCTGTCAACAACAGAGACTACTTCAAAGGCAGAAAGGGGTATACATAGTGGACCCAAAACCCCAGACTTTTAGAATCTTTCTGGAAATCTAGAGGAACCTCTGCCAAGGAGAAGAACTGAAGAGCTGGAAGAGGAGTACTGCCTCTTTGCTGTGCTGCTTTGCTGGGTTGGTCTGCAGTTGCTGTTCCTGCCTTAAAAAAGAGCAAAGGGTGAACTTTGGTCTGTATCCTGCTTGAGAAAGTTCTCCAAGGGCTTGGAGTAGAGCTTGCCTCCTGTTGGAAGTCTCAGGGACACCAAAGACTTCAATTTCATCTGCCTACAGCACTGGGAACTGCGTGTTTTGTGCTGTTCAAGAAGAAAAACCACTGTGACGCAGCCAACGATGCCGCTGGCGTGCACCGTGACCTGCCGACGCCGCACTGCCCCGCTTCGCACCAAAACCCAGATCTCACCAACGCCGACATCTGACGCCACCACCGAGCCACTGCTTGCACCGTGACTTGTGGGCCCTGCACTCTAGCATCGCCCTGCTCATACCGCAGCCTGGGCATCCTCGATGATGAAGCTCCTGCTGACAACGAGACTGCTGCCTGTACCGTGACCCGTGGACACCGCTCACAAGGTACACCAAGCATCATCCCGTCCTGTACCGCAGCCCCGGTCCACAGATGCCAGCACCATTGACTCCAGTGTCGTCACCAGGCGTACCTGCCTGCACCGCGACCCATGCACTCCCCACGTAGCCCATCCTGCGCCGCACCACCGACCTGGGCCTACCAACGATAGCGCTTCAGCACCAATGATGACAACACTGCCTGAACCGTGACTTGGTGATACCGCACATCACACCGCCCCGCTTCACACCACAGCATTGGTCTCACCGACGCCGCTGAACGCCGTCATCAAGCCACTGCCTGCACTGTGACCTCTGGGCACCGCACGTCACATCATCCCACATTGCACCGCAGCCCCGACGCCATCTACGCCAGGTCTCCTGACTTCATAAGCCCGGAGTTCGATCTGCAACGCGTGTGACTTCAAGGGTCCGACGACCCCCGCACTGACCTCCGGAACCAACAACGCGATGCCACTCTCCGGATCTCATTGCGAGGATCACAATGCCCTGCAATTCCAAAGGTACTGTTTGCGGGTCTTCCCGACACCATAGTTGGCCCACGACGCCGTGGCCGGCCAGAACTGTTGGTTTTATTGATCACAACGCTGTGATATCTCCAGGTGGAGCTATCAACTTCAAGGAACTGTATTTTCAAGTAATTCTTGCAAAATTCATATCTTTTATTACTGTATGTTAGATTTTTTTTGTATTTGGTCTTGTTTTATATAGATAAATATTGGCTGTTTTTCTAAGTAGTGTTTTCACTGTGTTACTCTGTGTTATGTGCAAATGCTTTACACATTGCTTCTGAGATGAGCCTGACTGATCGTGCCAAGCTACCGAGGGGGTGAGCAGGGGTTATCTGAGTGGGTATCTTCCTTATCCTGACTATAGTGAGGGTCCCTTCTTGGACAGGGTACAAACTGACTGCCAAATACAGACCCTATTTCTAACAGCGTGAGCCTAGGTTTTTGTTTTGAAATGCTTGGTTGTACGAAGAGGGGTGCCATCGGTGTATGGCTGGCCGTCAGTTCGGATTGGGGCTGCCACTGCTGCAGCGAGCAGCAAAAATAGGGTTAGCCAGGCAGGCAGTCTAAACGATCAGCAGATGGAGGTCGGACTGTTTCAAACGCTATGTGAGATTAAACTTGTTGTAGACTCCAGTCTCTAATGCCTGTCTACTATTCTCTCCAATACACCCCCTTTTTTCTTCCTGTCTCTCCTGCTGACACAGGTAGATGGTATGAGGATCCGGGGCAGCAGTTGGATACCTTGGCACCTCCTGTCCACATGGGAGCAGAGGAGGTTACAGAAGTGCTGGTGCTCGGACACTCATATGTGAGACGGGCAAAACGTTTTGATTCCACAGGTGGTTTCGCAGCCAGGGACAGAGCAGCTGGATACTGGTTGATGTTCTGTGGTCAAGGAAGTTTGCACTTAGGCACTCTGATAACTGCTTTGGACAATTTGTTGCCCAGGGGGTCAACATGCCTTGGGAATATTATCGCGCATCTTGGTGGCCAGGACTTAACGGTTATTGGATGGAAAGACTTGTTTGAGCTGATTATATCGGAGATGGGCTGGCTCGCAAGGAGGTTCTCAGATTATTTGCTGGTGTGGTCCAACACTGCTCCCAGGGCAAAATGAAGAGGTGGTAAGTTGGTAAAAACGACTCTGTGAAGTGGGTGAACAACAAGACTGGTAAGTAATTCAGGTTGGTTAAGATGTCATCCATGGCGTATGGGTGCATTAAGGGTAAGTGGTTCTTCTTGCAGGATAGTTCCATTTGTCTAAGACAGGTAACAAAATGTTTATCAAAGATTTGCTGGCCTTGTTAGTCCACTGCCCATGACATAGTGGGGGTGGGGGGGGGGGGGGGTAGATAGTAGGTGAACTATGCTGGCCTGTGGTGGGTGAGGTCATGATTGGTTGGACAGTTTGGGTACAGGTAAGGCATCCTTTTAGACCAAATTTACAGTGGCGTCACAGGACACTCCAAGGGGTGCTAGCAACAAGTCAAAGAAGGTTTGCAGGGGTAGAGGGCGTTCAGTGGTCACTCACATGCGGTCCTTACTTGGCAACCAACTGTGCAGGCACAGTGGACATAAGCTAGTGCTGGCCCTTGGGGGGAGGAATTTGGATGCAAGGGGTGCCCAAAGTAGGTATCCTAGAGGGGAAATGGACCCCTTTCACAGGGACATCCCAGTATGGAAGGTCAGTGGGTGGGGTCCTACCATAAGGAGAGGCACATTCCAGGATCAATATTATCGGACAAGGGATTTAAGAGGAAGGGACACTGCTGCCAGTCATGACCTCACTCGTAAATTATTGTTTAACGGACGCACAGGAACAAACTTATGTATGGATAGGTAACTCCCACGTACTAGCGGCTCAGTTAAGGCTAGGACTTAATCTCTGTTAACAACGCTGCAAAATGTTGGGTTACTGTGCATAGAAATGATTGAAATGTGTTTTGTATATAATTGTAAATAAATAAAGCTGGGGGTCTTTTGACCCCTCATCTAAAGAACGTGATCGTTGATCTTGTCTGAGTCCTTGGCCTCAGGGAGTATTGTGTGGGCTGAAGCAGTTAAAGGGTGGGCTGTTTCCCAGGGAACATCAGCGACTGCCTGGCCATATTATGACAGTAATATCCCTTTCCCTGAATGACCAGTGAAGTTTTACTTAAAAGGAAGATAACCTTCCATACATAAAAAAGTAAGTATGAAAAAGAGTTATAAAATGCATTCTAAAGTATGGAAAATAGCACTAAAAGGTATTGAAATAATTAAACACTTGCTAATAGATATTTCTACATGAATTCCTTAAATAATTTGTCTTATACATTTGCAACGTAACAACCTTAAATGATCTCACAGAAGTAAAACGAGAGTTACATCCTGGAAACCTTTTACACAAAGACTGCAAATCTCTTTTTACTTGCCTATTGTTCTTTTTTTGAAATACCAACCTGTATCAGTAATCCATCAAGGTTAAATTTGAAAAATATTTATCTACCTATTGAATCAAAAATAAACTATAAATATTTTTCATACATCACGTGTCTAACAAGGTAAATCTAGGAATATTCACACAGTGAAGACTACACAAACCAAACTGCATTTGTGTTAAAAAAGAATTTGAATTAATGTCTTCTTCAATATCGTTTTGGTGGGCAAAGCTAGTGCCGCCTCTTTAGATAACCTATTTTTCCAAGGAAGGTGCTAATATGTATTATTCTGAAATATACAAATCCTGTTCTAGATCAAGTCAAATAGAATTACACACTGAACTACAGAAGGGTGGTACCAATATTTCAAAATCTGGATGCTAGCTTTTTGCACAAATACCTACTAAAACCAGTCCCAATTGCAAAGCTGAAATTCACATACTACCGGGCATAGACAGATATATTTATATGTAATATAATTGATTTAAATGGTAAACACTCTAACGCTTATATCAACGTTACAGGAATTTTGTCCTAGTAGATGGTCTTTAATGCCCCAATATTTTGTTTGCCCAATCTGGAAAAGATAAAGGGCCTGTGCTTCTACTATGGCCAACGTTTTTTAGTTGGAACCAAAATCAACAAACAGATAGCATTGTGTTTATAATGTCAAGCGTATGGGAACCAATTACCCACTTAACATTTATTTTTCACTTTTCTTTGTCTGAGAAATACTAACACTTTGCTCTTTTGAAGTATTAATGGTCACCCGTGCTTTATCCATATAAGCCTCTAACAACTTACTGTAAACCAATTGGCGTAACATCTAACTTGATAAGATCATCAATGTGCAATCAGCAATTACGCCGTTTCCCTACTGATATGAGAATTTTCTTGTCTATTCTAGATATCGAAGATAACTTGGATGCACTATTTAAGTGTTCAAAGTTAGTTCATAATGCTGTTAGCTACATATGTAGAACACATACATGTTTTTCCAGTTTGCAGTTCCAATGGTGCATCGTCTTCACAAACAGCTTACTTGCCCTCACTGCTGTGAGAGAGTGACCGCCACGTGTGTCCTAGCACAGGCCCCGGTTATGAGTTTCACAGATTTGGAAGCGATGCACGAGAAGCCTGGAATTCCAGAATCTGGCAAGTATCACTGCACCAACAGCCAATGATTAGGAGGTTTCTCCTCGGAATGGGGAATAACACAGACCCAGATATACCAGGCTCTTTTCCATGTGATTTTCCTCCGAATCCGGGAAAAAAATGCTGACATTTTCCACCTGATCAGGACAGAAAAAACAACCAGCAGGGGGTAGTCGGCTGGGTTGTAGGGATAGGGTCTCAGGGCAGGGCTGTGTCATTTTGGGGGAGCATTATCTTCTCTCCCTATAGTGCTGCAAGCAGTGCTTTAAATTGGCCGGTACTGTCCGGTACTGAGTACCGGCACTTTTTTATTTTGAGAGGGAGAGTACCGGCACATCTCAAGAAAAACGTAATACTTTTAATTGGAGAGTACCGGCACTTCCCAGAAACAAGCAGGTACTCTGGTACAGAGTACCTGCACTTTAATTTTTCCATTTCAAGCACTGGCTGCAAGTGTCGGGCTTCTGGTGCAGAGGATGATGACCTCTCCCTGCAGCACTTCCACAGGGTCTGAATTCGAACCTAGTGAAACTGTGCCTGGTTTCCTGGTTTCTCTGGGCCCAGAATTCTTAGGCCCAGAGATGCAGACTATCCGTAATGGGCCAAAGTTGTATCCCACCTCTAGTTACCACTCCTGATGGGATAGTGACATTTGTAATCATGGCTACACAGGTGTGACGAGTTGACATATTTTGTGGGTATGCTGAATTAACCTTGCCACAATGAGCACGAGGGGCGTTACGCACAGAAGGCATGAGATGTTTTTATTTGTAAGAGGTAACTACACTTGGCAGGAAGCATGTGTGCAGTAAGAGGGCACACATGATGATTTGTTGCAAGCAGTACAGAGCTGGCACTGATTGCCTTGGATGGGAAATATGGCGGAAACGTTATCTGCATACTATTCAACACCGAACAACGTGACGGCGCAAAAGCACATCCATGCTTGCTAAATTTAATGGCTGTATACTGAATTCAGTGGGTGTGTGGGAAGGAGGATGGCATGTATGGTGGCGTGAAAAAGTCACAAAAAGAAGGTGTGTCAAGCTGTGAAAGTTTCCGTGGAAGTTTTAGTGTGCACAGTCCATATCTGTGGCCAAGGAACTTCCTGATTACAACCTGGCCCAAATTGTTAAGATTGTTATATTGTTTTGAGGATGACACAAGGGGAAGTATGAGAAAGTGACCCCTAATGGAGGAGGTCATGAAACAGTCAGACCCCCAACACGTATCTCATGCCACTCAGGATACCAGGCACTGAAACCTGTGTCCTTAAAAACAAGCAAGAGAGAGGTATACGAGTGCACGGGGATTCTAGACAGGGAGAAGACCCTGGAATATAGGCACGGTTTACCAGCATGTAAAGCAATACCTATGAATAGCATAACGTTTGATCGATGCATGTTGCCTAAACGCAAACAATATGCATGAGAATTATGGGTTAATGTAATTGTACTATTTCTGCAGCACAACAGCCTACCCAAATAACATTCAAAGCAAAAGGGGGGCATCAGGTACAAAGCTCGCAGCGAGAAATCAGTAGAAAATCGGGACAGTTTGTTAAAAAGCGCATATGAAGGGGATCTGAGGCCTTTGGACAAAAGACTCCCACGTTGACACACAGCAAGTCAACGTACCAATCCCCTAAAGTAAGACAACTGGGTACATTACTTTTAGTTGGTCCTAACAAATTAGGTGCCAAGAATGGGGTGCCAAACACAATCATTTGACATAAACCCAGTACTTAATTTGTGCTTGTTGTTTCCTATTGGGCCGGGGCTTATTCTTCTGCCTCAAGCATTTGCTAAGAGCAAAAGACACATATAGGACAGACGGAGGAAGGGAAAAACGAAAAGGCGTCACAATGGGAGCAAGCAGAAAGCTGCCAGAGTGAGCTGAAGGGGCAGGGAGGGGCTTTAAATGGATTGAAGAGGCCCGAGATGGCTTCAGGTTTACGCTGCCTCAGTATTTCGTGCTCGCACATTAAATAAATGCAACGGCTTCGAGTTTGAGGAGGGATTTGGGCACCGGCACATTTTTATTTACAAATTAAGCACTGCGTAAACCTACAACTTTCACATAGCACACACAAAGTAGCGCACCATTTTTTAACACAAGACTCCATAGCAGGATTCACTAGGATTAAGCATTAGGAGCATTTACAACGGAAGACCTAAAACATATAATGGGTTAGCACCCCTTACTTGTGAGCCAAAACGTACCTCGTATTACGAATCCAAAGGTGTTTCCTTCTTTATGTAACGTGACTTCCACGGTTTTAAAAATGACACCTGAGCCTTGCACAGCTAAGGAAGAAAAGCACGTCTTTGTAATGCAGGCAATATTTGTACACATTTTATTTCAGTTTTTGACACTATGAACAATCATATCATTGAACATTAAAAAAATTAAACAGTAGGGCCAGTATCACAATTTTTTATTGGAAGCAATAAAGCTATGTGACTGTACCCTTATTTCAAGAGCTAAAACAGTTTTCAATTTACACCACTGTCCACATTGGAGAACTATATTACATTATTTAATAAATGCAAGATGGCTGCCAAGAGGTGAGTCTTCGGCAAGCAAGGGGAGAGGAACACACATTAGCAATGCAAATAGGTCTCAAATTGAGCGCTGAGCTGCTGGCTATGTCAATGTTTGTAAAGTACTGTTTAAAATAAAGTGAAAGAAAAAACATATCAACATACTGAAACAAAAGCAAAGGTATTTGAGGTTATTGCAAAACTGTACATTGAATTCAATATTTTCAGTATGTATAAATGACATGGCTTACTTTTCACTCCTGAACCTCTGAACAGATTTGAAAATGAATAATGAAGTGTCAGAATGTAAACAGAAAAATGTGCCAGGGCCTAAATTACTTTACAAATAATTCAGTTATTTGGTCATCTGTAGTAGCCCAGGAAGATTTATGGGCGTCCAGTAAAACTGCCATGCTAACTTCCTCATCAGATGCCAGCTGAGTTAATGCAGCAGATACCCCTTTCCCCAGCACCATAAAAGCTGTTGTGCTTTTATGCAATATGCAGAATACAGGCGATAAAACAAAAACAACCCTTAAAGTCTGCTCTTCGGTCATACCCTACAACTATGGCGGTCATTATGAACGTGGCGGTCCCGGTCGCTATGCCGGCGGTGGCGGTAATAACAGCAACTTGCATGGAGGTCCAGAACGCCATATAATGTTCATGGCATGACTGCCGCTTTTGTAACTCTGCCACTACCAGGCTTCCTGGCGATGGCAGAGTTACATAGCCGACAGGGCAGTGCTGCAAGCAGCGCCGCTCGCCGGATAGTGAGGCAATTTCCACCAGCCTTTCCCTGGCGGTTTACCCCACCAGGGAAAGGCTGGCAGAATGGGTGCCTCGGGCCGCTGCGCTGCCCATGCACTTGGCATACGCAGTGCAGGGGACCCCATGCACAGCACCATCGCGCATTTCACTGCCCTATTTACGGGCAGTGAAATGCTCGACGGGTGCTGCTACACCCGCTGCACTGCTACATTGCCGCCGGAATGTTCAGGCCCTGCATTCAACTGGGCCGGCTGGCAGAAACTTTTTCTGCCCGCCGGCCCAGCTGAATGTACATTGTGTGGCCAGCGGGGGCGTCTGTGCGCTGGCGGTCTTTTGTTGACCGCCAGCGCAGAACTCGGCGGGCTTTCCCGCTGAGTTCATAATGACCCCCTATATCTCTGTTTCTGAGCTATTACAAACAAGCTGGGAGTGGTGGGGAGCAAAACAGCAAAACAGTGAGGGAGCAAATACTTGAAGGAAGAATCAGTACAAGAGGGAAAGAATTATAAACCTCATAAGATAAAGGAAAAGCAATAAATAGTTCCATAAGAGTGAGCAGTGGAAGGAAAGAAGCCAGCTAATCAGAGAAATGGTTCACATGCTATACTCCAGGGGCAGGGCAAATGTAAGCTGGACAGGGAAAGGCATTGAACAAGCAGCAAGCAAATGAGAGTGATAAAGTCAGTAAATGGTAAGCAATCGGTGAGCTTCACGCTCCTGTAAGCCCTTAGTAAGTCCACAGCAGATCGTATAAAAATAAACATGAGATTGTGAGAGGACAATGGAGCTCAGCATCAAACCGGCCATGGGAGTTTGTTCCATCGCTGTAGCCTCCATTCATACTGACGCCACTATCCCAACACAGTACCCACAAATACCCCTTCTGAGCGGTGTTACTTCTAGTAACACTGAAAGTCACTGAATAGCAAAACAATCATATTTAATGGGGAAAAAGGGCAAATAAATACCTGTTTTGCATTCCTTTGGATGCTTAATTGTATAAAGATTTGGGTCTACTTTGGTAGCACAAATTGAGGCTCTCCCCTCCCTTACACAGGGACGAGAGACAATGCAGCTTAAATTAACAATACCAAGGAGAAAGAGGATTACTACTTGAACCATACAGCAGTAATTTACAGCTCCATCTGGAACAAACTCTACACAGAGGCAATCATACTTAGACCCATTCATTACTTAATGCGATAAAAATGTGCATATCAACATCTGGGATGATTGATGTCGGAGTAGACAACTCTGGATAACGATCAGGAGAAATGTAAAGATAAAAACTCAGGGGTAAAGTTAAGGGAACGGCCTTACAGCAGTGATATCTCCAGATTGGCATGTGTTAATTAGAATAGTTCATGGGCAGTCAATGACCAGCGTGAGTGAGATTCGAAACGACAAAGGAACAATGCCCCCAAAACAACAGCCGATTCAAATCAATTGTATTTATTCTACAAATCGTTCTCGTTTCAAGCGGGCATATGTGGAAAAGTTACTAAGGTTTACGTGTTTATTCAGAAGTCAAAATGCAATTTTAAACAGCAAAAAGTGCATTACCCCAGTAACGGTGATGCACTAACTCCAGCATTTTTTTTTGCTAAAGTATCCTCACAGCAGCGAACAGAAGATTAACTAATTTAACTGTGGGAATTTATATGACTCGGCAGGGTTCAGCAGTGACAGACAAGAAAGGGAGAAGTTACCTGAACATACAGAAACAGAGAGAAAAATCACACTGGCTGAAACACAACATTCTCCAACAAAATATAATAATTGTGTATCAAGATAAAAGATAGGACTGCCAACCTTATCTAAAGACTATGTTAATAATACCTGCTTAACATCCAAGTACAGCTCAGGTATAGCACACAGTAGAGATGTTTGCTACAAAAACTGTCATTAGTTGAGCATGACACATTCTACACAGAGTGGCTGGCACATATTAACATATTAGATGATGCTTTGTGTCGAGGAAAGGTGCAAACATTGTGAATTATTTCTAGCACAACTGATCACATCGATGCTAGCCAAATACCCCTGGAGTTTGCTTTCATATTGGCCACAACAGGCATAAGAGGTTGAAGCATAATAATTGAGAAAAAATACCCAACACCAGAGATGTTTGAAGGCATGGGCAAAGTGGGTAATTGCCCGGCCCGCTGGGAAAGTGAACATTTCCTCTTGGACCGCTGTCTATCCTACTCTCTATCTAAACCTTTCTTCCTTTGAAGGGGCCCGCGGAGAGAGAGACGCAGTCTAGTCTCTCCGCAGGTGTATTCGGGACGGGGGAAGTGGCGCGGAAGGCGCCTCATTGGTCTAAGGTAAGTAGGGGTGGGGTCTTGGGTTAAGGGTTTATAAGGGGGGGGTGAAGGGTGGGGTCGGCCTCTTTCTCCGCGCCGACAGTTAGGAGGGATGGTTTGTTTAAGTGAGGAGCGAGTTAGCAGTCGAGGTAAGGAGGCAGGGACCCCCAGGGCAGGCCAGGAAGCGAAGGGGGGTATTTTCCGAAGTTTTCCCCGGCGTTAGAGCCAGAGGGGAATACGGGCACCGTGCCGTAGGGGAGGCCGGCCCCTTGGGCAATTATCTCTACACGCGGAGACCGCGCGGCAGGCCAAGTCGGCCCTCAGGGCATTGTTTATAACGCGCGGAGACCGTGCTTGTCAGCACGGCAACGTGGCCAGGCCTAAGTGTGGCCAGGCGTCATTAAACCCCCGCGGGGGGCCCCAGAACACCGCAGTAACGCGGGAGAGGCCGGGAGGGCCCCTCGGGCACCCCTAAAAAGGGGAAAAAATATATATAAAAAAAATATATATATATAATACAAAAAAAAAAAGGGGGAGACAGATAATTTCTAGGCATCATTGAGGACAGGCATTAAGCCGCCTCCCCCCCCCCCAACAAGCAGGCAGGCCAGGGCCCCCCCCCAAAAAAAAAAAAAAAAATTTCTACATACAGGGATAGATACAAAAAAAAGCTACACAAGAACAGCCCCCCATAGTTAATAGGCTCGCAACATGGCGGTAGGCCACGACACAGATGCTGTGAGGGCCGCCCTCCGTGTGCTGGGCGAAGCAGGCAGGGCGGATCTATTAAGACCAGGAGTCCTAGACCAGGCCTGGGTGGTGATGGCGCGCCCTACTAGGGCGGCATCGGGGCGGGTTGCGGCGGCAATAGCTGCATGCGAGTCACAGGACTCCGACGGAGAGAAGGACGAGGGGCCTGTGGCCCCTGGGCAAAGTGCAAGGGCGCACCAGGGTGGGCACGGGGCGCAGAGCCCGCTGATGTTTGACGGGGAGACACAAGGCACTCAGGATGTGGGAGCAGATAATGTGGAGGCAGGGAGGGACCCCTCAGACGCAGTGGGCCTGGTGACGGGGAATGGGGGGCCCGCAGGGCAAGGCGTCGAGGCAGACCAGCCCCTACCGGGGACGAGTGGAGATTTTGCCCCGCTAGATCTGTCATACCATAGAGGTGAAGGCCACAACCCAGGGTTTTTCGGGGCGCCGGCAAAGAAAAGAGGCAAGTACGCGGGAAAACACAGGGGGGGGGCGGGGAGGGCCAAGACAACGCCCCGTCAGGCCAGGGGGGGGGAAAGTCAGGTCCGCACAGGAATCAGGGCCTGCCAGGGACCAGACCCCACACACACAAGGGGGCTGGGACAAGGCAGACACCTGGGACTTGGAGGCCAGGATCCGGGAACAGCGTAGGGTCGTCCTAGAGACAGAGGCCAGGTGGGCACAGCTGTGTAAAGACAAGGAAGAGGCGACCACTCGCAGCGCAACATCCCCAAGAACCAGAGAGGCCAGAGGGCAAGTAGGAACGCAACAGCCAGGGCCAGGAAGCGGAACCTGGGTATGGGTCCCACAGGCAAGGGGAGAGCAGAGACAAGAGGATCGTGCGGCCGAAGGGTCAGTAGGCGCGGGGAAGCCCGGTGACGCAGACGGTCACGTGTGGAAAAAAGCAGCAATGCCAACGGCAGAGGTTGGCAAGATACGGAATACGCCGACTGGGCGCAACACGGCTCAAACGCGTTGGTACGAAGCAATGGACGGGTCTGCGGCGGCCTTCTCCACAACGGGGGACCACGGATACCGTCTTGATGACACGCGTCATGCGGGCACGGAAGCGAGCGAGAGTATGTCAACCAATGTAAGAGATTTTGGCCAACACAAGGGCCAGTGGGAAGGCGGGGATGAGTTGGAACTGGACTACGAGGAAGAAGGGGAGGAATGGGAAAATGGTGAAATAGGAGATTGGGAGGTGAGCGCTGTGAAAAAAGGTGGCGGGCGAGGGCGCAAGAGCGGCGCAACCTCTTCTCCGTGCTCTGTATTACAGGTTGCAGCTCCATTGGAAGGGCCTACAGGTGGTCGGCAAGTCATGCCATGCAGCAGAAGCCTGAGGAGAGTGCCAAGGAGCTTGGGAGACAGCGTCGGAGGTAAGGAATGGTGGTCAGTGTGGGGGGAAGGGGGAGGGACAACAAGGGAGGCTACCACAAGAAGGGCCATTGGGGTAGGAGATGGATCAGTTTTAGATGTAACAGGCAATAGCGCCATGCAGAAGACGGCAGAGAACAAGGATAAGGAGAGCACCGCTACGTCAGGCACAGCTGCAGCGGGGAAGGCAGATACGGGTGAAAAGACAGTAGAGGACAAGGAAGGGGGAGGTCACAAGAAGAGGCTGCCGTACATGGGCTTAGCTATGCCACTAGGTTCACACGTAGCAGAAAATACAAAAGCCAGAATATGGAAACACAAATATGTAGATGTTTTTAAACTATTACATAGGGACATACAGGCGAAGAAAGGTTCCAAGGAGGAGGAATGGGAGCTAGCGCGCAGGCCCCGGGTACCTATCACAATGGACAACTGGACATCGGCCTTTTTGATATTCGCCAGTATATACTGCGAGAAATACCCAGACAGGGCCATTGCACTGTTTAAGTACATGGACATAATTAGGAAAGCACAAATGCATTTTGGGGGTTTCGCATGGCTCAGCTATGACGAGGAATGTAGGGCTCGGGTGAGTGTCAACCCGGAGAAACCGTGGGGTGACGTGGATCCCGAATTATGGATGCAATGGATGGCATCGGCACAGACAGCGGCGTCCACTCACACAGCGAGTGGCCTGCCAGTGACTTATAAGCCCTTTCAGGCTCGCCCCGCCCAGGGAGGGGCGGGCATCAGCACAAAAACGATGGGGGCAACTTCGGGGGCCTGTTGGAACTTTAACAAGGGCTTTTGTTCCAGAGCACAATGCAAGTTCAAACATGACTGCTCCAAGTGCGGGGGCTGTCATCCAGTCACCCAATGTTTCTCCCTGTCCAGCCCGGCTGAACAGTGGAGGGCCGCTAGAGGGAGAGGGGCAGATGGAGCTCCTGCGCCAAAAGGGTCCTACACCAGTTAGGCTGGAATTTCCGCTGCCATGGTTACACATATACCCAGATACGGTTAAAGCGCGTCTATTGGAATGGGGTTTTAGAGAAGGTTTTAAAATAAGTTATCAAGGCCCTCGACAAAGGAGATGGGCTGACAATTTGCGGTCAGCCAAAGAGCGTCCACAGATACTGCGTGACAAACTAGTAAAGGAGGTAGGCCTAGGCAGAATAGCAGGCCCATATTACAGGTGGCCAAGCGATGCTTTGATGATATCCCCTTTGGGAGTGGTACCCAAAAAAGTGCAAGGAGAATTTCGGTTGATTCACCATTTGTCATGGCCTGAGGGTACGTCAGTCAATGATTTTATTGCCCAAGAGGACTCCAAAGTAATTTACGCGTCAGTCGATGATGCAATCAAGTTAGTCCTAAGGTGCGGTAGGATGGCGGAAATGGCAAAATGCGATGTTCAATCAGCTTTTAGACTGCTCCCCATTCACACAGCTGATTATGACCTCTTGGGCATGCAGCTGGACGGTAACATTTATGTGGACAGGGTGCTGCCCATGGGTTGCTCGATATCATGTGCGCTTTTTGAGACGTTCAGCACCTTTTTGCAGTGGGTTTTTGTGAAAACAAGCGGGCATAAGTGGGTGACACATTACTTGGACGATTTCTTATTCGTAGGAACAGCGGCATCTGGGGCGTGTGGGCGGGCTCTGGACACATTTCAGAAGCTGGCGCAACAAGCAGGGGTGCCTTTGGCCCCGGAGAAAACGGAAGGCCCCAAGCCAATTTTAACCTTTTTGGGCATCGAATTAGATGCGAGAGAGTTGGTTGCTAGATTGCCAGCGGTAAAAGTGGGGGAGATACTAGAATTCTTAGCGGTGGTGCGCACCTTGCGTAAGATGGATCTGCGGACGGCTCAGAAGCTTTTAGGTTACCTTAACTTTGCTTGCAGGGTAGTGAGGGGAGGTCAGACTTTTTGTAGGCGCTTGGGACTTTCCATGTCAGGTGCCGTGCTTCCGCACCATAGGATACGAGTGTCCTTGACATTACGAGAAGACATTAGAATATGGGAGATCTTTTTGAGAAACTTCAATGGAGTACCGATGTCTTTTGGTGAGTCGGACACGGTATGGCAGGTCCAAATTTTCTCGGACGCGGCATGGCCTGCCTCTTGGATGCAGCAAGGGAGAAGCATCGCGTTTCTGGAGTTTTTTCCCCTGTTAGTGGTTCTGGCAGTGTGGGGACAGGAGTTAGCCAGCAGGACAGTGATTTTTCAAATAGATAACATGGCGGTGGTATAGCTGGTAAACAGACAGAGAGCAAGGGACCTCAGAGTTTTGCGCTTGTTCCGGCAGTTCATGCTTTTATGTTTATCTTTGAATGTTATATTTAAAGCTGCACATATACCGGGGGTTCACAACAAGATTGCAGACTCCCTATCTCGTTCACAGTGGCGGTGCTTTCGCGAATTGGCACCTGGAGCGGAGCAGAACAAGACTGTGGTCCCGGCAGACATCTGGGAATGGGGGGCATGACGATCACGGGGCTGGTGGAGATGTCATTAGCAGTATCCACGCGGCGTAATTACAGACTGGCATGGTTGGAGTTTCAATCTTTTGAACAGTTTGGGGGCAATTTTTGGGCACAAAGCCTGCTAACGCTTGAGGCACGGACCAGACGTTTCGTGCTTTTTCTGATCAGGGAAGGTTTATCTTCAGCTACAATTGGGGGGAAACTGGCTGGCGTCTCTTTTTACGGGAAACTGTTCTTTGGTTATGACCCAACACACAATGATTTATTGGGCAAAATGCTGAAAGGATGGAGCAGGGTTAGAGTGAGCGGAGACAAACCAGCAAGAGAACCCATTACGTTTGAAATGTTGATAGAGATGGTACAGGTGTTACCAGTTTGTTGTAGGGATGAATACGAGGTGGGTTTATTTCGTTTATGTATGTTGTGGATGTTTTTTGGTGCATTTAGAGTATCTGAGTTGTTGGGGGTGGGGAAAGAAATCGGGGTAAAGAGAAAAGAGGTATGCATGCATAGGGACAGGTTAGGGATATGGCTGAGACGGTCAAAAACTGACCAGCTGGGAAAGGGCAAGTGGATATGGTTGGAAAAAGGGGGCGTAGAAGTAGCTTGCCCGGTAGCGGAATGGGTCACTTTCAAAGATAGGTGGACAGGGGCAGGTGAGTCAGGGGTTTTTATGCATGCATCAGGGAAGAAGCTAACTAGTTATCAACTGTTGCAAGTTATGAGAATGGCCCTCGGAAGGATAGGACGGCGCGCAGGCGACTATGGAACGCACTCATTTAGAATTGGCGTGGCGACGGAGGCAGCTCATTTAGGTTGGGATTGGGCCAAGATCAAGTCCATAGGGAGATGGAAGTCTAGGTGCTGCGAGCGGTATGTTAGACTTTGAAGAGAACAAAACGGAAGGGGATCGGGGGGGGGTGGTTGTTAGCTCATCAATACAGTTTTTTACAAAGTTTTTTCTTTACAGGCTGTGTGGCTGGGCCGGAGAAGGGAAAGATGACGACGTGGTTGGTCGGCCATTCGTTCGTTCATTGGGCGGCAAAATTTGCAGAGAAGCAAATTTACGGTAGATCATTGGGACTGCCCAGCAGACACCATGAAGTGCGTTGGTGGGGCAAGAGTGGTATAAGATGGGGGAGCCTGCTCCCATTTATCACGGGTAACTTGCCTCAGTGGGGATGTCCAGATCTGTTGTTGATCCATCTTGGGGAAAACGATTTAGTGAAGCTATCGGGGCTCACTTTGATACAACTGATGCAGAGGGACTTGGAACTTTTGAAACAAAAACTATGCGGGACATGCCTGATATGGACTGAATTTGTGCCAAGAAGGGCATGGAGAGGGGCTATCAATCATGGAGCCATTGAGCGGGCTCGGAAAAAGTTGAACAGAGCCATGAGAGTTTTTTGTTGGGCTCAAGGTTTTAAGACACGGGGACATAAAAGAACAGGAAAAAGTTTTGTTTCGTGATGACGGGGTTCATTTATCACAGATTGGTAACGCGTATTATATAACAGAACTGAGGTTAATGATAGAAAGTGCATGGGGGACGAATTTGTGTATCCAAAAATAAAAAGAGGGTGGGGCAGCAAAACGCCTCGTGGGTTTTGCTGGATGGCAGGAGATGGGGGAGGGTGGAGAGCCAGATGCGGGCTTGTCCACCCTTCCAGGGGGAAAAACAAGGAGGTGAAGGATCAGAGCGGGGAGGGGTAGGCTACAAGCAGGGAAGGCATGGGAGGAATAGGGAAGCATATACGGTAGGGGAATTGAAGGGAGATATTTGAGGAAGGAATGAAGGCAAAAGAATTGTAAAAGTTAAGATCTGCTTTTAAAAGAAGATATACAGTTAAAAGTTTAAGTAACGTTTGTGTTTTAAACCCTGTTCTAAAATAAATGACCTTTTACACCAAAAAGAGTGTTACGTATGTATGTCCCGATGAAGGGGCCCGCGGAGAGAGAGACGCAGTCTAGTCTCTCTGCGGGTGTATTCGGGACGGGGGAAGTGGGGCAGAAGGCACCTCATTGGTCTAAGGTAAGTAGGGGTGGGGTCTTGGGTTAAGAGTTTATAAGGGGGGTGGAGGGTGGGGTCGGCCTCTTTCTCCGCGCCGACAGTTAGGAGGGAGGGTTTGTTTAAGTGACCACCCACCCACCCAGCATAGGAAGGCAGGGGGGAGGAGAAGTTATTTAGGCAGGAAGGTAGGCAGGCAGGGGCGGGTAACCGTCATTTAGGACAGGTGATTTGAGAGAGGTTGTAAATCAAAAAAGATTACACACGGTTCCACACAGTACTGTGGGTTTCTTTCAAGTAGATGGTTCAATCAATAGATGAAAAACGAAGTTTTTCGAAGCAAGAGCCCTCACTCACCATCCGGTGACATGCTTCATCATAGGGCCAGCTCCTCGTCAGGCCGGCGCTGCAATGCCTAACGGGCCCCGCAAGGGGGCTCTTTGCCGAAGATCTTTTTGAGAATCGAGTATAGCCGGTCAAAAATAATGAAGTGAAGGATTGGTATATAGAAAATATTAAAAATGACTAGAGGTAACGACTAATGATTTTAATTCTCATGCTAATACCTCTGACATGATTAAAACCAATAAACGGGAAATTAGTGGAATAATGTCCACAAACCCCATAAACATATAGGTAGGTATAGTTGTTGTGTCTCTTAAAAGGAAATAGTATAAAAGAGACAGTGCACACAGGGTCCCCTGTGTCACTCTATGCAGTTGGTCAACATGTTTCTCGCTTGTTACAGAAGAATTACCTTATGCGATTCGTCAGGACCTAATTACATACCTAATCCTTTAAATCGTGGATATTTCCACAAATATGAAAATCAAAAACCTAAGGGAATTTAGAGAGAAAGAAACCAAGGTTAGAATAAAATAGCTTATAAGGGCAATGTATTCCCAGTGAATTATGTTGTGCAACCCCATACGGAAGTGCAGGATCCCTAAAGTGCCAAGTGATTTATGAACGTTTCTAGGGAGAGAAAATGAGCGAAAGCCAATTAGGCAGTAAAACATCCACATTGCTTACCCCCAAAAAACTAATGGTAGGGCCACATCGGGGTAGTCCAGGCTCTAAAAAATCACCCCAGATCTGTGTATGCACAAATAAGGGACATAAGAAATACTCTTTTAAAAATTGGTACTCCACCAATCTGATTATACAACACATTAATTATAATTCTGATAGAGAAATCAATTATTCGATAAGAAGCTGCTATTTGCTGGAGAGTCATAAAGTACGACCTCAAGTTATGTCAGGTCAACAGACAACAGGTCGTATAAATCATACAGGGGGAAACCTCATTATAAAGATAATAACTCCCATATTGGTGATAACAATATTAATCAACACTCGCACCATGTGGTATTACACAGCATAGACAATGTAAAAAAGAAAAAAAGGGAAAAATGCCTATGAAAGTTACTATGCCTGCGTTTCATGTATTCACCTGTCAATGTTAACATTTCCGCTACCCTGCTAATTTCTTTCGAATAATTTCTTCTCTACCACAACTGTTTTTGGATCCATAGTTTAGTTAGAAAACTTTGCGTACATACTTTGGCAACAACATTAAAAATGAGCAATTTTGGATCTACTTTAATGGTATTACCCGGGATCGAATTTGGTTTGTTTGAGGCATTTAAAACATTTTTTATCTTTGGATGAACCATATTTTTTTTTTTTTTTTAACTCACCAACCTCCGGACCAAAAGTACATATCAAACGACTTCAATTTTTTTCGTTCTTCATGGAGTCCAATAAAACCTACAACAGAGTTTTAACTGTGACAATCTACTTATCATTTCAGCCTTACCTGGCAATTTTTCATGAAAACAGTGACCACCTAACTTGACAATGCAATGATATTGGTTTTCATTGGGTTCAATCTGTAACTTGCTTCGTTTGAAAGATTTTTGCTCCAAACACATGAGCTAATTTAATTGGGAGAGGCCACTATAGTGATCCCACACCACACACGGTGCAATGGTATCTAGAACTTACAAATCCAACCCTGCCTTTTTTCTTCAGTGTAAAACCTTAGCCCATAAGCACCTACCAAGCCAATTTAAAGGAAACTTCATTGGTCATCAACAGTTACTTGCTCATACTTGAACAAACTGTGCACAAAAAAAGCTTCCACATGCTAAAGTGTATTTTTTCCAGTAGCCAACGCCCACCACATACTGCACTGTCTCGGATTCCAGTCCATAAAATTAAAAATGTCATTTTTTTCCTGAAAGGTTTATCACTAAAAAGCTTAAAGCCCCATTTTAGACTATGGTTCTGCTATCAGTTTATTTCACTGGAGATGTTGCTATAGCTGTGTCATGTATAAGTGGTAATTAGCTAACACCTGCACACATCATATTTGTAATTCCCTTATCTGGTCAGTAAATGTATTTATGATTTTCATCCTGCTTGTCAATTACCAAACCTTCAACAATTCTTGAAAAGTTAAACCTAGAGCTCGTCCAATCTACCAAAGACAACTAGATGAACTGTAACAAGCACCTGACCCAACTCTGTGAGTAGCTGATGGTGAGCTTTCGCAGAAGCATACATGTATAGTATATATCTCTCAACTTCCAAATGTATTTTTATCCACAGAAGTACGTTTACATCCAAAAATGGCTGGATTGATATCTGCTAGTATCCCAAAAAGGATACCTAGAAGGTTTAAATCATTTTACACCAGGGTAATTATATGCTACAATCGTGTACAATTACCCAGGTGTAAACTACAAGGGATGAGAGGTGGTTGTACCAATGTTTGGTTTGCCTTGGGAGTTTGTAAATTGCTACAAAAACTTGTCATATTATGGGCATTAACAAATCCCTCTCTCAAGTACGTAAGGGAACCCAAAGTGGCCCACCTCTGAAGTACGTAGAGGTGCCCCTCCACACTAAGTTAGGCTTTCATAAAAACAATATTCCAGGGGGAGATAGAAGACTTTTCTTTTTAATAACTGCAGTACGTGCAGTGAGAAGACGCAGTTATGAATATTACGTCTTTTTCCTTCATCGTATTTCCCTTCATGAGTTACACGTGCTAATCGACAAATCAAAAGTGAGCATGTTCAAATAATAGAATGCACATTTAGTTTATATTATTCTATTCTGTAACGTGATAATCAAGTTTGCTTTAATAATTAGCAGTATTTTGTCCAAATGCCTACTGTTCTGTTTTACATCATTTTGTTATTGATTTCTGATGAGTTTCTAGAAGGCTGATAACTACATGTCTTGTTTATGGTTGTTCAAAAGAATACAGACTTGCAGAATGAAAATAAGTGAAAAGGCATCAGGTCATCCGCTATTTGTTTATTCCAAGTGTTTCAACAATAATAAAATAATGTTATAAAAGCCGTACACAAGGAGTCAGGTTTTAGAGGGGATTCTTCCCATCAGGTGACAGTGGTACAGGCTGTGCAGAATAATATCGCGGATTCTAACTGAAGGCTCCTGGAAAGGGACACACTCAGGTGTTGCTAGCTAAAGTTATCAGTGCTGCTGGCCTTGAGGGATAGTAAACCAGGCCTGGCTATTAAAATAAACATAAATACTTTTGTTCAAACAGGAATGCGGGTTCTGAAACTCAAAATAGGTTTTATTTTCTGCTGTGTTGGAATTACTTTAGTGCTTAGAAGAAGCGGAGGGGGGGGGGGTGTAGAATTGCCACAAACATATAACTGCAATTATGTTGGAGTTCTTCCTTTTATTTACGCTTTCAGTAAAAGTTTCTGCGGTGTATTTGTCTTTATTATGTTACAATTCATATTGTGTACACTAGACTAGGATTTGGATTTTAAAATAAATGTTTAAAATAGATTACTCATTTTTTACCACTTTTAACTATGTTATGCACTTTTTAAAGAGGCTCTTTGGTTCCGCTAATTATATCTGTAATGTCTCATGGGATTGATCATTACCAGGAACAGAATTCACTCAAATATTGGTTTGTGGGTTGTGAGGTGGTTGAAGTCAAACTGGTTTTCTGACTCGGGTTAGCACATTGACTACGTTTTTAGAGCCAAGTAGTCTAATAAAACCAAATCTGTGATCCTAGAACATTCTAGCTAGAAAATGTATCAATGCCAGATTGATTCTGCATAGGACAGGGAACTTGGAAGGAAGATTCATCTTGCACCACTGGAAAAGCAGGGCCCTCTGTTAAGCTTCTGCCCTACCCTAGAAATGGTCAGACACTTGCATTTGAAACAGACTGGAGTAAATTTCCTTCCAGGGTAGGAAGGGAAATACAAAAACACCAAACTTTGCTGGGTGTGAGTGAAGTGCATGTGATGTGCACAATGGGGCTCCTTTTTCCCGCACAGAATTGTATTGTGCATAGAATTACGTATTGGGGAGAAAAGCCTACCACTGAATAAGGCACATGACTTTCCCAGATAAAGGCCTGTACATTTGTAACTGGTGCACCTTTCCAGACTTACTCTTAGAAAGTACTGCTTCCTTTCTTTGCGAGTGTCATTCCACTGCTCGCACTTTCTAACTCAGGCTATTTTTTTCTACTACCTGCAGCACTCACTAAGAGAGCAGTTGTTTGCAGACTGTCTCCCTTGTCCCTCTTAAAAATGTCATTGCTTGCCCCACTTCCCGCCATCAGGTTGTTGCTTACCCATCATCTTTGTTTGCCCCGTCTCCATCCCCCTCCCACGTTGTTTGACCTGTTCTTCCATCCACATTATTGCTTGCCCAATTCCCCTCCTTTTTCGCATTGTTGCCATGTCATTGTGGCTTGCCTTGTCCCCCTCCTGTACTGTTGTTTGACCCATTCCCCACAGCTCCCCCTTCATCACTTCCCCATCCCTCCTACCTCCTCTCTGTCATTGCTTTACCTCATCCCCACTCCTTCCTGTTGTTGCTACTCTCCCCCTCCTTGTCATTGCTTGCCCCGTACTGCTACCCATCACACTCCTCCCCAATTGTTGCTTGCCCCCTCAAGCCCCTCCCCCATTATTGCTTGCCCCTTTCCCAGCCGCCATAAAAAAGCACTATGATACAGACAGTGCTGGATTCATCATAGCACTTTTTCCCCTAATTTTCAGCAGTGCTGCCCAGCTGCTGCACTGCTGTACAACACAATTAAAACACAGTGACAAAGCCAACAGCTATTGCACAGGCAAGACATATTGGCTCTGCCAATGTTTGTTTTCTATCATTTCAGCCACAAATTAAAGTACTGACAGCATGCTGGTTTGACTTATTAAGGAGCTTGACATACATGTTAGGCTTCTTTTGCCCATCAGAGTGGAAGACAGGCCTTAATCCTCTTGCACCTAGATAATTTTAACATTCTCTATCTGGGCACGAGTGGTTATGGTACAAAGAGACTGTGGCTCACCCAGAATGTAGCAACAAGGCTTCTTTGCCAGTTGCCAAGAACTTGCTCAGTGTCTCATCAGCTCTGCACCCTACATTGGCTCCCTGTGGAGAAGTGCATCCAATTCAAGGTGCTATGTGTGGTTCATCAAATGTTTAATAAGATGGGTGCACCAAGCTTGTTCCCTTTGCTTCAGCCTTATCACCCTAACAGGGTGTTAAGATCAGCAGACCTCAATTTGGCAGTGATTCCATGCTTTAAACTGACCAGACAGGGTGGCAGATCTTTTTGTGGCTTGACACACACCCTATGGAACAAAGTGCCTACCCAGTTAAAGAACTTATCTAATCACCTAGGCTTCAGAAAGCAGCTTAAAACCCGAGTGCAGGGAAGCCCCTGTTTGGTCAGTCATGTGTGGTATAAATTACTGTAACATAACATAATATGCTAGTTTTTTTTTTTTTTTATTCTATCCATCAAGGGTACTGCAGCAATAATGAAGGCAGTCAAATTACGGACTCCCACAGAACCCTGCCCCCACCATATCTACAACCTTGGAAAAGCCATGATGAGTGCTGCACTCACTTCCATCACCAAAACCTCCCTCAAGACAGCCACATTCCCAGGCAGCTGGAAACATGCCAAAGTCACTGCCCTCCGGATAAAAACCCCAGCCAGCCCGAAGCACTCAGCAAATACCGACCCATCTCACTGCTCCCCTTTCCAGCCAAAGTCAGTGAGAAGGCCATCAACAGACAACTCTGTGACCACCTACAATGCCACAAACTCCTGGATGTCTCACAATCAGAATCCTGAAACCAGGGCTGTTTATAGCACTGCTGGTGCCCAGTGAGACAATCTTTTTTTGGCATTCACCCCCCCCCCCACCATAACCTCCTCCTCGGATTCCCTCACTACACTGCAAATGTGCCATTCATCTCTTCACAGCCCCTCTTTCACGTACATGTCAATTGTTTTAAAGCGCCGGTAGAGACTTATTCACTCAGCTACCCACATAAAACACAGATCTGTTCTTTGCAGCAGGCATGTTAACCATCTGTGCTACTTTATCGAGAGTCAAACCTGCCATTAGACAAAACTCTGAAATCTCTCTCTCAGGCAGGAATATTAATCACAATAGTTATCTTGCCATTTCTATTGTTGCCTGAAAGCTTTTAAATCATAAACACAGCTTTCCCCGATCCCCAAGGTCAGTGTCCCCGCTTCCAGGTCGGCATCCGGTGAGACCGCACCAGTCGCACTGCCCTAAAGCTGGCCCTGCCCAAAACATCCACAGCACCAAAACAGCTCTCATCGCTGCCACAGATGACTTACGCACCATCCTTGACAGTGGACAGACTGGCGCCTTCACCCTCCTCGACCTCTCCTACCCTTATAACACTATCTCCCACCACCTATCATTAACAGACTACACATAGTGGGAATACAAGAACCAGTACTCCAATAGATAGCTTCCTTCCTCTCGGAAGAACACGAGTCAGGCTCTCGCTGTTCACCTCAGAACCCAAGGACCTCATCTGTGGAGGTCATCACTCAGCCCCACATTTTTCAACATGTCCAGGATTCCTTTAGAAAGCATCATCAGAACCAACGGAATTAACAACATATCCTACACCGACAACACCCAGATTTTTTCCCTCTCAGACGATACCATCACCACCAAAACTTCAAACAATGCATGACCATTGGCTGATTGGATGAAAGAAAACTGCCTCAAGCTCAACACCAATAAAACTAAAGTACTGAACTTAGGGAATAAAAGCTCAACTTGGGACTCCACCTGATGGCCTGCTGATTTTGGACCCACACACACCCGAATCAACCACGCTAGGGACCAAGTACTCATCCTGGACACCAACCTCAATATGAAGCCCAAAGTCAACGTCATCACCTCCTCATGCTTCCACATCCTTCGCACGTCGCACAAAATCTTCAAGGGGCTCACATTGGACACCAGAGCTACCATCATTCAGGCCCTAATCACAAGCAATTTTGACTACGGCAATGCACTTTAAACCAGCATCCCAACTCATCTCCTTCTCAGATTTCAAACCATCCAAAACGCCACCACCAGACGCATCCTCAATCCTCTCACTCCACACCACTACTCAGAGCTCCACTGGCTCCCCACCTGGAAGCGCTGCTAGTTCACACTTCTCACACACACATTCAAATCACTACACAACATGGGACCCGCATACCTCAATCACTGGCTTCACCTTCATCAACCCACCAGACAACTTCGCTCAGCATCACTCACACGCATACACATCATGCATCCACAGAAGCAGAACAGGAGGTCGACCATTTTCCTAATAAAGCCATCAAATCCTGGAACTATCTCCCCCAACAAATCAGGGCCTCCTCCTCATTTCTGGAATTCCGCAAGAAGCGGAAGAACAGGGTATTCAATTAGTTAGAAAAATCACCGCCGTGGCCCGAGCTGCAAGACTAAGGCCGCCGACTCTCCAGAAGACGGAGGGGAGCAGAGATTCCTGCCTGGCTGTGGTGCGGGTGAAGAGCCCTCCAGCCCAGAGAGGCCTGGGAGGTTTGGTCCCCTGTCGGTGGGGACCCCGAGCCTGGAGGCTCACTCTGCCAGGCCCCATCGCGGGAGAGAGGCGACGCATGATCTGTAGGATGCGAAAGCCGTGCGTACCTCTCTGCCTCGCCGGGTGGGAGGGAAGTCCTGCCTGACTGAGGGTTGCTTGCTTGAGGCAGCCCCTGTGTGAGGAGTGAGGTTGCCTCCCGCCCAGGTGACTGCTTTCCTTGCCTGATTAATCCCCATAGCAGAAGTACCAGAGGCCGCAGGGGCCTTGTTTGGTGAGGGTGAGCCCCTCTTTATATATTTGGCAGCATTATTGTATGGCTGGCAGGACGGGGAGAAAACCCTCAATGGTAGGTCTGTGCCTGTGCGGCCTTCCTGGAGACTACCGTAAACCTTGCAAAAGAAGCGCCAAGGCACTGTTACCTTTCTGCAGGAGGTGATTTAGGGTGATTTCATCCCTCCTTGTGAGACAGCTGCTTCTCTCACACTAGGACCCGATGGCAGAGGCATGTCGTGCTAACCAGGTTGGGGGTGACGTACAAACTTTCAGGATCTATATGTTATACACTGGAGGGTGTGTCTATGATTTATGCCATATGGGAATGTTTCACTCTATGTACATTTGTTTTGGTGAAAATGATGACCTGCCATATGGGAATGTTTCATCCTATGTGAATTTATTATGGTGATAATGATGACTTGACAACTGCTTGTTTTTTCAGAATAATAGTAACCTATGTGATGGCCTGAAAACTGCTTGTTTTGCAGAATACTAGTAACCTATGTGATGATCTGACAACTGCATGTATGGCAGGGTACTGCTGGTGCATGTCCTTTTTGGTCTAATAATGTTTTGTGCAATACAGTTTATTTTTATATAACTTGTTGTGGAATTTTCTCAGTGGTGTATTTATTGTGTCACTAGTGTGGTGTGTGCTGTTGCAAACGCTTTATACATTGCCCCTGGGATAAGCCTGACTGCTCGTGCCAAGCTACCAAAGGGGTGAGCAGGAGTTATTTTGGGTGTGTAGCTCTCTTGCCCTGACAAGAGTGGTGGTCCCTGCCTGGCAGAGGTGCCTTCGCTGGCCAACCAGGACTCCCCTTTCTAACACTACCACACATTACGTGGTCACAAGGCATGCAGATAAATTCCCAGCATATGCAGTGAAATTGAAAGTCACACATTACACAGAAATACACCTCATTTCATTGTTTTCCTCTCAATACATTTATGTGGGTGCAGGAATAGAAATACGGCAGTCAATGAATGGTGCATCAGATTTAGCATGAACCATTACTACGGATAATGTAAGTAAATATGCGGTTAAGATGCGGTTCAGTATTGCTTTGCTTGCTAAGATAAAAAGACCTATATTTTCACTTAAGGCTATTTGCCAAGGCATTAATCCAGCGACGGCCTGCCAGTCACTATAAAGTGGGCTGCTTCTCTGACGTACTGAAGATGTTCTCCAATTCATCATCCGCATTTTAGAGTAATAGGTGAATGACAGGCGTATAAATGAGGTTGTTTTATATGATTATTCCTCGCTATGTTCTCAGAAAGGTACACTCGTCATGCCAGCTGCTTTCCATTTTTTGACGCAGCTGGCCGGGGCTGTCACTTTCCTCTGCATTGCCTATCTCGGTACATTTCATAAACATGAATTAATGAGAGCAAGTGCCTTGGGAGTGAAGGAGACGGCTGGCGGACCTTCAACGCGGTCCCTTATGAACATCTGTCCATATCCTGCATCCAAAACATGATATCATTTGGCATAAACGCAGATACAAAAAAAAAGAAAAAAATGCAACTCTGCCGCCACGGGGGCGATGACTATTATTAAATGAAAAACAAAGGAGAAGAAGTGGGAAACGTGACAGCTCTCTGCGAGGAAACCCACACGTTTGCTTGCTGACTGCAGCAAACATGTAGGCTAATGCCGCTCGCACCATGTTGGGGAAAATAAACTTGGCAGTATGTTCACTGACAATCAGCCTCGTCGCCATATAACACGAAGCCTGCCAGACCAAAGAAAGGCACAGATGCCAATGCGAGTGTGAGGAACTCGTCTCTCCTTTCTCTGCCAACGAGGAAGTTCTGAAAAGAGGGAGGCATCTGTGTAAGTTGCAGATGATCTGGGTAACTGGGCTTTCAATAAGCAGTGGCAAAGCCATTAGGTTTCACCTATGCAAGATCTATCCAGTGCATAATTTGTGCTTGTTGCTTCCAGTGGGGAGCACCTGCACTTATTTTTTTAGGGCCGGCACTTATTTTTCTGACTCAAGCATTTACTGCGAGCATAAGACATCTATGGGAAAGACGGAGGATGAAAAAACGAAAAGGCGTCACATTGGGAGAAAGTAGAAAGCTGTAAGAGTGAGCTGAAGGGACAGGGAGTGGCTGTAAATGGTTTGAAGCAGCGCGAGAGATGGCTTCAGGATTACCTGCCTTAGTATTCCGTGTTCGCACATTTAATTGCAGCAACTGCGTATTTAAGAGGAGGGCTTCGGGCACCAGCACGTTTTTATTTACAAATTAAGCACTGGATCTATCAAAGTTAAAATTAAAGCGCTATAATGCGGCCAGCAAGTGAAAATGCCTCGTTTTACCAATGTCACAGCTCCATCAACCAAGGGTCAGATGAAGAAACTGGCTGCGATTTTCAAGAGTAAGCAGAGTGGACTGTCAGCAATTTTTCTTAGTTTTTTTTTTCACACTTTTCACAAAGAAATGGATGGACGTCTTCATTTTGAATGAGCGGTTGTGAATTCCGTCTTTCTGCCTCTCTGGATACTGAATAATGTCAGCTGTTGAATTCTCGATAAACCATCACAGATGGTTCAAACTCCCCCAGCTCTGTCCTCCGACCCACCTCTCCTGGACATTTACCTCAGAACTCAGCGAAGTGGAAGCGAGTGCCTAAAATTAAAAATGCTTTCTACGACGAAGTTCTCGTGTGATGTAGGCAGAAAGATCCATCTTAAACATTGCCCTTCTCAACTCAACAGGCAAAACTCGGTCTAACACGATCTTTCTTAGATTAGATATGTAAGTAACATTGTCCACAGGTGTAGTTTAACTGCTTACAGGAGCATGATATGATATTGAACAGACTGGTATTCAGATACATATCATTTGTCTATTTATACTTTCAAAATTGGAGTGCCACCCATTAGCTATTTCATTCTTGCACACAAATGCTCAAACTTCGGCATATGAAGTTCGCAATATCTAATATTCACTGGTTCCTTGAACCTCACAAAGGGGGCGGGAGGGGGGAGGAGTATGACCAATAAGCATAGCTGGACAATATTATTAATTCCTTTAACGACTAGTATGGTAGCTGCTCAATAAAAGCATTTTGCACACAGTGTTAAGCTTACCCGTGTTGTATACCACAAATTTGACTGTGCTGCAGGAACTGCTTGTAGTCCGGTGCAATCCGCAACTGCCTGCTGAGCAGCGACGGCTCCTCTGCTATGGTGGAGGAGCATCGCCCCACCACCAGCAGTACCAGCTGCAAACCTGTAACAATTTATTATTAAAGGTGCGGGACCCGGGGCGTGACAGGGACGGAGGGGGACTGCTGTGCACGGCTGGCCATTTCGGGCTGGCCAAACACACATGCGCACTAAGCTCTCGCCAACCCAGCACTATGTTGCCGGGTTGGGGACAGCAGGCAAAGACTTCAGTCTGCCTGAAAATTCTACCATTACTGGTGGAGCACGACAGCAGAAACAGCTGACCCGCTGTCGAGGATCAAGGAATCACCTTTAGAAGAATGCCTTGATACGTTTCAGAAGATATCCCCAAGTCCTTAAATTAATCATATTTCAACACATTTGTAGGACTTCCCTCGCTGCTTCATTTTCTTGGAACAGCCTCCAGCTAACGATTCAACAAATCTTGATTGGAAGAAGCAGTCACTATGTATTGGCTTCTCAGTAACTGCGAGGCTAAGCTTTTCCACCATTAGTACTACCGAGATATTTCAGTAAATCCAGACTTAGGAATATACAGTTCACCTTTAATCGATACATTTTCGTTGTCAAACCAATCTCTGTGAATTATTTGTGTGTGGGTGGCCTCTCAAGATCAAGTGTTCGAGCATGGTGTGACTGAGCATCTTAAGCATCCTATCTGTTGTCCCTATGTCCAAGGCTCTTCTTTGTGACGTGGCATAGCAGGGAGATAGCTTGGGGATCTAATGTTGTCGTCAGTTATGCTTTTTTGGAGTGTGCAGGTGCGTTGGCATGCGAGTGCCACTTGCCAGAAGAATGTTATCAGCTTATAGCGAACAAACAGGTTTCCTTATAGAAACTTTACCTGTATGTGTCCTATGCCATGTTGGAACCTCAACGTGTCTGGCCCGAAATTAAAATGATTTGGATGGATGCCTCTAGGTTTACACTTAAAGAACGGGCTCGAGCACAGCAATTGTGCTTTTCAGATTTACCCGAACATAGAAAGCGGAGAAGTTTTACAAATCTTATATTTTGCAAGTGCATGTTGCAGTGCATGTATACACATACTCAAATCCCCTTTTATGCAAAAGAACAAATTGCAGACCTCTCCTATGCCTATAATAAGGCATACCTACAAAATATCCGGACCTCGCCAGGTAGAGAAAGCATTTAGTATTCGTTAGGCTGGCTGACGTGAACTTTTCTGTCAATAATAATATAAAAAAATGTTTGAACCACCCCAGAATAAATCAAGTCTAGTTACAGTTCCTCCCATTGAAGCCTAAACAATGTACCCTACGGTGATAACACGCTTTGCTTGCGTATGCCCATTGTGTTGCACACTTGGCTGAGGGCTTGGGCCAGCCTCGTAATCGCTGATATCACTTTCACCTGCTCCGGATTTTGACTAGCGTGAGTGATAGTGGATGGCAGACCAGGACCAGCCATGCTTCAAAATACCTTTATTAGCTTTGTTTTACCTTATTGAACCGAGTAAGAGTAAATGTTCAGCATTTTCAAGGTCTACTGCTACTTTCCTCTGAAGGTTATCCTTGAATTATGGCCTGTGCAGTGTAGGAACAGAGGTCTACTTTGCCCAGCAACCCACCGTCCCTGTAACTTGTGGTTCAGCAGGCCATATAATAAGACATGCCTGGGGCCTACATATAAATTATAGGTCTAGAAAAGCAATAATACACAGTGCAGACAAATTTTGAATCAGAGTGTCTGAGAAGGTCTGCCACCGAAAGATTTGTGCATTGCTAACACTTTTTTTTCTGAATAAGTTCCAAAGACTTTTGATGAAACTAAAACACACCAGACAGCTTTCAGGGCAACATAGAGGCTCCATCCATCTACAGTTCCTCGTTAGATGAAAACAATATCTGACCATAAAATTGCACACATGGTACAGAGTATGTGGAATGTCATGTCACATTGGGCTTTGAATATATTGTTGTTGGTGGGGGTCCCCATTTTTTAGGTGTCGCCTGCAATGCGCAAGAGCTGTCAGCGAAAGCTATTGTTTATTTTTGTTGTTTTTTTTAATAAAAAGCTTAAATGGGCTAAAGCCTACACATTACTTACCAAATTCTTACCATTTGGTTGGCTTCCAGGTCACTCTTGTTACCTTGCTTCTTATTTGTCACACCTTCTGCTTCCTGCCAGCTACTCACTGCCTCATGCATTCTTCCAGGATAATCTGTCCCTGCTGTGGAGCATGGACATAGAACAGCTTCCTGGTTGCAGCCAGTGTCCTTACTCTGGCTGCACCTAGCTCCTAGTACTTGTTTAACCTTGTGCCATGTACTGGTACAGTATAGTCTCCCCAGTCCCCGCCCTCCCCCAGCAGCTCCTTCGTGTTGCTTTTCCCCCCACCAGAGCCCTCCACCCGCATTCTGTTGTTTTTTTCAACTAAAACACAAGCCACCCCAGCGTTGATTTAGTAACTTTAGCAAGAAAAAAAAGTGCTACAAAGCGGTTGATGCTGGCCAATTCTTGTTTTAAAAAAAAACTTTTTACCTTGCTTTTTTGTTTGTCTTGTGTTTTAGATTCTTTTTTAAACAGTACTCAGCAAACTGTCTCGTTTTGTTCGTGCAGAAGTGAGAGGTGCTTGAGGACTACTGTTATTTTTTAAAGCAGTATGAACAACACCGGGTCAGACCTTCCTTTTTTTTTTTATAAAGAATTTTTATTGATTTTTGCAAAAGAAAGAATAACCATGATACAAACGTCATAACACGATGCCAACGGGCATCCAACATTGGTCGAACCTGTGATCCCAGATAGCACTAATATTAAAGATAACATAGTATTCAGGAGCCTAGTGCGGCCTCCCATTTCCCCCATATCCTATTATATTTATTCGGACATCCTCTAGCCTCATATACAAGTTTTTCACTCTGCGCACACCAATCCACTCCCTGTCTCCATTTAGCCAATGATGGGGCATTCTTGGCCTTCCAGTTTGCCACTATGTCCCTCTTAGCCACTAAGCACGCCACCCCAAGGAAAATTCGATCTGGTCTCCTTAGCTCGATGTCACCCATGATCCCGAGGAGGAGGGGTAGAGGCTCTCTCTCTATATTCTCCTGCAACACCTCAGAAATCTCCCCCAGGACCGCTCCCCAATAGGCTACCATGGCTGGGCAGGACCACACCATGTGGAAGAAGTCAGCTGTAAGGTTTCTGCAGCGGGGGCACTCCGCGTTGGGGCGGAGGCCCGCTCTGTGTAGTTTGTCGGGTGTGAGGTATGCTGTGTGCAAAAAGTAAGTTTGTATCAATCTGAAACGGGTGGCGATCGCCAGGGCCCGCGGGGCCATTAGCGCCTCACCCCATTCCATCTCTTCCATGGGGCCCACCCACCCCTCCCATCTCTGGCGAAGTACCCCCAGGGAGCCCGAGGTGCCGGAGACCAGGGTGCGATATATCTGGGAAACACCTCCCCTACCTAGGCTCCCCATCAATGCCTTGGCCTCCATGAGGCTGCATTCAGGTATGTTTTCTCCCTCTCGGATGTGTACTGATAAGGCATGTCGGAGCTGGAGGTATCTGTGGAACTGTGTCTTGTTTAATGAAAAGTGTTTCTGGAGATCTTCAAAGGACCGTATGTGTGACCCGTTCCAGACATCGCCTAGTGTGGAGATGCGTATGTTGTCCCAGTTCCGAAACCCCTCCAGGCCCGCCACCTCCACCAATTGCCTCCCATGCCACAGTGGGGTCTGTTGGGTAAGTCGTCCCCACCACCCCGTCGACTTTTGAGCCGTCCGCCATCCCTGTAGAACCACCCTGGTCACATCTGGGACGTCTCGAGAGATCGGACCTCCATAGAGGGTGTCCAAAATCCGTGGGTAACCCATCGTTTGGAGCTCCAGTCGGTACGCCGGGTCTGTCCACCCACCCCCCATCCAGTCATTAATCACAAGTACTTGTGTCGCGAGGTGGTAGGAGTGGATATTGGACATGCCCAAACCTCCATCATATACATCCCTCTGGCAGGTTTTGAGCGCTAATCGTGGGCGGGCTCCGCTCCATATAAATCGGCGCACCAATGAGTCCATTTCCCCAAACCATTTCTTAGGGATGGGATTGGGAAAATTTTGCAGGAGGTAGAGGAGCCTAGGAAGGATCATCATCTTGTAGAGCGCGATTCTACCGAGCAGGTTAAGGGGGAGTGTCCTCCAGTGTAGGAGATCACTTCTGATTTTTCTGGTTAACGGTGTAATGTTAAGTTCCCATGTCAACTCAGGGAGAAGTGAAATATACATTCCCAGATATTTGGAAGATGAGAATTTTGCAGAAAAACTGACTGGCAGAGAATAGACAGGACAGCTCAGGAAGCAAAGGAGTTGCTACATGCGTTTTAGGAGACATTGTTGCTGGCATTCAAGCATTACAGTGGTACAGAGACAATTAAGCCGAAAGACATGATTTATTTTGTCTTCAGATTTGTGGAAGGAGAGACCTGAATTAGCCAGATGATTAAGAGTCATTTGATTTTCTGGCAAGCAAAGCCGATTGATGAGGTGTTGCAGTATGCAAAGTACTGTAGTGACAAGAGTGAATTGAAGCAGAGAAAGTTGAAAGAGAAGGCGATGGTGATGCAGATTAAAGCCGCTCAAACAGAGATGCAGGGAAATTTTCCACAACAGCTACCACAGCAGCAAGGAAACATGGTATTTCAAAATCAGATGAGAAGTAGAGGTCGCAGCGGTAATGTAAACCGTGGACGAGATATGAGTACTGTAGTGGTTCAGAATGCTGTGCAGGGAATGAAGAGAGTGTTGCCTTGTCACGTTTGTGGATCAGTCGGACATTGGAAGCGAGAGTGTCCGATGATGGCGCAGGAAGGTGTCGTTCAGCAAACTAATGATCAACTCGTTCTGAAACATGAGAGGACCGAGAATAAGAGGTCCTAATCCAAATTTTCAAACTAATGTAAATCAAATGCACAATTATCAACCCATGCAGCAGGTGCAAATGCCACATTTACAAATGACACAATTGCAGTCAATGCAACAGCAGGGTCCCATGGTACCTAGACAGCAAATCCAAATACCTCAAACCCCAATGGAACAGCAGCAAGTGATGCTTCCTCAACAGGTCCGAGGTCCAACCACAGTAATAACACAGTTCACCAATTCCAGTTACACAGTGAGAATGGAATAAACGATGATTGGATGAGTAAGAGTTCGGATGAGGAGGCGTGTGTGCTTGCAGCTTCTCTAGAAGTAGATCAGAAAGGCACATATGTGAAGGTAAAGGTAATGGGTCACAAGGTTTAATTCTTGGTTGACACAGGAGCTACATGCTCTACAGTAAGAACTAAAGAAGTTCCAAACTTGCCCCTTTCTGGAAAACAGTCCAGATTGTAGGAGTAGCGAATCAGTATTTGACCAACCCAATTACAGATCCAGTACAGGTTCAGATTGGCAACTTCCAGGGATTGCACAAATTCATAGTCTGCGATTCAATTCCAGTATCCCTACTGGGAAGTGACTTGCTGCGTAAAACCAGGTGCTCGATTACTTGTTCAAATAATGGAATCGAGATACAGACAAATAGTGATGATGAGGATGACCGAGCTCCTGAAGCAGAGTACCATATGCCACAAGATGTTCTTATGAAGGTTGCCCAAATAATTGCAGAATTTGTGGAACAAGGGGTCTTGAAAGAAGTTTTGAGCAGCCCATGTAACTCATCGATAATGGGATTGAAAAAGTCCTGTGGGAAAGTTCGAATTAACCAGGATTTGAGAAAAATAAATTACATTGTGAGTAAATGTTGCCCTGTGGCACCAAATCCAGCTGTGATAATATTTCAGGTTCCATGTGATGCTGAGTGGTTAAGTGTCATTGACGTGTCACAAGCCTTCTTTTCTGTGCCTCTTCATGAGGACAGCCAATTTCTCTTTTGTTTCAAATTTTTAGCCCGAGTTTACTGTTGGTGTCAAATTCCTCAAGGGTTTTCAGAGTCACCTTCCATATTCAATCAGATCTTCACAAATAATTTGGAGTCGTTGGAATTGCCTTTCCAATCGAACTTGGTACAGTACATTGCCGAATTGCTGATTACAAGTATGAGTATGAGTATGAGTGCAAGTATGACACAATTGCCTTGCTGAATCACTTGGGAAAGAATGGTCATAAAGTGTCTCCACTTAAATTGCAGTATTGTCAGAAAGAGGTCAAATATTTGGGTCACCAGATTGAGAAGGAATCAAGAAATAAATCCAGAGAAAGGGTCACAACCATATTGCAGATGAATCCCCCCAACCACCCAGGTAGATGTCAAGATGTTCTTAGGGATGGTAGGCTACTGCTGTCAATGGATTTCAAATTTTCTGTCATTTTCAAGCCTTTGCAGAAACTGACACACAAGGAGGTCACTGATCCCATAGTATTAGACCAGGCTTGCATGAAAGCGTTCACTGAATTGAGTGAGAGTCTGTGCAAAGCTCCAGCTTTGGGTATGCCTGACTACACGAAATCTTTCACAATATTTTGTCATGAGCGTGATGCATGCTGTTTGTCTGTCTTGACGCAGGTCTATGGAGTTGTAAACCGCCCAGTAGCATATTTTTTAGCTACTTTGGACCCAGTTGCAGCAGCTTTACCAGGCTGTTTGTGTGCAGTTGCAGCGGTTGGACAGAGCCTCACACACTGTGAAGACATTGTAATGGGACATCCTTTAACTATTAAGGTCCCTTGTTCTATTGAAATCCTACTTGCAGAGACGAAGGCCCAGTACCTGACAGGTGCCAGATTGACCCGTTATGAGACAAGTATTTTAGGGTCACCAAATGTGTCAGTGAAAAGATGTACATTGCTGAACCTGGCAACCTTACTTCCAAATGAAAATGTTGAAATTGAAAATTTGGAAGACATTGAGCCTGATTGTCTTGAAGTAACTGACTTGTGTACAAAACCGAGACCTCATATTAGGGACACCCTATTAGAAGAAAGTGACCAAATTATCTTTGTCGATGGCTCTTGTCTCAGAGACAATACAGGGACACTGAGAGCAGGATATGCCGTGAGCACAATTTCTGGTATCCTGAAGTGTCTTGGCTTCGGGAGTGTATTCTGCACAAGCAGCGGAACTAGTAGCCCTTACTAGAGCTTGCCACGTTTCTGCTCAGCCAAAAGTTACTATCTATATGGATAGCCAGTATGGATGTGGAATAGTCCATTATTTGGGCCAGTTGTGATCACAGAGAGGTTTCATGACCTCTTCTGGTTCACCAATGAGAAATGGTTAGAGAATTAAAGAATTGTTGCATGCTATTTAAATGCCTGAAAAGATTGCCGTGGTGAAATGCAGTGCACATCAGAAATCACTAGACTTTGTGTCAATGGGAGATGGATATGCATATCAAGTCGCAAGGCTTTGCGCACTGAACTGTATATCGTTCAAAGATAAGTGGGAATTGTTACCTGTAGAAGATGAAACATGTCCAAGTTATGCATTGAAAGTGATTGATACATTGGAAGAATTGAAAACATTGCAGAATAATGTTGACAGGGAGGATAAACATTCATGGAGCAAAATGAAATGTGTACAGCGACAGGATGAATTGTGGGTTGCAGAAGAGGGTCGATTAGTATTGCCAAATTGTCTGTTGACGCAAATGGCTAGGTATTATCATGGTCAAGCACATGTTAGAGGGATGCCATGATTAGTTTGTTCAAGCATAATTGGTTCAACCCAAGGTTTAGACAAGTTGCTGAAGCAGTTTGCCATTGTTGCGTCATTTTCCAACAAATGAATACGGGGAAAGGGACAGTGGTTAATTTGAGACACACTGGAAGAGCAGGACGTCCATTCAGCAGAATGCAAATAGATTTTATTGAGATGCTTGTGTGTGGAGGTTTGAGATATGTGTTGGTGATTGTCTGCATCTTTAGTCACTGGACTGAAGCATACCCTACACGAAGAAATGACAGCCTCACAGTAGCGAAATTACTGCTTAGGGAACTGATATCATGTTTTGGGTTTTCAATCGTTTTAGAATCAGAAGGGGGAAGTCACTTCAACAACTAAGTAATTAAATTACTGTGTGCAGCATTGAACATCGAGCAGAAGTTGCATTGTAGTTACCACCCTGAAGCATTAGGACTAGAGGAAAAGATGAATGTTACCTTGAAGTCATGAGTTGCAAAGATGTGTGCGTCCACAAATCTGAAATGGCCTGAAGCACTGCCTTTAGTTCTGATGACAATGAGAAACACACCCAACAGGAAGACAGGATTGTCTCTGCATGAGATCCTAATGGGCAGAGCCATGAGGATGCCAGCGGTGCCTCAAATTAACTTGTCAACATTACAGATGATATGGTGCTGGACTACTGCAAAGGTCTGGCTGATGTGGTTCACTCTTTCAGCAGATGGAGGCCACCACACTGCCGCCGATCCATGACCTAGGGCACAACAAGATACCTGGTAACTGGGTTGTGGTCCAGAAACACACGAGGAAAACATGTTTGGAGCCTCGCTGGAAGGATCCTTTCCAGGTAGTTCTGACGACTACCACAGCTGTGAAGTGCGCTGGAGTTCCGAACTGGATCCACGCCAGCCACATGAAGAAAGTGGCATGTCCTTTCGACAAAGAAGAAGAGTTGTTGAGAGTACCAACAACGAAAAAACAAGTCTTAGAATCAGAAAGAGAAACAATTTCAATTGGGACCGGATCTAAGCCCAATGAGGATGGTTCAGTCACTCCTGTGAGAGACGAAGGAAAAGACCTCCAAGAGGGTGACGGTGAGCCTATCTCAATTGAGGCAGCAGGACATCCTAGTCAGAGAAGGGCTTTCCGAGAAGCAGACAATTTTGAGAGACAAATAGAGCAGTTGCTATACCCCGAGGGAAAAAGAATTGAGGAGGATCAAAGCCGTTGAGATCCAACTCCTCCTCAACCAGTTGCAGGTCTGTCAAGAGAAAAATCTGCAGAGGAAGAAGAAGTCTCAAGTTCAACACTGAAAAGAGCATTGACAAAGGGTCCACTGAAAGGAGATAAGTGGCTGGAATCACAAGCAAACAAAAAGGAAGCAGTTGTTGAAACAACAATCGAAGAAGAAGTAGATAAGAGTAGGAGAGAAGATCTAAGTGAAGGAGAATTGAATGGAGATCGAAAGTTAAAAAGAAAGAGAATAGCAAGTCAAAGGTACGCAGGTCCTGAATGGGTGTATGCAACTACAAGTGAATGGCAGAAAAAATGTTTGTCTTTTTGTTTTGATCGAGACATTCCAGGTCAATATTTTGGCACTTGAAGGAAGCTAATAAACTGAACTGTTGAAACAATCTGAGAAAAGTGCAAAGAGAAAGAGACTGTTTAAAATAACCGGTAAAGACTTTGATAACCTGATTTGACCTTTGAAACCTGATTTTGACAAGCTGCTAAACCGATATTGACAAGGATCCTGGAAGTGAGACTGAAAGCTGTAAATAACTGCTGAAATAAGATTTTTTTGTGTGCTTTTGTTGCAGTTTTTCTAAATGCTCTCTTCTGCTTTCTGATTCTTTAGAGATCATGAGTAACATCAGCCAGCATGGTAGGAAGAATAGGTGCTGTAAATACATGAGTATTAGTTTGGCAATTGGATGTGTGATATTGATTGTGGGTAAGACTGTTCTTGACAAAAGGGAAGCCAACCATACTTCGGCTTCAGAGGCAACTACTGCATTAACAGCTATGGAGAAGTTTAGGTAAGATGAGAAGTATCTGCTTGTCTGTAGTAATGCCCAAAGGGGAACTTTCTTCTAATGTCTTCTATCGCTTATTGTGTGAGTAGGTTGAGACGATAGATGTGAAGAATTGTTTTGTGTGTACGCAGATTCCTTCATCAGTCGAAGGAGTTACCTTTCATAGTTTGCCTCTTACTTATGGGATAAGTTGTAGTCTGTCACTAACAAGATTCTAGAACCAGGAGTACATTCAGTACTTCTATTCCAACCACGATGTGTGTTTTCATTTGTCTCCATAATTAGGCACCTGAGTAGAGTAGCTAAGGAAAATGACATAGTATTAGTTAGAGGTTTCTTTGAGCCTACATTAACTTTTGGCAAAGCTTATGCTCACAGAAATAACTTGACATGCTTGCTTACACCTTTAGAAAACAGCTTCTTAGATCACACAGGTGACAGGAGAATTAGAAGCTTACTTACTAATCTGACTAATGAGGGTGCTGATTTGAAAGAATTAGAGGAACGAGGTGTTTGGGAGAAAGTTGGCAAACGATTTGCTTCAGTGGGAAATTGGCTCAGCAATATTGGGAAAGGAATATTATTGAAAATAATACAAGGGTTTTGATTATTATGATTTGCTTAATTGGAATATGGGGAATATGTAAATTATGTAAAATAATTAAAGAAAACAAAAAATAATCAGAGGAGGGACGAAAACAAAATGGAAAAATTGTTTAGGGAAAGTTAAAAAAGGGAACAAAAATTTGAAGGGATTGAAATGACAGAATATTAGCTGATGCAAAAAGTTGTGAGGGAAGGTTTGGTGTGATGACACATTTAGTCATCAGAGGAGGGATTGTTAACAGAGGTCTTTTTAATGAAATTATTAATGAACATTCATGTATTTGAGTTTTGAATTTGCGCAGAAATTTTAATAACTTAGAGAAAAATAATGCACACGTTTGAAAGTGTACCCACGTGAGTGGTCGTCATTGTTCACAAAGTGTACTTATTAATGGCTTGTTAATATGAAATGTTGAGCTTTTGTTTGATTAATGTAGTAATATAGCATATTGAGGGTTATGCATTATGTATTGGCTTTATTAATTGTAGGCCTTAACCTAGCAGAGGTCTTGGCCTAGTTACACGGCCTCATGTCAAGCTGTACTTCTTAGGCGTTTAATAAAATGTCTGCTTAAAGAATTAAATTGTGATTTTCAACTATACAGACCTAATGTGCTTGTAGCTAAAAGTCTTTCTCATGAGAACAGTTTGCTAGAAGGTGCTGTACTAGCTAATGCAACATTGTTTTATGTAATGTGTGTGAGACTGACTTTCTCAGGAGAATACAATGAAGACACTGAGTGGAGTATAAGCTGCAACAATATTGTTACCTGACGAGTCGAATGATGAGAACAGTACGAAAGGAGACAATCATCAACATGTGAACCGTGTACTAGTAAAATTTGCAGATTTGAAGTTTTAGTTTTATTGGACAAAGTGTGAACATGCGATCCCTTGACCAATAGGGACTTGGGAAGTAGTTTTAGGAAATCTAACTTAGCCAGGCTGCACAGAGAGGAGAAGCAGCCATTTCTTTCAAACTGCCCAACAAGCCACTTTCGCATTTGCCCACTTTTCTATCTTGCCTTAATGCCATTACTTTCATGGGCGTCTTGACTGCTTAAAAGACTTTGCCTTTTCTGAATTTTGATGCTGAGTCCTGATGCCGTGCTGACCAGACTGATGTCCTGATGACGAAGACTGTAACAGCTTGCTAATCCAAACTGAGGATAGGTATATTGACTATGGTAATGTTTGCTATGTCTATCTGCTTTTGTTTCTAGGTACCATCCACTATTTTGAGCAATAGTTAGATGTTTTTTCCAAATTTGTGTTGACTAACTTGTTTTGCATGAAGTCCAACATGCTAATCCTAATTTGATGTTAGCTAGGGTCCTCACTAATGAAGTTCAATACATGGAAAAACATTTGATGTCTTTTCTTTGCTGAATCTAAATGTATGTAATATCATTTGCGCAATTATTCTTGTTATTAATTTGTACTGTCATTTTGGAACGTGTAGTAGCTCAAGCTTTGAATAGATTGCATTTTTTTCCGTCGCTTCGGTCAGCCAGTGTTGTTTCTGTATGTTTATCATTTGATTTTGTGATTTACCTACGTGACATTAGCATTGTTAATATAGGGAAATAAATGTTCTAGCTTTTACATAAAGGTGTGCTTATTCATGACTGAAAGGTCATGGTATGTGACAATTACTGACTCCAATTAATTACCAATGTTATTGATTATTGATCTACATATACATATATATATATATATATATATATATATATATATATATATATATTCGAAGGCTCAGGCCGAAATGCGTTGCCATATCTGTTTGAATAGCACTATGCACTTTGTACTCTACATGAAATAAGAAAATAAATTACCTTTCGAGTTGATGGATGGTGCCAGCGTCATTCCTGCCATGAGAAGCTGGTAAATATTGCCTCTCGGATGCTGTGTAATGATTCATGACTATATATATATATATATATATATATATATATATATATATATATATATATGGATATATATATATATATATATATATGGATTTATGGTGGGAACATTTTAAGCGCAGTCAAAAGGTTCATCGACCTACTCACATCCCCTTGTAAGTTTACTTATTAAGGTCAGAGGCACCAACAATACAAAGTGCCCCCTGTGTTCTCCTAGGGAAATTTACTTTCTGTCATCCCCATCTGCCTGCCTCTCTCTAGCAGCTATTATGGTTTCATATTGGGAATCAGGGAATCATGTGATCACCATCCAGCTGCCCGTATCCTTAGACAAATCAAAGAGGCCTGGAGCCAAGCCATCTTTCTATCTTAAGATCTCCGCAAGAGAAGAAAGAGCCTAGTGGGCAGTCCACAACTCTATAGAGTGATATCCTACTCTCTGATGCAGTTCCAGTCTTTATTTATCGATTTTGGGGCTCAGTTTTCTGTTAGGATAGGACTACCTGAGACTTCGTTTGCAGTTTTCCAAAATACAGGGGAGGCCTAATAACACAGAACTCAAAGACAAGCAAAAGAGATATAGCAGCTGGCCCAAATTTGTTTCTTATGTCAGCTTACTCCCTGGTATCATCAGAAGCACCCAGAACATCCTACTTGGGAGGAGCAGGCTCCCTGAAGTGGACACTGTCTTCAATGGACAAGGATGGGCGCCTTCTTTGGAATCTGACTGCCACTATTGGAAGCCGCCACAGGAAGTGGAGAATACAAATATCCCTGCAGACACCCCCACACAGCTCCCACTACATTCTTCTCCACAACAGCAAATCTTTTTCAGAAGTCCTTCACTATAGGGGTATCCATCCCTGTGGAATTCATGACGGCTGCAGCCTCCAGCCTTGTCCCGCTGCAAATTTTCAAATTCCAAAAAAGAGATCAAGTCTGAATGTAGAAATCTTCACAGTGATTTTGTTCAGCGGCCAACCAATGAACACGCCTTCCCCTCTGACAGCGCCAGCTGCCTTGCCCGGCTTAACTTTATCTTCTCAGACATTTTTCTTTGAAATTTCTTCAAAATCCAAAAGTAAGCGGAGAACGAGCCACATTCACTTTATATATCCGAACCGCACTCCATCACAGACAGCTACAACTTTCCACTTTGCCCCTGTCTAGCGTGACTACATGTTCACGATTGGCGCTTTGAGCTTTTAGATGCTAGATTTTACTTACAATTTTAACTGATTGGATTTGTGTGAAATTAATTATTAAAATTTACTTTATTTTTCTAAATTGGTGAGGAATTTTTGTTGTGTTTTCACTTTAATACTGTTTAAGTGCTGCATAAATGCTTTTCATATTTTGCCTCTAAGTTAAGCCGACTGCTTGTGTGCAAAGCTACCAGAGGATTAAGCACGAGTTAATTTAGTGACTTTTAGTGGTTCTCACCGACAAGGATTGTGACTGTTGCTTAAGGTTCAACCCTCCACCCTCCTCAGTCAACAACCCAATTTCTAACATATGCAGAGCAGGAATGCTATGAAAACACACAGGCAAGGATTTCAACAACTGGAACAACGAAAGTAACAGTATCGCTGCTCTAGTGCCGCATCTAGATGCAGAATATGAAGCAAATGAAAATCAGGTGACTAACAAGTTCTTTTGCAATGAACAACCAACGGGGCTGCATGAGCATGCTGTAAACAATCCAAATATGCAGTCAAATTCTACACTAACTGCATCAGTTAGAGCTTGGAAGTCGGACTCTGACATACAAGGTTTTGGCACAAAATTCAGTTTGGTGTAGACCAGAAATCCAACTACTTAATAGAGCATCTCTTATTGGGGAATTTTCATTCGGCACAAATGTGTCACCAGCTTCAGCTGTGGGAATTCAGAAAAGGGCCCTTGGACATCAGAATTAATGTTGGTAAAAGAAGAGAGGGTAAACAAGACAAGGTGAAGTGGAATCAGCAAATGAGAATCAGGCTAAATTTAAATCCCACTGAGCATGTTCATTTTTAGCCATCCCTCGAATACCACAAAAAAGTCATTTTTTGGTTTAGTGACCTGGTACAATTTTCTATCTCCACCTACTATTCCACACCAGTCATGGACAAGCCAAACAAAAAACAGGTGGTCCCAACCACGTGGCTATGTGGGAAAGACACTAGAACAAAAGGAGTAGACTCAAAGACTGCTGCAGAACAGCTTACATGGAACAAACAAGAAAGTGAGGTTTTATCATCCTGCACAGCTGTAAGAAAAGGTTTCTTTTATGATGAAGGCTTGGTACAGAAAATAGATTCACAGATATCCCAACCAAGGTATGATTCATTGTAATGAAACCTTAAATTGTATGCTGCATGTCAGAAACCCATTTAAAAGGGCCACGGGGCAAGCAGGAGCTATATGGCCCAACTGTGGGGGTTGAGGCCTTTTACTCCTGATATTCTGAGGCCCAACCTACTATGGATCCTGAGCAACTGGGCTTTCAGCAGTTGACTCCGAGTGGTAGCGTGGGTCAAGCCTTTTTGGGGAAGGGACGGGCGGTAGACTGAGGGGCTTGCAACTCAAAATACATTCGGCAGCAGCAATAAATGACTGCCCAGTCAAATACTTGCTTTTATGGAAAAATTTGTATTTGTATATGAACAGAAAGAAAAAACTGCATTCACAAACAAAAGACACTGTCCCCTGAGGTCAGGGCTCTAGTATTTTATAGGTCGGGGTCCTGAGTCCCACTCTCTTCTGGCTAGCAGTACTGGTTATTCTCCATTAACTACAGGTTACATTTAGGCTAAGCCCCCACTAGTAGTCTGAGTCTCAGGAGGCCCACTCCAAACTCTCTATTAAAAGTGCTCCAGCACTGAAGTGCTATATGGCAGGCAAGCTCCCCTGGCCCGTCTGGCCCATAAATCAGTCTTAACTACACCTGCAGGATCTGAACGACTGGAGTCTCTGAGCACGCCCCTTTCACAGGCACCAAATCTGCACTGGCTGTCTCCAGTAGTTCTTAACTTAAGGCCCAGGAAGGGCGCAGTCAGATGTCCTCAAGCTCCTCACAGGAGGTAGTGAGGGTGAAGGGGGAGGGGAGGGGGGGGCAGAGTCCTCAATGCTCCAAAAATGCTAATAGGTTTTGTGGGACCCTCCCTCGGGTGGGGCAAGCAGTGACAATGCTGTTGCTGGTTCTCAGTCAAGGTTTGGGCCTGCTCGGACTGTTATGGAGGCTTCCTCCTGAAAACCAAAGTCTAGATGAGACCAAGCTCCTTGTCTTGTTCTAGTAGCCTGGCATATGGGGTCACCATCACCATTCAGTACACAGCTGCCATCTTCATAAAAGCCCAACCTGGCATACAGGGTCGCTAACTCTTGCACATGGGCGATGACTCGATTTATATAGCAGTCGTCTAATCACACCTTGCTACAGGAATCCAATCATTAGGATCCCCCACTGGATCACGCTTCCTCCAACTCTCTCCTCTTCCTCACAGGGCACACTGGTCTTCGCAAACTGGCAGGCACTGGTGCTCCAGGCTCCAAGGGCAGGTGGTCTTGGATTCCCTGAGTGACGTCCCCTCACCCAGCTGGACAGACTGGCAGGCCTTTGCCCCCAGATCTGGTCACTGGCATTAGTACTGCAGAGCTTTTCCTCCTTGCATACCCCGAATGGCTGCTTGACAGTGGACAATTTTGGGGGCCTTGAGCTCTCCTTCTTATAGTCCAGACAGCAAATGTGATTTAGAGTTTGTCCCTTTGAAGTTTATGCTGGGGGTCTGCTTCCTTTTAAACTGAAGAAAGCAGTCTATCAAAGCAGGACCAACTCAAAATCTGATAAACCCACAGCACAGACCATTTAAGTGACTAGAGGTTTACACACGGATGTCAAGCACAATGATATGTGCATCAAAGGGTCAGCCCAAGCTCCCAGTCCTACACTTTATGATTTAGTCTTCCCTTTATAATTCTCTTATCCTGAGATGTGTCCATCCCCCTTTCCTGTGACCTCGCTCTGAATCAAAGAGCACCGTGCAGTGTGTCCCACCCAGCTCACAGGAATGCAGCAATCCGCAAATCTGCCTGGGGGAATTCCTCTATATCCTCATGTGCAAATAGGTGAAATGCTACTTTTTGGAGCAAGCCAAAAACAATTCAAGAAGGGAAAGAAATATTTCTTCTGCAATCCTCCTCCACTACATACTTTTTAAAAGTACAGATTTAGATGGCTCCTGGATGACTCAGATTTGAAAGAGGTAAAATCATAAAATTACTTGGGACTGTGGCTACGCAACATGGGCTCACACAAGGCTAATTGAAACCATTTAAAACTGAAAGCCCATGTACTTGGTTATGCAGTCAGAACCACACAGATTACCAGATTATTCACAACCAAATTACTCTCTACACAAAAACAAAGTACAGGCTGTTTTTCGTTGTGGGGAATCCGAGGCTTTAGAGAAATGGTTAGACATAGCTGTTGCATCTGCATGAGTGTAGTCTCTGGCTGAGCAAGAGATTTCACCTAAGGCTTGATCAGAATTGATTCAGATCTCACAAGTTTAACTTTAGGGTGGCAGAGGCTCTGCTGAAATCTTTGTACTCCTCATGAACGACTGAACCACAAATGATTAAGAAACCGATTTTGGGGAGAGCTGACAGTAAGTGTCTGGGGACAAAACAATTCCAATCCATTCGTAAATAGAACAACTTTAACAATACGTGGAAGAACAGTATGCGAACTGTGACAACTCCCATAGCCAGAGTTAAAGAACCTGATAAAGAAGTAACTAAAATACATTTTGTTACCACACAACATTAAGGCCTTGGACGGCAAAAGAGCGGCTAACAATGTGTTGTCCTCATTAATCAAGCCATACATCATATTCTATCCAACCATAGGAGTAGCACCCCTGTTAGTGAATTTTAATTAACCTGGGTAACATGGAAGACTCTCTTGTAAACACGCTCAGTTATTCCATATAAAAGATGAGGATTTTAGAAATATGCTTGACTTCTGCGTATTATTACATGAGCAAGGAGATTAATTGTTCTACCCTGTGTAGAAAAGAAGGTATCTGTCTAAGGCATGACGCTGAGGAATATAGTCTCACAGGAAATAACTTTACAGATTTGCTGGTGCTGTAAAAATGTTCTCCGTGATCATACAGAAACAAAAAGAGACATGCATGAGTGACTTATGTAAAACACTGAGCAATAGATGGCAGCCACTCCTGTATTATTTTCACTTCCTGGTTTGACTGCCATTGGTCAATTATAATGAAAAGGTCCCAGCTATATGCCTGCTGTACGTCCAAATAGGAAGAGGTTTGTTCTTAAGGTTTAATAGTGGACACTGTGATTGACTGTTCAAGGGTTGGGGGTTAAATGTGAAAACAGTGCAATTTCAACACATATGCTTCTATTGTTTCAAATATCATACTTCGTGGAGTGATTTTACCTAATGAACTTCATATTAACCAGCCTGCACCTCCTGGTTGAAAAGCAAGATGAAATGATGGAATGGGGCAAAACGTTTTTGGTTTGTTTATTGGTTGACACTTATTTTTGTGTAAAGATTATTCAACAAGTACACTGTAAGGTTTACCTGTCAGTACCGTAAGAGGTTAGAAGGCTCCCCTGTAGAAGTACTGCAAGACAAGGAGTGCGAAAGGGGAATTTGGTGAATCGATAGGATCTCTAAAGGTCTTAATGACTATACCACAGAACTGGATAATTAAGGTTGTGTTGCTTGTTATGTAAATGGTAGAGAAAGTAATGAGTTTGTTGCCAAGACAAGGCAACCAGGAGATCCATTAATTCACATAAGATCCATTGCATTTGGATTAGCCTGCAGATGCGCAGAAATCTGCCATAGGCTGGGTTTCATCTTGATTGGACTGAAGGTGTCCACTAATTTATATTCCTCTCTTTAGAGTTAACAGTCCACTAGAAGGAGCATAAAAGCTGCTGATATATATTATTCCTCTTCATTTTGCCTCCCTAGTTATGGATGTTGCTGAGTAAATGTGTTCAGTTTCCATCAAGACTCGTTTGACTTGTCACTTTTCTCTGCACAGACTGTCTTGGTACATTTCATAACACGAAACAATGCAGCAAGTGCTTTAAGTATGAAGCAAAACAACTGGCAGGCTTTCAACAGAGTCCCCATGTGAACATCTGTCCATATTTTACAGCCAGAACGAGATACTGTTTGGCAATAACCCACATAAAAAGACTGCATTCCGGTGGCTGCGGTTTGAGCGTTGTAATTAAATGCGAAACAAAGCACAGGAATTTGGAAATTTGACAGCTCGCTGCGAGGAAACCCACATATTCGCTTACTGACTGCAACAAAAAAGCTAATGACGTGAGCACCATGTAGATAACAAGCATTTGCAATACAATAGGTCTTGCATTTGCTCGAGTTAGAGCTACTGGTGCTGTAACTGCATAACTGGACTTTTCTTGCCACATAAATTGGCCAACCCTGATGCATAATTTGGCCTCTCTGCCACATAATTCCAGTGACCCTGCATATAACTAAAGCACCTCCATTCACCTTCTTCCTCTATCTGCAGCAAAAAATGAAAATATTGCCCTCATTATATTTTTTATATTATTATTTTGGGGTATACCCCAACCTAGTGTGGGGACTCAGATGACCTAGACAGAAAGAGCAGGTTGTGAGGCGAGTTGTGGGCAAAAATGTTTTGTAAAAGAGATGCCCCCGCAAAGCATTGCGGGGCAAGTTACTAAGTGCAGCAAATATATTAGTATATTGACTGTAATGCTCAGAACAGCCCCTAGAGGGCACCACTATAAAAATAACATCTGTAAGAAACATGGTCATGTAACCATACAGTTAGCCCCTGGAGGACATTACAAAATGAAAACAGAATGGCAGAAAAGAATGCAGTGTAACCATATATATAGCCTCTAGAGGGCGGCCTACCAGGCCTACTGCAATACTATTTCAAACAAGGCCCTTAAAACACAAACTACTCTCAGCTGTAAACCAAAAGTTCCAGCCATGAGAGAGCTCAAAAAGATACTGAATGGTGGGATAGGGTACTACATTGGGCCCCCTACCTATGGTGGGGTCCCAGAGATGATCTAGACAGTAAGAGCACTTAATGTTGAACGTTTTGGTGGTAGTCCCATCGTCGTGAAACCACCACAGGCTGAGTTATGGGCAAAAAAAGTATTATGGGCGAGTTTCCAGAGTGCAGTGAATATTGTAGTATCAGCTCTCCCGCTCTGTCGGTAGAGCTGATTTGAGGATTCCTGTGTTTATTTCTGTTTCAAATGCTCCAGTTTCTATATTTTTCTTCTGCTAAACTTGTAAAGTGGTCCTCATGTAAAGCGCTCCTCTGAATAAGGTTGCGCTACATGTAAAGCACTCCCCCACTCGAGTTTGCGCTACATTAAACTTCAGCGCTCATCAAATCGAGTTTGCACTATATGAACCTTTAAGAAATTGTTTTATTAAATAAATATAAAAGAACTCCCCCCTTCCAGCTTGCAGCCTTTGTGAGCAGACACCACAAGTAAACAACTGCGTGCCCAAAAGAAGAAGGAGGAAGAAACAACATACGGCCACACAGCCCAAAGCAGGCAGGCAAAAGAAAAAAATGGTGTGCCACACCAAGGTATAAGGCCAAACGTGCAATAATCCATGTAACAGGGTCAGTCTGCAAGGCATAACAAAGCAGCCTCAAGGTGGGACGAACGTAAAGGATTTATCTACGAAATCAAGGGAATTTTTAAAGTCAGGCCCAGGTACAAATGAAACTGATGGGTGTGAGATGGGTGTGGTTAAAGCCCACAGAGTAGATTACAACATGTCAAAGAGCAGCGCTTGCGCACCGCTAAGCTCGACCTAAATAAATTAAAGTGGCTGCAAACAATCAGCTTTACAACGGCAGCTAGATTGGAAGACAAAGTGAGGTTCAGAAACCCAACAGGAGCGTAATATGTGCGTCACTCCTTTCACTTCAAACAAGGATCTTCTCTGGCAAACAACTGACAAGTCTTTGCAAGACCCACCTGAGTACTGCGGCAGAAAAAGTGACGAGCTTCAGCTGCCAAACTGACAACCCTTGGCCATGCCACCAAAGCTCACAATAGCTAAGTCCTTGCCTAGGAACAGGACTTTTGTTTGAGCTTTTAGCATATGAGGGAGAGTTGTAGTTTTAGCACACCCTGATATTTGATGGCAAGAGTCACAATGAAAACTGCCCAGTGTGGTGTAGTGCAGTCATTTCCGCGATGTATTCAACACATTTCCACAGAATTACAAAATGAGAATTCGTTTTTCAAGCTATGTTTCAACCCCTGGGTAAGAAGCTGTTTGCTACTGCCGTTTAATGCAGCAGGGCAGTAGCCCCCCGTAATGGAAATTCCAGATCTTTGCACCAGTTTTTTACTTTGACCTTCTGTAGTGCAAAGATAGTTCAGTTCACTATCCTGATGATGTACAAAGGCTGATTTCGTACAGGAATCAGTGGTGTTCTCAGGTACATCAATTGCTATCTCCAATTTCTCCAATTGACTCTTGGAAAAAAGTAATGTAGCTTTGAGACAGGCATGAGCATTGCTAACGCACAACCTAAAAAATAAGGGATAGCAATAAGTAAAAGTTTAATTGAAGGTCGATTTTCCGTGCCGGATTTTTAGGAACATAACAGGTTGAGAATGTTTTCATGCAATCTGTCGATATAAACCTGATGAATGAAACTGTTTTAAATTCTGCTCCTAACGAAAGTAGGTTACACAATCTTTCTTGTAAACTTAGATCGCACATTGACAAGCAAAGAACAACAACTGGAAACTTTTTTATCGTCAGATTGATCACCAGAGTCGGAGTAGTTCTACTAGGGTTTTACTAATCTGTCAATTTTTTGGAAGTGTTGGATTAACATGACCCACGTTAAGATGTGATTACAAATTTGCTGATGTGCAATTTGAGTTTTACTCCTCAGAACGGTGAAAATGAAAAAGGGAGCAACAGTGCATGTTAGTAAGCTTTCTGAAGAGCACAGTCACTGTGCATTAGTTGCTCTTGCAATTTGCACCAGGTTTCAAGTGCTGCCAATTGCACGAGCAAGGTTTTGTAATTAACATCTACACTGCACTGTAACCCCATTGTGGGTACAAAGCATCCTCTTTCCCAAAACTGTATTAGCAGCCTCTTCATGTTCAGGGCAAGAGTGTTGTTCTTTCAGAGGCTTTATTGATTTCAACAAATATAACCCAATTACCTTTAGTCATGTCAAGTGCACTGGATGCTCTAACACATCCATCTCTTTGGTAGTCCATATAACCTTCTCGATAGGTCATTCAAATGATGCTTAATAGTTTTTCTTCCGACTGAGATGCCTATGCATTCAATGAAGTACAACTGTTTGTTCTCCCATCTTGCCTTTGACACATGTAGTCTCTCCCCATTTAAGTTGAGGTAATTCTCTTATCCCCCCCTCTTCCTTTATTTCTCTGGATTGGAACCCACTAAACCTGGATATACCACTGACCCATCATTGCCTTACAATTTATAAGACAGCTAAGTTTAAATTGTTTCTCTCCATATTGTCTCCAAATTGGGACCAGATCATACTTCTGCCTCCAAGCAAAAATCCAACCCCCTACAAGATGAACAGCTTCTGATCCGCCACTGGCATTAAACAGACCAAAAGCTCGTCAGCTTCTAACACACTGATTAATCTTCAATGGTTACTGTTGCAACAGAGAATAGTCTTTAAATCACTGTGTGTTGTTCTCCAGGGCCTTGGACCAGTACCCCTGCAAAATAGACTGAAAAGAAACTCCCCTGGGAGGTGTCTCTGCTCCCCTACAGCACAGGAAGGTGAATATTTATGCATTTTAAGCATGCACTCAACAAACTTAGAAAAGCAGTAATAGCTTTTGGTAACCCCTCTTTTATCCTTTTGTCTCCACTGGTCTCAAGAGTGATTAGGAAATACAAAAAAACTTCACTGATCCCTCAGCTCAAGGCAAAGAGAACAAGAAAATTCAGGAAACAAGGTCAGAAGTATCCAGAAGGTGGTCACATAACAGGACAGGAACTACGACCTTCAAAAACAAAAGTTACTCATTCTTTAATCCTTTAATACAAGCGCTTTGACCTGTTGGAAGCATTGTGGGTTTTTAACCATCCCGCCTCATGCCCATCACTTTCATTCGTTCCTGGGCTTGCCCTTCAAAAATCACTTGATGTCACTGGTAAATGCTTTACGTTTGTCCCGCCTTGAAACTGTTTTTGTCACGCTTTGCAGACTGCCCATGTTACATGGATTATTGCATGATTACCAGTATAGTTCAGTGTGGGTGAACTACTTTGTCTCTTCCCTTCATGCTGCATGGCAGCCATGGTGCTCACAGCGCGTACAGGCACAATAGTGTGAACTCGATTGGCGGTATTGGAGCGCTGGTCACATTATTCACAGTTACCTAATCAGATTCATTTCTTGTGGCTCTAAAACACTTGAAGTTCGTAAATGCTTTATGTAAAACACAAATCCTCAAAGCGAAAACTGCTCTCCCAGTGCAGCAGGAGAGCCGATACTACAATATTCACTGCACTTGAGAACCTTGTCCCATAATGCTTTCCAGGGCATTACTTTTACAAAACATTTTTGTTCATACCTCAGCCTTTGGTGGTCCTAGGACAATGGATCACCACCAAAACGTTCATGACAACATGCTCTTTCTGTCTACATCATCTTTGGGTCCCCACACAAGGTTGGTGGGGACCCGAAAATAATAGCCTCTCCCACCATTCGATATCTGTTCAAGCTCTCTCACAAGTAGAACTTTTGTTTTATACATGGGAATAGATTGAGTTTTAAGGACCTTGTTTGTAATATCATTGCTATAGGCCTGCTACCTCTGAATATATGTAATGCAATATGCCCTCTAGGGGCTAAATGTACAATTACACTGCATTATTTATTGCCATTTTTTTCTTGTGTGGTCATGCTCTCTAAGGGCTTACTATTTAGTTGCATGACCATGTTTCTTACAAATGCTATTTTCATTGTGGTGTCTTCTAGGGGCTGTTCTAAGCATTACAGTCATATAAACATATTAAAATATTCACCCCATAATGCTTTGTAGGGCATTATTTTTACAAAACATTTTTGCTCATAACTGTGGTAGTCCTAGGACAATGGGACCACCTTCAAAACATTGACCACAATGTGCTCTTTCTGTCTATATCATCTCTGGTTCCCCACATTATGTTAGTGGGGACTCCAAAATAATAACCCCTACCACCATTCATTATGTTTTTAATCTTTCTTATGACTAGAACTCTTGTTTTACAGCTGAAGAAGTTATGTTTTATTGTCTTTGTTTGGAATATCATTGCAATAGTCCTGCCAGCCTTAAAAATATGTAATGCACTATGCCCTGTAAGGGCTAAATATATGGTTAGACTACATTACTTCCTCCCATTCATTTTTCATGTGGTTATGCTCTCTAAGGGCAGACTGTACGGTTACATGACCATGTTTCTTCCAAATGCTATTTTTATTTTGGTGTCCTCTATGGGAACATTTTTGCTCATAACTCAGCCTGTGGTGGTCCTAGGACAATAGAACCACCTTCAAAACACTCAGTCTACATCATCTCTGGGTTCCCACATTAGGTTAATGGGGACCCCAAGATAATAACTCCTCCCACCATTCAGTGTCTTTTAAGCGTTCTCATGTCTTCAACTTTTGTTTTACAGCTGGGGGACGTTGCGTTTTAAAGGCCTTGTTTGTAATATCATTGCAGTAGGCCTGCTAGCCCTAAAAACACCCTATAGAGCCTAAGTATATGGTTACACTGCATTACTTTCTCCAGCTTTTTCATGGGGTTATCCTCACTAGGTACTTCCAATACGGTTACATGACCTTGTTTCTTACAAATGATATTTTTGATATGGTGCCCTCCAGGGGATGTTTTGAGTCTAATCCCAAAAGTTTATTTCTGATAATGTTTATATGATTAGTGTATATGTTGCAATAATTTTTCCTTGTCACAATTATGAACATAATTCAGGCCAATTTAACATCCTTATTACACTACGACTGTTTGAACACTCTTGATATATTTGGATGACCCTTCTAGTTCATTTCTCTTTGGTGGTTGTGTTGTGTCTTTTTTGGGGAGTTGTGTTAGCCTGCCAGCAACTCTTATGGTGGGGTGGTGAAAGTGGTATTCTATTGGAATTAGCATGACAGATTTAAATTAGGATGCTAAATGACAACATTTTCATTTTTTGCTGCAGATTGTTGGAGAAGGTAAACGGAGGTGCTTTAGTTATATGCAGGGCCACTGGAATTATATGATAAGAAAAGACGAAATTATGAGGCAGGGTTGACCAATTTATGTGGCAAGAAAAGTCCAGTTATGGACTTACAATGCCAATAGCTTTAAAACAAGCAAATGTGAGACCTATTGCATTGCAAATTCTTGTTACTAAAGAGATTCCAGGGGAACACATTTTATTATGGTAACACACTGTAAGGTGAAAACTCAGCCCCATCAATAGCTACCTAAAGTCATCGCCATCCCAAGTCCAATATAATGTCCCTGCATGAATTCCGTATTCCAGCTCATTCTACACGAACTCTAAATGTGCTAATCTCTTGCAGTTTCTAAGTAATCACAGCACGAGACAATCTGTGCAGAAAAGACTACTTCATATCAGAAATTTTGCGGCATGAAAGATGTTGAGGGGCTTAAACAAACTACCACATTTATCTCAGGCTTTTCGCCAAACCTTGTTATCTTCCAATAACCATTCTCTCAAATGATGCGAGGGTTGTTCCGCATCAACAGCAAATTAAGCTTGTCTGCAGCACTGAGTCACCGCTGACAGTCAGTGTCCCCGCAGAACAGCTGCTGAGAAGCAGATGACAAATCAATCGCGGCCCTCCTTCTCAAGAGCCAGAGAGAGTTTTCCCACGAGGTGAAGTGATGGCGGATGCTTGCACGAGATGCTTCCAGGGCTGTGCTCTATTTACTCCATGCTGAAAGGCAACCACAAGTTCACAGAGACACGACTGGAGCGCTCATCCAGCCTCACACACCACACAGACTGTTCCCGCCTTAAAATCCACAGAAGGTCTCTTACTAGACTAGCTGGGAAGACTTTAGGGCCTTCTCAGCTTGCAAGGTATTGTAGAAACGTTACGGTGCCCTACCTTATTACTGAGTAAGCTTTTGCAATGAATTTCAGTTGAACCACCATATATGACTTGCAAACTGCTGAAAAATAAATAATGCTAGTGATGACCTCTGACTCATGAATCAGCACTTTCGGTTTGCAGACCGATGCAAAATCACAGATAATTACTGAAAAACGTATCTCAAGTAAAGTAAGACACAAAAACTTCAAATCTCTGTAATCAGTTATAGTCAGCACCACCAGCAAGGAAGAAGAAAAACAAAACATATATTTATGGAGAGGTTCAATATAGAAGGTAAGCATAACTGTACCATTTCAAAAGTTTTTCTTTCGTAGAATAATGGGACATATTTCGTGGTTACCCATAACATACAAGCTTCATCATGATAATGACAACCCCCAACCATTCCGCAGAGTTTTATCACTGCCAGGGCCTCTACGATTAAGCAGCAAGGTTATCTAAATTATGTAGCAAGGGTACTTAACTCTGGCAAAAAAGGCAAATTATGCAGCACATTCTTTTGCAGTTATTATTTCCTCCACTTCACCTTGAAATAAATATTTTCTGCTTTGCCCTCTTTCACCCAAATAGAAAAGTTGTATTGTAGTTTTGCAGCACATGGGATTTCTTGTAAATGTAACAAAAATGTTGAATTGAGAGTATTTAAGGTTGCAATGTAAGGCCAAGAAAGTCACAACTAGTAAAAAAAAAAAAATAGTTATATAGTCGTAACCCCATCACACCATATGCTGTCCGTGCCCTCAGAAGATATCAATAGTGGTATAATTAAAATTGCACTACATTTTAGTAAATTAATGTTAAATACCTCGCTTTAGAACGCAGCAGATGTTAGATTCTCAAATTAACATATATTGTGTGCTTGTGGTAGTAATAAAAATGTAAAGCCTATTGATGTTAAGTCTATGAAAATAAAACTTGACTTGTCATAATATTTCTATAGTTATAGATAGATTAAAAGGGCTTTAAACATTCAACAATACTTATTTTGTGGTGGAACCTCTGAAAATATAAATCTGACAAGAGCAATTTTATTCAAGGAAATATAATTGCACGTTACTAAAGCATATGCATTCCTTTTTGGAATTCTTACACAACGTCTGGAGTATTCAAGGAAAACTAGGAAAGTGATAGAATTTAATGAAATACGTGCAGAATAGTAAAAGGTGTAATAAACTGAGTGCAAAAATCAATTTGCATAGCTAACATTTTTTGTTTGTCAATGGAGAACATATTATTCTTTGTGCATAAATGCCTTCACCTACATCACCATTAATTTTGGGGCATAATCTCCTCATTCCCATTAAATAATTATACCGTGCCAGAAATAAAACTGCGGGGTGTCAGGATGGGAAAATAACCTTCTAGTCATTGATACATACCATAAAAGTATGCATCAATGATTGAATTTGTGGGTCTTCCACAATTTTCGAGGTGAAGTAACACAGGAATGGCAATAAACCACTGCCCCGTATCAGGATTTGTGATTGTGGAAATTACACTATCTTCATAGAATATCAGTACTAGAAAATCCTACTTGCAAGAATTCAGCCCATCATTCCTGATTATGCAATTCTGGATGTAGCTTTACCCTCATAAATGGCACTGGAACACTTAAACTTATGTGTACAAAAACATTTGAGAAGCAGGCCAATTATTAGTAAAAAGTGCCTGGTTCTAAAACCCTTTTTTTGTGAGTAGATGTCATTTACTTCTCGAAATGCAGTAGTGAGCCATTAGTAAGTCATACCTACTCACGGGAAAATCATTTGTGAATTAAGTCCAATACAAAAATATGTCACAAGAAATTTCCAAAATCTGAATGCATGCAAAGGTGAGCATAATAAATAATTTAAATACATAACGCTCACCTCTTTGCTGGGCCTGAAAGTACAAACGGCCATTTTAAAAACATTTGTTTGGAAACTGTATGTAAACGGTTTTGCAAAAATGATTTAAAAGTCACACACATAACTTCTTTTTTTTCGGTTTAAAGCATAAAACCATAAAAGACCGCAGCAGTATAAATATAACATAAAAACATTGAGAAAAACAATGCATAAAAATCAGTTCATGTATAAAAAATAAACACTAGATCTGGGGAAACATGATCAATCGTCCTGTATGCGCCGTATATAAATAGTATTGCTTAAAAAATGGATAACATTTGCAACCACAAATTCTCCTGGCAATATCTACAAATGCACATACAAACTAAGTCTTAGTCCTGCCACTACAGTGTCTGTGGTGTTGAACTGCCAGTCCGACCTGGCAAGTGTACCTACTTGCCAGACCCAAACCTTCCCTTTTACTACATGTAAGTCACCCCTAAGGTAGGCCCAAGGAAGCCCCATGGACAGGATGCAGTCTATTTAAAAGGTAGGACATGTACTGGTGTGGTTTACATGTCCTGATATACTTCTAAATTAGTTTTTCACTATTGCAAGGCCTATCTCTCCTATAGGTTAACATGGGGATTGCCTTGAAATATCCTTTCAGTGTAATATTCAGCAGATAGAGATATGCAGTTTGGGGTCTCTGAACTACCAAAAGATGTATTTTTAAAATTGTGAAAGTTGTTTTTTAGATTCTAAGTTTGAAAATGCCACTTTTGCAAAGTGGGCATTTTCTTGCTTAACTATTCTGTGCCTCTGTCAGGCTGCTGAATACACGTCTGGGTCAGAGTGACAGTTAGGCTGTTTGTGAATTCACTCTTGACTGTCACACAAAGGGAGCTGAGGTGTATCCTGCATATCCTGATGGGTCTTCCTGGGCTAGAGTGGTGGGAGGAGCTAACACCTGCACCTGAATAGGGCTATGTCTGTCCTCATACAATACAGTCTCCAACCCCCAAGAGTGTGTCTGGGGCCAGGACAGGGAGAGGCAGGGTCTTGTGCACCACAAAGACTTCCCTTTGAAGTTAGACTACTTCAAAGGCTGAAATGAATATATGTAGAAGACTGCTTCAGAACACTTCTGGACGTAGGACATTCTGACAGGGAGAAGAGCTGGATGTTTGAAGAGGACCTGCCACTCTGCCGGTTGCTTTGCTGTGCTGGCCTGCTGCTGCTACTTCTGCCCTAGGAGTAAAAGGACTGGACTTTGCCTTCTACATCCTGCTTTCCAAGGTTCTCCAAGGGCTTGAACTAAGCTTGCCTCCTGTTGTGAAGTCTCAGGGACATCAAATACTTCATCTGCCAGTGCCTGGACTCCTCTCCTGAGAGTCTGGACTTGCAAAGTGATTCCAAATCTAGTCCCTGGGCCCTTGGAAGTGGAAGCTGGTGACCTAAAGAAAAATCCACGCACCAGGGCTGTTGCTGCAGAAAAATTGATGCACTGCCTGAAAAATCGAGGCAGTGCCGTCAAAATTGACGCATGGCCTGCTTCAGCATGGAACCATCGTTGATGTGAGTCCGGATTTTCCACGCATCGTCCCTGGGCGTCCAATCTACGACATTAGAGGAAGGAACTGAGGCTGCGTGGCCGGAAATCGATGTATCACCTATTCTGTGGGGAAAGAATCAATGCATGGCCTCACTTGTGAGTAAGGAATCGACGCATTGCTTGCTTTTCTGATGCATCATCTCTCCTGCTGCTTTCCTTTTGAGACATATCAGTGCTGTCAACGCAACCACTGATTCCTATGGATTAAGACTCTTTTTAACTTTAAAAATTTATATATTTTCTTGTGTACAATGGATGTTGTCTTGGTCTTGTTTAACTTAGATCACTATTGGCTATTTTTCTAAACTGGTGTAGAGGCATTATGTGGTGTTTTCACTGTTTTACTGTGTGGGTGGGTACAAATACTTTACACACTGCCTCTGAGATAAACCTGACTGCTTGAGCAAAGCTACCAAGGGGGTGAGCAGGGGTTATCTTGGGTGTGTCACTCCCTTACCCTGACTAGAGTGAGGCTCCCTACTTGGACAGGGTGTAAACTGATTGCCAACTAGAGACCCCATTTCTAACACCAATCATGAACTCACATGACCTAATTCTAGTTACAGTCTCATACAGTGGGGACTGGTTTAAACATTTTACCAAGGCTGGTTTCCAGAGTCCAATCTGAACTTGCCTACCACAATAGACAACAAATGATGTTCTTCAATGACGATTTCCATCGGCCACTGCTTGATACTTTAATGTTATAAACAAACAGCTACATAATCTCGTGCACTCAAACAACTAGTATTTTTTCTGATCAATCTTGGGTAGTGTTTGAGCAAAACTTACAAAGAAGAGGCAAACAGTTTCTCTACAATCAGTTGAGTTTGGGTCAGAGGCAAACACCTGCCCTATGTGGACCTTGTTTGCTTGAGCTCATGATACATATTTGTATGGCTCCGACAGAACACTTTCCAGTGTGTTTGATTGGGGCCTGAAACAAAGGACAGCGAGCTTCATTCCTGGTGTTAGCAGGTGGTGTGGCTGTCCAGCCTCCAGAGTGCATGCTTTCTATATTACAGGATGTTGTAGGAGTGCCTGTGTGCACCCTAAACAACAGTGTTCTTTAGAGGAGTTGAGGAAATAGTAATGGTCTGCAGCATAATAATTTCCTGATGGTTGAAGTCCTTACTCGGAGGGACAGCTAATAACCCTCATGACAATGTTCACAGATGTATTTGCCACATAACACAAAATCTAACATATGGTATAGTAGAATATATCCATTTTCCTGGTATGTCAAAATTCAAACATTGTGTAGCCAACCAATTAGCATCATCTTTCATGCTCGTGACATGCTCCAGTTCGAATCAGAATATTGTTCCATCTCAAAGTATTTCCATATGTCTTCACATTCTCCCAGATTTGGAAGGCTTGCATAAAGGTTAGTATTAAAGTGGTGCCACACCCTGAATCTGCAACTTACCTTTACAGTATGCTACTTACCAGGTCATCAGCTTTGCTGGGATCTGTAACCTGCCAGGCAACCCTGCAAAGGGCCAGCTCTGCTGCATCCAAACAGGAGTTTATAGTCCAGGGCAGTTCTTATGGACAACCTGATAGATCATAACTCCTCTTCAGAGGACAAAGCCAGACGTAAGAGTACTGTATCAACGCAGAAGTAATACTGCAGGGACCCAACTGTCAGACCTGAAAGCGATTTGGCATTTAAAACTACTTGCCAAGCCTTAAACCCCCCTTTTTGTTCATATACATCACCCCTAAGGTAGGCCTTAGGTAACCCATAGGGCTGGGTGCTATGTAAGTAAAAGGCAGGACATGAACTTATGTGGTTTCACACATCCTGGTAGTGAAAAACCCTCATATTTGTTTTCCACTACCGTGAGGCTTGCTCCTCTCATAGACTAGCATTAGAACTGCCCTCATATACTTTTAAGTGGTAAATTCTGATCTGGAAGGGGTAGCCCTGTCTTGTTTAGTATGGGCAGAATGGCAATAGAAAATCCTACTTATTGGTGTAGTTGGATTTAATATTACTATTTAGGAATGCCACTTTTAGAAAGTGGGCATTTCTCAGTACTTATTGCCATGTGTGCCTTACAGCCTGTCTCCAATCCTCGTCTGGTCTGTGCTGGTTGACAGCTTCCCTTGTGCATTCCACCCAGACAACCACAAACACAGAATACTCAGTCCTAGGAGCATTCTGTTGTCTAAAGTTGGGAGGGTTGACAGCCAGGAATAGACAGGCCCTAAAAAGTTGGTGATTGATAAATACCAGAGAACTGAAAAAGCAGTGGTGGTGATGGACATCAAGTAATAATCTCTACAAGTTTAAAGCACACCATGAGATTCCAAGATAATCTCCTGCTCTAAACAATACAAAGAAGTGCAAATAATTAATCAAGAGACTCTTGGAGAAGGTTTTGCAGGAGTATCTAACTAATGCCAAGGAGGCCACACACCATTCTTGCCCAGGACAAGGGAGATTGCTCTCTATGACTGAACAGTCCAGCCTGCTCTTGCAGGTTTCCTATTCAATTTAGAAATGACTTACACACAGTAAATCCCTGTGGTATCATAAACTGCTCCTCACCCATTCTTCTGTCACATGCTAAATGGGCTTATCTGAAGCCATCTGGCACCTTCACCATGACCTCGTGGACCTGAGAAGACTGTGTGAAGCCAACAACTCCTGCCTACTTGCTCCCGCTGGAAGAAGGGTACTCACAGAAGGACTTGTGAATCCTGATGGCACCTAGGGAAGGGAACTGTGCGTTTGTCCTCCTGATTACCTACTTCAGGTACACAGTAAGCAGAAACACCCCTGACTCTATTAGGGCTCGGCAGACTAAAGGGGACTGGACCCTGCAGAAGACCTGGATGGAGAGAGACCTGATGCCCAGAAGCCAACCCTGAGGAGCTAGAAGCCACAAGACATTACAAATTCATATGTGCTGTGACTCTTAACCTATTTCAATGATCTTCTTTTCTTTTTGCTCATTATTTGTTTCTAAATTGGTTTGGAAATTTTATTGTGTTGGGTTCTTTACTTTAAAATTGTTGGTACTGGTTGAAGATAATACACACTTACCTGAGGATTGCCTGCTGCTTGTGCCATAGTTACCAGGGGTTGAGCAGAGATTCTCTCAGAACTGTGTTTCGACCTAACCAGAGTGGATTCATTAAGTTGGGCAGGGTGCCCCCTTCCAATTAAATAACGAATTTCTGACATTGGTAGCAGAACGAGTGATTCAAAATGTGACTGGTGGAAGGCTTAGTAAATAACCTGACAAATGGTAAGCACGGAAATGAATGTTCAAAACATGGCAAACAACAAAGTCAAAGCTTTTAGTGCATCATGAGCAAGCAGAATCTTATCACACCCTCCTTATGGAAACCATGCTCTTTTCAGGCTCCAGTTCAAATCCAATCAACACATAGTTTTTGTCCTCAAAAGGTATGGGTATAGAGCTCTTTAAAAAGAGAAAATTGAGGGTGCCAGCATTGTGCACATAAAATAGCATCGTTCTCCACCATCCAATTAGCATTACTGTTTTCTTTGGTGATCACATTGTTTATATCATTTATTCACAAACATTTCCAAAGTACATTTGCCAGTGCACTGGAAATAACTTACAAAGACTATTGAAAGGACACTACGCAGGACGGAAATTGCAACAGAACTGACAATAAATTACATGGTGGGAGAAAGGCTTGGAAATTAGATGAGAAGGGCATTAGGGGATATTAAACAAAAATATATTAAGATTAAAGAATGAAAGGGCAAAGGTGCATTGTGGAAGCATAAGGAGGGCGATTCAATTAGACAGGTCAGTTAAGAAAATTAGAAAATCTGAAAAGATACACAACGAAAGGGGTAGAGCAGAATAAATGAGGGGCCAGCAGATTATAATCGAATTAAGAAAATGTGGAAAGGATATGCATGAAGGGGCTGATGCGCAATATGGAGAAATGTAGACACTATGGCAATTCACAGGGACCAATTTAATTTTGATCCTGAAATAGAAAAGCCTGGACTGGAAGGATATGGTTGATTGTATAGATGTTGTGAAATAGGCAGATGGGTTAATCCACCTTGGATTTCAATAGTCCATGTACAGTATTGTAGATAAAAACAAAGAGGGCATATTTTTTTTTAAAGGTGAACTCCGGTACTTTATACACATTGCCAAAAAGATCGAAAACTGACTTTGGAGCAGAATATAGTACAGACCCAGCTATCTAGAGCACAAGAGCATTAATATTGTTTAAAAGCAAACTTCAACAGTGACCTCATCAGTAAAAACACGATTTAATTAGAAATAGGAAAACGTACAGCTCCCAGCAAAAATGAAAGACTGCAGGTACGTGTGAAAGTAGAAAGCGTGCCCAGTCACTTAAGACATGTCAACAACAAAAAACCCAATAAAGACAGTTAAAAGAAATACGCCAAAAAAGGAATAACTTGGGGAATAAAAAATAGGCAAAGCATTACGTCCTGCCAGGCTCTCCCCTTGTAAAGGGGTCTGAAAACAGGAGAAATACTAGTAATTGAGAAAAAGGGGTGAGTACTCTGGTAACATTCAGAAATGTTTATACTTTAAAGGAACCCTCTCCCTAGCCCTCAAACCATACCATCACATGACACAAAAGTAACACATTTATTCTGCAATGTCCACTTTCAACATGAGCTAAAAGTAGGTTCTTGGCGTTCTGCTATGTGGTGCCCAGGGTGGAACACCCTTCCCTTTACCTTTGCCCACCATACCTTCCCTAAGTTGATTCAGACTTCACACTGTACTCAAACCCTCCTTTCCTCTCACAATCACCATTCCAAGCTACATTCCTTAAGATCCCACAGCAGGCAACAAACCAGATCACCAGTTATCCAGAGTATGACTAAAGACTGAGGTGGCATATACCAAATGAGACATTTTGTTTTTATATTTTTTGGTTCAAACGTTATGTAATGAGTCCAAAACATGAAGTACACGACTGTTGGCCACTCATGCACAAATAAATGGTCTTATACTGAAAATGGTAGGACTCACACTATGTTTCTAGAAGCAAAATGGGGACTTTGAAAGATACCCTGCAAGCATCCATTAGTAGTGTGTAGTGCTGTAGATTCACATGCTTTGCATACTCCTGCCATCTACTTTTGGGCTCAAACGTTAACAAGTTGTTTTTCTTCAGAGAAGTCTTTTGAGTCACAAGATGTGCTATGAGCTCTGGCTAGGCCTTCTCAAACAGATACGAGGTCAAATAAGACACCCAGACTTCAGACAGCACAACCTAGTGATCTGGCATAGGATCCCCTAAACGTCTCCCAAAAATGCATGATCACCCTGTGGGAAAAGCCTGCTTTCATAAGCCTGCTATCCTGCAAAGTGGTAAACGTTTGACCACTACTGCACCTCGAAAGACCTGAGTCCCGTAAAGCCTCGATCCAGGGTGTTTTCTGCAATCTTTTACATCTGCTGAATTCAAGCCTCGTCTACGGATAAATGCACCTAACACCAGGCTGCCATTACAGCCTACATAAAAAATGCATCTTTATTTAGGATTCCAGTAATCAAGACTTACATGGAGTGTCTTAACAGAGGGATACCTCCCAGAATATCACCTGCCTTATGCGGAACATTAATATAGTTCTCACAAAACTCATGGAGCTCCCTATACTTCATTTCCTGGGAGGTCACTACTACTTCAGAAGCATTAGTGAACTGCAACCACTCACTCTATAGGAACCTTTCAGTCAGGTTCACAAAGATAGATCTGTTCTCCAAACCAATTCTAAATGTCTTCTTAAGGTGGTATTATCTTTCCACCATAATCAGACCATTGAGGCTCATTTCTTCTTCCCACAAACCAGGTTTGGTAGTAGAAAGAGATACAAACATGTGAGTTGTTAAAAGAGCGCTTATGTATTACATCAATAGGATCAACCCTTTACAGAAGTTTGACCAACTTTTTGTAGACTATGCAGGGCCTCACCAAGACCACCCATTACTTAAGTAGGTATAGGAAGATGGATGGTCAAGCGCTTCCAGACCTGCTACCACAAAGTTAAGATACTACTACCTTTGCTGCGCAGGGTGTAAGAAAGGAGCAACCATGGCTTTCTTATGTAACATCCTGTTAAGCTGACATCTGCAAAGCGACCACCTGGTCAACACCTCACACCTTTACCAAGCGCTACTGTGTGGGCAACCTTGCCCATTAGCAGTCTATCCTTGACCAGACCGTTGTGACAAATTTGTTCCAAACATCCGTATCATCCACATGCTAGCCACCAGAGGGTACTGCATTACAGTATATGCTGAACATGTGTTCTTAAAGGCAAACATGCTGAGAATTAAAAATGTTACTTACTCTGCAAACATCTGTGCATAGCACGTAGTGCCGTAGATTCACATACACCCACTCTCTCCAACAGAAACCTGTTTTGACTGCAGATCTCTTCTTTTATTTTCAGTTGACATTATACAATACATATGGTGTAACATGCTATGCACACTCACCCACCGTGCAAAAAAAAAAACAACAATCTAAGATGTATGTGGTTTCCATGCGCTTTGTCCAGCATGGGAGAATTTACATCACATCTCATAACCCAAAAATACTTATTGAAGAAAAACAACTTGCAAACATGAGAGCCCACCATGAGAGGGAAGGAGTATACAGAGCATGTGTATCTATAGCCATACATGTTACAGACATTATGATATATATGGGGTCTAACAGCGGTAGGACATTCAATAGTATTGCAGGGACCATAAAAGAGATAGTTGGACAAGCATGCTCCCTGGTCGAAGGTAGGCGATACGGCTACAAAGCTAAAAGTTGAGAATTGAAAGACAGACATATCAGAGGAAGTCAAATATAGCTGTAGCTTAACAAACACTAATGCTAGACCGTACATTTAGAGTTTTTAAAGTGTACTTATGGCGAGGTGGAACTTGGGGAAGAAATGATGCCTAGTGGCAGACAAAAGGTTAGAGAATGTAGTGTGAAAAGTTCAGCATAGCATTAAATTTAGGACATTTGTTGTGATGGGAAGGAGTTAACTGCTAAATACTGCTAAACACATTTAATAATGCCTTCTTTTCATTACAGAAGAGGCCTAACAAAGAACCTCCATACAGATTGTTAAAGCTGTGACATTACAAACACATTTGAAATCATAGTATTTAAAAGTTTTATAATTCTGTGAGTATAATGCAAACTCTCCAGATTTCCAGCCTTGAGAAATATTCCTCAAGGACTTGGGGAAAATGGACACAAGTCGATCAAGCACATGCCCATTATTAGTAGTAGAGAACAGGAGGATAATTATATTTTAGAAGTAGTTAAAAGGATACTTACAGACAGGACGGATTTAGAAGTAGTTAAAATGATACTTACAGACAGGAGGGAGCTCGTATTCCACTTCAAGAACGACTCTCTCCCCAACATTCTTCAGCAGGCTGATAATCTCGTCATGGCGGAATTTAGTCAGGTTGATCCCATTCACAGACTTAATGTAGTCTCCCACATTCAGTTGATCACTTCTGCAATGGACACAGTTTGTGTTCCGTAAAGGTGGCTTCATCAGAGGTGAGGCATTGCTTTCACGTTTCATTTTTGTGTGGGCACAAGATAATGTTACAGCTTAACAAAGAGGCAGGAACCTCCTGTGCTTGTTTAGTACACCAAGGGCGCTCCTCTCTGCCTACAAGAGCAGTCCAATGAATGAATTAACATGGCAACATAATTTCTAGGTATTTGTAAGGACTGGTTTGTGACATTACATGTATGCTTTGGCATATTACTTCAATAACAAATTGTAATGCTCTAATCACTCTCCAGGCTAAATTACAAAAAAGAAAATATTTAACTATGCACATCAATAGAATGTTATGTGAGTTTTGAAATCCTCAAGGCAATGCAATGTTACAAAGATGTGTACAATGTGCCTAACTGCCTTCTCAAAACAGTGTTACCTTACATGGACAGCCTAACTATTATTGTGGTGCGAAATGATAATTCACTAATCAATAACATTTGTTCACCTCAAGGGGCATTTTTTTCTAAGGACCACCACCACATAAATGGCATCTTCTAGTTGGATGGACCATAGAACCCTTCAGAAAACAGGCTCTGGTGCTAGTTTGTACTTTGAATGGGCCATGTGCCATGATGCTGAAAACAACTAACCTATGTTTACAACTTTTTCGTCAGAAGGAAAACTGGGAAAATTAGTTCTACGATGGCTGTGGAGCTAGCAAATGAAGCAAACTGGTCATGGATAGAAACAGCAATGGTTGTTAAATAACATGTTCAAGTCTCACTTCAATCTCTCTTGCACCATCTAAAGAGCTCATCTAGCTGTAAAATAGAGGAGCTTAACAAATGGTCCACTACAAAGAGATCTACAATCAAGAGTGTTCCATTTTGGCTACCCCTGAGCAGGCCATAGTATTTCTAAAGTGTGTGTAGAGACAAGGAAGCATGCCTGTAATCCCACCCAATGGTACAATATTTGTCAAAAAATCATCTGATATTAACTGCATCTGTCAGAGGGGCCCTAGATTACCCGAGATTATGTTTTCACTGCATCAAAAAGAGCAAAACAGGATATAGAACTATGGTAGAATAATGAGGTTAAGAACCAGAACTACGTTCCAAATAGATGGATATCGGCCTGCATTTGAAGAAAGCGAATGCCACTTGGGCTGCAGAAAGATGATGTGTCAATGTGGCACCTTACTCCTGCTCAATGCAGTAATTACTATATAAAGGCATACACACATAAACAAAAACACTACAGAGTGTTTATAGTGACAAATCAATGCAAACATGATCCTTTGGCCCAAGGGGGCCATTTGATGCCACACAGTTAATTTTCAGCCTTTGCTGGTTTGTGTTTTTATACGGAACAAGCTGATGATACAACACCTAAAGGGATAATCATTGATTTACTGGGGATAAATAATGATCATAAAACTGAATGGCAGTACATAAAGTCAAAACTAAAAGCACTTGACCTAACTGACGTGGAGAATCAAGAAAGTATACATTAAGAAGTGAAACATCTATTGATCCGCATGTTTCAAGTAAAACACAACTTGATGAGCAGCAATTTGGACAAATGAATTCCTTAGTTCAGATGTGCATTACGTCCTTGAAGTGCGACCTGTGTAGAGCTAAACTGAGCTTAAAGTACACAGTTTTCTATTTGAATCAGCTAGTCGTTCATACGAAAATAAGTGAATAGGAGGAAAAGGGGTAGGGGAATAAAAATGCCACTACAGCACTGCCCTACCGCAGACACCAAGTCATGTTGTGCTGATGTGTCAATCATATCGCCGCATAAGGAAGTAATGACTTACACCAATACTATGCAGTTCTACGTACTTAACTAGTGTACCACCCGGAAAAAAAAAGGAAAAAAATTGACGCACCCTTCAGACTGGCTAAATAGGAGTGATAAACAAGAAGCCCAACAGTATTGTCTCGCTGAAGTTTAGATAAATGGTTCTACGTGCATAATGGGCATATTAACTGTTGAAAGTAGAGAACTAACTTTGAGGTAAAAATAATTTTTCACATCTGGATTTTTGATAGAGGGAAGCAGGTCTAGCATGACTTCGTAAAAAACAGACCTGGTTTAGAGTGGCTCCAATATAGTGTTTTCCTCAATTTCTTTGGACGTCGCCATCTACAAAGATGCAACCATGCTGCTTTTAAGGGCTGTAAGTTCAAGACACACGAATTTAAAATAGAAGCCACATCAATGGCAAAATGCAACCTAATCCACAATAAATGTGAGTTTTTTTCTACCAAAGTTTTCAATAAGTGATGAAAAACTAGCTCAGTTCCAAAATCTGAGAGTAGGCTTTCCACACTCCTTCAGCTAGTATCAAACTTCCCCACTGGATGATGCTCTTACAGGATGATAGCAAATGATGGTTACAGTGTTCTGAGGGACACAATCAAATTATCATGCAACAAAAAATACAATAAGAAAGATAAGTTATTAAACATTAGGGATACAATGTGACTGCATCCCAAAGTAAAGAAAGGAGTTAACCAACAAAGGTATATTGCATGAGTCAAAGAGGAAGAATGCTCAAGGAGAAAAATCTGCCACGGCTAAGTGGTTCTGCTGCGTTCAAATGTGAGTAGAGTAAGGGACAAGGAATTAACTGCAGTGAGTTAGTTGGTGGAGCCATGGAGACATGAGCACAGCTGCTAACAGACATTTTTGATAGATCGCCAGAAACAGGCGAAGTGCCAGAGGGCTGAAAAAGGACAAATTTACTCACAGTCCAAATGTTAAGAGAGAAGATCCTGGAAATTTAAAAATACTGGAGCTAATTTCAATAACAGGTGATATATCATGACCACAATCAAGGAAAATTATGGAAGAGCAAATTGTTCTAAGCAAATAATTGTGAAATTCAGATCTATCATCTCCTTGTTATAAGGAGGTGGTATAGTATTCCTTGACCTTATTACAATATGTCATCTAGCACCACAGGACAAACTAGTAACACGTTAACAAAGGTGTGAATGTGGCTACTGTGGTATAAGTCAAGAATAAACTAAACAATCACAGTCAAAATGTAAAAGATATGCCGATTCATTTGTGACAGGAGGGGACAGGCTGAGCAAGTTAACTCTGCAAGGCTGATAACGATCCATAAAACACGTATATGTTCCTCTGGGTAGTAACCTCACTGTTATACCCATACTAGTCAGGATACGGACCTGACCAGTGGTTTAACTGGGAATGACACTCCCAATATTTAATTTTTCAACAATAGTTCCCCTACTTTTTGTTACAACAAAAACAACAGTTCCTGGATGGACCTTGAGGTGACCCTTAAAGGTAAGGAGGGGGTCTCCCGTACTGAGACGCCAAGGAAGAGGCAGACAGTAAAAGAAGAAACAAGCCTACTCGCCAGTGCGCATGCCACATGAAAGCAATGTAAAGGTGTGCAACTGTTTAATACACACGTCAGTATTCCTAACGGTGCCAACCAGGATTCAGTTAGGTGACTGGGTACACATACTGCAATCCACAATGATCTCATTAACCAAATGAGCTTTCATAACTTAAATGAGTGCATTCCCACTGATTCCTTTAACTTGCATTTTTTTTTCATTTAAGATGTGTGTGTTATATCTTCTATGTATTTACCTGAAGGTGGAAGGCCAGCAAACTAATTGCAGAGTATTTTCTTCTTCTTAGCCACATCTTTGGCTTCACCTCCCCCACACCCCCACTCACTGACACTGCACCCACTACACTATGGATTTCAGTTACCATATTATTAATGCATTTCAATTGCAGGACATGATGATTAACTAGATGAAACGTTTGTGGGCTTCATACTTGCCTAGGCAAGTGGAAGAATGTCTTGCTATTTTGTTAATTGACACTGAGAAAGCATTTGAGGTTTCCTCCTCATGGTGCTTGAACCCTCTGGGATGGGATCAGAGTTCAGAGTGTAGGTAAAACTGCGTTAGATCAGTCTAGCTGCCTCAGTGAGGGTGAATGTGCTGCAGAGGGTTACCTTCACACTGAGGCGGGACACAAGATATGTGCTCCTTCTCTCTGCTCCTACTTGCATTATCTATTGGACCACTGACAAGCTCGATTAGAGCTTATGCACAAGTGAAAGTTCATAATGCTGCCGGAGAACAAGAGTCTAAGGTATCATTATACGTGTAGGATATTCTTATGTACCATACAGACACCTTGCAAACTATGCCCAGAACCCTGGACATTTTCAAACAGTTTGGAGTCTGTTCAGGATACACAATTAACTACACAATATCTAGAGCTCTGCAAATTCACACATGGAATACCAAAGAAGAGGAGATACTGCACCTAAGAGAGGACACTGAGGGTCTCAGATATTTGGACATGTAAGTGACTTGAAATAAGTCAATATCATGCAAGCATAACCTAAATACTGTACTGGCTAGTTACCATGAGGATGTTGCACATTGATGCAAACTCCCACTCTCAATAAAGGTCAAGAGGCTAACTTTAAGATGGTCCCACTGCCAAGGTCCCCGCATGCCTTACAGAACAACTCATATTATGCCCTACACATATTTGTAACTGGAGTGCAGGAGTGTGACGTATAGAATGGTTTATGATGGGGGTATTGCTTTTTCTACTACTCAGTACTACTATTGGATGCAGCAGTCTTTGGTGGCCAATGGGCATTTGCACTGGTAACAGAGTAATCTAAATTGATGGATAGAGCAGCTCTGAACACTAATTCATTTATGCACTCTTTGTATGATGAAGAAAACAAAAAAGTGATGGGAGGAATGAGTTAATCTCAGCTACGGGTAATAACTCTGGCCATATCCCAGTCCATCATTTTTTTGCTCATTATGCCACCTGAAACAGGAACCAGTCATATGCAAATCAGCCCTCATCTTACCCCAACAGGAACAGTTCAGCTTGCCAGGCCAGGTCCCTTCTAAACAGGATCACAAACAACCCCCAGGCAACTTTCAGCCTATGTGGGCCTCATCAGTAGGATGTAGCTTGAGTCCTATGGCACAGTGAGCACAAGACTGGCATATGGGCATAGCTGTCGCACTTATGATAAGCCAGTAGAACCAGCAATCCCACAAGCCACAGTTGCCATGATTCATCTAGGAGAATGTCTCTGCTGTAATGCAATGAAGGGAGAAAGTACCCAAATGTACCCCACCAATGGCAGGGACAACTTTAAGGGAGATGGCACAGTTGGCAGACCTTTGGAGCTGGGACCTAAAAGGGATCTTCAAATTATGGGATGTGGTGAGCAAAGTGACTAGCCATCGTTTTCACTGGTCAAGAGTCCCTGAGAGTAGTTCAGGAGACAATGGGAAACGGGGTGACTCTATAACCAATAACACATCCTTAATGTCTTGGCAGACTAGCCAGCAGGTGGTAGAGCATCACTGGATCCATGGTGGATATAGACTGGGAAGCAGGGCTAATGCATCTAAGGAATTTAGTCACCCAGGCTAGTCTTCTGGGGTGCAACAAAGGCCTTTGCATCCCCTGTGGCACAAGGGAGCCCCATCACTTCAGCCCCCACCCCCATTTAGCCTAAGGGCAATGAATATCTGTGAGATATGGGAGACTCAAGGACCCCTTATCACATTCTGCATGGAGGCCCCATCACTTTGCTCTACACCACTGCCAGTTTTACTTTAATCCAGCTGATGAATCTCCTAGGAGAATACTATAATAGAAGCAGACTCTTCAGGATGGGATTAGTTGTTATTAGATATGCCTGGAGTGTGGGGTTGAGAAAGGTGCCCTACTTCAACGTCATTTTGGCCTGTACTGAAATGTAAGCATTCTGGCAAGCAGTAGAAGAAAAGGGGGAGTTGTTACACTACTCCTATTAGGGCTATTGTTTGTAAATTAGGAATAGCAGGTGATGTTGACATCCCTAAACAGAATCTGGCCCTTTGTTCTGTGGGCTTGACGGTAGCACAAGAGATACTGTAGAAGAGCTGGCTGACCTATCCCGACTGACCAGAGATACCTGGTATCGAGGAGAGAAATGTATTTCTGAATGGAGGCTGAGAAGGTTGTGTATGAAGGGCGGTGTGTCCCAGAAGTTCGGAAGATATAGGCACCCTGGTTGGCACACTATGGGTTAGATAGTAAGGGGAAGGTTCTGGAGAATTAAGAAGACATTTTCTGATTGGCTGCTGAATTCATTAGGCATGGAAACGTGGTGGCATGGGTTACTTAAAGAGCAGTGTATTTTCCTCCAAAGCACAACTGAAAGGTTCGCTCATGATAACTGTACAAATGCCCTGTCAATCTTTTTGCAGTTGGTTGGGGAAATTGGTATATGTACTGCAAAATCAACAAAATGAAGTAAAAATATATATTTACAAAAGAAGTGCTGAATCGCAGGTCCAAGGAGAGAGAGCGAGAGATTACTATTCCATCCCTAAAATACTTGGAGTAATTAACCAATTGTGTAGCTCAAGAAATCAAAACGTTATAAAAAAAAAAGACAGCTCGCTGTCACCGCTTTAGAGCTGAAATTACAGTACGGACAGTGAAAGTCAATGTGAGCGAGTTGGTGCGACATGTGCCTGGAAAACAGTTTGCTTCTCTGCAAAAGGGAGTAATATTTGGCACTTAGTAGGTGTAGGACAGAGAGTGCAGAGTGGCTGCATTAACGTGCTTCTGAGTTAGACTAGGATTGAGAACACACACTGCAGTTGGCCTCACTGGTCAGAGCTAACGGTGCATTGGGCTCAGTGCATTCCATTCCCAGTCTACCATGTTTCCACACATACAACAACAGCACACTTTAGTAATAACAATTGGCACCTAACATGCATGTTGGATAGCAACAAAGCGTTGGGGTGGGACAGTGAAAAAAGACTCAGAAATTAGGGAGCATGTAGCATTTTTTCTCTGACCCTAACACGTATATTTATTTTACAACATTGGTGTTGGCTAATAAATTCTGTACATTCCTTTATGTTGTCCTCTCTTCATGATTCCTCCCGGTCCACTGAAAATACTCAAATTCAAGGAGGCAAACTTGTTGGCCATAATCTTGCGTCATGTCACACTTGTCGATAATTACATTTGCCTTTCAAAGAAGGGACTTTGAAAGCAATAACTACACCTCCTGGAATAAATGTTTTTGTCCTCTTTATGGAAAATGAGGGATGGATGACTGGAATCAGCAAAAGAAATTATTAAGGGTCAAGTAATTATCAACCTAATTATTTCACATCCTTGGCACTCCCTACATCATTCTAGTGAAATTGCACACACTAAAGAGTAGCAAAAGACTAAAATATTGTCTTCAAAATTTGAAGAGGATAAAACAATTCTATAGTCGTATTGTAGAGTTATGAACCTGAAGCCAATAGACCTACTGCAAAAAAATGCAAACAGCAAATAGAAGAATGTGACAATCTAAGTGTGGAAAACACCTATTTTCGGGAAGTCATAAGTGACCAGCTTACAACATATATTAAATCTACACAGATTACCAGAGTGCCTAAAGTATAACTGTTGTAGGAACATGGGGAGTCTACAGTGATTGAGCTGAGCTACATTGAGAAAGGTCTGAAACATGATAATCCGCCTCTAGGGGCTATGACAAGAAATGTTGGGATTGACCTCAATTTGTTCTCTGTTGGTCAATATTACGAGTACTTTCATTGCTGTTTGAGGCTGAAAACATGGACATTGCCACAAAATCTTTAATAAGGCAAGAAACAAGGTGAAGATGTTCAAAATAAAATGATGTCTGCATTGCCTGGGCAGGGAAAGTTAAGTAAAAAGAATGATCTAACATATGTTTTTAATTGTGACGCGTAGAGCAGAATGTTGACAAGTAACAGTGCAAAGAGTGTACGGAAAAACATGTGGACGAGCCAGTTAATAGGTTAGTCACAAAGTTCTAGAAGTCAGATGAGAAGTGAGATGAAAAGTAAGTAGAAGTTCACAACTAGTTCAGCATCCTCAATAAAATGATTGGATAAATTGTTGAAGTTATACCTTGCAGAAAGGATAAAGGGTCTGCACGTTTCTCGAGTTAGAAAAGGGTCTAAATACATTAAGTTCGACTGTGAACCATCAATACTCACTCGACCAACCTACAATATACTGTCTCCTGATCGATATATGGCCGACTAAAAGCGGTAATCAATCAAAGATGTTTTGTATAGCACTCAAATCAGCGAGCAATTAATTGCTTGAAATAGAAAGAAAGTCCCTCTTCTATCAAAAGAACACAATTAGATTCTGCCAATTCTCATTGCCTCTTCACACAAGTTAATTGATAAAAATGTTCCTTTTTCATAAGAAGGAAACACGTTTCACGCCATTAAGACCTAGTCTCTAATGTACTGAAACAACTGCACTCTGTAAGCACTAGTATACTTTAAATTTGTATAATTAATTAACTTTATATTGCATAGGAACCGGTAACAATCTGGTATAAAAGGCGTCTGCAAACTATTAACAATAACAAATCTTCAGGAGGTGTTGCAAGGATGAATGCAGATGTAACCTGTCCCTTCTGGTCTCTTTTGAATTTTTCGGTTTGCCTCCAAATGGGTTTTTTATGCTCACATCCTATATCTTGGTCACTGACACATCATGACTCCAAGCACTAACTAGTCAGCAAAGAGTGAAGTTCATTGGTGGTGATCCCTAAACATCTGAACCCATCCACTGACCCTTCTGGTTCTGCTTACTGCAGCTATCCTCAGAGAACCCCAATGTAATGCAATACTCAGTCTCTCTGAGGGGAGGTTCCCGCTCAGCGTGCCACATTAACTGACCCTTCAGTCCACTGCATGCACTATCACATCAAGAGCCCTTCAGACCAGTAGGGTGAGCGCACACCTCATATTGGGACACACCTAATGTTTTGCACAGTGAATACTGAGCACTGTTCACACATCACGTTTATAGTTCAAAAGTAAACTTGTATTGCCATTTAAGATTAACACCAGTAATAAACGTGTCAACCATTCACCTTTAGAGATGTATTCACTGTTGGCCTCGTGCTCTCAACTACCAATTACTGCTCAGGGCAACGGAGGTGCAGGAAAGGGTCACATCCCCTACTGTTGAGGCGCTGCAAGCAGCATCTTTTACAGGCCAGACTGTACTGTGGCACAAGCCCCACTGCACCCAGCATCTTTTACAGGCCAGACTGTACTGTGGCACATGCACCACTGCAACCGGCATCTTTTACAGACCAGACTGTACTGTGGCACATGCACCACTGCAACCGGCATCTTTTACAGACCAGACTGTACTGTGGCACATGCACCACTGCAACCGGCATCTTTTACAGGCCAGACTGTACTGTGGCACATGCACCACTGCAACCGGCACCTTTTACAGGCCAGACTGTACTGTGGCACATGCACCACTGCAACCGGCACCTTTTACAGGCCAGACTGTACTGTGGCACATGCGCCACTGCAACCGGCATCTTTTACAGACCAGACTGTACTGTGGCACATGCACCACTGCAACCAGCACCTTTTACAACCAAGACTGTACTGTGGCACATGCACCACTGCAACCAGCACCTTTTACAAGCCAGACTGTACTGTGGCACATGCACCACTGCAACCAGCACCTTTTACAGATCAGACTGTACTGTGGCACATGCACCACTGCACCCAGCATCTTTTACAGACCAGACTGTACTGTGGCACATGCACCACTGCAACCGGCATCTTTTACAGGCCAGACTGGACTGTGGCACATGCACCACTGCAACCGGCATCTTTTACAGACCAGACTGTACTGTGGAACATGCACCATCACTCTTGCTCCCATCACCTAATGGATGACACACTAGAGAAACGGTGTAGCTTTATTCCTGCACAGTGTGTAACTCAGCAGGCGCACTTTGGGTATAAACCCTGAAGTGAAAATTTCTGTCAACACAGGCACGACATAGCCACACCAGAAATACGGGACAAAACTGAATTTTCAAGCCAGTAAGAACTGGACGCAATGAGGAGGTTGGAACAGTAAAATAAAATGGTGGCAAATTGAGACAGCGAGTCAAGAAAAATGCTGTGGCTTTGTAGAAGCACTAAAGCAGCAAACATATCTAAAATAAAGGCAAAATGAGTACAGCTGTACCAACTAGCCACTAATTTCATTCACATTTTGAGGTTATTTGACAACTACAGAGAATTTAAGAAGACACCAATCTATATATCACAGAAAATAAACAGATCTCAAAGTATATATTCATGGAGTGGAATACTCCCGCGCGGAGTACAGTAGCTGCCAGCACCGTTAGTATTTATATCGCAGTACCTTTTCGGGTAAGAATACTCTTTCGTCCAGCATGTGTGCCACACACCAGGAGTTGGACAACCCTAGCTCATCTAACAACTGTGCTAGCCAAATCTAGACACTGAATGGCAGACATTCTCTCACGACGAAGTCTCTACACATCGAAGCAAGGAGAAGTAGGTGAGTGAAAGAGCCACAGCCTCCCTCTTGAAAATACCTTAAGCATACTTAGCGTTTGTGTATTTAAAATGATATTAATGCTAGGTGACTGAAGTCGGAGACCACTAACATCTACTGACATGTTTTCCACTCGGATCCCTGACATGCTTGGGATCTATATCGTTCATACTGTAAAAGTTTAAAACAAAGAACACAGAATGAAAAAGTTGTAAACGTATCAGTAGATGGACCTACATGCAGGGATGATTACACTATCCACTAGCGATACGGAACACATTGCTTACTCAAATTAAGCACACTCATTACTTACTCAAAAATTGCCTCATTAAGTAAACATTAATGCAGTGATGTTAACCTTGGTAAAAGCAAGAGTTAAGATGAAGAGTTAATTCAGTTACGAGGTAGAGGAGATGGTAATAGTACAAAGACGCGTATATCAGGAATACAACATGTTGGATGCCTGCTGAGATCCATAATGGCAATGATGTACTGTGAGTTGGGCCACACTAGTGAAACAGGGAAAACGATGGGCACAGTAAACATAAGGTCTGGATTTACATATTAAGGAATGGAACACAACAAAAGTATTTAGGCGTTCAACAAATTTGCCTATTTGAATGATGTAGATCTTCAGGACGTTAAAGACAGCAAGATGTAGAGAGGAATCAGGAGGAGAGGCATATTTCTTGTAGTGATTCATCATTTTACAAATTATTTTTCTACTTTTTAAAGTTCAGTGATTACTCGTGTTCTAGGGCAATCAGAAGCCTGCTCTACCTACCCCACATTATTTTTTATTATTGTTTAATTTCCTGGTAGACCTGACATCACAGAGGACATTTAGCGATTTCAGAGACAGACACTTTATATAAACTGTCAGGGCAATATGGTCCCAAGTCTATTCTCTCCCATTTTCCTTAGGGAAACCTTAGCCGTTTATTCATCGTTAGGAAGAACATAAAGCAAAAACATTCAAACTGAGGGTGAGATCATATTAAAATGTAAATTTTAACTATCTCAGGCTGTCAATAGCCTGTAAGACATAACTGATTCAACTTTAAGTGCAGTTGTGCATGGTTACTGTGTTTTATAAAGTTGTCTAAGTATTATTGCCTTATTCTCTAGTCTAGCACCTCAAAATTACTCATAATTCAAAAACGTTATTAGTTTTTAGAAGGCAGTGGCTATAAATATGCTTTATGATGTGTTGTTGGTTGTGCGTGGACTACCCGTCCGGAATCAATAGTTGTGCAACACTGGCCAGGATAAATGCAATTCCCCCTCCTATTTTGTGTCTGAATTACTTATTTTTTAGCCTGTTTGTACATGATGTGAGTGGTAGATGGCTTAAAATGAGGTTACCTAGCAGCGATCCCTCCTTGTCGAAGGTTAGAGACTCTCGGCTTTCCATCCTTGTCAATTCCACCTGACACCGTGAGCCCTAGGGTGGTGCCTTCTTTCTTCATCAGTTCAATTATGGTTGAGCCCTTGAATTCCTCTGTCAAAGGAAAAGTATTGACGTTACTTAAGTGGAAGCTTGGCGGGCCACAGCATGCTACCCGTTCACAAGCCAGTCACTCGCATTCTAACGAGGATAGCATGTAGATCGCGATGCATGCACACTACAAATCGTCAACCATGTGGCCTGTGACCACTGTGCATGCATTCAGAAAATCATAAGCAGGGATTGCTTGCACCCGGTGAACTATGGAGCGATGCATACAACACACTGGCCTAGTGGTAGGCATTCACCCACATTCCCAGAGAGGAAAGCGAGAGCTGGTAGAACATTTCAGTAGAGGAGTTTTGGTGAGTGCGGAGTGGACAGAAAGTGCCAGCGTACTGGAGAAAAAGTGGTTGTGTATGTGCAAGAGTGACTGGAGTGCAACCTGCAACTGGGTTCTTGTGAAACTTGAAAAAGGTTACTAGGCCCCTTACCACTGGCCTGGATACCACCCTTCCCGCCAGCTGGCTGCTGCACCCTAAACACTCCAGCCATTCAAGCACCCTCCTGCCTGGTTTCTCTGGCACTCCTGAAGGAAAGGGGTGTGGAGCCAGGCCATCATGCATTATCAGGAGCGTGAACAACTCAATGCACAGATGAAGAAAAAACACGCTGCCTTGATTTGCATCGGAACTAATTGTTTTTTTGCGCATTGAATCAATATTTCACTTTCCCTATTGTTACTCCTGATATTGCACAGTCGTTTAACATTTTAGACGCAATTATGCATTATTTTTAACCCCCTAAAGGCACCTCATTTAGTACCCTCACTTTTTTGCACCATTTTAAGAATGAAATACGTTTTTTTCCTCCCCATTTTTCTATTCTTCACTTGAGTTTCAAAGGAGCACGAGTCAATATTTTTGTTTCAGTTTCTGAAGGCCTCTGGGGAGAACACAATAGCAAATATTATGCTCCAGCTTTATTTATTTGTTATGCTATATAGCATGTACAGAGCCTACGAGTGCTTTGCATAAAATAAAGGCCACTCACAATCTATGCTGAGGTATGTCGGCCTCTGATGGGCTATGAAGTGGACCATTCCTTTGACATTGCAGTGCCGGAGCTATTTTCCCACACCATCTTGTGCACACATTGTGGCCAGTCGAGATATACATTACTTACAGGCAATAACCACTTTTGTGCAATTGGCTAAAACGTTTTAAGCCCTCATGGGGTATTACACCATGTGATATTTGAGACCAAAGAAATAGCTTTGTTAGCGGGTACACGAATCTATTATTAAAGGTGACATTTCCTGTTCAACACTGTTAATTTTTAAGCACAGCATTATAATAAAACCACATGAAAAAAAGTCTACATTAAGATGATAATTATGAAAGGACCAGCTCTTTAGAAGGTCTAACAGGTCAATGCTTCATATAATAATTTTCACTGTTCCTGCATCCTTTGCTTTCATGGTTTGGGGAGTTAATTCCTGTCTTTTCAGCCATTTTCATCAAATTCGAAGAAAAAATACCCTTAGCTAACTGTACATATGTGTTCTGGTGCTACTTGGCGACCCCTCTGTTGGATGGTTTAGGATTTGAAGGGCCGGGCCCTAAATTATAAAGAATGCTGAAGCGAACCTCCAAATGGGTAAATCTGTTGGATGGCAGGAAAACGCGGAAGAGAGGCAGGAACAGATGTTAAGATGAGGGTGGACGTTGGACAAGGTATGCCAAGGTACATGTGTGTGACAGACAAAAACAAAGAAAAGGAAATGAGCGGAAAACAATACAAAACATTAATAAGACCATGGCGCCCATCACAAATCCTACCCAACAAGATTGTTTATGTATCAGGCCCCAGCGATCCACAAAAGGAGAGTAATAACGCAATTCATACAACGGAATATAAATTAACTATCATCTCACTCCTTAAAAACTGTTTTCGTAAATTATGAAAAAAGGATTACTGTGCTCAAAGAGTTCAAAGGAAGATTATTAGCCTTCATGGCCGAGCTTAAAGAGTCAGCATTTTAAATCATATTAGCATTTATTTTACGTCAATCAAAAATCTGCAAGTGCCCTTCACGACTTGTGAGTGCGGACAAATAAAATGTTGTCAGTCTCCGGAAAAGAAGAACACAAACATCAGCAGGGGAAAAATACTGAACGAGTTAAATAGCACCGGGTTGGTTGCCCAAAGATTAACCATACATTTTCCCTTTACCCCAGTGCTGGCACACTGTCACCACACTTTAGCTGGTCTCCATGCTCTATATGCGGTCCTAGTATAATGGTATCCAAACATTTTAATGCAGTGCCACCATTCACGTAAAATAATTTACCCAGGACACCCCAAAATGAGAAAATACTTTATCACATTTATTCTCTTGAATTATGAGTACTATAGCAAGTTAAAGAATGTTACTGAGGCTTCAGGTCACACACTCTAAGTATAAACAATTGATTTGTAGTAGAGCTTTTCAATTTAGCAGAATACATATATGCACTGTAAAACGTATCAAGCAAACATAACACAATTTTCAGTCTTATTTTTTTCTTACAGGTAATCTGATTTGTGAAATAGAAAATAAAATATAAATAAAAGAGCCAACATTTACAAACACTTTATAATGGGTGTCAAGGACATTATGAGAACAACTAAAGTTTCTTACATTTAACTTTGTCACTTCATTATACATAATTTTGGCAAGCCGTAATTTTTGAGGCCACGTTATCAATGTTGGAGGTGTAAGTACAAGACCCAAAGTCCGTTGTGTTGTTGGCTAAAATAGCAGAACTGACAGAAGGTGATGCACAACACATGGGCCACCTGACGGCTCTGAACATATTTAACAATTCGAAAGTTATGTTCAATTTTCCCTTTTAACATCACAGTCAGATACATAATCGCAAACATGCTGTTGGCAGACCTACCACCACACATGAGCTCAAAAGCATATTCCAGCTTTAGGATTGAATCCATTAACAATCAAACACATCAAAAACGATGGCCTGGCCGTAGGCTCTTTTCAACATTCCACACATGTGCAACATTGCCACAGGTTCGAAAAGACCCAACAATATACATCATATGAGCCAGTTTCTCACTTTAACCTGAGTTCAACATGAAGGTAATGAGATTGCAAAACATCTAGGGTTCTGAAGGCGGGACAGGGTGCAGGGAGTCTGCAAATGATGCAGGCTGGGTGCTACTGACTTCTATGGAGCTATGTGTCCATCAGCAGATGAAATCCGAGAATATTAGTGTTCACAATTACCAGGAAAATTGTGGGGCAAACAAAGAGTTGCAGGAGGGCACTTCTTTTTTCAGGTAGAATGAAAGTATGCTATTGATAAACAACATAATTTATTAGAAGCAACGCTATATTATGTTTTCTGTTTGTAAAGCAGGCAAAATTACTTATTAAGACAGTATCATGCAGATAAAGAGCTGATATTGTATGGGGGGGGTCACAACTCCCAAACACCACTAACATGTAAGCAGTTCACAGAAAGAGGTGTCTAGGCTCTCAGCATGGGAAGACATGTCGGCAGATCCTTTATTTGGTATTCACCTCTAACTGTGTCACCCACAAATAGAACACAATGTAAAAATAGTCTCTCGCTGCCTACTAAATAGCCCAGCAGTTTGGGCTCGACTGTTCCTATTTTGTTCATTTCTAGCACTTTCTTCCTGGCTTGATCATTGCGAATATCCTAGCATCATAGCACCTACCTGGTGAACATACGCTTTCTAGGTACTTCTTCATTCATTCACATTCGTAGAAGGCTGATGGTGGGCTGATCTGAAAGGGCTTCTGCCTCCCCGTCCCCATCCCCTTCGCCCATGAACGCAGAAGCAAACGCAGAGGTGCTGCTTTATCATTCATAGAGGGCCGTGCTCAAACGCGCTGCACAGCACTTGTGCTTCCAACTTGGTCTTCCACGTGGTGGTTCAGGACCTGCAGGTATGGAACCTGAACTCAAACATCTGATAGAGAGAGACTCCTGCTCTCAGGTGTGCATGTCTGGGTTTGTAAATCCGGCCCTTACTCCTGCTGCCTTCTGGCAGATATTGTGCCACTATCATCTCAGGCAAAATGCGGGAACTCAGTAGTTCGTCCACTTCATGATATATATATATATATATATATATATATATATATATATATATATATATATAGAGAGAGCTAGCTCCCGCAGGCAGCTTCCAACATTCAACATGATTACTGACTGATTATCTGCAGTTCACTAAGATGGATATGTTATGATTTTTTCAAGCACATCTTCCTACGCCTAAGACTACGACACTGCTACATGGTGGCATGCTGTGCTTTACTACCCACCAAAACAAATAATAAAACAGACTTTATGACTTAGTATAATCTGGAAGTATTTAAAAATGCCAAAGGAAACCTAATGACTGCAGAAAGGTGAGTCAGGATTTTGGGGCTCATAACAATGTGCTGACAAAGACTGCAGATATTTTATGACATTTTGTTTTTGAAGGAAAGAGGTATTGAGTCCTTTGAGGCCAGCCTTGCAAAGGCATAGAACCAGGATGCTCAGTAGCACGGATTACACTGAGTAATAAGGACAGGCAACCTGAAGAGTTAGGGGGAAAATGGGGTTTAAATGGAAAAATTGTTTGGCTGATAGTTATACTATATTCAGTGTATTGAAACAGAGGAACAGGGCACATGACATCCTTCTATAAGGCACAAGGCCATCAGCAGTGATTATGTCTCCAGTGTCCATCTGAGGCAGAACAGTCTAAAGGCAAGAGATTGGACTATAAATTCATCAGCTCAAACAATCCTCTCTGGAGGACTTGTAGACACACTTTGGCTGTTCCCTGTTAAAGTAAGAAGTGCTACGCTAAAAGATGGACAATTCATTTGTGTCTGATGTCAACTTGTCAGAGTGAAACTTTATTTTCATTTCTGTTTTCACATACGTTACTAGTTTATCCCACCTGCTGCACAAAACCTTCATAGATATGACTGTGAATAAGAGGATATCCAGAGGAACCTACAAATTAGAAGTAAACGTTTGGAGGAAAATAACTGAATTGAGGTGGTTCAGAGTAGACTAGAAAAAGCAACTTTCTTCTTTGTTCTTGTGCACCTTAGGAAGATCATTTCGAGAAAAATGTGATTGCCAGAATCAAAATTATTGGTAAATGTGAAATAAAGGTGCAAAATAAGGTGATAATATTTTTTTTAGTTTGTCTCATCGGAATGCAGCTGAACAAAATAACGGTTAAATATAAAGTCTCAGGAGACCAACAATCAGCAATACAATGTTTTTATTCAATAGTCTGTAGCACACGGAACTGCAATTATGGAACTGGACAACATGTCTTCCCGATCTAGAAGCAACATCAGAAATTGTATGGATTGTTCTAAAAGAATCTAGACAACTATACCACAAATTACCAATGTCCTCATGCCATCCGCTGAAACATTTGATTGTACTTCGTCTTTGAGGATGGACATATTGATTAAATCTCTGTCTGACAGCAAAACAAATGGAAAGTTTGATCTCATCCGAAATGAGCACTAATCTCTGTTTGGCCAATAAAAGAGCCCTTTGTAAGAAGTTTCAGGTGGTGTCTTTTATAGTGACTTTGAAAACCAGGTCCACCAGGCAATGAAACAGTGACTATTAAAGCTGCTTTCCAATGACATCATTACTTTATTCACGTATCAGCCCAAAATCCAGCCATGGGGGAGATAATGCTGTAGAGGTTTCTCCTATTAAGGATATTCTTTCTGCTTAATTTGATAATATTGATTGTGAAAGAATGGGTGACTATGAAAAACAAATTCCGAGAAATTAAAATAATAATTCCAAGAAAGAATGAATTGGGCTGTTTACAAGTAAAGCTTTATTTGACCTTAATGGGAAATTTGTTGCACAAACTGAAAAACTGCATTGATTAATTCACTTGGGAAAGCTTTCTAAAACGACATTCTGTCAACTGAAGCACCAGGAAGATGCTAATAGAGCTTTGATATAAAGCTTTCGTTCTCTTCCTCCCCGCTTTGGGACTGCATACTTATATTGACAGAGATCTTCCATAATAGGTCTCTTACTAAAACATGTTGATGTTGCTTTTATTGAAATTGGCAATATCTGTTTAATATTATGAAAAATGCTAATTAAGTCTTCTAAGAGAAGCATTTTTTATTAATGGGAGCATGTTTGCTGCTGCTGCTGCTCTACAGGCAGACGAGGCTTCATACCACAAAGAGGATGAAACATTTCATTAACTATACATAAACAGACACACGTACAACCCACCCCTGCTCCAACAGTCCTTGATGACACAGCGGCAAAGCTACAGAGCTACCTGTAGAATACCTTTAACGCGCCTCGTTGAAACAATCTCTGGAAATAATGTGGTATGGAAATAACTCAATTTTATGACAAGACCGGAGGCTCCTATTATGCGTTTCTTCTCTTGCTTTATTTAAACAGCAGCAGTCAAGAAGAACTACAAATCCCATGAGGCTAAAACAGACAGCCATTGGGATTGAAAAAGTAGTATACTAATATGACATCCAATAGGAACTACCCCATACCATTATGACGTCACTTGACTGCAAGCAGCCCTCTTTTCTTGCTGCTGCAGTCAAGATAAGTTCGAAAAAATATTTCTCTCATAACCTTTCTTTATTGGTTACATGTTTATTTACATTTCTTGATGCTTTACTGTTCTGATATTATACTTTGTTGACGGCATGTTGCTGCATTGATGACAGCACGTTATTGAGCGCTCGCGTCTCCTTCCCGGCTCCGGGTGCAACTTCGGTTGCTCCCGGGCCGCGAAGCACAACCATTTCGCTGCGCGCCTCGCGCGCGACATTCTAAGGGAGTCTCCCTCGCGTCTGGGAAATAACCGTTACTCGGGATTTGTCCCAGACGCGAGGAATACTCCTATTTTGCCGCTCTTACCTGACTGATTTCTCCGGCGCATACAGCTTCACTCACAGTTTCCGCTAACTCCGTGCAACTCGTTCCTCGGCCCGCCCTCAGGAGGAGGAGTTTTGCTGTTCCAAGCCGGTTTGCTTGTTCTTTTAACCCCCGGTTGCCTGGGTTTTAACCCTTTCCTGACTATTTACACATATTCCTGTCTATTTTTTTTTTTTTCATAGAGCTTTTTCCTTACAGTTTAACACTATTTTTCCTTTATAATGGAACCCAATTCCTCACCAATGGAACACAGTGTTGCCACTGTTGAGGAAATAAGGAATGATCTGCGTAATTTTATTAAAACTTCTGTTAAGCAGGCAATGCAGTCATCCATTCAAAAACTATCAAAAAATGTGGAATCAAATTTTGCTAACTTATTGTCTAAATCTTCGGCCCAGACTGCGGGGGAATGCAGTCAACGCCTGCCTGTCAACCCCTCAGGTTTGACTCAAAAGGAGAGTGAGTTTGACTCACACATGTCAGAGGACGCGGTTCCTCCCACGGCTCCTGCCAAGGAGAATAATAATATGGCTTCCAGACCCTCCTTTAAGAGGAAATCCAAACAACATAATATACCCCCTTCTATTCCCACGGCCTCTGCTCCAGATACCGATGAGGACATGCCAGACGCTGATTCAGACTACTACGCTTCTGACAAAGACCATGATGATTCTTTTTACCCCCCCCCTCCAAAGAAATCAAAAGTTTCATCGGTTACCCCCTCTTGGATGCAGAAGGCTTACCTATGTTCGATCCTTCCCACATTTTACGTCCCAACTCTACAGAATGGTTTCCAGCTGAACATGTTGGGGATTATGTGGCTCAAAAGTTATTCACTCCCCTTGATCAACAAACTAGAGCTAAGCTGAAATCAGAATGTCCACGTCCTGTGCTTCCACACAAGGCAACAGCTACCCCTGCCATTGACCAGCAGATGTTAACCTTTTTTACTAAGCAAGGCAAGGACCCTCGCAAAGGGGTAGACAAAGCGTGGTCGTCCTGCCAGGACAAACTCCTCGATATAATTGGCCCTTTAACAAGAATCTTTGACATGGTGGAGACGGCCAGACTGGAGGGTACCTTTTTAGACCCAGAAGAGCTTTCCCTGTGGGTTCAACGCTGTCTTTGCCTTTTCGGGAATGCTAATTCCGCTTTCATTCACGAAAGACGCAAAGGCCTCCTGATCAAACTGGACCCTAAATTAATTAATTTAGCGACTGTACATCCTCAGATCCACACTGAGGGACAACTGTTCGGGGATTCCTTCATAAAGGACCTCGGCAAATATGTGGCCACTTTTACCTCACTGGACAAAGCCCAACAATCCATGAGGAAGATGTTTAACCAACGGGTTTTTGCCAGGGCCGGTAGAGGCAGGGGCCGCTTTACCGGCCGTGGTTTCTCCAATCAAGGCTCCAGAGCGTACTATAACTCCTACCAACAAGACTTCAGACCTCAATTTTACCCCCAACGTGGCAGAGGTTATCGTGCCAGGTCCTTCAGACATACTAGAGCCTCCAACCCTACAGGTAAGCCCTCAAGTTGCTCTCCTTCCAACAGGAGGTCGTATTTTCCATTTTCTTTCAAATTGGTTAACAATTACAGCAGATGTGTGGGTTCTAAACACGGTACAGGGTTACAGCATAGAGCTTTACTCTACTCCGGTGCAAACATTTTTTCCCCCGCTTCCCCATTTCTCAGCAGAAATAAACGAGTTGATATCTGCCGAGGTCAGCTCTCTCTTACAAAAACGAGCGATTTCAATAACACACCCTCATCCCTTGGGATTTACCAGCCCAATTTTTCTAGTTCAAAAGAAAAACAAGAAGATGCATCCGGTCATCAACTTAAAGCATTTCAATCGCTTTGTGGTGTACCGACATTTCAAAATGGAGACAATTCTTCATCTCAGAGATATACTTCTCCAATACGATTGGATGGTCAGATTGGACCTTCAGGATGCCTACCTAGTGGTTCCGGTTCATCCAGATTCCAGGAAATTTCTGCAATTCCTATGGCTAGATCAAATGTATCACTTTACCTCTCTACCCTTCGGTCTATTGTCTGCCCCTTGGTGTTTCACCAAGCTTCTCAAGCCCGTAGTTGCTCATCTAAGGGCTCAGGGTATAAGGCTCCTAATCTACTTAGACGATATCCTCATCATGAATCAGTCTCCCCAAACTCTGTTACTCCACTTGCAGATCACTTGTTCTCTCTTAGAGGACCTCGGTTTCATAATAAACAGAGAAAAATCTCTTTTAACTCCCTCCCAAGTCCTAGAATTTCTGGGTTTCCAGATCATTTCCATTTCCGCTACTCTTCTTCTTCCTTCAACGAAAATAAAATCCATAAAGTCGGAAATTCTTCAGGTTCTTCGCACTTCTCTCATCTCCCTCAGAACTTTAGCTCGAATAGTAGGTCTGCTTTCCTCTTCCATCCAAGCGATATTTCCAGGTCCACTCCATTACCGATCTCTTCAGAGGCTAAAGATCCAACACTTAAGGAAAGGGCTCTCTTATTCCGACCTCGTGCCCTTAGATCTCGAATCTCGCACAGAGCTTCAGTGGTGGATAGACCATTTAGATGCTTGGAACGGGAAAAGTATTTTTCCGTCAGCCCCAGATCTTGTGTTAGAATCCGATGCAAGCCATCTAGGCTGGGGGGGCCCGTTGTGGTCCCATCTCGACTGGAGGTACATGGTCGATCGAGGAGTCCAAATTGCACATCAATTGTTTAGAGATGCTTGCCGGCTCCTTTGCAATCAGAAGCCTGGCAAAAAACAAGGTACATTGTGCAATCCTTCTCAGAATGGACAATATATCCGCGGTCAGGTACATAAATCATCTCGGAGGTACAAGGTCCAAACCTCTGGCGGATTTGGCCAAGAGTTTTTGGGAATATTGCTTTACAAACCATCTTTCGGTTCATGCAGAATATCTTCCAGGAGCCCTCAATTCAGTGGCAGACTGGCATTCTCGTCATCTTCGAGATTCCAGCGATTGGAAACTTCATCCTTCAGTTTTCCACAGGATACAATCCTTATGGGGTCCGCTCTCCATAGACCTTTTTGCATCCCGTCTCAACACACAGCTTCCTCGATTTTACAGCTGGCGCCCAGATCCGTTAGCCTTAGCATCAGATGCTTTCTTGCAAGATTGGTCTCATGCGCTCAATTACGCCTTTCCCCCTAAGACTCAACAGAGTCTTAGCACAAGCCAGACGTCAACAGGCCTCTCTTGTCCTCATAGTTCCGTTTTGGCAATCCCAGGTATGGTACCCTATCTTACTGGAACTTTCAGTGGATTTTCCCCTGCTAATCCAGCCTTTCCCAGATTTACTCCTGGACCCCCTTCATCGTCCTCACCCCCTCATTTCGGACAATCTCCTTATTCTATCCGCTTGGAAGATTTCAGCAATTCCCAAACTTTCCCTTTCATTTCGTCAGAAGCTTCTCAATACATCGCAAATTCCTGGGCCCCTGGTACCAAGAAAGCATACAAGGCAGCCTGGTCTCTATGGAACGGCTGATGTTTGGGAAGGCACATTAATCCCTTTTCAACAGATATAATATTTATAGTCAATTTTTTGGCCGCAGAAGCCAGCAAAGGTAAAGCTTTCCGTACTATCAACCTTTACAGATCAGCTATTTCCTCTAACCATACACACGTCAATGGGAAACCGGTCGGCGAACACCCGCTGGTATGCAGATTACTAAAGGGAGTAAAATTTTCAAAACCTCCTCTACCAAAGTACAATAACTTGTGGGATGTTAATGTTGTTCTAAAGTACTTGAACTCTTTACCAGACAACTCGATTTTATCACTAAAAATGTTATCTGCCAAACTTACAATGTTATTATGTTTAGTCTCTATTAAACGCCTATCGGATGTCAAAGCATTGGACGTCTCCAACCGCCAATTCACTCCTTCGGGGGTGTTATTCTCGGTTGTTCGACGTACCAAGTCCAACTTATCATCAGTTTTCTACCCTTATTTCCCTCAACATCCGAAGTTATGTGTAGGCCAATGTCTTAAAGTTTATGAACAAAGAACTGCAGAGTTGAGAACATCCTCTTCCCAACTTCTTATTTCTTTCAGGAAACCTCATAACCCGGTTTCATCAGCCACCTTAGCACGTTGGGTTAGATGGATCATGTCTTTAGCAGGCATAGATATTTCCAAATTTGGAGCTCACTCTGCCAGAGGGGCTATGGCTTCCAAGGCCTTCTGGGCAGGTTCTCGTTTGGAGGATATTCTCAAGTCTGCAGACTGGTCTAATGATAATACCTTTCGAGTTTTTTATTGTAAGCCTGTTGATAATGTGTCGTTCAATGTAATTAATATGCTTTAAACTCGCATAATAGGAGCCTCCGGTCTTGTCATAAAATGTAGATTTTCCTAGTTTATGACGGAAAGTCTTAATTTTATTAAAGACACGGAGGCGAGTATTATCCCGCCTCTGGATTAACTTGGTTTTTCTCTCCCTCCCTTCTTTCCAGCGCCTGCTGCTGCTTCGCAACCAGCATCCTGATTGGACTTCCTGGCATCACGTACATCTACCACTCAATTCAAGTCTGGAATCGTATCCCTCGGATTTTAGGACACATCCCTACCTTTACAGGATACTTGACTTTTGTTCCGACGTTTTTGCTTTTCTTATGGCATTGTTTATCCTTTGTTCTCTATTACCATTATTTTTCAATGACTGACTATTCGCAAGAAAAGAGGGCTGCTTGCAGTCAAGTGACGTCATAATGGTATGGGGTAGTTCCTATTGGATGTCATATTAGTATACTACTTTTTCAATCCCATTGGCTGTCTGTTTTAGCCTCATGGGATTTGTAGTTCTTCTTGACTGCTGCTGTTTAAATAAAGCAAGAGAAGAAACGCATAATACTCGCCTCCGTGTCTTTAATAAAATTAAGACTTTCCGTCATAAACTAGGAAAATCTACATTAAAATATGCAGAACCACAAACCTGCTGCTGTAGCGATGTCGGCAAATACGTAATAAAAGCATAAAAAATAAGTGACATTGAATGCCAGTCCTGCAACAGTATTGAACAACCAGGACTATTAACCCTCAATGCGCTGGATGATGGAATATTTCGAAATTCTTCAAAGCCCGGATAGAAAGTTTAACTCACTTTCGTGACTTCTGCATGCACAAAAACATAGTTTCGGTTTCGTTAATTTTAGGGACTAAAAGATCTTGTAAAGATATAACAATAATAAAGAAATGTCAAGCAAGAGTATTTGCGATCGGCTTTCCTAGCATGTCAGCCTGGCGCTGTGTCATCAAGCTTCACTTGTTAGCAAACCAAATGTACCCAGCGTTCCGTACGTACTACAGCACTCAGTAGAGTAGGAAGAGGGGGGAACTATGGCTCCGCCTTCTGCTGCCTACATCACCAGCTGTATGTTTTAAACAGTGTGATACAGGTGGAAATGTCACGGTATTTACGTTAAACTTCACACTTTCATTTATCCGCTGCCCTCATTGTGAGAGGGAATTGAGGCATAGGCGCTAGAGTGATCTTCCACTGCGGTGCTACAATGGTTCATTTAGCGTCTAGACCACACTGACTCTCTACAATGCTCTTAACATTTACTTAAAAAAACTTCAAAAATCCCATTGCTCTCTCCGAGTCAAAAGTAGGTTGCATGCACAGCAGAAAAAGTGTAGTGCAATCAAATAAAAAAGGAAGCCTGTTCTAGGAATGAAAACGCAATCGCGCAATGCGGAGCCCTCATTGACAGTCCTCTCTGGCCTGCGGCGTATTAGCATAGTAGATTTCACAATCCGAGTAATTAGTATGAAAGGCTAAAGGATTAGGAATTTACTGTGTGTCTGTAATGCTGCTTTGAACGAAGGTTTAGCGCATATGCCCGCCATGAAATAAGCATGACTTTGCATCTAATTAGAGACGTTAACGCGCATCAGTGCAGCTGTTTCCCAGCCTTCTGCCTATAAATTTAATAGGCCAAAAATCTTATCTTAATTTCATCGGCCAAGCCGAGGAATGCACAAACCCAGACAACACACAGAATAGAAGATGCAATGTAAAATAAAATATAAAAAATGCAAATTTTAAGTAAGTGGATCAAATAGGAGGGATGGAAGATATGTTAGATTTGAATGTGCTATATGACAAACTGCTCTGTATAAAAAATGGCTTTCTGAATTTTATTTTGTTTTTATTTTTTTTATTTATTTTGCCTGATCGGAACGTAAACCGTTTTTTACTTCCATACAAATGTAAGAGAAATTAGACTATTGTGTCAACGGTATTTAAAACATTCTCTTCATCAGTAGTTGAGAAACATTACGAAAAATACACAAAACATGAACATTCAGTATGAAATGCTTGGAGCTAGAGGACAGAGAAAAAGCATGGAATGTCTGAAACATGAAAGGATGTGATGGGACTCTACCACAACATCAGGGTTAAGAATTCACTGCAAAGGGAACACATTAATGGTGGGAGCTGATAAATATATGAGTGAAACGTAAAGCCCCGAGCAGGGGAGGAGAGATGCTTTAGTGCGAGGCAGCTGGGTCCCACTGATAAAGGTTAAGACCCTCTGCAGGGACTGCACAGAAGCACTGGTCAGGCTCTACGCTTAGGGCCAGCGCGGAGTGCAGCACTGCAAGAGATCTCAGGTCTTATGGGCTGACAGCTGACCCTAATGGGGCTGTTGGTGCGTGGAGCACCCCCATGCAGGTGCCGGAGGAACCATTTCAATAGCAATGAAGCAACAGAGTTGGCGCTATTGTTTTCAAAAGAAAAATATTGGCTCTTTTTTCTGATTTTGAGATTCTAGTAGGCTCATTCCTGGGTACTTACATAAGAATCTTTACATGTGTCCATGTTTATCTGATCCCATTCTGCCTCTTTTTCAGGGGTGTGGAATTCCTATAGCCCGACGCCCAGTACATATTGGTGTCAAGGACAACACGTTTTTATGTTCATTTTATCCTTGGGACAAGTAGGCCCAAACCACTAGAGCACAAACCCATAGGCTGGCAGTTTGCAGTAGCACATATTGAATCAGGGAAGGGCTTTGTCTGCAATTAAGGTAATATTTGTGCCCACATGTTAATGCTGTTCGAAATTGTATTAATGGTTCATTAACACAAAGTCTTTATTATTAGGGTGAGCACTCTAAGAAAATGTTGGAAGGTCGGACTTGATTACTGACAGTGGTTCCAGTATAAACGTGTGTACACACATTTGCAACGTTTAACAACATGCTCCCAGCATGCTTTTTGGTTTTACGCAAATATTTGCATAAGCTTGAAAGCAGAGTTGGTGATCTTTGCTTTCAAAATGAAATGTTCAAAAAAATGCAACTAGGAATTTTTTTTTGTGCAGAATTACTGTGAAATTTAGGTGCCATTTCTTTGAAGCATTATCCAGTAAAATGTGTTGATGCATGCTAGTATTTCCCCAGAAATATTCATACTGGAAAAATCAGTGTAACCAGTTCCAACAAACTACGGGAAACATAAAAATAAATAAGCAGTGGCAAAGCCAATGGGTCTGACATGGTAGTCAGCCTTGTGGTTTTGTCAATGCGTGTCTTGTTTTGACATGGTTTTTGTAAAACTGTATTGTTGTGGGAGATGCCTGGCCCTCACAATCGTAACAAACACTGGCAAAAAGCAAAAATATTTTTGTGTCAAAAAGCACACCTTGTTACAGTATTTCAGGGCACTGAACAAAACTACTTTATGTGCCAATATGCTCCTCAAGAAAGAGCATAATGCTCTCACTCACAGTGAAACCAGCCAATAAATATAGAGATAGAATAGTACAAAAACAAAACAAAAGGTCCTAATTCTTGAAGGAAATCACAAAAGTGCACCCATGGTATATGGCCCTTGCATTAGTGCAGATTTATGTCTTTCAAGAATTCACAAAAGTAGGCCAGAAAAATCATACTCCTAGAAAATATTTGTCAACTGCATTTTAGCACAAGTAAATATGAATGTGTAGAGTTGCTCATGCTAAAATCTATTCAATGTTTGAAAGTTCATTTTCCCTCCAACCACTTTTGCCAACCCTGGAAGAAGTTTTACTTCTGCCCTTGTCAGGAATAAATTTCCAACCATTCTCTGCATGGGAAAAGGTTAGAGAAGAGCTGGTGAAAACCCCTAAAACATGCAAGTTAGTAAATTTGCACAGACTCAAAAAGGCATTCTAAACCTGGAACTATTGCTTTCCCCCATCTTCAGCCCCTGTATATAGATATGGCTGAAAGGTGGCAAAATACGAGAATTGCTAGTATTCTTACCCTACAATAGTATGAGCCATGGCATAATCAGAGAGGCTATTATCAGAACTCTTATATAATGAGATTGTGCCATTATTTGTCGCCACCCTACATTGCAACAAAGGGACAAGTGGATTTTTTCACAGGACAAATAGATTTATGAAAAAACTGTCCCATGGACAAGTAGATATTTTATAAACTTCCACACTCCTGTTTTTGCTACTGTATTCACTAAAGGTTAGTTGAAATAGCTTTAAGGTGCCTAAGGAGTGTGTCCAAAATTTTTGCTTCAAAGAGAAAAATAACGAATTTTATGATTTTCCAGTTTTTTTCCATTGAATTCACAGGATATCATTTTAAAAGTTTATAAAATACCACCCAATTGGTCATTTTGTTTGGTGCAAGCAAATCACCCCTTCCAGTTCGTTATTATGGGGAGCCCTACCTGTGTGAATGGTTGATCGGCAGGGATTAGTATCTGTTTCCCAGTCAAAGGAGCGGTTTGAGTAGGATGAGGTAAACAGCCAAGTACACTCCATCAGTCAGATAGATTGTGATCATATCAGGTATGGAGAAACGTCTTTTTATGGCTTAGTTTGTAATTACAATGTTTCTTAGGATTATATGTAGGATAATAATGAGGTGGTATTCACTAAACCCAATGCATCCCATGACATCACCTCTTTGCTTGTGTGACTGATAGGATACATCTCAGTCTTCTCATAGGTGTTAATTGGTCAACCAAGAACTGGCTAACATTGAACAGGAAGTTCAGGCTGCAGAAAAATAAATCTAGGAATAAATGGATCGGAAGGAAAAGATAAAGCAGACATTCAATTTTTCTTACCTCAAGCAATGTAGAGCATTGTTCACTATACAGAAATTATAGATGGGTAACAGTGACTATCAGGAATGTTTTTAAACAAGGTGTTCTGAGGGGCATCAAATAAACAATGAGAGCAAAACTCAAGTTAACTATGATGCAATTCAGAATTCCAATGTGAAAAACACCCGTCATTTACATTTTACCCATCTATATTTTTATGTCATGTTTGACCTCCAAAATCATCTGCCCCTGCCTATAACTGCGACCCAGGGGCAGAGTCCCAGATGCCACCCATCCCCCTCTGTGCCCTACCATCCCTTCCACTCCCCTCTAGAAACTGTTTAGAGCCAGCGCTGCAATGAAAGGCTACAGATAACCCTGTCAGATAAGCCTTGAATTCCTTTATGACATTAAAAAAACAATTTTGGTTTCCTACTCTTGCTATGTCAAAGCAGTGAAAAAACAAATTTAGAATGTCGAATCTGGTGTTCACGATACAGGCTTTTTAAAGGAAGCCATACTTAATATTAAGAATTATAGATGGGTAAAAGTTAATTACGGAGATGATTTTTCACCAAGGAGTTTTGAGTGACATCCAATCGACAAGAACAATGCTCAAGTTGGCTATGATATCACTCATAACCCCAGTGTCCTGACTCTGTTCAGAATGGAGCTCTTGAGGATGCTCCTGGTCTGGAGATTGCTTGGGAGGTTCATGTTCTGTGTCCCCTGAGTGTGGTTAGAAAATGCGTGCTTTCATGCTACTCTATCCCATCGATTCCCAGTTCTTCTCCCAGAGGCATCCAAGGTGTTTTTTGTTTTTTTCGGCTTGTGAAATGAAAGTTAAGGGCTCCACAATCTGAAGTAGTGGCTTGATGGCGTACTGTTGATGCGCGACCTGTATGTGAGCATCATTCAACGCAGGTGTGTTGCAAAGTATCTCAGTGCTTTGTGATTTTGCACTGATCTGGACTTTTTTATGAGGGTGATGAGTTTAGCCTTGTGTCCTCTGCCCTTCATGTACTCTGGCTTGGGTGCATATTTTTGGATCTGCGCTACCTGTTCTTGCTTTCTATTCTGGGCTCATCCTCACCTTTGTTCCCCTTCCACACTCCCTTACTGGCTTGTTTTGTTTGACCTTTGCCCTAAGAGAGCGGAGCTTTCCTGGGCTAAGATGTTGAGTGTGTATTTGCAGGTTATGGCTTTGCCACCACCTGGTGTCCCCCCCCCCCTTATTTCTTCACTCTCAGGTTGCTGCGGGTGAGTGAGAATAGTTAATCTAAAGAATGCCATCTGCTTTTATCTATTTTTCTTCTTTGGGTGTCCAGTTGCTAATCTCATTTCTCTGTTTGAATGATGCCGGTCCCACTGCTTCCTTTCTATCTTGTGGGCACCTCTGTTTCATGCAACCCACTGTCCATATAAAAATATAGGTGTTGTAATTCAGGAAGGTTATGTTCTCTATCCTAGTAATAAACCAGAGATACCCCCTTCCACCTCCTGTATACACTACCTATATTCCAGCACACTAAACCACCCGGGCATAAATGGAGGGCGGTGTGACACAAGGACATGGACAAAAAGTACATGGAATGAGAGCAATGAGATGAATGACGTTTGATTGAAACCTTGCAGCCGCCTCATGTTCCTTTTCACAGTTCGTACTAAAATGACGATATACCCAAGCCACGTTATGCTTCATCAGGCCCAACCAATGCATGAGAGAGCCAGAAAACTGGACTCATAAAATATTATTGCATGTAACTGACACATGCATTCGGATGGTTCTGGTGCTGTCTACCATTAACACGCAAATGTAAATGGATTTGCCTCCAGCATATGTGTTATCATAATGCTATTCAGCACATTCAATTTACATTTGGCCTCTTGGTCACCCATAAGATTTCTAGGAAGGAGGATGTTCAGACCTATTAGAACAGTAGAATTTTGAAAGCTTCATTGAAAAGAATGAAGCTGCTCAGGGTTAATAATTGCGAACAGTGACCTTTTGCTCCAACATTCCAGTATTTGTCTTTCTATTTCTCTCAGTTTATTTACAACATTCTACCTTTAGTAGGCGGGATATTCTATAAGCATTATAGCCCTTCTGCTTCCGACTATAATAGTTGTTAGAAGCCCTCTCTTTCTTGTTATTGGCCCTCACAAGCAGCTCTGAACTGTCATTCAGGATTGCGGCCCTTAACAACCATTATATCCCTCTGTAGCTGGCTATAATGCCATATCATTAGCCTGGGTGTTGGATCGTAACACATTAATGGCTATTTGATTAAATGGCACAGGACAAAGTCGAGGACATGCAAATAGGATAAGACAAATTAGTCTACTAGTAGCTTGCCTAACAGTGCAGAGATGGGACATGTCTAAGTCTGTGAGGTGACGCTATGGAGGATGGGTGACAATGGCCATACCGCCCATGTTATTAGGAATTAATGACTCTTAATTACCCTTCTGCCTTTGTTTGGGTCCTTGTCTTTGGCTTGTGTCCATAACTGTGTGGTGGACCATTACAAACTATCAGCACTCACAGATGAAAGCAATACTGCTTACCACTTGGCCCTCATTCCAAACTCCAGCAATAGAAATATTTGCCTGTAAAGGGATGTGGCTTGAGGAACAGCACCAAAGCACAAAAAAGTGGTGGGCATTATGGGAAGCAACATCAGGAAGAGGGTTAACAGGGATTTAGAAAAATAAAGTGTCAGCTGGTAGACGTAAAAGGAGAGGATCTATGATAAAATGAACACACTGGATGACAGGGTAGCAGCGCAAGAGGGCAACAGATGACATGGAGTCACAAGAGCTGAACTTGGAATAAGAAGAAGCACAAGAAAGCCTCAGAAGTCCTGATTAAAATCACATGAGAGCAGCGGCAGGTAGACAGGCAAAAGTGAACAGTCTACGTCAACTGTAGTTGTTGGAGCATGACCAAAGGCAGGGGACCTGGCACAATCAATCCCAGGGCCCATTCATCCACAGGTTTCACTCTACAACCAAGATTCAATGACTGCGCCAATTTCTACTGAGCAAAAATCATCTTGTTGAATAAGCTGGATAAATTGGTGATTTGGAGTCATGGGTTTTAATCCCAAGTGGCACCACACACCCTGTGATTCTAGATCACCTGTCCTCTTTTGTCTTTTTCGAACAAAACCAATAGTGATCCTGTATATGCCAATATGAAGAGGAACAAAATGAAAAAAGGCAATTTTTTCCCAACATCGCCTTCATGTTTGGACACTCCCAGAAACATTCTCAGGCTCACTTGATGTATGCTTACAATAATTTAAACTTATTTCATAGCATCAACATAACGTTGATCATCTGCATGTTAGCAGACATTCAAGGTCAGTGTACCTAAATATTACCCTGTGTTGCCTATTAATAATTCACCAGTTTCTGATGGAAGACAAGCAAAGGGCAGGAAAGAGTTGAGGTTCTTTGCTGAAAAAGCTCTCTGTAAAGAAGTTGGTTCGCCATTTTTGTCGAAGACTCGTCTTTCCAAATTCAAAAGATTTTTAAGGCAGAGTATATGAAATTAAACCAAGATTTGCTGAAGTTTGTTAGCCCACCCTTTATTTAACTTAAACTTAATTATTGAGCCAACCAAGTTTCAGTTAAATATTGGGTGGGCTAACAAACTTCAGGAAATCTTGATTTAAATTCATATTCTCTGGAACACGAACCCAGAAAATCATGATTATTCAAGGCACACAATGTAGGCTATGTCTATGTAGTGTAGCTTCAAGGATGCCCGAGGCAGTTCCCCAAGGACCTCTTATCTCACCCCCATCAAGTTTTTCATACTCCTAAGTCCCTGATCATGAGCAGGTTTGATTTTTGCAAATGCCTCCTAGTCAGATTTCAGTTGCATTCTTTCCTCCTTCTGGAAACACTCATCACCTCTCCCACCTGAAAACACTCACACATAACATACCTGCTCCCCAGTCCCATCCTCTGTTCCCCTACCACCACTAAACTGGTTGTAAGTCTGCCAGGAATAAGGAAGTATTTAAACTTTTCACCCTGGTTTTTGGTGCAGCAAATGATGTCTAGTCACCCTACCAAAACACCCCCAAATATAACCAATGACAACCTCTACTATCTTCAAAATTCAAAGTGGTCATTTAGACCCTAATAATGATCTTCTGAGCCACCAGACTAGCAGAGACTATGGCCTTCACCACCATGGCAGATATCTGCCTGGCCTACTTAGAGACCCCCACCTGACTGCAGGAGTAGCTTAAAGTTGTCAAAAGAGCTGTTGCTAAGGTGGATCCTTTCATAGCACCGCTGTTTCGCCAAATAGGCACCATGTTTAAAGAGCCCTCGAAGAAAACTTAAAAAAAAAAAAAAAAAAAAGAAAACAAACTTTCCAAGAAGGAGTTTGTTGTTGCTAAACCAAAAACATATGGCCTGCGCATAGAGAGTTTTCTCTGTGCGTGGAAGCCAATTCACATTTTTCTACGTGAAAGCCAATTCACATTTTTCTGGCCATGTCTGCCATGCTTTACATGAGATTGGCCTAGTCACCTGCAAACAAAAGTGCTCTCATCCCTAAACCAGCAGTTTTGCCTAGAGCAAGAGTCCAACTACAACAGCTCCACCAGTGTAAACCTGGTGCTTTCCACAACTCTAAATCGTGAGGAGGAAAATAGAGTCTGGTGTGTTGGAGCATTGGCAATTTAGAGAATTGATCCTGCTTCACTAACCTGTAAGGCATTAACTCTGTTCCCAAACCAGCCCCACTCAATCACAATTAAGGTTATCTGAATGACGTGGAGCATTTCACTGAAATGTCGTCTTCAGTGATCTGCTAATGTATAATGTAGGACGCAGCAGCGCTTGTGGTGCTGGGCTCCTCCAACCAAATTTGTGGATGCAGCCTGTGGAAATGCTTTTGGGAGTACTGTGGAAGGCAGGGTTTACTGGAATCAGACTGTAATAATCTGAGCATTTTACAACAGAGTTTCTGTGCCCCGCTGTTGAGCCCAAAACAGAGCACCAAACGCACCCTCTGAGCACTTGATTTCATGGTAGTAAAGCTGAGCAAACCAAGGCTTATACAAGCAGGTGGACTGGGGTAGAAATTCAGAACTCAATGAAACATATAATATGCATCAAGACACTAATGCCCAGCCTGTACTTTTAATTATAACTAAAAAAACGTATATTCCTAACAGTAAACATAATACAATTACGCATAAAATTCAGAGGGTGCAATATTGGTGCACAAGTGTCCTGTAGTCAATCACTGTGCACGGGAAAGTAGTCGCTTTGCATGTGTGCTGCTTTGCCAATTAAGGTATTGTATCTAATGAACATACAGTCAAACATAAAGCAAATAAATAGCCCACAGACAAGGTGTGACCTGCTGCTCTGGGTGCTCTTACAAGTTCCCTGTCTACCCTTTCCAAAGTCAGTTCTGGATAAATCATAGGTAGCGAGTAACATAGGTCCCATAATTTCATGGTTCTTTCCACACTGCCACGTTTGCACTGTGTACATTGTAAGTCTGGCACTGGTTGCTCGCTGACGAGAAGGTGGCCCAGTTCTCAGTAGTGTGCAGTCCTTCACGGCACACCAGAATCCTTGTGCTGACTCGGCCTGGTCTGGTCGACATCCCTGATGTACCAGACCTGCACTGATGCTCAGGTGCATGGATCGCTGAAGAAGTGGGGCAGTGCAAGGTAAATCCATGCTTTCACATATCCTCAAGGGGACAGTTAGTGGTTTTCAGATGAGTCTTTTTCAGGCCCAACATAAAGCCCACCACAGTGAAAGAAGTGAGGAGCTCACAGTGATGATCCAACAGATGTAAAGGAAATCCACCAATGAGAAATGCAATCTTGTGGCAGCGCCCACCTTCTCAAGGCTCTTTGGGCTACTGTGAGTGTGACTGCCAATCCACAGTCACAGTTTTTTGGGAGTCAGGAAATAATTGGCAATTGATCTTATTATGGGAGGGAGACTGCTGAATGCGATCTCTGTGAGTTTCAAGCCATCACTGGTGCTTCCCCTTCAGGGTGTGCAGGAGGGGCCATGGGGTCCCAAGGCCTCACCACCCATCCAAGCAGTGAGAATCCTACTTTTCAGGACATTGTCTTCATGCATGGATACCTACAGAACCCTTCTCAGCAGTCAGTCAGCTCCTTCCCTCAAGACAGGATTCAGGCAGCTATTCTTCTAGAAAGTTGCAGAGCTTTCTAGATTCCTGGTCCTGAAACTGGTGAAAGAGAATTGGCAGTCACTGATCCTAACCCTGGCACATAAAAGAGTTTCCTGGACTCCACTGGTGTGGGACCCCAGAGTCTAGCTGAGAAATCTTGGTACACTAGCTGGTTGTGTCTGCCCCATACTTACACTGTGTTTGCCAGCAGAGTTTTTGTGTATTCCACAAGCTCACTCCGGGACCTCTTTCAAACAATTTGTGACAACTGCATAGGTCTCTCAGACTAGTTCAGCCACAGTCTTAAATCACCAGGAGGATGGTGGTGTGAAGATGGAACTCTCTTCTCAGGGGATACCCACAGCAAGGGCACAAAACAGAAAATACAACCCAACCAATTTGGGCATAACATTCCCAGGGAACTATGGAGCAGGAAAAAGCAGGGGCATTTCCATATACTTCAAACAGACCATCTGTCTTCACATCTTTTAGTCTGGTCCACTATAAAGGGCCACAGGAATGCTTTGGAGGAGCCCTTGGTTCATATCTTAAAAATTGATTTCTGGATTGCCAGAGACGGAAGACTTGTTCCATGCACAATATAATGCACATGCATGCTACACATGTGTGTGTACATCTATGTCCCACATGGATGAGGTGAAGGATTTGGTTGTAAGGGACTGACAGATCAATTCAAACACTGGAGAGGACAGTGGAAATATGTCTCTGGAAGGTGACAGGTAAAAAGACCATCTTGCCAATAGATTCTTTCTCTGCCACCACTGCTAGCTGGCTACAGACTGCTAAGCATACAATAGACATGCTCAGAAAGGGGGAAAATTACTTGGTATGCCCCCCTAGACCGCGGAAACAACCTCTGGGGCCCATTCTGTGTCACAAGGAACTCTCAATGCACATACATGTTTATTGTGTGTGTTGATGTCTAAAACACAACAGAAATTCACTAAGGGAACCTTTAAACAGGGGAGCATGCTCTCTGGAACCGGCAAGGGACATTTTCAGTTCAAACTAATCCCTTTTCTAAATAAAAATGACACTGGCGCGCTCAGCTTGCATTACTTTTCTTTCATTTACCGGTGGGCTGCTTGTTCCAATAGTCACTAGGGAAACACTAATGGCCACCCAGGAACATGCAACTGCTGACTAACGAAATTCCTTCTTTACTACACATTTAGTCAGAATCCCTCATCTTTATCATTGTAAAATGGGTTTACCCCTTCTCTTAGAAAATGTGAACCTTCAACCAGAGTGGAATATTTGTGGGTGTTAACCATCATTTGCAGTTGTCCCTGCCTGGGATGATCTTGTTTAGGTCCTGTGAACAGATTCATCATTCAAGGTTAAAATTCAACCACATCCAAAGAATTATAAGTGTGAGTACATTCATTCATGAGGGCAAAATTCCACAACTCTGATTCTGTGAATCAAAAGCAGGATTTCACCCTTTTAAATGCTGGCAGCGCTGCGCATAAAATGCACAAATATGCACAAATTGCTTGATAAATCTAGCAAATAATCATCAAAACAGTAATACCGTTTGCAAGGCAAGCAACCAAACCTGAGACTGTTACCGTCTTACTGATGTCTTGTTAACTATTTTCCAACAGCTTTAAGTTTGGACAGATACCCACTGTGCTTGTGTGGGTGCCCCATTAAATTCTTAGTCCTATGTCACAGGACACCGATACTAGGAATCAAAACCCGTTTAGGAGGTTGGCAATTGTGAGCACCTTGACCCAGAAGCGCAAAGTTCTCATGGATTAACCCTCTATCTAATGGATAGTACCTTATGTCCAATGGAGATTTGTTGGAAGATCCTGTGATTATGTGCACGAGCTCCACCGAGACTGTCATGCATCTCACCTTCATAGAGCTATGTTAGTCTCCCCTTTTATATAGCGCTCACATTTTCTGACATAGTGGGCCAGATCACAAAACATGTAGACAGCTACATCCTTGGTGGTAAGTTCGAGTGCTTGCTCCAAACAACTTTTAGAAGTTATCTTATAAAAAGGAATTTTGAAGGTGGAAATGTGTGAGAGAACATTTGTGTACATTTGTACTGTGTCTTTTTGTAGTGATGGTGATGTGCTGTATTGTTTGTTTCTGCTGTGTTGCTGTTGTGCTGCGTTATTGCGATGTGATTTCTTTGTGTTGTATTGCAGTTGTTGCGCTGTGTTTTGTTTTGGCTGTTTTGCTGTATTGTGTCCTGTTCTGTTGCAATTGTTTTATGTTGTTCTATGTATGTTATTGTTATAGTCCATTATCACTGCTACATTTCCAGTGCCAAGCAGTGCACACATTCAAAGTTCCCCTGCCAAGCAACCATTAACGACTGCCTAAGGTGTTAAAATACCGCTGCTTCAGCTCTTCCACCATTCACAAGAAACTAAGGGCCATATGTAGGAACACATTTTCCCATTGACACAGAATGGGAAAAACCCTTTTCTACATCTGGCCCTAAGTTTTAAAGCACTTCGAGGGCGCACTTTATGTGACACGGCCCCTAACCTGTTGGTAGGGCTTGCCATTACTAGTCAGTGTTACTGTGAAATAGGCCTCAGGAATGCAATTTATGCAGAGAGACAGAGGATTTAATAAGAACTCATCACCATGGCGAAGACGAATGAAGATGCAGGAAACTCTGGGATACAAAATACAGTAGCAAGGCCGGAGAGCCAAATTACAGGATTACCGCACCCGCAACTCAACTCTCTCAAAAGCTGAAAAACTCAGATTAGCGCCACATAACACGTTCTTCCGGTTTGTGGTAAAACCTGCTGAATCAGAGAGCAGCCCGGACCTCAGCTTCCACCAGGCATTAAAACCCCGAGGGTTCTCGCTGTTTCTATTAAAGATGTCTGCCAGCCGGCGTGCGCGTGGGGAGATAGGTGGGCGAAGGAAAGGAGTGCGGGTTAGAAATCTATAATTCAAGAGCTTCCTCTCTGCTAACCTGCACTCTGTATCCTCCTAATCAATCTCTCTACTCGCTCCCTGGAGTGTAATGCATATATAATGAACTAGAGCCACAGAGGAATGAAGACAGATGCATTCATTTGCATCAAGCAACTTATTGTGTATTTGGGCCTCCCCGAGAAAGCACTGGACCCCCAATGTAATTCTGGGTAGATGGCATGGGCGGAGTTATTTATTTTTTGTTATGCTTAAACATATTTTTTAACCAAAGGAATAAGAATATCTGGGACATTAAGGTACAAATATGGATTATATTTATATTTCCAATACTGGGGGAGGACCGAGTTCGCCAAATATTTTTGGGCAGTTGGGGTGACTCCCTTAAAACGTTATCAGAAAAATCAAAAACTGTGCCTGTCGAATACAACTGTCTGCTTCCTTTGGCAATCACGCAGAGGCATTGCTATAAATGGTACAACAGGTGCAGTGGCTCCGGGGCACAGAGGCATAAGGGGATTACTGAGCTCTGATTAGTATGTTATTTTACTGCAATGCTCTAGGGCCCATGTCACGCTTGCTGTGCCAGGGCAATTATAAATTCACAGTGCAACAACCCCTCAAACTAGTTTTGTGCTTTGTTAGGTTAAATATGCATCAGCAGAACTCCAACGTATTAACTGTAAATGTAACTACCAAGTACTAACAAGCATTGGCAAAGCCAATAGGTTTCGCCGATCTATTGGTTTTGTCAATGTTTTTAAACATGTTGCACAGCAGTTGACCTGCTGAACAACATGGCCAAAAGTACAAATGAAATATATGAAAAAGCGGTATGATGTGGCTGTTTTTTTTTTTTTTTTTTACTTTAAACCATGTTGCTGAGTCGGCCAAGTGCTGTGCAACCGGTTAAAAAAAACGTTACAAATGCAATTGGATTTCGTATAGGCGAACAGAAACGAGCATATAGAACTCCCCGCTGCTGACATCTTATCATGCTATCTTGTGATATTTGGAGGAAACTACTATACTGACCACTTCTCTATTTGACCGGTTTGTGCCATTGTGTTTATAATAAACCGCTGTTCGCAGTGTTTCTTTAACTGTTTATATTTGTATATACACTCAGATATTTAGACCAGCTTGGACCACTGATGCCTATTGCTATCCCGATGGGGCCCATCCTTTAGTATAAGGAGGGTAAGGATATTTCCTCTAAATGTAGAGGACTACATGTATGGTTTGTATTTGTCTCACCATGTTGTACACTTTTACACAGGGGAAGTCACTTGTGTGGTCCAAATGTCCCTACCCCTTCACAGTGCACACTACTTTATCTGTGATATGGGTTTATGTTTTTCCCTTCTTTTCTTTAGGTTCCTGTGAGATGACTTAACAACAAGCTTAATGCAATATGAGGATTAGGAAGGTTTGGTCCTGACGAATCGCACTGATCTTTATTGACTTTAGATGCGAGAAACATGTTGACCTTTTTTGAGGCAGTATAGGGATTACTGTACTGACACTCCACACACCCTGATTTTAGGGACTGAAGATAGAATTTTGTCTTTCATATTTTTTCTGATTGAGGGTTGATTAGACCTTACAACTAACCTTTTCCCCTACACCACTGTTTTTCACCATGACAGGGGTCCGATTCTGATTAAATAGGAGTTTTGAAGACCTCGAGTCATTTTAACCTCACATATATACATTTTCTGTACCAATCCCACATTCCAGCACTCAACAACTGGCATTTCTGCACTCAAAAGATCTCTGGCAAAGAGCCCCCTTGAGAGGCCCATCAGGCATTGGAGCAAAGCCCGATGATGAAGCATGTCACAAATTGGTGAGTGAGGGCTCTTGTTCCAACCAGAGCAGACTCACAGGTACCTCTCGTCACCTGTTGTGTTTCTACCCCTTCCTTTTGGAACTGTGTACTTTATTTTTTTGTTAAGCTTGAAGGGAGTACTGTGCACAGGACCATTTGTTTTTAAACTACCAATTAATTAGCCCTCTCTGTTTTGCTTTTGATATGTTTTTAAGTTAGACAAATGTTCGACGCCTACCTCTCACATGTATGCTATCAACATCATTACCCCTTGTAAGGAACTATGCGGTTTAATTGGAATTTTCATGAGCTTTGCTTCTCAGAGTGTAGCGAGTGATTTTACAATTTCTCTCTCTCTAATATATATGTATATGGAGAATGTCACTTACCCAGTGTACATCTGTTCGTGGCATGTTCCGCTGCAGATTCACATGCTATGAATACCGTCTGCCATCTAGTGTTGGGCTCGGAGTGTTACAAGTTGTTTTTCTTCGAAGAAGTGTTTTCGAGTCACGGGATCGAGGGACTCCTCCTCTTTGGCTCCATTGCGCATGGGCATCGACTCCATGTTAGATTGTTTTCTTTCTGCCATCGGGGCCCCACTGACAGCATGCATCATTTAGGACAGGGATGACGTAATAGGCAGATTGGCTGCAGGTTTTCGCAACATCAGGTGAGGGGTCTCTTTAAAAGTGGTCTTTCTCCCACATGTTTCTGACCACTTTATGCCTATAGCATGGTAAACCCTCTTTATGAGGGGTTCTGAATGCCTTCACCGATTGAAACAAGTGAGGGGGATCCTTAAAAGCGATCTTTCCCACAACATGTTTCTGACGACTTTATGTCTATAGCATGGTAAACACAGGTTTGGCTTGTTTGTAAAAACAAACAAGCACAGGCAAAGCCCATGGCCTAGTCTATGCAAGAGCTATTGGCTTTGCCAATACGTTTTAGCCATGTTGTACATCAGCTTGGCAGTTGTCCAGCATGGTTAAAAGTTAGGGGTATAGGACAAGGTGGGATACACTCTACTTAGACCTCATCACTCCTTTTATGTTGGGGAGGGGGAATAAATGTGGGCGCCTGCTGGCTAACTGACTCCGAGCCCGAAGACAGACAGCGGGGGTGGAGTCCCTCCTAGCACAGAATTGTACAGAAATTGAAGGGGATGCTTCTACCCCATCCAGCTTTCACTGATTCTCTGAAAACCTCTACTCTCGACAAACCCCCAAAGGGAAAGCCCCAGAGGCATACCCGATAGGTGCCCGCACTGCACAGCGGACAGCAGAGCAGGCCCAATCTCTAGATCATCTGATAAGAATAGAAGAGGTTATATTGGCCATCATACAATTAAAGCCTCTTAAATCGCCAGGCCTGGATGGGTTACTGGCATTATTTTATTAAATGTTCTGCCCAATACTGGTGCCCATTTTAACTCGTCTCTTTAATGTGATCTCCGGACCGAGCTCGGTCCCCCCTTCTATCATGGAGGCGTCAATAGTGGTTCTTCCCAAACCCAGGAAAAAACTACAAAAAAGGGGCCTCTGAAATAATAAGGAGAAAGGACCAGGGAAACGACTGCAAATTATAGCAATAACAGCTCTCCTACTCCATATAGGTAGACAGCAGCATATTTACATAATACAAATAATGAACTTTATTATATATCACAATTAAAACCAAACATTCAATGTCCACATATATTCTCAGAATTGAGTAACAACACAACATAGACTCAGACTGACTACAATAAAGACAACGTACAAACCACAGACTTGATCAAAAGCAGACACACAAAGAGACAGAAAAAGATAGAATCTTCAATATACTGACATATATATATGTACACACACATCACAAATATCTTCAATATAATAACTTATCTATTCATACGAATACAAAATCATTCACAAAACCAGATAGCTCAATATATGTCCTTTCTTGTATTTGGCAGTTAAACTCACCACCAAAATCATATGTTTTACTATCTCAAATTTCTTTGCCGGATTTCCAATATGTTCATTCAAAGCTCAATAGATCCTCGCTCTTCTGTAAACTTATGTTAGTCCTTTATTTATTCGTTGGTTATTGAAAAAATACAGAGTCACGTTGTAGTATTTTATAGATCAAACCGAATACAGATACAACCTTGGTACTATTTGCCAACCAAATGCAGGTACAACTTTGGTACTATTTGCCCAGGTACGACTTTGGTACTATACGCCAACGCGCGTTTCGGTGGATCCAAATCTATTATTAATTTCGCAGCCACCTTCCTCAGGGCCAAATACTAATAAGCACCAAAAGAATGATGATATGTCTACATAAAAAAGGAAAAACATTTTTTTTTAAATTTCAAACCAATTATACAAGGTCTATGCAACACCTGTGCTGTTAACCACTCTAAATATTTCAGTGCCAATGAATGGTGACCAGTGGTATTAGCCAGTAGATGTGAATATACCAAACCCAGGAAAGATTCCCAACAATGTGGGTCTTATAGACCTATATCTCTCTTGAACGTCAACATTAAGCTCCTCACTGGTATATTGGCTTCCCAACTGAACCTACTCATGTCAGGACTGATTGACCCGATCAAGCGGGCTTTGTCCCACACAGGCAATGTTGGGATAATACAAAGTGAATCCTAAATCTGCTTGACAAAGCCAAGCCTTCCAAGCGTGAAATCATGGTCCTGGCTATTGATGCTGAGAAAGCATTTGACTGGGTGCACCGGCCATATTTGGAGGAGACTCTTGCCCACTTTGGCTTTGGCCCTCGATTTCAATCTTGGATTCTCAGCAACTACAGCCAGCGTAGAGCAACAGTTCGGGTCGATGGCCAGATCTTGTCCCCCTTCCTATCTGTCAAGGGACACAACTGGGGTGCCCAGTGTCACCTATACTCTTTGCCCTCTACATGGAGCCATTCGCCCAAGGGGTTCGGGATAACCAAAGCATTACAGGCATCACATTGGCGGGGAGATGCATACCCCTGCCCTCTATGCAGACAACATTATTGTGGCCCTGGTCAATCCACAGGAGGCTCTCCCAGCCTTAATAGATGAGACAGAGGCCTCCAGTAGTGTTGCTGGCTTTTGGAATAATATCCAGAAGTCTCAGACCCTCAATCTCTTGGTCCCTGCGGAGACAGTGACACTACGGGAACAACGCTATCTGATACAACTCGACCCAACTATATGCAAGACGTCATCTTTTAACTATCAAACACTCCTCCAAAGCGTCAAACTAGATTTGGCTCAGTGGCAGTTTTATCCACTTTCCTGGCTGGGCCGGGAAGCCACACTGAAGATGATGGAGCTCCTGACAATCTTATTGCTTTACCAGGCCCTACCAATCGCACCTCTGCAGGCATACTTCAACCTTTACAGAGCGAATTCCACTGCTTTGTATGGGAAGGGAAGCAACCCCGACTGAGCAGGTCAGTAAGTTATCCGACCCCAGAGACCATGGGACCTTTACGCCTCACCAGTCACAAGCACGGTACTAAAAGTCAGGGACGGCGTTGCAAAGCAGAAAGGCCTCTCCATGTTCACCTCCTCACTGACTCCGATAGTCGGTGACATAGGCTTTACACTTGGCCTGAACCAGCCTTCATTTGGTCAATGGCTGAGGGTCAGGTTTTGTTCTGCCGGATACTTCTTTTACGAAGGCAGCTTGCTGTCTTTTGAGAGTCTACGGGATGACTATGCACTCCCAGAGGCAGAGAGAATGCGATACTTGCAGATCCAACACTAAGTGAGGCAACTAATCACGTGAAAGGGAGCAGAAAGACAGCTCACGTTTTTAAAAAAATGCCTCGATGAAAACTACAAAGGTCTCATCACTGAACTGTACGGCATTTTGCAAAGCACTCCCACACCACTCAAGACACCGGGGCAGAAATGCTGGGAAACGGAGATGGGAAGGTCGCACACGACCAAAGAGTTGGATGGAGTGTATTACATGTCGTGCCCCACTGCACGGAACATGGCCAGTATCGAGACAGTAACAAAGATCACTACATACTGGTACCTTACTCCAGTGAGTCTGCACAGGAGTAACCCGACTCGCAGCCCAGACTGCTGGAGGCAATTGGGATCCCCTGGGATATTGGCACATTTGCTCTGGGAATACCCTAAGCTTGCACAATATTAAGACGAAGTCCTAAATGATATAGACACTCACCTAGACACACAACTTCCCTGATTCCCAGCTTGTGTAATCCCGGGCGCCCCAATGCCCATACTTACCTGCTCAAATCTCGACGGGGTCGGCAGATCGGCTTGGCACTAGGTGCGGCCTTCCAAAATATCCGTGCACACTGGGCACTACTGCACTCCCTACTCACATGGGGTGGCTTTATCGGCTGTGGTATGAGTTGGGTATGGAAAAGCTCACCCTGGTCCTCACTGCTCAGGGGGATTCCTTTCGGGGACTCTTGCGCCCATACCTGGATCTTCTCTCTAGGGAGTTCCGGGAGTTGAGTTTCCCTAAATACTTTAGGCTCCTACGGCTCACAGACGTCAATGCCCCAACACAGAACCCAGGGGATGCCTCAGGGGTTCACATCACATGATCAAGTCTTTTAACTTAATATCACTTGGTCTGAGTACTCCTTGGGGCAGGAGGTGGGGGAGTTCAATGTTAACCAGTTAAGTGATTCATAAGGTGATGGTTTGCCTCCTTTGGTTGTTATGTTTAACTGCCATGCAATCATAACTTTGCTGCTAATTAAAAGATTTGAACCATAAAAGTTAGTGGCATAAAGGAGAGTGGCCTGGAGTGGTGTAAAGCAGAATGTTTGGAGCAGAGTGGGCGTTATGGAGTAGTACAGAGAGTTAAGGAGTGGCATGGAGTGGTGTAGAGTTCAGTAGTGTGTTATTCAGTGAAGTAGAGTGTCATGGACTGGCATAGTGTTGTGAAGTGTCGTGGAGGGAGTAGAGTGTCAGTGTTGAAGGGTGTATAGTTGAGTGGTCTAGAGCGGAGCACAATGTCAGAGAAGAGTTGCATAGATTATTGTGGCGTGGTGTAGAGTGGAGTGGCATAGAAGGTGTTGTGTGGAGTGGAGTAGAGTGTTGTACAGTAGAGTGGTGTAGAGCGGAGTAGTGTTTTGTAGAGTGGAGTAGTGTGGTAGAGTTGGAATGGCAAAGAGTGTCAGAGAGGAGTGACAGAGTGGCATGTAGTGGCGTAGAGTGGAGTACTGATGGGGTGCGGAGTAGAGTGGAATAGCCTGTCGTGGAATAGAGTGGAGAAAAGTGAATGGAGTGGTGTAGAGGGAGCTGCGTAGAGTGGCACAGAGTGGAGTAGAGTGTTGTAGACTGGAGCGTCAGAGTGGAGTACAGTGCCATAGACTGGAGTAGAGGGTAATGGAGTGCAGCATCATAGAGTGGAGTGTTGTAGAGTGGAGTTGAGTTGCCTAGAGTGAAGTGGTGTAAAGTACAGTGAAGCAGACTAGATTGGCATAAAGTGCAGTGGCTTAGGGTGCACTGGTTTGGTGTAAAGTGGTGTAGAGTACACTTGCATTGAGTGCAGTGGTGTAGAGTGGTGTAGTATAAAGTGGAGTAGCACAGTGTAGAGTGCAGTGGCATAGAGCAGATTGTTTCATAGTAGATTGAAGAATTTAGGGTAAAGTTGAGTGGTGCAAGATAGAGTACAGAGGTGTAGAGCAGAGTGCAGTGGCGTAGACTTGCACAGACTGCAGTGGTACACAGTGCAGTGGTGCAGAGCAGATAAGAATGGCACAGAGTGCATTGGTGTAGAGATGAGTGATGCAGGGTAGAGTGCAGTGGCATCGAGTGCAGTGCTGCAGAGAGTTCAGTGGCAGGGAGTGCAGTCTGGCAGAGTAGAGTTTCTTAGGGTGCAGTGGTGTAAAGGGCATTGGCGTAGAGAGCAGTGATGTATAGTAGAGTGTTGCAGAGTAGAGTGCTGTAGAGAGCAGTGGTGTACAGTACAGTTGTGCAGAGAATAATAGAGGGGTGTAGAGTGCAGTGCTGTAGAAGGCAATGGAATAGAGTGGTGTAAAGTTCAGTGGTGGAGAGTGCAGTCTTGCAGAGTACAGTATCTTACAGTGCATTGATGCAGAGTACAATGGCATAGAGTACAGTGTTGCAGAGTAGAGTGCTACAGAGAGAGGTGGCATACAGTACAGTGGTGAAGTAGAATACAGTGGCGTACAGTACAGTGATGTAGCGCACAATGGTGTAGAATGGCATAGTGTACAGTGGTGTAGAGTGTTGCAGAGTAGAGTATATTGGCATAGAGTGCCGTGGTGCAGAGTAGCTGGCATAGAATGCAGTGGTGTACAGTAATTGTTGTAGATTGCAGTGGCGTGCAGTTGCACAGAGTGCAGTGGTTTAGAGTAGAGAGACAAAGCACAGTGGCATAGAGCGGTGTACAGTGGCACATCATAGAGTGCCACAGCGTGCAGTGGTGTAGAGTAGATTGTTTCAGAGCAGAGTGGCATAGAGTAGAGTGGCAGAGTAGTGGCATAGAGCGCACTGGCATAGAGAGGAGTAGTGCAGAGTGGAGTGGCATAGACTGGATTGGTGTAGAGTGGAGTGACGAAGAGTACAGTGGTGCATAATAAAGTAGAGTGCATTGGCCTACAGTAGAGTAGTGCAGAGTAAAGTACAGAGGTGCAGAGTGAAGGGGTGTAGAGTGCAGCGATGCACAGTATATTAGAGTGGCGTAGGGTGCAGTGGCATAGAGTAGAGTGGTGCAATGACATACAATGCAGTAGCACAGAGTAGAGCATGGAGAGTTCAGTGTTGCAGAGTAGAGTGTCGTAGAGTGCATTGGTGTAGAGTAGAGTGCCTTAGAGTGCAGTGGTGTAGAGTGGTGCAGAGTAAAGTGGCATAGAGTGCAGTGGTATAGAGTACAGTGGTGCAGAGTAGAATTGAGTGGCTTAGAGTGCCATAGCGTAGGGCACAATGGCAGAGTACAGTGCTGCATAGGAGTGTATAATGGCATACAGTGCATTGGTTTTGAGTAAAGTAGTGTTTGAGTGCAGTGGTCTAGAGCGAAGTAGTGTTGAGTGCAGTGGCATACAGTGCAATGGCATAAACTGCTGGGGGTAGAGAGGAGTGTAATAGTGCAGAGTGGAATACAGTGGTGTAGACAACAGTGGCATAGAGTAGATTGTTTCAGAGTAGGATGAAGCGGCGTACAGTACAGTGTAGATTAGATTGGCTTAGAATGGACTGGCGTAGAGTGGAGCAGTTCTGAGTGGAGTGGTGCAGGGTAGAGTACAGTGGCGTAGAGTTCAGTGATGTAGAGTAGTGGAGAGGCATAGAGAGCTTTGGCATAGATTGGGATAGAGAAGAGAAGTGCAGAGTATACTGCAGTGGCATAGAGTGTAGTGGCATAGAATAGAGTGTAGAGTTCAATGGCAGAGAGTGCAGTGCTGCAGAAAAGACGGCCAGAGTTCAGTAGTGTATAGTAGAGCGGCTCAAAGTGCACTGGCAGAGTGCAGTGGAGTAGAGTGGTGCAGAGTAGAGTGGCACAGAGAGCGGTGGAGTGGTGCAGAGTAGAACATAGTGGCATAGAGTACAATGGTGCGGAGTGCAGTGGCGTAGAGTGTTGCAGAGTAGAGCATAGTGGTATAGTGTTGTGGTGCAGAGTAGATTGACAGAGTACAGTGACGTAGAGTGCATTGCTTTTGTGGAAAGTGGTGTAGAGTGCATTGGCATACAGTGCAGTGGTTAAAGTAGAGCACAGTGACAGAGTAGAGTGGTATAGAGCAGAGTAGCACAGAGTTGAGTGGTTAATATAGATTGCAATGGCGTAGAGTGGATTGGCCACAGTACATTCTTTCAGAGTAGAGTGAAGTGGTGTAGAGTTGAATGGTGCACAGTAGAGTGGAGTGGTACAGGGTAGAGTGCATTGGTGTTGAGTGCAGTGACAGAGTTCAGGGTTGCAGAGTGAAGTGGCGTAGAGTGAAATAAAGTGGAGTGGTGCATAGAAAAGTAGAATGGGGTAGAGTGCATTGATGTAGAGTGATGCAGAGTAGAGAAACAGACTAAAGTGGTGTAGAGTGGAATGGTAAGATAGAGTGCAGTGACAATGTGGAACAGTTAGAGTGTGAGTGGTGCGGAGTAAAGGGGTGTGAAGTGTAGTGGTATAGAGTGGGTTGGTGTCATGTGAGTGGTGCAGAGTGCTGCAGAGTAGAGTGAAATGGGGTGAAGTGTAGTAAGCATGGTGTGGTAGTGCACCGCAATTACAGGCAATACATCTTCAATTGTAATGACCATTACATTTGCGCAGAAACCCAGTTTTACTGCTAAACATATTCAGTGCACAAACTATAATGTGTGGAAATGTCCTCACCTAGTGTATTCATTTGTTATGATTTTATTAAAATATTTGTTTCCATCACACTTCGATATAAACCCCAACAGCTAGCATGATTGTCACATAAATCCTCTTACTTTGAAGTCAAAGAAAGAAAAGTAAATACCAAGCTCTTTCGGAGAGTCTGACATTCGACCTCGGTCTTTGAATGCACAGCAAATGTGACAAGATAAGAACACAATTTAAAGGCCTGTTTACAGGAAAGGAGTACTCAGAAGGATACTGTAAATAAGGTTTGGGCAAGGAAAGGGACGAGCTCAAGCATGACAGCGTAAAACAAAAAAAGCCAGTAAATAGAAAGCAATAAAATGTGAATTAGAAACCAAAAAGACAATGGTGACCAAAAGGCAGAATGCATTCCTAGGGAAGCTTTCCAAATGTCCCCAAGATGTTGTTAGCAAACCTAGGCTTCGACTTAAAAGAAAAAAAACATTACACTCACAAAAAACATGTTCAAGTAAAATCAAAAAGATGTGCCTATGCTTCATGCAGTGCATTATAATCAAACCCCCAGCTCTAAAGCCCCTTAAAGAGACAGCGGAGAGTGGGAGCAGTAGCTTGCTTTAGGTGAGGTGCAGGGGCAATGATGGTATACGTGCAGGAGAGTGAATCACTGAAGGGGAGGAAGAGAAGAAAGATTTGGTGTGGGGCTCAAGCTCAGAGGGGGCCTTATCCTTTGACATTTGTGAACGGTTTGGCAGTGAGCAATGCTCACAAATCATTTTCACCATGGTAGAACCCTCAGGAACTGGAAGTGGCCTTGGCTTTTCCTAACTTCAGCAAAGAAAAAGATTTAATGGGGGGGATAACAAATGACTACAGCTGTAGGACAGTGAGATCTCATATTACAAGAGTGATGATAGCTGGCATCTCTCTTATCAGCCTTGGAGAGAAGAGGCGAAAGGGGTGAACCATGTTGAACCTTTGAGCCCACATACATCATATGGTGCCTTATAAACCACAAATTAGTAAAATCCTCATAGCTTAGCTGTTCCTTCTGTAGATGTGGTCCTTAACCCACTTTTCAGTAAACCCTAGAAGAAACAGCGCCCAGCTGATCAGACCAGGCTAATTTGTTTTGGGGGGAGAGTGTAATGATGCTACACGCAGGGGAGGGATCAAGAAGGCGGAAAAGATACCTATTCTGCAAATTCACAGTATTTCTTTGAGGGTTGAATTTGCTGTTGGCTGATGGTTATTTCTTGTGTCTTACCTTGGAATGGAAGTTTGGTCATGGAGCATGCATCACAGAGACAGAGGGGCAAGGAAGAGTACAATGTATTCCCCACAAGCTCTTTTAGTGGGATGCATTGATTTTTACATTTTCTGGAAAAACACAAAAATGCTGGCCAGTCCTTCCTGATGCACTGGCAGCCAACCCAGCCAGCATCATGTTTTGTTGTCAAAACTCCTTCAGCTAAGTCGAAGCAGCACTTTCGGTGAAAAAGTTCTGCTGCACCAGCAGCAAACCCTTAATTTGGTGGGCGGGCTGCAGCTGGGCATGTGGAGAGGATGGCTCTGCAGACCGAGAGACCTGCTAAACAACCAACCAAAATCCTACATGATGCTCTAGGTCTAGAAGCGGTGCAAGTGCAGGAAGGACTTGGTAAATGTTTGAAAATACTCACAAAGTTCTGACTTTGTGGGTGGTCACCACACTGCGAGTGAAAACAGCCACACACTCTGGATTTGTTCAGAGTGGACTGGTGCAGGGTAGAGTGCAGTGGTTTAGAGTTCAGTGATGTAGGGTAGTGTAGAGGCGTAAAGTGCTTTGGCATAGAGTGGGGTAGAGAAGAGTGGTGCAGAGTAGACTGCAGTGGCGTAGAGTGTAGCGGCATAGAATAGAGTGATGTAGAGTTCAATGGCAGAGAGTGCAGTGCTGCAGAACAGACTGTCAGAGTGCAGTGGTGTATAGTAGAGCGGCTCAAAGTGCACTGGCAGAGTGCAGTGGAGTAGAGTGGTGTAGAGTAGAGTGACACAGAGCGGTGGAGTGGTTCAGAGTAGAACATAATGGCACAGAGTGCAATGGTGCCGAGTGGAGTGGCGTAGAATGTTGCAGAGTAGAGCATAGTGGTATAGTGTTGTGGTGCAGAGTAGATTGACAGAGTACAGTGACGTAGAGTGCATTGCTTTTGTGGAAAGTGGTGTAGAGTGCATTGGCATACAGTGCAGTGAAGTAGCGTATAGTGGTACAGAGCAGAGTGGCACAGAGTTGAGTGGTTAATATAGAGTGCAGTGGTGTAGAGTGGAGTGGCGCAAAGTACATTGTTTCAGAGTAGAGTGAAGTGGAGTAGAGTGGAATGGTGCACGGCAGAGTGGAGTGGTACAGGGTAGAGTGCATTGGTGTTGAGTGCAGTGACAGAGTTCAGGGTTGCAGAGTGAAGTGGCGTAGCATGAAGTGAAATGGAGTAGTGCATGGTAAAGTAGACTGGGGTAGAGTGCATGGGCGTAGAGTGATGCAGAGTGGAGAAAATGTAGACTAAAGTGGTGTAGAGTGGAATGGTCAGAGTAGAGTGCAGTGACAATGTGGAACAGGTAGAGTGTGATGGCATAGTGTGAGTGGTGCAGAGTAAAGGGGTGTAAAGTGTAGTGGTATAGAGTGGGTTGGTGTCATGTGAGTGGTGCAGAGTGCTGCAGAGAAGAGTGAAATGGGGTAAAGTGGAGTATGCATGGTGTGGTAGCGCACTGCCATTACAGGCAATACATCTTCAATTGCAATGACCATTACATTTGTGCAGACACCCAGTTTTGCTGATAAACTTATTCAGTGCACAAACTATAATGTGTGGAAATGTCCTCACCTAGTGTATTCATTTGTTATGATGGTATTAAAATATTTGTTTCCACCACACTTCGAAATAAACCCCAACAGCTAGCATGATTGTCACATAAATCCTCTTACTTTGAAGTCAAAGAAAGAAAAGTAAATACCAAGCTCTCTCTGAGAGTCTTACATTTGACCTCCGTCTTTGAATGCACAGCAAATGTGACAAGATAAGAACAAGATTTAAAAGCCTGGTTACAGGAAAGGAGTACTCCGAAGGATACTCTAAATAAGGGTTGGGCAAGGGAAGGGACGAGCTCAAGCATAACAGTGTAAAACAAATAAAGCCAGCAAATAGAAAGCAATAAAATTATTTATCATGGTTGTGCTTGCTTTTTAAAGTTTTGTTTAACTGTACAATAAAAAAACACTCTAGTTTGTCAACTCATCTTTGTGGACCAGTGCCAAACATTTCCAATGACCTCCCTCCTCAACCTCTCCACCTGGCCAGACAATACTGACCAGCAAAATATTTCTTGAAGGGCACTCATCATTTTGTGGCATGGGAGGAAAGACTCTCAGGTGGTTCAGCTCCACTAGACCTGAGTGGGTACAACTGGCTCCTTTCCACATCTTCCCTGCAGTGGTCCCATGACAGTCAGCCTACAACACACATATAGCGCTCATGCTGCCCCTGAGCAGCATAAGCATTATATAGAAAGAATTGGCCCAATGAAAATAAAAGGAATTAACTTACTGCACAACTCAAGTGGGGCAGGCTTGTCTGAGCTAATGGTAAAATCTATTAAGCTTCTTGGCACAGCAACAGCAAGGGGTAAGATGAAGAATTTCTATTAATGTACTATACAGTGAAATCTATTATAACTCTGAATCGATCAATGCCTAAAGCCAGTGTAAATTGGTTGTAATTTAATCTTTTCACTAAAGCATACTACATACACTGTTTTAGCCACTTGTAGTAAAAACAAGAGAAACATATAAATCTTTTGTAATCAAATGGTAAATAGTGCCACTTGTCAACGGGCGTGTGTATTGTCCATGCGCACATGTGAGTCTAGATGATATATAAAACAGTGGTATTGCCTAACTGCTTGTTCAATAAATCTTGAACCAGCACTTTGGCCAAAAATAACTTGGTAAAAATTAAATATGTTTAGGGAGTATGAAAAGCAGAGAGGTTTACCTTAGGTTTACCAGGACTTGTTTTAGAGCTACTTGAAGGGCAAGAGCAGAGAGGGAGTCATGCAGGGCGGCACATACTTGTAGGCAGCCACTTGCCATTTACTATCAACAGGAAACGTAAACAACTTAACCTCAACCAGAGGGCAGCAGAAGTTGCTTGGTTTGGAGACGACTTTGAAATGCTTCAAGCACGACAGTACAGGGAGTGCAGAATTATTAGGCAAATGAGTATTTTGACCACATCATCCTCTTTATGCATGTTGTCTTACTCCAAGCTGTATAGGCTCGAAAGCCTACTACCAATTAAGCATATTAGGTATGTGCATCTCTGTAATAAGAAGGGGTGTGGTCTAATGACATCACCACCCTATATCAGGTGTGCATAATTATTAGGCAACTTCCTTTCCTTTGGCAAAATGGGTCAAAAGAAGGACTTGACAGGCTCAGAAAAGTCAAAAATAGTGAGATATCTTGCAGAGGGATGCAGCACTCTTAAAATTGCAAAGCTTCTGAAGCGTGATCATCGAACAATCAAGCGTTTCATTCAAAATAGTCAACAGGGTCGCAAGAAGCGTGTGGAAAAACCAAGGCGCAAAATAACTGCCCATGAACTGAGAAAAGTCAAGCGTGCAGCTGCCACGATGCCACTTGCCACCAGTTTGGCCATATTTCAGAGCTGCAACATCACTGGAGTGCCCAAAAGCACAAGGTGTGCAATACTCAGAGACATGGCCAAGGTAAGAAAGGCTGAAAGACGACCACCACTGAACAAGACACACAAGCTGAAACGTCAAGACTGGGCCAAGAAATATCTCAAGACTGATTTTCTAAGGTTTTATGGACTGATGAAATGAGAGTGAGTCTTGATGGGCCAGATGGATGGGCCCGTGGCTGGATTGGTAAAGGGCAGAGAGCTCCAGTCCGACTCAGACGCCAGCAAGGTGGAGGTGGAGTACTGGTTTGGGCTGGTATCATCAAAGATGAGCTTGTGGGGCCTTTTCGGGTTGAGGATGGAGTCAAGCTTAACTCCCAGTCCTACTGCCAGTTCCTGGTAGACACCTTCTTCAAGCAGTGGTACAGGAAGAAGTCTGCATCCTTCAAGAAAAACATGATTTTCATGCAGGACAATGCTCCATCACACGCGTCCAAGTACTCCACAGCGTGGCTGGCAAGAAAGGGTATAAAAGAAGGAAATCTAATGACATGGCCTCCTTGTTCACCTGATCTGAACCCCATTGAGAACCTGTGGTCCATCATCAAATGTGAGATTTACAAGGAGGGAAAACAGTACACCTCTCTGAACAGTGTCTGGGAGGCTGTGGTTGCTGCTGCACGCAATGTTGATGGTGAACAGATCAAAACACTGACAGAATCCATGGATGGCAGGCTTTTGAGTGTCCTTGCAAAGAAAGGTGGCTATATTGGTCACTGATTTGTTTTTGTTTTGTTTTTGAATGTCAGACATGTATATTTGTGAATGTTGAGATGTTATATTGGTTTCACTGGTAATAATAAATAATTGAAATGGGTATATATTTGTTTTTTGTTAAGTTGCCTAATAATTATGCACAGTAATAGTCACCTGCACACACAGATATCCCCCTAACATAGCTAAAACTAAAACCAAACTAAAAACTACTTCCAAAAATATTCAGCTTTGATATTAATGAGTTTTTTGGGTTCATTGAGAACATGGTTGTTGTTCAATAATAAAATTAATCCTCAAAAATACAACTTGCCTAATAATTCTGCACTCCCTGTAGAAATAAATACATCCACTTGCCTGATTCAGCTAGTCCGTGTGCTTGGTTGGAGACCTAGGAAGAAAACTCGAAATGCCATTTATTTATTTTTTTATTTTTGTCAGGAGCGAGTTTTTAACGTCTTTCATTTTAATTATGACGATTTAGTTTCAGTTTTATTCATATCTAGAGTATACAATGTGCACATTAGTAGAAACCTTGCTTATTTATTTGAATTATTATTTTTTATTGATCAACTACTAAGTGCTCCCCCTCTTCCTGGGGGAGTGCGAACAACGTTCATTAACATATTTTCTTCAATCTGATAAACTATTCATATTCCCTTTACCTTTCTAACTTAACATCTTCTTCCAGATAGTTTTGATTCTTGAATGGTTTCAAGATATTTTTCAAATTTTGCCATAGCAGTTTGTTATTAGATTTATGAAGGCAGAAATTAAATGATTACCAAATAATAATGTGCAGGAAAACTATGGCTGTGGTTGCCTGGATTTTGCAATCACAAATGCTATTTGTGGTATTGTTCATTACATGCATATTTGTACAATTTCCCCCTCTTTATGTTAATGTAACTATTATCTGCTTCTTGTCAGGTCTTTGTTGTGCTCGGCTGTTGCGTGACCTTTACCAAAGAACAGAGATCAATGCATCTCTTCCTCCTCTATACTAATAAACAGCATCATGAGGCTCCACCTCTCAAAGGAGGGTGCAATTTTGTTTAGAATTTCATCTTCTGGACGCTTAGCAGCAATTCACACATCCTTAACCTCTGTGGCATCTGCCTGCCACTCAACATGAGATGTTAGAGTTACCAGTATGTTCAGGGAAGATCAGGTGGAGATTGGGTGACGTTTGTTTTTTATTAGGGGTGAGCGCAAAGCGCTTCGTCCCTCTTCTAATCTCTCTTTAGGGGGATTTTAACCATGCACGTTACGTCAGTCACTTTCATTGGTTCGTGGGTTTCCCTTTTAAAAACCGCTTGTTTTCATTCATGAAAGGAATGCATACGTCATGCCTTTTCCGGTGTTTAGCCCTCCTCGAGAGCCCCGGTAAACTACTGGAAACATACGAGGCTCCATCTTTTCTGTATGACTTCTGGACTACTTTTTCTCTTTATTTCGCACTCTTTTTTTTTTTTTTTTTTTCATTTAATGTGGCAAGAAAAGCGCAGAATGCTTTGCTCACGTGTGCAATACATGGACATAACCTTGGTGGTCTTTATGTTGCCTCTGGTCTAGAGATATGGATAATGCTTTATGGAAGCCGTAAAATTATGTAAAAAAACATCAAATATCATTTACACGTGTCACAAGTCATTCCCAATTTATAATAGTCCTTATATTGTGCACAATATTAGTTCACCGGGTGGTTTTGGCTCACCTTATACATGCTGCAGTCAGGCCCAAAGTTTGAATTTAAAATGGCATTTGGAAAAAAAAATGTATTTGCCATTCATGCAATTAGCTAACATAATTATGGCTCGATGTTTTACTACTTTCAATAATGTACAGTCGATCAGGAATTATCAGCTACACCTAATCTAAGTTACATCTTAGAGAGTGCCACTGCAAAAGTCACTGTAACTTGTCTAACCACCACAGTTTATTTTTCTACTCATAACATGTCATCACTACCTCTGCCTACTTACAGGATACTGTAGGATAAAAAAGCTTTTCTCTTTCCCCCATTCCTCTCTTGCCAGAACCATTCGTTGAACTTTGGGATGAACTAAGAAACAATAGTTTAAGGATATGCCCACAGCTGTGTGGAATTCTCTGCTACGACCATGATTCTCTGGTAATTTTCAACAAAATTTGAAAAAAACTTATCTTCGATTTCCAAGGTTATTTTTTTGCTTTATGTAGTTGTTCATGTTTTGATGCTGTTTATTTCTTACTATCCGGTATTTTTTACTTCCTCTATAGTCCTCATTGTTAGATCGTTTTTTTCTGCAATTGCAGTTTCTTTTTTTGATTTTATTGTAAAACACTATGATACCTTTGAACACATGCGGCTCTTTAGAAATTAATTGCTTAGATTAATAAAATAAGTTTGCCTTATTCATTAAGGCTTCTTCCTCATTCTCTCTAACTTCTCACTTACTTTTGGATCTTTGGGTCCCTCTCTTACCCCACTTTTGCCCCAAGACATTTTTTTAGCCATAAAGCACCGTACAGATGATCAACATATTATGCCCCAGAAGCCAATTATACAATTGACAAAATGTGAAAAGACTCAATGACTTGAGGAGGAATATTTTTGAAAGCATATATTTGGCATCAAATTAAAGGAAAGAAGGGCCACTTGCCATTATTTACTTCATCAGCGATTCCCAGAAGCAAAACAAGCTTACTTATGAAAGGATTAAAACTGCAAAGCTGTTTTCAATAAATATATTTATTTGTAAATTGAAATATACCATCAAGCCCAGGATAGAAGACTTGAACCTAGATATAACCAAGCTACCTTTTAAAAGAACTTACTCTTCCAATGTAAGAAAAGCAACACAATGCTTTGAAGAAACTGCACGAACACACTTGGAAATACATGAAAATTGATTTGGAATGTTCTTTTTCTTTTCCAACAATATCAACTTGAAATACCTATATTTCTTCCTTATCTTGATGTTAAAACCAAATGCTCAATTTGTGTTGTTCCAAACCATCGCTGTGAGCTACCACTGTGCCAAACATATTCCCTTTATTTCTCTAAAATAACAGATGAACACCTACAGTAAATACAATATTTATAAATAATTAGTATTATTTCCGTTCATATGTATATATCATGTTATAACAATGTGTGCAAATAAAATATAATATGCAAGGCTTTATTCCAATTTTGATTTTAAATGTTATATTGAACACAGCTGTTTGTCATTCTAAATCTGTGCTAACAACATTTTGCTAGAGAAGTATTCTGCAATATCGTGAAGCCATGTATTATAAAACACAATGAGTCATGTACTGGACATCATTCTAAGACAATCCACTGTCCTGCTAGGACAATAAACTTTGTATTTGAGACTAATATTGTGGGTTCTATAACCTTCAATGTAAACAAATAACTCTCCTTAATGACAGATATTCTTTGCCCAGAAACAGATGCAAAGTATGTGTTACTTTCAAGAAGAAGGCAATGCTGTTGGGAGTTGCAGATCAATACGTTTCTGCCTTCCTCAAATGAGAAACTAGGCACAACATAATTGATCCCACAACTTGATTAGTCTTTGATGAGATTTTTTTCTAATGGCATTCTTTGTTTGGAAGAATAATGGGTTACAAGATATCCATTGACAAGGCCTCACTAGAGACTAACTGTACAAAGCGAGCAAGGCACAGCAGGCTGAAATGAATGCAAGTCTGCCCTCAAAAAAAGCATGCAGTACTGAAGACAAGCTGACCTGGGAGTGCTGGTTATACAAGGACATAATAGTCATATTCCTCATTCATACAGCTGTATACAATATTAAATCAGAAGAATCCAATGGGTGGAATTAGACCATGGTTAATGAACTATTGACCTCTGACCTGGGTTGCATGCCAAGCAGTCATTAACATGAATATTGCATCTAGTAAAAGCTCCCCCCTTCATGCAGGCTTTAAATTGCCCCTTCGACTCCTAAGTACTATCATATTGAACCTTTAACCTCAACAAGACCTTCCAATGGACTTGTCCATTCACATCCACAGCTCCAGTTTGATGTCAACCATTGCAGCGTCACAGAGATATACATAGTCCAAGTTTCCAGAATGATATATTTCAGCAAACCAGTGTGGCACAGAAGCCCTGAGGGCCAGATTTCCCATGCTGACAGATGACTGACAAAAAGCAATATGTGAGATTGCAAGGATGACACCTCCCAGTCAGTGCAGCTCCCACACTGGAGGCAAAGCAGACCAGCATTAAAAGCCAGCAGCGCTGCACAAACGGAATGCATTGAAGGTACAAGGCAATGTTAATTCTGTAGAGCCATACGCCTATGAACATTTAAATCCAGTGCTAATCAATATTAAATTAAAAGAAACATGGCTGATTTACTGAAGCAGGCGACACTAGTCATTGTAGGGAATTTTCAATCACATTCCATTCTGTTCATGGATTTCCAATCGTGACAAGCGGTGGGTTTGGCAAGAAGAAATCCAGGCCTGGGAGCAGTAAAACAATCAGACAACAGGCCTCAGACTGTATTCCATATTACAATGAAAGTTAAACCTCTCTTAGCATCTAGCGATGGTCGCTTGGTGGCTCCAAACTACTGTATGTAACAACAAAAGCATTGTGTGGTTTACTTTTTAAAACAAAATACAATTTTGTTTTTCGTTAACACAGAAAATTCTACCTTTTAATCCACAGATCACCAAGTTCATGTTATTAGAAAGGACTATAGGTCTATTGTATTTCCACACCCCCTGCTACACTTATATTGACATTATCTGTCATTTTTGTATCAGTTGTGTGTACACATTTAAGCATTCATATCCTTCACTCATAGTAACATACACATCAAGTTTGTGAATGGCAGAAACTAATATACCGTACCTGTGACGTAGCACATTGGTCTATTATATTCTAAAACAGACAAATCTGGCATTTCCACGTCCCAACATTGTAGAAAAGAGTTTACTAGTGATGGATATAAATTGTAAATTCCTTCTTGTAAAACAGTTCCTATTTCTGACTATATCGACTGTTCACAACACATTTCTGGCAGGCAAAGAAAATCACAAAGATGTACGACTGAGTCAGCACTTTTTACAAAAACTGAATTTTGTAAAACACGCAGCACTGACCATCCACTCAAAGGGGTGTTGTTTAGTATGTCTTATGGAATTGAAGAAATATAGTTTGCACCTTCTTGAGTACATTCTCATGGTTTATTTCACAATTAATTATTTATCCTATGCATGTTGTCTTCACACATACAACTACGTGTTTAGCGTCTAACATGGCACGGCAATAGATCTTAACTGAGTACAATTAATATTAGACTTAATATAACTTGGCTGAGCTGAGGCTGGTAATCCCATAAACAGACTGAAGGGGCTATTTGAGTATAAACTACACTCACTTATATAAAAAAAAAAAAAAATGCCAAAAGAATTGCAAAATTAAGTGTATGTATGAAAGCCATCTCCACATGCAACTTTCGGAGAACTGTTGCACAACTGGTACAAATAACCACAATCACAAACATTCAAAACTTCACCCATTACAAAGGCAAAGCCTTAGAATGAAGACTTCTGAGTATCTGCAGCATCTTTGTCTACAGGTTTCATGCTGCAATCCATTCTCAAACTTAGCTTAGACCTGCTACCAAACACTTCCTGCAAATCTTTCACCTGGACAGTGAACTGCTCTGCCTCCCGTAGCTCCACCTGTAAGTAAAGCCCTCGTTCCTCTGAACTCCTGACCCCTGTCAGGAGTTCGAGGCCCTCCTCCACCCGCAGGCTTCTGCCTGCACCTCACCCCTGGTGTCTAGTGGGAGAGCTCTGCTTTCCTACTAGGCTGCCCTCTGCCTCTCTCCTCCTTTTCTCTGCTTCGCTGTCTGTGTGCTCTCTCTTCCGTGTCTGCCCCCTTTGTGCCCCTTTTGCCGTTCGCTCTCCACAGTGCTGCTTTTGACCTTTGCTTTACACTCTTTCTTCGCATTTCCCCCCGCTCTCTTTCGCTCTCCAACCTCTGTCTCTCCCCCACTGCTGCTGCCCCTGTGGCCCCGTCCATATCCTCTCTCGCGCTGCACTCCCTTCGCTGCTGTCCCCGTGGCCCTGCCCCCTTTTTTCACACCGTTTTCGCCCCTGCCTCCCAGCTGTCTTCCCCTCCCCTCCTCCCTACTTAATGGCAGCCGCTGTGCAGTAGGACGAGTAATACCACTGACCTGGTCAGTGAACTGCTCTGCCTCCCGTAGCTCCAGCTGTAAGTAGAGCCCTCGTTCCTCTGAACTCCTGACAGGAGTTTGAGGCCCTCCTCCACCCTCAGACTTCGGCCTGCGCCTCATCCCTGGTGTCTAGTGGGAGAGCTCAGCTTTCCTACTAGGCTGCCCCCTGCCTCTCTCCTCCTTTTCTCTGCTTTGCTCTCTGTGTGCTCTCTCTTCCGTGTATGCCCCCTTTGTGCCCCTTTTGCTGATCGCTCTCCACTGTGCTCCTTTTGACTTTTGCTTTACACTCTTTCTTCGCTTTTCCCTCCACTCCGCTCTCTCTCTCGCTCTCCCCTCACTCTCTCTCCCCTGCCGCTGCTGCACCTGCGGCCCCACCCCCTCCTCTCTCTGGACTCCCGCCACTGCTGCCCCCGTGGCCCACCTCCTTTTTTCATGCTGTTTTCACCCCCGCTCCTGCCTCCCAGCTGTCCTCTCCCCCCCCCCACTTAATGGTGGCCGCGCCTAAGGCAAGCCTGTCTGCGCCCGTCTGCACCTGGCCCGCACCCAGTGCCTGAATCCCTGGTTCTCCCTCCCCCCACCGCTGCTACACTGACTCTGCTACAATGCCACCCCCCTCCACGCACTCAACACTGGCTGCTCATCCACCTGCCATCAAGCCACCCCACAGCTCACCAGCAGACCCTTCTCCTGCCGGAACTGCACCTTCACCAGCTTCCACGCCAACGACCCACCCACCAAGGCAGGACGTAATCACCTCAGATGCATCCTACTCAACACCCGCTCCGTCCAAAAACACGCAGTCGAACTTTGGAATCTACTTGATTCAGCCTCCCAGACGTGGCTTTCCTGACCAAGACCTGGATGAACCCCTCCTCAGCGCCCGACATTGCCATAGCCATCCCGGACGGCTACAAGATCACCCGCAGGGACCGCACCAACAGACCAGGAGGAGGCATCACCATCGTCCAAAAGAATACCCTCAGAATCACGACCAGCACCAAAGACACCCTCAGTACCTCTGAACACCTGCTCTTCCAGATCCACACCGACCCAAACACCACCCTCAGGGGGACCCTTGTTTACAGACCCCCTGGCGCCCCAAAAGTAGTTCAACTACTCCATCACCGATGTCATCAGCACGCACGCTCTCGCATCCACAGACTACATACTCCTAGCGGACTTGAACTTCCACCTCGAGAACACCAACGACAACAACTCTACCACCCTGCTCGACAACCTCGGCCTCAAGCAGATCGTAACAACACCCACCCACTCCATAGGACACACACTCGACCCCATTTTCTCCGCCAGCAAACATGTCTCCTTCAGCCACACCACCGAACTCCACTGGACCGACCACCGCTGCATCCACTTCTCCTTCGAGAAACCCACAACACACCATCAACCACAACGGATTCCCCACCGCAAATGGAACAAGGTCACCGAAGACCAACCGATCACTACCATCTCCCGGAACCCACCTATCGACACTGACACATCAGCCCGCAAACTCAGGCAATGGATCGACGACTGTGCCAACACTCTTGCCCCGATCAAGAAACCTTCTAACAGAAGCACCGACAGAAAGGCCTTCTGGTTCACCGCCGACCTCCAAGAATCCAAGCAAACATGCTGAAGACTCGAAAAGAAGTGGCACCAAAATCAGACACCGGACAACCACACAGCCTTCAAGAATGCCATCTGCAGATACCACCAACTCATCCGAACAGCCAAGAGAACCGCCTTCAAAGAATGTATCGTCAACAACGCACACAGCTACAAGGAGGTCTTCAATATCGTGAAGGAGCTCTCCAACCCTGCGCCCAATGTCAACGACATCCCACCATCACATGTCCTCTACGAATCCTTAGCTACCTTCTTCTACCGCAAGATCGCAGACATCCATGACAGCTTCAGTACTCAGACCCCCGTGTCAACCACCGACACCACAGAATCACCACCCACCAGCCTCCTGCTCTCCTAGACCCACGTAAACGACGACCATCGAAATCATGAACACCATCCGCTCCGGCTCACCATCCGACCACTGCCCCCACCACGGTGGGGTCTAGCAGAGTGCAGAGAGCATTTGTGGGGATGGCCTGTTTGGCGGCTAAACGGGACATTGCAGCGAACTGGAAGGCCGAGACCGCTCCTTCGGTCACAAGATGGAGTCAGGGAGCGGACTGGTGTGCGCAACAGGAAAAATTGGTCAGTGAGGTACGAGGGTGCCTGGCCAAATATACAAAGATGTGGGGGAACTGGAATGGGGCAAGAGGTCTGGGTTTACAGTAAGGGGACATATACGACCTGGCATTGGAGGCAGTGGTTCCTGTAAGGGCAGTAGAGTACCATGTGATGATCGAGGTTGTACCATATTTTCTGTGCTGTATATATCAGTGACTTATTGGCCTGTCAAGCTATTTCACATTTTACATAAAACTAATAAAAATGGTTTATCAAAAAAAAAAAGAAAGCAAGCTCTGTCATCACACCCCAACTCCGGAAGATCATAAACAGTTCCTTCAAGACTGCCACCTTCCCGGAGAGCTGGAAACACACTAAGATCAACGTCTTCCTCAAGAAACCCAAGGCGGACCCAAAGGACCTAAAGAACTTCCGGCCCATCTCCCTGCTCCCCTTCCCAGCAAAAGTTATAGAGAAAATTGTCAACAAACAACTGACCCATTTCCTCAAGGAGAACAACACTCTGGAGCCATCCCAATCCGGATTCCACAGCAACCACAGCACCAAAACCGCCCTCATCGCCACCACTGACGATATCAGGACCATACTTGGCAACAGCGAAGCCGTGGCCCTCATCCTCCTGGACCTCTCAGCTGCATTCGACACTGTAGGAAGTTGGCTCTGTATGTACTATTCAAAGTAAGAAATAGTATGCACAGAGTCCAAGGGTTCCCCTTAGAGGTAAGATAGTGGCAAAAAGAGATAATTCTAATGCTCTATTTTGTGGTAGTGTGGTCGAGCAGTAGGCTTATCAGAGGGTAGTGTTAAGCATTTGTTGTACACACACAGGCAATAAATGGGAAACACACACTCAAAGACAATTCCAGGCCAATAGGTTTTTATATAGAAAAATATATTTTCTTAGTTTATTTTAAGAACCATAGGTTCAAGATTTACAAACAATACTTCAAATGAAAGGTATTAACTTTAGGAACTTTGAATTAGCAAAATAGCATATACAGTTTTCACACAAATGGCAATAAGCTATTTTAAAACTGGAAACAGTGCAATTTTCAACAGTTCCTGGGGGAGGTAAGTGTTTGTTAGTTTTGCAGGTAAGTAAACCACCTACAGGGTTCAAAGTTGGGTCCAATGTAGCCCACCGTTGGGGGTTCAGAGCAACCCCAAAGTTACCACACCAGCAGCTCAGGGCCGGTCAGGTGCAGAGGTCAAAGTGGTGCCCAAAACGCATAGGCTTCAAAGGAGAAGGGGGTGCCCCGGTTCCAGTCTGCCAGCAGGTAAGTACCCATGCCTTCGGAGGGCAGACCAGGGGGGTTTTGTAGGGCACCGGGGGGGACACAAGTCAGCACAAAAAGTACACCCTCAGCGGCACGGGGGCGGCCGGGTGCAGAGTGCAAACAGGCGTCGGGTTTGCAATGGAGTTCAATGGGAGACCCAGGGGTCTCTTCAGCGAACAGGCAGGCATGGGGGTCGCTTCTGCACTGGAGGTCGGATCCTTCAGGTCCTGGGGGCTGCGGGTGCAGAGTCTTTACCAGGCGTCGGGTTCTTTGAAGCAGGCAGTCGCGGTCAGGGGGAGCCTCTGGATTCCCTCTGCAGGCGTCGCTGGGGGGGCTCAACTCTGGCTACTCACAGGGTCGTAGTCGCCGGGGAGTCCTCCCTGTAGTGTTGGTTCTCCACAAGTCGAGCCGGGGGCGTCGGGTGCAGAGTGCAAAGTCTCACGCTTCCGTCGGGAAACGTGTGTTCTTTAAAAGTTGCTTCTTTGTTGCAAAGATGTTTCTTCTTTGGAGCAGAGCCGCTGTCCTCTGGAATTCTTGGTCCTTTTAGATGCAGGGTAGTCCTCTGAGGCTTCAGAGGTCGCTGGACCCTGTGGAACGCGTCGCTGTTGCAGTTTTTCTTGAAGTGGGGAGACAGGCCGGTAGAGCTGGGGCCAAAGCAGTTGGTGTATCCGTCTTCTCTGCAGGGCTTTCAGGTCAGCAGTCCTTCTTCGTCTTAGGTTGCAGGAATCTAGTTACCTAGGTTCTGGGAGCCCCTAAATACTCGATTTAGGGGTGTGTTTAGGTCTGGGGGGTTAGTAGCCAATGGCTACTAGCCCTGAGGGTAGCTACACCGTCTTTGTGCCTCCTCCCTGAGGGGAGGGGGGCACATCCCTAATCCTATTGGGGGAATCCTCCATCTGCAAGATGGAGGATTTCTAAAAGTCAGAGTCCCCTCAGCTCAGGACACCTTAGGGGCTGTCCTGACTGGCCAGTGACTCCTCCTTGTTTTTATCATTATCTCTTCCGGCCTTGCCGCCAAAAGTGGGGCCGTGGCCGGAGGGGGCGGGCAACTCCACTAGCTGGAGTGCCCTGGGGCGCTGTAACAAAGGGGGTGAGCCTTTGAAGCTCACCGCCAGGTGTTACAATTCCTGCAGGGGGAGGTGAGAGGCACCTCCACCCAGTACAGGCTTTGTTACTAGCCACAGAGTGACAAAGGCACTCTCCCCATGTCGCCAGCAACATGTCTGGTGTGTGGCAGGCTGCTAAAACTAGTCAGCCCACACTGGAAGTTGGGTATGGTTTCAGGGGGTATCTCTAAGATGCCCTCTGGGGTGTATTTCACAGTGAAATGTACACTGGCATCAGTGTGCATTTATTGTGCTGAGAAGTTTGATACCAAACTTCCCAGTTTTCAGTGTAGCCATTATGGTGCTGTGGAGTTCGTGCATGACAGACTCCCAGACCATATACTCTTATGGCGACCCTGCACTTACAATGACTAAGGTTTTGCTTAGACACTGTAGGGGCATAGTGCTCATGCACTTATGCCCTCACCTATGGTATAGTGCACCCTGCCTTCGGGCTGTAAGGCCTGCTAGAGGGGTGACTTATCTATGCCTATAGGCAGTGTGAGGTTGGCATAACACCCTGAGGGGAGTGCCATGTCGACTTAGTCATTTTCTCCCCACCAGCACACACAAGCTGGCAAGCAGTGTGTCTGTGCTGAGTGAGGGGTCTCCACGGCTGCATAAGACATGCTGCAGCCCTTATAGACCTTCCCTAGCATCAGGGCCCTTGGTACCAGGGGTACCAGTTACAAGGGACTTACCTGGATGCCAGGGTGTGCCAATTGTGGAAACAAAGGTTCAGGTTAGGGAAAGAACACTAGTGCTGGGGCCTGGTTAGCAGGCCTCAGCACACTTTCAAATCATAACTTTGCATCAGCAAAGGCAAAAAGTCAAGGGGTAACCATGCCAAGGAGGCATTTCCTTACAGACACCGTCTGCCACCACACCCTACGCACATTCCTCAATGACGAAGGAGTCTGTGACAGAGCCCTAGACTGGATCACCGCCTTCCTCACCAGCCGAACTCAGAGAGTCCGCCTCCCTCCATTCTGCTCTGAAGCCACCAAAATCATCTGCGGCGTACCCCAGGGATCGTCCCTAAGCCCGACCCTCTTTAACATCTACATGGCTCCGCCTGCTAACATCGCCCAATCTCACAACCTCAACATCGTCTCATATGCCGATGACACCCAGCTGATCCTCTCCCTCACCAAGGACCCCACCATCGCCAAGACCAACCTCCACGAAGGAATGAAGGCCATCGCCGAATGGATGAAGAACAGCTGCCTGAAACTGAATTCCGACAAGACCGAGGTCCTCATCTTCAGCTCCACCCCTCCGAATGGGAAGACTCCTGGTGGCCTGCCACACTGGGAACTGCACCGACACCCACCGACCACGCACGCAACCTGGAATTCATCCTGGACTCATCACTATCAATGACCCAGCAAGTCAACGCCATCTCCTGCTTCAACACCCTCTGTATGCTTCGGAAGATCTGCAAATGGATCCCCAATGAAACCAGAAGGATGGTCATCCAAGCCCTCGCAATCAGCAAACTGGACTACAGCAATGCCCTCTATGCAGGAATCACGGCCAAGCTCCAGAAAAGACTGCAACACATACAGAGCACCTCTGCACGCCTCATCCTGGACATCCCCCACCACTGCCACATCACAGTCCACCTAAGAGACCTACACTGGCTCCCCGTCAACAAGAGAATCATATTCAAACTCCTCACCCACGCTCACAAGGCACTGCACAACACCGGACCAGAATACCTCAACAGACGGCTCTCCTTCTACACCTCGACCGACAGCTTCGCTCCGCCAACCTTGCCCTCACCACCATCCCAAGCATCCACAGAACGACCGCCGGTGGCAGATCGTTCTCCCACCTTGCCGCCAAGACGTGGAACACTCTTCCCACCCACCTGCGTCAGACACAGGACCTACTTACCTTCAGGAGACACCTCAAGACATGGCTGTTCGAGCAATAGCAGCCCCCTCCCCTCAGCACCTTGAGACCCTCACGGGTGAGTAGTGCGCTTTACAAATACTCTGATTGATTGATTGAATCTTTACGGCTGTGATGGGTACAGTGAGGAAACCAGTCCCAAGCTGTCCCATGAAATAAGTATTGAAAGAGTAACAGTTATACAAAAATGAAACACACGCTGTCTTAAAGTGGTGTGCACATGTTTGCAGAAAAACAATAAATAAAATAAGCAAACAATTACCACACACAAAAATAAATTTAAAAAAAGACAAAGCGAAACGAGAGATTAACACATTAGCCTTGGCACTTAAGTACTCTTTAGTTCAATTTCAATTCCATTCAATCTTTGTTCTTGATTTGGAACTCAATGAGGTCTACTTGATTCAAAGCATAACATTCACAATACCCTAAATAATAATAATAAAATTCAATAACACTCAAGATAAAACATCATCAAAATAAATACTTCATAAAAACCAACCACCCTCTGTTCTCCATCAGATATCAGCTATTAAAACTCCTCGTAAACGTTAAGGCAGTTCTAATCCCAAAAAGACAAGTACATGATTTAGAGAGAATTAAAGTGCAACATGGAAGATAAATTCTGTACACACTCCCATAATTATAAACCAAGGAATCCCCCCTCCTAGCAACAAACAAAATATCCCATAACATACATTCAAAACATACCCAAAAGATTTATAGTATCCCATCCAAACTACCTATAAAAAATAAAAACCTGGAACCCCCTCACATGACAGCAAAACTACATTAATATACATTAATACATCCCTATAGACTAAGGTTCTAGTGCAAATGACCACTTTCTTCGGAGAAGAGAAACTCTCACGCCTATATACTTCTCATCAAGAGCTCCACTTAGTCCAACAGCACACCCTAAATGTAAACATTGGAACACCCCCTCCTAGCAACACATACGTCTAATCATCTCCATTTAACTTCCCTTAACAACTGAAAAAGGACTACATTAATATAAGTTCATAAATCCCTTAGAAATGTTTTAAATTCTCATACAGATTACAGCGTTCTTAGGGAAAACAGAAACTCTTGCGCCATCTCAACAGATGATACCCTATATTGTAAGAACACTGGATGTAAATAATGATGACAAAGAGTCTGCAGAGCCAGGCAGACAAAAGTACATGGTTAAGATCTTGACATCCAAAACAATAAAAATTACATATTTCCCCTTCTCGCCATGCAGAGTGAAATTTGCTAATAAATCATTTAAAGGAAGCAAATTAACTTGAAATAAAGCCATTAATCAACGAAGACCGTGATCTAGGTTGCAAAACAAATACTTCTGAGCTGCTTTCCACCCTCTGTCCCTAATTAACACCTGAAACCTTTTTTTACTCTCATGATCCATAAAGGGCCTTGTTATGACCCTGCAGTGGTGGTCAGACTGCTGCCAATGTGGCAGTCCGACCGCCACATTACGGCTGCAGCTGTAGTTGGACTGCCATCACTGCCAGTTTTCCTCCACAGGACAGTCGGGCGGTGCTGGCGGTCCTAATAGGCCAGGGCAGCGGTGCTGGGGATTACGACCTCCCTTTCCACCAGCGGTTTCATGCTGATAAGGCTGGTGGAGACGGGGTGCCGGGTGCCCCAGTGGGGCCTCTCCACTCCCCATGCACTTGGCATGGGCCCCACTGACCAACCCCGTCACAAAGTTCACTGTCTACTTTGCAGACAGTGAACTTTGCTCTATTATGAGTTGGTGACAATGCTATAGGCCCTTTCTCACTGGGGCAGTGGGCGGAAACTCTGTTTCTTCCCACTGACCCAGCAGGAAACTCATAATGGGGCTGACAGGGAGGAGGCTGCACTGGCGGCAACCTACCCATCGGGACTTTAGCGGACGAACTTTTCCATCCACCGAAGTCGTAACGACCCCAAAGTCTCTCTGCTGACTAACAATACTAGTGATGCTTTTTAACAAAGATTTCAATTCTAAATAGGAAAAGGTTATGATCTTTTCCTGCAGGCCTAAATATCGCAATGCCAGGGCGATAGCTGGAGAAAACAAATATTTCTCAGGCTCTGACTTAAAGATCTCACAGAACATGACACTTCACAAAAATTCCTTTTCACCATTCTTCAACTGTAAGCCCCACCAAACCGTCCTGGCCAGACCTTGTACGTAGGAACTAATCGATCCAAATTCCTGCTTAATTGCTGGTATCTGGACAACAGTATTAAAGCCAAAGATCTTATGTAGAATTTGCCGCTCCATTTGTTCTAGAAAGCCCCGTCTATCCTGATTAACAGGTTCTATGGCATACAATAAGGTCAGGGGACTTTCACCATGAAGACCGAAAGCAAATGCATAAAATGGTGTTGCACCTTTGCCTTATAGAAGGCATGTATACCATGTGTACGTGAGGAGGCCTTCTGTGAGCAATTATCGATATGTGCCCCATCCCATATGCTGCCAGAAACCACTTTCCCTAAATAGGGGTAAGATTTAACTATTTCCAGTTTTTCCTCACCAGACCCCAAGCCAAGTTGTAGCATTTCTCATACTCTCTATTTTTCATTATTAAGATTTTACCCTTGGAAACATAAATTTTGAAAAAATGTGACGATATATACCATTGAAGGGACGACAATCTTTCCTTAAACCTCCGTGGAGTTAAATCCATTATTATGATGTCATCCGCATACATCAAACACAGTATGGAGTGACCACCTATCTTTGGAGCATCTGCCCTGCTGGCTTTCAGGCAGTGCGGTAAATTAGACACATACAGAGAAAAGTGTAAAGGAGCCAACAGGCACCCTTGCTTTACCTCCTGGGAGCACCTGGCACCATGTGGCAGAATAAAAAGCAATTTTTAGAGATAAGAGGGTTTCAGCAATTCCCAGTTTCTGCAATTTTTTCCAGAGCACTGGCCGATCCACCTTATCAGAGGCGATAGAGAAATCAATGAACGCCACATAGACATTGGCCCCCCTTGTCACCATATAGTTTTCCACAATGAGTTTCAACATACAGATGTTATCTAAAGTACAATGCTTTTCTTGGAAACCCACTTGCTCCAAGGGAAGAATATTACATTCCACCACCCATTCTGTAAGATGTCCCAATAAGCTCAAAGATTTTCCCCATCGCATCTAATAATGCAATTTGTCGATAATTTCCTGCCAATAATCTGGAGCCCTTTTTATAAAGGGGAATTAATATACTACCCGGCCAAGGGGAAGTATCCTATTCTGATAGCAGTAGGAAAAAAAGAGGAAATAAAAAGGAAGCCCATAGCACTGGCTCCTTTTTCAGGAAAGTCATCAGAATTTCTTCCGGGCCCATGGACCCGGAGGCTCTCATCCGCTTAATGAGCCCTACAATCTCCTTCTCAGAGAGGGCATAGCCAATAGGTGAAGAATCGTTAACTGGCAGTAACAGAGGTAACTCCCAATATGAACCAGAGTTTGCAGCATACATTTCTTCAAGATACTCCTGCCATGCCTCTTCTTTTATGGGAACTGGCAGGGACCTAGATCTAGTGGCACATCCGTGCGCAATAATTTCCCCCAAATGTTTGGCATCCCTATTGGTAGCCTCCTCTTTTAACAAAACCCAATTCCTATCTTCATTTTCCTTTCGTATGGCATGTTTAAGTCTATTCCTTTTCCACTTAAGGCAAGCAATTAATTTATTTTGCTCAAGGCATTTATCTATAAATTGATCTTACCAATTTATCTATTTCTTTATTTAGGCATCTCACTGGATCTAACATTGGTCTACGATTGGAGGTTGGATAATTATTTTTAAATGAACAAGCTGTAATCATAGACTTTAAGTACTCTCAATGTCTCATCAAAGGGTCCGCATGAAGCCTCTGATTCTCCACTAGTGCCATTAGCGTTTCTTTCATTTTTACACATGCTTTGGGCCTTCCAATACATGCTACCATTAAATCTTTTAAATTCCACCTATTAATTTTTAAAATTCCAGAGGCTTACCTCAGAGAAGCCCACTTCTATCCTACAAAAAATTAACCTTTGATCACTAAGGGTATCCTCAAGCACTTCTATGTTGGACAATGATAGACCCACCAGTATTCAACAAATGGGTAATCTTTGCTGGAGAGTCATTTTCAGCTGTCCCATTTGCTACCAGAAGTTTGGTTGACCTTAGGCTTTTGAGTAAGATTAAACCTCTTTTGTCTACTCTACTTCTGACCGGAAAGACGGGTGGGGAATTTTAAAAGCCTCTTCTTTGGCTTCATTTGCAAAACTCCTTAAGGTGTGACTTGAAACTTTAGTATTCAAGTTGCCTACCAAAACCAAATTTCCACATCAAACATGGTTTTCAATAAGGGGGACTACTTGGTATCTGGTGGAATATCAGCGTTTACAACCAAGAAAGAATCCTTGCCATTCTTGCCCCTATTGGCTCTAATTTCACTGCCTCAATTAAGTTAGAGGCGTGCGGAAAATAATAATAACCCCAACCAATGTTGGTACTAAGCAGGCTTGTTAAACCCCCTTTTGCATGACACCCTCGTGACCTGGCAAGCTGGAGCACTTAACAAAAGATAACCTTTTGTAGCCCATTTATTTACACATCAAGTTTCCTGTATGCAAAGTATATCGGCCTCTAAACCCTTAAAAAAATGGTAATTTATTATTATCAGACAATAGACTCACTGCATTCATAGAGATTAAACTAAGGCTGGCACCAGAAATTAATATTAGCCCTTAACCCGGTCGGCTGTTTCGAGTTAAGCACCTCAGCCACCCATCTCCAGCTCGCAACTTCTTCGTCTATGGGTGAGAGACGATCTACTTCCATTTGACTCTCAGAAAGCACAGAAACCCTCCTGCCATTTGTCCCCACAGAAATCAGCAATTTATCATCCCTTTCGGAAGGTAGTTTCGCTGGGGAACTAGTTGAAAAGTGAGAAACAACTGGGTTAGTGACCTGACTATAAAAAAAACTTCAAATACCTTTTTGTTTCGGTCGGGGAGAACATCAATACCACGGCAATGCAGTTTGTCACCGTTAAAATGCACCAAATTAGCTATTACTTTTGAGTTAAAGCTCACTCGAGCCCCTCCATACTGACCAAGGTTGATAATTTGAATTAAAGAGAGGTCACTACTCTGTATCAATTTAAGGTCAGGGATTTCGGCAAAACAACCCAGTAAAATTGGTGCTTGATTTACTGATGTGACATCCCTTATTGGCCCCTTCTTAATTGAATCATAAATGACATTATCGTATCTCCCACCTTAGAAACAAATATATAAGCTAGGGGGTTCAAAGAGCAAAAAGAGGACATTGCTGTCTGACTAACAGCTACTACACACCGGCCATTTCGCCTCTGCCAGATTGATGGACTCCCCGGTGGAGGCCCAAGAGGCAATACCGATGGAGGGGAACTTATCCTTTCTATTGGCCCAACCCCCACTGCTGCTACTATGTTTTGAGTCAGATCAACCTTTAAAGGAGAAGTAGTTACAGAGTTAACTTCAAAACTGAGTTTTCTTGGCTGTCTTTTATTAAACTTTTATTAGAGTTTCCTCCTCCTTGCAGCCTTTTGCCCCTTTGCACTCTTATTCATACCAGTTTTATCCACCTTTTCTAATTAGTCTAAATCATCCTTATCTCAAAAGATAGGAAAAAGTGTTCCCCCACCTCTGCTTTATTCAGAGGGTGCATAGTTGAGAGTTGTGCAACACAAAAGGATGATGGGCAGAGTGCTGAACAATGCAACACTCACCCCCAGTCACAGATCTGGGTTTGATCCATTGTTATTTTGCCCACCATGCCAACCCAGTTTGGACCCAGCCATATGCAAATCGTCTTGACCATGTTCCTCATGGGAACAGTCCATCCCAAACTGCCAGGCCAGGTCCTCTCAGCCAAGCTAGTCTGAATCCAGTGGCACAGTGAGCACGGGACCCACATAGGGCAACTTTAGCAACACAAAAGGATGATGGACGGAGTGCTGAACAATGCAAACACTCACCCCCAGTAACAGATCTGGTTGAGAGTTGTGACATTTCTTTTCCTAACTGAAAAAAGTCACTTAAAGGAGTAGGAGGAATCCTACTCAAATACATTGTGGCTCCCTCTCTCCTGCGGCCTGCACAAAGGAGGACCTGATTGAGTACTGGAATCCCTGCTCAAGGGGATAAAACCCTTTATTTCTCCCTGACCCTTCTTAATAACATAATTACTCAGAGGTCCCACAGTCAAACCATCAAAACCTTTAACCACTGGGGAAGTAGCTTTTTCAACTGGAGTCCTTTTGTCCATAACCAGCTGTGTGGTTAGGGCCACGATTGCGTCCAGGATTTGATCTGAGTTATTTACTGGATTCTCCATCAAAGCCAGGACCGAAGATAAAATTCTCTCCAAGCACTTAAAAGTATTGAACAACAAATCCCTTTCTTCCATGGGAAGTTGAAGGATATTGGCAAGAGACAGAGATCTGGCGTATTAAAAATCCCCAAGTTGACTAAATGAGTTCCACTGGGTGCACTACTAAACAACTGTAACCTAGGCGTGAAATCCAACAAAGATCGCATTTTTTTTCTGCTCCCACCTGTGTAGGACTAGGTGTTAAAAAGAGAGAGAGGGGCAAATTGGGCTCTGTAGCAAGATCAATGTCTGGGAGTGTGAAGTCTTCAACCAAAGGGACACTTTCCATTACTGAAGGAATTAACTGAGCTAAATGCTTCTTTCAATTATGGGCTCCACTAAATAATATGGACGAGGTTTCACTTCCTGTATTGAGCTGGGATTTATAGGTAATTCTGGCTGACTCTCCCTCAAGACCCCTTTACTTGCCCATACTACTCTTAAAAAAAAAAGAAAAGGTAGAGATTGCATTAAAACCTTCCTCCGCCTTCAAATGCCCAGACTTATTCCTTAGGGGGTTAGCTCTGGTCTTTCTACAAGCTCTTGAAAAACACAGCTCCCCCAAATGAAGCTTCATACCTGTCATACCTTATTCTTTTAGGAGAAGTCCCTCTTTTCTAGTGACTTACTACTGGGAGCAACTTCTACGAAGGCCCAATTATTCACCAAAAACTCACGCTCTCATTACCTCCAGAAAGGGCCTTACAACAAGGTTCCCCTTCAAACCTTCTAGCGCAGGCAGCAGGGTACGGAGTATTACTCACAGTGCGCTATGTACTATCCCTAGAGCAACCACAACCTTCCTCCAAATTACTCTGCTTCTCATTAAAAAATTTGTTTTAATTGTTGCAGCAAAGGTTATGCATTATTCACACCTCACCTCCAACTCCTCCAGGTGCTCTGCTTCTCCCAGTACCATGCTGTGTAGAAAACTTCAAGCAGCAGGGGCCTGGGCCCCCTAAAGCCTTGCCTCCAGGCTGGTCCCTACTGATGTACCGGTCGAGGAAGGCCTTCCCAGGTGAGCAAGCCACACTGGCCTACTGCCAGCCGCTTCCCCCCCACCTGAGGAGATAGATGGCTTTAAGCCTTACCTCGCCTCCTTCAACCCGGGCCCCAATACCTCCTGACTCTTACACATGAGGTGCCGGTCCGGGTGGCATCACTATAACGGGGAGCAGGCGTTCCGCTTACAGACAGCTTTCAGGTCTCGCTGGGCTTGCGGTAAAAAAAACTACCAGCCTCCACACGGCCCCCCGCTCAGCAGCGCCTCCTTTCTGCTTGTCGGTCTTCACTTATGGCTTGTGACTCGCGTCGTCACGTCTTACGGCCTGTGACACTGCACCACTACTCCGCGGGGTCCACAGGCTCCACACCTTGGGGCTCCTCCAACCCTGCCAACAAAAGCGAAACTCCGGATCCTGGAACCAGAAACCAGTAACGAAAGCAGAGACTTTGTGAGTGACAGTATTTTGCTAGTGCACATCTAACTACAGGGAAGAGAGTCAATGGCTGAAGTGAGCTGACTGCTTACCCCATGGTGGATGCTGTGATGGGTGTAAGCAAAATATGACTAACACTTGAATGGACTGATGAAACAAAAGAGTACCTATGCATAGATGGATGTATTTTCATTTATTTATTTTTTGGGGGAAAGCATAAGGCTGGTGGGATAATTAAAACTGTCCGTGGGGGAAAAAATAAAAACTTGCAACAAAACTTAAAATTATATAATTAGGAAAAATATTCACTAATTCGCTCTCCTCCCTCCCTGGCTACGGGGTCTTGGGGGTACAGTTGGATGCCAAAGAATTAAACTTGTCATGAAGATGATATCATCATTCACTTAGGGATCGAATCCTCAACACATGAAATTATTGGCCCACAATTTCATACGATGGTGCCTATGAACAATTGGTTACGTTGTCTACCCCAAAAGTCTTCGACCAGATATTCCATATTCCTGTATGTACACACATCTTTCTTTGCAGCTCAATTCACCTTGTGATCACTGGAACACCTTTGCCTCACGAAGGTGTGTCGATTTTTTTTCTGCACTCTTCAAATATATACCTTTTCTATATTACAAAGATTGCCACGATGTTTTCAATTATGTAATAATCCTTTTTGATCTCTCAGAATGTTTGCTGATTACGCCATTGTAAGCCTTGCGGTAAGTTTTTGTATGTATGCTCCTTTATATAACATTGTTTAATAGGCAGCTCTTGTTACACTTACACACTAAGCTGTCTTTAGGCCAGATCCAACAAGTAATAAAATAGAAATCAAACAAAATTTAACATTAGCACCATTCATTTAAAGCTTTGTTTCAATGCACACAAGATAGGCTCCAGCAGTGGACTGCTCAGACAGAGCAAATGCACCCTGGCCTCTACCAGTGCTTAATTTGTGCTTCTTGTTCGACTTCAGAACTGCCCTTCAAATTCTCCTGTTCTTCCATCTGAATGCTAGCAATGCACAGCTCCATGGCCTCTCAGACTCCACATTGCGCCTCCCCCCTCCTACTTAGGGCATCATTGATGCTGCAGCAGGCCTCATTAAGATTCTCAAGAAATATGACCACATTACCCCATCATGATGGAACTCCACTGGCTCACCTTACCAGCCTGCACAACCTTCACAGCCGTCGACACCGGCATCCCTGCTTGCCTGGCAAAAGCGCAAAAAAGAAAACACAAGGCAGCAAGCCTTCCCCATCTATGGACCTAGGTTTTGGAGGATTTTCACATATCCATCAGGATTGCCCCACCTCCGCTACAATTGAGGAAAGAGTTCAAGACTCACCTCTGCATTACATCATGATGCAGTAACGGTGCCCAAAGCAGCTACCCTTCCAATCACATGTTGACTCTTGCCTTTCTCACTATACAGTGTTACAGATGTGTTCAGCTAAATTCATACTACATAAATACCAATACATACATGCATATTTATCATGAATTACACAGCGTCCATGAAGTGGACGGCAAGAACTTGAGTTGTGAGAAGCTTAGTGTGATCAATTTGTTTGTTCTGCACCCATGAAACGCGGCAACCATACACCCACAAGAGATGTAACTGCTGTTGGCCTTACATGGTTTCCAGTGCACTAATCTAAGAGGAACTGTATAATACCAGAAAACAATGTGCACTATTGAAAGCAAAAAGAATGTGCCTGGCCTTATGATACAGACCACATTGGCCTATGCCACCAAATTCACAAAGGAGAACGCTGTGACTCTGCCTAGGAGGAGCACTAAAAACAGCATTCTATGTCCAACTTTAGTCACATTCTTTCTTTGTACACCCCTGACACTTGTGTTTGTGAAGGGCTAATCGGTTACCAGAGGTAGCCGCTTGGAGCTGATCGAGGTTGACTCAACAGGTTCCTCCTCAATGTAGAAAGGCCACATCTCGGAGCTCTGCTTCTATGGCACATCTTAACAGATGACAGATCTAGCCTGATGGAGCTGGAGCAGGACCAGTCAGAGCCCAATACAAGTGCATTTTTGAGAAACTGCTAAGTATTAGGATTTCCTTTGCTCCAGACCTGTCCTTCCCTGACTTATCACCCAATTGAATAAACTCCCAAAGAAAAAACCTCCTTCTATACCCAGAGCAATGACAACATAACAGAATAATCTCCAGCTTGTTGATCGGGCTTGCAATTAACCTTCATCATTTAAATACACTGAGCTCTTTTTAAATGCCAATACAAGATCTCTTCCGTGCAGAAGACAGTGTCATGTGTGCGCTATCCTGCAGCCTCCGGTTGACCTATATTCCAGTCCACTAATGCGTGGCAAGAGAGAGGATCCCCAGGTATCTGAACATGTGCCCACGTTAAAGACGTCCGTGTAGAGGTGGAGAGCTCTGCGTGCCAGACGAGAGGGCAGGAGAGGATGAGGAAGTACACAGATACTCCGCATGGTAAAAGCCACGCACCAGGAGGCAGACATCCCCATCCGGAGCAGCAGATGTTACTCAGCGTAATTTGGTAAGTTTTTAAATAGATCATCAGGGTGACATGCAGCCAGTGCTTGGTATGTCACAGACCAGCTATTATCCAGACGGCAAAATCAAGATAAACATGGTGTCCCTATTTGTTAAGCGGTAACTGTATTTGACGGCAGCTCTTTACATAGGAAAAAGGTACTTTAGATGCTTTCTCCTAGTTGTCCTTCCAGATGCCTAGAAAAGAGCGTGTTTTGATTCACATAGTATGAGCAGTCAGCGCGTTGTGGGAGTATGCAGGCCATCGCAGTTGGAGAGCTTCAGATGTGCTTTCCTCGCCTCCCATTCCCAATCTTGGAACTGAGGGTAACACTGCCTCCCCGGGTTCCAGTGTCTGGGTGAAATAGAGACTGTGCAAGTTGCTCAAAGTCGTCGTCGGAAAATCAAACGTTTGTCTTCTTTAGCAGGCGTAGATGATGCAGTACCAATTTTCCAGATGCCATCTTAGTTTGTCTATAACGACCCCTAGCTACTTTGTTTCTGATCTATGTTCATGTATAAATCCCAGTGATATCGCAGATTCTAGCTATTTCTGGATGCTGTAGGTATTCCCTATTTTACAGCAGTGATGACTGTATTTTTCTAGGTTTAGCATTTATATAAATTAAGCCACCGAATGCTCTAGCATGTCTAAAAGGATTTTAACTTTTTTAATGCCACCCATCAACACGTTTGTGTTCAAATAGTTTTCAGCTGCATTATTTCAAATATTACGTCAAAATACGTTATCACCGTAGAATTTTTTGCCACCAATGTTGTAATATTCGGTGAAATGTTCAAGATTAACGTGAAGAGTCCAAAGGTTACCCAGTTTTTCATAGTGAAATTGGTGCGCCCCAGTAACCATCTGATGTTGGCCTCCTTTAAAAATCACCCGTTTATGGGCAAATGCACTTCAGCAAGGACTATTGAGAAGAAAGGGTAGAAAATATGGATTAGTGTGTTTGGAGTTGGCAGTTGAAGGCCACAGACGGTTGTATGATGGAAGAACACATGCGCCAACCACGGATGCCTGGACAACACGATCGGAACAACGACTGCGTTGTTACCACGAATGCCTTTACCACACATGCCTTTACAGCGATTTCTCGTTGTAAAGGCATGCCTAGTAAAGGCATGTGTGGAACGGCATGTTTGGTTGTAGCATGCCACCTCTGCCCTAAAAAACACAACTACCCTGAACCTCCCACCCCCCTAAAAACACTACTTGACCCACCAACCCCGGCCCCTAAAAAAAAAAATACCCCAACACCCCCAACCAACCTGAGCCCTAAAACCTTCCCCACTCCTCACCCGCCCTAAAAACAACGCCCCCCCACCCGCCCTAAAATCAAAACTACTCCGACCCCCATCCCACCCCTAATAAAAAACCTATCCTGACCCCCCCACCCCTAAAACAAAAATAGCCCAACCCCCACACCTGAAAACAAAACTAAACCGACCCCCAACCCTAAAAACAAAACTACCCTGACCCTCCCACCCCCGCAAACAAAACTGCCCCAACCCCTGCCCCTAAAAAGAAAACTACCCCGATACCCCCACCCACCCTGAGCCCTAAAACCCCTCACCCGCCCTAAAAACAGACCACACTCCCACAAATAAAACTACCCCCACCCCTGCCCCTAGCGAAACTACCCCGCACCTCCACCCCTGAAAACTAAATTATCCCAACCGCCACTCCTAAATACCAAACTACCCCACCCCCACCCCTGCTGTAAAAACAAACTACCCCCAACACCCCACCGCTGCCCTAAAAAAACAACCTGCCTTGACCCCTCACCCCTAAAAACAACTACCCCAATACCCCCTACCCACCCTGAACCCTAAAACCTATCCCGACTCACACCCAAAAATAAAACTACCCCGCCCCCTAAAAACAAAATTACCCCGACCCTGCCACCCCGCCTTAAAATCAAACTACCCGACCCCCCGCCTATAAAAACTAAATTACCCCCACCCCTTGAAGAAAAAAAATAACCCAACCGCAGTGCTTACTTTGTGCTTGTTGCTTCTGGTGCAGAGCACCGGCTCTTATTTTTGAGGGCTGGTGCTTATTTTGTTGCCTCAAGTATTTACTGCAAGCAAAAGACACATATAGGAAAGACGGAGAAAGAGAAAAACGAAAAACCGTCAAAATGGGAGAAAGAAGAAAGCTGCAAGAGTGAGCTGAGGGGGCAGGGAGTGTCTGTTGATGGATTAAAGAGGCCCGAGATGGCTTTAGGATTACGCTGCCACAGTATTCCGTGTTTGCACATTTAATTGCAGCAGACGCGTGTTTGAGAGGAGGACTTTGGGCACCGGCACGTTTATATTTACATAGTAAGGACTGCCCGACTTCCCCCACCCCTAAAGACTACGCCCCAACCCAGCCCCACTTACCTGACCGCGTCCTCTCCCGATGCACTCTCCTTTGGCAGAGAAAAAGGGAGTCGTTAAGGCCAGCATGGTTCTGCTTGCGGTAACAACATAATCGTTGTTCCGGAGTCGTTATTCCTGCAAAGGCAATGTTGGGACGACACAGGGGTTTCAACACTTTCCTCACCAATCTATGCAGGCTGATGGAAGACAGTGGTTCCATCATAGATCATCTTTAAGGGAAAGCTTGATACTGTGAGCATGCAAGCAGCAGCTAAACAATTAGTGATCATGGCTAATCGTAGAGACTGCCACTGTGTTCTTCATTCCGTGTGCTTTCCTTGTCTACTTGTTTGGAGGCTGAAGCATAAGTGCCTGGATGGGAGAGTGAGTGGTTGACAAAAAGTGTTTAATTTCATGTGTGATGCTCCTGAAGGTACTGGAGTGATGAAAGATGCCACGCATAAATCTGCTTGACTTGAGAACATGGTGAAGAGACAAAGTGCATTCATTCTTTCTTACTAATCAAATGTGTTCTATTTAATCTATTAAATAACAGGTTTGGACACTACTAGTGGACGATCCTGAAGCGCAGGCTCACTCTGGGCAGTGTTCATGGGCCATGTGCCCTCTGAGAGTTTGGTGGTTGACATATGTGGACTGCCCACTCAATAGTATATAAATGTGAGATTTACTAGCAGAAATTGACTTCCTTCTAGATGCAAACACATTGAGCCACAGTCTATAGGATGCACTTCACCTAAAACTTAATAAGGATTAATCCCAGAATTTGCCTAATTTTACAAACACTGGCCAAAAATAAAGCATGTGTCTGGCAGCCCATCGCGCCCATTGCCAACTGTGGATAAGCTGTTTAATAGCGTTGATAAATATGGATTAGGCACTGCACTATACCACAGAAGAAATAAAAAACCTCTAACATAGGAACTAGTTAATGTGAGGTTTGACCTAGATGGAGTTGTTAAAGCCACTTAGAGGAACTAACCTGAAACATACTAAACATCACAGCAGGCCCACTAGGAGAAACAGAAGAATGGTGGAGTATATGTGATGAGGTACAGTAGGAATATCGCTATGCACCATGGCTATTTGCAAACATTTTCCCAAGAGTAAGAAAGTATGGTCTGTGTCATGACTGAGGGCCACATTCATGGGTGTAGGGGAAGAGAAGCTTGGGCGTAGGGGAAGTGTAGCATGTCAGTGGACATTAAGTTGTGAAGTTATTTTAAGAGTTAATTCATATCCTTCCTATGACTTTTAACCCTTAAATGTTGTTGTGTGGTAAACGTGGGTGAGCCACAGAAGGCTCAAGCCAGGTGGCTGGCTCAGCTCAAGGCTCTCGTGGATCATCAAGCCCAAAATTAATTGAGCCTGCATATGGCTTCTGTCTGCCACCCAAGCTCTTACCTCCTGCACTAAAAATTAAAAACAATGCATTAACTTCTAATGCAAAATATGAGAAAGAGATACCAATCTAGTGGCTGAATGGCAGAATTCAAAATCAGAAAACCATGGACTAATCCTGGTTTCCATTCCTGATCAAATTGGTTGACCATAGGGAATTTTTTTTATTTCACTTTGTCTACTTCCCCATCATTATTATAATTGAGAGCACAGTGGAATACATGAATTCAAGATGTTGGTGGAACCAACCCTCCTTTGTTTGTTTTAATAATCTATAATGCTGTTGGATGTATATCAACACCTTAAGCCACTCACAGGGTGCACGTGACAACTGACCTGCCTCTTGGTTCACTAAAGGCATGAATGTTTTAAGCTCACCTTTGAAAACTATCACTCTTAGTAAATGTCTCTCAATGCAGTCATTTATTCTGATGTACTAGGGTGAACCGCTTCTGCGTATGAATGAAACACACTTCTTTACATTTATAAAGAGGGTCTATCATGGTATTACATGTTGGCTGCACAATGTATTTAAAAATGAAAGTGCTGCTAAAGGTAAGTGGTGCCGGCCATCTTTGCTCCTTTTCCTTTATTTTAATTGAAGTGTAAACTCGTGCTTGCCCGTTTCACATCTTTCTGAAGGCTAGTGCTCATTCAAGCGCACAGAAGCACAGTGCTGCTGTTCACCAGGGGGCGCATGGAAAGGTCAGGAGGGCTGCGAGTGCCCCAGGTCTCCCTGCTGTGTACCTACTGATAAGATGCTTTGTGAAGTGTCGCATCCAGTCAGAGGTCACACCTCCGGAAATGCCAAGTCCGATCAGCCACTGTCCAGAGACAGGAAACCAAGGCAGTGCACGGCTTCAATCCTAATGTTTGTGGGGCGAGAAATGAATTCACCGATGCGTACGTTGGAGGCAAAGAGGGCAGGGGACATGTGATACAGGCATTCAAATGCACAGTGAGAGTAAACTGCGCACGGTTCAAGCAGTTTTTAGAAAAATACTACTGCAGGAGTCAGGACCATATTTACACCGGCGCGTGCCAGGTTAGGAGCTGGATTAGAACCTCTATCACTAGGAGTCCAGGAGGCAGCCAGAGCCTCTCCTCATTCCTACCAAGTTCTCAAGTGTTGTCCACTAAACACGTAGCCAGTAGGCATTGCTTTACGTAGAGCATAGGTCGTGGCACTATAATAAAGTACAGATATTCAGCCATAAACACAACTAACACATTACTGCATATAACAAAGTACCCACAGCTCTGACACCTCAAAATTTAGAAAAACACATGGCATACTAGGCAGGGCAAAGCAAGCTGGTGTGTGTGGCCACTGTACCTCTCACTGTCCCTTTGTGAACTCTGGGTCTTCAAGCCCGAGCCCTATAACACCTCTGCGTGCCGACTGCACACCGGCTAACCAACATGCTCCCCTTCCTGGAACTTTGGGTGTAGTGTTCACCGTGAAGTTACCCAATCACAGTATCCTACCTCCGGTGGACGGGGACCTTGCCCTGCTTAGTCTGAGGAGCCCTGTAGTCATTCTACGTGCATGCCACTTCTGAGTCAAACTCCTTCAGTAACATGCATGACCCACATATATTCATTCCAGACCACCATATGCTTTCTTTCCATCATCCGACGCAGAGTGTGGCCATAAGGGACCAGCATATGCATCTCCTAGGACTGTCTTCCTACTAAACGTGGAATCTCACAAGGACACGCTCCTCTAGTATTTGTAGAGCTGCTTCCACACTGTCATCCATGCCAGATTCTCAAATAAATAAATAAAATAAGATACGGTAAGGAAGGCGTGCAGACTCTTGCTATCCCAGGAAGCAGCACCACCATAGTGGTAAATAATACCCAGCAGCCGCCTTGGTATTAAGATGCAGAATTAGCATGGATGATGCGTGGCAGTACTGCCCGCTAACTCGTGTCTTAAGTTGAGAATCAGGAACATTCGCAGCAGTACATCTCACAAGCTAGCTAACCTAACAAATTTTCTCACTAGTAATCTTTTTGTAGGAGAATCAAAAAGCTGTTCTTGAAACTGCGTCTCACTCACTCCCCCAGTCACAAGATGGTCATGCAACAGCCATTAAGGGGCCGGATGGTGAAAGTGGGGGAGTAGAGCTGGAAAGTGGTGGTGGATAATTGTGACTAAAAGATTCAACATGGACCATCTCCTAAACACTGGGAAATGATAAGAATATTAAAGCGAGAAGAACAAATGGGAGAGGAAGACAGCTATTTTGAACAGGACTGCGTTGCAGCTAGAAATGACAAGGATGCAGGATGGGCGAGGAAGAAGAGCAAAGCACATGGCTGTAATGCAACAGATTCCAATCTGCTTACATCTACATTTCTCGCTTTACTCCGCTTGCCAGCACTCCTCAGAGGCGACGTGATAAGAGCGGGCATTTGACAGGGCCCATGGAAGATCAAACGAGCGAAAATAGCTGCAAAGCTCATTATGCAAACACCAGAAACATGTATGTGTTTCAGCCACGCTCTGTTTCTCGTTTTCTCATAATGTGATGCACAGCAAATCACATTCCTCCAGGAAAAAACTAGAGAGAGCTTAAAAACTCATCGCCAGACTAGGCCAGCGGTTCTTAACCATGTGATTTCTGTGGACCCCCACTGAATCATTACTGGAATCAGGGGACCCCCACTGAGTCATTATCAGAAGCCAGTGACCTCCAGCCCCTGCAATTTCTTTGATTTCAAACACATAACAATACATGGAAATATAGAAACAAGTATATGCAAACAAATGCTCAAACACTGAAATATGTTGTTTAATTCACAATGAAATATTTAAAAATGTCTTCAGAGTTTTAATGTTGCTTCTTTGTTTTATGTTATGAATTTCAATGTATTTATTTTTTTGTTTAGACTTGGTTTATTAGAAAAGTAACAAGTTTCATCATATTATGCAATCAAACCAATGGGATAAGTAGAATTTCTGTTTATTAATTTTAATACTATTTAATTTTGTAAAACAGTTTCGGAACACCTGGCTAGGCCTTGCGGACCCCCATTGGTCTTTGTAAGGCAGGCTAAGAATCCCTGGTCTAGGCAATATCAGATTTGTGTTCACAAACTGGTGTCTCATTCATTGGGTGGTTGAAGCACCACTTGGCCACAAGTAAACCAGGGGCTGTATTATGTAAAATGTTGTACAGTCCCTGGCTGCACCCTCATTTGGAGTGCTTAGTATAGACTGGGAGAGAGAACCATATTGTGTAAAAACCGTGCTGTCCCCAGTGCAGGTGAAAACTTGTCCCTGCAAATGAAACAGCGCAGACATCCCCCGTGGTTGAAAAAATCACTCCGTTATTCAATGTCCAGGATCTGGCGACACTTTGATGAGAAGGTGGGGATCTCATGCAGACGGGCGCAGTGTGAGATTGCACCTGGCAACAGATGATTGCATGAGGGCTCATCGCACATGTGTGTCTCCTAGGGCACACCATCAGGGAGTGCACCAACTCTGAGCTACTTCCTAAGGAGCAAACACAATTAGTGCGAATCCCGACAGCCTGTATGTCTTCACGCCCACTTCTGTAAGATGGCAATATGGTACAGATGCAGCAGTAAAATTGTTCCCTCATTTGCACAATCAAATGAGGGAACGCCACCACCTTAAGATGGCACAGGTGAACAGAGGTGCTACCCAGATGCGGTCCATATAATGGGGGAAGGAGAGTACAAGTGTCTGTGACCCTTTCTGTAGTACCCTAGTGTGCAAAATAAGGAACATGCGGAGCTGAACCCCTGGGCACTTTCAATAATATGGCCACTGTGAACTCTTCCTCTGCTCCAATTGTCTGAAAAATAGCTCTCATGTGGACTGTGTCCAATCAACATCCATTCCTATCTGGGTCCATGTTACATTACATTAATTTGGTGTGCAACCAAAATTTATGGATGGCACAGACACTTTAAGTACGCTCAAGTACAGACTGTGACTGTGTATCAAATTACAAAGAATGTGATTATTGAGTGTAGGTACAAGCTCAAGCCTGCACTGGGGAAAGTGCATTAGTGAAATGTAGAGTTGGCCGGTTTGACACCATTACCCTGAATTTCATTGTGGACAGGAAAGCCCTCTACCCCCCTCAAAGGACACCACTGGGATGGCATTGTGTTCCACTTGGTGTGTGATGATGCACAGTCAGTGTTCTCCAATGAGTCCGTATGAACCCGTGAAGCATCGGTAAGATGGAGCAGGTGCAGCATTAAAGGTGTTCCCTCACTTTGAATGAGGTCACGTCTACCTTCAAATAAGGAAACAACCTATTGACCTTGTACAGGTGCAAAATGTGTGACCTTGAAATTGATATTACAGAAGGCGTCACACAAGCATCTGTGCCCCATTCTGCAATTCAGACGTGTCCCAAAGACCAGCTTCTATCCATCTCTCCGGGGGATTCGTAGAGCACAACAGCTACTCAACGAGTGTCCTGGCGCTATTTGTAAGAGTTGATCCAGAGTGTCCTGGATTTAGAATGTAAAAAGCCTTGTTTTAAAAAGGCGTTTGAAGACCAAAATGTCCACTGTGGTGCACAGCTGCTGTGGGAGGGAGTTCCGCTCTTTAGCAGCCCGGTAGGAATGAAAGCTGACACCCCACTTTTTCCTTCTAAATTTTGGGAATCACCACCAACAGGGAACTAGAGGAACGGGGAGGTCTGGGTGAGTGGTAGGGGATGATCTTTTTAGACATGTATTGAGAGCCGGAGTTTTAGAAAGCTCTTTGTGTAATTACACCGAGTTTTAATCTCAATTATTACTAAAGACCTGTGCAGACTAAAGGAGACATAAAAGACAGTGTTATACTTCCATGCTCTAAAACCACATTCTTTTTGAGGGCCGGGCCCTGCCACATACTAAACTCAGCCACTAACTCCAACCACCGAGTTACGTTTCCAACATCATCAAAACGTGATTGTAAACGCGGGGCTAGACTGCAGACGTCTTCACAAATAGGTGCCATGATTAACCCTGACTGGTGTTTTTCTCGAAACTGTACTGGAAGGTGTTTGCATAACCAACCTTGCCCATGATTAAGGCGCCCTCCATAGCAGTCGCGTCCACTGGCAGTTCTGAAAAGGCTCCCCTTGAGTTGAGGTGAAGGCTCCTTTAGTCATGGCACCATCCACACTTCATACAATCACCATCAAGCTACCTGGCTTTCCTCTAAGAATAGGGCCCTCTGCAGTCATTTAACCTTAGTCTTTAAATCGGTTTACCAAGTAACCTTGCTCACATTATCGAGATCCATCCGCTCAGGCAATATAATGGCAGCCAATCAGCACCTCCTTTCACCCTGAAACCACTGGTGCACCAGCCAGATTCCTGCCTTTCCACTTTCTTGGGCCTACACACTGGAGAGCTTTCTCACTAAACATCGCAGCCAACCTAACTACACCAATGTAAAACAGCACTCACCTTCTGAAACTTGAATGTTATAGAAATTAGCTATTCCCACAAAAAGCCCAACCATTGTAAATGTGTCAATATACCTCACGGTAGGAGGCCTCTGCCCATTTGGTTGGCCTACAACATATGCTTTGCACTTTACAATATTTTGATTCATGTCTTCTCTTGACGTAGGGGTTTTTATTTAAAAAAATATATATATTTAACTAATGCCATGTATACCACATTGATTTGTTGTAATTCCACTCAATTCATCTATTGTTCTATGTACCGAAATAAAAAAATGCCTTCTGCACGACATGTAATACAATGTTACCTGCTGCTCCTGGTTAAATACATATTACTTTCAAAATGTCCTGCGTGTCCGGTTTTAACTGTGGTGTTATCCCCCTGCAGCTAAAGGTGGCCAATGGCTTTTATTTACAGAGGAATTTAAAAGCACTGCAAGATGGAAGACCACAGCTGTTTTGCTCAAGCGCTCCATCCCGCCATTAATTGCTTCTTTTCTCCAGAGTTGCCTGTATTTTGATTCTGTGGCTATGCAAATGGTTTCTCCTCTTATAGGGAACTCCTGGACAATGAACCTAGAGCTCCCCAAGGGACACCCTTGGTGCTCTTTGAAATACGAGACATATGGACACCTGGGGCTCTTTCGAAGGGGGTACTCCTCTGACCTCCATGATGGTGAGCTCAATTTGGGGCCGAATATACATTTACGGGGGTTACACTTTGGGAGTTGCCTTCCGGGCTCCCTGTAAAGATCCACAGACCTCCTTCCAGTATTTGGGACTAACATTTACACAAAGAGTGATTCTGAACAACATAATGATGGAGTAAGTTGTGGTTAAAGTATGATTAGAAGCACTACTGGGCCCTCCTTTTTGCTTTCCCCAGAAGATAATCGCAGACAACAACAACCCTGTGCGTGACACAGTTTCTACATCTTCATTTTAATTTCATTGTATTCATATGGTGCTTACTGCAAGCAAAATGTAGAGGATGTTACCAGGCATTATAAAAATGGTACATAACCTAAGGACATGACAAGTTTGCACAGAGAGTGAATTAGCTCTGCCAGCAAATGGAGGCTGAACACTGCCAAAAGAAAAACTGTGGGGGTCACACCCATCTCCAACAACCACTACTTTAATCAAGGGAGCTTTCTGGTCTGCAAACAGAAAAATCCTGCCGACGCTGTGTCACCTGGAAAAATATAGATGGTAGCATGTGGTCAGGTAACTCCATTGCATGCTGCAAGCAGGATAACTTCCATGCAAAATCTCTCCCTCCTCACAGTGGGAAATGAATGCAAAGCCAGCACTCTCAAATAACTTGCACCAAACAACTGAGCAGTGCAGTTATTCTGTTTGGCAGCGGGCTACTGCCCAACCACCCGAAACTGAGACTATAAACTTAGAACTGATACAGCACTTTGAAGACTTCGCCTCGACAAGACCAGTGTGGTGCTGTGGTGCCGTCCTGGATGACTGAAGCAGTGTGATGATGCCTGTTCCCTCAAGGCTCGGACTAAACCAACAGCCCCTCCAATGTTGTGCTACTTCTGCTCCCAGCAAGTCACGTGACCCAGCATGTCTGACTTCAGAATGCCTACAAATCATTCCTACCCATAACGAGGGACAGAAGATGAACAGCTTTCACGGTCAAGTGCACCTCAGCCTACACCAAGGTGGCGTCTCCGCCTGGTGCACTTGCTCCTCTGCACCAGTGCTGGCTTTACAACTGAGGGGGTTTCTCCTTTTAATGCCCACTGTACTCCGTGTGGTGTGGCCTAAGCGTGCACCCATCACCAGCTTCTTCTGCAGAGGTGCCAAAAGAAGAGGCTCTGAGCCACACTTCGGAGGTCCCACTGACCTTGCATGGCTGTGCAGTTGTGGAGCACCTTGTTGGCCTACAATGATTCCCGATCCCAAGCTAGATGACTGATCTGGATGTTTGTGTGTCCTAGCCTAGTATGGGCCCACATGATTAATGCATCCGGGAACTCAGAGTTCATCGGGCTCCCCATCATTTCCAAGACAAACTACTTTGGTGACCAAACCCACTCACCCCCTGCAACTAGGTTAAACCTGAAGCCTTCTCTATCGCTTTCTGAATGAATTACACTGACTATTACCTTGTGAGATGTCTTGGATCCCATGATTAGCTCTAAATATAAGCACTGTTGTCTGATCCTTTATTTTCTAGCACATAAAGTATTTTTGACTTCTTGGGATCTTCATGCTTCCAGTGTGTGAAAAAGTGCTGGGTTTCCCATCAGCCCTGTTAGTCGAAGACATTAATATTCCTCAACCCTCGATAACGAACGTACTGAAATTTCTTTTTTCCCCAGAAGCATTAATTTTCCACCAATTTCTGGCTGGGCGCCCATTCTGAGCAAACTGCTGACTAAAATTGTAAGGAAGTCTTTGTACACTTGATTATGAATTAGTCCTTTCCCTAAGCCCATCTCGGTTGTCCAACGAAATATATCAATGACTTCTGAACCTGCTCACTGTGAGATCTTATATAAACTGAATATTTGTGCATGAAAGTAATCATGATAGCAATCTTCTCTGTGGGGGGAATACATAAACCCCCTAAAACCTAAGTTGCTTTATATTATCAGGTCCATACCTCAAAAACAAAGAAACTAAAACTATTGAGACAAAGAATGTAATCATTTTGCGACATGGACTCGAAGTTTCTTTTTTTCAATTATTCTGCTAAGGGTGCATGCATTTGATGGATTATAATAGTGAAGTCAGTCGAAATGTTCTCTAACAGTTACCTTTTATATAGTGGAGACTACCCTTGGTCATATACTATTGCCCGTTTATATTAGTATAATGTGACTATGATGTGACACTCATTGACTGCTTTACTATAAAAGGCACTACCCATATGAGAAGACTGTACCTATGTACTGCCTTGTCTGTTGATAACCAGTGTATACTGTCTATACATTGTCTGACTGATATGTTTTTAAAGTGCATGCATGTGACATGTCTTGAATATTTCTCAAAAGGTGAGTTTGAAAAACATTTTCCTGTCAAAGTTACATTTTTCTAAGGGCTCCTCCATCTGAGCAAAATATGGCGCCTGTGTCACACCTGTGTTCTCATTCAGACATTAATTATCCCCATCACTAGTTTGCACTGCATGTGAATGCACAGGTGTCGCAGGCACGGTCTAAAATCACTGATAGGAGATGTCGTTGTTTTGTTCAATCTATTCTTGATCCATAAATCATCCCCTTTTTAATCAATCTAGCACCCCTATCAGGGACAATCCTCTTGCGAAACAACATTGTCTGCTGGAACGAATGAATTCACTGTGGTACATATCGTAAATTTCAATTTCAGGAGATCACGAGCTGTTAACCTTCGCCTACGTAGCAGCAAACTCATTTGCCACAATCTCAGCCTGGTAATTTGTCTGTCTCCTAGGAAGAACCTTTGTCTCAATGTCACTTGAAACTGTCTCCTCGCCTCTTTTTCGTTTCCTTAGTAAATGTAGGTAAAGACCTCTTTTGAGCCAAATTAACAACACTGGTGCTGTCACGTGCTCGGGTGCTCAACTATTTAGTCGACTCTCTGATGCTTCAAGTAGATCTCTTGCAGATGACTATGGACACTTCACCTTCCCATAAATGGTGAACTGAAAAAAATAATGGGTTCTCCAACCCCTACAGAAGGTGGTGAGTGCCACCTGAGTCCCATATCTCACAGATACTCATAGCCTTGTGCATAAAGCCCTTTGAGGGGTACAGCCGGTCTCTGCCACATGGACCCGAGTAAACCCCTGCTTCCTCCCAGGACATGTGGCCGACAACTGTAAAGCGTCAACATCAACTACACACTCGGAGCTTGGTCTTTACTGATGTTCTACAGTGTCCTGACAACTTTCCTCCTTCCAGAGGTCTTGGTAGAGTCTTCCTGTCCCTACCGACGCCAAGGTGGTGCGATGAAGGGAAACTGGCAAGAATCTTCATGCCACCTGCATCTAAATGATGCGCCATGTTCTAGGGCTAAAGGGGGTGGGGGGCAAAGTTGCAGGAGTGCTTGTAAAACTGGACCGTAAGCTAACAGAATGTGTGAAAATGTAATATTAGCCTCATACGGAGCAAGGCTGCCCTTTGTTGGAAGGATTCTTCCCAAGGGAAGTCATGTTTTTTTTTTTTTTTAAAGGATTGACAAAGCCCAAACTTTGGAGTATTCTATAGTTGAAGACTTATCACACATGTATGTAACCACACTGAACATGTCTTTTTAAGAACATTATTTTTGCATTTATGACAGTGGTTGTCAACACTGTGAGAGGAAACAAACAAAAACGAAATAAAACAGCCATTGGAACAATGTCACAGGCGCATGAAACATGTACATATAATGCAAATCAGGGACTCATTATGAAGATATCCCCAAGATACCCCCAATTCTTCTTCACATGTGTAAATGGTGGTAAAAATACACAGGATCCGGAATTGTCAACAAGAAACTCAAACAGTCAATGTAAGTGGAGTCGTGTGTTTCCATCATTGCCCAGTTCCTCCTCTTCGGGGGAGGAGGCCGAGTGAGAAACCCCAGGATCTGTGAACTTGGTGAGGATACCCCCCCCCCCACCACCACACCTCCAGATCCTCTTCAACTCGATCGTTTCACTTACAACGCCTCAGGCGGATCTCCTCAGCCAGTGCCCATTCAGCCACATCCACCACCCCCCTTGACGCATCCAGGTGATTGCAACCCGGCTTTTTGCCAGAATCAGCAAGCACACAAGAAAAAGTGTGACTTGAGGAGCAGCAGTATGTGCTCCTTGCAGAAAGCACAATCTGGGTAGCAGAAGGCAGACTGCCTCCGTTCACAACTCACACGCTAGAATCTTAGTTCGCATCAAAGGAACTACTTCAACACACATTAGGGAGCTTCCCTCATCTACAGATACGACGCAGCCTAGAAAGTAAGAAGGAAGGTTTGCTTTACTCAAGAAGGTATAGAATATGTGCTGCAGCACTGCAAGCATTCATTAATTCAGAATATCTGTATCAGGGCAACAGCAGTGCAAGCTTCCTTCATACACTGCTTGTACATAGAGCCTGTGGAGAGGCAGCGCAAGCCTCTTTCATTCACTGCTGGAACGTAGAGCCCGTGCAGAGGCAGTGCAATCTTCCTTCATACACTGCTGGTACAGAGAGCCCGTGCAGAGGCAGTGCAAGCTTCCTTAATACACTGCTGGTATGTACAGCCCGTGCAGAGGGAGTGCAAGCTTCCTTCATACACTGCTGGTATGTACAGCCCGTGCAGAGGGAGTGCAAGCTTCCTTCATACACTGCTTGTACATAGAGCCTGTGGAGAGGCAGTGCAAGCTTCCTTCATACACTGCTGGTATGTAGAGCCTGTGCAGAGGCAGTGCAATCTTCCTTCATACACTGCTGGTATGTACAGCCCGTGCAGAGGGAGTGCAAGCTTCCTTCATACACTGCTGGTATGTAGAGCCCGTGCAGAGGCAGTGCAATCTTCCTTCATACACTGCTGGTATGTACAGCCCGTGCAGAGGGAGTGCAAGCTTCCTTCATAAACTGCTGGTATGTACAGCCCGTGCAGAGGGAGTGCAAGCTTCCTTCATACACTGCTTGTACATAGAGCCTGTGGAGAGGCAGCGCAAGCTTCCTTCATACACTGCTGGAACGTAGAGCCCGTGCAGAGGCAGTGCAATCTTCCTTCATACACTGCTGGTACAGAGAGCCCGTGCAGAGGCAGTGCAAGCTTCCTTCATACACTGCTGGTACATACAGCACATGCAGAGGGAGTGCAAGCTTCCTTCATACACTGCTGGTATGTACAGCCCGTGCAGAGGGAGTGCAAGCTTCCTTCATACACTGCTTGTATGTACAGCCCGTGCAGAGGCAGTGCAATCTTCCTTCATACACTGCTGGTATGTACAGCCCGTGCAGAGAGAGTGAAAGCTTCCTTCATACACTGCTGGTATGTACAGCCCGTGCAGAGGGAGTGCAAGCTTCCTTCATACACTGCTTGTACATAGAGCCTGTGGAGAGGCAGCGCAAGCTTCCTTCATACACTGCTGGAACGTAGAGCCCGTGCAGAGGCAGTGCAATCTTCCTTCATACACTGCTGGTACAGAGAGCCCGTGCAGAGGCAGTGCAAGCTTCCTTAATACACTGCTGGTACGTACAGCCCATGCAGAGGCAGTGCAATCTTCCTTCATACACTGCTGGTATGTACAGCCCGTGCAGAGGGAGTGCAAGCTTACTTCATACACTGCTGGTATGTACAGCCCGTGCAGAGGCAGTGCAAGCTTCCTTAAGGCGCCGCTGGTACTGCATGCAAATGCAATGTCATTGCACGCTTCCTGCACACACAGGAAACTGGTAATAGACCCACCAGCTGCGGCCTAGCATGAATGTGCGCGTGCACGCACACACACACACACACACACACACGAACAGCAGCAGTGCAATCATCACACCCAAATGCACTGACCAAACAGTGCTACAGGAATAGCAACTTGAATTCTGAGATGCAGCATGGAAAATATGATCAGAAGTCATAACATGACAAACACGCAACAGCATCTCACGGTCAACCCAGCCAAGTGTAAACACAAGAGTGATCTAACAAAAAAAGGAAACATACATCAACCAGATTTGTGTGTGGTTTTCCTTGGAAAAAAGACAGCAGATTAGCTTCATTATATTTTTTAGTTATAAAGATATTCACTTCCCCGGGAAAAGCATAACATCACTGCTCAAGCTCGAATGCCAATCACTTTAACATATTTGCAGGCTTTGCTAGGCTAATGGGCCTGCAGTCTGACGGCCCTCACTTTCAGTGGACAGACAACCACTTCCCTACTGGGACCACAGCACTGTAAGTGTAATTTCAATGCCAGCTGACCCATCACAACAACCAGGCTAAGTTAAAGGGGGTTTTTGGGAAGGCTTGTGGGAGCATGTCTTATGGGTAGATGACACGCCAAAAGGGGCAGTTTCGACGATGCAAGATTACACTCATCTTTGGTGCTTGCCACATTGGTAAACAATGCTTCTACGAGGCTGCGTGCGCAGGAGCGCTTGCTTCACTTTGGTGCTCATGCTGATAGCGGCTCAATCACCAAACATCTCCTCATGCCCCAGGGAGCCCACGCAGGGCGGCATAGATAGTCACTCTCCCAGAAGGCCTGGTCCTTTCTATTGATACTGTTGTCCTCTTTACCACTGCGGGACAATTACCGCTTCCGGCAGACTGAAGGGGAGGCAGCACCAGAGAAACACTTGCAATGGCTGAACACACAGATCCTCCTTGCTTGGACTCCAGCAGTCAGTGCTTAATTTATAAATGAAGTGCTGGTGCCCAAAGTTATCCTCAGAAGCTCCCGGCACACTGAATACCAAGGCCGATAGTCTTAAAACCACCTTGTGCCACTTTAATTAACTGCCAGACAATCCCTACCTCTTTAGCTCACTCGTACAAGTCAGCGGCGGCTCCTCCAAAATGGTGGAGGAGCATTGCCCCACTGGCTCAGAGCCAGTAGGTGAAAAATAAAACAATATTTTATTATCGTTTTATTTTTCAGCTGCTGGCTGAGCCAGCGTGTGCAGGGAGGGCCAGGGCCAGGCCATGTGAGTTCGGAGGAGGAGTGGAGTAGCGGTGTGCACTTAAGAGCGCAAGTCAGTTTGGCTGGCCGTTCTAGGCCGGCCAAACAGACATGCACAGTTAGGTTTCTCCACCCCAGCTGTTTTGCACAGCTGGGTTAGAGAAACAGCATAGACTCATTGTGCCCGAGCGAGCGGTAAACTAGCCGACTGAGTCCAATCCCCGCACTGCTCTCATGCTTGGTAATGAGAGCAACATGGGGATTGCACGGAGAGTCTCTGAGGCTGTCCCAGGGACTGCTGGGACCAGGAAGCAGAGGAGGGCGAGGCGGCCGGCAGCACCAGGTAAGTGTTTTTATTTATTTATTTTTTTATTAATAAACACCCCCCCCACATACACTCCCCTGTGCCCCCTCCACCCGCCCCACCACTTTTAATTTGTGTCGGCCGCCACTGGTGCAAGTTTGTTCTTTCGCCCTTTGTGATGGTTTTGGCGTCTTTCTCTTCCTCCCTCCTTCCGATCTGTATGTTTTCCCACTCTTCCCCCTGGTCGATATTTGAAGTGGAAAAATTAGTGCTGGTCCCCAAAAATTAGGTACTCCTCCCCCCCCCCCATCCCACACTTGCTTGGAAGCCCACCTGAAAATTAGGAACTGGCAGCAGGTACTTAACAAGGAAAATCTATGCTGCAGGTGACTGTTGTCAGGATTGCTCTTCTGCATATCCTCTTCTGCTGAGCAACTCTTGTGGTTCAACACACTGTTTCCAACAATAGTACACCCACATTGTCGTATCTGAGATCTTTCTAAATAAGTGCCCACGTGCAAACCTACTAATGCCCTGCAGCCTTGAACCAGATAAGAAAACTAACTACAGTGGTTACAGCATTCACTGCTGAATTTGTGCTTTAAGTAGAGATTTCACATAACAGTCTAGTAGGGGCTCCTCTCGCTCTGATTTGTAGAAGGTCAACAGTACGAGTACCAATGAATTGGGTGTTGCTCTTAACATCAATGCCCACAAGCATTCCAGGCTATGGCTCAAGATATACAAGTGTGCCTATTCTCAATATCATCTCAATATCATTATTATTTAAGGACTATTACATTTAATTGCTATTTAATTTGCCACCGTAAGCTTGGATGTTGCAATTGTAATCTGCACAATGATTCAACGCTGCAGTTTGCATTTTCTTGTTAGGTCATTTAAGATGGCACCAACTCTGTGAATGATTTATTTACTCTGGAGTTTACCCATCATAAAACAAGCACTATTCATTTGCCGTCAGTGGGTTAACACATTCATTAGTCGGCACCTCTACGGCGACAGGCAACCATCCCACTGTAAAGGCAAGCCTACCTATCTGGTGGACCAGCATCGTCCTCTGACAACTATTTACACACAACAAAAAGTACTGGCTTCAGATACAATCTCATGAATGAAATACCAGTGATTGGAATAGAGCTCAGTTTTCTAGTTATTCGAGAAAAGGCTAGTTGATTGCTTACTCATATCGAATTTTTCACAAAACATTGCACCCAGGACCTTTGCTCCCCAGTGCTGTGCCATGTGGCCGGATGACCAAAAGGAGAGTCACTCAAGCGCTATGAATAATGCGTCCATCTGACACTACCGGGCTCGGCTGAGGCGCCTAATGTGTGTGGCAGCCTTCAACTCCTGCTCACTGGGGTAAGGGACTGGACGGAGGAATGCTCACTTTCAGAAAAAGGATTGGCTCAGGGACGTTTTCATGACTAAAAAAGGTTATGCTAGTTTATACCCTGCTGCAGACCTTTAATAATCAAAACGCATCGTTCATACAGAGCTCAGGACTCCGCCTTACCATGCATGCCTTGTGTTCACCATCAAATGCCTGCAAGTCAGGACTGGCACGTCCATCAGAGGGGAGGGGGCCGATACTATTTTTTTCTGTCTTTTTGATTTTTTAGATTCCAATTTCTAAACTGATTTTTCACATTTTCTTCCCATTTCATAATGTAAACTGTGTGATTTGTGCTATACTTCCACAGCCCTGTAAATAATATAACAGAAGGTGGGTGGTTACCTCTGAGTAGGCCACTCCAGGTAAAAATCTATTTTTTTAGGGCTCACTAAAGCTTCCATTCCCAGTTCTGCAAGAGATTGCTGTGCAACCGAAAGATTTCAACTGCAGATTCATTTTGCAGCTTCATACCCTCGACTTGCGTGAACCTTGAGTGTAGCATATACTGTAAATTACACATTTGGTACCTCAAATGATAACACAATTGTTCTGAATCTTCTTGGGAAGGAGCAGTGGGACCTATGAATATTAATTATTCTTTCATAGCGCTCATAGCAACAGTAATGAGTTCGTGAATGTGGGATAAGGGGAAGGGTGTAAGATGCCCTACTTACCAATTTGTGCCAGCTCAGATATTTGTGACTCATTCCCAAGGTGTGTAGTAATATCCTTTTAGTAAATGCAGACACAATGGCTTCTTCTTCAAGCATTATTACACTTATGAAATACAGTGCCCGGCTTCAAGGTTGCCAGGGATGACCCCTGGGGGTCCATTGCTGTTGGCCTGAAATCATGCCTAGGTCCTGGCTCATCATGAACTGATATTTGTCATTGGTGCTTTATTTTTATTTTTCTGAGAGCTCTTTGCCTTAAAATGGCAAACATGTGTGTCTCATGTTCCCCTTGTCTGTTATTCATTGTTTTTGGTGTCTTTTTGCTTATTACATTGTCTCTCTTTTTCAAATGTGTTTGTGAATTTTATTGTGTTGTTATTTTTACTTCTAAATTAATGGCACGGTTTGAACATCACACACATTTCTCTATGGGACTGTAATCTGCTTGTGCCATCGATAACTTGTGTTGAGAAAAGGTCTGCTGAGACTTGTGTCGAGCCACAACAAAGGTGTGTTTAATAAGCGGGCAAGGGATCCCGGTACCCAGATTCAGATCCCCCTCTATCACAGGTAGCACAATCTATCTCCATGGAAAAGTAAACAGCCTCACTTGCTGGGGAAAGTCGAGCAGCCTCTGCTTCCCACTGAATGGCCAGCAGCCTCTCTGTGCTGTGGAGAGTCCATCAGGCCCTGTGAGGCCTATGGTTGTATTAAGACAGAGCGCCATAGTCTTTACATGTATGAAGGAGTGAAATTGTCTCCCTCGGCAGAGCTGGTAGCTTGCAGGGCAAAAGGGGGATGGCGTTTCGAGTGTGAACATTCTCCTCTGTTTTAGCAGCAACAGCATTCCCAATAGTCAGCTCATTTTAAACACAGTCAATTTTTCTTTCCAAACTCGCTTGTCCGTGGGTGCCAGTTAAGCATATTTTCTTGAGAATCAAATGTGGCAACATCCGATTTATCACTTATTAAATGTCCTATTGTTGACCCCACCAGTTTCCTTGCGTGGGCACATCATTGTGATTTATGGCACATTTATTAAAACGCTTGAGCACATGCAAGAAGCAGCATATATTTACAAAGACACGTGCATGGGAGAAAATGGTATGCAACTTCGCCTCTCGCGCAGGTTAAACCACACTAACATACTTTGGCCAACAAAGCAGCCATACCTGCAATGCTCTGTCTTCTAACCGCCAGGGCTCCATCGGTGGCCTTCATCTGATTGGCTGATTTGCTGTATGGCCCCTCATCTGCGAGAAACAGAAGAAAAAGTTTTTAGACTCCTAAGATTTAAGGGAAAGTACTCATAACACGTTTTTCTTGGTGTGACAGCTGCATCTGCTTTTTGTGTGCTAAGACAATAAACGCATAATTATGAAGCCGATGCCACAAACAAGACTGTCATTAACGCATCCGCAAAACATCAAGGCACCATCAGTTTGTCGCGTTGACGCCATTACCAGGAGATGCGACTCCGGAGGACGGGGAAGTTTCCAATGAACCTTGTTTTCATCAACGCTGACAGCACTGAAAACAATTGACTAATGTGTCTAAATTTACAAGGACGGAATAGCTTCCCCATTCAGAGCCTCATAATGAGGCTCTTTGAAATCTGCATAAAACAGATTGTTAGTAATTACCCGGCCTGCAACTGATGAATAGCCCATAAGTGGGATGGCAACAGGTTTTTGCATCACTAATATTAGATGTAACGGGGAAAAGGGGGAGTATTGTTGTCTTTCATGAAAAAATATTTCTCTCGATCCAAGTACATGATGAGCACTTTAAGTTCAGTCCAACAGAGCCAGAAACTACTTTTGCTTACTCACAGTTTTTGTTGAAAAGCGACAATGAGTTTCCTTGAACACCAGGGGGCACTCTCCTTAAGGTCTACATATTATATTGTTAAATGCAGCCACATGACCTATGGTGATGCACAATGCAAGAATATCCCAGTTCCAAGATCGGACTCACAGACAATGGGCTTGATTTAAAGTCTGCCTGAGAGGGTTCTCCTTTGTAAGGCTTTACTTTGTTGGTGGCGGAGATGGAATAGTCTCTGCTGTCCACGAACGCCTCTGATGGCCCGCAGTCAGAGGTTTTGCCATTTATCCACCTACCCTATTCTGAGTGAGCGAATTAATGGCACGTTTTCACTGTCTGTCACCGGCAGTGAAAACTGCAAAATGACCCACAAGCCATGGAAGAAAACTCACCCATGGTGGTGGGGGTCATTTGTCTTTATTTAAAACAAAAATCCAGCTTTATGATTGTTTTTCAAACAAACAAATGTTGAAAGTTTGATGTAAGTATCCATTATCTCGACAGACCCATCTGTGTAAATTACTATGCATTTTCAGAAACCACCATGATGGTGGTTCCTAGGAATGCAAGAGATGTCCACTAGGCTGGAGAACCTCTCTACATTTTGGGGGTATGGTACCATAGCCATGGAAGAAGTAACGTGCTCCACTATGGCAATGGTGGAGACTCCATTCACCAAAGTCTAAATCAGGCCCTTAATACCTAGTCCAAGAACCACCAGCTTACCTGAATTAACTGTCAGCACAGCTCACCATCCCTATGTAAGGTGAGATATCCTTGGGACTTCAGGGGAGGGCCAACAGCTTTAATGTTAGAAGTACTCTTCTCAAGGTCATTTTCCTTTCTTTACAATACAGTGACATAGTTCTGCATTTACGGTGTAAATGTCTCTAAGTCAGTTGGTAAGATAACTCAATAACTGGTGTGAAAGTGCTTTCTCAATCATTCTTGACACCACCCATACACCGCTATGGTGGTCACGCTAAATGAATTAGCAAGATGTGAGAAAACGTTGTACACTCCTAGTCACAGCATGAGAGGGGGTAACTGATCAATTCACCCCTCTGCTATTTCTGGCATATCCAACATCCATTTTTTCATATTTATCAATCTGGTTAGTAGTCTAATGGTCATAAAAAATAACAGGAAAATGGCAAAGCAAAAGATTTATTTGAAAATGAGCATGCTGACAAGGTGGCAGGCAGTACATCAAATCGTTCCTCAACTTTTTGTGAACTTAAAGATGCAGACTGTGGTAAAGATCTGTCATCTTCCTGCACACGCCTCACATGTATGCCAATGTCTTAAAAGTAAGTTCCACCAAAGTTAAAATGTAACTAAGATAGTGCAAATCCTCATTGTTGTGACGATGAACTCAAAGGTAATGTGTTAAGTGATCTGGATGGCCAAAGTAGACATCCGTTCAGTTTGCAAGTTTTGACTAGTCCAAGCACATAGGTTTATGTGACTCAGTGTCAAGAAGGGGGCTATTTTAATGTGACGAATTCATGGCCCATGGCTCTGCTGGCCACTGCACTTTGAGCCACAATTCTTTCCTTGAATGGCTGGACTGTTGGTTGAACTATCATGTCGGGTGAGCTGGTATGACGGTTCTGGGGTTTGAACAAGGATGTGGATCTTGTTAAGGGCTTTAGCATAGGCATCAGCACACTGAGTGCACAGTCCTTTTGTATGTTTTTTTATTGGCTACATTCGTACTCTTTATTATATCTATGATTTTGTAAATACTCATAATCCATAGTCCCAATTGGTCAAGGGGAGATTTTCTAGTAGGAATATTGCTAAGTACTGGGTTGTTGCGTCTCTGACAAAGGTGCTAACACTCAGCAACTAGCGTTTGGAATTCTGCATGAAGAACGGGTGAGGAACAGCTTCAGGCCGAAGTAGGGGCCCAAGACGGATCTAGATACAACTATTCAGATTAGCAGAGGTACCAGAGCCAGGAGAATGTCCACACGCAAGATGCTGCCGGGCCACAGAGATAGCGTTTATTTCTGTACACCAGTGATGCTGTCAGACATCCCTGGGGACATCCCTGGGGATGCATGCTGTGTGCAGTATTTAGGATTAGTGTAAAATAAAATAAGCACGTGCATGTAATCCTACAAAAAGATCACTCGAAGACTGGGGAAGCAGAAGACATGCCCAGTCCCATTAAACACCTCAGTATTTCAGATACACTGGTATTATTGACAGCCAAGGGTTACTGGGGTAGCTTAGTATCTTCATATAATATGGGGAGGGGAGGACTGCAGCCCTCAGAGAGGCAGCAAGTGGGTTTTAAATCGAGGAACATGTCAGATATCGAGGAAGACGGCCCCAGGCGGAAGGACGTGTTGTCAGTGAGAAGGGGTGAGAAGCAGGACAGATCTCGTGCTGGTCTCAGCAGCCTTCCCTTCCGGCAGTACACAGCATCCCCGTTCAACATGCAGGACTTCCAGAGTTAGCTTCAACTTGGGGGCTGTTAAAATCTGCCACTGGTAAATCTGCAGTCCATAAAACCCTTAAGCTGAAACAGCAAGCACGTCTTGGTACTCCGTGTTCCAGTATGCAAATTCAAGGATTTTGTGTTTCCTGGTGTCTATAAAAAGCTTAGTTAGGACTGCAGCTCAACTGGTAATAAACCTCTGAAATAATATCCCCCAAATCCCCAAATGATACGGGCGATTCCTTTCTGCTCTCAAAGTGAGAACTTCTGTTGCATGAAGCATTCTTTTAAACCCGATGAGCTCTGAACAGTTTTGAAAAGATGTGACTGAGAGTGACAATGACAGAGGATGAAAGCTAAGCAAAGGGCTTTCTGTTGGCCTCTGACTGCAAGAATGCTTCCGGGTCACAGAGGACCACTTGACGAGTTCTAAACCTACACCACCAATAAGAGCAGCAAAAAGGAGCAGGATTCCCCGGGGCTTTAACCACGTTTCCTGCAAATGTTTTATTAGAATGACAATAGCAGAGACGCATCAAGAGCACATGCAGTCCAGTGAGACTCCTATGCATCCTCGGGTCCAACTCCCAAGTGCAACTTATAGTCACCACTTCACAACTCCATACATTTTTGTTAGATTTTTCTTAGTGAGACATGCATTTACTAATAAATTCCAAACACCACTACCCTTGGAATAGGTGGGGGAGGTTCACAATAAAATATTCTGCCTCATGCAACACTCCAAATGTAGAGTACCTCCTGGGCACCAGTAACCTCCCTTCCACCTTCGGTGCATCCAAAGTTCCTCTGTGCACTGATACTAGTCACACAAAGTGGGCAGTGGGCCCCGCGTGCCCTCGTAGCTTGGCTTCCTTACACAACTCTAGCAAAGCCACCTGGAACTAGAGGTACAACTAGGTAAAGATCCAGAGGGCGTTAATTCACTGCATATAATGCAGGGTGCAGAGCTGCACCATCACACCTTCAAGGCGCATTTTAAATATCAACAATGCAGAAGGAAAATACTTCCCTTGGTGAAGACGCTGACAGAGGCATGTTTAATATTTGATTTCTTTGTTGTGCATTGACTTTATTCCACCCTTCTCCCATACCCTCTCTTTTTATGGCAGGCTAGTCTCACTTTTTATAAATCAATTTTTGAAAATCATATGTGTATATCGTACTACTTTAACACTTTTCAGATTGACTCGCCTCGCAGTCCTCGTTTACAGGAGTTACTCGCACTGGGCTCAAACGTGCTGCAGAAGGCGATCTGTCAACTTACTACATTCAATTTCAAGGTGGCTTATCAGTACCTTTGGGTATGTTGTACTTTACTCCATCATGTTATTGCCCTGTGCTTTTCATGAATGTGTGCATAATATCCTTGATCTGCACAGCTAACACCCTCCAGAAGACAATGGCCTCTCTCCATACTGCGGTGTTTGAGGCCTGTGGCCCCCTTCCTTCAGAGCAGTGTCCGCTGCCTCAGGTGTGTCACATAAACAACACTGCTCTTTTTTTATAATTTCTGTGGACCAGGTTTTCTGAACTGTGGAGCTGCACTACGTATGCCTACATTAAGATAAATATTATATATGATGTGTTTCAGGGAGGCGCTTGAAGCAATAGAATGTACTTACTTAAATGTAACGCTGCAGCCTTACTGTCTGCTATGTTTGAACGGAAATGCTGATTTCTCAGCACAAGGGCCCCACTCCTGCAGATGTGGTACACAGGAGAACTGCTGCTGGTCGCACCGTTCACCACCACCACTCAAGTACAAGCAGGCCAGGTCTATTGAGGTTGTAACACGGAAAACAGAACGAGAGTTAAAGGAAACTCTATATCCTACATGGGCCGAGACAAGACTGGAACTGGAAGGACATCACTTCCAAGGAAGACAGTATATTCTGCAACAATCACCATGGTGGTCGACTTAGGGAGCCAGCATTGGGCGTCTTTGTTTTACCTTTTCAGCAAGAGGTCAAGGAATAGATTTTAATTGCCATTTTACAGCAGAGTAACAGGTTATATCAAGCACTGACAAAGCAAACAGGTTTTGCTTGGCGGCTATGGTGCATGAACAAAGAAACACAGAGTCTAAAACTACTAGACACATCTATATTCACACAACCTACCCACCCCGCAGTCATGTACGCAGAGGAACAAAGACACAAGTCACTAGGTCCATTAACCAAGAGACAAAGGCACGCAAACACATGCAGGCACACATCCACACAAAAGCACACACCGAGAAACACACAACTACAGACACCCACGCACACATGCCAAAAGGCATGCAGACACACAAGCAGTTGCAGGGAAACATATGCATGCTAACAACATACACGCAGGGATGGTGTTATGGATCAGCAGTTGCTAAAGACATTTATTTCCTTTATCAGGTTTACTTTATTATAAAATAAAGAAAGAAAGAAATATCTATATATCTATCTATCTATCTCTATCTATCTATCTATCTATATATATATATATATATATATATATATATATATATATATATATATGTGTGTGTGTGCTTGGTGCAGTAATGCTGATGAGTTCACTTGTCTTGTTTTCCTCTTTCTGTTTTGAGTGGGTTTAATGCATTTCCCCATTGGATATTTTGCCTCAATTTAACTTGCAACACCTGGATGAAATTGGAAACTTGCCAAACTAGAGGTAAACTTAAGTCTGCTTTCTTCCGTGTGTTACAGTTACACAACAATGAACGCTCATTCTCTGTGAGAAGACCTGGCAAAGCAATAACCTTTTCTAGGGTCGAGCATGCGTCGCATGCGTTTCACTTGCGAGACGCTTTAGTAGTTAGAAAAGGGCTCGGAGCCCCGGCCCTTGTCACGTCAGTGTCTTTCATTGGTTCGTGGGCTTGCCTGTTAAATTCTGCTTGCTTTCATTAGTGGAAGTCATGCATATGTCATGCCTTTTCCAGTGGTTAGCCCTCCTCGAGCGCAGAGACCAAGTACTAAAAACATGCGAGGCTCGCTGTTTCCCGTCAGGTTTGTGGACTACTTTTTATCTTTTGTTCGCAGCGCGATCTCGCTTGGCAGAAGTCGAGCGCTGTACATAACATCGACCCCGTTACATAGTTAATTGCACTTTTGCCGGTTACGTAAATAATTGCACTTTTGCCAATAGGTTTCACTACGAGTGAACTGTAGCAGCGCGATCGCACTGTTTTTTTCCATTCAATGTGGCAAGAAAAATCCGGTTGGGAGTTTACAACTGCTAATAGCTGTAACTCGGAGAAATGCAAGACCCTATTGCATTGCAAATTCTTGTTCTTACTTGGAAGTACTAGCATTTACACAGATCACTGTGAGAGAGAGCTGAACAATAGGATTATAGCCTCAAGGAATATCGTGATTTAACAGTTATTGGTTAAGAATCTCTATATGTAGAGGAGAACCAATAATTGAGTATTATTAAATTAAAAAATAAACAAAATGTTAATGATCTCATTCCCTTTGGGCATTACAGAAACTCATTTATTTTAATGTTTGGATCTAAAAACAGGAGTCAGTGTTCCTCCAAACCAAAAAGGTTTCCTTTGGTGGATGGTATTTTGCAATGTTTTGTGGCAGATATGGATTGTAGGATTATTTTTTTTACCTTTGTGAACATTTTGAAGATTGTCCGTCCAACGTACAAATTTCTAGAGAAATTACAGGTATGAATTTACTGTCTGAGCAAAGTTAGTGGAAACATTCTAACAAGGGAGAAAAAAACCAGAATAGAAGTTTGAAAACTTAAAGAGATCTTTGTAGTACTTTGATTTAGTACATTTCTGTTTTTTGTATATTGAACTTGCTTCCTGAGAAAATCATTTTAGCGATGGGATAACCCCAGCAAAAATATCTAATAACTATTTGTTAACATGAAATAATGCATGATGTGTGCTTTTCAACTGTGTCCTATTGTTTGAAAGCCTATAATTTGTGGGAATTATTGTATCACTGTCAAAAACAGTAGCCAAGTGACGAGGATAATGCCATTTCTATGCATCAATGCTTTTCCTCCATTGATAACCCTCATTGGCAATACAAATAAGTCTGGCTTTCATTTTCAGTATAAAGCAAGATCTCCTGGCTTTAACAATGCCTGTTCTATTAGTCGAAGAGCATACAGAATAGTGGTAGTAGTTGCAGTGGAGGAAAGGGAAGTGGTGGTGGCAGGAACAATGGTGTTGGTAATGCTAATGGTGGGGTAATGTTGATGGTGGTGGCAGTGACTGTGTGGTGGTGATACTGATGGTTATGGTGGTGGTGGTGGCAATCGTGCTGGTGATGACGGTGGGAGTGTTACAGGTTATGCTGGTGGTAATGATAATGGTAGGAATGCTAGTAATTATGGCAATCTTAATGGTTTTGGTACTTGCAGTGACGGTGTTAACAGCAAGGGTAGTGGTGGTAATAATGGTGGTGTGCATAGAGGCAGTGGTGGTAACAGTAAAGATGGTGGAACATAGATAATGTATGTATGTCACAAACTCTTATGTGTGATGAGGGACTGTACTTTTTAAATGGAGAATAGTCCCTCGTGCACTGCAAAGCAAGACTCCATAGGCAGTGAAATAATAGACCAAACAATCAATAGCAGGGGTGAAAGATGTATACTGCTTTAAGGAAAAGCCAAAGGCCAGTCTATGTTTATTGTTAATAAGTGGTAAAAAAAAAAAAAAAAAAAAGGCAGCCAGCCAGTTAAAGCTACAGTCAGACCTTAAATGGGGCAAAGAATGGAAGAAAAAAACCACCATGTACCATGTGAAATAAATGTAAAAAAGGAGCGAGATTAGTATTACAGCCCTCTAATGCTATGGGGGGGGGGGGGGGGGGCACTTCTGAACGTCCCTGTTTTCAGTCTTGCTACCACGTCACAACACATTAACCTCACTCTGGCCGATTATTCTCTACCCCGGCTGTACTCAAAGGCTGAACTAACTCTACCAGCTCACTGCATGGTGAGGTGGCCACCTTAGCAGATAATACTTTCTGCCCTCTGCACCTTCTTGGTAAATGTCCAGGACTAAAGCCACAAATGAGAAGAATTGTTTCTACACGGGAACTGATGGCGGTCAGTCATGATTCTTAGAGTAGTGGAAAATGTGTTGTTCTAAACTGATTTTTTTTTTCTGCAACCTTTGTAGCAATATTTCCATTAAAGGGGGAGAGGTAGATTTAAATAGCCTAGTGAAAAAACAAAAAAATCTCTCTCTCTCTCTCTCTCTCTATATATATATATATATATATATAGAGAGAGAGAGAGAGAGAGAGAGAGAGAGAGACAGACAGACAGACAACAAAGTCTACTCCGGAATTTTAACCCACACACATTTGAGTATCCATAAGTACAAATATGAGGCATTCCAACACTCATCTAAAATACTAGAGGACTGTGAGTAGATTTGCAAGTATCCCCTGAAAATCACAGAAGGTCGCAATTGGGAAAAGGGAACCGGAAGGAGGAAGCACTTTGCTTTTCTACCTATATCACCAGGTGATATCCAACTGGGCTGGTCACTTCTTCTGAGGCATCACTTACGGCTGAAATGTACTGGGTGTGGGGGGCTGTTTAGCAGTATAACAACATGTTCAGCCTCTTGTATGTAAACCTCTTCGTCTTTTATTAAACCACAAGTGGCCAAATCCGCCGTGGAAACTCAGGCAGACATAGTGGTGGTCATTATGGCAAAAGAGATTATTTTTTATCAACTACAACACCTTTATCTGATGTATCTTAACCCAATTATTGGGACTTGAGCTGGGCAAAGGGGTTGGTCTCAATGGAGTATCCAGAAAATTAAAATCACTGGTACTTTGAAGTAACATTTTTGATGGTACATAGCTAGTGAGCCCAACCCTTCCCAGAAGAGCATGCTTGTCCCTTCCATCAAAGTATCTACCCCTTCATCCTTTCACCCATCCATCCAATTGCTGATATCCGCTATTTCGCCTTTACATTCTGCCAGCCATTTATTTGTTAAGCTCTCATTCAACCTTCCCCTATTCCTTCCATCCATCCAATCTGTTATCCATCCATCCTGCCATCTATCCAACCACTCTGCCATCCATCCTTCCATCGATCCACTCTGCCATCCATTCATCAATCTACTCATTCATCCAATCTGCCATCCATCCATACACTCTGCCGTACATCCATCCATTCCCACGCCCTCCATTCATTCATCCATGTTTGCCAGTCTGCCATCCATCCGTACGTCCATCCATCCCCTCTGCCTGCCATCCATCCACTCTACCATCCATCTATCTATCCTCCCCTCTGCCATCCATCCATTGTGCCACCCACCTTGCCATCAAGCCATCTACACTTTCATCCATCCACTCAACCATCCATCCATCTATTCTGTCATCCACTCATCCATCATAAATTCATACACTCGGCCATCCGTACATTTGTCCATCCACTCTGATATCCATTCACTGATCTTTTTACTCACTCTTCAATACCTTTATTCTGCCATCTTTTACCTGTCCATCCTCCTTCCCATCCATCCCTTTACCAGTCTACCAACCTATCCATTCACTCACTCATCCATCCCTTTACGCTGCAATCATTTCATCTGTTCATCCATTCGTCCTTTCACCCACTCATCCAGCTATCGAATTATTCATCCACCCACTCATTCACCCACTCACAGTGCTTTAAATGGAAATACAGAAGTCCAGGTGCTCACTCTTTACAGTACCTGCTTGTTCTTTAGAAGTGCTGGTGCTCTCTAAGTGTATTGCAGCAGAGCTGAAAACTGCAGGTACTCACCCTTTCAAAGTGAAAAAGTGTGGGCACTCAGTACCGGAGAGCACCTGCCCATTTACAGCGCTGCCCAATCACCCACACATCCTTTCACCTTTCCTTCCAATCAATATACCTTCCGTCTCTCCCTCTCCCATCTTCACCCACCTTTCGTTCTTCCTTTCTCCTGCTTCCTCTTCTACTGACGCTGTATTCATTCATCAGCTTTTGTCTGCCAGGTTGCAAGCAGAAGATGTTGCCACCCCCGCCGAATCTGCTAAAGGGGGGGTTCACGACGCCCCTGGCTGGTTGGATGGTGAGGCTGAACTAGGGGCGGGCTAGACTAGTCCCCTGCACAGTTTAAATTATGCAGGCATTATTTCTGTAATTCCAGGAATTTTAGATGACGCTTAACGTGCAAAGGTCACAATAGAAGACATTATGCCACATCTCAAACACACCACGCTCGTGGCAAAATTATAATGCAGGAGCACAGGAACAATGTGAACACACAGAAAGCGAGTGACTGTCGTTTGCCACACTTGTCTTCTAGCACTATTTGTAAAAAGGACGCAAGGGTGCATGTTTCAATGAAATATGGTGATTAATGAGGGATCTGCGTTTTGCATTTTCATTCATACTTCTCCCGAAATTTCATGTGAAAGGAAACGACGCAGGTTTCACACCCCAGTAGTCCAGCCCCCAACCTCACACACCCCGCCCCCCACCGTCGTTGCCCTTGGAATGATTGATTACAGATTGCGGTTGGTGTCGATCATATGGTGCCCCGAGCACAGACGGGGAACTTGTGGGGTTCACTGGTTACTGTTTCTGTAAATATACAACTCCGTGCTCAGGGGGAGATCGCGTGCTTGCTTGAGTGTCACTTATACAAATGGTTCCTAGCTGCGGGACGTGACCCATAAGAGGGATGTCAATGTTGGACCTGTGTGACACGTTATGACAAAGTTATGAGCGCCAAGATATTAAAAAGATGTTAAACGGTGTCCCTTTTTGGAAACCATCTGTACCACTTCTAACAACCATTTTCGTGATATGTTCAGAAGTAAATCTGCTCCATGTTCCATCGCTGCAAATCACAAATGTATTCAGTGAGGTCCCTTCATAACTAGTGGTTTGAAGGACGGGGTCCACAAATTTGCACGTATGCCTCAAGGCACTTACTGAATGTTTAAGCAACGTCGCCACTTAAAACCATGTGAATTAAACTGACAGCTACACAGAAGAGAGCGGCAGTCCCACAGACCTCCCACGCAAACTAGTACAAATTGTCATTAAAAACAAATTAACCTTCTTTTCCCGACAAACTGCTTCTCCAGTACAATGCTCAGGAATTCTGGAGGTGCGACAGATCAAGTGACCAGCCGCCGGAGCCCGTGGGCACATCTCTTCCTTCGCCGTGCACGGCTCCCGCGAGGACTGGGGGAAGTCAATACCCAGCTCTCGGAAATCAGTTTGCAGGTTTAAGATTCCTAAACGGCCCGCACAGGTTGGAAGCCACGGAGCCGGCGCGCAGACTCCTGCGCGAACAACACTCCCGGGACAGGAATTATTAAGTATTCTCACGATCGCTTTCCCTGCGGAGACGACTTCCAAGGCCAGAAGCAGGCTTTTATTTTATTCCATTTATTTATTTATTTCCCAGTTTGCAATCGCAGGAGCAGGTCGAGCCAGACCCAAGTACGTGCACAGGCATACACAAATACTTTCACAGTGAGACCAAGCACTGTCAATTTCAGGAATAATGCAGGAGTAAGCAGGGCGGTGGCGGGGCTCTTAGGGCTCTGCTGTTACAAGCCAGGGTCATGCTTTAAACAACGAAGGTGCACATGTGTTCCAAACTCCTTGAAACGCAGGACTAATGCTAACAGGGCCGCTAAGGTATGCAAGATTAATGCTAACTTTGCGCATCGAATATGTTATGTGTGGAATTTCTGGTAGAGTACAAAAGTTTCAACGATGCATTTTTGATGATACTGTGTCTAGGAAACTTCATGCTCCAAAATAAAGGCATCTGACGCGGGTGGGCCATGGCCTCATTTGGGGGGCGCGGTTGGGTCAGCGCATTACATTTAGTAGGGAACGGCCCGAGAACCCTATCCCACAAGGCTGTTTTAAATTAAGGGGAGAGAGCCCCCCTCCCCGAGCCCCTGTGAGGCCCCAAGGACCCCATCCCACACTAGCCAACTTGAATAACAACCATACTGTGTGAGGTGGGGGCAGGGCCTCCTCCTTTGAAGTACCTTTGCCCCCAGACTGCCCCCAATCAGTCTCTTCCTAAAAAAAAAAAGCTTGCTGAGGCTGCTGCTAAAGTCCTGGGGTATTTTTACAACCATCAATGGATGCCATCAGTTCAAAACCTCTGAAAACAAGCTGAAAACCACTGTCCACAGTGGTTTTCAGCTTGTTTTCCCTGCCACCGTGGGATTTTGGCTCATCATCAGGTGACCGTGTGATGGGAGCGAATACAGTGTGTCACACTGTGGCACTGTGTGAGTTGGTAAGTCTGCCATCCCACGGGACTGTCTTTAAAGTAAAGGGGAGGGGGGCATGGGGTCCCATTCCCAAGGCCCCGTGAGGCCCCGAGGACCTCATCCCACAGGGCCCATAAACATAATTGCAGAGGGCCCCTCCCTGAGCCTTTCTGTGGCCTCCGGCACTGTTTATGACCTCATATTACATCACTATGACATCACTGATAACATGACTGCAACATCTAAAATTAAATCATCAATGAAAAAACTGTGTGGCGAGGGTGCAAGGTACAGATACTTTAGGGCTCGGGTTACAGTTACTTGAGAAAACAACCAGTACATTTCAGTGATTTTTTTTTTAGTTCAAAATTGTATGTTTTAACTGACCTTTCCACCTAACTAACATCCCTTCTGCTGTATTTAAAAAAAAAAAGTTCAAGTGTATATATATTTATGAAAAGTTTTAGATAATTGCTAATGCCAAATATAAATTATAATCCAGGAGCCTTTACTTCTGGGCATTCTTGGGAAACAGCAGATCTACATATTTGTAGACACAGATGAGCATAGCAATCAATATTTTAAACTCCCAAAGAGGGAGAATAAGAGTAAAAATGAAGAGATTTCTTATTATCAGTCCATTTGACCTTAAAAATGTGAGAAAGCCAGAGTAATGAAAATCATTAACTTTTATGCTAAAACCCGAATTATGACCCCAAGTGGCCACCCACTCTACGACTCTCAGTTGAGTTTTCAGTCTTTGAATGAAAAAAAACATCTTTGGTGAACTCCAATTCCCCTTGATTTGAAATCCATGGCTTGTGGAAATGCCCACCTTGGGATCCAGGTCATGGTGCAGAGGAGAGGAGGGTCAGAGAATATAGGAGAATTTGATAAATTATAATTTAAGGAAAAAGCAATGACTTACAACCTTGATGGCATTAACTTTGCAAATGTGTGTTTGGCATATTGTTGTACGTGGTGTAGCAGCCCCTTGAGGTCCAGAGTGCCTGAGAGATATGAGTTTCAAGTGCTGGGTCTTCCTTCAATGAGGGGAGTCTCCCAAATGGATACTGTTGCTTGAGGAAGGAAATAAGGTCAAGTCGATTGTGTGTTATAGGAGAAGTTAAGGGATACAAGCTTGTGGTGTTTGCAGTGGTACTATGTTATGATGCAGCTACAAAGGTTTACACTGTTGGCCTACCTTACAGTGACTGTGAAATCCAAAACACCAAATGAACGAGCTACCAGCACTTTGTGTGGAGACCAAGTTAATTAAATAAGTCTCCTTGCTGCGTAAGTACAGAAACCAAGGTAGAGAAGTGAAATAGGCTAAAATAAAAGGAATACACTCTAATAGCATTGTATGTTGACTTGTTGACTTAGACATTATGCAGAGCAGTTTCAGAACATACAAGTTTATAATATGAACAGACAAATGAAGCACTTACAAATAACAACTAATAGGAATCAAGAGCTTTGCCAGGCTACTGAACCTCTATTATGATTAAGGCTCCCAGCTTTCAGTTTGTACTGATTTTTACAGATAAATACAGAAAGAAAACCGTCTATTTTCTTTTTAATTTTAAGTAATGAAAAATATGGAAAATGTGACTTTTTTGAACATTTCTCACTACTGTCAATCACGGGATGTATGTCAGTAGCTGTGCAAATTGACAAGAAGGGGATGTAAAATAATATAAAACAGATTTCCTAATTAAGATGAAATAACTGTAGATGCACAGAGTTGAGCTGTTGTACAATTTAATTGTTTTCAGATGATTGCATTATACTGGAAATTCCTAGTATTTGCCAGACATTCAAAATAAGTATACTTTGATTGGTTAAATACATGTGGAAATATACCCATTATAACTTCATGCAAAATAAATATGAAGTGAGAAAAAAAAATTATGAAAAATTCAGATGGTAATCTAAAAAAAAAAAATAACATAAAACTAGGAGCCCTAATTATGGTCAACAGAGGAAAATATAATAACCCACAGATTTGCCTAATCTTACAATGCACAGCGAGGAAAGCCTGTGTCATGGTAAAGTCGTGCACTGTGACAAGTGGCAAAGGGAGAAGTCAGGGTTTTACTTGAGGATGCATTGAAAATGAACATATTCTTACATATTCGCTCTCTCACGCATTTTATTGTAATTGTGCCCCAAGATATAGTTGCGCCATAGAAAGCTCACATGTAAGGCACTGGTGATACTTAATATCAAGAGTCGAAAAAGGTTACTCCTCACATCCGGCCTCTTTGGACATATGCCTGTACATTAATGACATGCCGTCATGTCACTAGAATCTCAGTGCTATCACATATTAAGAGAATGCTTATATGGAGTTGACCCTAATCAATCTGGATGAAGAAATGGTTTTGTGGGACTCGAGATTTTTGGCTTCTGAAATGTTGCATATTTTTGTTTGGGGGCATTATCTCGGATTGCACAGTTTCAGATATGCAGGAATATTTAGATTTAGTTAGGAAACGAAACTCGCCCCCGTAAGTTTTTTTTAGTTGGAATTTGGATCATTGACTCTTCTTGCAACTGTTACAAGATTCTGCAACATCCCTAGTAGCTGTGCAATCTACAAGACCATTCTCTCCAAAGCATAATCTGTGTGTTTGGTCCTAGGAGCCTCCGATGACCATCTTGTGAACTCAAAATGTGTTAGCCTTGTGAGGAAACATGGACAGTTCTGGGCAATCATATACATTTCTCAGTTAGTCCCTCAGGCAGCACACAAGGTGACCCTCACTGGTTCTCCTTCATCTTTTCACTGACATTAAAACGCCTGATAGTTTTGGCTGCAGTGTGATTGGGGATCTCGGGTTTTGCTTCATTAGGCATAACATGGACTGCCTAGTAACCCTAACAGTGTTCTGGTTTAGGTAAAGGTGTTTTTATAGAAAGAGAATACGATACTACACTTCTGTGACATCGCCATCACCAAGCATAGACCAGAGAATAGAGACCCATTAAAAAACTACTTTTAAAGCAGAAATTGAGACCAGCGCATATATGGAGATATTGAACAAATATGTGGAAAGATTAGAATAAGATGGAATGACACAATGGTGGATCAGATCTGTTGTGATGGGCAGCTTTTGTATGACACATAATCACTACATTCTTACCCGGTGAACACAAACTCACTTTTTGCCAGCTTGACACAGAGATCAACAGACTAAGTGATGGCACAAAAAGGAGCTGTACCCTAAGAATAGAGAGCGCACCTTGCAAAAGGTTTTCATAAAAAGCTATGAGTAAGAAGAGGGCCAGCTGAGATTACAAACGCAGTTGATTTACCATCACGTCCTAAACAAAAGCAGTCGGTGAAACATGAAAAGCATCCACCACATAGTGCACGGTTCTAAAAAAAAAAGAAATTAAACAGTTACACCATTTCATCATGATGTAAGGTGACTGGGAGGCATTTTCTCTCTTAATTGATGCCTGCAGGCAATATAGCTGATGATGCACATATCGATCCTTGGGTAATTCACACAACATTTTGTCCAAAGTGAGAGACAGTGGCAGAGGAAATGGACGGTTCTCCCACTCCTGGCTGTTAGATCTGGTCACTACTGACAAGAGGGAGAGGCCCATCTGCTGACAGATGCCTAAGAGAACGCTCGAGTTAGTTCATTGGGACTGAAGCATGGCTGCCCATCCCTCTGCAGTCTAAAGATTATAGGTTTGATGATACGTTCAATTGCTGTAATGCACTCAGAAAGCCAGTCATTCAGATCTAATATCAAGCAGCGCTCAGAAAGGTTTGCCGTGTCTCTCAGAATCAATGCTCGGCAATTTACCCGAGTTGATGTGCCAGTAAATGAAGAGAGTTGTGACTGACAAACTATTGTGGTAGCTGGCCGGTAGACTATGGTCCAGCTGTCTAAACGCAAGGAAGATTTCATGGCCACTTCCCAAACAATTTTAGCAATAAAATATGCACCCTGCTTGGCACAGTCACGCACTTTAGACTGCAAAAGTATACAGCAATGAAGTGTGTGTCTGCATGCTGCCAGGGGCTACCAGGGCCATTCGTTCTATCGAACCAGGGGCTGTCTCTACCTCATGTCATGCAGATGCACAGCCATCACTTCTTGGCTACCAACGCATTTACCTGCAACATAATACCACGAGAGAGTGGAACCAGATCATCATCGCATTTGGCCAAAATGTCCACTTAGCTGGAGCATATTGCATCTGCTTCACTTCACTTCACTTCACTTCTCGTTAGCCATCAGTATTCCTGCTGCAGAGATTTAGCTGCACATGCTGTTGCACCTTTGGCAAGTCAACAATGTCATCCATCTACATCCCTGTGGAGTCCACTGACTCAGCAATTCTGCGTTATTCACACTACACAAAACTCGTCCATCAAGCTACCAGAGTCCACGGACTGGGACAAAAAAAACATAGGCCCGGGCTCCTAAATAAAAGTGACCCACGTTAGAAAATCAAATCAATTTTGAACTTGTAAAGACACACTGTATAGATGTTTTGTAAGGCATGGAAACTGTATGCGTTTGTGTTTCCTGTAGGAAAAGATTGGTTTCACATCAGGGAAATCAACAGCAAAACACGGTCCACCAAACTGTAAAACAGTGTCACAAACAGCCAAAAACTGACCTACACACTGACCTGTCAGACCAGCCTTTCTGGGAGCCTCCTCTTAGGCCTGTCTGACCCTGGGGGTCCTATGGTCTGAGTAGAATAGATAGTGATATCTGTGCCATTTATTTTTGGGGAAACACCTCAACCTTTTATGTTTAAAATGGTCATGCAATCAACACTGGACCTCATGACTGCCTACACAGCACAGTGTCTGCTTATTATGAAATGGTACTCCGTCTTACAATTATAAAGCAGCCTGAACACACTGAAATAATTTCTACATCACAAGAGCTACAAAATTCACCAAAGGGTTTGTGGAATTTTCTTGCCGAAGGGGGGCACATCACTGGTCTACGAGGAAGGCGAAAATTACTTCGAACCCTAGTGTGTGTGGTCTGAAGCAGTTTAGGACTTCAGTAAAGCCAGCCTTGTATAGCATTCATTTCCCACTTCCATTTAAACCAACAACTGAATTTGAAGGCACAGGAGTTAGTTCAGTTCAATTGACAGTAGTATATTCTTAGCAAAGTCTTAATGATATGAGAGAGAGTTGTAGGTCAAATGACACATAAATAGGGCTCCTGGATTTATATATATATTTTTTTCATTTCCGTCTGTATTTAATCATATTTATTTTTTGCTAACTATATCTGAGTTTATCTGTATTTATTTTGGGTTCTTTAGAAAACTAGAGTAGAAACTAGTAAGTTTCCAGTTTCACGTAACTAATAAAACGTACACTCATACTTGAATGCTTGACAGGCTTAAACGGAATGAATGTCCATAGCTGATAAACCAATATACACTTATGATAACATCCATGGTTTAGCATCAGTTGTATGCACATCTACTGCTGTGCAAGCCTCACTGGGAAACTTTTTCCCTTGTAACACCCTTATCATTCAATCTGCACAGCCTTTCATTTGTGGCTGACAACATTTAAAAGCACTCACAAAACAACCTCAATTCCATTTTTACCCATATTTAAAAATAAATAGACAAGAAAATAAATGTTTTTCTGTCTGTATTTATCTGTAAAAACCAGTAAAAAGTAATAGGAGGATCCCTCTTTAGCTGTGCGGTTCATTTAGATGAAACAAGCTGCAGCCGAGGCTGAAGTTGCTATCTGCAATTTAATGACATCTTCCGAAACTGCAAGTAGACTTCTTCCAAGCACAAGCAATTTGATTTTCCACTAGTATGGCAAAGTAAGAGGAAAATTATGGAATTTATAAGAAGTCAGAGAACTTTTGGTGTCCCTAGTGATGCATTTTATGCCAACTGGAGCGTCCACATACCACTGCATCTCATGGTCTATATTTTGACTGCCCTGCGGCACCTCACTACTGTTCCAATGTGAATGGCACCTAATGGTGTGGTTCTAAGTATCTCTTTAATGGCTTTCAATATACATTTTTGGGAGAGTTTGCAGGTGTGTTTATTTTAGAGAAGATGCTGTTCTGCTTTGACAGGGGGGTATTGTTACCCAACTAGTGTCACTATGTTGTCACCCCTATTAGAACAATTGAATGTTGAGAGCTCCATTGAAAACAATTAAGTGGCTCAGGGCTAATAATGGCTGTTATAAGCATTGTGTGTCAACATTCCAATGCTGTCTTTCGGTCTCTCCCTTTTTAATTTAGAACAGTCTATCCTCAGTGGGTGGAATCCTCTAATAATCTTACCTCAGCAATGCTCAAATAGGCTTACCTCAGGCGCACCTGCGCCTCAGGACTATAACTCAGTTTCAAGGCCTTTGACAACCAGTATAGCCCTCAGCAGAGGCCTATAAGGCCATAAAAGCCTTTGAGCTAGGAATGGGTTTGTCTGTACCCATGCTGTTCAGGCATATGATCTTTCTCCTTTGCAGACGTCAGAAGAAAGCTGCTTGGTTGAACTTACAAGCGGACTAAAGTAACCATAACACAAGACTGAGCCTATGCACCTACCGCCAGACATTTCACACACTTTTGACACCTTAACAGTGATGAGAACGCTTTACGAAAACTGAACGACCTGAACAACCAGAGCAAAACACGTATTGGTTGAGTATATCTATATCCATATGTTCAGAGGTAGCCAAATCTCCATTAAACTGAGTCAAACAAACCATCTTCATTCAAAACAAGAATTCTGAACTTTATCATGGAGAAGCGTCATAACATTTAAACAGCGTGCAGTCAGTGTCCCCATCTTCCTTTTTACATAAAATATTTTAAACCAGACATGCCCATGGGTATTAACTTTATTACATACAGGTCGAAACAAACCTAGACTGGCACTTTGCGAGCGACAGTGAAAAAAGCATATTTTGCCATAGGCAGTGCAGGGAAAGCGTAGACTCTGGTGTGCTACTACGAGAATTGTATTAGTATGCACATCCGTACTTTCATCATTTCCTTTTTTTTTCCTATCTTGACGGCAGGGAACGCGGCTGAAATTTACCTAAGCGAGAACCATTAAAAAAGGTCCCTGGAGTGATTTTAGTGCGAACTGAGCAATGAAGCAGGAGTTCACATTCACAGCGCTGGAGAGATCCATCCTTTCCCTACAGCCCTTCAAAAGAAACACAAGCACAGAGACCAATAATTGTTCAACACATATAGCGGGGTCTCAGCCTGCGACCCGATGTTTGCCAATCCAAGAATGGTCTTTTCCTCTACGAGATTAAAGCGAATTTGCATTTTAAAATATGCACTGTGTAAGAATGTGCATTTAAGAAGCAATCGCCCCCAAAGCGTAGACTTCATGGCGGGATCTGAAAATGAAGTCAGGTGAGGTAACCATATTTCAGGTGCTTCAGGTATTAAAACTTGCATCCCACTTGGAAACTGTGTAGGAGTCAAGCTGCAGTCCTCCTCCATACTCAGCACGTGTGAGGACCTGATGGTGAGGGCAAGTCCATGTCTGATCCCGGCTGCCCTCAGTGCATGGGTGTGCATGTGGCGGCACTTGGTGGGGCAGCTAAAGGTGGTACTGATTGCCATCTCCAATGGCCGTGCAAGGCTCAGTGAGAAGTAGGCGACTGGAATGAGTGTGTGTGTGTGTGTGTGTGTGTGTGGGGAGAAAGGTTAGGGATGACAAAACGTCCTACCAGGGTTGGCACAGAATTTCCCCATCTTGTGTTAAACGAATGTGTGGTGAAAATGGTAATAGGAAGTAAACAAGCACCTCACATACATCACAGTCCTACCCAGAAGTGCACTCGTACCCACATACCTGGGGCTGATGGTGCACATTTGCATCCAGAGAGAAGCTGATGTGTAGTTTGACGCAGGAGTGGATGTGTGAGAGTGTAGGGCATAGCGCCCTTGCAGTAGTGGGAGAATAGTTACTGGTGATAGTGGAGCAGCTCGAGTCCCACCGGCAGGAGAGATGGTACCCTACTGGATGATGGAAGAGATCAAACGATGGGAAAGCATGCAAAAAAAAGCTGTTTCTGGAAGTCTTACATGACACCGAAGCAAGGAGGAAAAGAGAGGTTGGTGCACAGCAGGTTTAAGTGCACTGACCCTCAAAGCAATACTCAAACTAAATGCGGGGGTTCGTCTGAGGATCCCTTCCAGGTTGGGTGGCCCGACTCCAAAGACCTCAAGGCACTTCCTGGCATGAGGGAAAGATAATGGAGATACTGGCGTTTGAGGATTTGCATCTGGTTGAGGCCCAGAGTTACAAGGCAGAATTCATAGGGGTGCCCGAAGAGTAAGAACGCTGGCCAGCAGTGGGCTTCCTGCCCAGCCACCCTTCTCTCTTCTGTATGTCAGTGTGAGATGGGGCATCCAGGCCTTTAGAGAAGCAGATGATTAACACACCTTCTACACAGGATGAATCCCTGAAAGTACACACAGTCCCCTGTTTGCATGCAGTGGCGTAACATAACTGGGGCCACTCCCCCCTCCCTGCAAACAACATGGCCTCCCTGATTCTCTTAGGCCAGGTGCTGTGCTGAGAGGGCCCCCTGGAGCTCAGGGCTCACCCACCATCGTGGGGGCTGGTAGGGCCTTTGTTATGCCACTGCCTGCATGGCTGACTGAAAAGTAAGCAGTGGAAGGACACAAGTAATGAGGCTGTGCTCCAGGGGAGGGACAAACACAAGAAGAAGAAGGAAAGCACACACAAGTTGACAAATACAAAGCAAGCAAATGAGAGTGATCATGAGAGTGACAATAAAGCCTATCAACGTAAACTGACAATAGGTCTTTTCGCAAACAGACAGGCTTGTGCAGTCTGCTAGGCAAGTGCTAAAAAGTAGCAACCCACTTTACAATAACCAACTGGAACAACAACAATAATTACATCAATATAATTTACATACAAAGGTGTTATAAAAACGAACATGCAAAACCCAACTACATATACACCATATAAAATAAACTAATTCAAACACTGCAGTACTTAAGAAAAAGCTAAAATATTGGCAAGCAGAAAAGAGTTAATGAGAGAGCAATGACGAATCTCTAGGCTTTAAATGCTGCGAAAATAGCACTAATAATCCTACCAGCCAGAATTCTACAGAATTCATTATATTAGTGAAGGCATGTCAGCCTGTCAACAGCACCCACCAAGCAAACGACTGTTCCTACCAGCACCTGGGTCTTGACTGCTAAGCTTACAAAGTTGAAGCGTCTTCTGATATGGGTGAATACTTCCCGACAGGCTCCATGTGTGGTTCCTATTCAATTAGTATTTCACATGTGTGAATGCAACTCATCCTGCAAATGACCCCCGTCAACTAGACAGCAGTAAGTGGTAGCACATTTGTCACCCATTACCATACTCGCTGAAAATTTGAACTCACGTGATAGAAGTGACGATTGACTAGAACCCATCTGGTGCACATCAACACGTCCTGGCTGATCACGTTGTACACGTCATTCGGATGCCAAGAGGGACCAGGCTGGTCTACAACTCATTGAGGGGTTGCGGGTTTTTTTGCCTCCATCATTGAGGTATGTGATCAATTCTAGGGCTCCCGCGTGTTCCTCAGAATCGGTAAACCTTCTCCGGTGACTCAGGTTCGTGATCTCCACTTAACTCCGGAGCTCCTTGCTCGCCTGGGCACCGCAGTCCTTTCTAAGAATACTGCAGTGTTGTTGCTGGTGCTGTATGCGAGCATTGATTGAGTGCAGTGATGGTGATTCAAGTACTGCTGGCGCCAGTACTTTGAGGATCTTCTAAATGATCGCCTAATAAAAGAGCCATTCGATTAACTTAATACACTTAGAAATGAACCAGGCATGGACGCCGCAAATTGTATGGCTATGCATCGAGCTGTATCTGTGAGTCCTCCAAGTGCCCCGTTAATGGGCTGGATTCATATCCTAGCTCTTCAAGGAGCAGGAGAGGATTGCAAAATGTATTAGTCAACTAATTCATTCAGTAAATTCCTGGGCCTATCGTTAAACATTGCTGAAGGGGCATTACATGTAGAATTCATCAAGTAGAATTACGGACAGCAATTCTTAGGTAACATTTAAAAAAAAAGGAGGGGATGGGAGGATTTATGGTCCAGTGTATATCCTCCAAAGAACCTAATAATAGAATATGATACACTGTTACAAAAGAATAGGGAGAGGGAGTAAAGGAGTCCTGATCATCAGGAGCAAGAGTCCTCACACACCGTACTTGGTGTCATGCTTCATCATCGGACAGTTCCTCGTCAGACCGGCGCTGCAATGTCTGACGGGATCCCCCCTAAAAAGGGGGGGCTCTTTGCCGGAGATCTTTTTGTTTTTGCCGATGGTGTCGCGGAGCCAACTATGGGTCCGTGGGGAAGGAGAATACAAGAGTAAAGGATAAGATTGGCTCAGGACCCTCACTAAGTGATTTATTCTTTGATGTTGGGAAATGGCCAAGATTAAAAAAATGGCAAGGGAGTGAAAATTGAGGTAATGCTCAGACACTCACACAAGACAATTCAATGAAGGAAGTCGGTAATTATCCGAAATTCCTTAATATGTGGTCGACATGTTTCGCGGCTTCATATGGTCTCAACAGGATCCTATGACGCTTCTTCAGGACCTATTAAATAATTGGACTTCTTCAATCGAAACCCATGTGAAAAAAGAGAAAAAATATATATATAGACTCCTGCAATCTATCGTTTACAGTCAAAACGTCGTCAGTCACTTACTAAGATAAAACAGGACTGGCTTTTTCCTATCAGTCACCCATCTCCACTAGAGAAAGGGCTTCATGGGATCACGTAGGCCTGATGCCCGATACTCAGGCTCCGTTCCCGAATGAGGGAACGGAGCCTGAGGGTAGGTGCTGCGTCTGGACACCGAAACGCACACAAATTGTTTGTGTATCGGGCATCAGGCCTACGTGATCCCATGAAGCCCTTTCTCTAGTGGAGATGGGTGACTGATAGGAAAAAGCCAGTCCTGTTTTATCCTAGTAAGTGACTGACGACGTTTTGACTGTAAACGATAGATTGCAGGAGTCTATATATATATTTTTTCTCTTTTTTCACCTGGGTTTCGATTGAAGAAGTCCAATTATTTAATAGGTCCTGAAGAAGCGTCATAGGATCCTGTTGAGACCATATGAAGACGCGAAACATGTCGACCACATATTAAGGAATTTCGGATAATTACCGACTTCCTTCATTGAATTGTCTTGTGTGAGTGTCTGAGCATTACCTCAATTTTCACTCCCTTGCCATTTTTTTAATCTTGGCCATTTCCCAACATCAAAGAATAAATCACTTAGTGAGGGTCCTGAGCCAATCTTATCCTTTACTCTTGTATTCTCCTTCCCCACGGACCCATACTTGGCTCCGTGGCACCATCGGCAAAAACAAAAAGATCTCCGGCAAAGAGCCCCCCCTTTTTAGGGGGGAGCCCATCAGACATTGCAGCGCCGGTCTGACGAGGAGCTGTCCGATGATGAAGCATGACACCAAGTACGGTGTGTGAGGACTCTTGCTCCTGATGATCAGGACTCCTTTACTCCCTCTCCCTATTCTTTTGGAACAGTGTATCATATTCTATTATTAGATTCTTAGGTAACAGACAGGGGCGAAAAGCAGGCCCTTTAAACCCAAATAAATTAGTATCTGTGAGTTACATAGTCTCAGGAACCCCTGGCTACATTCTACAGGGGCCCTGTATGACGTGTTACACCACTGGAAACGGGGGTACCCCACAATCTCTGAGTCGTAAAGGACTAATTGTTTATTCATACAAGTATTATATATAGCGTAACTTGCACCTTTGCAGCTGCTTCAAGGCACTCAAAATGCTGTCAGCACGCAGAACAGAGTAGGGGGATTCACACAGTCACCCTTAACAGAGTGGGCATCACGGAGCACAGGGCGGGCTATGGCTGGTGATCTAAGGGTATGCATATTGGGGTACTAAGAAGAATTGCCAGGGAAGGTAACAACAGGAAAGCACCGCCATTTCCCTACCACGTGCAGCATGCCGTGGCACTCTGCAATCCACCTCTACTGAGACTGAAAACATCAAGGTTTTAATACAAGAATCCACTGTTTTCGTGTTTTGGTAGCGTGAAATGTATGCTCTATGGACAACTCGCCCTTTCCTGCCCAGCGAGTATAAAAGTGTACATTTGTACAGAAGAACGACAGGGGGCAGTAAGGCGCAGCGTTAAAGAACACCAAGCAGCAGACAGCCGGAGTTTTGATAGCAGCCGACCTAAAGGTGTCCACGGGAAGAGCGAGGAAAACAGAGGTACATTCGGTGGGAGGTTTGACCGGCAGAAACGGGGCTGCATTAAGACCGATTACTTCACTAGCAGGCCAGGTGACGAAAGACACATCTGAGTCTATTTGTAATTCCCCTCTTGGTCATTCACCCGCCGGCGCCATCCCAGCAGCCCACCACCTCCTGTGGGATAATGAGCCCAGGCGGCGACGTCATCAAGGGAGACAACGGGTGCGTGATGTCACTTCCGAGAATCGCGTGTACAAATAAACAGGTGAGCTGCTTATGTCCTACCTGGTGCCCGCACTGCGACTGGGAGCACCATAGGACAAGCAGTCTTGATGAAGACATTAGTGTACTGTTTGCCAGGTTTCTACAATTTAGCTGCACATGGAAATAAGCCACAAGTTTAAATCCCAGCAGCAGGGATGTTAAGCAGGCCCCTCCCGCTCATGCGGCACGGGGGCGGCAAACCACCAGGGAGCCCCCAATCTTTCCAACTGGCCCTATTCAGCCCAGGGTCAATGAATATCAGTGAGACTTGGGAGACTCAGGAGCCCCTCATCACATTCTGCAGGAGGGCCTGTCACTTTGTGTTGCACCACCGTCGGCAGTGTAAACTCACCATTTCTGCCCATGATAAAAGGAATGCCAATAAACTGGATTAAGATAGCAGCTACTATTTAAGAGCAGATCAGTTTGAAGCATACTCAACAGAAAGACTCGTAATTGTTCAGCATCATTTGAAATCAGAGACCAAGAGCATGAAGGGAGGCAGGAGAATTTAGAATGTGGTAATTCAGAAACATCTCCTGCAGGTACAGGGCACCAGTCAGTATCAACTCAGGGACAAGGTCTGGGAGGCTCAAAGCCATCAACAAGGCAGAGTTTGGAGTTTCTCCTTTTTCAGATGAAACTGTAGTGCTGGGGTCTTCAAACTGGGGTGTGGGCCCCCCAAGGGGGGTCTCAAGTGATCCCAGGGGGGGCACCAGGCTCTGACCAAAAGAAGCATTTTAGAAATAGCAGGGCTTTGTTTTAAGCAGAAACACATATTTGCATTTTTTAAAAGTTAACAGTAATTAACTGCAATTTTGAAATAGGTCTAGACATATTTAAACATTGTCAGCTAAAAAAAAATTTTTTTTAAACATTCCGAGGGAAGGGGGGGGGGTTCAATGATTTCTATTCTGCAATTGGGGGGGGCACGGCATTAAAGAATTTGGAGACCACTGCTGTAGCGTGACCCTCAGTCGTAGGGCCACGCTGAGAACGTGCAGCACTAGCAAATATGACACAACACACCAATATACTTTGCTGTCAGGGTAACTGCGCAGACCCCGCGCGTTCCCTTCCTTTTTATTGCTTCACGCCGCCTCCTCCTCCCACGGGCTCCCCCATGGGTACATTGTATTGGAGAGCCCGAGCGGCTCTCTACTGAAACCATCATCGCCCATGAAACTCAACATGATGTCAAGTGCTCATACTTAGGAGAGTTTTGGCAAAAAGGTAGCTCTGCTAAATGACTTTTTTCAAAGATTTCCTGATTAGGACTTGGAGAAGGCAGCATTTATGTGTGTGGATTTGTCTGCAGTGGCTTAACGCTAAAAAGAGAGCTTTTCATCAAGAAAAGCACTTTTAGGTCAGGCCTAGAGACCTAACTCTAACCTGTAAGTTGACAGCTCTATGCTACGGTGGGTCGAGAAATAAAACACTCTGATTCGAATCCTAGTAGCCTTTTTGTTTCGAATCGTGTAATTCTGCTCTGAGACGCAAGCACACACCACGTGACACACACACATTAGCATAGCCTGCCATCAAGCATATGGACTTCATTTTTTAAGAAGTGTTTTTTCCTATTAGGAGCCTGGGGCAAAACTCTCCTTTATAAATGCTTCTCGGCTGAATGAGCATAATAGATGTTGCATATAATTACTCACGTTACGACAGTGCACCGCAAAATTGCAATGGGATGTTGACTTTATGTTGCACTAAATTACTGTCATCATTAAGTATGTAAACCACGATGTATAGGTGCTTGGAAAATAACTGTTATACAAACATTGTAATAATAAGGGTTTGTGTTGTGGTGTTTCAGCCATTTGAAGTCTGTCCGGATAGACAGAAAATAAAAATATATATTTATTTTCTATTATTTGGATAATTTGTAGTTAAAATGCCCTGTCAGCAAAAAGTTAAAATGTCCCATATGACACTTTTCCTTTCTTTATATGTCTTGTTTAATCTACCTTAAAGAATCTATGTATTACAAAAATAAGCACCTTTTAGAATGCACGTTTTTAATTTCCTTAAAATGCACTCTGCATTGAAAATGTGATTGGTTCCATTAAACACATTATAAAATACTAGCACATCATTCACAACAAAAACACGTTTCTCAAAATAATGACAGACATACCTGCAGTTTCAGGCAAACAATGAATACTAAACGTATGACAAATATACTAAATCTTTCTACTAAAACCAATTAATAAATTATGTAATATAAAAAATAATGAAAAGTAACGTGCAAAATGGTAATATATTGCCATCTCAGGGTTGAGGTAATATTTACAAACCACTCGGTCTTCATCCGTGTGGTTTGGAAATATCACCAGAACCCCTTATGACAATACAGTCTCAAATCACTTAGTAACCTGCTATGTACTCTACACAGACACACACATTTTAAATCATCTGCACTGCCACAAATCCAGTGTTATTCTCCGAGTTGCAGATCCCTGCGTCACCCTAAGTGCATAGTTCCCAAATACTCAGGGTCAAAAGTGACTTTCAGCACCCTGAAGCAGATTTTGGATGATCTAGGTCAGTGGTTCCCAACCTGTGGTCCGGGGACCCCTGGGGGTCTGCAAAGCTCCCTCAGGGGGTCCGCAACTGCTTAGAAAATGAAATAATATTAACAGATTAGGTCCCCAGCTCCACTAGTGACTCAGTAGGGGGGGTCCCCTGATTCCAATAATGATTCTGTGGGGGTCCCCGGGTTCAAGTAATGATAAAGTGGGGGTCCACAAAAGTCAAAAGATTGGGAACCACTGATCTAGGTGCTGTAGAAACAACCTAAACATCAAAGTCCATGACAGTTTTTCTTACATCGCAGCTTAATACACATTCGTGCACCAGGTGTAACCTACAAATGACACTTATTTTTGATTCACAGAGCCTCTATGAGGGTAAAACGGCAAATGTGGCCCAGTGCCCGTCTGCCAGCACGGTGAGAGTCCAGGCTTCAGCACTAGTATGGTGGTCCAGCTCATCCCATTGGATCCCATGTAAAAGAGAGGGGCTCCTTCTTGCAAGAAGTTCTGCCTTCTAGCAGCGCAGCGAGCAGACGCTTGTTTGGAGAATTTGGAGTTTCAGTTTGAGATAAATTGCGTGTTCAGAGTACAGTCACGTGGGCAACCACTGCACATAGATGCCTTACTGCGCCACCACTAACGGCCACAAAGGTGTACCTAATTAGAATTAAATGGCCTCAAAAAAGGTCCTGGGGGAAGGGAGCTGCAAAGTGTTTTTATACCTGCGACACCAAACACGCTTGCAACACTTTTGGAAACTGTGTGGTAGTCTTGGAAAAACTGAGACGGGCCCACACGAAACAGCGTGGTGGCACGCTGGAACACAGGGAATGGTCAGATTTTGAACACGTCACATTGTAGGGTTGGGGGGACTGTCATGTTCTGAAATGTGCTATCCAGAAGTCATCACAGACATAACGGACGGAGTAGGTGGGAGAAGAGAGGTGGATACCTGGAGGGAGTTAATGGGGCATACCCTCAGGCTGCGATGCCTACAACTACCTTGCTGTGTGGCAACATCTGTGACTTTTTACTAGTCTGTAAAATAAGGACTACTTTACATTTGACTAAATTGGAAACTGCGTTTGTGTCCTTTACTAGTTACTGCTAATCTGCATTTTGCATTCTCATGATGACAGCAAAGTTTGGGGAGTAAAATCTGTTAGAGTGACATTCAAATGAAGAGTCGCGTGGCACCCCTCACTCCTACGTCAGAGGGCCAAACAACGTGTGATTTCACTTCTGATGTTGTTGTAATTCCTCTGCCGGATACAGGCAAGAGGGGGAGGCGGGGGCGGACGTTCCATTGGGTGAGAAAATTGGTCAAAATTCTTCTCAATAAACTACCACGGCAAAGTGCAAGAGGCGGATTTCTATCGAATAGCATTATGAATGTTTGCCTATATACACGTCTGTCTAGTTCGCAGCAGGCCCTTGGAAGGGCGCCACTGGCGCGCGCGCACTTCCGGAGCAAAGTGCATCTATCCCCCGCCCGCCGACAGCTGCAGTGGCGGGCACGAGGAGTGATGCGCCTTGGCGAGTGTCCAGGCTAGTAACTTCAAGCCATCAGGGCGATTCAATCTATATAAATACAGCGGAGCGGGGGTCACGCAGCAGCGCTACACTGCAGTGCCCCCTTCCCCACGCGGACGTAGAGAAGTACCCCGCGGCACAGAAGAACACGGAGTGCCCAGGAAAAAGAACCAGTCACACAGAGGGGGCTACGATGGGTCCCCGTGATAACCAAACATTCGAGCTCATCTTTACCTCACCCAAGGGGCAGCGTGAAAACCAAGGATTACTACACGCACGTTACATCGGTGCGTAAAACAAGGCTGCGCTCTTAAAAAGCAATGGCCATAGCTGCCATGGGTTGAGATTCCTATATGTGGCATTTTCATAATTTCAGTGTAAGTATGAGTGACATTTCAATGACTATGAGTGATACTTTCGCCCGAGCAAAATCGAGCAATGAAGAGGAGGGAAACAGAGAAATATTAGAAATGTCACCCATTTGAGCAACGAGAAACTCCAAGAAGATCTTAAAACTGCAGCAAAGCACCAGAAATGGAAGGACACTAACATAATGCTCTTGTAACCTGATCATATTGTTAAACACAGGTATAACCATGATATTAAATATTAAACAAGTATTTCACCGGCCCTTCTTTAGCATAGCTGCCAAGCCTTCAGACTGCCCGTGACAGTTCTAGGGTTTCAATGCAGTTATGAGTGACACTGCACATATGTGTGACACTTAGAGTGATACTTTCAAGTGAGTAAAACCAAGAAATAAAGTGCATTTAAAGAGTTAAATATCCAAAATTACAACATTTTGAGCAATGAGAAGCTCTAAAAATACCTTGAAAAAAATGCAAAACTCTCGAACTGGAAGGTAAATTACCTACCGCCTCTTTCTGAAATGACTGTACTGTGAACAACTGCAGCACCATCATTTATTGTACTTAAGACACACCATGAGAAAGGTCGCAGTGGGCTTGTGGAGCCATATGTTTAGCCTGACAAGACATCTATGGTGGATCAACACTATTCAATAGGCACCAAGTAAGTTGTAGAGACAAGAGTGTCTCAAATTTTAATGAAATTAAGAACAAATTGTCTCCAGTTTTCATAACCATGTAACTAAAACGGAAAGGACTACCTAGTAGGTTAAAACACATGAGTGAAATTCAGTGCAGAGAAAGAGCACTACTCGCCTGACTAGAGAGACACCAGACAAAAACAAGCATTTGCAATGCAATGGGTCTCACGTTTGCTCGAGTTAAAGCTATTAGCATTTTAAACTCCTAACTGGACTTTTCTTACCACATAAACTGAAAAGTAAAACAATTTCACATAAGCGAGCAGACGGACGCCATGAGTGCAAAGCAAACACACAAAAGGAAACAAGTTTGCTCGCAGTGAAATGTATCATCAAAAGTGCAATTATCCATGTAACCGGCAAAAGTGCAATTATCCATGTAACCGACAAAAAGTGCAATTATCCATGAAACTGGCAAAAGTGCAAATATCCATGTAACAGGGTTGATGTCATGCAAAGCGCTCTACTACTGCCCAGTGAGATTGCGCTGCCTATGTAATAAAGAGAAAAAGCTGTCAAAACCATATGAAAAATATTGAGCCTCTATGTTTTCAGTAGTTGGCCGGTGCGCTCGAGGCGGGCTAAACACCGGAAAAGGCATGACATATGCATGCCTTTCACTAATTAAATCAAGCTAATTTTAAAAGGCAAGCCCATGAGCCAACCAACCTCTGAGCATGGTTACAAGCCCATAGAGAGATTGCACCAGGGACAGAGCGCTTTGCGCTCAACTCTAAAAAAGCTTACACTGACCTATCTCACTTACCCGTCTGGAACATTAGCTCTGGGCCAGAGAAGTAAAAAGAAAGCTGCCACTCAGTCCATTGTATAATTTTTTTTCAATCACTGTGTTAGTTTGTGCATGCTGCACGCAAGAACCTGTTTTGTGTAATACCAGGGAAAACAGAAATAACATCAGGCACAGGTGTAAAAACAGCAACAACATGCCCATACTAAGTGCACTTACAAATTGTCGCAGATAAAATTAGTCTCATAAGTGGAGAATTTACAAGCACATAAAATGGCAGAATTCTTCTGGCCTTATATTCCACAAGGCACTGGGGCAACAACCCTGGTGGAAATCAAGCTCACCAGTTATATAATGGTTTCTACTGATTCCAGGTCTTGGCATAATTTATTTTGGACATGTGACGAAACCCTTTGGAATAATCTGCAGTTGATTTGTTCAGAAATTATGATGGTGATTGGATTCAAATGACTGGGATTTTTGTCTGTCCAGTAGAATTTATCTTGTTGAATGTGCAGCTTGACCAAGTAGAAGCGTTTGTATCGGGTCAACTTTGGATTTTTCAGCACAGAACATGTACAGTGCCACGTTGCTATGTGGCATTTTGGTCTGGATATTACACTTAAAAGCATCCGTTTGTTTCCCTTGCTGCTGGCTTTCAAGGAAACTTTTTCCAGAAACATGGTGCAAGAGCTGCAGGGAACACTGGAAAACTGTTCCAAGGATAATAATCTCCCCTTACCACTAATAGCAAAAACATTTTCTCAGTGGCAGCTCCTCCTCTATGGTGGAGGATCATAGCTCCCTGTGAGCAGCAGCAGCTGCAAAACTTTAACAACGGAAAGGGGTTGTTGAATGGGTGGGGTCACTGGGGACGACAGGGACGAGAGGAGTGCACTGTGAACTCCCCTCAGCGCGCATGTGTGTTTGGCTGGCCGTCTCTGGCCGACCAAACACACATGCGCACTGTGCTCTCTCCAGCCCAGCACTGTGTTGCCGGGCTGGAGAGAGCAGGCTTAGGCTCCAAATCTGCCTGGAAGCACCCTGGATGGGAGCTCCAGCCAATCCTAACGCTGCTCTGAGCAGCATCAGGATTGGCCGCAGGGCAGGCTGGGAGCCTGTGCCTGCTGAGGGGACAGAGGAGCGGCATGGCGGAGCAGGTACGTTTTTATTTAATTTAATTTAATGTTTTTGTTCATCCCCCTGTCCTCTGCGCACTGTCCCGCCCCTTTTACACGCAGCGAGCCACAACTGTATTTTACACACGCATACCGGAAGCTCGGCACATCTGGCGAGCTACTGGCACACCCTGACATCTGAGGGGATGTATTTTTTCACTGCTCAGCTCAAGAAAGGAAGAAGGTACACAGCAGGCCTCCTTTCTGTTTAGTGAAGTGCCGTGCACTTTGCGGGACCTCTGAGTTACTCCGTGGAGCAGTAGAACTGACGCTGCCTTCCTGCCATCAAGGCTCTCTGCATTCTCTCACGGTGCACTGGCCGGTCCATGTGATTGTGATGTTGCTCAGCACCTGCCCTTGTGACAGGCGTACACCACTTGATCACCACAGTGGGTCCGCTCAACATTGGCGTAACAAAGGCCCCTGCAGCCCATGCTGTGCGGGGGACCTCGAGCTCCAGGAGGCCCTCTCAGCACAGTACACTGGCCCAAGAACTCCCGAGTCCGGAGAGGGGGTTCCGGTATGTACTGTGCAGGGAGACCCATCAAGTTTTATTACACCACTGCCTCTCAACAGGAGTTTGGACCCGGCGCTTCTGGTTAATTTGTTAATTTACCCTGCACTGCCAGGGAGGATCTGGCAGCATGTCCACTGACACAGTGAAGTCTGCTTCACCATAGCAACAAGTGGGACCCTATTGTTGGCGGGTGGAGACGAGCGCTGACAGCGGCAGCGCATGGGTTAAATGCCGTGCGCTAGCTGAAGCTTTTGAAGAACCTTATGATCTCAACAATGTTTTAGGAGCTCAGTATGCATGACTAATGGATGTTACTGTGGCGATGCGGACACCAGCACTAAGGTGCCCCAGTTTAACACCCGATGCTTGGTACTTAGCAGGACTGATTGGCACAGCCAATAGGTCACTTCACGCTGTTCAGCATGACTAAGAACTAAGGGGAAAAAGCATCATGACACAGCCAGTGCTCCTCGTGCACAGATGAGGGACAACTACCACCAAGCAGAGACACTACTACGCTATCTACAGCAACTGAAAAGATATTCAATCCAAATATATATTTCACCACAAAAATATTTTACAATTAGAAAAATAAACACCCCATTTATCAGCAACAAAGTAGTACCACTGTGCAAGTATTTATGCATCTTAGCTTCAGTTGATGCAAAAACACCATTGATGACAACAACCCAGGTTTTTTTTTTTTAATTCAGTGCATATCAAGCAAATATTTGGCTCACCAGACTATGCTAAAGGAACAGGAAAAGGTTTGGCCAAATCCAGCAGTCGACAACCAAAGGAAGAACTGCAATAATGCCTTGTTTTAGAAGGGCGACTTCCCTGCTGCTGTAAAAAGGGCTAGAGTGATCCCCATTCACATGCAACGCACAGCCGGCCCAGGCGATCTAGGTAACTTTTAGGCAAATAGAAAGCTTCAACAATATACCCAGACACATTCTCTTCTGGGCCTGCAGCAAGCTGGCTTCTCAATCCAGTTGCCAGTGTGGAATTTGTGCTAACAGCAGCGCTCAAAGAGCTAAGGGCATCTGACGTATGTAGGTGGTGATGATGGTGTCAGGCCCTTGGTTCTAGTGGATGTGCCCATGGATTTTGACACCAACCATCTTAAACAACCAACTGCAACTCCTCTAAGTAGTTAGCAAAGGGGCACTGCAGTGAACTGCATACGATACTATAACCATAGTTGATCTTAAGGGTTCCAGTTTACGTCCATAAGATCAATCTGTACAGTTTTTTGGGGTTGGCAATGTCACTGTTACATTTCAGCAGATATCCTCAGGCATTCCGGAGAGACTCACAGACCTCTGGTATTTCGTTTTACAATAATTGACATAAGAACTTCCACAGCCTTCGCCAGCTGACTACTAGCAATTTAGAATTGGATGCATTTTAAGTTTTTAACTTAAACACTTGCTCGTAAACACTCCATAAAGTAGTCAAATGTTTGTGATTATATAGAGTCTGATCTGTGTCTTGGTGACATGATCTCCAGTGAAGTAGGAGTGGTGGTTACCACCTAGAATCATTCCCTAACCACCTCCCAGAGAGTACAGGACATCCTAGTACTAATACACTCTTTGGATGGATTATGCAAATGGTTCATACGTGTGGTTCCGTGAATGGCATTGTGAAGACTACATTGCCTACAGAATGCGGCCACTAGGACCCAGACGATTCATTTCTTACCGCTGGCAGGTAAGTCGTAAAAGCGTGCAACTGAACACTGGTGTACTGCACACATTGCAATCTGAAGGGCAGGCCCACGTCATACTAATTCCGTGCTAGCACCTATGTTTCTGCCAGCCCTCTCCATTGCTCTAGCTCATGGTGTCTTACAATTAACTTTACTTCTGGAATCCTCTTCTCGAAACACTTGCAAATTTCAAACCATCTCACCTTCAGACAGGTACCAAAGGCCCTTTTGTTCAAGTAAATGCCACTGTGGATTAACCTCAGTGCCCAGAGACTAGGCAAGAAGTATTAGTGTAAACAAGTTGCAAATAGTAGAGCTATATAGCATAGGAAAACTTATCAAAACAAAGAAGCAACACACAGCAAAACAGCCCGGAAACACATAACATAACACCGCGTAGTGCCACACGGTTTAGCATAACATGGGCATACTGTAAAGGCAGACATGCTCAAGTGCACAAAGAATCCATGGTCGTATTTCACCCAAAGCTGGTGTGATCACCCAAACACCTGCATCTAACGCAGCGGTGAGTGAATTAAAACATTCACTAAGTATATCTGAAATTTTTAGGTTTGATCCCAGACAGGTATTCATCCGTGTCCATCTTTCCATTAACTCACAATAACATCAGTCACAGCAGGCTAAAGACAGCTCGCTTTGTCTTTACTCACCCAGATCCCTTAGGAAATCGTGATTTAATCCACAGAGAAGTGCCATCCCTTTGCTCGGCCTGGAGAACTTTTGCTACTCCTCCCACTTGATGGTCACATTCTCTCTTCCGTGTTCTAGCTCAGAGCACTGCTCTCTGCACAGCCATAACAACCTCTACTGCAGCCTTTCATCAATACTTGGTCTGCACCATCAAGCGCGAGGAAGTCCATAGCAATCTATCCCAGAGATCCTTCTGTCACATCCAATCGCCGCCCAGTGCCCCAGACCCGCGCGAGCGCAATGGCGCCGCGTGCCTCACTGTGATGCTGTCGTAGACGTCGTGCAGGAGACACCCGTCCAATTTAGCTGCTGGTCTCAGCAGGCAGATATTTGGCAGCAGCTACTCTTTCACAGCTGCATTCAGATTTGTCTTCTCTCCATGCAGCTTTTATTACAGTCATTTCTGCCACTGGTCCAAAGCTGGCGGGCATCAGCTCTTTGGTATGGCTGGTATTTCTCATGGAACCCTACACATGTAAAGACCACTGCCGGGTGTGCGCCTGTAAAAACTCCACTGAATAACCCTGCCGCATTCTCAAGCAGGCCAAGTACGGCTTCTTCGTCTAATGCAGACTGATTTTGCTGTAATCTATTTACCCAATGTTAGGATCTGAATTTATTTTTTAAATGACATCATTACAGAGCAGGTTACAGGTCTTCAGATGTGTCCAACCATTTCATGTTTAAAACATGTTTTGTACTCGATCGCAATTTCTATTAAAACATGAATAATTTACAAAAGTTCCACAATAAAGGAGATATGAATAAAGATGTGTGTCACATACGCCAAATCCTTTATTCATCAATAGTAACTTGCCAAAATAATGCATACTCACCAGTATTGATCTCGGGGCTAGATTGAAAGATCTTGTTAGGAAAAGGGAGTTGAAAAGTAACTCTGCTCAGCTATTTTCAGAATGGAGACAAGCAGAAAAAAAGTGACCCGTGAAAGTATTTCTTTATTCATTAGCTGGTTTATATAGTGCTGTATGCTATTAATATGGATCTATATAAATACAATTGCAAGCCAATGCAATGAGTGCCATAGAGGGGCTTCAGGGGCCGGACCCACATGTGGTGCCCCCTATGCCCGGTAGTTTGTCCTGACATCTACGTAGCAGCTGTAACATTGTTGGCAGATATTAGAATGGAATAAATGATGGAATTGATGGGCTGTATTTAGGTCTGTACGCATATGGTATTTGTATAGTGTGAACGCTGTACATTCTAGGTGTTCACAGGCACTGCTCTTCACAGGATCACCTTGTGGGATACATTCAACCACCTTTGTTCAGTTGCATCACCTTTTACAGAGGGGCACTCCTCTCTCTCTAGCAGGGGAGTGAGAAAGAGTGGGGTGTCTTCCACAGATCTCCTCTGATAGGGAGTGAATTGAAAAGCTCCCTAGTTCCCCTCTGTGTATGGGAGGGAGCAGAGTGGGCCCTCATACTCTTCTCGCTGCGGTTATGTTTTGTGTTGTGCAACATTTGCCACTTACTTGAACTCTTGTTGCTTCTGTGGGCAGGTATCAGGTTGTGGGTATGGCAGGTGGAGAGTCTTCACAGGGGTGAAGGTTGAATGGACCATATGATGAGTGAAGTGCTAAGAAGGGTGAGGGTTTACCTACGGTGGTGCTCCAAGCCACCAGGGGCCAATGGCATACTTGATGTGGGTTGTCTCAGGGGTTAATGAAGGTAGGGGTTTTTGATCCTTCAGTTCACTTCTAATTTAAGTTAGTTTCAGACAGTTATTGGGGGTCCTGTTGGACCTAATTTTGGGCAACATATCAAGTGTCTTTTGCTCAAGTCATGGTGTTTTGGTTGCAGTAGCTGTATTGCTGTGAATTAGGTTATGCCTTCCTTCTTTGGGGTGATTCATTCCTGTGTTACGTTCAATGGGTGTAAGATTACAGCTTGTCCTTTTTCATCACAGACTAGGGGGACTAAAACAGCCAAACTGGAATCCAAAACTCTCATCCTTTCATTACTATCCCTGTGAGTCTCGCCTAATGTCACCAACCCATTTTCCCTTTGGGCTCTCTAGGTGATGCACCTGCATGCTTCAAACACTGTTTCTAGATTTCTGTCGAAGGGGTCCCTTTTCTAGGTAGGTAGGTTTCTGCTGGATTAATCCCCTACAACGTAGATGTGGTTGGTTACATCGTTCTCAGTTATCCTGTGCCCCCACCACCTGCAGTTTCTGGAGTTCCAGAGGGCTAAGTCACATGTCCCCCGGTGGGACTGGGATGGGCATCACTGCGCTTTTGTGGACTGGAGCGGGCAGGATGACTTCTACAGCTTGCTCGGGCACGGAGGAGAGTTGAACAGATCCACTGATCCCTCCGGATCAAGAGATTAGCTTGGCTTTAACCACTTATTCCTGAATGGGGCAATGTGTAATGGCTTACAATACCATTCTCCTCAATGAGGCAATGGGACTGGGTGGTTGATAGTGAAACAGTGTCTATAATGAATGAAAGAATAAAATGGTATTGACAACTTGGATGCCTGTTTGGTGAAGTACTCCATAGCAGGGGATTCTCCCTCATGCGGGTGTCATCCACAGAACAAAGGATGCCGACAGAGGAGATATTTTGGTGGACGTATTTTTCGCTGCAGCCAAGGCGCTGAAATTAGATTATGTTTTTCATGATGATTATGACATCACTTCCAACACTCTTCCCTATCAGGGGAAATTTGAATGATCTCTACCATTCTACCTTTGACTCTGGCTTGTTAGGCAGCTTCAGCTCCTCTTTGCGGGAAGGGTACAGTGGGAGGTCTTCTCTTACTCCCCCCTTGATGATGGGGACAATGGTGATTTCTATGATAGCTTTTCTGATGACAAAGAGTAGGGTGGCTTCAACTACTCTTTTTCTATTGTGCACAGGGGGCTGGCTTGGCTTTTACTGCTCTTTACAGGGTGGGGACAGTAAAAAGACTTCCACTTCACCTTATATCATGGAGGAAAAGTCAGATAGGCAACACTGCTCTTCGTTTGATGGTGGATAGAGGGATGGGTTCCACCGCTATGCATGGCAGAGTGCAGCTCTGACTCCAAGAGTCCTAACACAGCTCAACTTCATTCAGCAGAGCACATTTGCCACTGCTGGATAACACGAGAAATAACTTACACTTTTAGTAAATCACTTTCACTTCTAATATCTTTAAAACATCATTTTATAGGCTCTAATGCTCCAGCCAATAGGTGTTGCTCAGCTCACAACGTGTTCTATATGAATGCTCTGTTACTTATACCATTAGAGAATGGTAACATCACAAATGGATTACAGTACCATAAAAATAAAATGTATAAAAATAATCTCCAATCAGCTTTGACCAGTCTAAAAATGAGGAGTTACAACCTAGGAAGTACGTGCTCTGGATCAGCATAGGCAATAGAGTGAGTGTGCTTCTTCTCAAGAGTCCGGTAATGAATGTCCAGTTTCACTAGAGATTTGTAAACTTCCTCATTAAAGATCCGTGCAGATTGCGCCCTGGGGAGTTCTAACATCAAACCACAAACAATGCAAGCTCACAACTCACACAGGAAGAAATGACCGAAACAGCAGAGTGACAAGGCAAATGACAGGTCGAGCAAGGAAGCGAGAATTAGAACTCAGGTATAGTAGTTCCGCATTTTTGTGGAACTCTTCATTACAAAGCACTTAGTCTCCCTGTGCTTCAGATGCTTCACCTTTTCAAAAATTGGAAGCACCAACAAACAAGCATTTGCAATGCAAAAGGTCTTGCATTTTATTGAGTTAGAGCTATTGGCATTGTAAATTCACAACTTGCCACATAAATTGGTCAACCCTGCCTCATAATTTTGACCATTTAATTCCAGTGGCCTAGCATTTAACTTAATCACTTCCTCTATCCTTCTTCCTCTATCTCAAAATATATACAATTTTCACATAAACCTTTATCAGAAATAAACTTTCGGCATTAGAGTGTAATGCTCAAAACGCCATAAGGAAAATATCTTTTGGGACTGATTGGAGGGTGAAAGGTAAGAGGGAGTCTGGAGTAAGGATGGAGAGGACAAGTAGGGTCGTAATGGTGTCATGTGCCCTGGAGTAAGAAAGGAAAATGGTTTTCTGAAATTTCGAAAGGAAAATACAGCAGCAATTAGAGTCGAGTGAGGTCCCTAGGTCTCTGAGCCCCGGTGCCACTGCACCTGTTGCTCCATTGGTGACTAGGCCTCGGGAGAGAAAGCGGATGGGGCAGAAAAAGAGAAGCGAAAGGAATGCAACAGACAAAAGGAAGAAAGAGAAGGGGGGTCACAAAAAAATAAAAGAAAGTAGGGAAAGAAGGAACAAGAAAATGAACACACAACTAAGAGAAGAAATGAGCAAATGTATGAGACAAAAAAAAGGGAAGGAAGCTAGCGCACAGAAGATAACGAGGAAACAATAATGAAGTGTGAAAAAGAAAAATGAACATTAGAGAAAGAGAGATAGTGAGAGAAACAAGCAGCGGAAGAGCCAGGGCACATATGTACTAACATTCGCACAGACACAGAATGGGAAAACTAGGTCATTCTGTTCAACATGGCTGCGTTTTGCTCAGGGCAGGGTTCTTCGCCACATTCTCAACAAGCCACACCACCTAAATGGTTCTGTGTTGCAGGGTGTCCATGTCTCTGGAGTCTGCTAAAGAGTGGAGTTGGTAGTTCCCTACCTAGTGTTCAGACTTGGTGGCTGCCAGGTGAGCATATCCAGGCATCATGGTTGCAGTCTCCATTTGGAAGTTGTCAGAAGTTTGCACACATTAACAACCAGGACTACATAAGGAACAAGGGCAATGTATGTTCCATGTTGTTCTGCACAAGCACAGATGGAACTGGAGCTGGTCTACATGCACCAAAGTTGTACTATGACAAATTGTCTTGGCCACTGTGTTTATACTGTCATTGCCAAGCTTTGGCCAGGCCATACTGAGCACAATCACAGGGACAGCACGCTCCATGGGCAAATGTTTCAGGTGATAAAAACATAATAACTCAGCACAGGGCATCGGCTTATTTACCTGCTGGTATTTAGGTGAGTATTTGCTATTCAGTCATTTTGTTCACAATGCCTTGCTTACTCGACTAGTGCAGAATACTTTTCGTTGACAAATACAGTCCTGCTAGGCAAATAGGTTGATTGCCTGCTACTGACTGTGACAGCATGCAGAGAAGATTCTTGCTTATCTGCAGATTGTGACAGCATACAAAGAAGATTTGTGTTTGTCTGCTGCTGATTGTGACAGCATACATAGAATATTCTTTTTCATCTGCTACTGATTGTGACCGTGTATAGGGAAGATTCTTGTTTGTCTACCGGTTGTGACAGCATATAGAGAAGATTCTTGTTTTCTGTGGATTGTGACAGCATCCATAGAATATTCTTGTTCATCTGCTACTGATTGTGACAGCGTACAAAGAAGATTTCTGTTTGCCTGCCACTGATTGTGACAGTGTACAGAGAAGATTCTTGTTTGTCTGCTGATTGTAACAGCATATAGAGAAGATATGTGTTTTCCTGCCACGGATTCTAGCAGTATACAGAGAAAAGTCTTGTTTGTCTGCTGATTGTGACAGCATGCAGAGAAGATTCAAGTTTGTCTGCTGACTGTGATAGTAACAGCACACAGAGAAGCTTCTTGTATGTCTGGCACTGATTGTGACAGCATACAGAGAAGATGTGTGTTTGTCTGTCATGGGTTGTGGCAGCATACACAGATGATTCTTGATTGTCTGCTGATTGTGACAGCATACAGAGAGGATTCTTGTTAGTCAGCTGATTGTGACAGCATACAGAGAGGATTCTTGTTAGTCAGCTGATTGTGACAGCATACAGAGAGGATTCTTGTTAGTCAGCTGATTGTGACAGCATACAGAGAGGATTCTTGCTTGTCTGCCACTGATTGGGACACATACAGAGAAGATTCTTGTTTATGGCAAAAAAACCTCTTCATTAAATTGTGTCCTTGTGTAATCCTAGTAGCTCCATAAAACTGGCAACCATGAGTGATAATGTTGATTGTAGGCGCAGTATTTATTTATTAATCATGACATGGTTAATTAAAACCTTTACATGATATACAAAAAAAGAAAAAGATACAGAGTAAACAGATAAAATGTGCACCAAGTAGGCTGCTGGTTCCTGATTTCTTCCGTATTTAACCCTGCTGCTACTTAGAAGCTAATGCTTCACAGATAAAACTGACACGAGCCAGGCTATTGCAGAATAAGGTCACTTTATAAATATCCTGACAATTCAAGTATGCACATGCTAGAAATGCTGGTGCGTAAACTCTGTTATTAGCCTTAGTACTGCTTAAAAGTTAATGCGCAGTGGGTAAGATGTCAGAAAAGTCACATTTTGACAAGTTAAAAACATCTCAGAAATGGTCTATATAACCACATGCAGTAACATAAAAAACTCCAGTCAATGTCCTGAGTCATACCTATATACAAAAATGAAAGTGCGAGTGTGCAAGCTATGCACTACTTAATATTAGTACTACTTAAAAAGCTAATGCACAGCAAGTAAAGATTTAAAGACGGGACACCCTATAACAAAACAGGGTCACACCAGTGGATACCCTGAGAGCATAACTATATATATGTACAATGCCAGTACAGGTAGTATGATGGAACCACGCATTCGGCAACCATGCATGCCTGAACAACGCAGTCGGAACAATGACCGCATTGTTTCCATGCATGCCATTACCATGCATGCCTTTACAACAATTTTTCTTTGAAAAGGCATGCCTAGTAAAGGCATGTGTAGAAACGACATGCGTGATTGTCGCATGCCACCCCCACACCCTAAAAACAGAAGTTTCACGATGCCCCCACGCTTAAAAACTACCCCAATAACCCCCACCCACCCTGAGCCCTAAAACCGCCCCACCCCCAAAAATGAAACCCAAACCCTAAACACAAAATGACCCCGACCCCTCCACCCCAGCCCCATAAAACATAAGTACCCCGACCACCACCTTTATAAACTACTCCGATACCCCACACCCACCCTGAGCCCTAAAACCGACGCCCACTCCCCAAAAAAAAACGACCCAACCCCTAAAAACAAAATTACTGCGACCCCCCCACCTCCGCCCCTAAAAACCTGCACCCCACCTGTCCTGAATACAAAATTACCCCAACCCCTGCCTCTAAAAACCCGACCCCCCACCTTCCCTAAATACAAAATTACCCCAACCCCACCCCTACAAACCTGACCCTCCCACCTGCCCTGCATACAAAATTACCCCAAGCCCCCACCCCCACCCCTAAAAACCCAGCCCCCCACCTGCCCTGAATACAAAACCCCTTAAAAAAAATAATAACCTAACCACCCCAACCCCTTCACCCCCCCTCCCCTAAAAACGACGCCAACCCAGCCCCACTTACCTGACTGCATCCTCTCCCGATGGATCTTCCTTTTTCTCTGCCTTAAACATGCATGTGCGTTGTTCAGCACATGCGTGGTTAAGGCAGAGAAAAAGGCCTGGCAAGTGTCGTTCTGCTTGCATGAACAACTCAGGCGTGGTTCCGGAGGCGTTGTCCCGGATCTTTCCCGCCAGTGCATGCTCTCCCCCAAAGTTGTCCTTAATTATAAGCACAGCAGATAAAACTGTGAAAAGGCTCACACTTTAGCCAAATAAACGAATACAAGTGCCATCTGCATGCTATTCCCCAAGGACTCTTCATTTGGTCTCCTTAGTAGAGAATGACAAACACACACTGTCCTTGCTAATGAACATAGCAAAAAGAGCATGCTTTTCCCTAAGGACTCTTGATAGAGTCCCTTGGGTGAGACGAACAAATATACAAAGTGCCAGTGCATGGAAGGTGCAGATGGAAAAGGTGGAGACTTTAGGATATAGTTCCTCCATTTGATTGTGCAACTGCTTTAAATTGCTGTTGTACAGAAGTGATACATTTCACCAAGCATGCTATTACGTGGGGGCTCTGACTTTGCAAGCAGAGCAACAAGGCTTCAAGGCATGTCCTTACTGTGTTAGCATAAAAGAGATTGCATAGAAGCTCTCTGCGCACCGCTTGCAAAACAGGGCACATGCACCGTATGTTCAAGAAAGATTTGTTCAACCACTGATACAGCCTGCATGACAGTGAACTCAGTTCTGGGGCCCATGATGGCTTTGCGTCCTTTGTAGGTAACAGGCTGACACTTAGTGCTAAAAATGTGGATTCGAAACAATAGCTCTGGGGCGTTGGTGATTTGTAGGTATTGATGCATAGCCACAAGTGTCTACTTTTGTGAAACCGTTCCTTATCTTGCAACCAGGGTAACAGCCTTGCTTGTTTATTCACTGCAAGTTTAAAGTATGCTGAGGTAAGTGCACTTACCACAGATGTAGCAAGGCCAGCGCTTTTAAAGCCTCACGTCTCACCTTAGCCCAGCAATTTGTTTGGCTATCCTGAATTTCTTTCCAGATTAGTGATTTTAAAGTATTAGGTGGGCCCTTTCTTACAGTTGACAAATATTTGAGGAGGGCACCTTGTTGCGCTGGTCCTTGCCCGAGGAGCCTAAATTCTAATCCGAATGGGACGGGTGACGAGAGTTGTGGAAGGTGGAATAGCAGGCGATAGACTTTACTCTGGGCATTGTTAGAAAATTAGCTAATTTGTCCTGGGAAAGCCAGTGCTCTGTAAGACAGCACTGGGATCAGTTTTGATTTGATTGCTATCAAAATTGGTTTCCAGGTTGGTGTAAGGAATTTGCTGGGTAGCTTTTGAAAGGCAGCAATCGGTGAAGCAAGACATGGTGTCAGGGCATTTAGGTGGGGCTTGGGCAACTGCCGATTTGTAGCCAAACCCCAGGTTATTTGTAACTGGGGCATCTTTCTATTAAACTGCTGCCCAGGTACCATTTACTCTCCTTTTTGCAGCCATTCCCAAAGATGACTATTTTAGCTTTGTCTAAATTGCCTGTCATCTGATTTGTTGTGCAATATAGAGCTAGAGTGTTGAGCAAATTTCGCAAACCAATGGGAGTTAGGTTCATAAGCACAATGTCTTCTGTGTACTTCAGTGATGTCAGCAAGTGCTGTCCCAGTTTTGGGGGGTGTGAGTGCACCCCACCCAGAGCTGGACTCAAGTCTGAGATAAACAGATTGAATAATGTAGGCACAAGGACACAGCCTTGTTTTAAGCCTCATCCAGTTGGAACGACTGTGGATAAACCCTTATTTGTGCCCAGGCTAACCTCAGCCCAAGTGTCAGAGTACAACAGCTGTAGTGCCCACAGGAGATTGGCTGGAATGTTCCAGCAGAAGGCTAATTTGTGCCACAGCAAATTCCTGTAAATGTGGTCAAAGGCTTTTGAAAAATCAATGACGCTCGTATAAAGGAGTTGTTTTTTCTAAGTGTGTTTCAATATTAGAGTGCAGAACGCAACGAGGTTATCTGTTGTTCTTGAGCAGGGACGGAAGTCTGCTTGATTATGTAAGAGCCCTCTTGATTCCTCCACCCAATTTTCCATTTCCTGCAGGAGGATTCCAGCAAAGATCTTTGCATCGGTGTCTACTAATGCGATTAGGTGATAGCTCTCTGGGGCGGGGTAGGGGCCTTTTTTGTAGATCGTGTGAAGGACTGGCCCTCGAAAAGTCTTTGGTATATGGTTCTCGCGAAGGCTGTAGTTGAATAGTTGGCAGAGTATTTTGCCTCATACATCTGGGTCTTGCTTGTATATTGAGGTGGGAACACCATGTGGACCAGATGCTCCAGAGCTTCTTCTTATTTGTGCCCCACTGGTGGGTTGGGAGATAACAAGTGGTGGTATGTCCGCCTTATTGTTTTGAGTACGGCTGAGTTAGTTTGTTGCTGCAATATAACAATCCAGTACGCACCAGCCAAGTTTGTTGCGTAACATTATTGCCTGCGGCGCAAGCAGGGCCATGCTCTGGATGATTGATCAGGGCCCACAATGATTTGTTATTTTTTGCTTTGCAGGCTTGTGGAATTCCGATCTAGTGTTCCTCATTTCTTGCTCACTTTGCTTCCAATATAGCTTTCTTATATTCTTTCCTGATCTCTGATAAGGTAAGACGTACCAGGTGCATGCTGCTGTTGCATTGTCTTTGCAGCTTTTAAAGCATGCTTCTGTAGTTCGAGAGTGCTATTGTACCATTTGCTGTTGGCTGAGCGTTTGTGGAGCAAGAGTTGCCAATTGTTTGCCTCAAGGGAGTTTTTTAAGGCTGCCAGGACATTTGCCCAGTCAGCCAATGGGTTCTGTAGTTTCCACCTACCTTGTGGGTTAGTCCTTTTCCATAGCTCATATTTTGTCTGAGTGACTTCCGTCCATCTTATTCGAAGCCACATTGCTCCAGAGTCTTGGGGACCCTGTGTTTCAACTTTCAGTAACATAATCATTGTTGTTTATTATCCCTACCATTAAAGGGTAGTGGTCACTTTCTCTTCGTCTTTCTCCTGAAAAAGCTTTGACCCTGTGAAATATATGGAAGGAGAGAAATAGATAGTCTAGTATGGACTCTGCTGTTTTGGATTTGTGGGACGCTGCCACTGAGTGATCTGAGACAAACCTTCCATTCAGTGCCCTGAGACCCGTTGCTTCCAGTGTTGCCAATAGGTGGTGGTCAGCTCTATCGAGCTATGCCTACTTTACAACTTGCTCAGGTATGTTCCAGCCAGCATCCAAGGTGTGTGCCTCCGTGCTATTACTAAGGTGGTTAGCCAGGTTTAAGTTAAAGTCGCGGATCACTATCCATTCTGCACACGAGTGTCAGCTATTGAGTTCAACAAGGCTTGCTCTAGAGCTGTTGTTGCCTTTTGTCTGCGGGCATCCTTAGGGTTCAAGAAGATATTCACTATCAGGACCTTAATTTCCCAAGACTAGATTTCCAGTTGTTACTTATTAATGCTTACACGTGAGGAGAGTTTATTTCCAAATCAATTGCGTTTATATTTTTATTAAGGGTCACATAAATGCTCAGTCTGCCCTTTGGCCTGCCTTTACCTCTGTTTTTTTCAGCAGGTTTATGGAATTGTGCATAACCCCAGAGCTGTGTTTCATCGAGGCTCCATGTCTCTTGGAGGCATATTACGTTGTGCGCGAATAGGTAGGTTTCTAGCACGGGGTCTACTGCGATTTTGTTTGTACCTGCAATGTCCCATGAAATTAGAGTGAACTTGTTCTTGTGGGGGGAAAGTCTGGTTTTCTGTAGGCTCCTGTGTTCTAGGGACAGCTGCAAGCCACTTCAGACCTGTGCCCCCAGGTGAAGATATGTTGATGCACTGGGCTCCAAAAAATGTTGATATAGTTATTTTAAAGTTTTGCTTTACTTGTGTTGAGTCGCTACGTGCGTCTTTGCGCCTGCTAGTACCGATTGGCTGGCTCCTGTAGTGTCAAAGTTGGCACAAATACGCTGGAATATAAAGTGAGGGTATTTCTCGGACACTGGCGAGCTCACATGGATTCCCCACTCCTCCAGCAGCACTCTGTGCCTTAGGTTGTGGTCCTTGGTTTTGACGTCACTGAATTGTATTTCAGAGGGTTCACTGCAATATTCTGGTCCAGGCGGCAAAAAGGATACGCAGTCCAGGTTCATGCTGTTTATTTTGTCGAGGCACGGGAGGGACGAGCAGATTTTAATAATGTTTGTCCTATTTAAAATATCCTAGGGACCGCTAGAATTATAGCTAGGCCTAAATATTAGCGTGGCCTGCAAAATAAGCATTGTTTCTGTCTCAGTTTTTCATTTGTTGTGTCCCTGTACATTACTAGAGACTGAGCAAGAAGCCCTGTGTGATAATGGTTTTGTGCTTGGATGAAGCTCCTTTCCGTGTCCAGTTTTGCGTGTTTGGGGGATAATGGCAGAGAACGACTGCCCACATACGAGATGGGGCAAGACTGATCCGTTTCCCCATAGCATGCCTGAGTATTGGAGTGCTGCAGGTTATGATTGTCTCCTTCCTGTTGGGTCTCCCCTGGCTGTGCAAACAAGGGGAGAGCATCTCCCGAAGGGTCTTGTTCGATCACAGAACTAGTAACATGGGGTATGTCCTAGTTTAAGGCTGTTTGAGATATAGTAGTGGCCCAATAACTTGAGTACTTATTACTTGCATGCCGGTCACACTCACAGTTTGGTAGACTCCTGAAGGAAGTGGAGCTGACTGGTCGTTAGAATGTCTATCTAGACTTTCTGCGGCTTTAATTGCCTGTTCTATTGGCGGCATTGTAAGGGGCTCTTCTTTCAGCTGTTCGAACGTCCCTAAGGTGACAGATGTTTGTGGATTCAGGTCATGGTTGGTGATGCTCTGTATATTCCTGGGTTAATGTAGGTCAAGGCTCAGAAGAGCTTCTTTTTTAAAGCGTGACTGGCCACGAGCTTTTCTGCATTGTTCTGTGTACCTTTTTGTGACAGTGCCCTCTGCTGCTCCACCTGACAAGCATCAGTCTTGGTGATTTGCAAATGTTTAAATAGGGGATAGGCTTGCTGGCCTTCGTGGCTGTTAGGTTGCCTAACCTCGGGCAGCCTTGAGATTTTCTTATTAAATTTTTTCTGCCTTTTTGTATTTTTTTGTCTTTCATGACGTTTGGTAGTTCTTTTTCACGCTCGGGCTATAGCTGCAATACTGCGTTGCTTCCCCCGCATGGGTCTGTGCTCTTGTAATCAGGGTGTTCAGTTTTTCTATTTTTGCTTCAATTGCCATATTATAAGATGCCACGGTCTTTAGAACAGATATTGTCAGTGTTCATTGTTGTTGCTGTTGTAATAACAGACAGTAGTCTGTAGAGGATACTCCACTCTGTTCCTTTACTGTCCTGTCTCTCGGGCTGCCTTTCTGCCTCAAACTCGCATTGCACGTCGGGGTCCAGGCTTCTGCATGTGGGCCTTAAGAGCTCAGACTTGTCTGAGATAACCGAGTGCTGATCCAGTCAAGTACACTGTTGTTCTTCTCCTTGCTTTGATTCTGCATCTCAGACCCATTTTGATTTTTAAAAGTTCGACTTTTGTGTTTAAATCCCGAGGAAGCTGGCAAGACTTGAAGCCATGCCTGGTCCACCAATATAAAAGGCTTTATCAGATTGATCTGTGGGGATAACGGATTGATTTGGTGCAGACATGGAAAAGACGGGTTCCAGGCAATTCACGACTTTAGCAGCCTCTACATCAGACACCGATCCTTGTAGCCAGGGCAGCAGATTTCTACTTTCAATTTCCAAGTTCTGCATAGTTGCGCTATAATTTAACGATCTAATGGCTGGGCAATCTGCGATTAAATCCAGCGAGTGCTCCTCCGCTATGGCTCTTTGCTGGGCCTGCTTAGATCACTTAAGGCAAAAATATTGCTGTATTGCTTTTTCCCCATTTTGGTTGGATTTAGTTTGGCTGTTCCCAATAAAGCTTTGTCTTTGAGTTGATTCAGCCGTTCCCTCCCTGAGTAACGTCACAAGTATAAACTGGCATTGGACTCCTATTCCTCGGTCTCCTTATGTTAAGGGAGGAAGTGCCTCTGTGTGTGTTTCTTTTTTTTTTTTTTAAACATGTTCTGACCTCTGTCATGGGCCATTGGGCCATTAACAGAAGAGAACTGCAGTTCTCATTTTGAACAAGGTTACAGCGTTTGCTCACAGGGAATCCAGGGGAAAATGCAGCTATAATTTAGCAGCAGTGCGGAACAAAGGCGTTTTTTTATTTTATTTTTTTAAATGTAGTACTTGAGTGGCTAGCTCCCGTTTTTCATGTATTTGGGGATTAGAGTCCCACCTGCTCGACGTGCCAGGTCGTCTGGAATTGCTGCTTCTCTGTTTTTCTGCTCCTCTGAATCCTTGGGGCTTCTGTGTCTTATAGGCGGAAGCCTTCCCAGCAGCCGGCGGGCGTCAGGAGGGGGAATTTCTGATGTTACTGACGAGCTGCAACCTAATCAGCTTCCAGCAAGCGTCTGGCGAGGGGGCAGGGGGAGTCGAAAGAGAGCGGTTCTGAATAAGGCGAGGAGATGATTGGAGGGTCCAAGCAGGAGCACACCAGGCTGACCTGCAAGCTGCGCCCAGACCTAGCTGGGCCACTTCCGCAGGGCACGGGCTCCCTCTTGCTGTTGGCTGACTACAGCCACCGCGCTTGCACCGTACTCCTTGTCCCGTAGGCTTCTTCGACTCAGCTAGGTGCCGTGAAGGTAGTGAGGTCAACCGCTGCCACTCCCAGTGTTGTCCCTGCCCCCCGCGGGGTGTACCTCATCCACAACAGGATGTCCGCTGCTGCACCCACTAAGAACCAGAACCACTCAACACGAAGGGTCAGAGAGCGCCGCAGAAGATTTGATCGGTTGTCGATTGTATTTTTATGTAGCGTTTACTACCCTTGACGAGGCATCGATTACCTTTTTTTAGGGTCGAGTCTGCATTGCATGCGCTCGTGCATGCGCAGCGAGACGCTTAAGTTATTAGTAAAGGGCTCGGAGCCCTGTTGACGTCACGTCAGTGTGTTTCATTGGTTCGTGGGCTTGCCTAGTAAAATCTGCTTGCTTTCATTAGTGGAAGGCATGCACATGTCATGCCTTTTCCGGTGGTTAGCCCTCCTCGAGCGCAGCGACCAAGTACAGAAAACATGCGAGGCTCGCTGTTTTCTGTCGGATCGTGGACTACTTTTTCTCTATTTTCCTAGTGCGATTTTGCTTGGCAGAAGTCGAGCGCTTTACACAGTTAATTTCACTTTTTCGGGTTACGTACATAAAAGCACTTTTGCCGATTGATGAAAAGTCGGGTTAGGAGTTTACAACGCGATCAGCTCTAACTTGAGCAAACGCGAGACCCGTTGCATTGCAAATGCTTGTTTAAAAAGTGGCGAGGCTACGTTACACCAATAGGTGGCATCGTTCCTGTCCCACTGACAGAATGAAGAGGCGCCAGGAAGTTAAGTAACATAATCTGCTATAAGCCATGCCAGGCCGCCCTCCCCGGTCTAGATGGGGGTTTTAAGTGCATTATGCTTACCACACATGGATGCATCTCGCATTTACATTTGTTTATTCATCACAAAACCAGGCTCGTAAATTATGTATGGAAGAACACACATTCCTTCGGTAGACAAGCCCATATTTGAGAATGCCCTGGGGCGCCATTAATTTGGCAAGGACATAATTTCCATTTTAACACATTCCAGGCAGCCGAATCTTTGCTGCCAAATCCCCCAACACCACTTTGAAAAAGTTCACTCCAGTTAAACCCTGATCTTTGAGCTTCGACATACAATCCTGAGCTTAATATTTTATCTACTATAGTCACGAAAACCTAATGCGAATTTGCCGTAACCATGTACAGGATACGAAACTAGTGCTCCCAGGAAACCCCGGTTGGAGAATGCTTCTGTCTGACTTTTTAATTGATGTGGCATAGAGGGAAAAAGAAAGACTTGAAAATCGCCAGTTTAAAAAACATACACATAAATAACTGCAGTCACATTCACTGCACAAGTCTTTTTTAATCGCAAAATATACTTCACAATTGTAACCGCCTGTGACCCAATATTTAACTCATTACGTGTCTCGATATCAGGCCCGGTGTATTCCTTCCCCAGCAGGTGGAGCTACCAGAGGGATCTGTAACTAGATTCGGCGAGTGGTGTATCAGGCCTATTAAGGTGTACCTCACAAGTACTCAGAAATTATAAATTACCAAGGGAAATCGGAAATGGCACCCCCGAATCCCCTGGTAAGTATTACTTTCTTTTTAAAGCTTTCCCCACTCGCAGTATATCATATATACCCGCGGTGGGGCGATAACCCGTTACCGGTCCTAGCGGAATTACAGGGCCACTTGTAATGAGAGTGACAGTGCTTTGAATAACTTAATACTTCAGAGTATACAGGCGTCCAGAGAGGTAGCAGGCTAAACAGCGAGTACATGAGCCCAGTAAATTAGAGTCGTGTTTCCTTGATCATTCCAGGGCCATACGTTGCTATCCCACAGGAGCCAACGTTCAAGAAGAAGAATTTCGAGTGTCATCCACTCAATAGGAACAATTATGGGAAAACCCGGGTCCACGCCATTAGCACGACCTTTGTGAGTTCAGGAAAAAATATTTCCTTAATTATTTTCTGTTCCTTTCTCACTGGTACAAAGGTTATCTGTTTTTTTTTAAATCTGCTTACACAGAAAACAGGACGCCATACACCAATTTCAGAGGAACCCAACAAAGTTTCTGGAAACTCGCTTCTTCAAAAGGTGGGATGTCTGATGGTTTGAACACCAAAGAGACAGCTGAGGGCTGCATATGGGGTCATTTAGCTTTTTTCTCAGCATCGTCATCTCTTAGTTGACGGACCAGTCCCGGTGGGATTTCCGAGCAAGGGCACCAGTGACTAAACGTCGATTATTGATTTACTCCCATATTACATTTAGCGCAGTTTTGGTTCAAAAGAGCTGATGTAGCAATATGGTTTCTGAGAATGTGCATCACTCTGTCACGTAGCACTTCGAGACGCCTGTTGATATAAAAGATAATGGAAGCCATATACGGAAGTAAACGTTATCCACAGCAGATAACAGCCTGTTCTCTGTGATACAGGAAGGGCTGCATTATGTCATCACTGTCTATGTTCATTCATCCATGCATCCACTAAGCAAGGTCAGACACCCAAAATACCAAAAAGTGTGGAGAATAGCTTTGGACATTGAACTCAGATTTGTTTTTTTTGTTAGTTGAGAGCAGTGCGTGAAAAGATGAGTGGACCAATGAAAAGACCACAGGTACGTACTGGCCCGCCCTACACGCTGCTGTTGTGGCCTGCAGGGGAATTTTACTTAAGGGACTGTGTGAAGCCAAGAAGTCAGGCAAATGGCTCTGCTTTAGAGGAGTTATACACCAATTCAATGTTTTCCTGAGTCTTAACATTTATTTCATTAAGCTAGCTCTTGTGCAGAACATCATTTAGGAGGTTGGAGTCTCTGCGTCACTCAAAACAAATGAACGGACATGTATGTGTGCACAAGCACAGTGCAGGTTTTGTGCACGTTCTAATTTCGCTTCTGAGGACACAAATGAAGGGGGCTGCTTGCAGAAGACATAGCATTTACCGGTTGCCCCATCCTAAAAATCAGACTCTGGCTTCTGGAAAGACTCAAAATCCACAGGAAGGTTTTCTGTCTCACCTACAAGTGCCATAGGAATCAACCCAAGCAACAAAAGATCCCCCTAAACACCATACACAAACATCTTGATGCACCAAACTATTCCTCAGCTGCACCCGACACCCACAGCATAAATATCAATAACAAACGCCTTGAAAGTCAGACTGGCAAAGTATGTAAAGCTCTCACCATTAGGTCCTCGGGCAAGGTGCGGTTAGCAGGGACGGGAAGAGGTTACGGTGCAATGGTCATATCTTCATTTAAATGCATTTTTGCACTTTGAAAAAGGAATCGAAAAGGTCTGGCATATCAGATTGGCGCTACCTATGCCTCAATGTGGCACCCGTGGAATTTAGAAAGCTGAAAAGCATCATGCTGTCAACTATAGAGGAGACAACTGAATCCATTATACCACCAGGTTCTTTCTCTGATGATATTCAGTAATGGAAGAACACCCTATGGTTTGAAAAACACGTTTCAGTTGAGAGGTCACATTACATGGGCATGTTTACAGACCAGCTTCTAAAATTATTAGGCTGTGCATCTCATAGAGGTGAGCAGATAAAAATTATGGGTATGGGTCACAATAATTCTAAGTTATTTTGACCTTATTAATGCAGTAGCTGATTTACAACAACGTGAAACTTTTAATATTAATGTAGAATTGGGTCACATTAATGAAAACTTTGGGAGAAACGTCACTAACCTGTTAACCTTTAGCCAACATTTCTTTGTATGTCCATTGTTTAGGGCTTAGGGATCACACAAAGACCAAAAGAGTTGTGTAGTCAAATATTTGAGCTAACAGTTGAATACTGTTAACTGAGATGGAGGGTGGATTTTTTTCAAATAACAATTATGCATAAGAAAAAGAATCAAGTTACAAAACAGCAATGCTCAGATGGTTGGCAAGTTCACTGTGGCAGGAGCACACAGTTTGGAAAGCTAGGTAAGGCAGCACTAGGACTCTGGTTTCCTGGGTCCACAATCAGTAATTCAGGATCAAACCAATTATTCTTACTTATAACAATTATACTCAAAGGGTGCAAAAGATAGACTGTTTATTGAAACACCTGCAACTTCTCCACAACTATTATGACATTCAGGAGTACAACATATTCACATAATGTTCAAAAACAGAATTGCCAATACTTTTCTGCTACAAACACTAAAGTAATTTTATTTCCAGTAACAACTTTTATTTCAGTTGCTCCATATTTCAAAAAAGTACTCAAATCATCTATTTTCAAAACTGTGAAACATTACATTTGTAAACTTATGAAAGACAATTCCCCGGTATAAAAAACACAAATGGACATATCTTGGGTGAAAAAAGTAAGTCTTAGTTAACAGATTTTGAAAGGTCAATAAAATATTTAATAATTCATATCTATAGAATAAGCTACACTGTGTTAAACATTAGGAGACTGTATCTGCGGCTCGGGCCTATAACTCCGATTCATGGCCTTTAACAATCAATATAGCCCTCGGCAGTGGAATACAAGGCTATAATATAATGTATATAACAAAAAGGTATACTGTTCCAAAAAGTGTCTGCCTAAACGAGTTTTCACGAGCGGGTCATGTCTTAGGAGTACCCTCAAGCATCAATTCCGACGCTAGGCATCATCATCGGGCTAACTTCTCGCCGGACCGGCACTGCAATGTCCGACGGGCCACTACGCAGATGGTAGTGGCTCTTTGACCGAAGATGGTATTACTGATCAGATGGAATCAGTAGGGTATGATAACGCAAGACGGAAAAGGAGAGTAAGAAGTGTATTAAAATTGGCTCTGAACACCAAATGTCTTTAATACGTTACTTTATGTGAGGGTCAGGCCAAGATTAAAAATGAATAAAGGAGTTCGAAGGGGAATAATGTACCCTATACTCCTAACAAAAAGGGGGGAAGGAGGAGAAATACTCAATCCTAGCACTGAGAGGTCGACATGTTTCGCGCCTGGACGGTCTAAAATAGATCCAACGGTGCTTCTTCAGGACCTTAAAATGTAACTTCTCCTAAAAAACAGATAACAATAAGTGCTGGAGGGTCACTTACAGTATATGGACTTATTAGTCACAGTCAGTCACCTATTAGGTCGCCCATCCCATGTAGAGATAAGGCATCATGAGGACGCTTAAACCTCAGACCAGAGAAGGAACCATTGTATGCTGTCTCCGATCCGCTGTGCACCTACCCTGGGGCACGTCCTATAATGTAATGTAGTACAATAAACCCAACAAAACCAACAATTGCTTACAGCCCTTTGAACTGGAATCATTTGCACCATGTATCTGGGAAAATGCAGAAAAGTTATCAAAGGAAAGTAATTCAATGTTTTTAATGTCACTGTAAATACGGCGATTAAAGAGGGGTCGATGGAGAAGAATGCACTAGAATACTGCTTGCAATCTTCTTTTGCTAGCATGTATCACACCAACGCAACAGGGAACAACAGTAAGATCCATGTCACATCAGGAGACTCCCTGATGAAGGGTCACACAGTTACAGTCTTGTACAGTCAGTGTTGGCCTGGTTATAACTGGACTCACTAACATCAAGTCCCATCAGCAAATACTTCCAAGAAAAATACAGTGGTCTCCAAACTTTTTAATGCCGCACCCCCCCGCCGTGATGAACAATAAAAATCATTGGGCCCCCCCCTCAGAATTTTTCACAATTACTTTATAAAGATGGCAATGTTTAAATATGTCTAGACCTATTTAAATATTACATTTTTAAAAAGGTAACATTACTTAACTGCAATAACATGCTTCGCCTTAAAACAAAGGCCTGTTATCTTTATAATGCTGCTTTTGGCCAGAGTCTGGCGCCCCACCCCTTAGATCACTTGATGCCCCCCTAGGGGGACCCGCCCCCCAGTTTGAAGACCTCTGCTCTATGGAATCCAAAAATATATATGTTTTCTCATTTGGCTGACAGGAACACTTGTATCTGCGTTATTCCTCCACAGCGCCCCTCTCGGTCAATTTTGTTCACTATTCTCGGTTTGGTTTTCACAAAAAATCTGTCCTTCCATCAGTGATTAGTAATGCTGGCTACACTTTCTTGCTTAGGTGTTTTCAGTGTTAAGTGCTTTATATACTTATCCAAAGCCCCCCACTACAATCACCTCAAACAATGAAGGGAAGTGCAAACTTAAACTCACCCCAGAGAGTGCACCTCTGAGCCATCACGCAGTTTCTAGCTGAACACTTCAAAGGCTGGTGATGTGCGACTTCCATGCATCTATGTGAACAACCCTAGTGAGGCTGCCATTTGTAAATGACACCAGTTCTTAGAGCACACTGTTGTGGTTTGCGTTTCGATGGTGTGCAATCACTGACTGACTCTATCCTCCCGGATCCCAGCTGCTTTCTTCATTTATACTATTTTAGCCCCAATAAGGACAACCTGTGCTCGGTTGATTCCTCTGCCCTTCACTGCTGCGTCAAAAATAGGCCATGATCTCTAGAAAGCAATTTCATTTATCTGATCTCGTCTCAAATCCGCTCAGCCAGGCAATCATCTGTCGCTAATTATTGACTCATTGCGGGGCCGCGGGCGGTGATTTTTACATGAAAATGAGGCGCGTGCAGGTGACCATCGATCTCAGTTGATGGTGCAAAACAAGTGTTTCACTGTTTCGCTCTGCTCTCTCGACGAGGAAATCGACACTGACTTCACTATTAATACGGCTACATTTGGCAGTGTGGTCATTGCACTATTGTCCCTGAAACTCCTGCTCTGCCGGGCTTGATCTGGGTTGATTACATCACTGTACCAGCATATGCACGATATCCCAATGTATCACTATTTTCCGGGCTAAAAACTTTTCCTTTTCAAAAGTACCCTTAAAGATATTAGTAAAAGTCATTACGCTTTATTTTTGCTGTTTTTTTGCCATGCTGCAGAGCATAGGGGATGCTGTACAGCAATGATAAAAACCACTGCAATAGCATAGGATCATATTACTCTGGATTATAAATAAAGTATAGCCACCTTCTTTCAATAGAGGGTTGTGAAACGGTACTGTTGCTGTATCAAGGCTGTGTATGCCAAAAATCAATAAAAATGCATTTATTCAGACATTTGGATCACAACATACTATTGTCCCTCATGAAAGACAGCCTCACCTGTAAAAACTGAAGAGCTTCTCTCTCTATAGAGTGTTAACAAATGTTTGAATGCAAAGATGTAAATGGCATAATGTGAAAATAAAGTAGAAAGGATAGACTTTTCACGAGTCTGTCAGAAAAACACCCTTTTAGTTGCACAAAAGGCAGGCGGGCGAGCAGGGAGTTCTAACTCGGCACTGATAGCAACAGGACGCGCTAATGTTCACTCGCGTGATTTACACTTCACTGTAAATGACTAAAATGCTTACTAACATCTCTGGTTCTAAATCCTGCTAATGGAATTTCTTGGGAAGAATATTATTGAATTGTAAAAGGCACTCCTTTTGTGTATATTTAGAGTGTCATAACATGATATAGCAAGTCCTATCCTGGAACTCGGAAGAGCCTTCGTCCTGTGACCACAATAACCCAGGATGCAGCGGTTTTGAGGCCTGCTGGTGTCAAACTGGGCCTGGATTAAGACACTGTCTTGGCTTCCGCCTTGAAACATTAATTTAAAGAAAAAAACAGAGGCAATTCCTACCTCTGCTCCTGTATGGCAGATGTATACTTACCATGAACAACTAAAAATGACACATTATTTTGCTTACTACAACAATAATAAGAAAAAGGGTCCCATTTTACTATGCAAAAAAAGGAAACAAAGTGTTATTTGAGGCTAGGAATTCCTGAAATAATGGACAATAAAATCTTGGAGTGTAGCATACCCCACGGTGTACGTTTGTTGATCCCTGAGACAACCAAACATAACTGAAGGAAATGAGGTGCTGATTTTTTTTTAGGTCTGTGCTTGAGACAGCTGAAGCCATTTCTTAGCCTCACATAATAAAAACAACCATTTGCAATGCAACAGGTCTCACTTTTGTGAGAGTTGGAGTTATTGGCATTGTAAATGACAATGTCTTTTACGTATGTGTTTTGGAGTGTAGTGGATGTATGCCAGGTGCCACAGCAACTCCCCCAGGCCTGACGCTGCAGGAGAGAGAACACAACAAGGCGGCAATCTTGGGAGCTCTGTTTCTAGTTCGCACTACATGAAACTGCAAAAAAATAAAAATAAACAAGTAAATATATAAATAAAAAAGGCCCGTAGACATCGCAAAGAAACAGCAAGATGCCTGAAACCAAGGAAGAGGAAGAAACAACATACCGCCATTAGTGAAGTGGCAAGGTAAAAGAAGAAATAGTGCACCACACTAAGGTACCTTCCCGATCGTACAATAATCCATGTAACAGGGTCAGCCTCCAAGGCGGTAACAAAACAGCTTCAAGGCGGGACAAATGTAAAGCATTTACCAACGACATCAAGGGATTTTTGTTAAAGGCAGGCCCAGGAAGGAATGAAAGTGAGGGCCGTGATTAAAGCCCACGGAATAGATTACAACATGTTGAGAAGAGCAGCACTTGCACGCTGCCATGCTCGACCTAAAAATAACTAAAAAATACATATCTATTTACATTCAGTTACACTATCTTTCACATTTTGCTTCCACATACCATAGCATAGGGCAACAGGTAGCCCGCTTCAGGCACTGGCTCTCTCGAACTGTTAATGATGGCATTTTGCATGATTCCATGTGCACATCTGATAAAATGAAGCACATTTCAGTGCCACGCTTGAAAGGGATTTTCACCATAATTACCCCCCTGGATGTCACCCTCTCTATTATACCCTCACTCATCACAAAAACATAGAAGGCTGAAGTACAATCGAAAGACCTGGAATTTTTTTTTTTTTAAAGTAAGCATGACACCAGATTGCCAAGGCCACACCTTTTGGCTTTGCGAATGCTTGGTATTAATTAATTGTGAAGGATAACAACAATCCACCCTTTGACCTTATACTACTCGTCACTGCAATGTCTGAGCAAAAATGACCACAACCTGAAAACTCAGAAGCCATTTTCTATCCCCAAAATCTCCACCTGGAAGTGCCAGTATGTGGAACATATTGAATAGTGCGGGATATTCCAACCACTAAATGGCAAAGAAAATTACAGTACAATGAATGATAGTAAAATGTGCCATTATAGACAGAATTATTACCCCCCTATGATGTAGTCTCTAAATCGTTCGCTCACCACCTTTGAACCCTTGCTTCGTCTGTGGAAAATTAGCTTCTCTGTGGCAGCAGCGCGAATTATTTAAATGGCTATTAAAACTTCATTTTGAATACTTTACGAGGCATTCGTCTATGGTGCCTGCTGCGGCAACTGGTGTAGGACGGCAAACTTTTTTTTTTATAAAGGTTTGAGTGATGAACACTGCTGCGTTTCGGTGCTTTAATTACATCGCAATGGGCCTAACATTTTAAGCACTTCACAAGGTCGTGGTTCGCAGACCCTCATTAAAAGTTTCAGTCTATGTCCTCGCATAACCTCCGCTACTCAGACTCTTGCTCTCTTCACTCATTTAGTTCATATGCCCCATTTCCAAAAGTCTAAATTTAAAAGTCGCAAATCTGGTCCTGTAGGGTTATTCCTAGTTTTGAACAGAATTCAAACTATGAGCATGCATCACAAAGAGCCACACAGGAGTTTTCCCGAACAATAGGGTGACCAGAGGTCCTGGATTTGCCCAAACTGTCCCGGTTTTTCAAGGACTGTCCCACATCACAACACTTTCTTCTAAAACAAAAACATGTCCTGGTTTTTGAGAGAGGTTTACTCTGAAGCTATTTACAGAAAAGGGAGGGCATGTTTAATTTTGTTAGGAAAAAAAAAAAAGATATCTATCGATCTGTCTATGAAGACTTCCCCAATCCTTTCCCCCCATAATAGGCAAGAATAGCAGCAGCGCGATCCAAGTCAGGTGTTTCACATTTCTTTATTTTTTCATCACCAACAGTGCAAAGTAGGGAACAGATGGCTGACATGTTTCAGCCTCCAACTGGAATATATATATATATATATATCCCAGTGGCGGTTGCCACTAGGTAGTTATAGTTAGGACCATGCTTCTAATTAAAAAACATTTTTGAGTTGCCTATATCTTTGGCACCGTTTGACGAATCTTCACGAAATTGACTAAAAAAAGTGCCCCAGTGATTCTTGTTGTGCCTGGAAATTTCAGGGTGATCCGTCAATCGGGGCAGAAAAAAAAGGCGTTTCACATGTTAATTCCCATAGGACCTTTTTGACCCGACTACAGCTGGAACCGCTGGATGGAATTACTCCAAATTTGGCAGAAACCTAGCCTTCAGTATGCAGATTGTGCCTTTGCTTATTTGGTGTAAATCTGTCCAGTACTTTTTGAGATATTAAAGGGAAAACAGATTTGTAGATCTCTGGCAAAGATTAAGAGTTTGTGTTAGCTCTGATTGGCTGCCAACACTTCAAACCAGAAAGGGTTGGCAGCCATACTCGGACTATGCTTTAGCCAAGTCACACTACAAAATGTGAAACAAAGGAAAAAGGGCCAGGGCAGGGACACTCTGACCCCTTAGCTCTAGTGGGGGGTTCTAGAGGGAACCCCTCAGCGTTGAAATGCATTTTTCTAAAATTTTCTGCTGTAAGTTTGTGAAATTTGTGCCTCCCACAGCCCCGGGGACCACCATCCTCCCAGTGCTTCAAACAACACCCCCCTCTTTAAATCATTATAACGCAGGGGCACAAGCCCCGGGGACCACCACCTCCCTGGGGCATTTGTCAAATTGTACGCAGGGGGGGCATGCGACTTCCCCGCAGCCTCGGGGACCACCACTTCCCCTGAGCATTTCTCAAAATGTGTGTGTGGGGGGCACTCAGCTCTCACCCCGCAGCCTCGGGGACCACCACCTCCCCGGAGCTAAATAGATTGTTGGCGTGGGCCCCCCCTCAAGGAGCCAATAATGGCTCTTGGGACCACCGACCCCTCCCCTCTTCTCCTCCCCCCCCGGCTGGCTCCTGATATGTACTGGGGTGCCCATGACTTGGACATAGCTGTTTGCTGTGGCTTGGCTGCAGGTTTCCTCTGTCTCCCTGCTTGCGCAGATGCAGGCAGGGAGCCAGAGGAAACTGCTCTCTGTGACAGCAATGCTGGCTCCCTCAGAAAGTGGGGAGACAGCTGGGACTGTGGGGGCCTTCAGGCGTAACATTGTGACTGGGTGCCTTGGAGAGCATCCAGGTCACATGGCCAGGCCCCAGGGGATGGGTCCCCAGGACCAAGATCAGTCCTGGGGAGGGGGGCCACGTGGCCCCCGCCCCCCCCAAACAAAATTAGGCTGTGCCCCGGTGGATGGGATCTCCAGGGCTGAGATCGGCCTGGGGAGGGGAGCTGCGACCTCTTCTCCCCCCTCAAAAAAATACAATAATTAGGCTGGGCCTTGTGGATGGGATCCCCGGGGCCGAGAACGACCTGTTGGGGGGGGGGGGCAAAAAATAATTAGGCCGCACCTTGGCAATGGGGCCCCTAGGCCGAGATCGGCCTGGGGAAGGGGGCGCATGGCTTCCCTCCCCCCCAAAAAAAAGTTAGGCCAGGACTCGTGGGATAGTTATAGTTACCTTAGGGTGTGAGTTATAATTACTTGAAATAACTAACTATAACTGCTGAATTTATATGGCTTTGTACAAATAAATTCAGAACCTAACTATAACATCACTGTAACCTTTGGTTTATTCAGTGATTCACACATTTTTTCGACTTGTTCGCAAAGGACCCATTGCTCTAGATATACAAATGTATTTTAGTATCTGAAAAACTACTGAACTGAATTATACCAAGCACAATCTGTGTCCTAAGAGCTAATTTTCTGTCAAATTTGGTGCAATTCCATCCAGCGGTTCAGGATGTAGTCTTGTTCAAAGGTACCATGGAAATTAACTTCGTAAATGCAACTTTTCTGACCCCCTTTTTTCTCGGCCCCTGCTAGATGGATCGTCCCGAAACTTTCCATGCATAAGAAGAATCACCGGCACACTTTTTTTTGTAAAGTTTTATGAAGATCTGTCAAAGGGTGCCAAATATATAGGCAAGCCAATAAACACAGTTCTAACTTTAAGTACCTAGTGGCGACTGCCACTAGGTTGGAATTTATCTTTGGATATAAAAAGCCCTGAAACCTCAAAGGTCCTTATGGGGCCTATATCTATGTCTGTGCCCGTCCTGGATTTCTGTTCTGAAAATCTGGTCACCATACCGAACAATATCAGTAGGGTTGACTTCTTGTCAAGGAATGAGAGTAGAAAAAGTAGACTATTGGGCCCATTTGCCTGCCTCCTCTTCCTTACAAGAGAGAAAAAGAAGTCACTTCAATCCACAGACAACTACAACTCTGCTACATCATCACACGTCTGTCCCTCAGCTGGTGACCTGTGTCTCTGTAAGACAGAGAGAGGAAAGGTACATAGCTCCCAAAAATACTTCAACCAGGTCTCGGCATCTTCTCTCTTTTTTCTGTACTTGGTTTGTCCTGTTAACAATCAGACTCCTGCACGCAGTAGGTTTCTCATGCAGGGGGCTTCAATCCTTGACTTGATGTTGGCACACAGTTCGTGGGAAAATTGGTAGAGCCCCTCTCCGGGGCAATCTCTCCCACATATTGCTTACTGACCCCAACACTCAGACTTTCTGAGGCTTGACTAAGAGCCATGAAATCCCTGTATTTCGGAACATCCGTGTGCTGCCTCCCCAGTTTCCTCCTGTTACCTTTCCAATCGTGAATGGGACTATCTATTGCACGGGCCCACAGTTTGACCTCGAAATGCATCAACTCTTGTGTACCGGCACAACGGTTGCTGCCACCGCAGGCTATAGCCCGATTTCCCATTCAACTGACAGCAGGACCGCTCCAGCCCATGAACTGCCTCATCGCCGGAAGACAACTGCTCAAAACTTGTATGTAAGTGAGGTTTTCCCAGCATTCGGCCTTGTCTTCAGAACTAACTGAGAATTCTATGAGTTCTTTATGAAATGTACAACTTTTTCAGTTTCCATGAAGTACTTCAATACATAAAATTCAGGTGCTTCAAATTTCCTCCACGTGGAAACTTTTGCATATAGAAACAAAGCACTTAAATGCCATAGGAGGCGTGGCTTTGTTTTCTCTATGGGGTTTTTCCTGTGCAGAAACACCTTGCCCGTAGTCCCCTTTAAACATGGGGGTGTCCCTCCCCTCTCCCACTCTGGAAAGACACAAACTCCTGCCTTTAACAGCAACAAATGTATGTGAATTACCACGGTGGGAGCTTACCTGCATTCAGTATGTGAATCCCAGCAAACATACATGTTTGTCTGTGATTATCTACCTGCCGGACGGCCCACTAAGAAGATACCACAGTCCTAACCCTAACCTTGTAACTGTAGAATACCCAGCATAGTAAGCAGTGTTTAATTTGAAACGGTGGTTGCTGGTGGGGGGCACCGGCACTCATTTTTGGGGAACAGCACTTATTTTTCCTCAACAAGAATCTCCCAATAGTAAGTGAGGGGAAAACACACAAACGGGAAAGAAGGACAAAGACAAAAACGGAAAAAATGCAGCAAGGGCGAAAAAAGTGACCTGCAGGAGTGGGATAAAGGGTAAAGGGAGTGTTTGGCAGTAGATCTGAGAGGCCTAGGGTGGATTCAGGACCACATAGCCTTAGTTATTGGCACACCGACATTTAATAGCACTGACCACAAACTAATGAGCAGAGCTTTGGGCACCTGTACTCTATGTTTTCCTAATCAAGCACTGAGAGTGGGGGATTGTTTCCATTCATAAATGCACCTTCCAATGTTAAGAATAAATAATTGCTTTTGTTCCCCTTATTACATCATAGTTGCACACAAATAAATTGCCTTAATATGGTTTAGTGGCTCAATTGCAAGCTTTAGATTCTGAGGACCTGGGGCCAATTCACATATTATCTAGGTGGTCAACTTGGTCCTTGGGCCTGATTCTCAAAGGTCTGTTTTAAGTATGTGCACACATACCTGCAGATGCGAGTCAAAATCTACTTTACTGATTGAAAGAATGTGAACTGTCCTCAAGAAAGGGATTTTCTCGCTAAAATATTGTGATAGTGGAGTGGAATTCTCTGAAGGAAAACATTTGCAAACAGAGAAAGGTTTGGAACGTTTCAGGGTGAGGACACCTGGAAGGTGCAGAGAACATCAGAAACTCTGAAGTTTGAGAGTATTCACAAACCTTTTGCTGGTACGTCCCTACTGTGAAACCAGTTAAGGTCAGGAGTAAGTCCATTTCAGGGGGAAAGGTGATGGTGTATGGCAGTGGTTCCCAACCTGTAGTCCGGGGACCCCTGGGGGTCCGCGAAGCCTTCTCAGGGGGTCCGCGAGAGCCTAGAAAATTAAAAAATATTAACAAATATTGGCAAATTAGGTCCCCAGCTTCCAGTAATGACTCAGGCGGGGGTCCCCGGATTCCAATGATGATTCAGTGGGGGTCCCTGGGTTCCATTAATGTTAAAGTGGGGGTCCACAGAAATCAAAAGGTTGGGAACCACTGGTGTATGGTACTGGGTTTCTCCAGGGAGAAAAATATGTAGAGAAGCCAAAATAAGCCACCACTTTAATGGTACAGGTCCAACTTCTATATGCAATAACGCTGACGCATGTAAGTACTTCTGTGAGGATCACACGTTCTCAGGAGAACTTCTGATATTCTGATTTCCAAAAAAGGAGGATATTTAAATCTTAATGTATGACTTGCTTTGACAATCAGTCTGTCTGGGCGTATGTTCATTATCAATGAAAAATGAGAAGTACTTATTAACTATTAATTTCGCCATGTGTGCTTTATTGAATGAAATACCCAGAGACAGTGCGGAGGCAAGGCCTTTTCCAAAAACTTTTTGAAAGCAAGGCATTAACTCCAATGTGTGTGTGGACTACTTTTTAAAGTAGTTCACATCCGCAAAATGATGTGGGCTAATACCCACGCTGATGGACAAGCCTGTGAGCCAATGACTAAAGCCAGCTGACCTGCAGTAGTCAGTAGCTGAAAGGGGCTGTCCAAACACCCCTTATTTGAATCTCCATGTAACTCTATAAGCATTTTGTTTGTTTGTGAGTGCATATTGTTTGTGCTGCGGTGCATGATAGCACAAGCTCTCGCTGTAACACCTAATTTTTGTTTGTAGCTCGAGTAATGTCAAAACCATTTTTAATGCTACTCTGGTTGGCGAGTCATTTTTTTAATTTAGACATATAAGGAATATTTTCTAGGACAAGCAAATTGATAGCAAGAGTCAACGGCGCATTCACTTTAGGCACCACACTCTTTCCTTTGCAAATAATGGTCATGTCAAGGCAAAAAAAAAAAACTCTTCCCAGTAATTTATCTGCTCCATTTTCCCATTTACTGAGTTATCAACAGATGGGGTTGAAATCCTATAACAGAAGTAATATTTTCTTCCTAAAATACCTCTAGTTCTTCTGAGGTTGACAACATACAAATGGTCTTCAAGGACGCGTTTGGAAAAATAAATTGAAACATTTGATGCTTTGGGCAATCTGGAGGTTGGAGTCAATAAGCGGAGAGAGGGGAAACAGGACTGCCTCTCTGCTTGCAAATCCAAGTGACTCACGAGGCCCGCGCTGCCCTTCTTCAGGGGTCTTGGAAGTGATGCTTCTCCTCAGGCAGGTGAAGTGGGAGATGCTCGGGAGACGAGATCAGCTCTGGTGGTTACAGTGCTGGCTTTAAAACCAGGAGACCCAGCTGGGAATTACACCTTCCCCCACTCTACCACCTAACCTGTAATCCGGAGGAAATCAGCTTACCAGGCCCTATGTTGTCCCTTTACCTGCCGACTTTGGAAGCATTTAGAAATATGCTGGGCTGCTGTGTAAAGATGTAGTGGCAAAGGTGCAAATTGACAACATATGTGGATGTACGCCTAAATCTACCTACGCTACTACCCAAAAGAGATGCTGGAAACGTAGTTTCTGTTTCACAACAGACTACCTTTTGGATCTTTGGTACCACCCCAAAGCCAGAAGCTTATCAGAACAGTTTCTGCATATTGAATCAGGATTAATTTTTAGGGGGGATATTGATATTTTTCACATGATATTGTATATTGAGTCTGTGAAATGATTTTGGCACAGCAGGTAAAGTAATATTAGTCGAACTGTAGTAGACTCTGCTTACTGAGAAAAATGAATCCCATCAGACTGCATACCGTCACATTCTACAAAAGTGTCATTAATAAACAACACAATCCTAATAAATGAGCAAATAAGGAGCTAGGCCGTTCAGAGCACATGCCAAAAATTAATTGCAGTTGTTTTTGATTAGCAGAAAAACACAAGTTTAAAATGAAACTAAAAAACAATTCCAACTATTGCAGGGTGTCCCTCTTTTCAAAGAACCAACTACATACTCTGAAATAGTGTTTTAGTCAATACTTAAGATGTGTGTCCTACAGCAAACAAATATAGGATGCGTGAATTAAAGAAGTTAAAAAGTGATTGAAGTGAGCACTACCTATCTTGATGTAACAGGACAGATTACATGTAGGACTTTGCATATCAAATTTAGATTAGGTATCTTTCCATAGTCATGGTTATCTACCCCATGATCTGAGAGTTGAGTAAGTTAGTCAAATGTAAGGTTAAACCTAAAAGACTAGACACTTTACTAATTAGCCCAAGTTATAAGGAACGTTTGACAACTGTGAGGAAGATATTTGACTCAAAAATTCAGACACAATGGTGTCTCTGCCTGGATCTTTGCAAACTGCAAGCTCACTTCAGCTGCCCATAAAACATATCTAGGCAGGATGTTCGATGGGCTGACACCTGAGCAGAAATCTGTGCATAACCTACAGGTGACAGAATAGAAGCCTGCTGGGTCTTGACTCAGCCTTTTGTGCTTCCGAGTTACTATTGAGCAATATGAACACCTATAGTTATGCATCACAAGAAAATTCAGAAAGATGTGTGCTCAAATTAAATGGCCAATTATTATTATCTACTGTGAGCAAGTGGTCAGGAAGGTGGCTGCGTGTGATAAAAATGTTTTCAAAACCATTAATTAATTCTTAGCATTGCAGATAGAGGCATTGGCCAACTCCTTTCTCCACGTCTTAAGAATATTAAGAAGAATCTTCACTTTGCTTGGATTCTCATAATGTATACAAGTGATATTGGGACTTGTTTTGTCTAGAGTGGGCTGAAGGATTGTACCTCATGGCAACTGGTTCTCGCCTTTCATCTATTAGAATACCAACATTTCAGCCTTTTTAACCGGTGATAAGATTTTTGGCTTAGAACTGGATTATGTTATATGTGACTCAATGTTCAGACGACCTTTCATGAGATAGGACATGGTCATAAGGGGCGTAGCTTCAAGCTGGGTGTTACACCTCCCCACCACCCCCATAAATGTATTTTCTAGTAAATGGCTGTTTACATGTGCTCCCAGTCATATTGTGTGATATCTGTTGCTTTTCACCACGGATTCTCACATTCACACAGACAAAAATAATACCCTCTCACTTGCCCGGTTTTGAAGGTCTTCTAGAATGTTGATTATTTTACATAATATTGTGTTTCCTCCCACTTTCTATTGTTAACAACCCTCACTCCTATCCTGTGTCAGTGCCCCGTAAGCCCCCTCCATGCCCTGCTTATCGTGTAATGCATTTTATCAGTATGTCAGCACGATTGATGGAAACATCTGAAGGTTGCACCCTCCAGTCTTACTGACCAAGATACACCCCCGGTGATCCTTAAACCAAGCCACGCAGAAGAGCTGGGGAAGCTTTTGTGACCCAACTTTGCATCTTACACCAAATAACAGAACGCTGGTCTATAAGGACTACATGTAATCTTCCGGTCTGAAACCACCAAATATACCCTTCAACTTCAACAATCTGGAAAAAGGCATCAAGGTGGTGGATGTGTTTTAGTGGTGGTTTCAATTCATGGTTGATGTTGAGTTACCTTTAGTGGGGGACAAATGCTTGGCTGTTGTGGATCAGTTTTTGTTCGTGGTGGATGCATTTCTGCCCATGGCATATGATATCTAGTTACATGGATCAGTTTCCATTACCTGTGAATCAGTCTTGTCGATTTTGACATTTTCAGAGGAGCTTGCAGTGTGGTGGATGAATAACACTTTGTGAAGAGAAATGTATGTCTGTGTAGGATGATTCTAGTTATCGGGGAATGTATTCAGTTCACAATGGATGAGCTGCTGTTTGCACTGAGCCACTTCCCGTTAGTGGTAGATCAGTTTCAGTTTGCATTGTTTAATTTTCAGTTAGCATTGACTGATTTCAGTTCATGATGAATATAACTCAAAGTAGAGGTTTCAGCTTGTGGTGACTGAATTTCAGTGGATATGTTGTAGCTTGTTGTTGACACGTTCTGTTTTTGGTAAGAAGGTTTCAATTTGCAGTGTATGTGCTTTCCTCTTCCGTGTATGAGTTTAAGTAAGGAGTTAATTAATGACAGTACTCTGGATTTTCAGAGCAGGGGACTGGGTAAAAGGTTCAGAACATAGACATAAAAGCCTCGATTTCAATCGCTCATCGTTTAGAATAATGACCACTTCCCTTCAATTAGTACCTGTTGGCAGATGATATGTATGGAAAAAAGTGATTAAGTGCCCAGAGAGTAAATTTACATGTATATGATGCTGGCATTTAATGGAAAACAGGAGAAAACGTATCACATTGCAAAATTACTAATTTAATTAGTCTTCCATATGGTAATACACAAATGTTGATAAATGGCAGAAGCAATGTACTACTGTAAAATGTAGAAATGCTGAAGCATGCATTCATTCATATGTTTAAAGTAAAACAAAGATAAGTTAAATGGATTGTCTCTGCAGTTGTAAAAGAGAACACAACTGCACAATTCCTGGGTGAGGAAACGGCGGAAAACTACAGGAAAACTAAGAGCAATGCAGGATATGGAAAAATATGGCAGACATATTAAAGTAGACCCTTGCCCCAAATCCATTCAGAGTACCAGGAAATTCTGCACACACAGGTTACTGCACACAACCACTGACTTAAAACAAATGCAAATGTCCCAAGAACGGTGAGAGGCGCTGGTAATGGGGGGCCATATTACTGTGGTGCCAGTCCCCAAATCTCATCTGAAGTAGCAGCTACATTGTGGTACCACACACAACTGCCTTTAAAAGCTGGGCCAATTTCAGGTATGACCGGGGACATTAAAGTGACACATTGTGTGTGCGTACAGCGATGGGGAAAGGGAGGAGAGTCCAGCTCTCACAGGACCAGTGGTGAGCACTGGCAAAAAATTTGACCACAGAAACGTGGAGTGTAATACCCTAAAGGTTTAAGGAAAAGTTTTGGGAAGAATTGCAAATTATTGAAAGAGAGGAGCAAAGATGCTTCTTCATGTATTAGCATTGACTCTCACTGAAAGCAGGGCACATTCATTAAATAAGTACAAGATGTTTTGCTTCACTTACCTACATATTAAAGACAGTAGCTACAATTAGTTATTTGTGATTTGTAAGCCACAATGCACAGCTTTTTACGGACTTAGTTTAAAATAGATCTGATTCACCTGTTGAGAGGCGAGGAGATGCCCACTAAGATTTATTTTTTCAAGAGAAAGCTGAATTTCAATGGCTCTCCGATTAGAGTAACGCATTTTTTGCTAAATTAACAATATATGGCAACAGGCATGCAGATAAATACCTGAAGTGCAGGCAGGCTTGATTTAGAAGTATATTGGACTAGTACCCAATAGACCTCTACTGCAAAAGTGCAAACTAAATTATTTTAATGTTGAAAACACAAAAATGTCGACAAGTGAAAATAAAAAAATGTAGTATTGGCAGATATACTGACTTTCTTTTATTCAATTACAGCTGTAACAAAAGAACGGGCTCAGTCAGTATTTGTGAAATGAGCTACAACAAACAACACTTGGATGAGGGAGGGGACTTGCATAGTGCAAAACTGTAAACTAATTTGCTTGCTGATGTTACCAGGCTGTAAAAAAGAGTTCATTTTTATGAAACCTCAATGTACGGAATTCTTTCAAATAGAGTGTCTGGCGTATGAAAAGTTAGGGTCTGCTTATGATCTTGGCGGATGGGATACTGCGTCACAAATGTGACGGATATCCCGCCCACCGTTTCACAAGTTCCATAAGATATAATGGAACTTGTAATACGGCGGCAGGATTTTGTCACATTTGTGATGGAATATCCCATCCGCCAAGATCGTAATCAGGCCCTATACTGCTTTGTTTAGGACAGCAGACTTTTTTACTAAGGTGGGAAGCTGGAAGTAGAACCAAGGATTCTTGGTGCCAAAGTCTACATTTTAACCACTAGACCGCAGCTCCGCACTGCTTGCCCACATTGTGTCTGACTTGTGCATTGATCCGCAGCATGCAAGTCAGATGTTAAGGTCTTTTGTCCCCTTACAGGTTTGTAACAACAGCTGACCTTGCAGCTGACACAACTTCAGGACACTTCTTTTCATTGATGCAGCCTCTCCTACTCACTAGTCCAAGGGGAAGCTTTCATTGGAAGGGGAACAAAAGCGTTGTGAAAAGGCATGAGGGACCCCTACAACTAAAATATCACATATGGATTTGACCGTTTCTCTAAGCCAATGAGGGGGTTGCAGTCCACTGGCTAAACTGCAAATGCAGACTGTGTACCCAGGAAGCACTTCTGTTTGATTCCATTTATGTGACCTGGGCAAATAACGTGATCCCCCGGAGTCTCAGTCCTCTTATCAGACTAAAATTGGAGTGCAGGCAGAAGATCAATACTAAGAATTGTGCAAAAAAAGAAAAGTTCATTCTGTTCAGTTGGAGGCTCCTTAAAGTGGCCTCCGGGGAGAAATAGGTTAGTGCTCCACGGAAGCCAGAGATGTGTTTTCACGTGAATGTCTTTTGTCTTTTAAGACTCTGTTTACTCTACGTGGAAGCCATGCCATGCAAGCAAACATTAGGGCATCAAATGCAAAAACAAGGAGATGGATGTAATGCTTGAATTAATATCAGCCACTGGCAATTGCTCGGGTCACATTCCAATCAATCGTCTTTCACCCTCCATGCCACCTCAGTTTGGACCCAGTCATATGCAAAATTAGGCTTGACTCTCCTCCAATAGTAACAGCCCAGCCCAACTGCTAGCCCAGGATCTCCCTGAACCAGAACAAAAGCGAACCAGGACCAGTATCACCCTTTTTAGGGCTCTTCTGTCATTTATAGCTTGGTTCTCGTGGCACAAAGACCCCGGGACCCACACCTGGGCATACTCATTGCACCTAAAGCATCAAATGCAAAACAACAAGATGATGGATGGAATACTTAAATTAAATTCAGTCATTGGCTGCATCCCATCCCATTGTTTTTTGCCCACCATGCCACCTTAGCAATATGCAAATCAGTCTTGACCCTGCTCCTTATTGGAACATTATAGACCAAACTGCCAGGCCAGGTCCTCCCTGAAACAGAACACAAGCAACCTAGGACTGGTTTCAGCCCTATTAGGGCTTTTCTGCTAGGTACAGCTTGGTTCCAGTGGCACAGTGAGCCTGAGACCCACACTTGGGCATACCTGTCTTCTTAGACTCTGTCTATCCTAAAGGGAATCCATGCCACACAATCAAACACCAGCATCTCTAATGTTCATAACAGTGCAGGGCACAGCCGGTCTTAAGTGTCTGATTTAAAAGTAGGGAACAGGGTTTTATGTGTTACAAAGCGATACTAATTAGTATCTCTTACACGAATGCTCTTTTAATGACATGCTCGATACTGGGTTTAAAAACTAAAAAAAATGTCATTTAGTGCCTGCCCTGTGTTTCTGTATTGATGAGCGCTGTCATTCTGTGCCCACTTGGGCAATGTTAAATTAGTCCTTCTTCTATTTTTTGCAGAATGTCTCGGTTTTTGGCTTTCGAAATATGGTCACCCTAGTTAAAGGTCATTCATAGTGCCCTGTTTGAGAGATAGGACAGACCAGCATGAGCCTCTAGGAGGCAGAAGATTGCTTCCTCACCTCCATTCCAGTATCTCTCCATTATCGGTCCTTCAGCCTCTCCCCCTTAGCTATATTTACTTGTGTAAACATCGCTGAGAAGGGGTAAGGACACAGGGACAGTCGTGAGCTCATAATTTCCCCAAATATTCTGACTTCTTTAAGGACAGAGGAGCAGCCCTCCATAGTGTGCTTGAGGGTTAGTTCTAGCACGCGACTAGAATGGCATGCTCAAGAAGTCACCATAGCTTGCCCTGATGGTGATGCCGGAAGACCCCTGTGCTTTAAACTCTGCCCTATGCCCCACCCTCGCTGCACACGGACTTTTGGATGTGGCCTGCAAGGCAGCACAAGTCAATTTCAGTTTTTATTACAAGCATACGATTGGCTGGGTAATGGCAGCTAACATGCTTTATCAAATGCATACATAAATATATTGTCTTTCAAGTGTTTGGAACCTATTAAGAGTCATAAAATAAAGGAAGGAAGCCTTCATGTCCACTAGACCTTAAATATGAGTCCGAGGAGGGGAAAGACAGCCCCAACTTTTAAACATGTTTGTGAGGCTGCCCTCTCAGTCACAGACACCTTCATATTGTCACTAGCTCAGTAGCATTTATTGGTCGACTGTCAATAGATTATGACATTTGATATATATTTTTTTTATTTTCACTTGAAAATGTGGAAGCTACGAAAGTTGGCGTTCCTTGTTGAGAATAAACATATGCACAGCTCATCCTAACATGGTTTTGGGGTGAAATCTCTTCATTTCAGACCACTGCCAAGCTGTCTGGCATGCACCCTATCATCACAAAAAACAGCCAAATCCAATGCCGACAGACCGCCTTGATGAAAGCCACCAAGAATCCCAAAACCGTTAAGGATGCCTAGACGCTAAAAGAACCATGGGACTAGGCCAAGGAAGAATTTTGATTATGCAAGATTAATCAGAGTAATTTCAATAACTCCAGGTTACTCTTTGATGTGGAATTACTGATAATTAAAGGGCTACTCCTGCTCACATAACTAAGAGAAATTTGAGGGGAAAAATCCTACCACAAGAGCACATTTAATGAATGTGAACAGACGCTCTTGCTTGCTGTTTGTGTTCTGCTGCATTTAATGCTGCTTCTTAGCACAAAATGCCTCCTCGCGTCCATTTTGGGAGCAGTGGGCATTACTCTGCTGAGAAATAGCACTAAATTCAGAATGACGCTTCTTGCATAATTCACAAAGAATCTCCCAGAAATCTTAGGCGACTCCACGCCACTATTCTACAGAGAATTACGTAAGTTACACCCACCCTTATATGCAATCACACAAATGGTTAAGTTTTACAAATACATGTAACTTAAGAACTGCAGTTTTTTCCTATTTGCTTTAACACTGGAGAGGATTTTAATTGGTCCACTCAAGAAAGATCAGCCTCAAAGTTGCTTCAGATTACATGAAAGGTGCAGCGAGGCAGTTACTGACCATCTCACAGCACCCCCGGCCCATCATGCCTGTTAGATATCTTACAGGTGTCACCCTATAATGAAGTATGTATGTACTGGCATTTTTAGAGAGCAGTCCTAACTGGGTAGCAACTGATCTGATTACACTAGATGGAGAATGGTGACAATATACAAGATTTTTTACATCCCTCCGGTATTATATAGTGAGTTGCACATTTTGCATACTTACAATTGGATTGCATATTTATAGTGTTAGGCACAGCCAGGTTATGCGATTTTCTAAAAAATACACAAGTTTCAATCAACAGCAAGAGCTAGGATAAGAACCCAAGTTCCAATGCTCAGAAGTTGAAATCAGTGTCACTGGACCAAATCTGGTCCCCAGTGAAGTGGATTAGAACCCTGGATCCCATGACAGCGTTTTAGTGACCAGACCACATCTCCTTCCCAATGTTTGGAATACAACCTAGGTTTCCGTTCCAAAGTCCACACTTTAGTTGCTAAACCACATCTCCTCTATTACATTCTGGCTCAGAAATCAGGTTTCTATTCTGCAAAATTAACATCATAGTGACTACAAATATCCTCCACGATCACTGTGTTTAGAATCCTGGTTCCTATGTCTACATCTTAGTCACTAGACCACGTCTCTGACCCAATGATATGGATTAGAACCCAGGTTCCTATGTCAACCCCTTAGTCACTAGATCGTATTTTGGCCAATGGTGTAACGAACTTGAGGGGGTTCCCATGCCAAGTACATGGAGGGGGCCCCCGGGATCAGGTCAGGGGTTCTCCTCCTGTGCACAGTGCCGGCTGTGCTTAGGGAGCCCCCAGGAGCTCAAGCGCCCCTTCCGCACCACAGGAGCTGCGGGGGCTAATGTTATGCCACTGACCTTGCCCCCAATGATTATAATTAGAACACATCTGGAAAAAAAATAAAACTTTTTAGACCATATCTCCTTCCTAATGATCTGGATTCGAACCCAGGATCCAGTGCCACAATGTAGTCACTAGACCACATCTCCTCTCCAATGTTCAGGATTAGAACACAGGTTCTGGATCCAAAACACCACATTTTAGTTGCTAGATCACCTCTCCTCCCTAATGTTCTGGATTAGAACCCAAGTTAGAGTGCTCCAAAGCTGACATCAGCCACTATGCCACATCTCCCCCCTGGTGATTAGTACTAGAACCCTGGTTCCCATGTCAAAATCTTAGGGCCTCATTACAAGGTTGGAGGAGCCCCGTGGAGAGGAGACTGCTGCAGAGTTGGCAATCTCCCCCGGCCCAATTACAAGGTCCCAATGCGCTGACCGGCAGAAACCTCAGAAAGCTGAGGTTTCCACTGGTCAGCCCAGTGGAAACCATGCTGTGGCATTGGCCTCAGCTCCTAATGGAGCTGAGGCCAATATGTCGCACAGAGGCCCTCGGAATACACACTGTCTACTGTAGCACACAGTATGTATTCCAAGGGTGCTGGGCAGGGGGGCTCCTGCACTGCGCATGCCACACTAGGGTCGTACTGTCCAACCGCCAAGGTCGTAATGTGACGGTCGGACCGTCTGGAGTGCGGCGGTCTACCACCACTGCAAGTCTGGCCGGACTGACAGACTCCAAGTAAGGCCCTTAGTTACTAGAGTACACCTCTGCCCCAATGTTGGGGAATAGATCCCAGGTTCCTGTTCAAAAGTCCACATGTTGGTCACAAGACCACATCCTCTTCCCAATGTTTGGGTTTAAAACCCAGATTCCTCTTCCAAAGTCAAATTCTTAGTCACCAGACCACATCGACCCAATGATGTGGAAACACTGGACGAATGTAGTCTGAGTGCAAGTGACAGGGAGATCCACTCCTTGCTTACAATTGCAAATGTTATGACTTTTGAAATGAAATTAAGTGCTGGAAACGACTGGAGGAAAAAGCTGAAAAAGGATAAATCTGAAACATAATGGACAGCTTTACACTTAAGATTAAATAGAGGGAGGAGCCCATTCCATTAAATGCAAGCGTGTTTAAGGAAAGCAATTTGTGCAAGTTGCTAGTGCTCTGTGCGCTGATACCATCTGTCACGCAACTGCTTCCAAAGATGCTCCCTGCACAGCTCCAGGGTGGGTGCGATCTGCTTCCAAAGATGCTCCCTGCACAGCTCCAGGGTGGGTGCGATCTGCTTCCAAAGATGCTACCTGCACAGCTTCTCTGATGGATGTGAGCTGCTTCCAAAGATGTTCTCTGCACAGCACCTAGATAGATGTGAGCTGCTTCCAAATATGCTCTGTGCACACCAACTTGGGTGAATGCGGGCTGCTTCCAGTCTCCCTGCACAGCTCCTGTGCGTATTCGAGCAGCTTCAAAAGAAGCTCTCAGCGCAGCTCCTCTAGTGGATGTGAGCTGCTTCCAAAGATGCTCCCAGCACAACTCCTCGGACGGATGCGAGTTACTTTCGAACATGCTCTCTGCACAGCTCCTCGGGTGGATGCGAGCTGCTTTCAATTATGCTCTCTGCACAGCTCCACTGACGGATGCGAGTTACTTTCGAACATGCTCTCTGCACAGCTCGTTGGATGGATGCGAGCTACTTCCGAAGATGCTCTCTGCACAGCTCCACTGGTGGATGCTAGCTGCCTTCTGGCCGCTAGATGGCAAAATACCCAATTTTCAAACCGCCTCTGAAACGGAACTATTTGTCTTGCAGGCGAGAGAAGTGGTGTGTCCAAGATCTTACTGTGCGGTGCAGAGGAAAGCCGTGATCACATCGCTTGACTCCTAGTTCCAACAGGTGATGAGCTATGCACTATCATCTCATTGTGGTCAGTGCTCACTTTTAACGTGCCAGTTTCCGATGTATCCATGCCAGGCTAAATGCACTTCAAGCAGACGAACTCTGCAAAATGCAACAATAATGGGTTCATTTGCAGCATTACTCGTGAGTGCAATCTGACCGACCTTCCCCGGGCCCCTGACACAATTTGTCGTCATCAAATCCTGAGTGTGGGGACCACAGACCCAATGGCATCTCAATACGGTAGAGACGAACAAGCGTTGTTGCATACTAAATACATGGCAACAAAAGGTGCATAAACCAAGAGCTGGAACAGATGCGGCTGTGAATGGCCCTCTTCGAACCACTCTGTGTCATAATATGAGCATTCGTGTAGCGCCTTTCTGCTATTTGCACGGGCTTGCAGCGCTCCAGCAGTCCTTTTGACTGCAGACCTGTATGGTATGTGTGACGAGCGATGTGTTGAGTGATGCGAGATGTTTTAAATGAACAGCCATGTCTAAGCGGAGTTTGAGGTGTGTGTTTGTGCCAGGGCGAGTCAGCCATCGGACACCAAAGCGCATCTCAATTCCCGCCAGGGTGAGGGTTTCCCAACGGCCAGCCGGTTGTGTTGGATTGTGTACCTGAAAAGATGTATCGACATCGGCAGGCTGTGAGGCAAACGTGTCACACACAGCTACAGCACACACTAAGCGCGTTAACCCGCTTCGCTACTTCACGAACAAGTGCAGTGAGCCACTGACCTCACGAATAAATTATCGACTGTGCGGATGGAGGTCGGTCTCAGCTGTGCCCCACACACTGTGTGAACTTGGACAAACCATTATCTCCCACCTATTCACTTCCCCTGTCTTCTCCAAACTAACAGGACGTGCTTAGAAACGGGCTCAACGCAACGCCGTGCTTTATATTTGAAACAATCGTAAAATACATAAACGCACATCCATGTGAATCTGCCTCGTCCTCACTGTAAGCACGAGCAGTGAATCACTTTACCAGAAGTGACTGCCAGGAACTATATTAACAGATCAATACAGGCGCTACTGCCATTCCAGCATAGAATGAAATGAACGGATCCAGACACAAGAGCCACAGACTGAGAAGGTGACTGGAAAAATCTCCTAATCTAGTATACACATCTCCACAACTTCAGACGCACTACACAACTCACTTACACAGCATAAGCGCCCACCAAGGCAGTGGCAATCAGAGGCTGCAAAACTGCACACTGGGAACGTGGTCGAGTGTTGAAAATGCGGACTTTGGAACCAGACCCGAGTTAGGATCTCAGCTCCCCGTCACTGTGCGATCCTGGGCAAACAGTTCCTCTCCCTGCGCCCAGGGCTCCTTCGGTGGCATCAGTGGAACGGTTCAGTAATGTATTTAACGACCTACTGATCACCTCATTAAAAAGAAAATGGATGTTTACCTAACATTTATACACCGAATTATCCACCCAGGGCACTGCTAAATGGTAAAAGTAATGTGTTGAAAAAATGTACCATATTCATAGGCAATCTTTACTGTCGAAACACGCCTGTCGTTAGTTATGTAATCAGAGCCAATGCAATGTGTTTAATTGTGAAGTTGACATGCGCTCATCCTTTCAAAAAAGAAAACAGTAAATGACAGCTTGGTTAGAACGCACGGTTCCTGCAGCGAACCTTTTGTTACATTCCCCTCGTCTACACACCTTGCTTGTATTTCGGGGTTTATTCATTCAAAGTCTTGTATGGCGCTAATGAAGTCCTGAGGTTTGCAATGTCAATGCAGCTCGGATCACACAGACCGATGGCCACCGTATTGAGACCATCCACCGAAAGCGTTATATCGCAGCACTTATCGCAAGAATGTCGGCGACATTATATCGTTCACCGACCACATGACAACCATTGGCGACATTATATTGCGTAGGCACTATATGGAAAGACTATCACCTGGATTATGCATAGATCACATCACGACAGTGTCGGCGACATGATATCGCACAGGCATATCGAAAAGACATCGCGTAGACTAAACACAGACCTCATCATTGCAGTGTCGGCGACATAATGTCGCTCGACAGCCCTCGCCGCGAGATCCCCGGTTTCGGGAGGGGGGAGAGGACACGGTACCTTTAGCGAGCTTCCGCAGGATCTGGCAGCGGCACTTGAAGGAGACGGCGATCATCCCTGCGGGGGGCGGCCCCGGCTCGGCGGGGCCCGCGCTACCTCTCCGGTGGATGCTGCGGGAGCCGGCGAGAGCCCCCTCCGGTGCGCCCTTCCTAGGGGAGCGGGTGGGCGAGATCAGATGCCCGCCATCCTAGCGCGATGACGGCAGTGCCTGCCGGCCTGGCTCGGCGGCAGGAGGGGCAGTGCCGAGGACTGCACGACCCAGGCAGCCGTGCCGAGCCCGCGGGAGGGGGGCCGTGGGGCACCTGCGCGCATTCCCCGGGGCGCCTAGCGCTGCGTGGGGCGCTAGACACGAGTCACCGGGCTTCCCATTCCGCTGCGGCCCGCCGAGGGGCGCACCGTGCGCTTGCAGTGCGCAGGTCAGAGCCGCTCATCCCTCACCCTGCGCCTCTCGCGGAGCACTGAGGGGACCGCGGAGCCTCGCGGAATAGAGAAGGGACCGCGCTGCCCGAGCATCCGCGCGAAAATGCTGATCTCCAGCAAGCAGGGAATTACTGCACGCCTCGAAGCGCCGACAGGGCGAAACGACAGAGCGCGCTAGCGTACCACCGGCACCGTACGACACAAGTACCAAGCGTTAATCACTGCCCTGCCATGCCAACTCTCTAAACATCATTTGTTTTATAGGGCTTTAAACCCCTCCAGAACAGTGGCACAGCGATAATACTTCTATTATCCCAGTCAGTGGTACTCGTTTCACTAGCTCAGGAAAGATGACATGCTGGGCCGACCTCACCATTCCTCAAAGATCATATGACGTGGAGGTTATACAACATACACATTATGGTAGCACATACATTGCACACAGTGCTATCATGCCACATAATTGTACTCCTATCCACCAACCAAAAACCTAATCCAACCAGCGGTGGAAGTGCATGAGAAGTACGGATCAAAGGCGTTAATAAAAAGAACAACTATTCTGAAACTGTATTGTTGGACTTTCACCGAGAGGTAAGTACATATAAAGTAAAAGCGTCCACCTTAAGTGATAAACAAATTAAGGTTCAATTGATCTTCGCAGTGTTGGACACCCTCTCCTTCCTTATCAAACTGAGGCAAGTAAGAGTTATCATTAACCATGCAGGGAAGGTTATGCTTTGCAAAAAACATATGGGAACGGTTTAGCTAAAATTAAAAATCAGCTTGGGAACGTGGTTCCCAACAAATACCACCAACTACAACCTCCGAATCCAAATCACTAGAACACATCCTGCTGCTTAAAAGCAAACCCCCTCTCACTGTTTGTGAACCAGACCTGGCAACTTCTGAACATTAATTGTGTGAGGAGAGGGCGTGGCCTTGGAGGGGGGAGGCTTTGTGCAGAGCAGAGACCGAGGCACTGTCACTCACCACCTTCCCCTACCACAGCAAAGACAACCACAAAACAAATGTCCTGGGAAGGTGTTACAGCCCGGAATGGGCATCGGCTGCTCAGAGACGTCAACAACCACCCCCACCCATCCATCCATCCATCCATCCATCCATCCGTCCGTCCGTCCATATATCATCCATCCATCCATCCACCCACCCCCCACTCATCCGTCCATCCATCCATCCATCCACTCATCCATCCATCCAGATGTTTTGGCATTTGCTCACAGATCGCTAGACTGCTGTGTGACAGAAGTAACTCAAAGTGCTTCTCCTTTCGTCATGGGTGACTAACCCTCACATGACCAGGTCAGTAGCAGCTGATGCATAATAAATGGGTGCAGGACTTCTGGTCTTCGACTGGCTGGAGAGACAGCCTACTGGCTCTCCCTGTGTAAATCCATGTAGTCTTGGCAACTGCCTCTGCCAATTCATCTTTGAGTGTAAGATTTGGGTGTGAGTAGCGCTTGGGTGCAAGATAGGTGGATGCCCTCATTTTATTTCTTGTATGTATGTAGTCTCTAAAGTTCCAGGGTGTTCACAGGGTTTTGTAGTAGTTATAGCCGCTGCTTCCCTATCTCCTACCTGTCCCCTTCTGCTGTTCCTTCTCCCCCACCCTGCAGAAAACAACTGTAAAGCCAAGTCTGTGTGTTTTGGTTGGAAATCACAAACATAAATGGAGGCAGAAGTACTCCCTAAACCAAACACGTTCCAACAGGCCAGCCTTGGTCTGAGAGGGGAAATACAAGCGCAAACAGCAGAAGTCAAATGCATAGCTAAGGCCACGCACCTACACAGAGAGGTGGCTGCTTGGCCAACTACCCGGATTCTGTGTCCTATGCTGCTGAAGTGCAACCCCAGCATTTTTCAGTTCGTATGCCAGTCCCCTAAACAGGGTTGTCCCTTACATCTGTGTGGAGCATTGATGCGGCAAGCTCACGTGTAACATCTGTGAGGAAGGGGATCGTGGCGTGTGTCTCTTACATGTGGCTGTGACTACAAATAAAACCATTTTGAGTTCCTGAAGCAAAGTGGTACAGAAGATGGAGGATGGCGCAAGCCCCAGGAGGCAATGTGAATTGTAGGGTTCTTTCAGAATATTCCTAAGGTCATTGTAGTGTACAAGACTCTAGGGTGCAGAAGGAATAAAATGTACTGGGAAACTCTCCTGCTCTTTCCTGATCGAGTTTTCCCTGGAAAGATATCCCATCACAGGTTAGCTGGTGGTTATGTGTGGCAGCCTCTCCCTCCTTTGTGCCCTTTGAGTTTGCCATGACAGGAGACTTCCAACTCTATCCACCATCCTATGGACGCTTGAAGACAAAAACTGCCTGAAAGGAGTCCTGAAGCTGGACTCTTGAAGTACACAAACGCTGCCTGTAATCTTAGTATGAAGATGGGACAGAAACTGCCAGCCAGTGTGACAAGATGTCTGTACTAGAACGTGGGTTATAAAATGTAGGGAATAGGAAACTATTTTGAGCTCAAGGGCTGGGGTACTGACTGCCAACTTTCCTTTGCCATTTTTGGCAGCAGAAATCTAGAAGTCAGCTAGAAGAAGTTGCTTAGGGGCTTCTTTGAAAGAATGAGCCGACTGCTGAGGAGGGACATTGGAGGTACCCTTGGATGAGGAAGATATGGCCTAGAAGAGGGACATAGTGAGGGAGCAGAACTGAATCTGCCCGCTGCGAAACAGGGAAGGATTGGTATCGCTCACCCAGTGAGTGAGGCCTGAAAGAGACGAGTATCCCTGCAGCGACAATGACTACAGGGCACTCACGGAAACTATGTCCTTCAAGTGCTTTACAAAAAAAGAACGTAAGCACCTAGAAGCATGGCCACATTCAGCTGTGCCAACTGATGAACCTACGTGCAGAGGACGCACAGGCCCCCAAAAAAGGCATACGCCGCTGACTGATGAGACATTAATTGATGCTTTTCAGTCATCACTGTGACCCGGTGAGGGATCATAGCTTTGCTTGGACAGTGGGCTGGGATCTGGGCCTGATAAAAATCCAGTGAAGAGAGAATCATAGGACCAGGACCCTACAACAGGCTCTCCGTGACCAGCATTGGCTCAGGTGAGAATCACCTGACTAGGCCTGCATACATGCATTCTATGCAGACCCCGGTAGTGTTGGCAGGGCCGAGGCAGAGTTAAGGTGAGCTCTGCGTGGATGCCACCTGGAGTGGCACAGCCTCTGTTTCACTCTGGCAACCGCGGGCTTCGCCTGCTCTACAATGACAACCAAAGGGAAAGATATACTGTGTAATTTGGAGTACCACAACTGAGGGATACTATACTTTGAAGACTAAGTATTCCCGACTCTTGGGCCACAGAAAAATCTCGTGAACATTAGCCAAATAATTCTGCATTGCACTTTCCTACCATTTGAAATACGTTTTAGAAAAGCAACCTATGCGGTCTGCAAATTCACTGTAATTTTATGAAGGACTGGAGTACCAACTGAAATGCTCTCCTATGATTAGGCGCCTTATTGCATTGTGTTACAAGTACAGTACGTTTTTCATAAAATAAAACACTGCCAGGACATTGATTTGATTAACTGATATTAGATGCTCTATTGAGTGCTGGGTCTCTAGCCCCACACCACCTCCCTGAATCAGCGTTCTAATGTTTGATCCCAATACCCTGTGGATCACCTGCTAAAGTAGTATACTTGGTGCTCAATCTTCGTTCCATAATGGGGTAAAACCCCAGGATAGCAGTGGTAAAAGGCTCCGATTGGTAGAATTTGGGCTGGATCACCCGTCTGCCATGGAACTCCTGAAATGTTCCAACGAATGTTAGCGAGTGGTAGTAGATCACTAAATTTCTTGTAGAAGCCAGATTGGAACAAGGAAGTCTGAAAAACCTGTCCATAGATGAGTTAAAGGAGAAATGTTGTGATAGGGGCTGGGAGGCTTTAAGGTCCAGTGGTAGATTATTATAAATTTCATGATAGATCAATGGGATAAACAGGTTCTTACAGAAAAGAAGAAGACTGGAGGAAAATTCGGGGGAGGTGGTGTGGGGCGGTGGAGAAGCGTGCCACAGAGGCAGGCTCTCAGAGTCCTATGGCGCAGACATACTCTACACCATCCCCCAGATCGTATTTTTTTTTTTTTTTTTAGAGTTCCCGTTTGATGGTCTCCCATCCTCATCTCTAGGGTACCAAACCCCTGTAGCGGAGATCACTCCCTTAGGTATGTTGGACTTAGCTGAGACCCTGAAAGTCAAGCTAGCACTTTAGGAGGCCAATGGAGAGAGGAAGGAAAAGGCTATAGAGTGTGAGAGGGAGAAACTCGGGTTCGCCTACCAGTAAGAAGAGGAAGAACAGCGAAAGGTTAGACAGGATGAGTGGGTCTGGGAAGAAACAAGCAGGAAAAAGAGAGGCAGAAGAAAGAAATAGATAGGGAACTGGTCTGTAAGCCAATGGCCATAGAAAAAGATGCTCAGATTGCCAGCAGGAAAAACAAGTTAGCTCTGGGGACGCCTCTAAGTCTGAGGAACCCACCGTTAAAGTACCAAAAGATATGGGTGCCAGGCACTGACATTTTGGGAAGGTCTAACAGTTCTGAGAATGCAAGTAAGGTACTGAATTATAAGGTCACGTCAGCAACTGTACAGCATTGCCTCCCTGTTGAAGAGATTCAGGTTGTTGGAAGACTGCATAGGAATGAGAGTTTGACATATAGGTGTATGAAGGAAGCTCTGAGCAGACCATTTGGGTTGAAGCCAGTCCAGTAATTGCATAGGTTCCAGAAGAACATGAGGACAGATGCAGTTCTGTTTGAGTCCTGGATCCTTGACTTAGTGTGAGAGAAGAATGAAATGTTGGTGAAATGGATGAATTTGAAGGGTTACCCATCACCTTAATGAACTGGTGGTAGCAGAGTGACTGAGGGATGGGAATTCTACTACACTCAGACACCCCTGGTCTGAAATAACTAAAACAAATCCAGAGAAACCTGCTGTGTTGGCTGGCAAGTGGTTAACTATCCGAGTGATCAAGGGGAAGGAGCAGCATAGTTCCAAGCTGAAGGGGAAGTTCCCCAAAGAATGGTCTCAAACTGAAAGGGAAGGGCCAGAATAGGTCACATAGGTCCAGGCTGAGAGAGATTCCTATGAGGACCTGGATTCGATCAGAACCACAAAAGAAGGAAGGGGAGAAAAGGAGACCCCGTCTTCATCCAAGACAGTGACATGTTTTTGGTGCCACTAGGAAGGGCATTACAATATGCACTGTGCAGTTAGGGACCCAACATCAGTCATTTTTAATAGGCAGTGTGCTATCTGTAGAGATAGGTACCCAAGAGAGCTTAGTTGCACTCAACCTCGTTGACATTGACATCAGGGGAAGTGATCCAGATCCTCTCAATGACATTCACTCAAACACCACTGGGTTTGAAAGTGTGGGAGGTACCAGTGGGAATAAAGTTACTGCCTTAAGGGATACTGGCACAGGGAAGGCAAAGGTTGAAAGTATCTCAAACATTGACAATGATCTGGTAACCAGGGGGAAAGACATGGAGTGCCTGCTCACCAGAGTTAAGGTAGAAGTCAACAAGAAAAGGCCATGGTCAATGTAGGGGTGTGAGAGAAACAGGATGCTAGGTTTCTGCTTGGAAATAACCTTATTGCACCCAACCTACTGCCTGAGCCGAGGCCTGCGTGACCTGAACAATGGCAGCTATTACAGCTGTGCCATGGCCACAGTCTGATGGACTTAGAAGGCAGATGTGATCACTCCTGGAGTGGAGGTATCAGGAGAGTGTAGTGTGGGTGCTTTGCGCTCCTCGTCTCTGCTGTAGATGGATAGAACAAGACTGGGAGTTAAACCATGTGTTGAAGTCTGGGTCACTGCCAAAGAGGCTGGTGTTGCTAGCTGCCTATCTCATGAAGAGTTTAGCCAGGTACCAGGAGAATGCTCTACTGTGGGGCGGACTTACACAAGGTGGCCCAGGATCAAGGTACCCCCCTGAGTGTCTGTTAAATAAAGCATGGTCTGGGAGGAGGGGCTGCTGCATGGTGAGCCCCTGCACCCAGATTCCAGAGCCAGCAAGAGACTGGCAGTTCATCAGTACATAGAAACCTTCTACTGTTGCTGTCCAAAGATGTACCATTAGCTGGACAGCTGGGCATCAAAAGGACCAATAACCGGTTAGACCTTTGCAATCACATCCAACATCCTCTCTGTAATTAGTGGATTGGTTTAGAAAGGTTAGTGTAGTGGTAGATACAGGAATGTACAGCCTTCTCTATTGGCCTGTCCTAAATTCAGCTTGTCATAATGAGGAAGTTCACCATGGGGGACAGCACCCCCCCCCAACCCCCACACCTCTCAGTCTGCCATGTTTTCAGGCATCCAGGACAGCCGTGTTATTGAAATGGCAAGAGGAAAGATAACTCTTGTCTATGACGCATACTGATTGCGGTCAGCTGTTGGAGGACATTATTTCATTTATTCCTGTGACTTTTCTTGGAACTGATGATGTTGCTGTGTCGGTCCTGGAGAGCGCTTTTGAACAGAGTATTCTGTTCTAACCTCATATCGTGTTCAGGGTTGCTCTGCCAAAATGGGACTTTTTGGTTGTGAATCTTTAGTTTAAAAATCCATGTCTTTTTACTTCCTTTCTGAACCTCCAATGGCCTTAAAGGTAAGGAGGGCCACGAGTACACGTCTTGGCCGGATTGACCAGAATTTATTCCTAGTGGCAGGGCTCTTTTTGGATTAGAGACCAGAAACGGGGTACAGGCCTAAAATGTGTCCACCCAGAGGGATGGCTATCTGCTTGAGGCCCCAGGGGACAGGGCAGGGCTCACTTGCATTGGCAGAGAGGTATGTGTGAAGTTTCCTCTCTTGGAACAGTCTGACGACAACCTTCCATGTAAAGGAGCGCCATACTGCAAAGCGTCAGACCACAGCCACCCTTCAGGAGCAAACCTCTTAGCCTTATCAGTTAAAGGGCAACTCAGACCTGACACAGGCAACCTCTGGTCCTTAACACTGGGCGGACCCATCCTCGACTTGTGCTGCAGCCGGATGCGAGCAGAGAGGGCCCTGTATGAGCCTTTACCTGTAAGTGTCACAATTCCTCGAAGACAAGTGGTTACCAGCTAGGGATACACTGGAGTGCGAGGACAGATGGACTCATAAACTGCAGATGGGGACAACGGGATGATGGGTAGCTTCAGGCCTGCATGGGATTCTTTCTCATTATATATGTGTAATAACAAATTTACTTGTGTATGTTTCTTCTCCGGATTGGCCAGAATTCAGTCCCAGCAGCAGAGCTCTGTGCTGGGCTAGAGACAGGACTACGGTAAGTAGTAACATAGTTTATATCCACGTCTCTCTGTCTGTCTGTCTGAGGGCTCGCCTGACAGCTCACAACACATCTGTAATGTACACATGTCCAAGGTTGCAACAGCCCGCTGATAACAGTCTCTTTAAGTTCCTGGCTCTCTCTGCACACAGCATGTATCACTGACATTTTGAAAGTTTAGACCATAGAAGACTGGGCCTTGCTAGCTAGGCCCTGGTACAATTGAGTTGCTTATGGTAAAATTTAGGTCTTAAATAACAAAATCGGGGTAGGTTTGGCACTTTAAAAAGCTCCCATATAAGGTGTCTGACTTTCAGGCCACATTTTATTATCTTAAAATCAGACACGTGGATGGTGCATGGACACCCGGCATCCCACATCGGGCTTCACGAGAACATGCTGCGCAGAGCAGGGATGCTGGGAAGTTCCAGAACATGGGGGGGTTGGCTGAGAGCTCATAACTCGTGGTCTGGGGTTTCTCGACTCAGCGAAGACACTATCAGAGGTGACTGGACAAAAGGAAACACTTTGGCCAAGTTCGAGAGCCCCAAATAAAGCCTGAACATAAACCCTACACCTAACTCAACTATACTCTGTTAGCCAAGATGGCCAGCCGGAACAAAATAAATTATCTCCAGACCAGGAGGCAGAAGGTAATTAAATTTTTTTTCTCTTAGCTTCGTATTTACATTTACTGTAATCTGTCATTTAGCGTCCTCTACCTACAGTTGCCACACCAAAATTCCCTGTTGCTCTCTCTGATCAAAAATCGCTCATGTTTAGTTTTTGTACTCATTACTCCTACTTTCCGTCTAGAATGTTTGTGCCAGTAGTATAAATAAACTCCTTTTCATTGTGTAAAACTTTCTTATCCCCATACATTATTTGTCTCACTTTTACGAAAGAATCTTACAACCTTTTTCGGACACTTCAGGCTGGTGCTGAAAACTCTCACACACTGAGGGTGAGAATATGGCTTGATACCGCAGAGAACGCGGGGGCACCCCTGAAAATAGCTTGCTTTCAAAACACATGGTTAGGGGCGCCTCAAAGAGAAAGGTGAGAGAGGAAGGTAAGATGAAGAAAAAACCCTCTACGTGGCCAAAACCCCAACTTATTACACATATATTAAAACATCGGAGTTTATATGTGTTCTTGTACTTCCCTCACTGCGATTAGACACAGTGGAGAAGACCAAGTATGTCTATCTCCGGACGCCGAGTGTAACAGGTCACCCCCAAAGATAAAGCCCAACTCCTAAAAACAAAATTATCCCGATATACCACCCGCCCCTAAAAAAACGGAAGTACCCCGACCCCAACCTTTAAAAACTACCCCGATACCACCAACCCACCCTGAGCCCTAAAACCGACCACCACTCCCAATAAAACCCAACCCCTAAAAACAAAATTACCGCAACCTCCCCACCCCGTCCCTCAAAACAGAAGATACCATGACCCTCCACCTTTAAAAACTAACCCAATACCCCCCACCCACCCTGCACCCTAAAACTGACCTCTACTCCCAAAAATAAAACTACCCAACCCCTAAAAACAAAATTACCCTACCCCTAAACACCCCCCCCACCCCCCACCTGCCCTAAATACAACAATGGTAAACTATTGGTAGGCTCTAACCACGATACGCTAACAAAATGTCTTTCAAAAGTCAGCACATGTTCTGTCTAAGATGAGAATTAGAAGCAACCTCCTGTAAAAATAAACAAAACAAAACATGAAATAAAATCCGAAATGGAAACAAATATGGTCTTATCCAGCCCTATCACTAAAGAAGTCTACTTTTTGGGGGGATGTCAACTTCTGCACAAGCAAAATGGGGTTACTCACGGGAAAAATACCTAAAGGCTTAAGTGGATGACCCCCTACCCCACGCAGTGTGCTGTGGTGGATGGAAGCAAAATGTGAATGCCACTTGAATGGATTAATGATGGACAATAACTGTAATCTCTTCAATGTATGTACGCATTTGTAGCATGATTTTTCTGGAAAATATTAGGCTAACAATTCATATAAAGCTGTTGCCAGCCATGGCTAAAAATTAAAATTAAATATTATGACTGAAAGCCGATGAAATGTCCAATGTGTTTTATCAATCCCTACTGCTAGTTACTTCAAGGCCTGGTAACAGTTCATCTAGAACTAATGACGGACTGTATATTTTATTAAGAATCGTAATTAAATGTGAGCAATGTGACACACTGGGCTGGGCCAGACCCACGTGTTTGTGGCTAGACACTGTGCTGTACAACCTACAGCCATTAACTGACTTCTATTGGTTTCGGACTGATGGCAGAATGAAAAAAAAAAAAGCACTATCAAATCCAAAAAGGTCTGGCCTTGGCAAGCGTACATTTTTTTGCAAACGTATACTACATAAAAACATAGGGTAAATGTATAAAAATAAAGGAGCTGCCCAGCACCCAAGGCACACCATCCCTGGCACTGAAGCACCCTTCTTTCCAGGCAGCAGTGTGCAAGTGATCAGTCAAAATGCCACCACTCACAGTGCAGGAGAGCCCACAGGTGAAGTGGCACGCTCCATTACTTCAGCTGTATGCTGTGGTGAGCTATGCTGTGGTGAGCAGAAGCAACATCTGAATTACAGCTGAAGAGACCAAAGGGTCAAAAGAGCTGATCCAAAATCCCCTGTATTTATGTTTGATTGTTTGTGGTATTTTTATTATGATTTATTTGGGAGAGAGGAGGCTCGCAGGCAGTTAAACATGCCTTTAGGCCTAACCTAAAAAGTAGCAGCTACTTCAGAAATGGATTTCTGGCCTTGAGTCCTACTAGCTTCACAAACAAACTTACAACCGATCAACCTTCCTGCCGTCTCCAGTCATCTTTGCTAGGCCACCTTGAAATTATCCCAGGGTCTGGAGGTGGCTGACGATTCTAGGTTTTGGGATCCCTCTGTGGATCTCTCTTTGTAGCCAAATAGCTAACAGTCCTCTAGCAACATAATACAGTTGCAGAAAATATATTTCATTGGCTTTTCTGTCACTATCTAACAAGCAGCATGTTTTTGTAAGCAGGTTAAAATGATCTGGAGACTTTTCTTGATATGCATAACACCTAAATAACATATAACATAGGATAACCTAAATATATAAATATGGTTTTCAAACCCCTGTACAAACTAACACTGATGCGTCCTCAAACAGTGATGGCAGCTATTTCTCAGCCAAGCAAATCTGGAAACTGGCAAGGCGATAGCGACAAGTCTTTCTCTATGTAGATCTGATGGAGGGCTGGTGAGGGGTCCGAAGAGCCACCAGGATTGGAAGGTCACACCTTACCAATACATGTCCGTGGGCATTCAGGCAATTTTGCAGTTTGCTGGTGACTCAGGGAATCCATATTTGAACAAATGGCTTCAGAGGTGGTGGCCTTGTGCAGTCAACGGCGGTGAGCGGTAATGATCTCATTCAGTATAGATGAAGGTCATGGGTGTGCTGGAATAGGGTGGTAATGCCTTGAGGTTTCCCGCTTCACCGCTCTCTTGTCGCGCTCACCGTGTCACTTCAGGATAAAGAGGTTTAAGGTTGTATCGTTCACGGAGCGCACACCGCGAGGAGCGCAAGTGCATTTATTGGATGCACAGGCAGGGATTGCAGAAGGGATGAAATATGCAGCACTAAAGCTGTACCTTCCTATAGCCGCCTTGTCCTTCCAGAAAATGACTCCTTTACTGCATCTCGGACGAGGCAATGAAATCCCAATTTCAATACTTAAAATTCGTTGAAGGCACCAGCGATCTTACTTTCAATCCCCAGGTTTTACTAGGATGTCGTCAAGGTAGAACACATTGATTTACCATGCGCAATCCATCTACCTTTTCACGTGATCACGGGATCCGGTACAGAGGCATTTGCAGAATACCAAGCAGTGCCCCTGTTTTATATACATAGACCTGCATATCATTAGTGTGTTACAGGACGCTGCTAACTCGTCCAAGATGGCCGTTTCAATGCAATGGAATGCCTTGTCCTATAGACCGTGATTGACCTGCTGTGGCAGCTCTGACGGAAGACCTAATTTGCACTGCCAATGGGGTTGGTCTTTGCCTCTGTGAGCACATATCACAAGCACATTTCTCCTTGTCTACCCGCCTCAGTTCCTTTTAAAATGCTCCCTTCAGACCATGCTTTTGCGTTCAGGTAAGCTCTACTATGCAGAAAATTGATTCCTCCATAGACTAGAGTTTCAGGGGAATCCAGTTTGTGTTGATCCATAAGTGGCCGTAGAGGTCTTGGTGTCCTCCTTCAGAATGACAGAGTTTCAGCACTCATTGACATATTTTTGTTTAGATACCGGAACAATTACATTATTGCTGGGGTTTAATCCTCATGAATCAAGCAACCAAATGTGTATGGAATGGGGCATCATGTCAAAATGCTGCAGCAGACTTCAAATGTGTTGTTGCACATAGCAACCATTTCCACTATCTTAAGCATTGCTGCACCATTCTGTGGGAAAGAATGCACATGAGCAATGAAAGACATCAGTGGTATAAGGCAGTCAGGGGGTGCAGTATGTTATAGGCAGTGACAGGCAGGAAAGTGACAGGGAGAGTGGAAGGCAGGCAGGTAAGCAAGTGTAGGCAATCAAGAAGGAGATGGAGAGCAGGCTGGTGACTAGATCTGGAGGTGCAGGCCGCTGTGGGGTAGGAGGAGGAGAGTGGCAGGTGGTGGAGCAGGGGCACTGAATGTGGCACTCGAGGACAGCAGGTTGACGGAGGGGATGCGGTGAGGTGGACTGATGGCGCGGTGTGTTCCAGGATAAAATAGTGATCCTGAGCATGCTGCAGATGAACTGTGAGAAGGAGCTGCTAGTCAGGACAAAGATGCTGGGCAGGATGTGCATGAAGGGAAAATCAAAAGGGTCATGTGGTTTATTGCTTGTGCAAATGTAAGGCCTGTAAAAAAGATGCTGCTTATCCAACTTCATCCAAAAGACGTGTTCTCGCCAAGTCTCAGTGGGAGCAAACCACTCAACTGACGCAGTGCCTGCTGGCCACGGTACCTGCATTTCAATGTTCACCCCCTGCTTAGATTCAAACAAACTCCAGCTCCTCCATCATGCAATCAGATTTAATGTATGGAAATCGCACCTGTGCACTTTCCATACATAATCAACCATGGGGCAAAAATGTGATTTTATAGACATCATTAATAGAGAAGCATGCTGTGAAATTGCAACTCAAGAAAAATAATAAACTCACCACACATCTTCTAAATAATCGTGTCAGCTGGCACCGGAGAAATGGGTCCATAGGAGGGTTTGGTTGTAATGCAAAGCAAATCCTCCATGTGAATTCCATTTACAGGGCTCTCTCATCTGTGGTCAGGTAAACGACTAGAGGAACTGAGTGCAGGTCATAAAAAATGCACCTGGATCAGCAATTGGTAGTGCCAATATGTTAACAGATACACGGAATAAGTTTTTGATAACTTAGTATAAACTTTCTTTCTAAATCTTTACAGGTGACTCACAGTTGGTGCCTGTAATACAGTGGTCTTCAAACCTTTCGATTCTGCTACCCCTCCCCCTAGTGGAAAAAATAGCATTGGCACCCCCTGACAATATTTAATAATTATTCTATTGAATTGGCAATGTTTAAATCTGTCTAGACCTATTTAAAGATTGCAGTTAAGTTCTGATACTGTTTTAAAAACGCAATCAAATAAATGATGTCAAACATACAATTCTTGTCAAGCAGGCCTTAATAACGTGTAAAAGCATCCACATTGTGAATATTAGAAGCAAGGGTGTTTTTTTTTTTTAAAGGGTATTAGGAGTCCCTCCCTTTAGATACATACTCCCAGCTTGAATATAAATGACAAAACATGTTATTGATGGCCCATTAGAGAGCGGTTTATCTCTGCTGGTTTTAACGCTTAAAACACAGCCCTGTTAGCAGCATAATGCTTCTTTTGGCAAGAGCCTGGTGCCACACCTGGGATCACTTGAGGCCCCCCCAAGGGGGGCCCAAACCCCAGTTTGAAGACCCCTGCTGTAATAGAAGAATATCCAGCGTGCACATAGGCCCTACCACTACCAGGATTTCTGTAACATACAATGAGAGAGCGAGAAGATAGCGAAACCTAGTAGCATCCTCCCTAAGATATGCTGAAATCACATACAGGCAACTAAGGGCCTGATTTAGATATTGGTGGACGGGTTGCTCTGACTATAATAGACGATAATGGGATTTAGATTTCAGCAGACGGGATACCAGTGACTGTTGAGACAGAGTAATACATCTGCTAATATTTAAATCAGGCCCTAAGTTTGGATCATAAGGTTGGTTCCATAAGAAATCCAAAGATTGTGGAGTACGCCTCACCCGCTATGTATTGTGGCATGCTTCATCAGGATCCTGTCAGCATATTTTTTTATTTTTACATAGATCTAAAGACTGATCCTTTAGTGGGCCTGCAGGTTGGGAGGTGCAGAGACCTTTTTCGGGGGAAGTCCGGAGAGCACAGCGGAAACTCACATAGAAAAGAGGTGTTCGTTTCAAGGTGGGGACTGAGCTTTGAGTAGCCTAGAGTTGAGAGATGGGAGGCAGTAGCCATAGTTTGTTGCATATATCGAGTAAACAGAATGAACCAAGATATATGATTTAAAGAACTCAATTACCACGCTTCTGAGTAACCGAAACAGACCACATATGTGAAGACGTGTTTGTTATGCTAGTGAATCTTCTCCATTTTAAAGATATCAATAAGGGGACTTCTATACCATACTATCAAATGTATACTAATATGGTCTGTAGTAGAGAAATAACTCTATTTAGTTTACTTTTAGTGCCAATAAAACATACTCTGCATCCACAGCTGAGCTCAGATCTTTGTGTGACAGCTATAGAGAGATGCGAACACTGCAACCAGAAGGACCTAATACCATCGAAGAGCTGACTCTCTAGCTGTGATTGCTGGACATTAGTAAATAGAAGATAAAATATGTTGGCTGAAGCAAGGGATGGAAACTTACATCAAAGTGGTGGGGGTCAATGCTTTCAACTGCAGAGAAAGCAATGTTTAGTGAGGTGTTACCATTGATTATTGGTTGACTTGAGTGGAGGTCCTGCAGTAAGGACCACTGGCGGGGCCGGACTGGGAACCCAAAGCAACCCTGGCAATTTTGTCTGACCACCCCTTGGGCGGGGTGCAAGAGCAAAGCCTCCACCCTTCCAGCCTCCAGGGAAAACGCCTGACACCCGCTACGGCTAGTCCGGCCATGACCCCCGAGGCAAGAAACATGCTTGTTGAGCAGAAACTGATGTAATCCCGAGCCATGTCTTTAGTTTGTGGTATGCAGAAATCAAGAATGCAAGGCAATGTACGGAATAGCTTATCTGAAACATACATAGCCTTCAAGACACTTGCACAGTTCATGTTCCAAACTGCTGCTGTGCAAACTATCTACAAAAGAAGCAGCACTAAAGTGATGCTAAAAATTCTTTGGTGAGAGCAATGCTTGTTGTGTTACAAATCATTGAAAAATGTTGTTATAAAAAAAAATGATGCTAAAAATGCAAGGGTCATCAACTACCGAGAGGGTTACTAGTCCAGCAATCGCTATCAAAGCGCAGGGCCTGACAATAGTTGTGACAGCATCTCTGCTACTCTTGCAGTAACGAACTAGCAACGTGGATCCATCAGGGAGAGGTGATCAATGATTGCTGCAGTTTGTTACCGGGTCAGTTTCGCGTGTCCCGGGTGCATTAGGCGGCAAGGTTGAGACAAAGCCAAGAACTTGCTCGACGTGTCTGGTTATTCTGCGTGGTCACGACCAGTGCTTGCGTATCTCATATCAGTATCCTAAATATCGAACAGCATCAATCGCAGGGCAATGCGTCTGAAAAAAATCCATTTGGCAGCTCCATCGAGCATAGAGACTCCTGCAGCCGCCAGAGGACAAAATCAATGCACTGCGGCTGCCTTATTGTTGTCATTTCCGCTCCACTTAGAAGGCTTCCTTTCCTGGAGTTTTTACTGTGGCCTTAACAGGCAGCTTCACAAGAAGCAGGCATGCACAAGATTATTAAGAGCACGTCGGCATCGCCCTTTCTCGCATGTACAGTCATTAACACTACAGAGGCAGGGATGAAACTGGCACCAATGATTTGCACCCGGTTTAGTAACAAAGCCTGTTAGGAGTTGAGCACACATTTTGCCTGCGCCTGGATTTTCTCAGATACTTACTGCCAGCTTCTTACTGGTGACTAACAGCCCACGCAATAGATAAATGGAACAGAGAATGGATGTTAAAAACTTTTACACAAGTTACTCCCTATATTTATCATAAATGTGTTTTTCAGGAGCATAAACATACTCACTATGTGGCACATTGCTTTTGCATCAGCAAATTACACAATTAGCCTCCCTGTTCCAATGCTGTGCCTTTCTTAGCCTTTTGCAGCCCAGCAGCCCCAATGGACAACTACATATCTAGCTTTCCTTTAATTCGAAAACTCCTTTACATGCCCTCGCTGAGCCACCTTGATACTTTTAATTGTATTCATGTGGCCCTAAAAACCCCAGACGAGGCGACAAAGTGCTTTATGGCCAGTAGTACGTACTCTAGAACCCAAAGAGGATTAGTGGTGGATTAGTATAGGGAAATGTGAGTTAATTTGAGCGGAGTCTGTTGGTTGGATTGAACAGGACAATTTGATGAATGCTCTCAAAATATGCATGGTTTTCTATCCAGGAGGGGCCTCCTCGCATGATTGTGGATCACAGCGCATTTGGACTGGTGCCCAGTAAGCACTAATATTGACAAAGTGGGTTCCTGATCAAATGGAAGTCCCATTTCTCTCCGGAGTCACCTTCCAGATCCAGGCCCTTAGGTGTCCAAAAAACCCTCAGAGCAGTCTTAGGAAAAGAGGAGGCATTACCTGACATTTACCCCAAACAGTCTCCCTGACACGTCAGTTTCACTCCGAGAGAATTATATTGACAGGTGGCCCCTTAGGATGACGAGAATGGGGTAATTGTGCAACTTGCACAGTCCCTGGGGACTTCAATGATACCTTCGCAGCACTGAGATGGTTGGTAGTCAAGATTCAGGGATTTTTTTTTTACAGCACGCTATCTGCCTCAGGTGTTTGCTGTGTTTAAAGGTGGCAATGCAAACAGCACAAACTGAATTGTGCACGTCTTGCTCGTTGTTTCATAGATTTTAATTAAGGATCCCAATTTGTAATTTGTACCGATCTTTCCATACATAAATACTGATTGAAAACTGTTTGTCTACATTTCTTAGTTCAGTGACAGAGCTCAATGGGAGGGTGGCATCTTTGTTACCTTGCAAAGAGTTGTTCACTTCATCCTGTGGTGGAGTTTGTCCTAGTCTGAGTTTTTGATAGTGAGGATAAAGGCATGAGTTTTTCAGCCCTCGCCCTGGTCATGTTGGACCTGTAAACAAGCTTTGCTCCCTTTGACCACTCTTGCAGATTCCGCACCTGTGAGACAACCACGTCGGCGCAGACAGACAGATTAATGTTGTGCAATCTGTTGGTCACCTATGCAGTACTCGAAGCACCTGGATACAGTCACTTGTGGGAACTTACTCGTTTGGGGTCCCTGAGGAGTCAGTGCTGTGGCCATTTTCTATGAACTTCTAAATCAGGCCCCAGCCGGTTATCTGGAGACGTGGCCGCCAGTGTGGCCAGTTTGTGCTTGAAGACTGCATCTATGTGTTGGCACAAGGCAGTTGAGAAAAAAGCCATCAAGCCCCAACAAACCTCAGAGGAGACCAAGTGCTGACAACGCCTAGCCTCTGCAATGCCTTTTGAATTGGGCAGAGCTTTTTCTAGGATTTCTGCTGCTGTAAACGGAGTCTAGTTCTTCTTTCCACTGGACATGTCCTAATGATGGAGATGTGTCCAGAACTGAAACTGATTTTACATGTTTGCGGGGTTCCTCCACATACGCATGTGTACTGTGTCTTGAATTCTATAGTTGTTGATGACAAATCATGACATTTTCAGATATAGGTTAACCCAGACAAGACGGAATCAGAAATTGTGGGCTCTCAGTCGATGGAGAGTGGGGTTAAAAGTGAGAGCCTTTAACTAAAAGTGTATGTGTTTTTGTCCAGTATTGTTCGTGCCTAACTTAAATATCCTCTTTGGCAGCAGCATGGACATATGTCATTATCTAGACTCAATGGTAAGGAGGGGGTTGTTATGTCTTAAGAGGTATAGAAGTTTGGGCCCCTCGTGGCTCCAGCCATGAAATCATCAATCCACACCTCTATGTCAGCACGCTTCGGCTACAGGACCATCCTTATCCCCAAATGCACAATTCCATTGATGAGCGCTACAGGAGGGAAACGGAGACGAGCCTGTCGCTGCAGCCACGTAACCGGTGTCTTGCGTGATCTTACTGGTGATCTTCCGCAACACTTTGAAGCTGGTTGTATTCACCTTTAAAACTTTACAGAGCATGGGCCTATGCATCTGGAGTCTCAGATGGCCCCCCAAGAAACATTTAGCTACATCGATCAACCATTAGGGGGTGTTTCCCGGACTACACGTTTGAGTACTGACTTTGAGGGTTTGAGTATTGTCTACCGTACCAGAGCTGGGGACCCAGAAACCCAGATTGTTGTGAGTTTTCCCAGTTCCACTGAAAAACACGTATTATTCGCTCACGCCCTCTTTCTACCTCTGGTTCCCACTGTTCCTTCATTGAAGATAGTTATTTCTTTCCCTACCTCCCCAAGCGGGACTATTCATTAAAACAAGAATGATGATGATTCAATGGTGTTTGTGCACATCCACGAGAGAGAGGGATAGAGGAAGTGTGTGGACAATGTAATGGCACTAAAATACGTGTAATATCACGACAAATACTTGCAACAAACAATATGAAGCTTTCAACATATCCGTTTCTGGCATATAGCTTGAAAATTTACATAGCGCTTTAGTCATCAACAATTATTACAAGTACATGGGGCTTCAAGGACACAAGCTACCTGGTCACCTGGAAGATTTATGGCTGTAGTCTGCTATTTCACCATTCGCAAAAGAACATGACCATGATGTAACAGGATGTACTTTTATTGCGATGTTCCCTGTCGAAGGTGTGCCAGCATTTCTGAAAGACATCGCAGTGCCAATCTCATTATACATTGTAACCCGCCCTCCTTTCGAATTCAATGGAATACAGAAATATGGCCAGCCTGTCAAGTGCAGGAAGATTATGACCATCCATCTCCATAATTCAGGACTGCAGAGCAGCTCCAGACTTATCATCACATCATTTCACACCCAACAGGAGAATACAAATAAACCTTGAACAAGGTTATCTTTGTCAAGAGGAGGAGACTGGCCACGTGCACACGTACAAAAGCATAGCGTAGGCGAGGATGGAGCCTGCTCTGCAGAAAAAGGCAGCTGTGAAGAAAGTCCAGCTTTTTATTGGCCTTAATTTCTTTTATTAGTGCATGCATAAAACGTCTTCTCAAATCTGCGAAACACTGAAAAAATCACTAGGCATTACATAAAAAGGATCAAACCACTCTGTAGAATCTAAATCAACCATTCTAATAAGTATTACGTGAAATCGATTAAGCCACTATGTATACCACAAAGTGAATCATGTATGTACAACAGGTGCCAAGTGAAATTGATGAAGCCACTAGGTATATCATGTAAGGGATTACCTCACCGCTACTAGTAAAAAAAAAAAAAAAAAAAGCATTTGCAATGCAATGGGTCTCGAGTTTGCTCGAGGTAGAGCTATTAGCATTGTAAATTCTTAACTGGACTTCTCTGCCACACAAACTGAAAATAAAAAGTACAACAGTTGACATGAGCGAGCCAATTCAAAGCGCCACCGCCGCCATGAGTGTGAGCGCCAAGAAGAGATACAAAAGGAAAAAGAAGCTTGCTCACAGTCAACGTTACCAGCAAAAGTGCAAGTATCCATGTAACAGGGTCGATGGGCAAGGCGGCAACAAAATCTTAGACAGCTGGGTTGGGAGAACAGGCACAGTGTTCCAGTCCTTTTTGGAGAGTTGAGGCAGCCTGCTCCATCCAATGCAGATGCTTGACTCATGCTGCTTCACAGCATGACAGCAGTGTCTGGATTGGATAAGGTAGTAGGCTGTGTGACGTCACCTCACACTCAAAGTCAGGAGCCAGGGACTGGAGAGCATTGAGGACATGCTGTAGGATAAGGTAAGTAACTATTATTTTCTTTCATAGATGTTTATTTCAACCCGTTTTATTGTAATTGTTTAGTATATGTGTGTTTTAATGTATGTAGCATCCCACCCTACTGTATTTTGATCTCACCATCCGCCACTGGTGTTACCAGCTGCACTATGGAGTGTGTGTTGTTAGTGGAGAGTTATAACTAATGTTTGCACTAGGTGCAGTCTGCTTATTAAAAAAAATCTATACTTTGGAGCAATTATCTTAATTTTTGCACTGTTTGTGGAAACCTATGTTACACTGCAATGCAAGTTTAAAATAATCACATATTCACAGAGCTTTCTGTCACTGGCTGGGGTGTCATAGCATGAAAAATACATAACCCCCTGTCCCCCACTGCACCAATTAGGATTCAATTATGTGCAGTGCTTAATTTTAGCCGGTGGTTTCCAGTGCTCAGCACCGGCACTTAATTGTCAACATTGGCACTTATCTCAGTTTGCCACATGGTGGCGCTGTTTGTCGAATTTAGAGGTGAGCACAACAACCTTTATTTATTAATGCAATATACATTTAAAATGTAGATTTTCCTAGTAAGTTATGACGGAAAGTCTTAATTTTATTAAAGACACGGAGGCGAATATTATGCATTCTTTTCATGCTTTAATATTAACAGCAGCAGTCAAGAAACTACAACTCCCATGAAGGTTAGGATTGGACTAACCAATGGGAGCAAAACAGTAACTAAAACTAGACCAATAGGAACAGGCCATCAACCATAGAGAGTACCCTTGACTGCAAGCAGCCCTCTTTTCTTGAACGAGCAAGTCAAATAGTGTCATTGAACAAAGGGTAAGTAAGACCAATTATTGCAACAGCCAACAAAATGGAGAGAAAGTCTTGTAGCAAAGTGAAGAGTCGAAAGGATGATGGGTGAGGAAACTGAGCCTGGAACAATTGAGATGACGTCTCCGGAGGCCTCTTCATGAAGAAGGAACTGATTGAACTGGCGGCGTTAACCGGAAGCTGGAGGCAACGCTGGAGTCGCTGGGAGGGAAAGAAAAAAGTACAATTAATAAAAGTACTGTGGTGGGATAATATTCGCCTCCGTGTCTTTAATAAAATTAAGACTTTCCGTCATAACTTACTAGGAAAATCTACATTTTATGACAAGACCGGAGGCTCTATTATGCGCGTTTAAAGCTTATCAATAACTAGGGAAGAAGCAGTTCTAACAGGTTTACAATAGAAGGTTTTGAAAACATTATCGTTTGACCAATCTGCTGACCTGAGAATGTCCTCCAAGCTAGACCCAAGGGCGAAAGCTTTGGAGGCCATAGCTCCTCTGGAAGAATGTGCTCCAAACACAGAAATATCAATACCAGCCAATGACAAAAACATTTTAATCCAGCGGGCCAGAGTTGCCGAAGTCACTGGACCATGAGGTTTTCGGAAGGAGATCAGTAATTGAGTGGAAGAGGACTTTCTCAGGACAGCAGTTCTAATTTCATATTCTTTTAAACAAAGACCCACACATAACTTAGGTTTGTCAGGAAAGAAGGGATAGAAAACGGAGTGTAAATTAGTTTTGGTGCGTTTGGAAATGTGAAATAGAACCCCAGAAGGCAAGAATTGACGGGCAGAAACATCTAAGGACTTAACGTCCGAAGTCCTTTTAATAGAAATTAAGCAAAGCAGCATAGTAAGCTTGGCGGAGAGCATCTTAAGAGAAAGACTTGGATTATCCGGCCAGGAAAGAAAAAGGTTTAACACGAGGGAAACATCCCATATGTGAGAGTATTTGGGCGCAGGAGGTTTGGAGAGTTTGACTCCTTTGAGCAGACGACAGATCAGTGGATGGGACCCGACCGGGTTACCATCAATGTTTTCGTGGTTCATGGAAATAGCTGATCTGTAAAGGTTGATAGTGCGATAAGCCTTACATAGGCCTGCCTGGGCGGCTAGGAAATTAATAATGAGGTTCAGATCTGCTGAAAAGGGATTGGAACATTTTCCCAAACACCAGCTTGTCCAAAGAGCCCAGGCTGATTTATAGGCTCGCCTGGTACCGGGTGCCCATGCGTTATTAATGAACTCTGAAGCTTCTGCCGAAATAGAATGGATCTGTCGGGCAGACCGGAAATGAGCCAGGCCGAGATGGTTAGAGAGTGATCGAGTATGAGATTGTGAGGGCGACCAAAAGGATCTAGAATGATGGACGGGAAAGTCGGAAGTAAGATGGGAAAGTCCACCGTTAACTCTAGAAGAGGAGGAAACCAAACTTGGGCTTGCCAAAAGGGAGCCAACAGAACAATGGAAGCCTTCTGACGTCTGACCTGGTTCAGGACTCTGTTGATGAGGATAAATGGAGGGAAGGCATAGTTGAGGGAACCGGACCAGTCTTGTAGGAAGGCGTCCGTGGCTAACGCTAGAGGGTCCGGGCGCCAGCTGAAGAAGAGAGGAAGCTGGGTGTTGAGTCTGGACGCAAATAGATCTACGTGGAAAGGGCCCCATTTGCGTTCTATCTGATAAAAGACCGACTGATGTAATTTCCAATCGCTGGAGTCCGAGAGGTGAGGGGAATACCAGTCTGCATTGGAATTTAGCGAACCCGGAAGATATTCCGCTAGTAGAGAGAATTTGTGGGACAGGCAAAATTCCCAGAGGCTCTTGGCCAGAAGGGCCAGGGGTTTGGATCTGGTGCCCCCTAAATGGTTTATGTAACGCACGGCTGAGATGTTGTCCATACGGAGCAGAATGGAGCAGCGTGCCCTGTTTTTTGTGAAGCTTTTGATTGCAAAGGAGCCTGCAAGAAGCTCTAAACAGTTTATGTGCAATCTGGACTCCTCTGCGGACCATATACCGCCAGTCGATATTGACCCACAGCGGGCGCCCCAGCCCGTGAGACTTGCATCTGATTCTAACACAAGATCGGGCACAGAGGGGAAGATGGATCTGCCGTTCCAAGCCTCTAAATGGGATATCCACCATTGAATTTCCAGCTGGGATTCCTGGTCTAGAGAGACAAGGTCGGAAAAGGCGAGACCTCGGCGAAGATGAAGAATTTTGAGGCGTTGGAGGGCACGGTAATGAAGGGGACCCGGAAAGATGGCCTGGATAGAGGACGAAAGGAGGCCGACTATCCGTGCTAGAGCCCTGAGAGAAATAGTATCTTTTTGAAGGGTTAAAATTAGTTCCTTTTTTATTGCGGAAATTTTGGAACGAGGCAGGAAAAGAGCCGCAGAAACGGAGTCGATTTGGAAGCCCAGGAAGTCTATTTGTTGACAAGGCAAGAGAACTGACTTCTCGTAATTTATTAGGAAACCAAGATCTGACAGGAGAGTGGATGTAAGCCGGAGATGGTTCAGTAAAGAGGATTTGCTCTGATGCATGATCAGAATGTCGTCTAGGTAGATAATAAGTCTGACGCCTAGAGAACGAAGGAAGGTAACGACTGGTTTCAATAGTTTTGTGAAGCACCAGGGTGCTGAAGATAAACCGAACGGGAGAGAGGAAAAATGATAAGTTTTTGAGCCCCAGAGGAATTGCAGAAACTTCCGGTGTGATGGATGAATGGGAATGGTAAGGTATGCATCCTGTAAATCTAATCTGACTAACCAATCGAATTGGAGCAAAATGTCCCTGAGATGGATAATGGTCTCCATTTTGAAGTGTCGATAGACGACAAATTGGTTGAACGATCGCAGGTTGATGACCGGCCTTAACTTTTTGTTCTTTTTGTGAACGAGGAAAATGGAGCTGATGAACCCGGAAGGGTCTGGAGAACAACGATGAATGGCGCCCTTTTCTAGGAGCGATTGAATCTCTGAGGATATTAGAGAGGACATTTCTAGAGAAAACTTTGGAAAAGGAGGAAGGCAGAGTTGGACGGGAGGAGAAAGGAATTCGATCTGGTATCCCAGGACTGTAGAAAGAACCCAAGGGTCTGTAGAAATCGACTTCCATTTCGGAAGAAAGAAACGAAGACGCCCTCCTACGGGAGGGCCAGAAGGTAGGCTTACCTGAATTAATGGCCGGTCTGGAGAAACGTTGGCCATGGTTGCGAAACCCTCTAGATCGTTGCGGGTAGAATTGGGGTTTAAACTCGTGGTAATATGAGTTGAAGGAGGAATTGGTGGATCCTCTAGAGCCTTGATTCCTGTATGAGCGGCCGGTAAAGCGGCTCCTACCTCTACCGGCCCGGGAAAAAACACGCTGGTTGAAGACCTTTTTGAGGTTCTGTTGGGCTTTGTCCAGAGAAGAGAATGTGGACACAAAACGGCTGACGTCCTTGATGAAATTGTCGCCGAAGAGTTTTCCGTCAGCTTGAATGCCAGGATCTCGAGAGGCGAAGTTGGCTAGCTTAGGATCCATTTTGAGAAGAAGGCCCTTACGCCTTTCATGAATAATAGCAGCGTTAGCATTGCCCAGGAAACAAAAGGCTCTTTGAATCCAAAGAGAAAGATCCAAGGGATCAATAGGAGAGTCATCCAACCTGGCAGATTCGGCTAAATCAAAAATTCTTGCCAGAGGTCCCACCACATCCAGGAGCTTGTCCTGGCACGTGGTCCAGGCCTTATCCACTCCTTTGCGAGGGTCCTTACCAAACTTAGTAAAGAAAGTAATAAGAGAGTCATCAATAATAGGAGTTGCAGTAATATTACAATTTAAAGACGGTCTGGGGCATTCAGATTTCAATTTGGATCTTGTCTGTTTATCCAGAGGGAGACGTAAACGGGAGGCAATGTAATCTCCTACATGGTCCAAAGGGAGCCATTCCGTCGAGTTCGGATGGTGTATGAGGGATGGGTCGAACATAGGGACACCCTCCGAGTCAACAACACTAGAAGAGGGGTCAGCAACCGAAGTTTTCCTACGTTTGGGGGAAGAAGGAGAAACACCCTCCTCAGGAGTATCAGACTGGGATAAGACATCCATGTCCTCGTCATCTGTGTCCAAAATTTTTGAGATTACAATCTTTTTAGGCGCGATAATATGTTTTGATTTAGCTCTGCATTTGGATTGAGAAGCTGAGTTTTTTGAAGTAGTCCCCTCCTTAGAAGGAGGCCTGGGAGGAACCAAGTCCTCAGTCTGGCGTGAGGGAACCTCACTATCTGTTTGTGCGCCTTTGCTCATTTTAGAAGAAAAAAGCTTTCGTTTTCTGCTTTCCCCCGCAGAATGGGCCATAGATTTGGACACCATAGTCAGAACAGAATTTTCAATGTTCTTTGACATCTTGTCCATAGAAGCCTTCATGGCTTGCTTGACAGAGGACTGGATAAATTTATTAAGATCCTGTGAAAAGGATCCCTCATCCTCCTCAGAGGCAGACCTGGAAGGGGAACTCCCCAAATCCATAATAATAAGAAAAATGTGCCAAAACCCAGTCAAAATACAGCTAAAACTGTGTGCAAAGAAAGCGCCCTCAAGAAAATGGCAATAAAGGGGTTAAAAGAATTAATAGGAGCAACACGCTCCACCGGCTGAAAAATGGCTCCTCCCCTGGGCGGGATTAAATATTTTTTTTTTTTGCCGAAACACGGGGAAGAGTAAAGAACCGCTAAGGAGTGGTCATTAGTTTCTCCAGACTAAGCTGGAGGCGCGCGGAGGGGAAAAGGAAGAGTCTGACCGCTGTCGGAGCCGGCCGCACGGACGAGAGCTGCGGTCTGGAAACGGTAAGCTTCTTGTCAGGGAACGCGCAGATGAACGCGCTGAGGCAACGAAGAAAGAGCGCAATAGAACGCTCAAGCCGGCGCGCGGCAACGCAACGGTTTAAGCCCGGGGCTGAAACGAAAAAGGTTAAAAAGGCGGAATAACGGGTGCAAAGCGGTAGAAAACTAAATTAACAGCCACAGTTAGAATGGTGACAGTAAAATATACAAACTCAGAAGTATAAGGAACAGTAATATAGAATAAACAAAGTAATAAATATCAGAACGACCAAAGAGAGTACTTATCTTGACTGCGAGCAGCAAGAAAAGAGGGCTGCTTGCAGTCAAGGGTACTCTCTATGGTTGAAGGCCTGTTCCTATTGGTCTAGTTTTAGTTACTGTTTTGCTCCCATTGGTTAGTCCAATCCTAACCTTCATGGGAGTTGTAGTTTCTTGACTGCTGCTGTTAATATTAAAGCATGAAAAGAATGCATAATAGAGCCTCCGGTCTTGTCATAAAATTACTAATACTTGCCACCCAGCCATTCTTATAGCTTTTTTGGGGGGAGGGAAGGTTGCGTTAGTGCTGGAATAATCTGAATTGCCACACTTGTATGAGTGTGATGGTTAGTAGCTGTGTTGGTACTGTTATTGGCAGCTCTGGAAGGAGCCACAGGTGTTGCAAGCTGCAGTGACCTACTTGGAACTCTGAAGAAACACACTGGCATTCGCATTGATCCTATTAACCAATTGAGGTTTCATAACGTAAAATAGTGCATTTCCCACAGTTATTTCTCATTGAAGACGTGCGTTATTTTCGATGGCGGGACTTGGAGGTGAAAGACCAATAAAAGTATTATATAATATATATATATATTTTTAAAGCATGCCTTTGACCCGCCCCCGTGTTCATTGACTCCACCTCCTATAACACGCAGGGTTAGAGTGCCCACATGTTTTTTAATGCACTTCAACCCCTGTTCCCAGGTAGGTCCGCACTACATCACTATCGACACATACACAGAAGATCCTCCCTGCGCAGTTTTCAGCCGCAGGCTTGAGTCTGGTGCTTCGTGCACTTCCACAGCTTGGTGTGAGAAGTGCCGCGCGCTCGCTGCAGTCTGGAGAGGGGGCATGCACGGTTTCCAGGTAAGTGAACGCGCCGGGTGGCACAGGCCCACTTTGCAGAACGGCTACGTCACGCTGCCAGCGCGAGACTGAAGCGACCGTCCAACTGCAAAACCAAGATGCAGGCGACGCCGCCGAGAGCAGCAACATCTCACAAAAGTGGACCAAAGAGAGCGAGGCGGTGGTCAGTAATCCAGTCAGCGCTGGTGCAAAATGAAATGGACAGCTGGTTTCCTTGGCGAGAAAGGAAAAGCGTTTTACAAAATAAATAAGCAAATGTTACCTGCCAGTCCGTGGCCCATTAAACCGTGAAAACATTAGCCAACGTGTTAGTGTGTTGTCAGGAGCAAAACATATGACGTTTCCAAAAGCTGCTTGGATGCCGGGATTGCATGCCAGGTGCGCAGCCCTCCACCATTGCCGAGTACACACTTCCAATTGGGAGACCTTTTTCTAAAGCAGTCCACATTGCTTAAAGGAACAGGTGCTGCTTTAAATAAACAACAATTACCTATTTCGGAAGAGGTGGGAAAATTATGTAGGGCAGCCTCTATCAATGGCCACCCTGCAAATCACAAACAGGAAGCAGGCCAAAAGGCACAGCTTCCTCTTCTAAACCATTTACCATCTCTTTTGATGTGCCGCCAATGGGTTGCCACTGCAAATGCACACCACTGATGCCCCTCTCTGCAGATCAAAAACAGGAGGGAATGTCCCTTCCACAATCTTTCCTAATTGCGATTCGGTATGAGTCACAAACCCCTCGCGATTGTGAACAGCTTTTCCAAATAAAAAAAGCGGCTGGTACAGCTTAGAAAACATGCTTGCAAACTATGTGATTTTGCAAATGACAGGATTTGAAATTGCAAAATGATTTTGAACTTCTGACCCAAAGCGTGGAACACCACAATGTCACAGGCCCAGCTTATGAATATTAACGAACCTGGCTGTGCATTGTAGAGTCAGTGAATTTGCTTAGATACAGGGTTGCACAGGGTAAAATGCCTCATCAGAAATGTAGTCTGTCACACAAAAGCTTAACAAAAAAATAGAGTGCTCAGTACGTGGACAGCAGGCCTTCCTAGATAGACGCTGCATGGTTCACGGGCGTCTCCAACAAAACCTTGACCTCACTGCTTTTAAAAAGTTTTTAAGAATAATGTAATGGCTTTGTGTGTTTTCTATTAGGAAACGTTAAATCAGTTAGTAAAAAATGAACACAGGGATAACAATGACGGCAGTGAAGCATTCCACCAAGGTCAGGCCACTTGTGGACAAATTATTCATTTAGAAAATCACCAAACTTTTATAAATTGGGTGCAAACTCCACTCAATGCAGCAGAAGTTTTAACTCACTGCTCGCAGGTGTAAGTCATTTAAGTGGACATAATTATTAAGGCACACCTCAAAGCAACCTGATCACTAACACTAGCTTCCTTCAACCCGAGACCTTGACATCATGTCAATGTAAAATGTCCAGTTTTTAAAAGAAATTAATTGGTCACTTGGGACGTTTGCAGCACTTTTAGCTGACAGAGTAACAGAGGCGCAAGCAAACTAACTAACATTTCAAGTACCACACAATAGGCCGGATTAACTAAACTTCCAAACAGAAAAACACAAATTTACAGATTTAGGCTTACACCTTTAAGCACCAGCGTGAGGAACCCCGGCTCATCACACTCCCATAGATACTCCTCCACACATCTCTGTGCTCTGGAACTGTGACACAACAAAAACTGCTGCCTTGCACCACCATGCTCGATAGCTGGACCATTCACATGCATCCACTATCAGTACTCCTCCACCCCAGGACCAACTGCCATCACAGCTTCCAATGCCTTGCCGTCCCCGCCGACCAATACCTCCCCGGAACAACTCAGATACCTCCTGCTCAACGCCAGATCACTCTGCAAACACGCAACCGAAGTCTGGGACACCATCTCCACCCTCTCCCTCAACGTAACCTTCATCACAGAGACCTGGCTCACCCCTGCATCGGTCCCTGACATCACCACAGCAACACCCACCTTCTACAAAATGAAACACTGTGACCGCACCACAGACATGGAGGCAACATCACCGTCATACACAAGGAATCAATCACCTGCACCATCACCAATGACGAAACCACGGCGATCATGGAAGACAAAAACTTCCAGCTCCACACCGACAACACAACCACCATCAAAGGCACCCTCACATACAGACCACTGAGACCATGCACTAGCCTCAGCGACTCCACCATTGAATTCATCACCCCACATGCCATTAAATCTGAGCACTACATCTTCCTGGGAGACCTCAATTTCCACCTGGACGACTTCACTGACACGAACTCCACTGACCTCCTAGAAAGATTAGACAACATCAGCATCAAGCAGCTGGTCACAGACCCCACGCACAAAGCTGGACACATGCTGAACCACATCTTCAAGTCCAGCAACAGAATAAGATACAGCCACACCTCGAAACTCATCTGGTCGGACCACTCCATCGTACACTTCACCCTCGCCAAACCTCTCTGCACCTCCCCAAATACCACAGCGCTCCCTTCTGCAGCTGGACCAAGGTCACTCAGCAACAATGGACCGATGCCCTCAACACCACACAGCCCAGCATCGCCACCAACCTGAATCAGGCAGTACATAGCTTCAATGACTGGATTACTAATGTCGCTGACTGAGGTGCTCCAACCAAACCACCCAAATCCCACAGACCCTCTGCATAAGTCTGGTTGTACACCATGGAACTCAGCACATCATCACGCAGACACAAACAACTGGAAAGAAGATGATGCACTAGCAGGAACTACATCGACCAAGCGACATTCAAATCAGCCCTCAACAACTACCACCAGCAGATCAAAGCTGCAGAGAAGGAGGCCCTGACCCACCAGATCGAGGCAGCGCTAACCAAACCAAGGAACTCTTCACTATCATCAGCCACCAAAAATGTTTTCTTCTCCTATGAGGAACTCTGCAATACTCTGGCCAACCACTTGCACAACAAGATAGAAACCATAGTCAGAAACCTCGATCACTACCCCCCAAACCTCCTCAGCATCCCCTCAACCACCACCGTCGACCACCCGCTCACTGCATGGTAACAGCTCAGCACACCAAACACAACCACGCTTATGAACTCCATCCACCCTGGAGCACCCACCGACCCCTACTGACTTTTTTACCTTGGAAGACATGAGATCAGAAGCCAGCTCGCCATCATTCCCAATGCATCACTAACCAGAGCCACCTTTCCTGAGGCCTGCAAACACACAGAGATCAGACCCCTCTTCACGAAATACTCTGCAGACCCCAGCGAGCTTCAGAACTACCATCCAATCTCTCTGCTCCTGTTCCCTGCCAAAGTCCAGGAGAAGGCCATCAACCACCAACTTACCAAGCACCTGGAAAGAAACAACCTTCTGACCCATCCCAATCAGGCTTCAGAGCCAATCACTGCACCAGACAGCTGTGATTGCTGCAACAGATGACATCCACACCCTACTTGAAAGAGGAGAATCAGCTGCCCTGATCCTGCTTGACCTCTCCGCAATCTTCAGCACCGTCTCCTACCACACACTCATCAATCGACTACACCAGATTGGGATCACAGGTGGTGCGCTCAGATGTATGGCATCCTATCTCACAGGATTCACCCAGAGAGTCTGCCTCCCCCCCTTTAACCTCGCAAGACAAACATATAATCAGTGGCATCCCCAAGACTCATTCCTCAGCCCAACCCTCTTTAAAGTCTACATGACACTTGCAGACATCGTCAGATCACACCGCATCAACATTATTTCCTATGCTCATGACACACAGCTCTTCATCTTGCTCTCAGCTGACCACCAGCCTGACGAAGAGCAACTTCCACAACTGGATGAAGAATGTATCAGCCTGGATTAAGGACAACTGGCTGAAGCTTAACAGGGACAACACTGAAGTTCTAATCTTCGGCAGGCACACAGCCCTCTGGAACTTCTCCTGGTGGCATCGTAACTCGGGCTCACCCCCACACCGAAAGATCATGCCTGCAACCACGGCATCATCCTCGACGGCGAACGTCAGATCAGCACTGTTGCCTTAGCCTGTTTCCGCATGCTACACAAAGTTTTCAAATGGCTCTCAATCTGCACCAGGAAGAAAGTGATGCAGGCCCTCATCACCAGCTGACTGGACTACAACAGTGTGCTCTATGCAGGCATCACCACCAAACTCATTTAAAGACTCCAGCCGTCAGATTGATCCTCAACTGGCCCAAGAGGACAAACGTCAACCACCACCTGGAGAACCTCCACTGGCTCCTGATCCAGAAGAGATGCTACTTTGAACTCCTGAGCCTAAGCCTAAAAAGCCCTCTATGACCAATGACCCATCTACCTGGACCTGCACTTCCACCATCGTCCCAGGAACGTCCGCACCACACACCGAGTCCTCGCACAAATACCTTGAATACGACACTGCCGCCCTGGGATTCTCCTCTCAACTTGCCACCAAAGTCTGGAGCGCCCTTACCCTCCACCTCCGCACCGCACCCTTGCTGACCCACTTCAGGAAAGGGCTCCGGATCTGGCTCTTTGACTTTTACCTGTAGCCAGCGCCTGGATCCACTCTCAGGTGACAAATATGACTTGATTGAAGCAGGCAAAATTTAAACTTCACTTGTAAATTCTTGAACCTTCGCCCTTTGAGAAGCCAGGGAATTTTACAGACTTTGCCTTTGGCAAATTTTAACCCATATGGCCAGCAAAGTTATATATTCCTTCCTCATTATGGCCCAACAAAGACTTACAGGACAAGTTGCAGAAGAAAATTGTGTCTGGAAACATCTGCACCGATGTTAGAGGTGTCATAGGTTGAGGGGACACAAGTCAAATGTAGGTGTGTGACTGGTTTTGTGAATATGGCCTAATGGGGTTACGTGGTAAAGCGGAGGTGGTAACCTCAGTCTCCTGCTTCCACAGGAGCATCTAAACCACTAGACCTCATTCCTTAGCAGAGAAGAAATCAATGCATATCAGTAAAGGAGATCGGAGGCTGTGCAATTTAAAGCTGTGCTTGCATTAAAGTATCAAATATGGTTAAAATCAGTCAATCTCTTTACACCCAAATGGACAAAGTGTCTTAAATTTTGCCGCAGAGCCCTATAAGCTGAGATTCAATTTGATGTCAGTGATCCCACACATTTTTCAATCTGTGCCCGGCAGTTTGATGATCTCTAAATGTATCGGAATAACAAACAGGCAGGTGTCCTAGGTGATAGAGGCACTGTAAAAATCTACAACGCCAGCAAAAAAGAATTCAATGTGAGGTTCTCAACACCCAACACTATGTTCAACAATGAAAATCAATCAAAAGAACTTTATAGTCTTTCTAAGACCGTGAAACGTTCTTGGCAATAAAATAATCCAATACCCACTGTTTCCGGTAGATAAAAAGACATAGCTGTTTTCTGTAAATGACAGATTCCTTCACATGAGTGAGTCATCCAGCAATCGGTTAAGTGATGGTCGGGTCATAGTAGGGATGACTCAGTGTCTCATCCTTCTGAGATAAATACCAGTAAGTAGTTATCGTTAGGTCTGCTTTTTCATAGACAGAGCGTTTTTTGGTTTGCTAGTAACCTTGGCCCCGCTTGAGGAATTTTCAGGAAACTTTCCAACAAAAACTTTGGCCACTTCAGCTCCTCCCTGGAAAGTTTCTGGGTGACCTGCCAAGTTGGTGCTTAGAAAAAAAGGAGGGGGGGTGTCAAAACATAAAATCCCTATGCATTTTCCATGGACTTCTCTATACACGGCTACAGCAAAAACTGAATGAAATGACATCACATTTGGCAGGAAGCTTTTTGGTCTACAAATGGTGCTTTTTGTGATTTGTGATCAATCCGTTCAGTTGTTTTTGAGAAATTAAGGCAAAAAAATAATTGTATATTTGGATGGCTGGGTTTGCATGAGTCCCGCAGGGGTCCTGTGGAAACATAAGTTTAAAAATAGAACCCTGTGATTGGTTGAGAGGCCTATTTTTCCCATGAGCCTTTTTGCGCTTTTGAGAGCGAGAGACTCCTGCAAGTCTCATGAGAGTGATCGCTCTGATTGGCTGGCTGTTGTAATATTAGAAATTAAAAGTGGCCATTTCAGTTTACTGTGAAAAAACTTGAGGTGTCGTGGACATGAAATAAAAAAAAGCTGTTTAATGGGGCAGCAGAAAGGCATGCTTTCCCCCTAGATTTGGAGAGGAGGTGTCTAAGCGATAACTACTGTGAAGTAAATAAATGTATATTGTTTTTAACAAATTTTTACGATCTCGCTGGACTCTTGCAAGATGTGAATAGTAAAAAGGGGTAGATGAGTTCTGTATATACTCCATTAGTAGGAATGTATATTGTGGTAATTGTTTTTGAGAGGAAGTTTCTAAGAAATAAGTACTATGATGAGTAGATGGTTAATTCCTATTTTCCAAAAAAAGTTATGATCTTGCAAGACTCTTGTGGGATCATGAACAGCAGAACAGAGTAGTCAATGTTTAAATAGACTATAGTATGCACACTTGCTACTGTAGAAAGCAGTATTCATGGAGATGGTGTTTGTCAGCGTGAACTATTTACGTCTGTCTGCTTTGTAAGAGTGGTGAGTAGGGTACAGTCTCTTCCCACACCCTACCATGCACACCAATTACCAGAGAGAGGGGTGTTAGCAGGGAGGACAGTCCCTAGACAAAGCATACTATGCACACCTGTCAATCCAAGAGAGAGGTCTCAGCGGCCAGTCTCTGTACACTCCCTACTACACACACCCGTCATCTGAGACGAGGTTGTGACAGAAAAGGCCAGTCTGTGTATACAACCTAATAGCGCAACCTTCATCTGAGAGAGAGGTCTGGAAAGAGAGGGGAGTCCATGTACGCACACTACTATGCACAGCCATCAACTGAGACAGAGGTCTGATAGAAGAGGCCAGTCCATGTACACTCCCTAATAAGTACACCCATCATCTGAGAGAGAGGACTTAGTGGAGAGGTCAGTCTCTCTCCACACACCCTAATACACACCCCTGTCATCTGAGAGAGAGGTCTCACAGGACAGGACAGGACAGTCCCTCCACACTCCCTAATACACACAACTGTCATATGAGAGAGAGGTCTGAAAGGACAGGCCTGCCATTCTCCACACACTACTACGCACACCTGTCATCTGAGAGAGAGAGATCAGAAAAGGAAAGGTCAGTCCATTTATACACCCTAACATGCACACCTGTCATCTGAAAGAGACGTGACAGAAAGGGCAGTCCCTCTCCACTCACTACTATGTACACCTGTTATCTGAGTGATAGCTCTCAGTGGAGAGGCCAGTCTCTCTCCATATACCCTACTACACACATACATCATCGGAGAGAGAGGTCTGAAAGGAGAGGCCAATCTATGTACACACCTTACTGCTCACTCCTGTTATCAGAAATAGAGGTGTGGAAAGAGAAGGTAGTCCGTGCAGACACCCTACTATGCCTACCCTTCCTATAAGAGAGAGGTACACGGGAAAAGCCTAGTCTCTCCTCACCCCCTACTATGCACACCAATCATCAAAGACAGGGGTCTCACTGGAGAGGCCAGTTCCATCCATAGACACTACTACATACATTTGTCATCTGAGACAGAGGTCTGTGTGGAAAAGCCAGTCTCTACCCACACCTTACTACACACGTGTCATGTATGAGATAGGTCTCAGTGGAGAGGATACTCCATACCACTAACTACTTCCCTACAATTTTGTTACAATTCCACGAGACTCTCGCAAGAGTAGGTCAAAGGCTTCAGGGAGTGAAGCCTGTTGCATGGACACGTGCAAGGGGAAATTACTGAGCTTGCCATGAGGTGTTTTGCGATTCTGCAAGAGTCTCACAAGGTAGTATGGGGGGGGGTAAAAAATAAAAAATAAAGAAAGGGCCACGGCTCCAACAATGGATACTGTTCTTATTGTGTGGGTGAAGAAATGCGGTGATGTGATTGGGTGCAGAACAAGGGATAACTCAGATTGTTCTTGGTGATTTGGAGGAGAAGGAAGCCTGTTTGAGTTGTGCTCAGCACAAGTGACTGATTTTGGAACTGAGACAGACTGCTGTCATCAGCTTTTTATATAAGGAAATGCTCTGAGTTTAGGTAATTCGAGCTATACTTTATGAACTTTGTTGAGAAATGAGAGTAAGTGCTCTACTGTTGGTAAATTAATTTCATACAAGGTTTAGTAAGTAAAAAGCTGTTTGTAGAGATGCATGTTTATTAATATATGTTTTGAGAGGTAGACGTTAGAATGTGGAGAGATATCACCAATTATTGGATGCTATGTTAAAAATGAAATGTTCAGTCTGTATGTAGTTGTAAGTATAGGAATTGTTTCTGAAATTAGAAAACATAGAATCTGCAATATGTTAATACAAGGCAAAGGATTTTTATGAACCTTACTGCACACATATCTTACCCCTATGAGATTCTGAAATGGAGATATTGCCATTTCTAGAGTAAAATATTGTGCTCACAGTTAGGAAAAGTGTGTCTAGAGGAATGTGTTTATGCGCTGTCATAGCACCAAGTTTGATGGCATGTTATAATTTAACTGTAAAAAATGCACTGGTTAGGGATGTTGAATTCTTCAAGAGAAAGGAATATGAAAATGGTGGTACAGTACATATAACTATGTGACTGTGGGTGAAAATGTAAACAAATGTTTGAGTATATTGTGATGTATCGATGTTATCAATTATTAATCTAACTCAATGTAACTTTAAATTGCTTGTTTTCTGGTCTTTTTGAGGTGGAATGGACAACAGAAGTTTTGAAAAACAGAAGTTTAATGTCACAAAATAAATGAAGAAAAGCAAAAACATTTCACTTTAGAAGAAAGAGGGAACGGTTACTGAGTAAAACCAGGAAAAAAATAATTGCACAACTGATGTTTTTGTTACTGTCTATGGTGACATTTGTACCCTTGGAGAAGTTGTTCTATGAAGGTCTACTTGTTTTTAAGACAAAATGACCTGCTAACTTAAACAGCAAAAAAGTGTTTTATTTATAAAAGAGCTATCATCTATTTGAGCAGGTGTATATTCCTGTAAACGTATAACACACTCATTGTTTAGAAAAGGGGCAAATAGTACAAACAACAAACATAATTAAATTATAAAGTGGCACAGAAAAGAGATTTTTCAAGTAACATTTTGAACAAATGCATTTTTTTGTGTTTAAAAAAAAATTAAAATTAAAATTGTGTTTTTTTTTTAAAGAGATTTCAGGCCCCAGGGACTCCATCGCCCAAGATCCGGCCATGTCACCTGGGTGCCCTCCATGGCACAAAGTCACTACCATTGGGTTCTGCAGGGGAAGCATGAAGGCCCCCTCGGTCCCAGCCGACTCCTTGTCTCCTGCGGGAGCCAGCATTGCTGTCACAGACAGGGAGCTGGGAAACATGCATCTCCCTCTCTGTGAGATCAACTGTTTCCTCTGTTTCCTTGCGTGCATCTCTGCAGACAGGGAAACAGAGGAATCCTCCGCTCGCAGCAAGTGAGAGCTGTTTGGCAGCTCTCACTTGCTGCTAGCGGAGTGTTTGCTTTAACCTGGCAGGAGCTGTCAAAGCTCCTGCCAAGTTAGAGCAAACAGCTACCCCGGAAGCACCCCGGAACATAGCAGGAGCTGGCCTTGGGTAGCGGTGATTCCCAGGGCCATCTATGGCTCCTCGAGAGGGGCCGCACGGCCTCCCTCCAACTTAACCCCATGAGGTGGTGGTTCCCGGGGGTGCAGGGGGGCTGCGTGCCTCCCACATTCATTGTGAATTAAGCCCCAGGGAGGTGGGGGTCCCTGGGGCTTGCCCTCCTTTTTCAATGGGCCCAGGAGCTGGCCCACCGAGGGGCTGTTTACAAAACAAGCTCCAGATCTTGATTTTACCAGATTCACCGCGCCTCTCTGTGAATTTTTTTTTTTTTAAATGCTTTTTTGCTTTTGGGGGGAGGAGGGACCCTCTGGGACCCCAGCACCAGAACTAAGGGGTCAGGGTGTCCCCACACCGGCCCCTTTTCTTTTTTTAAATCTATTTTCCTGGGACTCAGATGAAAATGGTTGCCAGCACTTCCTTGTTGAAATGTTCACAGTCAATCAGATATCAGCATAAGATTGGGAGGTTTTGCAGAACCTTTCAATCCCTATATATACAAATCTGTTTTTTCTTTAATTTCTGAAAAGCTGGTGAAACGATTTACACCAAATAGCAAAAGATATGCTTTCCGGACCAAGAGCTACCTTTCTGCCAAATGTGGTGTAAATCCGTCCAGTGGTTTGGCCACTGTTCCTGTTCAAAATTCCTATGGATAAATGCATGGAGGAAAAGCGTTTTGGGACCCCCTCCCTTTTTTCTCAGCCCTCGCTTGACGGATCACCCCAAAATCTTTTAGACAGCAGCTGAAGTGAACTTCACTTTTTTACAAGAAATGTGTGAATATTTATCAAACTGCGCCAATTATTAGCAAAAAAAAAAACACATTCTATAGAAACTAGATCCTAACTATTAACTACCTAGAAACAACCAATGGGTAATATGTGTATATATATATATATATATATATATATATTATATATATATGTGTATATATATATATGTGTGTGTATATATATATATATAATCAGTCAGAAAATAACAAAATGTATTATTCAAGTGCTCAGAGACTGTTCAATATGTGATGTGTGCTTCATGAATTGTTACTGTGACAAAAGTATTGTATTTGATTTTCTTTTGTCTCAACAATGCATTTAAATTAGAATGAGGATTACTGCCTCTTACTCGTGAGACAAGGGGTTTCGTGCTACAGTCTTGAGTTTTTCCTTTGCAATTGCGTACATTAGTCAAATTGGTATGAACCAAGAAGTAATTTCGCAGAGTGCATTAGATTGTGATATGAATTCAGTGTGATATTTGCTTCAAGGAAATTGGCTTTGGCAGTCAGATGGTTCAGGGTCCAGTTAGCTAGTGTTGAGAAGGATGCTCAAGCCTTTGTGCCCCCATGCAGCTAGGTGATGACAACTGTAACTGGCCCTTCTGCTTCATTTCGACTTTCAACTTCGTGTCATAACTGCGAGTAGAACATTGTAAGTGGTTAGTGCCCCCAGCAGAAGAGAGTTATGTAGTGGGGCCCTGCAGCGGGAGGGCATGATCCTTCTTTCCGGTGCTGGGGCAAGGCCTCGGTGGCCTTAAGTCGATTGGTAGCCCCACTGCAAACATTTCCAATGTTGGAAACACTAAATGTGTGCTTTGAAGTCTGGAACTGCGAGGTATCGGCCTGATTTAGAGCCAGCTATTTGCAGGACCCGCACAACAATTCCTAACCACGTCGCTTTCGCAATCGATACAAAGAAGGTTTACACTTTCCAAGTGTGACGCCAGCAATCGTGAGTGTTCGACCCCGAAACAATAGTCATTGCCAACTACTTCTGAAAACTCTGCATTCTAATAGCTTCCAATTATTTTTCTCTCGGCTATTCCTTTTTGCATTCTGCTTGCTGCACAACCGTATGCATTATTTATGGTAATTGTTCATCTGTAGGTTTAACAGTTGTCGTTAATGTTTTTCTAGTAGCACTATTTTCCCTTAAGTGGAGGAACTGTCACTATAAAATTAACAAATGCTTATTAAATAATTACACGTGTTCTCACTATGTAGAAAATATTTTTCATGCACAGCATACTGGACACTGGAAAATGAGCTTTTCACATTTTGCTTTGTCGACGAAAATATTCTGGAAAGCTGCCTTAAAGCAAATAAGAGAAATTAACAAATGATATAGACCTGTTTTGCCTCATGTCATGTTGTCTGATGTGCCACGCCAGGGGGGCTTCTCTGGGGGAGAACTGTGGGGCTACCTAGACTCCAGACCCCTCGAACTTGCCATCAAGCACCCCTTTATGTCCATTTGACTGGACTTTGCACTAAAACAAATAAGTGAAGTGGTCAGTTTTAAACCTTTGTTGTACTGGTGGAGACTGTGGTCCTCCGCGGAGCTCGCGTCTTTTAGGAGTGCCCTAGAAGAGGTGATGGGCTTGCCTGGTGCCTGTAAGGTCTCATGGCTAAGGATGGTTAAAGACCCCCTACGACAGACTAGGTATGGAAATCAGTGGCTGTCCTTGGCAGAAGCTGGGGGCAGTCCTCAAACAAGATCTTAAGGAGGCTTTCTGGTGGCTTACTGACTCTCTAACCCTAAATTCTCGCAGTACTGGTCGCCTTACAGCTTCCCTTATGGAATTTAAAGCTAATTATCGGCTCGAAGGCTGCTTGGATGAGATCGAGCCACCGGCTGAGAGAACTCTCAATAGCAAATTCTGCATGGGCTAGGAATCCTTCCGCACGCTCGTGTACGGCTTCATGGAACCAAGGAGCTTCTGACTGCACTAATTGCTGTCCCTTTTGTCCAGAAATGGTAGCATCAGTGCAGCATGTTCTTTTCTTTTCTGCCTTCTACTGGGGACATAGGAAGAAATAGATTTAGCCCCTATACCGCAATTTGGACTTTAGGAATATCAGGCCTGCCCTCAGAATTTTAAGATGGGATACCAGGCTGTGCATTGTTTTTGATTCTTCTAGTTACTTGTTTTCCATGTGGCGTATTAGACGGAGTTAAATGTCTTCCTAATTCAGGGGCCTCCCCGTGTTTGCGACCGTAATCTTTTTGTATCTCATTATTTTATCTGATTTTATCCATTTTAACTTGGTTTTTCAGTCTGTTTTATAGGTTTTACACAGTTTTACTTATCCATCTGATACTATGTAATTATTGACTATGAACTTGTATATAGACTTATTATTGCTATTAATTTTATTTTTGGTCGTTCTTTTGATGATTGTTTGCTCGACCTTTATGGCTATTCAGACAAAATAAAGGTTATTTCACTGAGTGGTATGCAGATAAATGCATTATTTGCAGGCATTGTTTTGTCCGAGTAAAAAATTTCCTTTAACAGTAATATGCTCCTTCTCATTTTACATAAAAATATTGAGTTGTTTTTCATTTTGAGATGCTCTTTATGTTTATGTGTAGATTGAAGCAACAAACTTTGAAGTTGATGGATAACTTTTTTACACTCTCAAGTATTAAGATGTGGACAGTTGCAATTGAGTACTTGTTTGGTAAGTCGATTTGCAGATATTCAAGATAACTGAGATAGAGCCAAATAAGCAATAACTGCATTTGCAGGTCACTTAATTTGCTTCCAATAGCTTTTACAGCGTTACAATAAAAAAAAGCTTTCAGTCACTTCGACAAAGGTGGGGAGAGGCAGTACGCTGAATGGAACAGAGGATCTCTCACTCTTTCTCTGAATATCATGGAATCCAGTTCAATCCACCGTACAGCATTGGTAAGTTCCACAGTGGTGAAGCATGCGTGTAGAAGGTTATCCGCCCACACTTCATGCAGTTTCTCTTCCAGAGAAAGTAGTTTGAGGAGTCCATCTCTGGGTATCTCCATCACTGGGGAACATGGAACACTTCTGAGAAGTAGTTCCTAGAGCACCCATCCATTAAAAGCCTTTAGGTAAGGTTCACAGATGTCAAGAAATGGATGTTACAGGTCTGGTTTGGCCCTTTAGATCTGTGGTAAAGCTGTTCAACTGGAGCAGGTCTCAAATCGTAACATATCTGCGGTAGCAATAAAAATATAGAGAAAAAGCACCAAAAAGAAGTCATAACAAATCTAGTCCACTGTGGAAGGACTGGGGATGGGAGAATCCCCCTTAGCAGATGCAGGTAACGAGGTGAGCACTTTCTGAAACCGGTGATGAGGAGAACAAATGAAAGATCAGCATCAACAGGTCACAGATATAGTTTATGTTCAAATATAGACAACCTCCGGTCTTTTGTGCATCACCTTACTAGAAAAATAGGTTGAAACTATCACCACCAACTTGAAATCACGTACTGGGTAACTAATCACAGATATGGGTGTATAAGATACCGATATAAAAAATAGCAAACTATTCCTTGCCCCCAGTTTCAAGTGACTGATTTGATCAACCTTGAAGACTGGTAAACAAAGACCTAAGAAGAGAGTGATCATAACCCCACCACTTATGTAACAATCGAGATTTAAACTCTTAAGAGCCACTGGAATTATGCCACAATGGAGCACCAAATATGCAGCAAACCTGACTGATTCTGCATGAAACTTGAGTAAATTATGTGACCAGGGAAAGCAATTCATGCTGCGAGGGAAAGTAAATTTGGAGACATGATATATGATTTAAAGAAAGTAACGAAATACACTCTGGCATTATTATTTACTTTTCTTTGTGTTTTATCGTGCTGACAAAGAAGGGCTCAAAATCCTATAAAATTCATACGTTTCTCATGAAAGGTGAGAGAACACCAATGCCCCTTCAACCTTGTGGGGAAGGTCCTGTAAGAATGGAACCAGGTATGCAGTACCCTAAGAGTAAGACAGGTGGACGCAATATCTATCCTTGGATGGCTACATGTGTCCCCAAGGAGGAGCCTGCCCCTATTCTCCACTTCAAAGAACAGAGTGTTAAAGACCCATCTGTGCCAAAGCCCTGAGGAGTCCTGAACGTGGTCAGTAAGTGTGGGCTACCAAATGTATGGATTGGACTGTGCATCAGGCGGTGTCCCTAACAAGCCTTGGGTGGGTCGGCCCACCCATTCCAGCTGCATGCAGGAGGTTAGATCTAGATCGAATGTTCCACTGTGAGTCTTAACACCCCAATTAGAGCCTGCGTCTCTGTGGTTAAGGCAGAGGAGGGTCTTCCGAAGGAATAGAGCCCCAGGTCATGCTTGTCTCACATGCCTTGATTCCTCCATGTCCAGGGAGGTGCTCCAGCTAACGGAAGACAGGGGGATCATGCGCAGAATAACCTGTGATAGGCAGAACTCATAATAACCATGGCAAGTCAGTGGCCATTCGGCTCAAGTCTCATCCAGTGTAAGTAGCGGCCCACTAGGACCATATCAGTGCCCACCCACTTAGCTGTATGTGTGATACGACCCTAGGGAACTTCCAGAAGTTCTGAGCCTCGATCCCAAGAACGGGAACCCTGTGTACTTTCCCTCAGCGCCAAAGTAATCCAATCCACTTTGCAACTTCCTAACTTAAGTCGCCCTGTGTGTTTGATCACTGAAGAAAAGGAGTATGGTAACTGAGATGCAGTTCCCAGAAGGCTAAAAGAGAAGGCGGAGGAACTAGTTATTTCAATGTGTGAGAGAACCCCACCGGCGTGTAAGCACCAGTCCTACCAAGTACTCTGTGCTACGTGAAGTTCACTCTAGGGTTTGTATTTGAAATTAAAGGTTTATGCTGTCCAATTTCAGGCAAGACAGTGTGGCACCTCTCTGGCTAAATGTTTCAAAGTATTTGCAATTTATCAGGAGAAATTAATCTCTTGTGTTTTTTCGTTTATTTGGGTGGGGGGGGGGGGGGGGACTTATTATGGTGGATTCTGATCCTCAAGTAAAAAACCACTCCAAGCTTATGTGCATCAAATATTGCTTATAAGCCACAATCAGCTCCCACTGCAGAAGCCTGCAACAATTTCAGTGGAGGGAGCTCACTTCTGGCATGTTAGCACCACCCTCCCCAGTGCTGGACACCTCCGGAAAAGTGAGGAACTGGTTATGCAAATGCTTATTGTGGGATGCTGCATGTCAGCCTTCTGTGCTCATACACAGGCAGCCCAACATCACACAGTACAGGCTGCACCATGTCGCAGGGAACTACGCCATGGACTACAGCACTCATCAGTCCCCTGGAAAGCAGGGGAGGAATAATAAATATCTACAACTGAATAGTATTGATGGAACTCATGAGATTGTTCTATATGAAATATATGGGTCTGTTTAATGGCGTTTTTTCAGTGGGAAGAAGTGTCTTACTGCTCAGACGGCTTGTGATTTACTCCTGCATATCGAAGAGTGCGTAGCCGTTCTGGCCCAGGGGAAAAATCTTTGTCAATCGGGCCACCAAATCACAGTTAAGAAAAGTTGACAAGAAAGGGTCATAGAAATGAATATGTGATCGTGAATCAGGTGGGAGAGAGAATTCGTAAGATGAGTTACACAAAATGTAACCCAAGGAAAACGAGGGATGATACAATTCAACATTTGAGTCCTGGCAACAGAACCCACGATTATTTTAGAAACCTTTTTAGCGTAACGACCTGACCGCCAAATATTGCAAGCCAACAAAAGGCCAGAAACTGGATTTCTGCTCAATGAAATGTATACTTCTTCATTCCTCATTATTTTTCAGCTAAAAGATAACACTAATGTAATTTTTGTTTAATTCAGAAAGTCTCACTCGGAAAATGTATCCCACACGCGAGGTTTAGAAAGCATTTTAACTGCTACCAAGATTTCAATCTAGCTGTGCTGTGATGGTGAAGAGATGGTGCTTCCAGGGTCAAGGGACATGCTAGATGTAAAGGGGAATTATTATTCTGCTAGGTATGCATGGCCCTCAGAGAGCCATCATTTATTTCAGTTTCTAAATGTCATAACCCACTACTATGGCAGAACAGCAGTTGATAACACACTGGTTACCCACTGTTGTAATGTTATAAAGGCCTTGCAGGACAGGCTCCCAGGGCCCCTGACAACCTGTCAGCGGAGCTCTACTTGTCTGCTTTGAATGAAAGCAGACAGCACAGCTGCATGAGGGGGGGGAGAAGGCAGGGGAGGGGGTCGGGGTTAGTTGGGGATTGCAGGTAAGTTTTATTTATTTTTTAAATTTGGGGAGAGGGAGGGAAGGCTCCCCCATTACTCCTCTTCCCCAATGAGCAGGTCAAAGCAGGGAAAGATGATTTTGGGGCCATATATAACATAAAATTGTAGATGGGTGAAAGTGAATTAAGGGGATCTTTTTCACCTCGGGGTACTGAGTGACATCATAGACAACCCGAGCTTCACTCTTATTGTTTAATTGATGTCACTCAGAACCCCTCAGTGAAAAACATCCCCGTAATTCACTGTTACCCATCTATCATTCAACACATTAGTTTTTGGAGCGTGTGTCCTGGCACTAAAAGAAAGTAAGATAAGAAATCTGCCTAAATCTATTTACATTTTTTAGAGCCTTCAGAACTTTCAGATTAAATGAATTGGAAATTACATTTTGCTTTGATTGGGAAAATTAACGTAGATACAGATCTAAAGATGATTTATGCTGTTCACTTAAGAAGGTTATTGTTACACAGGAATAAGTAGTTTAGACTTGTAGTGTTTTGAAATTCTTAAGGTACCAACATTTTGGAGACCTGAAAAACAATTGAAGACTTGTCTTCAATAATTCTGAGAAAAGGAGATACTGAGATATTCTGTAGGCAGTGGTAAGGTGCCCAATCCCACACCAGACACCATACAGTCCTGATGTGGTACACCGCAGCACTCGATCTACCACCCGCACTCGAGGCACTAGCACATGCTATTCCTTTGGAACGAACTGTAGCATTTTCAGTTTGGTTCATTAAAAGGATGGGTAAACCAGTGGCTTTAAAATGAACCTCCCTCGCACTTGTAAGTGGAGGTGGGTAAAACTATTCCTCCCTACCTGCAGCAGACCTTTGAAATTAATTCTGTCACTAGAGTGGCAGCAGACCCATATGATCACATTTTGTCCCTTCCATCAGTCTCAAATCGAGATCTCAAGTTTTAAGGCTACTCTTCTGAGGCACAATGCAGCCTTGTGTTGTATTTTAAGTCCCTTTCAGAACCCGAGTGTCTCTTTTTAATTACAGTCCTCTTGACCTCGCAGGATGTGAGGGAATGAACTTCTCTCTAACTTTCAACCCTACGTTCACATGGACAGGAGTACTAATATACCGTCCTCTGGGGGCATATGATGAATTCTTGAACCTATTGCCAGAGCGGATGGTGGGACTTATTTGCAATAAACCAAATTTCACAATACTAGGAGACTTTAATATTCAAGTGGATAATCTAGAGCTGACAGCAACTAAGCGTTTAGTGAATGATCTGGAAGCATTAGGACTGCACCAATTGATCGGTGGTCCTACACAGGAGAGAGGGCATACTTTAGATCTGGTATTTAGTAATTTTCCATCGCTGGCGGCATTACCCCCGACTCTTGTAGCATGGTCCGATACTATTTAATTACCCTAAAGATTAAGATATCCAATAGGTATGGTCATCATCTACCTTCAAATAGCAAGGTCAGGAAATGGCACAGATTGAAGATACCAGAATGGGTTAACACACTAACCAGAAGTAAAAAAGATTTTATGAGGGACCAGCAGATGGACCCTACTCTCTTCAATTACTGGATTTTGGATAGTCTCGACAGGGTGTTGCCCTATAAGCCTACCTCTGGGCAAAAGAACGGAGGAAAGGCCCCTTGGTACACCTCTCATCTATTGACATTAAAAAGAAATTGTAGGAGGACCGAAAGAAAATGGAGAAAAACATTAAAGCAGGCAGAAAGAGAAGAATATAGATGTTCAATCAGGTTGTACCAGAAGGAGATTAGATTAGCTCAAGCGACCTATTATGGGGATAAAATTGAAAAGGCTGCAGGATCTCCAAAAGAAATTTTCGGTGTGCTGAAGGAGTTATTGTATATTCCCATCTGCCCGGAAACAAAAGAAGCATAGCAATAATTTTGCCTCCTTCTTCTTACAGAAAATCAAGGACATCTATGAAAATTTCCTGGGGGAGGAAGGGGTAGGTGCAGGGCAGCCGATTGAGAAGAAGGAAAGAGACAAGGTGCTACAGAGCTTTCTCCCCATCTCTGAGGAAGGCTCCTCTGGGCTTCTCAGCAAACTAAAATCTGGCTCCCCACTAGACCCCTCACCTCCTCATATAATCATGCAGGGAAGAATAGGTCTAATTCCGGTAATTACGGATTTACTAAACAGCTCTCTACAAAGCGGGAGGGTACCCGATTCCTGGAAACATGCAGTGGTAAAGCCCCTGCTAAAGAAACCTAATTTAAACTGAGCCGAATTTAAAAACTATAGGCCAATTTTGCTCCTTCCTTTTATGGCAAAATTGATTGATAAACATGTAAATACGCCACTGTCTAGTTTTTTGGAGGAACACAAGATTCTACACACAACACAAATGGGTTTCAGACCGGGCCACAGCACTGAATCAGCTATGATTGCGGTCACGGAAGAGGCAAGAAAAAGGATGGATCTAGGACAGGCGACAGCAATAATAATGTTAGATCTGAGCGCTGCATTTGATACAGTCAATCATGGTTTACTTATTCAAAGAATTGAAAAGAACGGGATTAAAGGCATGGCACTCAAATGGCTGAGCTCGTTTTTACGTCCTGGATCGATCTTTCTTCTCAGATCAGTTTACATTTTTATGTGGAGTTCCACAGGGCTCATCTTTGAGCCCCACTCTTTTTAACATTTATATGTCCCCCCTGGTAGAGGTCATAGAACCTTTTGGAGTATCTCTGGTCTCTTATGCGGATGATACGCAGCTGATGGTCTCCTTTTCCTCCAATGTGGAGGCTGATAACTCAGCCTTGCCCGCCTGCCTACAAGCGGTAGCTTCCTGGATGACTGATAGCAGGCTGCAACTTAATGAAGGAAAGATGGAAATTATGTTTTTGGGAAAACTGGCCAACCCTGCAAAGAACACTGTGCCAGTAATACATCTAGATTATTTACCCCCACCGAAAGCTCAGATCAAAGCTTTGGGAGTTTGGTTGGATCCCAAACTTACCATGGAATATCAGGCCGAGAGAACGTCAGCTACCTGTTTTGGGATACTCAAATTACTTAGGAAGGTCATTGGCTTGCTTCCGCCATGGGCCAAAAGACTTACAGTACAAGCCCTGATCCTATCTAGGCTAGATTATGGAAACAGTCTTTTCCTGGGATCTCCAGGCTATGTAGTCAACAAATTACAGGTGGTGCAAAATGCTGCAGCCCGGCTGTTATACAATCTGCCTAGGTCTACATCGGCCAAGAAAGCTCTGACAGAATTGCATTGGCTCCCTGTAGTAAAAAGGATAAAGTTCATGGCACTGTGCTTTTTTCACAGAGCTCTATATAAAGGGGCCCCTTTTCATCTAAAATCCTTAATCTCATTCTACACTCCTACAAGGGTCTTGAGATCGGCTTCTAAAGCCCTCTTAGTGATTCACAAAGTAAAAAGAATATCTTGGGGAGGAAGATCCTTGAAGTACCAGGGAGCTAAACTCTGGAACTCCCTGCCAATGAACATTCGTATGATGACCCAGGAGACAGAATTTCGTAAAGCCATTAAAACCTGGCTATTTTAACTGCAAGTTAATACCTCCCCCCTATAGTAGCCTAATGATTCTGCCAGTCTTTCTTTCCTTTCAGTCTGAACAGCGCTACGAGGCCCCCGGGTAGTTTGCGCTATATAAGAACTAATAACATAACATAACATATAAGATGCTTTAAATTCCTCCCTCCTGCATACTCCGGATCTGGAGTCAGCCTTTTCCAGATGGCTTTGTGGTTTAAATCGTGCACTTTTTTGGGCAGCCATCTCCAATCCAAGCAGGCCTCCAGAAACTGACGGATACAGCATCCTAGCTGACCCTCCTAATGTGTACAGTAGAAGCACTGCCTCCCTTTGCAGGTTCTCCAGTGCAATTTACATACTTCTGCCCACATAAGACCATGCCACAGTATTCAGCCACTTTTATCACTTCAGATAAAGCCCCCAGAAACCTTTCCCTTTTAAGCAGCATTCAAAACCACACAATCCAGCCCGTAAAATGAGGAATTACTATTGCCCACTCAGCATTACCTACCTCCTCCGCCACGGATGGATGAAAGGCTGAACAGGCCTACTTGTGCGCCTTTGTGGTTGTACTTAGATCTCTCCATCAGAAGCATTAACCCACATAACAACTTCATCTCAGGAGGCTGAGTACTGTAACTCGGGGCTACACCACTTCTGAATCTCATTTTGATACCTTGCTCTCACCGCGCGGTTTCAGACACACGCGGGTTCCCATGTTCTGGAGGCTAGGAAAAGATCCTTCAAAAAAAGCTTCAAACCATGATTTCTCCTCAGAAGACCAAAGGAGGATGGAAAAGGAAATATGCAGAGTCCTGCTGATGTCTAAATCCTTTGACAAGGCCTTTGCTGCTTATAAAACCCTGCCTTGAGGGTGGCGCCAGTGCTTGAGATGCTTGTACTTAATAACAGCAGCGGTCTTGCGAAATGGCTTGTGATAGCAATTCAATCTCCACGTTCTGCATGCAGAAAGAAAATTGCATTTCAACGCAGGTACACGTCCAATTACGAGGAACCTAGTTATGGCGGCGCGGCACTGAGGTGCAGTGTACCACAGCGCAGAGCAACTCCAATTAATGGTCACATTAACTTGGTAAGGGAAGCTATAATGGAGTGTGTCGTTCCAACATGCACAGATAATAAACAACGGGAAGAAGCCCTCAAGATGCACATGCAGTATACATGAGAGAAAAAGTTGAGACTGGCAGGCAACGACGAAGGGATTTCCAACTTTCGCTAAGCACCAGCTCTAGGTTATACAGAATTCACTGTTATTATAAGATTAATGACTTTATTAATTTGATATGACTAGTAGTATTACTGTGAGCATCTAGTTACTCCATTCTTAAAACATCTCGGTGGAAGGGTTGTCTCAGCAGAGTTACAATAGAAAGGACTTTTTGAACCGGAAGTAGTCTTATCGAGGTTTTTAGGAGAGACGCAAGAGTGCACAACCTCGGAAGTAGGCTTAAAAACTTGTAGCACAAAGTGAGTGGCTTAGTGAATTCTATATGGGTGGGGTGGGGGAAGGAGGCTGGATACATTTTTAGACCTGGCTAGAAAATCCTGAAGCTCTCTGATGGTCTGTTGTTACTATCGTAGTACAACGAGGCTGTGACTCTGCCAGCTGCACATTATGTATTCTACATTTTTTTGCTCTTCCACTATGCAAGCTTCACGCTATGAAATTGTCTCTTTTTACAAAACTCTTTCATTGTTAATTACACAGCCCCTTTTACAAAACTGTTCTGTGCACACAGATACCTTACACAATCTAATCTGCTTACAACATACATAAGCTTTTCACAATAAACAAAGTCAGGCCTCTTGCCTTTGTCAATGCGCCCTTCTTTGTAGTAATGAGTGTCTTTGGCAGAAAGGCAACCACACATGATTAGGCACCTGTTTTGTGTTGTAGCCTTGCCACCGATATTCAGGGCCAATGAGTGTTGCTGCGGCGAATTTCCCACAATTATAGTTTTATCATATTTGCCATATAAACCATCATCTCCTGCATAATCTGCAGGTGTTAACAAAAAACTTGTTTCTAGCTCGAAAGTTGCTAAAAACGCAGCAACACACGTTGTGCAGTGGAAGGCCCTTTGCAGGTGTTGACTGGTCACCTTTCTGTTGCTTATTGCTATATTTGGGAGTTAAACTGGTACTAATGAGATGCGCTTAATGCCCAGACAGCATTAACAAATATAAAAGCACAAAATAATGAAGTAATACTATTTTAAAAATGTGTGGCATTAGGCAGCATAATTTTCCTTTTCCTGCCACACAATTTAGTCAACCCTGTTGTATAATTTGGCCCTGCCTATTGTGTATGCTGCAAGGAGCGTAATTGTCATTTATTATTGGTAAATGCTGAATAGCAAGGGCACCTCACACGGGCCAACAAGTCAAGGTCACGATGATGTGATAAGGATGTGATGAACGAGGCCCTCAGATGTGGAACCGTAGAAAGCACATCTCTGCTCGCTGTGTGGACTTCTAATCTAACCTGAAGGTGTGGGTTGATTTTCTGTGGTTGCCTGTGGCACAAATTATAAAATGCTTAAAATCCACTATTATGACCGAATACTACATAAATTAAAGTGACCCTCCTTACATGTAACCTGTATAAGGCCTTACCCTACCTGTAAGCGTAGAAAGCCAGGTCCTGAGAATACGGTTTGTTAGCAATTGTGCTGGTTTATTAGTGTTACATCGTCATGGTGAGTGATTTCTGACTGCCTGGTGTAGGTTACCCAAGACTTTTGACTAGACCAGTGGTTCCCAACCTGTGGTCCTTGCATCCCTGGTGGTCCACAAAGCCTCCTTAGGGGATCAGTGACTGCTTAGAAAATTAATTTATAGTAACAGATTCATAAAGTGTGTGTAAATAAAATGGCTAAATCTACAACTGAAAATGTTAAAATGTCCTGTAAGTGATAAGGAATTTGAAATTGGAAGCTAAAAATTAAAGTAGTAACCCTTATATTGATTTGTTGGAGCAGTGCAGGTACATTGAACAGAATATAGTATGGATAATGTGGGGCTTCAATTGAATTTAAAAAAGCTTCAACCTTCCCATTATTTTATTATATTTTTTTGTTTGGAAATGAAATAAAATGTGTCATCACTTGTGGGTGTGCTTGATGGAATGCTTGTTTCTGTATTTTTTGTGTAATGTTTTGCAGTTTAAATCATCAATAATGTTTAGGCTGGGGTCCCCAGCTTCCAGTAGTGACTCAGTGAGGAATCCCTGGATTCCAATAAAGATTCAGTGGGGGTCCCCGGATTCCACTAATGATAAAGTGGGGGTCCACAGAAGTCAAAAGGTTGGGAAACACTGGGCTAGACTCGACCCCGCATACGGTAAGAACTTTCACTACTGTGTATTTACCCACCATGCTAGTAGTCTGATTGTAAGTGCCGTATTGACTTGCAACAAGTAAACTTCTAAATAATAGAGGGGGGTGGGCCAACAAATTAACAAGGAGAGCTGAGCTGGAGCCGAGCCAAGGGTCTGACTCGGATCGTAGAGCCCATGCACGAGCTGTGCACTGAAAATATTTGCTATGTAAATCATACAAGAATCACGTAAAATATGATAATGTCTCTTCAAAATTAAAACAAAAAGTGTATTTCTTTAACATGTGGAAGTTTCGACATTATAAGGACACACTATTGCACTTAATTGATAAGTGCTTATGAAAAGTGATACTTTTGAACAACTGGTAGTCTGAACTCATACATTTGAAAGTGCTTTCATACGCGATAATGAAGATTAAAAAAAAATGTGATTAAATAAAATATTTGCCTTAGATCACACAATTTAAGCAGAAAAGCAGTAATTTATCTATGTTTTCTGTTTTCCCTTTGTACAAATCAGCCAGTAAACGGGTACCTGTTTTTCCTTATTTTAAGGATTCATTTTTTATCTCTTAGTGCAGTTTTTAAATATAGTGCAAAGTCGACGAAGGCTGAGCGATTTACATGAGCACCGGCTCCATTACCTAAGGTCACATACATTATTACTTGTTTCCGGTTCAGGGAGGACCTGGCTTGGCATGTCGGGCTGGACTGTTCCCATGAGGAACAAGGTCAAGACTGATTTGCATATGGCTGGGTCCAACCTGGGGTGGCATGGTGAGCAAAAGAACGATGGATTAAACCCAGATCTGTGACTGGAGGTGAGTGTTTGCATTGTTCAGCACTCCGTCCATCATCCTTTTGTGTTGCTAAAGTTGCCTTAAGTGGGTAGGGTATGCCCAGATGTGGGTCCCTTGCTCACTGTGCCACTGAATTCAAGCTAGCCTGGCTGATGAAGGGTGATACCCTGAAACCGGTCCCAGGATGCTTGTTTCCGGTCCAGGGAGGACCTGGCTTGGCAGTTCGGGCTGGACTGTTCCCATCCCATGAGGAACAGGGTCAAGACTGATTTGCATATGGCTGGGTCCAACCTGGGGTGGCATGGTGAGCAAAAGAACAATGGATTAAACCCAGATCTGTGACTGGGGGTGAGTGTTTGCATTGTTCAGCACTCCGTACATCATCCTTTTGTGTTTCTAAAGTTGCCTTAAGTGGGAATGGTATGCCCAGACATGGGAAGCTAGTCTGGCTGCTGAAGGGTGATACCCTGAAACCGGTCCCAGGATGCTTGTTTCCGGTCCAGGGAGGACCTGGCTTGGCAGTTCGGGCTGGACTGTTCCCATGAGGAACAGGGTCAAGACTGATTTGCATATGGCTGGGTCCAACCTGTTCAGCACTCCGTCCATCCTTTTGTGTTACACATACATTATTGATACACAGGGAGAGTAAGTGATTTGTCTGTTATCACAGGATGTTGAGCCAACGCCAAGACTCGAACCTGGTGCTCAAGTTCCACAGTCATAGCTCTAACTGTAACGCAGATCCTCGACAGAGGAAGACTGCCAGGAACACGAAAGCTCGGCTTGTTGTGGGCTCGAGGTTCCAACAGGCCCTCGAGCCAAGTCAGAGCCAGGTCTCAGGCTCGCCCACCTCTACTAAATAAACATATTAGCACGCAGTAACCAAAGTGACGAAATGTTAGGAAACAACCTGAGCCTCGTTTACTTTTCATATTTCTCTTTAACCCTAACCAGGCTAGTTCGGGTTATTAACGCTGAAGTACCGTTTTAATCATTTTACAAGTAAATAAAATTTACGCTCTCAAATTACGGCGCAACAATTAGCGCGCTCTATGCATAATTAAGTGCACATGCTTAAGCGGACGTTTCACTGCTAACGTTCAATTTCCAACAAATGTATGCTCCACTGGCCAACACGTTTAATGGTTTGTAGCCATTTCATATATTTGCAAGGGCCAAAATCATTCGACTGTAGGACACACGTTTTATTGTTAAATTCAAAACCACCCAGCAGAATTCACTACTGCCGCAGACGTACGCAAAAACCCATATTCTTGCAGCATTATCAATAAATATTCATTTCCTGTGTTCGAACTCCCTCTGCTGGAAGAAGTTGTCACTACAAGCCCCACTCCAAGGTGCTCCCTTGTTCCTTCTTTACTCGAAAATCAAAAGTACATCGTGGATCCCCAATAATTGATACTGGATATTTGATTTCGAAGCACATAATTTCCCATCATTTATGGGTAGAAAGACATGTAAAACTTTAATTCAATAATACCAGCGAAATCGTGTCCTTGACATAATTTTTCAACAGTTCAACATATTAAATAACTATTCTTCTTTAGTTATATTTTTGTATTTAAATGTTAGTTATTGTTTGTTTCGCATTTTTAAGGATCACATAAAATCAGAAAAAGTATACTAACACATTAAAAACACAGATGAGAGTAAATTTATAAGAAAAATCTAACGTCGCCTATTATAATTTCAAATGAAAACGTGGAGAAAGATGCCTCCACGCCTAAGCGAAGTTAATCGATGCAAATTAGAAACGATCACAGTTCGCAAATACAGATTAATAGTGGGAAATAATGTGCATATACAAAGATAAACTGTGTGTACGCCAGAAACATAGTGTTCATTCCTGAACTCAAACTAAAAGTCTACACACACACACTATAGTCAGTATTTTTTTAGAATCTTAAAAAAAGACAGATCTATGTTTTTTGCTCACGTTTTAGACATACTGCCAGCTTCTTTGGTAGTTTTTTTACAACTTGCTTCTTTAAAGGGGTATGAATTTGAGAATTTGTTTAAATTTTCAGTATAAAAACGGCAAACAATTGCATGGAGACCTTGATCACAGGGGTTCGCTGCTTTGGGTGTTTATGTAGGCCAGCTCCAATCGTGGCCGAGGCAAGCTGCTGATCTAGACGAGGTTGAACACATTGCCGGATGAAGGATATTGAAGCTTTCGGTTTCAAGTGTCACTGTGTAGCCCCCCCTAATGACACAGGAGCACTTCAGACTCTGCTTCACAAGGGGCATCTTTCCAAGGCTCTTAGAGATCAAGGGAGAGGTTACAGGGCACTCACAGACCTAACACAGGCATCACCGGCAGACGGAAGGCCCCTGTGATCTTATCGCGGAGAGCTGCAAATACCCCTTTTCACCACATACCACTAGTGGTGCCCGAGACCTTCCACATGCTTTATGTACGGCAGCACCAACAGCTTGAAAGGGCCAAAGCAGGAACTGGTGGATAGCGCTAAACGAAACATCTTAGATAAATGGTGGTAGTTAAATGTATGACAATTGCCAAGTGGTTTCACGTAAAACACACACAACACACAATCAGTGACATGAGTATAAAACATCTGCAGTAAACTTGATATTTAAATTAAATTAAGACAGCAGTTCTGAGAGAGCATAAAACAGAAGGCAAGTTATTTGTTAACTTGATAATTTGTGATTCAAGCTACAGAACGCGCTGTAGTACTTATAAAAAGATTATGGGGCCACGAAATCGCCGTTCACAGAGAAAGGAACCTAGTTACACACACATTATAGTCGGTAAGATTGAATCTCTGTGCATTTGTGTCTATCAGGTGATGTGTGCATAAGTTGGTGCCAAGCTGACGCAGCTACACTGAAGGACATTCTGAGACGGGCATGTGACGCACGTCCCACAGCTTCACATTGGAGCATTGCAAAGTAGTTCAGAGAGCGGCCAGTATATCTGAGAAAGTTGTCTTTTAATAAACGTAAAGTCACTCTCCGCTGCTTATGAGGTAGAAATACCGAGTGCAGCTGAACTAGCAAGCAGAACACATGCTATTACGGTGCCTCGAGGCTTCAACATTAGGAGCTACCTAACCGTTCGTTCATTATGTAGCTGGTATGATATAGACAACGTGGGAGTTGCATAACGGGCCAATATCCCAGCCCTTGATGCAGGCCTCTACCTTGACCCTCCCTTGTCTCAAATGCCTAACTTGAGCATCAGAGGCTCAAAAGCCCCTTTCCTGGTCTGCCCACACCCTCATCTATTTCAGACAGACTGACAAACCCAAACAGAAAGGGATACTTGAAGCCACCAGATGCCCCCGTCTTCTGGGTGAGACATTTCAATATTATTTAATCCAGCAAACTCCTTCCTGCAAGGTTCGGAATACGGCTGGACTCATTCCAAGACACCCATCAGGCATCTCAATCACAACCAGCATGCTGCAACCACCGACGCGATACTGTGGATCCAATCACTGAGAAAGGTCCAAATCTAACAAACCAGTGAAAGACAAATGGCCATCCAACAAACCTAGCCTCATAATAAGCACAGGTAGAGAATTTGAAAGGTATAAGATAAAATCAAGCATACCAGTAGGCCGAACAGCGTGCTGTATACACAACAGCAATGTGAAAACCCCGCCAGCTGGCCTTCTCCACCATTTGCACCAGACCGGCCAAAACCTCTCTCATTTCAGCTGGAGCATCCCAGAAAATAATGCATGGCACAATAACTAATCTCTTTAAAAAAGCCCAACGACTAACGATACAGCCATGTCTGGCATAGATTCGGAGACTACAGCCATTGTTGCACAGCGATACACCCTCGACCTCTCTGCTGCATTTGATATGGAGTACACCGCAATATAACCCTCCCCCACCCCCTGAGTTGGAAATCACTTCTAAAGTGGCAGGTCCAGCACTCTAGTGGTCCTGGCCATTCCCTTCAATTTATGATTCAATGCCCAAGATCTGCAGTGGCACGTTTAGAAAGACTACTGCTGTGCAAAAAGCACAACTCAGCAGGCGAAACTGGGTTCTGTCCTCTCCACAACCATAGAAGTGTTGTGTGGGGAACAGGAAGGATCTTCCCCTATCACAACCACTGTTGAGTATTAACACAGCACCTCTCTCTCAAGCATCCTGAGCATCCAAAACATTGGCTTCCACCTATTCACTGTTGATACTCAAGTACATGGCAATGTACCAATGCATCTGGGAAACAGATGTGCTGTCGTGAAATACTTCATGCAGGAGACACAATGGATGAATCAAAACTAGCTATACCTCTGTGTATTAAAAACCAAGATTGAGGACATGTCAGACTCATCATATTTAAAACACTCATGATCTGCTTCGGTGTTCCCCTTGCAAACACCGTGGTTATCAGTTTTGACAAGCGTTTGTGCTTACTTCTATTTCCTGGCGTGCTAACACTGCTAAGGGAGCCTGCTCATAGTCCAAATAAGAACAGCCCTACCTTCAGAGACTGACAACGCGTGGCCAGTTCAGTGATGCAGAGGTTGTGGCTCTCACTGGTTTGCGAGAACCAAAGACGAGGAAGCAAGCATCACACATTTTCAGGGGAGTCGTTGTTCTAACAGTGCTATTGTTCAGCCACTCCTGCCTACCTCGTGTACTTTTGCATTTAAAGGAAGACGAAGGAACACACTGCTCACCAAGATATAGGCCCTCCCTCCTTTTATAGCATTTAGGTGCTGCACCCTAAGGGATTCCGGCCTCTGTACTACTGACTTTGTTACAGATATGCTGAGGACCTCCCATCATGTATGTGCGGCACACTTTCGTGTGAAGTGGGATCCACATTCTATCCATTCATCTGCCAATTAGGTCAAAGGTTACACTATCACCCATATTCCATGTCGTCTTTGTGCAATTGGGTCTTCGTGTTCAAATGATTCCACCTTCTTATACAGTGGTATTTACATGACAAACAAAACTGAAATGAAAGGCCCAGCGAGGAGCTCTTGGAGTGGACATTTTGGTTTATAGGGGGTTGGGCGAGAAGGTGGGTGAGGCAAGAGGAATGAGAAACTGGACTATATAAAAAGTGTGTGGATCTGTCATTTAAGTTACATTTAGTGAGGACAATGATAGTGCTAAACACTGCGGAAAGGTCCTTGGTGAGAAAAAATACAAATTTTCGACTGTTCTTGGTAATTTTTGATGTTCATTGAGTAAAAAATGATTGTTTTTTTTAGTTATGCTCATCTGGTAAAAAATATGCTCGTTTTCAATTTTTATGGGTTTGAAAATGTTTATTTTCTTATGTTCATGGGGGTTAGCAAAATCTTTTTTTCTTATGTTCCTGGGGTCAAAACATACCTATGTTCTACCTTTAATTGGGATCAAAAATGCACACGTTCTTCTATTATTGGACTCAAAGCACAACCATTTTCTAATGTCACTAGGGTCAAAAATACTTATTTTCTTACGTCCATAGAGTCAAAACATGGTCATTTCCTAATGTTCATGGAGTCAAAATATGTTTTTTGTTTTTTTTTAAGTTCATGGGGTCAATACATGCTCATTCTGTGAGTGATGATGTTGCAAGAAAAATCGAGCAGACCAAGAGGTTGCAGCTCACCAAGTTGCACTGGTGGACTAAGCCCACAAGATGTGAATGATGAAATACAGAATCAGGTATTTCAGTTCCACCCTGGAGTTCAGGTAGCGCACATCTCAACCCACCACGATTAAAATCATTTAGGCCTGGAATTTGAAATGAAGTGAACATTAAAGTACATGCAACAAACTGATTACAAAATAAAATACGCTTCCTGCTGTCACACTGTGTATCACAGGCAGGTACCCTTGGATTTATCAGCCTATTAATTATGTCAGACATGAGCCCAGAACCCACTCTGCTGCTTGTCTCTCTCTGCGCACGCCATATATTTTTTTATTATTAGACAGAGCTTGGGAATAAATAATTCAGTATTCCCGCTGAAATCCTGTTGAAATATTTATGAAATTCTTCGCAAAGAAAAAGAGCACTTGCCATTTAGGTTGGAAGCCCTGACCAGACTGGCGGGACGCACGCAGGAGTGCGTAGGAGCACTCTTGCAAAGATCCTACTGAGATATGTCTAACCACTTCCTCTTCGAAAAACTCGGTTAAGGGTAGATGGCAAGATTCAGGAAGCATCCTGGGAAAAAGCAGGATACCCTCTGCAGGAGTAGTGCGGGCGATGTGAAGGCTCTTTCAATATTTCTATATCAATGGATACTGGTTTGTGGACCGTGACTGTTCCGAAGCCTATGCTGCACCTAAACCTGGAGCAAATTCCAGTAGACTCCAGCTAACTCATGAAAATAAATTCTAATGCAATTATTTTTTTAAAAAATTATTAATTATTATTTTCAGTTGGTAGTTTTATACACAGAGTAGAAAATCCCCTTCTTTTTTAGCTGGTCTTAATCTGACAATGTTCAAAATCTCATTTTGCACAAGTGGATCCAGTAAAAACATTTGCTAAATGGTCAAGTAAAAATTCCTCCATGGATAAAAAAAAAAAAAAAAAACTAACTACACGTTGAAGCCGCACACTGCCAAGAACATTCTTCCATTGTTAATGCTGGCTAAAGGGTAGAATATGAGCAAAACCAATTAAGTGCTTTGACGTTATCGGCTGCAAGACTTGCTGCAATATGAAAACAGTTGAACAAGTGACTAAATAATAAACTAGTACTTTGAGGTGAAATCTGACAGAACTGATTTACGAACTCATTACACAAATGAGCTTTACAGCATATTGAATACAGATCCTGGTATCAAGGTACGCTCCATTCCATATCACTTTCCATATCTCATTCTTCGCTAAGAAAGTGAACATTAAGAGAAGTCAATGCATTGCTTACTTTCCTCAATTAGATCTATCGCCATTCCTGACTTTTTGGCCACAGAAGGCAGAAGAGGGCACATCAGCTGGCGGAGGTAAAAGTCGGAATATTCCACGCATTATAAAGTAGAATTCATTTGATCGTTGTCATCTTGATGCCTTAGTTCTTACAATATGGAGGCATGAGAATTCGGTGACACAAATGGAAGTCATTAGATAGGCAAGGACCTCTCAGGCGGCATGGTCCTGACTTCTATTTTTCAAATCTGAGACTTTCACAGATCCGATTGGCTGCTCTGTCCTTCACGTTCTTTTACATTTGCAAGCTCAGATAGCAGGGCAGGACAAAGGGATCTGACCAAATAGAGCAATTGAACATCAGCCGTTTCAACAACACTGCTGAGACTTCAAAACAGGAAGTGTCATTTCAACTACCCGGCAATATTTAGATATCTTTGACTTCCTGTATAATATTTTATTGTTGTTTTCTGTCCTTAAAAAAGTCCAAAGAGGACTTAACTGACTGAAGCATTTGAGACTAGGCCTGAGAGTCAAAAGAAAACTGTTTTCTGCCTGCTTTCGAAACAGAGAAACGTTTTTGTTATAACACCAGCTTAGTCAGTCCCCAAGCAGTGCCCACTTCTCTCCCTTTCGTAATGTTTTATGGTTTTTGGCCTGAGCAGCGTCTGCTTTGTGCAGTTTCTTGACAGCGATACAGCAATCGCCTGTCCCCAACTTTCCAAAGCACAATCATTACAGGGGACGCGTGAGAAGGACATACATTGAACAATCTACAAAAGAATATGTTTGGAAAAACATTTACTTTCAGAATGTCAAGTGAGTAGTATGTTCAGGTGCAGCCTGCTGACTGTTTCTATTCTGAATGCTTTCCCACTGACATCGTAAAACCGGGCAAGACAATATGTTCCCACACAGAGGGCAACCTTGACACTCTGTTTTCAGCAAGAGAGTACATTTCAGCTAAGTATCAAATGAAAATACTGTTAGAGTGATTTAATGAAGTCAGGGCATTTAATAACGTGGATAAAAATGTCACTAAAGGTGATGAACCTCTTAAAAAAAGAAGTGCGTTAAAAACATCTGAACTGTGCTTTGGGATACTTTTTTCGTCCCCTAGGGTAGTTTAAATAAAATGTATATCATAAAAGGATGAATTGTCTACTTTTCTGATATATTCTTGTTAAGGTAGGTTGCGTGTTGCTGGAAAACCATGGGGGAGAGGCAACACAAAGTTTGAGACCCTCTTGGTAGAACACCCCCTTTTGAATGAAATAAGGTAAGCCGGTTGGAGCTGCGCCCGTCTTGCCACTGTAGCACTCTCGCTTACATAAGTGTGCAGCGTCTAGTGCTTGGATGCGGGCGGCGGCGGTCCCTGGTGATGCTCTTGTGGGCCCTGCTCCTTACACCACACTGGGAACGGGGGCAGGATGGGGTCCTGCTCTTGTCAGTTGCCCTCTGTTAGGCTCTGCTCTCTACCTCTGAATAAACTGCCAAGGTCTGAAACTCTGTACCTGTGTATTCTTGCCCCCTGCATACCCTGCAGCCTGGTCTAGCTTTTTAGCCGATGGCAGTCTGCGCGCTAGCGCCTCCAGGCCTACACTTCCAGTGGATACAGCAGAACCACAATGGCAAAAAGCAAAATTCCCCAGCCTGAAAGCGATGCTTGGCTCAAGCAGTGACTTATGACACAGGACTCCTCGGCAGGACTGTTAAATGTGTGTCACGCTTCAGGAGTGACAGAAAATAACTGCGAGTTACTGGAATGAGCCTTCCCCGAGTGAGCACCTGTTTACAAGCACGCTAGAAAGAAGCGCTGTAAATACCGTGGCCGAGTGACAACACCCCGTGTGTCTGCGCACATCCCAGCCCACCACGGACACTTCAGAAGACCCCGGGCAGTTGTTTGCCTGAGTGCTGGAGGGCATACATAGGCGGAGCCCGGGGCTGGAGTGGCCACTCCACCGCTCGTGCTGGTCCCCGGCAGGCTGGGGGCGAGGGGCTGCTTTCAGAGCAGGACAGGCCACCGTGCCTGCGGGGACCCGACGTGCCACCACGGCTCCTGGACCACGGGGCTAGTTTGAACATTTTTTTCAAGGGCTGATTTTGTTTTCAGGGCGGTCTTTGCTAAAGTAACCTTTGGTTACTTAACAAGAGCAAAGGAGAAATACATCTCTGTAGAATGTTAAAGGGGTAAATTATGAATTCCCTTAACAAACATGGCCCAAAAAAATGTTTATCGTACCAGTTGTTTTTATGTTAGTTCGTATTTTAAGAGCATTCGATTACCATGTTCACAATTTGAAGCCAGAAAGTGCCTGGAAAGGTAAATGTGGCAGTGAGCAAGTTGGTGACATTCGCCTCATATATATTAATGCAGTCCATAGTAGGGCACGAGGTAGATACCAAACTTCAAAGGGGTGTGCAAAGGAAGACACTCGCAAAACCAGAAAGTGACTACTGGGGTAAATTGAGGGATACAAAAAAGTGGCCATTTTTGCCTATTAAAATTAAATATGACACCAAGTGCAGATTATACTAGAACGTGTTTTGCAAGGATTTCACACGTTTTTAAAGAAAAATCATCCCTTTGAAATTAAGGAGAGTAATAAGCAAACATTTTCAATGTAAATAAAAACATGAGGTTAACTTTGCTGAACAGTAAGTTGGTGACAACAAACTGCTCATTAATCTTTACGATTGCCAGCAACAATAACAATAACTATAATGGGAAAAATAAAATACATGTCCCGGCACGCCTAACGGTGACGCATAACAAACCAGGACTGGCTGAAGGTCATCCTCATGAGAAGTGTCCACCTGCCAGACATGGATGGTGACTAAGAAGTCCTGGTGCAACAGAGGGGGTGACAGAAATTCCAAATGACAAAACCTAGGAGTATGACACACATAGGTGGGGAATAGCGTGCGCGTGCTGGACCTTGTGAAACCCTCACTGAGACTTTCAAACTCTCAAAAGAACATTGTCCCTGCAGGCTGTCCATCTTTCCAATACTGGTAATAGTATGTCTGACGAACGGACCAGCGTCAGGGTGGTGATCTAAAGCCATTCCTAAATTTTAAGCCATTCTCAAATTTTAAGCCAACTTCTTTGCTTTCCTGGTCCACCCACCAGTGAATTGCACTCATTGGGGTGGTGGGCCTATCAGATTTGTTGTTGAAGGCAGAGCAGGCCTGTGATTTATACATGGAAACAGAGGTGTCCATCGTCATTACACTTTGTACTATAAAGCAGCGTTTTCAACCTTTTGACTTCTTTGGAACCTCACTACATCACTATTGGAATCTGGGGACCATCACTGAATCATTAATAGAGTCCGGGGACCCCACACTGAGTCACTAGTAGAAGCTAGGGACCTCGACCTAAGCATCTTTGATTCTTTAAACCACAAAACAATACACAAAAAATACAGACACCAGCATTCATCAAACAAATACATACATGATGAAATATGTATTTAATTCAAAAATAAATATTTAAAAAAATATATATTAATAGGAAGTTTGCAGCTTTTCTAAATTCAATTGAGGTCACTCATTGTCCATACTATATTCTTTTAAATGCATTTCCACTGCTCCCACAAATAAATCTGAGGATACTAACTTAATTTTTAGCCTCCAGTTTCAAATACTTTGCCACTTACCAAAAGTTTTAGAATTTTCAATTGTACATGTTGCTTTTTTATTTACATACGCATGATTAATTAGTTAGTATTATTTAAATTTCTAAGCAGCCGCACACCCCGCGTCTCCCCTCATGGGCCCCCCCGACCACAGGTTAAGAACCACTGCTATAAAGAACAGCACAGAGACCTTTGTAGTCCATTTCGTCTGCTGGATTGCCTTACATGTTGCAAATATTCTTTTTTGTTGGGCTTCACACCTTTGGGTTTTAAAAGATATTAACTTACACAATATCATCCTGATTTAACGTGATATTTGTAGTTTGCCAGTCAGCTCTGGACTACACAGTACTAATTCACCTCCTGAAAAACAGTTCAACACAAAGGACTGTTCTTTGGTGGTAAACTTGAGGGAGAAGGCCACGTGGTCCAGTGACTGTGGTGATGACTGCTTAAGCAGGGCTCATATCCCAACCTTACAAATTGACAACACTGTTTGCTCCAAAAAAGTGTCTTCACGGTGCCTCATTTAGTTTAGCTGTCAAATCTGGAACAGTTTGAAGTAATTCGGTTCAGAGTGAACTGCACAAAAATCTCACTTCCGAATGGTTCAAAAGACTTTAAGGTTGATCTATATGAAGTAACACTGAATGACCACATATAAAATGAAAAAAAAAATCTGAATTGCCCCTTACCTCAGGAGGGCTACGTCATCAGGGAATTAGGGGCTTGGCAGATAAAAAAAACGAATCTCTTTAAATTGTATTCATTTGAATAAATATCCACTCAATGTACACGTATACCTCAATGCACTAAACTGAAACAACGATCTTATTTTTTAAAACTGACGTAGAAATATGAGAATACTTTACATCTCTTACATGACTCAAATGTTTTCCTTCTTTAGCTCTCAGGACTGACTCAGACTCCTGGCTCGGGTGTCGCAATAAACTTTCTGTGCCCACTTCTAGATTAAATAAGCACAACTGAGATGTTTGATAACAAATAATATGTGAGTGGTTAGAGCCAATTCGGTGTGGGGTCAACACTTAACACAAAGTCACTATTAATATTAAACACAGCCAAGAAGATTGTGTTGAAATGGAAAAAAGTTGAGGTAGAGTTCATTATCTCACAGTTCACGAATTGTGTTAACAGCTGGTAGCAATACTTGCAAGTCACACACTGGAATACTCGTAGCACAGCTCAGCCTTTCCTTTCTGAGGTTGATTTGTGTCATGTATTGCCTTTGGTACATAAAAACAAACATTATGTATTAATAGCGCTACGATGCTGCTAGTATTGCATAACTGGCTAAAAAAGAAAAAAGCACAACTTATCATTTGTAGGTTCAACAACATGACTTTTTTCCCTTGTTCATTACTAGATATACACCAAATGATGAGGGGAAAGGGTGTGCACCCATCACCCAAATCCTAAACCATTTTAGCACGGCAATAAAAAAAACACACAAAAAAGCAGTATTGTCAAAACCAAGGTCTGGCCTTGGCGGCCACCATTTTGGTTTTGTCAATGGTTGCTTTCTTTTGGTTTTTGTAATACTTTATTACTTAGAGAGCTGTTGCGCCCTCGACAATATTAAAAAAAACACACTGACCAAAAGCAAAAATTTGTTTTTTCTCTGAAAAAGCAAACTTGCCATAGTATCCCCCGGTTACGGAGGGAAATCCTTTGTGTGCTGATATGCTCCTTAATGGTGTCACTCACAGTGAAATTAGCCAATTAGTGATGTGGGCTGACCATCGGTGTAGTGGTCAGAAGAAAATGTGAATTACGGCAATAGACTAACGATTATAAAGACTGCCTGAAAGCCCCAGAAAGTCTAAATGTCGCGAAAATCAAAAGGCCTTGGATAAGGCCAGACCTAATAAAAACGAATTTCCCCCTTCTAAGCATTAATGGCATTCTTACCATGAGTCGAGTAGGAGCTTCTGAACTCAGGAGGAGGACATATAAGTAATAAATGCATGATATAACTAATTTGCTCCTCGTACATCTACTAGTCACGTTTAAGCAGCCTGCAGGCAGAGGGCAGCAGACACTAACAAACACTATCGCTACTTTCGCTAACTGAAAAACTCTCTAGAGTGAAGACCGGTGGTGGACACGTCTGACAGAGGAGAAAGGGGCAGGGGTGTAACAAAGCCCCTCACAGCCCCCGAGCTCCAGAGGGCCCCCTCGGCACAGTACATTACGCAGGGGGGGGGGGCCGGCCCCTGACTAGGTCCAGGGAAGAAGGGGCCCCGTACAGTTACTTTGCAGGGGGGCCACTTTAGGTTTCGTTACGCCACCGGAAGGGGAGGTGTTCTCATGCCTCGGCAGACCAGAGGTATAAGCCGCCTAGGGGTATAAATGGAGCGCGCACATATTGAACAGGTTTCACAGATTTCCTTTTTACGGAGTTTGAATGTTTGATGGCCACGAATGAAATTAATGCGCGGTCTCACGTAAAATTCTAATCCATTCTAGTCAATTAAAAACCCGCACCTAAATGTCAACGCTGCCCATACATGTGATGCCAACTGCATATTAATGGTACCCGGGGAGGGTTTACGCCATACCACAACACATCCCCCAGCTGCGCGGGATTAGCATCATTGTAGCACCCATGTTACCATGGTATTATCAAAGTATAGGCATTGATGAAGCGTCCTGCTAACTTCTCGGCGCTACAGTCAAACAGCAGTGCCCTTCAAGAGAACACCATTACACAGACCTACCTATGGGGGGCAGTAGAGACCTCCAACAATCCGTTTCTCCAAAACAAACAGCAACACCGATCGTACTACACTTGAACCATACATTCATGTCACTCATGTAAGAAATAAAGCGGGTACTGCTCTGATGCAGCCGGTTCACGGGCTTTCCAGAGTGATTGATAGACTGCTCCACTCTGGAAGGACTCCCTGTCCGAACCTCCATGTTCACCACTAGGCCGCCTTTTTATAGATAATACAACAACACATTCATATTAACGCCTTGTCCACCCCTTGGCTCTTGCCCTCGCCTTTTCCCCATCTTACCTGTGACAAATGTCTCGACTCACTCAATCCATTCTTCCGTTCACTCACTATCCCTGTTCTACAGCTTTCCCAAACTTTACTTCAGTTCCTGGCACCACCATCCTTTCCCATCTTTATTCCTTTTTTACGGCATCTTTACATCCATTCTGTGCGCTTTATAGATTGCCTTCACCCTGCTTTAGGAGCTCGGGCTCAAAACGCAGCTTGAGGTCTACCCCTTGGGTACGCCCACTTCCATGACGTTAGAGGATCTTCCTGCTGTATTTGGAAAGCACTCATAGTGATCAGGCAGGCTGGGATGCCTCAGGCAGTTAAAGCATCCACTTCACAGTTATTGGGGTTTTAAAAATCAGTTTTTCTTACAAGGAGGATTACCAGATGGCCCCATTGTGCTAAGAGCTCTATGCTCCAGATATACTATGCATTCTGGGAGTTGTAGTCTCAGCTTCCTTCGTCAACCAAATTATAGCAAAGTGCCAGATTATAGTGGTTTGCAAAAAGATACCCTGAAAGTATTATGCGATGTACACATTCACACAAACGCGACTGGCAACTCTTGCTACAAACTGATGCAAAAAAATGACTTGAGCGCAAAAAAAATGCCTGTATTCTCCTACTGCTCTGAAATGAACACATTAAACAACCTACAGTGGGAGTTTACAGCTAAATATATACCACAGCAGCAGTAATCTAAACAGTATTGCATTAGGAGATGTAACAGTTTTGAAAACATTTGAACAAACTTTAATTTTCAAAAGTCCCTGTGGTTCTGTGACGATTTAGTGGTTTAACCATGATGAGTAGATGTGGTGACATCTGTAAGCAGGGGCAGAAAGAGTGAATTGCGCCCAGCGAGCAATCACAGTGGGCAAGTCCTTCTCTCACCAGTGGTTTAAGGCCGTTTTTTTTTTTAAAGAAAGATAAATCATCCATTTTGTGGCCCCTCTGGCCCCTGCCACACTTCTGCCACAATAGATCCTCTTGGATTCTGTCTTTTGTCCAGCAAATCTGCTTCCTTAGATAAAGAAAGAAATGAGCAGGAAGTATGGAATTTTTGAAATCTGGCAGAATTATCATTTTGGCAAGAGATCTGAGGAAGTAGTGACAAATCCCGAGTGACAGCGCTACCCGAGGACGCCTGCTCAGGTCTGCTAGCTGATCCGTACTCACTGCTTGGGAGTGACTAGTGCCACAACGGATTTATTTGGGACATCTCTATCTGTGTTGTAAATACACTACTAACAGTGTGTCTTCGCCTCAATGCATACATCTAAAGAAGAGTTAACAAAACAGCATTAATTCACTTATATAAAGTCATTTACACTAGAGACACATGAGACTTCATGGAAATGTCTTTTATACTAGAGAGACATAAGACACTGGACATTTAGGCTGCCGTGCTTAAAATAGGGCTGCCCATCCTTAAAATGTGACTTTAATTAATACATAAGGGCAGGGTATAAAGCACACAGATTAATAATAAACCCACACCCGAAGTTTTTTACATGTGTGCCCATGAATCCTTCACTAAGTGAACATTTTAAGCAAAATGCAAACAAAACATATAAAGTAACATGGGAACATCATTCTTTCTCTAAAAACAGGAGTTCAAACGTTCAGAAAGGCCATGCCTGGAAGTTGAGATTATATATGTCAATGGCCATAAATTACCTTCTCCACATTCCCAAGAAAATTACAGTCTGTATGAAAAATATGCAAAAAAGAAAGTTTGGTGCTACTGACTCCGTAAAATGTATTTTCATTGAAAAGCACAGACCTCTGTAAGAAGGCTTTGCCACATGTGATGCACAGAAGCTGATTTAACTACAATTTATATTGACGGCGTTTACCTAGAGATAATTCTACAAATATATGTTGCTTGCGTTTAGTCAAATAAAGCTGCATGGCTCAACCTTATGTAGCGGCTATGCCACTTCACAGTCACAGGGAGGCAATATACGGTATGGGGAAAGGGGCTAACACACTCCAGCCATCGGCTCTCTTCACTGCAATGCTTCTATGCCACCAGATTCAAGCTAGCCTGGCCTGGCTGATGAAGGGTGATACCCTGAAACCGGTCCCAGGATGCTGGTTTCTGGCCCAGGGAAGACCTGGCCTGGCAGTTCAGGCTGGACTCTTCCCATGGGGAACAGGGTCAAGACTGATTTGCATATGGCTGGGTCCAAACTGGGGTGGCATGGTGAGCAAAAGAACGATGGATTAAACCCAGATCTGTGACTGGGGGTGAATGTTTGATTTGCTCGAGGCCACTCAATGGTTTTTATTTCTGCTTTCATGTAATGTTCTCTTTTATTTATTTTGTCATGGATCATGCCACCTTGAGAAGACAGCACGCTTCCTTTATGATACTTTTACACATGCAATGCCTGTTGCATGTGTTTGCAAAAAGCGTGCCAATACCAGACCTGTTGGCTTTGTCAACGTCACAAACACAGGCCCAAGCATCAGCCATAGGCCCGAATCTGATCCACTTCCTTTTCTGAGACCTGTGCGCGCGTGAGAAGGAACTGCACTTAATATGCAATTGTTCAGTCAAAACTCTCATTAATAATGGATTAAAGCTTTTGAATCCGAGATTCCTGGTCATGAAATATCCAGTTGCCTGCTACAGTACCGAGCCAATTTCCAAGCAGACTCCGGTTTATGAAGAGGAAACGTACTCTAAAGTGTGTGTTTTTTGCCTTAAAACACTAATCATCCGTTTTAATTCTTAATGAATGTATTAATACTTAATACTTGGAAGCTCTTCATTCCCTCGTATAAATTCCTCTCCTGAAGTGGTCGTGCATTAGCTCTTTCCGCTGCCTCATTCAGCATTTCGTGGCTCCCGACTGTCCGCTCTAGTCCGACTCTCCTTATATTGGGACGCATATAGATTATTGGTCGTTTGTTTTTAACTTGTGAGAGTTTTATAATGTTCTTTTCGACAGACTGCGGCTGCAAAGGTCCTACGGGGAGCTCCAGGGCCAGATACACAAAGCCATGTCGGTTTTTTCATTTTATGTTTTTTTGTATAGAGGGAGCACAGTCTGAGAGGACGTCAGAACTTTTACTTGGGCAGGAAGAAGGAACATGTAATATTGGAATAAAAGCAACAAGACGTCAAACAAAAGTGCAAGCATGATTACAGAGTTATAAGTGCCTATAACATATAGCCCAGGGGAAGAGTGTAGGTAGAGAAATGTCAGTACATTTCACTGACGGAATGGAGGATTTGCAAATGTCCTGTATAGAGGTGTAGGACAGACTTCAGTAGGACGAGACAGAGGGCTGGCCACAGATGGTTACATGTATTTAGAGAAGAGGTCAAGGGTACTCGTTGAAATGGAGATCATGGGGCCTGCGGGGACCTTTGTTACGCCACTGACAGTATCATCGGATGCAAAGCCACGTAAAGAAACACATGTATAGGCGTATTCATGCTGATGGGTTCTGGCACTTACTTGTAGGGACCTAGCCTTTTTTTTCATTATCACATTGTTCCGGGGAGATAGGGACAGGCAGAAAATGGTTAAGGCAGTGACAGAGACAGAAGAAAAGATGAAAAACAAGCTGCAAGAGAGACTTAGACAGAAGTGTAGAGTGGTGGAAGAAAGAGGGATGACGTGGGATCAAAACCAGGGACCCCTGGTAGTTGGTAACTTAAGCGTTTAGCAGTGAAGGTGGGGGGACTCCTAAGAAACACTTTTGGCCCATGCACTGATTCATTTATTTTTGCAATGTAAGCACTGATGGAGGAAGTACAGAAACTAAGGAGGGTTAAGGGGGTACAGCGGCAGGGGCAAGAGGGCGGAAAAGAGGGAGGCGGACATGTAGAAGGAGTCGAGATGGTAAGGGGTCTTCAAACTGGGGGGCCTCAAGTTATCCAAGGGGGGTGCCAGGCTCTGGACAAAATATGCATTACATAGGTAACAGTGTTTTGTTTTAAGCAGAAATATGTTATTGCGTTTTTAAATGGGTAACAATACTTAACTGCAATGTTTAAATAGGTCTAGACATATTTAAACATTGCCACCTTTATAAAATTTATGTGAAAAATTCTGAAGGAGGGCCCAATGATTTTTACTTTTCAACTGGGGGGCTCAAAATTAAAAAAAGTTTGGAGACCCCTGCTTTAGACTCTGACAGAGAAGCGAGATTGTCAGATGAAAAGTCTTCCAGAGGGAAATGTCAGAGCAAGGACTGTGATTTAAAGATGTTATAGCAACAGGCACTTCAGACTACTATGGTAAGAGGGAAAGAATATTGCTTATCACTATGTATGTTGCTTCAGGCCTTAGGGTCAAAGCCTGAGAACGAATCTTACTAAGTGGATTTTTGGTTCCAGTGGGGAGTTTCCAGATAATGTTTGTCTTTGCAATTGGCTTTTTTCTCCACCAGTAGTAAAACCATGCTTCTGAATCACAAAAAACATGATATTACACTTACAAAAAGATCTACTCACTAGTACTTTTTTGCATGAGTAAATTTACTTCCACGGATGGAGAGAGGACATCCCAGGGTTCAATTGCCCTAAAATCTTTGTGTGCGCCTATAAAATAACGTTTGTGGTTTTTCAAACGTTTTACATTGACTTATTTCTGAAACAGTTAGAGATGTACGTCTGTCAACAGCAGCAGTAAATCCCTTTCCAGTTTAGCAATGACAAGAAGGACCCCGCAGAACTGGTGGATGCAGGATTCTTTATGGATACCTTGTTTTCCCCGTCGCCACGTTTGTTTAATATATTTAAATGTGCTCCGTCAATCATGCAAGACAATCATTTTCCATACTGAAATGTACACTATCTACATCTACGCGTGCCACAATTCCTCCCCCTTACTATACCTGGGATCTTGAAAGAGTACTCTAGGGAACATGCAATAGTCACAGCTTTAAAGTGTAATCTCGAAAATCTTTTTGGAATCCAAAAAAAAAGAAATAAATCTAAAATTTGACTCCAAATGTGAGAAGAAATCAACGGGAAGAATTTTTCATGTTTTTTGTGAACTCTGCCCACGGTAGTTAAACTACAGGCACTGTAACCATGAAACCCCAGGTTTTTATTCGTGATTTCTCACTTAAACACAAGTCAGGGCAACTGTTTTCCTCCCGGTGTCTCAGTTCCTTTACCTGCCAATTTTTTTTTCTTCAGTTTTATTTATGCAAGTATAACAACTTATACATGTTTGCACTGTATGAGAATCACATTTTATGAACCACACATCTTATCCCGCTCCAAGAAATATAACAGTATTCCATATGGATTCAGTTATTCATGGACGTTTCTGATATGTTACATACAATCCATGTGGTCGGACAATACAATAGTACTTGTACAATGTTTCGGCGCGACTACATAACAGTTGCATACAGTTGTGATGGGCTAGCCTGCCCCTATCAAATACAATGCACAGTATATTAACTTTAAACAATTAAACTGTGATACTTTAGTGCAGTGGTTCCCAACCTTTTGACTTCTGTGGACCCCTACTTTATCATTACTGGAACCCGGGGACCCCCACTGAATCATTATTGGAATTCAGGGACCCCCCTACTGAGTCATTACTGAAAGCTGGGAACCTAATCTGTTAATATTATTTAATTTTCTAAGCAGTAACGGACACCCTGAGGAGGCTTTGCAGAACCCCAGGGGTCCCCGGACCACAGGTTGGGAACCACTGCTGTAGTGCATATTCCCACACACAAACGTGAAGAGAGAACAGCTACCGCACACCACCAGACCAGTCAAACATATCTCGTCAGCTTAGACCCTTAGTTTGGTCAGCCGAACCCAATCTGTGGCTACATTAGTGGATCGAAGAGGAGGGGAGGAAGTCGAGGTAATGCAGGTCAGAGCCGACAGGAGAGGGGGCGTATCATCATTCAGACACACTCAACCATACATCTGACACCGCCAATTTACAGCCCAAGAGGGCATGAAAGTACTCGCACCTCGTTATTGGTGTTTATCAGCCGAGGTGTCCCAATCTTCTCCCACTGGCTCCCCATGCAGTCCCTCGATCATACCACGGCAGATTTCCAGATCCCGTTCTGCAAGTTCATCCATATGTATCTTACAGAGGCGACCTTCCTCCGCAGTTGTCCACTCAATGAGGTCAGTTAGGCACGCCTCCCTTGTTGGAGGGTTCAGATTTGCCCATCGGATCGCAATGTGCCTCTTAGCCAAAACATGCCCCAGCTGTGCGAATCTGAACACCATTTTGCGTCCTTTTTTAGGAAGAGGGAGGAGGTCCAGCAAGCAATATCTCATTGTTACCTGCAGTTTCACAGCCGTTACATCTCTTAGTGTTTGCACTATTTGGAACCAAAAAGGTATACTAGAGTTACATGTCCATGTGACATGTTCAAAATTGGCGGGGGTCGCACCCCATCGAGCACATCCATCAGAACGTGACAGGAATAGTCTATGAAGGCACTGCAGTGTCAGATTATACTCTCTGCAAATAGTAAAAATGTATCAATTTAAATCTGGCATTGCTAGTCTCTTCCCACACTAGTGAGCAGGCCCTATTCCACTCCCCGTCTGTAAGCAGAGATCCCAAGCCTGCCTCCCACATAGCCATCATGCCGTTTATTTTAATTGGTCTTGTAGGTGCCCACGATCGCATCCTGGGTCTATAATAGCCGTCACAAGGTGGGATTCAGTGGGTTCCGTAGGAAAGGAGGTCCTAATCTGCCGAGCCATCCGCGATACGCTAGCTAGGAATTGGCCCTGGTCAAGGCCAAAGAGGATCTCAGCCTCCTCTCGCGTGACAAATGCGCCATTCTGATATAAATCTCCAGTGTTATTACAGCCGCCTGCTAGCCATTTGAAAAAAATCTAGTGTTTTGGTGACTCTAGCAAAAGGGCAAATCCACCAGTGCGGAAATAGGCGCGCATATGACGCCCTCTGCAACACCTGTGTAACAGCTCTCTCCCACATCCTCGTCACCTGCAACACTAGGAAGGGGATATCTCGCGGTAGTCTAGCTCCACACATGAGCAGGCGTGGCATATAGACCCTTCTAGTAACTCTTTTTCCCAGTTTGGGGTATCACTGCACCACATGGTCTCATACTACAGCAAGCCCGCCATGTAGTATAGGTGGAAGTCGGGTATCCCCAACCCCGTCAGCTAAATCTAACTTCAAGACCTCAAGGTGCAGCAGTTTATCAATCTGTTGAAACAGAGAAGAATTCAGTTCACAAAACGAGTTCTGCATAACATACAGGCATCGCAGGAGTAAAACCCTTTTACAAAGTGCTATTCTACCCATTACCGACAGCGGGAGGGTGACCCAAAATTGAACAGAGGCCATCCATTGCTCTACCCATGTTCAATTCGTATTGAAGTTGAGGAGAGTGGGCTATCTGCATACCCAAGTCCTTTTCTTCCATGTCAACCCTACCTGAGACAATGCAGTCGCCTCTAATTTTGTCAGCCCCACCATAGGGTACAGTACAGTTTTCCGACAATTGACCCGGAGGCCAGATTTGCCTCCAATGTCATCCATCATCTATAAGCGGAATCGATCTTTCCGGGTCAGTAACATACACCAGGGCATCGTCTGTATACAGCGATAGGATATGTGTTCTGGTCCCCACCCTTATGCCCCACCTTTTTAAGCTTGCCCTCAATTGTATAGCTAGAGGCTCCATAGCCAACGCGAACAGCAGCAGCAACAGTGGGCAGTCCTGCTGTGTGCTCCATTCAATATAAAAGTGGTTCGATACTATCATCCCCGTTCGCACCCGTGGTGCCATATACAGCAGACGCACCCATTCCAGGAAGTTCAGTCCAATGCCCTTTTTGCGTAGCACCTCCCACAGGTAGTCCCAGGGCAAGGTATCAAATGCCTTTTCTATGTCGAGGGCCACTAATGCATGGGTTACAGACTCGCACGTCTCATGTATTACATGCAATAAACTCCGCAAATTCATATGGGTTCTCCTCCCCGGAATGAATCCGCATTGATCATCCCATACTAGATGGGTTACAACTCGCCGTAGGCAGTTTGCCAGTACTTTTGCAAGTATTTTTTCATCGACATTGAGCATAGATAGTGGTCTGTAGGAGCCAGGAGCCATGGATCCTTCTCCGGTTTCGGTATAATAACTTTCAGTGCTTCCCTCATGTGTGTTGGCAGTGAGCCTTCTCCGTGGGCTTCGCAGAATGTTTCTAGTAATCGGCGGAGAACAGTTGCAGAATATGCCCAGTAAAACTCGGTTGGTATACCATCAGGGCCTGGCGTTTTACCGTCCGCCATGGCCCCCAAAGCTTCCTGTAGCTCCTCTAGTGTTACTTCCCCCTCTAGCGCCGTAGTCTGTGCCTCAAGAAGTTAGGGAATTTGGAGCCCATCATGATACCTGCACATCTGGCAGCTGTCTTTATTCTTCGGCAAAGTGTATATGCGTTGCTGGTGATCCCGTAAAAGTAGATTCACACGTACTTGTCCCGAATACCTCTCCCCAGACGGTCCTTGAAGTGACAGGATTATTGGTTAAGGCACTTCGTGCTTAGGAGCCAGGCCAGCATGCATCCTGAGCAGTCACCCTCATGGTACAACCGCTGTCTGTAGTCCCTACGAATATAGCTATCCAGCCTATTCCAAATAGCGCCTATTCTTGTGTGCATCTCGTGACAATGTGTCTCAGAGACATCTCTGCTGTCCACTCGGTACTGAAGAGCAGCCAGCATGTCTCCTGCTTCGTAAACTCCTGCTCCAGTTTTTTCCTAATACCAAAGGATTTACCAATGCTCTCAGCCCTAATAACGACTTTTAGGGCCTCCCATTCTATGCCACGTGTCCGGGTTATGGATCAGTTCACGCTAAAATATCCATCTAGTGCCGCCCTTATATTCATGGTCCCCGAGTAGCACAGGCCGCATTCTCCACAGAGGGATCATGGTCACACATTCTAATAACAAGGGGGCACGATCTGATAGAAATCTCACCTGATAGGCAACACGACGAACATCCAGTGTTCCGACGTTTGCCGGCAAAAATCTGTCTAGTCTGCTATGTGCCCCATGTGTGGGTGTGTAGCAGGAATATACTGTGGAGGTGGGGTTTAGTTCCCTCCATATATCTACGAAGTGCAGGCTACTCATGACCTCGAAGTTTGGCTGTGATATGTGAATCAGTGCCCAGTTTTGGTGGGCTCCTATCTAAAGTGCCATCCAGAACACAATTAAAGTCTCCTGCCCAGATGACGGGCTTTCCCATGTAGGGTACTAATTCCTATTGCAGTGTTTTAAAGAACTTTGCATCATCCAAGTTGGGGGCGCTTATATTCAGGATGCAGAGTTCGTGCCCATCCTATTCTCCTTGTAAGAATTTATAGCGGCCTTGTACGTCTGCTGCTAGGCTTTTGAAGTGGAAAGGCACCCCAGGGGCAACCCAGACAGAGACCCCTAGCATAGGAGGAACATGTCTCTGAGTACAACTGTCCCTGCCACTTTTTCTGTAGCTTTTGTGCTTCCCTATTCATCAAGTGTGTCTCCTGGAGGAAAGCAATTTGGCACCTATTCGTCTAAGGTAGTTGTGCACTCTATAATGCTTTACAAAAGAGTTCAGCCCCCTTACATTTCATGCAACAATTCGGATTAAGGTACTCATCCTGAGCTAAGTCTTCCACCAGTCACAGCTCCACCTCCTGACCGCCTCACCCCAGCCCACTCATGTCGCCCCAATCGTGTATTCTGGTCCAACCTGCACTCAATAATGCAACTCCATGTCTTCTCTTTCTCACAGTTATCCTCCCCGGGTAAACACCTCCCACAACTAGTATCTAGCCAATCTATGCGTGCGCCAGCTATCTACTCTAGAATCTAGAAGAGGGGGAGAGGGAGAGCGAATCACTACCCACAATCGATAGCAAGGAACCGTTCAAGATGGTGCGGTCAACGTGCATGTAATTCTTCAAGACCCCTCACACAACAATCCAAACCACGCACGCACTTCGTCCAAATATAGTTACTAATTACTGCAAAAAAAATGATAACCAACAACAAGGTACTGGGCACGACCAGATGTGGTAGAAAATAGAGAAGCGTGCCTGTTAGATCACCCCCACCGCTCGCATTGTGGCCATCCCTAGTCCCAGTCTCCCCCCAGCACCGGTAGATAGCATAATAGGAAAGAAGGTGGGGCAGAGCAGGAGAGAGGAGAGCAGAAAGTATAGGTCGATATTTCTAAGCCTGGTATGGGTCTAAATATAGTAGTCCATCATGGCGTTTTGGTAGCGTCCCTCAGCTAGCTGCAATGTCAGAGTCTGGTATCAGGCCATCCTCACTGCGCGGTGATCCAGAGAGCGACAATGCCTCCGAAGTGACTGATTTCACTAATAGTCTTGCCTCCCCACGTTCCTGCCTCTTCTGTTCCAGACTTAGGGTGCCATCCAGGCACACCTTTACCTTGTATCCTCTGCTGGTGTGGCGGCGCCTATAATTCCTCCGTGCAGTGGCCTGCGAGTCACCTGCCTTTCGGTCCCTCCCGCGACTTCCTCTGTGTGGCGTTTCCGGGAGCCCCTCACCGGTTCCCAGTTCCAACCAGTACCAGACTGCTTCAGGCATCTGGAGAAATGGAGTGGCCCACATGAGGGACCTTCAACTTGGCAGGTTATAGGAGCATGTACGAGTAGCCCAGTTCTTTCAGTTTTTGTTTGACACCTATGTAGGATTGCCTTTGGAGCTGTACCACCCTAGTGCAATCCGGAAAGGAGTGTATAGTGCGATTCTCATAATTTGGGTCTCCGAGTTTGTGCACTTCCTGTAAGATAATGTGTTGATCCCTATAGTTGAAAATCTTGGCAATAATCAATCTAGGGGGACCTCCCGGCAGTGGAGGGGGGCCAGTTCCCTGAGTGCCCATTCAACCACGGGCGTTAGGGGAGCAGTGGGCATCGTTTTTTTTATCCACTCCTCTAGAAAGGCCTCCAGGACCTTCCCTTCTGCCCCCTCCGGGAAGCCCACTATTCATGAGTTGCATCTCCTCACCCTCCCCTCTGCATCTTCAGCCTGCGCCTCCAGCTTGCGTGTCCGTCAGTAGGCATGTCAATTGCTGTTCAGGGGCCACCAAGTGTTCTGCCACCACCCTCAAATCTGCCTTCAATAAGTTAACATCTGCTGCCATCGCAGCAATTTGTGCCTGCACCGCCTGTCAGGGCACCTCGATAGCTGCCAAGATCTGTGCTCCGGTGGGCTCATCTCCCTTATCCGTGGACCCAGACAAGTCTTTCTGCAGGCTCCCTCCTGCACTCTGGGCAGTTTACTGGTCCATCCTGGTTTTCTGTGCCTTTGTTTGATCTGCCCTTGCCCATATTGTGCAAAGTTCACAACACCGGCATCCACCAATCCCACAGGGTACTAGAAGTCTTGTTTTGCCATGTCGCAGCCTGCAAAAAAGCAGTTCCGTTGCGTGCATGCCAAACAGCCAGCGCGTCCAGCCCAGTCCACTCCTGGGGCCCGGTCCCTGCCACCTCACCAGGTATCTTCCTGTTCAAGTGTCCAGCACAATGCTCAAGGCCCATCTCCTGGTGTCAGGGCCATCAGGTGGGGGGGAATAGAGGCAACCACGTCCAATGCAACTGGCCTGATTACAGAGCCTTGGCTTCCTCCAGTGCTCCTCGGCCCCCTCCCCTAGCTCTGCACGATATCTCACCATACTCAGGTATACTCCATGGGCCAAAATGCCAAATGCTGCCACAACTGCACCGTTCTCAGCACCACTGTCTCTCCGCTGAGCACCCCTCCCCTTGTAGCCAGGCCTTGCAGCCAAGCCCTTATAACAACCTAACCCCAAGCCACACATGGCCTTTGGCCGTGCACACCGCATTTCGGCCACAGGACCTGTCTGTCAGTGGATGTGTGAGTGGGTGCATAAGTGGGTCTGAAAGTGGGTGTGTGAGTCTATGAGTGGATTAGTGTATGAATGAGTCTGTGGTTTTTCTTTCAAATTTTTCCATGAATATTTTGCAAATAATTCACTGAAATTCACAAATATTCACACATTTTCACAAATATCACAATCTATGAGAAAAAATTAAATTAACCTATTATTTACCACTAAAACACACCTATATCACATCCCTGAGGTCAGGGTACCTTCACCCGGACCCCTTAAGCCATTTTTTAATTTGAATTTTCACCCCCGGTAACCGTGTCCCATGAAATAAAATGGCGGTTGCAACTTTCTAGTCAGGTTGTGGTCAGCCAATTACAACACTTCTTTTACATGATTACCTGCAGCTAGCTTTCTGCCAAATTTGATGTAATCCTGTCTAGTGTTTCGGGCTGTAGAGGTGCTGAAAGATCCTATGGGAATTAACATAGGAAATGCAATGTGTTTTTTGAGCCTCCTTTTTTCTGGTCCCTGCTTGACAGATCACCCTGAAACTTCCTGTGCGCAACAAGAATCACCGGGCCATTTTCTTTGGAAACTTTTGATAAGATTCGTCAAACAGTGGCAAGTCAAAAAACCTTTTTCTATGGAAAGGGAAACATGTTCCTAACTATAACTACCTACTGGCGAACGCCAGTAGATAATTCACACACACATATATATATATATATATATTTTTTTATTTTTATTTTTTTTTCTATTTAAGGTTTCTTTACATCTCTAGAATGGCTCTACTGTCTCAAGGCATCCACTTTTACATGAGTGTGTACAAACCCAATATCTTAGTGGAAAAAAGATGGCTACCAGGCTAGTGGTTTAAATGAAAACATAGAAGTGCAGGTACTCACTCTTTAGAGTACCTGTTTGCTCCTAAGAAGCACTAGTACGCTGGTACTCTCTCATTGCTGAGAAGTGCAGGTACTCAGTACAGGACAGTACCTACCCATTTAAAGTACTGGGATATTGCAAATAACGTGCTGGACAAGAAGACGTAAGATGAAGTAACACATTGGAAGGACAGTGGTCATGGATGTGCACAACAGTGGGGACCTGGACATGGGTCGCTGTGTAGCCCAAGTTACAAAAATCAAGAATCTAAGCTTGCAAACTACCCCTGGCGTTCTTTCGATCTTCCCATCTAAAAGCAGAGTAATCTTATCAGGTCCTTCTTCCTCCAACTCAAGGTCCTGCACACGATTCTGCCAAGACTTTCATTTAATCTCTGTATTAGGCATTCACCCGGGATTTCATTTTCACTACAGAGATGATCAATGTCTGTCCCATTAGCTTTGAATCTAGCATTAAGTTTCCAAATTCTGCGCCAGAACTTCTATGCAGCCCTCTTAAGTCAACCCACCTTCTCGCCTCTTGGTGGCTTTACACTGCCCCCCTGAATCTTCCAGAGCACAGGCTAAAGTGTTGGGCATTGTGACATATATACTTATAGAACGGCAAAGCAATTTCTAACTTACAAGTCAAGTTGAGCTATTTTACCACACACTTGCGAATTAGCCTCTTTCCGCGAAACAAGCACTGTCCATTCTTTCTAGCTCCAAGAGTGGAGCGTCCCTCCTTCTGTGAACAGTATCTCTGGTCTGGACAGCTTGATCTTGACTTTACCACCGAATACCACCTTTATTTTCGTTTAAAAAGTTAGCCTCGCTTTTTGGTTTTTCGTGTCCCGGGTCTCAAGCTCTTGGTGGTAAGAAACCATCTGGTGCAACACGTGCTTTATCAAAGCTCCACATTCTGTGAGGGGCTTGGGTGGATTCCCAGGATGCTCTCTGGTGTTCTCCAGAGCTCTTGCAGTGGCCTTTGTCCCTTCTCTGCACCACAAATAAACGTGCCGTCTTCTGGCTGCCAACTCTAAAGCAAACGAAGCTGCAATGGCTCTGGGCCCCACCTCTCACCACAATGGTGGAGTCCCCCCAGAGTGTTCTCTCTCCTCATGCAACTATTTCTAAGGTCCTGTTAGACAACTGCCTCAGCGCTTTACTAAAAATGCACTAATGCCGTGTATTCACTAGAAATAAAATGCAAAACCATTTCAAACATGATATGCTACGTCACAGTTAAACATAACTCCAGAGCAAAATCACATCAATTGGGTGTGCGGGCACATATGAGGACCATGTATTTCCGGTAGGGGCTCTGATCCCACCGGGTGTGTAATTTTACCTCTGCTGCCTTTGTGCATAAACCTGTGTCCCTGCCAAGTCTATCAGTTTATTAAATGTTTTTGCCCCCCCCCGCTCCTGATTTGCACAGTGTGTGCGAGTCCTCTGGGGGGGGGGGGCTTTTGATGGGATGTACTGCCTCTTGTCCAATCCTTGTAGCCTTTACCGACAAGATGGTACAAGATGCACCCCCCCACCCCGACTCGACAAGTTTAGATTGTCAAGCCCCCTCTCCTACAACTGTGGTTAAACCATAGAACATTTTTGGATACTGGTCACTGGACTGTCTCCAGGATATTCTTATCCGTCAGGCAGGTGGCCTCGAGAATGGATCGAAGTACTTCAGATGAGGCATATCAAATGAGGCTTAATTAATATGTACAGAGGTATTATAATCTTCCATTCTGCTGCAAACACCACTCTCTATAAATGTTTGTGTTCTTGTCACAACCTTATGGACACGCCTCCTACACTGTGGGACTCCCGAGGATTTCCCCCTGCATAAATACACATTTGACCCTTAGTTGCACAAATGCCACATATCCTCGAAACGAGTACCCCTCCTGAAACAAGCCACTTCTTTGCTAAACTCAATGTGCAGCTTTGAGTTATGTAGGATCTCAATTACCTTCAGTTTCACCTACAGGGTTTTCAGCATGGACATTTACTCCAAACACCCCCATTTAATGTGTGACCCATTCTGACTTTTAAGCAGTGGCAGCTTGGGGAGGGAAAAGGGGCGGCGTGGCGCGTGGATGGGAGTTGTGGGGAGGAACATGACATAACAACAATAAATATATAATGGGAAAAAAATCTTACCTTATTGCTCCAGGCCTTGCCACTCCCATCAGCTCCTAGACTGGACTGCATCCAATCCTAACACTGCTTTCATACTGCTGGCAGCATAAAAGCATAAAAGCAGCATTAGGAGTGGACTGAGCGCCCAGCCAGGGCACTCAGTGGCAGAGTGGAAGTCTCTGCCTGCTGTCTCCAACCCAGCATTGCAGTGCCTGGGTTGCTGGTTTGGAGAGAGCCCAGTGCGTATGTGTGGTTGGCAGGCCTGAGACGGCTGGCCAAACATACATGCGCACTGAGGGGGAGTGCCCCCCTTGTCCCTGTCACAGCCCCATGGCATGCCCCTTTCACTATAAAGCGATAATAAACGTTGTTTATTATCTTTTTATAGTGAAAGGTTTGTAGCTGCTGGCGGGAGGGTGACGCTCCTCCACCAAAGTGGAGAAGCTCCTCCACCAAAGCGGAGAAGCCCCCCCCCCCCTGCTTTTAAGTCTATTGGAATTTGCATGCGGGATCTTGTAGGTTCATGGCGGCCTCAATGAAGCATCCCCTAAGTCCCCCGTGGTTTATGCTGCCTGCATTCCATTCATGATCCATACAGTATTCCATAATGGCAGACACCAATCTTTGAGCAGTAAATTAAAAACAATAATAAAACAGGCATTAACTTACATTAAAAAGAAAGAAGCAGCCGATATCAAATTGCAGCCACTGTGCCCTCGGAAATAAACACGGGCAAAGAAAATAATAAAACAGGAACAGGAGGGGGCGCCATGTTGAAGTGGTGGGAGGGACTGGACCAATTCATAGCAATCGAGTCGCAGAGCAATGATCACTAGGGAGGAGTGGGTGAGCAACTAGGGAGCACCGGAGGATCACTTGGAGAAAAAAAAGTTACGTTCAGTGAGACGGGCAGGAGGAGAAGAAGCAACGGGTGAGCTGTGGTGGGGAGGACAACAAGCAGAGCACAGGGGCTTGGATGTGTGAGTGGAAGCAGCATCCAAGGGTGATAGCAAGAAAACACAAGCACTGCCATAGCATGCTGACAGGAAAAATGTACTCTCGGATATGAACCAATGAAGGACATAAGTAATCCAATCAAAAGGATGGTAAAGAAGCTATGCTAGAGGAAACGGACCAACAGAGGCAGAGGAAAGAAAGCCATTCAAAATGAAGAACGCAAATGAGATTGCCTGGAAAATCAATCAATGATAAGGAATGCGTTTCCCAAAAAAGAGCACTTTCGTTACCAGTAGTGTGCATAATAGGTCTTTTGACATCTAAAGCGGCACGACCTAGAAAGACCATTAGAAAACTTTTCATGGTGTAGTGGCTAATCTTGGAAATGATAAACTTGGGTTCTTGATGCTTCATCTCACTGTGTCTCACCCACTGACCTGGACCTGTGAGCTGCTAAATTAACATAGTGTTACCACAGCGTCAAAAGAATCTGTCAGAAAGTGCAGCACATGGTAGCCACGACTGCACCTGGGAGTGGGTGTAAAGTAACAAAATGACTAGCCAAAGGACTTTACCTTTAAAAAAAAAAAAAATTAACAAGCTGGTATTATGCCATTTAATTTTGAGGGTGAGGGGAGTTGGGAAAGGGCATTGTGCATGACCACCCATCAAGGAACCGTATTTATCAGTAGGGAAGTGCGCACAACCTCCTCCAGAGAAATCTTAAAGGAAATTTTGCAAGGGATGCAATCTCTGTGGACGTGCAATGGCAGCACTACCTTTCACCATAAATCTATATCTCATGTGTAACCAGTGTCAGATGACACATCTCCAAACTCCTGTCTGTGCTTAGAAATTCTGCGAGAAGAGGCTACCCCTTTAAGGCCGAGCCCCCCACCTCTCCATTTTACTTTGCTGTCCTTGCACATTTTCCGACGGAAGACTTATGATTTATAGCTCCTCTAATGCTCCATCCTTAAATCACTCTCCTGATTGAATTTCTAAGTGGGCAGGTACCAGCTCTCCACACGGCCAATAACACTCCCTTGCTCGGCACTATTTCATGCAGACCGGGTGGCAGGTGCTGCAGCAGAAACCATCACTTACTCCTGAGCACAGCCCGCATTTGCATAGGATTTAAAATGATGAAAACCTACAGTGGGGAGAACCACCACAAAGATTCTGGCACAGTGGGACGTGACCACAAGTGTGCACGCCTTGCATCCATCTTGGTATAGAGGCCTCGTGGGAATACAAGTGAAAGGGGGCAGAAGACCAGTTGTGTAACAAAAGGGCCCTGCATGTCCCGTAGTGGAGGGGTGGGAGGGGGGTGGATGGGATCCTGGCCCCCCTTAGCCACCTGGCATTTTGCCCATAAAATCTGTCTGGGTGTTAAAGGCCCCCTCCACATACTTCACAGAAGAAACCCTTAAGGTTTCATTTTGCCCACGCTGGAGACCTCAACGTAAGAACCTGTGAAAGACTACTAAATCCAACAGTTTGGCAATCATGTGTAAAGCAGCATGGCTCTTCAACGAGGGCAATCTTTAGTGGGTCTGATCTAAATATCTTCAGACAAAATATCATGTCCTATGCACTGTTCGCCAAATATATTGCCCCCCTTGGGGTTAATACTGGTAAACGTAACAACACCTGAGCAATGTTTTTTGCAAACAATATTTAGGCCACAATATTTATGTCAGTTGATATTTTTGTTATTGAAACTCTGACACTCAACCCAACTAGTGATGTCCCATTAGGTTCCGGGAGGACTAAAGCTGGCCCCTTGGACATTGGGCACAGCCAAGGTACGATGAGACAAAAAGCGTTTTCATGGATGGCCCAATAAAGCTGTCACCTTGTTTGCGGTATCTCGGTAGATCGTTGTCCAGCTGTTCCATCTTCTTCTAAGCACCACGCACTCATTTGGTGGCTCTGTCTTACTTTGGGTATGGCGATAGTCTGCAATTCTCTCACGACAAAAGCTTGTGCATATGGCCAAGTATCTCCAATATCCTTTGGACGAATTAATCCCTAGATTCTCCTATCCAAACACACTCATGTCATGGACAAAAAATAAGTTATTTCTTTGGGTCAGGGGTCATACAACCCCCGGCTGTATTTATTCACTTATATACACAAAGACACATTTTACTTTATGCACAGTAACCCAGAATTGTAAATTTTTCGTTTACAGGGATTAATATCGAGCCTTAATACATGCTATGTTCCTAACCATAGCTAAACATTGTTTCAGTGCATCCGGCAAAATATTTTTTGCGAGTGAGATCGTGACTGGACAAGGAAGGAGATCCCTCCTTAGGGGAGGACCCCACCCACCGACCTCCCCTACCAGGATACTCCTTTCAAGGGGCATGTCTGCCCGTGAGGATACCTCCATCGGGCACCCCCTACACTCATCATTTACCCCCTAAGGGCCTGTGCTAGCTTGTGCCCAGTGTGCATGCCTGGGTGGTTGACAGGTAAGGACCACGTGCCTATACTGTGGCCAACCCTCTGCGCCCTCGCCACTTCCTTTTGACTTGCTGCCAGCAATCATTGGAGGGTCCAGTGATGCTGTTGTTGATTTTGGTATAAAAGGATGCCTTGCATGGACCCAAATAATCCCAGCAATCATAACCTCACCCGCCAACATACATACGACATAAAAGACATGACACGCAAGAGAGAAAAGAGGTTAGACATTGTAACAGCTTTTACTAATGACTTCTATTTACTATAGTGAAACTGCACCAAACAAAACATTGCATTCTCACCATCAACACATTATGCCACAAAAGACGACCCCCTCCAGCTCACCCCCTACCTAGCGCTGCTTGCCCTGGGGCAGATTTGTGGGAAAAAGAAAACTGAGGGAGATGCAACAGGGCTCCAGGCCTCCTGATGATGTGCGCCCTTTCCAAGGTGGCAAGCGGGAGAAAACAGACCCACTCACCGACACGTGTCACCTTTTATGGGCGGGGCTGACCCATCGTTGGGAAGAACCCCAGAAGCATTTTAGTGCCTCTGCGTGCGTGCCCCAGCCAGCCAATCACGCCATGCTCCTCGCCAAAAAGTCATGGTAACAACCCCCGTTTCGGGCATGGCTCACCGCCATATATTCCTAAAGTAGAGGGAGCCTTTGTTATATGCTGTAGTTGGTGAAGAATTGAACCCTCCACTGTGTTGTGGCCCTCGAAGCCGAAGGCAACGAATCCAGAAGATCTTCGAGAGCTAGGGAAGACGTCGCCAGCAAACGTTTAAAATCGATATATTTTGGCTTTAGATCTCTTCGTGGTCTTGTGTCGTTTAGCAGCCTGGCCATGCATGGAAAATCACCACCTTTGGGCCTCTATTCCGACTTAGACGCAGAGATGTGGCTGTCCAAGGCAGAAAAATATATGCATGAAACTGCGGCCCAACCTAACGCCTACATTAAAGCAGAAAATATTAACCAATTTTTTTTTAGAAAAAACTCCAGAAACTAGTTGTCAGCAATGACCACTCTTATTGTTTTGCCATTTTTACCGTGCGATATTACTGTATGTATTTTGTTGCACTGGAATATACCACGCATCAGTTTTAAGGTCATTTGTGAGCCTGAAGACTCCTTGTGGTTGGCACGTGACGCTCTGTTGCCCGTCCGACAATAATAAACTCCAACTCACTGGACCCCGAGCATGGATATTGGACGGTGACGCGGCTGCATCCATTATCCCTACAGGGTACATGTCGCTGTACAAAAATCAAGCTCTGGAGGCAAAAAAGCCACGACTATACAATAACGCCTGGGCCGACAGCCCATCATTACAGCAGCAGGAACTAGAACGCGGAGTAATGTTCCCCAAGCACGTCAGAAGAGATAATAACGGGGCGTACTCGAGTACCACCTACAGACGGATCATAATTACACACAAATCACCCAAGACAACGCCATCTGGGAGGCGCGCAAACTGTACGCGCGCTCTCCAAAGGGGATGTTTTCTACTTCCTCCCGTCTATTTTGCAGTCCTTTTCATACCGAGGTGACACAAATTATAAAGTGTTGAGGCAGGCGCTGGTACCGCCTTCCGCACTCCGGCACGGATACCGTAATTCTGGAACTTTCTGCAGAGCGAGCCGACGCCGAGGAGCTCGTGCGGCGGCTACAACACCACAACAGCAAACCTGTGCCTGGCACCAGCACGGAGGCCCCCTACGCGCCGCAGTTACCAACATAGTGAGCAAGTGGCCCTGGCCAATACTTCCAGGATTACTGTGTAGTGTGGACAAAATAAAACATTGACTTTCATCCTGCTGATGCAGCTGAGAAAATGTTCCCTTCCACATCTCAGTCCCTCGCTCCTGCTGGAAGGCCTCACCCACATGGCTTCAGCTTAATCTGAGACAGCAGGGTAGGTCAATACACCTGCTGCTGAAAAGATCAGGTCAACGGCAAGCATGAGGTCTGATTGGCTGTGAACTTAAGCACCATTATGTGCCCTCTACTGGCTCTAACCGATCTTTGAGGGCACCACGTCTGGAAGCCAGAAAGGTTAACCCTGCCTCTGTGACCATCTCTGGACGCACGGCGGGCAGAATAAGCAGCTAGAGCACCATGGCCGAACTGATCTAGAGGATTGTGGAGATGCTGGTAAGTACATACTGAACACCTGGACCAAGAGTGACCAGTATCGATGGACAGGCCCCATGATGTTGACTTGGTGATGGGCCTCACGCATCAAACTCTCGTTTCTTCAATGCTGAGAGTCACTAACGAACTCCTGTGACAGCATGTCACCACAGACCTCTTCAGAGTCTGAGGCCTGCTGGAAACCTCAGAACGTCCTGGAAAGTTATTCCCAAACAACAGAAAGGCACTGCAATGTTATACTAATGGACTATTGTGTATTATAAAATAACAAACGACCATGGCATCAAAATCTTCTTGTACGGCTACCTACGTCAGTTGAAGCTGTAGAAACATCATGGAGGCGAGCGAGACTAGTATGGTGATACATTCATTAGGCCTTCTGAGAGGAGAGGTGATTGCCAGCAGTATGCTCAAAATGTGGAAGCCTGCTTCGTAGAGACCTTTAACAGATGAAGATGCACTGGTTGTCATTTGAGAAGAATGAACTGCTTCTGATTGAGTTGAGGAGCTCTTTTAAATGCTTGTGACTGCATGGCCAAAGGTCACTTTCGGTAACTGCTGTTCATCTGTAAGAAATATTTCTTCCATCACTTTATTAGATCAGACGTGAAGCTGGCAGCACCCCTGCGACTGTTCTGTCCATGGAAAAGAAAAAGCTATCAAGTTATATTTTCCTCCCTCTGTGATCACTCCACCTTAGCATCACCCCTTTAATTCCTTCTCAGAATCTATTGCTCTTACTGGTATAAAAATAAAAGTGTTTGGATATGTCTGTCTTACTCCAGAGAGAAAAGCGGCTGGGGTGAGGCCCGAGTAGGTGTCTGACAATGATGCTCCCTTTGACAAATGTGTGACTACAAGGGATATCATCACCCCCGCCAGACCAGGGGCCTCTAGCCCTTAAATTTTAGGGTACCTCCATGTTTTGATTAATACTCAGGTAGGTCTTGAGTGTGTTGGATGTGAAGTAGAGCTTCTCGCTAGTAGGACAGGATAGGTTCCACCTCACATAAGCCTTGATAGGGATCTTTGGTCCTGAAGAATGCTCCTGACCAGTTATAGCTTAGCATGAGGGCAGAAACATGTTGGCCTTAACAATTGTATTGACGGATTGAGTCATTATACTAAAAAAACGTCTGTTTCTTGTGTTTATTCTTACCAACAGACACCACTATTAAAGGTGTGATCTACACTGGTTATCTGTTAGGTAATTTTAATTGATGACTGGATCCCTGTATTATCCAGAATAGCTTTATCTAAGAACTCCCTCTGGGTTTATTTAACTATGAGGTTGAGTCCGCCCAGGTGGCACTGTCTTACCTGGGTGGGGATAGGTGGTCAATGATGAAGCATGACACTATTATGTGTGTGAGACCACCTATTCCATAAGGAGGAACCCCCAACATAGGTTCCAAATTAAAGGTCTTCATGAACTATCCTGGAGGATAATAACGTGATCACAACAAAAGCGGTTGCAATCAAAAATTTGTCCTGTTTCTCGTTCCCTCCATACCTTTTGCGTTCATGGTTATGACTTTGGGTAGTATGGGGGTTAGACCTCTCATCGCTCTTTTTGTATAAGATGTCTTACTCCATCGCCAACCCTGGAATGTCTAAGTACCTCCTTCAAGTTCAAACATCCTTGTAGTCTCCAACCCTCCATCCTGATCTGCATTCGAGATGGGGTGGGAACCTGTCCGTTAGGTGCTGGGCTAATCTCAAATAAGGACCTTCGATGGACCGGTCAGGATTCTGCTTAATCACTCCCATTTCTACCTGTTTCACTGGATCTTCTGTGTGAACATTACACTTGAGTACATGCAATTGAATCATAAGACTATGATGGGCGGCCACATAGCTGTGGTAAGGGTGAGGTAACCCTCCGACCCATTAGAAATCTGCACAGGCAGTGATAATAGCTCTTTTATGCCCAGCAATGCATACAGTGTCTACAGCTCAGCACAGAGCAATGTGTGAACCTGCATAGACAAAGAGCAAGAATCAATAAAGCATTGTGTGTTATGTGGTTTATAAAGTGTGGCTCAAGATGGTGAACATTTTCTGAGATGAAGCTTTTAGAGATGGCTTGGTCAACTAATCTTATGACTTTTAGCTATACAAATCAGGGCTGGCTGATAGCTCCTGCACAGAGGTCTGGGGGTCACCTTTAGCCCGTCCTATATTCTGGCCTGGTACCCCAAGGCCAAGCTGATGGGCATCTTGTGGCCTTAAAACAGGCAGTGCTAGGATATCCCTGCTTCTCTTGGTGATGGGGTCTATGTCCTTTCAGGGGCCATAGGCAGCTTCTTAGATTTGCCACGATGTAGAAATGCGTCATGGATCTTACAACGTCACAGGATATTCGGCTAACCTGTCTAACTTTTACATCAGGAAACCACCTCCTGCACTTCGCAGATGAATACATAAATAGTGAAAAAACCTTGCTGGTGTGGCCGAGTAGGGCACCCACTGCTCCCACGTGAAACAATGATTTTTCGCTCTAAGTTATCTAGGTGGACTGATGGTGTTTCATAAAATATCCAAATAAATCAAACCCAAGATCTTGAACTTTGAGATGAACAATCTATGCCAGACTGCAGATTTCAGTTCCAGCAGAATTCTTCCCTAATTTGGTTGGAATAAGGAAGATGGGCTGGCTGACCTCTGCATCATAATGGCAAATTCTTCAGATATGCATTCAATCTATCATCATTTGAACATCTTGACCTTCTAGACGGCCGGGGTGGCAATCAGAGACCATGTTTTTTTCTTCTGTGAAAAGGGAAAATTAGATCTAACGTGGGAGAAAATTAAATAATCACTGGACCAGTGCGTGGGTAAATAATTTATCTTACAAGTTTCACCGGCGCTCTGAGAGGGATGGGGTAATGAAAATGACCTTCCCTCCTCCTCACGGCACACGCGGCCGGCAGTCCGGAGGGACACGTAATGAAAAGCTAGGGAGTTCTACAGCCTGCTTGTCAGACCCCATCTATAACCACTCCTTTGCTGTATAATATACACCTGAGCCACTGATAGCGCCCCGCCCACGACCTCCACACAAAGGGGAGTGAAGGTCAAGCTCTAGGAACAACAATGCCCAAACATGACATCCAACGGGAATTTTACAGCTGCAATCAATTAATCTCACCGATGATTAATACATTTGATGCCCCTGAAGCAGACGATGGAAGCGAGAATGCCGTGGATGTGGCAGCACGTGCTAAAGAGACTGACTCGACGTTTTATCAGAGCTGGCAAGTTTACGGCATTTCCCTGGACACCAATGGAGACATTTTGAGAATGGTCGTTTTATCCGCGTAGACAAAGCCACAAGTTCTACATTACACTTAAATTGCTTTCTTTTGTTTTGTTCAATTGATTTATTTACAAATGACTGAAAGACTGAAGAATATTATTATCTTGGAAAACAAACTATACACATTAGCTTGACACATAGTAAGCCAAAAATCACTTGACTTAAATCAGCCACACTTAATAAAACTGATAGTGATATGTTTAAGGTCTCCTGCATATGAAAAAGCAGTGGTACTTCATAATAAGCAAGAATTGACGAACCTAAAAGATCTCTCCTTTTGGCTTTGTCAGTGCAGACGTTTTGGCTTTGCTAGCGCTTTTTGCCGATGTTGTGCTACATTGGCAAAAAGAAAAATCAGCAAAACAGTGCAGTGAGGCGTATGCGGGCAAGCATCACCATGCTTGCACGTATGCCCCACAAGAGTGTGCCAGCCCAGCATAATGACGTGTACGCACGCATGCAAGCATCAACACAAATGCCCACACTTTGACATAAAAGAAAATAGCAGTTTCCTGAATATGAGTATTCAAAGGATACAAGACATCCAACAACAAGCATTTGCAATGCAATCGGTTCCCATTTGTGAGAGTTAGAGCTATTGGCATTGTAAATGACAATGTCTTTCATCCATGTGGTTTGGAGTGGAGTGGATGCTTGTGGTTTGGAGTGGAATTATGTGGGGTGGAGTGGATGTGAGTAGGGGAATTATGTGGCATAGTGTGCAGTGGAATTATGTGGATAGTAATTATGTGGTTTTGAGCGCACTGAAATTATGTAGAGTGGGAGTATGTGTCATGGAGTGTAAGAATGCAGAATGGTATTTTGGGTTGTGTAGTGGTATGTTGTGGAATTTATTTATATAGTGTGTTCTTTAATTTTGTGGCATGATGTGGTATTCTGTGGTGTGGACTGGAAACATTTTGGGCATTTTGTAGCAGTCTATCTTATACTGTGTGTAATGCAAGTTTAAAAGAATGAATTACATAATCAAAGTGCTTTTTGTCACAAGTCACTTTTCTCCACTGCACCAACCATGACTTAATTCTGTGGCTCTCAGTTAATGCACTGCAGAAGCCTGCGTGTAACCAAACAGAGGTTTAATAATGTACTATAGTGCATTTCGCAAAGAGTAACAGATTTTGAAATGTATTTTTTGCATTTAAGCTGCATGTTTTTTTATATGTAGCTACAGGACGGTGAAAAAAAAACAAAAAACAAAAAACCCTTACAATATTTTATTTTATCCATAACTTTGACCCCGTACACACGCTCACTGACCAGCCCCCACTGCAGCCAGCATCACAGTTCCATGCTGTTTTTAATGCATTTTGAACGCTGCACAGCAGTACATAATACAGCACCTTCCAATGGCTATGGCAAAGAGGGTGGCACTATCTTGCATTTTAACACTGGGATGCTGCACCTTCCCCCTTTCTGTTGATTCCTCTCTGGTGGTGGGGGAGATCCTGTTGTTACAATACCTAATCCTGTACGGGCTCTGGCGGGAGTAGGCTTCGGTGAAGGTGGCTCACAAAGTTCTCTCTGGTTCAGTGAACAAAACAGTTCAATGCTGTTACTCTTCCTTTCGCAGCTAGTCCTACGTGGGCGCGTGGTGCTTAACCACGCGCGCATCGGTCTCTTGCTCCCTGATGCTGTCTAAGCCCCGTGGGTTACCTTCTGGTGCTTGAGGTGGTCAGAGCCGTGTGGCAGACATGGGTTGACACTTCTGTCATAGAGAACTGCAGCAGAGACCTCACTCAGGGTAAAGTTTGTGTGACAGCCACTGGAGGATTGATGCACAAACTGAGCATGCTAGGCACTAAAATATTTGTGGATTAGTGGCAAAATGCATTTTCCTGCACTAGATAAAAATATCCATGGACCATCTCTTATATTGTACATTTATTAATTGAGTCATGTTTCAAGTGGCAGGCTTTTACATAACAACCTAATGCATTCTGGGAGTTGTTGACTGGCTTGCTTTTTCATACGTGATGATGAATAAAGATGAATTTTAATCGGTAACTTGGAATTTTTGTCATTTCATTACACTTTGGAGTATGCTCTCCTGTAATTGTATCATTACATTCTGGGAGTTGTAGTTCAATTGACCCATTGGACTAAAGTGTCAAGTTTTAAGGCTTCGCTATATTCCCACGCTGTGGGACTATAGTGTCCCTAAGCGGTTTGTCTTTTTCTGAGCACTAGACAGAACTGAGCAGGAGAGATCTCCTGCCGAGTAGAATCCCCTCTCCCTGGTCTTTGTTTCTGGATGTTAAGTAAAAGAACAAATTACAAATATCTCCGTATACATGGAAAAGTCTTGCTAAACAAATGTAGCACATTGTAAAAAGAAACGCTTAGAAAGTTTTGCACACAAGGTTTAGCAAAGCATACGAAAAACAGAAACTTCTGAAGACACGGGCACTCTGCAACAAGAAAAAGAGGGCGCAAACACAAAGGGAAATATACTAGAGAGGAAAAAAGTGATAGGTCTCTACTCCAGGGCAAGACATGAGAAAGAGGGACATATTACACAAAGTAATCACATGGAAACAAGCTTTGGAAAACAACGCTTTCATTTAATTAACACGTCTACAACGGTGGGCGGGCTGAAAGCCCACAGACTGAACACAGCACCCATCGAAGAGAAAGTGCATGAGCAGCCTAGGTGAGACCTAAAAAGGAACATGTGCTATGCTCCACTTGAGTGTCAAAAACAAGAAAATGGAAGGAAAGCCTTCAATTAAGGTGCATGACAATGAGACTAACAAGAGAGTCAACTAATGGTAAGCAATGGAGTAACCCAAAGTCCACTGTACAAACTAGAACTGGTAATGTCCACAACACGTCTCCCACAACATGTAGCTAAAAGGTGTCATTGAGCGAGACTTAAAAATATAACCACAGAGTGTGTGTGTGGTCGCCAATGAGTAGTTATAGCTAGGACTATAAGTTTGGTGTTATTTAACAAATCTTCACAAAACGTTCCCCCAAAATGTTCCTCCACTACAGCTACTCACTGGAGTGGAATGGGTAACCAGTCAAGAACTGGCCAGTCCCAAAATGCAATTTACCAAAGGGATTTAGAACATGACTACAGCCCGAACTGCTGAACGGAGTTAAACCAAATTTGGCCGAAAACTAAATCTTGGTCCAGAAAGACTGCTTTTTTGTAATCTGGTGTAAATCCATTCAGTAGTTGTAGTTATTTAAGGACAATGAAATATAGATATATAGGGACGACAAGGGTCCAATGATCCACTTGCACTTCAACCAGGAAGTGTTTGCAGCCATCTTGAGACTCGGACTCAGCCAAGACCCAAGAAAAAAACATTAAAAAAAGACAAGTTGGCAGATTAGAAATACCCTGACCCCCTAGGCCTGGGGTTCCACAGGGACCCCGCCAGGGAGCAAAACATTAAAAAAAAAATGTTTTAGAGTGAATTTGCATATCCTCTGTGGTAAAATAAAAGAAAATAAAACAAGCGGGGACTCCCGCGCTTGTTTGGTATATGCCCCATGGGTGCATCTGGTCCCAGGGGGTGGATTGATAATTAAAATGGAGGGAGGGGAGCGTGTGTGGGCCCCACTCTCTAGGCCAATTTGGGTCCCGGGGACCCCATTCCCTAGGGCCTGACTCATTAGAAGTATGGGGAAGGCCTTGCAGCCACCCTACTCGGCATCCACCCCGGCACCTGGCCGAACACAAATAGAGGACCCCTCTGGGATGTAACTGTTTCCCTGCCCACACTAGTGCAGACAGGGGAACCTCTGTTTGCTCTCGCTTGGCTTGGCCGAGCAAAAGCAAACAGTAACTCAGCTCCCAGCAAGCAGTAGAAGGGAAAATGCTGGGCAGGGAAATTGATGAAAAAATTGCTCTTGCATGCAGGGAGCAGCATTTTTTGCTCCCGCCATACCCTGCATATATTACATCAGTCATGACATCTTCTAGGACATCAATGATAATATCACTGCAACATTTGCAGTAAAATTATTGTTGAGAAAACTGCCTGGAGGGGGCCCGAGTTATAGTTACTTGAGATAACTAACTACAACTGCTGAATTTGTATGGTTTTGTGCGCATAAATTGTGAACATAACTATGACATTCCTGTAACGTTTGTTATATATATATCACCACTCTTTTCACTGATTCCCAGGCACTTATGGAGGCGAGCTCCCGGCATGGTAGCAAACTTTTATTTCATCCAGCATCCAATGTCTCCTCTAAACATTCATAACAACATGCAAAGAAACTGTGGCTTCAATCTACACAAGGTACTAAAAAGGTTCCTGCAAAGCGCGTTTCGGAGCCCACGCTCCTTGTTCACGGGTTAGGTTACACTTTAAATTTTCCAAATACATAACACATGTGATACTAAAGTGCTACATAAACTTGGAAAACCGACATTCAAACAGTGTTTTAAATGTCAGAAACATGTCAGCCATTTTTTAACATTGCAACTGACTCAAGCATACATTGTTTACTGATTTCATCATCTTATTTAGCCTTTTAAGTAAAACATATCTTTCACTCTTCTGTAGCACTTTAGTATCACGTGTTATTTATTTGGAAAAGAAAAGTGTAACCTAACGTGATCAAAGAGCGTGGGCTGTAATTTTTGCTGCAGGAAAGTAATAAATACGTTGGGTCGATTGGAGCCATGGTTAATTTCTTTGAGCGTTGTAATAAACCTTTAGAGTAGGTGACGGATGCTGGATATAAAATATATATACACACTGAAAAAAACAAAGGTTACAGGGACATTATAGTTAGGTTCTGAATTTTACTCCTACAAAACCATAGAAATTCAGCAGTTATAGTTAGAGTTCTTTTAAGTAACTATAACTTGTGCCCCTGCTATGCAGTTTTCTTATCAATAATTTTATTGCAAATGTTGCAGTGATAATGTCAAATATGCCATACAAGATCTCATCAATTATATAATATGTGGAGTAATTAGCTGTGCATGGCGAAGGCATAAGTTATAGTTACCTTACGGCGTGAGTTATAGTTACATAAAAGAACTATAACTATAAATGTTGAATTTCTATGGTTTTGTATGAGTAAATTCAGAACTTAATTATAATGTCCATGTAACCTTTGTTTTTTTCAGTGAATTTCAATGATTTTTTTTACATAAAGCAATTTTAATTACAATAAGTTATCCCAACCTCTGCTAACACGGCCCGCAGCTGTGCACAGCAGGATTGGCCGCAAGGCCTGGCCTGCAGCCAAGCCTTGCAGCCAAGCCCCTATTGTAGGAAAGTACCATCTTGCCTGGCATGTTACCTCCATATTTCATTGTATGTATGTTGTTTTAGTCCATGTGTCACTGGGACCATGCCAGGCAGGGCCCCAGTGCTCATACTTATGTGCCCTGTATGTGTTCCCTGTGTGATGCCTAACTGTCTCACTGAGGCTCTGCTAACCAGAACCTCAGCGGTTATGCTCTCTCTGCTTTCCAAATTTGTCACTAACAGGCTAGTGACTAAATGTACCAATTCACATTGGCATACTGGTACACCCATATAATTCCCTTGTATATGGTACTGAGGTACCCAGGGTATTGGGGTTCCAGGATATCCCTATGGGCTGCAGCATTTCTTTTGTCACCGATAGGGAGCTCTGACAATTCTTACACAGGCCTGCCACAGCAGCCTGCGTGAAATAGTGTCCACGTTATTTCACAGCCATTTACCACTGCACATAAGTAACGTATAAGTCACCTATATGTCTAACCTTCACTTAGTGAAGGTTGGGTGCAAAGTTACTTAGTGTGTGGGCACCCTGGCACTAGCAAGGGTGCCCCCACATCATTCAGGGCAAATTCCCCGGACTTTGTGAGTGCGGGGACACCATTACACGTGTGCACTATACATAGGTCACTACCTATGTATAGCGTCACAATGGTAACTCCGAACATGGCCATCTAACATGTCTAAGATCATGGAATTGTCACCCCAATACCATTCTGGTATTGGTGTGACAATTCCATGATCCCCCGGGTCTCTAGCACAGAACCCGGGTACTGCCAAACTGCCTTTCCGGGGTCTCCACTGCAGCTGCTGCTGCTTCCAACCTCTCAGACAGGTTTCTGCCCTCCTGGGGTCCAGGCAGCCCTGGCCCAGGAAGGCAGAACAAAGGATTTCCCTTTGGAAATAGGTGTGAAGGGCTGGGGAGGAGTAGCCTCCCCCAGCCTCTGGAAATGCTTTGATGGGCACAGATGGTGCCCATTTCTGCATAAGCCAGTCTACACCGGTTCAGGGATCCCCCAGCCCTGCTCTGGTGCGAAACTGGACAAAGGAAAGGGGAGTGACCACTCCCCTGACCAGTACCTCCCAGGGGAGGTGCCCAGAGCTCCCACAGTGTGTCCCAGACCTCTGCCATCTTGGAAACAGAGGTGTTGGGGGCACACTGGACTGCTCTGAGTGGCCAGTGCCAGCAGGTGATGTCAGAGGCTCCTTCTGATAGGCTCTTGCCTCTCTTGGTAGCCAATCCTCCTTTCTTGGTAGCCAAACCTCCTTTTCTGGCTATTTAGGGTCTCTGCTTTGGGGAATTCTTCAGATAACGAATGCAAGAGCTCACCGGAGTTCCTCTGCATCTCCCTCTTCACCTTCTACCAAAGGATCGACCGCTGACTGCTCCAGGACGCTTGCAAAACCCCAACAAAGTAGCAAGGCGACTACCAGCAACATTGTAGCGCCTAATCCTTCTGGCTTTCTCGACTGTTTCCAGGTGGTGCATGCTCTGCCCTGCCTTCACCCTGCACCAGAAGCTCCGAAGAAATCTCCTGTGGGTCGACGGAATCTTCCCCCTACTAACGCAGGAACCAAAAGACTGCATCACTGGTCCTCTGGGTCCCCTCTCATCCTGACGAGCGTGGTCCCTGGAACACAGCAACTCTGTCCAAGTGACTCCCACAGTCCAGTGACTCCTCAGTCCAAGTTTGGTGGAGGTAAGTCCTTGCCTCCCCACGCTAGACTGCAAAGCTGTGTACCGCGTGATTTGCAGCTGCTCCGGCTCCTGTGCACTCTTCCAGGATTTCCTTCGTGCACAGCCTAGCCTTGGTCCCCAGCACTCCGTCCTGCAGTGCACAACCTTCTGAATTGTCCTCTGACGTCGTGGGACCCCTTTTGTAACTTCACGTGGACTCCGGTTCACTCTTCTTCTAAGTGCCTGTTGGGGTACTTCTGTGGGTGCTGCCTACTTCCGTGAGGGCTCTCTGAGGTGCTGAGCGCTCCCTCTGTCTCTTCCTCCAAAAGGCGACATCCTGGTCCTTCCTGGTCCTCAGCAGCACCCAAAACCTCTACCACAACCCTTGCAGCTAGCAAGGCTTGTTTGCGGTATTTATGCGTGGGAACACCTCTGCAAGCTTCATCGCGACGTGGGACATCCGTCTTCCAAAGGAGAAGTTCCTAGTCCTTTTCTTTCTTGCAGAACTCCAAGCTTCTTCCAACCGGAGGCAGCTTCCTTGCACCTTCATCCGGACACTGTCGCGACTATTGGACTTGGTCCCCTTGTCTTACAGGTACTCAGGTCCGGAAATCCATTGTCAGTGCACTGCTGGTGTTTGTTCTTCCTGCAGAATTCCCCTATCACGACTATTGTGCTCTCTGGGGGTAGTAGGTGCACTTTACTCCTACTTTTCAGGGTCTTGGGGTGGGGTATTTTTCTAACCCTCACTGTTTTCTTACAGTCCCAGTGACCCTCTACAAGCTCACATAGGTCTGGGGTCCATTCGTGGTTCGCATTCCACTTTTGGAGTATATGGTTTGTGTTGCCCCAATACCTATGCTTGCCTATTGCAACCTATTGTAATTCTACACTGTTTGCATTACTTTTCTTGCTCACCTAACTTTGGTTTGTGTACATATAACTTGTGTATATTACTTACCTTCTTACTGAGGGTACTAACTGAGATACTTTTGGCATATTGTCATAAAAATAAAGTACCTTTATTTTTAGTAACTCTGTGTATTGTGTTTTCTTATATTGTGCATATGATATAAGTGGTATAGTAGGAGCTTTGCATGTCTCCTAGTTCAGCCTAAGCTGCTTTGCCATAGCTAAGCTGCTAGAAACACCTCTTCGACACTAATAAGGGATAACTGGACCTGGCACAAGGTATAAGTACCTTTGGTTCCCACTACAAGCCAGGCCAGCCTCCTACACCTATAACCACCCAACCCCACGCCACGCATGTCCTTTGGGTCTGGACATGGAAGGTTGGCCACAGGGCCTGTCTCTGTCAGTGGGTGCGTGAGTGTTTGAGTGGGTCTGAAAGTGGGTGTGTGAGTCTGAGTGGGTATGAGGGGGTGCATGAGTGCCTGAGTGGATGTGTGAGTGGACTCATGAGTCTCTGAAAGCATGTCTGAGTGAATGAATTAGTGTATGAATGAGTGTGTTTTTTCTTTCAAATTTTTCCCATATTCGCGAATAATTTTTGTGAGTATCGCACATGGCAACACAAAATTATTTTAAACCCATAATTTCCACGCCGGGGACCGTGTCCCATGAAATAAAATGGCAGCCCCAACTTTGTATTCAGGTTGCAGGCAGCCAATTGCAACGAAAATGTGTGCTTTTTTCAAGCTGGGCAAACGGTGGAAGAGCTGACATGTTCAATCAATATCAGTTAAGCTTTTATTGTCTTAGGCTGTCAAAATGCAGAAGGTCTGAAGTCAAAAACAAAAAAATCAACACCGTTGATAAACACCGTTTTACAGCCTATTATTTCAACTGGAAAATACAGACTGATGAAAACAAAGTCAGGTACCGTGCTGTTGTCATCTCTTCTCCCACCTCCTTTTAGGACTGTTACTATGAGAAGGAGCCGGCTGCAGCATCAGCACCGAGACGAAAGCAACATTCCCACCAAAGGGTAAACATCATGTAAATGGTAAAATACTTAGGTACAGAGTCCAAGTAGGCACTTTCTGGACAGCTCAGAGAATTTGTAGAAATGGTGCTATTTCGGAGGGAGTAAAGTAGTTGGATGCTGCTAAAAATCCCTGCAGCCGACTGACTGAAGCGCTCTTTACGCTCTCTTCATCCATTTCCTTCTCCTCATGATTTCATACTCCAATATGTTATCGTGGCCATATTTTCAGCAGTGTGACAGTCTCCAGAGACTTTAAAGAACAGATTGCTAGAAGACAATTTATGAACACAATCAGTTTTCTTCATGGCCTTTTACACGAGTCGTTTTTGTTGCTACCGGCTGGTTCTGGTGTTTGAAAGGCGTGCCACCGGCACCATACAGATGTGCTAATGTCCCTTCTAAGGGCTCACTCGGTGGGGACTTGCCTCATTCCTACAGCACGCTGCAGCCTCTTGGAAAGAGTGCACAAAACTATAGCTCAAAGTGAACAGAGCCTGGTTTTCGTGAAGCTCTGGTCAGACCTTTGTTAGATTGTAATAATTTCTAATTCATCTACTTGCCAGAATTGTGAAACTGTCATTTACAACACTCACATTGATTTACACAGAGCTGTGCATCGCTTGAAATGCCTTCAAGAAACAAGTATCAATAATAATAAATATATATGTGTTTTCATAGAGTTAACTTTCAGTCTTTCCAATTCACAGAAAACCAAGAAGCAGGAGTAACATTACCCAACTCCGTTCAACTTAAACCATAAAGAATGAAAGGTGCAGTGGACATGCCAAGGGTTGAACAGGTTCGGTGCATGAGTGCACTAGTGCACAGATAAGAACTGCCAGCTGCACAAGGGTCTCAACAGCACTTGCTTTAACCCACTCGGGAATCCTGTCACAACTACCTATCATGTGCTGCTATTTGTGTTGATTCTTTGTGTTAATATCAGCCTCTAAATACAAATACAATTATATCAAGGAACTTATTCCAATGCTTTTTGGAAGATTACATTTTTCTCTGATTTCTTTAACGGGTGAAAACCCTCAGTACTCTCCCAATAAAACGTTTTTGTGCCCTTTTGTGAGGATAAGCTTGTGAGGTATAGCCTTTCACTATGTAATTTCCCAGGAGAGTAACCTCTTTAATATTTGATTTAACTAAAATAATTATATAAATATACAAATATATAAATATACAAATATATATATATATATATATATATATATATATATATATATATATATATATATATACACACACACACACACACATATTTAGGAACTTTCAGCTCACCATGTACATTCATTTATATTTCTGTTATGCCCACTACAGCATAGGGCAGTGGGTCAGCACACTTACAGCTGTTGGCTAACATCACTGCGAGTGACAACGTTCTGAAGAACAGGCACTTCCATACAAAGTAGTCCCTTCAGTGAAATAACTATCATGGCAATATTTGCTTTTTGAGACCCCAAAAATCTTTCTGTTCTGCAAAAACCATTGCGCTCTGATGCATCACGTTGGAAATCAAGTCTCCCCTTTTTAGTGTATTTGGTAAAAGAAAGACTATTGTTAATTGTAAGGGCAAAATATTTCACCATTTGAGAGTGTAAGAATACTGACTCAGACCGGCAGGTGGACATAAATCTGACCAATAGTTTCACCGGATAATATTGAAATGGTAAGCCAAACTGGTTCCTTCTGGCATTATGTACACTGCACATTCCCAAACATCACAAGAGAGCGATTCAAAACCTCGGGGGCAGAGAATTTGTGGGTCCAACCACAACTGCCGCTAGTAAGATGTGGACTTAGATAAATGTTTTATTATAGATTCAGACATGATCACATGTTCTTCTGTTTACCAGTGATTTTGGAACTGCCTTCCAGAGCTAGAGCCCTACATTGCCAATACCCGACTCCAAAACACCCCTTATTTACTAAGGTGAACTTGATCTTAATGTCTTTGAGACCTTGTACCAGAACCTACATAATAGTGAAAGGGGTAGCTTTTTTTTAATAAGTGTTGTTAATTCACTCCTAAAAGTAAGATCGATTTGGCCTAATCCCTGAGAGGAATAGAACAGCACTGTTCTAATATATACTTGAAAATTCACATAGAGGCAGTACAGCAAGCAAATCCTTTCTAATCCAGGTCTTGTGAGGTGCCTGACATCATGTGTTTCTCCTCATTAAAACAGTTTTTTTTTTTTTTTTTAAACAAAAAATGAAATAATTGCAACGATCCACCAAAAGATATATACTGCCAGGTTGCACTTTTGGAGCACATTTTTGACAGAAAATAGTGCTGAAGAACAATATTTTTTGCAGCCAACAAACACATTCCAATCCTCTTCTCGAAGTACTGGAGCTGTCTGTTCCACATTCATGTCAAAGAAATTCCATCTGATGCCAGTATTTCTCAGTCTGCTTTAAGGGCATCTTCAGATGTGCTTTGGGCGCAGCGCTCGCGATCCAATCATGCGGCGCGAGCCCTTGGCTGCTAATGGCAAGCTGCGGGTGCACTGCATCATTCATTCCCAGAACTAGTACGATGACCTTTTTAGAAAAGAGAGACTGCCTTCAAATGCCACCCTGGAGGAGGCGCTGCAGAGAACTTCAAGAGAGCTTCAGAAGGGAAGCAGTGGGAAAAAGTCTGAATCACCAATATCAGAAGCAAACGCGCCTCAACTGAGAATATACTCAGGCCTCCATCTATTTTTTTTTCTATATTGTACATCAATAACATTTATCAAGCGACAGAAGGCAAATATAATCATTTACTATAATAACTGCACCTTAGAGACTTATTAATTATAATCAGGAAGATGGGTGAAAATTGTGATCATTTAGGTAACAATAAAACATTTCCTATGAAGGAAATTAACAAATAAGGGGGTAAATGGGAAACTATAGGCTCCAAATGGGTGCCTGCCACGTTGATGCTATATTCCTATTTCTACTACCCTCTGTGGCAGCTCTTACCCAACTCGATTACACCATAAAGGAATCTGAACAAGAACTAAAGAGTCACCTTCTATCTTCGCACCAATAAAGCCTGAAGTTCTGCATCTGGTCTTTAGAACTTATATCGGAAGTGATCAACCGAAGAACCCTCAGCACTACCATGAAAATAAACAGTGCTTTACATAAGTGTGTGTCTATTTTTTTTTTTTACTAGACACCCACACACAAATACACTTATCTTATTTAAAGCACAGTTATATAAAGGAACACACGTACATATGTTGATCCCTGTACTATAACGGCCTTTTAGGGCATGTTTCTCTCTTGTACAAAAAATATTATTTTCGTACTATATATTTTGTGGTATCCTGTCATAAATTACTTGTTTCATGTAATGTTGCTTTCCCTTTCGTATTTCATGTTATTTTTTCTTTTACTTCTACACACCTTACAAAAATGAATGTAAAAAAACATAAAAGGTCTATGTATAAACCATGAGTTTTAGAATCAAGGACTGTCTTTCAGTAGTACTCTTAAAACCCTGTCATGCTGGCAGATATCAGTAGCTGGGGTCTTCCGGGGACGATTGAACTAGTAATCAAGGGTGAAGTGGGACCTTGATTTCCACCGTCTCAGAATCATGTGCTTTGCATTTGATGTGCTTCTGCCGAGGAGGAATCCTTCAAGCCTTTAACAATGCAGATATATGCAGAGGAGAATAAACCAGGGTTGCACTGGAGTCCAAGCTTAAATAGATTTTGTTAGGTTTACTTTCTAGGCCTCTGTCACAGCTGATGATGATCTAACACCTCAAAGGTTCTGGCAACCACCCACAGCCCCATCTACCATCCAATGAACCCCTGGAAATTCTCCCCCTCTGTTTGGTCCACGGACTCCTGAGTTGGTGGGGTCTCTTTCTCCAAACCTTCCTGTTCCCGCAGGGCCACCCATTCATCCAACAGTGTTGAATATATTGCAGTGTTATAGTCCAGAGGGCATGGAGAGATTTTTGCCTGGTGATAGTTACACTGGCCAACCCGGCCCCCTTCCCCTCAATGGCGCTTAACAACGTCCTCCTTAAGACGAGGGAGGCATGTAAGACAGTTTTCAACTGGCTAAATTAATTTACATTTAGGAAGAATAACATGTCTCTCTTGTGTTAAGAAAGATAATGTTCCAATGTCTGTTCTAACACTCCTCAAGCAGGACCTTTAGTCCGGGCAAGTTCTCTTTAATATCAAGGTATTACTCCTAACCATATCAGAAAGTTTGAAGTCCTCAATAACTGAGTAGAAAGCAAGGCAAAGGATGATCAATCCAGTTAAGTAGGCCAACGAGTGGTGCCCAGATCTAAAAAGTTATTCAGAACCAGATGAGCCCAACAACACAATTAATCTGTGCAACTGGGAAGGGTGAGGGGGAGGGCAGGGGTCTTGGCTCATAGATGAATGCTCTCTGGCTGGGTAACACCCCCCAAAAGGAGAGAATAAAGGCCAAAAATGAGCAGAAGACCTATTCTCGTTGATTAAACTACTTTTGTCAACCTCACTATTACATTCATACATACTAAAATGATTGAGTAATTCAACCTTAGTCTTTTGCAGCTGGCAACCAAATCAGTAGTTTTTTGACAAAAGTGACATCCATCCCAAACACTATTTAAACACCATCCGTGAGAATGGCCAATCACACGGTAAGAATAGAGAACAATGATGACAAAGGCAGACTGCCAAAGTAAGCAGCAGCGGGCATCTCTTAGAAACTGACCACACTCCAGGAAGGCATGAATGAGGGTTCGGCCACACGCACCAGGTGGATACAGAAGAAAACATCTACAGTGAAATATGTGGTGGTGATGGCGTGCAGCCAGGGACACAAAATGCAACTGGCACTGCTCGTGACTGTGAGCACCATTGTTAAAGCGTCTCACAATTTCAGTCCCATCTTCGCTGAAGGATTCCCATATATATGGAATGTGAACGAGGAGAACATCAAAGCTCTTCAACTACAATAATAAAACATAATTACACAGGCTTTTTCTAACACAGGTGTGCCTTGCCGCAGAGACCAGCCTTGCAATTTCTTTCCCACAGACGTAGCAGATTTTTTTGTGTTGTTGTGTGTGCGGCTTTTTATGATGCGCTCGCAGCGCATCAAATGGCTTATCTCTCCTTCAGAATAAACTGAAACCTGAACGAATATGCGGTTACTTTGTCTGGCCTTTCCTGCAAAGCCATTTATAAAAATTCAGCAGTAAACAAAAATCGCAAAGCCTAATAAAAATGCACATATTTTTGAGGAGACATAACACGTTATGTTGGAGTTTTGTTTCGAAACCTAGTGCAGAGCTGCAGAGGGGTGAACAGAAAGGAAACCCCTAAGTATTGGTGCTGGCCAACATGCATTTTTGCTTCAATATCTCGCCAGTGACAATATGTTATTGATCTGAAGGCCGCTGCTCACAGACAGACCCCTCGAATATCTATAAGCACCAGTACTGAAACACCATTACCTGTCAACATGTTCTTGCTAGAAAAAACAATCCCAACTACAAACCATACGGAGTCCTGGCCACTGGTTGACAAGTCCGTCACTAAATCAAGCCACTCTTCTTTGCAACCTGGTGCTAAAAAACAGTTGATGCTTAGCCAGGTTGGAAATGAAACAGAGGGGGAAAAGGAATTCTGTAATCTTGAAAAAAAGACCTTGAAACCGAAGATTCAACATGGAAACCACCTTGAGCCACCCACATCCCTGGACTTAAAAGGAGTCCCGAAAACCCAACCTACTCCACACCTGGCATGTGTACAAGGATGCTGCACACCCAAAACCAGTGTCTGGGGGTGGTGGGGGGAGACAGTCTTGGCTCAAAGATGGACAGTGGTTAGAAGCTTGCTGGTCCCTCTCTATTGTGTAATTGCACGTTATTCCTTCCTCCCTGTGGCCTGGTGTTTTAACAGTAGTGCATTTTAAAGCAAGGTCCCTCAGTTTGAGCTTTGTTTGTCCCACATCAGAAGGTCAGCCGCATCACACCGACCAGCCCATTGAAATGCCCACATTGCTGGAAAGTATTTAAGATAGCTTTTTTTACTTAGTTTTGTAAAGTATGTTGTCTCCTCTGTTCATTTACTGCTGATTAATGTAGCGCTTTCGTGGTAGTCATATTTTTGTTTAGTTGTACAGATATTCCATTTTCCATCTAATTACAGCATTTGTTTTTATGATCTAATTGTTCAGCATTTCTCGGTTAAGATTTTTTTTTAAAAAATTGCCTTTAGCTGCCTATACCACATTTGTTGGAATATCTGAAGATATCCTTTGCGAGTGGAAATGGACATATACGCAACTTCTGTAGATGCATCGATCCTGCAGTGAGTCCCACTGATAAGGTGTTGAGGTTGGGTAAGGGTTTAGCGTGTAGGTTGCAAGGAAAAAGTGGATATTTGTCCATCACATTACACTTAACTGTTCATACAAGTTCCCTTTTTTTTCACCTGATCATTGAAAAACGAAAGTGATACCAGAATGTGTTACGGTATGCCTTCAGCCCCAGTCAAGCCCATGTGTTCAAAGGTTTTCCAGTACCAAGAAACCCCACTCAACGGCTAATTAACCTGTGCTCACAGTCACATCTTAGACCCTCAGGTCTATCAGAAGTCCCCTTCCTTCATGAACTCCCCTTGCAGGTCTCGACCACTCGGATCCCATTAGAAGGTGGGTAACACTGAAACTGCTTTCTTCTACAACAGCCCCAGTTCGATGAGGTTCCAGGCCAGACATCCAGTTTGCCTGCTCACCTGAGATCAGGATGTGAGGGTTGGTGGTCGGTGGTAGAATCTGCTGTACAGCTGTGATTGGGACCACCTTGACTTGCAGGATGAAGCAGTTGTGCCCGAGACTTCAGCAATCATGGCTTAACAGGCAGTTCTTAATCAGGCAGTACCCCAATTACAGCAAGGCAGTGCACACGGCCAATTACACAATTAGGCATGTCCAAGCAGTGACAGGCGTTGGGGAAAGACCAATAATTACAGGGTCTCCACCTACCAATGGGGAAAAGGCCACAAAGTCTCCCTCGGGTGGGGGTGGGAGTTGGGGAGATGTGTGTTGGGGGGCGGGAGGAATGCACAGGAAAGGAGACCAGAAAGCCCCCATTCACTTCCCAGAAACAATGTATCTTGCCAGTCTGCTGGAATACTGGGACAAAACTGAGTCCTCTCCACCCTGCTGGGAACACAGGGATTACATAAAGTAATTACCTCCCGTCCCTCCCTGGCCTTCCTTTTAACCAATGAGGCCTCCCGCCTCCCCCTAGACCCTCCCTTCCCCTTTCAAAACCCCCCCCCACCCTTATCCCCTCCTGTTCTTTTGTCTAGCCCACGCTAGACGTATTTCTTTTCCCTTTGTCACCTGCACGGCGGGGCCTGGAGGTCATCGAAGGAGGCACTCCTCGGGACGCGGAGCTCCGCGAGGAGTGCTACGGCTGGGGCGCGGCTTGTACGAGCAGCATGGCTGCTCGAGAGGCGTGTTCTGGGGGCCGGCTGACGGGGTCAGCCGGCCCTCTGTGGCTGGGGCGTTGGTTTCCGGTTTTCCGCGCCGCGGAGCCGCGAGGAACCGAGGACCTTCATGTTTGGGATGCAGGTAGGACGGGCGTTCGGCCCGTGGTTTGTTATGGATTTTAGAAGGATGTTGCCGTTTTAGGGATTGGTGGAGCCCTGTTGGGGGGGAGGACCATGGTCCCATATATAGGCAGTTTTTTGGGAATGAAGTCAGTGTGATTTTGTGGTTTACCCTGCCAAAAGCTGCAGCAAAGAGACGTAGGATTGTCTCTTCTTCCTCCTCGGAGGAGGGAGGTGAGGATAGCATGGCTCTTCCTGAGAACCCTCAGGTTCCTGACAGAGGTACTCCCCTCATGTCTAGAGAGGAAGTGCAGGATATGATTGAGGTAGCTGTTACCAGGGCACTGCAGACAGGCGTGGCCAGGTCTGGTCAGGCTAAGCGTGCACTCTCATCGGTAGCGGCAAGGAAATCCTCATCAGAGAGTGAGGATGAGGCCCCATCGACGTCATCTGGGGGAAAATATGTTTCCAGAGAAGAAATGTGGGATGTGATGGCACATGTTCGGGACAATTTGGGTTTTCCAGTGTTTCAACCTACAAACTCGGATTCTCATTTATTTCCTCAATATCAGCCACCTTCGAAGTTTGCCATGCCTTTCCAGGGACCTGTGAAGGATATGGTGTTTCGTGAGTGGAAGGATGTAGAGAGGGCTCAGGTTCCTCGATTCCTTCAGAAACTTTACTTACTTGAGGGTGAGGAGGTTTTGCCTCCTTCTATTCGCCTGGACTCTATTTTGGCTACTCTGATTGGCAAGACGGCAGTCAATCCGGAGGATTGTGTGCCTACGGATGCCACAGACCGTAAAGTGGATTCGGGTCTTAAGAGGGCTTTTGCTGCGGAGAATCTGGCGCTGAAGGCAGGGATTTATTCTGCTTATGCGTCACAGTCATTGGTTCAAGACTTTGATAAACTGGCGGTAGCTGTACAGGAAGGGGCGGAGTGTTCAGAGCTCCTGGCTGGCATGGAGCAGCAGGCCAGATTGTTGGCTGATGTGTCTTCAGATGTGGTCCGTACTTCGGCTCTGGCATCCGGGTCTTTGATTGGGGCTCGTAGATCCCTCTGGTTGCGTTCCTGGAAGGCTGATCCAGGGGAAAAGGCGGCCTTGTTGAGACTGCCGTTTGAGGGCCGTAACCTGTTTGGAGATCAATTACCATCCATGCTTTCCAAGGCATTTAAGGAGAGGAAGCATGCCTTACCTTATAAAGGGGGCTCTTCTTCGAGTAAAGGGTGGAAGAAGCGTTCCAGATCTTCTCCTTCTAGGGATGCTAAATCCTTTTCATTTAGGAAACGGCGTTTTCAGCCGCGTTTTTCACCTAAGAAGTCTGCTCCTGCGACCCGGGGTGGTTTCAAGAAGGGGTCCTGACAATCACTGTGGGCCTGGCAGAGGGCCGGTTGGGGGAAGATTGAGTCACTTTCTTTCAGCTTGGGAGGACAGTGTAACCGATCATTGGGTACTAGACATTGTGTCCAATGGTTATGTCATAGATTTTGTTGTGGTTCCTCCAGATTCAGGGGTTCGTCCCACTCCTCTGCCTTTAGAGGGGTCACGGAGAAGGGCATTATTGGACGGAGTGCGAGACTTACTGGTCAAGGGGGCCATTTCCCACGTTCCGCTAGACGAACGGGGTCAGGGCACTTATTCGGTCTTGTTTCTTGTGCAGAAGGTTTCAGGGGGTTTCGACCAGTGCTCAATCTAAAGGAGGTGAATACCTGGATCAGGACAGTGCATTTCCGCATGCTGTCCATTCAGACTATTTTTCCATTGGTCAGGCAAGGGGACTTTCTGGTGTCAATGGATCTGCAGGATGCTTACCTACACGTGCCTGTGGCAAGATCCTCTCAAAAGTTCCTGAGGTTTGCTGTGGGTCGGGACCATTATCAGTTTTGCGTTCTGCCTTTCGGTCTAAAATCTTCTCCTCGAATTTTCACAAAGGTGCTGGCTCCTCTAGTGGCTTTGCTTCATTCAGAAGGGGTGTTTCTGCATCCTTATCTAGACGACATTTTGATTCATGCCCCATCACGAGACCTTTTGCAGAGGCAGGTGGTCCAAGTTCTGGGGGTCCTGCAAAACCACGGGTTTTTAATCAATTGGGAGAAGTCAAACTTAGTGCCATCCCAGGATCTGGTTTTTCTGGGGGCTCGGTTTCAGACTCTTCTAGGGTTGGTGACTGTGTCAGAATAAAGGTTGGGTGTACTCCAGGCTTTGGTAAAGAAGGTATTGTTACTGTCTGCTCCCCGAGCTCTGCTATGGTTGCGTCTGCAGGGTCATTTGGCGTCGGTGATCTTTCTGGTGCCTTGGGCACGTTTCCATCTCCTGTGCTTGATGACTTGGTTCTTGAGAAGGTGGGCACCAGGGTCCAGTTCTCTGAAGGACAGGGTTCCAGGGTCCGGATTGATTCGCAGGGAGTTGCAATGGTGGTTGGAGGCAGTCCACCTGAGGGTAGGGGTTTCTTTATCACCTCTGAGACCCGTGGTGGTAACGACGGATGCCAGCCTCTCAGGATGGGGGGCATGGATGGAGTCGGCTCAGATTCAGGGGTTTTGGTCCCCTCGGGAGGCGAGTCGGTCTTCGAATTGGCGTGAATTGCAGGCGGTATTCCTGGCTCTGGTCCATTTCCAGGATTCCCTGAGGGGGTCGGCGGTTCTGGTTCGCACGGACAACTTAGTGGCCAAGGCTTATGTCAATCGGCAAGGGGGGACCAGGTCGACGGCTCTGTTCAATCTAGTCAGGGAGATTTTTGTGTGGGCTCAGGAGTGGGTTCCTTCTCTCAGGGCTACGTACATTCGGGGGGTGGTAAATGTTCGAGCGGATCTGCTGAGCAGAGTGATTCCTTCCTCCCAACTTTTCTCTCTCCGGAAGTCTCTATTTCAGCATCTGGTTCGGCTTTGGGGTCTTCCAGTGCTGGATGTGTTTGCGTCAGTAGGGAATGCGAAAGTGGAGCGCTTCTGCTCCCGGTTTCGGTGTCCCCAAGCATGGGAGGTGGACGGGATGTCATGTCCTTGGCCGCAGGGCCTTTTGTATGCGTTCCCTCCTTTTCAACTACTCAGGGCATTTCTGTTACGAGTAAGGGATCTGGGGTCCAGGGTTATCCTAATTGCGCCTCTTTGGCCGAAAGCGAATTGGTTCCCATTGTTGATGCTGATGGCAGAGGGGAGGAGGTGGCCTCTGCCTCTTTGTCCGTCTCCCCTGGAGTTTCCCTGCCTCCCAGTGGGGTCATTGAGGAGGTTACACTTGACGGCCTGGAAGTTGAACGGAGGGGGTTGACAGATCTAGGGGTGCCGGTGGCTTTGAGTTCTACCTTGCTGGCGTCAAGGAGACGTTCCACTTTGCTTTCTTATGGTAGGCAGTGGATGGGGTTTTCGTCTTGGTGCTTAAGTCGTAAGTTGGATCCTACCTGCGCTTCTATCTTTGAGGTGATGCAGTTCCTGCAGGATGGTGCTCATTTAGGGTTGTCAGTGGCATCTCTTCGGGTACAGTGGGCGGCTATTCAGGCATTCAGAGGACCATGGCGTAATCTTCAGGATGAAGGGCGATTGATGCCTAGATTTTTTCAAGGGCTTGTTAATTTATTTCCTCGCCCGGTACGTTCTTTTCCTTCATGGGATCTGTCCTTGGTTTTGGATGTGTTGACGGAGGCCCCTTTTGAACCGTTAGGGGACTGTGATTTGCGACATCTATCTTTGAAGGCGTTCTTTTTGGTAGCCATTACTTCGGCTCATCGGTTGGGGGAATTGGGGGCATTGGCGTGTTCCTTTCCTTTTTGTAAGATTTTTCCCGATAGGGTGGTTCTGGTTCCGGTTCCGTCTTTTATTCCTAAAGTCAATTCTTCGTTCCATTCCCGGCAGGAGGTAATTCTTCCTTCATTTTGTCCGAATCCCTCATCAAGGGAGGAGGTCCGTTTGCATTCGTTGGATGTACGTAGAGTTTTGTTGGAGTATCTGCGGGTGGTGGCTCCTTTTCGTAAAGGGGATTCACTGTTTGTTAATTTTGGTCCGGCTCGCAAAGGTGAGAAGCCTTCCACGGCTTCCTTGAGTCGGTGGGTTCGATCTTTAATTCTGTTGGCCTATTCCTTGAGAGAGGTGGTTCCTCCTCTAGGGATTCAGGGGAGATCTACCAGAGGCATGGCGGCTACGGTGGCAGAGCTTCAGGGGACTTCGGTGGTGGAAATTTGCAGGGCCGCCACTTGGGCTTCTCCTTCGACGTTTGTGCGTCATTATAGGCTGTCTGACTTGGGTAGTTTGGAGTCGGTGCTAGGTCACCGGGTCTTATCCTCTATGAGATAATGTTGGGGGATGTTCTTGGTGCAGGATATTAAATAAAGGTCTTGCAACTCTGTGTCCGTCTCCTGTGTGTTTTCTTGCTATGTCTCATTGGTTAAAAGGAAGGCGAGGGAGGGACGGGAGGTAATGCTTCCATTTTCTTACGATAATGGCATTACTCCTAGTCCTACTCCCTCGCCTTCCTTTTCCGTTCCCTCCCACCCTCCCAGTACGGACTGTCCGAGTTGCGGCTTGGGCTTGGTTTTTGTACAGGAGGGGATAAGGGTGGGGGGGGGGTTTTGAAAGGGGAAGGGAGGGTCTAGGGGGAGGCGGGAGGCCTCATTGGTTAAAAGGAAGGCGAGGGAGTAGGACTAGGAGTAATGACATTATCGTAAGAAAATGGAAGCATTTCTCATCCTCTGCTGAAGGAATCATTAAAACCTTTGTTAGGAGGGGCACTAACATACTGCACAGAGTTAGCTCATTCTTTTTTTAGGTTTACTTTTTAATGGTCATTCGGCAGCGCTGTGCATTGCATATCTGTGCAGCTATTCTTAATTTAAATTACGTCAGGTCCCTTGCACCATCCGTCTGCGTTAGGAGATTCCTTCGCCGCCCCCCCTTAGGCACCAACTTTTGGCAAGTTTTAACACAGACCGTCCCACTGATCGGCTACAACGAAATATTAAACCGTGGTAGTGAGCGAAAGCCCTTATTAATTATTAGTTCAGTGTGACTAATGTCTCCAGGCGGATACCCCATGAAGCAGCTATTGAAGAGGACACTTGTCCAGGGATGTGTGTGGGGCAACAACATTCCAGGCTTGATTCACAAATGTTAACTTACACGTTTGTGAAAGTTTGCGCTTTTTCAGTATTCACAAAACTGCATTCTTATAGTATGTTTACACGTGAGAAGACTTCACTATCTTTTTATGTGAGGCGTTCTCTGCCCCAGCTGTGGTGTCTCCTCACTTGCAAACTTACATTAGAATGCGGTTTTGTGAATGCTGAGAAAGCGTAAACTTAAACATATCAGTTCACCTTTGTGAATCAGGCCCTTTGTGTTTACTTATGGGCTAACGCTCCTCCATCACTAAGCGCTACCTGCAATTTGCAATCTGTTTTTCATCCATTTCATAGGATTGCGTTTCCCTGTCCCCTCTGCGCCTCCCTGCTTAAGCATCTACTCACATCGTGTCTTCACTTACCTTGGGGTGCCCGGGAAGGGCACTTATGTGAACCAGGCATTAAGTGTGCCTACTCTTGCAGTGATACAGAAATGACAAGAACAAGCTAGTGACTAGCAGTTTGTAACACATATTTAGCCGGCAATGCAGGAGAAGCTTTTTTGTGTACATTTTTTAAGATGTATAACTTTACATAAATATAACTCCCAAGGGCAGTGTAAAGCTTAACAGAGACCGCGTTTGTGGTGCAGGAGGGCAATATATTGTATAGTTTGTTGTGTACACATTTCCATTCAACTGATTTACGATAATAAACAATTGTATCAAGAATGCACCAGGATTAAAACCCAGATCTCTCTATTTCAACATAAGCAATTTAGCAACAGACCACATCTTCTGAAACAATTTAAGACTGCTTGCCCTGCGGCGGCTAGTCATCTTCCTCAAAAGACCTAAAGGTTGTTTTGAGGGGCATTTCCTCATGCAGCTTGTTAACTTGTTTGCGTGATAAAGCCATGCAACGTTTGCTTGAACTCGGAATGTTTCTTAACTGAAGTACATATGAAACAGGGCGTTACTACATGACTTAACATGGGGATAAGCATGTTCAGACAGCCTATAATGAGGTCAGTTGAGCAACCATGTAAAGATTATCCGGATGGTGAATTCCAGGGAACAGCAAACAAATACAAGAGCAGAGGTGCTCAATGCTACATCAAGAGATGATGTACAAAAGAGGCTTTAAAGTCTTATTAAACTGAACGAAAATATTTTAGTTTTTTTCAACAGCCATCATTATGAGAAACAGGGTACAACTTTATCCAATATATTAATCAATGTAAATACATTTCAGAACTATGCACCTCCTTCCCTTCACCACAATGCTTACAAATTTCTAACTATGTTAAACTATCATTCTACATTTAAATACAAGTATGATTTAAATAAAAAATAAAAAATTAAAGCATTTTTCGTGTCAAGTGGAAGCGCAACACTGGTACTATAAAAATGGAAATTAGTCCGCCCTCTCTGTTTGTCTTACTCGCACTAACACTATAAACATGCAAGAGGTAGATTTTAGTTTATACCTCAGAGCAGTTAGGAAGGCAACCAGATTAAAGTTAAATAAAAAACAAAACACTGCACTAACTTGTCGGGGCTGGCCCATCCTAAAAATACAAATACAGATACAGATTTTCTTAATGTAATGTGTTTGCAATACCCCAAATGCGCTGCTTAATTTTAGTTGAAACATAGGCCCAAAGTTTCTGTAGTTTTGATTCAATCTCATGCCTCTTTCATCCACTGCCAGACATTCCCTGTCTCTTTATCCCACGCTTCAGGTTCTTTTTCATCCCTGCTTTCTTTGTCACTGTTTTTCCATCTTTCTCTCCCTCCCCATTTTGTGCTTTTGTTTTTCTCTCTTTTGCGTCGGGTCAAAGTCTGAAGAGGCACAAATAAGTGCAGTCCCCAAAACTGAGTGCCAGCGGGCCCAATCTGGAACTACCACCTATAATTAAGCACAGGCCACTGGCTTCAAAATGATCACTAAACCCTAGCTCAGATGGACTCCCAAATACGTTAATGGCAGAACATAGGAGCCCAAATTGACACACAAATATTCACAGTTTGCCCAATTGTTTTTGGGGAAGCCTGGTTTATTGTTGTGGGTCAACTTTTGGGAAGTTCGTGGAGGACTTCGCTCCAACCTAATGTCATGTCTTCGTCTTCTATGTGCAAGAAATTTATGCTCCCTGAAAGCCTAACCTTCATCGTGCCAAACAGTGATGCTGTCACTGTACAGTGTCCCTTTGGTTTCACATCTAGCATGCCTAGAAGCACGCACAGTTCTGTAAATGGCAGCCGTCATTCTTCTTCCCTCCAAGGTCATACTTGTTATGATACACACCAAAACAACTGGAGCCCTCGGTTAGAAGTTTGCATGGAAAAGGTTGTCTAATAAACACACTGAATATTTTTTCTGTCTTTCTTTCGCCTTTCAAAAGCATAAAATACAACTTCAAAAAACTAGAATATAAGGAAGATGAGGGCTGGGTAATGCATATTCTTAGAACCCTCATACAAGGAGCTTCCTTTCCCATGCCACATATTCATAGATATTCCGCAGCTTCTGGCTTGACCTGGAACAGGTGGGATGGCAGGACCAGGCTTCTCATTATTGTGGTGTGTTGTGAACTATAGACCATGGTCCATCTTCTGTGGAGATAGGCCTTACTTTGGCCTTATAAGATGGCTATGGAGCAGGTATGGCAGTGAAGAGAGGTGGTGTTATACCACTTCCTCACTTCACTGAGGCAGTCCAGTTGTAGCACAATTTCTTCCATCAGAGCAGGACTTTAATGCCTCGTAGCAAGGAGTACACAAATCTGAAGTGAGTCGGTGCCATCTCCATGTCAATTTTGCCATTGGGATATGTAGTCTAGGGGCTAACTAGACCAAGGTAGTCTTGGTTCAATTCCTGGCTTCCACACCTCATGATTTTGTATGATCTCGGGGCAATCACTTCATATTGCGGTGCATCAGCGTTCCCATTTTTGTTAGGAAGTGGAACTGAGAAATCAGTCAATGACAGGAAAAAGATGCTACGGAATGACTGGACATTGTAAGCTTATAGTGGAGGTAAATGATCATGTATATTCCCAAATTTGAATTGGCACTGACCAAAATGCTCACTGATATTGTTAATTAAGATACTTGCTTCACACTGCAGTTTTGTATACTATGAAAGCAGCACATAACTAACTATAGGCCATTGAGTGAGTAACACAGATCATGTTATGGTGGAAGATTTTTGGTGGGTGAAACAAGGATGCATACATGTCAAGGCAAACCATTAGCTACTGATTATATCCTATTTTCAGATATGCCCACGTTTACACTATACAGGAGCTGAAGCATCCCTGCCGCCCCGTGGCTGCTCATCCCAAGGTCAAGAGGTGGAATGTGATTTCTCTGTTGAGGAAAGAGTGGCCCTGACCCGAGTTTGTTGCGCATTCCAAAGAAGAGAGCCAAGAAGTCAAACGGCTGTAAACTAGAAGGCAGGCGTGGTGGTGTGAGGACAGCAAGGAGGTAGATGGGATGAGTTATCAAACACAGGGTAGAGAAGTGCCATATTTGGCGATTTTCCAAAGGTGAGAGAAAGAGAACGCGAAACCAAATACCCAAAAACGGATTTGGTAACACAACTATTTGGAATCATCACTGTTGGTTAACTCTTCGTGGAACACAGCAAGTGTTGCTAAACCAGTCACGCCTAGATAAAATCTGAGCTCAAAAGTCATATTTCTTTCAAGGGCCAGTTGGTATTAGGATATTGGCTTAGTAACTGGAAGCACAGCACTACCTACTCCAAAGACTTCAAAGTATCCTAAATGGGCAGCAAGACAATTCTAGACCAGTGACTACCTCACTCAAGCTCTCCAGGTGCTTAACTGGGCTACCAATGGCCAGATGCTCCTCCTGCAAACTAATGGACCATCCTTCATTTAAAAAGCACTAGACTTGCAGAGCAGACTTCTACACTGCTGTGCGGCACCCCTTCTGACTGTCCTGTCCTGTAAGAAGGCAAGCATCAGTGTAACTTCCTTCATGCAGCAAAACTCTGGAATTCCCATATGCTAGGCAGGACCATATGTAGAGTTATCTCATTATAATTTAGTTTGCTCCACTCTTAAGCACAACTTCACAACTGAAGTGGCATGACCACCGCAATCCCTTAGTGATCATGCAGGACACCAATACTCCTCTAGTTTGAACCATATAGAATGATCCAATGTAAAAGAAAGTAATTCTATTTCTCATTTCCTTTTGCCCCACTACAAGCTCAAGTAAAGGTATATGTTAAATGATAAGAGTATCAGCCTCATGCTTTTCACAAAGACTCAGAAAAGGTCCACATCTTTCCAACCAAGCATAGCCTATAGACTAGCAAGCTACCTCAACACAAAAGCAGTTTATCTGCTCCACAGGGACATTAAGTGCCAAATAAATAAAACAATAATGTAATATAGCTCAACACTGCCTGCCCAAAAAGTGTTAAGGGGCCTGGCCATTGCTCACCTTTTCTTTTAAACTCTCTCTTCTTCCCCCATCTCCATACCACCTATTGCCTTTTCTTGCAACAAATCACCACCTAGTGGCACAAATGGGCCACAATATTCCAATATGTGACAAAAACTGCTGATGCCAACAATTCAGGCATATGAATGAAAGTGCCTTTTCTATCATTGATAGGTTTAGGGACTCAATAAACCATCATACATGCACTTTGTCACTCATCTTTGCACTCATATAACCACTCTTCCACCCATTGACACAATCGCCCTCTGACACAACCGCGATAACACACAGAAACTCAATATATGCAAGGTAAAATAAAAAGAATACAAGCAGAAAAAAGAAAACATGGTCCCCTCTAAACGTGGCAGGCATTTGTCTGCAATAACAAAACTAAACACAGCACAGATGTGTGTCTTGAGGAGGTATTGTAAATAGTCTACCACTTTTTTGAAGTTTTATCTTGGTTGCCACATTTAGAACCATTTTGTTTTTAGCCATGATGATATGTAAAACAATAATGGAATGTGGACAACTGCATTCCATAAAGGTCTCTGGATTACGAGGAAGTAGCTCTGTGGGATGTTGCACACAGAAGAATAAATGAGCAACAAGCAAGCAACTAATTAGCATTCACTGCACTCCTCTTAAGAAATATTAAAATAAAAACTGGAAAAACAAAAAATTAAAGGAACTAGAAAAATAGACTACTGAAAACTGAAGGATTTCCCAACCAGCCTTGATACTGTAGTGCACTCATTTTCAGGTGGATGTACACATGTGATCGGAGAATGCCATCATTCAAAGGGCAAGAGAGCCAATGACTGATGTGGACTGAACCATAACCTCATGCAGTACTCTGTCATGGATGGAAGCAGGGGGTAAATCATACTCAGGCAGGCCAATGGCAGACCAGAGCCATCCATATATCTACATGGATATATGTTATGTATGTGGAGGTATGTATTTAATGATTTTGTATAACAAGATCCTGGCAGATAGCGAAGAAGAGATTCTAGAGAGCAAGAATAAATAAAGTGCAAATCTCTGCCTAGGGTTTGTAAAAGGTGGTACCGACACCTAAATCCTTTCCCACAAAGGCAAACAGTGTCACTGAAAAACTCTTCTTTGTTGATCATACAAGGTAAGTTGACACTTGCACTGACAATTCAGACCTCAAACTCTAGGTAGATTAGTTTGTCCTGGGCATCCCATGCAGCTTTCAAACACAAAAATTCACTCAAGTCCAAACTTAATGGTGGAAGGGGATGCTGGCATGGTAGTACATTCCTCCTGACTTCCCTCACTCAATCTGTGCATCTACCAGAGAAAAACAATTACTGTAAATTATCTAAGACATTTTAACAGCATTACAATGTCATGTACATGCCCCTGAAAGCTCATACGCAGGCAGCCATTCTGCTGCTAGCTCATGAAGCTCGATAAGTATACAAAATAATCATAGATACATGGGGGTGGGACTTTTTTTGAGAAAGGCCAACTTATTCCCAATCAAATCTTGTACACCTGGATAGCAACATGTAGGAGGAGCCAAAGCCCCAGCCAAAGCCCCTCTCTGAAGTTCTCCTAAAAAGCTATTTTTAGGTTGATCACATTGTCTTGTGACAGCTGCAACGTCACGGCAGACCTAAAAATCGAGGTAATCACATTACCAAAAGAAACAAGGGACATGTCAATGAAAAGGTTTAGACACAATGAGTTCTAGGTGTTCTCACACAACTTCTGCTATGCACAAATATTTGGATATGGAATTGCTGAGTTTGTTGCAGACATATTCTATGTTTGTGCACACCACTAGGTATGCTGGTTTGTGCACACCACTAGGTATGCTGGTTAGTGCACACCACTAGGTAAGCTGAAGTGAGTTAAGAACCACTTTAATGCCTTCTTGTATTAAGGTTCCTAGTACAGACAACAGCAATCCATCTTTAAATAATGGCAGCTCTTCACCACCACATTCTTTCCAACAATTTCTGACAGTTTTTTGTATTCTTTGTAAAGTCAAATCCGTCTAAACAGAAAATATTAAATTATGGATAGCAAAACCAGCAAGGTTTCCTTTCACTCTGTAGCTTTATGACGTGCCATTTGTGAATGGCAACCGCGGATTGCTGAACACCCATAGAGGGAGCTAAGAACATTGTGAAGGGCCACTGTGCTAACACCAAAGGGCTTTACTGCATGACTATGTTCAAAGAGAATGAATGATTGGATTTCCATACAGACAAATTGTTCAAACAATACCCAGCTGCGCTAGAGAAAGGCGCCGTGAATACAGCCCAAGTCTTACAGTTTTGTGCCTTACAGCCCTTAATATTGCTCAGCTGATTCAGGGCCTTCTTCAGAGGTAGCCACCACAGAATATAGGCATGACTCCTGTCAGGGCGGACTCTGTCTTTCATCCTAGGTGAATTTGATAAGATAGATGAGGTATGTTAAACTAAAACCTATAAATTAAATACCTATAGACACTTCAGCGAGTGGCCGCTACAATACAGTCAATACTAATGTGCTCCTTAACTAACGTTCATGATGTAGGTAAGTACGCTGCATAATTTTGGGCACTGTTCATTAACATGCTGTTTCTAAAATATGTTGTAACTGTGAGGTAAAATATTCTGAAGACTAGAGCGGTAAACACACGGTTGTCTGATTACGTTCTGAAGGTGTTCCTAAAACTGGTTGTGAAACCTACCAATCTCCCAGGTCTACTTTTGAAAGAAACATCAGTTTTAGACAATCTCAGGGGAAGTATGCTATATACAGAATTAATTAGACTCTTCAAACAGCCCTTTTGGCTGCCTGCAATGGAGTCAAGAAACATTGGAATTTAATATAAGATAAAGTAAATTATTCTCTTACAACCTCATGAATGAGGTATCAAGATTTAGAATAAGTAATTAGAATAAATTCAGTCGTTTAGAGTAGCTTATGAGACCCGCACTGGCAGTCCTTCCAATCAGACATTGCAGTTTGTGATAAATTCCCCCATTAACCCTTTAGCTGCGACCTTTCAATGTCTAGCACTTGGCAGACATCACTAATCAAGGAAATCTGGAAGTGTACAAACCATGTCTGAATTTCATGTACCAATGGAAAATCAAAGCCTTCCATGGCCTGTAGACTTGGTGACGTACTTGGTTTTGAATCCAATATCGCTACACGTTCTCAGTTACGCATGCATGTTTTTTGGGGAAAATTAGCCGCTTAATTACTTATATGTTTTAGACCAGATTAAAGTTTAACTTTTATGCCACGTTTGGTGTAATTCTGTTCAGCATTTTTTGTGTAACAGAGTAAATAAATCTTTAGGAATTCAAATGTGAAAAAACAGTTTTGTGATTCCCATATTTTTGGCCCCACCTTCACAGATCCGTATGTAACTTGCCAGGACAAACTCAAAGTGTATTACATTTTTTGTAGTAGGTCATGCACATTACACGTAGGGCGTATCATGAATTAAGAAAACAAAAAAAATGATATACATTTTTCAGTAACTTTGACCTGACTGACACTACACAGTCACCGTTACTGCCTGTAAAATATATATATAAAAAAAAAAGAGAGAAAGATATGTCTATATATATATATATATATGTATATATATATATATATATATATATATATATATATAAGACCTGTGTGTAACTTGTGAAATTTCACTCTATGGAATCAGGCTGCATTACATAAAAATTCTGCAAGATTCCCCAGAGTTCTGTCAATGGGCGGGAAATGCACGTCGCGCTGCTCATGCTCCAATTGTAGCGCTGGTAGCACGTTTCATGCTGAAAAATCAGGTGTACGGCACCACACCATTTTTGAGTTGCTGTTGCTGCACCTCGAGTAGAAAATCTACTTGGGAAGCAGCCCTTTGACAGCAACTGTCCACGTTCACAAAATCTAGCCGGACGTCCTCCTAGCGACCAGAAATCGCGATAGGGGACCCAAATCTCACTCACCAGCTGACATTTGAAGCCTCGAGTTGCTCCCATTTCTTGAACGGGATAAAAAATCCACCATGTGGCGTCTGGCGGAAACTCCCCATAATTGCTCCATACCGTTCCTTGGTAAGGGCTCCATATTCATGGGTACGGAGCAATGGCAATCGGTCACAATTCCTCTTCAGTGTGGTTGTCCCTTACTGCAGGAATTTAACACCTTGCATCCTGACATGGTTTAAATACCTTCTGTTAAAGGAAATACACATTAAAGCATGCCATGGCTTAAATCAGAACTACAAATGCGCAGAGTATACGAAGCGATTTATCACCATTGCTGAAGGAGGGGAGGGGCTTTATGAGTCATGACCCATGCCAGGCTGAATGTCTCGTGAGTCTTGGCCCCTCCCACAACCAACTATGGCTATAAATAGCATATTACGCTCCGCACTTCTGCATAAAACAGAATAAGGTAAATGCAATTTGGAAGCACCTCGAACGGTTAATAAATTCAACTAATATATTAGATTACCTAATCTAGGGATATGTGTCTAACACACTAATCACGTCTTATTCATAATGCATCGGACTGCTTCACGTGCTAGTATTCCAGGGCCCACGCATGCTCACTGGGTGAAAATGCTGCTCACAACGTATAGAATCTTGGGTGCATTTACTGCTGCTTGCTCCAGTCTGTAAACAAACTCAACATATACACCTTGCCACGTTGTGCTTTTTCCATTCAGTATAAGAGGAGGTGCAATGAGGTGAGCTCGGCTTTCCACATAAAATGGCCGGCTGACAAACAGCCGCCCTGGCCCATGTTCTTCTTCATAATTAGGCAGTTCTGAACAGAAAGTTTTGTGCTCTATATAATAAACCCAAGTGGCTCCTGAGGGAGCTGATTTTTTTTTATGTCTAGCGCTGTTCCTGAGCTGCCAGAGAAATGGATGAGCTGTGCGTTACCTCGGGCTAGGCAGCCTTAAAAAATAATAATAATAAATTCCGAAGATACATCCGAGGACATGTTGCAAAAACATCATAGATCTGAGGGCAAATGTCAGATATTTGGGTGGAAACAGATCATGCTAAAGTGGTGTGTTGCCTGCGCTGATTTAAGCCTCGGCGGCTGTACTTCGAGGTTAGAAGCACAAAACACATCTCAGGAGTTCAGTGATCGGAGTTGTATGGTCTGTGGGATTCTTGATTTAGCTCTTTCAAAGCACTTACACATTTGGTTGATAACAGAACTAAACTCTGAGTAATCAAGCAGTGATCCCTCACAAAACTGGTATTAGAACAATGGTTTATTGGGTCCGCAATCCACCACCTAACCACTGCACGTCTACTGGCTCTGCATATTCTAAAGTATGGATACACCACTAGCCTTTTAATAATCATCTAGAGAACTGATAGCACAGTACTTGGGATAAACCATTCAAGTTGTATCTGATTGCTTTATTGTCGAACCCTCCCAGACGCGCCGCCGTCCAAGCAATCTTGATGTGATCCCCACTTTTTTTTTTTTAAGATTTCCACTTTACCTGCATATACTGCCTTAGTGAAAGAAACTTGGTCCAAAGAATGAAATATATGTAGGTAACGAAGTGCAGTTTGTTGGGGAGAATCATCTAGTCTTACGTGTAGTTGAACGCTATCTCATACCCCGTGTGCATGGCTTGATAAGGCTCATCTTCTGCTCTTTTTGATGTTGCACCGCGTGAATTTGAAACTTGCCATGTCATGGCTACGTTGTATTGCTTTGGTCTTCTCAGATGTTATTTTTTTAGGTTAAGTATGGTACAATGTTGACTGTTACTGCCTTAAGGATTGAACACTACTTATTTGAGACTTATTGTTTTCTTTTTATAAAGCAATACACACAGGCAAAATAGGCTCAGAATCATACAATAACAAATAGCCGCAAACACTGAGCATTGCAGGGTGAAGGCACTAACTCAAATTATACCTGTAAATCAAGTGGAAGCGATCTTAATAGGGCAACTTTGCACTGTCATCAATAACATACAAGCAATTCATTAATGAAAGGTAGAGGAGACAGATGTGCCACAAAAATCATTCTCACTACCGGTCTGTCATCCTGTCAAGTAAGTCATATTTTAATAAACCACTCTGGACACCCACGACTATCATATATTCCTATCTCATGATGATATTCACCAATCCACTCCAAGTCGCCAAGCTTCTATATCTGGTATTTTCGACTTTTCCATTCCCATCAATCTCAAACCTCACCAAGATTCACCCCTTTGTGTATAAAGTCTATATTATAAGTGGGCTAGTGAGTTTCAGTTCTTTTGGTTAGCCAGAAATATAGCAAGTGGGTTTGTTTGGCGATTAGGGGATTTGCTATTAGGAGCATGATGTCTTATGTGTGTCCAGTTTCTAGAGTTGCAGTAGCAAAATGAATGGTGAAAGAAAGCAATGCAATGGTGGTTATCCCCTTCACATTTCCATGAAACCCTCTCTGAGTGCCTCTGTTCACACCAACAGGTATCAAAAAGCACAGAGTTCAATCTACAGTTCAACACCCCAACTACTGAACTGGTTGGACATCATTCAGTCACTATCACATAAATGTGTTGAGGTCATAATTGACTTTATTTTTAATATTTGTGCAGTGCTATGTTCGCCCAAATATATCTCGGCACTACAGAGAAGGCAACTCCGTGGTAAGTAGGAAAAAGGCATGTTTTCAGCTGTCTTCTGAACTTAAAAAAAGAAAGACTCACTTTGTGAAAGAATAGGTAACTTATTCCAAAGTTTTGCAGCCACCCAAGGAGGACCAATGAAATATGGGCACTACCACTGACCAGATCTTCTCTCATCTAAGACTTGATCTGGTTTATAAAACCACAATCTCTGCGACAGTGGGCTCTCACGAGAATCATACAGTCCTTTATGAAAAGACAGCGTGATTTAAAAGTGACTCCATGTTTGATTGGAAGCCAGTGTAATACCATCAGTGCTTGGGTAATGGCATCCTTCCTTTGCAGATTTAACAAACTTGCTGCTGAATTTTGAACAATTGAAGCTTGTTCAATAGTTTAACTCGAAGGTGCAGATATATTGCATTACATCTAGCAAAGACAAACACATTTAAAAATATGGAATATATGTGGTAGTGAAACTAAATTAATAAGTTTTAGTGTGCACAACTTAAAGAGACACGTCTTTACCAAAGCATCTACTTGATCGTTGTTAAAAGGTACGGTGCATATCAAATTTCACACACAGATTTTGTACACACTTCCCTAGCGCAGGCTTTACACCCACCAAAGACGACCAAAAAGCAGGATTCTAGACTGGGTAAGATAGAATGACCGTCTTCTCTCTGTTTTGTTTAAATTTGTTTGCTTGTCAACCAAATATCAGCTCTAAATAAACAATTGTGTATATTGTTCAACTCTCTAACGTTAAGACAATATGCGCATCATGTACATACATGAAGAGCCTCAGCCCGATTAAGTCATGGGGAGCATGTCGAATTAAATAGTATGTAGATGTAGATAGTACAGATCCCTGGGGCACCCCATACACCCCATACATCAGTTTTCTAGTGTAAGAGATTAATGCATTCATGGTGACTTGATCTGTTTAACAAGAAACTGTAGAACCATGCGGGTGCCATGCCATCGATGCCAGACTCTTGTAAGCTGTCTAGCAGAATTTGTTGTCTTGAGTGTCAAATGCCCCTTAGAGGTCAAAGAGGACCAAGGCAGCAGGAGTATCCTGATCATCACACACCTGGAGAGCATCCAAAACAGCTGCCACTACTGTTTTAGTGCGGCATCCGCTAAGGAAGCAAGCCTGAACCATGTGCAGTACGCGTCAAGCCTCCAGAAACTCAGTCAATTGATTAAATACTGCCCACTGAAGTCGTTTTGCCAAGTGTGGCAACTGGGAGACATGCCTGCACTTGTCAACAGATCCAGGATCCATCTGAGTTTTTTTTTTCTTGTTAAAAATGAATGGATATATGCTCTCTTCAGTTAATCTGGATCCCTACCTTCCATCTGCAAGGCATTTAGAACCACTTTTACTTGAATATTCATTTTTTAAAGCAGTTCATTATACAGCTTGCCAGGGATAGGATCAGCATCCTGATAGTTTGCTAGTCTCTATCAAAGACGGAATAGCATTGTTGTCTAATAAGGAAAAACAAGACAAACTTGTAGCAGTCGTCCTTGTAGAGTATTGAATAGACGGCAGATTTTCATCTCTCTGCAATAACTGGATGTATGACAATCCAAATGTAGCTTAATTTTATTAATTTCTCATGCAAAATGTTTTTCAAATGGATTGCAACTGGCAACAGAACAGTTTCGTAGGATGAAACAGGAGGTTCACTCAGTTCATTTGACACAGGAAACATCAATCTTGGGATACTGGACCAAACACATTTTTGCGAGAGAAATTTAAGGACTTCGTATTATTCAGAGGCTTTTTATAAATAGTGTTCTTAACTGGCCTGTTCACCCTTCGTTAGGGGAAAATTGTCCGTTCACCAATCTCTTTCTAGATGATTAAGATTAGCTCCCATGATACCTAAATAAGCATTAAACCAATTTTCGAGTTTTGTTTTCCCAGATCCTTTATTCCTGCCTAGGCATCATCTCCTGCAGAATGGAGGCCAGTTTTTCATTACAGCCCTCAAGTTGATCATTGGGATTTGCTGTTTATCACTTAGAGGACACCATTGTCAGCAGTTTTGATGCCATTATGCCAATGTCTGTATTTTCCCAGGTTCTCACTTATCTTGTGGATGGTATATATAGTACATGATCTAGCGGGTAGGAGTTCAACTGACCAACTAACAGAATCACTATCCTGTCAGTCTAACGTCAGTAAAAAGCAGTGTTGAGTCTTACAATGTTCACTGTCATAACAGACAACATCTAAACCTGCCTTATGTGTTGGGGAACTGTCGATTATATTAGATAATGACAACATTTCCCTAAAATTAGCTCAAGTCCATTTACGAATTCATCATAACAAACAATAAAACCTCCCATGATGATCTGACCTTGTCTGAGGTCAGCCTGCCAAGAAGCAAGGCTAACTGCACTAAAGCAACATTTGAACAACTGTTTGGAGGGCAATAACACAAAAATATATTCCCATTCTGATGGACAAGATCTGTAACTTTGACCCACAGTATCTCGAGGGGAGGGTGGAACTCCTGTAACCCTTTTGTAAGATTCAATGATTGCGTAAATACCACCACGAGTCCACCACTAAATGTTCCCTCTCTAAAATCTGAGATAATCTTATAACCCTGTGGGACAAAAGCCTTTAGTACAGAGAAGCATTAATCCCTTATTCATGTCTCAGGCAAGAAGACCAAATCTTAATCATAATCAATAATTCAATTGTGACTATGGTGGCCATTTTCTGCTGAGGCACAAGGATTTCCCTGTTTTCTGACTGGTGGTGTCTCTATCATTGCTGCACAATTACACTGGGTTTGGGAGAATGCAGCACATGGGTATCCATATGGTTATGTGTGCAGGTCTCCAGAGGCCGAGCAAAGTGAATTGATTTGCAAACAAATTATTACATGTACACTGATACCAGTGATAAGGGGTGGTCTGTGGTGTAGTGTAATTCAAGTTTACCATCCACTTTCATATTAGACTGCCCGCATTCCGGGTGCAGACAGACTTTGCCTTGGGGCACCCACTATGCGAACATGCAGGAGGCAAGTTAAAGTAGCAGCCTCGATCTGGCTTTCACAAAACAACTAGACTGTCACCCAAGATGGCGGCTAGTAAAATGGCCCCACTGTGAAACCATCCTACCCTGCGATCCAGAAGTTCAGTCAGGAAATATTCCGAAGCTGACTTTTCTACTACTTCTGGGTGGCAGCCATGCTTAACAATCCAATGCAAAGGTTTTGACTAACAATAGTCAGCGCTTTCTATAAGTCCTGTCTATTTATATCCCCCTTTTAGTAAACAAGTATACGCGCACAATCACTCAAAACATATAACACCAGCACATACAATTGAAAAGTTAGCAATTTAAAAATAACAAGAAATTCGCTTTGAAAGCACTCTAGAGTCAGTGTGGGAAGCCACAGAAACGTATACCACTTACAAACCAATTAGGTGTTGAGACTAAACAAAGACGCTTCTTAATTGAAGGCTATAGGAAGACATTAAACACGGAGGCCATAATGTCGAGATATTCCTTTAAAACACACGTGGAGGAACCGTAAAATCGCAGCCTGCACCCTTTCCAAGTAACTTCATCATTCAGTCGCGCCATCAAACCATAAATGCTAATGAACTGCGAGCCTTTGATTTGCAGAGTGCCCTCATGAATAAATGTATCCCATTTTCTCATTATTGATAATGCTCCCAATCAATGGCATCCAGGTCTCCAGCAAGCTCATTAGGTAAAAAGTGCAATGAGGTCTGAGCAGCGCCTTGAAGTTGCCTCTTGGATTGCTAAGGCTTTCTGACTGAAACCAGGTAAAGGGGAGCCAATTAATGCGAAATTGGGGCAAGATGTTTTTACAATCTTCAGAAAAGCCAAGTCTCATACAATTTGTCGCTGGGATGGATCAGCAGGGTATAAAGTCCCAGCCCGCCAACAAAATATTACAAAACAACATTGTTAGCAAAGCAGCAGGAGTATACTGAAAGCATCAAAACAATTACTGAACAAATCACCAAGACTGCACTGAAGATACTGTGAGAGCTGCACTGGGCGCATCGAAAGGGGTACTGAACAAATTACTAGGACTGTAGTGAGAGATCACCAGAAGCATATTGGACGCATCACAAGGACTTCCAAACAAATCACTATACTGCACTGAAGAGACCACGAAGTTTGTACTGGACGTATCACTAGGCCTACTGAATGGGACTGTACTGCAAAGACCTTGAGAACTGTACGGGATGCCGTACAAGGACTACTGAACAAATCACTAAGACTGCACTGAAGATACCAAGAGAACTGTATTGGACGCATCACAACAACTACTGAACAAAACCTAGGCCTGTACAGAAGCGACCATGAGGCCTGTACAGAATGCATCGCAAGGACCAAGAACAAATCACTAAGACTGCACTGAAGATACCAAGAGAACTGTATTGGACGCATCACAACAACTACTGAACAAAACCTAGGCCTGTACAGAAGCGACCATGAGGCCTGTACAGAATGCATCGCAAGGACCAAGAACAAATCACTAAGACTGCACTGAAGATACCAAGAGAACTGTATTGGACGCATCACAACAACTACTGAACAAAACCTAGGCCTGTACAGAAGCGACCATGAGGCCTGTACAGAATGCATCGCAAGGACAAGGAACAAATCACTAAGACTGCACTGAAGATACCAAGAGAACTGTATTGGACGCATCACAACAACTACTGAACAAAACCTAGGCCTGTACAGAAGCGACCATGAGGCCTGTACAGAATGCATCGCAAGGACCAGGAACAAATCACTAAGACTGCACTGAAGCGACTGTAAAGACTGTACTGGGCACACTGCAAGGAGTACTGAACAAATCACGACGACTGTAAAGAGGATACATTGCAGACTGTATTGGACGCATCGAAAGGACCTCTGAACAAATCACTGCAACTTTACTACGAGACCATGGGGACTGTATAGGATGCATCGCTACGTCTACTAAGTAGGATTCTACTGAAAAGTCCTTGAGGATAGTATGGGACACCTCAAAAGGACTACTGAATCCTAGGACTGCGGAACGAACCACGATTATTGTACTGCACGCATCACATGGGCTACGCTAAATGCATCAGAAGGACTACTGAATAAATCACTAACATTGTACTGAAAATACCATGGGGACTGTACCGTACACATCATAAGTACTACTGAAGAAATCATTAATGCTGTATTGAACAAATGATGAGGGCTGTACAGAACACATCACAAGGACTACTGTACAAAACACTAGGGCTGAACACATGACAGCGACTACACTGAATGCAACACAACTGTACTGAACACATCACTAGCTCTATGCTAACACGTCACAATGAGTGTACATAAGTTATTACAAGGACTGTACGCAGCAAATCACAAGGACTGTACCAAACACGAGGAAAGGGTCGAACAAATCATGAGAGCTGTATTTAATGCATCCTGAAAGCCGTACAGAACTGCATGGAGAGAAAGTTGAACAGAGCTGCTGCCAGCATTGTAAGAGTGGCGCACAGTAATCATTTTGGTAGGGTAGCATAGTGAAAGCGGTGGCGCGATTAACATAGGAGTTCTAGGTATATGTGTTTTAATAAGGTGCTAACGGATTATATACAGAGCTATGCTACTGACCCGGTTATTGAAGGATGCTCCCAACGTGCAGGGTAAGCAGGTGGAACTGGAGACAATGTGGAGTCTTTAACCCGCAGAAGGAAGGGACCAGGGCAGAATAGATGAGCCTGTGGGCATCACAGAATGTCAATGCCTAGTTAGCCATGGTCAGAATGTAGACTTTTGATTTTTTAATCTATTTCCCTGCAAATAATCTTTAAGTAACCTTCCCATAAGGATCACTAAAAAGTCCCAAGGTCTGACCCGCAGCTGCTGCAGCTTGCCTTTTCTGTTACATTTTCTGTAAACCTGGCTGATGCCAGCACTCCTTAGGCATGTTAAGTATTCTGGGTTGTGTTAGAGGGATTCTATAAATGGTGCGCTCAGTCATGGGAGTTCGATGGCGCTAGAGGGTAAAAGGAGTTTACATGCTGCGTGGCTGGCACCCAAGGAAACACAGATGAAACCCACCAAGCTTTCAGGTGCTTGCAGGAACCATGAAAATTCGAACTGAATCTTAGCTCGACCGGCAGAGAACTCAACAAGAAAGAGACAAGCAGATAGAAGCTCCTACCAAAAAAAAACCAAAACATTTTTTTAATTACAGAATTTTCAAGTGTCGTTGGCCTAAGTGATCAGAGGGGAGATAGTGTTGCCTCTGCTGACAATAAAGTCATTATACCTTTAAAGAAATGCAATTTACGTGCAAGCCACCAATCCAGGCAGAATTAGTACAGCGTGCATTGAGGTATGAAAAAATGTGGGTAGAATAAGTACAGTGCATGACCTCAATCCAACCCATGAGCCCATGACTGCAGACAGTGGCAGGCGTTACGCCTCCTGAGTGAAGTACGCCATAACTTAGCACATCTCGGGAAGATGGAAAGAGGCTGTTAAAATGATGGACGAAACCTGGGCAGTCAATGTTAAAGTTGAAGCCAAGGTTCTTTCCCCTTACATAGGACTTGGACAGATTCCTCCAGTTTCGAGTGGCAGAGTGCCATTACACCCGATGGCTGCCCATCCAATCTAACCTCTGCAGTATCGCCAGCTGCCCCCATTCATAGGCTGACAGAAATCTAGTTTGGAAACAGAACGCCTCATAGCCACATTTTCTACTGTGCTGTGTAGATTTCAAGGTAGTGAAACGAACGGCTTGTAAAACAGTTGATCATTTTAAGACATTCATTAGATTTCTGAGAACACGTGTTTATCCTGTAATAAGCAGTGATCCTCCTGTGATGGTATCTGAGAATGGCGTTCAGCAGGACGCCTCATTTAACCAGAATCACTGAAAGAGTTGTTACATGAAACGAAGTTACGCGCACAAAGAAAGGTCAAATCTTGGCAGAATGTCATGAATTTGTGATCAGTGACACTCTGAAAAGGTTGTGTGAAATCTTAGCGTAATCTCACCCAGTGGCGAGGACAAGACATGTAGCGTGACCTTTATGTTGGTTCACTTCCTTCTCTGGCATTATATTTAGGAAGCCTGCTTAGAGTGAAACACAGTGAACAGAATGTGCATTTTTACTGCCATGTTTAACCTGGCACATGTAGCAAAGTTTAGGAATGCATTTACAAAGACTAGGTGTGCCTTTAAGTTAAAGGCTAAGCCTTTTTTGTAAGAAAAACACTGCATGTTGAAAAGCTCCACGGTGTCTCTTTTGCCAGCATGTTTAATGGCTGATCTTGGGAGCCGTGAAAGAAGGTTCATATTCATTGCATGGCAAGGGGTGAGGGCAACCACCGGTGGGGGACCCTGAGCCGCATCACACAGGAAGATCAGCCTTAAGAAATGGTGGTCCGTGCACAGGGAAACAGCCAATAAAAATGCAAGTTTTATAGTAGGAATGTTCCAAAAGATATCTATGTCACATACATCTTGCAGAAGACATTAATATAATTCTGTCAATGAGCACTAAAAAATTCAGCAAGAACTGAACGTGCTGAGGAAATTTCTGAATATATTTGCCAGCCTACCTGGGGTTTGAATAGAGTGAAAATGATCTCCAATGCAGTAAACAATGTCTTACAATAGAGACTGTAGCTTTGCCTGGACGAAGGCGAAGTGTGCCAGGAATGTTTACACCCTTGGCAAAAGGCAAAAATCAAAAGCACTGTAAAACTTCTCTGCTGGGAAAAAAATCTGCACAACCCTGGTGAACTCACATAAGCTATGCTTGGACTTCCATGACCTGGTTATGGGTTTTGCCATTTCTAAGACCTACTAAAATCTAATCTTACTTTAGGTGATACATTTCATCAGTGTCAGCTGGCGGTGACCACTAACTAATACAATTTCCGCTTCATGTTACTTCCTCCCTCCGGCAGTATTTTTTATTTCATAATGTCTAATATTTGTTGTTGGTGACATTTGTGATATTTATTTTGTACGAGGGTACCTTATCTCTATCACCCTTTCCAGAAAAAAAGATCTTAAGAAGAGTTTTTGTTGCGTATTCAGGGCAGTGTAGTGCTTTGGGTAGCACAGGGCCATAGTGGCAGACATTCTAACATATTCCTCTAAAAGTGGAAGGTGTCTACTCGTTTCTGCTCTTGGCGAAATTGATAGGAGGGGTGCAGTAAAATGTGATTGAGTCACGGTGCAGTAAGCTATACTTCTGCAGTGCTCAATTGACTCTTCTATGGCAGAAAATGCAGCAGAGAAAGCCTACAATAAATAAATGAAACATCAATCAGACTGGTCATTAAATAATTATATTAAAGAAGACAAGTTTACTTTCTTCTTGCGTTTGTTTTTGTAAAAAGACTGGTAAAAATAGATTTTGCAATTCCTGGTGTCCAGAGAATTGGGGAGTCAAAGAGCACTGCTGAAACAGCAGAATCCCACCTATTTCAAGGGATGATATTTTTCCGATTACGTGGGTAGTGCATCAACAGAACATGCCCTTGCTCTTTAGCAGCAGAAAAAGGAAAATATAATCAAAGCTATAACATTTCACTTAGGGCCTCATTAAAAGTGTGGTGGCCCAAGGACTGCCACACTCGGGTTAACTGGCGGACCTGCCAGGGTTCCACTGTTCCCGCTGGGACCATGGTTCCTGACGGCATGACGGAGGTCAAAATTGTGCTCAGCCATGATGGTGAACTCAGCGCCGCCTGGCTGATTACAACTCCCCTCACCACCAGCGTTTTCGTGACAGTTTCAGAGATGTAGAAAGGCTGGTGGTGAGAGTGAGCTAGGGCCACGGGGGGGCCTACACTGCCTATGCCTATGGCAAACACCCTCGGAATGTGCACGGTCTGCTCTGCAGGCAGTACGCATCCCCTCTGTGCGGTCAGCCCCTCTGTGCTACGACCAAGCACTCCGCTTCTTTAAGGGAGCCGAGTGGCATCTCGTAGCACTGTTCCTGCCAGTCTGATTGGTGGTAACATTGTAGTAGGGCAGGGAGGGGGCGCAGCTTTGGTGGTCCCGTGGTGGGACTGCCAAAGTCAAAATGAGGCCCCTAGTCTTTCAAGTAGTCTGTTCTACTCCATGACAAACGCAGCAAAGTCACAGGGAAGGCAATATGGAACTACACTCTAGTGCATCAACGGAGCCAAAACATACTGTACCGTGACATACCATAAGGTATAGTGCACCAAATAACTGGTTCAAAGTTCCAGTATCCAGTGCTCTGGTTGGCTGAGTCATGCGCCAAGAGACATAGCTTGGCAATAAACACCATACAAACATAGTAAATGAGTTCAACAAGAGACCAATTTCTGCCCCTTCTGGTCCCCCAAGTTAATGTTCAGACGTGCGATTAATGGAGTTCAAAATGTGCTTTTCCCACTAAAGTGGCGTGGGTGAATGTGTCCTTGCGGTCTATATTTATATGTGGAGCAGTGTCCGTAGGTCTATGGGCACTCACTAGGCCCACTACTTACTATTTGCGGCTCAGGAAAACAACTTAGTGGCAGAGTGAAGTTGCGTCTTTAAATATCTTGTCTCTGGAAATGTAAGGGCTCCAAAGAAGGTTCGAGGGGTTCTGGAAATGGGACGCCCCAACCTCTGTTAAAGGGAAACTAATACCGGGGGTGAAAGGGAAGAACCCTCGTGTCCCAAGCTGGCTGGACAAAGGGACAGAGTTTAAAACAAAACGAGGGGATTGTAATGGGTTGGGTGAGGATGGTGCAGGGTGACAACTTTCACATATCCTCATCCCTCTTTCCAAGCATGTGCCTTCAAAGTGGCATTGCCAACTACGTTGAAGAGAGGTATGGTTCATGATTAGCACACTGCAAATAAAATCCTACTCGGATTAAAAAAAAAAAAAACACCAAATAATTCTATAACGAAAGCTCTAGAAAAAACTAATTTGCAGGCAATTTTAATATTACAGATTCTTGTTATATACATCCCATTTTAAAATTGTTCGATTTTTAATTAAAAAAACTTATCTTTAAAAAAAAAAATTGTAAGCTTGCCAAACCTCGTTTATAGTGGCTTCTTTTAAATGAAAATTATTACGTTCATTTAAAATTAATGTTATCTTGACTGCTTAGTTTGGAATGAATTGTATAAATCACTTAATGTAGAACTCCATAATGCAGCGCTGCGTTGTATCCTAGCTCAGACAGAGCTACATAAATAGTAATGCGTGCTGCACACATTCAGATGAGCTCCTCACAGGCCGCAGGGCCTTCCGTGTCAGGGAGTGTAGCGTGCGCATGCGCACAAATGCACAAAGCACCCCTTAATGGCATGTCTTTGCCATGAAAGTGAGGAGACTCTTTCCAGCGAAATATGAAAAATAATCTCTCCTAGACTTCGGTTGGGGGGGGGAGGGCGGGGGGGTGCTAAGCTATGGTTTTTAAAGCTTTATGTTGCCCTGTCTTACAACAGACCAATCATTTTGAATCTAACTAAATGTTTTTTTATTGTAGCATCACTTCAGTTACGCCACTGAAAGAGGCATGTGTATTTTAAATCAATGAAACACAAACTCATGACTTCCAAGACATTCACAGAAGTTATTGTATGAGTGCAAACAAAAAAACTGAAGGAAAATTATGCACAGAAAACATGAACAAATACAAATTAACTAGGGGGTTAAGCATGCAAACATGCAACCATGCAAACATGAAATATTTTCAGTACTGTAACTGCGATGGCCAATCCTCTAACGGGAGTAAAACGAAAATAAAAGTAAAATAACATCAGAAATACTCACCAGGAATAAAATGCAATCAAAAACCTGTGTTATGTGTAAAATGCGCAACGAAACTATGACAAGAATAAAATAGCAGGACAACACCATGGCAAGGAAGAAATGAAAACAGTACAGTGCCGGGCAAATAATGCTACAAAAAGTCTGGGTCAGGAGTAAAATGTTATCAAGATATTTTGCCAGGAGGCTCATTGTAACAGAATACCACACCAAGTTTAAAACATGTCATTTAAATACAGTACCAGAAACAAAATAACAACAGGTGATTTATTTGATTGATTGGCATCCTGTGAACGGAGGTGCCGAGGTCAATTCACGGAGCTTGAAGGCAAAGGGTAGACTCGTAATTTTACAAAAAGGGCAGATTCATAGGATCATCTGAGGCTGGTCAGGGGTCTCATTAACTGCGTCCAATATGACAGTCTTGTGGGTGGGGGTGCGGCCCAGTCAGTCCCTGTAAGACTTTACCGGAGGGGGGCTTCCCATCAAGTCTGCCTAACAGCGTAAAGTCCCTTTGAACAGGTTGGTTTGGTTTCCGCGCTTTAGTAACAGATGCTGAATCAGGAATTGACCAGAGAGAGCAGCCTAAGCGCTTGCAGCAGTCAACCTCCTGCACTCGAACATGAGCAGGGAATAAATCCCACAGAATGCTTTAAAAACATTCTTTCTGTTGACCTGATTTAGGAATAAAATAACTGAGCAGCAGCGAACAAAATTAAGAGTAGACCAAATGCTGGAAAACCACCAGCGATTCCTTACATTGGAGTTCACATACTAACATTTTATCAATATAGGCATGAGTGCTAAAGATAAGTGTCAAATACCAACAAAGTGCTCTGCCAGAAACAAATGTCATCAGAATACTGTGTCAATAAACTGTCATCATAATAGCATGCTAGCAATAAAATGAAAACATTATTGGAATATGTACCAGCAGGTGGGCTGTTCCTTTTGGAGCAGGGTCAAGAATGATTTGCATATGTGTTAGAAATGGGGTCTTTGGTTGACAGTCAGGTTACTCCCTGTTCAAGCAAGGACCCTCACTCTAGTCAGGGTAAAAGAGAATCACCCTCAGCTAACCCCCTGCTTGCCCCCTTGGTAGCTTGGCAGAGCAGTAGGCTTAACCTCAGAGTGCTAGGTGCAAAGTATTTGTACCAACACACACAGTAACTCAATGAAAACACTATAAAATGACAACACCAGTTTAGAAAAATAGGAAATATTTATCTAAACAAAACAAGACCAAAACCACAAAAATCCGACATACACAAGTCAAATTATGAATTTTTAGAGATTAAACAAAAAAATAGCGCTTAGAAACAAAAATGCTTCGATGAGATGTTAACACGGCGTCGTGACGGAGTCGTTCCCAACAAGCTGACACCAGCAGCGCCGGACACGGAGTCGTGTAGACCCCCAAGTACAGTACCTTTGGTGAAGAGTGAAAACAAGCCGATGCGCGAAGTCGGGAATCGCAGCGTCTGTGCGAAACGTTGAATCCGTGCACTTCGAGTGGCGTCAGTAACGACGTGGTGCGGCGACTTCCACGGAGTCGCGGACTTCAGCGGGGCTGCTGCGGCGTCGGGCCTGCGAAGAGCGTCGCGTTCCAGCGAAAGTCACAGCGTCAGGTGCAGACGGCGTTACCGGATTCAGCAGCGGCGTCGGTCCGGAGTCGTCCGAAGTCGATTTCCTTGGATTTCCACCAGCTTTTCTTTCAAGGGCCCAGGGACTGGATAGGGCACCACTTGTCAGAGCAGGAGTCTCTCCAGAGACTCCAGGTGCTGGCAGAGAGAAGTCTTTGCTGTCCCTGAGTCTTCAAACAACAGGAGGCAAGCTCTAACTCAAGCCCTTGGAGATTTCTTCACAAGATGGAAGGCACACAAAGTCCAGTCTTTGCCCTCTTACTCTGGCAGAAGCAGCACTGCAGGAAAGCTCCACAAAGCACAGTCACAGGCAGGGCAGCACTTCTTCCTCAGCTATCAGCTCTTCTCCAGGCAGAGGTTCCTCTTGGCTCCAGAAGTGTTTCTAAAGTCTGTTGATTTGGGTGCCCTTCTTACACCCATTTTAGTCTTTGAAGGCACCTTTCTTCAAAGGGGACTCACACCTACTTGGCAAGGCCTCAGACACACACCAGGGGGTTGGAGCCGGCATTGTTAGAGGCAGGCACAGTCCTTTCAGATGAGAGTGACCACTCCACCCCTCCCTCCTAGCAGAGATGGCTTATCAGGAAATGCAGGTTACACCCCAGCTCCCTTTGTGTCACTGTCTGGTGTGAGGTGAAAAACAACCCAACTGTCAAACTGACCCAGACAGGGAATCCACAAACACGGCAGAGTCACAGAATGGTTTAAGCAAGAAAATGCTCACTTTCTAAAAGTGGCATTTTCAAACGCACAATCTCAAAATCAACTTTACTAAAAGATTTATTTTTAAATTGTGAGTTCAGGGACCCCAAACTCCACATGTCCATCTACTCTCCAGGGGAATCTACACTTTAATCATATTTAAAGGTAGCCCCCATATTATCCTATGAGAGAGACAGGCCTTGCAACAGTGAAAAACGAAGTTGGCAGTATTTCACTGTCAGGACATATAAACCACATTACTATATGTCCTACCTTATCCATACACTGCACCCTGCCCTTGGGGCTACCTAGGGCCTACCTTAGGGGTGCCTTACATGTATGAAAAGGGAAGGTTTAGGCCTGGCAAGTGGGTACACTTGCCAAGTCGAATTTACAGTGTAAAAATACACACACAGACACTGCAGTGGCAGGTCTGAGACATGATTACAGGGTTACTTGTGTGGGTGGCACAACCAGTGCTGCAGGCCCACTAGTAACATTTGATTTACAGGCCCTGGGCACCTCTAGTGCACTTTACTAGGGACTTAACAGTAAAACAAAAGATGCCAATCATGGAGAACCAATTACGTACATATTTTAAACAGGAGCACTTGCACTTGCACTTTAGCACTGGTTAGCAGTGGTAAAGTGCCCAGAGTAACAAAAACAATAAAATCAGAGTCCAGCACACATCAACAACCTGGGAAACAGAGGCAAAAAGTTAAGGGAGACCACGCCAAGGATGAAAAGTCTAACAATATGGCTGGGTCCAAACAGAGGTTGCATAGTGTACAAAATAAGGAGGGACTGGGGTGTATCCCAAAATAAGTACCAGTGCCTGAGATTAATTTAAGCATTCCAGTAGAAGGCCCTAAGTGGGAAGGGTATGCCTATATGTTGGTCCCGTGCACAGCTGGATCCCAGCTGTGCAAGACGGATGATGCCTCATACGGATGAAATAGGTCTTGGTTGGCTTGTGGTCTAGCTCAGGGAGGAACTGGCCTAGCAGTTCAGGCTGGACTGTTCCCATTGGAACAGGGTCAAGACTAATTTGCATATGGCTGATTCCAAACTGAGCTGGCATAGTGTGCAAAATAACAATGGACTAGGATGTTGGCCCAACTAACTATTAGTGGCTGACATTAACTCAAATATTCCAACCATCACTTTTTGTATATTTAAGAATAAAATACTACAGCAACACTGTGTCAAGGAGAAAATGCTAAGGGAATACTGCGCTCAAAAAACACTGCTACAGGAATACTGTGCCATAATACATTGCTACAAGAATACTGTCTCATCAGTATACTGCGCCATCTGAATACAGTGCTAGAAATACAATGCAGTCAGATTACTGGGCTGGAAGCAACACATGATCGAATACTGCGCTGGAAGCAACATATGATCTTTATACTTCAGCTAATAAGAAAATAGCATTACAATACATTTCAGGTATAAACAAACAGACAGAACACATGAGTAGGAATAAAGGGGCACCAGAATAAACCACCGTAAATATAATGCAATCAGTGTACTGTTCTAGCAATAAATTTGCATTGTTTACAGCCGAAGATCAAAATTACTTTTCGATTCCAGGATTACACTTTCATCAGAATACTGGGCCAGGTTTATCTAGCCATCAGAAAACTACTACTGAAATAACATCCTTCCAATGTTCTGTGCCAGGAATAAAATCTGAGTACTGTACCAGAAATAAACATGCATTTTGAAAACTGTGTTTGGGATAGAATGCATAGAGAATACTGAGGTAGGAATAATATCTCAAATGAATAATTTACCAGACGTAAAATGCCCCTAAAATACAGCCCCTCCAACACAATGTAATCCGTGCACTGTTCAGGGGAACACTGTGCCAGAATTACAGTACAATCAAATATTGTGCAAGGAAAAAAATAACATCAGAATTGTGTGCTGTGAACAAAGTGCACTCTTCATACTGGTCCAGGAGTCAAACCACATCCCAGTGATAAAATGCTATTACGATACTATGTCGGGAATTCTACAACACCTGACCACTCAGGGAAGAACAAAACACCAACACTTTACAGTACCACAAAAAAAAAGTGACAGTGAAAAAATAGGTCAGATATCACAATGTTGGCAGGAATCTGACATACTAGAATCCCAACCTAGGAAAAAATACTATTAGAAGAATGTCTTGATAGCAGCAACACACTATCAGCGCAGTGTGCACAGAACACAATGCCAATGAAATTCCATATCAGAAACAAATTGTCACTAAGATTTTGTCTTAGTATTACAATCACAGCAGGCTAAAATGTCAGTAATGAAATACAGCCAGAATGCACAGTAAATAGTGTGCTATGATAATATTATGCCAGGCAAAATGTGGCAAAGCGCAGTTGGCAGAAATCTAAGAAATACGAGCCTACATGCTCTTCTAGCGATCGGTGGTGAGGGGGCATGACGGTCAGATATTTTGGTGAACGGTCACCTGGATTTTTGGCTCCGTTTTCACATTATATCAAACAGTGCACACATCACGTTGCAGTGGTGGCCCACATGTACATAGATGTGGCTGGGACTCTTGCCTTGTGCTTTGCTGAAAGCTATCTCCCGACCCACTTCAACACTCCTCCCTTTGAGAACTGCCCGACTCCTAACACCTTCCTTCCTTCGCTGCTAAATAGTTTTTATGTTTCTCCAAGGGGGGTCATACAGAACCTGAAATCTGCTCTGAGGCTTCCTCGGTCTTCCTTCCATTGGTGCATGCACTGTCTTGCATCTATTCTGCCAGGGCTCCCTGGCATGCCAGGGCATCAGTGGTCCATAGCTGGTGCCATAGGATGCTTCATATGGAAGGCTGGTAGAGAACCTGAGGGGGCCAAACAATGCCTTCTCATTGGTTTTGGACGCCAGCCTACAGGATACATACATCGTCTCGAGACCCTCAAAAAAGTGGCAAAAGGGATGAACTGCTTGTTTTACTGTTATAAGTAAAACTCCCATTGGATCTGTAAAGTAGTTGGATTACGTCATGCTATGTTAGTAGACTGTGTATAGGGAGCGTCTACCATCACCAAGACCTTAAAGCATTGGCGGAATGTTTCTGCATTCTCCATTGGGATAACTGATTTGCAAAAACACTAGAGATTTCTTCACTTACAATGGATCCCTACTACTCATAGGTGACATACTATCTTCACGATTCATCTTGCAGAACAGAAATTGGACCCTCATTAATAGTTTTGGGGCAATACAGTGCAGTAATTTCACCCCGGGGTAAATTTATTACTGCTCCATTCCACATATTTAAGGTCAGAATGAAGGAAAACCTGTTAATAGAGTTACCACATCTTATATTTCTCTATCCATAATATTTGCCTGTACAAGTTTCACCAAATATTATTTGACGAAATGTGCATGGAAAAAAGCAGAGGCGTGCGGTGCTATTATGCATCTCGGAATACTGACATCTGGAACTTTTCTGCCCAATCCCAATATTTCTACACAAATTAAAATGATGTCATATCTGTCATGTGTAAGGCATACTTTGGAAGCAGCTGAAGGTTTTTAAGTACCTCATCGTCCATAAGTGGGAAGTTAACTTTGCCATTACTAAAGGAAAAGAAATCCACAGTAAACTCTATTAGATGCAACGATCAAGGGTTATTGGATTGTGAGCTCGGGGCTAGCGCTTCTGACAACAAAAGTCCATCAGTACTGGGCTTTTACCTCGTCCGAATTAATGATGAAGGTCAAAATCACCAAAAGCAATGAAGTAGCAGATAATGAATCAAGGGGGCTTGTTAAGAGCTCCGAGAGAAGCCATGCCAAGGCTTTATTAGTGCAGAAGGAACATTATTAGCAGAGAATGCACCAAACTCATTTTCAGCCGAGTCCTCTCCTCAGCAAAACACACAATCATCCCTAATGTTGCAGCTTCCTTTATGAAGTGTTTGAGATGATCTATTACGATTGGAGTGTGGCAACTGCTGAGAGTAAAGGAACCCTCAATAAAAGATAGCATTTCGTGATTATTGATTTCACATTTGCCAAGGATCTGAAAACCCACAGGAAAAAGGGATAACATCATCCCAGTGAATGTTGCTTTTTTTTTTTTTTTTTCAACCAATGCACTATGGCTAATTCACACAAAATCACACATAATGCTATACACAATTTATAGGCAGAACATTATGGCATTCCATTTAGTTCTCCACACGTTCACAAGCCACTCAACCTTTAGGCATTTTATTTTGCCAAGTCACTGCAACGCATCAATTCATTTTAGGACCAAAATGGCACATTTAAACATGCTCTCCTCTACAGCATGCCAACGTGCTATAATAAATGTAATCTCACATTCTGAATGCTTTCTAGAAATATATTTAAAGTAATGTACCCACTACTGGACAGCTCACCATCACTTTTTCTCACAGTTGTTCAGCAAACTGCTTAGGCTCGTCGTTTGTTATCAATAAGATCCTGCTGATTATGGTACAAAATAAATGTGAAACACCAATCATGAATTCGCTCATTAGCAGATCATCACAGTAGTTGAGGCAGAGGGACTTTGTACAATCAGTTTCCCAGATATTACAAGCTTTACTCACATTTTGGAGTCACAACTAAGTAAACTGAGTCCGTGCAATGAGTAGTGCGCTCACAATTCTGTCAAAGAATCACCAAAAATGAATACAGCTGCAGGTCAACCGGTTCATTGGTTAGCAATCGTCAGTGTGCTAGATACTACCTTGGGCTGGGAGCACTGCTTCATAACTTCAAGGACAACAAATAAAAGAGCAGAGTCAAGCCTTCTGCTAGTCTGTGGAGCATCCTTGATCTTACTGGTAAAGGTTTGACCAGAAGTCAACACTTTTGGATCCAGCTAAGAGCACTGAAAAAATAAGGCTTCATTTCAGCATGTTTTTGCCTAGCGTTCTGGATAGATGGAACTTGTTTGAGGTAACTTGGTCATGTGAGCATTACAAAAACTTTAAAAAGAAGCCCATCCATCTTCCAGTCTTCTAGGTTTGTGAGTTTGGAACACATTCTGCAGTATCGAGGTGCAGTGTATCTAAAGATGCCCAAATCAGGCCTAAATTTGAGGGACAACTGCCAAATACAGCTGACATCAGAGGTTGATGGAAACTGTCATTCAGTCTTTACACTTCAAAACTCTAAGTTCATTGTAGTTACATGTCTTTTATCAATAGTCAGTAACCTGTTGCCTACAGATGTATCTTTCAAGTCTTAAAGAATGTCAGAGATAATGACTGACACACAGATGGCAGTTTTTGTTTTAATCAGACTAGTCAGCAATGACCCTGTTAGTGGCAGGTGAAGGTCTGAAGTCACTTTCTTCATGCTCTCAGTTATTTCCAGTGTTGCTCTAGTGTTTTTAGATATTTTAGACCTGGGAGAAAGGGCTGTTGATTCGTGTAGAATCGACCCAACCTCCTTCTTCATGCTGAAGAAATTAAAAGAAATTTGTAGTCACGGAAATGCTTAAACGTAGACCATGAAAACAGCAACGTTGAGTCACAATTTTCTATTTCTGTGCACAACCAACTAGAATATTATAGAGTGTTGATTTTTAAAGGTCAGGTTAAATATTGGATTTTTTTGTTATAGTGCACCAAGTGCCCTTCCATGGTGCCCTCTTACTTACAAATTGAGAAGAGAGTCAGATGACATTCTGGAAATGCCAAGATTTTTTTTAGGATATCGTCCCTCCTGACTTTCTCTAGTAGTTGTTTGCCCTGTTTTTAACAGGATTTTCCCATTTTGGATATGACCTTCCACCGGTACATGAGAAGAAGCGAGGGTTCCTCTTGGATTACAGATGCCGTCTTCAGTTCCTCAATCATGGAATGCCGTCTACCTGCCTTGAGGAAACCTCAAGATGAGGCCCAGAAGACTCCACGTGCTGCTTGGGTCATCACGGGGCACACTATGCATCTCTTTCTGGACCATAGAGTGCTATTCATGTTTTTCTTTGTTTTTAGTAGAAATTAGGTACCCTAACTTCTTAATGTAATTTCCTACGGCCCAAAGCATCTTCAGAATGGCCAAGATGCAATGACTTAAAAGCTACTGGCTATAAAGAGAAATATTTTTTTTAGAATTACACACCATCTTGTACCCTGGCTCCAGCCTACGTCTAAAGCATCTAATAAAGCTAGACTTCTCATTCCTCAACACTGCGGTCAGTTTGGGGAGCACAAAGCCCATTTTGTGGGGCTTGGAAAAGGAATACCACTCCCCCAGGTTTTAGACATTTGCCAGAATATTTAGCAAAACTGAGAAAATGCTCAGTGGATTTGCAGTAGTTCGAATGATAATGAGTCCATTTATTCACCTCTTTTTCCACACTTAGCTCTTTGAGAGTTAATAATAGTAATTATTTTTACCACCACACTTAATGGTGCTCGTTTTTATCAACTTCAGACCTGATGAAATTCAATCCCGAACCTCTGGCCTTCAAGTTACTCACCAATCTCCCTACTGGATGCATTAACCCGCTGTGGTATATTATCAATCTATTATTTTAGTGGTGCAGAAAAACGTACACATTTCTAATTTTTCCTGAAATGTGCTGGTTACGTCAGTGGCGGTAGGGGGATATCAGTGTGCAAATGCTGAGGCAGAAGTCAAAAGCCTCTTTACCCACTATGTGCTGAGGGAAGGAATGTTTTTTTTTGTGGACAGTTTTAGAACAAAATAACTACTTAACAGTCCATCAGTTCTAGGCAGGCTGGTGATGAAAAACGATTTTCCACAGCAAAAAGGGTTGGATTTTATAGTATCAATTTCTGCTGCAGCAATGAAAGCCTCATATTACAAGCTTTTGATGGAGTTCTTAAAATATATATCAGGACACCCTGACACTTTAAAAAGATTAGACAACTGAAACCAAGGTCCCTTTATAAACAACAGATCACACATGTACACCTCCTGTTACAGCCCATTTACATTAGTTCTGATAGTGCTTACTTTTTTACTGGAGATGGAAGGGGCGAGAGTGAAATCTGCCATGCACCTCCCTGGGGCTGATCATGTTAAAGCCAGCAAATGCCAGACCTGACCCCTGCAGTGCTCTTTCTGGGATCTGGAGTTGGGCAGGAACAACATGTGCACAAGAGACGTCCCGTGCAAATTTTCTGGACTAGCGGTGCTGGCACCATCTCATTTACTGCCCTTTGCAGAATCGGTGGTAGAGTCTTGAAGGTAGCAGCAGTAACACTGGTAATCTACTGCCCCTTATATTTTATGTCACAAAATATTTTGTCTACAGATGTAGGTTATATGTCGGTGGCTGTCCAGATGTGCTTGAAATGGTGAAGCAGCCTCTTTCAAGATAAGTAAAGGAGAGGCAAATTGTGAAGTCGTGGAATGGTTAGAGCGGCAGACCCTGAGGCAGAGATCTGGTTCAAGACCAGGGTTCAAGTCCAGCTTCGGCAGGTCTTGGGCTCAATTCCCCTTGACCAGTTAATTCTCGCCTCGGTGCCTAATCTAATTCATGGGTCCCACTCTGCAACTCTGGGCAATAGCTTGCTTAATCTCCACAACGGCCCCAACAGCGCTTGGATGCCTGGCTTCACCCTGGGGGTGCTCAGGAGTGGGCGCCTCACAGGGAAAAGCCAGGAGGGGTTCCATAGCGGTATGAGTACAGCGCCTTGAGACCCTAACGGGTGAGTAGTGCGCTATACAAGTGCTAATTTACATTTACAGAGGACAGTTATTACACAAAATGTCCACTCTGCATCCTGTTCAAGTATTGAACTTCGCCTAAACTCATAAAACATGATATTGTAAAATATCCTTTATTGCCTCTCTAAGGGGCAACCAATTATAATCTGCATGTACTTGCAAACTTTAACAAACATTACATAGAAATATAGCATATGGAGAAAGCCGAGTAACACCTCACTGCTCTAGCCTAGCAACTTCGGGGTGCTGTTGAAGCACAGTTACCACCCATCTCTTCTCACAATTTCAGTGATTTCATAAATTCAACACCTTTTTATGGCCATATGTTCTCCGTCCTCAGTAGTGGATTTCTCATTTTCATTTTTTGACTGCAGTCCCAAGAGTGCTTTTCCATTAAAAATATGTTTTTCTGTCCTTTATGTATTCCCCTTACAATTCTAAATATCTATCTGCACTGCAAGCCCCAACCCTCCAATCTGACTGGGGCTTTAGGTTTAAATTTATCACCAGCAATGATGTTTACCACTTTAAAGCCTGCCCTATTAGCTTTGTCACTATTGGAACAAAGGTATCAAAATATGATTGCTTTTTGTAAGTAAGGCATATCTTGGATAAACAAATTAATAAGAAAAACAGCATGATGACTGAGTGTTCTTTACTATGTACAATAGTCCATCCTGCAGATCAACAGAATCATCTGCTGGAAGGTGGAATGATCCTTCAGACAGCCAGTACTGTGAGATGAGAGAGTATTACTCCTTTAGGCGTAGCCAGAGCATACTCCTTGTATATTTTAAAGAATTGTTAACAATATGCCTTGCAGAGAGCTGCAATGCCAAGCCAGATCTAAAAAGAACTAGCTGAATCAATTGACGGGAAGCCCTAAAAGATAAGATGGCCAGCAACAAATTCCTCAAGGTTAGCAATGCTTCCAGTGGGTATCTGCTTACTGTGCAGTAATTAATTTTGGACTGCATGTCCGCCTGCAAAGCATATATGTGATACATTTTGCAAAGGTTGCAGTTTCTGCGAGTGTCACTGAAAATAAGGACATTTTGCAATTGACACTGTGTTTGAAGTCTGCACCTGACTGCAGTAACCACACAATCCAAATCCTGAAGTTCACAATAGGGTAGCAGTGCACACACAGTTCAAAGTATGCTTTTGTTTATAAGTCTATACCAGTGGTTCCCAACCTGTGGTCCGGGGACCCCTGGGGGTCCGCGAAGCCTTCTCAGGGGGTCCGCGAGAGCCTAGAAAATTGAAAAATATTTACAATCAATATATGTCTGTCTACATAATGCACAAGAGAAAAATGATGTTCCTAAAAAGTGCAGGGAAATCCAGAACAAGTGGCAAGGTCACATTGTGCTGATCTCACCATGTGGACATCCACCTTGCGAATCCTGAATGTCCATGCTGGTCAGACACTGCCACCCCTTATACCCCTCACAGTGAACAAGCACCAAGTCCTCACACTACATTCAGTCGAGTCCAGAAATGAGTATGTTTGCAGCGTACAGTAGTGGAAGAACCTTACTCGCTCGGAAATATCATGCATATCTTATGTTTCAACGACAGAAAGCCACGTGCAGCCTGGGATCTGCCTACTCAAACACAATACAAAATAACTGCCTTTCTTACTACAAGCACATCGTGGCCCAATTAGCAGCCTCCTATCTTCACTCCAGATTGAACAATTGCAATAATCCACGTCGTCGTCTTGCGACCAGTTATTGGGCTCTGCACTGTGATCAAAACTTTGCGATGGAGGTGGTCACAGTGCTATGAAAATTTGATAATATGTTCATTGCCCACAGGGAGCTTCCTCGTCTCGACACTGAACAAAGACTACATTCTGAATGTCTCTTTCTGTCATAAAACAGAAAGGACATAAGTAGTCGACTGCTAGCACTAAAGTCCAAAATTTAAATGAGTGCAGGCAGGGAGAGGATCCATCTCACAACTGACACCCAAACTATAGGGGGGACCTCGGTAGGAGAAAACTGGAGTATCATAGGGCCTCTTAAAAAGCCATCAAGACTCTGTCTGTGTTATCTGTGTCAGCAGGTCAGACGTTTCTATTGATGTTTTCTGCTCCATGAAGCTTTTCAGTAGCTGAGCGCCAAACAAATGAATACATTAAAATACATCAGTAAGTGAGAAAAGGTGGAATGCTCGGCAGGCAGAACGAAAGGAAATCCTGAAAGTTCAGATGGGTGCACCATCTTGGTAAAGAAGCATATGGTATTACAAATGTGCGAAATTTAGAAAAGCATAAAAACAAAACAAATATGATACAAAGGAAGTCATTGCTAAAGTGTGCACCAGGCAATAAGGACAGTTTTAAAAAAGGATGGGTCCTATCAAAACATCAACTTCTCAACCGGGTGGCAAAATAATGCCAGGAAAAATGCTTATGGCAAGGTTTTGGTTTACTAGTATTTTTTAAACAGTTATGAATGTTTTGATGCGATAAGACAGAATCATACATATACATGTAAAACATATGATTAACTTTCAGCCTTTAAATTATAATATCAGTTTCATATCACATTCTGCGGAATGGCGCTTACATCTCAAAGGAAAGCTGGTCACACTCTACCATAAGAAAAAGAGGCCTTCTTTTCAAAGATGAGGATATTCACACCTTTGAATTAATATGGTGAGGCTTTCAAATCAGTCCAGGCTGATGTGCGACATGGCTTAGTGAAAGAAAAAAAATAAAAAAGAAAAAGGATATGACACTGCCAGTGTTGGCCGGTTCACAGTCCTTTTTTATCCTTTAGGCCATGTTGCACAGCAGTCCGCACTTATGTGTAATTTGTGTAAAAAACAGAGCAGGAGGTTGGGAGGGCAAGCAACGTGATAGAGGAGGGCAGGGCTTTGAAACAACGCGAGGGCACGGCTTTGAAACAACCAGAGTGCACGGCTTTGAAACAATCTAAGGACAGTGGGAGTGGGCTAGGGGGTTGTGAAGCAAACCACAAGTAGGGGGAGGAAAGCAGGGCGGTGGAGAACAAACCACGGACAGCAGAAGGAGTGGGGGAAGAAATAACAGCAGTGGGGAAAAGCAAAACGAGGGAAGGAGCGGTAACAGTAGGAGGAAGGTGGGGGCTGGAGATGGACTGCAGATATCTGCACTCTATAGGAATGCATGTTAAAGAGTAAAAGGAGGCTGTACTTGGTCCATGCACCATGGCAGGGACACAGAGAAAGCCCCAGGAGGACGCTGATTCGAAGAGGAGTCTCTGACCAATAAAAAGCAAGGAAACAAGAGTGACATCTGAGCCAACTAATTGAAAGTAATGGTTAGGCTCTAAGCCCGTTTTAAGCTTTTTTTTTTGTTTACTTGAGATTTTGCAAGATTTTGCTGTGGAAGCAAAACTTAATAAAAAACTGACTTTGAAACAGGTCCCTACAAAGACCTGTATGCATGTCCTTAACTTTACGTGCAAACACACTGATTCTCAACAAGAACTATAAAAACCATTAACAAAATCCATGTAAATTATGCAGTCCCTTCTTACATTTCACATGCATTTGTTCCTCCTGCATTCCTTAAGAGTATTTGCTTTTCCATACTCTTATATTGTGCATTTGACTCTTGTATAGTGCATGCTGTGAACTGATTCATTGCAAATTGTCTGCATGAGTTCATGGTGTGGGTGGGTGTTCCTGACAGGACATGGTTGAGTGCTCCAAAGTTGATGTTGAAGATTAGTTTCTCACAGTGCCTGCTAGTAGGTCATAAAGTGTTCAGACTACAAGCTCATCAAATCTTGGGCCTGTCTGCAGAGCATACAGAGAAATAGTCACATCTGTGCCAACTGTCAATACCATTTTATGTGAACATATGTGAAGGAGTTACACGTAGCTGTTGAAACCCTATCAAAGTAAATACTGTGCTTATAGGGGAGGAGCAAGATAGAGAGTGTGCGAGACCGAGAATGGGGTTGGAGAAGAGAAGGTGACAAGACTGTATTTGCAGACATATGAAGCATAAGCGGATGACATTTGAGATGTGCAGATGGAGAATTTCAGAAAAGTGTAAGCAGAAAGCAATTTTGAAAGCATAAATGCAGTTCCGGTCCGCAAAGCACAAATGTACATGTCTAGAAGAGAGAGAATGCAGAGGAAAGTGGTGTAGAGTGGAGAACAGTGGCAACTTAGACAGTCAACCATTAACCATTTGACAGACATGGTAATGTTCAATTCATGTCATATTTTCAGAATGTAAACATTTCCATTTCTAATTGTTTCTACTCTTTATCTGATACAGATAACCAGGCATTGAAAACACCAATAGCTCTGGCTTCTTTTAGGCACATGTTCCTTGTTGAGTGATATGTCAGAAAGCAAAATCAGGAAATTCATAGAGAGGCACACAAATACAGGTCAGGTGGCATGCTGTGTGAAGCATATGATTTTAGATCACAAATGTAACCCCTGGCTCAAAGTTACATAGGCCATGCCTCTTAGGAAGGATTCCTTGTTATGCTTCTTTGGCCGCTCCCCCTTTTAGGAACACCTATTTTTTTATCCCACTTAAGATACTGATTGAAACTAAGGAAGCTCTACATCGTCAGTGAAGGCCTACTCTCTAGGCGCACCGTCTACGATTATATTGAATTTGAGGTATCATTCCTCAGTAGCTAATACACTTAAGTTTTAACAAGACTGAATACTGCACAGCTGCTCTCTTTGTTCAAAATCACTGTAAACACATCCAATTGAATGTGAAAGAGATTTCACCCCTCTGGTTAGCAATCCTATTAGAAGTAATGGGACCCAGACGTCTAATTCATGACACTGTGAAAGAACAAATGCAGTTCAGGCCCGCAAAGCACATATGTATATGGCAGTACAAACGTGTCAGGAAGCAGAAGACGATTGATTAAAATGTTTTTCTGTCAACTGCAGAGTTGAACACACTTATGCAAATCCATTAGTAATACATAGAGGGCTCTGGGAGTGGTGAGTTAACACTCGGCCTCTACCACAGTTAGGACTGTTTGGTGCCTTGAATAGATAAAGAGCAGGCAAAGCACTATTTTGCCACCTTAAACAGTGGTAAAGTGTTGTTGGCCACAGAAACGTTCAAGGTGTGTGCTGCTTTTGGCTGGACCTGCAGCAGCATTTCTTGACATGTCTAAAGTAAAGAATAGAAAATAACAAAATAACATGCACAAAGAAAGACAATACAATTAAAACATAACAGGATACAACACAACAAAACAGCCAGAACAGAAAGCAATACAACCATCCCAGTACAACACAACAAAGTTATATAACAAAACATGTAGCACAAAAACACAATATACCAAAAACAACTGAACACATCACCATTACAGCAAAATGTCACAACAAAAATACACAAATGTTCTTGTCACAAATTATCACGTTGGGAATCCTGTTTACATATACGGAGGTAAAGGATGGTTGCAGTAAGCACTGCCTTAACTTAGCACCAAATACATAAAATAACGCTAGTCAAAGTTTTGTAAACTGGGAACACAAAAGGTGATGTCGGATAAAACATTTCAAAGTAACTGATTGCTAAAGCTTGAGGATGTTGCTTTTCCAATTTGGAACGTGGGGGGGACTTGGACATTTTTCACCTTCGTCATTTCTTTTGTCAAAAATACACATTGTCTTTTAAGCAGAACTCATACTTAAAAGGCAAAATATCTTCCACAAAACAGAGACCCTTGGCCAGTAGGAAAAGGTCACTTTAAAAAAATATGGTAAACATGGCTTTTTTATACAATTAGAAGAATAGAAAGTGGCATTTTGTGACTATCTTAGGCGCAGTTACATTATATAAAATTAAGTAATTATTAGAATGGAATCACCTGTTATGAAAGCATGCATTGATTAATTGAAATAGCAACACCTACACCATAAGGGCCAGGCAGAGAACCCTTCGGTGTGTGGGTCCCAGCCAGATTGAATAACAGGAACAAGGACTGGCCTTCAAGAGCTACAAAGTAGCTTTGCTGACGGTACGCTTGGTACTAAACAGTGAATTCAACAAAAGAATGATTGCTTCGTGGGATTTTATTTCCGTCACTGTATTCTGATACAACGTTTATAGGTGGAGTAGTATTCTGGTCGCATTTAGCACCTCACAAAATATCCTGATAGCGTTTTACACCTGACCCGGTACTTTTCTAGCATTTACTTCCTGGCAATACTGTGATGGCTTCTTACTATGAACAGAATGTTCTCATGCCACTTGATTTGCTAGAACCACGTCCTCGTTTGTTCACTACTGAAGCTGGGATTACCACCAAGGTCACAAGGTCACAAGGTCCAGGGATTTAAACACATGTATTTATGTTACAGAGTGAGGGAGAGAAACTCTTTAGTTATGCAGCTTTTTCGAAAAGGCCAATTTGTTGCTTATAACTTTGATGACATTTAACAATTCAGCACAAAACTTCCCAAAGAAAAAGCAAATCACCGTTAGTTTCAAGGTGTCAAGCGCAGTGCAGACCAGTCCAGTGGGGCAAAAAAACTAAAGGGGTGTATGGGACGGGGGTCAAGGCAGGAGCCTTTCCATTTTAACTCCCATAAGACAATGTGCTCATGGATAGTGCACACTGCTGGGAGCGGAGAACTTTACTCAGAGGCTTGCCGACACTCCTTTTTACCTTAAATGCGTTCAGAGGTTTTTAACAGGCCTTTAACAAATTATGTGGAGTGTGGGAATCACAGGTTTCCTGGGGATGAAACAAGGGTCGGGTGACACATAGGTCACTTAAACTTTGGTGCGGCTTCACAGCTCTGCATGACACTTGGCAGACACTTACCATGTGCTGCTTATTCTCGATATTTGGACTTATGTGCATTTCTGTAGAGTAGGGCAAGAGTTAAAGAGGTGGGTCAGAAAACATGTTCATTTGACTATCACATATGCGGTTTAATGAATTTGTATGACATTTTGCAAGCTTAGTCCACTGCATACATTTCTTGTTTTACTGAGATCTGATAAGGCCGGTGGGCACTTAAAGGGGACACAGGTCTCGAAAAAATCTTTCCTTTGGCCTAGCTTTGGTGCCAGTCCATAGAAGTATGCAAAACGTGGACACACTTGCCATGTGTAAGTTACTTTCGGTATGTTGAGTTTCATGTAGCTCCATCCGGGTTAGCGTTGCCGCCTTCCACAGAGAAAAATCCTGGCAATTTGTTCATATTTTAAGTTTCTGCAAAGTCCAGGATATAATAGTTATATAGAATTTTACACAGAATTGCCTGTTTTCGTTTTTACATGGTCTTTGATTAATTATCAGCCAGGGATCACAAATGCTGCCCTACAGCACATTTTAACACACTTTCACCTTAGAATTATGTTTTACATAAGCGGAAAAATACCGGCTACAGGTGATTTTCCTAACTTTTGGACCGCTGGAACATTAAACTACTGGCCATGCTGATAAAAAACACAAGTCATGTGGCAACCCTAGTCGGGGGCCTGATGAAAGGGAAAGGGGCAGAAGGGTGTCATTTGCTAATAACTTTGGCATCCTTTCATAAATCAACTCAAAATTTGGCAAGAAAATATGCTTACTTTTCTATTGCTACAAGTTCCCATGTACCATGTCTCATGCAGCTCTGACAAGAGGGGGATTAAAATTAAAAGATGGGGAGGGGGTTTTAAAATAACTTTTAATTGTTAATTACTTTTGGTGGATTGGAGATAACAGAATTGGATGCATCTTGGAAACTGCGGACGTCTACTGACCGTAGGGTTGGACAGCTGTCAGAGGCAAACCATCACTGCACATCACCATGGCCTAAGTCCAGCAGTGAATAGCCACAAGGAGGGGTTGCGCAGGACTTTGCCTGTAGCCTGGCCCTAGAGTCAACCCCTGCAGCACACAGCTGAAGGTCAGGCAGAATAGGAGTAAGTTGCAAAATGATACATAGGCTTTATCAATATTTACCACACACGTTAAATAAGTCCACAAATCCACTAACAAAAAACTTTTACTTATCCATCTAAAAACACAGAACCATAACCTTAGTGGATGGTTAGAGAAACAGATCAAATTCACTCAAATAACCACAGTTTAAGATCAGTTAGGATTTTGTAATAAACCCCAAAACAACTTATAATTCCACAGTTTTATATAGCTCTGCAAAATACAGATTACAAAAAATAATTTACTCACACACACCAGATGTGTTGCTCATAACTTCAAAATATAACAATTTAAATAAGACGTCACTCCATCTCTCTAAATATCAACACTTATACAAAGAGACCACACTGAGTCCATAGATGTGCTGCTAAGGTAACATGTCATGGCACTAGTGATAACATTTATGAAGTAATCTGTTATATCAAGAGTGAGAGATCATGAGCATTACATCTGGTGAGGGAGTTATGATTTCTAAGCTATAGTTCTGGCACCAGCATACCTATGCTATTTCAGGGGTTTCCGGACTTAATTTTGTCTCCATATCTCCTACTGGCACTCGCCAGTAGGTAGTTAAAGGTAGGACCTAGTTTCCACAGGAAAAGGGATTTTTGACCTGCCTATAATTTTGGTGTAGTTTGATGAATCTTCACAAAAATGTCCCCAAAAAGTTTCCTACTGGGTCCTATTGTGCCTGGCAAGTTTTGGGGTGCTTCGTCAAGAAGGGCTAAGAAAAAAAAGGGGGTGAGGGGTGGGGAATGCATTTTTCCTATTAATTCCCATGGGGATTTTGAACAAGACTGCAGCCCGAAGCGCTGGACGGAATTACACCAAATGTGGCAGAAAGCTAGCTCTTGGTCCAGTAAGGTTGTTGTTTGTGAGTTGGTGTAAATTTGTTCAGTAGGTTTTGAGATATTAAAGGGAAAAGAAATATAGATATCTGGGCGGAGCTTAAGTACAGATCTCATGGTGTGATCTGATTGGCTGTTAGCACTTCAACTAGAAAGTGCTGGCAACCCACTTGGGACCAATAAATATGATAGCACCCCACTGAAATCCTTAGTAGTGAATGGCAGGGTTTCAGGGTTACAAAAAGAAGAATGTATAAATGGTGATTGATTTTGTTACAATATAAATAATTTATTGATAAGGTGATTTTACCCTATAAAAAAGCTTTCTCCTGGGATTTCATGAATCATGTTTGAGAGAAAACTGTTTTCTCGTGATTTGCCCACAGAGGTTATGGAAGGTACTCCAGAAGCTAAAATAAGAACATATCTTCTGTAAATTCACATCATCTTTCTCAGCCATATGAGTATGAAACCTCGCATTCTCAATAAAACAGGCACTTCCAATAGGAGCAGCCTATCAGGGGATTATTTTGTGTTCTACTGCAACCTCACAGAGTGTTCTAAAAAAACAACTAGAGCGCTAACAGTATTACTTATGTCAAAAGTGTGGCACAACTGAAGCCATCTTGTTTGAATCAAACTGGTAAAACGTAAATCATTTAATTTAGAAAGGAACAAAATGAAAGCGTTAATTTATTCATAGAGATGATGTTTAGCGCTGTAGAGGAGATTAGAGAGCCTCATAACAATTAAGTCTCCCAAGACGGCCACCAGAGAAAAAGACCCCAAATGTAGCACAAATAACACTCAAATGTAGCTCAATGACAGAAGTGTGCAAAAACACTCATTTGTTTTGTTTTTTTGCAGTTTTATATAGCGCAGATTTGACCCAGAGGTATTGGAGCGCTTTACATGAGCATTAGCTACATTACACAAGTGCACATTCCTTTTGGGTTTTAGGCATGGGGAGATTAAGAGATTTGCCCTGAACTACAGGATGCCGAACTGACTTAAGCTCAAACCTGGCTCCCCAGTTGCAAAGTCTGCAGCTCTGGCCATAATGCCACACTCTGTCCCCTAAATGTAACATGTAGTCAAGTGATCAAGTGGATAAAAAAAACAAAGCTAGCGTATAATTTAAAAGAGGTTTGTCGCTATTTGAGAACTCAGAAAATATGTCCACATTTGCGGCTACTCCACAATGGCGGAAGAGTGTCATCCCCCTAGCCAAGACCCAGGAGATGAAAATCAAATGATAGTTGTACTATAGTTTTATTTTTCATCTGCTGGCTCAGCCAGCAGTACAGGGAGGGGCTCAGATGGATCATGGGAGGTGGGAGAAGTACAGAGAGCACCTAAGTGCGCATGTGTGTTTGGCCACTGCACAGACCCCAGGGCTGTGGCTGTGCGGAAGTCTGAACCGTTCAGACCAATTCTGGCGCTGCTTTCATGCTAGCTTTAGCACAAAATCAGCGCCAGGATTGCTGGGGAGCCTTTGCTGGTGTCCCAGTGAAAGAGGTGGTGGGAACGGAAAGGTAAGTCTTTTAAACATTTTATTTTTCTTATTTTCCCTGTCCCTATCATCCTGCCCCCCAGTTGAGACTTGCAGCAGCCACCTCTTTTTTTTTGTGCACTAACCATAATTTCTATGGGAATAAAACCCTCTCATTTTTATAATTTATAGAGGAAATTCTTAGGTATTAAAGTTTTGATTACATCAAGATGACATCAGGCATGCCACACTTTTGTAATAAATATAGAATGTTAGTAATCTAGTTGTTCATAAGAATACTGTGGAAGGCAGATTCAGGGGACTGTGCTTGAATAATTGTGGGCGGGGAGGAGGGCGCAGAGGCAACAAGTTGACAATGCTGGGCAGGTGGGAGGGGCAGTGGCAGCACAACAGACCATGGAGGACAGGGGAAAGTGGGGCAGGGGCAACAAACCAACCATGCAGGGCAAGAAAGAGAGACAGTGGCAATATAAAAGACTAATTAGGGCAGAAGGAAGAGGCAGTGGCAGAACAACCATACATGCCAAGAGACCAGATTCAGGGAGTAGACTCCAGATGTTTTGAAGCCCAAAAGGGCTTTATTTTATCTGTCTCCTACCTACAATCAAATGTTTTCCAATGTAAGTCAATGGGGGAAAATCAATTCCCCAGGTTTTTTTCAAAATCTCCCTCTTGCCAAGTTAAAAAAGATTGGCAAATATGGTACATTGGATCACTGAGGGCAGGAGGAATGGGGTAGGGACATGGAGTCAGATAACAGAAAGCAGGAGGGAGATGGGCAGGGGCACCAGAATGACCTTACAGGGCAGGTGTCAGGGGTTGCTGCAGCACAATACACCACACAGAGCAAGCAAGATGGCAGTGCAGCACAACAGACCATGGAAAGTAATAGGGAGGGAACATGGCCATGCACATGGACAACAGAGAGGGAGGGAAAAGAGGCAAGGGCAGCAAGCTGACCATACCGGACAGAGAGGAGGGACAGTTGCAGCTTAATGGACCATGAAGTGCAGAATGGAGGGGACAGGGGCACGACAATGGACCAAACAAGGCAGGGGGGAGGGGATAGGGGCCTGCACAGCGAAAACAGGTCTGGAGCAGCATGTTGACCATGGAGAGCAGGGGGGATGGGCACTGAAGGCACTGAAAGCACAAAACGCCATGGGGGGCAACAGGAACACTATAATGACATACACACAGGCAACGGAGGGAGGGTGGCAGCCATCTGATCATGCTAGGCAGGTGTGAGGGGCAGTGACAGCTCAACAGAGCACCCAGAGTAGATAGGAGGGACAGTGGCAGGTCCATGGAACATGGTGGACAAAAAAGAGGGGGCAGGGGCATGCACACAGAACATCGGAGGGCGGGGAAGGAGGTTAGAGGCAGCAAGCTAAGCACCGAGACCAAGCAGGAAGGCATTCATGAGGTATAGAATTGGGCAACAGAGGGCAGGAGATGTGGGCAGGGACATCAAGCTAAATGGAGGGCAGTGGCAGCACATCGGACCACGCAAGGTAGGAGGGAGGGGCTGGGGCATGGAATTGTACAATAAAGGGAAGGGAGGAGGTGGACAGGACAGCAAGCTAACTGTTCAGGGAAGGTGGGAAGGGCAGTGGCAGAACAACAAAACAACAGACACACAGGGCTGTAATGAGGGAGTAGGAGCATGGACTTAGAAAATGGATGGCAAGGACAAGGTGGGGGCAGGAGCAGCAAGCATTCTGTGGGTGGAGCACAATGACAGGTCAGGCCCTGCGTAAAACTCACATTTCCCCCTAACCCCCCACACCGTGAATTGAGATGGGCATTTTACTTAATATTAAAAAAACTAGAAATCTACTGAAAAAAACAAAGGTTACAGGGACGTTATAGTTGTGAGATAGAATTTTTTTTAAACGTAGAAATTCACAAAAAATAATAATCAAAGGTTACAGGGATGTTATAGTTCGGTTCATATTTTACACACACAAAACCATAGAAATTCAGCTGTTATCTAAAGCAACTATAACTTGCATCCTCACCATGTACTGCATCACTCATGACAGCTTCTATGACATCATTGATAATATCACTGTAACATTTGCAGTAAAATTATTGATGATAAAACAGACTATGCTGACAGCACGAAATAAAGTTAGTGTAGGGCACGAGTTATAGTTATTTGAAATAACTCTAGGAGCTAAATATATATAAACAGACAACTGAAATTCGCCAATTATAGTTATCTCAAGTAACTATAACTCATGTTCTAATGTAACTATAACTCGCAACCCCACCATATGCAGTGCTGTCGTCAATTAAGTCAATTCAAATAGTGGAGTGATGCTGGAGTGAGTTATCAATGAGGTCATAGAATGTGTCATACAGTCGAGGCTCGCAGTGCTAAAAAGGGGCGTGGGAGGGAGGTGGGAGCAGAAGTTACATTTATTAAATAAAACATTTTTTAAAAACGTACCTGATCCACCGACTAGTGCCACTCTCCTTTCCATTGTCGCTGCAGATACAGGCTCCCAGCCTGCCCTGCGGCCAATCCTGACACTGCTCACAGCAGTCAGGATTGGCTGGGAGTCACCAGCCAGGGCGCTCCCGGGCACACTGGGAGCCTATGCAGGCTCTCTCTAGCCCAGCAACTGTGTTTCTGGGCTGGAGAGAGCCTACTGCGCATGTGTGTTTGGCCAGCCCAAGACGGCCGGCCAAACACACATGCACTATGAGGGGGTGTGATGTGTACTCCTCCTCACTGCTAGTCACACCCATGGCCCTGCCACTTTCAGAACGAAAGGATAATAAACAGTTCTTCAAGGTTTGCAGCTTCTGCTGCGGGCGGGAGGGGGTGACGCTCCTCTGCCCTAATGGATGAGCCGCCTCTGGTGTCATAAATGATGTAATATCTGAGGTATTTAGCAATGGTACAGCTATACATACTATAGGGCATGAGTTATAGTTACAAGTTCACCTGTTATGGTTAGTGCTGTACCTACCTTTGGTATTTTCAGTAGTGAATAATAAATGAGATACTGCTCATTAATTATTCACTTTTAAAAATATGTTTTATTTCAATGCCTCAGTGCCCATCCAAGACACCCAAAACTTAGTATTCTATGGAGCTGTGGCAGAAGCCTGCCACTTGTTATACTGATGAGTGCCCCAGTGCCTACCTGGGGCACCCACAATTTTCCTTGTTGGGGGCCAAGGTGATGACCAAAGCTCCCTCTCGGCCCTAGCCAACTCCCAAGCCAGCACTAAGCACAGGCAGAAGCCAGCTCCATTATTTTGCTCCTGCCCCAGCTAGAACAGCATTTTTCACTCCTCCTGCGCGGGAACAAGCAAGGTTGTGTTTCCTGCACCGCAGTGTGGGGGCAAGGAATAGATTTCTATTCCCTGCCTGCACTCACCAAGCAGGGAGCTTCAGTTTCAAGGGGGGTTAGGGGTCCCTGGAATACTGCCCTAGTGGATGGGGTCACCAGGATTGCTTTAAGGATTGGAAAAGGCTTGCAGCAACCACACCCCTATTTTAAAATGATCGCCTCAGGGGATGATGTCCCAGGGGGTTCAAGAAAGCTCACGGAGGAGTTCGCATGCCCCCTCCCCCAAAAAACAGTGTGCACCCTCCAACCCGGTGGGTTAAAAAAAAAAAAAAAAAAAAAAAAAAAAAAAGGGGGGCAAAGGTATTTTATATATATTTTTTTTTAATTGATGCCATGGATGCGCAGACCTTATACAGAAAATACATTTTGGGACTCTCCCTTTTTCTCAGCCCTAGCTTGATGGATCAATCTCAAACTTTCCAGGAAGGAGGACTGGAAAAAGGGGGGTCCTAAAGGTGATATTTCTAAGTTAACTGCATAAACCTTGGCAAGTATGCAAACCTTTACTTAATCGAAGTGCCTTTGCTTGGCTTGTATAAATCCAATAAGTCGTTTTTGAGCGAAGAGTTCTTTTTTTTTTTTTTTCAACTTTTTTTGGGAGAAAAATGGTTTACAAAGGCTACATTTTATGGGCATCTGGATTGTTAATTTGCAGGTCCTCTGCCGACTCATAAATCCACGGAAGATTCACAAATCCAATAAAACAAATATATAAAGACACTCTATTGGATGAGGGAGCTTTTTCTTCCATCTTCCACTACGGCTGCATGAATTTAGCTAAATATTCATGAATCCACCATGCACTAACTGGCCTGTTGTCAAAGAATAATTCTGCTGCAGCAGCTATTACACAGCACAGTGCACCCATCTTTGTGTTGGGGAAAAATAAAACATAAAAAAGGCGCAAGGTGGGGCAGGGTGACCTTTGTCTTAACCCGTGGCTTATAAGGTAGACTACAAGGGACCCTCCCCCATGACATGAAGACTAGTATGAAAAAAGTCAGACTCTTCAAGGGTCATTTGCATCCTCTTATGATTTGAAGATTTGCACGTCCTGTTAAATAAGTAAATAAATAAATAAAACCCTCAAATATGGTGCAACTCAAAAGCTTTTGGCTGGGTCTGGGTGCAGCTAGGCCGGGCTGGCCCTGTGGGAAAAGCCAGATATGCATGGCCAAAGGAGACACTGTTAAGTGGATGGCCACCTGCAGCGTGTCTTGAAAGATGTCATGTGTGAGCTCATAGGCAGTGCATAATGGGGAGAGGGGGGCTCTCAAATTCCAGTGTTCTTTTTAGTAGTAGAACGTTTAGGTTTTGATTACCTTTCATTAATTTATTATTGATAAAAATAAAAGTCCATGGTCAAGGACAGTGGAATTAAACAACATCATTGGGGCTCCTTTGCACATTTCAAAACATCTTTCTTGATCAAACGGTTCAAAATAATACTGCCAAAGAATGTGCTTCTTAATCCTGCATATTTTTGCCGCATAATTTGAACGATAATGCAGCATAAATCGACCTTTCATTGCCACATAATTATAGTGGCATATTGATAAAAACTTTGCAGAATGCTTTGGAGCGTTCATTATGGTGCTGCAACCTACAATTCACAAAGACCTGTGAAATATAGGTATAATATCACAGAATTGTGTGCAACAAAAGAGTGTCTGTGTGTACACACACACACACGTGCACGATGTAGACAAAGGTATTTGCAGAGAGTCTGGGTGCCGAGCTCGGGCTAGTTAAAATGGAACCTAATAATGTGCTGGGCGCCACAAACGGATAAGGAGTCCGTAATAAATGGAGTACTTAAGACATCGTTTTAGAAAGTCATTTTTTATGCGTCCAAGTGATGGAGAGAAACGTAATGTTTCGGCGCGCGCGGACAGACAGGGCAGGGCCCGTTAGGATGACGGACTGCTGCCGGGGAGCGGAAAGGCTGATTCCGCAGATCGAGGGCCGTCTCACTTCCACGTCCTGTGCGCCTCCCCCCGGATATACTTTGGTATTTACATTTTCGCCGGTCCCCACATATTAAGGCATTCCCGGCTGCCTCGGGTCCAACCAAAGAACAGGTGGCGCTCAGTGCATTTTGAAGGCCAGAGAACCCTGCCCGGGTAATGAGCCGTCATCTTGCTGCTCCAGCCCGCGTCAGAAAAAAACTGCACTTACATTACCACAGAGGAGTAAATCATCTGCCTCCTGGAGAAGCCATCTTGAAAGACTTGGGGGAACGACCGCGGGAGCATTACGGAATTCACTGGCTATGCGCAATCCATGAAATGTCTCATTATTCATGATTATGCAATTAGGCGCGCTCGTTCCCGGGGATGATGTCCACTTCAAGGCTTTGGCAGGGAGCTGCAATTCTCAGTTTATGCGGAAAAAATTCAGAGCTCTGCGCCCTGGAAATGTAAGGCGTGTAATGATTGCGAGAAGGCTGAAGCGCGATGCCCAGGACTGAGATATCAGATACATTTGTTACACAAATCCAGAATGTGCTGAAACGTCCTAGCCGTTCATATGCCAAGTAAAGGTCCTTAATAATGGGATAAATGTGATTGCGATAGATTTGAGAGGTAATACGGCATCTCCTGTGCAGTTGGTGGGCATACAGAGGCCTAACATTGGTTACATGTAGGCACATATGCAATTTGTGCACAGTCCCCTACATATGGATCACAATCCTTTTGAGGTGTGCATTGTCACTTGCAGAGGATAGTGCATTGCATGCAGTAAGAATGCAACTCCTCCACCATCACATGCAGAATCTTTTGGGGCAGCTTGGCATCCTCTACCGTGATCTACTAGGTCTCCAAAGCACTGGTTCTCCCGCCTTGGAAACAGGAATGCAGTTTCATCTTGCCTTGTCTCCCTCCCCTGCTATTCCACAGAGTGGAACAACCCAAACTCTCATCTGCAGTCTATGTCGGGCACCTTCTTTTAACCAATTTCCTTTCCACACATTTCTGTCTTTGTTTCCTTTTTTTTCCTCTCTTTTTTTTAAACACCTGCCGTCCCTTTGTCGAAGCATTGCAGCTCATAAGTCAATGACTTCAACGTACTTAACACATTTTAGAAGGAAACGGTGAAATTGATGTCAGACAAGGCCTGTGTTAATTGCCTACCTCTGGTCATAAAGAGATAAACAGGGCAAGCGTATAAAGCAAGAAAAAACTGATCTGTGGAACAGAATTACCTACTCTGAAGAGAGAACAAAAGGTATTCCTGTTGAGGAGCCTTGAGTTAATATGTTTGTATTTACTATGGGTGTTTTGACAAAAAAACACAATACAGCAAGTTTCACTCATCTAGTACCTAATATTCACAGAAAGAGAAGCAGCAGATACAGTGGAGTCAACGCAAGTAGTCTGTGGATGATGAAATGATCAGCGGACAAGAAGATCAAGGGGCTGCAAGAGTAGGGGTGTTTTAAATGGAAACTTTGATGCCAGAGGAGTCCTTAAGTTGCAGAGACCATTCTTGTGGGCTACTTTGATAAAAGAATCGGATCCTTAATGTGGGAAGACAGTGATACAAATCCTGAAGTGGGAGTGGTGCAATTGGTGGGGGTTGGTGTGGAAAAGGTGTTGGTTCACAGAGCACAGGGTGTGAATGGAGGTCTACCAAATGGACTTTGATGTGTTGTGGGGCACATCCATTGACAGAATTTGAAATAGGGGTGTTATAAATGGGGATTCTGCTTGGCTAGGGTATGCTCTTTGGCTAAGCAGAACCCACCACTCTAGTCAGGGCGAGGGAGTTACACTTCCAAGATAACCCCTGTTCACCCCCTTGGTAGCTTGGCACGAGAAGTCAGGCCTATCCCAGATGCAATGTGTAAAGCATTTGCACAACACACATGACACTATAAATAGACCACAAAAGAAACACTACACGTTATATAAAAATAAACTGTATTGCATAAAACATCATTAGACCAAACACATACTCTGCAAAAGCAAGCAGTAGTCAAGTAAACACATAGGTTACTATTATTCTGCACCACCAGCAGTAGTCAGGTTGTCATTATCACCAACAATGCATGTCAGAATAAACACATTACCATAGCTGCCAAGACATCATCCTGAATGCACATAAAATGAAACATTCCCCAAATGGCAAGCCATTAGTATCACCAATATAGATGCACATAACAGGAAAACATTTCCAGAGGGCAGATCATTATCACCACAATAAATGGAACCATTTCATAGGGCACATGTCTAAATAACAACATTGTCATGAATGCCAAGACATAATTCGGACTACAAATGGAGATAGCATTCCCATAATACACAGGTCCTAAACCAAAGCATTACTGTACCTACTTCACAGCCCCTGTAGGAGTATGGACGCCCCTGACGGAAGAAACACGACCTATCATTGGCATCAGGTCATAGCAAAAGAGAGCACAATAGGGGGAAATGTGATCCGTGAGATAATTCCCAACAACACCTTCTAAGCGAAGATCATAACTTGTCTGCGCTTCTTTTACAAAATATGCAGTATGAACGAAATCCACCAAGTCAACACAGGAGCTCCTATGCTCCTATCAACGCAATTACAGTAATGCCAGGCAGAACTAGCAGGATCGAGGACCTTCGGCAAGGGTCACCACCCGTCCTGCTATCGTGAGTAATGCCCTGACAAGGGACTGACGAGGGTGGGTGCCCCCGGGTATATCTGATCTGGAGGTGAGGGGCATCCACCGTAGCAGGGAGACTGCCAATGCTCCTGTGCATCTAACCCACCAGGCTCCCGCGTCCCCAGGTAATTCCACTGTGGGAGGTGGGACAGAAAGGAAACCCACACCTTCAGGGTCGGCAGGGGAGACCTCTCCCAGTCTCTCCGCAGAGACAGCAGTCCAGTGCAAGTGCCTGCGAACATGCAGTGCAGCGGCTTCTCACAGGGGGGCTTACTCTCCTCGTTCAGGGGTCCTTGGGAGCGAGTCCAGAGCCCTCCAGGGGCACCTAAACTAGTACCTTGCTCCCCATGAACCCGCCCAGCCTGAGAAACCTCCTGATGCCTTTGAGTCGGCTCCTCCGATGCTCTCGCCTGGGTCGTGGCAGTAAATTCGCCTCTCACAAAGAAGGGCCAGCTTGTGCCCTCAGGGCACTGGAGAGCATGCGGTCGGCGGCTCCTCGCAACCACTCCATGCTGGGAAAAGGGGGGGGGGGGGGGGTGTACACAGGGTGGCACAGGGGCACCCCCTGGCACCCGTGCCAGCAGTAACTAAAGAAAAGCCCTCTGCCCATGCAGGGTTGGTAGGAGAAAGTGCTTCTCATGCACGGATCCAAAATGCTCCTCTCAAGCTCGTTTTTGAAAAAGGGGCTAAGGAGCAGGAGGCAGTGCTCCCCACGCACTGGGCTCCTCAAGAGGCACCGGAGAGGACACTGTGGGGCAGACAGGCCAGCCCACACAACAGGAAGTTCAAGTGGTGGTTCCTTCTAACTTCCCCACCGAACTTCGGCAGTCCAGAGTTAGGGGAAAGACTGGCAGCAGGGCAATATACAGAAAAGCAATCCAGGTGAGTCCTTTAGGCCACCCAGAAACCACCAGGCCAACAAAAGAAGAGCAGTCTAATGAGTCCTTTGTGCAGTTAGGCAGTCCCTCTGGCAGAGGTTCAGTCCCAAGTCCAAAAGTGCCCTAAAAAATGTGGGGAACAACTCCCTGTACTTATACTCATTTTTCACAGCTTCCACCACAGAGGGTGAGGGGGTTCCACCCAGCAATAACCGGTTCCAGGAATGTCCCCTTTCTCCTCTAGCACTGACTCCAGACATTAGCAGTGGGTAAACGAGTCCTTTGTGTGAGGCCACGGCATAGCCTTTACCGATGCAGGTGTGCCCAGCCCAGGAAGACCATTCAATATGCAGATGCACTTTTGTGACACCTCCACCCTTCCTGTGTACAGGCTGTCTGAAAAGTATGCACAAAGCCCAGCTGTCACTCTGCCCCACACATGGATTGGAGTCAAGCTGAAAAACACCAGAGTCCTAAGCACAGAGAAATGCTCACTTTCTAAAAGTGGCATTTCTATAATGGTAATAAAAAATCCCCCAACACACGTCGGCAGCATTTCTCACTACCATTACAACCATATCAAACATGTCTATGCCACCCCTCATAGATTAGACAATACCACTTAAACATATGTAAGGGCATTTCCAATGCAATCCTATGAGAGGAGTAGCGCTCACAGTAGTGAGAAACTACATGGGCTGGTGTCACTACTAGGACATGTAGTACATAAAGACATATATCCTACCTTTTACATACACAGCACCCTACCCATAGGGCTAGCTAGAGTCTACCTTAGGGGTGGGTCCCTGTGGCAGTAAACTGTGTACGCAGGCACTGCGGTGGCAGGCCTGAGACAGGTTTGAAAGACTACTTCTGTGAGTGGCTCAAGCTGCGCTAGAGGACCAATAGTAGCATTTAATTTACAGGCCCTGGGTATGGGGATACCACTGTACATGGGACTTGCAGGTAAATTAAATGTGTCAATCAGGTGTAAGCCAATCATATTAAGTTTAGAAGGGAGAGCACATGCAATTTAGCACTGATCAGCAGTGGTAAATTGCCCAGAGTCCTAACGTCAACAAAAAGGGCCAGAAAAAATAGGAGACGGAAGGCAAAAAGTTTAGGGATGACCTTGTAAAAAGGGCCAGGTCCAACAAGGTGGGGGGAATCAATCTGACTGCTGCTGCACTGCTTTCAGAGGATACTTCTTTATGCCCTGCCAGAGGAATTCGAGCTCCAAAAAAGAGGCCATGTCCCAATGTAGAAACTGGGATCAGGTGAAAGCATCAAAGGTTTCCAGGCACACAACAGCTTCTCTTGAGCAAAATGTGACTTTTTGTGCTTCGAACTTTTCCTTGCCAAACCAACAGCTTCAGTGAGATCTTGCTCAACTCGGTTGACCTTTCTGGATTGCTGCATTGGCCGCTGAGCGATTTTGACTCCCATTTTACAGACTAAGTCAGAAGATAAAATCTTTGCCAGGGGTGTCTCACTTGAACTATCTGTCTCTGGGATACATAGCAGTCAGTCTGAAGTGCATCTAGCTCCCAGTGTACCACAATCTATAGACTTCCATGTTGGTGATTCAACTTCTCTAATGCTGTTTGGGAGTTTTATTGTTTGGTGTTTTGATATATTACTATTTTAGTGTTGCACAAATACTTTACACATTCCTCCTCACCCAAATAATAGTTGAGTTTCTCAGACTAATTACTGTGGATCACTAATGCTGCAGTTATCTCTCCTAAGGACATACTATTACAAAAAATGAAGATACCTGCTGTTCAGCTCCCTTGCTCTACTGCTGATGTTTGTGGCAGTGTTAGCTCCCGCCTGTCACTGTTAGAGGTTCCGGTGTTATGTTATCAGGGCCCTGTGTAAGACTCTGGTGCGATATTGTTCTGACTATATATCTCTATTTCCCTTTCCCGGGCAAAGACTCTAGTGCCTTGTTGTCCTGTCCCTGTGCTGGACTCCGGTCCTATATTACTCTGCCTCAGTGCTTATCTGACACCGTGTTGTGTTGCTGCGGTACAAATACCTGCAGGTCTACTACTTTAACCATATTCTCTTCTCCAACGGTGAAAGGGGACCCCACACTCCTGACTGGTAATAATGGACCTTCATGCAGTGTTGCTGGGATTACAGTCTGCAGATCAGGTTGATATCCTGAAAGGGCCAATTTATAAATTTTGCTCTTTGAAGGTCAATAAAACAAGTATCCATGAATTGTGTAATAACACTTGCAGCCGCGTGCTGGGAGGTTATATACACTGATAACATTATTAATATCCACCATTGTTTGGATGATCATACACACTTGAAAGCACTTTCCATTTTCAGTGAATGAGAAAAGACTTCAGACATAGGAGTCAGTACTGAAACACAGCTGCACAACCTTTGCGACAGGTACTGTAAACTGTACGCCATACCCACTTGAAAAAATGTGCATGTGCAACTGTTGTTTGGGCTTTAAACTTGTGGCCTGCAGCATGACCACACAAACAGCTCATCTTAGCATCAGTGATGCAGAGTGTCACTGCAATGTTTTGCAGATCTGTGATCAGCATAAAAAGGTGCTGCTGCATTACTACTCATGGAACTTTCTGCAGTTTTTGACACAGTACACCATGACATAACACTTATTAGACCAACATAAGATGTTACAGATGGCATAACCGTCAAATTGATTTCCTCTTACCTAAACAACAAAGCATACCACACTGCCTTTCTCTTCAAATCCTTTCTGCATAAAAACAGGATTTCCACAAGAATCTTGTCTCACCTTTACTTTTTAACATATAACTGAAATCAATACTAAATATTACCAACAGTTTTAAACTTACCTGCTACAACTATACAGACAACACACAGCTAATTCTCAAACTGGAAACCGGGGAAAACCCTAGGCCAAAGGAACATCAAATGTTAACACCTGCCTGCCTCATTGCCTTAGATCAATGGATGATGTTGAATCTCCTCTGGTTGAATGCTTCAAAAACTGAAATACTGACTTGCAATAATTGGATAAACTACGACCCTAAATCTTTCAGATCAGATGAACTGGGACCTCTGTAAAAAATTGACTCAATATCAGTGTGAAAAATCTCTTAATTTTCTTGGACTCTACACTTTCTATAGTCAAATAGACATGCTTCCCTATCAACGTTCTACACAATGAAAATGATTGAAACCATCTTTTGACATCTTGGATTTCCTCAAAATGTGCAAGTAACAACATCCAATCATGCTCTCAAAACCGGACTATCCAAATAGTCTATACCACAACAGTCTATTCTATCAGAAGGCTAAAGAGAATCCAAATTCTACAGCAAGACTAATTCTAAATATAAATACAGAAGCCCACATTCCTCCAGCCATGAAAACTCTAAACTGGCTCTCAATGGCAAGAAATCATATTGGAAGCTGCTTTGCGTTTGTCACAGCCCAACAGCTCTGTTAATGTTAGAGGACCAAACTTAATTCAAGCAAAAATCAAAAAATATTCGTAACTCAGGAACTGAAGTCCCAGAATCACAACACACCTAAGAATCCCTGCTTATAGAAAGAAACCACTGGCGGCAAAACTTGCCCTTTGCAAGCAGCAACACTTTGAAATTCTCTACCTGCACAAATCTGTGCCACTAAAATCACTTAGAATTCAAAAGTATGGATAAGACCTGGTTATTCTTAATGTGATCTAACAAAGAAACCACAAGTTCTCATTTCCTGCCTTCTAGAGCCCTCTAAGATCAAGGAATTGCTAAATCAGTATAATACTTTAACAAACAACCCGTTATATAGAAAAGATCCATACCCCCTTAGACACTTAATACCTATACATCTTTCTCTAATAAAACAAACACATAACTGTATGATCTCAATGGAAACGCAAAAGAATGAGCATTCCTCAAAATCTCAGACAAACATAAAGAACCCACTATTCGGACATATCACATAACTCAGTACCCCAATTTTAAAAACACTAGTGCACATTCAAATAATCCCAATAATGTTCAACATCTTTATAAAAAGAAGAGACTGTATGAACATGTTTAACAGCCCAACAGAATAATCTAAAATAAAACAACTTATATCACCTGCCCACAGGTCGTCAATTTTCAGCCCTTCTACTCTTCGAATTTCCTAAAGTTGCACACTACTCCATAATTCCAAACCCTCTTCAGGAAAATAACCTGATTTATAGCTAGGCCTATACATCTGTATTACACTCTGCTGATGCTCCAATCTCTGCATTCCTTGGTGCCTCTGAGTTTACCTAACCTTTCACATGCCTGCTGCTTACTCTCTAATTTACTAAGTAAACTCACCATATCGTTCCTTACAAATAATATACTGACCTTCCGAGTGTCTATTCCTGCAATAGCAAATCTCTTTCTCATCCATCTACTCATCCCACTCCCATAAATCAATATTTCTAATTTTGTTTCACCTTTATCGGCTATCTAACAATATTCAACCTCCTACGCCTTATTTCCTCAGCCCTCTTTTCCACTTGCAGTAACTCATTCTAATAAATACACCAAGCTCCTATTATCTTAATATGACCACCTGAACGTGGAGAAAATTCTTCAGTTCCTTCCGAGGACCTACTAACCATCAAGTCTACAACAATAGTTAATAACCACTGGATTAACCACTAAGTTTGGTCAACGGAGTAACATGATACCCACCATAAGGCACTTCAGTGCCACGTCTGGAGTAGTAAGTGCTGTACAAATGTAATTGCAATACAGTAGGCATCTTTAGGTAGCTTGTTTCTGCTGGAGCTCTGCTCCTCGACAGGCAAACCATGGGGTGCGAATAGCAATGAATCACTTGAAGATAATTTTAACACATCAAATGATCCCTTGAACAGAAAATTAGTGTTCAGCAGCAGCACCCGCTGCCGAGGACTCATCATCTATCCTCCAGAGTGGAATGACTCACTTCTAGGAATCTAGAGCGGCAAAAGCAGGGTGGGGCATCCTAAATAGGCAAAGATGGAAGCATGAGTGAAATTAAGAGAGCAAATGAATGGGTGGTGATGATGAGTGGCACATCTGAGTGGCCGAAGATTGTGTTAATTGGGCTAATCCATATGATGAACACAGCAAGAATTATCTGTTTTGTCGAGTCGTCTGCAACAACAAAAACATGTTTCGAGCACTGGATTTCTCTGTTCCTTCATTTAGTGGCATATAAAGCACTTTCACACCTCGTTCTGGACAATATCCACTATATAAATGCAATTACAAGACAATAACATACCTATAGCGACAGGTAATGCCAAAATTATACACAACAGCTCAAAGACTTCAACTGCTCTCAGCCCGGAGTTTGGCAGCCAAGAACTTCTGCAGTGACCCAAGGGGCTTCGGAGCACATTTACTGAGAAAGGGGGTCCATCGCCGCCACCATCGCAGCTTCACCAATTGTACAATCACCTCTTGAGCAATTTACCGTTAGCAACGATGGATGCAAGGAACCCGCCTGGAGGCACTCGGTTAGATACCACTTGAATGTTGTTCGCATTCACAAATCTTTCTTACAGTTGTTTTGTTTGTCGGATATCTTTGCTCTCATTTCAAAATCAACAGCCCTTTGTGCACCATTCACAAGAGAAGACTTGAGGACATTAGCTCCATAACTGGGGAATGAAACTAAAAGGTGCTGCGTTTTACTGAAATAAAAATCTTAGATAAATACAGACACAAAGGGAAGATGAGTTAAAGAACAATCGGCTTACGTATAAATGTTTCCATCTGCTGATTAACATACATACCAGCAGAATGATTTGATACACGGAAAAGACACAGTTTGAACCAAAAATTCATTTGCACCAATGCCAATTTAGAGCAAAATTTTCAAATCCATTCTGCATACTCTGATATGTTGTTTAAAACATGTAAAGCCTGGCCGCCTTAAAGGTTGAAAGTTGGCGTTTAAACAAATAGAATGGTCCTTGGGTGCAATTCTGGGGCAAGAAAGGGAGGTCTTTTAGACCTATTATGACAGGTGGCAAGAGCTGATCAATGCACTCTAGAGATCAGGAGAAAACTGCTTAAGACTCGTTAGCAAACACACAAACGGATCCGGCACAGCACTTGACAGAGATTGATCACTCCTTCTAGAAATGTACCAAAAGCAAAATCATTTTCATGGAAATACAGCTATCATTCTTGGCATCTTCGTAATAGTCCTCCAGGGAAAGAGGGCGAAAAAGAAGACCACACTCCAAGGGCCGGTTTCTCCAAGATTTGTGAGTAAATGTGATTTACTCCGGACTTTACCTGGATTTCGGCTAGCATCTACTGGTGGGTCAGTGCTGTGTGTCCTACGACGGCCTCAGCTAGTTGCATTTAACAAGAGACAATACTGATGTTTCATCTCTTGTTTCATCCTTGAAAGCACATCAGTTCGAAGGTGGCATCTGATTTGAGAGCCCCCAATTGTTGAATTAGGGTTGAGTAACCAATTTACCAGATTAGTGCCAGATACCACAGAATTTTGTCTCCTCTTCTGGGCCTGGAATTCAGCCTGGGAATCATAATGACAAGAGGAAAATACAAAACAGGTTTGCTACAGCATTTCATAAAAAAGGAATTACCTATCATTAATCAATCTGGCCACCAGAACGAGTAGGGCTGGCACTTGGATTTTTCTACCAGAACTTTTCAAGTGATTAATTTAGTTTTTTAACAGTTTCATTTTAAAGCTCTAGTACTAAAAACGTAATACTGTGCTATGGAAACAATTTTCCCAACTAAGATTTAATGTGCAATATCTTAGAGATCAACACAAATAAAAACATTTAGTTCTTTTAGATCATCTGTTTTCTACTGTTTTACTAAGACCTCTGACAAAAAATGCATTGTTTTTACACTAACTTTGTAAAATTTAGCTGTTGCTATTCCTTCTTCAGAGTTTGCAACAAAGGGAAAATAATTTTCCTTATATATTTCTCTTGGCACAAAGTAACTCAGAGGCTGCCTTTCTTAAAGGTTACAGACTTTTAAACCTTTTAAAAACCGTCTCAGGTGTTTCGCTATAGACAAACCTCCAATTGCATTTAGTGAAAGGGCATCTATGCTTGATATAATAATGTTCGAGTCGTTCTGGACAAATTATTGTACATAGCCCACAAAAAGGGACTTAACGTTTGGTGTTTTTCGGCCGACTATGGCAGAGACATGTAAGAGTCATCAGGACTGGAGTTTAGGTTTTTTCAAGTGCTAATGCATTTTTGCTGTTTTCAATTGGTGATATGATGGTTATATTATCAGGGTCCCTGGAGTTATGTAATTCCACAGATTCCGAGCTTTCGATTTAGTTACAAATTTACTGCACTTTCGACTTTATCTATCAACTGCAGGCCAATTTGCACATTGCAACAAAAAATTGTTTCTAGCTCTAACAGATCACAAGTTACGTAAAAAAGTGTCATTGTGTTGCTGCACATAGGCAGGCTGTTTGCAGAATTTACTGGTCAGGCTTCTTTTTCCGATTGCTGTAGTCACATGTTGAGATGGTAGTAAAGAGGTGAAACTTACTCATCCGGTGTTAAAAAGAAAAATAGTGAAATGCTGAACCCGAATAGGTTGCATAAACCCTCATAACTTATCATAGTTTGCTCATAAATTAGGTAACAGATTAGTCCTTCATCGCCAAATAAATCCAGGGCTCCTGGTTATACTAGCAACAAAATGCAGATTGCTCAGAAATAGTTTTGAAGGAGGCATTTGTAGTGACAGCTATCTGATCCACTTCAATAAATCCTTGTCAAAAATAACACCTGTAATTTCAAAACAGGGTCTTTGTGTAGCACCCCTCTTGATATCACAGCGAGTGATTGCATGGAAGAAACTGGCAGCAAGAAAAAATGGAGAGGCAGATCACAAAGCACGGCAGAAGATTTACAGCATCTGACTAGCTGTTGCTATTTCCCTATACTTCTCAAAAACATGTATTTCTTTTCAGAGCAGGAACACAAAAACAAGCCTCATATAATAGCAAAATGTGTGTTTAGCACAGTAAATGAATTCAAACGAACATGCCACCCTTTTTTCATTTTGTTTCAAAAAGCGACACAGCATATGGCTGAAAGGGCGATTTTGACATTTAGTAAATGTTTTACTAAGTTCCAAAGCGAATCCTTGACACGATGCTCTCGGTCCGGGGCTATCGTGCAGCACATCAGTGGATCCTGAGAGATGCCTTCTCCGCCTTCAGTTAATCAATAAATTTGATACAAATGATCTGTGAAGGTGAGGCACGGGCCTGGATAAACATTTTTCGATGCAGGCACAGAGGCAAACTCAAGTCTGCAATATGTTAATATTAAACTAATGAATATTCTGACTGCAATGCTACATAGGAATAATTTAAAACAAGAACCCGGCAGAGTACGGACATACAGAGAGCACTCTATTGTTACAGATAGGAGATTATTCAAAAGCAGACAGCAACGACTGAACGGCTTGGAGAATGATGCGGTCAGTCACCCATTAGTTGTAGTTTCTCCCAGAGTACTCCAAGGATTAAATAAACCTTAAGACCGAACGGTCTGACCTGCACCTCAAAATGAACTGTCAGCAAGCAGTCTCAAGAGTAAATATGCATAAAATATGCATCCAAATATCCGCCAATTGCTCTTTCTGTCTGCTCGTTCCCATGTCCCTCTATGTGTGCCAGCGTCAGTCCTAACTGACTGTACGTGCGGTCTTCGTGCTTTCTGACCCTACATGTTTGTTTCCAGTGTGTGTCAGTCCATGTGCATGGGTCTGTATACAGAAGGTCCGAGCTCTTCTTAGCATGACCTATTTTCTTTGACAGTCTGCCATGATCCCTAGGCCCCAGTTCATCTCGCAATTTACCCCCCCCCTTCATTTACGCATTCCACCCTTTCCTGCTCCTGCCTTCTCTAAACTCAACCCTATTCTTCTCACTTTCTCACTCCTTGTCAACTAGATTTCTAGGGGCAGTTACCAACTACTGCTATGTTTTGGGGGAAATAATTACACCCACAGTGCTCCATTCTGACCCCTCACCACCCCTGCCTTTCTGCCCTCCAGCAACATCTACTGCAATGAGGCGGCCTTGGAACCACGCATCCTCCCCGGGCCTGCGGGCGCGTGCGCGAGGGCCGGCAGCTCAGTGTGTGACTAGAGAGCTGGAGAATTTGTTGAGGGTGTGGGCAGGGATTTTTGCAGTTATGCTGCTCTTATTGAACATCTGGGTTTATGAGTCGCCCGTGTCATAAAGTTCATGCGAAATGTGCATCTGTGCGCGCACTATGAATGAAGCCCAACTACATATAATTGTTATTGCTTGTGCCGTTTGTAAGTTTGATAACAGGTGTATAACCATTGGAGGGTAACAATTGGGGTGGAGTAGGGTAGATCGGAGCAGAGTGGGGTAGATTTGAGTGGAGTAGATTGGGGTGGGGTAGGTTTTACTGGGACAGATTGAGTAGAGTGGGGTATATTGGTATGGAGTGAGGAAGAGTGGAGGGGAGTGGCATAGATTAGTGTGGGGTGGAGTGGCGTGGGTGGAGTGAAGAATATTGGAATAGATTGTGGTGAAGCGGAATGAGGTGGGGTAGATTGGGGCACATTGGTGTGTAGTGGGACAGATCGGAGTAGGGTAAATTGGAGTAGGGTAGAGTGGGATAAGTGGTGTGGAGTGGAGGGGCATGGTGTGGAGTGGAGGGGCATAGAGTGGAGTGGTGTGTTGTATCATGGAGTGTGTGACATACGCTGGAGAGGCGCTGAGTCAAGTGGCGTGGAGTGGCGTGTCACAATGTGTCTTAGAGTGGAGGGCGTGGAGTATCATTTCACAAAGAGAAGAATGACGAGGCGTTGCATAGAGGCCATAGGGTGGAGTGGCATAACATGGAGTATGCATGGTATGGTAGAGCTCTGCCAGTACAGACAGTACGTTTTCAAATTAAATGACCATTATTTGCACTGAAATATAGATTTACTGCACACAAACAATGTGTGCAAATGTCATCAACTAGTGTACTGACGTGTTTTGATAGTATTCAAATGTTATTTTCTTTCACACTTCAGAATTACAAAAAATGGGCTTCATTTTTATTATTTCTGGCATATGCTGAGACATCAGTCGTTTTTTTTCCCTAGCACACTACAAAAAACAGAACATCCTTCAACCTCTCTTCTTACATAGGTACTCAGGGGATTGTCACAAACTCCTTCACTGTGAAGTCAGAGAAAGAAAAACAAAGACAAAGCGTCTTCTAGGAAAGAGCCTGACATTTGACCTCTGTCTTTGAATGCACAGCAGTTGTGACAAGATACAAACAAGATTTTAAGACCTGTTTACAGAAAGCAAGTTTGTGGAAGAATACAGTAAACAAGGTTTGGGAAACAAGAGGGACAAACTCAAGCTGGACAGCCTAAAGCAAATAAAGCCAGCAAATAGAAAGACAGAAAATGTGAGTTGCAAAGCCAGTGGTAAGCAATGGGCGAAATGCATTCCTAGGTCAGCTCTCTGAATGTCTCCAAGATGTATTTTCGAAACCAAAGAGGTGCACTGCCTGGAAAGCTACAACTTAAAAAGATCAGCCCAGTGCAGTGTTGGCACCCTACAATGCCATGCATTTAAGACTAACCAGATAACCCAAGATGACTCAAAGGACTTGTGGACAACCTGTCCCACAATATATCCACCTCTCTCAAGAAGTTGGCCCCTGAAAAAAACAAATAGCAAATGGTTCAAGGATGAATAAGGGAACTGAAATGTAAGCAGTTACAAACTGGAGGGCAAAAGATGTAAGTCAAGATAATTAGTATGTACACCAGAGATCTATTTTGCTAGATGCATCTCAAGTACACCCACTGTGCATCAAAACAACATAGCTATGATCATATGGAATTTCTTAGTTAAAAAGTAAGCAGAATTTGTGTCTTAATCACAGCGAATCCTTCAACACCTCACTATGCACTCACTCTTCCTCCTCACTCCACTTTTGTGACCTTTAGTTTGCTGAAAACAAAGAAGGTAAAAATGTTCTTGAAGTCTAAAACATCTAATGCATTGCATCCCCAGAACCACACCCAGCTGTGTGCATGAAACAATCCCCCCACCATCCGCAACATGATAAACATCTCTCTGCCTATGGAGATGTTCTAAGTTCTCTAAATCATGCCATCATTAATTCACTTGTGAATAAATGATGAGCTAAAACAACGGCCTTTCAAAGTAAGGAATAATCTCTAAGCACCAGCAATCACCAGCAAAATCAGGAACAGAGAATTTACAAAGCAACTCCATGAGCACGTGGATCAAAACCACCTGCACGATGATTGCCAGTCAGGATTCAGACTATGGAGGGACACTGAACTGGTCTAGCCATTATCAGAGATGTTCTCTTTCTCTTCTGTACGAAGACAAAATGAAAGCCTTAATACATTCAACCTCACTGAAGCTTAGGACATGCTGGACCATGAACTCATCTCGGAAAGGACGAAGAAACAAGTAGGTTTGTCTGCAACTGACTATGCTTGGACCCAATCCTTTCTTTCCAGCCACATTAAAATAAATAATTGATTCAGTGGAATCATCATGATCGGTGTACAATAGAGTACCCAGTTAGCACATCTCTCTTGCATTCCCTTTAATATATCTGTGCACGCCCCCTGGTGCAGGACCTTGTGACTTGGCCAATTTACACTGATGACACTCAAATCCATGTGAAATTGGAGAAGAGCTTTAAGAACCAGAACATTATTCTATGCCTGGATATTGTTTTTGCTTAGTTAGAGGAGAGTTTAACCTACTAAATGGAGCTTAAACAGAAATATTTTGATCAGTACAAATCACCGACATTCTTTGCCCTTCACTGGGCCCCTCTTGAAACACCTCCAGCACTTTCACCAAAGGTAGGGATCCTGGCAGTTATTTTTGACACGGATACCTCCGTTCCCACAGTCAGCACACTCCCCACTTGGGCTGGAAAAAATGCAGGATCTACGACTACTTTACGCCAGCCATAGTTTAATTCAATGCCCTTAAATTACTACCAGAGAGGAACGCCTCACTATGCAGACCGCATTACAGACACAAACTTGGGTGGTGGACTCATTTACTTCCTTTCTGCGCTCACTGAGAATCTCTTAAGAAAACTCATAGTTTGCAGTTCTCAGTGTGCTAACATGAACTTAAAGTGCCAAGAGGCAAATTAACTGGAAAACTGGATAAAGCAGCACTACATAAAAGTCACATAAAGTAACTCTTTATCTTGAGTTTTACTTTCTTGCAGCAGATTAGTCATGAATAATATAGTAGTGCTTGTCTGAATAAATAGAAGAATGTTTACACTCTGATACCTAAATTAGGCTGCCTAAAATTTTTATTAGGCAACATTAACAGGGACGGAGCACTTTAATTAGGCCTTGTGATATAAATGAAAAGCAGTGCAACACTTACGGTCCACATGGCGTGATTCTATGTCAGGTAGCCAGTAAATGAGAATTCCGGGAGGAACAGACAGCGATGTTACAGACGTACAAGAGGTCAGCAGGAGTGGAGTGGACCAACTTTAATGCTGGGCTAAGCTCTGAACGGCCGGATTCTGTCATATGAGGCATCCCTCCAAAGGCTTAAGGGGCTGTGACATAAAAGATGCCCCCACTTGCAAGCCCAGTGATGCAGGAGGAGGTCCTGTGAAATTCCAAACCCTTGCCTATAAATAGCCTGCAAAGACCACACAATATTTTTAATCAGTTACAAATCAGGCAGGTGCCTCTGATAAAATGGCGTGATTGAGCAGGGAGTCACAGGCTGAATTGTTTTCTGAACGTATTGTGGTGGTGGGGGGGATTTAATCCCATGCATAGGCGATGGCAGAGAGGGAGCGGCCATCACATGTGAAGCTGGAGTATCTAGAAAGCCATGGGGCTGGGCCAGTAACTTGTATTTTAGGTGGTCCTTCAGACAGATTCTTAGAAAGGGTCAGGGGGATTGGCATGAAAGGACAACGTGGAGCGTGGGAAGGCGAGGATTTGGTCTTGATTTTGACTTCAAATATGTTGTAGGGAGCATCTCAGTATTTTGAAGAGTTCCACATGATTCTTCCCCCTCTCCCCCAATCAGTAAAAATACCCCCTACCTAAGAGCAGTGACAAAGGCTGAATAACAAGACACTGCAGTTCAGTGTTTTGTTAATTGATATGGAAGAATGATAATCCTGGTAAGTAATTCCCTAAACTTCAAATGTCACTAGTAGAGAGAGGTATTTACAGAGCATGTACTTAGCTGGAGAGAGAGGGCTGAACACAGGGTGTGAACCCTAGTAAATCTTATAATATCGGTCAGAAGGAGGCAATTCAACGTAGCTACCCACTGGTGGAGGTAGCAGTGGCCTTGAACAGAAGAGCTTTCAGATCTGGTAGGAGGACACGAGCCATTCCGACCTTCGTCTGCAGTGGGGGCTGTTGAGCCGGGAAGGGAGGCATCCGCTGCCGCTGTAATTTATGCCGGCCTGCAGAGGAGAGCGCTATTTGTGAAGTGACCACTGGAGTGATCTAGCTGCTTAATGGGACACGGTGACCCACTTCTTCTGCAAAACTCTTGCATGGGTCAAGTGGGTCCAGGCATTCCTTGTGAAGAAAGGAAACACAGCACAGATTCTCGACTGGGGTGCCTCTTAGGGGTAACCTCCGAGGTCGTAGAGAAGAAACAATCTCATTAACTCCTTTTCAAATATAATTCTCTGAAAATTGGCTAGCGAGCAACAGAAAATGGGAGAATTACAAAGGAAGGGCAGCGCCTGGGGGAGAGGGGTACCAGACCCGCAGCCTCCCCCCCCCCCCCCGCCCTCCTCCCCCCCGTCCAAGCAGCAGAACTAACACCACCTGAGCTGGCTTATCTCTTCCCCAACCTGCAAGTGCAATAAAAAGGGCTGACGGAGCCTTCTACCACTGCCTGTGAATGAATATATTAAGCGCGGTTCTGCACCTGCAGTCATTACCATGAGCTCTGGGATACTGCTGACTCAGTGCAGGATGAAACTGAAAAATATCCCTAAAAGCCCCATCACCAATGGAGTGAAATCCATCGACGAAATTGTCAGCAGAGCCGCTCTTTGCATTAATTATCCACACGTGCAAATGGGTCCAGGAGAAGCAGCGAGCCCTCAGCGGGCGCAAAGGCGAGACGTGTCGTGAATACCACTCGAGATGCGCAAACAGCGCATCATGTGGCTGAAGGAGAGGAGGCACACACGAGGTGAGTGAGTACTGTGTATCAACACTGAGCTCACAAGTAATTCATTACTCGCACATACCGGGTGAGTAAGTACTGCGCATCAACAGTGTGCTCACGAGTACATAATTACTCGCACAATACAGGGTGAGTGACTACTGCGCATCAACAGTGTGCTCACACGTACCTCATTACTCGCACATACCGGGTGAGTGAGTACGGCGCATCAACTGTGTGCTCACGAGTACCTCATGACTCGCACATACAGGGTGAGTGAGTACTGTGCTTCAACAGTGTGCTAAACAGTATCTCATTACTCGCCCACCCAGGATGAGTGTATACGTTACATCAACAACGAGATCACAAGTACCTCATTACTGGCACACAAAGGGTGATGGAGTTCTGTGCATCAACAGTGTTCTCAACAGTACGTCATTACTCACACACCCAGGGTGAGGGAGTACTGTGCGTCAGTGTGCTCACAAGTGCCTCATTCCTCGACAGCGAGGGTGAGGGAGCACAGTCCATCAACAGTGTGCTCACAAGTACCTCATTACCATGGTTGGACTAGCAAGGCGGACAGTCGGAAAGTGGCCAATAGGCCGGTGCCTCAGGGTCACAGGTGGGCTGGTTTTTACTAGGGTCTCAGTTAACCAGCCCACAGAGTCTTACAGTCTGGTAGGCCCTCGCCAGGCCGCTGTAATGTGTATTCATCTTGGCCATGCCCCCACCCACCGGAGCCAGGCTGGGGGCAGGCCTTACTCTGGCCCTTGAGCCATTCTCCCCTCAACTCCAGTCCCCTCCCCCCAGCTCCAGTCCCCTCCCCCCAACTCCAGTCCCCTCCCCCCAGCTCCAGTCCCCTCCCCCCAACTCCAGTCCCCTCCCCCCAACTCCAGTCCCCGCCCCCCAGCTCCAGTCCCCTCCCCCCAACTCCAGTCCCCTCCCCCCAGCTCCAGTCCCCTCCCCCCAACTCCAGTCCCCTCCCCCCACCACAGCTGACGCCTCCCCACTCGGCCACCGCATTCTGGCTATGGTGAGCAGGGGAGGAGCGAGTATGCAGACGCCTCGCTGGGGGCCAGATGTTGTCACCTGGCCGCAGTGTCTTTTAGGCGCTGGTGGGGGTTGCGCGTATGCGTAGGCCTCACTGCGAGACCACCTTTCCCACAGAGAAAAACGGAGAGGCTGTAAGGCTCAGCATCCTGGGATGGTGGCAAATCAATGAATTTCCCAAGGCCCGAATAAAAAGAAATTTGATCTTGTGTAATGTAACTAGTGCTCATCTAAATGGCTTCATTACCTCTGGGACAAGTTCACGGTAAGCAAAACTACACAAACAAAACAAATGGCCAGATTCTACAAAGGCCCGAGCTGTGATAAATAATGAGGACTCTTTGTATAAAATATTCATATTCTTTTCAAAATTGCTTTTCTGCCTTTGTCTAGGTTGAACTCACCTTTAAGAAAACATTTAAATGTGCTTTTGCATTAGGTTTGCTTTTAAAGTATATAATGACCAGAGTTCAAAATACTGGCTTTGAGTAATTTTTTCATTTTTGTACCAGCTAGGACATTAAAATACCGGTAATGCTAGTAAACAAGCAGCCAGGTGGGACCCACCTCTCCACAGTGGCATGTCATAGGCCCAGAGTCCCTTCGGTGCATGGGGCCCCTCAGCACAGTACCCTGGCATGACCGCTTCTGACTGAGCCCGTAGTGGGGGCCCCCTGCATGTAACTTGCTGGGGGGGGGGGGGGGCTCAAGTTTTGCTATGCCACTGCCTCTCCAGCCTTACCAAACTGCAGTGTTTCTAATTTTCACTAACTTTACCTGCTCTAGAAGCTTTCAACTGCTTAATTTAACAACATTACTCTAAAAATAAATCCAATCGGACTAAGCCAATAAATGTGGGCCACTTTTTTTTGGGAGTGCCCGGGCCTGAATGTGATCCCCATCCGAGCCTACCCATTCCTCCCTCACCCAGGGTGAGGGAGTACTGTGAATCAACAGGGAGCCACACTCACCTCATTCCTCACATACCCCGGGTGAGGGAGTGATGCGCATCAACACTGAGATCACAATACCTCATTCCTCGCTCAATTAGGATGAGGAAGTACCATGCATGAACAACGAGCTCACAAGTACCTTATTCCTTCCTGCGTCAAATGCAAGAGATATGGGGCGAAATAATTTAAAAAGCCGTACACATGTATTGGAAACATGGGAAAATATTCCACCTGTGGTGGTAAAAAAAAAAAAACAAGCAATAAGGGCTAGAATAGCACACACAGAGTGTATATGTTAACTACGGCTTAGTGCACCCCTACACACACGCCTCTCTGTAGATGTTTTGTGTCTTTTTTCTTGTTTTTTTAGATGTTTCTTTTTATGGTGTTTTAGATTTTTTTTTTTTTTTTTTTTACTTTCTTCGCTGATTGCATGAATTTTATTATTTGTGCAATAAATAAATACCTCATATCTTTGAGTAACCTGCTGTCCACGAATCCAGATTTGGAAAACATTAGTCATCCTCTTGGGGCTCCATTTACTTTGCGGTTTACCTTGCGTGGGGGGGATTTGTTGGCGGCCCCCTCAAGTTTCTTACGGGTAACACTGCTCTTCCATCCTCACTGCCGTCAGATCTAGCTTTGTGGCGCTAAGACGCTTCTACAAACCCCGACAAGTAGTGGACCACAGAAAACAGTGAAAGTCGTCTGCAGCCGTCCTGTGATGCCGCTGCAGGTGAAGGGTTCGCTTTAAAATCGCATTTGTCTGCGGCTTCAGCAGGCACGCACAGATGAGCTGCCTCTGCTGTGGACACGGGTGCCCCCCAAAGTGCCATTCCCACAAAGAGATAGCAAGCGTCGGCCAAGGAGAGCAGTTTTAAGGCATGGGCAACCCCCACCTTCCAAGGGAGCTCGGGGAAACTGAACTTTCTATCTCACAGCTCAACTTTTAATGTATCATTCAATGTTGTTTGCACCGTGGGGCTTGAATTAGAAGCAAGTGGGTAATAAATTGCATAACCGTTCCGGGCAGGGGCCCCTGAAGTATGTGCTGCCCAGGGCCCCCAAAAATGTTAAGGTCACACTGCGGCAAAGCCAGATGCTCCCTCCATATGTTATGTGCCAACAGATGGCAACACAAGTGTTCACAAATGCTGTCTATGGCGCTAAGCACTGCATTGACAAATGCTATTTATCACATGTAAGCTGGTTCTACTGGCTTTGTTAATTCAAGGGAAAAGTTGCAAAAAAGTATTGCTTTCTCTGTTTAAATAATAAAGGATTTAAATAACTGATTTTGATTGAATGTGAAAAATTTTGTGATTATTGAGAGTACCTTTCAGCTGTAAAATAGTCCCTCATGCATTTTAAACACCAAATAGCCAACGGTTTGAGGTGAGAGAGTGATGTTGTTGTGGGTGGGGCCAAAGCTCATTCTATGTATAGTTTAAAGATTTGGTAAAACAAGTTTTTAGACAGCTGCAGCGTCAAAGCACATCTAAAAAGGTGGGCTGAACAGCAGTGCTGTATTGCAGAAGGATGGGGGTCCCTCTGCAGAGTGTGAGGAGGAACTCTTTAGTGGCCTTTGTTACACCAATGCTGGATAGTGGGAGATAGCTCAGTCCCTCACTTACCTTTATCCCCTAGCAAGAGAGCTGAATCAGTAGAGAGTAACTTATTGAGTAACTATGGAAGCGAGGGGTCAACCTTCCCTAAGGGCACGAGCGACCTGTTGCGTCAATTATCATTGACACCAAGGACAGCTTAAGTTATTTAACAGAAAAGAATAAGAGAAAGGAAGTGACGTGTAGATCGTGTAACAAACACACACAAACGGAATGGTCTACACTCAAAGCATCATAGACCGCCCTCCTCTGTTCTGCATATTTAAGGACTGATCTTACACATCTGGGTTGTTGGGTATCACTTGGTCTGGGCATCTTGCTCATGCTTGCACTGAACTATGCTCTTCCTTTACACTCTGCGGGGAGTGAAACACGTGGCACGGTAGTTTTTTTTATTTCCTGGTGGGCGTGAATTGCATTTTACCAATCTCCACGCTGTGATACTTTGCCTGAAATGGAAATTACGCAAATTTGGAGCTGATAGTACATTGGGATTCCAGTACTTAAATACTTTGCCAGAAAACCTATGTCCAAGCAGACAATATTGTGCCTTGGTTGGATTGGTGCATTTCACTGAAAGTTATCTCCACCAACAACAGGAACACCCCAGCATTCGTGTTACTGTTTTGAATTGTGATCTGCAGTTTGCTCCAACCAGCAAATTCACAGGTACTTTGACCCCTTCTACTGGCCGTGCGATAATTTCTCTGTTAAGTATTCAATAGCCGGACCCAAGCTCTCCCAGCTTATCCAGTGTAAGGCTAAAATAACCTGCATGGAATCCTTGTAGATTTTGCAAAGGGAAAGGAGGAGTTTGTTTATATATATATATATATATATATATATATATATATATATATATATATATATATCTGTCTTGCTCTCTCTCTACCCCCAACCCCTGGCACAGTAACCTCCAAAAGTGGCTTAGCACCATCACATGTGCCGCACAAGGCAACTTATGCAACGATAACCTCCCTGCCACACGGCTTCCCTCTGAAACCCCATTCCAGCATCTTTGTGACAACAGCCTCCTAACATGCAGTGAGAGAGAGAGAGAGAGAACGGGAAAACGAGGATGAAACGAGTACCCGCTAATGTTGGCCTCTATTACGTGTGCCAAAAGGAACTGAGCTGATTCTGCCAAACCTGGCAGCTAATATATGCGAGTGGGTGCCAGTGCCACTGATGGTACAAAACAAAGGCTAATTCAATCTCAGCAGGAGTGTACTTTGCGAGAAGCATCATTTTCTAAACAAATATTCCTGGCTTTCAACATAGGACCTCTGGGATGGCACCAGCAGTGTCTGTAATTTAAAGGGAGCATAACAGTAAAATAGCAAAATTTATGCAGCGTACACAACAAACTGAATTGTTTCAATGCTCAATAACATGTGCTACTGCCCAATTCAGGGGTATACAATTAATTCTTCTAGGGTGCATGAAGTGCTGAGTGAATATCTGAAACAAAACCCACAGAAATCTGTGTCTTTTACCACACCCACTGTGCCAACTACTGTTTAGTGCATGAAAGACGTTTATGGGCTACAATCATGGTCATCCAAAAGCATGGCAACTGTCTACCATTTATTTTATGTAGGTTTTTGACTGGTACTGCAAGATGTTGGTGTGAAATCATTGACTGGCTTCTTAAAGTAAAACCATGATAAGTCTTTGGTGGTGTAAGAAACATGATCACATAAGGTACTCAACTAAACAGACCAAGGCCCCACAAAGCACCCTGTTGTTATCAAATGGCTGAAAGTCTGCTGTACTTGAGAGTTTTTACTTTCAAACCAGCACATGCACTTACAAGTGGCCGAAATGTGACAACAGGGTTTCCAAGTTCTACTGGTTTGGTGACAACTCAGAGCATATCCGCTATTGAAGGGGTAAGGTTGGCACAATAGTTACTGGTACTTGAACCTACATTAAGGCAAGCCATGCATCTGGCCTCTCAGAGACTCGTGCACCACAACTGTATAGAGCTCTAAGGGGTCAAGACTTACCTGACCGCGCTTTTATAATCAAAGTCGAGCTGACAGAGATATAAGATACTGGAAGTACCAACTTCATACAGTAAAGCTGGAGTTCAAGTCTGGCTAATGTGCTAAAAAATATGGGAAATCTTCCTTTGCGGCACAAGCTGGTGGAGATGCAACAAGGGTGTAGTTGTGTTATACTGCTTTGCACACTTCCGCCAACAGATAGCTAGACAGGCTGCTCCACCCCTCCACTGGGTGAATGTAGGAAACAATCCAAGCACTCTGGTCCTTTAAAGACTCGAATGGTGGGTACTCGACTAAACCGAGAAAATGGGAGCAATAAGCCAGTTCTTGTGGTACGTGTGGACAGAAGTGCACAACATCTTGAAGATGAAGCACATTTGGGATTAAAAAAACACTTCTAGTGGAAAATAAGTAAGTAAGACAAAAGACCTCAGCATAAATACACAGAACAGATTTGGCAGGGCTCTGGCACAATCCAGGGCATGAAAAGGCGAAAAGCCATATAGTAAGGCTAAGCACTGGTGCACAACAGGAATTTGCATCCTTTCAGCAACCCCCACATCAACCATTTCCTATAAGTTAATTTATAAAGTCCACACTCACATGCACACAACACTGCAAGAAAGATGTAACCCCAGAATGATACATAAGAGAACAGACACAGCACATCAAGTGAGCGAGTGGAGGGTACATGTGGGTTGACGGCATCTATCCACTATTTTCACAGGGTGAATGTAGTCTACCCTGCCAGCAGTTTGGGCCCAACAGATATTTGTTGAGCATTTGCGGGTGTAATTTTTAGCCACTGGGACACATTCAGCAGAGGCTACTCGTCTGCTTTTGTTCAGAGCAGCCAAGTACAAGCAGCCAGGGGGGGGGTAACAGATTCCAGCTGGCCCCATAGCAAAGGCTGACGTTAAGGGACCATCAGGCCTCCTTTTGTTGGAGCATCCTGGCTTGGAGAAATCAGGAGCCTTACACCTAAATACAATGAGGGGAAACAAAGGCACACAGCTTATCTCTTTACAGGCATTTAAGAAAGTCATGCTTTTTACTTTGTTCAGTCCCTGTATATAAGAGATATGCATGCACTGTAAGGAAGTCAAATGTGTTGGCCTGTACGAGTATTTACACAAATAACTATTTAAATACCACTAGTTTTTTTATTTCTTTGAAAGGGCTAAAACGCTTAGCATCCCAATGCAGGGTGTCAGAGCGCTTTACATTACAGATACATATTATTCATAGACCACAAATGACATGTATGTCAATCAATGTACAGGATGTTGCATAAGACAATGAGGGTTACAAGGTATAGGAGTCACACGGCCTTCATAGCTCCAATTTATGAACTGCAATTAACAAAAGGATCTTTGTGTTAAAAGCAGTAACTCATGTACCCAGTTACATAAAATAAAAATCTGTCCGCGTATAACAGTGTGCTTTGCAAGAGACATATTAAACCTTTATGCTACTTTGATTCTAAACTGGGACTAGACAAAACACAGATCTCTCCAGCAAATAGGTTAACCTCCAGAGTAATTTTACCATTATTATTATTCTCTGAGATTTAGTTGCACACAAAAATCTCTGCAGCAGGTACTCTAACCACAGAAGATACTTTAAAATGCAGACTTTGCAACCAATTAAGCAGAACAGATTTACTGCCATGTTTATTTGTGTTGCCAATTTCTTTTTGGCAGGCAGTTTTAAAAAATACATGTAAAAGTTGGACCCCAGATTTTGAGTTGGGTTTGCGTCACTTGTTTATGCACAACCCAGATGTAAAATCTCATTTGTCAAATATTGCAATGCACTCAAATGTACTCATGATAGACCTGCTGAACGTTTCTCACGTCTTGAGATATCAGTTCCTGAGAGGTCATGGGTTGTGATGCCACTCTCTCTGATTCCACATGTGATGTCTTGTGCCGTGATGTCACACACCATGATGTCACTTGCATACCGGCCTAACTTGGCTGGTCCCCCCAATTGTTTTTTATGTTGTTTTTTTTTAGGACCGGTGGCTCGAGCAATGGACAACCATATACAGCAACCAGAACCAAGCAAAAACCTCTAGCAGGAATAACCTCTTCTGTAGCGAGAGAGAAATAAATTATTGCTTTTCAATCAGAGATTTTATTGTACCCCTATGTTCTAAAAAAAATATTAACACAGTGCCACTATTCTAGCAAGATCTATAAATTACCAGCAAACGCACCACAGTGGCATGCGTCCTGCAGATGTGATCAGACCAAAAGTGAAATATGATAGAAAAATGAGACCTTTAACACACAAATGAAGATATATTTTGTTGTGATGTCCTCTGCGACCGATTTACTTGAGCGGGACATTACTTCAAGGGAATGTGGGAAAAGGGGTCAGTTTACCACTAGCCAGGGCAAGTATTATGCAAAGACCGCCGTTTTAAGCGGAGCACAAACGTTTTCTTGTACTTGTATTTTTACTCCTTGGCGAGGAGCGCACATTTATAAAATGTTGAACAGGCCTACACGTGGCTCTTCGGGTCAGAGGTGACTCCAAGTGGCCATTAGCACCATTCCTCCGGCTCCTCGATCTCTAACGGGGGCTTTCTGCTCATCACGAGACGAGGCCGCGTGTTACACATTTACACCCTGGTTATCGACGGTGTTGCCGCATTTACACCGCCCGTGGAACGCACATAGTTATTTCAGCTACGGAGAGCCCGGACGGACAGAAGTGTGATATCCCGGACTACAACCTGGCCCGAGGCCTGAGGAGGTCCGGGGCGGTCTCAGGTCACAGACCTCGCTCCAGGACAAGCAGAACTTGAAAAGCATAATTGATCGTTAGCGCTACACCAGTGTGAATAAAACATATAGCATAAAAGAATTCTATCAGATGAACGAGGGCGGCGTATTCATTTATACACAGTTTATTTTTCGATCTGGTTCGGTAGCCTATGTCCGTGACGTAGCCAGTGTTCCGAGTAGGGTGACCACCGGGCACTGAGGCAAATTCTGGACAGAACTGTAAAAATTTCAGGGCAAAGGGTTAAGTGTCAGGACAAAAATTGAAGACAAAGGGTAAAAATTCAGGACAACAATTCAAAATCAAATGTCAGTTTTACAGACACACCCAAGAGAGGCCATGCCTCACTATTTTGTCAGTGCATTTATTTACTATTTTTTAACAAAGCACTATTTATTTACTGTGCGTTTTTTGTGACTGCCCCTGGTATGCTACATTCAGGTGTCACATTAGGTCCTTGTTCAGTAGTAAATGAATGCCCTGCAGCACTGTGTCAAGGCCATCACCCCTACCCAAATCTACCCAATCTTTCTTAAGAGAAACAAACAGCAACTTTTTGTTCATGTTTCTGAACATTTTAAAACCTCTGGCAAACAGTTTGAGAAACATTAAGGTAATTAACCATATGCTAGTTTAAACAAATTGAACAAAAACATCTGGCTCACCCCGACCGACCGCCATGGACTTTCAACCTACATTTTTTTTTAATGAGGCAGGGCAGATGGTGTAGTCGACAGTCTCACACCTAATGTCAGTATGTGAGGTGCCCACAACTTGTCTGTAGTCTCAGCATTAGAGTGTATGTCTGGGACTCTACATTTATCTCTAAAATGGGAGCTCGGACTACCAATCAAAGATAATAAAAGAAGAGGATGAAATTGAGATCAAATTGGAGATCCAGGGCAAGTGAGTCAAAGGGTTGTTGCTAAGAACTGGATAAATAAGGAAGAGATGAACAAGGTGGGACAATTCCTAAAATCAGACAAGAAGGGTCCACCAAGACTATCAGACAGTATTGGGTACCTGGGGAGTTGTCTCTGCACATAGGAGAGAAACAGAAGAGGTACTGTCAAGTGGTTGAACAAGCAACACCCCTCCACCTTGGGAAACTCTTCTGGTGCAATGGTCTGCTGTTCATGCTTGTGAAGGGTGAGCAGGGGCCAGACCCCTTGCAAGGTTGTGCAAGGCAATTGCCCACTTTGTCCATGTCTTTACATGGTTTTGAAATTGAGCAGAAGTCAAAATAGTGATCCGGGCTATCCCTAAGTGTCAAGTACATATAGAATCTTCAAAATATTTGCACAAACAAAAAGTAAAAATGTTAACATGCAATCTGTGTTTCTTTAACATATGGCACTGTTTTCCCCTTTATATACAATTAGATCTCACATTGAACTGGGAACGAGTTACCTTTTGATACCTAGTTATTAATTTCTACCATTCTCCCACTGATTTGCAGGATGGAAATCTTGGCAAAGCGTCACGGTCCCTCCAAACCCAGTTTGCTTTTTGGTCTTCTCTTCTGGCTTCTGTAGTGGGCCATGTGGCACTGGTGAAGATGGTGTGCTACCCTAATGATAATATTATTTTGCAAATCTTCTCCTTCTCGTCCTTCATTCTTTCTTCAGGCATGCCACACATCTGATTTGGTCGCTGCGGCGCCATCTGGTAGTTCTTACCACTGTAAAGCTACCCATGACTGCAGGTGGATTAGGTTTTCTGGGCTTAGAATGCTATTATTCAGCTGCACAGTATAGTCTGATTTGAAAAACTGTATGTCTGTGCAGATGTAATTGTCATTTCAATCAAAAATGTGTGGTCTGTAATGGCAGTGTGTTACCACACCATGCATACTCCACTCCACTCCACACCACTGCACCTTACTCTGCATCACTCCACTCACTCCATGCCAATCCACTGCACTCTTCTCCATTCTGAACCACTCCACATTATGCCACTGCACTCTATGCTACTTCACACTATGCTTCTCTACTGTACTCTGTACCACTCGACTCTATGCCAATGCACTATATGCCTCTATACACCACTGCACTCTGTGCCTCTGCACGCTATACCACTCTAGTCTAGTCAACACCAATCTAGTCCGCACAACTCCACTCTATGCCACTCTGCAACATTTCACTGTACGCCACTGCACTCTAAGCTAATACGCTCTATGCTAGTGCTCTTTACTCTGTAACACTCAACTCTATGCCCCTGCACTCTACATCAATACAATGTACGTCACTCTAATCTACTCTGTACCTCTCCACTCTAAGCCACTTCACTCTACTGTGAAACAGTCTATTTTACGCCACTGCAATTTACCCTGCACCTTTCCACTCTATGCAACTGCATTCTACTCTGAAACAATCTATTCTATGCCACTGCACTGTAGGCCACTCTGACCACTGCACTCTAGTTCAATGCACTGTACACCACTGCACGCTGATACTCTACTCTGCAACACCGCACTGGCCACCACTATACTCTACAACACTCTACTCTGTACTACTACATTCTGCACCAATACACTCAATTCCACTGCACTCTATGCCACTCTACTCTGCCCCATGCCACTCTATGCCAGTGTACTCTAAACAACTGCACTGTATGCTACTGCCCTTTACTCTGCACCACTGTAAACTATGCCACTGTTCTCTATACCACCCTACACCACTGTACTGACACTCTAATCTGCAACACTGCACTCTACACCACTCTACTCTGTACTACTGCATTCTATGCCACTGCACATCACTGCACTCTATGAACTATACTCTACTCTGCACCACTCTCCAATACTCCACTCTAAGCCACTGCACTCTATGTCATGCAAGTCTACTCTGCACTCTATGACACTGCACCACTCCACATTACTGCACTCTGCCACTCTACTCCACTGCACTTTATGCTACTCTACCCCATGCTACTCTCTGCGCCAATGCACTCTAAATAATTGCACTGTAGCCACTACCTTCTACTCTGCACCACTGTACTCTACACCACTGCTCTCTGTGCCACTCTACATCACTGCACTGACACTCTACTCTGCAACATTGCACTCTCCGCCACTGTACTGTACACCAATCTACTCTGTACTACTGTATTCTATGCCACTGCAATCTATTCCACTCTACTCCACATCACTCCACTCTACGCAACTGAACTCTACAGCCCTATACTCTCCACTACACCACTCTACACTACTCCACTCTATGCCACGCGAGTCTACTCTGCACTCTATGCCACTGCACCACTCTACACTACTGCACTCTCTGCCATTTTATTCCACTGCACTCTATGCCACTCTACTCTGCCCCACGCCACTGCACTCTAAGCCACTGCATTCTACGCCAATGCACTCTAAACAACTGCACTGTACTCCACTGCACTGTACTCTGCACCACTGGGCTCTACGCCACTACTCCTATGCCACTCTACTCCACACCACTATGCCACTAACTTTTAGCCATTAACAGAAGCGACTCTGGTGTATAACGAGGTTAACACACATTGGCAAAGCCAGTAACTCTTGCGTAGACGAGACCTATTGGCTTTGCCAATGTTTGTTAGTACTATGAGGTACCAAGTTCCCTGAAAGAACTGTGAATGTGTAAGTCCGTATTTTAAACATGCATTTAACGCCTCGTCAGGGGTAGTAGGTGCTATATAAATACAATTACATCATAATATAGGCTGCTACAAAATGCGCAAATACATTTCGGTTAAATAAAAAAAGCGCTTCTCAAATACAGTTTTGAATAATATACAGTTTATACCTAGAATGAACATTTTTTATAACACTCCATTAAAACCACACACTCCACAGCTCACCTTGGAACACCATTACAGTACCTCTCTAAAAGAAAATATCTTTGCCATCAGAAAGCTTCAAGTGACTCCCTTGAAGTCAATGCAGGTTTTCAAGCCCCTTTGCATTTGCAGATTTACCAGTTGCGCACATTTGCATTTCTTTAGGGAAGAAGACACTCTGGCAAGAAGGCCTTTTCTTATCTGTCTGCCCCTCCCTCCCTCAGAGCACAGGAGACTCCCTTTCAATCAGCTGGGGAAATTGATCTGCCCGTAATTTTGTCCTGCCATCCATTGTCCTTTTTGTGAAAGGCTAAAATTACGGACAAATGCTGTCCGTTAAGCCTTCCATCACAGACAACGGACGGCAGGGTGAAATTACGGGCAGTCTGTGAAATTTAGCGAAATTACGGACGGGTGGTCACCCTAGTTTCGAGATCCCAAGGTCAAAAAAGGAAATGGGCCCCTGTCTGCTTTTTGAACTGTGAAGTATTGTGAAAAAATCTGAAATACAGCAACAATCAGCGTTCAGTGAGCTCCTCATGCCCCTGCAGTACCCTGGTGGGTATTATGTCCAACCCAGAAATCTTTTACTCTCCCATAAACAAAAAAATCTTATGGGCTTTGCTACACATTTATAGATTACACAACCTAAAATGAAAACCTTCCTCTGAAAAGTCACTCATCTAAAATGTGTCCATTACTTACTGTTAATCATTACTCCTAGTCCTACTCCCTCGCCTTCCTTAAGTAACCAATGAGGCCTCTTGCCTCATCCAGACCACTCCCTTCACCTTTTTAAAAAGTCCCCTGCCCCAGTCCCCTCCTGTACAGAAACAAGCCAAAAAGCAACTCAGTTGTCCTGTACAGGGAAGGCGGGAGGGAACTGTAAGGAAGGCGAGGGAGTAGGACTAGGAGTAATGCCATTAATGGTAAGTAATGAACGCATTACCTACCGTCCCTCCCTCGCCTTCCTTAATAACCGAGACAAAGCAAGAAAAAAAAAAGGAGACAAACAACTGCGTTGCAACACAGAAAAAAACTTTCATTACAACCAGTAAAGATACACAAACATCCCTATTCCATCATAGAGGACAATACCCTGTGTCCCAAAACCGACTCCAAACACTTCAATTCAGTAATTCTGTAGTGCGAACAAAAGTAGAGGGAGTGGACCAAGTAGCTGCCCTACAAATCTCCATCACCGATGCGCCTTGTAACTCAGCCACCGTAGCCGCCATCCCCTGAGTGGAACGACCGTGAATAACTGAAGGAGGCACTACCTATTCAAAGCATAGGCCAGTAACACCGTAGATCGGATCCACTGACTCAAGGAAGCAGTAGACAGTTTCTCCCCTTTCTGTGCAGTCCCAAAACTAACATACAAGTAATCCCCCTTTTGAAAGGCAGCAACCACCTTCAGGTACCACAACAAGGCCTGACACACATCCAAACTGACCTCCTTCTCCGAGGAAGGGTTGGGACAAAAGGCAGGGAGGATCACCTCTTGGCGGGCATGAAAAGCCAAATTCACCTTCAAGACAAAAGAGGGAACCGGAACCAGAACAACCTGATCTGGAAAAATCTTGCAAAAAGGGAAAGTGTAGCACAAAACACCCAACTCCCCCAAATGCCTGAAAGAAGTAATTGCAACCAAGAAACAAGTTTTTAACATCAAATGTCTCAAATCAATGTCTTCCAGAGGTTCAAAGGGCAGTACTGTCAAGACACCCAACACCAACTGGAGACTCCAGCTAGGAAAACAACGCACCAGCCTTAGAAATAAGTTCAATGGGCCTTGAAACAATGTAGGCATCAAATCTCCACCATCTTTTAAAGTTTGCTAAGGACCCCGAAAGACCTGGATTGCCGCCCATTACACCCATAAAGTAGCCACTGACAACCCCATGCAGGCCCCATCCTGTAAAAACTGCATGATCACAAACAGAGAGGCCACAGGAGGGACAACCTGTTGTTGCAAACACCAAGCAGAAAAAACTTTCCACTGATGATCATAGGAATGCAACGTGGACTTACGCATTGTTGCCTGCAAGGACACAACCAAAGGACCAGGCACCCCCATCCCCTTCAACCCCGCTGTTCAACCACCAAGCCATCAAGTGCAGCCTCTGCAAGGACCTCCAGGAGAGGCATGGAAACATCAGAGGAGAGGGGTGGAGAGGAAGAACCCATTCTGGCTCGGTGGCCAACATCCAAAGCAAAGGAAATCAATTTGCTTGAGGCCAACAGGATGCAATTAACATTACTTGAGCCCCCACCCTCTAGACCCATACCAGACAGGAGCGGAGTAACTGAAAAGGCGGAACGCACAAAGAAGACCCTGTGGCTCATAGGAATGCAATGCAGACTTACACCTTACGGCCTGCAAGGTCAGAGCCAAAGGACCAGGCACCCCCAGCCCGTCAACCCCCACTGTTCAACCTCCAAGCCGTCAAAGTGTTGTAGTTTAGCAGCGATTAGATTAAGCATTAGCAGAGGACATCTTGTATTTAGCAACTATTTTGAACATTTCGCGGAATCCATTTTGTATTCATGGCAGCCATTTTCTCTGCCACATGCTGCCATGTACTCACCATGTGCTCTGTCCTACCTTTCTGTTAACTACTCTTGAAAATATGCCTAGTGACAAGTTATATTTAGCATCTCCCACTTTCGCACATGCCCAGTAAGGTCTACAGCTGTTAGTAATCAGTAACAGACAATAATGTGTCAACTAGTCCTTGAAACTGTTAGCCCCTCCTACCTGTCGACTGTGCATTTCCACATGACCTTACATGTATGCAAGTCTTGCTTCTATAATTGTACCACCTCCTTTTAGCCCCTGTGTGGGTATAAAAGGACCATGCTCTCTCAGTTCATTGTGCTACTTCAAACATTACCGAAGAGTGCTGTTTGAACTGTAGTACAACCTCGTGAGGTTTAATAAACTTTGTCTTTTATCTCAGTTTCTGTGCCAACTTCTTCCTATATGGTCTGAGGACTTTGAGCAGAGAAGGGTGAACCCCTTGCACTAGTAGGCCTTGCTGCGGCTTACTTCAACAAAAGTGCAGCCTCTGCAAGGACCTCCAGGAAAGAAAAGGAAACATCAGAGGAGAGGAGTGGAGAGGAAGAACCCATTTCGGCCCTGGTGGCCAACATCCGAAGCAAAGGAAACCAATTCGCTCAAGGCCAATGGGGTGCGATCAAAATTACCTGAGCCTCCACCCTCTGGACTCATACCAGAAAGGAGCTGAGTAAATGAAAAAGGGGGAACACATAAAGAAGACACTGTGGCAACTGACAAGTCATTCCGTCCACCGCCCAAGCCTGAGGACACCGAAACCGGGAGCAGAACCAGATGACCCACCCTCCTCAGACGATGGAACAGAGCAAACTGTAGGGAAAAATCTTGGGAGGAAGGGATGATAACCCTGCTCAACAGATCTGCCGGAAAATTGTCCACCTCAAGAATGTAGGTGGCCCAAAGAGACAGAACATAGCCCTGAGCCCAGAAGAAAATGTCCTGTGCAATCAGTTTCAGAGATCTGGGCCTGCCCCCCTTCTGTTGATTTAAGACTTGGCGACCAAGTTGTCTGTTTGGACCAGCACCGCTTCCCCCTTCAGGAGCCCCTGAAAATGCACCAGAGGAAGAACAGCTTTCAACTCCCTCCAATTCAAGGACCCCCTGACTGCCAGAGAGACCAAAACCCCTGAAACTGCTCCGAACCCAGCCAAGCCCCCCCACCTGGAGAGGCTGGCATCGGTCGTCACCACCACAGGCACCGAAGGAGACAAAGGCACACCTATCCGGAGATGAGGCAGTACCAGCCACCATCCCAACTCCCTGCGAATGTACCCCGAAACAGAAATCCTCCCCTGAAGATTGCAAGGAGCTGGAGACCAATGGGAGAAAATCCAGTTGACCAGACAAAGGAGATGAAATCTGGCCCAAGGTACCAGAAATATCACCGAAGCCAAGTGACCCTGTAGTCGTAACCATTGTACAGCCCGGGGGACACCTGTGTCAATACAGCGGCCACTTGCTCCTGGAAGTACACCAACCTCCTTTCTGATACAGTCACCAACCCCTGCAGAGTCAGAAACCAAGCCCTGATAAACACCAGGTCCTGGGAAGGTTCCAAATCTGATTTCCCCCAGTTTCATCTAAAATCCGTGACCCTGGATGACTTGCAAGACTCGTGCCACAGGAACCCACAGCTTGTATGGTCAACATCCTGAAGTGTACAGTCTTGATCCAGGAATTCACCCACTTGAGATTCAAGACAGGATGAAAACCAACAGATGCCTTCCGAACAAGCAACAGGATGGAATAAGTATCTTGACTGTTTTCTCCCAGAGGCATCTTGGAGATGGCTCCCTTCAACAGCAAGTCCTGGACCCCCTCTAAAAAGGCCGCTCTCCTGCCATCGTCTACAGGCAAGGGCGTCGGACGAACCCCATTATCAGGAGGAACCAGATCGAACTCTATGCTGTAGCCATATTCTACAATGTTCAAGACCCAGAGATTGCGGACATCTCCTCGCCAAACGGACAGAAATTGCTGCAGCCGCCACCCAACCGGCCAATCGCCCCCACAACTGTGATTGTCAGGAGCCCTTCTTGGGGGCTCCCTTTGCAGTTGAAACAGACTTCTTAGGAGAAAAGCGGGGCTGAAATCTACGCTTCCTTGAATAAGAGGACCTAGGTTCATACTTAGGAGAAGACCTATAATGTTTCTTCCACCCTTTGCCACATGAGGTAACCCCTTTATAAGGGAAAGGCGTGTTTTCTTTCTTTAAAAGCCTTAGAAATCATGGCCGGTAACTGATCCCCAAACAGAGCCTGACCCTCAAAAGGAAGTCGCAGAAGGGCTGCCTTCTCCCAAGGGCCCGCCTTCCACTGCCGGACCCAGAGAGACCTCCCGGGCCCCAATTAAGGCCCCAGACACCATAGCCGATGTGTGGATAGCATCAGAAGAAATATCCACCATCAACTGGGCTTGCTGCTCCATAACAGCCAGCAATTCAGAACACTCAGAGCCCGCCTAATCAGCTACTGCAAGCTTGTCAAAGTCCTGAGCCAAAGACTGCGCAGAATACGCAGAAAAGATACCGGCCCTTAGAGCCTAATTCTCTGCTGAAAAAGCCCTCTTCAGACCAGAGTCAACCTTCCAGTCAGTGGCATCAGTAGGAGTACAGTCTTCCGGATTGACTGCGGTTTTACCAATCAACGTAGCCAGCATGGAATCCAGCTGCACAGAAGGAAGCGGAGCATCCTCCCCTTCCAGCAAATACAACTTCTGAAGAAAACGGGGAACCTGGGCCTCGTCTATCTCCTTCCATTCACAGAAAACCATATCATTAACTGGTCCCTGGAAAGGCATTGCAAAACAAGAGGGGGTAACATACTGAGGAAATAAGTGGGACTCTGCCCCTGCTGGTTAAAAAGAAGGGAAGCCCAAAATGTCCCCACATTTCCTCACGGGACACATCTTTTCCTCCAGAAGAAGTAGAAGTAGCATCACTCTCCAAGGAAGAGGAGCAATCCGCAGCCACCGATGTGTGAGAGGTAGAGGAACGCCTGGACAGGTCAGCCCCAGCCTGGAGGGCCCTGGAGACAGACACCTAAATTATGTCCTGAACCTCCTCCCTAGACATGAGAGGTGCAGGCGTGTCTACCATACGCCTATCCAGACGTGCCATCTTCTGGGGAACAGGAACCACCTCCCCTTCAAAGGACGAAGAAGAGGATAGAATACGTCTCCGCTTCATACTCCTTTGTTCCGACATGATGTAGCCACAGCATGCCCCAAACCGCCTCAGGAAGCCTTAAAATAGGGGAGAGAACCTACCCAATACACCAATGAAAATGCAGCATTAAACAGCCCCCCAATCAGGCCCAAACCAACAAAACAAAAGTGGGTCCAAAACCCGTCTTTACCGTGCAGATGGAGAAAATCAAGCAGCCGGGAACACGTCCTGCATCGTGAGGCGATGACCCGGAAGCACAGCCCCAGTCGCAAGACAGCCGTACAACTCCGTCCGACAACTTGGAAGCCGTGTCATCAGATGCGGCCACACACACCTTCGTCAGACGCTGACCCGCCAGGAAATACCGCAAGAAGCCTTGCAACTCGCCTCAATGAAGACCGACGCCCCCCCAGGCCCTGCCATGGAGGAGAAAGAAAGATAAGTCTAGCGAGACAAAAAGAAACAAGATGGGCCTGGGGCGGGGGACTTTTTAAAAGGGGAAGGGAGAGTTCTAGGTAAGGCAAGAGGCCTCATTGGTTAGTTAAGGAAGGCGAGGGAGGGACGGGCGGTAGTAGGTTTTATATTTAAAAAACCTGATAACACGATGATAGACAGCTTGTGATTCCTTTATGCTTTGAGCAGAATCTTAAAAACATTCTGCATGAGAAACCTTTGCAATCTCTCCTACCAAGAATAATCTTCTAGTAGCAGAGCTGCAAACTTCCACTGTGAGGTGCACAGACACTGTTTAACAGTACAAACGCGAGGTCATCTGAGTCCCGGAATATTCTAGGAATCGGAACCACTGAGCCAGAGTCTTGGATGCAGCCAGAAAGTATGAAGTGTAGCATCTTTAAAGTATGTGCACTAGAACCCTTGTGGTTCTGGGCAGACAGTGAACAGGAAGTACGCAATGGATAGTTGGTGTTAAGGTGGTTAACAAAAAGTATGATGTAATACACAGTACGTTAGTGTATGCTGATGAATAAAGTAACTTTTGACCGTCATTCAGGGTATGCTGCAGGGCTGGGCAAGATGCTACAACTGGCAACAAGTAGGAGATACGTGCCCTGAGAAGACAAGACTGCTCTCCCTGAGAGTTTGCAACAATACAGCAAACTGCTTGGGCATGCTACATGTGCTTGAAATTGATATAGTGTGGTCTGCAACTGGCACACAGAGTCAAAGCTCTGGTTCAGTCCGTACACAGCCATGTAAGAAATAGAAGGCCCTATATAGAAGCACATTTCAAAATGCCCACCAAAACTGCTGAGGAGGTGGTTGATATAGGTGCTGTGATGTGCATCAAATACAGAACGATAATTCAGAGGAAGCAAGAAATAACAATTGCATCAGCAAGGTATGAAAGACAGAAAATTTACTCACTGTCAAGGGCGATTGAAGCACCTAGCGATGCACACTCCTCCCACAACCTCTGCTTGCAGACGTTGGTGCAACTCCACGCAGCAAACACTGTCTGTACATCACATGCTCTCAATGTCGGCAGAGGGGAGCAAAAATATAATGCGGCCATGTTCGTGAAGCCATCACCGCCTTTTGACGCTTCTAAGAAGCAAAACATAGGTGCCAGGTGGACCACATGGATTGAAACATTCAACAAATTCATAGATGCACTAGAGGAAGATGATGTCAAGAAGATCATCAAATATCTAAATAACCCTGCAGGTGACAGAGTAAAGGAAGTGCTAAAGAAAATCTCACAGATTAATGAGAAATCATACCAAAAAGTAAAAGAAGCCTTAGAGGCCAAGTTCAATCCAATGAGAATGTTGATTATTGAAGTTATATCTACTATCAAGGACCCCAACAGGTTGGTGAAACAGTTTGTTTACAGACTTGATGCACTCAAACATTGCAAGTTCTGCTACTTCACTGATACAGAAGCCATGTGCCTCAGAATCATTGATGGCTGCCTTTTGGACTCATTAAGAAGGTGCATGCTAAGAGAAACACACACTCTAGACAAAATGCTCACTGCTGTGAGGGCAGAAAAACAAGCAAATCAACAAGTTGCTGAGATGGAAGTGGGAACGACACACCATGAATCGGAGTGAACTGCGTAAAGCAGGCACAAGCATAAACTGTACAAATGCAGGTCGATGCGGTCAAAGAAAAAAAAAAACTATGCTTCCGGTGTGGATTTTCTTTTCTCCATGAAGGTAAACGTCCCGCCATGGGACGAGATTTGCAAAGGATGTGGAAAAAAGAACCACTTCATAACTGTGTGCGGAGCCAAAGAAAACTCGAATGCATCAGGATGGCAAGAGAAAATGACTGAGCACATTCCAGAAGCATTCATGCCACACCCATGAAACCGAAAAGCAACATCAGCTACGACAGACCAGGCAAAATCAACCACCATCAAGCTCATCGTACAAAGTTTCTTCAAAGTCACTATCAAGCACCATTGAAGAGAATGAATGTGCACTGATGATATCCACCAAAGGACGGCGTGCACATGTGGGGTTAGCTAACTGTAGAGAGGATCATAATTTGAAGAAAGTTCACCAAACAGATCGGCCCATGTCAACTGGACACTATCCCAAAATCAAACTGAAGGCGAACAATCAACCAATAACCTTTATCACAGACAGTGGTGCGTCGACTAACATTATGCCAATGAAAAAGTTTAACAGCTTATCCCCTATGCCCTGCCTCAATCCATCAAGCATGAAGGCATATACTTGTGCTGCTTCTAAACCATTGCAAAGCCAAGGGTCGTTCTTAGTGGCAATGCAATACAAAAATACATCAGTGCAAACCTTAGTTCAGGTTTTACTAGGGACTTTACTGAGTGATTGCCCACTGAGGTTTGCCACTGCTGCTGACATGGGACTGATATCCCTGAACTACAACCTCTGTGTCCAACTGGAAATCACAAGCCAATTCCCGTTCTATCGCCTGGGAAAACTCAAGAAAATGAAAGTACAGCTTCACATCAATGAAGACATTCGCACTATTGTTCAGCAACACTCGAGTTGCTTTCCATTTACAGGAAGCTGTAGAGAAAGAATTGGAAGCCCTCTTAAAACATGACATTACTGAACCCTACACAGGCCCCACACCATGGGTTTCACCCATAGTAGTAGTACCAAAAAAAGGACAGTAGTGGAGCAGTGCAAATTTGCATTGATATGTGCCAGGCAAACAAAACCATTGAGAGGGAGGGATATCCTGGTTCACACATAGCCCACATGATTATGCATTTGAACGGAGCCAAAATATTTTCCCGTCTCAACCTGAATAAAAGACACCATCAACTTGAGCTAGAGGAAAACTGCAGATACATCACTTCCTTTTCAACTCATGGTGGTTTGTTCAGGTTGAAGAGACTGAGTTTTGGTATGTCTTCAGCTGCTGAAATTTTTCAGGATGTCATTCGCTGAGTAACTAAACCTGTTATGCATGCGTTCAATTACAGTGATGACATACTGGTTTTTGGGCAAACATGAAAAGAACAAGGCAGAGCCCCGACCCAAGTCTGCCAGCTACTCAGTGACACAGGCCTCACTCTGAATGGTGCAAAGTGTGAGTTTCACAAGAACAAAGTCACATTTTTTGGGCACATATTCTCTGATTGAGGTATGACAAGAGCTAGACAAGGCGCAAGCATTATCATCCACTTTACCCCTCCACAAGATGTCACCATGCTGAAATTCTTTTTAGGCATGGCCAGTTATTTCTCAAGATTTATCCACAACATTGCTACAGCGAGTACCCCATTGACAGACTTGACAAAGTAAAATGTACCATTCCAATGGTTTCCAGAATGTGACCAGAGTTTCAAAGACATTAAACATGCAATTGAAAAATGCAATGGAAATCGCCTACTTTGACCCCAAGTTACACACTGAAATAACGGTTGATGTGACCCCGGTAGGGCTAGGGGCAATTCTTGCTCAACACAGTGGTCATGCCAGTTGCAGCCTGTCTGATACAGCAAGTGCTTACTCACAGCCAGAAAAAGGAGAGTCTAGCTGTAGTGTGGGCCTGTGAACACTTTCATGTATTTCTCTTCGGAAAACGATTCACCATCATCACGGACCACCAGGCGATGCTTACAATTTTGGGGAACCCGAAGGCTAAGATGTCCCCTCACATACAGAGGTGGGGGTTAAGACTCCAAGAAAATGACCATGAAATTGTAGATAAACTGGGAAAGGATCAAAACCCAGCAGAATGTTTTTCACAAGTGCTGCTGCATCGTCACAGTTCGACATCCAAGACAGTTGAAGCATATCTCAACTTTATTGTGAACTCTAGCACACCAGGGGCTCCATCTGTGGAACAGATCATTGCTACAATCAATGCAGACAAAGACATGAATGTAATTAAAGAACTGATCATCAAGCAATCCTGGAGGGAAAGACCAGATCCCCGGCCGACGATGCTGAATTCCAAAAGATCAAGAATCTAAACGATGAGTTAGTAGTCACTCAGGAAGGCATGATACTAAGAGGCTCGAGAATTGTCATACCTGGAAGCCTCAGATAGTGGGTCATCGAGCTAGCCCACCTAGCACTGTTGTGTTGTGGCCACTAAAAGAACACTAAGAAATTGAGTGTGGTTCTCTCGGCTACATAAGAGCTGAGGGCATGCCACATTTGCAACTGTCTATCATCAAAAGTGATGCAACATCCAGCAACAATGTCTGATCTCCCTGCAAATACCTGGGAGTGGGTTGCAGTTGTTTTTTTTGGGCCTTTAGGAAAAGGACATCATCTCATGGTAGCAATAGATGAATATTCATGTTTCCCTTTAGTGGAAGACCTATCCTCAATAACTCATGACAAAGTCATAGAACGACTTGATGACCTTTTTGCAACCCCTGGGGCATCCCAAAAATTCTCAAATCTGGGAATCCCTTCACCCTTCAACAGCAAAGAGTTTAAAGAATTCCTCATTTGTCTCAATGTCAAACATCAAAAGAGTAAGTCTCTCTGGCCCTATGCCAATGGTGTAGTTGAACGATTCATGGGCACCCGCAAGGGAGTAATTCAACGGGCGTGCATGGAGGGAATTCACTTGAATAAAGCCATGTGTCAGGCCACCTTTGTATTTGGGAGAGCTGTAAGAACGAAATGACCTCAATGGACTCAGGATCATTCTATGGATACTAACTAGAATCAAGATACCAACACAGCTCAGAAAAGAAGAATAACATACTCAGATTGGAACCACCCTGCCAAAGAGACAGTCTTTGACAAAGGAGACTGGATATTGGTTAAGCAGAAACGAAAACAGAAAACAGACACTCCTTTTGCTACTTATCCTTTAGCGGTTGTGACCTGCGAATGACACATGGTGATAGCACATAGTCCTGGACAATCCATCACTCTGGGCACATCACATTTCAAACACCTATCGAGACACTCATCGAGTCCTAAAACTGCACAGGAAACAACCCTGCCAGCCATTCCGGCTCAAGAACCTGAGCCTATGGCATTGTCATTCGATCAGGGTGAACCTCAATCATCTTGAACCACCCGAACTGCCAGACAAGTGTGAGTGCTGCGCCGATTAATAAAGGAAACGTGATTTTGGTGATGTTTACCTCTTTTTATTTAACAGATGGGGAGATGTAGCATCATGAAAGTATGTGCACTAGAACCCATGTGGTTCTGGGCAGACTCTGAACAGGAAGTATGCAATGGATGGGAGGTTTTAAGTTGTTTAACAGAAAGTATGATTTAATGCACAGTACGCTAGTGTACGCTGATGAATAAAGTAGTGTTTGAATGCAGCTCCCGTGTGACGTTGATCATGTGTATACTACAGGGCTGGGAAAGATGCTACAGAAAGCATCTGCTTCAGGATAGGTCAACATCCCGGCTGTTCCACTTATTACTATGCAAGGTGCATGCATTATGCATACCAAGTCTGGGGCTAACATTACTGTACACCGACCTGCCATTTTGTACAAGCTTGACATCCGTACGCATAGGGATGTTAGTACCTGCAAGAGCGTGTTGACGAGGACTGCAAAACCACTTCTTAAGTGGAAGCCAGTCAGGTTCCCAGACAGTTCTACGGTCTGCTGAATGTAATCATCAGTGCGGGTTACTGTTAATGATCATGGTCATTTCAAATTATTACTGCCAACTAAATGCTGAAGGAAAAACAGCCGAGTACAGATACAATAGTTCTTTTATTTTATTTACCTTTACATACAAATATGGAAATTTCCGCTTCACCGAGGCTCCAGCGCTTCTGATTTCATAACATGACATGGTTTTGCGACATGGGTTTGCAACAGCATCTGATTTACGGCCCAGCCCTGGGAAATGTTTTGTTATGTGCGCAATTACATTTTTCTAGTGTATTTCACACATATGAGGCGTCTTATCAGACACAGGACATGAGACAAGGACGGAGGCCGCGCTACCTGCGACTTGATGAACCGCCGGAGCCGAAGGCACCCGAGAGAAGGTCTTATTTATTACCAGGGCTGGCGCAGAGCTAGTAAGCCATAGCTCGTGCAAGGTTATTCCACCCCAAAAGGGATAATAAATTGCCGTAAAAATGTCATTTTAAAGTTCCACACCATATGCCAGCTTGTTGGCCTCGCACTTGAACAGGGCCTTGACAGGCCCATCCAGAGGCTAAGAAATGACGCACGTTTATTTCACATGTACTGCAGCAGAGCGTGCCGGGAAGGTTTGCCTCCGCTCTGCTATCCATTGCTTTCGCTTCATAAAATATCACACAGCGGGGTAAAATGCCTGGCCCGTGGAGCAACCGACGGTGAAACACGTGTGGCAGTAACAGCCGCTTACAGCAAAGGGCTGCAAGGCCAGCCGTAAAGCATAACAAACGTATTGTTCTACTTTTCGTAAAAATTCAGACTCCTAACGGCAGGGTGCTTTATCTTTCCAATTAGGACTTTATTTAACTTGCCCAGGCAAACTCTTTCCAGTGCCTTTCTTGACTCTCTGCTATAAAAAAAAAAGGCCCTCTGTAAACTTTTGACAATTGTTCTCGAAGTGGTTCAACGCATTAACTTATTGACCATATGACTTGCTCACTCCCTTTTGCTGATCCCACCAAAATCGGCGTATGCACACCCAGGGTGCGATCTCTCCTATCACTTCACAAAGTTGTCTTCTGACACCCAAGCCTGTCCCACTCTCTCAGGGCCTGGCTATGAGCTGCATGATAACGTCGGGGTAGTAATTCCGCACCCGGAATCACCTTTGTATGTGGTATCAACCCACCATTACTGTGCGAAATGCATTTTGCCCCAAGGAGATTAAAACCTACCGTAAGACCCATCTCATTAGATCAGACAGGAATAATAGCCAAGGAAAAGCATCATATGTAAACTATCAACAAGTCCACTGTGAAACTACAGCACGTAACCACTTTAAAGTACTGCACAACAAAAGCAACAGATCAGCATGACCACATTGACTCTAGACTGCCAGAACTATCTAGTTAGTCAAATTCACTAGCTACTGTAAAATGGCTGATGTGTCTGATGCAAGTATTTTATGAACCTCACCATTGTTGTTCTGCTATTATTAACACTTATTGTAAATTACATCTTCAGACAAACTAATGTGTGTCAGATTGTGAAAGTTCCAATGGGGATGTGTTTGAGAGTTTCCATCTTTCTTGCTCATCGTCAATCCCTTCAAGCAATTTAACAATTCTTTCCTGCACTTTCTAATCTATACTTTAAACATATGGCTACCACTAATCTGACAAATGGCAAGCGAAGTACGCAGACTGATTAGCACAGAAAAAAATGTCTCTTTCTTATATCCAATTAATGTTTTTCACTGAACAACCTATCATTCCTCTGACACCTCCCAATTCAGCCTCACACCATCCACTGTTTTAAGGTCTCCTGAGGTAGTTTAACTTCTAGGGATGAATCCAGATCCTCTTTTGTGGTTTCTATAAAACACATTATTTCCGTTTCCCCTCAGATTTCTTGGCCACATACACATGATTACATATGGCGGCACTCAAATCTACTTGCCAATTCCAGAACACATTCCATCTGGTCTACTAACTAAAATATCTTCCCCATTCCAATCCAAAACAATCTGCCCCAATCCAATCCAATCCAAAACATTATGCCCCATTTCAATCTGCCCCACTTCAATCCAAAACACACTGACACACTCCAATCTATTTAAATTTGCTCCGCTCCAATCTGTCCTACCTTAATACAAAACAACCTGTCCCACTTCAACCTGCCCGACTCCAATCCAAAGCAATCTTCCCCACTCCAATCCACCTCACCCAATTGCATCACAGTCCACCACAATCCATCCTGTTACAATCATGTCCAACCCACACTAATACAATCCACCCCACTCCAATCTACCCCATTCCAAACCAATAACTTCACCTTAATCCAATCTACCCCAATCCAATTCAGTCCAATTCGCCCCACTCTAGTCCATTCCAACAATCTCCAGTCCAATCCACCCCACTCAGGTCCAAGTGACTCCAGTCCACGCCACTCCAGTCCAATCCAAATGACTTTAATCTGCCCTAATACAGTCTATTCCACCCCGCTCCAACCCACCTTAATCTACCCAACTTCAATCCAGTACACCCTTCCCTAATCAATCCTCCCCACACCAGTCCAATCCACCACAATCCAATCCAACTCCAGCTATATCACTCCAATCCAATCTCCCCACCCCAATCCAATCCACTCTAGTCACCTCCACCCCAAACCTATCCATCTCACCTCAATCCGAATCCACCCAAATCAAATCCACCCCACACCAATTGACCCCACTCTAACGCAATCCCATCCAATCCACTCACTCTACTCCAAGCGATCCCACTACCTGGTCTCCTCCAGCCCACTCCATCATATTCCACTCCACCCTATGACACATTCTGCCACTGAACCACAGAACTCTATTCAACTCTACGACACTCTACTCACCCACTCCAGGCCACTAACTACTGGCCATGCTGAACAGCTGCAACACTAGTGCACAACAAGGCAAAACACATTGCCAAAGCCAATAACTCTTGTATATGCGAGAGTTACTGGCTTTGCCAATGTTTGTTTACAGAGGCTGCTGTTACGCTTAGATTTCTGACTGAGTCATTTTACCAGAGAAGCTTTTTCAAGTTACTCACCCTGCAGCTGCCCACTGTACCCACGAATTCTACGGTCTCTGTTAATATGTTCAGAATAAAGAAAACATCTTAGAAAAACTGTTCACTACTGAAAAACGAGCATTTGCAATGCAATGGGTATCGCATTTGCTTGAGTTAGAGCTAATAGCGTTGTAAACTCCTAACTGGACTTTTCTTGCCACATAAATTGAAAATGAAAAGTAAAACAGCTTTACATAAGTGAGACGATTCACAGCGCTACGGCCGCCATGAGCATCAGCACGAAGGAGAGACAAAAAAAAAAGAAAAAGAAGTTCACTTGGAGTCAGACTTATTGGCAAATGTGCAATTATCCATGTAACAGGGGTGATGGCCAAGGCGGTAACAAAACCTCCCAAAGGAGGGACAAACGTAAACCACTTACCAATGTCATCAAAGCATTTTTGAAAGGCAAGCCCACAAACGAGTGGTACTGATGGGCGTGAGGTGGGTGTGGTTAAAAGTCCAGATACATACTAACACGTCGGAAAAGCAGCGCTTGCACGCTGCCACGCTCAACCTAAAAAAAGCTGTGCTTGTGCGCTGCCATGCTCGCCCTAACAAGCCCTCCCGGCCATACAGGCCGAGGGGGAGTGCAGTGTTGGGCCGACAATGAACATAAGTAGTTTATTTATTTAAAAAAAAATATAAAAAAAAAAAATAATTGGAGGGGCTTTACTTCGATGTAATGCTTATAAAGCTGCCCTTCCTAGTATCGGCTTGGTATTCCCTGCAGGCATCAAAAACGTTCACTTCCCTCATTGCGACTACCCGCCATGAAAAAACAAAGTAAATCTGGTCTTTCAAAAGAAAAATGCATGGTGTCCGAATGTTCTGAGTGTGATGCATAGCAGCCACTGGATCTCTTGTACCTTTAAAGAAGAAAAGTAACTGGTCCCATAGGTCGAAACAAAAAGATGTTGTTTGACCCCAGTGATAGACATTACAGGAGGGCCCTGAATGTCAAGTCTCTGATCATTTGCTTTTAAAATCTCTAAATTGGCTTCTTTCGCTGGCATGGTTTGACGCCTGCTAGTCAGAACCTAACTCACTTTCTTGATAGGTATAGCACCCTTAGTAATTCCCTCTTGTCAAAAAACCTCCGAGAATAAAATCTCCTCCGTTGAGACAGGCAAGCTTGTGTAACATGGTCCCATGGAGAATAGGGACCACCAGCAACCAGTTCCGGTTCAGAAAAGCAACAAAGAGCTGTTTTCCCAAATTCAGAAACACCATGACTTGTAGAGAAAAATCTTGGCAGGTTTGCTCACACCGCATCCATTCTATCACTGGCATTCCCCTCAATTGCAATTTATCTGTATGTTCTCAATGCCATGACTGCAACACTCTCTGGATTTCATGCACGGAAGCAGAAATCACACTGATAAATGACACAGCAACCATCACCTCGGTCCACCAACGCGCTTTATTAGGTATCTACCTAAATGACCAGTTAAAAAGCACTTCAGGCATCAGCAAAAGGCAAAAAGCATTAACTACATGTAATTGTATAACAATTCCAATGCAATGATCGGTTTGCTAGTTCTGACATATGAGTGAGGATACTACCACAAATTGTAACTGAAAGTATACCACATATTTAATTATCTGTCCGCGTTCATTGTGTCATGCATGAACTCTTACCATTGCAAAAATATAGTGACGTGCAAGTGAACTGTTAACAAGTGAATCAATCAATGCTGATCACAACCAGTCTATCCCACCCAAGGACTCTGGAAGGTCGGAGCCTTTAGGAGCAGGAGGGTTCTGCACGGAGTCCAGAACAAGGCAGCCAAACTGATCTTCAGTGCATAGAAATATGATCAAATGCCAACAGCCAACTGTGAGAAATATTCACACTCAAGATTACAGACTGAGTAGAATTAAAAGTGATGGGTTTCACTCAAGAAGAGAAGCTTCCATGCACGACCAAACAACCCTAAAGTAGGCAGGAAGAAGGACCTAGAAGAAACCGATGCTCCTACTTCCTGTGCATCAGGCCAGGGGTGTCCGACATAGGTCCAGAAGGGTCAGATCCATGTAAGATTTCCAGAATCTCCACGTGAAATAAATCTCTATACAAATAATTTAACGAATTTGCATCATCACTGGTTATCCTAAAAATCTGGCATGGGCCTGCCCTTTGGACCGAACTTGCACACTCCTAATCTAGACCTCACCTAAGATCTAGACTTATGCCTAAAAACTACAAACAACTGGCTGCTCTGTACAGTTCTGGCATTTACTGAGAAGACACCAGTGTAAATTCACCATGCAACTCCCTCACAAGCATATTCATCTGGATCTCTGTGGTCTCAATTAACAGATGTGGATGTCAGCATGTTCAAAGAGCCATGTATATGTGATACTGGAGCAGTTTTACAAAGTAAATACATTTGTTGTTGGAAAGACAAAGATCACTTTTTATTTCACTAGTTTTAACAAACAAAGGGTGAGCCATATCATGGTACCAGAAAAAATACAAGATAGTCAACCATTGCTGAACTCCCCTTCGCACCCTCTGCATGGCATCCCTTCTCACCACCACTTGCTGCACATCCTCAGCCATACATCATGATGTTTAAAAACGTTGTCTTTTTAATGACACACTGACATTTTCAAAGCATGTAATGTGTTCCTATCTAATGCCTTCACCCTATGCTGCAATAAATCAGGGATAAATTTGGAAACATGTAGGGTACAGTGGCCAAACAATTTATATGTGGATTACATAACTTTCCTCCAGTAATTAAGGGGATGTCATGGCTTCATTATGTGAAATGTTTGCCCAATCATTCTCCATTGATCACCTGTGCGTGTCTGTTTCTGTTTGTACAGCAACAGCCTCAGTTAGACCCTTGGGACTTAACAGCATAATTTGACCACTATCTGATGTCACAACATCACATGGCTATTTCCTTTGGGATGGGGTGAAATGTGCAGGGGAGCCCTTACTCTACAGAGTATTCATTCTGCATGATGGGAAGGAGAAAGGCACTGCCACACACCCCGGGCCAGAAGCTGGACACAGTGGGCCTATTTCTGACCTGTCTTGGGCAATCTAGCCCATGACCTCCATCCCTTCTACAAAAATTCTTCCAAAGAGTTCATACGAGGTCTCTAGTTACAACACACTTGTGTCCCTTTCTCTGATATTTAGGTTTCACACCTCATTTGAATTCAGCTACTGAGACATCTATTAGCAGAGAGGCCACACATTCACTCATTCCTTCTGGTGTAGATGGCAAATAGCTTTCAGAATTATTCATGCTTACTATTTGTTTCTGTGTGTTTTTAATTCTATTTTTGTTCTTGCCTCCACTACTCCCAAGAAGGGGAATGTACATATTACTTTCCATGTAGCCCCACGACAGTGTCTTCGTGTCGAAATGTTCAACCAATGAGGTTATCCTCCAATAATGCATTCCTGACATGCGTCAGAGACCCCCTGGTTTCTGAAGACGAAATGGGAAGGGGTTAAGACCCCTAAACACACCTGCGTTTAAAATCGACACCAACCAAGTAGCTATATTCGCATTCATTTGAAACTTTTACTCAGTACAACCTAGGTAAAAACATTTTTATGTACAACTATTACGTCCTAATTTACACTTGGAAACGTTTCCATTCATTTTAAAACTGTATTTTCTTTTAAAGATCCAAACCTTTAAAAAGGAGACGGAAACAAGTAAAAACAAAAATTAAAACACTATTCCACCAAGAGCAAGCACTGCAACCAGATACTGCACTCCTCAGAGCAGAACAGCGGCATGGTGTCTGTGGTAAAGCTTTATCCGCCTGGGAAGAATGACAGGCTTGGGTTTAAACCCTTAGCCTTCACGCTGATCTAAGAAGCAGGCTCTCATCTCGCTGAGCTACCTCGCTGGCACCACTGCTATGTTCCAGGACAGCAGGCTTCCTTTGAAGCAGCATTACCACCAAAGGCCACTTCGTGAGGGCGCAGCTCCATTGACCTGCTTGTGGTTTCTGCGGACATGGCGCTAACGTGAGATTTTTACCTTCCATGGTGTGATCGGAGCAGTTATTTACCACATTTGTGGATACACAGGTTTATGAAAGGAGCATGTTTTCCATGGCACGCCTGCTGAGTCTGCACATGTACACCCCCTGCACGGATTGCTGGTTGTTGTCACAGCATATCACACAAGTGATAGTCACCAAGGAGTCCCACAAATGGCCACCCTTTTAAATTGTGTAAATGCCAGTGCTTACCCCAGGCACAGCTTGAGAAAACACCGATATGCAGGGTTCGCGTGGTGTGGTAGTAAAACAGGAAGGATTCTTACATCCTGGCTGGGCTCTTCCATCACCAGTGTACTTACACCAACACATCTCCTCCCCTGCGTGATGTCCAAGGCAGAGGACGGAAGCTGGCTGGACAGATATTGATACAAAAAGCCCTGTTGCATCTCCAAATGTGATAGCCTTTCAGACACACGTCCGTTTCTTCACGGATTACCTTTTCAATGATATATTCTTGTGTGCAGAAACTCAACACCACGAGCACAAAAATAAGTAATAATATCTTTATCCCCGTATTCCTCCTTAAAAAACAGTGTATAAGCTTCAAAATCTCAAGTAACGTTTTAATCCTACTCATAAAGGTCTGCAGATGTGGTGAAAGGCAGTGGAGGGCTCTTCCTAACAAGTGGGGTTTGGTCGTACTACTTTGAAGACACGAACGGCTGAGTAATGATAAACACTGCCCACCACATCCAGCATTAAACTGTTCCATGAAAGAAAGCATGAAGTTATACCGGCCTCCAATCATGGCTCGAGGGATGCCAACACTGCCTTTCCTTCATAAAACGATGAACTTCCAACTGTACATCTCAAACTCCTTCAATGGTAGCAGCGAAGCAGCTATAAAAAATATCCATGATGAAGTTAAAATGATATGATGTCCTTTTAATACGCTGTAATTCGGGAATTAGGTTTATTTCAGTGACCACCCAAATTCAAGACTTTAATGAATGCAGAAGACCAGTCCCTGACCTGGCAAAGATATTGCGGACTATGGCAGTAACATTATAGATTTGAAGCTCCTGGCTCCCCACCTGACGGATCATGCACAGACCACAAGCCTATGTCCCCACAACAAACAGAATTTAGAATAATTTAGAAACAGACTAGAGATCAATACCGACCACAGCGTGTAACACATAATCATTGCGTCCTGTGTGGATGGAACTCAGTTGTTAAAGTAGTACAAAGGTTCTTACTCATTCACTCATCTGGAAATAAGGTTCATGATTCTGTTCACAGATATAGGCCTAAAGTCCTTTCTCAACTTGCAAACAGATTGCAAATGGGACCAGGATGGATCAAAAAAGTAATAATAAATAACCCTATTATAAGTGTTTTGTGCAGGTATCGCGTTTCGCACTATACAAGTTACCTGTCCTCAATAAAAAAATGATAGACTTCGTGGATTTTCAAGCGAAATCACCTTTGGGAATGGCCATGTTACCTGTAACAAAGTCAGTTATACCAGTAACGAGAAGCGGGCAGAGGTATCATTGACATCACTTGACCTTATTTCTCCATCAGCGAACACTGGCAACTTGAGATGCCTTAACTATGGCTGCCAACGCTGGGAGTTCAAATAGGGGGCACGTGGAGACCTCGCTAGTAACAACCTCAAATAAAAAAGTACAAAGTCCTAATTAATGCAGAAAACCCCTTGACATAGTTCAGTCTGCAGAAGTGCCTCTTCATTCGTTCTAAGAAGAAACTTAACATTTTCTAAATGTTCATTGCAGATACTACCGATGCCACGTCTTGATACATTTTATGAAGGGACAAAGCCAGGTCTAATGATGGCTCCCTGCGTAGCCGTATAGATTGCACCATATTGGCACATTAAGACCTCTTCCCGCAGTAAAAGGTTTGAAGATCTGCGGTATTGGCTCTTTTAGATGCACTATAATAGCAAAAAACATTTTTGCATTTTAGGTACCCAAAAAAAAGAGACTGTCAATTCTAACAACTCAGTTTGTACATTTTCGTAGGTGCATGCATGCATAGCCAACAGTAGTGAGACAAATAATTTTTACCCATGCATTGACACGCTGATATAACACACCTAGGTATGACATCAGCTCAGGAGCTGCTCCCAGAGACTTACTGCGGAAGTGTTCAGAGGCATAGTAGTACACATCCTCGTAGCCCTCATGGTAGTCCTCCTCCGGGCGGTACTTCTTGCCCTTCCGTCTCCTGGATCTTCGGATCTGCTTCACGAAGCCCCAGAAACGCTCCATCCCTACAGTCCAGGAAGGTCAGAAGATAAAGACTCACGCCTGTAAAAGGGGGTCGACGTACATGAATTCCCAGCAAAGGGGTGTTGGCAGTGTCACCACCCACAGAGGGGCTCCAAAAGTGTGAAACCCTACAACAAGTAGCTCAGTAGAGTCACGGCGCCCAGATGGGTATAAATTCCCAACAGAGAAAGCTTTGGGGAATCACTGCAAAGTTTCCAGGTGGGCGGAGATTTCCAATTAGGTCACTCAGGAGAGTCTCCACTCTCAAAGGGTGTGGCAGCTACCCAACCCTAGAGGCATATCAGTCTCATGGAGAAGCTCTTCGGACACCAATTCGGAACACAAGTAGCAGCACAGGTTTCAAGCAGCTTGAGTACGAGTCCAAACACGATTTTCTGGAGTGTCACAGCATTACAGTAGATTTTATTCCCAAAACAAGGGGGCTCAATGGAATTGCGACTCAATAGGAGGCTCCACAGGTGGGCATATATTCCTGACTTAGAAGGTTGTTTAGAGTCATCACAGCTCTCCAAGTGGCTCAATGAGTTAGGAGTTCCTTACACAAAATGTTCAGGAGGACCACAAATCTCAGATGGGGTCAAGTAGCATGAATTCCCAAACACAAAAAGCTCAAAAGTGTCAGTTCTAAAACACACTAAAAGGACAGAAACTCAGAGCACACGTGCCTTTGGTCAGATTACGGCTCCGAAATCAGCCTAAACAGCATGAGTTCCCCACAAGCAAGCCACAGCACAACTTTGTCCCCTGGACTATGTTTCAGAAGCATGGACTCTAAAGACACCGCTCCCAAACTAGTGTCACTCTCTCAAGTGGGCTGCAGTGGCATGAACTCGCACCACAAGAGGCCAAATTTAGTGTCGCATCTCAAAAGAGATCAAGGAGAATTAACCGAGTCCACAGAATGCTCAGGTGAGTCGCAGCTCTCACGTGGAATCAGTCCACCGCCACAAGGCTTCAATGTGCCACAGCTCTCAAGTAGGCTGCAGTCACGAATTCATTGAACCATGGCTACGTCAAGGGTCCACCACCTAAATGACTCTGGGTTATGACTTTAACCTCCAGGATGCTAAGCCATTACACTACTCAAACCAACACTGGGTCAGACGTTAAAACTCTTCAACTAATGTGCCATTGCAGGCAACACTACAGACGTCCTGGATATGCTCGGCAACAAGTTTAGGAGACATAATATCCCAGCGGTAGAGACCCCCACCAGGGACAACCTCTGACAAATCATTTTGTGCCAAATACCTGAAGGGGCTCCCTAAGACGCGTCTAACGACCCCAAAAATGTAGAATAAAAGCTCACACTGAGCAAATGCCACTCTAGGTAGACACAACACGAACTGACTCCACCATTAAATGGTAGGAAAAAAACAAGCAAATGAGAAACTTGCAAATTGAAAAGTAAAAAACTGAATAAATTGCACTTTCGAAAGACTAAGCAGACCATGCCCAATAAACGACTGAACCTACAGGTCATAAAAGGCTATTAATGTCCTCGCTCGGGTGAAAAAAACCACCAACATATTATGATGGAACACAGAAGAATTGGAAAACATAATTCTAGACAATTTTTGGATTAAAACGAATATAAATATTAAATAATGGAACACATTGGAAAAGTAAAAAAAACTAAACAAATTCTTAATCTAAAAAATGAAATACTAGCGCAAAATAGCTGAACCGCTAGAATAATGTAAAGTGTTGGCAATGCAGTCCTCTCGTGCAGCGGTTGCAGTGGCTTAGCAGAAGAGCCGTCCCATCCGCACAGAGTTCAGCTGGGTGCAGGCGGACCAGGTGGGGCGTGCACAGGAGCTGGGAATGTGCACAGGTCCCAGAGAAAGAACGAGCTAAAGGGCAGCCCTTGAAGAGAGGGCAGCTAGGAGCTCAGAGGCAGACTCCCAACATTGGCACCCGCATCCTTCTGACGAGCGTGGCAGGGGCGCAAGGCTTGCCCCACTGAGGCAACAACCCTTCAACAAGGCACCCCAGCAGCAGCGTCGCTCTCCGCCGGGGCTGCTCCTCTGGCTTCCATCCTCTGAAGAGCAGCTAGTGCAGGGGGAGCGGGCAGAGCCCTCAATGGACCGTACCACTGCCCAAGGAGGGGTGAGGAGTGCTGCAGAACCCCGCCTCTACCAGTCGCTAGGGTCTGCGGGGTGGCAGGAGCCGCCCATTTCTGTCGGTTCCTTTGTTCGTGAAGGTGGCCGAGGTACGGGTGCGCACGGGAGAGAGGCCGGTGAGGAAGGGGGGAGCCGGCAGGGAGGTGGTTCGTTCCACGCAACCCTGGGTGTGCGCTGATAGGAGGGCGACCTCGGAGTGTATGTGTGAGAGGGGGAAGGACACCTGAGCCCAGGGGGGCCCAGACACCCGAGGGGAGTGCGAGGATGCGGTAGAGTACGACGTGTAAACACTGTCTCGACAACGCTCCGGCGCGCTGTGTTAGCGCAAAGGGCGACATTTAAAATAGAGTACAGTCCGCCACACAAGTGCAGAAAGTCAGAAATGCACTCTATATATTTAACAAAACATCGCTCTATTAATAAATCTGTAAATCCACGGATTCAGGCATTCGTTGCCACTTGCAGGAATCAGGGCATACACACCACTGCTTTGTATAGCCATCTATTTATTAATTCCTCATTATATACTTGGCTTCTTAATGTTATGGTTTGGGGCAGGGCTAGAATGGCCCTACACTCACCATTTCCAAAAATACTGACTCTAAGAATGAATTTTGGCCCCGGGAACGGGACGCTGCGCGGCGTTTATTTGCTAGTTTAGTTTTACAAAACATGGAAAACAGGATGCACCACAGCACCTGAAAGGTGAATCTGGATAACGCCTTTAATTCTTTAATCAACCTATCCAGCCACACATTCAGCACATATTCATTAATCTGTGAATCCATTGGCTGAACAACCTTCAGCAGGCAGTGTTTTAGGTACTGGGTTTAAGCACCGCACTCATGTCGCTTTAGGCACCAGCGAGTACCCCGTTTCAGAGGGAAGGCAGGGGAGAGGACTTTGGGGTTACTTAAGTCGAGCTAACCAGGGGAATCAGCCCATCTCTTAATTTTAGAAGTATTGCTCCGGTTTCACCTGGGAGTGGGAGCTTTGAAACTGGAGCATCCTTCCACCAAAACCTTTAAGCTTGGGTGCACACACGGCCACAATGCGCTGGAAAGCAGGCGTTTAGTCAGCGCCGCCATACCTGACTGACACAGATCAAGTGGAGGACCTCCACTACGCTCTCGACATTCACAATGGTTAGTCGGAAGATCGCAAGACTACCCCCACACATACACACTTCCCTAACAGAAGACCTCTCTGGCAAGGCTCTGACATGCTATATCATTAAATGAAATAACTAAAAAATAAATGCTGCCTGAGAAAAACCCTGCGTGGGTGAGTCAAAACTGCAGAGGCGTGTGCACAAAGGTCCAAGAGGCCAAGTAATCGGGGAACGCTTCTCTACACATATATCCAATAACGTTAATAATTCATCCTTAAAAGGGAGCGTGAATTATATCAAACGCCAAAGTCCAGAAACGTATTTTCCTTATTTATTTTACATTACGATTACTTTAAGAAGACTGACGCCTCATGGAAATGCAGGTATTTAGGCATTTCAGTTGTCAAGTTCTAGTTCACCATCATTTTGTTCTGGATATGGATGCTTCGCTTTTCAAGTAGCGCTGTGTCTGAGATCTTAAGTTGCTCCACGTGAGATGAGGCTCACTTTGCCCCCTGGTACTTGTAGTTTCACTTTATCCATTCTGCATCCTGAGCTACACCAACTAAAATGCAAAGAATAAGTAGGGAATGTGTGAGATTCTCAGTTCTTAATTTGTAAATAAAGAGGTGCCGGTGCTCAAAGCCCTTCTCTTAACCACTGCTGTAATTAAATATACCAGCACTGAATACTGAGGCAGCGTAATCCTGAAGCCATGTCGGGCCTCTTCAATCCATTTACGACCACCCCTGCCCCTTCAGCTCATCCTGCAACTTTCTACTTTCTCCCTTTATGACGCTTTTTAGTTTTTCATTCTTCCGTCTTAACCATACGTGTCTTTTGCTCGCACCAAATGCTTGAGGCATAAGAATAAGCCCCAGCCCTCACAAATAAGTGCCGGTGCTCAGCACCGGAAACAACAAGCACAAATTAAGCACTGGAGATTCTCACACCTTGACATGAGCCTAGAAGCCTCTGTAGTACATTTTCTTTCTTAAAACACAACACTTTCAACATTGGCCTAAAAGGTGTATCCTGCACAGAGCCGTGCAGACCCCCCATAACACCTCTGGGAAGCTGAAGGGTCCCAGGACAAGTGCGCCTCTGGAGCCAGCTCTCATTGCAGGGTCCAAGGTCCTCCCCAGCTTGGGTTTCAAAACAAGCCTATTAGAGGCAAGAGCTTTACACTACTATCTCCCAAGGAGAGTATGGTGGATTCCATGTCCTTCTCCTAGCCACAACCCCCGCATAGCTCCTTCTCACACACCACAGCACGCTTTCGGCACTTACACACTCTAACGGCGCACGAGCTCCCAAAGCGAGACCGTTCACAGTGTCTATAGACAAACGTAGGATCTGCCACGTGTTTACATGCACCCTTTATTGTTGTCTAGCGCTCTGGAACCATTATCGACACGTCTCGCTTCTAGCATTTCAGCGTTAAAGTGGTTTGTTCTGTCCGCGGAGGTTTGTCAGCAGTGCGACGTTAAAAGCTGACGTTTTGCATTGACACGCCTGCTTTACACAAGTTCCTTTGAAAAATTTGGTTTTACCCAAGAAATAAATAATACAGATCCTACACATCTCATCACCCCCCCCCCCCAAAAAAAAACTGAAAAAACAGCCATGCATTTTAGGTTGCCGCTATCTGTATGACGTAGCTTCTGAGTCTGTCTTCACCTAGCAGCTGTTGCCTCCTGCTCTGAAAACACCGAGGCCACTTTTAAAGCCTGCATGGCTGGCGCGTATTTTCGGCTAGTTCGGTATAAGGTATCCAGCCACACGCATAAGCTTTAGACGCGACTAACCCAGAAAAAAACCGAGAACGGGTTCGCCATTGTGTATGCGACTGAGACGGTCGTCGTGTATACAAACACTCATAGAAGTACAGCACGTTCTTAGATGAACTTTCCTTCAATGGAACCATAATGGCGGCCCTGGCGAAGAACAACCTACAGGTGAGGGGACTGGTCTTGGGTGGGGATCTTTTTCAAGATGTATTCATACATGACTTCCATGGGGGAGGCCAGATCGCTTGGCGTTTCATGACGCCACGGCGGGCCGCTTCAAAGCATGGCAGGCCTCCACATTCCAAGACAGGCGCAGAGATAAGAGAGGAATGTGAAATATTGTCATGGCCCAAACCTATCACTTTATAGAGCAAGGAATGCGCCCCTCTGCCAGGGAGCCAGGTGGGGGCTCAGGTATGCGCGCCGTGGAGGGCTGGGAGCCAGGCATTCCGTGGACGTCACGTGAATGCACCTGGACGACTAGCTTTTTAAAGCGGAAATCCAGGCTTCTTTTTATGAGATAAACTTAAGATCCTAGTTTCACAGCGGCTCTTTATTTGTATCTAACCGCCAGAGCCATGACAATAGCACGTTCAAATAGCTCAATCACTTCCTGTCACGTCAGACCCGTGCCTGAGTGGCAGCCAGGCAGGCACTCTCAAAACCACAACCAGACTGGAAACAATGAGAGTACTGGAATGTAGGGAGCTCCTTGAAGACGTCAAAAAGGCTCATGGCCTATAATTACTGGTGTAATCTTTCTGATCCAGCATTCCAATGTTTGTCTTTCTTTTTCCACTAGTTTACTTCAGAAAATTCTATGCTCATTCGGTGGGATGTTCTAATAGTTTTATAATCCTTCTTGTTTGGGATGCATCAGTATTAAAGCCTCCCTCTCTCTCATTTTTGTGTGTGTTTAATATATATTCACTAAAAAACAAAGGTTACAGGACGTTATAGCCAGGTCTATATTTTACACAAATAAAACCTTAGAAATTCAGCAGTTATAGTAATCTCAAGAAACTATAACTCATTCCCTAAGGTAACTATAACTCATGCCCCAGCCATGCTGTTTTCTCATCAATAATTGTATTGCAAAGGTTGCAGTGATATTACCTTTGAAGTCATAGAAGATGTCATGACTGATGTAATATGTGGGGTAATTAACAGTGCATGGCAAGGGCACGAGTTATAGTTATCCTAGGGCACGAGTTACAATTTCTCTAGGTAATTATAAATGCTGAATTTCTATGCTTTTATCTGTGTAAATCTGAAACTATCTATAACATCCCTGTAACCTTTGTTTTTTTTCAGTGAATTTCTATGTTTTTTAAATGCTATTTCCTAACCATAACGTCCCATTAATCTTTGTTCTTTTCAGTGAATTTCTAGTTTTTTTTTTTAAAGTAACGTAATACTTAATTACTGTACATCAATACAACCATTGCCGCGTACCGCCTGCGGCCAACCTTCCACATGCAGCCAAACCCCTGCCTGCACACGTTCTTTGGCCGTGTGTGGCGGGGGGAATGAGGGTGGGCGCAGGGCCTATGGTCAGGCCCTGCGTACAACTCCTCAAAGGCAGCCAACCCGCGGACCCCCTCTTAAGGCCACTTTTGTCCCCAGGGGACTCCCATACTCAGGGGCCAAATTAATTTTTTTAGGGAAGTGTGGGTACCAGGCCCCCCTCCTTGAGCTGTTTTAGAGCCAGGGAACTCCATCCTCAGGGGCCCACCAATATATTTATAGGATGGAGCGCCTGAAGCCCATTTATCTGGGTCAATTTTGGCCCTGGGGACCCAATTTTCTGGGGCCCAGTCATATTCTAAAGGAAGAGAGGGGCACAACAGCCTCCTCCCTGTGCTGATTTTGGCCCAGGGGACACCATCCCCGGTCCCCGACCAACCACGGATGGGCGCAATGGTGTCCACAAGGGCACCCACCACACTATGAGCTAAAAATGCTGCTCTCCGCGGGTGGGAGCAATCTTTTCATCTGCTTCCCTGCCCGCTCACCTGCAGGTGGGAAAACGGATGCGAAGTTCGCTCCCAGCGGGTGGGAGAATTTTTCATGCTCTTGCCTGCTGGGAGGAGACTTGGTGTTTTCTGCTACTAGGTAGGCATTTGCAAACTGGTCCCACCAAGCCAGATCAAACACAGGTTTCCTTGCTCGAGCCAGTGGTAGCAGGGAAACTGCTTTGTCTCGGGGTGGGCTCCCCGGGACATAGCCTGTGCTGGGGCATGGGGTCCCCAGGGCTCTTAGTAGCTCATGGAGAGGGGGCGCACTGTCCCCATTCCCTTTTAAATATCTGGCCAGGCCCTGGGGATGAAATTAGCACGGGGTGGTTTCCCCCTTCACCCTTGTTATTACAGCCAGCGCCCGGGGGGGGGGCGCATGCCCCCAACAACCCATTTTTAATGAGCCAGGCCCCCCTCCAAATATATATTTTTCCTCCTGGGACCTGGCCTAACTGGGGACAGTGGAGTGTGTAAAAAGAAAAAAGCGCAGAAGGCCAGGCTTTTTTCTTTCTAAATTTGACATGGAGCTGCAAATCCTCTGCAAATAAGTGGCAATGTTAAAAAAAAAAAAGTTTTTGGCCCCAGGTGGGGTTTCCATTACCAGATTTAGGGAGTCATAGTATTCCTACCCTGCCCCCTTGTGTTTTTTTTTTTTTTTGCCTTTTTTCTTGAGACTCGTCTGAGTCTCAAGATGGCTGCGATCACTTCCTGGTTGAAGTGGTAACAGACAATTGCGGCATTGTTGTTAGCAGGTAGATCAAACGAGTAGTACCTGTGATGTATCCAGATAGAAATGCATAATTTATTTTCTTTAATAAGTCCAAAGCTACTAAAAAGGTGGGGGCTGTTGTTGTGTCTAAAATCTCTGTGGGAAATTGCACGGGAAAAATGCATTTTAGGACCCCCCTTTTTATCAGCTCCCGCTTGAAGAATCACCACAGGACTTTCCTAGCAGCAGCAGCAGCAGCAGCTGAAGTGAGTGGCAAACTGGTTTTGAAAATTTCATGAAGAATCGTCAAACAGTGCCCAGGTTATTAATAAAACAAAAAACACTTTCTAAGTCCTATATATAACTACCTAATGGTGCCCACCAGTAGGTAACACACACACAAGCATATCCATTTATACATATAAAGTAAAGTTATAGTGTATCTAAAGTTAAACTGATCATCAATCAGCTAAACATCATAGGGTCTGACCTACAGACAGCTCTTAGCTGTCTGTTGTCAGAAGACCTGTTGAGGACTATACCCAAAACATACAGTGGGCTTAGAGCCAGCCTAATGGTTAACACTGGTTGGCTTGCTTGTCACTCATTTGTTTTCTTCCTGTCCAATGGTTTTCCTTCCTCTTCTTTTATTTGTCTCTCTCCTAATGTATATCTTCTTTACCATCATTTAAATTTCTTTTTGTTTAAGCACTCCACAACAATGCATGTGTTTTCTTTCTCTTTCCCTTGTGTGCTGGTCTTCTGTGCACTTTGGCTTGCTTCCTGCTCCACCTAACCCTAGCTTCATTCCCTGTTTTCACCAACAGCCATTCTATTTTTCTGCCTTAAAAAATCCCCCATCCATTTACCTCTAGCTCCTCAGTTATTCCAGCACACAATTTCTGATGCTCTCACATTGTGTTGACTTCTCCCCACCTGCTTCTCCATTGCCAAACCACTCCTCCCCTTCCGATGCATTGTTCCATTTTTCTGGGTGCCCAGAAGCTGCCATTTGGGATGGATCGATCTGTTTTGAGAAAGCATCTTTGTACAAGTAAACATTAATTTTCGTATTTTCAGCTGTAAGTGGCATCTATCATCTTGGAACAATAAATAAAAAAAATCTACGCACACTGGCAGAATCATGATATTTCAGAACTTGTATGTATCAACTTACGTTTTCATAGTACCATATATGCCACAAGCATACATGTTTTTGTGGATGTACAATCTAGATTTGCTCACAGACATGCACTGATTATAAAGTACATCCTGGTACAGAGATTTAAATGAAAGCCAAGTGGGGGCTTGTGGTGGAGATAGCAGCAAGAAAAATGTACTTGGGGTAGTGTACATAGCAGGCCATTATTACATAGCTTCACACTAGCATGATATCATTGGCTCAAGCTTCTGCATTGGCATATTTGGACTGCAAGGCATTCCTCTTTGCAAAGTTGCTCCTATGAATGGCAGAGAAGGTTCATTTAGTGCAGAACGCACAGCTTGGATACATACATGAATTTTCCGCTTTTGCTCGTAAGACCCACTTCTTGCACAGATAGAGCATAGTGTTTACACAATCCATGGCGTGCTGTTTGGAAGTTTGTGGACTATAGTTTTGAATGGATCTGCTGCACCGACTGGTCCATCTTCGGGAACCCACGCTGCTGTGCAACATCTTTTAGAATACATTGAAAACGCCAATAGGTCTTGCTTAGGTGAAACCTGTTGAGTTTGCCAATGCTCGATTACTAATGCATTGTCACAAAGTATTTGGCTTTTCCCTGCACTTGGAGATGAGGAGATAGTATGGAAAAAAAACAACTGGTATGATAGCCAAGAGCCCTGGATTCGTTTTGTAAAGAACTGGCAACCTTTACATGTCCCAATTGTTAATTAGGCTTTCAAGTTCCATTTCCTCACCTAGGGTGGCTTTAGGGCAGTGCAACAGGTGCAGTGGCACAGGGCGATGACCTAGGAAGGGGGGCTCTGACCTCAGGGGTGTCACACCGGGCACCACCAACCCTAAAGCTGGCCCTACCCTAACCACAAATCTACTTCAGGTCATGAAGACGCTTTTGTATGCACGATGGTCCCACTCACTGTCAGTGTTGGACATACACAGCATCTGATTCTTCACCTGAAAATAGGAGCTGCTACCAGGCAGTACTCGCTCACACGAGTGACTGTACATACCTCTCTTCCTTTTACTGTAGCTCATACATGTGGGACTTGGTGCTGCGAGTCATAGTTCTCAGTCGCAAATGAGTCACAGATGCGAGCTGGAAGTGCTTTGATTCATAACCTGAAACAACTGGTGCCATGGGTACAGTTCTTAGCGGGTTCTTTCCTTTTAGCGATACTGCCATGGGAAATGAGACAGGTAATGCCAATGTCTGCTCTCATTCTAAAATATGCCTCTTGATCACAACTGCTATAATATTTAACAAGCATTGACAAATCCAATAGGCCTTGTAATTTCAAGCACCGAGCTGTGGACGTTGCCAATGCTTGCTGATTTGGCATAGTTGATAGTTAAAATCATCCCTAGATAGTCATCCATGCATGCGCATGGGGCAGACCAATAGAGGACACCCTATATATTTTCCAGTGTTTAAATAATCACACAAATGACACTGTGTGTAAGTATGCATGCACAGGAGGCCTCCTTGAAATTTCCTTCTAAAGTATAACAAAAATAATTCCGTGATGGCTGCCTGTGCATGCTCTTTTGTGTTCCTAAAAGGCTGACAGCTTGGATTGATTTTTTTTTTTATTATACTTTATTTACTTCTCCAAGATGGTGAATGGCCATTCCAGACTGGTACATTTCAAAATTAAAGTGTACACAGGATGCCACGCAAATGGTGACAAGTGAGTGGCCCACAGCATTGTGAAGCTGGGAGGCTCTTGAAAAAATAATGTTAACAAGCATTTGCAATGCAATAGGTATTGCATTTGCTCGAGTTAGTACTATTGGCACTGTAAATTTATAACTGGACTTTTCTTTCCACATAAATTGGTCAACCCTTCCTAATGATTTTGTCTTTTCATGCCATATAATTACAGTGGCCCTGCTTATAACTAAAGCACTTCCATTTACCTTCTTCCTCTATGTGCAGCAAAAAATGAAAATGTTGTCATTAAGCATCTTACTTTAAATCTGCCATGCTAATTTCAATAGAATACCACTTTCACCACCCCACCATCAGAGTTGCTGGCTGGCTAACACAATTCCCCCCAAAAACATACAAGGCAGCCACAGAGGAGAAATAAACTAGAAGGGTCACATACACATATCAATAGTGTTCAAACAGTCAATATGTAATAAGGATGTTACGTTGGCCTGAATTATGGTAATCATTGTAATAAGGAGAGATTATTAAAACATACACAATTATCATTTAAGCCTTTATCAGAAATTATATTCTGGCATTAGACTGTAATACTCAAAACAGCCCCCAGAGGTCACCATAACACAAATATCATTTGTAAGAAGTATGGTCATGTAGCCATATTGTTAGCCCCTAGAGTGCATAACCCCATGAAAAAAACCAAGAGAAAATAATGCAGTGTAACCATATAATTAGCCCCTAGAGGACATTTTTAGGACTAACAGGCCTACTACAATGGTATTACAAATAAGGCCTTTAAAAAAAACTTCTCCTAGCTAGAAAACAAATGTTCTAACCATAAGAAAGCTTAAAAGACATTGAGTGGGGGGAGGGATTATTTTGGAGTCCCCCCTAACATAGTGTGTGGACCGAGAGATGACATAGACAGAAAGAGCACATTGTGGTCAAAGTTTTGAAGGTGGTCCCATCGTCCTAGGACCACCACAGGCTGAGTTATGAGCAAACATGTTTTATAAAAGTAATACCCTGCAAAGCATTATGGGGCAAGTTTCCATGCCACAAATATTTTAATATGTTGATATTACTTTAATGCTTAGAACAGGTCCTAGAGGATACCACAATGAAAATAACATTTGTAAGAAACATGGTCATGTAACTATATAGTTGGCCCCTAGAGGATATAACCACACAAAAAGAAAATGCCAATAAATAACGCAGAGTAACAATATATGTAGCCTTAGACAACATAGTGCATTACTTATTTTCAGGGGTAGCAGACCTTTAGCAATGATATCACAAACAAAGCATTTAAAACACAATCTATTCCCAGCTAAAAAACAAAAGTTCCAGCCACGAGAGACAAAAAAAACAGTTCACCCAAGCTGAAGTATATTGGCATTCGTGCAATAATCCATGTGACAGGGGCAGTCTGCAAGGCGTGACAAAAACAGTCTCAAAGCAGGACAAACATAAAGCAATTAACAATGACATTGTGATTTTTCAAAGGCAAGCCCAGGAACGAATTGAAGTGTTGGGCATGAAATGGGTGTGGGATTACAAAATATAGAAACATACTTCTCAACTCAGCCTCATTTGTTGGATGTCACCCTCATTGGACTGAACTTCATCACCTTCAAAGCAAAATACCCCCTATTAACTTAAATGGAATCTCCCGCCCTGAAAACTTCCCTCAACCTGCCTTGTAAATTGTTCAACTCAATTGATTTTAATTGGATCACCCTCCATATCCACTCAATGTCACCCGTGCGAGGTAGGACAATGCATACACACAGTGACTGATGCACAAAACAGGATTTTTAGTTTGTGGCGCAATCTGCTAAATTTCTCGGTAGAGAAGGGGAATTCAGAACTGAAAAGTTGCAAAAACGTTCTTTTGCTGCACTACAAACCGATGCGCGAATGGAAACTCTAATAACTTCAGAGAGAAAAGTGTGAACAAATCGCATGGAGAAAAGCTGAAAATATCGCAGCTTGGGATAGACCAGAATGCATGGGTGGGGAGGATCACACGGCCACAGTCCGTCCAAAGTGTGCGCACACGGTGGGAAGACGGCTCATGAAAGACACAGAACGGGCTGCTCTCACTTGAGAAAAGAGGACAGATATTATGTTGATTAGAAATGTGTCGTGCTTGACCATGTTTTACAGCGTTTTGAGTGGCCAGGAGAGTAGGATTAGGGGAGTTTGGAGGATGTGGGAGCAACACCATATCCCATAATTCCGCCACTACAAAAACCTGACACCCTGAAATTGTACCTCACTTTAGGCGAATGAATGGATTCGCATTTTTCACAACGGAAAGCAGCGGTGAAGACCTTGCTAATGTTTCAAATCAATAGGGAACAGGAGAAAATTCATCGAAAGCAATGTAATCACAACAGTAAAATAACACCACTGACTGTGCTCTGCAGAGTCTGTGGGGAAGAGATGAATGCGGGGGAGAGGGCAGGAGAGGGACAGAGGGCATCCACCCACTCTGTGATCGTGTCTCCCATGAAACTGCCACATAACTAGAACACATTAATATATATACTTCTATGAGTTATATAAAAATGAATTTCAACTGTAATCGTATTATTCCAGACTATGTATGCAAAATCTTTTATAAAAATACAAATTAGTCGTTATTTATAATGCAAAAAATAGAAACCCTGAGAAACAATTTAACAAGGGGGGACCCAATGAAATCAGAGACTGAAAATATTATGGAAGGAAGAGGAATGTCATCAGGGTGGGGGATCACATTCAAGCCCGAAGGAGGCATTGTGTGTGTTTGAAGGGTTAATATTAGTGCAAAAAGCATGAACCTGAGGTGAGGAGGAGTTGAAAAGGTACATTATGGGTTCATTCCAGTGTAGATTCAGTGATTAATGTGTAAAATAGTAAGTGCTGACACCCAGAGTTTTTCTCAAAAACCTGCCACGGGTGCTGCTGAATATTGTGGCTGCTATTAGACATGGCTGCCTAGTCTTGATTCTCCCTCGAGCTATGTTCTTCCAACACCCTCTCTTCTCATCATCTCACTTTTGTCGGGTTTATTCCATACCTGCTGTCTCCCATTACCACTGTTCTGTATTTGTGTTTCCCACGTGTTATCCTTTTCTCACTTTCTCCCTTTCTTTCTGGGACCAAGACTGATCATGAAAAGAAAGCACCAGTCCCCAAAAGTGAAACCTGATGGGCCCACCCGCAACTAGCTTTTCAAATTAAGCACTGCGTTAGTATACTTTAAAGCGCAAAGTTTTGGTGGAGCTGGAAAAGCCAGGTCAAGAGAGAGGAAAGGAGCAGACTAGAGAGATGAAGTTCAGGGACTGGTGAGATGGCCTCAGGATGGACTTGTCTTCCAAGGTGCATGTATCTCACCGGACAGAGCAATAGTGCATTGGAGCCAGGCACCAGGCATGGATGCTAAGCATCTGCATTCTACTGCATCACAACTACCATTCTTCAATGACATTTTTAAGAGGGAAGCACCTATAAAGTTACTGTGTAACAAAGGCAACATAAGGCACCATGTTGGCGCTATACCATACAAGCTAAATAAATATATCTTTAACAGCTCCAGTCTTTTCATACATCTAAGCAGTTAGTGTAGTTGAGATGCTCTTCTTGTGGCATCGAATAAAACCTCTACCGCCAAGTGATGGTTAGACCTACATAATGTTATTATTCAAACATGTATACATTTTAAGCTTACACACTAAACCAGGGGCACCCATCATTTTTGTAATAAGAGCTACTTATGTTCAATAAAAATCATCTCTAGATATCGGTGTTAAAACAGTGAGCACTTCAGACCTTTCTTGCAGGTTTACTAGCAGTGACCACCTCAGCAGGTCAGGCAAAGTCATTAGCAATAATGCAAAGAAAAGCTTTATCTATTGTAATTTTGAGTGCCTATTCATTTCATAGCAGTCATATATGCAATCTCCCCAGCACCAAAGTAAGAAGACCACCAATACAGCATGAATTACCAATGAAATACCAGCTCTAATTATAATTTTTAAAACTGACAATCTGCTTTCTTTGTGTTATTATTTTGCCATGCTCCACTTAGCAGTCCGCTTAGTTCAATGCATGTCAATGGGGCATTAGAATATAGTCCTGTCTCTGAACCCACACACATAAATCTTTCACACTGCGTGCTTTAGGAATAAGTGTGAGAGAGGAAGATGGCAGGCAAAATAGTTGCTGTGAAGTTTTGTATAGCACACACTGTGTGTTTCGTCACCTCTAGGCACATGTATTGCTCTTGATCAAGTGATGGTCTTTGGTCTTGGAAAGGCTACTCTGTGTGGGTGCTGAGTAAATGCCCTACACTTCTTTTCACCAGCACCTAACTAATACTCTCTTCATCCTGGACCCCCTTCTTCGAAGCCCCCATAACTTACTACATTACAGGACAACTGAAACAATGTGGGGTGGAGACAGGGTCTGTATTGCATGGAATTTTTACATAAAAGGAGTCACATGGTGCATTCTGAACACCTTTCGGTTCAATCAGTAAAAACTGTATATAATGCACAGACATCATTGCAAGTGGGGCCCTGAACGAATTCCCCAAACAATTTAACATCAAAAGCCCGTAATTTTAAACACATCCTTCTTCTGTGTTTTTTTTTTAACCGGACAGCGGTTGAGCAGTAATTAAAGCCCAATGAAACCCAAACACAATCGAACTCTCTCTAGGCTGTCACCTAGAGCTCTTTCGCACTGGGCCAGGCTACCTTCCATCACTTTGAGTTTATCCATCGAGAACCGCACGTTGCAAGGAAATATCCCTCCCAGGAAATATCCCTCCCAGGAAATATCCCTCCCAGGGTACCACACAGGGAAAAAACTCAATTGTTTAGGTCTAGCTCAATTAGACCTCGTGCTCGGGGCTTCCTCTGTAAAATAAGCGCCAGCGCCCAAGGCTTTTGCGGAATCTTGCTGCTAACACTGCTAAATGCCAGTGTGATGAGCACCAAGGTGTACTCTTGATTCTACTTTATGCCCCTGCAATCCATCTCCCGACACCCCCTGCTCTTGATCTCACTCATGCAGGCTCTTTTTCATTTCTGATTTGTCTTTTTTTCTGTTTACTTTATTTTTCTTCCTCTTTCTCACTCTTTTTCTGTGTGAAAGTCTGTGGTCCTGGCCCATAAAAGAAGAGTGCTGGTGGCCCACACCTTCAACCACTGGCTCAAATTAAGGACCGTTTGCGCTTACAACACAAAAAGAGTGAGCTCTAGTTCGCCCCCTTCATCCATTGGCTCTTTTGACCTGCCTCTTTCAGCCACTGGTTGAAGGCTTGTCAGTCAGAGTGTATAATCCAGCTTTATATGCAGAGCTTGCAATGCACCACATGAGCGACCAGTAGAGAACCTCACTCCTCTCTGTCCAATCCTGTTGGCTTCCTCCTGTGCGTTCTTTTGAGTTTCTCATCACTTGCTCGCCACCCACACTCACAATTTCTCTGCTGGTTTTTCATAGAAAAATTTCCGACTGCTGGTGTGATACATCAAACGAATTGTGAGAGATAACAATGACCATCTATTTGTAGCACCTGACACCTGTGTCGCGATTGAGGTTCTTGAAGTCAAGATATTGGTTGATGACTACAAATTGGTGGTTGCGCAAGTTAGTTGTTTAACTGACCCGAGTGGAATAACTAATTCACAGTGATACTGAAATTAACTGAGTTAGCACATGCGTCCCCATGATGGTCATGACTGGAATACATTCAGGAACCGAAACATCAGCATAAACAGACTAACTGGACATGGTTTGTGTGATTAATTGGCAGAACGTTCTTTATGTATGAGATACTAACCTTGCCTAGCGCTCTGTTTTCATTGTAATAAATGTGTTCTTCTGTTGTGGCACTATGTTATTGGGATTCTCTGCCCCCCTTGCAGATGAATCAGTACCATGTCACGCGCAGCTCCATTCCAGCACATTGAGAGAGACAGCAGAAGTTCAAGATTCCTAGAACACTTCAAACCCCGCATGCCTCCGATCTGTGACCTCTCTGTTGACCCCCAGAAGCAGTGACACTTGTGAAGAGACTCAGAATAGCACAAGCAGCAGCAAGGCAAGCTTCCTAAGCTGGCCCCCCCAACCCCCACACTGCCCAAGGCCCACACACAGCTACCAGGTCAGCAAAGGTAAAGGCCAGACTCATGAATCAACGAGCACGACAGCACACCGAAATGGAAGCGGAGGTGAGAATGAATTGCACTAAGAGAAGTAGTGACAAACAAATGGCTGCTGTATAATAAAGGACCATATCACATCCTAGCCAGTCACGCCCCACGGGGGGTCGACATCTTGCAGAATTCAGTGGAACTGATCACTTGCACAAATAACACATTTAGGCTTCGGTTTTGAATTAGCCAGTGAATTGGTGTGGTAATACCGGCCAATTGCTTCCGGTTCTGGCCCACTTCACCCCATCATTTACTGGTCATCACAAATTTGAGGCACAGAATAGGGAATAACTAGCGGGTCCTAAATTATCAGGTTGTTTACAGCATGATTTTCCAGAATTCTGGGTCCCCTGCTCCTATAAGGTGGGAAATGTTGGCAGAAAAGCAGGTGAGTTTACGGTGAGCAATTCTACATGTTGTACTTTTTTTGCGTTCTGGTGTTCAGATGTAAAATTTCCACTACAGGAAATATAAAATGATTTGTTTTAATTCATGATGGGAATGAAAGATGGACCTTCACAAAATAGGTTAGCCGAATTTGAGGTGTGAAACAAACAATTTTTAAAACGTTCTAGATGAAAAACATTTAAAACATAGATAACAAGTGGCTTAATATCATGCATAACAACCTTGGCCAGTCTGGCATCGTAGCCAACATCACTTTATACACTGGGGTTTAAACCCATAATAGTAATGTTGAAAGCAAAATTACAAGCCCACAATGCAACATGTTGCTTAAAGAAGAACCAGGAATATATGAGAGAGAGAGAGAGAGAATGAGAGAATGAGAGAGAGAGAATGAGAATGAGAGAGAGAATGAGAGAGAGAATGAGAGAGAGAATGAGAATGAATATATATATATATTCTGGACATAGATTTACCACATTAGTACCAATTTAACACCTGGAGCCAGCTATCAGCAAGTGAAATGTGCCTAGTTAAACTTTGGAAAGGATCTGGCACTGCTAAAAATTCCATGTTGCAATTTTTGTTGAATAGCTTTTGTTCTGTTTGAGATAGAAACCACGTTTCATTTTTTGTGTGAAAGCTTTCATGTTTTGTAGCACATGGTGCCTTGTGTGGCGAGTGAAAATCCATAATTATGCAGGAAAGTTCAGCAATAGAAATGAGTAATTCAAGTGTACCTGATTATCTCGCCACACTGGCAATCGGCCACTTCGTTTTTGTGTTATTAGATATAGCGTTTGTCAAGACCTTTTGACTTTATTAAAATTATATGCTTTCAGACAGCCCTCTTCATTCATTGGTCTCTTGTTTCACTCACATTTTTCTTCCACAGACTCCAGAATACAAAATGGGGATTTGGCTCAGTCCACAGTGTAAGTTTACTGTGTGTAACCACATTCTGCTCTCTTACAAGGAGCACACCAACACACAAAGTAGTTCCCATTAAAGCCAGGGACTACTATGACAGTGTGTGGTTTTTTTTAAGACCAAAAACATTTAACTTTTTTTTTTTTTTTTTTTTTTAAGACTGATGAATGCCCTGGAGCTCCCCAATAATAAAGTTTTGTAAAAACCATGACAAAAGAAAGCAAGCACTAACAAAGCCAAAAGTGGCTTTTCCAGTGTTTCTAACATTAAGACTCCTTGGATAAACAAACTGGTGTGCTAAAGGAGATTTACTAGAATACAGCAAGCAGCAGCATCAGCTAACCATGTATGAAGAGACCGAGAAAAGAAAAACAATGAGCTGGCACCCCTATTCCAGAGTCCATCCTCAGGAGAGGTGGGGGTGAATTACATGGAGCTTCTGAAAAGGGCCCTGTCTGGACTTAACTGTAGAACAGGCTTCAGGTGAAATCGCCAAGGGTCGGGGTAGTTATTCAACAGCAACCATGAAGCACTACCACCCTGCAAACCACAGGATTAGCGGCGGCCGCCGCATTATGGAAGCGGAGGAATGCGTTGGGGGGTGGGGGGTGGTTAGAGACAAGGTAGAAATTAAAAAAATAAATCAAAAGTCCTATCTTGCCCCCGTCACCTCGCACGCCTCTTCTTCTGGTGTCACAGCATTAGCTGCTGTGACATCAGCACAGGCTCCCCATCAATCCTGGGGCTGCTTTCATGCAAAACCTTGCATGAAAGCAGCCCCAGGACTGGTCTGAGCGGGGTGTGCAGTTTCTCCAGCCCGGCTGTGTACACAGCCAGGCTGGAGAAATTTAAGTACGCATGTGTGTTTGGCCGGCCTCAGACGGTCGGCCAAAAACACATGTGCACTTAGGTGCACTCTTCCCTCCCCCCCCCCCCTCCCCCCCACCCTCACCTCCTGTGGCTTTGCCCTGCCCCGCCCCTACCTGCACCACTGGCTGAGCCAGAAGCAGACCAATAAAACGATCTTGCATTTTGTCTGCTTCTGGCACAGCCGGTGGGCTACGCTCCTTCGCCTAGTGCAGGAGCTACGCCTGCTCGGGATGGGTCGATAGGAAAGTTATTCCGGTGATTTCAGTGCAGTAGTTCCGTGTATGCATACAGTAACCTCCGGAAAAAATAATTGTTCTGTAAGGCATTCCTCACATGCCGTAGTTAGACTGCATTTGACTCTCCTTTTAGATTTTCGGTCACGTTTCTGCTTAGCCCTGGCAGGGTGGCTGACAGTACCAGCTTACAGGAAAAAAGCTGTGAAAGTTAACTTAAGTTTTTTTTGTAATGCTGCGTGAAATTGTCCTCCATTGAAAACTGTCCATAAAAACCCTTCAAGAGTATGATTGAGTAGCGCCATGGATCTCAATTCACCGAAATGCCAGGGGTTGCGGAAGTGACACCACATGCCCTTTCACCTCTACTTTCACTCACACACACACACTTACACGTACATACTCTCTCACATAAACACACTCTCACCCACAAGCACGCACACAACATACAAGTAAAATAATTTTTTCTTACTTCAGCTGCCATGGAAGCACATATTCCAGCTAATTATACTCCATTTGTATCACACTAATAACAATATATTAATTTTCACTATTAGTGTAACAACCCCCCCTTCCATGGCTGATTTCAGGCCCAGGGCCCCGCCAGATATGTAAAGGGGGCCCCACCCACACTGTCTGCACAGCAAAAGGCCCCTGGCCCGAGAGCTCCCTACTCGCTCCAGGCGTGGTGGGCTCCCTCAATATATTTTGCAGAGGGCCCCTCAAGTTTAATTACGCCACTGACTTGGGGTGGATGACGAGATGTTGTTTCCCTCGGATACAACCACCTGTCCAGCTCCGGGAGGGCAGCCAGTGAGGGACTCCTGCTTTCACTACGGAATGAGGGGAGAGTGTCAGTGGGGTCCTCGCCTGGCCATGGCCACGCACCCCCACCAAGACTCTCTCCCTTCACGCCTCTGGGCTGCCTCCGTTGGCCAATCCAACATCCCCTCAAAGCCTCCCTCCGGGGCCTTCTCTAGATTCCATTTCCTTCTCCGAGCCTCCCCCATGCCCAACCCGACACCTCTGTGAGCTCCTGCAAAATAGGCCATTCCTCCAGCAGACTTCCCCCACTTTCCATTCCCATAACTCGTCAGAAAAGAGGGGGTGGCAGCGTGAGCAGGGGAGGACACATTCTTTCCAGTTATCCCCTGCACTTCTCTTTGGCACGGAGCCAAACGCGCTGAGAGTTTTTATTTTAATGGACCCCGAGCCCTCCAGTCCCCAGGCACTTCAATCCTTCAGTCTTAGGACCGCAAAAAGCAGCGGGATGCCTTTCAACAAAGTATGAAACGTAACATTTTCCCCGAATAGTGTTTGTGAAACAATTGCACGCCATTGGCTGGTCTGAGCACCCAACACAACATCGCTGCTTCTGTATCATACGACTCCCCGTTACCGGGGCACCTCGCTTCAAGCCATGGGATTTCGGTTGGCATACCACTGCATTCTGGGAGTTGTGGTCTAGGCATTATTCAGTTGAACTAATGCACATTAGACCAACCATTTGTAAAAGGAAAACACAGGACTGCTATGTTGTGTCTCTGTGACATATAGTCATTAGATAGCCTTATGAGTTCCAATTTGCAGTCCCATTAACTGATGACCAACTGAGGGGGGATGGTGTCTCATTAAACATATACCACTTTACAAAACATACTTTCTTGTAGACGGAAATGTGTCAAAAACGGATTCTTCAAATATTGGGGCACTGGCGATATTTTAGAACTGAATACGTAGGCGGTGACTTCAGGCAGACCACCCGTGCCTCACTCACGCGGAGCAGCCTTTCTATACCATGCGCTATAGAAAGGCTGCTCCCCTATACCTGTTCGCTAGTGGGGTCAAATCTTACCGCGAGAAGCACACGCTTCAGGATGTTTCTAGTAATGTTTTGTGTTCTATATTACAGACAAGTTAAGTATTTGTATTTGATGTAATTCACTTTACTTCATGAGAAGTGCCAGATGCCCCCTTGTAGAAAGAGCTGTACCAGATACTTTACCTCTAGGACAGACTGACCATCAAACGTATACTTTTCTCAAAACATGCAGAAAGTGGTTGCCAAAGGAATTTAAGGTCACCTTTCTAGTACCAAGGCAAATGATTAGCCAATTGGCTACATTTCATGGCTAGGTTTTGGTTTGCTATTCCACCTTAAAACACACTTTACGAGAGCGTCTCTGCACAGCAGGTTTTCCTGTTAAGTATTACTCTTATGTTAGGTAGATTTTTAGACCGCTATATTACCGTGAACAGGATATGCAGGCACTTTAAGAAATGCTAAAATGAATGGAACTGGATGAGGAGTTTTAAACAAGCCAAGTCTTTGACATCTGTTTAAAGGCCAGTGCCAGGTGAGGTTTGTACATGAGACCCGGAAGCTTGAAAAGAGCCTGTTTATCCACAGGCAGCCAATAAAGGCCTTCAGGTGGCTGGACACTGATGTGCGACTACGTGGATTCAGGACAGGTTGTTTGGTTTTCTCACTGAGACATTCAGTTACATAGCAGAAGACGAAAACATGACAAGTGTGACCCAGGCACGTTGAAAGATATTACAATGATTTGGAATGGCTACACAGGCACACATAAATGTGCCACAAAGAATATCTTACAATCATATTTACAAATATTCATCATAAACATAATGCAGAATTTGCACTGGTGATAACAATTTTACCTTATCTCCTGTTTAAAGGAAGACTTTACTCATCACACCAAATCTTCTCTAATTTGCAAATGTAAACGTTTTATTATAAATTACAACTTAATCTGGTTATTTCGTTTTGCTTTGTTACTCCTTGCGTATAGAAAGAGTGAAGTGCATGCTTTAAAGGCGTATAAAACAATACTTTCAATCGCTGCAGACATTAGCCAATAAGTGTCTACATGGGTAGAATGTCAGCAGGTGGTTGTGCTAATGGCAATGGGAGAAAATAAAAGACAATTCACTCCATACTTTGTCAAAAGTTCTTGGACCAATTATACCACTTATCCCCCACAGTCCTTGAGTTTTTTTGGCTTACTCACTATATACTTTTACTTCCTGGACTGACTATAAATTCAATTGCCCCCATTTTACCCATGCAGTAGGCAGAATGTTTTAACTCAACAAGCCGTGCCATCCTCTCATGCACAGCAGTGGCTCTACGGAGACAACTATGCCAGAAGATCTTTTCCGAGCTGGTGTTCAACTAGAAATACCCCCCCCCCCATGGCAAAGGCACTCTCCTCCTCCGCTCAGTTATGTTGGCAGAACCTACCCATCGGCAGTCTTTTCAAATAATGTCCAAAGAATAGGCTTCAAGGTGCACCTTAACGCGCAGATGTATGGAATCTGCAAATAAAGAATATTCCAAATACAGGATTTCCAAACTGTAAAGGCTAATTCAGCTCCATCAGGGACTCCCACCGCACTTACATACATTGAGAAGCTGGAACAGGACTAGGTTCTATAAATTACATCAAAAAGGGGTACAGTAATTGGCTCTGGGCAATGGAGGGCTCCAGGCTGTTTTACACCCACAAAATGTACTTTTGTGAAGGTAAACACCTCTACTCTTTCACAGTCAGTGCCCCGAATAAGTAGAAAACTGTTCTTTAAAACTTCAAATGGTGAAATGGAACACATTTGAGCAGATATATGTATTTTGAAGAACTTACTGGCTCCCTACGTGATCAAAAAAATAAGAGTTCATTCAAAAAGAACCTCAAAACTCACCTCTTCCAGTGCTGTTTGACTCATTTGGCATTGGTACTCTCTCATTCATTTACCTCCTCCAATCTTGTCAAGTGCTCGGATACCAGTGGGTAGGGGCACATACAAATAACTTTCAATACATAAAATACGTCAATATCTGTTATTTTCAACCTGAACAACCAAAATACAATTTGGCAATCCGAGTGATCACTTGGCATTTTACTCTTCAAGACGTCTCAAGAGCTAAATTCCCAAATATAGACACATCACGCTGTTAAATTTAATTTCACGCTTCATAAGCAAACATTACCAAACTAGGAGCACTGTCACCTCGTATCTTTCTATCTAGCTATCTCTCCGTCAACAGAGCCTCGACCGTGGCGCTCTTCACAAATGAGTGAATCGTCTTGGCTTGTTAGTCACCCGTGGACAGAACCTGAAGACGGGGACTCTCTCTTCTTTACGAGTACATTTCACATGCAAAGACCCAGCTCCCCATAGAAGACTGAATATTCTTCATCCTCTGTAGGCTGAGGTCATTTAACCCTTCTAAGTAGTACATATTTCCTGCGGTCTCTCGAAGAATACACAATAGTGCAATGCTATTTGAGAGTGATTACAAATGGTCCTGGGCAGGGTTGCAGAGCACAAGTGACTGTGGATACAAGAAATGGATAGCCCAGTCCCGTTTTTTAAAACACCGGAAAATGCTGGTGTTCACACTGTTTTTAATCAGCCATAGCTTTGGCAAGCTTGAGAACTGAGGCACAAGGAGATAAAATGATTTGCTTGGCAGCACACAATTGTGGTGTGGGATTAGAGCTCCAGTCTCCTGGCCCCATTGTCAGAAAACTGTATCCTAGACCAGATCACCTATGTAAATTCTAATCCCCAGGGAAACCTCTCTCTACAAGTAGGATCCTCCTACAAGTGCAAAGCCTACACGCCAACATCTCCCTCAGCAGGCATGCAAGAAGCACAACAGGTCCACACCATGATGATGCAAAATAGCGCCAATATTCCATCAAGCAATTCACTTCACATACACTCTTCCTTTCCAAACGTATTCTTATTGCTGAGTAGATCACACGTTTCGCCTGCACTCACCCAGCAGCCCATGAAGTGGGCACACTGTGGAAAACATCATTCCATAGCTCAACGGGCATAAAGAAAGGGTGACAGAGCTGTAGCCTGACCATCAGGGATCCCCTTTCAGGGCAGCGTCTTACTCATTGCTTATGGCCACCCCTTCCTTCAACATTATTAGACACCTCCCAGAGACCACCAGTGGGGATGTTCAATGCGGCCTAGATTCTTGCTGTTCGCCCTCTTCAATGCCATATCCTCTGACCACTGGAGGACACCTTCCTTGTTGGCAAACCCTTACTCAGGATTATTCCATTCTAACCTGCCAACAAAAGAAAAACATTATTTGCTCTTTCTTGTTTTATATGACTTACACACATATCATTTGATTAGCTTGGATCTACCTGTTGGTGGGTTAGAAAACCACAATAAATTTAAGAACCAACTAAAAGTGCTTCATCGACCACGCACATTAATGGTGTCTGCATCGAAAATACTTCCTGTATCAGCGTTGACTAGGAGCCTTCCCCGCGTGGCAGACATTCTGGATCTCACCTGAGTTTAATGGGGAAGATAAGTCACCTGATCTCCCCCAGTGCATTTTGCTATCAGAATATGTGTTTGACACTCCTAGAGGGCAGAGGACACTAGACTGAACCCCGATTCAGGCATAAGAAAATATTACAGGCTAAAGGAGGATAAACCGAAATGGATCCTACAGTTTAATACACCGGCTTCATGTAGAACGGGGCTCTTTTTTCTTTAACTACAACTGAGTAATCATGCTGAATACATTCCCCTGAGCAAGACTTTCAACTTAAATGCTGCTTACATTGTTCCCCGGGGACTTTCTTTTTTGCTTTTCAGGTTTTCCCCTGCACAGATCTCTCTCCCTTTGGAATAGTCAGCAGAGAAAAATATTGATGTCATCCTCCGAGCGGTGCACGATCCCTGTGTGTTTTACGAATGTGATCGGAACAAAGGACCACAGGTGGGTAAATTGTTGCCTGTGAAATAAAGAGGTGCATTTTAATCTTGCTTCAGCAAAGTATACATCTTGGATGTCAGTCTCTACTTCGTCTTAGTTTCCCTCCCTGACAAAATTAGGAGCGCACAGAAGTGAATTAAAAACATCAGGATCTGAGAGCAGTTTTGGATATAATTGCCCTCACAGGAGCTTTTGATTGAGTAAGAAATCAATCTATAGCTAGAATCTGGCCACACCCAATTATAGACAAACAACAGTGACTCCATGGGGTACAATTAGCATGGATGCCACGGGTCCTCAGAGAAGCACGGGCACTAGGCTCCTGCCCTCTTATTGGGCAGAAAAGGACAGGCACAACTGTGGTGCAGGGGGCCCCGACCACCAGTGGTCTCACTGCTCCTGCTCCACTGAGGATAGTTACACTCTTGGGTGCTCTGTGTAGCACTGTTCATCTGTTTCACCCCAGAATACTGCTTACGATTGAGTAGAATGTGTCCGGTGCAGACAGCGGCTCCAAGCAACAAGGGACTCGGACATGGGCTCCTGACATTGCTGTAAACAAATTCAGCCACGGTCCAGGTTTCAGCCCACTCAACCATAAACCACCAAAATGATGCAGTGGGTAAGCACTCACCATCGAGGGCTTTGAATCAACTGTGACTCAAGTCCGATCCACAAAGGACAACTCAGCCCAAGGTCAACATACTGAGGACTATTAAAAAGTCCAGTAAAGACACCTTTTATTTACTTAGAAATGGTAAATAACTGTGTGACGTGTTGTAACATTCTACATCCAGAATTCCTTGCTTACTTCTGACAAGCATTGCTACGATTTACCTTGTTAAAAAATTTCCAAACTCGTCCTCTTGTTCTGCTAGGTGGTATTATTTATTAAGAAGGTATCTTGCCTCATGTACAAGTTTTGTGCCTCACTACTGTTTTCCATGTCCACATTCCCTGCTTTATCCTCACACACACAAAGCAGAGCACATCTTCAATGTGGGCAGGGGCGTGGTTTGGTCAGTAAGAATTGAAGTGGGGGGCAGCAATGTCCAGATTTTCCAACAAGCACGCTGGCCTATAATGTTAAAATACATTAAACGACAAGCAGGGTGCACAAGAGGAGCCTAATGGACAGTGAAAAAATTGGTAGGAATACTAAACTAGAGGAAGCACAGTAGTTTGTAAAACAACAAACATTTTTTAGGACTTTCAAAACAGAGAGAAAGATATTATGTCTGTGTGTCTATGAAAATTCTAGGTGAAATCCTATAGAATCTTCCCCATGCTGACTGAAAGCACATGCACCCAAGTATTTATAAAAAAATGCATTTATTTGGGGGGGCGGGGCAGGGCTGGATTAACCATTAAGCAAAATAAGCATGTGCTTAGGGCATCAAGGGAAGGGGGGGCACCATAGAAACTTTCCATTGCAGGATTTATCATGGACCATATGGTGCAGCTGAATCAGGTTCAGGTCCCACAATAAATACAAATATATATATATATATGGAAAATGTCACTTACCCAGTGTACATCTGTTCGTGGCATTAGTCGCTGCAGATTCACATGCTGTGCACATCCCGCCATCTGGTGTTGGGCTCGGAGTGTTACAAGTTGTTTTTCTTCGAAGAAGTCTTTTCGAGTCACGAGACCGAGGGACTCCTCCCATTTCGACTCCATTGCGCATGGGCGTCGACTCCATCTTAGATTGTTTTCCCCGCAGAGGGTGAGGTAGGAGTTGTGTATGCTAGTAATAGTGCCCATGCAATGGAGTGAATGCGTATGTACATAATGAAGTTTCAAGTAATATATTTACAAATGTACAAATGTTTAAGATCTACTTCTAAACGTCTACAGGCTCCCGGGGAGGCGGGTGGGCGCATGTGAATCTGCAGCGACTAATGCCACGAACAGATGTACACTGGGTAAGTGACATTTTCCGTTCGATGGCATGTGTAGCTGCAGATACACATGCGGTGCATAGACTAGTAAGCAGTTATCTCCCCAAAAGCGGTGGTTCAGCCTGTAGGAGTTGAAGTAGTTTGAAATAATGTTCTTAGTACAGCTTGACCTACTGTTGCTTGTTGTGCAGTTAACACATCTACACAGTAGTGCTTGGTAAATGTATGAGGCGTAGACCATGTTGCTGCCTTACATATTTCGTTCATTGGAATATTTCCTAGAAAGGCCTTCTTTCTGGTTGAGTGTGCCTTTGGTGTAATGGGCAGTTCTCTTTTAGCTTTAAGATAGCAGGTTTGAATGCACTTAACTATCCATCTAGCAATGCCTTGTTTTGAAATTGGATTTCCTGTATGAGGTTTTTGAAAGGCGATAAATAGTTGTTTTGTCTTTCGAATTAGTTTTGTTCTGTCAATGTAGTACATTAGTGCTCTTTTGATGTCTAATGTATGTAGTGCTCTTTCAGCTACAGAATCTGGCTGTGGGAAGAACACTGGTAATTCTACCGTTTGATTCAAGTGGAACGGTGAGATTACTTTTGGTAAAAATTTAGGATTGGTCCGTAGAACAACTTTATTTTTGGGTATTTGAATAAATGGTTCTTGAATGGTAAATGCTTGAATTTCACTCACTCTTCTTAGAGATGTGATGGCAATAAAAAATGCAACTTTCCACGTTAAGTATTGCATTTCACAAGAGTGCATGGGCTCAAAAGGTGGACCCATGAGTCGTGTTAAGACAATGTTGAGGTTCCATGAAGGAACTGGTGGTGTTCTTGGTGGTATAATTCTCTTTAGGAGTTCCATAAACGCTTTTATGACTGGTATCCTAAACAATGAAGTTGAGTGCGTAATTTGCAGGTAAGCTGAAATTGCCGTAAGATGTATTTTAATGGAAGAGAAAGCTAGTTTAGATTTTTGCAAATGTAGTAAGTATCTGTAGCCGGGCGTCCCCAGCAGCCGCGGCTCGGCATGACGCATCGGAGCAGGCCGATGCGTCATGTCCGCGTCTCCCCGTTGTCGGGGCAACGCGCTCCGACCGAGGCAGGGGCCAGGCCGTTGCCCGGGAAACCGGATGGGTTTCCCGGCGCGGCAGAATCAAAAGGGAGGACGGCACCAGAAGAAGGGAGGAGGGGAGGAGACCGGAGACGAAGGAGAGGAGAGCCGAGGAGGAGAGACAGGAGACAGCGGAGGAGGAGAGGAGAACCGAGGAGGAGAGACAGGAGACAGAGGAGCAGGAGAGGAGAGCCAAGGAGGAGAGACAGGAGGCAGAGGAGCAGGAGAGGAGAGCCCAGGAGAAGGAGCAGGAGAGGAGAGCCCAGGAGAAGGAGCAGGAGCAGGAGAGGAGAGCCCAGGAGAAGGAGAGGAGAGCCCAGGAGAAGGAGCAGGAGCAGGAGAGGAGAGCCCAGGAGAAGGAGCAGGAGAGGAGAGCCCAGGAGAGGGAGACCAAACAAAAGACGGAAGGAGAAGAGACCACATCAGAGGAACGCCACAACGCCAGCCACGACCCAGGAGGGTCGTGGCTCACCAAGGTACGGTCCTTGTGGACCAAAACAAAGGCCACTTCAGACTAAGGGAGGGGGAAGGGAATATCGAAGTGCAAAGGGAGGGGACCGAAAGGGGCATGATAACGAGCACATATGGGCACCCCACAAAATCTATCATTAGAGAGTGAGAGCACTTATCCCCCCCCCCCTTACCTCCTCACAGACACCCCTCCTTATCGTTCCTACCCATACCCAGACAAGACTACAGTGAAAGTGTGAAATAATCCTTTTGGTAAAACCCCATACTTACCCGGGTGTTGTTTTCCTTTTGTTTTCCGGTACCGAGAATCCACCTGAGGGGAACCGCCAGACGTCTCCCAGGAAAAGAAACATTGAAACTAAATCAACACTACAGGAACTGTACCGCAACACCGAAACCCCTAAGGAAAACCCCGCCCACTTGATTACATACTTCTAGTTTTTGTCTTTATTCCACCTTAAACTTAGAATAAATTCCACCACAAACTAAAACGCATATCTCGTCGTCATTTGTATATTGTTCGATCTGTCACAAGTGGTGTCAGAAGTGGGATCAGACTCTAGATCCTCCTCGACAATCGAACGGTATACACAATGAGTGACACCCCCTCGCTGGAAGACATGATAAAACAGTTGGCCGAAGGCCAACGCCACCTACAACTGGTGTGGGAGGCCCACCAGAGGGAGGCTAAGGAGGACCGTGAAGCCTTACAGTCGGCTTTGAAAAGTCAGGCAACCATACTGGCCAATAATCAACTGGTCCACGAGACGGCCATGAAGAAGCTAACAGAGACAATCGCTACCACTAAGGTACATCCCAATGTCCCAAGCTCCGTCCTGCAAAAATATCAAGAAGGGGATGATCCCGACTCCTTTTTCACTAATTTTGAAAGGGTGGCCTCAACCGCACAATGGCCGGAAGATAGATGGGGCCAGTATGTCGCCCCCTTGCTTACAGGAATCCTACAAGCCGCATACCAAGCTGCGAATCCCGGGGGAACAACCCCATATTCCGAAATAAAGACCAGTATATTAGAGCGGGTGGGGCATGACACGGAATATTATAGAATCAAATTCAGGAAAATCAAGTGGGGACCGAACGAGGATCCCCGAACCTTCTACTATCGGGTAAACGATTTGGCTTTAAAATGGTTGGGTCCGTCAGGGAATAGCCGGGAAGACGTAATCCAAACCATTGTCCTCGAACAATATTTAGATGCCTTGCCTACGGCCACAAAACACTGGATCCGTCAACATCCCAAGGTGAATACGGAGACGGCAATTGACTTAGCCTGTGCATACCACCGTTCGGTGGATGTACGAAATATGCCAACCCGCCCCATCATAAAACCGGGGCTCCCCAACCCCAAAAGCACTCCCAGAGTCCTTCCCGAAGAATCCGTACCTCGCAGAACCTGCGAGCATCCACCAGTACCGGGTCCGCAGTGTTATAACTGTGGGGAATGGGGACACATTGCCCGTATGTGTCCCCGGAAACAAGACACTAGTGAACCCATGGAGGTTGGAGTTACCCGACGACGGGTGCTGTGTACAGGCCAGGGCAACCCCAAATTTAAACAGTCCTTAAATGTCAATGGTCGAATGGTTTACGCCCTTATAGATTCCGGATGCAGTCAATCCGTGATAAGGAAGGATCTCCTAGCCCTAGCAGACCAGGAAGTCGAACATTGGGTGACTATTTGCTGCATTCATGGGGATAAGGAGAGATACCCCTTACAGGCCCTGACCGTAGAGTGGAGGAACTACAGGGACAGCCTTTCTATGGGTATAATCTCAGATCTGATAGAGGAATGTATTATTGGGACAGATTATGAACATTTTCAGGAGATCCTGGATCACGTTCGACAACCAACCCTGACCCAGGACTGGTGGAAGGGTGCCCCCTTTTCGGACAGCGACATAGAGCCCCCCCCTACCCGTAGGAAACTGTCACGTAGAGAGAAACGTGTTGAAAAAGCAACCCACCGAGAGAACGAGGCCCATAGCACACCCTCAGGTCTGATTGCTGAGACACATGAAGTGCCTGTCGGGTTTCCCCAAAGACAAAGAGAAGATCCTTCTCTCGCTCAAGCTTGGAAGTCGGCCAAAGCAGAAGAAACCGAAGAGGTGGGTCCCTACTTCTTAATTAGAAAAAACCTCTTATATCGCATAACCACTACTCGCTCCGGGGACCGTAAGCAACAGTTGTTAGTACCCGAGCACTATAGAGAACATGTTTTAACCCTAGCCCACTGTCAACCCGGAGGACGTCATTTCGGAAGGGAAAAAACAGAAGAGTATCTCCTCTGGCGGTTTTATTGGCCGGGGGTTTTTGCCCACATACGAAAATTTTGCTCCCAATGTTCCAGGTGCCAACTTACCGAACCCGGTAGACCTAGAAAAGCGCCTCTCATGCCATTACCCATCATAGACGTTCCGTTTAGTAGGATGGGAATGGACTTGATGGGTCCCATAGTTCCTTCCACGAAAGGGCACACATATATCCTAGTCATGGTAGATTATGCCACCCGATACCCAGAGGCCATTCCATTAAAAAGTATGACAACCAAAACAGTAGCCCAAGCAATGATTAATGTATTTTCTCGAGTAGGATTTCCACATGAAATACTCACTGATCATGGAACTCCTTTCATGTCTACCCTCATGAAGCAGGTGTGCAAAACGTTAGGCATTTCCCAAATTCGCACCTCGGTGTACCATCCACAGACCGATGGTCTGGTAGAACGGTACAACCGTACCATAAAAACCCTGCTAAGAAAAGTAGTAGAGGAGTCAGGCAAAAACTGGGATCAAAAATTGCCCTTGGTATTGTATGCTATACGTACCCATGAACAGGCATCTACCGGACACAGTCCTTTTGAACTCGTGTTCGGAAGACAGCCCCGTTCCCTGCTAGACATGGCCATAGAAGCTTGGGAAGAGGAGGCGGAGGAAGGGGGGAAACCCTTGTTAGAATATGCCCACGACTTACGATCGCAGTTACAAGGGTTATGGGATACAGTCCGAGTAAATATGGAACATGCCCAACAGAACCAAAAACAATATTACGATCGAGGGAGTAAATTAAGAGTTCTACTGCCAGGAGATCAGGTACTTATAATGCGCCCCACGTCTGAACGCAAATTGGTAGCAAAATGGCAGGGTCCACATAAAGTACTACGAGCCGTTTCCCCGGTCACTTACCTAATTGAAATCTCGATCACGCCGCAGAAAACCCAGATTTATCACATAAATCTATTAAAAAAATGGGAAGAACCCGAGGGCTCTAACTCGACCGAAGCCGTGGGCCGGTTCCTATGTCCCAATGGGAGGGTTCAAATTGAATTTTGCCCGACCGAGACCAATATTGGGGAGAATCTACCCACAGTGAACTCCTCGTTAACAAAATTAGAGAGGGAACAGGTATTCAGTCTACTGGAACATTTCAGATCGTTTTTTTCCATAGTGCCAGGCAAAACCTCTTTGATCGCCCATAAAATACGGACTGCACCAGGTACAATTTTCCGGTTACGACCATATCGTATACCAGAGGCCAGGAAACAGATTATGGAGGACGAGGTCCAAAAGATGCTAGAGTTAGGAGTAATAGAGCCTTCTACTAGTCCCTGGTGCTCCCCAGTTGTCCTGGTACCAAAACCTGATGGTACTATTAGGTTCTGCATCGATTTCAGGAAACTCAACGAACATTCCATGTTCGATACTTATCCGATTCCCAGGGTGGATGATGTATTAGAAAAACTAGGAAAAGCAAAATACATGTCCACCCTAGATTTAACTAAAGGATATTGGCAGATTCCACTAGCCGCAGAAGATAAAGAGAAAACGGCCTTTGCAACGCAGTCAGGCTTGTACCACTTCACAGTGTTGCCGTTCGGACTGCATGGAGCCCCAGCAACATTCCAACGGTTAATGGACAGCCTCCTAAACCCCTTTCGACATTTTTCAGCTGCTTACTTAGACGACGTAGTTATTTTCAGTGAAAAATGGAATGATCATCTACTACATTTGCAGCAGATATTCCATACTCTGAGACAGGCAGGGTTAACTGCCAATCCAAAAAAATGCGTTATCGGTCAGCCTGACATATTGTACTTAGGATACAAAATCAGTCAAGGGAACCTCCAGCCACAATCTAAAAAGGTAGAGGCTATTCTCAATGCACCTAACCCTGCAACAAAGAAGGATTTGCGTTCCTTCCTAGGGTTGGTCGGCTACTATCGAAGATTCATTCCCAATTATTCCACCCTAGCCGCCCCCCTTACAGATCTTCTGGCTAAATCTCGTCCTAATCAATTAGCCCCTTTTTCGGATCAACAGGAGACTAGTTTTGAACAGTTAAAAGCCTTTCTGACTAGAGCGCCCATCCTACGGTGCCCCGATTTCTTGAAACCGTTCCACCTCTATACAGACGCCTCTGATGTCGGGCTAGGAGGGGTACTGACCCAGCCCGATGGGGACGGTAGGGATCACCCAATAGTGTATATTAGCAGGAAACTGTTTCCTCGGGAACGCCATTACCCCACAATTGAAAAAGAATGTTTGGCCATCAAATGGGCTGTAGACACCTTGCAGTATTACCTTTTGGGTCGCCCTTTTATTCTCTATACGGATCATGCTCCCCTCACTTGGTTGTCGGCTCATAAAGATACGAATTCACGGATCTTGAGGTGGTTCCTTGAACTCCAACCCTTTTCGTTTCAGGTCCGTCACATCCCTGGTCCCCAACAGGCCCCGGCTGATTATCTCTCCAGATACCCGCACTCTACCTCGGTCCTCGATCAGGACCGTTCTTGGGAAGGGGTGTGTAGCCGGGCGTCCCCAGCAGCCGCGGCTCGGCATGACGCATCGGAGCAGGCCGATGCGTCATGTCCGCGTCTCCCCGTTGTCGGGGCAACGCGCTCCGACCGAGGCAGGGGGCAGGCCGTTGCCCGGGAAACCGGATGGGTTTCCCGGCGCGGCAGAATCAAAAGGGAGGACGGCACCGGAAGAAGGGAGGAGGGGAGGAGACCGGAGACGAAGGAGAGGAGAGGAGACAGGAGACAGCGGAGGAGGAGAGGAGAACCGAGGAGGAGAGACAGGAGACAGAGGAGCAGGAGAGGAGAGCCAAGGAGGAGAGACAGGAGGCAGAGGAGCAGGAGAGGAGAGCCCAGGAGAAGGAGCAGGAGCAGGAGAGGAGAGCCCAGGAGAAGGAGCAGGAGCAGGAGAGGAGAGCCCAGGAGAAGGAGAGGAGAGCCCAGGAGAAGGAGCCGGAGCAGGAGAGGAGAGCCCAGGAGAAGGAGCAGGAGAGGAGAGCCCAGGAGAGGGAGACCAAACAAAAGACGGAAGGAGAAGAGACCACATCAGAGGAACGCCACAACGCCAGCCACGACCCAGGAGGGTCGTGGCTCACCAAGGTACGGTCCTTGTGGACCAAAACAAAGGCCACTTCAGACTAAGGGAGGGGGAAGGGAATATCGAAGTGCAAAGGGAGGGGACCGAAAGGGGCACGATAACGAGCACATATGGGCACCCCACAAAATCTATCATTAGAGAGTGAGAGCACTTATCCCCCCCCCCCTTACCTCCTCACAGACACCCCTCCTTATCGTTCCTACCCATACCCAGACAAGACTACAGTGAAAGTGTGAAATAATCCTTTTGGTAAAACCCCATACTTACCCGGGTGTTGTTTTCCTTTTGTTTTCCGGTACCGAGAATCCACCTGAGGGGAACCGCCAGACGTCTCCCAGGAAAAGAAACATTGAAACTAAATCAACACTACAGGAACTGTACCGCAACACCGAAACCCCTAAGGAAAACCCCGCCCACTTGATTACATACTTCTAGTTTTTGTCTTTATTCCACCTTAAACTTAGAATAAATTCCACCACAAACTAAAACGCATATCTCGTCGTCATTTGTATATTGTTCGATCTGTCACAGTATCCTACTATCTCTTTTGCAGATGCGTGTAAAGGTTGAATTTGATTATTATGGCAGTAATAAACAAATCTTTTCCACTTATTTGCATAGCAGTGTCTAGTGGTAGGTTTTCTAGCTTGTTTTATGACCTCCATACATTCCTGTGTGAAGTCTAAGTGCCCGAATTCTAGGATTTCAGGAGCCAAATTGCTAGATTCAGCGATGCTGGATTTGGATGTCTGATCTGTTGTTTGTGTTGTGTTAACAGATCTGGTCTGTTTGGCAGTTTGACATGAGGTACTACTGAAAGGTCTAGTAGTGTTGTGTACCAAGGTTGCCTTGCCCATGTTGGTGCTATTAGTATGAGTTTGAGTTTGTTTTGACTCAACTTGTTTACTAGATATGGAAGAAGTGGGAGAGGGGGAAAAGCGTACGCAAATATCCCTGACCAGTTCATCCATAGTGCATTGCCCTGAGACTGATGTTGTGGGTACCTGGATGCGAAGTTTTGGCATTTTGAGTTTTCTTTTGTTGCAAATAGATCTATTTGTGACGTTCCCCACATTCTGAAGTAAGTGTTCAGTATTTGGGGGTGAATTTCCCATTCGTGGATCTGTTGGTGATCCCGAGAGAGATTGTCTGCTAACTGATTCTGAATCCCTGGAATAAATTGTGCTATTAGGCGAATGTGGTTGTGAATCGCTAAATGCCATATTTTTTGTGTTAGGAGACACAACTGTGTTGAGTGTGTTCCTCCCTGTTTGTTTAGGTAATACATTGTTGTCATGTTGTCTGTTTTGACAAGAGTGTATTTGTGGGTTATTATGGGTTGAAATGCTTTCAGCGCTAGAAACACAGCTAACAGTTCTAAGTGGTTTATATGAAACTGTCTTTGCTGAATGTCCCATTGTCCTTGGATGCTGAGCTGATTGAGGTGTGCTCCCCACCCTGTCATGGATGCATCTGTCGTTATTACGTATTGTGGCACTGGGTCTTGAAAAGGCCGCCCTTGGTTTAAATTTATACTGTTCCACCATTGAAGCGAGATGTATGTTTGGCGGTCTATCAACACCAGATCTAGAAGTTGACCCTGTGCCTGTGACCACTGTGATGCTAGGCACTGTTGTAAGGGCCGCATGTGCAACCTTGCGTTTGGGACATGAGGACATCATGCCTAGGAGTTTCATTACTAATTTGACCTGTATCATTTGGTTTGGATACATGGCTTGTATTACATTGTGGAATGTTTGGACTCTTTGTGGACTTGGAGTGGCAATTCCTTTTACTGTGTTGATTGTTGCTCCTAGGTATTGCTGTGTTTGACACGGCAGAAGGTGTGACTTTGAGTAATTGATTGAGAAACCTAGTTTGTGTAGGGTTTCTATGACATAATTTATGTGTTGTGAACACTGTATTTGCGTGTTGGTTTTGATTAACCAATCGTCTAGGTACGGGAACACATGTATTTGCTGCCTTCTGATATGTGCAGCTACTACTGCTAGACATTTTGTAAAAACTCTTGGCGCAGTCGTTATTCCGAATGGCAACACTTTGAATTGGTAATGTATCCCTTGGAATACAAACCTTAGGTACTTTCTGTGTGAAGGATGTATTGGTATATGGAAATATGCATCCTTTAGATCCAGTGTTGTCATGTAGTCTTGTTGTTTGAGTAGTGGGATTACTTCTTGTAATGTAACCATGTGAAAGTGGTCTGATTTGATGTATGTATTTAATATTCTGAGATCTAGTATAGGTCTTAGAGTTTTGTCTTTTTTGGGTATCAGAAAGTACAGTGAGTAAACTCCTGTGTTTAGTTCTTGTTTTGGTACTAATTCTATTGCCTCTTTTTGGAGCAATGCTTGAACTTCTAATCCTAGAAGATTTATATGTTGTTTTGACATACTGTGTGTTTTCGGTGGGACTGTTGGAGGGAATTCGAGAAATTCTATGCAATAACCATGCTGGATAATTGCTAGTACCCAAGTATCTGTTGTTATCTCCTCCCAATGTTTGTAAAATTGGCTTAGTCTTCCCCCCACAGGTGTTATGTGATGGGGATGTGTGACTTGTAAGTCACTGCTTATTTTGAGGACTATTGGGGCTTTGGAATTTTCCTCTATTTTTTTGGAATTGTCCCCCTCTATATTGCCCCCGAAAACTTCCCCGCTGATATTGGCTTTGGTAAGTGGGCCTTGTTTTTGATGTTGTGGTTTCTGTAGGTTGTCCTCGAAACCCTCCCCTAAAAGGTGTTTTGCGAAATGTGCCTCTGCTCTGCGGGGAGTAGAGTGCGCCCATGGCTTTTGCTGTATCAGTGTCTTTCTTGAGTTTATCAATAGCAGTGTCGACTTCCGGCCCAAACAACTGCTGTTCATTAAATGGCATATTTAGCACGGCTTGTTGAATTTCCGGCTTGAAACCTGACGTGCGCAGCCATGCGTGCCTTCTTATTGTTATTGCAGTATTTACTGTCCTTGCAGCCGTATCTGCTGCATCCATTGAAGACCGTATCTGATTATTAGAGATACTTTGTCCTTCTTCCACCACTTGTTGTGCTCTTTTTTGGAACTCCTTGGGTAAGTGTTCTATCAAATGTTGCATCTCATCCCAGTGAGCTCTATCATATCTTGCCAAAAGTGCTTGTGAATTGGCAATGCGCCATTGGTTTGCTGCTTGTGCTGCAACCCTTTTGCCTGCAGCATCAAATTTGCGACTCTCTTTGTCTGGAGGTGGTGCGTCCCCCGAGGTATGAGAGTTCGCTCTCTTACGAGCTGCCCCGACAACTACTGAGTCTGGTGTTAACTGGGTTGTAATATAAACAGGATCTGTTGGCGGTGGCTTGTACTTTTTCTCCACCCTTGGAGTTATGGCTCGGCCTTTAACAGGATCCTGAAAGATTTGTTTTGAATGTTTTAGCATTCCTGGGAGCATAGGTAGTCTTTGGTATTGGCTATGAGTGGAGGATAGCGTGTTAAACAAAAAGTCATCCTCAATTGGTTCGGAATGCAAGGTGACGTTATGGAAAGCAGCTGCCCTTGCGATCACCTGTGTGTAAGATGTACTGTCCTCAGGAGGGGACGGCCTGGCAGGGTACGAGTCTGGGCTGTTGTCCGATACTGGAGCATCGTAAAGGTCCCATGCATCGGGATCATCTTGACTCATGGCAGTATGAGTCGGGGAGTGCATCAGTGGAGGAGTTGCTACTGGTGATGTGTGCACTGATGGTGGTGGAGACGGTGGTGGAGTTGTTTTCTTTGCCACCTTTGCCTGTGGCTCCTTGTCCTTTTTTTGAAAGGCAAGTTTTCTTTTTATTTTAATTGGGGGAAGAGTGGTTATCTTCCCTGTGTCTTGATGAATGTGGAGCCTCCTTTGAGTATGGTCTGGCTCTACAGCTTGAAGTTCCTCTCAAAATCTATGTTTTTGCATTTGGGAGGACAATCCTTGTTCCTATGTATAGGAACCTGTTTTCGGCTCCGAGGCTGGATGTTTCGGAACCGAAACTTTTTGGGACGTCTTTTTAGGCTCCGAAGAAACCTTTGTAATTTTCGGCGTGGTGGTTTCTCGGTGCCGAATTTGTTCGGTGCCGCTGTCATGGTGTCGAAATTTCTCTGAGCCGATGTCTCGGGTCCGAGATTGCTGTGTGGCGGTATCTCGACCGGAGTCGGATGACTTCGACACCAGCGTGCCCTTTTTCGGTGCCTTGGCTCGGTCACCTATTTTTTGGGTTAAGCTATGGCCTGTTGGCGGTGGCGTCCCCTGGGCTTTTGTTGACTTCTCGTGAGTCTTATGTTTCGACGTCTTACTCACGGTTTTCCGCATTTCTCCGGCCTCGAGCTCTTCCGAGTCTGACTCGTGGATAGAGAAAGCTTCCTCTTCCTCCTTGAAAAGCTCTTGTCCTGTCGGCGACGACGCCATCTGCAGTCTTCTGGCTCTTCGGTCTCTTAACGTCTTTCTGGACCGAAAAGCTCGACAGGCTTCACAAGTATCTTCCTTGTGCTCTGGGGACAAGCACAAGTTACAGACCAGATGCTGATCCGTATACGGATACTTGTTATGGCATTTTGGACAGAAGCGGAATGGGGTCCGTTCCATCAGCCTTGAAGTCACACGTGGCCGGGCCGACCAGGCCCCGACGGGGGATCGAAAAAACCCCGAAGGGCCACCGGAGCTCTTCAAAATTCGGTGTCGATCTGTTGTAACTAACCCGATACCGAACGCAAACAATACCGACGTTTTTTCCGAGATTCTAACTAACTTTCCGACCCGAAACACGGAGCGAAAAGGAACACGTCCGAACCCGATGGAGGAAAAAAAACAATCTAAGATGGAGTCGACGCCCATGCGCAATGGAGTCGAAATAGGAGGAGTCCCTCGGTCTCGTGACTCGAAAAGACTTCTTCGAAGAAAAACAACTTGTAACACTCCGAGCCCAACACCAGATGGCGGGATGTTATCAGCATGTGTATCTGCAGCTACACATGCCATTGAACATATATATATAATGATTTTTTTAAAAAATGGTAATAATAGAGGTTAATGATATACACTGGGGGCACCAAAATCTTAGGGACTCTAAAGGTCTTAATCTGGCCTGGGGAGGTAACACCCCAACCTCCCCCCACAATCGGTCCATGTCGTTATGTGGCGTTTGGGCTGAATACCATTATCGTAAAAGTTATACGTAGTGTTCGTAAATTGCTGTTATAAGTTTTGTTGCAAGAGAAGACATTAATGGGAATTCCAGCACTGGAAATGAAAATTAATGTGGTTTAAGGGACCTGATGCTCACAACCTATCACATGTGGGGTATGACGCTGGGGAAACATTGCGGCAAACAGGTTGACAAAGACAGAAAATGCAGAAACGCATTCCTGTTCCCCTTTGCAAAGTGGAATAAAGTGGTTACACTTGTAACACAAGTGTTTGTCGTTGAGCGAGAGAGAATTTTTTTTTCTTCAGTGAAAAAAAAACAAAGGTTCCTGGCAGTGCTTAATTTGTAATTAAAAACGTGCTGGTGCTCAGAGCTCTCCTCTGAAACATGCAGCTGCTGCAATTAAATGTGCGAACACTGAATACTGAGGCAGCGTAATCCTGAAGCCATTGCGGCCCTCTTCAGTACACTTAAGCCACTCCCTGCCCCTTCAGCTCACTCCTGCAGCTTTCTGCTCTCTCCCATTGTGACGCTTTTTCATTTTTCTCTTCCTCCATCTTTCCCATGTGTGTCTTTTGCTCGCAGCAAATGCTTGAGGCAGAAGAATAAGCGCAGGCCCTCAAAAATAAGTGCCGGTGCTCAGCACCGGAAACAACAAACACAAATTAAGCACTGGTTCCAGGACGGTTTTAGTTAAGTTCTGACTTTACTCGTACAAAACCATAGAAATTCCACAGTTATAGTTAGAGTTCTTACAAGCAACTATAAGTCGGACCCTAAGGTAACTGTAACTTGCACCATTGCCATGTACAGCTTTTTCTTCAAAGATTTGACTGTTAATGTTTCATTTATAGTTTTAAGGATGTTACAGAAGTTGTCTTGATTGCTGTAATATCTGGGGTAATTAGCAGTGCGTGGCGAGGGTGCAAGTTGTAGTTAATTTAGGGCGCGAGACCCATACCAACCCGTACACCCACCCATTCCTAAACACTTAAAATTACGTACACCCCTTTTAATGCTGCTTATTTGCCTTATAGATAGTACGATTTTACCTGCGTTGCAAAAATGTCACGTTTAAAGTACTGAAAAACACCCTTGGTATTACTTATCTGTTGTAGCGTCCATTATGGTACCGCTTGTACTGTAAACGTTACACCCCATACATAGCGCCTTTAATCCTCCACCTGCTGTCCTGCAACTTCCTGGACTTCATCACTCGGATTACAGATCTTTTAAGGTCAAACATGCCCTTAGTTTTGCCTCTTTTTAACTGTATATTTGTGTCTCATCAAGCACTGTTTTTAACATGTTGCCGCTGAGCTTTCAGTAAAGGTTGATAGAAAGTTTACGCAGCGCTATTATCTGGTTCAAAGGCTGGGTGGGGGTCCTCGCTGCCACCGGCTTCCACCAAAGGGCACGTGGACCTTCTACCCACGGGTTTCGGTAAAGTAGGGTCGTTCCTCCTGCCCCCTCTCTCGACGCTCCCCTAACAATGACTGTTTTCTGCTCCACCCAGGGAGACCAACAGCCTTCATACAATGAGCTGCGCTCAGTTCTTCCCAATTTACTGCGCGCTACACCCGACCTTTCCTTAAGAATCACGAAGTCACTCAGTCGCCCTGCAGGCGCTTCAGCGCGTTCGGAAGCAATGGCTTGTGCAGAACAGGAAATGTGATTCTGCCGCGGGAGACCAAGCCAGGCCTCCCTGGCGTCAGCTAAAGATCTTAATCGTGGTCAGTTAACCTGGCGGATTAAGCACTGCCAGGGCCAGGGCCTCGGCGAGCAGCACCGTCCTGAGGTGGGATGCTGAGGTCCGCCTAGGCGCGCTCATCCGTGGGGAGGGACAGACGTACCACAGCCTGAGATCACCGTTGCAGAACGAGATAAGTGTTTGGGACGGCTATTTGGAGGTAAATCTGTGAATGGGAAACTAGAAGTGCGGCTCAACCCAGGGGCCTGGCTAGCAAAAGTGCAGCGGGTGCGTTGGCACCGGGCCCACTGGCGCGAAAGGCTACTTCAGGCGAATTAATGGGGGTGGGAGAGCTCGTTTCCCTTGCAGCCATTCGAGCCAGTGGCACCGTTGCTACGTTACTTGCCCTATCAAAATGGCTCTGAATTTTCAGACAGCAGAAGAACATGAATTAGTCACCGACAAAGCTCATAGGTCGCTATGAAGTTTATCCCAAAAAGCTTTTACATGTTTAGTACACACGTGCGCAACACAAGAGAAACGGGCTATTTAACAGCTGTGCCGGGATACAAAACTGAATCATGAAAATGTTTTTCGTAGCCACAAAGCACACATCAGAAGCTGAAGCAGACTGGGGTTCAAAGTGTCTCCCAAGTACAAATATCAAGGGTAACAGGCACTGACAAAGCTGACAGGTTTGGCTTTTGTATAGTACATGCAACTAGAAGACACATGACATGCACACAGAGATTCCGTATAGATACACAGACACAGGCCTAGAGAACAATATATCGAGGCATCCATACACAGTCTAACTGACGTAAGTACACTCATGCACACACCACACAGACAGGTAAGTAAAGTCACAGACAACACACAGTGTACCCTCTTTAGGGGCATTTATCTGCTGAGCTTCCCTGGTTGGTTCTAGCGCCGGAATGTCCCCTCGGGCATGATATGTGCGCTTTATAAATAAATAAATAACACACACAAAGCCTGGACGACGACTGGATGGATAGACAGGGGGATGGACAAACGGGAGGGATGCCTGGCGTTGATTATGTTGCATTTGATGCCGGGTGCGTTAGAAGGAACTGCGGGTTACAGGGTGCAGGACCTGTCCAGGCGGTAGCACCCGGAGTTGTGATCGGGGACCATGGTCCACGCGGACAAGAGAGCGGTGGTGCTGTGCATGGGTTTCGGCAATGCACTGAACAATGAATGCATCGGTCTTTTCCCAAAGTAGTCTTGACTGCAGCTTAGGTTCACATTCTTTGTACAATGGACGCTTTACAAGTTGGTGCACAAACAAGGATCAGCTCTTGTGAGTTGACATTATCGTGTGACCCAAGTTTAACCCGAAACACCCTTCCCTATCTGCTATCAACACTCCAGGGATCAGGACTGATGTTATTGCAAAGGCTGACTATGTGAATGACCTCTACCTATACCTCCTCTATGGCCAATCACAAACGTACGGCTAACACAAAAGGGGACCGCTCGGAGCATCTTCGAATTCCAATTACACAGCTACCTCTAGCCTTCATGAACCACCAAGGGCCCCCTGTCTTCCCAAAGGAAAGTCCAAATGTTCTATGCAGATACCTATAGACAGATGTGGGTATGTTTCTAGCCGTGCTTCCCAGATCCTGGAGTCAATACCCACTCTTACTAAATGCCACGCCTATGGAGCGCTCCCTGTTGGACTGTAACTCACCTTCATAAAAAATCTAACACAGCTCGATCCCAACGCGCTTTACCTTACACAGAAACTGCCTTTCCACACTAATCTAACTGGCCCTATGTTTTCGTTGTACAGTTGGACTTTGTAAAGTGCCCTCGTTGCTCTGAAGCAGGCCTGGCAAACACTAGCGCTGCGGAACCGCAGTACTGCTGAGCTCTAAGGAATGGTGTCGGGGGGCCACCGTGTCCCACTAATGAGGATGCCTGACAGTGCCACGGACCGTGACTGGCTGATCAAAGGACAAACAGACGACATGCCCCTGTGTAACGCCAGGGCACGGCACAGGTGCCAGGGCAGCCGTGCATCTGGTGGTCCCTTGGTGCAGTGGCACAGTGGGCATAAAACGATGGGCTGGAATGCGGACTGGCGGTGGACGCGAGTTCAGGCATTCCACCAACCACTTTTTCTTCGCCTCAAGCGATCTAGTCTTACCAAATCCGTTCCAGGCGGACGCGGAAACGAACGCCCCGGCATCAGCACGATCAATAGAGGAACCGCTGAATGAAAATAAAAACAATCCCGTAAGGTGAGACTCAGAAATACTACATTTTTTAAATAGACTGGAAGCTGTTACACACACGCAGCTCGGCTACCACGTGAGATACAGAAAGGCGTAACGTTCACAGCCGCGTTAATGACTCGACTGAAGAGGCAAGTTTCAAGTGTGAGAAAAATAGGTGCGCCACAGCCCGCCGCGAGGCGTCTGAGGAGGTAGAGCGCGCGCGCCTCCCCCCAGCGCCTCGTTCCCGGGCTTCTGCTTCATTCCACTTTCCCTGCACAGGGTTAAACAGTGATGGTACTGTATAACTGCTCAGTGGTCAGGAGTGTTTGTTTTCGAGTGCACCTAGTTTTAACTATTTTATATAGGGTGAGCAGACGTCTCAGATTTGCCGGGACAGACACGGTTTTCACCAGCTGTCCTGGCAGATTTCTGGATCTTTAGCTCATGTCCCGGTTTTTAGAGAGGATCGACTGAAAACAGTGGGAGGTGCCTTTTTATGTTTTCCAAAAGCATGGATAGTTAGCAGCTGTATCCGGAAAGCTATTCAGTTAACAGGCATGATATTGGCTTTAAGAATTGCATTTTATTCATGTTTTTGATGCACCTGCTTTAATTTTATGCTGATGAGCGCTGTCATTGTGCACCCTCGGTTGAAGTAAAATTGTAGTCCCCTTTCTATTTTTTTAATGAAATGACCCGGTTTTTTACTTTAACATTCTGGTCACCCTATATTTGACCTCAGGGCTTGAGGTCACCCACCATGCTGGCGCTAGCACTTTACAATCAGTACAATTGGAAGGATATTGGTAACTCGGGACTGTGACCCACCTCACTTTTCTCTCCCTAGAAAGGATCAGGCCCTCACATCTGGAACTACACTGTCCATTACAAAAACAGGGCAAATAAACCGGTATCTTTCTTTTCCCAAATGTTTCCATTGCCCACTCCTAGTTTTTGAGGGATACAGGATTTCATGCATGAGCCTTCTGGGTGAAAGGTGACACTGAAGTGTAGCTAAGTTCTACGAATATAACAGCTGGGAAGGCAGACTGTGAGAAAAAGCTTCCAAACTTTACTTTTAGCCAAAACATAGCTGTCAAATGACTTCATGTCACATGGTATCATCAGCCTGCCTTGGACTTTTTAGGCAAGAGTACTTGGCAAGTAGGGATTGTAGGCCACACACAGAATGGTAAAATTATACCCTGCAAGCCCCTATATGCTTTTGGCCAGAATGCCAGAACAGACTGAAAGCACGACACATAACATGCAGGCAGTTGCCCCATACTCTGCTGATAAGCTAGGCCAGTGGGCTAAGCACTTGCTACAAAGTCCTTTTTGGAAACTGAAGGACATATATTTGAATTTTGCATAATAAAATAAGTGGCATCAAACTGGGTAAATTAAAAATGCACATTGGAGCTTTAATATCAGTGCTTTAGGCAAAATGTATGTATATGGTAAATTTATGGTGCAAATCTAGCCAAAAGGCAATAAGGCACTGTACATGGTCAAAGACAAGCAGAAAGTCAATGAGTAATAGGAGATCAACTGGATTGTGGACAGTTAATGCACTGTCTTGTAGTGTTCCTCAAAGAGGAGCGTTTTTAACTCTTCCCTAAATTGTAAACACGTTGAGGTGGTCCTGGTGGATGTTACCACTGTGAGCAAAGTACAGAAAGGGTTGAACTTGGCCCAGTCTGCAGATCCCTAGTAGGACATGCCCCAGGACAGCACTAGTTAGGAGCCTCTACCCCCATGGTTGTGGCACTGCAGCCCCTGCCTGCCTGCCACATGGACTCCCGAATGGAGTCTGACAGCATGAAGTATGTTCTCGGTTGAGTGGGGATTTTCCTGCACTCCGCATGGCCCAACCTGTTTTGGAGTAAGTGAAGTAATCGGAGGGGTGTCACTGTCGGAAGGGAAAGCCTCCTTGAATAAGCTTGTATTTATTTTTTCTTGAAGGCAGACCGATTATGTTGGTTCCTAAGATCTGGGTGCAAACTGTTCCAGAGATGTACACTCATCATCGGAACAGATCTGTCTCTGTCTGATTGGGATAGGCTCTGACCCCTGTCAGGCTTGCAATGCTGGGCCTCAGGAGATGGTTAGGTGCATATTTTGAAAAGCAGGTCTTTAAGTATTTTGGAGTCTGACCCCCCTCTGTGCTTTGATAATGGTACAGAGATGTTAGTACCTTATTTTCTGTACCGACAGGAGCCAGTGCGAGGCCTGGAGGAGTGCAGTAAAGCAATATTGTAAATATATTATTTATATGGACCAGTGCTGTAAATAAACAGATTGTAACTGATTTACAGAAGGAATTGAGTAATACTAACACTTAGCAGTAAGATATACTGTATATACATATTTATTGGAGAGAACGTATAAATGTGTTTTATCGTCCAATATTGCCATCTAGGAGTTCTGGTAACATTTCAAACTCTGAGACTGAAGCTAAGCAGATTTTGAATGTAACAAAGCTCTGAGATGGCAATGAAGGACATGTTTTCCGCTCTCATTTTTTATATTAGATGTTAATTTATCTTGGAATAAGTTGTATTCTTCAAAGTGCAGCCAACAACAGACACTGATTGGATAAGAAAGTTAGATTTTTTTTGCCACATCATTTTGAAAATCTTGCTGCACAATCCAAGTAGCCCCGACAACTGTAAAGCTCTGTCATTAAGATGATCAAACCTGTATTTCACAGGCACTGTGAAATATTTTCGATATTTCACGGTTCCCTGTGAAATGTGGGGTTTTATACCACTCATTTTGTGCAATAAAACACACAAAATGTACATTATTTTAGGAATGAATATCTCATTCTTACCATTATTGGACATTTTCTGTGATGCTGCAAGAGCTCTCAAAAAGTCAGCCACAATTCCAATCTTTATAACACAACAATCGCATGAACATATCAAAATCAGAATACCAGTAATTACAGTTTTGGTGCTGACACCTTTTCCTATTACGTATTCATAATATAACACAAATGTATCTTCCACATGCCAGTCTATGGCTGATGACGCACCACAGTAAGGATCCATGAATATACAATATATAAATGTAACAGTGAATAGTGTTATTGCACACAGTACTTGCGTAGATGTATAATTTTCTCGCTCTGCATTCTTGCATTTACCATTTTGAAGGTACAGCACTCTACCGTGAATAATATGTGCAAAGATAATTTATTCTGCGAGTTTTAAAGCTGTACGTTATGTAGAATAAAACTCCACTGGCTGTTAAAAAATACCAGATTACGTTTTAGGTGCAAACTAAAATCATAGGTTGAAAAAGCCTCGCAGAACACTTTACCTCTTTCCTGTATAACTCGATGGAGAATCCCTGCTGTGATACGTCCCTTTACTGAAAATACTTAAGGCTGCAATTCACCCTTAAAGACTAAAGTGTGTTTTAAAATACCAGTCATTCCATTGAGTATGACCTTTATGACAAGTTTCGAATTGTGTACCTCACTGTAGAGTTTTGAAGTTGTAAAACGCCATGTTGAAGCAGAGCGCGCGGCACAGATTACTGCGTGAGTCGTGGAGCTGCAGCCCATTAAAGAGGTGCTCACGCTGGGGAGGAGGGCCGAGGGCGGACCGCTGAGTGCCACGCGACGCGGGGGGCAGGAGAGGGGGCGTGCCACATGCCACACTAAGTAACAAGTGGCAGGCCGGGCCCAGTGCTTGTTCAAGGCATCTGGCGGTATTCCTGTGTCTAAACGCCGCGACCACTGACGTGGTCTGGTATAGGCCCCATAACACAGTGTCCCGTGGGTAGTTGGATCTATGGACAACGTTATTTTTTTGTGAGCACACGTTATGTTATCCTTACAGTCAGTACCACCGGGATGGAGTGCATCCTTTGGTTACTCCTCACTATGCGGGACTTTGGGCTGTATTCACAGTTTGGCGTAAACAAGTGGAGGATGTCCCGGCCGCCATGTTATGAGTGCACTGACGTCAATGGCACTCTAAATATGAGGGAAATAATCAATGGCGTCACGCGAAGTGATGTGCCCCTCCACCGTAGAATGTGAAAAGGGGTTCCTGAGTCTCCCATATCGCATAGATGTTCATCGGCCTTGGGCTGAACGGGGGTCCGCTCAGGGTGTTTATTTTTTTGGGGTGGGGTTGGGGGGCTTCCAGCGTTAAGCCACATGAAAGAATATTGGGCAGGTTTCTTCAACTATAAATAGGGCCCTCTGATCTGTTGTGTATTAACAAAGCTATGAATCTCTGTGCGAAGCACTGTCAAATGTATCCAGTCAAGAGAGGTCAGATTCACTTTCTTAAAAATTGTCCAGTTCTTTTCTGCATGCAGAGGGGGAGGGAACATTCTGTAATAAGGCATTTCAGTTTCAGATGAAGGCTATCCGATGACAGAAATTTATGCCTTGTTCTACTACTCTCTTTGCTATATGAAATCCCCATCCTTGTTTTTTGTAAACGACATTTTTTTCTCAACTTCAATTTGCAAATCACCTTTACATAACAGTTAGATTTCCTGATGGTGTCATGGATAACAGTTATACAAACTTAACTGTATGCATCTGGCAACAATGCATTTTTGAAAATTATGTTTCAAGCCATTTGGCCTGAAAAGTATTGCATCGTCTAGTTCAATCCTCTGTAGAACTGCCAATGTTGCCATATTTTGGCCCATTTATTTGGGCAGCCTCTACCCTTCATTTACCTGTCGGTCACCCAATATGCAATAGTCCATATCTCTCCACTTTCTCAAGTCTGGCAGGGAAGGTGTAATATTCCTTTTGGCAATCATCAACCCCAAGGTAGTGAGCAATGTTGGATATTTCAGCGGACACCCCTCTCCTCAAATATTCAGCAGGGCCTACTTGGGCTTCTCTTTATGCTCATGTGACTTGGTCCACACGAGCCCTGACCTTTCCACCAAAAAGGTTCCAGCACAGTGCGTGCCCAGAGTACATGGAGGTAGGTGCCCCCTTTCCATACCCCTTACTTATACATCTGAGGCCACGCACCCCAACTTCAACAGTGCAGTTCTAGGGTACTATGAACTGTAGTCAGAAGCCTGCTCTAATCACAACTTCCTGGGGAGATTGCAGGACTTCCTCCCATTCCTCCTCTGCCACTTCCACAAGGCCTGTCTCCCAATTTGGTTTTAACAATGTCTGTGGGTCGGGACAATTGTGTACATTTTTCCTATATGTTACTGAGATGGCCTTTTTTTAGTAGTGGTTCAGGAAGTAGGCGGTGCTCTAATGGCGAGGCCTCAGCTATTGTTATTCCCCTTTCGACGTGGGACAGTAAGCCCAATATGCAAGCATCTCTATCTGCCTTTGTGGCTGGCAGCCCCTGTGCTGCTAGGCGGAATTCCCAGGAAATCGAGGCCTCGTCTTACCAGATGTCTCCCAGCATACTCATGCCTATTCTGTTAAATAATATTAAACACCAAGGAATTTCCCTACCTCTGTCATTCCCACCATTATTGCTTATCCATAGTTAAATAAGTAAATAGTGTTTCATGTCTCTATTGGGAACATTTGTTGGAATATTGGTAGCAGCAAATTTGCTGACATTCCACCATCATCTCTGAACGGGTACTGCGAGCTATACTGTTTGAGATTTTAGATACACCTTCACTGTTCCTTGGAGCTAAGCCTATGCTACACCAAAGACCTTATATAGAATCCAGCAATGGGTTACCATTAGAATGTCTCTGTTGAAAAGAAAGAACAAGAGAGTTGGTGCTTTAACCTAAAACACCTCCTTCTTATAGGCAACCACAGCCGGCCTTTTATTTGTGGGCCGGAGGATGTTACACAAACTGGTGCTTGGAGGGCCCCATGTTGAAAGAGGAGCCATTCTGTCAGTTGTGTGCGGTTCTAGGTGATTATACTGAAGAAGAATGAGTAACAAAACCCTCATAAGTCATGTGAACGGTAACGAACATGATAGAGCCTCATCACATTGAGTGCCGCAGGTTGCACCTAGGCATCCCAGGTAGCTGTAGGTTAATTAATGCACATGTAAAGATTTTACTCATATTCACTGTGGTAGATTAGCACTACACATGTCAGTTACTGGCACCCAACCTAAGGTGCATAAAAAGGCTTTCCTCATAGGCTGTGGTCTTGGCATGACTGTGGGCCACCTCCACCATTCTGAAACTACAAAACACAACCCAATTTTCAGAAATATATATTGAGGTGTATTTACTACATGCAATATACATTCTAAATATCGACACCATATCCACACTTCTTACCAAATCTAGATGAGATTTCAAGATAACAGTACATACTAATATTTTCTGTGGTTAACACAGACCTGCCACTGAACCACATCTAACAATTTTCCTGCGAGGTGTAACTGCATAATTCATCCCTTGCTATGTGTGAGTGCCCATATTGCCTTCAAATACCGATGCTCTGGGCTAAGGTCCCAGGTAACCATTTGCTGACCCAGATCAGGTTCCTCCTACCACATAGACGTAACTAGTGAGAGACAATTTGTCAAAGGCATGTTTCACACGTCTTGTGTCCAGAAATGACCAAAGTCATTGCTGGCCCACACTGGGCAGACAGTTCTTTTGCAAGGCCTTCATTATGACAAATATGGAAATGTAACTTTCTCAAAGATATCATTTAGTAACAGCACCATACCAACTAAAGCCTGGTCGTAGGACCCAAGAGAGGAATTACCTGAAACTGACACAGAAAGCCTAAACCAATTGAGGACTAACAATTCCCGAGCTTCCCACCACCTTTGCATACACCTCATCAAACATTTGAGAGTGGGAAAAGAAGATGGACGGGCCGTAGCAATGGCTCCAAATGTCTGGGGCATATAGGGGGACAAGAGGCCAAGTGGTAGCATTAAGGCCTCCTGGCCACCCTCCCCACACCACACTGCAGCAGCATCACGTTAGGTCTTCATAGAACCAATGGCCCTGACACAGAATATCGGGTGCAGGCAGTGACTAGACATGATAAGGACATGACCGCCATGTCACCCTCTACTCTGAAAGGCAGGACTGGGGAGCAAGAGGCAAGCCATTGTCCATTCTACCTTCTTGGATGGGACATTCACTTGAAACGGGGCAGATTAACACTATGCGTCCCAGATAACCACTTCTCTCCTCATTTCCTTTGAGTTCTTTCAAATTCCCAAAACATTAAGGGCCAGACTCACAAAGATTCCTCTTTGAGAAAATATGACTTACTTGTGAATTCATAGTCACAGCCACTCTTGGGAGTGGTGCCTTTGGTCCTGGTGGGAGTGCTTGTCACAAATATAAGTACTAACCTGTTTGGGTCTAGTTCTGTGCAGAGTCCGGCAGAAGCCACATGGATTCATTTGTGCATAGAATAAGATAAGAGGAAAACTATGCATTTATCTCAAAGAGCCTACAGGTGGATGCAGGTTTCTTTTCTATGATAGTCTGTTTAAGCTTGGCCCAAAACAGAATCTTGTACCTCTGTGTTACTCTAGAAAATAAAACTCGTAACAAGCATCGATGCTATATTAAGTTATTTATCACTTAAATTATTTGACAAACGGTTCTCTACTGTAATTGCCTTCTAATGTGGTTGTGTTTTCAAATTAACAATTGAATGAGAATTTTCAATGATCATTTTGAGAAAGCTCTGTGAAACAAATAAGAAATAGTTAAATTCACTGTTTCTGTCAATCACTTTACCTATCTGTAGCTTATGCTGAAATAACCTTATCTGTGTCACATTGGTAGAAAGAACGACAACCAACTGAGTTTTAACATGTTGGTGGCACAAGAAATTAATCATAAGAATCTTGAAAACTATTATTAGTAAATATGCTAATTTGTGGTTAAGCATGAACCAAAAAGAAACTAAATACAAACAACAATTAGCACTTGAGAGTGGAGGTTAGTACGAAACTAACATGTCATGCATATCAATATTATTTTAGAAACTTTTCTAGCATAACCTTTTAAATGTCATAAGTTTCATAGAGTTCATTCCAAAGTTTTCTGTATTACGTATTTGAACAAGTGCTCTTTAGAGATGGTCCTTTACAACTACTATTCCAAAGTTCAGGATACAAGCATTCATCCATATAGAATAAGACTCGGAGTAACTTAAGTGATGCTCTACAAGGCCAAGGTTATTGATTGCCACCAGGACAGCCCCTTCAGCAAAATGCTGGTCCATATTACCAGGAATTGTTCAGATCCGAAAGCAACTCACTCCAGCTCCTGGTATTGAAATACTTTCCTGATTCAAGATGGCAGCGATAGCCGAATTTCTCACGAGACTACCACAAATTTCCGAGCCTCAAGAGATCAATCACAACATTGCCTGTTTGTCCATTATCCAAATCCGCAATGCAGAATTCAGGAACAGATTTGTCAGAAACATCGAAATTATAACTGGTAAATCCAACTGCAATGTAAAGGATGGAAACAACTTTGGTCTTCCAAAGCATGTATGACAGTGTCAAGCCTCTGCTCGATGCAACCTTACACAACTAGTCATGTAAAAAGACATGTCATGCTGGATCTGCTAATGATGCGCAAAACATTAGCAGTCAGCCTTAATCCCCTGCAATCTCCTTCCGATGGAATATATGTCACCTAAGAATCTTGAAATAGTCTTTGCCAAATTTTGTTTAAAAACTTCTGAATTATTGTAAACAGTGTCCAGAATTAATTTTTAAGACTGTGATAAACTCCCAAACGTTTTTGAAAGCAGACAACAGATGGAGGGATTCAGCTACCACAAAAATGTGGACTTCATAATACTGATGAAATTCAGAAATGTTCTGCTTTGTCAGTGGGTCATTGTGGAGTACACTGTGAAGACTATTCAACTTTGTAACAAAAAATAAATACATCTAAATAAAAACATGAGAAAAAACATACCTACTGCAGGATGTACCATCTAAGATCTAAAAACAAACTCTTCACTTTAGGGTAAATTAAGTAAGCATCTTTAATATAATGGTTCCATTTACATTACTCATGTCCCAGTGTATTGATAAAGGCATGAAGAGTTGAACAATGTGCACAACTTATATTATAGTCCTGCATTAGTGCCACGATAAACAAAGCTCACTTCTTCTACGTGACTATCAGCCACATGTACAAAAGCTTTTTTGAGGTTGTAGAATCAGGACCCCTGCAACTGCAAAATTGCTTTTTTTGATGTACAAAACCCAAATACTAAATTGATAACTTGTTAACGAATCGCAATGTTGGTTTGAGATTCAGTATTTGGAATGGGCGTGTTTAGGGAATCCCTTCCAAATACCAATTCACATTGGCATATATAAATGCTTGAGAAAACATTGTTAAGAGCAGGCCTGCCTACTCTTAAAAAAAAAAAAACGAAATTTCAAAGTTTCATTTTTTTTTCAAACTCATCCTGTTTTCCTTTAACAGGAAGAGCCAAGCCAGAGTCAAGCCGAGCCAAGGGTCTGGCTTGGCTCTAAGAGACAGCGCAAGAGGCAAACCCTAAAACTGTTTTCAAGTAAATTCTGCAACAAACTCCACATACCATATGATAAAGTCTAAATTAATTTCTAAAAAGTGTACTTCTGTAACATGCAGATGCTCTAACATTAATATATCACATTCTATCACTACACTGAGAGTTACTTATTAAAAGTGATAGTTTTTAAACAGAAACTGAAAAACCTTCCTGTCCTGACGTCATCACAATGCCATTAATGAACTGGGCATGCAAGTTGTCATGTGCACTCACTATGTGGCCCGGATTCTAATAGAAAGAGCAACATTGTGTAGTTTATTAAATTACACACAACACGTTTCTGAACGGCTGATATTCTGAACTCACAAATTTGACGATGTTTGCTGGTTTCACTTCATACAAATCTTTTTACCACAAATATTAATGTTTTGCTTTTAACTCCTTGTACATGAGGGTAGAGAGATGGCAGAAGGCGCATTTAGCTTGCATTGAACTTGAGGTTCCAGGAGACTCGTCCACCTCTAGGTTCTGCCCAAAACAGCCTCCAGCACAGGGTACTGGTTCAGCTCACTTTAGCCTCCTGCTCCCTTGCACTATGAGTGACAACATTTCCCGGATCACATGTGCACATCCCTCTAAAAAAAGTGCACTGCAGTGCCACAGCTGTTTTTTCTTATTTTTTTCATTCCTTATCTTTTTTAAATTTTCAGTCCGTGTTGTTCATTCAAACTATGAGCCTGATTTAGATTTAGGCAGAGGGGTTACTCCATCACCGCCGAAATCTAAATCCCACAGGAAGCAATTGGGATTTCGTTTTTTTTGCAGTCCCCTCTGCTGAAATCTAAAACAGACCCTATGACCTCAGGTTACAGTAATTCTAAGTCAATAGTACCTTTCCATTCCACCAATGCGAATCATATTTTCCTGTGGGGTGCATTAGAGCCATTAAGGGCAGCTATACCTTTTCTAAGAACACCTGCCTGCCAGGAGGACGTGCTGGTACTGTTCCTTTCAATTATAGGCAAAGGTTATATTTTTTGAAAGCATATGCTTGTGACATTTGGGAGAGGGAGAGGGTGAAGTTTTATTTGTTTTGTAATTTAATTTAGCGGCAAATGCACACAATTGAAAATAAAAAATAACCATTGCCTCAGTTTGCCTTGGGCAAACCTACTGGTTTTGCCAATGATTGTCTTAACTTGGTATACACAGCAAATACCGAGACTTTATATTACCCATTGCTACTTACTAGCACAAGCATAGAGCTGAAACCTCTTCGCTGCTGGGACACTTTTTGTTTTAGGTGAATGACAGAGGTCGCAGTAGCAGTGACAGCCAGCGTGGGAAGCAAAAAACACAAGATTCTACACATTAAGGCCTACTACTGAGCTCATCTCGTGTTTTTCCTTTGTTGGTTTTTGCATAGTCCTTGTTTAAGTCCAACATAACACCAACAAATGGATTATGAACTACATACTTGTTCACTCTTGCAGCCTATTCGCATTTTCACTACGATTCTGCACAGTAAGTGTGCTGGTTATTTAGCAGCAAGTGGATACAAATAGTTTCCTCAGCATTTCAAACATAAATATGGATCTGCGGAATAAACGTGTCCTTTTTATTGCATTAAAAAAAAAGAATCTGTCAATTTTTCAAAACACTCTACATGGCTTGGGGTTCCTTCTGTAAAAAGAAATATGACTTATTTTAAATTACCTTTAAGCAACATGTGTTGGGTTCCACTCTCCATTATTTTAGTTTTTGCTCCGATGCCAAATTCCGTCTGTGATCAGGTCTAGAGTAAAATCTGTTTAATTCCGTATCACGCTAGCAGCAAAAAATAGTCCAAATGGATTTGATTAGGTCTCCCACCAATGCAAAATGTCTGTGACAAGGCCTAGATTTCTCGAGCATACATTTACGTTGTAAATGGCACCACAGCGCTGACCCAGCAGGGGCCGGTATAAACAAGCACAGGTTGCGTCACATGACCTAACAGCGCCTGCTCAGAGGGGCTGAAGATAATAGGGGACTGAAAGTCACCAGGGGCCGAAAATTGTAGTTTTGAGCATATGCCTGTATGTGTCTCTGCTTCAGTGCGCCAGAAAAGGTGAGCGGAAAATTACAGTTGAGGTGCAAGCCACAAGAGCACATTTCAGCACTTAACAAAGGTCAGATGCCTGAACAACATCACGTTTATCATTTCAAAAGCGACGGGATAAGGGGAGTAGTCAGCTGTGAACTAAGGATAAGATTTTATGAAGCACGTGAACAACTGTTTGTTGCCAGGGCAACTAATCGAGAATTAATTTAAAAAATAAACCTCACAGTCCAGAATCAAATTTATAGGGCAGAATTCTACTACAGAATGCAAATGAAATAATGAACGCCGAGCTGTTTGTTTTGTTTATTAACCAGCTTCCCCAAAGGCTTTTGCAAGCTCAAGATAACAGCAGGAATAGGTTTCTGAAGGCCTGTGTTAGCTACCAGTCCAACACTAGCATTGCATGTTGTTATGTTCTGCAGATTTGTAGAGCGCACAATCACACAGGAAGGTATCCAAACTAGCCAAGCCCTAGGCCAAGTGGGAGTATTTGAAAAGCTAGTTCTTCAGCATCTTTCACAATTCAAGAAGTGTGAAGGAGGCTCTTGTGTGTAGCGGCAGGCCACTCAGTACTTTAGGAGCGAAGTAGGAGAAGGCTCGCCCACCAGATCTGGTTTTCTGTGAGCGTGGGATGTGTGCAGGTAGTAGTCCCGAAGAGCTGAGGTGTCTGGAATGTTTATGAAAGCATGTGCGATTGTTGCGGTATGCTGGGTCATTGAAAATAATGCCTTGAAAGTGTGGGTAAGGAGTCTGAGTTGTGCTCATTTGTGTGTAGGGAGCCAGTGGAGATCCTGTAGGTGTGGTGTGATGTGAGTGTGGCATGGGAGGTTGAGAATGATTCTGGCTGCAGAGTTCTGAGTGGTCTACAGCCTTCTGGTGAGTTTTTGTTGCCCCAGGGATAGAGTGTGTTCACGTGCTTGTAACAAGGGCATGCGTAATGGTTTTCCGGGAGCTCATTGGGAGCAATTTAGAAACTTCTTCAGCATCTTCAGGGTATAGAAACATGAGGTGTTGACTTGGGCAGTCATGTAGAGTTTGCTGTTAATGACAATCCTCAAGGTTTTGGCGTGGGTAGCGGATGTTGGTCCTAGCTTTTGATGGCCCCCAGATGGAGTCCCACGGTGAGGTGCTCTTCCTGATGATCAGGATGCCTGTCATGTCAGTGTTCAGCTACAGACAACTGGCCTTCATCCAGTGGGTGATTTAAGTCATGCAGGCACTGAACTTGATCTGGGTACTGGGTGTCTTGTCTGTGAGGAAGAGAATGAGTTATGTTTTATGGGCGTAGGAGAGGAGGCTGATTCTGTCAGAACTGATGATGCTGGCTAGAGTGATTATGTATGTGTTGAAGAGTGTCAGGATCAGGTAATATCCTTGTGGAACTCCACAGATGAGTTTGCGGGCGTCCGAGGTGTACAGTGCCAGGCTGACTGACTACATTTCGATGTCTTGTAGGTTTTGGATGATGATGTGGTAGTAAACCGAGTCAAACGCTGCAGAGAGGGCCAGGAAGATGAGAAGCGCTGTATCTCCTCTGTCCAAAGTCATGCAGATGTCATCAGTGGCGGAAATGAGGGCAGTTTCCATGCTGTAAATGTGTCTGAAGCAGGACTGAATGGTGTTGAGGAGTTGGTGGTAGTTGAGATACTCGGTGAGGCATCTGTTGATGATTTTCTCTAACACCTTGGACAGGAGTGGTAGCAGGGAGATCGGTCTGTACTTGGTGAGGATTAAAGGGTCTGTGGGAGGAAAGTTGTGTGTTTCCAAGCATCTGTGTAGGTCACAGAAGAGGAGGAGCCATTATGAATGGGTATTAGCATGTCACTGATGGGTCGCTGTCCTCTGGAGTAGGCATGGTGGGGGAAGTGGCCCCTGAATGGATGGACTTCATGATGTTGGTGGTTTATTCTGGGGTGAATGATGGGCCATGTAGTTGGCATTGGTTCTTTGAATAAGATGGGGAGTTATTTGGCAAGGTTTGCCAGGTCCAGTTACAGGTTGAAGTTGCTGTAAATTGCAGTGACTTTGTTGCTGAAGAACTGAGAAAGACTGTTGATGAGGTACTGTGATGTGCTGATCAAGCTGGAGGTGGCTGCAGGTGAGGTGAAATCCTTCACAATGGTGAAAAATTCTTTCCATCAATGCACTCCATCAGAGTGTCATGTTTTGTGGTTCAGATCATTTAGTGGTAGTGTCTCAGGGTGGATTTGAATGTGCTTCTGTCTGCATTGTCTTGGCTCTTTCACCATTTGCAATCCAGATGTTTGTAGTGGCATTTCATCAGTCTGAGTTCCTCCGTGTACCAACTGACCTATTGTCTATATCTTGTGGTATTGCGCAGGAGGTGATCTAACTGTTGAAAATCTTGATGGCTTTGGAGAGGCTGTTGCTGTGTTCCACTCAATGAATGTTGAGAGGGGTGTTCCAGTCCTTGTCAAAGACGGTGTTTCATTTTCAGAGGGCTGGTCTGCTTGTGGGGTTGTATGACAGAACCATGCATGCCGGAGCAACGCATGCCTTAACAATGTGGTCTTTTCCATGCATGCCTTTATCAAGCATGCCTTTACAACAAATTTTGTTGTAAAAACATGCTTAATAAAGGTATATGTGGAAACTGCATGCGTGGTTCTGTCATACAACCCCCCACCTGTCCTGAGGCCCAAAACTACCTCCACCCCTAATAAATCAACTACCCAGACACTCCCCACCCACCCTGAGCCCTAAAAAAAACTACCCAGACACCCCCCACCCGCCTTGAGCCCTAAAACCTCCCCCCACCCTAAGCCCTAAAAAACAATACCCAAACACACACGCCCTTGTCCCTAAAATAAAAATTGCCTGTACCCCCCCACCCACCTCAAGCCCTTAATCCACCCCGCCCCTAAAATCTAATCTCCCAACCCTGCCACAACCCCACTTACCTCACTGCGTCCTCTCCCGATCCACTCTGCCTTTTTCTGTGCCTTAACTATGCACATGCGTAGTTTGGCACATGCGTGGTTGAGGCACAGAAAAAGGCAGCCTTTGTTCTGCAAGCTTTGTTACGCTTCCACAGTAAACATCTGCGTTGTTCACAGTGCGTTGTTTAGGACGTTTCCTGCTGGTGGTGCATGAGCGTTGGACCGAGAAGGGGATGCTGAACTTGACAAGGGTGGGGTCTGTCCAGGAGAATAATGTGGGTCCATCGACTCAAATGTTGTTGAAGGTGGTGAAAACAGCAGGGTCCTGGGATGTGAGTTGCTCCCTTTACTCGTTGGGTGAGTCCCAAGGTTCCAGGTTCTTTAATTAGTGTTTTTAAAATGGGGCATATAAACTGAGGAAGCATGAGCGTCCCTCTGCATAGCAGGAAGGGTTTTACTCTAAGTATGTTTTATTCTTTGTGAAAAAATATTTTTCTCAAATGCTAGCCATGAGAGCACATCATGCACTCTAGTAACTTGTACATTAGGTGCTACTCTATAAAATTCAATGTTTGTTTTATATTGACCTCAGAATAATTGGCAAAGTTGACTTTGCCACAGCTTGAACCCATGGCAACATGTCTAGAGCCACAGGAGCTGTGACAATATCAAGAGATGACATAGTTGGACAATAAACCATGTGAAGGGAAGTAGATGGATCACCAAGCCAGGCCTTGGACCATCTGAGTATCTAAAAAACATAGGGCTTACTGCTGAGACACTTTTCAAACAAATGGGTTTTGGGGAGCAATTAGAGAGGTCTATATGTGGAACCCATTTAGCAGTGCCCCATAAATCATTAATGAGTTGAGCCCATAAATACTGTCACTTCATCTTCATGTGGCTCAGTTCTAGGATCTGTAAAACTGGAAATTCTTAAAAACAGACAGAGTACTAATATTATCTGGTATTTGTGGGCAGTTTCACTGTTCCTCTCCTCTTGAACACTTTCCTAATCTACTTTGCTGCACCCTACAACCGACCCACTCATTGCTCCTCTGCCTAAATGTGTATATGTGCGGGATCAAAGAGGACCTATTCAGTACCGAAAAAACAAGCCTATTGGCTAGGTCACTACTGATTGAACATTTGAAGGCAGTTGTTTTGGGGGAGGGAAGAAGACCTCGACTTACTGGGTTTAAAAAGAAGGCAGAAGATACTCCATGTAGAGTCTGGTGAGGGGTACCTTTAGTACATCAGTGTGTCATTCAGCTATGCCCTCACATATAATATAGTGCACCCTGCCTTAGGGCTATAAGGCCTGCCTTACCCATACTGTATGCAGTGTATGGTGGAAAGGGCACACAGGTTGTGTGCCATGTAGAGTTTGTGTTTTAGGTTTGCACCAGGACACTCAGCCTGCAATGGCAGTGCTGGGTGCATCTGTATGCATGGCTCTACAGGGCGACACAATCAGTGCTACTGCCCTCAGGTGCCTACCCTATTATCCCATGCCCTGTGTACCTAGGTACCCATTTACTAGGGATTTATAGTGGCAGTTCAGGGTTTTTTCCAATTACCTTTACAATGTTTTAGGGATAAAACACTGGCAACCTGGTTAGCCGGATCCAAGTGCACTCCAGTCCAAGTTGCATCCAGCAACCCGGCAAAAAGTGTGGGGGCGGCTGCAAAAAGGTGCCAGTTTCCCACAACAAGTACAATTATTGTCTATGTTTTTTTTTTTTTAATTATGGTCGATCAAAACAGGCAAATAGAAGTATCTATATATATCAGTGTGTCTAGATCTATTTTTTTCTACAGCTATGTAAAAATTATGTCTTTATTTGCGCATTAAAAAGAAAGTCAAACTGTGACCCCTGAAGCCCTCCCCCCCAGGGTGTGATGAGGGCTGCACTAGCTGACAGAGAGCTCTTGGGTGGTGCACAAATGTATTTGCCACTTCCTGGGTGGTGCACAACATACTACAAAAAGCCCATTTTGCCCATTGATCAGCTATATGTTGCAGGCCGATAGGCAAGGAATTTTCTCATTTGAATGGGGCCACACCCACATGCAAAGGAAGAAACAACCACGACAATTTGTACTGGTGCAAAATGTGCACCTGTCTCTCATGTGTTGCTGATGGGCCTGTGCAAGCATCTTCTGCCTCCTTTGCAATACACAAGTGCACACGTTGCACCACAAATGGCCATTTGTGCAGACACACCTTTGTCTTTAACTAGTTAGGCTCATGGTAACTTGTGCTAAGTTAAAATCTATGTGCCATGTTTTGTACAATAGCCTCTTTACTCAGACAAATACCAAAACAAGGCAAAATATACAAACCTTATGACAGCGTAAGTGCACTACCCACAACACATACAAAGAAACAATAAAGCCCAAAACAAGCACAATATCAACTTAGTACGCAGCTAGGTTTCTGGAGAAGTGATGGTCAGTCCTTGAAACTAATGATGAACAGTATTAAAATTGACTCCCATGCATCAAGTGCCACTAACCTGCACCTTTGTCACTCCATATGAAGCACAGACAGCATTCAGAACTCTGGGCTTTCCTCATCCAGCCTCCCATCTGTGCTTTTAATGAGAATGATTCCAATGTGTAATGCTCCCAACTCATGGACATATGCTTGCCTGATTTCCAACAACAACAACCTGGCCGGCAACCACACCGCACGCTGCCAGCGTAAAAGGCTTTTCCGTCGGCCTGGGCAGGCACTGACAAAATATATATAATGGCTTGGGTACCTCGCTTGCTTTACAAGGAACTGAACAGTAGCTGCAAAGTAAAAAAAAAAAAAAAGCATTGACAAACTCAACAGGTCTTGCGCTGTGTGTACAGTGGAAATCTTAAGTGAGCTGCGCATGGTACCTAGTAGTTATTTGAATAAATCAGCCTACGATGTTGTATGTAATTTAGATGGCGTAGGGGAATGGTTATAGCAATGCCAAGAGATTTTATAATTCTGATAGCAAACCCTTTCAGACAGTCACAGCACATGGGCAAGGTAGGACACAGCTGACAGCTATGTAGATGCTAGGCCTTTGAAGCACACAATAAACAAGCGAACTAGAGGAGCATTAAGGTGCGCTCTGTTTAGCCACTAGAAGCACTCTCCTCAGTATTATGGCACTTGCTCTTGGTACATGTGCTAGCTAGCTGTGTAAATTCTGATACCACTGGCACCCTGGCCACATATCCCACAACACAGCCGTTTATGTTGCAAACTCTTCAGAAAATAGGACTTCATCTGGTTCACAAGGTTTGGAAAAGAAACAAATTCACAAACACGCCTTCACAATTGCGATCTGAGCTCTTTTTACTTATTACATTCAAAGCCTCTGTGCTAAACAATGCACTCTTTTCTAGTTAAGGAACAAGCCACACACCACAGAATGATGTATCAGAGATTAAAAACAAGCATTTGCAATGCAATAGGACTCGCATTTGCGAGAGCTAGAGCTGTTGGCGTTGTAAATGAATAATTGGACTTTTCTTGCCACATACAGTAAATTGGTCAACTCTGCCTCATAATTTGGTCTTTTCCTGTCACATAATTCCACTGGCACTGCATATAACTAAAGCACTTGCATTTACCTTCTTCCTCTATCTGCAGGGAGAAAAAAAATGAAAATGTTGCCATGAAGCATCCTAATTTAAATTGAAATCTGCCATGCTAATTCCCACAGAATATCCCTTTCACCACCCCACCATCAGAGTTCCCCAAGAAAAAGACACAAGACAGCTACAGAGGAGTAGTGAGAGAAATAAACTAGAAGGGTCACCCAAACATATTGAGTGTTCAAACAGTCATAGTGTAGTAAGGATGTTACGTTGGACTTTATCATCGTCATAACTGCAATGGAGGGATTAATCAAACATATACAATCATCATGTAAACCCAATAAAAACCTATACCAGAAATAAACTTTTGGCATTAGACTGTAATGCTCAAAACTGACCCTAGAGGGCACCACAACAAAAACAGTAATTGGAAGAAACATGGTCATGTAACCCTAAAGGCAGCCCCTAGAGGACATAACTACTTCATCAAAACAGAATGGCAGAAAGTAATGCAGTGTAACCATATATGTAGCCCCTACGGGCATAGTGCCTTACACATTTTCAGGCCTAGTAGACCTACTGCAATACTATTGCAAACAAGGCCCCTAAAACACAAACTACTCCCAGCCGTAAAACAAAAGTTCCAACTATGAGAGAGCATAAAAAGACACTGAATGGTGGGAGGGGTTATTATTTTGGGGTCCCTACTAACCTAGTGTAGGGACCCAGAGATGACCTAGACAGAAAGAGCTTGTCATGCTGAACGGTTTGGTGTGGTCCCATTGTGAGTTATGAGCAAAAATGTTTTGTAAAAGGAATACCCTACAAAGCACTATGGGGCGCATTTTCCAAATGCAGTGAATATTGTAGTACGTAGCTGTGCCGGGAGAGCGACGTTGAGGATTTCTGTGTTTTTTTTCTGTTGAAACAGCTGCAGTTTGTATATTTTTCAACTGCTAAACCTGGGAAGAATTTAGGAATGGGGTTGCAAATTTAAATGACTCAGATTCGGTAACAGTGTGATGTAACTGGTGCTTATGCAAAGCGTTCCAATACCTCAGATTGAGCTCACGCTTCAAACTGCCATGGAGCACGAAGAGGAGAGACAAAAGAAACATTTTAATGACTCCGATAGGGTAACAGTGTGACGTAACGTATACTCATGCAAAGCGCTGCAATACCTCTGATCTAGTTTGCGCTATATGAAACTTCAAAGCACCATGGCCGCCACACATCGACAAGCAGCAAGACAAAAGAAAAAATAGTGCACACACATGAACATATATGGCCGTTCGCGCAATAATCCATGTGAAAGGGTCAGTATGCACGGCATAACAAAGCAGCCTCAAGGCGGGACAAACGTAAAGCATTTACCTAGGAAATCAAGGGAATTTTTAAAGGCAGGCCCAGGAACGAATGAAAGTGATGGACGTGGTTAAAGCCCACAGAATAGATTACAATATGTCAAGAAGAGCTGCGCTCGTGCGCTGCTATGCTTGACCTAAAAATGTATTTGCCATAATCTGAGTCCCAATCTCTTTTTATTATACCATAGTACACACTGGTGTAACAAAATATGACGGGGGCCCTCCTGTAAAACATGCTAAAGTGTGTCATCCACTCACTTAAGGGGCTGAGAGGGGCCCCTCCAGTGTTGGTAAGCCTGCCACCGCCCTGCGGGTGCTGCATGAGCCTCTGTTATGCCCCAGATAATACATAGGAGCCTGCAATTCCAGTATAAATCCAGTCTCTAATTTCCTTATTACAGGTATATTCTGACTCTTCCTGTTGCCAGTATAATGTAGCTGATCAACTGTAATAACTTCTTACAGTTGAGTTCTGACATCACAATTCCTGCTGTCAGAGCGAGCAGCCAAGGAGAAAGGCAGGTCATAGAGCATAATTTGGTTGCACTTGAAAAAATGAAAACTAAACCTGGTGTTTTCTCCTTCTGCAATGTTTTTCTAAGCAGAAACAGGATATTTATGGCCCCCTGTTTAATTATTACATGTTGAAGTAACTAGAAAAAAGACTGAATCTCTCTGTATCTTTCTTTTTTATTTTGAGTGACAGTGTTTTTTTAATCTGCCTTCTGGTAAACTGATTCTAATACTTTTTTGCAACAAATATCTAATTGCTTTTTGGCGTGTTTATTTTACACTAAAGTTTTTAATGTTATTCTTCAGGTTTACAAACATCTTATCTCTTTCATAAGAAAAAGTATCAAACCAAAGATGTCAGTGGTTTGTGGAAAAGGTGATGATATGGCCATGTATTATAAGGAATATAGAACCCCCCTGAAGTACATTATAAGCATACTGCAAGTCACCTCAGCGTTCCATAACCTTATAAAGGGACTCACTCAGTCTCCGCCTTGTTGCTCCATATGGCCATGGAACTCTTTGGAGACTTACAATATAACAAAAGTCCATGATATCAGAGATATTTTCCATCACACTTAAAAACAATCTCAAGGAATGTCTTGCCGCATAATTTTAATGCCATTATTCACCCGAAAATTACACAATATTGACTAAATTAAATTCTGAGGTTAAAATGTATTCAAAGATTCTCATTTGATGACAAAAGGCATACGAATGCTGGGTGAGTGGATTCCATTGCCTTTTTATAATTAAAAATTGCGGCCAAAATTATATATATATATATATATATATATATATGCGCATTTCCTGAATCTGAACGTACAAATTGTAGGCCGAGTACATTCTGTATTCGCACACTGCAGAGACGTCTCAGCAAGAAAGGCCTTGGGGCCCAGATGCCAGCAAATAGAAGACGACGTTTAACCCAGATCCGCCGAAGTGGAAAATGTTTGCCTAACAGGACCTGATATCGCCTTAAAAGCGCTCAGCTTCTGAAGCCTTGAAAACCACCTTGCACGTCCTACTTGGATGCTACACTCGGGAGCTTGGGAAGGAGGCTGTCTAAACTCCCTTGGGTAGCCCTTCTGGATGTTATGAGACAGCCATGAGTGAAGGTAAAAGATTTCATAAATAATAAAGGACAGGCCTATCAGAACTGTGACACTGACGGCTGTGTGGAAGACGGGAGGGTTAGGGAAGCACTAGTCGGAATTGTATTATTTACATTTCAAACAAACCTGATAATAAACATACCCCGGCTACCGCTATGTCGAGGCCGCGAGCAGCAGTGTTAAACAGACGGAAACATGTTCTTTACTTGGAAAATAATGAAATTTAGCTTCTCAACAGCAAATCGTTCGATAAAACCTTGAAATACATGATCTGATGCAAAATGTATGCTAATCAGTGATTTACGATGCATTGCTAATTGAAAAGGAGATTAAACTCCTTAGCGATAGTGGCACAGACGAGAGGAGATTGCATGTCAATAATTGTCATCCGATTATACGATTCCTCTTCCGTTTAAAAGAAATGCCACTCATAAATTTCCCTCCGGTTAGATGAAGGTTAATTTACAGACACTCGGGGTACTGACAGAATGTTGTCACCGCAGAAATAATTAGAGGAACTGGTGCACGCAGTAGCAGTCTCCGAAGTAGCTATAAGTGTAGAGTTTATTTATAGTCGAGGAGCTATGGGGCAGCACCAAGAGAATGAGGTGCTCCCGACTCATACGTACTCCCCGCCTCGAAACCAAAGCCCCATTCACCACTGAGCGCCAGCCAGCAGCGCGGCCTGAGATGCCACGCCCCAACTATCCCCCAGCCGGAAACCGGAAGCAAAAGGACCTACCTCTAAGCACAGCCTTCCGACCAGGCTGTCCGTGGCCAAGCCACCCACATCAATTTAGGGAGGTTTCTGCATCACTGGCCCTTCCAGTCTTAACTGCCAATTAACCATTAACTTCTCTTGCTGAGCAAGATGGGATTATCTGGCCACTCTGGCACCACCAATCGGCACGCTTCCTCCACCACACCCAAATCACCAAAGAAGATGGGTTTAAATCTACAGGCATCTACAATACACTACCGGGATACCCACTCACTGATGGTGACTGGTAGGCCATCATCGTGAGTTTGCATTCAGTGCCCCGATACTCCTAACCTTAGATGGGAACACTGCCTGCCTACCAGAGTCCAGCGCCAGCAGCATGTGCAATCCCCCGAGAGCCCACATTACTTTCAGGTCCTCTACGATGAAGGGTTCAGACCATATCAATGGTGCACCACATCAATATGCACCAGCCCTCAAGCCAGCTCTCGCCTACGCACATCCTGCCATTGCTGGACCTTCTGTCACACATATGGGCTTTGTATCTTCAACCATCCCTCCGTTTAGTGACCTGTTGGCCTACAGAGCAGTCCCCACTGAGCAATCTGGATCGGGTGACTGAATAGCTGTTTCGTGGCTGCTCTTGCTTCACTACCCAGCACTGGTGCTGACAACACATACAATGCTTCTCTAGTGATGCTGATAACGGGATGCTGCTCCTCAGTGCTTAGAAGCTTCAACTTGCGCGAACTGAAAATGACCCTTAGCGGCATTCTAGCCCTAGACTGATCCTATGAACTGCTGAAAGCCCGTGCTGCAACCAAGAGTGCTGGTTAGAATGATGGAGAAAAAAAGAAGAATCTAAAAAAAAAAAAAATCAAAATGGTCCAAAACAAACCAGCCTTCAAACATGACATCCCTAACAGGTGAGGGAGCTCAAATATACACTTCATATGTGGATACTGCAGAGGTGACAGACACCCAGTGGATGAATGGCCAGCACAGGGCAGAACATGTTTTGCATGTAGATGCCAGAACTCCACCTCTGGGAGGCCAAGAGGCCCACTCATTCAGGCAAAACACACCCTCAACACATCAAGTGTGATACAATCAATGAACTCCGATCAACCACAGAGAACACTACCCCTTGGAAAAGGCATACCAACACAGAAATACACCTTGGAAGAATGAGAGGATGTTGTATGCCTAATATCATCAGTCTGCAAAAGCAAATGCACCCCACCAAATGTGAAATATTGACCAAAAGGGATCAAATTAAACACACCAATTGACACGGTGACAACTGTCAATAGGATGTATGAACACTAATTCATTAACTTTAGCCTTGTCCAAAGTTGTGCCCCAAAACACCCACATCTACTCATACAAGGAGCTATCCCCACCAACATTAACTGGAACATTCGAATCAACAACGTGACACCCAAAAACATCTTTCATAGCTAAATTCTTAGTCATAGAAAGAGACATCAGCACTCCGATAGACTGCACTAAGGCTGAAGATATGAGTCTAAACTCATTCACCAGCATCAACAATATACTGAGAAATCAGCAAACTACTTGACAAATACCAAGAACTCTTCTCTGAACCAGGCTGCTTGAAAGCCAAACCTATCAGACTGCACACTAATCTATCAATACAATCAGTTGCCCTCTAGCACAGGAGACTCATATTTCACGTGATCCCACAAGTCAAGGCTGTGGTCAGGCACCTCAAACAACTGGAGTCACTGAGAAACTGACAAGTCCCACACCACAGGTCTCACCAATAGTTGTGGCACAGAAGCCAAAACAGCCAGACATGGTCCATATAACACTAGGTTAGTGGGGACCCCAAAATAATAACCCCTCCCACTATTCACTGTCTTTTAAGCTTTCTCATGGCTACAACTTTTGTTTTACAGCTGGGAGAAGTTTTATTTTAGAGGCCTTGTTTGTAATATCATTGCAGTAGGCCTGCTAGCCCTATAAATGCCAACTAGTGTCTAAGTACATGGTTACACTGCATTACTTTCTCCTGTACTTTTTCATGGGGTTATCCCCTCTTGGGGCTAACAATATGGCTACATGACCATGTTTCTTACAAATTATATTTTTGTTATGGTGCACTCTAGGGGCTGTTTTGAGCTTTACAGTCTAATGCCAAAAGTTAATGATAAAGGTTTATATGATAATGCATATGTTTTAATAATCCCTCTTTATTACAATTATGACCATAATTCAGGCCAATTAAACATCCTTATTACACTATAACTGTTTGAACACTTTTGATATGTTTGGGTGACCCTTCTAGTTTATTTCTCTTGTTACTCCTCCGTGGCTGTCTTGTGTCTTTTTTAGGTGGATTGTGTTAGCCAGCCAGCAAGTCTGATGGTTGGGTGGTGAAAGTGATATTCTATTGGAATTAGCATGGCAGATTTAAATTAGGATGCTAAATGGCAACATTTTCATTTTTTGCTGCAGATAAAAGAAGAAGTTAAATAGAAGTGCTTTAGTTATATGCAGGGCCACTGGAATTATATGGCAGGAAAAGACAAAATTATGAGGTAGGGTTGAACAATTTATATGGCAAGAAAAGTACAGCTATGGATTTACAAAACCAATAACTAACTCAAGCAAATGCAAGACCTATTGCATTGCAGAGGCTTGTGTTAGATCTGGCATTAGCCAATACCTTTTGATTTTTACTAAAATTCTATGTACAATAAAGATACTTCTCGGAGCTTTCAGCCTGCTCTCTTCATCCATTGGTCTGCTGCTGTGTCATGCACATATTTGTTCCATCCACTGCTTTGCCAGTAACTGCATTCTACTATTTCACCAGGAGCGCATCCACACACAAAGCAGATCCCCACTGTGCCAGGGACTACTAAGGAATGTTTTTTTTTTTTGTAGACTAAAAAACATTTTGCTTTTAACAAGTGTATTTTTTTATATTAACAAGGGTCCACTGGTTCCCTCAACAACAAAATGTTTTACAAAAACCATGATAAAACAAAACAAGCATTGACAAAGCCAAACGGCTGGCACCTGACACCGACGTACTGTCTTTGCTAATGCTTGTTTTTAATGTTATCCAGGTAGACAGAAGACTTAGGGGTTGACTTATATCTTGGCGGTACAGATACTCCATCGCAACAGGATGGAGTATTTATAGCACCAAGATAATGGTTCGCCCACCCAGTTTAGGTGCAGGTGGACTATAGTTTCAATCATAGTAGAGACTACTCTGTCTCCACCGTGATTAAATCCCTCCGATGGCCTGTGGAGTAAGGGCCATAGGAGGCAGACCTGTAATTCTGCCTACATAATTTAGATGGACTGAATTCCAGGTTTGTTTTTACAGCCTGTCACCACCATGAAAAAACTGGCTCTAAGGAGCAGTAAAAACTGCTAAATGCTCTCCAAGCCACCAGATAGGACTCCCATAGCGAACAGAGACATTTCCTTTTTTTATTTAAAAAAATGAAATTCCATTTCGTAATTTTGTTTTAAAAAAAAAAAAAAAAAAGAAGAAAATTGTTTGGTGCAGGGCATCGTCATGTTGACAGAGCCCTGCACTAAACAGCAAAATGCATTGACAGGAACTGCTGTGATGACAGATCTTGATAAAGCTTTATAAATGACCGCCAGCTTGGCAGTAATTTATAACGCTGGCGAGCGGCCGCTCCACCTGGGTGATAGGGTAATTTACTCCTCTGCCCTGGCTAAACAACAGGCAGTATGCCACAGTTTAAGTCAGCCTCTTTGGCTGTTACTCACAAAGGTAAACCTGCACATTAGTAAATTTACACGTGTAAGTTTACACTTACACTTTTGAGTTACAAGTCCATACACCATGAATTCAGGAGGTGAAGCCTAATTTAGGAGTGTAAAGTTAATACTTGTAGCTTTTCAAACGTAGGCAGAGGTTTCTGTCACCAGAGCAGTAATTTTCCTACGGTAATCAATAGGGAAAAGTTTGAAAATGTACTTAACTCAAAATGAAATTAGTACAAACGTTTTAATGTTACATATTAATATAAATTAATTTCAAACCCTTATTTTAAAAGTAGAATGAAATATAAAAGCTACAGCATTGTTAGCTTAATTGTTAATTAAATATTTATTTTTAATACATTAAATTTAACTAAAACTATTTTCTCAAGATTTAAGTAAAAAATGAATCTCACCGCAGGATAACATTTATTTGTTGTAGTAAAAATGATATAAGCTTATGTACAGAATTCGTTTAAATTGATTGAATTATTTTATAAAGAAGTTAAAGTTACATTAATATTCAAAATGTAAAAAGTTAAGAGATTTATAATAAAGTAATATTACGTTTTATTTTCATATCATTTTTAGCATTCAATTAAATAATACGTTTAAATAAGTTAGAATTTTAAGTATGGGCTTTTATTTTAAGTTCCTGCTGCCATTATTTTCTAAGGGAGGGTGTTGCAGTACCATTGGTTGGCCAAGTGTGTTGCTGGACTTACTCCAAGCCAGAATATTTACAACACTTTTGGGTTTTTGCCACTATTTAACTATAGAAGTGCAGTTTGTGACTAGCACTTAGCTTACTCTTTTGTGGGTTGGTGCATTTCCTTCCAAAAATCCCTCCCATTTTCCAGCCGCCCCTTCCAAACTCACAGTATACCTATGTGTGTGAAGAGCTCTGCAATCAGGTCGGAGATCACTATGCATAAAAGGCAGGCGAGGAGGAGGAGTAGACCTCTGCACGTATGTTAGTAAATAGCATATTGCAGTGAGTTAGTAATACTGTTGTAGTACTACTAAAGGTTCTAGCAACCGTATGGTAGGAGGGCTTCTGTCTTACTGTTGACATTCACGATATCTGGCTCGGAAATACATCACCTTTTTAACACATTCCTGAATGCCTCAATGTAAGTTGGTGGGCAGCTATTTAAAAGCGAAGGGGTAATGCATTCTACAGTTTCGAGACAACTAATTAATGTTCATTATCTTTGGTGGATAAGGGTTTGTTTACATAGTTCGAGGGTGAAGGCTGCATTTGTCCTCGTTATGTGCTCTGACTGACAGGATGTAGGCAGATTTCTGTGTAATTGTGTGAGGACTTTGTGGGCTAATGTAGACTTTCATCAATAGTAGAGCAGTGTTGCTGTAAATTGCAAGGGTTTCATTGATAAGTTGGATTCTACCACAAAGAAATGAGCACCATGTCCTGTGTGTCTATGGTATAGCTTAATAAAGTTACTCGGAAGGCACCATTATGGCGTAATCCAGTTGCATCACTTCTTTCTCACAATGTTTAATGACTTCTAGTGTCCAATTCATCCTAGATGAGGCTTTTGTCCTTTCCTCTAATTAGTGGTGTTGAGGGTTGGGGTCCCATCTTCTATTTGGAAAAAAAAAAGGGCAGACCAGCATCCTCTTTATCTATAAAGCATTTTCCGTTAGACTCCCGAGTGATGTTAATCAACTGTTTACAAGGATGTCATGCCTTTTTGTACCCTCACACAATCCTTACTGCACTATTCACTCAAGGTATATTCCCCTTTCTTCTGCCCGATTCCATGATAGGAGGATCTCAGTGTCTGAGGCTGTCTATGAACTCTCCACCCAAAGATATACATATTTTCTTTCTCATGTGTTGTGCGAGGCATCGTGACATAGTGACCCACCCATGGTGTGGACTGGCTGAGTGGGTTCGTGTTTCTTCATATGATCTGGAGGTAAGATCTTATGAGGCCAACCCCTGCTTTTTCACCGGTGACTCTGGGACTCAGTAGTTGCACTGACTGAGATGCCTCCATAACATCGATCTTCATGTGTCGATTCCAACTTCGGTGTAGAGTTGGAGTTTTGCCTCACTTCCGACCCTCTTTGTGACCCATTCATAATACAGAGGTTGGAAGCTGACTCTACAGACTGACATCCATGGGGCAGACTTTCATCTGCACCTTGGAAGTCAACTATGAAGGATGTGTTTGCCACGTCCAACAAAAGCCCCCTTCTTCAAGCTACTTGTTGCTGTGTCATGTAGTATCTCCTTCCCGGGTGTCAGAGTATACTCACTGTGTGAGCAGTCTTCGACATCCTATGACAATTACACAGCGCTATTTGAATTACATGTATGAGTTTGCAAGACATCAAGGAGTTAGCAAAGAGTAAGTTAGACATGGTCCAAGTGTACACAGATGGCTGCTAGCCTTGTCATAGTGTTTTGGGTTACTCCCCATCTAGATAGGTAGAGGAATCATTCTGTGGCTTGATGGTATTGAAGAAGGAGGCAACTAAAGCAAAAGACATAATTCCTGATTTACTAGGCTTTGGGATGGACGTTAACAAAAATATGCATTTAGGAGTGCATTCACTAATCTGAAGATGTCCCTCTTAATTTCATAAAGTACCAGATAGGAAGGTGTGTTGTCCTGGTAAGTCTGCTAGTGGAGGTGACGGACTAGTTAGGATTTCTGTGAGAACATTGATGCAACATCCCTTGAAGTAATAACACCTCCTCTGATGGACAATCTGGCACATTGACAACGAAAGCTGCAGCGCGGGCATTGTTCCCAGACCTGCCTTCCAGCAGCAGGAACGTTGCCATGCTGCAGACAGCGAGTGGACACTGAAACCTTGGAAGATGGATTTGTGAGGGACTCATTCAGCATGACAAACAGGCAAATGTCCTTTAGTTTATAAGTTTTGCTCATGTCACTTGCAGGCCACTTTTGCAAAGCCTTGAGATGTTAGAGCCTGCTGCTTCAAAAAAAGACAATGAAGAAGCGGCCATGTGCGCTTATAAGTGATGGGATGACTCTAATATTATTGGTAATGACAATCTGTACAGCACGAGTCACAACTGTTTGTAGCCACTCAAATACCTTGGGACTTTTTCAGGGAACTATTTTTACAAATTTCACCAACCTCAGAATTAGAACAAAATCAGTTGGTACATGAAGCATGTGGACCCGTGCGCGAGACCTCTTTGCCACTTATATATAGCCGCAGAGCACTCTAAGCAACTGCCTATGTAGAGTTAAACATAATAATAAGAATGATATTGAAATACTATTGGCAACATGAATAATAGTTGCACCACCATGAACAAAATGAATAACAATATTATTTTTATCACACTGTCATACCTAATTACAAAGTTAATTATACTCATACGGAAATTTTAAATATTGATGATATGGATAATTGTAATTCTAAACAATAATATTGATGATACTGATAACTGAGCAATAATAACATTTAACTAACATAATAATGGTATACTGAGACAGAGTTTAATGGCACAGGCATGTGCACAACCTAAATGCACTGCAATCAATAAGTGGTCACAATCATGTACTCTATTAAGTCCTTCCCTTAAACCTCCTTCTCTGTTTAATAGAAATATTAAAACCACCTTCTAAAACACACATATATTCGTCACAAATTTACTGTTGTTGAGAATACCACATTGTACATTAAAAAGTACTATTATTCTAACTCAATATGGCAGGGTTGAAAGGCTAAATTGATGTTATGACTCGCCTTTCAAAGAGATCCCACTAAGGTCTACCACACTAAGCTACCAATCGCTCTATTATCACAAGTGCTGCTTTAGAAGGTCCTTTCATAATATTTCAGAAGTCATTGTGTTTTTATTTCAATTCCCTCTGTCTTTCCAACCACTGGGCATGTACTGGAAACAGAAGCGAATTTGGAGGCAGATTTGGGGGAAAGAGCACAAGACCGGTCATTGAACAATAATATCAACACTGGGAAGTTAAGGTATCCAAACTGTGAACTTCAAATAGGGATGCTAGCCAAAGATAGGACAACCTATATTGGTATGTCAATGGCCATATGATTTGTACCTAAGAAGGTAACACTGTAGAAGACTAGCGGCTGGGATAATGACACCCCTGCAAAGAGGAAGGTGAGACTTTTATAAGAGGAGGTCTGCTGGGAAATGAAATGGCGCATTTTGCGGCTGTAGATATTAAATGTTCTCCTTTTTCATGCTAATCAAAGTGAAGCGTTCCATCTTTATTGGTGCACACTGAAAGGTACAAATATTGTTTGTACTATATTATCCTAAAAGCTGATGTTCTAGATTTTTATTTATGTCGATTTGTGTAAGATAGACCCCTATTATGAACTTAGCCAAGACAACGCAGACTGTGGTGCAGACTATTGGCTGTACATGGCAACCATAAAAGTACAATAAAAAACAAATATATCACTTAGAAAACAATCAAACATTAGTTATGACAGTAGATTAATAAACAAAACCGCATGTGCCAATTAACAATACTTATACAACTCACAGCCCGCATAGTGTAAGCACTAAACTATAGGAGTATCTGTCTGCTATGTAAGCCCTCATGGGCTTGTCCGTCTACTACGTAAGCCTAGAATGGCTTGATTGCATGCATGGTTTGGCTACCTGCTTTTAAAAGGTTATGAGTGCATTCCTACTATGTAAGAATTGGTGGGTAGATTTGACTCCCTGCCATGTAAACTGTAGAAAGCACAAGTGTCGGTCATCTAAGTAAACCCTATAGGTCTTATATACCTTCACTGTTAGGATTTGTGTCTGGTCTGGTTACTGCTTGACTCATTTTCTCAAGATAACAACCAGAAGAACTTCTAATACTTGAGAGCCTGAAATCCCTCTGTAAAAGATTCTATATAAATGTCTTATTACAGGCAAGTTGTGATGTCTCCAGTCATGTACAACAAATAAATTAGCTATTGCAGTTGAGTTCTGACACCACAATGCCAGCTACCAGCATCCAGGGTGAAAGGCATGTCAGAGAGCATAGTTACAGCAGAGGCTTAAGCAATAACAAGCATTTGCAATGCAACGGGTCTCGCGTTTGCTCATGTTCTAGCTGGTAGCATTGTAAACTCCTAACCCGACTTTTCACCTATCGGCAAAAGTGCATTTATGTACGTAAGCCGAAAAAGTGCATTTAACTATGTAAAGCGCTCGACTTCTGCCAAGCGAAATCGCGCTAGTAAATTAGAGAAAAAGTAGTCCACGAGCCGGACAGAAAACAGCGAGCCTCGCATGTTTTCTGTACTTGGTCGATGCGCTCGAGGAGGGCTAGCCACCGGAAAAGGCATGACGTATGCATGCCTTCGACTAATGAAAGCAAGTAGATGTTAATAGGCAAGCCCACAAACCAATGAAAAACACTGACGTGACGTCGACAGGGCTTCGAGCCCTTTTCTAAACCCTAAAGCATCTCACTGCGATACGCATGCGCGAGCGCATGCAACGCAGGAACGACCCTAAAAACGAGAACTGGCTTTTCCTTTTTTCTGATATGCTTTTCTTCAGAGAAAAGATGGTCAACCAAATGACTGTTGATGGCAACGTTTATTTTTACCACACAACAAGGCATTACAGGTAAGACGAAAGTCTGTGTATGTTTATACACAGTCTGAGCCACAACATGTTTTAACTTGACTTAAATTAAATTGATTCTGATATCTCTTTTGCAACAAATACCAACTCCTTTTCGGTGTGTTTAGTTTCACAGCACAATTCCTGTTTTCATTCTTCTAATCTGCTATGAACAGGAAGGAGCAAGGTGCCATTCACTGAGGTGGTTTGGGGTAAGGTGATTGATAGTATGACCATGTATTCACAGGAATAAAATACTCTTTGACGTATGTGTGTGCGCTTAAAGGATTTTACAAGTAACCTCCAAGTTCCATGACCTTCTAAAAGAACTCGGCCTTGTAACTCTGTATGGTCATGGAAATACTAAGGGCCAGATGTAGGAAGGCTTTTGCGCCTCGCAAACGTCGAAAAACGCCGTTTGCGAGGCGCAAAAGCCCTTACGCGATGCAGAAACACATTTTGCGAGTCGGTACCGACTCGCAAAATGTGTTTCAGACTCGCAAATAGGAAGGGGTGTTCCCTTCCTATTTGCGAGTCGCACCGCGATGTAGAGTTGATTTGTGACCGCGAAAGCGGTCGCAAATCAACTCGCAGTTACCATCCACTTGAAGTGGATGGTAACTCATTCGCAAACGGGAAGGGGTCCCCATGGGACCCCTTCCCCTTTGTGAATGCTCAAAAAAATATTTTTTCAGAGCAGGCAGTGGCCCTATGGACCACTGCCTACTCTGAAAAAAACCGAAACTAAAAAGTTTCGGTATTTTTTCTATTTGCAGCTCGTTTTCCTTTAAGGAAAACGGGCTGCAAAGAGAAAAAAAAAACTGCTTTATTGAAAAGCAGTCACGGACATGGTGGTCTGCTGTCTCCAGCAGGCCACCATCCCCGTGAGTGCCTAGACGCGCTATGGGGTCGCAAACTGCGACCCACCTCATAAATATTTATGAGGTGGGTCTTTGCGACCTCATAGCGAGTCGCAGAAGGTGTCTGAGACACCTTTCTGCATCGCGAATTGCGAGTTGCAATTTGCGAGTCGCTCTGACTCGCAAATTGCAAGTCGCAATTTGTCACGTACCTACATCTGGCCCTAAGTGACTAGCAATACCCTTATAAAGTACACACGGGGTACTTTATCTCATATATAATGCACTAATATGGAACTGCTCATGGGTAATTCATTATGGGATGTCTTTTAGTAGTCTATGATAGTGAACAGCCAGCTTAGACTGATTCTAACTCCTAAACTTTGATCCCATTAGATCCAGTATGATTTTATTACCCTTGAAGCCTTGATACCGAAAACTCGGCGTAATACATTGTGTCTGGACATCCCCTGTAAACATCCCCTGTAAACATTCTCTCAAACATGTATATTAATATGTCGCCATTTATAGAGACTGATAGTATTTATTTTTATTCAATCCTCAAGTTTAATTTTTCAGTTATGTTGTATGTTTTAAATATACATCCCACAAAACCTAAGGCTCCAACTAACCTTCATTAGTGTATTCTACAGTGCCAGCAGAAAACAAACAGTTGACAGATAACTGGTGAAATAACTAAACACATTTTAATAGAGTAGGGCTAAAACTCTAAATATGCACTCTAGGCACAAAAAACAGTCAGTAGTACTTTCACTTGAAAAGATGCCCACAAAACAACATACACAACTCAAGATGGTCCAAAAAATTTGTTTAATTAAGCCGCAATATAATATTAAAAAGCCATCTTATGGCACAGCGGTCTTAGACTCTTTGATGATCCCAGATCAGAGGGAAACTGCACAGTCAAGAAGACAGATTTACAAAATAGCACATTTAAAGTCAGAGTATTCTTAGTCCAAGCACTTCAGAGCATACTTTGGATGTATGGGCCAGGAATGCACAACTCAGGAAAGCCTTAAGTACAGACCTGTTAAGAAAGCATTCCCTAGCAACATGAACTTAAAAAACAGACCTTATAAACACAATGGTGGTGCTATTATGCTCCTTTGATATAATGCAATAATGGAGGTCTTCAATAAATGAAATGGTCCTTTCATGAGAACCAACGCATGCTGCCCAAGGGCAAAGGTTCTGGGTATAAGGTCTACTGGTCCCACGTTGAATGAAGCATGTGGGTATCAATGTCCTCCACCAGAGACGCCAAGGTCACAAGATCTTCATGCATATACATTTCAAGAAGAACATAAGGTTTAAGGAGACACAGAATGATCCAAACAATCCTCTCAGTTTTAGGCTGAACGTCCCATGTCCACACCACGCATCAATGCAAGATCATCAGTCGGCTTTCGCTCTTGTACAGACACGTTTCATCCTGTTCACTCTGTGAAAGTTGTTTTCCACTCACGTTGCTGCTTACATCATATGCGTTATCATTTTGCACCACCACATGAAGGACTCAAGTCAGTTGGGGTAGTGGCTGCCCTCCCACAGATTTGGGCATCCATTATAACCAGTAGAGAATAGATGTCTTCTTGTAAGCAGGGGCTGGACACTGCTGCGGTTTAGGACTCCTTGGCACACCTGAAAACGATGATGTTATTCACGGTTATGCCGGCTACAAACAGTGTGTGCCAGCCAGATGACCGAGTGTAGCTTATTCTTGAAGAGCCAATGACACGTTTCGTTCATTATTCTGAAATGCATCAATTATGTCTACAAGGCAAACTGCATCACTGTTTTGTGTACCTGAGGGATGAATTCCAGCGTATTATAAGCATAAACCACTTGTTAATTTCTAAGATCAGTAATCGATGTATGCATGATAGGTATAATGCACAAAATGTATATTTTACTTAATTATGTTGCTGGGCAACAAAAACGTTTTTGTATTGCTGTGTTGAGTGTTTCACAGCCCTAATGTTATAACATTAATGGTTCTGATTGTAAGAGATTAACAAAAATGTGTCAGGTACAAGTGGTTTGTGTGTTTGTGTATGTCAGCATCTCACTCCTGACTCAGCTGAGCTTTCTGGTGCTGCACAATCACCCAGGCTCACACCCAACAAGAGGAGGTTCACCATCCACCTCCCAAAACGCAGGGATTCAGTTCATGTATCTTGTGGCTCATGGCTCGTTGTGGAGGGCTTTAGAATGGAATCAGAGGCAATTATATTTTGGGATCCGGTTTACCAATAATCTCGAACTAGCCTTTGTGTGATGAATTCTACCTTAAAAAATCGAACCTTGGCTGTCTGAGATCCCTTGTGTAGGATGCATGAACATATATGCAAAAATAAGTTTTAATCTCAAATCTAAGTAAAAATCTATAGGATGGGTGGAGTCTATAGGGCATCAAGGGCTTAGAACATTTATACCTGTGTGTTTTTATGAACATGCTGTAGGGGCTGTGTTAGGACCAACAAATCACTCACATTCATCCTAGAGGACCATCCTAGTATGAGTGCCACTATAACGCTGGAATATGAACCTGATGTGGCCTCAGGCAGAGGCTACCGCTTATCTGAATTATTTATTTAACCGTTTTATATAGCGCATTTCAACTCCCCTCAGAGCGATGAACAAGGCAGACCAATGCAGATTTTTAAGTTAAACAATAACCAGCTCTGAGTCAGGCTGGACATTGACAGGCACTTTGTAATAAACAATAACAAGTGCTGTCACTCTGTTCTCACGGACTGCGCCCTCCGTGCGCATCCTTAATGCAGCAAGGGCTCCATTAAGTGTTTCTGAGCCCAGGCAGCTCCAGCCCTGATCTGGTGTCCGGAGCAAGCCGCCCCCACTGAAGAACAGACGTGCTCGCCTCTTATGAACACGATTCTCCATAATACACTACAATTCATTCAGGTCCCCCACCAGGCCCCTGATTAAGACATGAAGATCCATAGATGGGCAGGTGGGAAATACACAGCTAGGAACACTGAAAAATAGCTAATGCACAAGAACTCAACTTGGAAAATCTATATTTTAAGCATGACTGCGAAGCTAAGTGACCTTTGCAAAGGCAGACACAAATGTCACAAACACTTTCAAAGCCCAATAGTTAAACTCTTAAGTGGTATGGATTTTCACCCAGAGCGCTGAGGCCTTTTTTTTTTATGATCTTCTATGTACTTCGTTAAAACAAAACAAAAACAAATATATATATATATATATATATATACATACACACACACACATATATATATATATATATATTTTAAAGATGCAGGGTCATATAGTACTTTTTTTTTAGATAGTTCAAGGTTTGTGGGTTTTGGAATACTTGTAAAACAATAAGTGCCAGTGTTCGAAGTTCTGCTCAGATGCCCAAGGCCAGTGTAATTAAATGTTGCTGCGTAAAACACCAAGGCTGCATAGTATTGTACCGGCCTCATGCCTTTTTAATACACTACCAGACACTCCCTGCCCCTTTTTCTCACTCATGCAGGTTCCTGCTTTCTTCCTTTCTCCTCCTCTGTCCCCCCCTTTTCTTTGCTTTTCCCTCTCTTGCTCTAGGTAAATAAATGTCTGATGCAGAAAAAGTGCCAATCCCTAAAAATGAGTGCCGGTGGCCCCCACTGGCAACCACCGGCTCAAATTAAGCACTGAATATCATGTTCGAAAAACCAACGCTAAAATAAAAAAACAAAATGTAATTTCCTAATCCATCAAACAGATCAAAAAACGTATTAGTACGATTTTCTGAAACAGCTGTAAGACTATTCTAGTTTGAACACAAGGGCGCACCAGGTAAAACACTCCACCGCTGGGGTCTTTTCACCACAGTCATTGTGGTTGCGAGCTATACTCCCAACCCCCAACACCCCAGAGACAGCTGAGAAGCTTCATGACGACTTGAGGGGAATACTGCCCCCCCAGGAAAACTTGAAAGGTATGGATAAACAATATATTTTGAAGCACGTTTTCCCAAATTCATTTCCAAATATATCAGCTGCAACAAAACACAGATTAGATGTTATATCTTAGATATTGGCTTGAAGAGGAGCTCGTGATATAATCCAACAGGGCAAGGTCTGTGCAGTAACCAGGAGCACCATTCTTCAACGGTAGGAAACACATGTATGTGCACATCTGAAAATTGTATGCTTGGTAGAAACACTAGAGGTAAAGAAGAAACATAACAATGCTGTAAGAAGAACAGTGAATATTCAGTTGTCCAGTTGTTGCTGGTTTATGCTTTAGAGATAAGTGTTTTGGCTTCTGGGGGGACTAGAGCCCTGTGAGGTGGCTTATTTGATGGTGAAAACTCTCAGGAACTGCACACATCATTCGGAGTTTGCTACTAAAATTATAGTGCGGGCAATTTCGAATACTGGCAGGCTCCCAAATGAGTTCCCTTTCTTCAATTTCAAAATAACCAATGCAGTCAGTCGCATTGAGCCCAAAAACAAAATCAAGAGGAGAGGGATGTAAGTTTTCAACAAGTGGTATATTTTCAAGGCCAGCAACCTAAAAATACTAAGTAGAATCTGCAGCACGTCCAACGCAGATGCAGACTGCAGTAAGCACAGAAGAGATTATTATTATTAGGTAATAAAAAGGGGGAAACAAGTTGAGAGTCCAGCATCATCTATGAAGAAACTACAGAGTCACAGGACTATCAATATCTTCTGAAAACCATCTATTCCAGCCAGTGAGAAGCCCCTTCTGCATGAGACCTAGTGATATATTTCAACTCTAAAACAGTGCCCTCCAAATCTACGCCTCTGAAAGAGGTTATGAAGATACCAAATCAGAGTCCTTAAATTTCATAGCAGAACGAGCCAAAAACAAATCTCATCAGGAAATTCTTCTCAGTGTTTGAGCTCGGCATTGCAGAAATTGTAGACATGACCCTTATCAACTGTATGGTACTCAGATCTCTTGAAACAGGAAGATCTGTGATAATCACCAAAGACCTCCAACACGAGCCTAAAGGGTACACCAACTACAAGCCTATCTTAAATCATCACCATCTCACTAGTATGTTAGCAACAGAACTGATTTTAGGAGTATCTGTAACATCGCAACCTATTTGCTGCCTGTCAGTCAGACCTCAGACCAACAATGGAAATTGTGCTTTTCTGAAACTTCCAAACTACATACTATATTAAGCTAAATTAGTGGATCCCCCGCGCCACCAGACAGCCCCCTGCAGGAGGGTGCAGTCACTCACAGCACCTGCCTGCAAGGGGTTCTCTAATCCCTCTTAAAAGTGCAGCAGCTTTTAAAGCAGCTGTTCTGCATTTCTCTTGGATGTGCTGCACTGGGTGCAGCGTGAGTTTGCGGTTGTCCTGAGGGCAGCACACTCAACGTAACAGGACATATTTTTCCTGTTTGCACCCGGCGCACCTGCTTAAAGGTGCACTGTGGCACAAACTGGGAAAGTGCACCCTATCTGTATTAGGGCCCCTGCCCTCTACCCCCATATGCCTTTAGCCATGAACACAATTTTGAATTTAATTCTCCTTTCCACCCAGAGCCACTGTGGAGACTTCCGACTGGCGACTAAGAGGAGATTTTTTCAGATTAAGTCGGAGGCTTGGATTTAGAGTCTATGCAGTTCACGGATTTCTTTATTGAGGGCGCCATTGCTGCGAGGTGCTGAATGACACAGCACTGGTAAACTAGTGCAAATACTCTCCTGAGCATTGTCCCTTTCAAGTAAGGGCCCTTTCCAGCAGTATCACTCTAAGGAGAAAAGGTGAGATGCAAGTTGAATATGATCCTTATAATTTTTCACTTTTTATCAACCAGCCAGGGCCTCTTCCCCATCCTCAGCATCCCTGAAAACTATTATTTCTTTTTTCAAAAAAGGAATAAAAGCTAAAGCAATCAGTAGCATGAATGCAACCAGACGTATCAAGGCAATTTCAACAACATTTTACTCTTTCTAATAAGCTGAATTAAAAAGTAACATTAACGCAGCTTACCTAGTAAATAACTGACTATCATAGGCAAGGTACCCTCCATTTTCATTTGAGATTAGTTATACATTTCGATTTAGGGGGGCATGCAAGGATTCTTCTAATATCAGCTAAACTTGAGATGCCCCTCTTGCCTTCTGCTCTGAGAGAGTCTTACAATCGCTGCCCTCAAATGTGAATTAACTAAGCACTTGAGCTTTCCAATCCACCACCCACAGTAACCAATCAGAAGTCGCTCTTCTCAGATCCTGCACCTGCGAACACTGCATGCCCCTCTTCTTACAAACTAATGCGAACATTCTGGTTCACACCATGAACACTACACTAGGCAGCTACAAGTGCAGTATGCGGTGGTTAACGAAGCGCAGAGCATGCCTTACCCAACAAAAACAGGCCAGGTCATCTATCTGCTGTAATGCCATCTTCACCGGCCTCCCTAAAAAACACAGCTTTACATGACTTAGTGAGAGTAAAATTTGATACACATGTGGTAAACCCAACCTTGAGGACATGTCGACATCACCAGGTGGAGCTTAATATTACGTTAAAAATCCTTTCAATTTTTTGGGCTACGCTCTAACGGATGGAAAGAAGAATTTAAGACATTAGAATTTATGCTCTGAGGGGTGTGCCTCTGATTTTGCTGCCTCGCAGGTACACTGGACTCTGCTTAGGTGGGCTTTAGCGTACAGAAATCAAGAAATGCAGTCCTACTTGTGACCACAAATGCAGGGTTAGAATTAATTTTTTTAACGGAGAGCGCAGGCTTAATGTTTAATATATATGCCTTAATAGCTACAAAGACAATGTACACTAAATCAAATATACCCTCATTATAAAACGATGTAATTGCTAGTAGTGCAAAAAAGCGATTTTACTCGAAGTAGTGCGTGATGTGCATGTGGTTGAAAAGCAAAACACATGCACCAAATCTGAAAGAAAAGCAACCCTCACTTTAGACAATTTGATGTAAGATTTGTAGTCTATTGAAAAATGTGAATAGAAAAATCATCATATGATAAGAACGCCATTTTGCAACAGCATCTGTAATCGCCTTCCTGCTGTGACTTGTGTCGAGCTGCCAGATATTCAAAGACATCCAATAAAGATGAGCACAAAAGATGAATGAATTGTGAACCTACTGTATCTGTGATATTTGCAAGGTATGTGGGATATGCTGTATGCAATTCATGAAAATGTATTGATCTATTATTCAATAAAAATATTTATAAAAATGCAGTTAGGTTTGCTCCATATTAAAGTGAGCCCTTCTTTTTTTATAGTTCTTCTGCTGGCTTCAGTTGATGCCATATCATGGGCCACATTTTGTCACGTGACCATTAGTTCAGATGCTTCTTCACACTGTCATCCTCTTTACCACCAAATTATCTTCGATCTCCTCATGTACTCTAGAACTCTATTAGAAATTATTCTTGAATAACCACCTACTCTAACAATAACAAATTATAAAAAAGAAATTCCACAATGGGAACATAACCAAATACAAATTCAAAAACTATGTATAAAATGTGTAAATAAAGATAGTTTTACCTCATATAGCAGCTTGACATGCAAGCTTCATGGGGAGGGGATACTGGGGAAGGAGTATGTAACAATATGATGAACTGGGCAAAGGGCCAAGGTGCGCGCTCGCAGGCCCTGGAGACAGGTGCTGGCCGTATCGGACCACTAAGGGGCAGTGGCCAACGGTGGCCTTGTTTTTTTAATCTTTTGCGGTTACCCAAGATCAGCAGCCATTGGTTACTTTAGGATCGGCAGGGTTGCCTGCCGAAGCATCAGTGCCACAAGTGAAATAATGGGCAAGGCTACCTGATTGCCCTTTCGCTGCCCCCTGCCCTTTTCACACCAGATTTCTTCTTTTCCCACCCTCCCATCCTTGTATTGAGACCACTGAGTGAGGTGCCTTTGTTGATTATCAGTTCTGGCAGAGCAGGAGTAGTGTTTGGCCGTAAAACAGGTAGGCAAACTTGGCATCAAGAATAATAAGTGCAGGTGAATGCAGTATGGAATCAGTTTTTAAGCCTTTAGCTGAAGCCAGGGCAGGGGTACTACAAGTCTTTATTGGAGGGCTGAAGACGACCGCTACAGCAATTGTCCATAGCCGTCCAGGGTACCCCATTACATGGGGCCTTGGGGATACTGGGGGATGGTGGGCTGTGTCAGGGGACCAATGTATGGCCTGGTAACCAAGGACCATCTCCCAATGGGGAGATCCCTCTATTGAGTTGGCTCTGGAATGGTTGTTTGAGGGACTAGCTGTCATGCTCGCCCAAGCTCCCTCTGATTTGAGGGAGTAGGTGAGTTCTCCTTGTAAAGGACAACTTATTGAGGGACCAGCAGGATTTAATCCTTGGTCCAAGTCAATTGAATCAGTCGATGCCACGAGGAGCCTGAGGGGTGGTCAACCATGACTCCTTTTGTGTATTTGCTAGAACTTATCATGTATTAGTTATGGAGTATTTGCTAGGAATTTATTGTATAATCATGACGCTATTCTGTACATATTGTAACCTAATATGAGAAAAAGAATTGTCGTGTTTATGAGATATAATAAATATGGCCGGAGAATGTTTTATTCTCTAACGCATTATGACATCTTGCATTGTGTCCTTTTGCAGAATCATTTATACATTTATGGGTGTATAATGTCTGAGTTGTTTGAGATATGACCAGTCTCCCTGTGGTCCCCCACTTGTGATTGGTAGTCGGCATCATAGGAAGATTCCCGCATACGGATGGGGAGACTCTCAGTGGAATACATGTGACTTTCTATTTCTCTGTCAGATTCTACTGCCTACAAACACATCTGTCACTAGTGCATATTGCTACTAGTGTTCTAAACCAGCAATTTTCCACAAGTAGTATGAAACAAAGTTAAATACATCAAAGTAAGAAAGACAGTACCAATAATTGATGCACTAGACAATGGGTGTTTCAAATGCCCTTCTTGGGAACAAAGATTGAGCTGTATTTGTGCATCCAGGACTGATGCACTTCCATTTGTAAAAATATTTTGGGGTGGATGTAATTTAGCATCTTCGACGGTACAGGAGTATTTTCTGACAGCTACAACTGTTATTTAGGAACACTGTCTGCTAGTGCAAGGCACATCTGATCAGTTTCTTCTCAAAAGGGGGTTCTTATTTATGAAGAGGGGGTTCCAATTGTGTATATCATAGATCAGGTGCCAAAGTGTTGCATATGGGTTTTGAAAAGGTGGACATTATGTTGTAATGAAAGCACTGTTCTCCCCTTCAAAATGCTTCAAGTCAAGTTTACTTGGGAGTCAATCACTACCGTTAAGGGAACAGACTCCGCCTTTCAGATTATTGGAAAGTTTCAAAGTATGTACTCCACAAAAGCATTCATGTACAAACCCTTCACCAGCTCAAACCCCAACACCCTCCTTAGGAACAGTCAAACAACACCTCTGCCTACAAAAGCCCCCTGGTGTGCATCCAACCAGCAAGCTGCTCAAACCTCTTCTGTGAAACATTATCTCCTAAACCAACCCCCTCTCTTAAGCCCCTGACTTTCTTTCTCTCATCACTGACACTGCCACTTGTAAAAACTGGCATCAGATAGCTGTACATACTGCTGCACTTCACTGTCCGTAAACATCGAAGTCTGTGTTATGTATACTCATGTTATCTCTCAATATTCCTATATCAACCACCAACAGTGTTACCTAAATAGCTGTATCCAAACTTTGGTAACACTTGATAATAACTATTTACAGCATTTGTGTTATAAATGCTACTTACCAATAAACAGTGCAAAACACCAAAACACATAAGAATACTCTTAAAAGATGAGTAGTCAGACTGGTTATAACACATGGCTGCAAATCACTCCTGCTCTCTCCAAACTATCGCTGATGTGTGGATTTCAGAAATATGATGTTTCTCTACGGTCAAGATTCTTACAGGTGGTGACTGAGCCACTCTTTTAGATCTTGAATGAATATCATACACGCCCCTTTGGTCTCCTCAGTCTGCTGAGGATAGTCCTGTAGTGTGACTGCGCTGCCTCAGGGTGAGGAAGGGCAGTAAACAGTTTACAGTGCTAGTGGACACAGTGTACAACTCAATGCTCCTGCCTTCTCAAGAACCTGCCAATCACCAAAGATGTGCAAGAAGCCAAGCCCAAGGTCTTCCCTGTAGAGCTGGTAGACATACCATTTTACTAGCTAGAAATGGCTTTACTTCTGTCTCAACATAAAGGATAATGGCAAAAACTCTATTAACAAGAAGCCGAGAAAACAACAGAAAGCCTAACAGTTGACTAAAAAATGTCAACAGGCACTACAAGGTACTAAAAACTACAATCAAATGTGACTAAACTCAGTAATGGTATTCTCAACAGTAGTTCACTACATTGTCAAAGCCCATAACCGCAAAGGGATCCAGAAGAAACAACTGTCCCCAACTCAGTACCTTCTAATTGAGCCTTGGATGTGTTAAATCCCTGATGTCACCACAATAAGATGCACAGACACTACACATGCCCATCTAACTTCAATGCTGCAGACATACATTTCGTTTCTTGACATCTTTCAATACCGAAATTAATGGTGTATAACTGTGTAATATCTATCTATCTATCTATCTATCTATCTATCTATCTATCTATCTATCTATCTATCTATCTATCTATCTATCTATCTAGCTAGCTAGCTGGGAAGACAAAGTCCCATTTGACAATGTTTACAGCATCCAGCACCCGATCGCCAAACACAGTTCACTGGCAAAAACAAGGGGCATAATGTGGGCTCCTGCAGCCCCTGCAGTGCAGGAGAGCCAAAGCCCTTCAGGGCGTCCCTTTCAGTACAAAAACTATGAACATCTGTGAGATTAGTAAGACGGAGGGGAATCCCCCTACACATTCTGTGGGGGGGGGGGGATATTATTTTGTGGTATCCCAATGACAAAAACACATGGTTCTACAAATTCTCACTAGAACCCACCGACGTTTTCAACATAGATGATTGAAGTCAAATAATAGAATTTCGTAACTGGCACCAGGCATCATTGTTTCTGTGAATGTATTGGGATGCCCACAGACATCTTTCGAAGATGTTCAACTTTCACACCTGTATTTCACAATGTTTGTTCTGCAGTGGAGAGATGCAATCGACAAGTTATTTGTCTACATGTAAATACTAGGTAGGGTCAACAAAGAATGTTTACTTTTCAGAAGAGCACAGACTTACACTGTGCCCTATTGGAAGATCTTGACTCTGCTGAAATATACTTGCTTCTTGAAAAGTATGGAAACTATTTCAAGATACAAAAATATGATTAATGAACCAGATAAGGTAAAGAAACCCACTCTGTGGAACATCACAACTGCGTGGAAGAGTACAGAGGTGGCTGTCTCTGAAGATGTAGTTTTTTTTTTTTTTTTAAAGGAATGTTAGGAGAGGGGTGAAGGACATGCAATATCAACAAATGAACTTGGCCCTCTACTCAGAACCCCTAACTTGCCCAAAATGTTCCTGGTGTAATGTATGCAAATATCACACTAATTTACACGGTCTAGTTTAGTGTTCAGGGAATTGTGCATATAACGAGGTCACATTTATGAGAAAGAATCGATTAAGAATGGAAAATCCCCAAATTTTAAAAGATGGAGTCAGAAAAGTATGGAAATTAGAAGTGGTTCACTCTAACTGAATGTCATATTTACGCATTGTTCTAACTGAATGAGTGTACTGCCTCGATGTGAATGGAAATTAAAGTGAATTAAAAAACACATTTGAAAGTTACACTCTTGCACTCAAGTATACTTGCTAGATTTGTTTATTAAAAAAAAAAAAAACTTTATAAATAGGATCCACTGTTATTCAAATCAAGGTGTCTGGAGGAAAAAGGCATCTGAAAGCGTTGCTTATAACTGCTATAAAAGGGTTTTGTGGTTGTCTATGCTATTGTATGGATGTGAGTAAAAGGTGCAGTTTTCGGCTGTGCATGGGCTGTGCGCTGGAGGAAGAATGCCAAGCCATTACTGGGACCTGGCTGCGCACAGAAGAATTGAGCTCTGTTGTGCAAAAACCAGTGACCTGGCTAATTTAAAACCTGATCAGGTGCCCGTAATAGTGGAGCCAAATGTAATTATTTCTTTACCTATTATTTCTCAGCTGCAGAAGTGGAGGGCGAGAGGGAGCCTCATGCACGCGCAAGGTATTGGAAAATTCCTTCTGCAAAGGACGTTCCAAGCCGCAATCGCCCTCAGAAGATCCGTCAACCTGTCAGGCGGTTCGATTCTATGGATTAAAGGCTGATCACATACAACGAGCCGGGAGGGAAGAGGGGAGGGACAAGAATTAAAAGGCCCGGGTAATCCCACATCCTGCGGGACGTATCCAGATAATTCACGTATGTTGTTTACTAATTAACAATAATTAGGATTTGTGAACTGTAAACCAATTATAGTAGCCAGATTTTAACACACAAATAGAAAAACTCTTGAAAGCAGCAAAAAAATGTAAACGGTAAGCAAACCAAAACACGTAACGGTTGGGAATGGCCTTTTTGCGGGGTTATCCCCAAACATTTTGCCTCCTTCCTCCTATTCCTTCAGATCTGTTTTTGCTGGTTTATCGTCTCTGCGCACTTTACCACTGCAGATCAGTGCTGAAGTGCAAGTGCCCCGTGTGTAAATTGTACTGGTGATTAGTTTCTCCATGACTGGCATATTTGATGTACTGGCACCTCTAGTGCACTGTACCTAGTAAAGGTGCCCGGGGCCTGTAAATCAAAAGCTACTAGTGGGCCTGCAGCACTGATTGTGCCACCCACATGAGTAGCCCTGTAAACATGTCTCAGACCTGCCACTGCAGTGTGTTTTAAACTGCAAATTCAACCTGGCAAGTGTACCCTTTCCCTTTTACTACACATAAGTCACCCCTAAAATAGGTCCTGGGTAGCCCCATGGGCAGAGTACAGTGTATTTAGAAGGTAGGACATGTACTGGTGTGTTTTACATATCCTGGTAGTGAAATACTGCGCAATTAATTTTTAACTATTGCAAGGCCTATCTCTCCCATAGGTTAACATGGGGGCTGCCTTTAAATATCTTTTAATGCAGGTTCACATTGGGAGCAGATGGAGATGTGAAGTTTGGGGTCTCTGAACTCACAATTTAAAAATACATCTTTTGGTAGAGTCGGTTTTTAGAATGTCTGTTTGAAAATGCCACTTTTAGAAAGTGGGCACTTTCTTCCTTAACCATTCTGTGTTCTGCCTGCCTGTGGAATCCACGTCTGGGTCAGACTGACAGTTGGGATGTTTGTGCATTTCCTCTAGACAGTGGCACAAAAGAAGCTGAGGTGTGTCCTGCTTATCCTGATAAGTCTTCCTGGGCTAGAGTGGGGAGGGAGGAGCTGACACCTGCGTCTGAAAGGCTGTGCCTGTCCTCACACCATGCAATCTCTGACCCCCTGTAGTGCGTCTGGAGCCAGGCCTGAGCAAGGAAGGATCTTCTGAATAACAGAGACTTTCCTTTTAAGTTTGCCTACTTCAAAAGGCAGAAATGAGTATAGTAGTGGACCCAAAACCCCAGAATTTTAGAACACTTGTGGATCAAGAGAAACCTCTGCCAAGGAGAAGGACTGAAGAGCTGGAGGAGGAGTACTGCTCCTTTGCTGTGTGTGCTTTGCTGGGTTGGGCTGCAGTTGCAGCTTCTACTTTAAAAAGGGCAAAGACTGGACTTGTGAAGTTTCTCCAAGGGCTTGGAGAAGAGCTTGCCTCCTGTTGGAAGTCTCAGGGATATCAAAGACTTCAGCTTAATTTACCTACAGCACTGAGAACGGTGTTTGGTGCTGCAACAGAAGAAAAACCACTGCAATGCCATCAACAACACCGCTGACTGCAGTGTGACCTGACGAGGTCGCCTGGAGCCGTGCCCCACATCGCACTGCAACTCTGGTCTCACCGACGCTGCCACCTGACACCGTCAACGAGCTGCTGCTTGCACTGTGACCTGAGGGCCCTGCACTCAGCATCGCCTTGTTCACACAGTAGCCTTAGCATCCCTGACGACGACGTTCCACGCTGACACAGATGCCTGTCTGCAATTAAACCCGTGGGCACCGCACGGAGCCTGCCCCACATCATAACTCCGCCTTGAGCCTACCAAAGACAGTACTTCAGCAATGACGCCGCTGCCTGCACCGTGACCTGGATACACCGCACATTGCACCGCCCCACTTCACACCGCAGTCCTGGTCTCACCAACGCTGCAAAACGCCGTCACCGAGCCACTGCCTGCACGTGACCTGTGGGCACCACACATCACACCGTCCCACTTCGCACCGCAGCCCCAACGCTATCAACGCCAGCGCTCCTGACTTCGTCATCAGCCCGGAGTTCGATCTGCAATGCGTGTGACATCAAGGGCCCGACGACCACCGCACTGACCTCCAGAACTGACGCCAGCGACGCCACACTCTGGATCTCATCGCCAGGATCACGACAACGCCCTGCATTTCCAAGGTACTGTTTGTGGGTCTTCCCGACACCGTAGCTGGCCCGCAATGCCGAGGCCGGCCTGAACTATTCGATTTGTTGTTCACGACACCATGATAGCCCCAGACGGAGCTATTGACTTCAAGGAACTGTATTATTAAGTTATTCCTTGCAAAATTCATATCCTTATTATTGTATTTTGGATTTTTCTCATTTTGGTCTTGCTTTACATAGATAAATATTGGCTATTTTTCTAAAACTGGTGTGCTGTCCTTTTGTAGTGTTTTCACTGTATTACTGTGTGTTAGGTGCAAATGCTTTATACATTGCTTTGGAGATAAGCCTGACTGCTCATGCCAAGCTACCAAAGGGGTGAGCAGGGGTTATCTGAGTGGGTATCTCCCCTATCCTGACTAGAGTGAGGGTCCCTACTTGGACAGTGTGCAAACCGACTGCCAACTAGAGATCACATTTCTAACAGTAACTATTCCACCTTTTCAACTGGCTTCCCACCTAAAACACTAGCTACCACAACCCGAGGAGCTAAAGGATGTAGGTGACCTCGAGAAGTGTGAAAGACACTTTGAAAGTGGCTTTGTGCTGGGATATCACTGGATGAGAAGCTATCTGCTGGAAGCCACCACAGTACCAGAAAAAAAAACACTAAACACTGCAGCATTGCAGGAGAGCCAGCGCTCAGTGCATAACCCTCAACGGGGCACATTCAAATGGAAATGGATTTTAAGCGCTGCTCGGGTGCTGTGGAAAGAAACTGTAACATACTAGCAGCTATAGTGGAATCTCCGACTCTCTTTAAATGCGCCTCGGCTATATATTTAATCAGTGCTGAATGTTCACACTCAGCAACTTCCTGGAAGCTACTTACTGCAGGTTTCAAACCAGGTGTATTTTAAAAATACCCGTGAGCCAGGAATCCTCACCGCCTACCCTGCCCCCCCAGAGAAGATGCCCGGGTCAACAGAAGCACATAGGCTCAGAAGTGTGATGACAGACGCAGCCCAAAGCATGACAACTTTCCTTTGATTAGAAAAGGGAAGACAGTGCCCCAGTGGGATGAGAGCTGAGGAAAAGGCTTTCTGAGCAATTGTGTTTTTCATAACTCCGACTTACCCTTTGGGGAGCTGTTCTTACTGTATTAAAGCATTCTTCCTATACTGACACAAAGTATTATCAAGCATTTGCAAAGCTAATAGGTCTCATCCACGATACCAGGGCAAAGAGCTACCAGCATTGCCAATGCTGATTTTTTCCCCAGATGGCAACCATATAGCCACTCGTATGCATCACTGCCACATCTTGAAATAATGTTTCTTTTGTACTTTTGTATTAAGGGAGCAAGGCTGGGATTGGAGGGAGAAGTGGGGAGATAAAATAGTCCCTATGGCACAGCATTACAAGATTTTCCATATGCATTGGAAGGATACAACTCATCCAATCAATGGATGGTGAGACTGAAATGTTTCTTCAGTGGGACAAATATTAGGCGAGGGAGTAAACCCACTTCATGAGGAGCAGAAAACTAAGACCGACTCGAAAGTCATCACGTCACAGACAAGGTAAGCATACAAAGTGTACTCCAAGAGCACTCCAATTGGATATAACAGGTTTGTTGCGAAGTTAAACATTCTGTGGGTGAGACCTAAAACAGGCAATGGCAAAGAGGGAGATACTGGAGTGACACGAGTTTGGCTATTCTAATGCTTGCTTGTAAAGCATTGTCAAAAAAATGTGTAAGAACACTTTTTGAAATACTGGAAGAAAAGCAAACAGACCTTAAGGTATCTTGAACAATATGCTCAATCTTTTTAAATCGCACGGTTTCTTTTTCAAATACATTTCACACAGGTAATAAGGAACAGAATTCAAAAAGCCTGAAGCGTGTGAGTTAGTTGAGTGTACCTAAAAGAAAATGAGAGCTGTCTGATTCCTTAAATAAGACGTGGCAGAATTTAAAGGTAAATTCTTGCAAAGGCCTAATTTACTCTCCACGGACTCGGATCTAAAACAAATGCTCCAGCCACTGGGTGTTCTTCAGCAGTCCAAGGAACAGCTGTATGGATCTCCAGGAGAAGAACCATCTCATTTCAGTCATATCCCGTATACATTTTGCCTCAATTATCAGCTGAGTGATTGCAGCAGCCCACCACTCCCCCAACGCCATACACGCTGCCTGTGATTTTCAAGGCAGGGTGTTCCTACAATGTGAAATGCAGGAGAGAAAGCCCAACAACCTTATAAGTAACCCCCAGCAAAAAAAATATATAATTTGTTGTGGTTTCACAGATGAGTTTGGAAGGGTGGGGAGCAACAACAAGAGCTTTGTGAGTGAGATGTGATAGGGAAGCAGCACGTAGGGAAGAAGGCAAGAACAAGGGCTGGAGGGTCCACTTCAGCTGGGAGGCCCCCACCCCAGAGGCTTCAGGGTGGTCTGTGTTACGCCCTGGCACTCCCAGGAAGTACTCAAAGAACAAGCACTGGCAAAGGCAGTAGGTCTCACCTATCTAATGCGGGTGCAGGGCTGTGGGATATGACACTATTTGTCTGTAAAGTATTGCTTACAAAAAGTCATAAAATTCAAAATGCTTGCGGAAAATCAAACACATCTCTCACGGTATTTCAAAACTGGAGCTTGGATTTAATGTTTTCAATCTTTATAAATGCATGTTTTTTTCCAAACATGTTTCACTCTGGAAACTGATCAAAATGTAAAAAGAGTGAGGTAGCAGAATGTAAAGTGAAACACTTGACAAAGCCTAATTTACTTTCCACGAGATTCGGCCAAAGTCTTCTTTATTAGCACAGGGAGCAGATTTACGAGGCTCAAGGAGAAGTGCAGTGTGAGGTCCACCTTCTGCCTCAAACGCCAGCCGAGGGGGTGCAGCAGAGCGCCCTTCCCACAGACTCATTTAGGCCTTTGTGTGCCAAAGTACATGCTTTCTTGCAACTTGTGCAATGCAGGATATAACCAAAAACAACCCTTAACATGTTGCTCTTCAGACATGACCCTGCACAAATATCCCCGTTTCTATGTCTTTACAGACAGGTTGGGAGGGACGGGGAGCAACACAGTCCGTATGGGATGGGGGATATTTGACAGGTGGAAGAAAGAGGGAGAAAGCTAGAAAACACATGCACTCTCATGGACTGTAGAATGAAAAAAATAAAAAAATAGTTACATAAAAGTTAGCATTCAAAGGATAAAGAATAGCGTAGAGGCCATAATCCAAGGTAGGAACCAATACAAGAAGAGGAAGGCAAGTGATTAAATAACAAGCAAGAAATGAGTGTGACAACAGTGCTAAGCAATGGCTGACCCACAGCGCACTCTTAAGTAGTTATAATGTGCACAACAGATCTTCAACAACAGATAGCACAAGGCTGTCCATATGCAAGACTTAGGGTCCAGAGAGGTTTGCACCTTTTCAATAAATAAAGCCCCAAGCATTTCATGGACACAGCACTGGCTATTTTATTTAATTACAGACAGAGGATCATGTATTCCTACACTGTAAAGCGTTGCATTAGAACCCGAGACAAGCATTACTGATTTTTTGCATTAGTCTCACTGTATGGGCTATTCTTTATGAATATTTTAACTAATATATACTGTAGATTGAAAGTTTTGTTTATTCGTTTTTTGGGGAAAAGTGTGAGCTGAAATAAGAAACTTATAAACGTAATCTGTGCTTCAAAAAATCCACACTGTTTTTTTAACTGAATACACAATACATTGGATTTCATTTCAGTAAGTTCGATGCCATTTTACTTCCTGATGAAAATCCACACCTTTGCATTCTTTTCCCCATGAAATTCCTCCATGGTTCAACTGAATATATTCAAATATTATCCTTGCTACAAAATGTCAGGCCCAGCACCATGTATGGGTTCCCGGTATACGCTCACAATAAACAGGTTAACATACTAGATTGCTTGCAGATTTAGTTATTCTTAAAGCACATTCCATGCATGCTGCTTTGACATTTGCATAATTCAGGGTAAAATATTCATAATGATTAGAACTGAACCATATGGTGCTTACTCAAACAGCAGGATATTATAAAACTGAACTGCTTTTTAAAAAAAGGATCCGTCTCGAGTTGTGCCATGTCAGGTGCACACAGTACTAACAGTTCAGCTTGTTATGTATTTGCTTTATGGTCTTTTCTTTGATTAATAATATTAAATGAAAACAAATTTACAAAAACACAGATAAAACATGAATACATCTAACAAAGAACAACTTATAAACTACCACTAATTTGCAATCACAAAATGGAAGCCATTACTTAAACAATAAATGCATATTAACTATTACATCAGCACAGCAACTTCATTAGGACATCTACACTATCACTAAGCTTAAACCTACTCCTAACATTATTCCTAGATTTGTCGCTGATCCTATCTCTAACCCTAATTTATATGAATCCCAATACTATGGTTTACCCTAATTCTAGCCTTGATGCTAAACCTAGTGCAAAGACTAAGCCCAGAACTACCATTAAGCCTATTGCTAAAAAAAAAATACTCTATGAGCTTCACTCTACCTTAACCAAGCCTTTTGTAATTCCTAGTCCTACACTCAATCTTAAACCCTACCGAACTTTAAGCCTGCTTAGCTTTATCTTGACCTTATTGCTAACCTAAAATCTGATCCTAACTACACATTTAATCATAGTCCTATTCCTAAAAGTAACACAATCAATTACCCTGATTTTTAACGTAACCCCCAATGATTGCGAACCTGCCAGGTCTGCTCTTCCACTTACCTTGGCCACAAGACGTGGCTAGAAAAGGAAGCCCTTTGCCTCTGAGGCCTGCAGCCCTACAACTTAAAAAGAAAGTGTTCTGTGGAGCGGGGCTGTTCCACCTCACTATCAGTACATCTTAGTGGTAGAAGCAGGGACTAGAGCATAAGGTTCCTCCAGCTCCTCATGCATCCTTTATGATATGAGGCCTAATGCCCGAAGACCAGTCATGTCGAAGTTGCTATCACTGCAAAGTCAGATCTGCCAATCCACCTGTCTCTATTTGTCCCCACTCCTAGAAGCCACAATGCCAGATTGGAACAGGACGCATTTCGCGCCTCATGCTCTGAGTTTCGGAAACACAAGTCAGCAGAGAAGCAACTAAACACAGACTGACTTATAAACTGACTGCAATTCTATAGTGATAGTCTCTTGGAACTGATAGTTCCCAAACAAACTGTACTTCAGCTTTTGCTGAAGACACTAAGAGAGGAGGTCTGTGTTAGATCAGTAGGAAGACTGTTCCAGAAACTAGCGCTTTGACACAAAATGGGCAGGTCCCTAGTGAAGCAAAACTGGGCCCTCCAGCAATGTATGTCTGATGCTGTGAAGATCTCTGATGAATACTTACTAACTGAGTTTAGCAGAGACACATACTGAGGCAAAGTCTTTTGACGGCCAGGCAGCCTATATTGAAATGAATGTGTGCTTTCATCAGACACCAACAGAGTGATTTCAAGTATCAAGATTTCTGGTAACAAATCAAAAGCATATGTTTTTGACTATGAATTCCTGCTTCAGAGCTTGACTGAAGACCAAGGGAAGGTTGAAGGGCAAGGAAGATGTTCTGCCTCTGCAACAAAAAGGTAATAATTTCGGTTTTGTAAGCACTGAGTGGAATGACAGTTTAGGACCCACCCAGAATTGTTTGCGAAGATTCTAGAGCTACAAAGGGAGTCAGAGTTTTGCTTCATCTACAGCTGGATATAGTCGACATAGGTTTGTGCATATTCTGGAGTCAGGGAAGAGCTAAAAGAGTCCACGCAGATATATGTCAAACAGTACTGGTGACAGGGTGATCTCTGAGGCACCCTACAGACCAGATTGGTCAGTTTGGAGAAAATGTGCCAAATGTAACTTTCTGAGTCTGATCCTGCAGGAAGAACTTAAACCAGCAGAAGGTGCAGGGTTGCAGATAGACCATGAAATGTAATAACATGCTAAGATTCAGCATGTCAGAGGCTGCATTCTCTCTCCCAAGAAAGCGGTTTCTGTTCCATGACTTGTTCTAATTTCCTGAATGGACTGACAATAAGAGATAAGTTTCAAGGTCATTTTGAAGTTGTTGGTCTGCCAATGTTTCTGATATTTATTTAAGGAATTCGCTGGAAGAGAGAGGGTGAAGACCACCCATGGACCACTGAAACTAAAAACTCCTGACCACTTTTCTCCTAAATCTGTCTTCTGTGACCCATTACTATGTCATGTACTGCTTCCTTCTCATCAAGGTAGGATGTCATTCCTCCCCTGTCTCAAGCAAACAGCTGACTCACTTTTGTGAATGTGTTTATCGTTTTATATTTATATCCATACTACTATTGTGTTGCCTAATTATCTTCAAGAATAATGTTAATGGTTTCCAAAGGGTTCTAAAGAATACTGTAGATGGTTTCAAATAGTTCACTGTATGGAAATATTTTACATGCCAATATACAAAAATATAATTTATGTTAAATGAAGAGACTATACATACTAATACACCCTTGCATATGAGTAATGTTACTAAAGCCAGGTAAATCGCCGACACAGTGTGATTCTTATAGGCCACACTCCCTCACCTGTACAGATGCCAAAGATTCCAGCAAGTACACTGGCTAATTAGTTATTGTTGTTGGTGCCAGATTTGATTTAAAAGGCTACTTACGTGGGTGCTGCAGGCCCCCTAGTAGCATTTAATTTGCAGGCCCTGGGTACATGTAGTACCACTTTCCTAATGAAACTAAGGTAAATTAAATGTGCCAATTAGGTGTAAGCCATTTTCACCATGTTTAAAGGAGAGAGCACAAGCACTTTAGAATTGGTTAGCAGTGGTAAAGTGCACAGAGTCCTAAAAGCCAAAAGCAAAACAGGTTCAGAAAACAAGGTGAAGGCAAAAAGTCTGCGGATGACCCTGCAGAACGGACCAAGTCTAACACGACCCCCCCTCCAGCCAAAAACTAGGGTAGACTTATTACCTTGATGGGCGTCCCTGCTTAGGTGATAGAACATGGACGAAGACCCTGTTATACAGGGGCACCTATCAGTACTATGCCTTTCTGAACTAAGTTGGATCCCTCTGTCTACACTCTCCTAAGCCACTGGACTGACCAATGGGGAACACTTCTCTCACTTGTGGACCTCATCCGTGCTGCACCTAACCTTACCTTGCTTACAGATGCAGCCCGGTAAGTAGATAGTACTACTGTGGCCCACAAAGTCATGTGGCCCATTCCACTACTGACCCCATCCCAAAGAACACTCTGCCCATATGAACATTAATCAACAGGGGCCACTGACCGATGTCAGTGTCAAGAGCCAGCCAGTCATTCAACCCCCAGAAAACTGTAGTCAGGGCTCAATGGTTGCCTCTCCCAGCTCTCCTGGCACCGGGGGCAACTCATTCCCCAGAAACTCCTCACATACACAAAGTTTTACAAAACACTTGTCTACCATACCTCAACAACCGCATACACTTTCACCAGCCTGAAAGACGTCTACGATCAGTCTCACACTCACTCGCGCATATACCCCACACAAGAGCAAAACAGGAGGTTGTTAGTTCTCATAAATCACATCAAAACATGGAACAGCCTCTCATAGCACATCAGTGCCTCCTCCTCACATCTCGAGTCCTGCAAGAATCAGAAGACCTGGCTCTTCAAGAGGACACACACCTATGCACCTGCATACCTTCACAGGTTGTTAGTGAGCTACACAAAGAGACATAACATAACCAAGATTTTGTTGTTCATTCAGGCTACAGACTCCAGCATATTTAAAATGCACACAGGAAGGGAGGAGGACTCTACATTATCCTCAAGTCCTCCTGGTCCTTGACACAGGCAAGCAAACAAACTCCATGGTGCCTCTCCCATGCTACTTCCCACTCTCATATTATCTCATCCACAGGCCTCCTGGACAGAACAAAGACCTCATAGACAAATTCTCGAAACTCCTTACAACCTCATTCATCCAGCATGCTCAAACCACCATTGTTCAACCTCTTAGACAATTCTAGCATGAAAAAAGGAAGAGACGCCCTCTTCAATCTAATTGACAACTCAAACATGGTACAAACTGTCATCCAACTGACAGTTTTTAATGGCCAAATTATCACCAACCATCCAATGCACACCTCCCATTACCCAATCCGATATTGATTATCTCCCAACCTCCATCACCATGTTCAACAACAAACCTTCATATGCCACAAAGATTTTCCATTAACAAACTAAAGTGCAAGGCAATCTTTGCAGGTGCTTACAGCTCCAAAGACTTTGCAAACAACAAATACTCCATCCTAAGAGCGGGGAAATGTAAGGAAAAACAGAACCATCTATGACTTCACACCACTGAAGTCCCTCCACACAACATGCAGACAACTCATCACATCACCCCAAGCTAAGTACCTTACCAACACCAATAATGAATCTGCCAACGGAAGAAGAACACTATTCAAGACAATAAAGCACTGCAACATCTGCAAATCCTATGAAAATGATGTCTTACTCTGGCCCTTCATTAAACCCCTCTCTAGAGGACTCTTGCACCCTTTTCTCACTACTGTCAATACATCCCTCACCCACACCATGTCCCCAGAAGCCCTTAAGAAACCCAGATACTCCACTCTTTAAGATACTCCCACTCCTGAAGATACACACACTGGCCCCCAGTGATCTCACTATCTACCAGGCCTTCAGTCACCTACCGTTCATTGGCAAGATCACTGAAAAAGCAGTCTATGAAAAAGCTCCAAGATCACATCAACACCAATAATCTCCTGCATAAATACTAATCTGGCTTCAGATCACCCTGTAGCATGAAAGCTGCACCATTACAAATCACAGGCAATGCCCCCCTGACAACAGACAAAGGTGATCTTTGCCTTTTGACATTGCTGTCCCTCTCAGCTGCCTTAGAGACTACTGATCATCCCACCATCATTCATACCATAACGTTTTGACTGGGAGTTATTGGTAATGAGAATCACTAGCTCCACCTTTACATGGAGCTCCTCCTTGGGACTGTACTCACTGATTACAGCAACAAAATTCACCAATAGTCCGAAAAAACATAACTCTAATTGACAGCCTCCTCGGCTAAAGATATGCAATGCCTCAAACACTGCTTACACATCATCTAAACCTGAATGTCTAGCACCTACCTGAAACTCAATCCCACTTGGGCATAATTCCTACCAAGAACAATTTGCTGAAACTAGTCCTAAACTGGTTCAAATACATGAACCTGGACCAGTTCCAACACCAGCTTTCAAAGAATGCAATGCCACTCAATCACTCTAGACACCATCATCACTCACAAGAAACATATATCCAAGAAAACCAATTCAGCCTTTCACCTGTTCTCTCTACTGAAGAACGATTGCTCCTGCAAAATGACTTCAGATCTATGATGCAAGCCATCAAACACTTGTATGTGGGTTGCTGTAATGCCCTGTTCCAAAGCCTCATAGGTTGCACAATTGCTCCCCTTAAAGACATCCTGCAAGTAGCAACAAGCACCATCATGGGCTAGAAGTACATCTGGTAGTGGTAGACATGCATACTATAGTTTGTTTCAAGCATAGAGCCGGAAATGTAATGGTTTGCACAATATGTTTCGCCTGTTCTTGCTTAGACAAGAGGTTATCTAGCCATATGCCTAGTTTTTTAAGTCTGGCTGCACAGAGCAGCGGTTACTAGACCTGATCTGATCAACCTAAAACAGAGCTTTCATGACTACCACAGTTAGGGACTTTGATCCTTCCCGCATGTTGATGTTGTTTGAAAAGCTGAGACAAACCCGGTAACCCTAGGACCCGGGTGTGTACATATAGCAAAAGATTTCAAGACCCCAAGGGAAAAGTATAGCCCTTAACTTCAACGGCAAGAATTTATTACCTTTATCAAGAAAGTTGATCTAATGCATGTTCCCTTTATTCAAACAACATTTCTCCAATAATACATTCAGTAGTCAGTCTATTCAGGGGCTCCTACAGTAACGGCGCAGTGAACGTGAATGAGTTGTGTCAACTCATTGTGGGTTAATGTATGATGAGATAGTTGACTTCAGGACACCTGGATTGAAGGGGTCCTCTTTGAAGATTGCTTTAATTTCTAACCACAATTTTGTACATATTGTATATATCACCTGGCACTAATCTGTCACGTTATTCACGTTCACGGCACCGTTATTGTAGGAGCACCTGAATAGACTGACTGATTAACGTATCACATGATGATGGACAGTAATACATGACTTGATTAGGCAGAAGGTGTGTACCTCTACAGAAAAAGTGCGTACCTTCCAGAAGCTGTAATCATTTATGTATCACGTTGTAATAGCCAGAGCTCTATATGAACTCTAAGTGTTTTGTTACAACAGAGTTTAGCCTCTAGGTCAAACACATGCCACTGCAATGCTATAGGTGTACTAGATAATTAGATAATTATGGTTTGTGTTCTTCTCTGGCAGGAACATAGATGGAGGAGGGCAGTAAGGAGGAATGTGTTGCTGTATTGTAGTGCTGGCCTTCTCCTGCCTTCTCTTGTCATGTTCAACTTCAGGGATGCCTCATGATGGCACTCCTTGTGAGAATGGTGTTTTTATTTCCAGTTCCTGGTTTTAAGATATATGGCATGTAGAGACTGTTTTAAATTCCCCAGCTCCCAAAAGTTGTTAATTAATAGTTTTAATTAGATAATTGAAATGTTCAATACTAATCTTATATGTAATTAACTTCCCACATAATAGTTAATACTTACAAAAAATAATTCACTTATTTAGTATACTGTAATTTAAATTACCCTTCTCTGAATCCTAAAAACCCCTTTCTGTTCCTTGACGTCCCCCCCTTAAGCCTACAAACTCCGTGCTACTCCTTAACGCCCCCTTCCCTGAAACATAACACTCCCTTACTACCTATTAATGCTACCTATCCCTATACCTTAAAAACCCATGCTGAATTATGTACCCATTACCCCATAATGCTACCCTTCCCTGAATACAAAAAAAAAAACCTAAACACCTTCCTTGAACCCTAAAAACACCTTACAATCCTTAATGCTACCTTTCCCATAACCTTTCTACCTCTTGATCCTACCCTTCTGTGAACCCTACGAACTCCTTGCTACCGCTCAGAGCGACCATCCCTCAAACTGAAAAAGTCCTGCACTACCCAGTAACCCTACCCTTCCACAAACAGAAAAACGTACTACCCCTTAACGCTATTCACCCCCGAACCCTAAAAACTGTTGCTACTCCTTAATGCTACCCATCCCTGAATCCTAAAAACCCTTACTACTCCTTAACACTACCCATCCTTGAACCTCAAAACCTGTAGAACTGCTTAACACTACCCTTCCCTGCCCCCAGAAACCCCTTAGCACTGCCCTCCGCTAATCCCTACAAACCACACCATCCCTTAATGCTGCACATTGCTGAATAAGAATAACAATTTAGAAATAAAGCATTTTTGAAACATTGAGAGAAACTTATCTGAATGTGCCCTTAAGGCCCACATGTATATTTCGAGCCGACTCAGCCAACTTGAGTTTTGAAAAACAACATTCAAACACTCTTTTGCTCTCAATATCTGTTTTTCTCTGTTATGGAGTTTGCTAAAATGATCCACCATGAGTCCAAACACTTGTTGCAATGTTTCCCTTGATTTTCTTCCATGGATTGGAAGTCCAGTGTAGTACCACTGACCTCACCGGACCAGAGGTGGTCAACACCCGTGGGTAGGTAATTGCCCTCATGCAATGAATGAGACGAGCTGCGGGCAAGCTGGCATCCACAAAGTACGGGCCCGTATCTAGCACATGTAACTCAGTTAGCTCCTTCTAGGGGCGCCAGTGCATAGATGGCTCCACTCCAGCACCCACTGAATTCCAAGCGAGTTATTTGCCTCCTTCTCACTTACAAATTTGAAAATTCACAAAATCACCAATTGCACAATATTGGTGGCATGGAAAGAAGTGAGGGACCCTGGCCTGCTGCATAATCGAAACATATGTTTAATTAAACAAGAGCTGCATCTCATTATGAAAATTGCTGTGATATTTTGAGCGCGTGGGCAGAAGTTGGAAGTATCTTGGGGGTTCTGGTGCCAGCCCCAGCAGATGGTCTTTTGGAGCGCGAAAGAGACAACATACACAAGGATCGACAGACTGCTGCAAAAGCAGAAATAGTATCTGCTGATAACAGTGAAATCAAAGCTTGCATGACACTTTATTCAAGATCACTTGCTTTAAGGTAAGGTGTTATTATCACAACCCAATGACACTCACTGCAATATCAGCAGGAGGAGCTGGGCTGCTGAGATTCAAACATATGGCTTCAAGGGTGCAGTAACAGCATTATTCCACTGAGCTATCTTTCTGGCACAGTGGTCACTATTTACTTCTACGAGTACAGGATCTTTAATCAATAGGAAAACTGCTCTGGTGTAAGTGAGCAAGTCAGCTGTTGATCTTGTAAACTGGCTAAAATGAGTCTCCAGCAGGTCCTCAACATCTTGCAAATAGTGAAATGATGTGGTGACTTCTGCCTTCTTTCGTGCAGGCAGTTGCTAATGACAGAAAGACAGGTCAGTGGGTTGAGTGACTGCTGTTCAGCACTGTTTGCAGGCCGGAGGTTCGAATGTCGGCAAGGTCTACTTAGCCTGGTTCCTTTATGAGGACAATCAAATGAGTTCAGATTTGACTGTGCATTGGTTTTGGATAAAAATGCTGCTTAAGTAACATATTATTATTAATATATATATATATATATATATATATATATATATATATATCAAACACTAACACTGATAATAACGTTAGCAGCTAACACATTTGCCCTTCCCAGCAGATGCTCCAAAATCTAAATAGATTGCTCTTTGTATAGATTGTCTTTTCAGACAAGAAAATAATCTGGCATAGGTTTTACTGCTCTAGCTTGGAAAACTTCTCCATTGAAATCTTAACGAGAAGGTCCGCTAAGGCCTCTATTTGCAAAATAGCAGATCTTCTAACCTCACTCAATCTAGGCATGATAGCTATCACAGAAACCTAGGTCTCGCCCATTTCATCAATTTCTTCCGAAGGACTACTACCTGAACAGACCAAACAAAAATGGAGCAAGAATTGCCGTCATACATATGCTCCAACAGAAACTCCCCAACTTTTGTATCCTTTGAACAACTGTCAGCTAGTCTGAAACTAAAACGCAACAAATCATGTTTCTGCATCATTTATCGACCTCCTGGCTATAACATGTAAGAAAAACACTCTTAGCAAAACTCCATTCAATACCTGTTCACGTCATTACCTGACACAGGCCATCTTCTACCTAACCTACAAAGAAGGCAACACCCTGGATGCAATGGATTCTCAACTTCAAATTAACTCCCCTGGACACTAACTGGCCTGACCACCCTATGATTAAATCTGAAGACTGCCTCTGATGGAAATACCATACTGATTTCAACAAGTGACTTCATCAACCTTTTTTAATAAGATGACCTTGAACATCTTGGATAAATTCACACCCCCTAAATGAGAAGTCTTTCAAGAAAAAACAAATGCACCCAGGAACCCAATAGGATTAAACAAAAGCAAGCAACTAGAAAATATTTTTTTTTAACCTCGATGGAATCCCTCGGTGCCCTCAACGAACAAAGAAAAAGTCATAAAGCTCTCATCCTGACCATGGTGTAATGGCCACGGTGTCTAACTACTTCAAAAATAAAATTGAAGATGACATAAGCTAAGATAAAACTCTTTCTCACCTTATTCAGCAGTGTGTGAACTCTACCTTGAAAATCTCTAGCTCCCAAGCATGTCAACAGCATACCATTTTTCTTTGCAGAAAAAAGTTATGTAATACACTGTCAACTCACTGGAAAGGGAAAAAGTCTGCAATTTCTTAGGTTATAAGAGGAGACCCTCCCAACTTTTCCACATTTGAAAAACTTGATACATAATCCAGTATACAAATCATTTTTCAACAAATTCCTTCTCCTACTCCAAAGACACTATTCCCCACCTCTTTTGTTAAAGGGGTACAAACACAATATCTCATCACGTGTGCTCGAAAACAACTCTTTAAAAGAAGTCAGTTTGCTCCGAAAGCTGCCCATGTCACTCATGTGAAATAATAAACGGCACAACATTATTACCTCAACTTTAATGTAGTCGACATTTTAAAAGTCAACCTTATCAGTCTCCACCATCTAGACTACCAATCTTGGAATATATAACCACCTCCTAAAACCATTTTGATCCAAGTATCATGCCAAATATAGTACAGAAATAGATACCATTCCAATATTAGATGATGCACTAAAAGTATTAACTGATGGAGATGCATGCCTAACTACATATCTGCATCATTCGACACATTTTCAGATCCAGAACACATGAATGGGAATAGAGGAGCTAGATTACTTCCTATGCGTGACAAGGACTGTTCAAGTTACAGGCCGATTCCCTGCTAAAAGCAGACATTATGATCCTCGCCAAGGTCCTGGATAAAAAGCTGAAGACTATCTGATTTGTCCAGCTCAGGTGGGTTGTATACCAGGACGATCCTCTAGATTCCGCTTGCGATTAACTGGACCACACAATAAAGTCAGCTCTGACATGACTCTGTGGCTTTCCGGGGAGCCAAGAGATACATTAAAAATTCTCTGCATAATCTTCCAAATGTTATGGGGATGGGTACAGAAGCCCTTAAAACGCCTGCAAACCACAACACGGGTGGTAGAAATTGAATATCGGGGGCAGTCGGTAGATGTCACCTAAAAGAAAATGATCCGGCTCCGATATGTAAATGGAAAAATCAGAAGAAAATGTTTGCCTGCTCGTTACCGCAGGTGACTGGAACAGAGAGAAAACTGCTGCCTGCGGCGTTACAGCCATGAGAGGCAGGCTTCAGATCTTCATCCTTCCAAGGAGTCTATGACCTCAAAATGCTGCGAAGGAGTCATAATTATACAGTGAGCTGTCTGAAGAGCACTTTGAAGCATGGCAGCGAGCCGGAAGAGTAGGCAATCCCTTACTATCACCCAATTATGTTTGGCACCAGGAAAAGCCTTACATAGAAGTTAGCACTGTGAGCGCCACAAGTTTTTTTTTTTTCATCTTCAAAAGCTGAAGAAATGGATGCAGCTCATCATGGAACCACAAGATGCCTAATACACACAGGTTCCAGTAGCATCACTTTTTAAAGAAGTCCTACAAGTGAAATACACCTGGGTGTTAAGCACCAAATGCGGCAGTCGGATGCAGTAAAAAACACAAGCACTGACATAGCACGTTTAACCCAGGCCTGTAGGCTAACACATGTAACGTTAGCACACTGAATCAAGACACGCAGGAGTGAGGGAGCAGTAGATAACAGAGAAGGCTGATAAGACTTGAAAAGTCGTCCATCCTGTAGCTCAATGCAAGCACTCTAGTGAAGAAGAAAGGATACATATATGCAGCCAAAAAAGATTAAGTGAGAGATTACTCCCTTGGCCTGAGCCAAGAGGCGACTGATACAGTCTCAAGCCAAAAGCTGAAAGAGTCTGGAATTAAAAATCCAATGATTGAAAAGGGACATAAAGGCCACTTTACTTTATTAAGTATATTCTAATGCAACAATAGCAGCTTCAAAAGACATTTGATCTACTAAATAGGTCATCAGCTAGATAATTAATAAGGTAAATAGTGTTACTTATTTTGTTTTCAACGCAGCACCCATAATTTAGCCACGCGTCTGACAGTGCTTTAATAATACATATAATGGCAGAGCTCACTGGCACTCAGTCCATTGCCCTTGAAAAGTTGAAAGCCTTGGCTGGCCATTCCAAAGTTTCACTCTGGGTCATTCCGGATATGCACAGACCTCATCAGTGGACCCTCTGCTTGCTGGGCTATCTCACTAGTTTGTAGCTAAAACCCCTTCTGCAGTAGGGCTCTTGGCACAGCTGCCTTGGGGTAGTGCCACCAGGTTTGTAGATTGGGAATGGTCCTTGAGCTCTTACACATTTCAGCCTACGGCACACTGGCCTACAACACACCCTTAACCTGCTAGAATTGTCTCTACATACTTTACTTGGCCTTCTTAGGCTGAACATTTAGGGAAAATTCTTGTTACAATGATGACCCAGAGCCAAAGACCTCCCTTAATTTCCAGATACAAATAAGAACCTCAGATTTCTTCATGGGCACCTTTGTTACTTCAGTGTGAGGATGAGGATTTATTTCCTATAATTAGACATATAAAATGTCTCTTAATCCCAAATGAACCAAAAAGTGATATGACTGAAAAAGCAGAGCTACCATGCCCTGTTCAAAATGTTACATCCTCCTCTTGCATAGTAATCTGAACAAAACAGCTGCAAATAGGATATCATTTTTTGAAATCACCAAAACAGTGTTTTCTTGAAATAAATTACTTTCCAAAAGGGTTACGGCAATGCTTGCTTGCCTTTAGCTTAGCTAATCCCTTAAATCACTCCGCATTAATACCGACTCAGTTTCCTACCATTTAATCTTGCAGGATATTGGCAGTCTCCGTATTCGCTGTAAAAGAACCCTGATAAGCATCTTGATGTTTACTCATTTTGTCAACTTTAAAAAGTGAATGCTAATTTGGGCTGGGGATAGGGCTCTCTAGTTGGCTACTGAAACTATCCACGCTTCAGACTGCCAACAATGTCAGATGAAACCCTTCTGGTTTGGCAGTAACGTTTTCTGATTCTACTGGGACTCCTACTCTCCATTATCTTTGAGTGATTCTGGGCATCCGGAGAACTCACACTATCCCCGTTACATGATGTGTGACCCAGTGGGCCCTCCTCACTCCTCACACTGCTTCTGGCACATTATGGATGTCTTTTAAGAGCTGAATGTGACCCCATGACAGGAGACAAAGAACCAGATAAAGCTTTAAACCCTCATAGGGCAATGGACTGAGTGCCAATGAGCTGGAAAATTATATGTAGTGTAATAAAAGCACCAACCGACTTTTTGGTAAATTATGCATGCTACATTATGAACAATAACCAATATGTTACTATTTGCATTGCCACTTAACTAGTTGATGGCCTGTTCTGTACTTCAAATGTCTTTTTTTGAAGCTAGTATTGTTAGTTATAGGATTTGGGAGAACAACCGTCAAACAGACCTGTTGCTAATAATACACGCAACGTGGGCAATAGGTCTCCTTTTGATCATTGGCTTTCTTCGTCCAGCCTCTTTCAGCTATTTGCTTGAGGTTTTGTCAATCACGTCTTGGCTCAGCCCAGTGGAGTATCCATCTGTCACCTAATGAACCTTGTTCAATTTTCCTTCTCCTGTACAAGCGCACCAGATCTCGGGGGTGAGTGAAGTGTCTCTGTTATTGGACAGATTTTCTTCAGACTGCTTGTTACTGTTGATGCAACCTGCAAGCTTTGCTTGATTAGGACTAGACTCTTTCTGGGTTGTTGAAAAGGTGTGATATGTATGTGGATATATTCCCTCATTTGATATGGAAATTGTGGAGGAAAACATTTCTCCTGGGTGTTCTGTTCCAAACCTTTAACCATTCAACTACTGAGGACAGCATCTCTGGTAAAAAAAAAAAAAAAAAAACAGCTTATAAATGATCGGTGAGCAATGACACCTTGCGGGAAGCATTCTAAACTCCTCTTTTACTGGATGGAACAATGATCTCACAGCCTCAATCTGGTGTTATTGAAGGCAACAAATACTGGCTTTGTCTGAAGCAATCCAGTCTGAATATCAAGTCTATGCAGCCAGTGGTGTTCCCTCCAATAAGAGATTCAGTGAAGACAGAGTTTTACTCTAAGCTCTTATCCTGGGATGTTAATGTTTCTTGCTTGATCAATTAAGTGCTCTCCATGTAACTAAACAGGAGAAAAGGTCGACTAAGAAGAAGGGTCCTCCTGATCAGTGGATAGCCAAGAGGCCAGAGTAACCAAATTAAGCTGATCGCAAGGATCTAAACAATGATGTTTAATATAATGAGTAACCACAGAAATTACCACAGTGTTTTGAAATTGATCTGTTGCTTGCCTCAAATGTGATCTTTCAGAGTCCTTGATTTGTAATCCAGGGGTCTTTATGAGAGGGAAAGACAGATTAATACCTAACTCTCTATATTTTCGGTATCCTTATAGGAAAAGTTGAAAAGTTTTTTTGTCATGTCCTCACCCATCCCTGGCTTTTTAATAGCTTTCACAGACCTCCTTGATTTCCCTGGAAGTAAACGTCACAATTGTATGAAATTTATGAAGGAAAACAGAACTATTAAAATTGCATCTTTTCTTGAGAGTGAATGACAGCGAAACCAGTGATCAGCCCTTGAGCAAGATGGCAACAACAATGACACACTTTGTGCACAAAGTATGTGCCACCATCATGTATCTTTTGCACCGCACCAGAGTGCTCTTCTTTTTTAAGCAAGATTTATCCAATCAGCTTTGCACTCAGCACTCCGCATCTCGCAGAAACTTTTCACCAACCCTATTTGTATGTTAGGCATCCAGTGCTGTTTTCTCTGGCTGTGTTGCGTCAGATGGGTAACTTCCAAGAATCACTGCTCAGCCCTGCAGAACTTTGCCCTGGTGGCCCAATGAAAATGAAATTTCAGAGCTGACGGTGTAAGCCTCATGTATGGCCCTCAACATTCCAGATCTGTGAGTGATTAATGGCAGCTAATGGGACAAAATGGGGGACACATGATGGAGTTTGTGACAATAGAGGCTTGTCGGGCAGCCGACCGAAGAGAGGCATGTCTCCTCAGGAAGACTGGGAGGGTGGTGCTGTCTGGATAACTGTCATTTTAATTTTGGACTATCACCTGTTACAGGAGATAGCCCCGGGGTAGTAAATGGGCTGTTTTGGGTTCCTTTGCCACCATTTTACATTAGGTGACCTGGTGTCTGGAGGACAAGCATAGTAAGGAAAATAATTTTATACCGCCCACCCGCTGTTTGTTTCAGTCAATTAAAAGACTAGTTTGGCATTTGGTGGAGGGTGCTTTTGTTGGGACAGGTGCATTGGTGGTCAGTTGTCAACAAAACTTATTTTTGCTTGAGACAGCTGCTTAGCAGGTGGCTGGAAAGTTTGCAAGAGCTTACATAAGTTTTATTGTTGTTGTTGCCATTGGCGAACCACGCTGAAAGGGAGGGAGTGAACAATCTCACAACTAGATGAAGCAGGAAGTTAAAGGTTACGCTATAGGAAGTTAAGCGGGACAGATGTTAATAGATACAGTCATAGGCTGTAGGAGAAATTAAGGGTTACAAATTGTGTAAATGCAGTACAGTAGGAAGTAGACAGTTGCAGGGTTAGACTACGTGAGAGGTGGGGACATGTAGCGGTGGGACAATTTATAGTTGATGTTTTGTATAGTGATGCTTTAGTTGTGTAAGGCTGTGTGCCTAGGGAAAGTATTGTCTATGCACTAGTTTCAATAAAGTGCTCTTTTTCACACAAACCTAAGTGGTCCGTGCTGCCCACCCCTCTCCCAAAACCCTCCCTTGCAGAGGAGCGATGAAATCAGGCCTGAGGCGGGTCCCGAGAGAAAAGCTGGGAGGGTTTCCCATGGCCCATGTGGCTTCGGACTGCAGCCACGGCCGAGGCCTCTCAGTAAATAAGCGAGGTGCCTGATCTCTCGCCCGACCCACCGCTGAGATGGGCATACTATGCACTGCACCTCAAACAGTTGGTACCTTGCATTCAGCTCAGGTGATGTATTTTATAATTCCCCAGGAGATATAAATGGTACATTAACCCCCCGTTGTGGTTAAAAGCCATTGCAAGGCATGCGTCGTGGTTTAATTAACAAACAACGCAGAAATATGATTACGCGGCTTCCATCTCTGCGGGTAGTCGCAGCCATCGATTCAGAAGGAATCAGAACGGGCAGATAAGGTGAAATAGATGGTGCGGCCAGGTTTGCTAATTTCGTTGTGATTGCTCCTAAGAAATGCCATGTAACGTAATTTCATTTGCTTTCCGTGTATTAATATCCCTACAAATGTTGTAATAAAACGACAGAGTGAGAAAACAGCACATGCATTGCTTTCTCAATCGCTTTAATGTATAAAAACTGTCATGTTCCCCAGATTATTTAGACAAAGTATGGAGCTTAAGGTCCCCCCTTCGCCTCACACTTTAGCATCCTTTTTACTCCGAAATTCAGAGCTCGCTTCCATCGAGAGTTTTCACAAGAGTTTTCAGTCAGTCAGCTCTATGACAGGGCGACCCATGACACCTAAAATAGTCGCAGGGCGTTATTCTGCCAGCAGGGGGAGCCCTAATGCAGCAACCTCAAATGAGTGGATGAACTGCTCTGTCGCAGGAGTTGGTTCTGCCCCTTGGCGCCAAAAACATCTCTGGCTCTCCTCTAGATGCCAGAAAGTAAGACACCCCCTTGATAACTTAATGCAAAGCAATATCTATTCACTTGGTGCCCCTTGGAGGACAGGGTGCTCTTTTAACAATGACCCCTTACCTCCGTGGCAATCGTAGACTTTTTGACCATAGCCTGAACCAAGTCTGGCTGTGGCTGTAAAGGTGTCTCACCCATGTAAAACGAGAAAGCCGTCTGCGGAGGGGACATGTCTAAAACAACCAGTCAGAGGAAGATACTCTAAGACCATCTCTCCTGGCCTGGCTGTGATTAGCCCCCCAGAATGCCCCTAATCGCCGACCTGCCTTGTGACTAACTCTGCAGGCAGGATATACTCTACCTGAAGCCTCACACACACTCCTTCCCCCAATCATCTTACTTCACGTTCTCTCCTTCTGGTAAGACACCTTCTTTACAACTTACCTTGGTTCCACACAGTTTCACTCAACTCTCAAACCAAGAGCTGCGTGAGAGGCCCTGCCCCATAACACTGTGGGAGTAAGGCACATCACATACATACACACACAGTAATTCTGGATCAGAGAATAGTTAGTTCCTGGTACATTTTCCAACCATACCCCAGACTCACCACACACCCTCCCATCACAAACAGTACTTACCACACCCTCAACACACTTCTAATATCCCGTGCTCTGGGCCCATCCGATATCTAACAGCACTCTCGAGTCATTATCATTAGACGTCATAATTCCTTAAAATATTAACACGTAGACAGCACACCCTATAGAGAACCCCTTGCACTTTTATGTGTACAACACTTCACCAAAGCCAGGTAGTTAGCAGAAGTACAATCTAACAGCATGGTTTAGAACAGATCTCCACCTAATCCGAACAACACTGCACCATTATTATTTACCGGACTGTGATGCATTGATAGAGAACATCTCCTGGCTGAGCAATGGACTGACAACTGCCCCCTGCAGGAGAAACGTGAGAGTCTTTCGCACATGCTCCCATACGCATAACATTCTACAAGTATTGCCCAAGATGGGGCACAATTTACCTGCTCACTAATCCATGCCACTTATGAAACAACCAAACAGCAGAAATGTCTGAAGGAAGTTCCCAATCCCACCAGAAAGGATGCCCAGTTACAGAATGCACTGGGCGCCATGGAAACGATGGTTGACGCTATACAAATGTGAATACCACAACAAACCTGCCGTCCCCTACTGCGGTCATCTATTGCTTAGTGTGGGCATTACTGCTCATACGCTATGACTGTGACATTATTAATAGTACTGCCCAATGGAGCCGGTATCGCACATTTTGCTTTGAATGAATGTGCATTAACAGCCTCAAACCCTCGAACATCACCGTTCTACTTTCGCAGCCGGATGGAAAAATCATGAACTCTCCAAATTCGGTGCGTTTAAAGGTTTGGTGATCCGTGTCAAACCATAACTGGCCAGCATGCTCTCCTCAGCAGCCCAGACGTCAGAGGCTCGCGCGCTGCTCACGCGCGCTCTGAAAGGGCGCGGCCTAATTGGCGTGCCCTCCTCTCAGACATATCCCCGAAGTGAGGCATCATAGGCCTATCAATAAATCCGCTGTTGACATGAGACAGAAAGCCTCCAACTGATGTTCAGCACGCAACATCTCCATCGGCAGCGGGTTCCCAGGCAGCCCGCGGAGCACAAGGCCCGTCACGCGGAGCGCGTGCAAACAGGGGGCCTGCGTTTCACAATATAAACGCGCGATACAACAGGGTCTTTGAATGCTACAGTGGAAAACCATTAGTCTGAAGAAAATTAACCCAAAGAGAGAAAATAAACAAACCACTATGATTCTCACGCAGTGCATCCCTGCCCTGACCAATATCCCTTCCATGCTCTAAAACCTGCTGTTATGAATTATTCACCCGCCCACAGCGGCATATTCCGAGTGGTAATTTTATTGACGAGCGCATGCTTTCACGGCGCTGGAGTTGAGGCTTAAAAATGCATCGGCCAACCAGGGCAGAAAGGGAAATTTTTCAATTATAAGCAGAGCACTTAACGCAAATCGATATCGCGCCCAGTTCTGCAGCGGGGCATGCATGACATTTCGACGCAATAACTCCAGCATCTGGAAAATTGATAACGGGTGTTTTTAAAACGAGGCAATCTCGTTCGCACTCTTTAGAAAAATGCCTTCTATGAAGTTAAAATTCCAGGAAAATGCCATCGCCCCTACCAAAATGGAAAAAAATAGCCGATTTCATGTAGTACTGCAGCGAAAAACGACGTATGTTAGATCCTTTGTAGAGCAGTGCTCAGCTCGCAGGTTGCTTCATGACTTCATTCTTGGCATCTCTTTTCTCAAAGACAGCTGCAGCCCACTTTATTTCCAAGTGAGATTTGATTTATCAGTAAATGCAACAGTGATCAGGAGTGTAACCTGGTGCTTGTGAGATTAAACGACCTGCAATTTAAAGAATTCTGTAGCACTGTAAGATCCTAATACTGTAGGCAAGTGAACCCTGGGCATTAATTAGAAATAGTCTGGTAGTAGCTACCACCAGGAATCCTTACATCCTCAGGTTGCATGGTTTACGTAGGAACAGTACATTACGTAACAAAATGGTTAATACCTATAGGAGTAGTTTTGTGGCTTGAAGCATTTTCTGCATTCACATGCTATATATTGTTCCACCATCTAGTAGTCGGGTCCAGATTTGTCTTCTTTCCTTTTTTTTCTTCTACCTGGCCTTATTGATCACCATTTTGTGGTATGTCATCGTCCTGTGGCAGCAGACATATGCTCCGGTAGTCCCTGTGCATGGTTGCCATCTTTCAGATTCATTTTTCTCTGTTGGCGACTTTGGCTATTCCTTAGTTTTACTGTTTGTCTTATATGTATTCCATCCAGCCCTCGTCTGTAAATCACCTCATTTCTGGGGAGGTGAGGAGAGTCACACATGAATACAGATAATTGTGCAAGCCACAGAAGTACTCTTACAATAAGTAATCATTTCATTTTGCAATGTGAATCTTTTCTGGATTCACATCTTATGTATTCATTTTGCAGCAGTATTCCCCCTCTGTGGAAGGTTGGGTTTAAATGAGTTTATAAATGCAAACAGGTGTTTTAGTGCCTTCTGTCCCACTTGCTCTTCTCTGTTGTCTTGAATGTCCACACAATAGTGTTTTGTGAAAGTATGTATGAATGAACATGCGGCTAGCATGCAGATGTCTTTACCAGCAATAAATGCCAGTGTCACTCATTTTTTCCTTGTTGAGTGAGCTATTGTTTTCTCTTCCAGTGCAACTCCTGCTTCCTTATAGAATGTTTGAATTGTTCTCAATATCCATCATTGTACAAAAGCCCCCATGGGTAGGGGTGAGCTCTCTTTGCTACTGCAAAGAAAAATAACTGGCTCCCTTTCCTGTTTTTTGTTTGTTTCCTGAATGAATTACATGATTGCCTTCCTAATGTCTACAATGTGTAGGACCTTTTCCATCTGCGCTTTGTTTGTTATTAAAACGCTGATAGTTGTATAGCTTGGTTGATGAGGAAGTGCAAAATAACATTTGGGAGGAACTGCTGGTTTGTCCTCATGATCAATCTGTCCTTCTGTATTTGCAAGTACGATTCTTGTGTTGTGAGTGCTTGTATTTTGCTGACCCTGAGCAGTGAAGCGATGGCTAGTAAGAAATCTGTCTTGAGTGCTAAGTCTTGGTTATATGGAATGCTTTGACCTCCCTCAAATTTAGCCACACCCCCCAGGATTGTCTTTTCTTTCTCTGGGACTTGGAATGATTTCTCTAGGTTCAATGACAATCACATTCTGTGCAGTTTCCATTACAGTCTGTATGCTCCTTTGGCACTGTGAGTGAGCTCGTCTTTACCAGTAAATCTTTTAGGTTGGGGTACACATGTATTCACTTCCTTTTCAAATATGTTACTACCACTGCAAGAAATTTTGTAAAGACTCTGGGTGTCGACTTTATCCCAAACGGTAGTATTCTTAATTAAAAATTTGCTTAGTTCATGCTGAAACTGAGGAATTTCCTGTGCTTACTGCTCAGTGACCTTGGAGTCTGTGGCCCCCATGAGTCTCCTTTTCTCAGGGGTGGGACGACCTCCTGCAGTGCGAACATCTTGAACGTCCGGGACTTTTTAAACCTGTTCAAGATCTAGAAGTCCAGAATAGGCATCTGTGTTCGATACCGTTTTGGTACCTAAAAGTAAATATAATACAGCCCTTGGTTGATTTTTCTTTGGCATCCTTTCCATTGGTTGCTTCAGTAGTAACCATGTCTTATGATGTTTAATAGCCACCTGTCAGAAATGATGGGACTCCACATGGAGGAAGCCTCCTAATCTGCCCTCCACTGGAGTTGTTTGTTCTGGGGCTTTCATTTGGCAGTTGCTTTGACATGGACCCTGCATCCTTTGGGGCCTATCCTCTCTCCTGGCTCAAAAGGGCTATTATGGCAACATGAGGTACTGCCATTGAGGGCAGAGGGGGCATGGACTGCACACTAGTCTGTGCCGTGAATGTTGATTGGGAGGCTCTACGCTGGAAGCCTCCTCTTCCTGTGACTCTCAAGACTGGTGCAGACCCTCTCCTGACAGACCAACAACACTGTAGGGCCCCCATGTGCTTCACCATGTCATAGTCCTTTTTGATTTGCTGCTAAGCCAAAGAGATGTTTCCGGGCATATTTATGACTGATGACTGCACCACCTGCTTGAATCGTGATACCAGAGACAAGCTCGTCACACCAGAGCCAAGCAGGGATTCTCTTGGTGGACCCTATACACACACCTGCCTTTTTGCTGTATCAGCAGCATCGAGCACCACTTTTAGAGAGGTATTAGCTAGAAGTATGACCTTTTGGACCACCATTTGTACTAATCTTTGTATTGCCACATCACCGCTTCCATTTCTTCCCACTGCTGGTGGCTGTGGCAATTCAAGAGTACATCTGAATTTGCTATCCTCCTGCGCTCTCCATCCTTTGCCCCGCCACCTCCACCCTCTTACTTTTCTTTGCATGGGGCAGACCAGTTTGCATCTTGACACTAGGCCTCTTCCTCGGTGTGGCCACAATGACAAAGTCTGTGACCGCATTACCCTTACTGCGTGTGGGGTTTTGGGAGTGTCTGTGTTTCTTTTCCACCTTCGGAGTCACTGCTTTGGAGGAGACCTGCTCTCTGAAATGTCCATCCCTTGATCCAGGACGCTAGAGACCACAGAATGATATTGATTCTTTTTTATTAGGGCATCTGTGGCTCCAGCAAGAAACACGACCCCCTTTGCTTTCTTCCAAGTATATCCAGTATGCGAGTGCTGCCCTCTTGATGTGTGTATTCTAGGCTGTAATATCTTTAAAGGGAAGACCTTGAGGCGTATGAGCCTATATCCTCTTCGGGCGAATAAGTATCCAGATGTTGCCAGTCCACTTCTGTGGTCCTGAGATACTGGAAGAATCCCTGTTTAGAATGCTCCTCCTCCTGCTAGAGAAGTTCTTCCTCTTTTTCCTGAGGCTCTGATGCTGGCACAACCACCAGCCTGACTTGTTGCTCTTCCTACCAATTACCTTCTTCAGTGCTTGCTGGGATTTGAAATCCCTTCAATGATTCATCAGTATTTCTCTTCTTTTGCAGGAGTGTTACCATTTCATCTTCAAGCTGGCATGTCTTCCTCTGAGCCATGAGCGCTCTTTGCTCAGTGTCATGAGTCAAATGCGATTTCCTATTCAGAATCAGGAGCATCTGGCTATTTCAAATCTTTTTCCCTTCACTGAATTTTATTGCTTGAACTGCTATCTGCGGCTTGCCACCAACAGTGTCCTTGTGTTTGTAGTCACTGAGCTATTCTTGCTTTCACCTTCCTTCACTTGTCAAGGGTTATGGCATCGAGGTGTTTTTTTAGTCCAAGGGCAGTGTCTTTCTATGAAGTTACCTACGAGCACCTTTTGTGTTACCCTTCTTCGGTGTCTTCTGCAGTTTTTCCTTTTTAACTTTGATGACACCCCCCTTGACATCACACCCTCTGCATCATCCCACCTCAGTGCCCTTGAGGTTTTCATCCTAATCACTTGATAGGCCAAGGTCCCTGAGGAAAGGTTGATTTTTGAAAATGCAAAAAATACATCAAACAGAATTATAGGAGTGAAGAGGCAACAAATGGATGACCTAAAATAGGCAAGGCCTGAGAGATGATAAATCATGTCTTCCCCATCTAAAAAACATCTACCAGCGCAAGAAATATTCAATTATTGTATCACAAGTGCATCTCAAATCTTAAAGCACCAATTTTAGCTGTACTCTCAAATCAAAGTTTATTATGGTTCCATAATTCTGCTTATAACTATCCATGTTTAAGAGCTTTGGTGTTGACTCCAAGACTATTGCTGGTTTCTCACAGTGCCTGTCTGTGGGTCAAACTATGCAAGTAGCCACCTCTGATAGCATCACAGTATAGTAGTGATTACTCATTCAGGGGCTGATTGTGTCATAGCTCTTTTTTTTCCGACGGTGGATGGGGAACAGCACAGACGATGGGAAGGTGGAGGGGTGGAAGGGAATAAGCAATGTGACAATGGGGGGGGGGAAGGTGGAGAAAAAAAAAGCAAAACTAAAGATTGAGAGGTGGGAGACATAAAATGAATATTGTGGTAGAGGCTGCGGATGGGCTGCGCACCTTTAAAAGAAAAAGTAATCGCAAATGTCTGACACAGTACTGTAAAAATAACCAGGAGTCCAGATTCCAGTGTCAGGGTGCTGGACTCGGTCCATGTACAGCAAGCTGCAAAAAGCAAGAACAGAGTGTATTGCAGTAAGTTTTGGGCATGGCTAACTGTTGGGAAAAAAAGTGCTGTGACGCAGCTAGTCCGGGCACATCATATCACTTTTTTTTTCTTTTTAGGTGAGGTGGTGAATGGCAAGGGTTAAAGGGCATACAGATAATGAGAGGAAGAGTGGGATGGAATGGACAACAGGACGGGGGAAAACGTGCTATGATGCATCAAGCGCTGGCCACATCAAACTTCTTTTTTATTCTTATGGTATGTGGGATGCTGGAAAGGCACATGGAATGGAAGTATTGGGGGTATGGGGAAATATGCAACACAGACAAAGGGAGGCTGAGTGGTGGGAGCAAAAAAGAAACACGAACAATGGCGGTGAGAGGGAAAAGGCAAAGCAGACAATGGAAGGCTGGAGGTTGGGAAGAAAGACGCAACATGGACAACAAGAGTGTCGGGGAGAGTGAGGAAAGAAGTAACATGGACAAGCGGGGCGGGAGGGAAAACACAACACACTGGTAACAAGAAAAAAGAAACGAAAATAGTACCTCAATCCCAGCAGTGGAAGGAGACAAATCTAGATGAAGCAATATGTACTTGGCCCATGCTCCACATGAAATGGAGGAAGTGAAGCCAACATGTACTGGCCAATTGAGAGGCAGCAAATAAAAGTGACTGTGAAGCCAGTGAATGATAAGGACCGTGGGGACTCAAATCCATTTGTACAAAATAATACCTCCCCTAAGCGGGTGCATGGAAGTCCTAAAAATAAATGTAAATGACAACAGACCAATGTGTGAAGCATCTATCTATCTGTCTGTCTATCTATCTAGCTACATACATGTATAATCTCTCTCTCTCTCTCTCTCTCTCTCTCTCGCTCTCTCTCTCTCTATATATATATATACATATATATATATAGTGCTGGTCGCCACTAGGTAGTTATAGTTAGGACCATGTTTCCATAGAAAAAGCGTTTTTTGACTTGCCTATATCTTTGGCACTGTTTGATAAATCTTCACACAATTTTCCAACAAAAAAGTGTTGCAATGATTCTTGTTGTGCACGGAAAGTTTCAGGGTGATCCATCAAGTGGGGGCAGAGAAAAAGTGGGGGGTGAAAAAAGCTGTGTTTCCCATGTTAATTCCCATAGGACCTTTAGATACATCTACAGCCTAAACTGCTAGACGGAATTATACCAAATTTGGGAGAAAGCTAGCTTTTGGTACGAAGTTCACACTTTCACTTATTTGGTGAAAATCCATTTATTAGTTTTGAGATATTAAAAAGGAAATAAACTTGTATATCTCTGGCCACAATGACTTTGCAAATATTCCACGAATAATTCATGAAATTAATTAATATTTCACAAATACGCATTTGGCTGACCGCAACCTGACTAGAAAGTTGCAGCTACCATTTTATTTCATGGGACATGGTCTCCGGAGGTGAAAATCCAAATTGAAAGTAGCATAGGGGTCTGGGTAAAGGTACCCGGACCCCAGGGGTTTGATATAGGTGTGTGTTAGGGGCAAATTATTGGTTTTAAAATAATTGTGCATTACTGTGTGCAATATTCGTGAAAATTCTCAAATTTTTCAGAATTATTCGTGAATATTTAAAAAATTTAATGAAAAACCACAGACTTATTCATACACTAATTCATTCACTCATACATGTACTCAAAGACTCATGCGCCCAGTCACACACCCACTCAGACTCACACACCTACTTTCAGACCCACTCAAACACTCACGCACCCACTCACTCACAGATCCACTAACAGAGACAGGCCCCGTGGCCAACCTGCGCTGCCCACGGCCAAAGGACATGTGTGGTGCGGGGTTAGGTGGTATTAAGGGCATGGCTGCAAGGCTATACATAAAAAATAATAGAAATTCACTAAAAAAACAAGTTACAGGGACGTTATAGTTAGGAAATAGAATTTAAAAAAAAACATTTTAATGCACTGAAAAAAAAAGGTTACAGGGACGTTATAGTTAGGCTCACATTTTAAACATACAAAACCTTAGAAATTTGCTAGTTAGAGTTATCTCAACTAACTATAACGCTTGTCCTAAGGTAACTATAACTCGCACCCTCACCATGCACTGGTAATTACCCAAAAATTAAGGCACTGATGACATCTTTGATAACATCATTGATAATATCAATGTAGTGTTTGCAATAACACTTTTGATGAAAAAACTGTGCATGGCGGGGGCGTGAGTTATAGTTAGTTGAGATACCTTTAACTATAACTAACAAGTTTCTAAGGTTTTGTACGTTTAAAATGTGAGCCTAACTATAACGACCCAGTAACCACTTTTTTTCCAGTGAATATATATATATATATATATATAGATATATATATATATATATATATATATATATATATATGAACTGTAGTTACTTATCCTAAAATTGACTATATTAGATAATCAGGCGTATGCACTACAATAGCTCCACACAGGAATGTTCTTTCTGTTGAAATTGGTGAGCAGCTGGAAGAACAGCAGTTCACATTTCTATTTGGCTAACTCAGATTGCCAAGGTAAGAACATGTACCATTGTGTGGCTATGTACATCTACATGCATGTGTTGTCTATTAAAAATGGTGTTGGAAAGCGGTATTATTTGTTCACTAGGGCTGAGTTAATTTTACTTGTAATAAATCAACAGCAGCCCTCCACCCCATCCTCTGTTTGAGAATAGCATTGGTCCCTGTGAAAGGAATGAAGGCAGTGAATGACTGTTTTCCACATTGTGGGTGGGTAGACCTCGGGGCACAGGATACACAGTTACTCATTTGCTACTCTTCTTCCTCTTATCCATCTGACTGCAGTAGGAGGATGGTTGGCGATGGGTGATTGAGTATTCAATTCAATTGAATAAATCTTCATTCAATCTTTTAAAAAGACCATAAAAGTAAAGAAAAACAATACAAAACAGTTTCATAAAATTTAAATACATAATTAAAATTAGAACGGACTAGACAAGTCATCATATATTAAATATGGTCTTACTAAAAACTAATATAAAATGCAACTGCCAGGTATTGTCATTAACAGCTGTTAAAAAAAAAAAAAACACCCTAGAAAACACTTAAGATCAGCTACCCCTCCAGGGATTTCTTGCTGCAGATTCCCAATGTGCTTAAAATAGAGAAAAAAGAATTGTCTATGAAATTTACAGAAGAAAGTAAAATGCAGCAGCGACTGTATGATAGGATAGCTAAGAAATCACATACAAAATGCTTCTGTAGAACACCATCAATTCTTTGGGAAAGAGCCACCTCTCTAAAACGGGACTTAATCTGCCTTTTATCAGATTTACAGATGGATTTTGGTGTGAAAACCAGAACTACAAGACCTATATCAGCAAGGGACCTGTTAATATAGCTGAGCCATGGAATGGAGATGCCCCTGTCCTGATTAAGTCAACCACGCAAGACCTCCTCATCGAAAACAGCATTGGTATTAGTGATGAGTAAAGAACCGGATGATGTGCTTTATTTAATACAATTGGATGTAAAATACTGTCCAGAGCACCTTTGAAGGGTTCTACCAGCATTTCACACTCATTTTAAAAGTGACAATTTGCAAAGTGAGAGTGAAAAGCTGATTCCAACCTGTATTTTGTAAAAGATCATTACTTTTCTCCTATGACTATCCACATGATCCCTTTGACGGTTCTTAACCTGTGGTCTAAGCCCCACCGGGGATCAACGAAGCCTACTCAGAGGGTCCATGACTGCTTAGAAAATTACATAAAATTAACAAATTAATAGTGTGTATATTTAGTTCTAGTAATGATTAAATGGGGGACTACAGAAGTCAAAAAGATAGGAACCGCTGCTTTAGACTAAAGTACTTTAAAGCAAGCTTAGTTAGGACTATTACTGCCATGTCAGAGCTGAGGACCCTCATTAAAGCTCTAGAAAGGCTGAGAGCTATGTGGGAGGCAGATTCACGCGAAAGGTGGGGGGCGTTGAGAGGGGCATGGGACATTTGCCTATTATGCTTGCGGCTGGTCTGCTGAGCTATGTATTTGCATGTAACGAGCTGTTTATTATGTATTCACCTTGCCAAATGTATGACTCCTAATGAAACTTGTTTTGGTGGATGTGTTAAATAAATAACATGTAGCGTAGCTCGTTCAAGCTAAATTTCGTAAACGCATATATTTAATTAGGAACGCATAAATATACAGCACTCGTCCATGTTTGGTAGTGCAAGGGACCCACAAACACTAAGGGCCATATGTACTAAAGCATTTTCCCATGGACACAGAATGGGCAAAATCATTTGGTACATCTGGCCCTAAGCCACATGTACCCTTCATGCCTTCACTCGGGTCTGCTATGCAGCGCAGCCTCAGGCCAAGCTGTGCACCAAAGTCACATGTATACGCCCACTTTTGTTTAGCTACCGGGCCTATTTTAGCCCCTACTGCGACCTTGGGAAAGGGTATTCACCAAAGGCCACTTTCAACCAGTCAGCAACTGGACAGCTGTCTGCCGCCTCATTATGAGCAGACAAAATGTGTGGAAAAAAGTTCCAAGAAAAAAATAACGTTATTTGTTAAAGTATTTTTGCACTTTCTCTAGTTTCCGCCCTGTATCATCCGACTTATTTTCTTTTACTCTGTCATTTACTTGGATGTCCAGAAAAAAAATTACCAGGAGAAGAAGTGACATCATATAACCTTTGACCCCCCCTCATGACAACACAGTGTTGACCCAATGTCCCTCTCAACATCATTGTATTTGCTTTTCATGACAGAAGGGAAGGGCAGAGAGTGGAAAGGACTCAGAGACCAGTGGCCTTCTGGTCTAGTCACCACCGACCTTATGACCCCTGAGACCACTGTTAGCAAAGACAGTGCCAGGGGTTCAACTGACAAACTGATAAACATTTGGAGAGTGCATTGTTGCTCCGAAGGTGTCCTGTCACTGGCATAGAGGCTACTATGCTAAGAACTCAACCGTATTAACATGCACAGTCTTTAAATGTAAAAGAAAGACTGCCGAGGCCCAAATTCCCTCTGAGAAGCCTGACCGGTGCAATTAAAAGGGGCTTTTACTCATCCGCTCCTGGACACTAACATTCCTCGGCTCATCGCATGCCCCCTTAGAACTGGAATATTGCCCATGTGATGCGTTTTGCCTATTATGAATGAGGGGTGTGCCACACCCGAAGAACAGCACTCTTGTTAGCTAGAAAATGCAGCCGGAACGTGGTGTCATGTTTTCTATCGCGAAGTTGCTGCGCCATCTAAAGGTTGTAGACAGAATAGCGACAGAAAGCTGTGGCAAGTGGAAACACCCAGCAAACGTGCACAAGCAGCCAGTCTGCAACACACCAGCGCTCTCGAGAGACGAATACTGTAATACTCCAGCTCGTTTCGCTCGCTCGGCTGCCACAACACAGTACTTTAAGGCACTAATCGAGATATATCTGAAAAGCCCAGGGCCGGCATTTGCGTTGCTGATGGTGCTTAGTGCGAAATTCTTTTTCGTCGCCCTCTCCATCTTCACGGTTCCATTACTACTCCTGCAATGGTGCTAGAGATGGGCGAGCAAGGACATTAACAACAACAAAAATCCGAGCCCAGGGACTGTTCTGGCTGCAAGAGCCCCAGCACGAGTCGAGCCCAGCAACATGTTTGGAATCTAAATCGTGCAGGAAATGTCAGGTTAAGATAAGATAAACAAAGTTTTTAAAAAGGGGACTCCCTTTTTAACGTTAGTACATTCGGTTATGTCATTAGATTGCGTTTGTTTTATTAAAAGAAATAGTATCTACATATGAATTTAGAAACAATCATAAACCACCTCCCCATGATGATGCTTTTATTACACTAAGATCAGGGCACAAGTCCTAAAAAACAGAAGTGTGGGGGCTAACACAGTTAAGCGATACGCAAGTGACATCACTGCACGTGACATTGCATGTGACACATCATGAAACATGCAGATAACAGATTTTTAGGTCGCAGCCTACCAAATGGAGCAGCTTGTCTGGTTTGCTAAAGATATCTTGAGGACTTTCAGAAAGTTGATCTGGGAATGCATTCCAGACTGTTGGTTACCATTGACTTGTGGTTTGTAACTTCCATTTTCTGGCTTTCTGTTTGCTGATTTTATTTGCTTTCAGCTGTTCAGTGTGATCAAAACACATCAATACACCAGGGGATGACATTTGGAGACATTATCATTTGTGTGCTGTAAAACTGTATTTCGGTGCAAATGTAATGATCATTTCAGTTAAAAATGTTTTGTCTGTAATGGCAGTGCGCTACCGCACCATGCATATACCACAGTATGCCACTCCACTCTACACCATGCCCTTCCCCCCTATGCAACACCACACATTTCTATGACACTCTAGGACATGCTACTCCACTCCCCTGCACTCTGACATGCTACATCACACCACACGAGTCCATGCCACTTCAATATTGCCACTCACTCCACGACGCAGCATGACACTCCACACACCCCACGCCACTCTACCCCACGCCAATCAGTCCCACTCCATCCACTCCAATGTACCCCAGTCTTCCCTATCCCCACTGCACTTCGCTACAATCTATCCCAGTCTACTCCACTTAAATCTACCCCACTTCACTTAACCCAGCCTCCCCTCCATTCCAATCTACTCCACCCCAATTTACTCACCCCTCTGCACCCCAGTCTCCTCCAGTCTGCCCCATGCTAAATCAATCTACCCAACTCCAGTACAATCTACCCCACCCCACTCTACCCCAGTCCAATTTACCTTGTTCCACTCTGAGTACTCCACTCCAAACTCCACAGCAATCTATCCAACTCCTCTCCAAGTTACCCCACTCAACCATAACTACCCCACTCCAATCTACTACATTCTACCCCACCCGCTGCAATCTGCCACACTCCACTTCACCCCTCTCCAATCTAATCTACCTCACTCCACTCTAATCTACCCAGCTCCCATCTACCACACTCCACTCAAACTCACCCCAGTCCAATCTAAACCACTCCACCTTACTCCAATGTACACCACCCACTCCATTCCAATCTACCCAACTCCAATTTTTCCCTCTTCAATCTACCCCACTCCAATCTACCCCATATACTCCACTTTAATCTTCCCTACTCTACCCAAGTGTACACCACTCAACCCCAATCACCCTACTCCACCGTAATATACCCCACCCCACTCTATCCCACACCACTCTAACCCTCACCAATCTACCCCACTCCACTCTAATCTACCATACTCACCTCCAATCTAGCCCATTATAAACTACCTGACTCCAATCACCCCTCTTCAATCTACCCCACTCCAATCTGCCCAGTACATTTCAATGTACCCTACACTAATCCAGACTAACCCACTCTACACCTCCCCAAACTGTCTCACTTCACTCCAATTTCTACTCTACTCCATTCTATTCAACTCCTCTATCCCAATCCATCCCACTCCAAACTAGCCCAATCTACACCCCTCCAGTCCACCCAATCTACCCTCTCCACCCTACCACACCCCATTCCAATCTACCCAATATACCCCACTCCGCTTCACTTCAATCTACCAAATGCTATACAAATCTACCCCACTCCAGTCCAATCAAACCCACTTCTCTCCAATCCACTGCACTTCATCCCACTCCAATCAATCCTTCCCCAGTCTGCCTCACTCCAATCTACCCAATTCAACCTGCCCCACTCCAATCAATCCCACTCTAACCCAGTCTACCCCACTCCAATCTACCACACCCCATCCCAATCTACCCCACACCACTCTATCCAAATCCACTCCAATCTACTCCACTCCGATCTATCCCACTCCAATTATCCATCTTCAATCTATCCCACTCCATTCCAATCTACCCTACTCTAATCCACCCAGTCTACACCACTTCACCCTAACCAACCCTACTCCACTCCAATCTACCCAACTCCACTCTTCTCCAATCTATCTCAATCAACTCTACCTAAATCCACCACACTCCATTCCACTCTACCCCATTCCACTTCACTCCAATCTACCACAAGCTACCCAAACCTACCCCACTCCAATCCAATCTAACCGACTCCTTCCCAATCCACCCACTCCATTCCACTTCAATCTACCCTACTCAACTCCACTGCAAACTACCCTACTTCAATCTACCCCATCCAATCCACTCCATTCCAGTCTGCCCCAGTGCACTGTACCCGAACCCAATTTATCCCACTCATATCTACCCCACCTCATTCCAATTTATCCCACTCCACTCTATTCAACTATGTTCAAATCGCCCCCACTCCAATCTACCTGAATCTACCCCTCTCCAAACCACCCTATTCCTATCTACCTCACTCCAAAGTACCCCATTACACACCAATCTACCGTGCTTCACTCCAATCTACTCTACCATAATCCACTCAATCTTTTCCAATCCAATCTATCCCACTCCAATCAACCCCACTCCATCATAATTTACCTCACCCTGCTCCAATCTTCTCCTCTCCATTCCTATATACACCATTCCACTCCAATCTACCCCATTCCAGTCTAACCCACTCCACTCCAATTTACCCCAATATATCTCACTCTTCCCCAATCTATCCCACTCCAGTCTACTCCACTGCAAATTAACTCCACTCCAATCTACCACACTTCACCCCCATCTACCCTAATTCAAACTACCCCACTCTAATACACACAAATCTACTCTACTCCAATCTACCCCACCCTACAGCAATCTACCCTACTCCACACTACCGTCATATAACCCGTCCACCCCACTCCAAACTACCTCAATATACTCCCACTTCATTCCAGTCTACCATACTATAATACACCCAATCTACCCAACTCCACTCACGTCTACCCCACTCCACGCCAATCTACCCCAGTCTACTACACCCCATTCTTCCCAAATCTACCCTAATCTTCTCTACCTCACTCCACTCTACCCCACTCTAATCTACCCCAAAGTAATACACTCCAAACTACCCCTCTCCACCCTAATCTACCAACTTCAATGTAGCCCCTCAAATCTACCACACTAATTTACCCAACCCCAATCTACCCCACTCTACTGTATTCCAATCTATGCTACTCCATTCCACCCCAATCTACCCCACCTACACTCTATGGCAATCTACCCCACTCTAGGATACCCAAATCTATCCCATTCCACTGTACCCCAATTTACCCCACTCCAAGCCTCTAACGTTTAGCCATGCTGAACAGCAGGCACACTGGTGTACATAATGGCTAAAACATATTGCCAAAGTCACTAGCTCTCGCATAGGCGAGACCTATTGGCTTTGCCAATGCTTGTTATTGTATATAGAGAGGTAAGTGGGTCACTGCTTTTAACACAAAGATCATTTTGTTACTAGCAGTTGCATTACAACCCTTATAATGAAGCACAGTGAGCTATGAAGGACATGTGGCTCCTACACTTTCTAATTCTCCTTGAATTATGTAACATACCCTGTACATTGATTTACAAACTTATATGATTTATTGTCAATGTAATGTGTATGGGTGATTTAAAAAGGCTCTGATACCCTGCACTGGGATGAGTAACACTATAAAATAATTAACATAGTGGTATTTAAACTGTTGGCTTGTGTAAATACTGGGATAGACCAACACACCTGACATTCTTACAGTGCATGCAAATCTTGCATACAGGAGTTAACAAAGTCAGAAGTGTGCCTCTCTTAAGTATGTGTATAGTGCTAACAAGCTGTGTGCCTTTGCTTCCCCTCCTCTGTATTTGCATCGAGGTGCTAGGCTCCAGATAACTCCCAGCCAAGTTACTCAAGCAAAAGGAAGCATGGTGGCCCCTTAAATTAAGCTTTTATTATGGGCACGGCTGAAGTCTCAGATGACAGCAGACAGTATGCAGGCTCTGCTCAATGTGTCTCAATGTTTCAAAATTATCCTGGGATGAGTTCAGCATACCTTACAGTGGAGTCCATCTTTTTGGCAGGGTGGATGGCTTCCACCTTGTGAAAAAAGTGGGTGGACATCATCCACCCACGTGTACCCCCGACTTCTGCCCTGACTAAGATGCATGTCTAGCATCTTGTGCCCTATGTTGCTCAGGCTGTTATTACAGATGAAACAGTGTTATAGTCCATTACCCCATAAAGAAGAGAGGATTTTGTCTGTCCTGAAATTGTGTAGTTACAGGTGCTCTCACACAGGATTATTCAGAAGAGACAGCACAGTGAATCACATTAATTGCTTAGAATCATACATGTTTAAAGTAAGGAACTTGGAATTGATTACAAGCATACATGTATCCTAACTTTACATCGTGCAATTCCAGCCACTAAGCGTTTTTCTCCAATTTCTCTGTAAAGATTAGTGGTTTGTGGCTCTCTTTTTTAGCGCCTGTAGTCGATGAATACTTTCAGGTCACATATTCACTCAGAAGGTACTGGAGCACTTTACACGTGCACTAGTTATATTACACAGTGATCTGCCCATAATCAGAGAATGTTGAGCAAACACAGACACTTGAACCTGGTTCCGCAGTCCCAAAGGCAGCAGCTCAGACCCAAACACCACATTCCCTGCCTCTTTCTTGAGTAGTTGGAGTATATTAAGACATTATCAGTGGCCGCAGAGCTGAACCACCTACAACTGGACACCATGTCGCCTAAGAAGAGTCTAATGTGGCAAAGAGCCAATGGAGATGGGCGTGGCTTGACTCCGTAACGGGATGGCCGCTTTTTACTGAGACTACATCGTAGTCACAAAAGAAGGATGGACAGATGCACACATACGTCTGCATGTCAATGGAAACAACCTGAACTGAGTCAGGGAACTGCCACTGAACGTAGGTGCATTGCAAGGGTAATACCTTGCTAAATTAAGCACTTTTCGCCACAAGGTTGGCGGGTGCACTAGCAATGCTACTGTTTCTCTTAATTTCTACCGCTAAATGTTATTATCTACCTCAATAAGGCTGCATTTCCCGGAGCAGGGGTTAGGCTCGATACATGCTTTTTCTCAGTGGTTTGCATGATAACATTTATGACATGAGTTGGAGTGCTGAAAGGATTTTGTGATGCCATTTTCTTATGCTTGTTATTCATCAGTGGTGACGTTTTTGCTTCTATCTCCTCATTAAGTTTTCACTAAAGCCTCTATATTAAAACAACTGTGATACCAGTTAAAGTGTCTACCTAATATTGTTTCTAATAACTTTTCACTAGCTGTTTTGGCAGCCTTCCAGAGGCCATCTGCGTTAACTCTGCCATAGTTCAGTCACTGTTGGTCTAATCATAATTTGGCAGTGTTCAGTACGTTGCAGTGGTGTTTTTCATTATATATATGCTGATAACTTCATGTAAGGGAAGGACCAGGATTCTCAAATTGTATGGTCCTACTTCATCGGTGGTTACGCTTGCTACTAAAGTTGTTACCTCTAATTCCCTTTCTGTGCTAGAGAATATGAAAGAGAATATGGATAACATTCACAATTTATCTGCGTCTTCCTCTAATTTATCCAGTGCAACATCCTCTCCTGCTGCTCAGATGTCCTCCAAACTTCCTTCAACGTCTACTGTCTCTGCCACCAAAAGAGTTAAAAAAGATCCTCTCTCCCCCATCAAATCTACCACAGCAATATCAATGGAACTCCTTCTTGAGAAGATTAGAGCTCTTAAGCCTCATATGGAAGACACCAACAAATAGCTTCAGCTTTTAGATGACAAATGGCCTTATATAGAGAACAGAGTAAGTCAGATGGAACAGAGGGTTGAGTCTCTTGAGGATTCGGTGTAGGCTGTCAAAAGTATTGCAGGCTTAAGTGAGATCTTTAAAAAAGCATGCTGAGGACTTGTAGGACTGTAACAGAAAGAATAATTTACATATTTATGGTCTGTTTGAAGGAGTGCAAGGTTCGGACCCAACATCGATCTTCAAATCATTTCTTCCGGAGATCCTGAAATTTCCTGCCTCACCTTCTTTGAATATACAACGTGCACATAGAGTTGGTCATCCCTCTTGCAATGGCTCAACTTCGCAGAAACCTTGAGGAGTTATCATCTACTTCCTAGAAAATCTCAATCTTTTTAGAGTCATTAAGGCAGCCAAAGCTAAGGGTTGCATTTCATGGTTTGGATCTACCTTGGTTTTTGCACAAGGCTTGGCAAAAACTGCAGCTGATATATAGAAGAAATTTTTTGATATGCGTCCAACTATTCACTCACTAAATGCCAGATTTGGTCTTTTTCACCCTTGCCTATTCAAAGTAACTAATAACAATAAGAGTACTACTTATGAGGAACCGTCTCTGCTCCAGAAATGCTTTGATAGCTGCAGAGGAGTGACGATGAATACATCTAATTGTAGTGTTCCCGATCTTTCTAAATCAAATATTTTTCTTGCACCCTTGGTATGAAATTTCAAATTGTTATTTTTCCAGTTCCTGTCAGTTATGTAATCTGATAATGGTCTGTTTTTAATTACACTTTTTTTTCAATTTGTTATTGACATGTTTTACCGTTCCATTCCCTAGACATGTTCCATGTGTCCAGAAGAATTCAGTGAAGTCTATTATGTGGTCCTGTCCTTCCTATTGTGTCAACTGCTTCGAGTTTCAGTAGCGTCATCCCCCTTATGTGGCTTCTCCACCCTCAAATATTTGCTTGTTATATAGGTATGTTATCTTTGTTCTTTTTTGTACCCTAGTTGTTATCCTTCTTTTACCTTTTTCTGTCCTTGCTTTTTCCTTTTTTCTCCACTCTTATGTTTTCTTCTTCTGACTACTTACAAATGATTAATTATAGGATATTCTTCTTCTCCTTTTCAATTGTTGCTTGCTGTAACTATTAATGTCTTATTGCAATGTTTTACTTCTTGCTTATTCACTAATTAATCTACATCAAATGCTAATAACCTTTATCATTCAAACTTAAAAAAAGAGAGTCAATGGAGCCAGACTGGTAATGTCAAGTGACCTAGTTTGCAGAAGAGGATTGCACTGCCATGTATTTAGGAAATTTTTAATATACATAGTTTACTTTTAGTAAGGGTCAAAACAACATTGAGCACATCAAGGGTAACTATGATGTGATTAAACAATAAAGAAAGTTGCGCGAAGCTTGTTAGTGTTGGGGCCAATGCTCTGGAATGCCCTAGGCCCCCACCTCAGAGCTGAACCTAAATACCTTTGGATAAGGAAACACCTCAAAACTGGGGTCTTTAAGCCTTTCCAAGAACAGTGCCCGGAACCCTGCCAAGTTTCCCAGGTCAAGGTTTTTTCTTTGAATTCTGAGTCATGGTGTCATGTCTATGTCACTACAAAAAAGGACTATAAGTCCCAGAATTTAAAGGAAAAAAGTTGACTGGAGCAGCAAATCATGCCTCGACCTGGAAAACTTGGCAGCCATGCTCTGATGATTTAAGAATGTTGGGTAAGTCACCCACCCGCTCTCTCACTGGACTACTTAGGACCCAAAAATTACTTCTACTGTACTATATATAAATATAATCATATGTTGCTTTGCTATCTGTAAACCCAGCCTCCGAATGTATTATAAGATGGCAACCAGCTCTTTATAAACCAACAAAATAAAGAGCAGTGCTTATGAACCAGTTTCAGCAGTGTAACCAGACAGGTTAAAGCCCTTCTCTCCCAAGTATCACACACTGGATTATGTTCTGTTGTTGAGATTCATCTTAGCTCACAACTACTAATATTCATTTACATTTTCTCTGCCATGATTTTATATTTTATCATAAAATTTTTAAATATCTTTAATCAATTTCTGTGTAATGGAGATTTACATAAAATATTCCAGTCACATGACCACACGGGGATCAGAGTTGGAATATTCAACTTGGAAACAAAGGAAGACAGAAGAAAGCAGCATATACTGCCACAAGAAAACACATTATCAGTTATTTTCGATGCAGTACGACTGGTGATGTCATCATGCAGACACTTTCACATGATGCTGCATTTGTTTACTTAGTACTATGGTTATGATAGAAAATACACCACTAGTTCAAATACTTATGCAAGGAAAACAAGTAGACAGCCTTAGTTTAATAAAAATTGTCTAACATTCTTCAAATCAGGTGACATAGGGCTAAATTAGGACTCTGGCGGTCCGAGGACCGCCAGATTCACGGTGATGGTCGGACCGCCGCACTCCAGGCAGTCCGACCGACACATTACAACCCTGGTGGACAGACGGGCCACGGGACCAACGTCAACTCCAGGAACATGGTTCCCAATGGCTAGACAGCGGTTTGAGTTGTGCTCAGCCATGGCTGCGCTGAACGCAGTGCTGCCGTGCTGATCACAACTCAGATTTCCACCAGCCTTTCCATGGTGGTCACCCCGCTATGGAAAGTATGGCGAAAAGTTAGTGCCGGAGGCAACAGGGGGGGATCCTGCACTGCCCATGCTACCAGCATGGGCAGTGCAGGGCCCCCTGCCAAGCACCATCAGAATGCACACCGTGTGCTTTGCTGCTGGGCTGACCTACGGGAACGTCGTAACACAATGTTCTCGCTGGTCAGCCTAGCAGGAACATTGTAATACGACTGGGGACCGTGTCGGTGGCGTCCTCCTCGCAGCATTGACGGTCCTGTGGTGGGACCACCAATGTCGTAATGAGCCTCACATTCTTGATCCGTTTTATTGCTTTTTATTTCTTGCCCGGTTGGCATTTTGGTGACCCGGTTGTTAATAGGATCCAACAAAGTCTCACAAGTGTCCCCTCCATTACCCTTTATATAAAGGCACATTTAAAATACTAATTCTAGCTCACTTCATATATAGGACCAGCATTAGAACGCTCTTCTGTAACAGTCACCCTTGCTGCTGTAAACCTTAGCATGAAAACTTCGATTTATACCTTCACAGACTACAAGATGTAGACTCTTACTAAAGTCCAAGTTAAGATAACGAGAATAAAGCATCCCTTACGAGATAACCCTACTGGGACCCCTGTGGAGTTCTGAACAGGTCCAACAGACTTCGCAGTTTTGGAAAAGCATCACTCTCCTCGAGAAATAAAAGGTTATCCTATCTGGCCAACCACCAGCTGAGTTAGGTCTCCCAAAAGTCTTGGCTGTGTCCTGAAAACAAAACTTGTAACAGAGGGATGCAAGAAGGATGCTGAAGGCAAGGTCTCTCCTGTGGGATGGCCTTGTGTCCATGTAAGACTCAGAATGAGGGTCAAACCCACATGTGCTGCCTCTGCCCGGTCTGCTTCCAAGCTTCTGTACACCTTGAGGCGAGTACATTTCTAATGCACGCATTGCAAAAATAAAGACAAGCAATATTAAAAAGAACAGCTTGATGTGGACAAAAGGCTGAAACTGATAGTATGTGGCAGGTTAGGTTAATGGGAAGATAAACGGAGAACAAAATTCAACTTTATCCTTAGAGTGAATCGGAACATTTATGTGTTGTGAATGATAAAAGCACATATTGCATTTCTGTGACAGACTGCACAGTGAATGGAATTTCACAATTTGTGCGATTGCTACAAATTTGTTAATGGACAATGGAGAGAGTAGGCACGCAGCGCAGTGGTTTTGTATATGTAAACTAAAACACATCAACCTGATGAATGTCCAGATTGGTTAAGTATGGGGCCCTTTAAAAACTGAATTCGAACGTCTGTCTGGACATCACTGGACCACAACACACCCCCTCTTGATACTAAACTATCCGCAGCTCTATCGTGGATTCCTGTTCATTTAGCTAAACCTTAAACACATTTATTTGTCCGTCTCAGTACCTTAGTGTCGTGCGGATTTAAATCGTTTCAAATCAATTTGGCGTCAGACGATGGTTCAGTACAACGCTCAATAAAACACTCAATGTCTTCCAATAGTTCAGTGCTTCTTCCGAAACACTAGTTGTTGTATTTGTTGGTCAATCCTGCCACCCAGTGGTCATATTGTTATATATTTCACATTATATCATTCTTGGTTAGCGCTATTCAAAAATACAGTCTTCAACCACTTTAAGCTGACGTCTCAAACAACTAGGCAGTGCAGGCATGGTCAAAAAAATGATATTGCCTTTCTTGATTATTTTCACCTGTCAGAAAGCGTAAAGTATATATCCTTTAAATATTTGAGAGCATATTTGAGAATCGGCTATGCTACTCGAATATACTACAGGGTGTTGCTAGACTTAGCATGACAGATGAATGGGCTGCAAATACTTTACATATTGCCCTTAATTAAGCCTGTCTGCTCTCTACCATAGCTACCTGGGGGTTGAGCTTACGTTAATGTAGATTTTCCTAGTAATTTATGAAGGAAAGTCTTAATTCTATTGAACACACGGAGGCAGTATTATGTTTTCTAATCTTGCTTTAATCCAACAGCAGCAGTCGAGATCAAACAAACTAACCACAAATCCCACGAGGCTATGCAAAAGTAGCCAACTGGGAGAAGAAACACAGAGTAGGTAATGACCAATAGAATAGCAGACCTATGTAAAATGCCTAACTTGACTGTGAACAGTCCTCTTTTCTTGTGGGAGAGGTCAAAAAGAAATATTAAACAAAGGCAAAATAAAAAGTACAATAGAAATTGCTAAGAAAAGGCAAACACATCTTGGCAAGTCTATAAAGGTTGGTCCCAACAGCAGGAAAGGAGATGTACAATTGAGTTGTCCAGACGAGACTTGAGTTAAAGAAAAGCACATTGTGGATTCATGACTGGAAGATGGAGCCTAAGGTGGAAGATGTTAGGGTGGGAAATGGAGAAACAGTTAAGGGCATGTTGAGGTGGGATAATACTTGCCTCTGTGTCTTTAATAAAATTAAGTCTTTCCCTCATAAATTACTAGGAAAATCTACATTTTATGGCAAGACCGGAGACTCCTAATATGCTTATTTTAAAGCATATTAATCACCACAGAAGAAGAAGTTTGAACGAGTTGACAATAGAAAGTGCAAAAAATAGAACTGTTAGGCCAATCAGCTGATCTCAGAATATCCTCCAGAAGGGAGCCAGCCCAAAAAGCTTTGGATGCCATGGCTTCTCTGGCCGAGTAGGCGCCTAAGAAGGAAGTATCAATACCCTCAAGGGACATAACCCACTTAACCCAGCAAGCAAGAGTAGGGGAAGAAACAGGTTTGTGGGGTTAGCTGAAGGAAATGAGAAGCTGAGTATCAGAGGAGGTACTGAGATCAATCGTATGATGTTCAGAAACTTTGAGACGCTATGCAACACAAAGGTTGGGGTGATCAGGAAAATATGGATAAAATACAGAGGTTAAGTTAGTCTTTGTATGTTTGTGGATAGTAAAGAGAACACCTGTAGGAGTAAATTGCCGAGAGATAATATCCAATGCTCTAACATCTGACAGACATTTAATGGAAATAAGGTACAATAACATGGTAAATTTAGCTGATAACGTCTTCAGAGATTCATTATCAGGCTATCACAGAAACAAATTTAAAACAACATTCACATGAAATACATAATTTTACTCCCTATAGTAGACGACAAACGAGCAAATGTACTCCTGCTGGTCTCCCATTGATGTGAGGATGGTTAATAGAAATAGCAGATCTGAAAAGATTTACGGTACAATAAGTTTTTCCATTACTGTCCTCTGCTTCAAAAAAAGTTAACAATATACATTGTGGGCCTCATTATGAATTTGGTGGGTGACGCAGGCCGCCTGCCAAACTCATACCACCACTAGACCGCCATTGCGGTCTATACCCCGCCAGCCCTATTTTGAGTCTCCAGCTGGGCCGGCGGGTGGAAACAGTGTTTCTGCCCGCAGGCCCAGCGGGACACAGGGCTGTAACACTGCAGCTGGCTCGTAATCGAGCAAGCTGCAATTTGGCAGTGCGGCAGGTGCAGCAGCTTCAGTCGCACATTCCACTGTCGGTAATTCGAGCAGTGGAATGCACAACAGGGCTGTGCATGGGGGCCCCTGCACTGCCTATGCCAAGTGCATGCCCCACGACACCCCCATTCCGCCAGCCCAGGAGGGAATCAGAGACCCCAATGTCATCTTTGTCATGTTCAGAATCAATGTCACCCATGTCATCATCTGTGTCAGTAATATGGGAAATTAGAATAGAAGATGACATCAACTTGATATTCTTTGTTTTTGCTGTACATTTAGATGCGGCCAAAGTAACCTTATTAGTAGAATTATTATTATTCCCCTCCTTGTAAGGGGATCTATGTGGAGCCGCATCCACTGCTGAGTGCGAGGTAGACTCAGTGCCCACCAGCGCAATATTAACTTTTGACGTGACTTTGAGAGATGGCATAGGATAACCCACATCACTTTGCCCATTCTGCTTTTCCCCGCAGAATGGCCCTGAAATGTCTTTTACATAGGTTTAAAGACTGAATTCTTAATTTTTTTGGTCACTTTGTACGTTGAGGCTGCAACAGCCTGTTCCACGGAAGACTGAATAAAGTTGTTGAAACTCTCATTAATAATGGCTTGTTCCTCATCCTCATAATGTACGAGAGGAGAGCTATTTATTTCCATGACCAAATCAAAAGTGACTGTAAATCAGCAAAAAAGATGTTAATACAATGAGAGAACCAAGTTCCCTGCGATGGGGGGGCAAATGGGTGTGTTTAAACGAGAGGTAAATGCTGCTGTGTGGAAAAACGGGCAGTGATAAGGAAGCAAACCAGTCGAGAACGAGGCCCCGTCTGAGGGAGGAGAAATACCGTCTCAGAAGCTGTCGGTCAGGACGCGGAACAACGGACCTCACCACAGTGGTATCAAACAAACTGCAAAGGTAGCAGGTGAAAGCTGCCAGCAGAAATAAAGGCTGAAAGGCAAAAACACCTTAATGCGAAATGCGACTCTGACTGCACTGCCAAAATTGTGGACACAGGCAGAGTTGTGCAGAGCGCGAGGAGAGAGGCATTTTCAGGCAACTGTGCAACGTGCCGACTGGGAATAAAAATGAGAAAGCAAAACCATAACAAGCACCATGAATATATACCCACAACAAGACAATAACATCAATAATTATTATAGCAGACCAGATTTAGAAAGGAAAAAAGGAAGTATAATACTTATCTTGACTGCAAGCAGCAAGAAAAGAGAACTGTTCACAGTAAAATTAGGTATTATTCATCGGTCTGTTACACTATTGGTCACCACCTACTATACATTTCTTCTCCCCATTGGCTACTTTTGCATAGCCTCATGGGATTTGTAGTTTTGTTTGCTTTATCTGGACTGTTGCTGTTGGATTAAAGCAACATTAGACAACATAATAGGAGCCACCGGTCTTGCCATAAAATGTAGTGACTTTAAGGGTTCACCCTAACAAGGGTTGTGATTTTTCATTGAGCTGGGTAGACACCCGTACAAATTAATAATCCAATTTCTTACATAAGGGTTCAGTGGTGGATCCAGGACTTGTGTTTTTCACTAAGTTAAAGTTAAAAATCCTATTTTAAAATGACATAAAAAATTGACTTTGTGATGTTTATATTATCTTTTTTATTTTTCATTGGTCATTTTTGATCTTTCCTAAATTAATTCCTTCAATCACTTTTTGCACCTTTGATTTTTGAAAGAACAGAAAATGAATCTGTGCTGCACTGAGAGCCTCAGCATGGCACAGCTGAAGAAGGTGTTGTTAGAGGATAGAGTGCTAAGGCTGTGCAGACTCCAAGGAGGACGACTGCCACGGAGCATGGGCAGACATAAGCATGCTGAAGTCCAACCCACAGGGACAAGTTGGTGAGGAAGAAGAGAAGGAGGAGGAAGGAAACAAAACTGACACCAAAGAGGCCCTACAGCCAGAAAATGATGAGCCCACAGGAGCTAGATCACCTGCAGTGTCGAGAGCAGGGAGCAGTGTCCTCTTGTAGTTTGACCCAATCAGAGCTGGAGGACAGGCAGAGAGGGTGTTGAACCTAAAACTGGCTACTCTAGCCTTTGAGGAAAAGAAGGCTGCAGCAGAGATGGCCCAGGAGGAGAAGAAGCAAGCTCTGGAAGAAAAGAAATACTGCTGGCCCATGAGAGAAGCCAGAGAGAGCTGGATCTGGAGGCCAATAGATCTTCTGAGTCCAGTGATGATGGTGGGGCAGCTGTGAAGTGCCTAAGAGAGGTAAAGGAGTCCACATTACCAAGGACCTGATGCCTATCAATGTGGTGGAGGATGACATAGATAAATGGGGTGCAGCATATGAGGTGGTTCTACATCTACGTAAAGTCCCAGAGGAGGACTTGGCGGTGGGGCAAGTCTGTAGAAGCACATACCAGTTGCTGAGAGGGAAGCCATATGGCCTTAGAGGAAGCTAACTAGATGAGATATGCCCTCAGAAGTAAAATCTTATTACAAAGTTTGGTTTAACTCTAGAGAAGCTCTGTCTGAATTCCATCAATATCCAGAAGCAGACACCAGTCGTTTTGATTTTCTGGATTTTTCTGGTAAGACACTGGCTGGTTGGGTGAAGGCACTAAAGTGAATGATTATAATGAGCCACATAGTTTGTTTATGAAGGAGCACATTCTAAGTAACTGATTTACAGAACTGCACCCGCACTCCCTAGATGCCAACCTTACTGTCACCAGAGAAACTGGGAACAAGACTGACTCTTGGATAAGCACCAGTGTGTCCAAAAAGGGTTCTGGGAGTGACCCCAGGAAGGGTGGTTCAGGTTCCCCTCAGCAGAGAAAGGGAAAAGACCAGGATAAATCAGAGAAGTTCCACAAACAGCCCCAAAAGAGCTTGAAGGGAAAGGATACCCAAAGTCATTCAGGACACAAGGGGGCAGTTCTGATGGGGGAACACCCAGGGCTTCCTTTCTTCTGCCCAAGTGTTATGACTGTCTCCAATCAGGGCACAAATGGGGGGGGGGACTCAATGCCTGTCCCAGGCAACCACCCACAAGTGGGCACTCCACAGGAATGGCCAATGTTGCCTTAGGGGGTGATTATCCATAGGAGGAGAGGGAAGAGTATACTCTAGAGTTGCTTAGAAGGGAAGTGGACCCAGAAGGTAAGCTTGTAATCTCTGAGGGTTAACTGGTGATACCAGAGGGTGGGAACTGTCATATCTAGGAGGTCATCTTGAATGGGGTCCTATCACTGCTCTGCAGGATACCTGTGTCAACCAGACTATGGCGGTAGCCAGGCTGGGTTCCCCAGGACAGATATATAGGGTAACCCAGGCCCATTACATGACTTATTCTGCCCCATATGGTCCTGGTACCCTTAGAAAGGGAGGGGCACAGGCTCAGAGGAGAGTCATCATGAGCCTCCAAATGCCCACTGACTGCATACCTGGCAATGAACTTCCATCAGTGAAAAAGGCCTAGTTAGGGTGGTCATCAATGGCCCCTCAAAAACACAGCTTTTTGTGGGGGATACTGCTCCCAAAGGGAGGCTATGGAGGCCCAGATGGAGAGTTGAGGTTAGGGGGTAGAGGCGATCCACAGTGGGAGGACCAGTAGGTCAGGTGTTACTGGCTCTGAGAGAAGAGAATCCAAGACTTACCCTGGTGAGAACACTTCTAACCTGGAGAATCTACCTCTGCTGTCATAGTGACAGATGACAGGAGACCTTCCCCGGGCAGACCCTACATGATACAGAGTGTGTCACCCTTGAGGGGTCTGTGGTTCACCCCCTGAGAGTCCTAGACATCCAAGCCCCTGTCCAGTTTCAGGGTAAAGATGTTAACTGAAAGGCCAGTCTCATGATACCCAATACCACCCCTGAGGTGACGGAAGTAAGAAGGGAACGAGGTATATATCACCTGAAGCTGTAGTTACCCACTGTGAAAAACCTGAGAGGCCAGGGAGACCTTAAAAGTAAGTGGGGGACTACTTACCAACCCCATGGCTGGGAGGGAGGTCTGCCAAAGGCTCCAAATTGGAGCCTCCACATGGTGGTGAATGGCTAGGGGCCTGGTTCCTGACAATCACACCAGTAAGTGGCATCTGTGTGTTACTTGCCTTATGAGCAGAACTTTCCCTGAGGTAGGGACAGAAGTCTGACCAAGAGGGCAGGATAGGCATCGTCACCCTGCTGGCAGTTCTATATGCATACTGAGATGCATCTGTAAGCAAGCTGAGCTTCAGAGACTCACAGTTGAGAACTGCAGATGAAGAGAAGGATTTCCCATGGGCCGATTCAGTGCCTCTGGAGGATGTTCAGAGGGGCATATAACAATCCAATGCCAGGTAAATTGTCCTTGTTCTATTACCTGAGGAGGGAAATCCATCAACGTTTTGATTAATCTAACCGAGCTCTTGGCTGGGAGAAGGAGGGAGCTGTGTAGGAAATTTGCCCTTTTTGGAGGGCCATTCCAGATACTTCGCCTTTTCCTGGGCCCTATATTTTTGCTGGCAGTAAAACCCTGTGCACTTATCTCTGCTAACCGCTAATAAAGTGCCAGTGCTCTTCCTTTCAGCATGGTGAAATTGACTTTCTTCCAATTGGCTGTTCATCTTACCTACAGGTCTGTCCTTAGTATATGGTACAAAGGGTACGCAGGGCCTGTAAGTAAATGTCACGAGTGGACTACACCACCCATTGCGCAATCCACTACAGTATAAACAGCGAATTAGACCTATCAAAATAACCCTTTTGACAGGTGGTCAAAACCTTCCTTTTAAATATTTATCATCCCTGTGTAAGGCTTGCAGCCCAGAAGGCAAGATGCATTTATTTTTAGATTAGGACATGTAGTAATTTCATGAAAACATGGCATAACAATAAAAAAAAGCCCCAAACATTATTTTGACTGGTCATTTCATAGGAAAACACTGGGTTAAAATATTACAATTAATATTAATTCTGGTTAGGAAACAGCTAGAAAAATAATTAAACAAATATTTTGAATAGTTACCAAAAACCCACTTCAATATCATTGTTAAAAAACATATTATAGAAAAGGTACTTTTAGAAAGATACTTTTTTATTGCTTAAAGCCTCTGGATGCTCATTTTCATTTGCTCTCCATTCCTGCTAACCTGTGATTAGCATTAGTGGATGGGTGTGAAATGCCTCCCAGGAGTAAACAATAGGGTGACCGGAAAGAGGGTTCGTCTCTTAACCGGACTGTGATATTCTTAGTATTCTCAGTTTGTAACAAATTTTCTGTACTAGAGGTTCTGAGAAGGGTATGATTAGCTGAGGAAGAAGTTGAGAGAGGTTGATGAGGGGAGTTTGCTGGCTGAGGTCATTTTACAAGCTTCTTCATTAAAACCAATATGAGACAACTTCAGGATTCACTGTGTCATCTTTTATAAAACTGACAGATTATGCAGGATAGGGCAGTGAGCATCCTTTGTGACATTAGGCAGTCAAATACTTCTTGAATGTCAAACCCTGCTCGACAAATCTGTTGGGTTTTCAAATATCTATTGTGGGGCGGGGGGGGGATACTAGAAAGGACGTGAAACAGGATGCCAAAACAATTCTTGAGTATCCACTGTCTGGTTTCTGGAAAACTACACTTTGTTCCCCCAGAATTCTGTATCTGAGTTTATTAGGGGTAAAGTGACTGGCCCAAACTGGATGTGGATTTGGGAAGACACTAGAATTACAATAGTACACTCACCACATACACACCCAAGCCCTCAGAGTCCAAGTATAGTGTGCCAGAAGACTTTTACCATTTTGAAAATACCCAAAGTAGGTGTGGTTAACCTCAGCAACTTTAACCCACTTTGGGTGGGGCATGCACAGGAGTCATTACCACTAGCTTATGCCAGGTATAAAAGTGGCATCTCCAGACATCCACTTCAGAAGACTCCTGGATGTGACAAAGAATAGAAGAGGACTGAACTTGCTGCCTGTGACCTGAGAAGAGCACTGAAAAACTGGAGCTGCTCTCTCTTGTATCCACGACAAAGAAAAGGACTTCAAGGGTCATTAGGATGACCTTCTGTTAAAGCTATCAGGACACAACCAACTACAAGAGTTTTTTTCCTGAAATTACCAAGCTGACCAGTGGCAACTAGACCTGGACTTGACCACACTTCTTGGCCTCTGCCTGGTACCCTGTGAGTCTCTAAATCCCTCCCCTGAGGTCCCGGGAGCTTTAAAATCGTGGTGCAATCTGACTTAAAAGAGAAAGGGCCTGATTTAGATATTGGTGAAAGGGATATTCGTCACCGTTGTGAAGGAGTAACCCGTCCACCAATATCTAAATCAGGCCCTTAAAGCAAAAAGTAAATTATTTGATCACGGCGAACCTTGTTGGTATATCTGACCCACACTCCATCATAGCCAGCCTCAAACTGCATTTAGGTTCCGTTCTACTGTGACCATTGGCTATCATTTGCACTTTGTGCTTTTGATAATAACCCTATTTAAAACTTTAAAAAGTCATGTCTTCGGTTCTCCTCATCGGATTTTTGTCATTTCATTTGTTACATTTTACGTTATTTTTCTAATTTGGAGTGGAATCTATTTATGACACATTTTGACTTTATTATAGTTTTGTAACTGCATAAATACTTTACACATGCCCTCAGTTAAGCTTGTCTGCCCAGTACTATACCTACCAGGGGGGTGAGCTCAGATTAATTTATTGACTTTAAGGATTCACCCAGGAAAAGCTGTGCTTATTCCTTTGGGTGGCTATTCCAATTAATAATACATTTCTTACATAGGCCATCCCCTCAAGAGACCCGCCATCAGCTTGCTTATCTTGGGCGATGGTTGGTTTAGTTTAGTAGTGGACATATCTAATCACAGTTGATTGCTCCAGGTATGTTTAGGCAGTGAGCGTTTTTCTATTTTCTGCCAAATAGTTTTAAAGCACAAGGTGAGTTGCCCCAGAAGAATCACTAAATGTATTCATGCTGTTTTGGCTTTATCAATTTGCTGTTTCTAAAATAGCAGTGGTCTCCCACCCCCCCTTCACTGTGTCCCCTCACTCAAGGCAAACATCACCCAACTACCAGATACCATTTGTTTCTATTTATCCACATTTCCTCCTTTCTCTTCTGACTCCTACTCATTCAGCAATTTCCCAATTTTTTAATCCCTCCACTGCCTCCTTCTTACTTGTGGACTGCTTGCTTTGTTTCCTTCTGCCTCAGACAACTTCTGGTATAAAGCCGCCTCTGGCACACAGGTACAGGGGCATGATACTGCTTGTGATGTGCCCATGCCCTGTGCCTGCAGCACACTGTTAATTTACACCTATCAAATGCTCCCTTGTACCCTGGTTATATTCTAAAGAAGGAAAACACTGCATCCGTAAAGCTCAGTGTCCTGCATCGGTGCTGGGTGTGCAATAGTACAGAGTGCTTACATTTCACACAACCACTGGCTACATGCTGGTCACCCTGAGTTTGAGACGCAAGAGGGCTACATTGCCCACTAATGGCAAAGCCAGTGGTGGCCTCTACTTCCTTCTAGACACACAACTCTAAGTACCACCTTGGGCTCAGTTAGAGTTACCCAGGATGGAATGAGATCCTACATGAGGACATTAGTGATCTGTCGTGAACAGCACTGGGTCTTTCCCACTACTGGGAGTAACCTGACAATGAGGTACTGCAGGTTGACCCAGCACTGGATGTCAACCGAACCTCAAGGGCGCAATGCGTAGATCTAGCACCAGGAGTGCTGAGCCCTCTTGTCTGCGACAATCCTGATGGCCTGCAGCGTAGAACAGGCCTGTCAACCCTTCGTACGGAGCACAGCTGAAGGATGGGAACATTAGGTGGTTACCTTGTGTCTAGTGTGCATGGTTGTAGGTGATAATACTGGTGACTTAAAATATGTCACCACATTTGACGACATCTTTTATGTCATCTGAGATCACGAGCAGTGCATGGTGCACTTACTATAAAGTTGCATAGACAGTCGCAAGTGGTGCTTTTTAAGAAGTCTGAATCAACAATGCTACATATCTGCCGCTGATAGCCAATCGACTTATAGGTATGTTACGTATGCGGGATTTATTTCACACAAACCATTGACATCGAATTAGGACTGTCATAAAGAAGAGTGTACCAAAATGCAACCATCAGTTGGATTCCTAAATGTATGGCCGATGGCACACTGCAGCCAAATGCCCATAGCATGACGTGTTGGCAGCTGTCACGAGATCCGAGGAAATCACACACCGTGGAGAAATATTACTGTGGATGTAGGGTTTCTGGACTCCCCGCGCCTGTTGACTGTTGATAACTTCTACTGCAGCATACAAGATAAACGGCAACACAAACCCGCACTTCAAGCACATTGTGCGGCTGGCCTCTGCACCAGCGCAGCACGAGCCCGACAAACCTCGCCTTCTGTGGCGACCAGGAGCCCTGCTGCTCGCACGCGCGCGCGCGCGCTGCTCCAGCGCCGCTCTGAAAACGAGCGATTAAGCATTACTGCTTCTGACGAAGTCTGGAACACTCCGATCACGAGGCTATTAAATATATCTTTTGTGACAGATTTGTCAGGTTGCATTTAGAGCCAAGACATATTTCTGGTCCACTGGCAGCAAATTATCCCAATGTCAGATTTCACAAAGATATTTTCATCCAGAAAACGACGCTCTCTTTGGTTCAGTCAAAGAACATGCATCAAAGACGCCATCTGACGGTCGCAGGGCCTGAAGCGTACAGTCCACCCCCCAAAACACGGCAGAGAGAGCAGCTAATCCTTACTACTAAAGTGATCGTTGGCCTTTAAAGGCTCTCGCTCGGAACTGCATTAATGTGCAATCCCCAAGAAGGACCTTGGACCAGGAGGGCATCGCTGGTCTGGATGCTTGCTCCAATTGAACGAAATTCCCATGTTTTTAATTTGTTTGTGGACAATACATGGCTATTATATTTCCACCTCTAAAACATACCGTAAGCCTACTGAATTCAGGCGTGTGTAGCGTATTTAGGCACGTTATGGACATAGGCTTAATACCAGAAAGTGCCCGTCTCATTGCCAATGTAATACATGTTATTTAATATTTATTTTAGCTAACTATAGCAATGCAATGATTTAGAGATGGATGGGTATTACAGGATTCCTTCTACACTCACATGTTATCACCACATCTCACATGAAATTGACTCCCTTCACACCAGGCTTCTCCAACAAGTAGCTCGTGAGCTACTGGTAGCTCTCCAGCTACCGATAAGTAGCTCTCTGATGTGCAAACCAACCAACTAAATTAGACGTTTTTGCTTGGATGAATTAATATATGTAAACAAAAAATGAAAACATGATGAGAATTATGTATTTTCAGAACTCATAAATTGAAGTTTTTAGAAAAATGATTGCATTTTCAAAATATATTTAAATCTGATATTTGAGTTATAAATCATGTGACGTTAGGGAGGCTTATTACATGTAGTATTACCTTGGTGCCAGGGGCTGTTGTGTATTAAGCATGGACAGGCATCCCACATTGACACAGCCTTTTTTACATTACTTCTAGCAACTATGCTTGATAAACTGAGGTGTTCATTGCTGGTGCTCTTGCACATGGTGTCCACTGATTTAATTTACTTGATGGGGTCAGTATTACAATACTAATAATGTTAGTAGCTTGGGATGATTTTCATTGAATGTAAGTAGCTCTCATTACAGAAAAAGTTGGAGACCACTGCTTCACACGGTTCCCCAGTGAACAGCTGATATCACACAGTGGAAGACAAGGTCAGCTGTAATCTAGACCATGGCAAAATTTCTGTTACACTGGCATAAAACTATGTAATTTTGGGATTTTATTGTTACACACAACTTCCAAAATTACACTGTTATGCAAAGCACATAAATATGTTGTATTTGCCGCAAAAGTATAGGAGCAACGTGAACAACTAGAACGTAAGTGGCTATTTTTGGTGGAACTTGTACCTTTAGCGAACCACAAAGATTGGCAATTAGGAAATCACAAAACCAAAGCTATGTAATCTGGCTCTAAATGCCAAATCTGCTGTTCATATAAATTAGACATAATTTCAAGTAATTTCCAGAAATGTCACAAAACTTTCCAAAAGGAAATTACACTAATTTCGCACACCCATACTGAACCCCTGCACAGAGCCAAATCCCAGCTCGTTTTTGGGGGCTCTGCACAGCCCAGCCTCTTTTCTCACAAGGTGGAAGATCTTTACAGATCTGCAGGGCTTGTATCGCTATACAAGATCTACAAATATGCTTACTTCCAATAATCTCTTTCTTGTGCTTGCAGTTGCGCAAGAGGTGGGGTTCGGATACCTTGCTTGTGGCCTCTTAGACCCTTTGGTAAGTAAGATTATCGACAAGCCATCAACAAGCAACTCACAACCCACCTCGAACTTCACCATCTTCTATGCAACACTCAATCAGGATTCAAAGAGAACCACAGCACTGAAACATTATTCATCACGGCTACCAATGACATCAAATCATTCTGGACTGAGGAGAAACAGCAGCCCTCATCCTGCTCGACCTCTCCGCAGCCTTCAACAGTGTCTCTCTAACACCTTCAACAGAAGATTCCACAAGAATGACTTACAAGGATCTTCTGTCAAATGGATTTGTTCCTTCCTCACAGGAAGAACCCAAAGAGCCCGGCTGTCACCCTTCACATCAGAGACAAAGAGATTGGTATGTGGAGTCCCACAGGGATCATCCCTCAGACACACCCTTTTCAATATACTGTATACATGACACCCCTCGCCAAAATCATCTGATCACAAGACATTACCCTCATCTCCTATGTTGATGACACCCGGCCCATCCTCTCCCTGACGGACAAGACAATTACCACCAGGACCAACTTCACCAACTGCATGATCATGGTAGCAGATTGGATGCCAACCAACTGCCTGCAGGTCAACTCCAACAAGGAAGAAGCACTGGTCTTTTGCTTCAAGACCTCCCCATGGGACTCCACCTGGTGGCCATCAGAGCTAGGGCCAATACCCCCAGACCACACAAGAAATCTAGGGATCATCCTAGATGACAAGTTCAACATGGCAGCTCTAGTCAATGCTGTGTGTGCCTCCTGCTTCCCCATCCTATGAAAGATCAGATATAGATTAGTTTATCTATAATTAATTCTGCACAGGAGGTTGACTCTTTAAATGCATTATCCTTCAAGGAAAGGCCTAAAAAGAGCTTTCAGAGGAAAAATACTCCCTTTTGGTTTAGATGTGGACCTCGAAAACATATGAGTAACAATATTTCATGTCTAGTGATTGGAACGCGATGCAATAAGTGTCACAAAGTAGATCACATTTAAAGTGTGTGGAAAGGCAATAAGAACAATATATATAATTAAGCAGTGTGGACATTAATACTGGGGAATGTACAAATGACTTGTCTAAATTGATACTTACATTTGATACTGATAGCCCTGTCATCAAACCTGTCAATGGTCCGCTGTGTGATGTATTTATTGGAGAAACTAAGTTAAGCATGATGGCGGACTCAGGTCTCAGATCCTATGACGTTAATTTCAGATGTATTATATAATCAGTTTTTGGCTCAAGGTAAATCTCTCAATGCTACAGATGTTTCTTCCAAGGCATAAGGACATCAAGATATTAATAAGTTGGGATATTTTATGGACAAATTGGTATGCCTTGGGAGAAAAATGAAGAAATATGTGGCTTTTAGTGGGAAAAACATTGTAGGTTGGCAGGATATGGCCAAATTAGGGTTGATGGGTTGTTACACATTCTGATACACATGTACATGTTAATGCATTCTTTGATAGAAGAAAATACGGGCAGTAACACTGACAGAATTTTACATAAGTTCCCAGAAGTATTCAGTGCCAAAATTGGTGTAATTTATACGTTTGAACATATGATTAAACTAAAAAAGTGATACCAATTGTCCACAAAGTTAGACCAGTACTCCAGAGTGTCAAATCAGATCTGAAAGAACTTCTGCACAAACTTACAGAAGAGGGTGTTATTGCAAGTACTGACTCTTCAGAATGGGTCAGTCCAATTGTTATAGTACACAAGAAAACAGGAAACATCAGACTATGTGCAGATTTACGCACACCTAACAAGAATATAACTATAGACTGTCACCCCATGCCTACCATTCAAGATCTCTTGTCTAACATTGGCAATGCTAAATTCTTTCCTTTGCTAAACTTGTTTTCTGCGTACCATCAATTAACACTCACTGCAGAATCACAGGACTTAACCACTTTTGTCACGCCTTTCGAAGCAACAATTTCTTGCGCTTACCTTTTCGGTTAGCATCTGTAGTGACTGTACTCCAAAAGTTGATGGATACCATTTAAACAGGGATTACTTTAGCTGAAGCATGCCAAGATGATGATTTAATCTTTGCTGAGTCAGTTCAAGAAGATAATATGATTTTGGAAAAGGTATTAAATGTCTTCAAAGGGATTGGCATCACTTTTAAAAAGCGTGAACAATGTCACTTCCTGGTACAGGAACTCAACTATTTAAGTAATCGAATGACCTATAATGAGATTAATCCCAAATATTTACTTATACAGGCGATAAAAGAAAATGCACTTCCCAAAGATAAAGGCACTTTGAGGTCCTTCTTAGAAATGAGGGAATATTATTCCAGTATGTCTTGGTGGTGTGCAACCTCCTAAAAAAGGGTGTGAAATTTGATTGGAATGAGTCAGTCAACGATGCATTTGTACAAAAATCAAAAAAATTATTGTTGAAGCTCCAGCACTGACATCTTTAAAAAATTGTCATAAATGCATGCTTACAGTAGATGCCAATCAAACAGGTTTTGGTGCTGTGTTATCACAGTGGATAATAAACAGAGAAAAGACTATTGCTTTTGCCACTCAATCCTTAAGACATGCAGAACTACACTATAGTACAATTGTGAGGGAGGCATTAGCCTGCTCTTGGGCAACTGAAAAATTCAAAACATTTCCAAGGGGCACACATTTTGAGATCTTCACTGATCACAACAAACCATTCGTCTACATGCTCAATGGAAATGGGCCTGGTAAGGCTTCAGCCAGGTTTGTCAGATTGTTGTCCCGCTTACAGGAATACAATTTCACCATCAGTTACATCGCTGGTGAGAAGAATATTAGGGCTGATTGATTGCCTTCCAGAATGCCGGTAAATGGTCCCTACCAAAATGAAGAGGATGATGTTGAATGTGTGGTCACCTTGGTTGAGGATGTATTAAATTCCACTGATCATTTCCTTGGATGGACGGTTAAGTGTGCTACAGAGGGGCAATGTTTTGTCTATAGTAATGGATTATTGCACAAAAAGATGGCCAAACAAAAGATCTTTGGCGCTGCCACTAAGACCATTTCCACAGGAATTGTCCATCACAAAAGGTACCTTGAAGCGCAACGATGTATGTCAATTTGTGAGAAATTGATCAATTCTGAGCATTAAGGTCATCTTGAACTAGGTGGTACATGTAAGAATATGATTTTTTTTTTGTGCCTGTCTATGGACACTCAAGTATCCTATTTGGATTGCCGAATGTGACATGTTTGAAGTCAGACAAGCACTGGAAGACACACCAAACCCCAGCCCATGCAGTACCTTTACCAGAAGATGTTTGGTGTAAGGTAACATTGGATTTCACTGGCCATTTTGACGTGCTAACATCTATTAAAAGGTATTTATTGGTGTTGACGGGTCTATTTTGATTTTACATCTGCTCCAAACACATCTGTAATTAAGTTGTTACACAAAATTTTTGAGATTGACGGTCTACCAAAAGAGGTGGTAAAGGACAATGGCACACATTTCACCAACATGCAAATGAAAAACTTTATTGAAGCTTTCCACATCAAACATTTGAAGGTGGTGTTGTATTCTCCAACTTCAAATGGACTTGTTGAGAGAAGGAATATGTTTCTGGAGGAAGGCATCCAATCAGTCTTAGCTAGTGAAGTGCCAGTCAAGAAGTCTTGAGGAAAAAATTGTGGGCATATTTAATAACGCCTCACAATACCACAGGTTTTTCATTGTTTTGCCTTCTTAAGAAAAGAGAACTCAAATGTGAAATATGTCCAAATTGTATTAGGAGTTTAGTTTCAAAAGATAAGAATTGTCAATTTAAAATCTACATAAATATCACTAATAGAGTTTCTTTTCAAAGGTCTTTGTGTAAGTCTTAATTTGACAGCAAACATGGTGTGAAAGATATACATTTTCAAGTTGCACATAGGATGATGATTAAAAGCCAAAACAGAGTTAAAAAAGATGAATCAATAGGAAACTTGGACGAGGAAATGTGTACTTCTTCTTTCTTGTCTTTAGAAAGTGTCAGTATCGCTTTACCCAATGATGCAACTCCTGATTGTCTTAACTCCAAAACATATGAGTCTGAAGGTGACAATGACGTGAGCAGTCGGGATACTGTCTTCTTCTTCTTTCTTGGGTTACTCAGCTATAGATGCATTGGGTAATACAAACAGTACTACCCCTCACCAAACAAATTCAGATATTCCAGAACAAGGTGTGAATTGTAAGAATTTTTACATGCATTAACATTATAGGTTTCGGTTTACAGTTTTACATTTTTTGTTATGTTAAGGGGGAAGATAATGTAGTGGAATGAAGATATTGTTATGCTGAATATAGTCCTACCTTTATGTTACCGTATACATTTACCTGCGTGTTGTACCTGTCTTTTAATCTGTAAGGCATTCTAAGTTCCAGCATTCTTTCTCTCCGGGCTCCAACTCGAACAATAGTTAAGTTGCAGTTGGAGCTCGAAAGAAGAGTAGCTGTTGGACGTAGGCTCCTAATTCAGGAATATACCTATTTCAAAACTTACCTGGTTTGGAGTGAGAACTTCAATTAACAGAGCTCCAGGACAGGGGTACATAGAAAGCTATCCTGGATTCAGGTTAATCTAAGTAAAGACAGATGTCAGACAGATGCTGTGCCAGGAGCGTACTCTTTCAATACAGCCCCTTGAGCCCACCCACTCTAAGCAGGGGTGTCATGAACTCCCCACTTTAGCAGCTACAGTGGGTTTCTTTGTGGGCCTCTTCTTTCTGCAACTCAGCAGACAAAAGCTCATCATTAACACTGGAATACACCGTCATGATAAGTAAATAAATGATTGGCTGGCTGGATGGATGGCAGGGTAGATGAAGGGCAGAGTGAATGGGTGGATGGACTGCTGAGTGGATGGGTGGCTGGAAGGATGGATAGCAGAGTGGATGGATGGATGGCAGAGTTGATTGAGGGATGAATCAGAGATAAATGTATGTCAGACTGAATGGATGGATGAGTGGATTGATAGCACAGTGGATGGAAGAATGGATGGATGGATGGAGGGATGCAAAATGGATGGATGGGTGGCAGACTGTAGGCTTGGATGGATGACAGTGTGTTGGTGAGTGGATGGATGGGTGGCAGGATGGATGGCAGAGTGGATGGATGGATCGATAGATGGATGGCAGACTGACTGGATGGATGGATAGATAGATGTAATGTGGAAGATAGAATGATGGATGAAAGAATGAATGGATGGCAAAATGTAAAGTGGATTTCAGCAGGTGGATAGAAGGGTGGAAGAATGGATTAATAGATGCTTGGACGGAAGAGACAAGGAAGCTGTTGAAAGGAGAACTCATCTCACGTGCTTCGCTTGTGTGGTGGAATCAGCGCTTTTATTGAAAGTGGGAACGTTTTTACTTTTCTGGCTGCTCCCTTGACTCTCAGCCTTTACTCTTAGCAGAAACACGGGCATGTGTTTCACAGCTGAGGGGGTACGTTTAATAAAGTAATCTCAGTGTTAAATCACACTGTATAGCCAAAGTTTTCATTGAGAGAACTGAATTGTATATGTCTTGACTGCTCACCTTCCACCACGGTAAGCGCTGACGTGTGACACAAGCGGACAAATGAGATCTGATAGCCATTTTTGTGGTGATACCCGCTCAGAAGATGGCTCAGATGAAGCATAGAGTCTAGCAATGAAACTTCCTGCCATGGTGACCACCAAATGACACTCCTAGCCAGGGCACAAGTCCTAAAAAAAGAGGTGGAGGGACTTACCAAGTTAGGCAGTGTGCAAGTGACATCATGACGCATGACATCACGATGCAAGACATTGCACTTGCCATCACAACCCATGACCTCACAGGACGAGGCATCAGATATTAACAGTCAGACATATGTTTAGCCATTCTATAATGACTAGTGCATTGCGAGATTTAACAAGTGAGATTTTGCACTAGGAATGTGCCAAAAAAGTGATGCAACCTGACACAAAATCTGGGCCTCAGTTTACACATTTAGGGGCCTATTTACGAGACCCTTGTGTCACCATTGCATCACTTTTTGTGACACAAACCTTGAAATAATATCTAGGAGGCCACGAAAAGCCACTTTGCGTGGTTTGAATGGCCTCATAGATGTGGAGTAAGCCAAGGCAGCGCAAATCGCTGTGTTGCCTTCTTTTTAAAAGGGAGGTATTCCATGGGCATTGCGATGGGTGTTCCCATGCAACACCTATGGATTTTGACGCATCACCAGATTTACAAGACCTTGTAAGCCTGGGGATGTGCCCAACCCTTACGCCTTCCCAGTGGAGACATAACAAGGAGAAATATGTGTATTTCGCCTTGTTTTTTCCTCTTGCTATGTGTGATACATTCTGAAAGAGGAAAACGCCCCCCACATTTGTTTTTGTGCACAGAGGTGCCCCTTCCTGCACAAAATCAATCCTGCCTACAATGCAGACACCCTTGCACAATGGTGCAAGGGTGTCTGTGTTGGTGCTGGGCTGCCAAAATGCCACCAAAGAAGTGGGAAAGGACAGGGATGCACTGTATGCCAGAAGGTGATTTGCTGCACTGCCCTGCACCAAAAGCCCATACATATGGGCCTTATTTTTAAAAAACTCTGCCTCAAAGAAATTGGCAGGAAAGAGAAATGCAGCAATAAATCAATTTTGCTTAATTGGTTGCAGTTTGCATTTTAAAATATCTTATGTGGTTAAGGCATCTACTGCAGAAATCTTTGCGTGGTCAGTAAATCTTGGGGAAGAATAATAATGGTGACAACTCTGGAGGTTAATGCATTTTCTGGAGAGATCTGTGCTTTGGCTAGTGATGAAGCAGAAAATGAAGGTTTTGATTTATTAACGCTTAAACGTAGTGCTGAAATAATCATGTGTGACTTTAACCGAACTAATAAAGATTGTACGGGGACAAAATGTGCCCTCAGAGTAGTTTGCCATCATTTATACGCGTGCTTTATATAACGTGGTGAATTAGAATTGCACTAATCCGACATAATCATAAACGTATGCTATGATTTGCTTGTTTGAAATGTTTTAGCTTAGCATTACTTTAGCGGAGGCTTTGGCCTAGTTGCCTGGTCTCACGGTTTAGATGCTCGTATTTTTCCACTGTGCTAATAAACGTGTATTTTTGCTTGAAGCTGTACTTTTCCACAGAAACCGTTCACATGCTTATCTTAAAGTTAGTGCCAGCCTGGCATACTTTCTCTTTAATTCAAGGTCGACTTGCAGGTGCGGACAATGGAGGCTCTGAGAGTAAGCTAATTGGGAGACAATGTTGCGATTTGCGTACCCATCTCCAAGGATAATGTATGCTTAAGTAAAAGCTTGAGAACTGTCGTTTTTGATTGGTTAATTTGAAGCTAACCTATGAACCCTCCAATGGAGACCCTACAGGATTTGGACTATTGTCTATAAAAACCAGGGGCACGAGAAGAAGGTATGCCATTTGCCCGCGATTACGAACATTCGGACATCGTAGCTATTATGGCCCACTTTGCTGCGACGCCATTCTGAAAGAGACTTTGATTCTTTCTGAAATCGAGAGAAAGAGACTTTAAATGATTCTTGCCCTAGAGACTGTAACTTTGATTTGATCCCTTTGCATGAAGTAATAGTTTTACCTTGCCGCCGTGAGGCAATTGCCCCGTTCGCCCCTGCCCCTTTGTCCCGTCCCATGTTGATCGAGAAAGGTACCCATGATGACCGAAGAACGGTACCTATGAGACGAAGACTTCCTTGTATGCTGATCGTAATTGGTAAATATGAAAGGAAATTGTAAAATTGCATTGTGTTCCTTTTAGGTAACCAACTGCTGATTTTGGTAAGAGCCCTAGTTAGGAGTTTTTCTAAATTAATGTTGCTAAATTGTTTTTGCATGAAGTCCCACATGCCGATGCTAATTTGAGGTTAGACGAGGTTTCCATATGTCGCACGATGCAATTTGAGATCTTGTTATGCTGACTAAATGTACGCAATTAGTTCATTACAGATTATCGTATTAGTGCTTTGCATTGCCATTATCGAATGCCTTGTGATTCAAATGCTTCATAGATTGCACTTGTTTCGACGCTATGGACAGCTATTAATGTTCATATATGTTTATCATTTGGTGTTGAGACACATTTATATTGTGCTAGCTTTGTTAATATAGGGAAATAAATTCACTAACTTTGCAATAAACTGGTGTGGTTATTCCTGACTGAAAGGTCAGGGTTCGCCGAAATGTATTCTGGATTAATTGTAAAGTGCTATGTCGTTCAAGGTGTTGCTTATGTTCGTTATTGATTATTGATTTGATGCGACTGATCGATATAAGAGTACAGAGAGTTCCCACTAAGTCAAAAGATTCATCGGCCTAAAGAGCGTCCAAACGTAGGCAAATTATTACTACGGTTCCGCTCTATCAGTATATGGTAGCAGAGGACGGTTTCGTCTTTTGGGACCTTGTACTCTTAAAGTACATGGTGTTGAATTAACGGTTACGCATTTTGAGACCCCATTCGAGAGGTTGAATTAGATTTTTCTTGGATAAAACGGATTGACAAGATGATGATGGGCTAGGTCCACCGCGACTTTCCCGGGATCTCGGAGCTTGCGAATGGAGAGAACGGAGGTGTGGAAACAGCGTTGGCGGTACTAGTGATGGTATGAGTGAAGCTAGGGTTTTGCGCTTGCACAGCTTATTGCCGCAGGGTGTGTGAAAACGTTGCGAGGATTTTTTCTTTTTGAGGATAGCGGAGGTGCGACTCCGAGTGTAGAAGTAGTGAAGTCGTCGAACTTCATAGAGATAGCGGAGGTGCGACTCCGAGTGTGAGAGTAGGGAAGTCGTCGAACTTCATGTGCGTGTGGCGCTTTGTGCATAAAAAGGTCCACGTGGTTGTTGTTGTTGAGACGGGCCCTGCGAGGTCAAGAGACTCCGGAGTATGTTGATCCATGTTGTGGTCTGGGCGGTTTAGTAGGTTGATCGGGCGTGGTCAACAAGTCGGTACGTGCGTTAGGGAGTGAAAGAAACTTCGACTTCGGGCTTTGACAAGATTCTAAGTGCACTAGAACAGATCATTGACAAGTTGAGAGTAGGTCTGCGGGTCAGATTTGCTTGCGAATGTGGGGACTGAGAAAGACGGAATAGCGGCCAGAGGCTAGTGAAAAGTCCCGAGGTTAGTGAAAGGTCCCTAAGGTCCTGAAGCGATTGTGTTACCCTTCCTGTAGTAAACCGACAGATCTGTTTTATTTTTGGTAGCTCGCAATATATGCAAGAAGTTGTTACGAAAAGAGGTGAGTGAAGGAAGACTAGCCGCGAGGCTTTGTCAGCCGCAGTGTGTGAGTGTGACGTCACTAAGAGCCGCGCTGGGATAGGTTGGTTGAAGAGAAGGGTCGCGCACGGATTGGACGCAGTCCGTGGGACTCGATTGAAAGGGGAAAGGCAGGTGAAGAGTATTCCGGGAATTAAAGTCACCTATTGATTACAAATCTTGTGGAATAAAAGTTACCTATTGATTAAAATTTTGTGGAATAGAAGTCAAATATTGATTATAAATTTTGTGAAATAAAAGACGAGAAAATGAAATTCCTTAAAGCATTCAGGAGCGCGATGAAGGGGGAGTCTTACATTAAAGCGAGCGTAGGAGAAGAGACGCCGCCCGAGGGTACACCAGCTTACATTGTAATGGAAGAAAAGGGGGTAGCTCCGTGTCTTTGGCTAAAGCAATGGCACAAGTTGACAGAGAAACATGGGAGCGTAGCGTTCCCGATACATGGGACATTCAATATAAGGATTCTAGAGAATTTGAGATTCACGATGTATGACATGAATGTGCCTCCAAGGCCAGCACAGTTTGAGGCTCTAGCAATTTGGGAACTAATGGCCAGACAGCAACAGCAAAAGAAGTTCGAGACCAGAATGAGGAAGGTAGAAAAGACACTAGCGGATGCTAGGTGGGATAATGCACAGAAGGTGTGGAGGTCAGATGTATTGCAGGGGATAAAATTGTTCCCAGCAATTACTAAGGAAGGAGAAGAGACAGGTAAGAAAGCTACCTGTAAGACGGACAGGAAGTGTTCCAAGGATAGAGAGGACGAGGAGAAATTGAGAAGAGAAGAGGAGTTGGAGGATGAGGAGTTGATAATGCAATTGCTGAACGACCGTCCACCACCTTATGCGGAGAATGGACAAGGTCCAAGTACCAGTTCTGCCCCTCCGGCACCGGTACAGAACAATGAAACACAGAGTTCGGGAGCATCATCGGGACCAAAGGACCCGAGTCTGCCGTTCACCCCGCAGATACCGCAGGTTAGGAGAATATATCCAGATGTGCCCGTGTTGAAACCAGCAGAAAATTATCAGCCGCAGATGCCAGGGTACTACAGTAGTGATAACGGTGCAGGAATGATTCTAGATCCAACAGTAAGGGGAGTACAGAATGGTTACAACCCAACAATGGCACAAGCTGAATCAACTCAGTTTATGATGCCTCAAAAGCAGATGCAGGGAGGAAAAGCACATGCTCAAATGACAGGGAGCCAGATGGGCATGCCGGCAATGATGACCCATGGTGTGGGAATGAACATGCCACAGAACATGGGGAATGGACAAAACCCAGATGCGATATCCTTACCCATTACTGTAGGTCCAGCGGTACCTCTGTATAGTCAGCCTAATTCGGGTCTGAACAGTCAGGGATCAATGCTGCAGAATGGGACAGAAAGGAGGTGCATAGAAAACACCCCAGGGATAACTCCGATAGCGACTCAGCCAAATGGGTCTGGATCCTTGATGGAGTTTAGTCCCATATGTGCTCAGTCAACACTGGTGAGGTCGAGCCCCCCACTGATAATACCTCTCACATCGAACACTGAAAAGCTGCCGCAGCCATCGATGGCAGTCGATGTGAATTCTACGCTGATGGGGGTGAATGCGCAACAGTTGACACAATGGTTCAACAGTCTAAACTCCACACAAAATTCAGCTAGTGGGAAAGGAGAAGACTATATGAATAGGGTCAGGTTGAACATGGAAGCGCAAGAATTGGTGGAAGGGACTATGGGTGTGAACAGATTAGAGTCCTACACGGAAGAAGAGCTGAGGTATCTATGTCCCAGGATTACGAAGGAAGTGAACAAGATACATAAGAGCTTGCAGGAAGCAGCTGACAGAAACGGGGTTGACATAGACAAGACGAAACACTTGAGCAGGAGCTACAGGCTAGATTTTGGGACCACAGATTTTGAACACATGAGGTCAGCAGGCATGAAGACCCACCTTAGAGAATTGCTGCAGAGTGCACAAGTGTGGAGGTGCTTAGACAAATGGGAAAGCAGGTGGGTAAAGAGGAAGGAAAAGAGGAGGGACAGTGCTACAGAACACAATGAGAAAAGACCGCAGAGTAGTGATACAGTAACAATGTTACCAATGAGGGAGACAGCAGGGGGAAAATTAGTACATGTACCATGGCACAGAAGCGACATTCAGTCCTTTACGGACGATTTTCCCAAATTAAGAGAGAAGCCGATTGAATGGTATCAGCAGACTGATAGGTTTGTGAAGCTTGCAAAATGTCTCTGGGAAGACCTGAACACTCTCTTTGAGATGGTGGTTCCGGCAGATTTGTGGGAGGATTGCAAAAGAGCTGTAGGTTGGCCGACAAGTGAACCTGAGAGGGACAGGGAGACAGGTGCACCATCACCTTTGGTGATGAGCTTGTACTATAAGGTGATTGAGCATTTGAAAACGAAGGTACCCGCGAAGAATGTGGATTGGCAGAAGATTGACCGAACTGCCCAAGAGACTAAAGAATCGATCCATAGTTACTATGAGAGGTTGTTGAAAGCGTTCAAGAATTACAGTGGCACGGAAACGATCGAGGCGAAAGATATGCTTCACTTTGTGTTCAGATTCGTGGAAGGGCTGAGACCAGAGATAAGTCAGATGATAAAGTCGCATTTGATTTGCTGGCAGTCGAAACCGATTGATGAAGTCTTGACTTATGCAAAATACTGTAGCGACGAAATTGAAGTGAAACAGAAAAAGCTGAAAGAGAAGGTGATGATGATGCAGCTTAAGGCAGCTCAAACAGGTTTGCAAGGTTTGCAAGGTCTGCAAGGTTTGCAAGGAATGCAAGGGTTCCAACAGCAGGTACTACAACCGCAGTTGCAGTTGCAGGGAAACATGGCGTTTCAGCCACAGGCCAGAGGCAGAGGAGGTTTTGTGAATAATGGTCCGGATTTGAACACTGTTGTGACGGGTGTGCAGGCAATGAAGAAGGTGATGCCGTGTCACATGTGCGGAATCGTCGGTCATTGGAAACGCGAGTGCCCGATGGTGGTGCAGGAAGGTGCAGGTGCAGGTACAGGTGTTGGTCAGCAAAACAATGATGTCAATGCATTTCAGACAATGAGGGGACCGAAATTGAGAGGTCCAAGCCCAAATTTTCAAACTGTAAATCAATTGCAGGGATTACAACCTATGCAGCCGCAGCAGATGCAGATGCCTCGTATGCAGATGACGCAGATGCAGCCAATGCAACAGCAGTTACCTATGGTACCTAATCAGCAAATGCAAATACCATTGGCACCAATGAGTCAGCAGCAAGTGATGGTTCCTCCACAGGTAACGGGTCAGGTAATGAGTACAAATGGCACCGTACAACAGTTCCCATTACACAGTGAGAGTGGAATAAACAACGTATGGGAGAGTGAAAGTTCAGGAGAAGAAGGAGACTGTGTGCTTGCGGCATCCTTGGAAGTTGATCAAAGGGGTCCGTACGTAGAGGGAAGAGTAATGGGTCATCGTGTCTCATTCCTGGTTGACACGGGAGCCACACGTTCAACAGTTAAGAGCAGTGAAGTTCCAAATTTGCCACTCTCAGGGAGGACAGTTCAAGTGGTGGGAGTAGCAAACAGACATCTGACGAACCCAATAACAGATCCGGTACCAGTCAGCATCGGTAACTATCAAGGGGTGCATCAGTTTGTGGTATGTGACTCAAGCCCGATAGCACTATTAGGAAGAGACCTATTGTGCAAATTGGGTTGTTCGATCATGTGTTCAAACGAAGGGATAACAATACAGACGAGCAGTGATGGGGAAGAAGAGGACAGTGTAGAGGGGGATGAGATGGAAACTGTAGATGAAGAGTATCCTCTGATTTGTCTTTTCCCGATAATAACTGAAGAAGATATCCCGGCTGAATTACGAGAAACAGTCGGAAAGGAAGTGTGGGACATGACAGGGAAAGAGGTGGGATTGATGAAAGGAGTGGAACCAGTGAAAGTGACTGTAAAGCCCAATGCAATCTTTCCCCAGACCCCACAATACCACATGCCACAAGATACCCTCATGAAAGTTGCTCAACTCATTGACGAATTTGTAAAACAGGGGGTTCTGAAAGAAGTATTAAGCAGTCCATGTAATTCACCAATAATGGGACTAATAAAGCCGAGTGGAAAGGTCCGACTCGTGCAGGATCTGAGGAAAATAAATGACATCATAGTCAAGTGCTGCCCTGTCGTACCGAATCCAGCTGTGATAATGTTTCAAGTTCCTTGCGATGCTGAATGGTTTTCAGTCATCGATTTGTCACAGGCATTCTTTTCTGTGCCTCTTCATGAGGACAGCCAATTCCTCTTTTGTTTCAAATTCCTAGACAGAGTATACAGTTGGTGTCGAATTCCTCAAGGGTTTTCTGAGTCACCGTCAATCTTCAATCAGATTCTAAAGAAAGATTTGGAAACATTAGAATTGCCATTCGAGTCAATTCTAGTACAGTACATTGATGACTTACTGTTTGCATCAAAGACAGAAAGTGGCTGCACAGCCGATACCATTGCTCTGTTGAACCATTTGGGAAGGAATGGACATAAGGTGTCTCCTTCCAAATTACAGTTCTGTCAGAAGAAAGTGAAATACTTGGGTCACCAAATAGAGAAAGGGTCACGGAGAATAATGAAGGAAAGAATTACAAGTATACTCCAAATGAGTCCACCAAAGACAAGGAAGGAGGTGAGGAAGTTTTTGGGAATGGTGGGATACTGTCGCCAGTGGATTCCCAACTTCTCGTCTCTAGCAAAGCCCCTACTGAAATTGACCCAAAAGGATGCCTTGGATGAAATTGAGCTGAAGGGAGATGAGATGGATGCTTTTGTTGAATTAAAGGAGTGCATGTGCAGGGCTCCAGCTTTAGGTATGCCTGATTACACGAAGCCTTTCATATTGTATTGTCATGAACGTGATGCATGTTCTTTGTCTGTCTTGACTCAAGCCCATGGTGGCGTAAACAGACCAGTAGCATATTTTTCAGCTACTTTGGATCCGGTTGCAGCAGCACTCCCAGGGTGTTTGCGCGCCGTAGCAGCAGTTGGTATCAGCCTCACTCAGAGTGAAGGAATAGTGATGGGACACCCAGTAACAGTCATGGTCCCTCACTCAGTTGAGATACTTTTGACCCGCTCCCGAACACAGCACATGACAGGAGCAAGACTCACAAGGTATGAAACAATAATTCTGGGCTCACCGAACGTGCAGCTGAAAAGGTGCACTACGTTGAATCCAGCAACCTTGCTTCCTGGAGAAAATGCCGAAATTGAGAACGCTGAAGACGTCGAGCATGACTGCCTTCAGGTGACTGAATTTTGAACAAAACCTCGACCGGACATCAAGGATACTAAGCTTGATGTAAATGACCAAATTCTTTTTGTTGATGGTTCATGTCTAAGAGATGGGATGGGGATTTTGAAAGCAGGATATGCTGTATGTACTGTAACAGGGGTCTTGGAAGCGGGATGGCTTCAAGGAGTGTATTCTGCACAAGTAGCAGAACTTGTAGCCCTTACCAGAGCATGTCAACTGTCTGCATTGATGAAAGTCACCATTTACACTGATAGTCAATATGGGTTTGGGATTGTGCATGACTTTGGACAACTATGGTCACAGAGAGGTTTCCTGACTTCTTCAGGATCCCCAGTGAAGAACGGGGAGAGGATAAGGGAATTGTTACATGCCATTCAAGTGCCAGCCGAAGTTGCAGTGGTAAAGTGTAGTGCTCACACGAAAGGACAAGACTATGTGTCTCTGGGAAATGCATATGCAGATCAAGTCGCAAGATTTTGTGCCTTGAACTGTATATTACTGAGAGATGAATGGAACTCAATAAGTGAGCCAGAACTCGAACCAGCTGAAGCATTTGCCTTGAAGGTCGTAGATACAATAGAGGAACTAAAAGCATTACAGAATAATGTCAGGGAGGATGAAAGAGATTCCTGGATTAAATCACAATGTATAAAGAGACAAGACGAGTTATGGGTTTCACATGAGGGAAAATATGTTTTGCCAAATAGTCTCTTATCACAGCTTGCGCGGTTCTATCATGGGCAAGCTCACCTAGGGAGAGATGCCATGATAAGATTGTTCAAAACTGATTGGTTTAACCCCAGATTTCGTCAAGCTGCAGAAGCAGTTTGCCATCGATGTGTCACTTGCCAGCAGATGAACCCAGGAAAGGGAACAGTTGTGAACGCGAGTCACATTGGTAGGGCAAGCGGACCTTTTAGTCGAATGCAGATGGACTTCATTGAGATGCCTGTGCATGGGGGTCTGAAATATGTGTTGGTGATTGTGTGCATTTTTAGTCACTGGATTGAGGCATACCCCACACGTAGAAACGACAGCCTTACAGTTGCCAAGCTATTGTTGAGGGAGTTGATACCACGTTTCGGATTCCCGATCTCTTTAGAATCAGATAGGGGAAGTCACTTCAATAACGAGGTGTTAAAGTTACTTTGTGAAGCGCTGAACATTGAGCAAAAGCTGCACTGTAGCTATCGCCCTGAAGCCTCAGGACTGGTGGAGCAGATGAATGGTACGCTGAAATCGAGAATGGCAAAAATATGTGCATCGACAAATCTGAAATGGCCTGACGCATTGCCCTTAGTGCTAATGTCAATGAGGAACACTCCTGATAGAAAAACTGGATTGTCTCCGCATGAGATTCTCATGGGCAGGGCTATGAGACTTCCTGCAGTTCCCGCAAACATGCTTTTGAATATTACAGATGATATGGTGTTAGACTACTGCAAAGGACTGGCTGACGTGGTTCGCTCTTTCTCTCACCAGGTGGAAGCGACCACCTTGCCACCGATCCAAGGTCCAGGACACGCACTGAAAGCAGGTGACTGGGTCGTGGTAAAGAAGCACGTGAGAAAGTCGTGTCTGGAACCCCGTTGGAAAGGCCCTTTTCAAGTGATCCTGACGACAACTACCGCTGTGAAGTGTGCGGGGGTTCCCAACTGGATTCACGCCAGTCACACAAAGAAGGTGTTGTGTCCCACAGATGAGGAAGTTGAAGCGCTGAAAGTACCAGTGCCTGACAAAACAGTGCTGAGTGCTGAGACAGAACAAAAGCGAACTGAAAGCGAACAGGCAGAAGCAGGAGAGAAAGAGATATTCTCCGACGACAAAGACACCAACTCACTTGGGGGAGACCAAGGAGAAAGTTCAGACAGCGACGAAGAAGCTGCAGGTGACAAAGAACCTGAAGCAGCTGAGGGTAGCAAAAAGCCTGAAGCAGCTGAAGGTGACAAGGAGCCTGAAGCAGCTGAAAGTGATAAAGAGCCTGAAGAAAATAACGGTGACGAAGGGCTTGAAAAAGGTGAAGAGGCAGGAGAGCCTGATCAGAGGAGGGCTCTCCCAGAAGCAGACGATACAGAAAAAGAAAAGGAGAACGTGATCGATTCCCCGGAAGAAGGGGATAAGGCAGATCAGAACGAAAAGGTTCAAGCTTCCAAAGAAAAGATCGCAGGTCCATCAAATGGACATGGTGCAAAGAGAAGACTGAGTATCTCACCAATAAAAGAAAAGGGTAAAGAAAGTTTGAACGACGGAGAGAGACCGAAAGTGAAAGAGAAAAGAAAGGAAGTGACTGTTGTGGATCAATCGTCAAGTGAGGAAAAAGACTTGACAAAAGAGGAGAGTACCAGCGAAGCAGAATCGAAAAGAGAAGCAAAATTGAAAAGGAAAAGGATACCAAACAGGAGGTATTCTGGTCCTGAATGGGCATATGCAGTCAATGATGATTGGACTGACGAGTTTGTATCTCTAAGCATCGAGAACGAAGAAGAAGAAGAGATACCAATAGAAAAGAAAAGCTTCATAGACTCTGTCGATTGAAAGAGTAAATGATATTGCTCGCTACAATATAACGTGAAAGAAACAACCAGCTGAGACATTGTTAAACCGGATGAGACATTTGCTAAACTGATAAAGACTGAGTTATTGCCGAATTGAGACAAATGCTGCTAACCGATAAGTGATTGGCCTTTTGAAGAAGACGGTGTGAACATTGCGCTTGTTCAGCTTTGTAACTGAATTGCTAAATAGTTTCATTTATAAGTGCTTCTAGCTCTCTGATTCTATACAGATCATGACTAGGTACGCTACGCAAAATAATAGAAAGAAATATTGTAAATATGTGTGTATAGGCTTGGTAGTTACATGTGTGATAATAATAATGGCAATTGTGATTGGAATGCATGGAAAGGGTGAAAGTGAGAATATCGAGGCTTCTACTATTGCTCCTGTTACTGTCACTGAACTAACCCCATTGAAAAGACTAGCAATGGATGAGAGACTCTTGCACGATAAGAAAGAGCTTTCGTATAACGTTTTCTATCGCTTACTAACAGAGTATGTTGAGACTATGGATGCGAAGGATTGTTATGTGTGTACCCAGATACCGACATCGGTCAAGGAAGGGGTAACTTATCACCACATGCCTCTTACATATGGGATTACGTGTAGTATAGTAATGTCTAGGTTTTATGGTCAAACTAACATACAGTATTTCTATTCGAATTATGATGTTACCTTTGCTTATGTTCCTATAATAGCACAGCTAAGCCAGACTGCAAAAGATTGGGATTTTAAAATTATGAGGGAATTTTTCGAGCCAATGCAACCTTTTGAAACGGCTCATGCTCATAGGGAGAACCTTACTTGCTCAGTCTCTGCTGTAGAAATAAGCTTTTTAGATCGCACAGATGATAGAAGGGCACAAATGAATGCGAAATTAGAAAAGGAGCTAAGTAAGAGGACTTCAGTAGATAACTATGATTTTGCTGCTATAAAGACACAAGGGAAATTAGCTTTAGATGCTTGGCATGTAGGGAAGTTTTGTATATATCGAGGAGAATCTTATTATGACAATATTTTTGTAGGAGCGAGTGAATGCAAACATACGTTTATTTTTAAGGCCAAATGGACATTCATGATGAACGGACTTGACCCTGTCATTCCAGGTGTATATTACATTTGTGGGCATAATGCTTATTATCGTCTTCCAAAGGGATGGTGGGGGAGATGTTATTTGGGTATAGTGTTCCCAAAGGTTTATCAACTGGATGACGTATCGATGATTCAAAAGACATCTGGATCTCATCGTATCCAGAAAAGAGAGACCGCAGCTGCTGTGGTAGGTGATATATTTGGAGCCATGATTCCTTCATTGGGAGTTGTGTTGAATTCCATCAAGATACGAAAGCTGTCTACTATAGTGGATAACATGTTGACAAAATTTTCAGGTGCTATAATCCTGATAGATGCTGAGCTTGCAGCGGAAAGAGCTATGACTCTTCAAAATAGGCTTGCTTTAGACATTCTTTTAGCAAAAGATGGAGGCGTTTGCAAAATGATTGGTGCACGTCACTGCTGTACCTATATACCTGATAATAGTGTGAAGATTAAAACTATGCTTGCTAATCTAACAAAAGAAAGTGCAGATTTGAAGGAATTGAAAGAACCAGGAGTGTGGGAGAAGGTTGGAAAAGGACTTGCTTCAGTGGGACATTGGCTTGGGGGAATTTGGAATGGAATATTATTGAAAATAATAGAAGGAATATTAATAGTAATAATTTGTGTATTTGGAATTTGGGGAATAAAAAGGGGAATAATAATGATTATGGAAAGAATTAAAAGAAGAAAGGAGGAGAAAATTATGAAAAGAATGGCAGAGGAATACAAAGCGCAAACTAGGGGAACTAAAAGAAAGTGGGAACAGACAGAATTTTAATGGAATAAAATTTGTGGGCGTGGTTTGGTGTGATGACTAGTAGTCATCAGAGGAGGGATTGATGAAGCAGAAAATGAAGGTTTTGATTTATTAACGCTTAAACGTAGTGCTGAAATAATCATGTGTGACTTTAACCGAACTAATAAAGATTGTACGGGGACAAAATGTGCCCTCAGAGTAGTTTGCCATCATTTATACGCGTGCTTTATATAACGTGGTGAATTAGAATTGCACTAATCCGACATAATCATAAACGTATGCTATGATTTGCTTGTTTGAAATGTTTTAGCTTAGCATTACTTTAGCGGAGGCTTTGGCCTAGTTGCCTGGTCTCACGGTTTAGATGCTCGTATTTTTCCACTGTGCTAATAAACGTGTATTTTTGCTTGAAGCTGTACTTTTCCACAGAAACCGTTCACATGCTTATCTTAAAGTTAGTGCCAGCCTGGCATACTTTCTCTTTAATTCAAGGTCGACTTGCAGGTGCGGACAATGGAGGCTCTGAGAGTAAGCTAATTGGGAGACAATGTTGCGATTTGCGTACCCATCTCCAAGGATAATGTATGCTTAAGTAAAAGCTTGAGAACTGTCGTTTTTGATTGGTTAATTTGAAGCTAACCTATGAACCCTCCAATGGAGACCCTACAGGATTTGGACTATTGTCTATAAAAACCAGGGGCACGAGAAGAAGGTATGCCATTTGCCCGCGATTACGAACATTCGGACATCGTAGCTATTATGGCCCACTTTGCTGCGACGCCATTCTGAAAGAGACTTTGATTCTTTCTGAAATCGAGAGAAAGAGACTTTAAATGATTCTTGCCCTAGAGACTGTAACTTTGATTTGATCCCTTTGCATGAAGTAATAGTTTTACCTTGCCGCCGTGAGGCAATTGCCCCGTTCGCCCCTGCCCCTTTGTCCCGTCCCATGTTGATCGAGAAAGGTACCCATGATGACCGAAGAACGGTACCTGTGAGACGAAGACTTCCTTGTATGCTGATCGTAATTGGTAAATATGAAAGGAAATTGTAAAATTGCATTGTGTTCCTTTTAGGTAACCAACTGCTGATTTTGGTAAGAGCCCTAGTTAGGAGTTTTTCTAAATTAATGTTGCTAAATTGTTTTTGCATGAAGTCCCACATGCCGATGCTAATTTGAGGTTAGACGAGGTTTCCATATGTCGCACGATGCAATTTGAGATCTTGTTATGCTGACTAAATGTACGCAATTAGTTCATTACAGATTATCGTATTAGTGCTTTGCATTGCCATTATCGAATGCCTTGTGATTCAAATGCTTCATAGATTGCACTTGTTTCGACGCTATGGACAGCTATTAATGTTCATATATGTTTATCATTTGGTGTTGAGACACATTTATATTGTGCTAGCTTTGTTAATATAGGGAAATAAATTCACTAACTTTGCAATAAACTGGTGTGGTTATTCCTGACTGAAAGGTCAGGGTTCGCCGAAATGTATTCTGGATTAATTGTAAAGTGCTATGTCGTTCAAGGTGTTGCTTATGTTCGTTATTGATTATTGATTTGATGCGACTGATCGATATAAGAGTACAGAGAGTTCCCACTAAGTCAAAAGATTCATCGGCCTAAAGAGCGTCCAAACGTAGGCAAATTATTACTACGGTTCCGCTCTATCACTAGTCCCAGTTTTGAATCAAAGTAGGATTTAGGGGTAATACATCTCCTGCAAAGCACATCATGTAATATGCCGATGACAGATTTTTATTTTATGTAGATAGGTAAGTGGGTTACTACTTTTAACGCAAAGATTTTTTTGCAGCTTGAAGTTCACAACTTGTAATCCTCCTGATGTAGCACAGGGAGCTATGATGGACACGTGACTCTTACAACTTGTAACCATAATTATATTATGTAACAGATCCTATACATTGATTTACACACACATCATTTATTGTCATGAGCAGAGCTATAAAAGAAATGAAGGGAAATTGTGGTGTTGCAATTGGTATTTGTGTAAATACTGGGAGAGACCAACACACCTGACATTCTTACAGTGCATGCATATCTTTTGTATACATAATGAAAACTACGCCTCTGAAGTGATAATCTCAGGGCCTTTGTTGCCTCCATTGCACCTTGGAGTGAGGCTCCAGAAAGCTTCCAACCAGGCTACAGAAGGAGGTCTGATGGTCCCTTAATTTTGTCCTTTGTCCTGGCCCATCAGGAATCTAAAATAAGAAAGCCCTCTCCTGTCCTGCATGTTGCTGCTCAGAACGAACAAAGGCATATAACGTGCAGGGGCTGTTAAAAGTGTGTGCAGGCGCTGCTGAAAGTGTCCCACCACCCGGGATGAATTCACTATATTTTACTGGGGCCCAACTGCTTGGCAGGGTGGACGCCATCCACTCTGTGAAAATAGTAGGTGGATGCCGTTCACCCGCGTGTACCCCCGACTTGTGTTGTGGCAATTTTTACTCAAAGAAATGCCGCCATCTTCCTCGTAGCTCCTTTCCTCGGTGACTTGGGGCTCTGCGTTCGACCCCTTGAATCCGTTGCTCCACATAACGTGTTTCCTTGCTAGACGGTTCCCGGAACAGCAGGTCCTACATAAACAGATGACGGGCCACTAGTTCTATAAAATGTAACGGTTTTTCGTACTCCATGTGAGCTGTCCAGCAAACCACGCACCACTAATGCATTTACAGCAAAGGACTGTTTTCCACGAGAGCAATCACCTCTGGGGCGCTCTCTGTAATCATGCAAATATAAATCAGCACTAATCATTCAGCATTAATGAGCTCGTCATTGCACTCGGAGGCTGTTTTGTTTGTCCTGAGTTGTTTTTCTAAGTCAGTTCATATTCTAAATGTTTACAGCGTTCATAGCCATCAATGGCTTTTGTCAAAGTACTGTTCACGAGGAGCAATATTGCTGAATTGTGAATATAGTTCACTTTATACTCTTTCCTTTCAGTTACCCTTCGTACTGGCATCACTGCACTACAACAGTCTTCGTACTGGCGAAGAATGAGTGACGTGCACCATCGTGGCAATGGTTGTGAACACTCTGAATGAAACGTTGGGCGCTGGGTATCCAATCAGAATGCTTCATTTGTTTGTAACAATTACTAGTAAAGGCTCCTTGTTAAGCACTATGGCTCTGAGCTCTCCTTCCCGCTTGTGTTTCTGGTGTCTCTTGTCCCGGGGGGCTTAGTTTGACCTGCTTTGTAATTGTCCCCCAAAAAATGACTTACTTTTGCCCGTCAGTGAAAAAAGGTCGCTCCGCAGGTGGAGTTTTCCCTTCTCCGCATAGAGTGCAGAGTTCCGAAAAACTCCACGAAGTGATGCGGAGTGTAGTTTTTACTGTCGCACTCGCCAATGTTAACTTGGTGAGTGCGAGCGAGAGAAATCGATATGTTGGGCAGCGAGATTTTTGAATGCGAGGAGTCGTGGTAAGAAGTGACCTCTCGTGATGAGAAAGCTGCCGCTCGCATTGAGGAAGCTGTTGCTCAAGCAGAAAATCTACTCAAGCGGCAAAAAGAAGTTAGTGCCCACTGGTGCTCTGTGTGATGCTGTTCGCGTTGATTTTTCAGCGCAGGAGAAACTCCAGTGCTGAAAATCAGTGCGAACAGCACGCCTTACCTAAACTCCGCCGCTCACGGCACTCCATGTAGCACGGCTGAGTTTTTTCGGCATTTTGCAGGGTTCCGCATTGCAGAGCTCTGCAAACTCTGCCCAGGCCTAATACGCACAGTCAGAGAAAGCTGGGGAGCCCTGCAGGGACGTGCAACAACTGCTTTTCCTTCACATATTATATTGCTCGACCTAAACTCAAGGGCGTAGCTACCATTAGTGCAGCAGGTTCAGTGCACGGTGGCCCAGAGCCCTTAGAGGCCCATTCATCCCTGATAATTGCTGTATTTTACTTCCCACAGCTCTCAAAGCGGTCCTTTATCTTGCCTCAATCAGAGCCCATAGTATCCTGGCTACCTACTGCCCAGAGTCCTCGGCTCTTTGAAGCACACATCTGCTCGTGCTTGTTTACCGCAGCTCTTTCTGTTTTTTTTTTTTTTGTTGGGGGGGGGATGGGGGGGTCGGGTGATTACCGTCTGTTGCGTGGAAATAAAGGAGGCTGTAAATGATCACCCCTCTTAAGATGCTCATAATTAACAGGTGCTGTGGCCCGCAGCTGTAGGTAGGAGACTAGTTGTCCACGTGTTTTCTCTTATTGATCTGCTTCCCCTCAAGACCATAATACATTCAGTGGCAGATACTGTCACGAATTCAGGAAAAGAGGAGCAAATCCCGCCTGCACACAAATCTCTGGCCTGGCTTCCGTGGGAAGCAGCTTTACACCTTAAAGTGGTTCACCTCACTCATGAGGCCCTAATAGCGTAAAAGGAAGCCCTTGTGCTAAAAATGGAGCCACATTCCGAACGGCAACAAAACCTTACATGAATGAAAAAAGCAACATTGTAGACCTATGCGGGAGGGAAGAAGCACAGGTAGGACGTGTAAAGAAAGCCACTGTCCATCCCAGAGCTTTAGAGGCCAAATAAAAGGTGGTCATGTACCAAGGGAACTATGTTACTGGCAATACTTAACATTCTCCAGGAACCAAAACCCAGCACACTAAATCTATCTTACTCACAGCGGCGCAGAGGCCACAAAGCATTCGAAGGCTGGCATGTTCTACACAAGTTCAGGGGGGGTCGGGGCAAGGAGCTGACACGGACTGCTTACTCATATTGTAAGGATGGCTGGCTGTAGAATAGGATAGGTCACTCAAAACGTCATTATTTGGCAACAGGGCTCTTTGGAGGATGGACGTGATGCAACAGACCCTGTTATTTGAGAAGGCCGCCGCCTTTCATTGTACTCAGTTTTGGGTTTTACCTATCATAGTCGCTTTGTTAGAGAAGAAATCTCTCATTGAAAAATGCTTTCTGAGACCCTGATAGAAATGTTGCCACTGTGGGATTTCGGTTTAAACTTGAGGGTGATGCGTGATAGAATGTTTAGTGTGTATTACTAGCGATAATGCTAATATTACTATTAGTCATAAGAGTACCTACAAGCAGGACTAATATGTACAGTACTGATCGTACTATAACTTTAATAATGACGATGCTTGAGTACAAGTCATAGTTGTATAATGAGTAGTAATTCTTGAAAGAGCAGTGTTAATAGAAGCAGTGCTCTAGTAGCGTTGGTGGTAGTATTTGCAGCAGGAGTGGCACAGTTAGCAATAGCAGTCGTCCTCCTTCCAACAACAGTAGTCTAGATGCTAACTGAAGTAGTAACGTGAAAATGAAGTAGTAGTAAAACACCAGTAGTATTAGTATAACTACTAGTTGTAATCATGCCAATTACAGTACTCACGGTAATGTAGCAGTGATGTGTCCAACATTAGCACTAATACGACTAGAAGTAGTAGTCATAATGCATGTAATATTAGTGATTTTAATAGTGCTACTAGAAAAATCTCATGAACCGTATAGTAATAAAATCACAGCTAACACAAGTAGTAGCAACGCCAGTAGTATAGGAGAGGTATAAATGAGTCTGGTAGAAGTGGTGGTACCAGAAGTAGACACTGCAATCACTGGGATCCCGGAAAAAAAGAATGAGACATTAGTCTTCAGGTCCACTTTTCACTTGGCAGCACATTTATCTTCCCACCTCAGCCTCTACAGTAAACCCATACCAACAAACCATTACTCACTGCACTGAAAGGGTGAGAACCTACCCCCGCAAACCACGCACGCAACCTCAGCATCATCCTTGACCCCTCCCTCTCCATGACACAGCAAATCAATGCTCTAACCTCCGCCTGCTTCCACACACTCCGCACTCTAGAAAAATCCTTCAAATGGATTCCCCCAGAAAAACAGTCACCCACGCACTCATCAGCAGCAGACTGGACTACGGTAACGCCCTGTACGCCGGCACCACACTCAAACTCAAACGCAAACTCCAGAGAATCCAGAACACAGCCGCACGCCTCGTCCTTGGCCTCTCCCGCCACAAACGAATCTCACCACACCTCAAATCCCTTCACTGGCTCCCCATAGACAAGCGAATCACATTCAAGATCCTCATTCACGCACACAAATCCCTCCACAACACCGGCCCAACCTACCTCAACGAAAGAGTTAACTTCCACACTCCCACACGCAACCTCCGATCAGCCGACCTCGCCCTAGCCACAGTCCCCTGCATCCAACGCACCACCACAGGAGACAGGTCCTTCTCCTACCTCGCCCCCAAAACCTGGAACTCCCTCCCCACCGACCTTTGCAAAACCAAAGACCTACTGGTCTTCAGAAAGAACCTCAAGACATGGTTGTTCAATCAGTGACCCTCCCTGCCCCCCCGATCCCCCCCAGTGCCTTGAGACCCTCACAGGTGAGTAGCGCGCTCTACACATTTTTTTGATTGATTGATTGATTGAGAACAGTTTACACCGCTCCAGCAAAGAGCCAAGCAGGCAGCGAGAGGATGCAACAACATTCTAGCCATATTGGTGACCAGGAATTGCGAAAATGAGCCTGATGCAGGATCCAACTGCTGTTTGCGACTGTGGCCGGCTTGTCAAATTCAGTTTGTAAAGCTGTGCGCCCTGCAGGTTAAGCAGAGCTGCGCCCTATTTACTTCAGCCGTTCCTCCGCCGTCACCATCAAGAGTCTGATGAACAACAAATTCAGGGATGGGGGCAAACACACCATCCTTACGCAGCCAGTTGGATGCAGCATTCATTTCTTGCTCCTCACCCCCGGAGAATCAAAAGGAGCAAACATATTCTTGTTAACAGCCAAATGGTGCAAAGCACAGTACAGATGTAGGAGTACTGCTGAAATACTACAAGCCATTTCCGCAAAGCTATGCTTAAACATTCTGTACGAAAGGTGATTACGTAGAAATGACACAACTATTGCCTCCTTGGCTTTGCAGAATGCCTTTGAATAGTACAATGTATGTACTTTTTATATGCACTACAAACAAGCACTGGCAAAGCCAACAGATGTCACCTTTGTAAGGCGTTAGCTAACCTTCTGGCTTTGCTAGTGCTTGTTGCTGATGCTAAACAGTTTTAGAAAAAAAATGCTTGTTGCCTCTGCTCCTCAGCAATAAAGAAGAAATCTGTTCCCAGCATGATCATGCATGTAAGTGCATGAGTAACCACACATGGGCACATTTGTCATGACACAGCAGCCCTTTTGGCTTTAAAAAAAAAATACCATTCCCAGATTGCAGATGCCCATTCTTGGAGTAGTAAATTAAAAAAATATCCCGGCAGCAAATTGCAGGTGCTAGGCCGACCGTAAAAGTAAACAAAAAAAAAGTATGTTGCAGATGCAAGGGTGCAACGCAGGAGTACTGGGGTGGGGCCAGCAAGTCAATGCTGCTGCTGAGCAGCTATAAGCAGGAGAGAGTGAGGAAGCAACAGAGGAGAAGGGGGCATATAACAGCACAGCTGAGAAGGATGTGGAGGGGCAGAGGAAGCAACGACAAGCTGGGTGGTCGGAGGGCAACATGGAGGATGCCAAGGCAGTGGGGATGTGAAGGGGGAAGCAGCACACAGAAGAGAGGAGAAGAAACCAAGAATATACACACACTTCTGTGGAGTGTTGAAACAAAGAAAAGTAATTCGTTTCTTGAATGTAAACATTGAAAGGATAGAAGCCATCCATTCAAAAGGATGGTAAAGAAGCTATGCTCTGGGGGAGGAGCAAACACAAGGAGGGAAAAGGAAGTTATCAATAAGGAAGTAAGCAAATTAGACTGACAAGAAATCCAGCCAATGGTAAGCAGTTGGCTAACCCAAAGCCCACAGTGAGAATGGGGACTGTATACGAAAGGTCATTTGACAATACAACTAAAGCTGTCTTTAGGAAAGAATTAAAATGGCTTTAGAGGAATTGATGCACTGGCTACTTTTACACAATCAGATTCTGTTTGCCAGCTGACCTCAGACTTTGAAAATAATAATTAGTGACCTGGAAAATCCCGCTAGGAAGCTATTTGCAGGGCTCAGTGTTAAAAACTGACATCCCTTGACATTGTAGCCTGTCACTCCATAAAACTGTGCAAAAGGGAGAGTAAAATTGCATACAATTAACTAGCCCTGAATGCTTAGGTTTTTCTTAAATAGAAATGAATAATAACAATTATTTGGTCAACAGTTATGTGCATAACCTTCATAGAGCATATAAGTATCAAGCGAAGGGAGATTAATAGAACTGCAATCTACTTGTGTTTCTGCTGAATGAGATGGAGATTGTTTTGCCAGAATCTGGACCTGCATTTCTGAAGTTGATTACGCTACAGCTGCCTCTAAATCAGACCTAAAACTACAATGTTGAATGCAGATTAAACCACGATCCCGGAGGGGAAATAATCTGCCACCGGCATAACCTGGAAGTGAAAGAGAACTACGCACAGTGAAGAAAACACACAGGCTTTGAAATAACATTGAAATTGTAGCCAGCACTAACGAGAGACAAGAACAGTTTATATATTCCATAGTTTTTCTTTAATAATTCCTGTATGAATTGCTAGGCCAAAGAAAGTAGCTTGTATTATTGATCTAGTACTTATCTCATGAGATACCAAAGAGGACAGAATGAGCTTGTCAGAGCCTCATAAAATGTCAACGAAAGTTGGTTTCAGAGGCCCACTTGGGTAAAGATTTTAATGTAGTTGTATTTAAAGATTGGCCTGACAATTTATTTTGCACAGAAAACAAAAAGGATGTTACCGCCTTGATTCATGGGGGTCGTTCAATTCCCCATCACAAAAGAGGAGCTCAGTGTGAGTGACATGTCATTATGTGGCATTTATCCCACTCAGACATCTGGACCTGTCATCTAATGACATAATAGAATAATGTTTCCCAACACTGCAGGCTTTGAGAACTGTTTGTGACGTTGGGGACTCTTTATTGCATCTTGCCAGACACCAATCAATATTTTTCTGAAATAAACAAGTAAGACACATTCAAATTATAATGGGAAAATATATGGATATAAAATACAATTAGGAGAGATCAATGCATTCTAAATCTCGTTTAGCCTTATTTATAAATAATCAATTGAATAACCACAAGTGATGCAGGATATTTAAGGAGACTAAATGAAGAAGCTAGTATATTGAGTCAACCTTAGTAAGTTAAAGTCTGAAACCTGAAATAAAGACAAAGGGGACAAACTGCACTGACTGTCCACAACCTGCATTGTTCAGAATGAATGAACATTACTGTTTTAACAGATGTAGCCACATTGACAAGGATGGAATCCTGTTGCTTATCAAGGGAAATAGACATTGATTTTATGTATCCTGGGAATTGTATGCGTCTTGAAGAAGTCTTCAAAAAATACATAAGCTAAATCTTTGGTATCAGTGATGGCTAAAAGGGATGACATATGTCAAGGCAATGCTATAGGACACTGAGGGGAACAACGCCCAGGGTCAGGAGTATAAGGTCCTAAATGTAAGAATTTTTAGGATGAGCTAGGCGAGGAGGGTGGACGGGAAAATAAAAGTTTAAAAAATGCCGGATATACACATAAGAGGCAGTGATGATGCTGGAATGGGCAACTGAATTTCCAAGTTATAGATCCATACTGATTTGGTACTTATTTAACAGGATTGAAATCCATTTGCTGATACAGCTGTCCATGAATGAAGGTAAACAAAAAACAATGACTGACTGACGTAACACTTGTTAAGTTTAAGAAAATCGTAATAAACAGAATTGAAAAAGAATGTTGACCAAGAGACACTGAAGACAGTGGCACGAAGGTCAATAAAGACCCCAACCTCCCAGATCTGGATCCCCTAGACATAATTATTAATAAAATTTGGATGGTTTGTAGATTGAACCAGAAAATTAATAAGAGTGTGAAAGGGTAATTGTTTGTAGGTAAACAGAATTCAACATAGGGATTCAACTGAAGATAGGCATCAAAAGAGGCATCAATCTCAATAAAAGAGGATAATGCAAGCCAAGATAATCTACCTTAAAGGACAGCCCTGTTTGTGAAAAGAATTGCTTCTACACAACAGATGATAGAGCAATGCCATGGTGAGTTAGTAATCAACTCCACCTTGGGGTAGTGCAACTCAAGGAAGTAACATAATGCTAGTTATCATGGGTTTATTGTGTCTAGGCCAGGAGAGATGTAGGAACAACTCAGAGAAATCCACGTGCCTCACAATATTCCTCTGTAGAGGTTTCATGAGGTCCATCCAGAATTGTTCAAAGCACCAGACAAGAAATGTCATAGACACCAAAAGACACCTTAAAAGAGGATATCCGGAGCCCCCTCACAAACAGTGAAGGTGTGGCCCACTGATGTGGGTGAAACGGTAATACTGTGGAAGAAATGCTGATAGATAAGAAGGAAGGGAGAGATAGCTAGTGGTAAGGTTTAGGAGAAAAAAATGAAAGGGAGTGAAAGGTAGCGTTTAGCTGGCTCTAAATGGCCAAACCAGGATGTTGCCCTTAACCTCTCTGCTATTCACAAGAATGCCGGGGCAGGATGCCCTGGGGTGATTTTGTCGTGTGGGCACATTTTGTAGATCGGACACATATCTGATTCCAGAGAAGAGAGGCAGAGCAAGGCATGGGAGAGACATGTCTCGTGACCATAAACTCCACCTACAAGGGCCAGTTCAGTTCAAAGAAGGACAAGAGCTGGGTGAATGCACCAAGGCTTGAGGCGTGTCCTCAGAGCAAGGACAAAAGCAGGACAGGAAAGGCATTCATCAAGGTCTGGGGGCTTGGGCCAATAACCTGTACCCACATAAAAAGAGCCAAAAGAGCACTGTGGAAAACGATGATGGGGCCAATAATGTCTATCTACAGAGAATAGGCCAACAAAAGTGGGAAAAGAAGGCTGCACAGCATGGAGAGCTGGGTCTGCTAATACTGTCTACAAAGAAGGACCCAAGAGAAGAAGGAGGAGAGCTGAGCAAGAAAGAAATGCATCAAGGTGTGGAGGGCAGGGTCCACTAACTGGCAGTAAAGATATTCAGTTAAACTGAACACGACCGAAAAATGTTTCCTAGGCATGTAATCCTGACAATTGATCACCAGTTGCAGCACTGAAATGCAAAGTGTAAAGAGGTTTTTTTCAGTGATAGCTTTGAAACCAGTACTTGCCTAAACCAACTACCTGGTCTAACACAACAGCAAAGATTTTTCAGACCGGTTTAGAGATCTTCTCTCGTGTGATAGGGTATGAAAGCAGGCTTGGTTACAACCTTTTGGAAATACTCTCATTAGCCTTGGCTGGATCTCTGGTCGAAGGCAGAAAGGATAGAAGGATTTGTTGTAAAGCTGCTAGCCAAGCTATATTGGGCTAAAATCAATGGAGAATGTAATGCGTTTTTGGCCATGAGCCTGGGTTTATATACAGTGGAATTAGGGTAGACGAGAAGAATACTTGGATTGGGTCCATAGCATTCAAACTGCGAACATTAACTCTGAAGGCTTTCTTCAGCAGATACCACTGGATGGGGGTCATCATCAATATGTAGTTGTTCCCTAGCGCACCAGGAGTATGAGCACCAAATCAAGCTCCTCCATCCACACTATATGAGGCTCGGATGGTGTAACCGAAATGTAAAGGCAGCAGGTGTTAAAAAAGGTGAATTTCCATCCTTCGGCATAAAGATCCATCTGTACTGTGGAATCAGTTTAGAGCAGCTGATCCAAACTGGAGTGCACGAAAACTAAAAACTAAACATGCATTATAAAGCCCACTGTGGTACGATTTTACAAGGATCTACCAATCTGAAATTATGTCCTACCTGGAAGGGTTATACCATGAGCAAGGATTTTCATGACACACAGTAAAGCTTTGTCGCCATATTTCATAGATTCACCTGTTTCTCAGCAATTGTTCCCTCTATATGTAATTCATGTTCAAAAGTCTATTTTCCTGACATAAAATGACCACGCTACTGTAACTGGGTATTGTGCCTAAGTTACAGGAACTGTTTTATATGTGATTGTTTTTTCACTGTATTTTGTATGATTTTATGGATTGCCATATCAAAAATAAATCAATTGATGATGATAATATTAGTAGTATGAGAACTGCTGACAAATGTAGCAACCATCAGCTACACCCTGTGACCATAAATAGATGATCTTGGGCAATATTCCACAAATTTCATCCATCCCCAAGAGCTGTGGGTATACCCTAAGTCCTTGTAGACTCAAAGATCCCAGCTTCACAGGAACACTTCCATGTATGCATTCTTTACTGCTAGAATATTAATTCAAAACCACTCTCAATTTAAAAAAAAAAATGAGCCATCAGTGAATGAGAGGGAGTTGGTGAGATGTTCAATCAAAGAACATATATTGGGACACTGAAATGCTGAGGGCTCAGTGAAGGAATTAGTGGCAGAGGGACAATAATGCTCAATGCTCCAACATGCCATTGCTTCTCTTTCTATTTCTCCCTGTTTAACTTGGAACATTCTAATAGAATTACTGCCCTTCTGCCTTGGGCTATACTGGGACCAAGTCCTTCGTTATAAGACCTTGGCTGCCCGATCAGGCCCATAACTTGCGTGGAGGGCCTCTAGGAACCAGTCATAAAGAATACTCATAGTGCCACAACAGTTCCCAGAGCACAAAGAGACAATTTGCCTCTATGTGCCAAACAGTGTCTAAGTCCAGATTTTCGTTGAAAGTTCAAATGTTTGCCAATAATACATACATTTGGAAAGAAGACAGACAAAAGGAAGAAATGCACGGAGGCAGGCTAAAATTCATACATGATGTTACTGGTGCAAGGCATTATTGCACTTTGAGAAAGGTGAACAGAAATTACTTCATCCACAACCCGACAACAACCAAAAATAACGCGTAATAAAAAAATACACAAGTTACTCTGTCAGTCTAAGCAGTCACCAAAAACGACTGACGAAAAATGCTTCCTTCCTTGCAGAACGCTGTGAAACCCTCTGCTGATCAGCCATCTAAAGACGTTCACTCCTGGATGATCAGTGTATTTACAATCAGCAATCACACTGCAGCACCATTTTCATTATAGTTCGTCCATTGTCAATGAGATCTTACCATGATTCTTTATTAGGCAGAACATCATCAGTCAGACAGCTTCCCTTTGAAACTGTATTCTCCTTTTCAACTTTTTCAGATATTTTTCTCCAGAGAAAGACAGTCACATAATCAATAGCGCAATAAATAGCAAATTAAATTCATCAGCTCCAATCCCTGCCCGGCAATATCGACTGCACGGGCATCCTGCAGTTTATAAAGAGCGGACGACTTCTGCGTATTTAATAGAAAACTCACTATTACTTGCAGAAATCCTTTAGAAGATGGAATGTCTTGTGCCGGGCATCCCTCTAAAGAGGGAAATAGAGTCGATGATATATGCTCAGGTGTGCCCACCGACTGGAGTGACAGAAGAGGGGTGCTCAGATAGAGAAAAAGCTAAAATGTAATGCAGATTTCACAATTAAGGGTGGCACATGATCAATGCGCCCTTTATCTGCAAATGCAAACATTTAGTATTTCCAAGGTTGTTCTGTCTTAATTATTTATATCTTTAGTTCACTCCATGTCCGGATTTGTTTTATTTTCCCTCTTATCTTTTCCTAAGGATATCAAACGAATGCACTAGTAAAAATCACACATTTTCTAAATTCAGTCCAACCACCTTTAAGCCAAGCTGCTATGAGGCACAGATCTCCTACGTGTTTCTACAGCTAACTACTCAATGGGAATGAAGAATATGACTAATTAAATATCTCAACACACCAGCACTGTGAAGTGTCTCCTGATTAAAGGAGAACACTATAACAAAACAAATAAATATGCTATCAAAATCCCAATATAGTTCAGTGACACTACATAGGAAAGATGAAACTTCCCACATTGAGGTCTTTCCACTGCAGAAAATATTATTGGCATCTATTTACAGAATTTACAGTGTGCACCCTGAACTAAATTACCAAAGGACGCTAAAAATACACCATCAAGATCTATATTAAAAAAAACAAAAGATTAAATCATTGATCACCGTTTGGAAGGGTGCAGTGAGGAGTAATCCCCCATTTTAAAGGAAAGCAAATCAGAGAGAAAGAGAAAACCCAAGGCTGAAGCACATCTTCCAATCACGAGGAAGAACAAGAGGCAAGCAGCTCCTACTAGACAGCCAATTGAACAGGAAGGCTTTGATGGCTCTCCTAAAGGGAACCAATGATTGGGTGGTTTTGACATGTAGGGGGAGCTGGTCCAGGGATTAGTAACAAGCGCAGAGCACTAACATGTTGCTAACAAATTTGCCTGAGTGTTGCGGTTGAATTTATGTAAATAGTCTCACTACACGATGAGTCATACAATGCTGATGGGTGGGCATTCATTAGTCGAAACATGCAGTGGTAAGCTAGACCAGGATAAGGGGAGCAAAAAGAAGGATGAAGCTGGCTAACCACAGCAAGTATCATTCCTATGTAAGGAGGGGAGGCCTTTCTGACAAACCTTTGAAGGTAAAGCCATGGAGTTTAACTTGGGCTGTGAGGTTTCAATTAACGAAAGATATAGGACCGTACCCTTTGGACAATCCACATTTTCCACCTTTTGGAGGTATTCAACATGATTAATGGGTATGTAAGTATGGAGAGCATTAGGAAAACTATTATCCCAAAGGGTTCAAAACCTTTCTGTCTGACAGCAGCTACGGTGTAAGACCAGGAGACCTTTTTCCACATTCCAAAAGTGACATGCAGTGTCCTGCAAGTCTCTCTCCTGCCACTTACCGTTGAGCAGAGCGGGACTACTCTCTCTGAGAACCGACATGTCAGTTGTAGCCATGAAACATCCAGGTATGCCACAAGTAACAGGCAAATAAGACAAATTCTTAGGGACTTCTCAGTTTCCTTAGCTCAATTTTCCCCATGCCAAATTCATTCAGCATAATTGTTCTCGGCAGGGCTACCATAGGAAACATTAGACTCATTTGTGATACAGTCAAAAGTTTCAGCGCCTAGACTGGAGAACTGGTAAAGCCATTTTCTTAAACATGGAGGTCCTAAAAAAGCAATACCTTTCAGATCCACAAAGAAAAACACATTTTTGTTGATGACCTTGTCATCTTGCATCTCAAACAAGACAATGCACTCTATGCCATCGAACCAACTAAAGAAACTTTAAACTTTAGAGAACATGGTAAAGTTCTTCATAGAGTGCCAACCCCGTCCTGTGCAGGCCAGCCTCTCTTTTAAAACAGATACCAAGATAGATCAGTCGGCTAATGCATGCATTGTAGAAATCTGTGTGTGACCTGAAGGCCACATCTTCGGATCTCAGTGGCCACTCAAACTTTCATCCTTCCGATAAAATGAGTACCACTGAGTGAATGATTACTATAGTAAGGCCAAATAGCAGTGTGCTCTACATATGCGAGTATATTATTTATAAAAACACAGTGACTCGTCTAGAGAAACCTGGAAGGCCCTGCCTTGAATTACCTTACAGATAAAATACAACACTGAAATATCTCCATCGTTTAGACTCTGTCCAAGTTAAGATTTTGTGGCTCTCAGAGCTAAAAGCAAGAGAATTGGAGACAGATGTTTCCAGCAGTAATGTGTTGCAATCAAGCTATGGTGTTCATCATACATGATGCTCCTACATCCCTAGAATCACTAGCCCAGGAAACCCATCCTGAAGAATCACTGTAGCTCACTTAACGTGTATGCAGTTCTCTGGAGCAGCAAAAGGCAATTACGCTATACAAGCGCCATTTAATGAAGGTCTTTATATGAAAGTTCATGCCCAAGTTAGAATGGAGAACAAATCACAGGTTTTTGAAAACTAAACACCTTAAGCACAAGAGGTCATTAGTATTACTGACTCACTGGTATACATGGGCGTCATCAGCCTGTGAGTGTAGGAGGCATCATGGTAACTAATAAGTGTCAACACAGAAATATTCTACAGCCACGTTTTTTTCGTTTTGTTTACCAATCTGAGATGAATTAGTAAATACAAAAAAGCTGCACAAAATATGTTGAAAAAAACAAAACAAATAGTGTAGGGTGGGAGGTGGGCAGAGATGAGGCAACACACATGCAGGGAGGGTGGGAGAGAATTTTGTGGGTAGGAGAGAGAAGAACAAGCAGATGGACAACAGGGCGGGTGTTTGGGGAAGCACACGTACAATGGAGGGCGGGGAAGCACACGGACAACAGAGGATGGGGAGGCACATGGACAAAGGAGGGTAGCAGGCGATCAGGGAGGCACCCAGGCAACAGAGGTTGAAGCACATGAACAACAGTAGACCGGTTGGGATAAATAACACCCAAATAATGGAAGGAGGGCTGGAAAACGAAGGTTGGGTGGGCACAGATGGGGAAGCACATGGACACTGGAGGGTGGCGGGCAAGGAGTGGGGATGACTAAAATGACAACAAAGGGATCGAGGAAGCAAGAATAGCAGTGGAAGTTGGGTGAATGAGGAGGAAGCAAGAACTGTAAGTAAAGGAAAGAGAGCCAGGAGAGAAACAGACCAGAAAGAGGAACAATAAATCACACAAAGGAAAACACACGCAGTCTTGTAGAATGCGTAACCAAAAGGAAAAAGGTAGAGCATGAAAAGGGAGCAGTGGAAAGACCCAAGCAATTGGTCCATGCTACAACGGAGTGACAAATATCTGAAAGGAAAGCTCAAAGAAGCTGATGAATAAGAAGAAAGCAAATGAGTGTGAAGATAATACCAGCCTATGGTAAGTAATGATTTGGCTCTGAGACCACTGTATGCTAACAATATGTCTCACAACAGCCAGCACATGAACTGTCTTAGGTGAGACCTAAAAAGGTAAGGAGGGGTGCTTTAGGAAGGGGAGGCCTGTGGCGGATTTTATTGCTTCAAGTTGGAACCAGAGAGGTTTTTGTGCCATGACTAAGATAAATGTTTGATATGAGTCAAAAATATTGCCAAGGATGACTGCGCTCAGCAGGTGCAGAAGACTACCCTTCTATCACCAAAAAAGGCAGAGTGAGAAGATGGTGGCAAACAGCAAAAGTCTACCACCAAAATTTAAAGTGACATTCTAAATCCAGTTGCGGCTGGCGACTGGGAAAAGTGGGGGGCGGGTGGAATAAAACAAAAATAAAAAATAAATAACACTAACAAAAAAAAAAACTTACCTGAATGTCACTGCCGCTCTCCCCCGCACTCCAGGCACGCAGCCTGCCCTGCAGCCAAGCATGATGCTGCTCCAACACAGACCGGGAGCCTGGACTTTGGAGAGAGCCCTTTGTGCTTTTGTGTGTTTGGCCGGCCTGAGACAGCCAGCCAAACATTAGCGCACTGAGGGGAGTGCTCCATGCACTCCCCACATTGCTTGGCACCCCATGGCCCCACCCCTTTAAAAATAAAACGATAATAAACATAGTTTGCAAGGATGCAGACAGGGGCGGCTCCTCCGCTATGTTTAAACATAGTTTATTATCGTTTTATTTTTAAAGGTTTGCAGCTCCTGCTGCTGGCGGATGGACGTGGGAGGGGGGCCGACACTCCTCTGCCATAGCGGAGGAGCCGCCCCTGTCTGCATCCTTGAACCTAAACAACTGAACAGAAGACACAGGGCTTTGTGTGTGGATGGGAAGCTAGAAGGAAGTTATTATCATTTTATTTTTAAAGGTTTGCAGCTCCTTCTACTGGCGGAGGGACGTGGGAGGGAGGCCGACACTCCCCTGACATAGCGGAGGAGCCGCCCCTGTCTGCATCCTTGAAACTAAACAACTGAACTGAAGACATAGGGCTTTGGGTGTGGATGGGAAGCTAGATGGAATTTTGAATTTAAGAGGGGAGGTGTCAATTCCCTTCACTTGATTGCATGTTGCTAATATATATGTATGTGGACGTTTTAGGACCTTCCTTCTGATACAGTTCAACTGAATGACATGAACGTTACATCACTAAGAGAAGGTCGGAGGGTTTTGGAGAAGTAAATGTGGGCTGCTATTTGTAAAGTTAGTAGGCACTAGGAAATGCAAAAATATTTCAGAGTATAGACTAGACAAATACTTCAGCATGATATAGCTAGCATCTAGGTATCTAGAAGTGTGAGATGGTGATGAAAGTTATTGGCAAACTGAAGTGGTGTCTCTGGGTTAAAGGTTTATGAAAAAGGCAATAAATGTTTTACCCAAGATACAGCAGGGCGAATGTAAGCTTAATTAGTGGCATAACTAATTGTTTTGATAACTACAGCCCTAACAAAGGGTTAAAAACGGCAGGCTCTAAAAGTGGTGTGAAAGGGAGGAAGGGAGTCATAGAGAAAGAAAGAGAGAGAAAGAAAGAGAGACAGAGAGAGTAAGAGTGAGATAGACAGAGAGAGAGAGATAAAGATAGAGAGAGAGAGAGTTAGATAAAGAGAGAGAGACAGACAGAGAGACAGAGAGAGAGAGAGAGATAAAGAGAGAGAGGCAGAGAGAGAGAGAGAGATAAAGACAGAGAGAGAGAGTGAGATAAAGACAGAGAGACAGATATATATATATATATAGAGAGAGAGAGAGAGAGAGAGAGAGTGAGATAAAGAGAGAGAGAGAGTGAGATAAAGAAAGAGAGAGAGAGAGAGTGTGAGATAAAGAGAGAGTGAGATAAAGAGAGAGAGAAAGAGAGAGAGAGAGAGAGAGAGAGAGAGAGAGAGAGAGAGAGAGAGAGAGAGAGGGGTGTGTTTTTTCCCGTCTGGTCAGCCCCTGAAGCCAGAATCCAAATTACGGTCACTAGTTATGGAGTGAAAAAATGGCAATAATGTTCACTTACAGGCGTGCCACTTCATTGTGCTTCTGAAACGGCCACGCAGGATGAAGGCTGCACAGATATTACATCGTGCCCCAATTACAGAAATTGATTCTCACTGGGAGGGATGGAGAGATCCTGTGTCGTGAAAGGGCGGCCATTATTCTAGTTTGAGAATAATGCCGGGCAGCGCGGCGAGCAGTAGGTAAAGGCCGCTATACTTCAGGTTTAGTTTGGTTGAGCGCACATAATTTATATGTCAAAATTAGCTTCTAGAAAGCAAAGTGGGCGGACCCACGAATTCTGTCACACGACTTTGGCATATGTAATCCAGGAGAAGAGAGCCGCCTGCTTGACTGGGATAGAATAAGCGGCAGTGCAGAAATGTCACGAAATCGAGCAATTCCTGCCGAGAGGCAAACGCGCAAGAAAGCACTTCAGAGGCATAATGGCAAATTTACGCACTACGGTAATAACCTATCTAGGGTTGAAGTCTCCACCGAGTTTCAAATTATGTCACCAGTTAAGGAAAGGAAAGAGCCCTTTGCAAAAAACGTAAGAATGTATGCAAGAATAATGAACTGCAATACAGTCAGACAATGTTGTTCAGTGATGTTATCAAAAATGCTACAATAGTGATTGAGTGACCCTTAATCACTATACATGCCCCTACGGAATAAAATGGCTAAAGGCTTCATCATTGCGCTTTTTCCTTTTATTGTGCCTGGTGCTGCACAGCATTAGCAAAGCTATAAGGCCCATAAGTCGGGGCCTAATGGCTTTGCCAATGTTTGTTAGTAAAGCACAAATCACCAGTATCCAACCCTTCTCTATCCTCTCTCAGTTCTAACAGAAAGGAGACAAACAAATATAAAGTAATTTGATGAGGATCACACAATTAAGTTAATTGATTAAGACAGTATTAGGACATGGTTTCAATCAGCAACTGAGCCATTGCACTTGATCTCTTTTCACTTCTTGTTCATTTTTTCAAATTGTTTCATCTAGTGCCCACCCAAACAGTGCATCACTCAAAACCACCCTCAGGTGGCAACCAGACAGTTCCCCATTTACCACAATCCACCTCCTACACTGAGGCAGTTCCTCAAAATAAAACTTCCAGTCGCGAGCAGAGTCAGATAACCCTGCAGGGATATCATAGCTAGAAGACCTAAAAGACTGGTGAGGCTAGAGAAGAGTTAGGCATTGAATAAATACTGGACTTTCCTTGATTTCCATTCAGATCAGCCTGTTTTCTGATGGTTCTCACGGGCCATCTCATGTCACCTGCCTGAAGCTGCTGATGAATCGTACCACAGCTGCGCTCCATGTGGGTCCCAGGACCAACGTTCCCTGACAATCATACTACTAAGCCAAAAAGGGCGAATTGAGTCTATTCCTTCTCATGTTAGGCCCAACTAAAACTTCTGTGGCCTATGCAGTATTAATTCAAAAGCAGGCCTAAAGATAGCAGAGCAAATTGCTCAATTAAATAGATGGCAGGGGACATCAAAATTACACTCCAAAATCGCTGTGATGGCAAACTCTCCACCCATGAAACATTTGCACACTCTGTCAACTCCAATGTCTTTGCATTTATGATCTTGACATTCTGTTACAAGTATTATTGTATATCTTGCACTCCAGGGAGAGAAACTTGAAAAACAGATTCAGTTTACTTTCTGATGACTGTATGGCTTCAAAACCTGAATCCAGTTATTTTTCTTTCAGAATAACCTTGCCCCTTAACAAATTCATTATTCTGTTACTTATTTTTCAGTGGCACAACATTCAATTTAAGACAGGCATACAACTCTGAGCGTTCTCAGTGATGTGATGCACACAGACAGAAGCCCCAGGGATATCTTTTCCGCGTAGAGAGAAGTGGCAAACATTGCCTCCCAATTGAAAATGATTTTATTTATCTCGCTTTGTTGCTCTGTGTTAGAGTGATAATTTACTTCTTACAATTGGAGAGTGTGTCTTTGTCTCGTTCACTTCAAACTAGACTATGGTGTATGCTGATATTTGCATTATCACATTCCTCAATTGGTACTCATTATTTTTAACTACTGAATTTCAATTTAAAACAAGCACGTAGACTGCTGCAGCTTACTGAGACCCTGGTGCTCCAGTGACCTTCTGTTGTTATGCCTCACTTACATTTATGCAGACCTGTGCGAGCTAAGATTGTTACTGCCTTTGGTGAAGCAACATTTTGCGATCCACACCTCTGATAACAAGGCCACAGTTGTTACCTGTAGGGCCAATGTGGCATATTCAGATGGTATTATGGAAGCATCCTAGCCAGCAGCTTATCATTGCCGTGCACCACATTCAGCCCAGTTTCTATGCCCTTCTGCTCTCCGACCTTTGGCGAAACCATGCACGCTTTTCACCCACTCTATAATACATTTTCTTCTAGGAGAAATGTATGTAGATTAGGCACAGAGATGTGAAGTTGAGTTCCCCCAGGTTCTGGACATATGTATAATCAACATTTATTTAGCACCTTCTATTATGGTTCCTATCTCACACTTCCTTTAGCTAAGCACTATATTTATACGTTTCTGGGATCTTCATAGATTGTGTATTGTTGCTTAGCTTTGATTAGATAGATATGGTTAGTAGAGATTTGTTAAAGATTTATTTTGTCTAGTTTCGTAGTGGTTCATGTTGGTTAATGTGAAAGTAAGATGAGCCTCGTTTCTAAGTATCATTTTTAGTGTTTCTTGGGCCTGGCTGTCTGTGCTGAATGATTTTAGTATTTTGGGTACATTTTAAATGAGATTCCAGTAGTTTAATGGAATCTGGTAATTACTAACTACCAAAAGTTTCATGGTAAACATGTGGGTTGCTTATCATGCCTATATTTTGGTGCAAATAAGAATTACATCATTGGTTATGAGTAGAGTAGAATGTCGGGAAGCTTCCATCTTTAAGAAAAACTCTAGCTCGATTTTACATTTCCCACAAAGTTCCTATCTAAGTGACCTCAGTGGGGCACCATTCTAGGTCCGTCTTGACCCCACAGTTGCCTGCTGCCTTTGTTGTTATCAAATCTTTAAAATATGTACAGAGTGTTTTGGCTGTGCTCAAAGAAGCACTTCTAACTCATCTTAGCCAGTAGGCTGTTTGGTGTTTCATTCCACTTTCTAGAAAGTGCTTCCACTGGAATGCATGAGAGACTATTTTACATTTGAACATTTCACTCAGTCATCACACCGTTTGTCACATGCAATCAAATTCAATACAATACAGACAGCAATCTTGTATTGCTGTTTTTTTCTCAGCTCTGGTAAAGTGAAGTACTTATCTTAAGCAGCTTGAGCCAGAAAGCGCTCACATATTCCATGAGTGACTCTTGTAATAGCCTGATGGTTCCATTTAAGTTGGTGTGTGTCTGCCTGGCTATGAAGCACTGTTGTAGGCTCTTCTCTCGATTAAAGTACTTTCTTCAGCACAACTGTCCCATGGAGTCCATTCCTACATAAAGCCAACATGGCATGGATTAAAGTGCCAAAGAAAATTTGAGCGAGCAACAGAGGGAAACAGTATTCAGTAATGTCCGCCTTTACATGTGATGGCACAGCAAAGTCAGACCTATTGGCTTTGTCAATGCTTGCTTCCAACTGTTAAGCTCCAGTTAGATGTAAAATGGATGGATACACTGCATTTGCATATTGCACACTGCAAGAGTAGGCACTTCGCAGGAACATTGAAAATGCGTCCATTTGGACACTGAGCTCACCTTGACAGGTGGAGTGGTCTCTTTCACCTCCCCAGTCCTAAATGACAGAGAAAGCAAGCTGATTCTGCATTAAAAGACACAAAGTATCATTTTCATCAGTAATATTAGTTGGAATAAGTCTGGGTTAAGTGCCCCAAATATTTTAAGAGTAACAGTTGAAGGCTTTTTATCCAAATAAAAACTGATTTCCATGTGGGGAAAATAAGTAAAAATGGGTGTAACTCATGTAATTCTGTGTACCATAATCGCACAAAATTACCTAAGAATTCTGCAAGATTACACTCAAGTTACGCAAGAAGAGAAATTCTGCGTTTAGTGCTATTTCTTAGTGCAAAAATGCCCGCTCGAGTCCAAAATGGACATGAGGATGCATTTTGCACTAAGGAATAGTACTTCAGTAGAACAGAAAGCAAATAGCAAGTGCTCGCTAAATGTGCTCATGGGGTAGGATTTTCCCCCAATTTACCAACAGCACTTAGTGCTACTTTCTTAGTGCAAAAACCACCCTCAATTCCAAAATGGACATGAGGATTCGTTTTGCACTAAGAAACAGAGCTAGTTACAGTAGAACAAAATAGCGAGCACGGACTAAGTGGAACAGAAACTAAAAATATATATGCATTTGAGTGTGTGTGTATATATATATATATATAGAGAGAGAGAGAGATATGTATTGGCGCATATATATATATATTCACTGAAAAAAAACAAAGGTTACAGGGACGTTATAGTTAGGAAATAGAATTTAAAAACCCTTACAAATTCAATTTAAAAACCAAAGGTTACAGGGCCGTTATAGTCAGGTTCTGAACTTACTCGCACAAAACCATAGAAATTCACCAGATATAATTAGAATTATTTCAAGTAACTATAATTCGCAGCCTAAGGCAAGTATAACTTGTGCCCCAGCTATGCACAGTTTTTTTCTTCAATAACTTCTAATGTTTTACTGATATTTTAATTGATGTTATAAAGGGTATCATGAGTGCTGTAATACCTGGAGAAATTAGAGCATGGCGGGGGTGCGAGGAGGGGTGATGGTCCCCAGGCCATTATTAGCTCCATGTGAGGGGCCGCAGATCCCCCTCCAATGTTTGCAAACAGCCCTGGGGAGTTGGTGGTCAGCAGTGGACCCCTTTAATTTTTTTAGTTCAGCCTGGGAATGCGGCGGTCCCCAGGGTGGCAGCACTGCCTTAGCACCGATTGCTTAGCCCCAGTGAGGTGGCAGTCCCTGGGGCTGCAGGGGGGCCATGTGCCCCCCCCCACACTATTATTTCAATGTTAGCTTCGGGGAGCTGTCAGTCCCCGGGGCTGTGGGGGGCCACAGGCCCCAGCCCCTTACCTTTGAGGAATATCCCCAGGGAGGTTGTGTTCCCAGGTGCAGGGTACTATTGAATCAAAGCTGGTACCCGGGCCGGGGCAGTAAATAAGTCCACAAGTGGGGCCCCTTGCATCCCCCTCCTTTTTTTTATTTTTTTTTAACATGCCCCAGAACCTGGTCCACCCAGAGGCTTTATTAAAACTTTGTAGGAAGTTGGCTCTGTATGCACTATTTCAAAGTAAGGAATAGTATGCACAGAGTCCAAGGGTTCCCCTTAGAGGTAAGATAGTGGCAAAAAGAGATAATACTAATGCTCTATTTTGTGGTAGTGTGGTCGAGCAGTAGGCTTATCAAAGGAGTAGTGTTAAGCATTTGTTGTACATACACACAGGCAATAAATGAGGAACACACACTCAGAGACAATTCCAGGCCAATAGGTTTTTATATAGAAAAATATATTTTCTTAGTTTATTTTAAGAACCACAGGTTCAAATTCTACATGTAATACTTTGCATGAAAGGTATTGCAGGTAAGTACTTTAGGAACTTTGAATAATCACAATAGCATATATACTTTTCACATAAAACACATATAGCTATTTTAAAACTAGACAGTGCAATTTTCACAGTTCCTAGGGGAGGTAAGTAATTGTTAGTTCTTGCAGGTAAGTAAACCACCTACGGGGTTCAAGTTTGGGTCCAAGGTAGCCCACCGTTGGGGGTTCAGAGCAACCCCAAAGTTACCACACCAGCAGCTCAGGGCCGGTCAGGTGCAGAGTTCAAAGTGGTGCCCAAAACGCATACGCTTCAATTGAGAAGGGGGTGCCCCGGTTCCAGTCTGCCAGCAGGTAAGTACCCGCGTCTTCGGAGGGCAGACCAGGGGGGTTTTGTAGGGCACCGGGGGGGACACAAGTTAGCACAGAAAGTACACCCTCAGCAGCACGGGGGCGGCCGGGTGCAGGGTCTTTTCCAGGCGTCGGGATCTGGGAGTCTGGCAGTCGCGTTCAGCGGGAGCCTCGGGATTCCCTCTGCAGGCGTCGCTGTGGGGGCCCAGGTGGGGACAACTTTAGTTACTCACAGTCTCGGAGTCGCCGGAGGGTCCTCCCTGAAGTGTTGTTTCTCCACCAGTCGAGTCGGGGTCGCCGGGTGCAGGGTTGCAAGTCTCACGCTTCTGGCGGGAAACGCTGTTGCCTTTAAGTTGCTCCTTTGGAAACAAAGTTGCAGTCTTGGGTGAACAGGGCCGCTGTTCTCGGGAGTTTCTTGGTCCTTTTAGAGCAGGGCAGTCCTCTGAGGATTCAGGGGTCGCTGGTCCTGGAGAAAGCGTAGTTGGAGCAGTTTTCTTCCGAAGGGGGGAAACAGGCCGGTAGAGCTGGGGCCAAAGCCGTTGGTGTCTCCGTCTTCTCTGCAGGGTTTTTCAGCTCAGCAGTTCTCTTCTTCTTAGGTTGCAGGAATCAGAGTTCCTTGGTTCTGGGGAGCCCTTAAATACTAAATTTAAGGGCGTGTTTAGGTCTGGGGGGTTAGTAGCCAATGGCTACTAGCCCTGAGGGTGGCTACACCCTCTTTGTGCCTCCTCCCTGAGGGGAGGGGGGCACATCCCTAATCCTATTGGGGGAATCCTCCATCTGCAAGATGGAGGATTTCTAAAAGTCAGAGTCACCTCAGCTCAGGACACCTTAGGGGCTGTCCTGACTGGCCAGTGACTCCTCCTTGTTTTTCTCATTATCTCTCCTGGACTTGCCGCCAAAAGTGGGGGCTGGGTCCAGGGGGCGGGCATCTCCACTAGCTGGAGTGCCCTGGGTCATTGTAACACGAAGCTTGAGCCTTTGAAGCTCACTGCCAGGTGTTACAGTTCCTGCAGGGGGGAGGTGTGAAGCACCTCCACCCAGAGCAGGCTTTGTTTCTGTCCTCAGAGAGCACAAAGGCTCTCACCGCATGGGGTCAGAAACTCCTCTCTCAGCAGCAGGCTGGCACAGACCAGTCAGTCCTGCACTGAACAATTGGGTAAAATACAGGGGGTATCTCTAAGATGCCCTCTGTGTGCATTTTTTAATAACTCCAACACTGGCATCAGTGCAGGTTTATTATTCTGAGAAGTTTGGTGCCAAACTTCTCAGTATTCAGTGTAGCCATTATGGAGCTGTGGAGTTCGTTTTTGACAGACTCTCAGACCATATACTCTTATGGCTACCCTGCACTTACAATGTCAAAGGTTTTGCTTAGACACTGTAGGGGCATAGTGCTCATGCACCTATGCCCTCACCTGTGGTATAGTGCACCCTGCCTTAGGGCTGTAAGGCCTGCAAGAGGGGAGACTTACTATGCCACAGGCAGTGTGAGGCTGGCATGGCACCCTGAGGGGAGTGCCATGTCGCCTTAGTCATTTTCTCCCCACCAGCACACACAAGCTGGCAAGCAGTGTGTCTGTGCTGAGTGAGGGGTCCCCAGGGTGGCATAAGACATGCTGCAGCACTTAGAGACCTTCCCTGGCATCAGGGCCCTTGGTACCAGAGGTACCAGTTACAAGGGACTTACCTGGGTGCCAGGGTTGTGCCAATTGTGGAGACAATGGTACATTTTAGGTGAAAGAACACTGGTGCTGGGGCCTGGTTAGCAGGGTCCCAGCACACTTCTCAGTCAAGTCAGCATCAGTATCAGGCAAAAAGTGGGGGGTAACTGCAACAGGGAGCCATTTCTTTCCACAAGCCCCCCCCAGCCCACAGGCCAGGAGACTCAGCCAAAGCTGGGAGAGTCTTCCTAGTCTGTCAGGCGAGGAAGAGTAGAGGAAATAGGCTGGTTTGTTGCAGGGCCTACTCTGCCTTACATCCTCCTGTCCAGGTCATTCCCTCTGGGGAACTGACCCACTTCCACAGTGATAGGACCTAGTCTGAATTGCCTCTTGTCTGTGTCTTTAATGTCTCCACCCATTCTCTCTATTTTGGGGTTAGAGGTATCCACCTCTGCTAATCTTATCTTAGCCAGGGTCACCCCTAGCTTACCCAAAGAGGTTACCCAGAGCTGGAGTAACCCCACCATGACCAACAGGGTCAGGGGGCCTAACTTGCTATTTGGCATGGGGTCAGACCACCATGCCAAGGATAGTGCAGCCATAAAGGCTAACACCAGCAGAGGCCACTGACAGCTGTCAGTGCCCAGAACCACACCTTTAGCTCTTCACCTACAAGGGAAGGGGCTAAGTTACAGGCTTCTTTGGGTTCAGGGTGCCTGTCTGCTGTATTAGAGTGGGGGGTTACCACATCTTGTAGTAAACACCCTTCTTCCACTCTTTCTTCTGTTAGCTGAGGAGCCACCCACTCAGGCTTAACAGTTGCCTGACTAGCCAGGACTTCTTGTGGGTCAGGTTGGACTTTAACAGTGCCATTTTTGGAGTTCTCCCCTACTGGAGCAGAATCTCCCTGGCTTGCTGGAACCTTGGCTAAAGGTTGTCCACCTTTCCTACTCTGTTTTCCTTTCTTTTTCTTCTGGGGCTTACTTGCAGTTACTGCAGGGGTAGCACCTCCAGAGTCCTTGGGAGAGGACTGGCCCTGGACCAGTTCCTCTCTTGTGCTCTGACTAACCTCTGGGTAGTCATTTCCAAGGAGACAATCAAGAGGGAGGTCTGTACTGACTACCACCCTTCTCCAGCTAAAAGTCCCACCCACTTCTATGGGCACAAAAGCCACAGGCCTATCAGTGACCCTGTCTGGGCTAACTCTTACTCTGGCAGTCTCACCTGGGATGTACTTGTTTGAGAACACCAGCCTGTCATGCACAATGGTGTGACTGGCACAAGTGTCTCTCAGGGCAGTGGCTGGAATTCCATTCACCAGTAGGTGGTGGAAGTGTCTACTTCCCTCTGGAATCTCCAACTCACCTGTTGGGCCCTTTTTCCAGTTGAAGGCTATGAAGACCTCCTCATCTGAGGAGTCATCCCCAATGGCTACACTGGTCACCCCTGGGATTTTGCTAGGGGGTTTGTTTTTGGGACAAGAAGTGTCCTTGGTGTGGTGCCCTGTCTGTCTAAAATTATGGCACCATGCCTTAGTGGCATCCCAGTTCTTACCCTGGTACCCACCTTTGTTTTGGGTTGTGTCTTGGGACCCACCCACCTGGTCTGGTTTTTGGGGGCCTACAGAGGACTCTTTTTCTTTATTTCTAGTGTCACCCACTTTCTCCTGGGGATGCTTTGTAACCCCTTTCTTTTGGTCACCCCCAGTGGAAGTTTTGGCTACCCTAGTCTTGACCCAGTGGTCTGCCTTCTTTCCCAATTCTTGGGGAGAAATTGGACCTAGGTCTACCAGATACTGATGCAACTTTTCATTGAAGCAGTTACTTAAAATGTGTTCTTTCATAAACAAATTATAAAGCCCAACATAGTCATGCACTTCATTACCAGTTACCCAACCATCCACTGTTTTCCCTGAGTAGTCTACAAAATCAACCCAGGTCTGGCTCGAGGATTTTTTAGCCTACCTGAACCTAATCCTGTACTCCTCAGTGGAGAATCCGAAGCCCTCAATCAGGGTTCCCTTCATGAGGTCATAAGATTCTGCATCTTTTCCAGAGAGTGTGAGGAGTCTATCCCTACACTTTCCAGTGAACATTTCCCAAAGGAGAGCACCCCAGTGAGATCTGCTTACTTTTCTGGTTACACAAGCCCTCTCAAAAGCTGTGAACCATTTGGTGATGTCATCACCATCTTCATATTTAGTTACAATCCCTTTAGGGATTTTCAACATGTCAGGAGAATCTCTGACCCTATTTATGTTGCTGCCACCATTGATGGGACCTAGGCCCATCTCTTGTCTTTCCCTTTCTATGGCTAGGATCTGTCTTTCCAAAGCCAATCTTTTGGCCATCCTGGCTAACTGGATGTCCTCTTCACTGAGGCTATCCTCAGTGATTCCAGAGGTGCTGGTCCGTCATGTGAGGGAAGCAGCATCTCTGACTATCACAGTTGGAATCAGGGATTGAGGGTCCCTGGGCTCCCTGGGCTCCCTAGTTAGGACTGGAAGGGGGGAATTCTCCTCCAAGTCACTAACATCCTCCTCTGGGTTGTCATCCTCAGAGGGGTTGGCTTTTTCAAACTCTGCCAAAAGCTCCTGGAGCTGTAGTTTGGAGGGTCTTGAGCCAATTGTGATTTTCTTTAGGTTGCAGAGTGACCTTAGCTCCCTCATCTTAAGATGGAGGTAAGGTGTGAGGTCGAGTTCCTCCACATTCATCTCTGCACTAGGCATTATGTTTCTAAAAGTTGGAATACTTTTTAAGAATCTAAAACTAGTTCTAGAACTTAATTCAAACTTTTACAAAACTTTTAAACTCTAAAAGAAATGCTAACAGGGACTAACACAAGGCCCTAGCAGGACTTTTAAGAATTTAGAAAAATAGCTCAAATCGCAAAAATCAATTTCTAATGACAATTTTTGGAATTTGTCGTGTGATCAGGTATTGGCTGAGTAGTCCAGCAAATGCAAAGTCTTGTACCCCACCGCTGATCCATCAATGTAGGAAGTTGGCTCTGTATGCACTATTTCAAAGTAAGGAATAGTATGCACAAAGTCCCAGGGTTCCCCTTAGAGGTAAGATAGTGGCAAAAAGAGATAATACTAATGCTCTATTTTGTGGTAGTGTGGTCGAGCAGTAGGCTTATCAAAGGAGTAGTGTTAAGCATTTGTTGTACATACACACAGGCAATAAATGAGGAACACACACTCAGAGACAAATCCAGGCCAATAGGTTTTTGTATAGAAAAATATATTTTCTTAGTTAATTTTAAGAACCACAGGTTCAAATTCTACATGTAATACTTTGCATGAAAGGTATTGCAGGTAAGTACTTTAGGAACTTTGAATAATCACAATAGCATATATACTTTTCAAATAAAACACATATAGCTATTTTAAAACTAGACAGTGCAATTTTCACAGTTCCTAGGGGAGGTAAGTAATTGTTAGTTCTTGCAGGTAAGTAAACCACCTACGGGGTTCAAGTTTGGGTCCAAGGTAGCCCACCGCTGGGGGTTCAGAGCAACCCCAAAGTTACCACACCAGCAGCTCAGGGCCGGTCAGGTGCAGAGTTCAAAGTGGTGCCCAAAACGCTTAGGCTTCAATGGAGAAGGGGGTGCCCCGGTTCCAGTCTGCCAGCAGGTAAGTACCCGTGTCTTCGGAGGGCAGACCAGGGGGGTTTTGTAGGGCACCGGGGGGGACACAAGTTAGCACAGAAAGTACACCCTCAGCAGCACGGGGGCGGCCGGGTGCAGTGTGCAAACACACGTCGGGTTTTCAATTGGAATCAATGGGAGACCAAGGGGTCTCTTCAGCGATGCAGGCAAGGGGGGGGGCTCCTCGGGGTAGCCACCACCTGGGCAAGGGAGAGGGCCTCCTGGGGGGTCACTCCTGCACTGGAGTTCCGATCTTTCAGGTCCTGAGGGCTGCAGGTGCAGGGTCTTTTCCAGGCGTCGGGATCTGGGAGTCTGGCAGTCGCGGTCAGGGGGAGCCTCGGGATTCCCTCTGCAGGCGTCGCTGTGGAGGCTCAGGGGGGGGGACAACTTTGGTTACTCACAGTCTCGAAGTCGCCGGAGGGTCCTCCCTGAAGTGTTGTTTCTCCACCAGTCGAGTCGGGGTCGCCGGGTGCAGGGTTGCAAGTCTCACGCTTCTGGCGGGAAACGCTGTTGCCTTTAAGTTGCTCCTTTGGAAACAAAGTTGCAGTCTTGGGTGAACAGGGCCGCTGTTCTCGGGAGTTTCTTGGTCCTTTTAGAGCAGGGTAGTCCTCTGAGGATTCAGGGGTCGCTGGTCCTGGAGAAAGCGTCGCTGGATCAGTTTTCTTCTGAAGGGGGGAGACAGGCCGGTAGAGCTGGGGCCAAAGCAGTTGGTGTCTCCGTCTTCTCTGCAGGGTTTTTCAGCTCAGCAGTTCTCTTCTTCTTAGGTTGCAGGAATCTGAGTTCCTTGGTTCTGGGGAGCCCTTAAATACTAAATTTAAGGGCGTGTTTAGGTCTGGGGGGTTAGTAGCCAATGGCTACTAGCCCTGAGGGTGGCTACACCCTCTTTGTGCCTCCTCCCTGAGGGGAGGGGGGCACATCCCTAATCCTATTGGGGGAATCCTCCATCTGCAAGATGGAGGATTTCTAAAAGTCAGAGTCACCTCAGCTCAGGACACCTTAGGGGCTGTCCTGACTGGCCAGTGACTCCTTCTTGTTTTTCTCATTATCTCTCCTGGACTTGCCGCCAGAAGTGGTGGCTGGGTCCAGGGGGCGGGAATCTCCACTAGCTGGAGTGCCCTGGGGCATTGTAACACGAAGCTTGAGCCTTTGAAGCTCACTGCTAGGTGTTACAGTTCCTGCAGGGGGGAGGTGTGAAGCACCTCCACCCAGAGCAGGCTTTGTTTCTGTCCTCAGAGAGCACAAAGGCCCTTACCGCATGGGGTCAGAAACTCCTCTCTCAGCAGCAGGCTGGCACAGACCAGTCAGTCCTGCACTGAACAATTGGGTAAAATACAGGGGGTATCTCTAAGATGCCCTCTGTGTGCATTTTTTAATAAATCCAACACTGGCATCAGTGTGGGTTTATTATTCTGAGAAGTTTGGTGCCAAACTTCCCAGTATTCAGTGTAGCCATTATGGAGCTGTGGAGTTCGTTTTTGACAGACTCCCAGACCATATACTCTTATGGCTACCCTGCACTTACAATGTCTAAGGTTTTGCTTAGACACTGTAGGGGCATAGCGCTCATGCACCTATGCCCTCACCTGTGGTATAGTGCACCCTGCCTTAGGGCTGTAAGGCCTGCAAGAGGGGTGACTTACTATGCCACAGGCAGAGTGAGGCTGGCATGGCACCCTGAGGGGAGTGCCATGTCGACTTAGTCGTTTTCTCCCCACCAGCACACACAAGCTGGCAAGCAGTGTGTCTGTGCTGAGTGAGGGGTCCCCAGGGTGGCAATAGACATGGTGCAGCCCTTAGAGACCTTCCCTGGCATCAGGGCCCTTGGTACCAGGGGTACCAGTTACAAGGGACTTACCTGGGTGCCAGGGTTGTGCCAATTGTGGAGACAATGGTAAATTTTTAGGTGAAAGAACACTGGTGCTGGGGCCTGGTTAGCAGGGTCCCAGCACACTTCTCAGTCAAGTCAGCATCAGTATCAGGCAAAAAGTGGGGGGGTAACTGCAACAGGGAGCCATTTCTTTACAAACTTGCACCGGAGACCGCACTTTAAAAAAAAAACATTTTTTGTCACGAATTTGCTTCAATTTCTTCTTTTTTTTAAGTGCTTTTTTTGCCCTGGCACCAGAGCTAAGGGGTCAGGGTGACTCTACCCTGGCCCCTTTTCCTTATTTTTTTCACTGTTTTTAGGGACTTGGCTGAAGCCGAGTCCCAAGATGGCTGCCAACACTTACTGGTTGAAGTGTTGGCAACCAATGGGAACTCTGCAGATCTGTGCACGAGCTCGTATTACTCACAATGTTGGGGAGGATCCGTGGCCCTAGATATACACATTTGGATTTCCTTTAATTTAACTTGAATTTCTTAACAGATTTACATCAAATAACAAAAAGCGTTATCTAAGTACCGAAAACTACCTTTCTGCCAATTTTGATGTAATTCCGTCCAATGGTTCGGGCTGTAGTTGTGTCAAAAAAATCCTATGGGAATTAACATCAGAAGTCCATGTTTTTTGACCACCCCCCTTTTTCTTAGCCCCTGTTTGACAGATCATCCTGAAACTTCCCATGCACAGCAAGAATCACTGGCACAAGTTTTTGGGAAATTTTTGTGAAGATTTGTCAAACGTTACCTAAGATACAGGCAAGTCAAAAAACACTCTTTCTACAGAAACATGGTCCTAACTATAACTACCTACTGGTAGCCACCAGTAGGTAATGTGTGTGTGATATTAATGAAAATATATAAATATTTGTTCTCTTTTTTTTTCAAAGTACAAAATGGCCCACATGTACCGGGCTTTGAAACGTAATACTTTCTTTGTGGTTGATGCCATCTGGCAGAATGCCATCACTCACAGTTAAAGGGACCAGTGGCTTAGTGGCTTGACACTTTGCCCATGTTTTATGCTGTGGTGGCCAGAAGCAAAATGTGACCGAGAGGTAAACAGACCAAAATATTATGAGGGCTGTCTGAAACGCCTTACACGTAACTTGTTTATACATATAATTTCTAATAAAACTAAAAGGTTTTGGCTAATGAGAAACCAATATGCACTGACAAAGTCAATCACACCATATCAAGGTCAAACATTTGTTTTGCCAATGCTCGTTTCCTCTTGGAACCTTGGACATTACATAGATGTGTCGATAGGGGATTCAGTACACTGGGCACGTTTATATGTCCTTTTTAACAGGTGTTCTCCTTTTCCATTTTGCCTTGCTTCGTTACCTTTGAGGACTAACAGTGATATCCATTAAAAATGGCAGCCCTGAGTGGACGATGCTCACGCTCTGCAGGGTCAGGGGCCAGTGCCTTTCACATGAAATGATTACACTTTAAAAGGTACAGTGACACAAAAAAATAATTGGAGCACAAGCAACTTAAGTGAGCTCACGACACTAATATTTGAACGATTTGTTGAAAACAATGAAAGGTGAGGGGTGGAAAGGCAGCATCCCCCGCACAAAAGCAGAATGCATTCTCATCTGAATATTGCTGGAAAAGAAAAATATGGAGAAATATAGCATGAGATGTAATCACAAAAATGCACGAAGAAAAAAAAACACGCAGCTTTTGTAGAAGGGAATAATTACTTTTTAAACGAACAAGAGACATACAATTCACAATAAACTGAATTGAAAAGTAGTCGTTTTGTTATTATTACAGCACAATAACTGCCAGCATAGTAGATGAGATGAAGGGTTGACGTCTGCCATGAAGTCTGCAGTTATGCTTTTTGTTCTAAAATGGGCTCTTTATAATCGCTAAACTGTGCGGCTGAATGTGCATTTTTAGTGGCAGTAACGGTTTGCTTCATCATTTGCCCTCCCCCTCCCCCTTGCTCTTGTTAATCTACCAATGTAAACGGAACAATAGATTGCACTGCATTGTGTACCCAGCACGTCGATCTGTTAACACTGATATAGGCAGCACAGGCGCGCGCCCCCGTGTTCATTCATACACCATTATTCTTTGTCGAATAGAGTCGCTTCCTCGGTGATATAGGGGGCTGTGTACATTAGACAAGGCAGTCCGCTCATACGCGAATTCCAGCACTCAAAAATACATTTCTGTGGATCGTAAGACAATTCCAGTCCCGCAGAAATACCGCCACCCCTGCAGAGGGGTATACCACCCACCCACCTGAAGCAAGACTGCGGTTAATAAGCACCATACGCTTGGTTAAAGTCAGTAGGCCACGGCACTATGAACTCTGGCTGGCATCCGTAGTTCTCGTTTAGAGGGTCACAAGTGTATAAATGTGGCTGGTAGCAGAGGCTCAGCCGTTGCCCATAGTAAAACAAGCCCTGGCAAAGCCAGCAGGTCGCTCCTATACAAGAGCTATTCACTTTGGCAATGTGGTTGCCATGTTGTACACCAGTGTGCCAGCTGTTCAGCATGGCTAAAAGCTAGTGGTGTGGAGTGTCAGAGTGGAGTGGGGGACTACAATGGATATGTTGGCATGTCGTTGAGTAGAGTTCAGTCATTCACTGGCAGGGCGTGTCCTGGAGTGGGGTACAATAGGGTGAATTGGATTGAGGTAATGAATTGAAAGTGAAGAGTGGGGGTGGATTGGACTGGAGCAGAGTGGGGTGGACTGAGTGGGGTGGATTTGTGTGGGGCACATTGGACCGCAGAGGGGTGGATTGAAATGTGGTAAAGTGGATTGGATTGGGGTGGATTCAAGAGGGGTGGTTTAGACTGGATTGGGGTGGGTGGTTTGGATGTGACTGATAGGGTTGGGGTGAATTGGACTGGGGTGGGCTGGATTAGATTTGAGTGGAGTGGAGTGGGTGAGGTGGATTATATTTGACTAGAGTGAGGTGGGTTGAAGGGGTGGATTGGATTCACTGGATTGGAGTGTGGTGGGGTGGATTGGACTGGAGTAGGGCAGACTGGAGTGGGGTGTGCTGGACGGATTGAATCGGAGTGGGTGGACTGAAGTGGGGTGGGGTGGATTCGATTGGGATGGAGTGTAGTGGATTGGAGTGGGGTGGAGTAGGGTGAAGTGGACTGGAGTGGTGTGGACTGGAATGCAGTGGGGTGGATTGGATCGGGGTGTGGTAGGCTGCAGTGGATTACAATGGGGTGGGGTGGATTGGAGAGGAGTGGGATGTGTTGGATTGGATAGGGATGGATTAGATTGGGGTGGAGTGGGGTTGAATGGAGTGGGTGGAGTGGGGTAGCTTGGAGTGGGGAGAGGTGGACTGAATGGTGTTGAGGTGGGGTGGGTGGATTGGACTGGGGACTGTATCAGATTGGGGTGGACTGTAGTGGGGTGGACTGGATTGGCAGACTGTACTGAATTGGGGTGGATTTGAGTTGTGTAGGCTGGATAGATTGGATTGGAGTACAAAGGTCTGAGCTGGGATAGGGTGGATTGGAGCTGAGTGGGGTGGATTGGAACAGAGTGGGGTGAATTGGAGCACAGTGTGGTGGATTGGACAGTGGGGGATTGGAGTGGGGTGGAGTGAAACATGGGGTGGGATGGACTGGAGGGGTAGATTGGATTGGACTAGGGTGGGGTGGACTAGACTAAGGTGAGGTGGGTGGGGTCAGTTGTTTTAGGGTAGGGTGGATAGGAGGGGGTGGACTGGAGTGGGTTGAACTAGAGTGGGGTGGATCGGATAGGGGTGGATCAGATTGGGGTGGATCAAATAGAGGCAGATCAGATACAGGTGGATCGAATAGGGGTGGACTGGATAAGTGAATTGGAGTGGGTGGGGTGGAGTGGAGTGGATTGAAGTGAGGTGGATTGGGTTGAGCAGGGTGGATTATGGTGGGGTGGATTGGATTGGATTGACTGAGGTGTACTGGATTGTGATGGGGTGGATTGGAGTGGGTTATATTGGAGTGTGGTGGATTGGATTGGTGTGGGGTGGATTGGATTGGTGTGGGGTGGAATCACTGGAAAGGGATGGAATAAAGTGGTTTGGAGTGGGGTGGATTCAAGTGGATTGTAAAGAGTGGGATGTTTGGTGTGGGTGGAATGGATTGTAGTGAGGTGGATTGGGAAGCAGTGGACTTGACTGGAGTGTTGTGGACTGGGTTGCATGGCTTGGGTTGTATTGAAGTGGGATGGGTTGGATTGGAGTAGGGTGGGTTGGAATGGAGTAGGATGGGAGGGACTGGAGTTGGGTGAGGTAGATTGGAGTGGACTTGAGTGGGGTGGATTAATGTGGAGTTTGTTAGGGTGGGGTGGATTGGATCTGATTGGGGTGAGGTTATTGGATTGGAGTGGGGTAGACTGGACTGGGCTGGATTGGAGTGGAAAGGATTGTGTGGGGTGGATTGTGGTGGATTAGAGTGGGGTGAATTGGAATGTAGAGGGGTGGATAGGATTGGAGTGGGGTGAGGTGAATTAGAGTGGGGAAGAGTGGTTTGGATTGGAGTGGGTTGTTTGGGATAAGAGTGGAGGAGTGAGGCAGCTTTTCTTTAGATTGGAGTTGGGCAGACTGGAGTGGGGCGGATAAGAGTGGGTTAGATTGCTTTGAATTAAAGTGGGTCAGATTGTTTTGAATTAAAGTGGGGTAGATTGTTTTGGTTTGGAGTGGGCCAGATTGTTTTGGATTCCAGTGTAGCAGATTGGAGTGGGGCAGATTGTTGTGGATTGGAGTGCGGCAGATTGCAGTGGGGCAGATTGTTTTGGATTAGAGCAGATTGTTTTGGACTGGAGTGGGGCAGATTGTTTTGGATTGGAGGGGGGCAGATTGTTTTGGATTGGAGGGGGGCAGATCGGAGTGGGGTACATGGGAGTGGGGCATACAGGGAGTGCAGAATTATTAGGCAAATGAGTATTTTGACCACATCATCCTCTTTATGCATGTTGTCTTACTCCAAGCTGTATAGGCTCGAAAGCCTACTACCAATTAAGCATATTAGGTGATGTGCATCTCTGTAATGAGAAGGGGTGTGGTCTAATGACATCAACACCCTATATCAGGTGTGCATAATTATTAGGCAACTTCCTTTCCTTTGGCAAAATGGGTCAAAAGAAGGACTTGACAGGCTCAGAAAAGTCAAAAATAGTGAGATATCTTGCAGAGGGATGCAGCACTCTTAAAATTGCAAAGCTTCTGAAGCGTGATCATCGAACAATCAAGCGTTTCATTCAAAATAGTCAACAGGGTCGCAAGAAGCGTGTGGAAAAACCAAGGCGCAAAATAACTGCCCATGAACTGAGAAAAGTCAAGCGTGCAGCTGCCACGATGCCACTTGCCACCAGTTTGGCCATATTTCTGAGCTGCAACATCACTGGAGTGCCCAAAAGCACAAGGTGTGCAATACTCAGAGACATGGCCAAGGTAAGAAAGGCTGAAAGACGACCACCACTGAACAAGACACACAAGCTGAAACGTCAAGACTGGGCCAAGAAATATCTCAAGACTGATTTTTCTAAGGTTTTATGGACTGATGAAATGAGAGTGAGTCTTGATGGGCCAGATGGATGGGCCCGTGGCTGGATTGGTAAAGGGCAGAGAGCTCCAGTCCGACTCAGACGCCAGCAAGGTGGAGGTGGAGTACTGGTTTGGGCTGGTATCATCAAAGATGAGCTTGTGGGGCCTTTTCGGGTTGAGGATGGAGTCAAGCTCAACTCCCAGTCCTACTGCCAGTTCCTGGAAGACACCTTCTTCAAGCAGTGGTACAGGAAGAAGTCTGCATCCTTCAAGAAAAACATGGTTTTCATGCAGGACAATGCTCCATCACACGCGTCCAAGTACTCCACAGCGTGGCTGGCAAGAAAGGGTATAAAAGAAGGAAATCTAATGACATGGCCTCCTTGTTCACCTGATCTGAACCCCATTGAGAACCTGTGGTCCATCATCAAATGTGAGATTTACAAGGAGGGAAAACAGTACACCTCTCTGAACAGTGTCTGGGAGGCTGTGGTTGCTGCTGCACGCAATGTTGATGGTGAACAGATCAAAACACTGACAGAATCCATGGATGGCAGGCTTTTGAGTGTCCTTGCAAAGAAAGGTGGCTATATTGGTCACTGATTTGTTTTTGTTTTGTTTTTAAATGTCAGAAATGTATATTTGTGAATGTTGAGATGTTATATTGGTTTCACTGGTAATAATAAATAATTGAAATGGGTATATATTTTTTTTTGTTAAGTTGCCTAATAATTATGCACAGTAATAGTCACCTGCACACACAGATATCCCCCTAACATAGCTAAAACTAAAAACAAACTAAAAACTACTTCCAAAAATATTCAGCTTTGATATTAATTAGTTTTTTGGGTTCATTGAGAACATGGTTGTTGTTCAATAATAAAATTAATCCTCAAAAATACAACTTGCCTAATAATTCTGCACTCCCTGTATAGTTTTGGATTGCAGTGAGACAGATTGGTGTGGAGCAGTTTGTTTTATATTTAAATGGAGCAAATTGTTTTGGAGTAGCGCAAATTGTTTTGGAGCGAACTGGAATGGGCAGATTACATCGAGGTGGGTTTAGAGGATTGTAGTGGGGTGGAGTGGATTCGATTGGGGTGAGTTGTTTAGACCGGAGTGGGGTGGATAGGTGTGCGGTGAGGTGGGTTGGATCGGGTGGATTGTAGTGGGGCGGATTGTAGTGGGGTGGATTTTGGTGTACTGCATGTTTAGGTGTTAAAGCATAATTTCAGAAATTTCACATAATAAAGAAACAATGTCACTTTGCAATATTTAGATAATTGTCATTTCTAAGAACAGGGCCCACGAGCAAAACAAAAGAAAACATGAGTGCAAAGAGAGAAAAGATGACTTGGCAAAATAAAAGAAAGCTAGCTATTGAAAATAAAATGTTGCAATTTTGTTTGTCCTGCTGGGCACATTTTTGACAGTCACAAGCCAACGGTCTGCAAGGCACTAGAAACAAAATAGTACCTCAATCCCGACTGGAGCAGCGGACGGCACTGATTATGTTGAATAAATCAGTGCTTGGTCCCTGATCCACACAGAGGAACGGAAATGATGCTTTACCTGCAGTGACGAATTATAAGTGCCACACAAGCCAACAAATTGTAAGTAACTGGTGTACTACAAGCCCTTTACTGTACCAAACAGGGTCTTGCTAGCGAGATGCATGCGCTAGCACATGCACTCACAGGCTCGATCCTAAAAAGGAGCTAAAAATAAGCATTGACAAAGCTAATCGGTCTGGCATGTTTTTAAAGTGCCAAGTATTTGCAAGTTTTTATTTATTTTTATATTTTAGTTCATTAGTCAGCATCAGGAGACCAACGCTACAAGCAATGGAGTCAACAGCTCGTCGAGTAAATTGAAAAATCAAAGGCCGTATGTTACAATCAAAGCCTCAGTACAGTGCTTGCTAAATCATACCCATCTGCCTCGTCCACAGTCTACTGTCACAAAACAATAATGTAAGTCATCCTTGGCCAGCATTGCAGGTAATATCATAACGCAGTGTCAACCTGTGAGCTGGATGTGTCAGGGGTTGCCGTTCCTGAGCATCAGTGAGTAGTCATCTGAGCTGACAGCCTGTGCTTGGCACGGTAGGATCACAGGGGTCCCCATGTGTCTCGGGGTCTGGATTTAGCAGGCAGCACAGCAGCGTAGGTAGTTACGCATTAATATTGCAGGTCACTACATATCAGAGCCATCCCCCCATCGCGGGGAGCAGGTCCCTCATGCAGTGGAGGGCTACTTCTTTTCTTACTGATAATAGGAGCAGCACCACCAGCTTCTGGATAGGCTCTCGCAGTTTAGCCCCGCACTCCATCACCACGACATCAGGGGGGGCAGGACCTGATACCCAATGATACGCGATATCTCAGCCAGCACCGCAGAATAGTAAGCAGCCATGTGGCGACACTCCCATGCCAGGCCGAGAAAGGCCGCCTGGGGTTGGTGGCAATAAGGACATGTGTACGGCCTGGTGGCATCTAAACCATGTAAATTCTTACAGTGTAGTACACTTTGTTCAGGAACTTAAAGTGCAATCATTTCCAGTTGGGCACTAGAGTATTGCCATTTGAAATTGTCCCATAGGTGTCCCAAGTCTCTCTCCCATTGTACCATGGCTGGAACTCGACTTAATGGGCATCCACCTTTTGTGAGATATAAATATGTGAAACCCAGCTTCTCGCAAGCTCTAGGAGGTGAGTGAGAGGCTCACATGGGAACTCCGGGAGGTAGACTTTGAGCGCATGGAAAAGTCAATAAATATGAAAATGTCCAGGATGTGGGCATGCTCTCTGCCGCAGTACTGAGTGACCCTTAAGAAAGTTGCACCAAGGAACAGGTGCCCCAGTTTCCTGTTATTATGTTTCCTACGTGATGACCTGACCAGCGCTTTACTAGTTACAGGTATCACAGGATTAACAATGGCTGGGGCACGGAGGAAATATAGCTGAGGTCAGACCTCCCCACCACTTAACTTGTGCCACGCTGCCACTGTCACCACAGCCAGGTCTACAGCGTCCCTTGCGTGAGATGGTTTTTAGAAAGTCTTACACATAATGTGCACAGGGCCACATTTTCAGAGTCCAAAATGGTGTGTAGCACAGGAGGCTGAGGAAGATACCAGTAATTCGCAATCAAGGCCCGGGCAGCTAGGTGATATAGCTCGGATCGGGTACTCACAGCCCACCTTGCACCCGCGGCGATGCCAATAGTTCCCAACGCACTTGGGGTTGTCCCTCCACCCAGATGAGTATGCGGAGCTCAGTTCTTAGTGTGTTGAAAAATGTACGAAGTGGAGGTGTTCTTATATGTTCAGAAATAAATCGAGAAACCTGGGCATCACAACCGTCTTGATAAGTGCCACCCCCCGGCAACCGTACAAGGCAGTTTGATCTAGGGATCTACCTGCATGCACAAACGGGACCCCGCCAGCCCATAGCTGTCAAGCAGAACCACCCGTCTGTCCATGTGAATCTTAGTAGGCAGACGCCGAAATGAACACCCACCCCACCGAAGCGGGTGCTCAGAGACAATCTGGCCTGCGGAGGGAGTACGCTTGTAGATTTCGGATTTACCCCAGCGTACCTGTACACCGAAATAGCCACCACATTCATTAATAGTACGAAGAACTGGAGAAAAGTTCTCTAGTTGTTTGAGAAATAGCACAATATCATCCAAATACAGTGAGATTATTAGGAATGTATCAATTAATGTCACCCCTGGGCGTGCATGGTGTTGTCATAACTTACAAGCCAGATGTTCCAAGCATTTACAAGTCAAGCATGAACATTCATTTCTGCGAGGCTGTGATTCGGTAAGCTAAATATCTGTTAAAAAAATGCATTGTAAAAAAGTATTGTCAGTAGAAGGGATGCAGAATGAAAGCAAACCAGTGGTATTAAAATCTGGACTGATTCCATGGTAGCAGGTCTTTCTGTGTAAATGTAGACGCAGAGCTCAAGGCTATGTAGTGTCATGGCAGGAAGGGTGATGGGGTTAGAAAAATGATGGGCCTCTGAGAATGCTAGACAACTTTGCCTGAACGAAAATGGGCAGGACATTTGGGGTTCCTCGTCCTCACCTTCTGTTAATGTGTATATAGTTACATTTAACAATACACGCCTTTTACACAGTTTTAAACGAGCTATGAAAGGAAAAACTGATGACTGAAATTTGCATATAGAAGACAATACATAAGTAAGTAAATAGCAGGCTTCCCACCTGCTGCCTGCGGAGCTGTCATTACTTTGTTATTGAAAGCATGCATTCTATACAATGCCCCCGTTTCTGTCAGAGGCGGGAATCAAGCTCCAGTGGGCAGAAAGCAGAAGGATGGTAGCTGGCAGAAGGCAGAGGGGGGGGTAGGGGGGGGTTGAAACTTGAAATAGTTTAAGTAGCCAACTCAAACCAACGAGAGGTGGAAGGATACACAAAATAGTGCACTATGGAGATGTCATCCCCTGCTGGTCACTGGACAAAATGCAGTTAAAATTGACACAAATTCAACGCAGAAAAATGAAAATAAATAGTAAGAATCAATAGGTTCAGTTCGTCATGCAAAATGATGTAAACATTTAAACTAGTGTAGTGATTATGAATGGGTAATTATGGGCAGTGGCAAGTTTAGCGCTGTGATAAGGAACATCTTCCTTACAACAGCAGTAGCTGTCGTAGACATTGCGGTTGGCCTCATCTTGCTTTATAATACATTTCTGCTGAATTAGAATGAGGTTCTAATCTTCTCTGCAAGTTTCTCCACTTAGTTCTCTCCATTTGAACTGTCTTTTTACCCAATTAGCAGGTTCTCATTAGGCGCCTCCATTCAGTTCCCTATCAAGTAGAGTGCGGACGTGTCCTTTAAAAAATTAAACCATAAATTTGAAAATAAACACCCAGCTACTTCAAAAAATAAATTACCTTTCAAACTATACCTATCTGTACACATTAGAAGACATACTTCGCTCACAAATGAACTTGTTTTGGAAAAACGATAACGATTTGTAAATGGTGGTATTGCTCATTTTATGTTGGGTTTTGACACAGCAGCTCTCAAACAGTCGTGTTACTCACAATATACAAACAGTGGGCTTTGAGTCTGCTCCTTCCTAACACTAGCTTGAGACTTTGCTAATCATCTCTTGGCTCATCCCTCTGGATCGTCTCTCCACTAATGCTACTGGCTGTCTGAATACACCCTTCCACCACCCTGGAGTGCTTGCACTGAACTCCATGAGGGGTTACTTTACGCTTACAGTCCTCCCTGTCTGTTCGTACCGGTGCCCTTTATTGTGTGTTGATTTTATGTGCTAGTGCTGCATGTTAGCACAGTAAAACTAGACTATTGGCTTTGCCAATTATTGTTTTGGTACATTTATTAATCACATTATAAACCCTAGTGCATCAAAGTTCTGTAAACATGTTATGCCATAACCAGATCAAGCAATAGTTATCTTAAATCAATGTTTAAAATATTACATCAACATAGATTGTGGGTGCGCGAAGGTTGGGTGCATTGGGTACGTATTGTGGTTTGTGTTTCATGAGAAAGTGCTTTCTTTTCCCTTCCAACACACAGTACTTCCTTATTGCTGAGAACGAACAACAGTATCCAATTTAAAAATGAGTATCGGCAAATTCTGCAAAGCTTTATGGTTATTTCTATTGGCTTTGTGGATGCCAGATATTTTCAAGTGTGCCGGCGCTCAACGGCAATAGGCTGACCAGCCATCTTGAAAGTCTACTTTCTATAATATCAATATGGATGCCAGGTTGCATAATGGAACATGACATGACACAACATGTTTGTAAAGAACGAAAGCATTATTTCCTATACCTTTAAAATAGCCATTGCATTGCATCACATTGTGTCACATAACATGGGGGCCATCTTGAAAGCACATGTAATGTGACAATTCATATTTTCATGATGTCTGCCAAGTTGCTTGGGGCAGCCATCTTGAACGTTTTGAAAAATAAAAAAAATTATGCTTTGAGATGGATGTGTGCCGCCATTGGCTGTGTGAATTCCAGCACAATTCTCAAAGAATCAAGAACTGACGAAGAAAATAGCAGAGGGCAGTGGGTGCTGGAGAGGAGAGGAAGGCAGGGAGTGGGATGAAGAAAGGCAGTGGGACAGAGAGAAAAGCAGGGAGTGAAGAGGAGAACGAACCGAGAGCCTGACACAGAGCCGCAGCAGTGCACAGAGTTACAGATAGGGAAAAGAAATATGACTCGAAGGTAAGAAAACAGAGGGTGGCGGGATAGGGAAGAAAAGGAAAGCAAGCTCATGTATGTTACAAAAAATAAGAAATAACAAGTGAAAAAAAACTGTTCTATTACATTAGTAGCAGAAAGATACTACCCAGCCAATCAAAAGCGAGGGTAAACAACAAGTGTTCCAGGGGCAGGTCAAGCACAAGAATAAGGAGGAAGACATTCAATAAAGAGAAGGAAATTGAGACTGGCCCAAAAGGTATCCAGTCATGGGCCATAGACTGACCCAAAGTACACTCTTATAGTAATATAAACAAAGGTGTCTGTGACAGAGCTGAAGCTGTCTAAAGCAAGACATCATAAATAGCAGCCATGGCTGTTGCTAAATGCTAGAATCTCCATAATTAAATCACTAGATTTTAAAAAGTTTTAATAACAAAAATGATTGCTAGGTGTTAACTGAGCGTAGGACATTCATTGTGGAAAGATTAATTGCAAATATTGAAAGGTGATGGATGGGGAGAGCAGCATCCCGTTGGTGCAATAACTACCTTCGTTATTAGAGCAGCACAATACTTATCACAGATGTGTGCCTTTAGTAAGGCTATCTACAGCAAGTTACCACAGCACTGTTGCTTTTGGAACTGCTTTCATTTTAAAAACATTATCTATATATCAATATTGTGAACTGTCTCCCCCTCCATGTTCCACTAATGTTTCATAGTGCAGCAGTTCTGCACCCACATTCCAATGTTATAGACAATCTCAACCTCCCATCCTCATACCAGGCAAGGCCAATTTATTGGGATTGGAACACTGTTGAGGCTGCTAGGGAGCAGGCTGATAGTTCAATGCAGGCCCTAATCTCCTGGTCTACTACTGACAGCCTTGCCATACACTGGCCTTCACAGTGCTAATTTGCAGTTTGGAAAGGTGGGGACAGAGAGAGGGTGAAGGGTTGTTTTGCTTCACTAATGACCGAGCTGAAACACTCATGCACTGACAAAAATCTCTGGAATGTGCTTCTTAGTCCAAAGAAGACATTTATTATTTCATTTCACAAGGTTCGTAAAAGGAGATTAGCATGCTGAAGGCACACGTTTAAAAATGGTCACAGCAATGAAATGAAAACATGAACAAATTATTTCCCACTGCAATATACACAGCAAATATATGTATCTATATTATAATGCAAAGCAAATAATGAATTAAAAATATGCATCACCATGAGGCAAGGGCAAGGGCACAACTGCTTCATCTCCCTCCTATTCAGCATCAGATCGCCAGATCCCAGAATTGACCGAGGAGAGAGAGATCAATTATACTCACAGGAAGGATAACAAACCCCAGCGTCATGGGCATGCCCGAGATCTGCAAACACTCTCAGACTCAGTATACTTTGAACAAAGAAGAGAGGAAAATTCTAGAAACTCCCTCTCACTGCAGAAGTTTATTGTAGCCCAGCTTTAAAAATAACACGTCGGGTCTTGGCCACTATCCCAAGGTGCCACTTTAAAACAAGACCGTTCCCTGCCGTCTTAGTACATTTTTATCAGCCTAAGCCCTTGGTGGGAAAGAACACAAAAAATAAAAACATGACAACGTGGGAAACTACCTGCAGCTTTTAACGTGGCGGTAGCTAATGCCAAAATAAAGTCAATAGGCAAAATGAAGTTGGTGGTCACTAATGTGACGGTGTGCTGCTAGGCTAAGTGCAACGTGGAGTCAGTGGTCAAAACATAAATATCACTACAAGGATGGAGGCAATGTGGTGTCAAAAAGCCCCACCTACATGCTTTTTTCTGAGTGGTTAGGTTTTTTTATTCTGATGATCCTAATCCAGTTGCCTGGCCCTAAACAAATTGCTCTTTTTCTCCTACAGAGTCCTATTGTTGTATTACATCCCTTCGCTTTTGACATAGTTCTTAAGTTTATTTCCAGATTACATTTTATTTTATTGGGGTTAGGGCTTTCACTACAGAGTCTCCAGCTTGACCTGTCAAAAATGAGTTCTGCAAATGCCACTGTTATCTGCCTAGTGGACTCTCTGGTAGATATTGTGGACTTCTGATATTACATTTGTAAATGACACTGGACACATTGAATTTACAGGAAAACAACAAAACCTGGTTTATACAATGAATGGATATATGGCACTAAAATAGCATACAGCTGACAGCATGGAAAAAAACATTTTTATGTTTGCATTGCAACAAATGGAGGACAATGTCTTATTCCATGGCAGCACTTATTAGAAAGAAAAAACTAACAAGATCTACCAAGCATCTTTGTGCGGGATTAGAAACCCTACTAATGCATCTCTAGGTATTCAATTCCACTAGTTTATTTAACTTTTTGATCAATTAAAGAGTTGTCCAGTTTAGTGACAAAATCCAATTATGACTCTCATCACTCATTTAACACATCTCCCCAACCATTCAGAGACCAAGCTGATTAATTCAGAAGCAAATCTGAAATTTAAAAGAGATTGTCAGTCATAGCAGTTCAGCCCAGAATCTCATCGCTATAGCTGTCAACTGGATCCACGTCATGAAGGAATCCTTCAGCCAGTCCTGTATTTTTAACCAACAGCACTTTCCTTGCTGGGATTAAGACGCCCATGCTTAAATTGGGAAAAATGTACCTAGAATTCTGGAAATTCAAAGCAAGGTAGGCTAAAATGTCAGAACGGACAGTATGTAATGTTTATAACACTGGGCCACTTGACTGCTATGTCAGAAAAAGTATGTAAATGTCTGGGTACCCATTAGTAGATACTGAGTCTATGCCCAGGGTTACTTTCCTTGCTTGCTGTGCCACAGGAATTAAAGCTACACCTCACCGATGAGGCCTAAAAAGTCCAAAAACCTCTAAGGTTGCTCCTTTTCTATTATGAGGTGATGCAGGCAATTAGATCAGGCTGGACTGTTCCGACCTCAGCTTAATCAAGGCCGGCTTGCATGCGCTTGGACTCTTTCTGTAACGGAGCAAACAAGCTTAAGTATCGGAGCACCCAAAGTAACTACCACTGATTCAGATCAATTCAAGCATTTTGTGCTGTTTGGGTGAGTCAGTCTAAGAGCCGTGGGTGTACTGAGATTGTTTTCCTTTGCTTTCAATGATGGAAAGAGCTTGTCATTGAAGCTCAATTATATTGGAACTGGTCTAGGATTCCTGTTCAGAAGGGATGTGGCTTACCATTTAAGACTTTATTATTCTTACTCGAGCAGGATCAAGGCTGATTTGAGTTTGGTCACTCCCCTTGCCTAATGACACAGAGGAGACAAGCAACATGATATGAAATGAGCTTAGAGTACTTAGCTGTTCAAAACAATTCAAGCATTCTTAACCTCTCTCTTCATATTCTGCTGTCTTATGAAATATTTGGCGCAAAAGCATTTTTTTCTGAAAAACGTCATGAATAGAGGTAGAAATTTAGTCTTAGTGTATTATTGTTTTGAATAATTATTCCTCTTACTTTAATGTGTTTTAATTGTAGAGTAATACTTTAATGAGGGCAAGTGTGCCCTTAAAAAACTAGACAATTTAAATATTAAATAATACAAATTAAGTTTAAATGAAATAGACCATAGAATATTTATTGTGCTCGATATGTTTCAGTTCGTTTTCAACTGTGCTACGCAGTCACTAGACCAGCCACTGAAGAAAGCAATATTGTTCAATCATGCTTGTGTTTAACCTAAATTATTGTTTTGCTCTGAACTGGACACTTCTCAACCCTTTTACTGAATTTCAAACTAATCCTAGGAAGTCGGAACTCACTTCAATTGTTCTGCTCCCTAAGCTCAGATCCTTCAAAGGAAATAAAGTCCTTAAGATAATACATTAAATATACTTGCACAAAGAGAAAGTGGAATTAAACATTTAAGAATAATAGATATTACCATCGCATAATTATGAAATATGCTTTTTTTTCAAAAAAGAAGGCAAAAATATCCTAAATGTCCCTCAAGATTTGACTGGCGTGTTCACTAAAATATGAAACCTAAGTGAGAAATTAAATTAAATTTAAACAAAATCAACATATTACCTCTTATGGGGAAAATTTGAGAATGGGGAATAAGAGATAAAGATAAATGAGTAGAACCTTGATATAAGCAATATGGATTTTCCTGTATACGAAGGACAGCACACCGTTCTCAATTTATAATTAGCTCAAAAGTGAAAGTGGAAGTTAACGTATATGGTTTGTAGGAAGTGATTTTGATTTACGCATTGTGTTTTGCAAAATTACGCATTTTGTTAAATGAGGCTGTAAGGCAGTAATTAACAATATTAAAAATGCAACACTGAAGATTCAGTAAGTTAATAGGCTTACTTATAAGGGTGTGCAAAGTTGCAATGTTATTAATACAGACTTTCTGTGATTCTTGTGAATACTGCAGTTCCTACCTGTTGTACATGATTCCCTCTGCTTGTCGGTTTTCACATTAAAAGCAGAACTCTGACAATATCAGCGATATCTGACCACTTTCACAGTCAGAAGGAATACGAATTTAATCTTAACATCGGAGGAAATAGCACATCCATTTTCAGAGCCAGCTAGCACTCATAATGAAATATTGCCAGTGCGTAGGGCAAAATGACGCATAAATGTTGGAAAAGCAAAATATTCAAATAAGTATGGGTAGAGCAACAGTTGCCACTGACGCAAAATTTTGCTTTTATAAAAAAAACACTTTACATACCACTGACTTATGACTAATGTTTACAATTTAATTTTTTCAAATTAAACATTTTAGATGGAGTCAGAACCTTTCGGATGAAAGACGAAGTGACATGAGATGCAACGCATTCATGTTCAACACAAAAGCCTTAAGTTTCAAATGTCAGGATAACAATACATATGAGGGTTCTTAGGATACAATTTTAACTTTTACAGAAGGTGTATTACGGTAAACAATTAACAAATGTGCGACTACTTGTTTTATATTTGATGCATATTCTGTTGAATGGCTTTCAGTCATTAAAACAACTCCTAGTTTTCAAACGATGAAGAGTTAAAAGAAATAAAGAAATGCTTGTAATTAATTGATATGTTAGAATTCTTGAGTGAAATAATTACGTGTAACCACAAACACGCAAGGACAATTGAAGCAGTTATTGCAGGAAGATAAATGTTACTCTTTAAAAAAAATAGTAATGCACTTTTGCAAGGCATGCAGGACTGAAAAATGAAACAAAGTGCAAGTTACACGTGTAAGTGTATTTTAAGTGTGCAGATGTGAAATTGAGGATGCAAATTTTAAAGTTGACAGCTAAGATCCAGCCCTAAGTATTATTCCGCACCATTTATAAACATAACACACTATTGTGCACAAATATTTCGAACATGAAATACCAATTATTTGTTTAAAACAAGTCAATTTATGGCCACTGTGTGAATTAAATGCTCAGTGTGGGGGTTTGTGAATAACCTGTAGATCATAGGCAGGACTCGGATGCTCATCGTTCAGAGGTGGTTTGATTGAGTACTAACATGAAAGCCCATTGTATGCAAAGCTAAGAGGCATGAACTGTCAACAAACTAAAATTAGAACATTAGAAAGTTGGGAACTTCATTGAAGACAATGAAATGACTCTGGGCTCATAATGGCTGGTATAAGCCTTCTGCTCCAACATTCCAATGTTTGTCTTTCTGTTTCTCCCTTTTTAATTAAGAACATGGGTCCCTGTCTGCGGCTCAGGCCTATAACTTGGATAAAGGGTCTTTAGCGACCTGTCGAGGGCTTTACCAGTTGTCAAAGTCATATATTAGAACAATGAAATGTTGAGCGCTCCATTGAAGCCAATGAAGTACCAAAGGGCCTATGATGGCTTGTATAGGCCTTTGCTTCGAGATTCCAATGTTTGTCTTTCTGTTTCTCCCTTTTAGATGAGAACATTCTACCCTTAGTGGGACCCGTAGCTTCATAAACATTTTGCCTTGTGCTACATCTGTTGGTAAAGGCCCTGAACCCTCCTTATAGGCCTATAACTTGGATTCAGGACCTTTAACAACCAGTATAGCCCTTGGCGGCATTATTACAATCAAACTGGTATAAGTCAATATGTTTTAGAAAAATGATTAGTGACAAAACAAAAGTCTGGGGCACACCATTTACAAAGGTCATAACGGTGGCCTTCTTTTCTTACACAGAAAGTTTGTCATACTTTTGTGTAAATTTGTTATGCAGTTTTTTTGCTCCTGATATTCTGCTGGGGTAGCACAGTTTAAACAGTCAGCACCCGCAAGTTGGATGTTTGCCTTCTCTTCCCTGGCCAGCATACATCACAGACTAGTGGTCAGTTGTGTCCTTTACTTTGTGTGCATCCAGCACTGGCCCCTGAACAAATTTAGTGTTGCCCACGGACATGCTTTTTTCAGCCGTTCAGACGCTTTATTTTCTTTTTAAAAAATGACGACACTGCAGCTATATTATGGGCCTTATCGACAGAAGCCGAAGGAACTCCATATGAAAATAATGCACAGTCCTCGTGGTATGTGTCATTGGCTGTAGGTTAAAAATGAAAAGCCACCAATTTTCACCTCTCCTCAGGGGCTTTTGACCCAGAGTCAGGAGAGCACACCGTAGGTGAGGAATAACGTCCATGCGGACCAACGTGGAGACCACGCCTCTGAAAGCTCTGAAAATCAGGTGTTAAATTTTTTCTCTTTGACTCACTGACAACTAAAAGTCCCAGCTCACCCACTCACCTAATAATCCCTCATAAATTGTGCATAAATGATTAAACCTTAGCATGCTCCTGTATGGAAACCATACATTCATTATGCTTTTTCCGAATTCCATACCAAGAACAGCGGTGCACTGGCAAAAAACAATATAGACATGCCCACACCAGCAGTAACATTTTGGGTGGTCAAAAAAGAAAAGAAAAAGGGAAGTGCCTTGGTTACAATGACATTCGCAGTATAGTGACAATGACATTTGCAGTATAAAAATGATGTTTTAATAATGAATCACAAAACATTGCAGCATATTGTATACATAACAGTGAAATAACAAATTTGACTGGTCTTGTACACAATAAATAATCAAAATACAAATGCCATCAATCACAGAGTGGGTATATACATTTCTAAAATATACCCAAGGCCCCCAGATTTTCTGTTTCTATTTATTTTTACGCAAATGATTACAGAAGAGCTGCTTCAATCTCTGTATTTATTTTTTAAAACAGAAAAATATACAAATTCGATCTTTACTCGAGTGTCTACTCTGTAGTGTAATTCATGACAAGGAGGCCTAATGCTTTGTATATTGAGAGCAAAGCACAAGCCAAATGTGTTAGTAATAAAATGCTAATATTTTCAGATTAGGATTTTTTTTTATTGTATCAGATTATTTTGCTAGAGACACTTAAAATGAATGCACATTTGTAGTTAAATAAATGTAGAAAAACACCAACTCCAGCTTAAATCTTTCACAGACCAAACGGTAAATGTGGCTAAATACCACTAAAATGAGAAAAAATAGGAAGAAATACGGATGAAAATGTCACAAAATCCCACAAAACGAGGAACCGCAGCTATTCATTACAGATGACAAAATAAATCACTCTCAACTCACTTTTTTTCTAATTGTAGTTCTGATACACGGTGTAATTGAGTAACTTCTGCAGATTTCATAATGTTTTTCTATGAAAATAACCTAACCATCTTATGCAGTTTGTATTCAACATATAGAAATCTGCTGTGACAAACGGTGTCAACAACAGGAAGTAGTCCTAATTTGTGGCCAGGCGTATTAGTAAACCACAGAAACAGTACATATACAATCAGCTTCACTTGATCAATGTTTTTTGCAGTTCGAGGTTTCAATAGCGATGAACTGGCTGCCTAGGACCTGGAGGCCATTGCTTGGAATCCCACAAGTGCATTTTCAGCCTTTCATTCCCCTGAGATGAACAGAAGTACCATTAACTTGTGTGATAATTACACTAATTATTTAAAGAACCCAAATCCAAGCCATCATGTGCTCTGCGCGTCGTAAATGATGATGATTAATCAAATCAGTTCTCCCTGCTTGGCGTTTTATCCCGGAGAAAATATTAACGAATGGAATTTGTACTGTACACTTCGCCCTCTGAACTCCCTGCTTGAGCTCAGTGGTAGATGTACTAACCATGATGGATAACAGCCATTCTGTCAACATGGGGAGGATAAAGTACAGACATGCCCAGGTCTACATTCAATGGGCTGAACTGCCCAGGTAGCTGCTGCTGGTGTTCACCCCCCTGAGTTGTCTAAATGGCTCAGCATCAGGAGAGGGCTGCCATAACTCACGATATGCACAACTCACAGGATCAGTTTTCAGCAGCCTGCCTTGCTTTCAAAGAAAGTGTAAGACTTAACCAGTCATCTACTTTACACTTGAGAAAAATATGTAAATATATTAATTTAAAACACTTAGGATTAAAATTAGATAGTTTGTGTTTTCAGGAGGTATTATTATTCAAGCCAGTGGTTCCCAACTTGTGGTCCGGGGACCCCTGGGGGTCCGCAAAGCCTCTTCAGGGGGTCTGTGACTGCTTAGAAAATCAAATAATATTAACAGATTAAGTCACCAGCTTTCAGTAATGACTCATTAGGGGGTCCCCCGATTCCAATAATGATTCAGTGGGGGTCCCTGGATTCCAGTGATGATAAAGTGGGGGTCCACAGATGTCAAAAGGTTGGGAACCACTGATTTAAGCCACAGGTGAATTTCCAGAAATAGTGCTGTTCATAGGTACAATGTATGCCACGAAGGTCAATGTCAGATTTTTTGGGTGGCAGCCCTGGCAAGTTTCCCAAGTTCATGTGTGATTCTGGGACTGGTAGTCTTGTTTTTCCATTATAAAACAGGACTACAACTCCCAGAACGCGAAGAAAAAACCTTGAGTGGAGTAGTACATCACACATGGACCTGGGAAACTTGGCAGCCATGGGGCAGAACTGGAGGAAAAAGTAGCTGTATTGGTCATTGGTAAATGAGATTAGAACAATAATATACTATATATATATATATATATATAGATATATATATATATATACACACACACACACACACACACCCTAGCGCCCCCCCACCTCCGCAGCCCAGGGGACCACCACTGCTAATTACCCCACTTATGACATCTCTGATAACATTCTTGATAATATCAATGTAATATTTGCAGTAACATTTGTGAGGAAAAAACTGTGCATGGCGGGGCGATAGTTATAGTTACACCTTAGGGCACAAGTTATAGTTACTTGAGATAACTAACTATAACTGGTGAATTTCTATGCTTTGATACGTTTAAAATGTGAGCCTAACTATAACATTCTGTAACTTGTGGAGTAATTAGCTGTGCATGTGAAGGTGTGAGTTATAGTTACTTGAGTTAACCATAACTATTGAATTTCTATGGTTTTGTGCGAGTAAATTCAGAACCTAACTATAACGTCCCTGTAACTTTTGGTTTCTTCAGTGAATTTCAATGTTTGTTTTAGCACTCACATACGTAAATATGACCAGCGCCACCTTCGACCTTTGACCATCCGCAGCAGGAGGTGGCCAAGGGGCTGGCCTACTGCCAAGCCTGTCGGCAAACCCTCCTGCATGCATCCAAACCCAAGCTGTGCCTGGCTGTGCACAAAATGAAATTGGGCAATTTTCTCCTAAACTACTTAATGGATTTACATCATATCACAAAAATCATGCTTTCTGGACCAACAGCTAGCGTTTTGCCTAATTTGGTAAAATTTCCGTGCAGCGGTTCAGGCTGTTGTCATGTTCAAAATCCCTATGGGAAAATGCATTGAGAAAATGTGTTTTGGGACCCCTCCTTTTCTCGGCCCCCAACCTGAAACTTTCAAGACAGCTGCTGAACTGACTGAAGAATATATTTTGAAAATTTCGTGAAGATTCGTCAAGTGGCGCCTTTCTCACGGAGGCGTAATGCTGAAACGCGTTGGAGTTGTTTTGTTTTGCTGTCAATAAATCAGCATTTTGTGTACGGAGGAGTCCTGGTGCTCTTGAGTTTCAGAGAGTGTGTATATATATATATATATATATATATATATATATATAATCTACCAGTAGGTAGTTGTATTTAGGACCTAGTTTCCATAGGAAGAGCGTTTTTTGTTTTGCCAATAGCTTCAGCGCCACTTGACAAATCTTCACAAAATTTTCAAAATATATTCTGGTGCTCTTGAGTTTCAGAGAGTGTGTTTTTTTATATTGGGCGTCTCGGAGCCCGACCAGGACCGCTGTGTTGTAGCGGCCGCACTCCGGGATAAATTTTGTGGAGTGATATATATATGTATGTATATATATATATATATATATATATATATATATGAATATATATTTGTTTTTGTTTTACTAATAACTTTGGAGCCATTTGATGAATCTGCACAAAATTTTCCAAAAAATTCATGCACTTCAGCTCCTTCATGGAAAGTTTCATGCCGATCCAGCAATTAGAGGACAAAGAGAAAGGGAGTGCACCTAACAGCCTTCAGCAGCATGAAATGGAAGGTTGGCTCTGTGCCTAACCCAGTCCACTACGCATGGAGTACAGTCAGCACAATGGAGGTGGGCCACAGGGTCTGGTCTATGAAGAGGTCCTTGTATATTTTTTTAGTACCACAGTCCTGGTAGCACAGTACGACAGGGATGGCCTTGCTGGGTACTGATATACTAGGTGCTAGTATCGCAGTACAGGTACCCCAAAATAGTCATCATGTCTTTTAATTTAACTTAAGGGATGGTCCTTTTGGGGCCCTCTACATGGCCTCGGGGGTCAGGGTGTGGCCATCCTGACTCCTTACATGACATTTTCAGAATGCTTTTAGTACTTGGGGACCAGTTTCCTCGAGTCCTGTAAGGGCAGCCGCCACATTTCCTTTAGTGTTGTGACCAGCCAATCACACCTTTTGGTACTGTGGTAGCAACACCAGTACCAAAATGACAGATGGAGAAAAAGCTCCTGCTGACGGCAATCAGAATGGCCTATTTTTTTTTCAAAAAATGTTGGTACCGCAGGAATCACGTGGGACCAACTGTCCCGAAATACCTAACTTCTTCAGAGAATTAACTTGTTTATGCCCATTCCTGATCACCTCTTTAAATCCTTATTTCTCAAAAACAGATGACCAGATATACACCAAATTACAAAAAGCACGCTTTATGATTTCTGACTTTTTGCCAAATTTGGTGCAATTCTGCTCGGCAGTTTTTTTTTTTTGTATTAGAGAGCAATTTTTCCTACAGGAATAAATATGGGAAATCAGCGCTCTGGGACTCCTGATGCACCCCCTTTCCCTTTTTTCGGCCCCCACTTGATGGATCAGAGCAAAACCTTCCAGGAAGCAGTGGAGATGAATTAACTTTTTGTCCAGCAATGTTTCATGCAGATTTGTCAAATGGTGCCAAAGTTGTTAGCAAAGCAAAAAAAGTGCTCTTCCGATTGAACCAAAATACATAACTCATAACATATATATATATATATATATATACATATATATATATGTATACGTATACGCACACATACAGTTAGACAGACAGATAGATACATAGATAGATACATAGATAGATAGATTAGTTATTGTCCAAGTCCTTTTCCTCTACATTACAACTATGATTAAATATGAGAAGTCATATCTACTGGTGCAGGACACTGTCTCCTCAACTCCAACTTAGAAATAAATGCTCCACAGACCCAAACTGACAGGATACCCTCTCTCTTCCATCATTCATACGATTACATTAGTATCTGCTTTGTGGCATTTGGCTTTCCCACTATCCCACAGTATGATTATATAAACTCTAACCTTTGATTTTCCATTGGGGTCAAGAGTTAAGTTTGTGTTTTTGTTCAAGAGATTTAATGCATCAAAAGCAGCATAGCAGCTTTAATAACCTTTCTCCTCAGTGGTTGATACCTGTGCTATTTCAAATGTTGGAGACTGCTTGTACGGCAACAGGTAATACTAAAAGTATGCATATGTGTAATGCCTTGATTGTTAGGGTGGGATATTTTGTTATATAACTCAGTGGGGTGACATTGAGGAAAATAGGTTCATAAACAGCACAATATAATGGTTATATTCTATTTGGACCTGGTGGAGTGCCACAGACGGGATGCTCAGAAGGTCTGTTAAGTTTTGTTTTGATTGCTCTAGGAAGTGTGGCTAAACAGAGTAGCCAACCTGGAAACAATGGTTTGCATAAAACGTGCCAAGTGTCTCCTTTAAAGTGTCCCCACTTAGGAGAGAAAAGTCACAAGGTAAAAAGGGCTCTTTGCCAATCTTATAGATATTGATTAAAGATGAAGATCACTGCAGCAGTAAATAGCAAGGCACCAATCTCTCCATGGTATCAGTAAAGAGGAAACAGTCAAGCAAAGATATCCAGCATAATATCCAAAGAAAGATTCCAACTGCAAGGAGCAAAACTCGGGGATAAAAACAATAGCAAGTGAAAAACAAGCATTTTCAAGGCAACTTGTCTCACGTTTGCTTGAGTTAGACCTATTCGCGTTTTAAACTCCTAACTGGACTTTTCTTGCCACATGAACTGAAAAGTAAAACAGTTTCACATAAGCGAGCTCACGGCCACCATGAAACGTGATGGAGACACACAAAAGGAAACAGAAGTTTGCTTGCAGTGAAACGTATGGGCAAAAGTGCAATTATCCATGCTACCAGCAAAAGTGCAATTATCCATGTAACTGGTAAAAGTCCAATTAGCCATGTAACCGGCAAAAGTGCAATTAGCCATGTAATGGGGTAGATGTCATGCACAGCGCTTTACTATTTCCCAGCGAGATCGCACTGCCTGCGAAATAAAGAGTAAAAGTAGTCCAGAAATCATATGGAAAACATGGAGCCTCACATGTTTTCAGTAGTTGGCAGGCGCGCTCGAGGAGGGCTAAACACCGGAAAAGGCATGACATATACATGCCTTCCACTAATGAAATGAAGTGAATTGTAAAAGGCAAGCCTACAAACCAACCAAACTCATGGGCTTGGCATGGACGTGGTTACAAGCCCATAGAGAGATTACAACAGGGACATATCGCTTTGCACGCTCGACCCTAATAAATGCAATGGGAAATATGGGAAGAAATGCATTGCAATGCCTCCATCACTTGTAAATGTTTCCTTGTATAGGATTCAAACTGGGACTCGCATCACAAGAAAAGATTCAACTTCATCTTAGATTGGGAACATCAGGCCGTGTAAAAGGGTAATGCAAAAGGAGTGCCCATACCCATTTCCTGTATTTCACTGCATTTAGCTAACAGATCAAGGAGAAGCCCAGGTCTGGAATCCATTTGCCCAGCTAGGAAATCCATATTTCCATCAATGGTCTTCCTGTTGTCTGATGTGCCTCAATGATACTGAAACAGCCCTCCAGGTGACTCACGACTGCAGAAACACTGGTGTGGACCAGCCCAGGGCGATGCCCGCACAGTGTACTCCCTGCCTGAGTGGAATGCGCACCTTCTTCTTCTTGATACTCCAAGGTTTTGGTAAGCTCTTGGTGAAGATGTAACATGGAGAGAAAAACATCAATGTATTTTAATTCATTTGGTTTCCTGCAGTGATAAACCAGGAGTCTGTCCAGAGTTCCAGCCACACATTAAGATCAAGGATAGGATTTCAAATACAGGAAAAAGTAACAAATGCTTGTAGAACAAGCCCAAGGGTTTTATTCGTCGGAGTTAAGGGTTTCCCTGTCGGCTGAACAAAAGCATGGCTGCTATGGCACTGACCATACAAACACACTGAGACTGCTGGAAGAGCTGTTCAGTAACATTGACTGTCACATTCTGCGCAAAGAAGACTTTAAATATGTTAATTGCCCTCCAATACCAGAGCCAAACAGTGCAAAATACTGAACATAAGGGAAAGTCTTATCTTAATTTTCAAAAAATCATCTTTGTCCTCCCTCCTCTCATTTGTACACTCAAGTGGCACGGTTACCTATCTGGACTGTCTGTGCACGGCGGCTCACTTTTGTTCATGGCCAAAGACTTACATTGAGCAGAGCCAAGCGTGGTGAGCATTGCGGCACATGCGCAGGTGGAAAGCGGAGGGTAGAGCGGGTAGTGAGCAAGACTGGCTTAATTCGGTTTTGATATAAGTTGGGCAAAGTAACTAGGACTGGAGCATCACAGTACAACACAGGAAACATGGCAGCCACAATACGAAACATTTCTCTTGGAATTCAAGAGATGAAAGCTGTGCATCAACAAGTATTGCATTTTGTTTGTCTGGCCACAGTGCAGTCGTGTGACTTTTCTTACTGCCTTAATCTGTTCACATACTTTCCCTGGCCAAATCCCCATGTTTTGCTTCCCATTGGTGATTCTTCTTCCTCTTGTTCCCTCGATCCCAGTAGCTGGGATCATATGGTCTTAACCTGTTGTCTGTTGACCCCTGAAGGTTCCTCACAAATGCTCACGGGGACCGATACTGTTTATAAAATTAAATAATAAAGATATTGACACAAAAAAGCAAACTGTAAAAGTACAAATTTTAAAACACTGTGTAATGTGAAAGAGTTTTAAATTGAGGTCTAAGAATTACATTGGTACCCTTAGCTTGATTTGTGGCAACACAAGTACAACATACTACAGAATCTGGTATGTATGCTTCCTGGCTTGAATAGAAGGGGTGTTATTCGTTAACAAAAAAGAACACTAGGAGAAAAAAACAATGTGGGTAACTGAATTGGTAGAGTCTAGCATATCACTTCATCTTTCAGAAATAAAACATTTGAAAAGATCTAACATTCCCATTAAAATGTAGACTTTTGTATCCTTGTGAATCAAAATGATTCATAATCTGTGCATTTGTTTAAACTACACGTTTCTGTATTTCTGTGTATTGCTCAGAGGTTCAAATCGTAGAGATTTCTTTGGCTGGGGTCCCAAACTTCCAATAGTGGTGCAGTGAGGTCCCCCGGAAGGCAAAGGGATAAGAGCCTTATTAGGGTCTCAATACTGGATAAAGTTTGAAAAATACATTTTTATAGTTGAACTGGACTCATTCCTCTGGTTCCAATTTCCCCTTAATAAACTGGCGCCCGTGTATTTTATAAAAGTTTAATTAGCCAGCTGTTTAAGGGATCTTGGGTCTGGTGGTGTAGTCCTCTGCTCCAAGATCCTGGCGAGGTTTCTAACAATCTGTTTAGACTTTCCTAATAAGACCAAAGCAGAAGATAGTCACCTGAGAGTTTGCATCCAAACCTCAGCTGCGTCCTCCTTTTGTTCTCAGCAGATGCGTATTAATCTGCCGCAGCATAGGGGACACTTCTCTCTTCTCTCCTGTGCATGCTGCCACATGCACAGGAGGTGCAGAGCTCACTGACCATGCCACTTCACCTTTAATGCACACTAATTCAAGGGAAGTGAGACCATGCTGCCACACACTTCCCTAGCATGCTTTCCCAGGGAATGATATGCAAAAGTGACCTGCTACTTCTGAAGAGAGGTTGGAGACGGGTTACTGTTCCGCGTAATCTGGAGCATTAGGCTTGAGTAGGCTTGACAAAGGGGCAATGAAACGCATAACACAAGAACAGGCCGCATCACCAGTAAGGGTAGGTCAGTGGAAGGGCTACTAAAAAGAGAAGGTCAAACCTGATGCAAACCTGTTTGTGCATAGCCAGCAACAAAATAACAGACATTGGCTAATCAATTCAAGTTATGAGAGAAGCATGCAGGTAAGAAATTGAAGCATTATGGCTCAGATAGCAATGGTTAGGTTCGCAATGATTATCTCTCTCATAAAAGGAATATGTTTTCACTAAACAGGAATATACTGGATTGAGGAGATGACTATTTATTAAGGCTTTCGCCTCACGCCAACCTCCAGACAAGAGGGTTGTAAATCAGATTATTCATTCTCAATGCATACAAGACATATGCAGAATATCGGGTAAATCTAGGAGATGCTGTAGCCACCGATATCCTAAAATGGCAGCTCAAGGAGCGATAACCTCTGTGCATTAGCTGGCTGCTGTCCTCTGATGCGTATTTGCGTATCCTCCCTCCTACATTTTGGAAGAAGGGCCTTCTCAGGTCAAGCCTCCTGTCTTCAGCAGAAACTTATTTCTTCTCTTTGTTCCATTACAGATCTCTTGGGTTTCAGGAAATCCCTGAGGTGAAGGTGCTACACTAGTGAATCATGCCAGGATCAGTATGATATGAGGACATTATCAGCACCAGGACACCTTTCTAAGTATCAGCTGTCCTCCTCAAACGGCACATAAATTATGTAACCCCTGGAGGGACAAGTCAATAAATCACAAGTATTTACAAGATAAAAGGAAAATCGCATTTGCACAAAGTCTAGATTTGGAAGGTCGCAGGATGCCACTGACATCCTAAAAGATTTCTTTGTGATAAATATATTTTGTTATTTTTATAAGGCACATGTATTGTACGTTTTTAGATTTGTACTACAAAACTTGTCAAAGCTGGCTAATGCCAAGAGGCAAAGAAAGAACCTATGTGCAAATTCATACATAAAACGGGTAGGATCGAATTCTGAAGCTGGTCCTATCTGACAAAAATACAATTGAAATATGTCCTGAAGACAAATAGAACAATCTTCGCATACACAATGCAGAATAAACAAAACATCACAACGACAAGATTATTTAAATGTGCCTGAAGTGTTTTCCCTGTCCACTTCTGCAGAAGTATAGCCTGATAGGATGTTGCCAGAAGGCTGCACCCAGGGCCAGCCGGGAGCACATCCAGCCTGACGCAGCCTCACAACGCACTTGACATGTTTTACATTTTGCATAACTCAGCAATCACCCCCGAAGGGGATTCCTGGCACACTGCTGTCACGGTGGAGAGGATTAACCACCACCTGGATAATATCCACGTTCTACTGTGTGAACCGCCAGGTCTTCGAGGCTTCACAGAAATAGATATCACTAGAGAGAGAGGTCATTCGCTCGCGGAGAGCGCCAAGGAAGTCCACGAGCTCCCACTGGGAGTTTGCGGGGGAGATTTGGGGAGGAGGGCGGGGGGGAGTGGCGGGATCGGGGGGACTGGTCAGACAATGAATGTTGCCGGCCGGTATCTTCGCTGCTAAGTCTGGCCATTATGCACGGCAATGGGGAATAATGGCTTGCACGTGGATTTTCTGGTAGTTTTTTCTGAGCAGTTTTTCACAATTTCAGTGAAAAAACACTCGCAATCACCCCCTGCTGTGACCGGAAGGATAAAGTCAGAGAGACTTTTGGTCGGCGTTTTTTGCTGAGGGGGGTTGGGGTTGTGCAGGGGTGACAGGCACGTCCAGGCCGAGAACTCACTGCTCCCCAAGACCGCAGCAGCCACCTGATGGGACTTGCGCAATGCTGATTACTCTGTGCCCAGGATTATCAGGTCTGGAGATTTCAGACCCCGTAATTCAGGGCCCTGAGTTTCTCTTAATTGTGAATTGTGTCATTTCACCCATCGTTACATCTCCAGGTTAAAAAAAACATAACTCGAAATGAGGGCCTAGGTGAAATGTCCGAAATAAGCCCCAACCAGCAGGACTGTGCCTGGTCTGCACTTGCCAATTGGCACCATGACATGAGCAGATCCTTCATCCAACTCTGCGTTTACAGGGCACGCTAGGGCCTGCAGTGACATCCATTTGTCGTACTTACAGGTCGGAAAGCTCCTGCAGGCATAGTGCTGCTGGAAATACAAAGTTATTTTCACTGACATTTGAGTTAGTGTTGTGATAGCTTAGTTTGGGGCATATGCACTTACCATGCAGTGCCAGGTTCTCGGGGGGCAACAGCTCTCAACTTCCCGAAGTGGAAAGAGGACCCCAATGCTAGACTTCTGGCCGAACACAAATATCCCTCTGAAATGCCTTGGCTTGGCAGAATAAACATCTACTAAGTGAATGGTATTGTTCCTCGATGAAATGGGGAGTGAAATGAGGTTGTATCTTAAAACAGGGTCACTTTAGAGGTGCGAATGAAGGGGCTGACAGCTGTCTGTGCTGGGGTTGGGGAGGGAATACTGACTGGAAATCTCTTTTTATTTTTACATTAAAACGGAACAGTATTCCAGTTCTCTTTCTCCAGTTCTTCACCTTCCTTTCTCTTTTTTAATCTTCAGCCCCCCCTTCTCTCTCTAGGACATTTATTTACTTGAGGTTTGTTATAGTGTAGACCACATCAATTTGACGTCAGAATGCTTAGCACTGGAGGGGAGCGTCAGAAGAACATATTGCTAAAACATTAAAAAAAAAAAAAAAAAAAGTGCACATTTTGAATGCCAATTGTTAGAGGGAAAGGATTTGGACAGTAGACCAGCTAATATTCTATATACACATCTGCTATGTTCAGAGTGAATACTAATGTCTCCTATAGAAATGGAATGTGATTAAGGACTTCGTTTTGTAGGATATTTAGACCTACAGTTGAGAGTTTGGCACCGATCTGTGGTGCCTCCTCACCTCATTCCTTTGCCCGGTCGGGTGGGGATCTGGTAAGGAGGGTTTAGGAGTCAAGCAGGGGAGTAAGCAGCACAGGAGACACTGCGAGGGGTATATGAGAGATGGAAGGAATGGTAGCTGAAAAGCAGGAGAGATTAGAGAAGGTAAATAGAAAAGACCATAGACCCGGGATGCAAAGAGTGGAATAGAGGGGGAGATGGAAGAAGGAGTGAAAGTGACAGAATAAGGGACTCACTGAAGTGTGTGTAAAGAACATTTTTTGAAATAACTCGTAACTAGTTATTTCAGCACAACCTAAAGCTTAATGCAGACACCACTAAGTTCCTTCTCATTTCATCAAATAACAAATTGACACATTGAACACATATAAATACTAAACTCAAGCCCTTTAGTTACTAGATTAATGAAACGATTTATACTTAATAAGAAAGTGCTCCTAACAGATCGTGTTAACAGCTTTGCAATAAATGCTCAATGTCGATTGTGCACCATTTGCAACTTTAAAATGCTTGATCTCTGAACGGGATCTTCAAGACTGGACTGTGGTATGGCCTGCCTAATTCAGCTTTACTACCCCTTACAATTTCAGTGAAGTCTGCAGCACAGTGAATCACCGACCCAAAGAAAACTGAGTCTTGCCAGTCCTGAGATGTCCTAACTGGCCCCGCTGACAAACACTGCATACTTAAGATGGCATGCATAACATACAAGGCTGTAAACTACAACACCCCACGTCATTTGGCAGAAAAACTGCATATCCTAGGGGGAAAACAATTTTCAGAAGGAGATATGTATTGGAGCGGGTCTCTCCAAAATTCAGGAAACCAAAAAGCGCAAGTCATTCACTCCAAACCTGAGGATGGCCCCTGAACAGATCGTGTTCATGAGAGGAATAAAATAACTCCTATCTCAACGCTAAATTACCACTTGCATCTATCCTAGTCCTTCATGGTGCCAAATTCTCAACTGTAGGTTTAAATATCCTACAAAACGAAGTCCTTAATCACATTCCATTTCTATAGGAGACATTAGTATCCACTCTGAACATAGCAGATGTGTATATAGAATCTTTGCTGGTCTACTGTCCAAATCCATTCCCTCTAACAATTGGCATTCAAAATGTGCACTGCCTTTTGTTTTTTTTAATGTTTTAGCAATATGTTCTTCTGATGCTCCACTGCAGTGCTAAGCATTCTGACGTCAAATTGATGTGGTCTACACCAGTGGTTCCCAACCCGTGGTCCGGGGACCCCTGGGGGTCCGCGAAGCCTCCTCAGAGGGTCCGCGACTGCTTAGAAAATTAAATAATATTAACAAATTAGGTCCCAGCAGTCAGTGTAGGGGGTCCCTGGATTCTAATAATGATTCAGTGGGGGTCCCTGGGTTCCAGTAATGATAAAGTGGGGGTCCACAGAAGTCAAAAGGTTGGGAACCACTGGTCTACACTATAACAAACCTCAAGTAAATAAATGTCCTAGAGAGAGAAGGGGGAGCTGAAGATTAAAAAAGAGAAAGGAAGGTGAAGAACTGGAGAAAGAGAACTGGAATACTGTTCAGTTTTAATTTAAAAATAAAAAGAGATTTCCAGTCAGTATTCTGGTTGGCACTACAGCGGAGAGGTGAAGGAATGAATTGGTCTAGAGTCTAGCACCCCCCTCCCTCTCTCCCTCAGCCCCCAGTCTAGAGGCCTGATTTAGATCCTAGCAGATGGGGTTACTCTGTCAGAAACGTGACGGATATCCCGTCCGCCGTATTAAGATTCCATTATATCCCATGAAAATTGTAACATGGCGGACGGAATCCTATCACGTTTGTGAACGAGTAACTCGTCCGCCGAGACTTAAATCAGGCCCCAAGTCTTTTGCAGCTAGGAGAGCAGTGTACCGCGCTTGCATGGGTGGGCAGTGTGAGAAGCCAGCACTTGTTTCCAGTACAAGGAGTTGGTACTGACAGGCAGTAAGAGAACTGGTGGGCAGTGTTAGAAATCTGCAAAGGCAGCAGTTTAAGGAGCTCTCTTGGTTGGAAATGTGTGGAGAAAAACTGGTGGATACTGAGAAGAAATCTGGTGGGTAGTATGAGGGGTGGGCACTGTTGGGGATTGTGAGGAATGGGCCTGGAGAGCAGAGTGGGGAGGTGGCACTAGTAAGCAGCATTTAACGTGCACATCAATGGGCAGTTATGAGCCATCACTGGTGGGCAGTGGGAGAAGCAGGCCTTGGTGTGAACCGTGACGCATGAGCCATGCTGGGCAGTATAAAGAGCTGGAATTCGTAAGCAGTGTGAGTCAATTGCTTGTGCTGAACTTGTGAGGAACCCTCTCTGGAGGGTAGTGAGTGGAGCTCATATGGGTGGTAAGGGTGAGGAGCTAGCAATGGTCGGTAGTGGGAAAAGCTGGCACTGCTTCACAGTGTGAATAGGGGGCAGTGCTGGGCACTGTGGGAAGTTGGCTGATGGGTTCAGTATGAACAGCTGTCAAAGGGTAAGCAATGTGAGGAGCTGGCACATGTGGTCATTGCAACGAGCCAGCATTGGTGACAATATGAGGAGCCTGCAAAAGGACGCAGTCTAAAAGGTACACACTAACAGTGTGAGGAGATGGCACTGGTGGGCAGAGCTGGGGGGCACCATTCACTGGCATTGTAATTAGCTGGCATTTATGGGCAGTGCATGGAGGTAGCCCCAGCAGGCAGGGTGAAAGCATGCACTAGTAAGTAGTGCGAGCAGCTCGCCTTGGAGAACACTGAGCAGCTGGGGCTGGTGTAAACGGTGGCACAGAAGGTCAGTTTGAGGCGCTAGCTCTGGGGAGAGTGTGAGGAGTGAGTATATGTGGTCACTGGGAGCAAAAAGAATTGGTGGGCAGTATTAGAATCTGAAACTGGTGGGCAGGCTGAAAGCACATCAGTGTAAGATGTGCCAACTGTTGTGCAGTGTGAGCAGCTAGCACCTATGGATATCCCAGGCCCCAGCTGTGGCGAGCACTGGGAGGAGCCAGAACTAGTGGGCAGTGTGCCAGGCTCATACTGGTGGCTAGTGCAAGAAGTAGTCAGCGTTGGGCAGTGTATGTCATGGGCAGTGACATTAAGTGGAACAACTGGGCAGTAAGAGAAAACATCACTAGTGGGCAGTCTGAGTGGCTAGCTCGAGTGGGCACAGTGGGAAACCACACTGGTGGGCAGAACATGGTTTGAGTTTGGTACGAAGTGTGAAGCTAGAATTGGTGGCCAGTATGGGAAGTTGTTCTGGGTAAGACGTATGCAAGGCTCACTTGTGCCTTGCAACTAACTGCCACAGAGATGCACTTACTGGGAAACGGAAAGGCTAGCAGAAGTGGGCATTTATAGCAATGTAGGAACCAGAATGCTGCACAGCGTGAGAAGCAAACACTAGTGCGTAGAGTGAGGCGTTGGCACTGGTAGGCAGTGCAAGACACAGGCACTAAAAAAACACTGTGAGAAAATAGTCCTGGTGGCCTTGCGAGAAGCGGGCATGGGTGGGCAGTGTGAGGTGACTCATTGATGGCCAGTGTGGAGTGAGCACTGTTGAGAGGAGCATGAAGATGTTGTGGGACATGAGGAATCGGGAGGAACCTAAGCAGTGGGCGCTGGCGGCAGTGCAAGGAGGTGGCGCTGGTGCCCAGTGAGACAGTATGGCCCTGTTGAGCAGTTGTCCTGGATGGCCGTTTGAGAAGCAGGCTTTCGGTGGGTTTCTAAGGCGCGGGCCCTGGTGATCAGTGGAAGGAGTTAGCACTGGTGACCGTGTAAGAAGGAGAGTGACTATCTGGTAATAGTGAGAAGTGGGAGGAGCCCATGCTGGTGTGAACGAATTCGGGCCACAGAGTACTCAATATGGCAGCTTTTGCAAATATAAAATTCAGTACTAAAGTTCAGGCAAGCACTTGGTTGTACAACACAAAAACTCTGTAACGCGAGTCAATTCCGTCCCCTATGATGATACCCAAGATGCTGTGAGAGGTAACGAAGACAGAAGCTAGTCCACTGCTCTTCACTGTAGGTTTTCTCATTTTACATTTGCAGTTTCCTTGTACACCTATTATGGCTGCAGCGAATGGTCAGTCGTGCAGTCTGTGCTATTCCTGAACGTCGATATGGGGAAACTAGAAAAAATAAAATATATATTTTTTTGCTAAACATTGGTGCGCATAGAACTGAACGTGTACACCGTGCTTACAACTATGAGCATCACTTCAGGATGCACAGCAATAGAAGCTCTAACGCAGAGGAAGGATACTGTACATAGGCTGCCACTCCTGGTTCAAGCTCTACTCTTCTGCTAATCCCAAGCCATCGCTTCCACTTACTGACACTGAAGCCCTACTATGCCGCAAATAGCATAGCATAGCAATTTGCCCTGAGCGAAGTCACACTTTTTCACCGCAGAAATAGTGCCAAGGGAGCAATATTTCCTGCTTTTACCGGCGATCCCTATAGCTGTACGACATTCACTGCTTGATTTGTAAAACATAAAAAAAAAGTGCCAGGGCCCTCATCAGGAGGCCACGGCAACTTGCAGCACTCATTGCCCCTGTCAGCACTTCCAGTGACACTTCCAAATACTAACCACCACACTTAAACAAGCGCGACAATTCAGGTTGTTCCAGGCCACCAAAGCTGTAAGAGTGGCTTGGGCGGCAAGTATAACTCATTTTTAAAGTACACTGAATTAATAAACAACTGTTGTATGCTCAGCTCTAAAACGAACAGAGGCTCCGTGTGTCTGTCGTAAGTGCCAGTGTTGACAGGTAAAGTGCTGGTGCTGAGCACCTGAAACCACCGGCTCAAATTAGGCAATGGCCCTATTTAGTCTTCTGGTCTTGGCCTTGGATTTTGTCATGAAAATGAAATGCACTACAACTGCACTCTTTCGTTATGCAGAAACACTTGCGTTTAATGGTCAAAGTGCGGTGAAAACGTAAGAATTTTCTCTCTTTATTCATTCAGATATACTTATTTATAGCTCCATCATGCACATTGTAATTGAATTTCTTACAATAGAAAAAGTCGCAGGAGCACATAGCAAGCAGAGTGACTACTTTCTTGCTATCTACCAAAGGACATTCATCCACCGTAACAATCCGCAACAAAAATAGATCCAATTAAAAAAAAGACTGTAACCAAAATTAGAAGCAAAAAAAGAGGGTGCAGAGCCTCAGTTTATACAATTATTCGCAGGGCATCACAAAGAGTAATGGACGGCAACGGAGGGAAGGGCTCTCCAAACATCAAACTTGTTTCATCCCTACCTGTCCCACCTCACTCCAACCGGAGATGACAGAATATGTCCCATCTTCCTTACCGAGAGTCTACATCTAACAACACCACCATCACACCAGAATGAGCACTCTTTTTCGAGAGAATGGAATTCAGACTGCTGCCACCACAAAAGTGACTTAGTAAAACAGCTACTCTGACGTTAAAGGCAGCCCTAAGGTGGAGCACCCACAATGGCACCAAAACACATGCCCCACGCAAGGAATGTAGCCGTGTGTTTCAGAACTCTAAAGGCATCTTCTCTTGAGGCTACTTCGCCACACAGAGTGGATCAGACCTGCCATGCACACCTTACACCTAGTGTTACCAGTCGGGAAATCCAGGCTATGTTACGAGGTGACCAAAATACGTTATTCTGATGCCAAGAACAATCCACTGCAGGCTCAGGGCCTTAGGTTCATATTTGCCAGGCACAAAAGGCCACGTGCTGGTTCACCTATCATGATACAGCAAAAAGCAGTATCCACAAAAAGCTGGCCAATTTCTGAGGACCGCACCCACCCTTATATTTTAATTCAGGTGGAATAAACCATAAACCCAAAGTAGAGTTGAACACTATAAGGCAATCGCTATATGTACACACCAGTTTTAACTTCTTGGTAAGATTTCTCAATGGATCAGTGCATCCACTCGAGGAATCATCATGCATCTTGAAGGAGCCATGTGCGAGTGCTGCCTTCTCAGTTTCTCATCATTCATAGGTTAATAAAAAAATAGTACCTTTAACTTGGATACCAGTAGCAACTACTACCAGCATTAGCAGACAATTCAATTTCTAAAGCGTGTTGTTTATGTGTACCAATCATGTTTACTATTCTGGAGAATAATGCATGGCGAATGTCTAACGGAGTAAACTTTGAGAAGTCCACGCAGGCCAGAACCTGCATGGCGTTATATTAAAATGAGAAACCTCAGTTCCAGGGGAAGGGAGAGGATACACCAGGGTCCAGCTGTGCAGCGGGGTGGGCAGTTATTGCAGCGGACCCTAGGGCGTGGGAAGGAAGCTTGGCCAAGAGGACCCTGGTGTGCAATGGTTGCCAGGAAACACAAATGAAGTGAGAACAAATGAAGAGCCACCTAATTAAAGTAGAGTCAGATCAATTCCCCAACTGCATTTAGCGGAGTGCTCATACCCCACCAGCATGAACGTTCTGCAAAAAAGTAATGAGCTAAGAGTCTGCGTTTGCTCTCTAAAAAAGATATAGCAGGCCCTGGTGAGTCAAGCATGACAACTGCACTGCACCATACAACTTAAGCTCATGCGCAACCAAAAAACACAGACCAGGCACGGCTCCCCCGCCTGGTCAACGAGGTGTACTCCTAGGGCAGCACCACATTCATGCTCTTGGGCAGAGCCAGCCACAAAAAACAAAAACACCCAGCAGTGCCTAAGCACAGATTAGGTTCAGGCACTTGGGCAGCAGGAGTTTGATCGTAGCCTGAGTGTGGCCTTATATTTCCCTTTAGATATCTTTAGGGTAGACATAAGCAGCTAGATTTATTGAACTCGGTTTCCTAACCCTAACACTCAGCATCACATTTACAAGGTACTGCACATGCCCATTTTCTCTCGGACCCATGCAAAGATCTTTGCACTCTTAGTTGGTGTAAGTATTTAACAGAGCGCCAACATTCTGCCTTGGAGAGCCTCTGAAATTCTGCAAACTTCCCAAAATCAATTCAGATGTTACCGTTAAAGTAAAGGGGGCAAATATTATATTCTCGTAGTATCAAGAAAATGGGATGAAGACTGGGAAAAGTGAAGGGAACTGGAGGGTACCTGTAAAAGATAGCAGGAAATCTGAAAGCAAGACTCTGAAACTGGGAGAAGGGGGAGTTGAGGAGGCAAAAGAGGTGACTGGGGTGGAAGAGAGGAATGGAAAATGGGAGGAAGGAGTAGCCAAATGAGGTAGCAAAGGCGGATGAATGGGCGTTTAAAGGCAAACGCAATTAGAAAATCAGGAGGTGACTGGACAAAGGGAGATGAAGAGCGGGAAGAGGGGATTATCAACGAAAACTGCAGGAGGACCAACTGCAGTGAGAAAAGATGAGAGGAGAAATAGAGAATGGGAAGAGAAAAAGGTGTGGGCAAGGTCTGACAGTGGCATTAGAATGTGGGATTACACACAATAAAGCGCAGAACGAATGCGGGAAAGGTGGAACGAAAGCACGCATGACTATAAATGCCTTATGACAACCAGCATGAAATTAAGGGAGCAAAATGAATGATGGCCGTTCATTTTATATTAAGTCACAAAACATTAACGTCTGCTGAATATTTCTGTACATTTTTGAATAGTAGAAAGGGGCGATCAGGAAGTGTCAATGTGTTGCACTACTACTGAGATGGGAACAGCTCCCAAGGTGAAACCGCTCTGTTATCAGTAGTCAAATTATGCAGATTGCTTGAAGCAGCCGACCTTGGATGTTCTTCAGGGTACCCAGTGTGTAAGAGAGATAGGCGATTATCTCCTAAATGATCTAAGAAAATCTATTATCGGGGGAAACCACATTCCTGGGCCAACTGGACAGGGTTGTGCGCCTATGGAATACTTCAGTTGTTTAAGGTAAGTCTGATACGCAGACAGAAGCTCTTGATAGTTCTTCATCGTTCCTCCCAGTGTTGCTGTGACACTACGCGGTTAGGGCCCTGCATCCTACAGCGTCTCACAATAATGTGTGGAGGCCAAGATGCAGCCTGCAGCACTACTTGAAAGGAAGTCCACTATGGCGTTGCCCCGTCTCTTCTGGTCTGGTGACTCAACGGATTGGATTGGAAGGTGGTATTTCACCTCTATGTCAATGTCGCCGGTTCAACTCCAAGAGGGATCAGCAAAAACTGAAGAGCAGAAAAGTTCTTGAACTTAAGCGTGGAACACATACTTCAGGTCTGGCTTAAAAAAGCAACTTCGCCAAACATGGCTAACAGTCTATATCAACCAACATTAACACTCACGTAGATTTTTACAGGAACCTTCTGTAAAATGTACCCTGATTGAGAAACATCTGGACTAACGAAGCTTTCGTGAAACACGAACCCTAGGTTGTAAAGTTCCTTGGAGAGATGACCACATGCCTGGCCCCACTGACTTTGTAGTCATATCTCAATCCTTTGTAAAGGTAAAGGGAAGGTTATCTTTGGTGGCATTTGCGGACCACCGAGTGGCAGATAACTCAAACGGTAAGCCCATGAAAGGCAGTAGGTCACACCTAGAGAACCCAGAGTGCATAAACATGTCACTATGCCTACGTTAGCCAACATTCTAATATCATGCATTCCCTCACAGTAAAATGCTTTGGTGATAGGCATGGCCACTGGAATTATGCGGCAGGAGAGGGCCAAATTATGATGCGTGGTAGAGTATATTATGCGGCAGAAAGTCCCACTTTACGGAGCACATTTTGTAATAGTATAACTTCATTATTTCATCATTTTTATGGGTGAGCGCAAAGCGCTCCATCCATTCTGTAATCTCTCTTTGGGCCTCAAACCATGGCCATGTCAAGTCAGTCGCTTACATTGGTTCGTGGGCTTGTCTTTTCAAATCTGCTTGCTTTCATTTGTGAAAGGCATTCATACGTCATGACTTTTTCGGTGTTTAGCCCACCTACACAGCACCGGTAAACTACCAAAAACATACGAGGCTCGATGTTTTCAGCCTGGGGTCTGGACTACTTTATCTGTTTATTTTCCACGCAGCACAATTGCGCTGCATTTTACATAGTGCGATCGCAGTGCGTTTTTTTCCTTTACAACACTAGTAGCTCTAACTCGAGCAAGACTCGTTGCATTGAAAATGCTTGTTAAACTTGGTAACACTGTATGGGCAATGGTTGCACCCCATTATTATCAGTTTAATACCAAAATATAGCCATAAGCAACAGAAAGGTGACCAGTTCAGCTTTGTAAAGAGCCTTCCACTGCACTGCGACATGTGTCGCTGCAGTCTTAGTAACTTTTAACCGTTTGAGCTAGAAATAAATAATTTTTGTTAAAATCTGCAGATTATGCAGCAGATGATGGTTTATGTAGCAAATGTGGCAAATCTTTAATTATGCGAAAATAACTGTGGCCGCACAATCGCATAATTCCAGTGGCCCTGAAGATAGGTAGGCACTTTACCAACACCATTTTTTTTCCAAAGACAAAATAACACCAAACCGGTCTGCCTCACCTGACTTTCCACAAACAATCAAAGGTCTATTCATCCATTGCGAACGTTTAAAATGTTTTAAAATGTATAGTTTTATACATGGCACTTCTTTGCTTTGGCATTCTTCTGCAGATGTGTAAAATGGGAAAATCCTTCACAATGAATCCCTGCTATTGTCTTCTTGGTGCCAGGCGTGAATGAGGACTCCAAGGACACACCCACTGTTTGGGATCAGTTCAGCTCCCCGCTTGCAGACACGTCCTTTGTATGACGCCCTGGCCACGATGAAACGTGGCACAAGACAATTACTTATGGATAATCCTATTTTTTGCTTTGCCACGTCCAGCTTGACATCATGTTTTTTTTTTCAATTCATGTAGCATTTGTCTTTATTTAACACTAACAAAATGGTTCTGTATATGATGCCTTTGACAGAAAACAACCGGGGTCTTTTGCAAGTTGTACCTAAATTGGGGGCGGGGAGAATATCCCAGAGCTGGCGCTTATATCTCAAACACAGACTCTGAGCATTTATTTGCTAAAGTCCCCAGAAGGGGGAATAACACGCAACAGGAACAACGGGTAGTTTATCACATTCAGTTTACTGATTCCAGGGATTCCAGCGTGGACACGTTCCACTGGAGGAAGCGCAATATGTCGGCTGACCAAAAAATACGTAATGAAAGTGGAAATGCCCCGGTAAAACCATGCCCAGGACTCTGAGTGGGGCAGAGCTTCTGCACCTGAATCTACTGGGTGCAAGAACTCTGTCCATCTCGGAAATGGGTGGAACGCCACTGCCCCCTTCTTGGGATCCACTCTTACCACCCTGTGGCGAGGGTCTTCTCCTTGATTAGGCCACTGCGCGTAGTAAAGCTCTGAAAAGGGTAAACCTTTAGAGAGAAACGTCTGTCTATATTTTTCTTTTCGACTGAGATGTAGTAAAATGATCTGGCTTAGTCTTGAAATTAGCTTGTAACATGTTGCAAACTTACGCATGGGCGAATGTCTTGAAATGTGTAAAACACTGCTACCAAAAGAAACTTCACACACCTCCAGTTAACTCCTGGATCGATGCTGGATTAGGCAATGGGGGCTGCAGGAGCCAGAAACACAGGGGGATAATCAGTAACCTTATGCCTTGACCATGCCTACAATGTAGTGCAATAGTCTGGTCACACTCTTGCAATGCTGACATTACTGCGGTAAACCGAGGGTGGTGAATCTTCAAGTCGAGGTGTTTTTATACATCAAATGGCCAACTAAAGGCATTGTAACACTTGTGTAAACACTTGACAGTGCACATAAACCCATCATATGACTCAAAGCTAGCACTGTCCGTTCTGACAGTTTAATGTACCTGCCGACGCCGTTAGCGGAAAGAATTGCAGAAATGCAAACGAGGCCTAGTAGTCATAGTAAGAGACTAAGAACACAGAAACAACAACTGGGCAACATTCGGGATTGGTTCAATCACGGGAACTTGGCTCTTTGATCACTGCAGATGCCCAAGTGGTAGCGGGAAGATACGTGGCACAAGGTGGCAAAGAGCTGCCCTGGGCTTTAGAATCCACAGAAGTCTGTCTTGGAGCGAGGCAGGTGTTTAGCCCACTATCCGAGGAAACGGGTCCCGCAAAAAGGGCCAGAAGGACCCTTCCTCCACCCTGGCATTTTCCCAATGGGCTGGAAGCCAGGCGGCTCCTTCAGAGCCCGATGGGCTACCATTAGACAACCATGCCTTCATGGCACTATTCTAGTCAGACGTCTGCAGCGTGGGGTTGGTTTGAACAGTTTTGCCAAGGATGAATTTGGTTCTGCGGTTGGCCCTTTCCACGAGGGGTCTTGAGACTTAAGCCAAGCAGTAATCCTGAGTGAAACAGACTTAGGGAACACAAGCAAATGGAGTAAGACAAAAGAGTGGTCAAGTACATATGATTATGGCATGTTTCAAAGGCTTCAGATTTAGCTGCCAGGAGAGAGTAAAGGAAAAGGAGAAAATCACAGGCATAACCTGGGAGAAAACAGAATACCACGCTGGCCCAGCGGTCTGCATTCACACTAAAAATCTGTTAGTGACGTCACACTAAAAATCTGTTAGTGACGTAAGCACCACCCCTGGATGGCCTGTGGCCATTTTTTTTTCGTGGAATTTGTTGAGAACAACCATAGGTTGTGGAAATGTCAACATGGGTGCAGACTTAGGGTGACCAGATGTCCCGGATTTACCAGGACAGTCCCGGGTTTCAGTGGTCTGTCCCAGTGTCCCGAAGCAATTGTTAATTTTAAAGAAATGTCCTGGTTTGGTGAGAGTCTGTTTATCCTACAAAGAAGAAATGACGCAATGCTTTCCTTTCCACAAGTGCCCCTAAAGTCTAAAATCATTTAAGAGTCTGTTTCTGTGAGACAGCACAGGAGGAGCCTGCTCCCAGCAAAGAGATAAAGGGGGGTGAGATGGCGGGGGGGGGGAGGATGGAAGTCATGCCATTGCTAAAACGTTGTCTTGTAAATGTGTAATATGTGTATTTATGCAGTTTGTAAGTATGTGTGCGTTCAGGGTTGGATTAGGATGAAAAATAGGCCCCGGCACCCTACAAAAAAAGTGGCCCAAAATTGTAGATTATGCCTTTTCAGATAGCACTGCTTCAATTGTTTGAAGTAGTATCAAAATAAGGGGGGGGGGGAGGGTTCGATAAGAGGCATGTCCAAAAAACTGAAACACAATGATCTCAGTCTAGATGTTAAGATCTCTGAGTATAACTTTTGTTTCCTTAGCTCCACTGATATTTAAAAAAACAAAAAAACATTTCCAGCACTCCATGTGCACAGATTAGTTTGCACTAGTGAACCAAGGCTGATTATCAGTGAGGCCACTCCTGTTCAGGCCCCGCCCTGCTCAATCTACATTCATTAATGTGCCCATAGCCCGCCCATGTTAGCTTTTTTTAACCAAAGGGCCGGCCGGGGGGGGGGGGGGGGGGGGGGGCGACGATTGATGACTCCTGCACTGTTGGTAAAGGAGCGGTAACAAACAAAGACCTCCAGAAAGGCCGCTTAGGCCCCCACTGGGCTGCTGGTAGCATCTGAACAGCACAGATCTATCTCAAATCGGTCACCACTCTGCCCTAAAAAGCGTCCCACAGCTGCATCTCAGACACTGGTCAATATGCCATTGCCCGAGTGCCCGCCTTACCATTCCGACCCAGGTATGTATGCACACATTTATAACATTTTTGCCTGACCTTTTATGTCTGACCTGTCCCGGTTTTTGCTTCTCAAAATCTGGGCACCTATGCAGACTGGCAAGTCCTGTCATACAAGGATCGCAAGGCTCCAGGCCTTCCAAATCTTCATGAAGCTCTTGAAAATTACAGCTGGACAGAGCTGCTTTGCTGTGACTGACACTGCTGGAAAGATAAGCATCTTGGAGTCCAAGGTAATAGCCTTCTGATGACTTAGCCATAAAAGAACAGCTGTTGTAAACTTTAGTATGAATGTACTGCAGTTTGCATGAATCAAGTGAGTATTGCAATATATTTTCCTTGGGAGGGGAATGTGCATTATCCAGTAAGAGCTTTCCTCCCATAACCACAGCCGGGCTTGCTTATCCATGCAGATCTAGTCTAGTCTGTTCCAGTTCTACCATCACCGTTCAGCACAGTAGTAAGTCAGCTGAGCAATTAACGACCTCAGAAGAGGAATCATCCCCAGGCCGCAGCTCCATGCAGACAAAGCCCATTAGGTGAAAATAGCATCAAGACTTCTAGGTCCACCAGCCCCGCAATCCTCACTGCCACCACCTTCGGCAGTCAAGGAGAGGACCATCTGGGTAGCCAACAAACTCACGGGAAGACTGGAGAAGCGGAAAAATACCTACCTCATTAGAAAGGGCTATATTCTCAATGGCATTTCCTCATGGAAATGGGGCCCCAATAATATGTAAGGCAGTGCAAACATGCATTGGCAATACCAATGCATCTGGCTTGCCTTCAATACTTACAGCAGGCACATAGCCACACCATTATAGCATGTATCTAAAATTGTGAGTAAAAATGTATCCAACTTAGCTAAGACATAAAGGCGTCAATTAGACAATGTACACATCCACAATATGCTGTTGGTCAACACTGTGGATCTCTTTAGCTTGCCAACGGTTATATGTTTCTGTAAAGGGGCACATTTTCCATTGCACTATGTTTGAAAGTGCTCTTCGATTAGTGCACACATGTAATTTGATAAATGCTGAGAGACTGAGCCTCAATTTCAATTTGCTGGGGAATGCTGGGCAAGGGAATGCAGCATGTATTTCAAGGATGCCATACTTTCAGGTCTGATGATCTTCACTTTAAGAAATGCAGTTCACACACAAACAAGGATCCCTACAATCAGATCATACTCTACAACTTTTAAATGAGGGGATAGACTGATTCTACCCTTGCCTACCTTCTACTCTGGCCCAGATAGGGCTGTTTTATCTAGGGTACTTTCAGATCAAGGAATGTATTCCGATTGTTGATTACCATCAGCTTATTTTGTTTTTAAGTCACACTTTCTGGCTTTCCATTTGCTAACTTTTCTTGCTTTAGGCTCTCCAGGTTCAGTTCATCTCTCCCAGTGCCTAAACCACGTTTTCTCTATCATTGTAATAACTCGCTTTTGGTTAACAGGCCTTTAAATCTTGTTCTTATCTTGTCACATTTGCTGTGCACTCAAGGACCAAGGTCAAACGTCAGACACTGTCTTATAAGGGCACTTCTTTGATTTTCTTTCTCTGACTTCTAAGTGAGAGGATTTATATGACAATCTTGCTGGATACTGGGGTTAGTAAAAATATTTTTTTCTATGTTTAAACAAACTGTGTAAGTATTTCAGAATATATCAGAATATGAAAGCACAAAGGAAGCACATTTTGTGTTATTCCTGAAGTGTGTTGGAAACAAATACTTTAATATGATGAAATCAATCATTAAACTGGATGATGCAATGTCCACACATTTTCTTCTGTGCACTGTATAGTTTTATTAGTAAAACTGTATATCTTTGCAAATGTAATGGTCATTTCAATTGAAAATGTGTTGTCTGTAATGGCAGTGTGCTACCACACCATGAATACTCCACTCTATGCCACTCCGCTCTACTCTGCACCATTCCACACCACTGAATTCTACTCTGCACCATTTCACTTTACACCACTCCATGCCACTGCACTCTGTACCATTTCACTCTATGCCACTGCACTCTACACCACTTCATGCTACGCTTCTCTACTCTACCCTGTCCCACTCTAATCTATGCCAATGCACTCTCTGCCACTCAACTCTAGACCATTGCACTATTTGCAACTGCATTCTTTGATACTCCAGCATAGGCCACACCAATCTACTCTGTACAGCTCCACTTTACGCCACTGTATTCTACGCCACTACACTGTTAGCCAATACACTCTATGCCAATGTACTTCACTCTGTAACACTTAACTCTATGTCCCTGCACTCTATGTCAATCCACTTTACACACTCAAATCTACTCTGCACCACTTTACTCTACATTACATTCTATGTCACTCTATGCAACTGCACTTTACCCTGCACCACTATACTCTACTCTGAAGCAATCTAATGTATGCCACTGCACTCTATACCACTCTACTCCACTCTGCGCCACTCCATGCCACTGCACTCTACACCACTCTACTCTTAACCACTGCATTCTACACCAATGCACTCTACACAGCTGCACTGTTAGAAATGGGGGCTTTAGTTGGCAGTGGTTTTCACCCTGTTCAATTAGGGTAAGGGAGTCACACAGCTAAGATAACCCCTGCTCACCCACTTGGAAGCTTGGCACAAGTAGTTAGGCTTATCTCAGAGGTAATGTGTGAAGTATTTGTACACAAACACAGTGAAAATACCTCAAAAGTACTCCACACAAGTTCAGAAAAATAGCCAATATTTATCTGTGTAAAACAAGACCAAAATGTAAAATAAATTCAACATGCACAAGTAAAGACACACATTTTCAGAGATTAAATCTTAATACAATAGCTCCAACTGGGGCTATCACAGTGTCATGACAGAGTTGCTTCAACAGTTCAATGCCACTCGCGAAGGAGTACGGGCCGGTCACTGAGTCACACAGACCATAAGTACAGTGCCTTGGAAAACGATGAGGAAACAAAGACGTTGCGTGGAGTCGGGGAGGTGAGGCGTTGCTGCATCTGGTGCGGCGTAGTTTCATTACTGCTACCGGAGAGGTGAGGCATTGGTTCCCTACTGCGAGGAAAGGGAGGTGAGGGGTTGGGTCCTTAACACAAAGCAGGGTTGATGAATCCAGCTGGTCAAGATGTGAAGCGTCAAATTCGCGGTATCACGAGAACACCACCAGGCCACAGGTGCTGCAGGGGTGTTGGAGCTGGGTGTCACGGACATTGGTGACACTGCACTCAGGACACATGCTGTGGCAGGACTTAAGAGGCGCTGAGTGGCCTCGGGCCTGTATTGCGGGTCACGTTCATTGCACTCAGTGGGGACCACGGCTCCGGTGCAGGCAGCGGCGCAGAGTTGGACAGCAGCACCGGTTCAGAAGTCATTCTGGAGTCAATGCGCTTGTTTTCTTCTTGGTTGCACCAGATCTCACTCCCAAGGGCCTAGGAACTGGGTTTGGCACCACTTGGCAACTCATGACTCTTCACAAGAGAGCCCAGGTGCTGGCAGATTACATCTTCTTAACAGGAGGCACGCTCAGTCCAAGCACTTGGAGAACTTGTGGAAGCAGGATGTAGAAAGCAAAGTCCAGTCCTTTCACTCCAAGGACAGAAGCAGCAAGCAGCAGGCCAGCACAGCAAAGCAACAGGCAGATTGGCAGTCCCTCCTACAGCACCTAGCTCTTCTTCCTGGCAGAATGTCATCAGTCCTCAATGATTCTAACTTCATGGGGTCAGAGGTCCAGTACGTATACCCAGATCTGCCTTTGAAGTAGGCAAACTCCAAAGAGAAGTCTTTAGTGCACAAGACCCTGCCTTTCCTACCCTGGCCCCAGACACTCCAGGGGGTTGGAGACTGCTTTGTGTAAGGACAGGCACAGTCCTATTCAGGTGCAAGTATTGGCTCCTCCCACCACTCTAGCTCAGGAAGATCCATCAGGAAATGCAGGACACACCTCAGCTTCCTTTGTGTGACGTCTGGAGTGAATCCACAAACAGCCCAAATGTCATCCTGACCCAGATGTGTATTCCACAGACAGGCAGAGGCACAGATTGGTTCAACAATAAAACGCCCACTTTCTAAAAGTGGCATTTTCAAACTTACAATTCAAAAAACAACTTCACCAAAAGTTGTATTTTAAAATTGAGTTCAGAGACTCCAAACTCCATATCTCTATCTGCTTCTAATAGGAAATTACACTTAAAAGATATTTCAAGGCAATCCCCATCTTTGCCTACGGGAGAGATAGTCCTTTCAATAGTGAAAAACAAATTTAGCAGTATTTCACTATCAGGACTTGTATACCACACCAGTATATGTCCTATCTTTTAAATGCACTGCACCTTGCGCATGAGGCTGCGTTGGGCCTACCTTAAGGGTAACTTACATGTAGTGAAACAGAAGGTTGGGTGCACTTACCAGGTCGAAATGGAGGTTTAAAACTGCACACGCAGACACAACGGGGGGCCCGAGCGTGGTCATGCCAGCCCTTATTCATGTCTGATCCCCCTACATTAGTAGCTTGAAGTTTATCAATCTTTTATTTGTTTGAATTTTATTTTAGTGTGAGTATCTGACTCTGTTTTTTTTTTTTTTTTGCCACAGGACCCTCTTTGAGGCTGGGTGGTGAGATGTTTGCAGGATGAGGGGCATCGGTCGGTCAGCACCCATGTGGGGAGTATTTGAGGCACCACTCCCAGGCCCTCTTTCCTGCTAGTGCACAAAACATAAGTGAGAGAGTGGGGGCCAGGTCAAGGGAGGCTGTATGGGCTTCACTGCTCACCTCCCTGATGAAAGGAAAGTCATCACTCATCTGGGTCACTGCTGCCTGACAACCGCATAAATCTGCACCAGTAAATTGACAACCACCAAGCAGAGGTGTACATAGTTTGGTGCTAGTACATCAAGTGCGTCCTGGGCAATTGGAGCACTGTAGGTAAGTTTGGCTACAGTGGGTCTTTAGCAACTGAGGTTTCTAGGTTTTGTGCATTTCTATTTTTGAGCTATGATTTTGATTGATGTTTTTATGCCTAATGAATGACACGTGCAGTTGCTTGTGTCAGAAACGAAAAAGTGTTGCATGTAGAAATCTCCATTCTAGTTTTAGTTTCCCTTCTGGGACAGTGCGTCTGTGCTGACAATGTTGAAACTACAAATAACAGAATGCAATACAAACATGATTAAATAATCTACTCACATGAGATCAGACAACTAGGTGACTAGAGTTGTGATATTGGAACTTATGCTGTATCAGTGTGGGTTTGTTTTTGTATCTGAGGCTCACACTCATTCATGTAAAATTGTCAGACCTAGGTTTAAAGCAAACACATATTCAAATTTGTCTTACAAAATATCAATATATCAGATATCGAGAAGCTCATTCAGTTATTTGGTAAGTAAAGGGAAGATAAATGAAGGACTAAAGTCTGAGAGAATAGAGCCCTATTTGCACTTTTTCTGTTGAGCTCCAATCAAAAACCATTGGCCAGTCCCCTACGAGAGAAAGCTGACAAAATTTCCCACCCTCACCTAACCCTTTGCCTCTCCTCTCCTCCAGTAAGCTCTTTCACCCTTTCTGTATTTAACTTGTGTTGTTCTCATCCAGTAGCTTGGATGCCATGGGGCCTGGTGCAAGTAATGGCAATGGCCCCCTTGACTGCTGCTTGAGTGCGACTGCAGCAATTATCAGGGTGTTTCTGGCAGTTTTATATAGAGCAAACTTGACCCAAATGTATTGGAGCACTTTACATGAGCACCAGTTACATTAAACTCGTTCATTTTTTTAAGGCACAACACAATTAAGCGGTTGCCCAGAATCACAGGATGCTGAGCTGCACCAAGACTCAAACCCAGTTCCAAAGCTGGCAGCTCTGGCCGTTACGCCACAAGATATCACTCCTATGTCCAATGGAACACTCTTGGGCCCGGTGCCACTGCACTTGCTACACCAGTGATAGCTGTGCCCATGTTCCCATAGGTGCCCCAGATGCCTTTCCAGCCCCAGAACCAGCAGAGCAGGAGCCAGCTTGCGCACCACCACCTCCTACCCATCACCTCCCTATGAGTGTATGTGTGGAAGAGGGGCTGACTGGCTGTAGTCGAGCAAGCAGGAGATTGTATGTTGATACATCTGGAGTGTGAGTTGTGTGCTTACAGAATGTGTAAATTACATTATGTGTTGTCATTGAATGTATTGTTATACCTGGGAAGCAATTGTGGGTGAGCATCACTGCTATTATGTGCTGGGGCGTCATGCACCCCCACTTTAGCAGCTTGAGCAGGCGTCAGTCTCACAGGGCAGTTCTGACTATCATAACAGATTTAAATTTCATTTATGGCTCCTTTTCTTTTAATGGGAGACTACTGGTCTCCAACCAGAAGCTGATACCTACAATTGTAAGTTGGTAGTATGATAGAGCTGTAGGGTGGGGGGACAAAAGAAAAAAGAGAGCATGCATGGCAGGAAGGTAAGCAGAGTTGACCGAAAAACAGATGGATCAATGGATGAATGGAATGATTGAGAGATAGATGGATGGATGGAGAGAGGGCTGGATGAATGTTCTGAGAGGGATGAATGGAGAGAATGGATGGCAAAGAGTGGAAGGATGCAGAGAAGGAAAGGATGGATGAAGATAAGGCGAGGTGCACTTAAGGAAAGGTGGATGGATGTTTGTATAAATGAAGAGGAGGAACAACAGAAGTATGTTTATGGATGGATGAAGAAAGGAAGAAATGAAAAAAGAAATATAATTTTATATATATACATATCTTATAATTTACCCTATATTTGCCATTAGGGACTTCTCTGCAACGATGGTGGGATTTCCACTTACAGGTGCAAAATTATTAGAACTTTACCCTCATAAATTCTGTTGTAGGAGACTTGCCACCCTGTATCGAGGGGGTTGAAACTTGTAAGTTTCTGCCTACGTATAGACCTACATTTGGAAATGGTGAATAATGAAAAGGTGTAGACCTACACCTAGGTTGTAGTAAATATACATGTGAGTACAAATACATATGTATATTTACCTTTGTGATGAAGACCCTTATTATACAAGCACCCAAGGTCCAATTTTCAAACATGAGAATCCAAGGTTGTCTAAATATTCTTAGTATATGATATGTTTTACTATGGCTAACATAAAATTACTGTCAGACCTGATATCCGTGGCATGGTATCTCCCCCAAGGTTTTGCCTTCACTCCTTTTTTTTGCTAAATTAATTTTTGTTGGCTTTAGGACTCTGTGCCCATTAACACTGCTAACCAGAGCTAACATGCTTGTGCTCTCTCCTTCAAACATGGTAAAATTGGCTTACACACAACTGCCACATATAATTTACTTGTAAGCCTCTAGTGAATGATACTACCTGTACCCAGTGCCTATAAATTAAATGCTACCAGTGGGCCTGCAGCACTCCTTGTGTTACCCATTAAAGTCACCTTTTAAAACATATCTTGGGACTGTCACTGTGGCCTGTAGCTTAGTTTTAAACTGCCATTTTGATCTGGCAAAATAAACCTTTTGCCATGCCTAAAACGTATTTTTAATACCCTTAGGAAGGCCTTAAAGAGCCTTAAGGACAGGATGCAGTGTATGTAACAAATTGGACATGCACCTTTAATTTTAACAAGACCTAACAGTGAAAAACATCTAAATTTGTTTTTCACTTCTGTAACCCCATTCCTCTCCCATAGAATAACATTTAATAAGTGATGACTTTTGATTGGGAGCAGATAGAGATATGCTGTTTACTTTCAAGTGAAATATAATTAAAACAAACCTCTTGAATGGTAAAGTCAGATTTTAACAAATATATTTTTATTGGGTTTTTCAAAATAAAACACAATGTGATTGGAACCATTGCTGTAGGATAGACAGGTACATGGTGTCACAATTATGCTGTTCAGTGTAACCACACATATCTGTGCTACTTGTTGGTCACCAGTGCATTGTCTTATCTGTGCACTCTGCCAGTGCCCTGGGTCACAGACTGTAAATAGCTCTGCAGTTGGGCTTTGTGTATTGGTTCCAGACAGTAACCCAAAGGGAGCTTAGGTGTGGAATAACGGACCATCCTGGCAGGATGACTGTACCCACCCCATTTACATTTCTAAGGGGTTTGCCACTTGCAGACACAAAGAAACCTGACACCAGGCCTGCCCAGAATTTCTGCCATCCCATGGCAGTTTCGAGCAGTGACCGGGGAGGAAAAATACTTTCCAGAATCAGATGTGGAGGTAGGACAGGGAGTCCTCCCACACAAAGTCTGACACTAGTAAAAAAAAGTTGGACCTCCAGGTCTATTCATGAAAACACTCCTGGGCCTGTTGAAATTACAGTAGAAGGACTGCCCTGCTCCCAGAGGACTGCCCGGCTGCTTGAAGAACAGCCTTACTGTTAGAGAAGGAAGACTGGACCGGTTTGCTATCAAGTGTGACTCCAAAGGTCAGTTGGTGATCTCCTGTTTCAGATACAGGGACACAACAAGTTTCACAGGCCTCCCTGCGATGGCCCAGCTCACCTGCTGCAACTGGACCTGCAACTGAACCTGCCTGGGCCCTGTTTGCCTCTGTTGGAGTTAGTCCCTGATCCCCAAGTGGTGCCTCCCAGGGTCTTGGGCTGTTGGCTGGCATCACAGTGTACTTCTCAAAAAGAAAAGGTGAGAATTCTGTAGTATGAGCTCCTCACAACTACAAGCAGGCCTGTTAGTGCTGAAACTCTGTCTCCTGTGATGACCACCAACTCAAAGCTCCAGTGAATCCTGCTATTCATGTCAAGAACAATAGTTCAGGTCGACCAGCAATGTGAGATGTGTTCTGCGCTCTACACCAACGACCACTAATGCAAAGCTACAGCAACAACCATCTGCAATGCTTTACTGGCTCTTTGCGCTACTGCTACAACTGCCTGCAATGCCTGGCCTGCTTATTGCACTACAAGACAATCATCCGTGATGCTCAGCCTCCTCATTGTGACCTTCTCCAATGTGAATGTAGCTCTTTGCGCTAGACTTAGAAGGTAACTTTTCAGCAGGACCAACCTGGGCCCTGTGTCCGACCCATTCTTCGTCCTGATCGGCAAGAACTTGTGACTTTCCCCCAGTCTAACATGACCAGATGACTGCCAGGGGTGCTTTGTGCTTTTAGGCGCTTTTTTCATTAGAAGCTTTAAGACGGAATATCTTGGTTCTAACTTTTGGATTTTTGTTGTATTTGTATCATTTTATCTATTAAAACCTACCCTGTTTTTCTTTGGGACTTTTCTTCTGCTGTTACTTTCTTACTTGTTCTGCCTTTAAAATAAGTTAAGCTACCACAGGTTTAAGCACAAGTTGATGCAGTACCTTTTTATGGTTCTCCCTGGGAATTACTGTGGTTGTTGCTGGAGTGGGGCTTCCATCTCTCTCAATCTATAGCCTGATTACTTACAGCTACAGTAAACTATTATTACTAAGCCAGTAAGATAGTCAATTGGGTTGGTAGGCCTGGAGTTCTATGTGTGATGTTTGGATTTTTCTGAAACCCTATTAGTTAGGGGATGTAGCATTGACAGCAGCACCCCCAGTCTATAAATTATTCCAGTTCCACTGCATTAATGTTTATTTTTACAAGGCTATTAAATATGCAACACACATGTCTGCAATTAACACATAAAATACAAGTTATTGTTCAATTACAGAGGCTTTAAAAGTGTAAATGAGGTTCACGGGGTTGTAGAAAGGTGCGCAAATTAATGAGAAGAATATAACCAGCTAATTTTGTCTTAATTGTTATAAGAACAACGTGCTTTAAATGTACTTTTTTTGTAACAGTTACTAAGCCCTGCTCCAAAGCTGTATTTTAATATTTCAGTTTTAATCAACTTATTAAGCCAAAAGTATTTCAAAATGTAAAATTCCCCACTGCCTCCCCTAAGTTCTTTGGAGGAGAACTATAATACTTTAAAAAGTCTCTTTAAACAGTGTTCAGTTTTTCACCAGTGTTACATTACAGGGCTGATGTTCTTTCAAATATACAACTGTTTACTAATTTACCAAAGGTCACTTGTGAGAGAAAAACCTTGAAGCATTTTCAATCTATCCTACTTGTAATCAATGTTTTTGATTCACTGGGCTTCATAATCCACCATTTGTCACATGTTGTCTCAGCATTTGTTTGGGGTAAAACCCCATATAAAGAGTTTTAAATTATCTCATAATGAGTGTGACAACCTATATCAGCAACAGACTCTTGGAGCCCCAGTAGAGGTGCGCAAAACTCATTTGAATTCCTGTTGGGTAATTATACAAAATGATGGCAAAATTACACATAATTACATGAAATGCAAATCTGTCATTTTGCTCTACATTTTAGCATGAAAAGTGTCCTTGCATCAATTTTTGACACAAGGATACATTTAAACAGCACAGTAAACAACAAGCAAGAGTTTTCTGTTTTTCAAGTGCAATTTTGTTAGGAATCGCACCATTCACAGTAAAGTTTTACTGCCTGTTGCGCCTTTCACGTCATATGTTTACCACAAATGGCACATAATTACATGAAGTGGTGTAATTTATGATGGCATCATTTAAATTTTGCCCAGGCTTGTATGGAACCAGATAGTTCTGGATAAGGAAACGTACCCTGCTTTATGATGGAATGCTTCATCATAGGTAACTTTACTCTGTCCTGGAAAGATAGTACTGCCAGGACAGACTCAAACTCCTCAGTGAGAAGATTCTTAATAAAGTAATTCTGGAAAAAAAGAAGTATCCAGAGCTGTAGAACTGCCTCATGGCAAACTCAAAGATATTTATTTTATTAGTGTGGGTACATGAGGTAAAAGAAAAAAGAAAATAAGAGGAATGCCTGATGAGAACTAGGACTCGTACATCCTCAGTGCTTGCATCTTCAGCCTGTAGTACTTCCCAGAAGGGTCAGAAGCCTTTATCAGGGCTACATTAGATCCCTATCTTGGTGCTACATGTACTCATACACACAGGGCTCGATTAGGGAACACTTCTTTTTTTTTTCCAACACCCCTCAGTTGACTGTAAGACTGCAAGAGATGCAACCTCAAGTGGTATATACATTTAGTGAAGTAAAAACCTATAATCTATACATACACCACTTGCAGGCACAAAAATACCATGACTGTGGCGTTTTCAAGGTGATAAAACATGCAGACACTGCAGATCAACACGATACACATGGAGAATGGTGAATATACGCACTCTCTGTCATACAACTTACCCTAAACTAAGGGATATTATGGCGTCATGGTCTTAACTAGGGAGGCACCCACTGTAGTCAAACTCTTGTATGGCTAAAAATGTTTTTAGTCCATTCTCACTAATCAGGCTTTACGGAGTGTGAATATGATACCAATAATCCTTCTAATCAAGGTTACTACCACATACTTATCTACAGCCACAGTCCATGGTAATTAGGTAATTATAATTATTCGTACACTCAGTCAGGATTGTTTTAATTGCAAACAGCAATGTCTCTCATTCCTGGTGCCATTTTTTTTAGCCTGTAGAAAGCCATATAACACCCTTCATTGTGTGGTTTGCAACTTTTCTCAATTGCAGTCACAGTAAATAAGCCACAGTGAAATTTGTAACACACACTCATACAACATTTAGACCACTTACTTCAGCAAGAGGTTGTGCCCATCTTTTTGTGCCTAATGCTTGCGAACCGTCGGCTGTAATTGTGCCTGGCAGCTGGACGGACTGGAAATTTTATATGGTTAGCATACTGGGGTCTCCAGTGAGTTGCACTGTTGCGCGCCACATGGCACATATTGGCATGCAGCCTCTGAAGTCGTTGCAGTGTAGCTGGAGCAGTGCAAATATTAAAAAAGTAGCTCCCCAAATGTATATGTATCCAAGACCTCTCTGTCTGTGACAATTGACTAAGAGGTTGGAGGCAAAAAATAATACATTCTGAGACCAGCAGGCCAGACGAGAAGTATTATGCCTTGCCTACCGGTTTATGAATCCATTTTTTTTTTTTGCTTCTACCCTGTCAGTCTCTCTTTCCATGATGGAATAAAGTTACCTGTGATAAAGCATGCCACAATAAAGTGGCTATGATTTGTTTATCTAGAAACATCTGGTTCCAGTCAGATTCCACAAGTCTGTCATTGATACAGGTAGTTGCATTATTTGTGAGATATTGCATTTATTGGGAAGTCATGTGACAATTAGCGGTGGGTGTAACTCACAAAATGTTCTGTACTGTCATGCAAATTCAGAGCAACGTTATGCAAGGTTATGCAGAATTATGAAGGGAGTGTACCCCCGCATTTAGGTCTTTTTTCTTAGCTCAAAATGCATCTTTGCATCCAAAATTGACCTGCTGATGCATTTTGCCCTAAGAAGATACCACTAAATTCAACAGAACACAAATAGCAGCAGCTACTCATACTCTTTTCCTGTGCTTTTGCAGTAGTTCTTTTTGCCCAAAATCGCTCTAAACAACCTGAACAGGTGTAAGCATGATTATGCAATTTTGCATGAAGAGGAACATAAGAATGCAGAAATGTCTGTGAATACTCCAGTGTAATTAAAATTTCGCCCGGGCCTGGAGACAATTTCCTCTTTTCCTCTCCTTTGGGTAGATCAAGATGTTTACATTCACACTAATATCCTCAGCACTTCTTTAGAAAACACCCTGATTCACCCCAAAAATGCCTTAAAATTCTATTTGGTTTTGCAACACAATTTAAAACTTTATTTGTAACACAAACAATAACCAGTATTCCTCAGGGAAGAATAATAGCATTCTCAAATTGTAAGGCAGTAGAACCCCCCTCCGATTTTCTCTCTGGCAGCCTGACTCTACCCTTCTTGTTGTCATCACTGGGGGGCACGGTCCCCTAATCCATTACTCCTGGCTACGGCCTTGCATAGACAGTGCAGTGACAGGTCTGAGACATGTTTACAAGGCTACTCATGTTTGGGGCGCAATCAGTGCTACAGGCCCACTAGTAGCATTTGATTTACAGACCCTGGGCACACATGGTGCAATATACTAGGGATTTACTGGTAAATCAAATATGCCAATCATGGATAAACCAATAACCAATACAATTTAGACAGGCAGCACTTGCACTCTAGCACTGGTCTGCAGTTGGCGAGTGCTCAGTGGCCTAAAGCCAACAAAAACTAAATTCACCACAGGATCAAAAACAGGAGGTCTATGGCAAAAAGACAGGGAAAACCACGCCAAGAGCTGACAGGTCTTACATGCACTCTATGTCACTGCACCCTACGCCACGGCACTCTATGCCACTGCACTCCACTCCACAAGACTGCACTCTGACACACCACTCTGCAACACTGCACTCTCTGCCACTCTACTCTACTCCACTTTAAGCCACTGCAATTTATGGCATTATACTCTACTCTGCAACACTCTATTCTAATGCTCTCTATGCCACTTGACTTTACTCTGTGCCACTGCCTTCTGCATCACAACTCTATGCCACTCCACATTACTCTACGCCACTCTACTCTATGCCTCTGCAGACTATGCCATGGCACTTTGTTCCTCTGCACTCTGCGTTACTCATCTGTGCCACTCTAAGCCACTACATTCTGTGCCACCCTACTATAAACCACTCTAATCTACGCCACTGCATTCTCCGGTGATGCACTGTTATGCCGCTGAATACAATACCACTGAACTTATGCCACTGCACTGTATGCCACTATACTCTGCAACACTCTACGTCAATCCACTCTCCACCAGTCCACTGTACTCTATGCCACTCCAGTGTGTGCCACTCAAAGCAACTCCACATTATGCCCCTCCAATAAAAGACTCTCTGCCACTCCCCTCTGTAACACTCTACGCCATTCCACTCTATGACACTTCACGCCACTCTCTTCTATGCCCCTGACTTTTAGGCATGATGAACAGCAGTCACACCGGTGTACAACATGGCTAAAACATATTGGCAAAGCCAAAAGCTCTTGCATAGGTGAGACATAATGGCTTTCCCAAAGCGCCTTTATTTTATTGTTTAATGCAACACCACATGCATCTATTTATTTTTTTAAAGAAAGTTGATCACGTTGTTTTATCCTTCCCTGTTTACTCGAGTTAAAAAGCAGAAGCGTTACCACATTAATTTCAGTTCATTACAAGCAATCAAGGCCTGAAGTGCTTTGGGGCTTTGATGAAACTGATTTTTTTTAATGATTTCCTGGATTTGCAGATCTGTTGTGGGTGCGTACCACCCCGCTGCTCTACACCAATAAGAAATAAGAAACAGACCACTCTGCGGGCGATCCCCGCACTCAAGGTGAGTGAAGGCAGCGCGCTGCAGTCTCTAACAAAGCCCAGTCTGGAGTGCTGCCATTCTGACAGAGGACGGATTGCACCACGTTGGCTCTCGCGCAGAAAAAGAGTGCAAGAGTGCGTTCACTGCAAAAACACAGAGACAGCTGCCACCCATCTCGCTCAAAATCACTCTTGAATGAAAGCCGCCCACAGCTTTGAGGGTATTACACAAATATCTAATTAGCTCTCGCAAGCGTCAGAGATTCATTGCCGCGCGCCAATAAAATATGCATGTCTCTATTATGGAAGGCTGATTAAGCATTTCGATTCACGGCTTAAACACTGAGCTTCGCATGAATATGGAAGTGATGAGTAACGCAACTGACAAAGTCAATCGCAAGTTTTAGGCACAGCTGCAGCGTGATTTGTCAGACTATCCAAGTCACGCGTCACCCGTACCCTGGCAAAATACTCGATTATAAGTAATGATACAAAACAGAAGGTAAAAAATAAATACCTTGGAACGAACGAAAGATAATTATGCTCACCCCGTTAAATACAAGGAATGATATGATTTGCAATTGTTGACTGGGGCAAAAAATATACACAGCACACCTCGGACTTTCCAAAATGTGTTACTATGTTCTTGTTTTGTTATGAGATGCAGGAGTGAAACAGGGATCACTCCCTCCAAAACCACTCCCTTGTTTGAACAGGATACGCACGTTCTTCTTAAGTGTCAAATTTCTAAATTACTCCACACCCCTTCAATATAAGTCCCATGATTCTAGAACCAATTAAGTTATTAATCTCAGACAGGGTACATCATTCCGTATATTGTATTTTCCTAATTTTCCTTTTTTTATCCCAACATGTGCTCATACAGATGCTTGTGCCAACGCGTTTCATTCATTCAGAACTTTTTCAGGGCACAAATGTGGTTGCATTTGCTTGTAACATTCTAGTCAGATTATTTCCTATGTTGTTGACTGTTATCATCTGTGTAGTATCTCCTTTTATTTTTGCCTTATCTCATAATCCGAGTTACTCGCCCTTTTAATGCATGAAGTTAAGGGGCATAGCTTCAGGGATTTTTGGAGTTTTACACCCCCGCTAAAAATAGGCAACATCGACCTCATGCAACTAATCACTGATCCCACGCACAAAGCAGGACACACGTTGGACCTCTTCTTCGCGTCTAGCAACAGAATTCAATACAACCACATTTTGGAACTCACCTAGTCGGACCACTCCATCGTACACTTCACCATTGCCAGACACACCCGCACCACCCCCAAAAAACTCAGCACCACCTTCTGCAGCTGGTCCAAGGTCACTCAGCATCAATGGATGCACGCTCTCAACAGCACACATCCCGTAGCAACTACCAACCTGGACCTCGCAGTTCAGAACTTCAATAATTGGATCACCAACACTGTTGACAAAGTCGTCCCCACCAAATCAGCCAAAACACACAGATCTGCCAAACAAACCAACTGGTGCACCCTGCAACTCAGCACATCAAAACTCAAGTGCAAACAGTTCGAAAGAAGATGGCGCACCAGCAAGAACCATTCAGACAGAGCCACCTTCAAATCAGCTCTCAACGTATCCCATCAACAAACCAAAGCAGCAAAGAGAGAGGCCCAACCCACCGCATCAACATCAGCGCCAACCAAACCAAAGAACTCTTCACCATATACAGAGAGTTCACCTTCCTATCAGCCACAGCCAACGCGATCCCCCCCACAAGAACTTTGTGTCGCCCTTGCTGACCACGTCCACAGCAAGACAGCCATCATCTGCAATAACTGTGATGCTCAACCCTCCAATCACTGCAGCCTCCGACCGACCACTACTGCTGACTTCCCACTCAACACATGTGGACAGCTCAGTGCACAAGACACAGCCACCCTCATGAACTCCATCCACTCGGGAGCACCCACCGACCCCTACCCCCACTGACTCTTCAACCTAGGAAAAAACGAGATCGGCCCCCAACTCACTGATATCACCAACACCTCGCTAACCACCGCACCTTCCCTGATGCCTGGAAACACACAGAGGTCAGATCCCTCCTCATGAAACCGTCTGTTGACCCCAGCGAACTCCAGAACTACCACCCAATCTTACTGCTCCCTTTCCCCCACCAAGGTACTGGAAAAGGTCATCCACCTACAACTCATCGACCACCTGGAGAAAAACAATTTACTAGACCCCTCCCAATATGGATTCAGATCTAACCACAGCACTGAGACAGCTCTGTTCACGGCAAGCAATGACATCCACACCCTACTTGACAGAGGATTATCAGCCGTCCTGATTCTGCATGATCTCTCCGTCACCTTAGACACGGTCTCTGACCACACTCTCATCAATCACCTACGCCAGATCAGAATAACATGCAACCTGCTCAGATAGATGGTATCCTTTCTCACAGGACGCTCCCAGAAAGTCCGCCTCCCCCCTTCACATCACAAGCCAAGCACATCATATGTGGCGGGCCCCAAGGCTCATCCCTCAGTCTCACACTCTTCAACATCTACGTGACTCCAGTCACAGACATCGTCACTGGCACCCCTGCCGAGGTTAGAAATAAAAAAAAGGGGAAGTACAGAAAACAATGATCTGGTTCCCTACCAACAACTAAATGTATGTCTACCACTCTAATTAGAGATTTAGATATTATGTAACTGTGTGTGGGTATTCCCTATACTACAGAACTGCTAGCCATCGTCAACATGCTTCTCGCCTAATACAGTCACACGCATCACGTGGCGAGTCTTCAGGTCTTGTTTGTTGGATTCATTTACTTCTGAATGTTGGAGAGTGTCCCAGGTCAGTTACATGGGTCCTTTGGGGATCGCATGGATGCTGGCCGCTCTTCTACAAGACAATTTAACTGAAGAGCGCCATGGTCAGTCTGACCTACTCCGTCGTCCAATTTTAGCAGTTTTCCCAGCCCCGCTCACATCCACTCACTACTGCATTCTCTCTAGTAAGGCCCGTCCTGATGAAGAGCATGGCCCGATGATGAGTGAGGGCTACTGTTCCTGTAAGACTAATGCATGTGGTTACTGAAAAGCCCTGTTACCCTAATTGGTGGAATGGAGACCTTTCTTTTAGAACAGTGCATCTTATTTCAGTAATAAGTTAATGCAGGGAGATTGATGCACTGGACCCCATAATTCTGCCTAGTTGTGAATCCCTAAAATGTTTTTTAGTATAGTTTCCCACTGCTAACCAGCTAATGCAGTTTGCTCACCTTCCTCACCACCTGCTCCAAGCAATCCTCAAATCTATCCGCTCCCATTCAGGAGATCACCGTCTAATGTTGTCAGGTGCTAAAGATCAGGCTGAAGACACTGGGTCAATGAAACCAGCAGACCTGTGCCCTCTGTTTTTAGGTTGAGTGCGCAAGCGCTTTGACCTGTTATTGTGGGCTTTTAGCCACGGCCACTTCATGTCCATCACTTTAATTCATTTCTGGGCTTGCCTTTCAAAAATCACTTGATGTCATTGCTAATTGCTTTACGTTTGTCCTGCCTAGAGGCTGTTTTTGTCACGCCTTGCAGACTGCCCCTTTTATATGAATTATTGCACGAATGCCAATATACTTCAGAGTGGGAGAACTATTTCTTTTGTCTCTCCCCTTCGTGCTGCGCGGCAACCATTGCGCGAACAGGCACAACATTGTGAACTCAATTGGCAGTATTAGAGCACTGGTCATATTGTTCACAGTTACCTAATCAGAATTATTTCTTGTGGCTCTCCCCTTAAAACACTTGAAATTGGTGAATGCTTTACTAAAACAGAAATCCTCAAAGTGAAAGCGGCTCTCCTGGCAAATTCACTGCACTCAGGAAACTTATCCCACAATGCTCTGCAGGCATCCTTTTTCAAAACATTTTTCTCAGCCTGTGGTGGTCCTAGGACAATGGGACACCACCAAAATGTTCCCAACAATGTGCTCTTTCTGTCTACATCATATTTGGGTCTCCACACTAGGTTAGTGGGGACCCTAAAATAATAACCCCTCCCACCAGTCAGCATTTGTTTAACGTTTCTTATGGCTGGAACTTTTGTTTTACAGCTGGGAGTAGGTTGCGTTTTGAGTGCCTTCTTTGTAATACCATTGCTATAGGCCTGTTAGTCCTGAATATGTGTAATGTTCACAACAATGTGCTCTTTCAGCCTACATCATATCTGGGTCCCCACACTATGTTGGTGGGGACTACAAAATAATAACCCCTACCACCATTCATTATCTTTGTCAGCTTTGTGATGGCTGGAACTTTTGTTTTATAGCTGGGAGAAGTTATGTTTAATGAGTCTTGTTTGTAATATCATTGTAATAGTTCTGCTAGCCTTAAAAATGTGTAATGCACTATGCTCTCTAGGGGCTAAATATATAGGGCCTGATTACAACTTTGGAGGAGGTGTTAATCCGTCCCAAATGTGACGGATATACCACCAGCCGTATTACGAGTTCCATAGGATATAATGGACTCGTAATACGGCTGGTGGTATATCCGTCACTTGACCGTCACTTTTGGGACGGATTAACACCTCCTCCAAAGTTGTAATGAGGCCCATAGTTACCAAACATTACTTTCTCCCATTCTTTTTTCATGTGGCTATGCTCTCTAAGGGCTGACTGCATGGTTACAGGGCCATGTTTCTTTCAAATGCTATTTTTATTGTGGTGTCCTCTAGGGGTTGCTCTGAGCATTGCAGTCAACATACTATAGTATTTGCAGCACGAAAACTCGCCCCATAGTGCTTTCCAAGGCATTATTTTTACAAAACATTTTTGCTCATAACAAGGCATGTGGTGGTCCTAGGACAATGGGACCACCTTCAAAACGCTCTGTCTACATTATCTCTGATTCCCAATACTAGGTTAGTGGGGACCCCAAAGTAATAACCCCTCCCACCATTCAATGTCTTTTAAGCTTTCTCATGGCTACAAATTTTGTTTTACAGCTCAGAGAAGTTTTGTTTTAAATTACTTGTTTGTAATATCATTGCAGTATGCCTGCTAGCTCTAAAATGCCCTCTAGGGGCTAAGTGTATGGTTACAACGCATTACTTTCTCCTATACATTTTTCATGGGGTTATACCCTTTTGGGGCTGACAATATGGTTACATGACCATGTTAATTCCAAATTATATTTTTGTTATGGTGCCCTCTTGGGGCTGTTTTGAGCATTACAGTCTAATGCCAAACGTTTATATCTGATAAAGGTTTATATAATAATTATATATGTTTTAATAATCTCTCTGTTACAATTTTGACCATAATTCAGGTCAATTTAACATCCTTATTACATTATGACTGTTTACACACTCTTGATATAATTGTGTGACCCTTCTAGTTTATTTCTCTCGTTACTCCTCTGTGGCTGACTTTCGTTTTTTGGGGGGAAGGGGGGATTGTGTTAGCCAGCCAGCAACTCTGATGGTGGGGTGGTGAAAGTGGTATTCTATTGTAATCAGCATGGCAGATTTCAATTAGAATGTTAAATGGAAACATTTTCATTTTTTGCTGAAAATAGAGGAAATAGGTAAATGGAAGTGTTTTCGCTATATGCAGGGCCACTGGAATTATATGGCAGGAAAAGATGAAATTATGAGGCACGGTGACCACTTTATGTGGCCAGAAAAGTTCAGTTATGAATTTCCAATGCCAATAGCTCTAACTCAAGCAAATGCAAGACCTATTGCATTCAAACACTTGTTTGCAGATACAGTCAATAAGTATACAACATACTCCAATAAAAAACACTAGCTTTTTAGGTCGAGCACACAACCGCTTTGACCTGTTGTAAGTACTGTGGGCTTTTAACCACACCCACCACTTTCACTTGTTTGCGGGCTTACCTTTCAAAAATCCTTTATCATCATTGCCAAATGCTTTACGTTTGTTCTGCCTTGAGGAGGTTTTGTTACCACCTTGCAGATTGACCCTGTTACCTGGATAATTGCATGCTGCGGCTGATTATAAAACAATTATACAACAATGGAATTTAGTTAAATAGCTTTGAGGGTGTGTTAGGGACAAGTTCTGTGTGGATTTTTCCCCATTTACTTTTGTTCTTATTTGTGTGATTCCAGAGGCGGTCATCAGATGATCACCCAGACATGCTCTTGTGCGATGGAAACATAACACAACACAGCATAGCATAACATAACATTGAATAAATTAACACAACATAACACAGCATAGCATAACGTAACACAACATAACACAGCATAGCATAGCATAACACAATATAGCATAACATAACAACATAACACAACACAGCATAACACAGCATAACAGCACAATACAGCATAGCATAACAACATAACATAGCATAACAATATAGCATAACACAACATAGCATAACATCATAACATAGCATAACAATATAGCATAACACAACATAGCATAGCATAACACAACATAGCATAGCATAACACAACATAACATAGCATACGATAACACAACATAGCATAGCACAATATAGGATAAAATAACAGAACATAACACAACATAACATATCATAACACAACACAACATACCATAGCACAACACAACATAGTGTACCACAACATAGCATAACATACCATAACACATTATAAAATAGCACAACATAGCACAACGTAACATTTCACAACATAACATAGCACAACAAAACATAGCACAACATAATACAACATAACAGCATAACTTAAAACAACATAACAGAATAATATAACACAACATAGCATAACAACACAACATAACTCAACTTAGCATAGCATAAAATAACACAGCATAGCATAACACAACATAAAACAACATAGCATAACATAGCACAATATAACAGCGTAACAAAACATAGCATAACAACACAGCATAGCATAACACAACAAAGCATAGCAAAACAACTCAGCATAGCATAACACAATATAGCATAACACAACATACCATAAAATAACACAATATAGCATAGCATAACACAGCATAGCATGGCGTAACACACCATGACACACCATAGCATAACATAAAACAACATAGCATATCATAGCATAACAGAACATACAACTCTGCATAACATAACACAAGGTAGCATAACATAACACAACAGAGCATAACATAACACAAAATAACCACATAATTCCACACCACACCACATATGTCTACTCCATTCCAAACCAAAACATATGGGTAAAAAACATTGTCATTTACAAAGCCAATAGCTCTAACTTTAGCAAATGCGAGACCGATTGAATTGCAAATGCTTGTTTTTTTCTCAAGCAGACGGTTTTGTTTCACGCATCTCAAATGTTCCAATGACTTGTTTGTTGGTCTTCTGTTAAACAAAAATCGATCTGGGATGCAGAGGAAAGCAGTGCTAGATAACCGACCTTTGATCCTCTGTTTGTACTGCTTTTGGACGTGAACTCTACTCAGGCCGAACTCCACTGACTACCTACATGAGCGCAATCACTCCATGTACGCAGATGGGTAATATCCAACCCAGAACAACATATGTTGTCAGCAAACAGGCGGCAGTCTTCTGTTGTGCTGTGGTGCATTAAATAAACAAAGATGGGGAGTCTAAATACTTTTCCTACTCAACCTTTTAGCAATTTTCGACCTCCCCAGACCATTCGATCTTACTAAATTGTACTCTAACTTAGCTAAACACTCCTTGCACTACCGCACAAACTGAAAAACAAAACTCCTTTGAATAAAACATAACAAAAATCAGGGTGAACATAACAGGAAACTCGCACCCAAAGTTAAGTGTAAAAACTAAGTTGTCAACGTGTCCCTAGCTAAGATGATAGAACGCAAGGGTTTAAAGCAAGTTGTAATCAATCCACTCCGGTAGGCTGATATTCAATCCTTCTGTCCTACAAAATCAGTGGAAGGAATGTCACAAAACAGGGACACACCTTACTCCATGACCACAAATGTGGCCATTGAGAGGGACTGGAACCAAAGAGAAAGGACCAGCCCATCCCCTAAGGAGATCTTCAGATATCTCTTACCCTCCTAAACCCTCCCATGGCACATAGCATGGCAAACAGAGCATCCTGTTTGAATGACTTAGTGAATGTGCTAAAATCAGAGACACTCCACCTATTTTCACTGGATTGTTCATACACAAACTGAGATAACTGGTAGTGACACGATCCACTAAATCCACCAGGAGGGTAATTGCATTTTAGTCATCTAATGCTCGTCCCTAGCTCCTTGACTTTTAATAACTAAATGTACCTATTGACCTGGCTAATTCGGAACCACCATCTGTGATTCCAAATGTATGTGGAAGAAACTGAAACCTATCTGTGCTTCAGGACCAAGTCTGGGAAGTGGACAAATATGACAGACTATCACAGAAGGCTTACACCACATATACCTGTATGCCTCAATGTCTCCAACGCTGAAATGCTAACACCGGTTGAGAATTCATGACAATTCAATTGTCCTGCAGCTCTGGAAAGACCGTCAAACACTCCCAAAAGGTGAAGTACAACTTTTAATTCCTCTTGAAACTTCCATTGAAATCTACCACTAAAATCCTCTGTCCTACACGGTGAGACAGTCACCATCATACTTTGCACTGCAGCACCAAAATAACAACCATCTTCACAATAAGACCTCAAAGTTTTCATAACCAGTAACTATGGCTAGTGGCACCCTTCCCTCACGTAGGCACGGTGCTGTCCCATGACAAAGGATACATGACGATGCCAAGTAAAAGTCTCAAATAAATGAACACCGTAAAGTGAAGACTGGACCAAGGAAACTGTGACTTTAATATAATTAATTCTGTAGAGATTGGATACAAAGTAACCAGAAAATATACCCAATGTTCTCTCCTGTCCCCACTGCTTTTAAATGAAAACCCTTACACCAATGCACACTGTGGGAGTTGCATGTTGCCTGTGAATGGTGCTAAAAAGTGTGGACACTGTGTAAGGCCTCTTCAACCTCGGCATCAAAACTCAGCATTTTATGCTGTACTCCAAGACGGAGAACTGCTAACATAAGTCTATAGAAGATACCACCAACGTTCAACCACTAAATCCTTATCTTGTGGCTTTGGTGTACGCACTGCAGACACAAGCATAGAAGACACATCTGTTGACAAATCTCACTCCTTCAGACTCTTACAGAACGATTCCCAGGCATGCTGCTTCATAGAAAAAGTATACAAATCAACACTACTGCTCAGCAAAGTAAGCCTCACAATCACCACACAATCATTTGTTTTATCCCACACAAATTAATACACCCTCCCTAAAGCTGAAAATTAGGGTGCAATGTGTTGTAATTTGATGACTCCACTCTCCCCCATTTCACAACAACGTGGTTGGCTAACCACAAAGCCACACATGGCTTTCAAATAAACAAAACAGCCTTCTGATCTGGCAGAGAGGCTCAATAACTTGAGGAAAGTGTTTTTATTCGCAACAGCCTCCTCTGTCACCCGACTGTTCCCATGTGTGTGAAAAAGAATTGCAGTGTAGCTGCGGCACCAGGGGTTCTCTTCCGGTACACATCTAACCTACATTCAGGTTCAGACAGTAACCGGCATCTGCCTGTTCTAGCCCCTGTCACACTTGCCATACACCTTCCGGCCATCCATTAGCCCCAATAACAACCCCTCTCCAACCACAGACATGAAGAGGGCCTCTCCTTTGTGAATTGCAATATAATATCTACTGAGCTGCAGACCGACTTAGATGTAGATGACCAATCCTGATGTTTCCACATGCCTGTACCTATGATAAAGTGAATTAAATTGGAACACACTGTGACCTCTACTGTGCTGAAGCAGGACTGTGAGATGTGGGAGTTATACTTTTTCTACCCACTAAATCAACTTTTTGTAAAAGTAGCAACAAATGCTCAAGGGTGTGAGGTAGACGCTTTTATTAGTATTTTATTTGCCAAGCTTTAGAATACGATACCCTCTATGGCTGGACTATTTGTAATAATAGCTAAGGAGGAGCACAAGGGTATAAAAACGCTCCTTCGTAAATAAACATCGGAGTTGTGGTTGTGTGCTTAGTAACAATGTTTGGACTCATATTAAGAAAGATGAGAGGATGTGTAATACACTTTCTCAAATCATTCTGGAGTTTTGTCAGCGGAGAGAAGCAGATTAATGAGTGTGGGACAATAAAAAGTATACCAAGGGAGACAAAGGTTTACTTTCTGGATGATTCAAAGTTGTCTTTTTTGTCAAACCGTTTTTATTGACCAAACTTGCATTAATGATACGTTTGTACTCAGTTAATTGGTCAGTATAGCATTTGTGAATTGGACATTATAGCATAATTTCTCAAACATCCAAACATCCACCCATCAATGGTAGAACGTCTTTTTTCCTTTGGGTCAATCCCCAGAAACTCTGACCCATCTGTGAAATGTTGCAGTTATACAGGAGCAAGAGGATGTCTGTGCAACATCCAAAACGAAATTCAAACAGTACCATGCAAAACTAGGCCAAGATGTCCAAACAATTCCATATTATCAGGCTATCAAGTTTCTAGACCTTATAACATCTCGGAAATATGTACAAAAATCTCATACAGAAATCACAAATGGTCTAACGGCTAGGGCTCAGAGTAGCATTGAGCTTCGGGAAGTACGATCACGTTTCTGCAGCCTGAGCAAGAGCTCATTGTCTAGATGCTGAGGATTCATCCACTTTGGGGCTCTATGCATGCTCCTTCGGTGTAATAATGGCACTGCTCCACAGGAACTATTTATGAAAATACAACATGTAGGCCAATATGGTGCTTCACTCTTACATCCGGGGCTACCTACTGCCCATTCCTTACCGTCTGGCCATGATGGGGGTCGTAGACGCTACAGAGGAGGTCGCACTCCGGAATACCCTATGAGCTAACCTGCGATTAAGAACTCTGTTTCTCAAACTTTAAGAACTAATTAAGCTTCTGTTTTGTGACTCAAGAGATTGAGGTGCATATAGGGTAACTGTATACTGTCCTGTTGAAAGTTACTTTTGTGCACTATGCCAATACGCTGTAATCATTACTGCTGGAAACATGCATCTTCTTCGTCTTCACCGAGTGCGGCAGAGGGAAGCATTTAAATCGTAGTGTGAGATAACAAATTCTGCCATACAATAATACTAGAGCCTATAGCCAACTTCACTCACTGTTTAATGGGGTGAACACATCTAGGGCTCCGACAGATGATTTGGATGTTGTGCTTGCATAGAAACAACAGTGAAACAGGTTCTGTCTCAACAATGATCATGCTCTTCAGGACTCGTAAAATAAAACTGTTCTTGGCCAGAATTAGGTAGGGTTCCATGCAAAAAAACTGCAGGTGGAAGGGCTTATGTAAATCTAATGTAATAGGAACTCTGGAACTCTCCTAACTAACTGGTGTAAACATTTCCCCTAGAACAGCATTTTACTGCAGGGAGTACGCAATTAATTTAAATGATTTTGCAATTAAGCTAAATGAAAAGGCAATATTGATGAACGACCTCGACAGCCATTACTTCAAGTTTAGAGCCACCAAAAGGACACTTTCCAGCTGTTTTGTGGATTTAGTTTGGCACTCCTTCTCCTAGTCATCAACACACAAATTCCTAACACGATCTAGCTGACCACTATCCAATATAATTCATAACCCAACAAAAGAACACCGGCATGTTCCATCTTCAAGACCACTGCCCTTTAAGACTCCCCTTTATGTAATAGCAAGTACAAGCAAAAATGAAGTCAATAAGTACCTCAGAGGACCATATAAATGGTAGTCTGGCCCGTACAAATGCACACAGCATAACCTTATTAGAAGGTCTGTGATGTGGAAGGTAGAGAAAAACAATGTCCTACCAATACGGCCGCCTTCATGGGAGAGGTTAACTCTCTGGAAACATCTTCGAGGCTAACAAGGAAGTTGTTTTAAGCCAGCCAACAAGAGTGAAGGAGGAGAAGAAAAAGGCAGTTTGAGTCTGGATTTGAAGGATCAGAGGGAACCTTAGAGAAAGGGACAGACAGTGTGAGCGACAAAGGAAGGAAGATGAGCAGCGCCACAACTTGTGCCAGGATATTCAAGGAGTCCTGGAGAACAACTAAAGGGAGAGGGTGACCTAGGCAAACCCGAGAACCCTGTTTGCACTGACCAGAGTGGCAAGGAGCAACTCTGGGAGTGGTGGGAGAATATTTACACTGAAGGGAGGCGAGGGGGAAAACTAACACGTCTGGCGTGTGGATTAGGGGAATGTCAAATGAGGGAAAGCTATCGCATGAAGGCCCCTGCACCTTGAAGTTGACACCAACCTAGTACCTTATGGAAGATGGAGTTTGAAATCTGTGCACCAAAGCAGTACAATTTTGACACTTTTTGGGTTTCTGTGTTTCCTTGATCTAGGTAGCATGTTTGGCCCCAGGGAACGGGAAAGAAGTCAGCTGAGAAAAGACCCAGAAGAAGGACATTGCTGTGGCATAGTTTTGCTATAATTTACCCCTTTAAGTAGGAGAAACATTGACTGTACTATCCCCGGGGTTGGAACGGAAAGAGTGGGCGAGAGAGGCAAAAAATGGTCTAGTCAGGGTTGGAAAATTATTTTTCTTTTAATAACTGTTCCATACAAATGAAGCTCCAAAGAATGTTTTTTTAAAAACACAAATTGGTGGTTTCTTAAGTCACTAGCGTCTGCCAAGAGCATACTGGACCAGAAAGCCTGTGGTTGCACATGGAAGGAGCAAGGGTGTACGAAGTACACAGAATGTTAATTCGAATTCCACCTTTTTTGGCCTACAGAAGAAAGCAATACTTCAAAGTTTCTGGCGCAGTTTGATGATGTTTTTTTTTTTTTTAACTGGATCATCTACACCCACACACAGGACTGACAAGAGTCCATGGAATTAATGGCGGTCAAAGGTGGTGCTGCCCTGATCAAAGTGTTTTTTGCATTAATTGCTGTTCCTAATGTGTCTTCGAAAATACATGAATATAATTCGTGCCTATTCTAGTTTCCCCTTGTCAAATATGCACTCATGAATTTTCTAGGCTCGACTGACTGCTGTTTTATCTAATCCTACCGATTTGCTAACTTTGTAAATGTAATAAGCTGCTAATCTTCTGGATGTAACAATCCATCTCGTTAATGAATCTAATGCACTGAATTGCTCATCCACACTGACACACGCGTACCGCTTAACGAGGCCCACGCTTTTATCCTCTGTTCAACACACACAAGCGTTCATGTCAGAAAAACAAGCATTGGGAAACCCAATAGATCTCTCTGACATGATACATTAGCTTTGTCTAAGTTTTTTGCCATGCTGTACAGATGCTGTGCAGCATAGCACAACCTTTTGGTATGCCAGGTGAGTGGGGACGAGCAATGGCCATGGAGGGTGGGGGAAAGCAACAACAAAGAGAGGGTAGCTGTGAGTGATTGGTGGATGGCTCAAAAATAAAAAATAAACGTTATGACTGTAGAGCTGAAGCCCCAGTGATGCAACTGAGGAACAGACACTACCATACAGGGTCTGCGCCAGAGTGGATTCCTGGGACACCTCCCCGTGCTCTGCACTGTTAGCGGAGCACCCCCAGTATCATGTGGCATAGTTAATAAACTGTGTGCCTGCTAGGTGAGGTCAGGGGTGGTGTCTATACCAGGACCCGTCTATACAGCACACCTGAACCAGCAATAGTGTATCCTTTTATTTATTGTACCGCGCTAGCGGGCACGAGAATGCCCATTAGTTTGCGTCAGCCGGCAACACAACACTAAAAACGGTCAGCACTGTTTTTTGTTATGGCGGAATGGGCAGGGTTAGCATGGACAATAAAAGAAGGGCAGTAAGGGCAAACAACAACACAGAGGGCACAAGCAACAACACGGACAGAGGGGGCAAACAACACATATGAGGCATGCAACAACATGGAGAGCACAAGTGGGGGTTACAACATGGACAGCGGGATGGAGGCAAGCAACAAAATGGAGAGCGAGAGGGGATAAGCAAGAACGGACAGAGGGAGGAGGCAAGCAACATCACAGATAGCAAAAGGAGGCCAGGAGGGGGCAAGCAACAACATAAATAGCCGGTGGGGGCAATCAACTACACAGACAGTGATGGGGCAAGCAACAAACTGGACAGCGAGTGGGAGCAAGCAACAACAGACAGGGGGAGGAGTCAGGCAACAACACAGATAACAGAAAGAGGCTGGGGGAGCAAGCAACAACACAGAGGGAGCTATCAACAACATGGAGGGCGGGAGGAGACAAGCAACAACATGGACAGCAAGTGGGGAGGCATCAACAAGGGCAGTGAGAGGGGCAAGCAACCACATGGAGAGCAGGACGGGGCAAGCAACAACACAGACATTGGGAGGAAGGCAGTAGGAGCAAGCAACAACAGACAGGAGGAGAAGGCAAGCAACAACATGTATAGCAGATGGAGGATGAGAGGGCACAAGCAACAGCACGGAAGAGGCAAGTAACAATTTGGGGACTAGCAAAAACATGGGCAGTTGGTGGGGAGGCATCAATAAGGATAGCAGTTGGGGGGCAAGCAAAAACACGGACAATGGGAGGAGGGCAGAAAGGGGGAAGCAACAACATGGAGGTGGCAAGTAACAAGACGGAAAGCAGGAGGGACAAGCAACAACATGGAGAGCGAGGAGGGACAACCATCAATGGACAGCAGTCAGGAGGGGGGAGGCAACAACACGGAGAACTAGAGGGGGCAAGCAACAACACTAACAGTGGGAGGGGCATGCAAAAACACAGACAGCGGATAGGGCAACATGAGCGCTTGAGGGGGGACAGAAGCATACAAGTCAGAGAGAACAACACAGAGTGTTCTGGACACATTAAGTAAACAGCTCTCAAACACATGCACCCTCACAGAATGCTTCAACAAATAAAGAAAAAAGTACCCTCCAACACACAAGCAGCGGAAGGACAGAAGTACTTGGGCTTTGCTCGAGAGAAAGGCCATACAGATGAAGAGGATGTAAAGGCTGCCTACATTAACAAGTCAAAAGCATGCAAGTAAGAGCTATGATATGGATGGTAAGCGATGGGCAGGCTCTAAGCCCACTATAAGCTAACAAAATGTCTAACAAGTGATAGTGCATGGGCAGTCTCAGGTAAGACCTAAAAATACAAAAGCGCATGGAGATTTGTGTGCGTGGAATTCGAGGCTTCATGGAAATACACTTCCGCTTGCATGTGCCTTTTTTCTGTAACAAAGGAAATTATAGAAATCACTTTCTGACAGCTCACCCAACGCATACAAGACCCCTCTAGTCAAGGTCATTTGTGCGTACACCATCAACATTCTCTCCTACGCAGGTGACATGAAACTCATACTCTCCCTCTCAGTAAAAAACCTGAACGCAAGAAACAAGTTCACCACCTGCATGACCGAAGTCGCTAACTGGATAAAAGCCAACTGACTCAAGCTCATTATTGACAAGACAGAAGTAGTGATCTTTGGCAAGAACACCTCACCATGGGACTCTAACTGGTGGCTGGTGAACTCAGACCCACACCCAGAACCCACACAAGAAACCTTAGAATAATCAACAGCAAACTGTACATCACCACAAAAGTCAATGCCATCACTGCATCCCACTTTCACATACTGAAGATACTGAGGAAGATCTCCCAAGCAACACTAGACAAACTGTCATGAATGCCCTAGTCACCAGCAATTTGGACTTTGGGAACACCCTCTATGCCAGGATCACCAAGCAACTCACTAGAGGACTACAAACCACCCAGAACTTGGAAGCCAGGCTCATCCTCAACCTCCCACACAGAACTCACATCAGACCACACCTCAGGGAACTACACTGGCTCCTGATACACATACATACTCAATTAAGGCTCCTCACACACACATTCAAGGCACTATACAACTGAGGCCTCACCTACCTGATCAATCACATCTTCCACCAACCACCCACACTGCTCCGCCCCACAGAACTCCTACTGGCACACATTCCACACATACACAAAACCAGACCAGGAGGATGAGCGTTCTTGTACAACACTCTAAAGCATGGAACGACTTCACACTCTGCATCAGAGTCTCCTTCTCTCTTCTTGAATTTTATAAGAAGCTGAAGACCTGGCTTTTCGATTAACCAACCTACCATAGACATGTCTGGGCACACACACTTGCTCAGCACTAGGATACCTGTATGGGAGGGTGATAGTGCGCTTTACAAATACACATAACATAACTTGGTGCAGAACAGCAACTGTGGCTGTATAATAAGAGCGATTTCTTCATTTCACAAGTCTTGTTTTTAGGTCTGGCCTAACGTCTCACCAGCCTTAGGTTTTCCAAAAAGGATGAGAGGCATTCAGTCAGCCCTTTCCGCCCATTGGCCTATTCAAATGTAATTCACATTTTGTTTCCATCCACCACAGCACACAGCATTGAGCAGCAGTTCAGCACACTTTAGACACTATCTCGCTTCACTGAGTTGCAAAATTTTACTTGTGTACTTTCACCTAAAATGTAGCCCCCTTCCATACCATAGCAGTGAAACCGGATCTCAGCTTTCATTTCTTCTTTAAGTTCCTGTTCTTTTTTTATTTAATTTTTGCAATGTACCAAATTGCACTGTTCTTGCTTTTGCAAAAATAACTACATCAAAGAAAGGTCAATGGCAACATTTTTACTTTTGATTACTTTAACACTTTTAATGTATACTACGTATATTCGTAAAAGGTTTTCTAAGACCATACCTACTGACTTTGAAATTGCTTGCATTTTAATGAATTTGCTTTTTTGAGCCACTTCATTAAACTAGGTAGTAGAGTGAAACCCATTTTGTAAGCACTGATATATTTTTAAGTGAATACGTTTTGTTAGATACCCCCATCCATGGTGATGTAACCATAAACAGAAATGTGGCACTGACTGCCAACAACTCCATCTCCCAAAAAATACCAAAGCCAGGTAGAATGTTTGTAAATTGACTCTTGCATGCGTTTCTTGCCTCCCACTCTCCAAATAATCAAATAAAGGTTCTTTGGGGATGAGGCCTTTAAACCGTACCAAAAAAAACAGGGTCGCACTAAGAGACCTACGAAAAAATAATTGATCTGATAACAAGAAAACATGCTATGTAGAGAAGCTAAAATATTGCTAAATTCAATCATAATGCAAATCATCAGCACTAACAATAAAGACCTACGAAAGCAATGCATTGGAAAACAAATTGTTATATCTCTCTTTTCGACAGATGCAACAAAATTCTTACTTTTGTAAAAATTAACATACTCGCAAAAATACGTTCAACTACCCTCCCAAAAGCAATCAGTATTCTGCCGCACTCGACTCAGAACACCATCTCTACTTTTACTGCCCTCTATCAACAACAAACCCACAACCAAACTGCATCCATGAAGGCATCCACTGGCACACTGAACTCCTGTTGCACTAATTTCTCCAAATAATTTCACTCAGCTAATCAAGAAACTATTTAGCATATGTCGGTGAATTGGCCCCCGCTACTCAGAAACAAGCATTACAAACAATTTTGATCAAAAATAACTCTTCCTACACAACTGTGGCAGCTTCTAATCTTTTCAGCCTTACAGGTTTTCCTAAACACCTGGAAATGCTAATATTACAAGAACTGCAACATCACCTACTCCACGTATAAGTCAAAGAGGACAAGAGCTACTGCAGATTTCCAGGACATTCAAATAGGATACATTGCATGTACAGAACTCAAACAGTTATCAATTACAAACTGAATTGTCATCCTAAACATGAGGCATAGATCCAGCCCTGTGGGACCCATGATTGCACACGAACAGCGCAGTCAGTTTTTTTCAACACACACGAGATACTATAAGGTAGCTGGTGCATTTTAACTGGGCAATGTGTGAAGCTTTCAGGTAAAAAAAAACATACTTGCTATGGCTATTGGTGTAGGATTCCTAGTTCCATTTAATGATCATTAGCCTTCTAGAGAATATAAAAATTGCTGGGGGAACACAATATGAAAGAATTGCTATCACACACTTTAAATGTATTTGCTAATTGCTTCGGATATTTTTATATGAGATCTTGAAAAGGTTTTTAGATTGGAGTAAATAAATATTTACATACATCAAATGCTGCTACAAAATGAACTTTTCTATTGTATTTTATGGCTCAGAAGCAATCTGCAACTCATTAAGTTCCACCTTATGACACAGACTACCCTCTGAATAGGTCGAGCCTTTTGTAGTTCCTCTAGGTCCATGGAAGACACTGAACTTATTTTTAGGTCTTGCCGAGGCAGCGCATGCGCTGTCTCTTCTCTTTGAGACATGCTGTTATCTACTCTGTGTGCTCATAACCCGCCCATCGCTTTTTATTTGTTGCTTTGCGTGTCCTTTGCAAAGGCCTGCTTCCCTGTGGTCAGTGTTTGTTATCTGTCCCTCCTTTTCGTGTCTGAACCCCTCCCATGGAGCATACCCCTATTACTTGTAGGCTTTCCCTTTTGTGCATGTAGGTTTGGTTAAACCCACCATTTTTTTCTTTTTGGTTCTGCCCTTGCTTTCGGAATATTGTCTGTTCTTCCTGTGTGGTCTTGTTGTTGAGCCAAAAGCATTCATCCAACGGGAGTGCTAATAAACTGAAAGGTAAAAAAACTTGTGACATTGCATCCTAATTAGTGGTGATGTCTATCTTTATGGCGCTGCTGGGTGTGGGGGGCTGTGTGCCCACTGATGCCCTTGTGCCATGTAGACCTATCAACCCATTTCAGTTCTTCCATTTGCTTTGTGTGTGTTTGCTAGTTTGTTTACATAGATGTGCGGCACACAAGTTTAGTTTTATTTTCTGTAACAGCTGGTTATTATTTAATTCAGGAAAAGCCATTAAGGACTTGCACTCTCCTTTGATTATTAGGGTCGAGCCTGGGATAGCATGCGCTTGCGCATGCGTATCGCTTGCGAGATGCTGTAGTAGTTAGAAAAGGGCTCAGAGCCCCACCCACGTCACGTCAGTGTCTTTCATTGGTTTGTGGGCTTGCCTTTTAAAATCTGCTTGCTTTCATTAGTGGAAGGCATGCATACGTCATGCCTTTTCCGGTGGTTAGCCCTCCTCGACCGAGTACTGAAAACATATGAGGCTCGCTGTTTTCCGTCCGGTGTGTGGACTACTTTTTATCTTTTTTTCACAGCGCGATCTCGCTTGGCAGAAGTCGAGCACTTTGCATGACATCGACCCTGAGACCATTTCTATTTCAATTTTGTAGCAGCATGATCATGATCGTTTTTTTCCATTTAAAGAGGCAAGAAAAGTCCAGTTGGGAGTTTACAACTGCTAATAGCTCTAACTCGGACAAATGCGAGAAACGTTGCATTGCAAATGCCTGTTTAAGAATGTCTCCGCTTGGTTCCATTTCTAAGAGAAGTGCATGTTATTTGCATCTCCTTTATTTCCTTTATTTTTGAATAGGCGGCTGGTGGGATTCCTGAGGCCTGGAGAGTGTGACCGGTTCATGGTCTCAGTCTCTTTTTATTTTTTTGCTTTTATGATGACTCCCAGGATGGCCTGGGGTCTAGAAAGTGCAGAAATTTGAGTGTGATTAATGGCAGACCAACTCCTTCTGAAAGGTGGCTTAGCTGCTTTTAGGAAATTAATTGAGACTGTATTGATCTGCGTTATTTTTGATTGCAGTAGGTTTTACTGTGTAGATTCTGCTGCAAGGCATATGATGTTTGGGACATATTTTAATTTCCTGAAGTTCAGGTATGGTGTTTTAAATCTTTTTATTTAAACAGATTAATAAATCTGTTACCTTTCTGCTGATGGCCGTTCTTTTGTTTGGCCTGGGGCAATTTCTTTTGCTCTCTTGCCCAAGGCACGCTTAGGCTTTTGGGGCAGCCTGTTTCTTTGTGGCTGTTTAGGTCGAGCCTCATTCTAAGTCCTGCAAAGAATGTTGCAGCTGCCTCTCTGGTCCCAGTGGTAATTCCTCATTCTAAATCCTCTAGACAATGTTGCAAGCTGCTTCTCTGGTCTGGGTGGTAATTCCTCACTCTACGTCCTCTACATAGTGCTGCCGTTGCTTCTCCTGACCCGTTGATAGTTCCTCATTCTAAGTCCTATCGGCCAGCAGTTCCCAACCTGGAGTCTGTGGCACATTCCCAGGGGGTCAGCATGCCTGGGGCGACAGAAAGGCAATTCTCCAGCTGGGGCCTCTCGACAAACATGTGCATGTTTTTATTTGTGCAGCAGTTGTAAAAGCACTACACAGTTCCTTGTACAACCAGCAGCTTTCGGGCAAAAATAAAAGCTTCAAGATAATTCTGGTGAAAAATGTACCTGTTGGAGAGAGAGATGGGAGCGTTGTCTAGTGACAATTTTGACTCATGTAAGGTAGCATAGATGGTTAATATGCCTGCTGCAAATAGCTTGTATGTGCATAGTACAGTGGGTGACTGCTTTTGTTACAGAGATTCTTTTGCTACTGTGCAGTTCATAGGTTACAATCATAATCTAGCACAGTGATCTATCAACTACCACCAAAGAGCTGCATGCAAAATGCATGGCACAAATTAGAATGTATTTTCCCAGTCTTTCATTTTCTTTATGCTTCTAAAAAAAGGGTTTGCTTGCATGAAAATACATTCTAATTATTAAAGTCAATGCTAACCACTGTGTTATGTTCTGAATCCTGAGTTTGTGCTTCTCCAGACCAAGCACTCTTAGAAAATGCCTACCAGTGTGGATACAATGTGAATCCTACACCTTGTAGTCCCCTTTAAAGTGCTCTGACACCCTATACTGGTATGAGAGGTGCTATAAAACAAACAAATTACATGTAACAGAGAGGCTAAGGAGAGATGTGAGGCCCTTATGGTTTAACTGCCTATCCCAAACACATATTTATGTGAGAGGGAGATTCCAGCCAGGGAACCACAACTGTATGCTGATTGCTGAATGCTTCGCTACAAATGCTAACACAGACCGCAGGCCTTTGCTCAGGTATGGGGGTTGATGTCTTCCCAGGGGAACCTGAAGGGCAGAATTGGAGCTTAAAATGCTCTGCGCTATCCTAGCCTAGGTAGGAACTAGTCCATTGACTATAGTGACAATATGATAGTGTTGTTCTAATGCTTCACTCTTCTAGTCACAATTTTAATACTGTCATGTTGTGTTGTCCTGGTTATTGCAGCTCACGCTTTGCTATCTAAGATGCAGTCATTTTATTAAACCCATTATTGAAACATATACTGCCTCTGTTTGTCATTTATATATGAGACTGGACTGTAAATGAGAGAAACGGACGAGACTTGAGTGACCACGACTTCCCTGAGAAGTTAAGTATGTCATGCGCTCGGCTGCCCAGTCATCCCTACCCTTGGGTAGAGATGAGGCGCTGCTAGTTAGCCGGAGCAAAACCCGGATTGGAGCGATCTTCTGTACCCAAAAAATAAAAAAGGAATTGCTTGGGAAATGTAGAATCTGACTTGAGGATTCAGCTTTCCTAAGTAAAAGCCAATATTGAAAAGTAAGTCGCCAAGATGCAGCACCAACCTTCACATTAAATGTTTTCGATTTTTGCATATTTTTTCAATATAAAATAATTATATCATTAGTAATGCGAGTATTTGTTGTTGTGTACTTGTTTGTGTATTTATTACTGTTTTAGTGTTTGAAATGTAAATTGTACAACTTGCTTGGGGATCCCCGGCTTCCAGCAGTGATTCAGTGGGGTCTTCAGGAGTCAAAATGTTGGGAACCACTGCTCTAGGCAGTACTACAAGCTGCTTCTCTGGTCCCAGTGGTAATTCATCATTCCTAGTCCACTACACAATGCTGCAGCAGCTTCTCTGGCCCCAGTGATAATTCCTTGTTCCTAGTCCTCTAGGAAGTGCTGCAACCTGCTTCTCTGGTCTCATAGGTAATTCCTCATTCTATGTCCTCTGGGCAGTGCTACTATCTGATCTCTGGCCGCAGTTGTAATTTCTCATTCTAAGTCCCCTAGACAGGGCTGCTAGCTGCTTCTCTGGTCCCAGTGGTAATTCCTCATTCTTAGTCCTGTAGACAACGCTGCAGCTGCTTCTGTGGTCCTAGTGGTAATTACTCAGTCTTAGTCCTGTAGGAAGTGTTGCTAGTTGTTTCTCTGGTCCGGTTGGTAATTCCTCATTCTTAATCCTCTTGGCAGTGCTGCAGCTGCGTCTCTGTTCATGCAACCACTACACTCCAAACCAAAAAACATAGGTAAAAGGCATTGTCATTTACAACGCTAATAGCGCTAACTCTCAGAAATGCAAGACCTATTGCATTGCAAATGCTTGTTCTTACAGTTAAATATACAAGTAAAGTTCTAGCGCTGTGTGTTAGTGAAGCAGCCCAATGGGATCAATGTATCTGTGTACTGAGGCTGAACTTTCTGCCTTTTAGAGACACGAGTCATGTCCCTGGGAGCTATCTGACACAGTCAATTATAGTTTAACTGGGCCAATGTCGCTGGATTGTAATACCTCTGTTGCGAACAAAATTGGGCTCTCCATACTCTCTGTGTCTAATGACAGCCAAAAGCAATTCTGCAGTATTTCAATATTTACGCAAGGTACCGACCACATATATGCTGTGTGGTTTATACATAGTATCAAGCTTTTCTTCAGTGGTTATTTATTACATCCACTTTACTCCCTCCATACTCATTATTTTGTGTGTGAACCTAACAAAGAGATGTGTTATTTCCTGAAAGCAACATTTCATTCCTAATAAACTTATATTGTTCAGTTTTGTGCTCTATCCATTTAATCAGGTTGTGTCCAATTAAATAGTACTTACAATTTGACAGTAATTACCACTGTACCCAACACCATCTTTCAGATATCCTCTCATTCAGTCAGTGAGGGGACATAAGTGCGGTTTCCATTATTGCTGTAGCTGCTTGGAGAGTTAGCTACCAGAAATAGAAAAAAAGCACTGACAAAGCCAATAGTTCTAGCCTTGGGTGGTTGGTGCAATGGTTCACTCTTTAATTTTTAGGCCAAGCATATACCATGAAAATAAAGAAAAATATGATAACTCTCCACCTCTCCAAAAATAAAAAAAATAACCCTCACATATAATTTTAATAGAAAAATGAAGGTGCATCCTAGCAGACAGGTATAAGTACACCAGGTACAGAAACTATTTATAGTTTTAATATACATCACAGGAAATAGGATTCGTATTGGCACAAAGGTTATGCTTGGCCTTAAAAAACTGTAATCTGAAAACAGTTTGAACACAGAAGGATGGCTAAACATATTCTTAAAAGGATGAAGAATAGAAAAAATAAATACAAAAATAATACAAAGTGGAGTACTGGCCCACATGCCTTGACACTGAAGTACACTTCTTTTTAGGTGGATGTGTATTTAACTGGATAGCCCTAAATGCCATTACTCACCTTAAAGAGACCCAGTGGTGGAGGTGGGCTTTCCAATTACCCCTTGTTGTACGCAGTGGTAGGTGGAAGCAAAACTCGACTGCCAGCTATACAGAGGGTTGATCCAAAACCGAAACCCATCAATGTATCTATATATGCGTTATGATTGTTTTATTACATGAAGCTATCACGAGGCCAGGTCTAAAATTGAAAGAGCACCTTCATTCAGTGAAGAATGAGCGGAGGCCTACGGGCGCAGAGAGTTAGTTCGCTGACAGGCTTTGAAAAATCTACCAGCCTGCTCGCTATTGGCTATGGCAGCAGTTGCCAATCTGTACACCATGGCACCCCAGTGCGCCATCAAAACTAGCCAGGGGCGCTGCGACTTGCGACTGTAAACAAGGCAACTGCAAAACTGGAGAGGGATGGCTGCAGAGAGCGGGTTAAAGCTGAACGTGAAAGCCTAGCACCATCCCTTTTACAAATATATATACAAAATGCGATTGAAAAGTGATGAATCATTTCGCACTTTTCTGGCACATTTTTGTATATACATTTGTAGCTCTTGAGATGTTTGCTAAATAGAACACTAAAAGCGTTTTAATGCAAATAGAAAAATATCAAGGTATTGGGCGAGGGAGGGTCCCAGACCCAGTCATAGAGCCTAGAAGCAAGTTTTCCTTAAATAGCCTTTTAGACCTCACCTGCCATTTCCTCGGCAAAGGGGTTGAATTAAACGAGCAGTTGAAAGGTTTGCTGCACCTGGATGGCAGTAAATTGTTTCATTCGCACTTAAGGAAGCCCCCCGAGCAGCCCCATAATCTGTGGCAAGTTTTGAGGAGGGGCTTGGTCACACACATATGTAAGGGGGCTGGAAACTTCACACGTCCAGGAGGAACTTGCAACTGGCAGCTGAGACGCATCTGTAATGATGGGCCTGAAAGCAGAGCCAGCGGGAGGCCTGAGCAGTGCTCACTCAGTCAATGTGCCCAGGGATAGGTCAGCTCACAGGAGGTGTGGGCCATGCGGCGCAAGGGTGGATCCGGAGTAAAGCACACCACACCACAGCTAGGCATCCTTCGATTGGGAGCTGCCCCCTCTCTCAATCATATCGTTCCCCTCCGCTACACAAAAGGCTTGCTTTCAAATAAATATAAAAAGCAGTGTTATACTAAAGGGGAGCTCGCTCTTGTTTTTTTATTCCCACCCCTACCCTCATAAAATACACCTCTCATAATATTTCACAGTGTGTGTTGCATCACACTTCTGCCATTTATAAACACAGGTGTTATTAAAATCCATTGAAACTGTACTCAGGGAAGGATGAAAGGCTGAGGCAGCCTTGCTAGGGTTGCAGATCATCACTCTTTATCTCACTGGGCTTTTCGGCTGGGTGCTCTGCAAAAGTCACCAGAGGCATATCTACAAGAAACTGGCGCATCACTGATGATGCACCTGTTTTCTTGCGTTGCCTCTGCCCCACCTAATGGCACAATGGGTGCGCGGTATTTACAATAAGATGCACCAAGGCATTTGTTCGGCCAATAGCGTAAACATTTTTGACGCTATTGTTTTGCTCTGCTGCACTTACAAACATTTTTGATGCTATTGTAGCAAAGTGCAAGGAGGCTTATTGATTAAAATGGGTGTGTCACTTTAACGCCTGCTTTGAGCAGGCATTAAAAAAATTACGCCAAAAATAGCGCAGGGAAATCTTCTAGAGTTCCCTGCGCCATTTTTGCGGGCTTCTTAACACCAGAATGTCCCCCTTGCATACATTATGACTGATGCATGCATAATGTGACGCAAGGGGTCGCAAAGTGGTGCAATGCATGCATTGCACAATTTTGTAAATATGACGCAGCGAAAATTGCCTCCTTGATCCACATCAGCATTAAAAAAATTATACAAGTGTGGCACAAGGAGGCGCTAGGGCCTTGTAAATCGGGACCCAAGTGCATACAATTTTTTCTCATTATTCCTCAAAACAAAATCCTCACGGGACTCCCAGATCATACATGTTGCATACTCTAGAAGAGCGATGCTGTGCACATAACGCAATGCTAGAGATGGTTCCCCGTGTTTAATATTTGTGTTTATATTGTCAGAGAACTGCTACAAAGCACAGATACTTTTTCCTTGCTGCCCAAAATGTTTGATTTCATGTTAATCAATATGAAACACTATTTGAAGCAAAACACTTGAGCTAGCATGCTCGTAGTTAGGGACACTCAAGAGAGGAAACCACTTGTGTGAGCCGTATTACAGAAACGAACATGGAGCAATCAAACAGTAAAATGTATGCTTGGTGAAAACCACCAGGCACTAGAAGAGTGCTAATAACAAACCTGTGTACTAAATTGTTATGGCCCTTTGCATCTCTGTTGCTGGTCTCTCTCTTAACATGTACTTTTAGAACGTTTAGTGTTTTAAAAACAGCTTTACTCCCCTTTCATTTGCAGCACAGCATAGGGAGATGAAATAGAGCACATAATAGAAAAAAAGACCGTATGTCTGGAAGGGGTTTCCCTTGTAATGATCTGGTGTACTTCTGTGCATTTGGCACAATGTGCTGGTGCGTTCCTGGGATAACTTATCGTAATACAGTGTCTGGTGCACTCCTGTGAAATATTAGGCATTGCCAGCTCAGTCCCTGTTAGTGGGCACCAAGTTTCTAGTCCTGGGTTTTCATTTGACCCCCTAATAGTATTTTGTACACCCATGAATTCCATATGCAGACCCAGTGCTGAAGAGCGTCCCTTGTATTTGTTTCTCACTTAACCAATTAAGCTTTCTAAATAAACAACTGTTATATTTTTATTTGTTACATCTATGATTATAATGCCTTCATATGCGTCATTCGAATAATTTTGAGGGACAAAAATGAAAGTACTCCTGGGGCCAGGCTTACATCCCCCTACCCGCCAAATAAAAGTAACATAATCGGGAGCCGCTGCCAACAGCCAGGAGGTCATGGGAGCATCGGGTCAAAAACAATTGGGAACCACTGGACTATGGGCTTCAATATCACGCGAAAGAGCTCCGATTTGTTTCCCCTTTTCTATGTTTTTAACCACCTAAAAAGATACATCAAAAGCTGTAGCAACTGTTAGTATTCCAGCACTAAGTCTGATATAAAATTAAATATTTATTAGATACGACACTTGATCAACATTCCTGAGTGTGTGCTGAATTATATATTCCATGGGTATTTTTCTTGAGGCAATTCACTGGAAACAGGTAAGAATCTGTATCCCTGGCGAGAAAGCTACACCCATTACCAAACCACGAACTTAATAAACGAGTAGTTATTCATGTTTCTAAATGCAACAAACATACTGTTTTGGATATTACACAATAACTTCTCAACGCCATTTTGGAGGGTTGTGATTACATAGATTATTAAAAAATATGGAAAACTACTGCATTTTTCGAAAAGGTGTTTTTTTTTTTTTTATTGTTAATGCTTCATGCACGCCACTGACTCCATGGGGCAGAAGATGGCATACAAAGACAAGTGAAAAATAACAAAAATGCAATTAAAACAATATTTGATAAAATCTTATGTCGCCAGCTATAGCAATGTATTTGGAAGTAAAATGACATTGTTAAATGCAGAATGGTGAAAAGTTAAGTTTGGAGGTCTTGAATAAAACCCTCAGAAATGGGCCCAGATGGCGGTCAATAGCGGGAGTACTGGAAGCTCTTGGTGCTCTGCTGCAAAGGCTTGTGCAGGCAATATGGGGTGCCACATCATAGAAAATGGCAATTTCCCCACATAACCTCTATACATCAGTCTCCGACACCCCTGTATCTGCAGTTTCTTGTCAAAACACCACTGCAGGAGGGCAACTACTTGGACGTGATAAAGCAAGTCCTAAACAGAATGCAACAATTTAAACACAAATAGTACAAACAACCACAAACTTGCCAGGGTGAAAATAAACTCAAAATTAACTCAAACCTCTGACAGCTTAGCACAGAGAAGTCAGACTATGTGTAAAGTATTTGTGCAACACTTCAAACAGTAACACAGTGAAAACACACCCCAAAAGGATCCCACACCAGATTAGAACACTAGAGTAATTATAAATAAAACAAGAGTCAAACAACAAAAATCCAGTCTGTAGAACAAGAGATATGCAATTTTAAAGTTTTTAGTAAAAATAGCATCAAAAAGCACAAAGCGCCAACTACGGATGTTCAGTCTCACCGGACAGGGACAAAGTCACAAGTTCAGGCCAACAGCGATAGAGCGCAGACCGGTTACAGGGATCCAGTTAAGCCTGTTGAACAAAGTACCTAAAAGTCCTGGTTTGAAGAGTGTTGCAAGGATCTACATCGAAGATGCGCTGCACAGTCGAATCAATGTGTCAGTTCCAAGCTGCGCCAAGGCTGCCATGCACGGTCTTGAGATGTCGTCAGGGCTCTCATCGACGAGGGCTTGCGATGCCAAGTCAAGGGTCGAGGATGCGTTGCACAGTCTGGGCAATTTGTTGGTTCCAGCTCCTCCCTTCCATCGTGCCAGTGATGGCCCAACCAGGCACACCTAAGCTCGCTATAGCGTATGGCTGTCTAGGAGGAATACACACAGCCCAACAATCAACTACACCGAAATATGTGACCCAGAAAAGGGCTGCAGGCACTAAATGGCTTAGACAGGAAAATGCCAACTTTCTAAAAGTGGTATTTTCAAATTTTAAATTTTAAATTTGACTTCACCATGAGCTAGGACTTTTCATTACAATTCACCAAACATGAAATGCTTACCTGCTCCCATTTGAAAATTACAGCTTATTATATGTAAAGATTTATCTCCAATGTTATTCCATGGGAGAGGTAAACCTGGCAGTAGTAAAAAATGAATTGAAGAGTTTTTCACTATCAGGACATGTAAAAGTTAAAAGTACATGTCCTAAATTTTTTAATACATTGCACCCAACCCGGTTTAATTTGCCATGTCGAGATGGCAGTTTAGAAGGGCAAACGCAGGTTGCAGCGGCAGGCCTGAACCATGTTTAAAGTGCTACCTAAGTCGGTGGCACAATTAGTGCTGCAGGCCCACTAGAAGCATTTAATTTACAGACCCTCGGCACAGGTAGTGCCGCTTTACTAGGGACTTACAAGTAAATTAAATATGCCAATGGGGAATAAGCCAAAGTTACCCTGTTTCACAGAGTGAGCACACACACTTTAGCACTGGTTAGCAGTGGTAAAGTGCCCAGAGTCCTAAGGCCAGCAAATACCAGATCAGCAAAAATAAGGGGAGAAAGGCAAAATGTTTAGGGAAACACCACCCTAAGGCTGACAGGTCTAACAGTGTACATTTAAGGTGTGCCAAAGAAGATGGTAAGCCACCCAGAATGGCATTTTGATAGCCCAATGGAGAATGAGTTAAGAATTGATATCAGAAGTCTGAATGAAATATACAAAGTCTGAATTTCTGAAAGGCAGTATTGAATTAAAGAGTAGTTATTCATTGTATAAATGTGAGATTTGATATTGAAAACTGAATCCAAGGTGAAGCCCGGAGACATATAATGTGTAATGATGACTACGCAATCTGAATTAAAAAATTATTGCAAATTAATCGTACATGCTCAACTTTGATATGTTCTACCTTCACTCATTATCAGTTCACTTTTAAGTAAATAAAACTAATATCGGTCTGAAAGACCAGTAACAACTAATTTCAACCTCCCTCTCAAAGTCCCCACTTAGAGGGAGGGATGTGGTCAGAGGCGCTAATCTCTTGCTCGATTAAAATGCCCACAACTCAAAAACTTTGCCTGTGAATTGCAGGCTCCAGTATCATACACCAACCATAATAAATTACCTTAATGCTACCCAACAAAGCATTGGCAAATCCAACAGGTCTTGCCGTTACGGCCTACTGGCTTTCCCAACGGTTTTAGCAATATGTTTAGCAAACATTCAATATTTTACACAAGTGAAGACTTTGTAAACTCGCTTTGCTTTAGTTAAATTCTGTATTGTAATTGACTTTATTAAGTAATGTGAAAGCCAATTGTTTTATGCTCTAAAAAGCAGAGCTATTGGGTTTTCCAACGCTTGTATGGTGCATGTGAGCTGAGTCACACTGAAATCTCCGGGTGAGTTCAGGTTGTGGGAATGTGTTCACAATGGGGCTCTCCAATTGAGGTTGAAGTCAGGGGGTCATAACATTGTTCATGCTACATTTTCATCAGATCCTTGGCCTCTGTCCATTGCACACATACTGATGATTACATATGCACCCTTGGTAATTACCAATTCTAGTTGTTTACAACAAAATCACTGTTGTTACTCATTTATATCAAACTGCTAACATGCGCTCACAAAGGCAACAGGTCTGGCTTGTTTCAGGAATATATTTGTTATTGGGTGATATGTAAGGATGCAAAGCAGACATCTCACAAAGAAGCACCTAAATGCTGGTCAGGTAACATGCTGTGTAAAACACAGGTTTGTAGTACACGTTTTAAGCTGTGTCCCTAATCACTTTTACGCACCACTCCTTTTCCACTCCATTTAAAGCACTGTGATCCACAACAGGCTTTTGCAAACAGACAGCTATATGGTGTCACATAGGAGAGAACAATAAAATGTGATGTTGTAAAACTGTAGAGTCCTTGGAGTCAAATCGAAAACTTGTGGAGCAGAAACATGCTTTGCTTCTCTGCATCACTCACTACAGAATCTCTGAGAGGGAAGAAGCACATCTGGTGTTACTTGTCAGAAGGGGAATGGTGCACTTCAATGCCAGAAAGTCAAGGGCCTGACCTTGTACACTGTCTCATCTCAGGTTCTGGTCTTCATTCCACCACACCCCTTTAGAAGTGGAGATCCAGCATTTTCCCACCTGTGAAGTTGATCTAAAAGTCATGCGTGTCATTTACCCCCTGGTGAAGCAGATCCAAATCTCCTTAGCTTCTCTGGGAGTTAAGCGCAAAGGGAGAAATATGGGCGAAGGACAACAACATGGAGTGTGAGGCAGAGATCAGGGTGGGGTTAGAAACAGGTGGGCATGGGAAGCAACACAGCAGGTGGGGTGGGAGCAATGTGGAGGGTAAGGGGAGAGAAGCAAACTAACCAGGAAGAGAGCAATGTGGATCAGGGGAAGGAAAGTAAACAGGTGAGAGAGCAGTAGGAGCAGACACAAGGGAAGCACACAGGCAAGAGAGAGAATGCAACATGGGCCGAGGAGGGTGTATGAGAAGCATACTAGGGGGACAGCTGGAAAACACATGTACTCTTGTGAAGTGCTTAAACAAAAATAAATAACACCTGAAAAACATGAAGCAAAAGGACAGAAGTAGTCTATTCATGCTCATGGGGAGGGGCAAACATAAGAAGAAGGAAGTTAATGGCTAAGAAGCAAATGAGAATGACAATGCAGCCAACCAATGGTAAGTAATAGACGGATTTTAAACCCCCTATATGCTAACAATATGTCTCACAACAGACAGAGCATGCACTACATAGTAGTCAAGACCTAAAAATGGATGCATAGCACTATTCCACTGGCTTTGCATTAGTAGCATTAAAAGTTATGGACACTTATTAACCTTAATGCATGCTATCCAACACAAGTGTTCATCAACTAGACACACTATTTACCAAATCTTCATAATCATGCTCAGCCATCATAAACCATCCCTCAAGCAAAATCACTTGAATTAATCTTGGAATCCCATCTTTCTTCTGCAACTCACATCAACAACATAACTTATTCTGCCTTAACACTCTAAAGTGAGTGAAAAAGTTAGTGCCTGCTAACTAATAACCGCTTTATGCCTACGTTCCTCACTGCAATTTACTGTACTGAGGACTATGGTACACACTCTACAACAAGTGCCAAACCAGCCACAAGACATATGGATTCCCTTGGAAACCGGGCCCAGTGCACTCTATACTTTAGAGACCTCTCATGATAAATGTAACTCCTGGATTCAAGTACATTCTCATGGCACACTAAACACTCCACGCAAACAGAACCCCTGCCTTAGGCAACATACTACCCCTCTCAACAAACACTTCCCAAATGCTACCTCCAACAACAAACATTAGAAATCCCGAGGTACAAGCTGACCTGCTCAGGTAGAGTCTTCTTTAGAGTGGTATGGCCACGCCAACTTATAAGAAACTTACTATGGTTAAGGAGAACTATCCCAAGTGTTTGAGATATGGCAGCTTGCACTAAAGAGGTGCTCAGTTATCACATTCCTGATACAGGACTCAATCGTGGGGATGACCACTTCTAGGACAATGGGGATCGATTTAAATAGATGCAGCAAAGGTGCAATTCCTTAGAAGTCAGGTACGTTGTAGAAACCATTGCTGGAAATCCTGTTCACCATGTATCACTGACAGATTTGCATTTAAAATAATCCCCATGCCAAGAAACGGGCGGGATCACGCTGCCTGTGGGCATACTATAAAGGGAGCCAAGCAGGAGCGGCTCCTCCATTAGAGTGGACATGCATCGCCCCCTGCCAGCAGCTGCAAAATCTTTACAAGGAAACGATAATAAACAGTGATTTTTATTGTTTTCTTGTAAAGGGGCGGGCCAAGGGGGTGACAAGCAGCGAGGGGGAGTGCACAGCACTCCCCCTCAGAGCGCATGCGTGTTTGGCCGGCCGTCTCGGGCCAGCCAAACACACATGAGCATTGGGCTCTCTCAAGCCCAGCAACACAGTTGCCGGGCTGAAGAGAGCCTCCACAGGCTCCCAGTCTCCCTGGGAGCGCCCTGGCTGCACGCGTTTTTCAGAAGTAGATATACTATATGCACCATATTTACTGCCTGATGTTCAGAGGCTCAGCCGATGAAGTCCTGCGAGGAGAGAAAAAAAGCTCACCTCGCACTACCCCATCAATCGCTACACTATTCATCTCCAAAAGTAGTTTAAAGCTTTCCTTTAAGTAGAAACGAAAAGCTCTCCTGCCTGTGATTCGATTGCTGCTAGAGGCTAGAAAAGGTTTTAATTTGATTGCCACGATTTAAAGGTTGCTCTCTTAGCGCCTGAATAAGATGTTTTAAAGCAGGAATATCATTTCAGGGGTTATATGGATACATTAAATATCACACGGAGTTGATATTTTATAGTTATGATATCAGGCTCTACAAAATAATACTACAGTATTAAAAGTATTAAAAAAATCATTTATCAATTGGTGAGGCATGTTGTACTTTGATAAAAGCCCACGTTACACAAATTTAATGTAGGCATGAATGTCAATCCACCTCTCGGCCCACCCTGCTTGCCAGCTCCCTTGAAGCTTCTGCCCCACGTTCACCTGGTATGGTCTGGCAGACTTTCAAAGTACACCTGCCAATATAAAGCGGCAAGACTGCTGTACTCAAAAAAGCATTCTTAGGGACAATTTCTGTGGATTCACAAATAACTGAGGCAGAGTAAGAGCATCAGGGCCATGCGGCTAAGAGCTACAGTAGAATGACGTTACTTTTGCTATTCAGTTTTATTAACGCCTTAATTGTGGGCTGACTATTTCAGAAATGGTTTTAATATATAAACGCTACAAAATCTAAATAGAACCTTTGAAGGGTCAATTAAGTGCCTACATATTTCCATTAATGTCACAATTATACTTATGTTACGCAATAAATTAAAGATATATATATATATATATATATATATATATATATATATATATATATATATATATATATATATATATATATATATATATATAAAAAAATTACCTAGTTGTGGCATCACCACTAGGTAGTTATAGTAAGGACCATGTTTCCAAAGAAAAGTCTTTTTGACTTGTCTATATCTTTGCCACAGTTTGATGAAGCTTCATGAAATTTCCCCCCAAAAAAGTGCTAGGGTGATTCTTGTTGCGCACAGAAAGTTTTGGGGTGATCCATCAAGCGGGAGCCGAGAAGGGGGGGGAGGGGGGTAAAAAAGAGTGCATTTCCCATATTCATTCCCTTAGGACCTTCGAACACGACTACAGCCCAAACCACTAGAAAGAAATATACCAAGTTTTGCAGAAAGCTAGCTCTCCCTACGCAGATTAGGCTTTTGCTTATTTGGTGTAAATCTGTCCAGTAGTTTTGGGGATATTAAAGGGAAAACAAATTTGTATATCTAGGGCCGTCTTTGCAAAGAATGACAAACTTGTGCAGGGAAATGCAGAGCTCTGATTCCCTGCCAACACTTCAAACCAGGGAGTGCTGGCAGACAATTTAGGACTCAGCTACAGCAGACTCCTACAAAAAGCACAAAAAAAACAACCAGAGCTAAAACCCCTTTAAAAAAAAAAAAAAAAAAAAAAAAAAAAGATATCCTGCGATTTTGTGAGGGGGCATTTCCATTTGCTATGCAGGAGGACTGACATCTCCCCGGGGCACAAAATAAAATTACACCCACTGCCCCAGGGACCGCCACCTCCCCAGGACATTATCAATATTCAATGCTGGGGTCTTTTTGCCCCCCCCGGATCTCCGGTGACCGCCACCTCTTGGGGGCATTATCAGTATTCAATGAGGGGGAGCTCGAGGAGCCCCCCACAGACCCGGAGACCCCCCTGGAGAGCATTACTAAATCAGAATGGTCCAGGGGGCAATTACATTTGCCATATGGGGGTCCCCAGCCCCCACAGCCCTAGGGAGCGCCACCTCCCCAGGGCATTATCAATATTCAATATGCCCCCCACGCAGCCTTGAGGACTGCCACCTCCCCGGGGCATTACTAAATCGGAAATCAGGTCGAGGTGCACCTCCCCAGGACATGGCTGATATTCAATGTGTGAGGGGCGTGCAGAGCCAATGATGCCCCTGGGAATGGCCACACCCCAGGGCTACCTTCTGCTATGTCCCGGGGTACCCACCCCTGGAACATAGCTGTCTGCTGTGTCTTGGTGGGAACGGGCAGCTCCCACCAAGCCACAGCAAACACTCTGCTCGGATGAAGTGAGAGCTGTCATGCAGCTCTCACTTTATGCGAGTGGGGATTTCCTCTGTTACTTTGCCTGCAGAGATGCAGACTGGGAAACAAAGGAACCTGACAGTAATGTCAGCTCAGACAGGAGGTAGGGAGCCAGCTGGGACCATGGGGGCCTTCAGGTTCCCCCTGTGGTCCCCATAACTGTGAGTGGGTACCCTGGGGGGGGGGGGCACCCAGGTCACATGGCTGGGCCCCGGGAGATTGGGTCCCCAGGGCCAAGATCGGCCTCAGGAGGGGTGACATATGCCCCCCTACCCAAGAAAAATGTAAGCAATTAGGCCGGCCCCCGGGCGATGGGGTCCCCAGGGCAGAGATGGGCCTGAGAAGGGGGGCTGAAATCAGCAGGGGGAGAGCATGTGGACCTGTGGCAAAATACGGCTATGCATGGCCAAAGGCTGTGTGCAGAGTGGGGTTGAGTGGTTAGGGGTGCAGGCCGCAGGGACTGGCTGCTGGGCAGGCCCTGAGGCCAACCCCCGCTGCGCATAGCCGAAGGCAGTTCACAAGGCGGGGTTGGGTGGTTATAGGGGTTGGCTGCAGGCCTTGCTGCCAACCTGACCATGCGCAGCGCAGAGGGTAGACTGAAGGGCACAGGTCTTGCGGCCAACCCCCGCTGCACACGCCCGAAGGCCTTGCGCAGCATGGGGTTGGGTGGTTATGGGGGTTGGCCACAGGCCAGTCCCTGTGGCCAACCGCTGCCACGTGCACGGTGGCAGTTGGATTAAGGTATAGTAATAAAAATTACTTTACACAAAAAAAAAAAAAAAGAAATTTACTGAAAAAGCCAAAGGTTACAGCGATGTTATAGATAGGGAATGGAATTTAAAAAAACATAGAAACTCAATTAAAAAAACAAAGGTTACAGGGACATTATAGTTAGGCTCACATTTCACACATACAAAACCATAGAAATTCAGCAGTTATAGCTACCTGAGCTAACTATAACTTGCGCTGCCGTAATGCACTTCTTATGACCCCACATATTACATCACTCATGACACGGTTAGTGACATCACTGATGATATCACTAATAACATCTCAAATGATAGCACCTCATCTGCCAGAGCTTTCTAGATTTATGCTTTAAGAGGGAGGCATGCAGACTTTCTCCTTGGGCCAATATTGGCCCTCTGGGGGCCCATCCCCTGGGGCCTGACCTATCCAAAATATAGGTCAGGGGGCCCTTTGCCCAGGGACCCCATCCCCTGGGGCCCAGCCAATTACTAAAAAAGGTAAGGGGGCCACATGGCTCACTACCAGGGCTGAATTTGGCCTTGTGGACCCCATCCTCCGGGGCCCAGACAATTAGTGCAAGGGGAGGGAGCCAAGGACCCCATAAATGGTGGGTGCCCTGGCCCAACCCATGACACCCAGTGTCTTTTGTTAGGGGGGCCCGCGGGGGAAGTCCGAATGCCTGCACAGTCCTTGACAGCTCCTCACCTCCAGCAGCAGCCAGCATTGTTACAGCAAGCATGTAGCAGCAAAAAATGATGCTCCCTGCCTGCAGGACCAATTTTCTCATCAGGGAGCAAACTTACTGTTTGCTCTTGCTTGGCAGGAGCTTTAAGTTCCTCCCACCAAGTGAGAGCAAGCATAGGTTTCCCGAAACAGTTATGCCCTGGGGTAGACATCCAGGGACATAGCAGGAGCCCGGCTCTGTGGTATGGGGTCCCCAGGGCCATTAATGGCTCCAGAGGGAGGATCGTGCAGCCCCCTCCTTTTACACAGCCAGGCCTTGGGGATGGGGTCCCTGGGGCCAAATGTGGCTCCCATTCCCCATTTTTTTAAATGGCCTGGCCCCAGGGGATGCGGTCCCTGGGGCCAGAAGCATTGATTACTATTGGCCGGGCCGTGGGGGATGGCAGTCCCTGGGGCTGTATTCTGCCTGGCTTTCTCCAGGAACGTGGTGGGGAAAGAGAACATGGGGGTAGGGAAGTAGTTTTGCTGCTCGTTAGTGTCTGCCGAATGTCATACATGAAATGTGTGTGAAATATCATTGCTAAAAGCAGTGTAGCTAAAACGTATAAAATATGAAACAAAGAAATTAAGCTAAAAACAGGGGTAACCGACTTGGGTACAAAGGTCCTCATGACATAATATGTGAGGTCATAAGCAGTGCGTGACAAATGCACAAGTTATCTTTACTTTGGTTAACTATAACTGGTGAATTTCTATGTTTTTTTAGGTTGAAATTGTATTTTTTAACTGACATTTTCACCTAGCTATACAGTTAATTTAACCTTTGGATTTGTTTCAGTGAATTTGTGAGGCTTTTCTTAATGTAAAGTGAGGTATTACCTTGCCTAACTATATTATCACTTTAACCTTTTTTCCAGTCAATGTCCCAACATTTTTCAAAGTGAAATAAGATTTTATTACCATTCCTAAGTATCCCAACCCACAGCAGCACACAGCCTGTGCTGTGGGGGTTGGGTGCCCAACTCCCCTCCCTGCACAGGCTACTGCCTTTGGCCATGAGTGGCGTGGAGTTAGGTAATCACCACCCTCCCCACAGGTGACTTTCCCCACTGCGCTTGGCCTTTGGTCGTGTGTGGCTCGGGTGCAGGGCCTGGCATGGGTGAGCTTCAGTGCTCAACCTCATGCAGGCAGCCAACTCTCCACATCAATGGACATGTATCAAACTTTTGCCTTTTTTTAGTCCCACAGTAATCTTAAAGTAAGTTTACGGTAATGTGGAGCGGGGGAGGGCTGACTATTTTTTCTCTCTCTCTGAGTACTGCAAATCTGCATGAAAAAATAACATTTTTCCACTTTGTCCCCAAAGCAGTCCCTCTAGGGCCCCCTACATTATCAGTCATCATGGTACCCTCTACCAGGCCTGATGTGTAGTTTTATTTTAATTTTCAGGACATGGGGACCATGTTCCTGAGTCCTAAAATGGCAGCTACAACATTTCGCTTCATGTTGCAGCCACCCAATCACAGCGCTCAGTCTGATAGGACTGGTTCCAGTGCTGTGCGACTAGCTAATCAGATTGCTTCATTTTTCGTTTTTCCCCTCTGTTCTCCTTTAGTAGTACAGTGTTGCTAGATTTCTATACATTTTGAAGCTTAATTTCTCTCATAAGGCTGAATGGATTTTCACCAAATCACGTCTTCTGGGTAAAGAGGTAGCTTTATGCCAAATCTGGTGCAATTCCGTTCAGCCACTGTGGCTGCAGCATTGCTTAAAGTTCCTATTGGACACTGCATGGGGAAATTTCATGAAGATTGATCAAACTGCACAAGGTTAATAGCAAAACAAAAAATGAATTTCCCTTAAAAACCCGGTCCTAACTATAAGTCCAAAGTGACGAACACCAATGTGTAATATATAAACATAGATATGTTATGGTAATGAAACGTATGGTTAATCAAAAGCTTGCTTAAGCAGCCAAGCCTTCAAAAGCTTCCTGAACCTCAGGAAGTTAGGTTCCAGCCTGATCGAGAAAGAATAGTTTTATTTCTCCCCATTTTTTCCTATTTTCAGCTGTGCTGCAATCTGCAGCACACATAGAAAGAGGAAAACACCTCCATGGATTGTTTCTGTGCAGGAAGGTGCTCCTTCCTGCAAAAAACAATCCTGCATGCAACATAGGCTCCCTTGCACCATGTTGGCACTAGGGTGCTTAAACAGCACCAGTACAGTGGGAAAGGACAGGAATGTGCTGTTTTTCATAAATGCAGTGCATTCCTGCCTTGCGCCACTATTCAAGTAAATTTTCCCCTATATTTCAGGGGAACATGAAATGATTGTGCTCGACCAATCATGAGGGACTGAAACTGATCATTAATGAGAAAGCAAACACTGGCACTACGTAAAGATATCAATTATGTAGAAAAGTCAATTACTTATAGTTCACATCAGTGGTTCTAAAACTGCGGTCTGGGAACTCCTGTGGGTCCACAAAACATTCCAAGAGGTCTGCGATTGCTTAAAAAATTAAATATCAATAACAGATCAATAAAGTGTATAGAAATAAAAAAAAAAAAAACATTTTAAAATGTTCTGTAAATGTGAAGGAATTTAAAGCAGGAGGCTAATAATTAGGTAAGAATTCTCAGATTGATTTATGGGAGCAGTGCAAATGCACCAAACAGAATATAGTACGGACGATGAATGGCATAAACTGAATTTAGAAAAGCTCCAAATTTCCCATGAAGATGCACAATTAGATTTGTTTTTATATTTGTTTGTGAATAAATGCAATATTTCATCATTTGTGTTTGATGAATGCTTGTTTCTGTATTTTTTGTGCATTGTTCAAGTAATCGAAAATGCCAGATTCCAGTAGTTACTTGGTGCGGGCCCTAGAGATTAATTGAGGGTTCCCGGAAGTCAAGACCTTAAGAACCACTGGTTTACAGCATAGATCCACTTTTGTGTCTGAAAACACAAATTCCTCCAGGCCAAGAAAGTCATTAACCGCTTCAGTGTGGCCGTCGGCCACTGGCCGACGTCCACACTACCTTCCTGGTGCGGGTCACGACCAGTGCCTGACACCAGGGAGGGGTTAGAAAAAACCCGAGAGACATGGAAGATCTTCCATGTCTCCCCCGCCCCTTTGTGACGTCAGCACACCGCGAGGCGCACTGACGTCACTATCTGTTTTCCACACCGGAGCAGGGAGCAGCCTTGCGGTAGCTTCCTGCTCCAGTGGGGGAAAACGGGCCCAAACTAGGCCTTCTGGAACGGGTTTCCTGGCCCTCAATTGCAGCGCAGCTGCGATCGAGTGCCAGGAAAACCCCCACTAGACACCAGGGATTTCACTTGGGGGTCGGCCCCCTCAGAAAATGGGCCGCCCCATCAGGGGCATTTTTTTTTTTTTTTTTAAAGGTAGGTTTACCCCTTGGAGGGGCGCGATCTCACACGATCGCACCCCCCAGGGGTTTACATTTTATTTTTATTTTTTTAAATGAGCTTGTCAGGGGGTCGCCCATGAGCAGGGCAACACCCTGTAGGGGCACACATTTTTTTAACAGCTGTATGGTTTCCCTGGGGTCCACTATGGCCTCCTATGACAACATACAGCTATAAAAAAAAAAATTAAAAATACAAATAAAAAATTAAAAATATATATATATATATATATATATATCTATATTGATAGATATATCTAGCTATATGATAGACATATCTATATATAGGTATATATATACACAGTATATATATATATATATATATATATATATATATATATATATATATATATACACACACACACAGATGTCTATATATAGATATATATATAGATATAGAAATATATAGCAATCACTTTTGTCAACGCATGTGTGGTTTGCCTGGGGGCTGCAATCGTCCCCCAGGAAAACCACACCAACATATAAAAGTGATCTCTCTATATATATTTATTTGCCACCAGTTCTCTTGCAGTTGCAGCTTGCGTCTTCAAAGCAATGCACATACTTCAACTGACGCGTTTCAACTGTAGCTTTTAGGCAGCAATAAAAAAGTCAAGTAAGTCTTTTGATTAAGTTTCTGCTACACAAGGATCTGACTTTTGTCTAGTGGCAGTTTTGATGCCATAAAGTAGCGCAGAAGGTTTATATGCCTACTGCAAAGATCAAATCTGTACTTTATGTAAATAGCTGAGTAGATCAGTAAAGCCAGCCATTACCTGTGCTATAATAAAATGAAATGTATGTGCGGGGTGCTATGGAATGATGAAGGGCTGGGTGGTAGTGAGGGAATTAGAGGGGGTCATGGGAGCACCAATAATGATTGCTGGACTGGGCGCTAGAGGTGCTAAAGACTGTGACGATTGGTATGTGACAACGTGAAGTAACTGTGTCTTTTTTTGAGTGTCTTGAAAGAACATGCTGATTGAGGAAAGAAGCGAAGGTACGTTGACCTCTACTGTTGCATGTATCACACACACTCACCAGCAATTTTGTGACTGTCTACGTAGGCTAGTGTTTTAGAGGGACAGTTTAGTCAGTAGCAGAGATGGAATCACGTTGGATGACCACTGCTCAAGCCATCACTCGGGTTATAGAGGACAGCTCTGACATAAGATCAGAGACTAAGAAAGCATATACTGAGACAGCATCTGAGGAATAGGACAAAGACAATGACTCTGGGAGTGATTTTTCAGTCGGAGGAGTCCCATTCGATAACTTCTATTGCATTGATTATGAGGGAGGTGATGAGGACAGTCCTCCCATCCCTTCGCAAGCACAGTCTGTGCAGCGGGACGACAGCGGGTTAGCCCAACCCAGAGAGCAGGTGCATCCAGCGGCAAGGTCTCTTGGGAGCTCCCCAATTTAGTTCAGCCCCAAATTAACCACCCAAATCGTATGTTGGAGACATCAAAATTATCTATCACAAAAGAACCTGGTTTTGTAATGCAGGCACCTGCGTTTTTGGTCCTAAGCTCCTACCAAACCCAGACATTTCTGAAAACTAGACATCCGGGGGAGTCCACAGAGGTGTGACTTGTGTGGTTTCCCCAACGTTTTCTTAACCAGAATACTCTGCAAATGTGAAATGTTGAATAAAAACTAAATTTTTTCCTGCATTTCTGTCACACAAACTACAGGAATATGCTTGGATCCACAAAATTCCTACCACCCAGTATTTCCCTACCTGTCCTGATAAATACGCTAAACCACTTGAGTGCCTGTACCTAGTGCCTGCGTCAGGAATGGATCACCCCAGGGTCAACAGTTGCCTTCATGTAAGGACCAACATTTCCGTTGTGTGATCTATTCCTGTCACGGGCAGTAGGCCTACCCACACAAGTGAGGTACCATTTTTATCAGGAGACTTGGGGGAATGCTAGGTGGAAATTTGTGGCTCCTCTCAGATTCCAGAACTTTCTATCACCGAAATGTGAGGAAAAAGTGTTTTTGTTGCCAAATTTTGAGGTTCGCAAAGGATTCTGGGTAACAGAACCTGGTGAGAGCCCCACAAGTTACCCCATCCTGGGTTCCCCTAGGTGTCTAGTTTTTAAAAATGCACAGGTTTGGTAGGTTTTCCTAGGTACCGGCTGAGCTAGAGGCCAAAATCCACAGCTAGGCACTTTCCAAAAAACACGTCCGTTTTCAATGTAAACATTTGATGTGTCCATGTTGCGTTTTGAGGCATTTCCTGTTGCCGGCACTAAGCCTACCCACAGAAGTGAGGTACCATTTTTATCGGGAGACTTGGGGTAGTTGTGGGTAGAAGGAAACTTGTGGCTCCTTTCAGAATTCAGAACTTTCCATCACCGAAATGTGAGGAAAAAGTGTTTTTGTTGCCAAGTTTTGAGGTTTGCAAAGGATTCTGGGTAACAGAACCTGGTGAGAGCCCCACAAATCACCCCATTCTGAATTCCCTTAGGTGTTTAGTTTCCATAAATATATATGTTTGCTAGGTTTCCCTATGTGCCGGCTGAGCTAGAGGCCAAAGACCACAGCTAGGCACTTTGCAAAAAACAGGTTAGTTTTCTTTGGGAAAATGTGATGTATTCATGTCGTGTTTGGGGGCATTTCCTGTCGCGGGCAGTAGGCTTACCCACACAAGTGAGGTACCATTTTTATCAGGAGACTTGGGGAAGTGCTGGGTGTAAGGAAGTTTGCAGCTCTTCTAAGATTCCAGAACTTTGCAGCACCGAAATTTGAGGGAAAAGTGTTTTGTTTGCCAAATTTTGAGGTTTGCAAAGGATTCTGGGTAACAGAACCTGCTGACAGCCCCACAAGTCACCCCATCCTGGATTCCCCTAGGTGTCTAGTTTTCAAAAATGCACAGGTTTGGTAGGTTTCCCTAAGAACTGGATGAGCTAGAGGCCAAAATGCTCAGCTAGGCACTTTTCCAAAAACACATCAAATTTCAATGTAAAAATGTGATGTGTCGTTGCGTTTCCTGTCGCAGGCATTAGGTCTACCCACGCAAGTGAGGTACCATTTTAATCCGGAGACTTGGTGGAACACAGAATACCAGAACAAGTGTTATTGCCCCTTGTCTTTCTCTGCATTTGTTTCTTCCAGTTGTAAGACAGTGTGTAAAAAATACATTTATTTGAGAAATGCCCTGTAATTCACATGCTAGTATGGGCACCCCGGAATTCAGAGATGTGCAAAAAAACACTGCTTCTCAACACCTTATCTTGTGCCCATTTTGGAAATACAAATGTTTTCTTGATATCTATTTTTCACTCTTTATATTTCACCAAAAGAATTGCTGTACACCCGGTATACAATCAAAACCCATTGCAAGGTGCAGCTCCTTTATTGGCTCTGGGTACCTAGGTTTCTAGATGAACCTACAAGGCCTATATATCCCCGCAACCAGAATAGTCCAGCAGACGTAACGGTATATTACTTCTGAAAATATGACATCGCAGGAAAAAGTTACAGAGTAAAACATGGAGAAAAATTGCAGTTTTTTTTACCTCAATTTCAATATTATTTTTATTTCCGCTGGTATTTTCTGTAGGAACACCTTGTGGGAGCTACACAAATGATCCCTTCCTAGATTCAGAATTTAGTCTACTTTTCAGAAATGTTTAACTGTCTGGGATCCAGCATTGGTTTCACACCCATTTCTGTCAATAACTGGAAGGAGGCTAACAGCACAAACTATAGTAAAAATGGGGTATGTGCCAGTAAAATGCCAAAATTGTGTTGAAAAATTGGTTTTCTGATTCAACTCTGCCTGTTCCTGAAAGCTGGGAAGATGGTGATTTTAGCACCGCAAACCCTTTGTTGATGCCATTTTCAGGGGAAAAAACACATGCTTTCTTCTGCAGCCCTTTTTCCAATTTTTCTGAGAAAAAAAAAACTAACTTTTAGCTGTATTTGGGCTGATTTCTTGGTCTTTTTCAGGGGAGCCAAACTCTGGGTACCTTTTGAATTCCCAGGATGTTGGGCAAAAAAAGAACGCAAATTTGGCGTGGATGGCTTATGTGGACCAAAAGGTATGAAAGGCTAAGTGCGAACTACCTCAAATAGCCAAAAAAGGGCTCAGCAGGGAGGGGGGGGGGACAGCCCAGAAGCTAATGGGTTAAAGTATACTAGGGGAATCCGATCAGGCTTGGAGTTGGGTCTGAAACTCTGGAAAAGCAAAAAGCTGTCGTTTTACATGTGCCATAGATCTTCTAATCGATCTTTTTCGTGTGAAAAGGGAGAATCTGGCTTTTGCCAAGTCAGAAAGTTTCCTGACAGTGTTTTGTATCTCTGAAAACTTCCTGGCTTTCAGTGCCCTACCACCTCTTCTTGGTTGCCAACACTACCGCTAGTACTCCTGACCATAGAAAAGTAGATGGTCCTTTAATTGTGTGCTTGGGATTTTTCTATCGCTCATCTCCGTGGGTGGAATAATCAAAATAAGGCTCCTTCAGGGGCGTAAGGAAATAAAGGGGAAGCATTATCACCTGCCCAAAATGATACGGTTTCTACTCAGTTTAATGTCAATCAATGCTATTGTTTGTGTGCTTCCTTCTGGTATTTACTTTAGTAGATCCACACCAGGTTAGATGCCAAAGAAAAGCATATAGCACAAAGGCAGCCATGATTGTTAGGGCAGGTCAGTAGTGCATGCCACACTGAACTTCTGCTGTGCACAGGGCCCGTCGCTTCCAGCACATTTTGCTCAGTCTAAGGCTGGTGTGTGTCTAGCAGCAGCATGACTAAGGACTCAGAATCAGAAGCTGAGCACCGCCACAGTCGTTGGCAAGACTGTCATGGGCCCTTCATGTCACTTGGTGGGAGGCTCTCTCTTTTTGAGCTGGGTTAGTGGAGCAATTCCCCTGGTGTGAGGTGACAGCACCGTTCTTTGTTGGCCATCTCGATGTGGAGGGCAGGGAGTATTCTCTGAGGATATTGGTGGAATGGCACACTGTGGTTGCAACTGCCTCCTAAAATGTCACACTGGACAATAGGCAGAAGAGAGTAAGGCACAGACTGAATCATCAGTTCTAGTAAATGCTAACTCTACAAGATATAAAAGAGAAAAAGAATAGGGATATAGACTGTGCTCATATCAACAAACACTTGCTGGGCTTGAGTGACGCAGATGTTGTAGAGGTGAACAATAAATGCTTGTCCAGCTAAAGCAGACAGACTAACGGGCACTATTAATAGTAAATGGGATAGCATGGTAACAGATCCTAGTGCAAGCAAGGAAAAAAATATGGCAAAGCCAATAGGTGGCCACATTCAACGTCTGTGTCTTCCACATCAGCCATCTTTCAATGTGCTTTCTTATAGTTTAAGAAACTCCATTCAAAGATGTTCACCGCAGAAAAGGGTGCATCACATAAGCCATCTTTGAAATGGATGTCTTAAAATATAAGTAAAAACAATAAAACATACCTTCCGCACATGCATAGCCATCTCAAAATGCTTGCAAAAAAACATTTTATGATTGTGGCCTACCCACGGCACAGCGGGCAGGACTGAAAGCACAATGGGACAGGGAAGAGGGGGCAAGTGGCCATTGGAAAAGGGCTGGCAGGGGGTAATGGAGGGAGAGGGTGTGGGAACAAAGAGAGGGAGAAAAAAACAGTCCGCTCCTCAATTGTACTGCAATGCAAGGTCTGAGGAGAGCAGTGGAAGGATATCTGTCATCCAATCAAAACACCGTGAGATGGGGATGGTCCTTGGGGGAGACAAACACAAGAATAAAAAGAAAGCCAATTAAATAACAAGCAGGGAAGTAAAATCCCATCCAATCATGAGTAAGGAGCTGACCCAATGGACACTTTATGTACTGTACTGTTTACACTGCGTCTCTGAAACCTTAAAATGAACTCAAACTAGTTGAGTAGTAAAAGACAGCTATAATTGGGGTGTGGTGGAATCCTCTCACCACTGGGCCACAGTGCCACTGCACCACTGATATCTACGCACCGGTTTATTTTTTGTTTACATTGTGTTAATCGTCACTGGAAGATGGATGTTGGTCTGGGGAATATACTGCCGTGTTTTCAGCATTGTTTAATCTATAATACTGATCATAACTGCCTACTGAAAGTGGGTTATGTGAGCCATCTTTCCTCAGTACGGTGTTTGTAGGCCCAGGCTTAAAATTTGAAAAGCGACACTACAAGCTCGAGAATGCAGAGCTTTGTTGTAGAAAGAATCAGAACTGACTAAAGCAGTCAGATATCAAGTGGAACCGCTAAATAGCTGTTAAATGTCTCGTTCGATTGAATGTGACACAACTATATTTTCAACAATATGGCAATTCTTTTTTGGCAAAGTTATTAAGACGAGAACAGTAAATGCCTAATGACAATGAACCTTGCAACCTCGTTTGCTCCAAGCGATACTTAATTCCCCATCACAGCTGCCTAGACCAGATTGCAAGGAATTTAAATGATTGCCCCCGCACCCAGGGGCCGGGTAGGCTGAGTGAGAAGACGGCCCTTTCAGCAAGAGGCCTTCATCAATGGACCACTTGCTGCTTTACTAAAGCATTTCAAAGAGAGCCTTGACCCGCCAGGGCCTTAACTAACGCGCTGGCGGCATCGCTAGTGCTTCAAAACATCTCCTGGAAACAGAAGGGACAATCCAACCGCGCACGAGCATGGAGCAGTTCATGATTTGTAGCAAAGGAGTTGACCCGGAGCACTGTCCGTCTCTGACGCAGAGAAAACCGCAAACACGAAAATGATGTCTTTTTAGTGCCAGAGGCTACGAAATATGCATATTTGATATTTAAGAGTTTGACATTTACCTCCACTGACTCATTTCAAGATAATTGTAGGCACAATAAGCACACAATTCGGGTTAGCGCCGTTTCTAGCTGATAGTTGGTGACACTAGCGCAGGTGTTTTAATAAAAATTATTAATGAGTGTTTATGTATTTTGAATAATAAGCTTATGTAGAAAATGAAATAAGGAAGAGAAATAAGGCACGCATTTGAAAATGTGATCATGAAGAATGGCCACCAATGTTAACGAAATGTACTAATCAATGATTTTATACTTATGAAATGTTGAATATATGTTAGACTAATGCAGTAATATATTAAGAGTCATGAAATAAGCTTTAGCTTCATTAATTGTAGGCCTTAACTTAGCGAGTGTCTTGGCCTATTTGCCAGGCCTCATGTAAAAGCTGTATTTCTTAGCGTTAATAAAAACGCTGACCTAGTGAGTTAAACTGTGAATGTCTATTGTATTGTTTAAATGTGCTCATAACAGAGGCTTTTCATGCGAACCGACTGCTAGGAGATGATGTTCTTGCTGATGCAACATTTTATGTGTAATGTGTGTGACACTGACTTTCCCAGGACAAGAACAATGAAGATACTGACTTTAGTAGAAGCTGCAACAATATTGTTACCTACAAGCTGGATGATGAGGACATCGCAAGACGAACCAATCAACAATATGAGAACGGAGTAATATTAGAATTAATAGATTTGGGATTTTAGTTTTATTGGACAGTGTGAACATACAATTAACTGACCAATAGGGATTTAGGGGATAGTTTTAACAGTTTTGACTTAACAAGAGTACACGGAGGGAAGACATTTATTCATTCTGAGAGAAGACAGCTTACTGCCCATTTTTCCTGACCGAAATGTTATTACTTTCTTATGCGTCTTGATTAGAGATGTGCTTAACTTTAATGCTTAAAGACTATGCCCTTTTAAATTCTGATGCTGAAGCCTGATGCCTTGCTGATCGACTGATGTCTTGAGGACGAAGACTGATTCTGCTTTGCTGATCCACCCTAAGAATAGGTACATCCAAATTGTGATTATTATGCATATTTGTTTTTTCTTTCTAGGTATCAACTGCGCTATTTTGTCTGTGGCTCTATCATAGTTAGATTTGTTTTTCAAATTAGTATTACTAAATTGTTTTGCATGAAGCCTAACATGCTGATGCTAATCTGATGATAGTTAAGGATTCTCACTAATGACTTTTGATGACAGGGACTAATGTTTGATGAATTTCTCTGCTGAATTTCATGTATGTTATAACGTTGACACAGTTGACTTTGCTTTTGATTTGCACCATGACTTTAGAAAGTGTTGCAGTTCAAGCTTTGATTAGATTACATTTCTTCTGCCGCTTTGGACAACCAGTGTTGTCTCTGTATGTGTTTCATTTGATTTTGAGATTAATCCACATGACCTTAGCATTGTTAATATAGGGCAATAAACATTTGAAACTTTTACTAAAAGTGTGGGCAATCATGACTGAAAGGTCATGGTGTGTGACAATTACTGACTCCATTGATTATTGATTTTGTTGATTACTAATGATTATTATGTACTGGATCGCTGGAAAGAACATCTTAATTGCGAGTCAAAAGGTTCATCGACCTATTTGCGTCCCCTTGTAAGTTTACTTATTAAGGTCAGACGCGCTAACACGTGTTGGCCAATTAATGAATTCAACCGTGAGGGAAGCTTTTCAACTCTCTATTTTGAAGGGTAACTATTGCTTAATGGGACCTTTTTACTGTCTAAATTGTGATCAGTCCACATGAAAGTCAGTCACTGTTTATGCACTGGATTCGTGAGCACTTACCTGTCTAGAGTTGTTATGTGCTGTGCACTTTTCAGAAAAATGCTACGTTTGGCTTCGAACAATGGGTGCTGGTGCTCAAAATGTAGGGCTCACTGCTTTCTACCACAGACACCGTCTGCCCGTCTTTAATTCCTGTCAAGTTGATCGGTGACTGATGTTTTTGCCTTGTGCGTATTTCAAATCGAACGACTTGTTGGCACTTGTTTAATGGTGGGCCTTGTGAAAAGGGCCTCCTGAGAGCGCTGGATTCCCAAACTTCCAGACTGCATCGGTCCTTCTTAGGGCTCTGGAAAGAGAGTTTGCCCCCTTGCCCATTCAGTCCTTGACCTCTCTCTGTAGAAAGTCTACAGGGGGATTGTTTGTGTAAATGTGTGTTCCAGTGACATTCTCCACTCCAAACAAGCATTTGCAATGTAATAGGTCTCACATTTACTTGAGTTGGAGCTACTGTCATTGTAAATTTATAACTGGACTTCTTTTGCTACATTAATTGGTCAACCCTACCAACTATCGTGGTCCTTTCTGCCACATAATTCCAGTGGCCCTGCATATAGCTAAAGGGCTAGTAGGCCTACTGGAATATATTTTCAAACAAGACCCTTAAAACACAAACTCCTAGGTGCAAAACAAAAATTCCAGCCATAAAACAGCTTACAAATACAATGAATGGTGGGATGGGTTATTATTTTGGGGTCCCCACTAACCTAGTGTGGGGACCCAGAAATGAGGTAGACAGAAAGAGCAGATTGTCGCTAACGTTTTTGTGGTGGTCCCATTGTCCTAGTACCACTACAGGCTGGACAGATAAGATAGTAGTTAGTGGTAGGCATCTGGTAAATATTCTCTAGAAAATTACTGTTGAGTAAAACAGTCAACGACTCAGTACCTAGACGCACTTCTCACAACATATAATAAAATCTATGTCTGTAATAAATTATATGCTACATGTTCATTACTGTAAAAATATAGGATATATGTTCCTTCTTTTGACATGCACAGGATAGCATTCTGCATTTTACTAGACATACAAATTTGATTCACTGTTCTGCCATACATGATACACGTTGCATAGACTACACGCTCGCCCCTGCATTACACTAGTACAAGTCATTTCTCATATCAGAATGTCACCAACAGGGCTGGGGAGTAAGCGTCCCAAGACTAGTGTGCTCGGAAATTAGTAAAACACCCAAAATGTGCATTTTTTAAGGATCTTCCTAAACATTAGCAAGACTGATTCCCACCAGAGGTATGGTTGGAAAATTACTCCCTTCAAGAGCAGGAGTACCTCTGTATGCAAGGCGTGAATGAGAATGGGCATCAATACTGATGATATTAGTGGAAGGGGTTCCTCCACAGGGAAACATATTTTACTTGAGGAGAAAATACATGTTCTGTGAATCACCCAAAGACAGGAAATTTTCTTCAAACAGGAATAAACCTAGAGGTGTACAATTAAGGGTTTGTTTCAGAAGCTGGACCATAGTGTACAATTTCTGCTCTTGACAGTAGGAAATGTATAAGGGATAAAACACATCCAGAAAGAAACACATAAGATGCAGATTCTGCTGTAAACACCATCGATAAGATAAGTACCTGCACAAATGTGCATATTATACAATTACTACTATGCAATAAAATACATTGTACACTACACCTGGACGGTTACAAACATAAAGCATGCATGCTTATTCCGTGTTTTAAGTGTACTGGATACATGTTCAGCCTTGTAATGATAACAAAAGATAATGCATTGGCCTGTAATAGTAGAAAGGCATGCTTTGCCCTCTGTTATAGCAAACACGGCATGGTGTGTCCTGGACATGCTTTGAGCTGTAATAACGTAGGCGCTATATACCCTGTCTATGACAAACCTGCAGGATACAGGCTTTGTCATGGACATTTTTGGCCTGTAATAACTATACAGAATGCCTACTATACGGCTCCACCAAAGTCAATTTGCGATTTATGGGAAATGTTCTAGAGGGGCTACGGGAGACAACTGAGGTTAAACACGTTACAAAATACTCCTTTGAATATTTGGAAGATGTGTAGGCAGTAAATTAACAACTTAAATACTCCTAAATAAGTACTTTATTTGTCAAAAAATGCTGTTTATTATGATGCATTTATCATCCTGTTTTCATGACCATTTTATTTCATACTCTTAATAGACAAGGGCAGAAACATATTATGGCTATCGTGCAATGGGCAGCAAGTTAATTGTTACATAATAGCAGAGTTACAATGCCTGATTTACTATACTTGTGCATATAGAATATTACAAATCTACATACTTGGCAAATTATGCATTGACATGTTTCAAAACACTTATCAACTTGAAACAGTGTAGCCATTAGGATAAATACATCTTAAGGAATAGGACAAGCATTGCTGGTACGATCAAAATAAAGTGGGACTGGTTTCAGTATGTTATGAAAAGTCTATTGGGGAATCACTTTTAGAATAGAAGTTACCAAATGGTACCTTCCACCACTTTTGATTTAGCATGTGGAATTGGACTACAAAGCGAAAAAGCAACGACGTGGGAGGGGTAGTGGCGACAGCACACACGAACAGGAAACTGCGGGATGGGTGAGAGGTGCTGGGGATATCCGTGCGAGCCGAATCAAAGCGCCATGGCCGCCATGAGCATGAGCACGAAGGAGCGACACGGAAGGAGAAAGTAATTTGCCCACGCTGAAATATATGTGCAATCATGCAATTATCCATGCAAAAAGGTCAGTCTGAAAGGGAGTATCAAAACCTCCCCAAGGAGAGACAAATATAAAGCATTAACCAACGACATCAAGGGAGTTTTAAAAGGCAAGCCCACGAATGAGTGAAAGTGATGGGCATGAGGTGTACGTGGTTAAATGCCCAAAATACTTACAGCAGGTCGGAAGCGCTTGTGCGCTTAACCTAAAAATGTGACAATTTAGACTATTACATTTCACAAAATGCTGTCAGAATGACCTGTATGAGATATTGGTATTGTAATTTGAAATACTTTTATAAATATTTGGCTGATGTGCTCTGCTTTAAAAGTGAATATAGCAAGAATTTGTGGTGTTCTGTCAAAAATAAGTGTAGGTGTTGGCAATAACTGCCAGTGCTGTGCAATGGGAAACACAGGCACAGATTAAGCACTGCCACTATCACCTAGACCCACTATCTTGCTCACCACAGATAAGACAAAAAATGATAAAAGGAGTGCCTGAATTTATCTCAGTCACCGTTGAATGCTCAGGGCCATAAATCAGTCCTTCATTTTTTGCCCACTGTGCCATTTTAAAGTGAGACGAGTCATACAAATCAGCCCTGTCCCTTCTCCAGTAGGAATATTCCAGCCAGAGCTGCCAAGACATCTTCCTCCAGAAGGAAGCCCAAGCAACTACAGAGCAACAGGGCAGAGACTGTGTCACTGTAACTCTGGGACCATATCCTAAAACCAGAACCAAAGGAGGAACACAACTCTGGTTACTGCTTAACTTAAGCTCATCTTTTATCCCAGCTGATCACAAGATCCTGTTCAAACACATTGAAGCAGCTGCCATGTTCGACTCATCAGTCCACTCTTCTGCGTTCATACTGGATGACCTCTCACAGTAACTTACAGAATCTCACCCCTTGCAAATCATTACTGGATCTCTCACCCATGCCTTGTTCTTTTCAACATCCAGCCTTCCCCACTAGGCACATTCACTGAAGCCATGCCCTCGATTTCCACAATGAGAACACAGAGCTTCACCTTCTCTTCACCATCGAAAAAGAGAGTAACACCAATCTCTGGAAAACTGTCTGTCTGCTGACAAACCTCAACGTAACCTTAACAGACCGAGAGGGGTACTGGCCTTCCTCAATACGAGACCCTTCACCTTCCACCAGCCAACATTCTCTGCAAATCCACTGCACACGATTGAAAACCAAAACCCTACAGGAACTCTTCTTAGCCAGGAATGCCAGGTCTGATGAGTGGGGTCTCCCCAAGACTTGCGATGTCTTCTTGGTCGCCTGATCCCGTCCATGAACATGGAAGAGTCACTCGCACTTTTGGTTATGATAAACATCAGGCTCAGCAATGCAACAAACCCCGCGGTTATGTGATGTTAGTTGTTGTAGCGTACATAAAGCAACCCTCACAGTGCTGCGGTGTAGAGAGGAAAGCAGAGGTGAAAGAAGAGGTAGCCTTACGAACAGAAAGAGCAGCTCCAAAAAGCTTCCGCCACATTGGCTGGCTGGCTGAGCGGTAGTGCGTAATGAGCAGCCAACCCTAGGCATCCGGTTTGCTGGATAAAGAAGCAGGAGCATAAGAGTGGAGGCGGGGCTATGGCAGCAGTGCCTGTGAAAGAAATCAAAGCTCAACTCTTGCTCAGTCTGCTGCTCTGCCTATACTATAGGCAATTATTGATATCCGATAATATGCTGTTTTCATTTTGTATTTTAGTGCGTGGTAAGTTTTAGGGCAGAATGCTGTCACTCTCAGTGAAGTGAACCAATGGCTCATGTGGGCTGACCCACTGAACCGCGAGGTATGCTGTGGTGGCAAAAAATAATTTGAATGTCCCAATAACAGACAAATCGATGAGGAAAACTGACAAAGCCTATGTAAATATAATATAGATTTCACCTGAGTAAAAATCAAAAGGTCTTGGCTAACACCAGACCTTAAAATAATTTTGTGTGATTCTGCACACATGCCATTCTTTGTGGCACATGCAAGTGCATGCCTGTGCGTGTGTGTATGCATTTATCTGTTTACGTGAATGCATGTCCGACTGAATGTTTGTGACAGAATTTGCATGAATGAGAAGTGTGTGAATGTTGTACCCAGGGTGGGTTTTAGTGTCCGGTGGCACCCGGTGCAACAATCTTTTTTGGTGCCCTCTGCCATTATGACCTCCTCCTCCTCAGATTTCCACACTACCATCTGGGCAAAAGTGCCCTTCATTTCGCCACAGCCCCTCTCTCAAATACATTTCATTTGTTTTAAAGCGCTGGTAACGGTTTACTAATCCACTCAGCTATCCACATAAAATACAGCTCTGTTCTTTGCAGCACGCATAAGAACCTTCTGCGCTACTTTATGGCTAGTCAAATCTCCCACTAGACAAAACTCTGATCTCTCTCTAGCACAAACATTAATCACAAGAATTTTCAAGACATTTTGATTGTTTGTATTGGACGCACAAGGAACTTTGCAGTATGTGCTTTTAAGCTGTACCTTATTGCTAATCACAGCACCCCCCTGAGGTCAGTGCCCCCCGTCCATGTCAGCACCCAGTGCTGCAGCACCAGTCGCACAGCCCTAAAGCTGGCTCTGGTTCTACCCACTGTCCTCCCAGGCAAAATGCTGGCTCTGGTACAAAGGTGGTAATTTTGGTAGTTTGTGGGCATCTGTAAAATGGTGCCCATTTCCACATGGTACCATGCTGGCCCTGGCACAATGGTGGTAAGTCTTGTTATCTTATATAATTCGATGGGAGGATACAAATTGTTCCTTCCTCGTAAAGTGATGGTCCTTGCACAATAGTGGTAGTCTTGGCCACTTTGCAGCATCCATGTCATGCTGCCACCCCTGGCAAAATGCTGGTCCTGGCAAAATGTATGTAATTCCGGGGATATTGCGTGCATCTGAGGTGTAATGGTCCCTACCTCTGGCATAATTCTGGTCCAGATAGTGGTGGCCAATCCTAACATATTATGTGCATTCATGACACTGTGGTGCCCACAAATGGCCCTGCTTGTTTGGTGGTCATTCTTGCATATTCTGGATATTCACTGCACACTGGTGGCAAACAATGCATATTGTTCATCTTCACATAATAGTGGTTATTCCTGGAATACTGTTGGCATTCATGGTTTAGTAATGACCCTGGTTGTATGATATTAATTACTGCCATAATGTGGGGGTTCTCTGCACAATGGCGTAATTCCTGACATATTGTGGGCATCTATGGAATCCACACCTGCGATAATGCTGGCCAAAGCAGTACCATGATAATTCATGACATACTATGACCATACATGTCACGATGTCACCCATCCTAACATAATGCTGGCACTGGACTAATGGTAGTAATTCCAGGCTTCTTGTGGGCAGCTATGTTATGATGGTGCTGAGGAGCAAATGTTAAATACATTTGAATACATGATGAAGGTTCAAGAAGGCTCAAAGAGGCTCCAAGAGGAAAGGAGCCACTGCAAATGAACGCATGTAACAAGTACGCTAGTCCACACTCTTCGCCAACCCTCTCCCCAAAACCTAGGACAGACATATCTTTGCGAAGTCTGTGTAATGACGCCAGGGATAGGTGAAACCTCTTCCATTTCTAAATGTTCGTCTTGGAAAGGCTATTGTGTTGTCAGGGTCATAAAATGCTCATCGTTTACGATCGAAAGAGATTTTTAAGTGCTTAGCTCTAACTATCTGAGATGCAACCCATGTTCTTTGGGACTGTTGTGGAGTAGTTTCTGTGCAACAAGGGGACAAAAAGTAGTCATTTTTCATTTAATGGAAGCAATACTTCTGTAAAAGGCATATGATCTGCGACCAAGCTATGATGAACAAAAAAGGTGTCACACACTGTACTCGATACCCGAACACTTCCATAAACATTTTAATATTTTATTTGCCATGTCCTATTTTCAGACTTGAGTCCCCCAATTTGGCTGGATGGAAACCCAAGTGATCCACCCGTACCATCGTCAGCAGGAATTCACAAGAATACCATTGCCGGAGGCAAAAAGCAGATATAGGGTTTGGACTCTATAGCGTGATGGACTCGATATAGGGTTTGGACTCTATAGCGTGATGGACCCTTACACCACAAAGTGAAATGTAACCCTTTAAGATGAGATAATAGATGTTCAGAGGCAACACATGCATCAAAATATTAGTACACCATAACATGTTTACATGAGGCTCGTGGAACTGGTGGTTTGGAAACCACGAGGAAGTGGTATGTGTGGTACAGCGAAGCACCCTTTGCAACAATAATCCACCGGATAGGTAATTATTTTTGTGGTAACATCTCTGAAAGCGTGAGCAGCAGAAATGTTTCTGAATGAGCCTGGCATTCTATGTATATAATACGTATCAGGTCTCCTGACTGTTCCAGAACTGTGTGACCAGGACAATATCTAATGGACTTGTCTCCAGGAGATCATAAATGTCTTCACTATCTTCCATGGAAGATTGATTGATAAGCATCAAGCAGTCTGGCGTGGAGCAGAAAGTAATTCAGTCCGAAGTGGGTCCGAAGGAGGTATGTGTTGGAGGCAGAAGATATATGTACTGCAGTGAAAAGTAGAGTGTTTTTATTGTCTCAGGTGTACCTTATGTCATCAGTAATCTTAACTACATTATGTCAGGATCCTCGAAGCTCACTTGCATCATCATGATAAACCCGCCATGGAGATGCGCTCATCATGTCTGGTGCTCAGTTGCTGGAGCTGATAGTATGTAAAATATAACCAGCTAGATCATGTGGGATGTGGTTGCTCAGAGACTAGAACCTCCCTAGTGATGCATCTCTGGTAATTGCACATCCACTGGTGTCATCAGCTGGGGCTCTCAGAATAAGAGAGAACAAGTGAGGGCGCAATCAGGTTTTGTATGATATAACACAGCCCTGCCTCACAAAGGAAAAGTATCCACAAGAACTGCAGTCAGGATTGAGCCACAGCACCGCTTATTTAATTCTAATAGTCATCCCCGAAGAGCTAGCACTACGCAAGGAGGCAAAGAGGGAACATCACTCAGCTACCACAAGGGGAAAACGTCCCTAATCTCACCTCCATACCAAGTGCAGAAGGCCAGGCAGCTGTCCAGTGCACAGTGTGGCACTTTACAAGTCTCCTCGTTGACCCACTCAACCTGACCTAGTCTCGGAGATTTTAACTTACCCACAGCCAACATTATAGTGTCAAGTGTGGTAAAAAAAAAAAAAAAGTTAATTGATTTGAGCTCAAAAAATAAAAATAAATGAATTGATCACAACAGTAGCGCCAAAGGACATTTTTATTTTCGGGATTCAGACTCAAAAATATTTCAGAAAGCCCTACACCATTGAAAAAATCTGCTAAAGAGGGAATTGTTATTAAACTTGTCGAGTATGTGAAAAGCAAGCACATGAGGCCGGTCTCTGATGAACCCATGAAGCAGGCTCACCTCTCCATTGACCCTGTGCACCAGCACACTACACATTCCACTTCGGAGGGAGCGACTGCCGCTTGCACTGATGGGCCTCAGACAGCACGGTCCGATTACTGCTTGGCCTAGACAATGTGCCATCAGGCATACGTCCCACGAGCTATTTATAGAGGCCAAGATACGCAAGTTGTTTCTATCAACCATCATGCTAATTAGCCTGGAGGCGCGCGGTGGCTGCACGCGGATGCCATGTAAAAGATTACCTGCCAGGTCATGTGGGGATGCTGTTGCTCGGAGAACGGGATCACCGTAGTGATGCACCTGTGGAAATTGCACATCACTCGGTGTCGTCAGCCGGGCGCTCGGAGAAACAGGGCACACATGCAAGAGATGAAAACCCTACGTAGGGCTTCTGTTTAATAACCCACTGTTCCCTGGGGATCTTACAAATGCCTCGGATCAGCAAGAACACCCACAGTCAGGATTAAACTGGGGCATCGTTTATCCAATTTTACAACAAGGAACTGAAAATTCAGAATGTGCACAAATGATACGGTACATTAAAGAGGATACTCCCTTAAGGGTTATTTAATCAACTCAAACGACTGTCGTCACACTGTAGCAATGTGGCGGCATGTTTTTCGATTTCCACTTTTAACTTGATTTGAGCTAAGTATTTAGTGTAAAGTATTTACTGAGAGCACCTCCCGGTCGTCAGCATTAAGCAAAGTCCTAGCCCTGGCCTCACGGTGCTCACACAACTAGGTGCCACCCCATTTGTGGCACACTGCAGGGTCACTCTTGGAGGTAGCCCAGGGCGCTATAGGTTTAAGCCCTGCAATGGCCAGAAACACAGTCAATCAGGCAGTCACCTCACCCTCTCTCATCTTGCCAGGAACCTCACTGACCCCACCTCACTCTGACGAGATGAGAGAAAATGAGGTGTAAAATTACGAGACTGAATCCTGCACAGTGCATGGTAATACACTGTGTAGGCTTTAACTTTCCTTCCTGCTTTAGTGCCCGAGGCAAGAGGAAGCTGTGTGCCTCTTCTGAGGGTCTGTGGACCAGTAGATGAGGATCCAAAGTGAACAGGCACATGCAGTTGATAGAAAGTAAAACAAACAAAAATCTGTCAACTCTTGTGAGCGTGGGTGTGAGACTGTGTGTGTATATTTGTGATCATGGAAGCATGTGTGTGTTGAAAGTGACTGAGTGAGTGATGGGAAATGAGTGAGAATGAGTGAGACACAGTAAATGAGAAGGATTGAGACTGAGTGAGTGCAAGTAAGAATGAGTGCAAGTGAGATTGAGTGTGAGGGAGTTAGAATGAGTGTAAGGGAGAGAGACTGAATATGAGTGAGGGTGAATATAAGTGAGCGTGAGTGAGTGTGTTATACCTGTGAGTCTGACGCTTGCATAGGCTTACTGGAGGTAATTCTTGCCATGTGAGGTATCAATGGCGAAATGCAGAAGTTGGTGTATTAAAAGTAATGCCTGGGACACTGGTGGCAAAATACTGGTGCTGGTACACTGGAGTTAATAATTAGCATATGTTGTATTCATGGCCAACTGCTGCCACTGGCAGATTGCGATGTGGAGGCAGGGCTGTGGCAAAAAGCTGAGACACCAGAGGTAATTCTTGGAATATGGGACGCCATTGTCAAAATACTGCCACTGATAAATTGTACAACATTCTTGGCATAAGGGCCATCTATGGCAAAATGCTGACATTTATGACATAAAGGGCACCTCTGGCAAAACACTGGCATGCGAAAGGTGAGTATTCCCACATGGGAAACATATGGCAAAATGATGGCGCTGGCAAACTGGACACAATTCTTGGCACTGGGACTATGGAGCAGGGGAGGGGGCAGACAACCATGGTAAAATGCTGACACCGACATACTACAGGTAAGTTTGGTCACACAGGCCACTCACGGTATATATAGGTGACATTAACAGCAAAAGTCTACCACAGACATATTGTATATAATCAATGGTATAAGGAGGAACCCATTTAATATGCGGGGCACATATGACAAAATGCTGACCTTCATTCAAACAAAATGTTCTACCAGGAAAAAAACGATTGAATCCAAACTATGATAGCAAGACATGGACAATATATTGACCTGTCATATACGTCAATTGTCCCATTTCAAGAAAAGAACTACATACACCATATTGCAAGCATCTTTTTTTAAGGGGTGGAGTGGGGGCGTTTGGGCTTTTTGTTTTGTGCTTAGGGTGTGTGGGGGTGGGCTATTCATTTTTTTTTGTATTTTTTTTTTTTTTTACGATGGGAGTGGGGGGTTCGGGTATTTTTTTAATTTATTTTGGGCTTATAGTGTGGGTGGGGCAGTTTATATTTAAAGGGGTGGTGGAAGGTTTAAGGAAGGGAGGGAGGAGAGAAGAGGAGAAAGGATCGGGAGAGGACGCAGTGAGGTAAGTGGGGTTGGGGCAGGGTTGGTGGGTAGTTTTTAGTGGTGGGTGTATTTAGGGCCTAGGGTGGGGGATGTCGAGGTATTTGAGTTTTTAGGGGAATGGGCAGGGGCAGGGGGTCCGGGTAGTTTTTTTTAGGGTTCGGGGTGGGTGGGGGGGGGGCACAGTTGGTGTAATTTAGTTTTTAGGGGCAGGGGTGGAAGGTCTGGATAGTTTTTTTTAGGGCTTAGGGTGGATGGGGGTGTCAGGGTAATTTACTTATTGGGGGAAGGTTTTAGGGCTCATGGCGGGTGGGGGTGTCGGGGTAGTTTAGTTTTTAGGGGCGGGTGGAGGGGTCAGGGTAGTTTAGTTTTTGGGCTCAGTGTGGGTGGAGGATCGGGGTAGTTTAGTTTTTAGGAAAGAGGTCGGATAGTTTTTTTTTTTTTAGGGCTTAGGGCAGGTGTGGGGTGACCGGGTAGTTTAGTTTTATGGGGCAGGGGTATGGGGGTTGGGGTAGTTTTTTAGGGTTTAGGGCAGTTTGAGGTACTTTAGTTTTTAAGGGCAGGGGTTGGGATAGGTTTTTTTAATGGCTCAGGGCGGGTGGGGAGGGTCGGGTAGTTTAGGTATTGGGGTGGGGGAAGATTTGAGCCTCAGGGCAGGTGGGGAAGTTGTATGACAGAACCACACATGCAGTTTCCACATATACCTTCACTAGGCATGCTTTTACAACAAAACTCATTGTAAAGGCATGCATGGAAATGACGCAGTCATGGTTCCCACTGCATTGTAACGGCATGCTTGGTTCTATCATACAACTGTCCTGATGATGACCTCGGAGGATTAATCCTAACAAGGGCTCCAAGCGTCGACTTGGTTTCTCGCCCACCCTTAACATTTACTCCCGGATATAGAACTCTCATATTGTATTACTTTGGGTTTCAGTCTCTCAATTCAGTAATCCAAAGGGGATTGGGACCTGGTGCATTACTTGTATATTTTGTATATGAATACTTTTGCTATGGTTCACTGATAATCACTTGTTCACTGCACCGTCACTTGGAGCACCTTTTTCTTCTTTTTTCTAAGAAAAATAGATTGATAATGCTTGCAATATGGTCTATGTTATTCTTTTCTTGAAAGGGGGTAATTGGCTTATATGACAGGCCAATATATTTTCCCTGTTTTGCTGTCATAGTTTGGATGCAATAGTTGTTCTCCGGGTAGAACATTGTGTTTGAATGATGATATTTCTCTTATTCTAGGGATCAGTGTTAATCCCTGTTTGTTTTTGGAAAATGCTGACCTTGGCACAATGGAGGACATTATGGACATTTGGGGTGCGTGGGGCACACTGTACATTTTGTAAAACCTTAAGTCAATTTAGGAAGCATCAAGCTTCCTTGACTTTGTGCACCATGAAAGTATTTGAATATTTAATGAGTGCCCTTTCAAAGCCTATGGCATCTGAGCAAATGTATGTTCAAATGGTGCTTTAGAATTCACTATCTGGCCCTACATTTTTTTTAAATTTCACAGGGAGAACAAAACCCTTGCCCCCCCTCTCACCACCCCTTTCAACCACCCCAGCCCCTTGAATAAATTCAGCCCTCTGGCTTCATTCACTTGCTGGAATACAGGTAAAGTATTACACCCCACCGCTCTAGTGTAACAAAATAGTATCTCCACATTTAATTAGTGCAGGTACATGTACCTCATATCTAAGTTCATGTAAAGTATTCTGGAAACCAAAAATGACCCTTAGAGCATTTAGATCTAAATCAAAATATATATACTTAGTATACACATATTTAAAAAATCTATTTTTTACAAAATATTAGATGAAAGTAAAATGAATGATATTCTTCTATGAAAACTACTGCAGGTCCAATGAATAGGACAATCACACACTCCATCACTCGTACAGGGCAGCATCCAAACTACAGATCCATCCCTAAAGATTTCTAAAATAACGCAGATTATTTAAACAAGAAAAATTATAACTCAAGACAGAACAACAAAATATAGAGACAATCAAAACATGACAAACAAGACGTAGAATGAACTGAACAGTAGCAGTCTCTAAAACAAATATTCTTGACAAATTTTAACACACAAAATAAATGATAAGGTAAAGATGCCACACTTATTATTTTGAATTGGTTCGTCCTTATATATGTTTTTATATATAAAATAGCTAAACATATGTTAACGGTCACATTTCTTCACCATTTGCTGATTTCATCGAACAACGTACCCTGGTACAGCTGTTATTCTGTCTTTAACCAAACCGAAGGGATAGTGTTATTCTTTAGTTATCCACTTGAGTCTCTATATCAGTTAATGCTCATCATGAGCCATAATCCACGTTAATCCAAAATCCATGTACATCTATTGTACAATAAATTGACAATCTTGTGCCGACGCGCGTTGCGGTGGACAACATTTTTCTTTATTCAGCGGCCACCTTCTTCAGGGCAAGTCATGGAAAATAAGATAACGGACCTCCAGGAGTATCTAGATAAAAACCCAGAAATATTTTTTATGGTTCCCAGAAAACCGGATAAGCCGATACAGCCAACTGGCTGAAAGACCTTGGAAAAGATAGAGAAAAAAATGTGTGTCAACTAATGAAAGACACCAAAGTGTGGTATACAGCAACCAAACCCCATCACATGCATGTTAATAGAACACCTGAAACGTAGTGACATACCAAAGAAATGAAATAAAAAATGTCTAAAAAAACACCACCACACATATTTTGCACATATGTCTAAAATATATGGTTAGCATTCTTCGCACCTGATTGTTCAAAGGAATAGAAAAAGAGACGGAAACAGGTGAAACCTTCTCCATATAACTGAGGATATCTGAAAGGCAATCAAAAGCCACAATATTTGGATTGCTAGTGCTAGACTCGTCGCACACAGAGCAAGCTTCAAAACTGAAGCACATGCTAGAAACGTTAAAGTCGTTTAACAGAAAAAGTCTGCTAAGTATGTTACTTATAAATAAAGAAAACTAACAAATAAAGCTAAATGGAAAATCTCATGGGTAATAAGAAAACAGGAGAGATTTTCAATAGTTAGTGACATGATATACATGCAGATGAACCTTTTCAAAGCGTTGCCTGGGTATATCACGAATATAACTTAATATTAACACTTTCTGATTATATTGATGTAGTGGCAAACAGTATTTAGCTCTACATAAAAACAAGTTAATAATACTTTATTTTCAATATGTATCACAATGATACTGCTATGGGCAGGAAGCAGCATAAAAGAAGAGCACTCATCAAAGCGGCCTAGGTAAATATTAGATCCGTCCCACCACTTCCAGAGATCACCAGCCATCACTGCCAAACCCTCCCGTAAGTAACATCAAAAAGTGGCACTCATTCTTCTCAAGTCATCGACTGACGGCACTAAACATATTAACGTTATTTCTTTATTAGTGGCTTTCAATTACAAGTGGATGTTCCACAGAGCTCTGCGTAGCATATACAGTACTCCAACTTTTGAGATCTGAAGACAGTTCATGGGGATTGTTACACCTATGCATTTTGTGCCACTGATTCCCTTCCACACAAATCCCAAATATCCACACAAGCAAGTCAATATGGAATCCATATCTTCTGATGTTTACAAATGAAACACTATTCCAAGCTTCCGTTGAGTAAAGTGTGCACGAACTAAGCCTGCACACTTCTACTGTAACAATATCTATGTCCCTTCTATATATACACGTGAGGCCGCGAAGGAGAGGCCAAGGACATTTCAGAACGATTTAAAGGTTCTCTACACTCAACGAGTAAAAAAACAAAAAATATACCAGTATGAAAGGTAAAGCTTGGGCTATTATAAACAAGTATCCTTCCAGTGGAAAAGAACACCCAAACAGGTCAAACGTTGTAGACAGGTAGAGCTACCAAATTCCACACATGCAATAACGAGTATTTTTTGGTGGGGGGCGCATTTTTCTTCTGCGAGTACAGGAGCCTCTATAACTTCGTGCACTGGACCCCTTTAGATCAATAAGTTATTGAGGGACCAGTTTACAACGATGAACCTCTGCGCCTTGAGCATTTGTGCACTGCACGTCTCCGTTATAGAGTGCTCAGGATGTTAGGACGGCCCTTGACACACACACGGCTCTTTGGCTCTGCAAAGATCTCTGTTGGGTCAATGTATGTAAAGTAAGTCCATTTTTCACGCTGCCTGGCACCATGGAATGTGTGCACAGCAGCAGATTCTTACGAGAGTAACTGATCGGGCAGATCCAGCCTTCCTCTGGCCCACATGCATGTCTGTCATTCACCACCAGAGGCATGTATGTGAGGAATGGCAGATGCAACCAATCTTCTAGAGTTGTTATATCCACCGAGTATAATCAGGCCTCTGAAGAAAACCGAGATGCACCACTTATAGTAAACAAAACAGAACAGCAGCAACAACAAAACTACAACAAAGATCGTAAAGATATACAAAAATAATATCAGCTATTTTTAGTATTTTATATAAATAATTTGTATAAAAGTACCATCGGGCTAATAAAGTAACCAACTATTATGATGAATATTGATTGATAAAATTAACAATAATATTATGATTAAAATAATGCTTTAAAGCATAACGAATAGGAGGAATATTAACCCAACTCGTTTTATTAACTCTAGAAGGGTGACAGAATGTCAGCCCAGCCCAGTGACTTTTGTTTACTATATATCTATGCAGAGGGTGTGTGAATCACCTGAGCAATCTGATTGATTACGAAAAAGACACTTCTCGAAAAAGGTGGTTTGCAAGCAGATCACAGTTCCTCCTGTGTCTAGCAATTCGATTACATATGGTGAAACGTTCCTCAGTTCAGGTCGTGTAATCTCCATCTACTACCATTCTGCATGATGGCTTTCAAGTCAAGATCATTACCTACTTTGCAAACTCTGCAGTACTATTTCAATTAAGCAAAGTCCAGTAACTGGGGAACAGCTGGAGACCATTCACGCCAGCTATGGGGGCAGCGGGTAGGCATGCTTTCAAAGTCTGCTGCATGAATGAATCAAGTTTGAAAGACAGCCAATAATTAGCTGCCAAGTCGTCCTGTCATATCATCCCATTCTTGAAATGTTAGCACGTGCTTTGCACACTGAAACGTGAACTTTGGTTTTCCCTAATACAAGTTGGGCATACAAGTCCCAAACATGCAAAGGGCTGTTGGCCAAAAAGACCAGAATAACTTAAGGTGTCACACTGGACTAGTCTGTATAGTAACTTTTTTATGTATGACCTTCATGGCAAGCCACTATTATAGCCTTAGAACCCGCCGTAGCGGGCTCTACCGGCTATTAAAGGCCCGCTCCCTGCGTTAAATGCCCGAGCCGAAGGCGAGGGCATTTAACAAGGGAGAGGGACTTTAATAGCCGGTAGAGCCCGCTACGGTGGGTTCTAAGGCTATTAGAACATTCTGCCACTCAGGGCAGAATGTTCTATTAAAAAAAAAAAAAAATCACGGAGCCCGAGGGGATTAAAATCCCCTCGGGCTCCGTGAGACTTTGTTCACAGCTGTGGCTGTGAACAAAGCGAACATTGGAATGTTGGCGCTGCGGGCTTTTACCGGCCAGTAAAAGCCCGCAGCACTCCATTGTTTTCAATGGAGCCTCCAGCATTTCAATGTTCTAATGGCGATTTAGTGAATATCAGATTCGAACTATGGTTGATCACACATCAGTAAAAGGATTTGTCGAGTGTACTGATGTCACAAGGGAGAAATATCCACTTTTCTGACCTCCAGCGAGGTGGCAGAAGTGTGGACACTGATCCACCACATCCCTGGGTATCCAGAAAATAACCAGTGGTGGATCACCATCTCACTCCCTTCCTTATATGCATCGCCGCGGGCCAGTGGGGGGCGGGGAGTAAAGTGTGATGCACTAGTACCACCAGTGGGTGTGTCCCCTGCTGCCAATGAGTTCATCCAGAACAATACCAGCACTTCACCTGCTCTCTCCTCTCTCACTGAGTGAGCGGAGAAGAAGGCCCTCTGCCTCAAAGCGGGAGGGAAGGCCAAGAGCAAAGAGGAGGAACAGTGACTACTAGGGAAGGAAGGTGGCAGAACGCGAGGGGTATATTTTTTTCAATGGACGAGACTAGGTGGGGAAAGGGAGGACATGCTGTTGTGGATGGATAAATTCCTGTGTATGTATGTTTGGGTATTTTTACAGTGCAAACCTAACCAAAAGGTAGCAGATCGTGTATAGGTTCAAAGGCAAAAACGCTGTCAACTAGTCAATGAAGCGGTACCTGGGTTCAGGGAGAGGAAGTGGGCATTCACTGTATTGTGATGTACTTTGCATTAAAGACGTAAATTTTCATCTTTCTAAATTGAAGTCGGGTTTGGACGGTCCCAATGGAGCAGGGATATTTATCCAAACTCTGGGATCCAGTTTTACCAGCTTGGATTTATGAATTCCTACTATTATGGGGCCCTGTTAAAATAGACTGCTGCGTTTTATATACATTGTTTTGTATTGATCATAAGAATAAATGGAATAATTAAGGTGATTTTTGATTGCTAAGTTCGAGAAGGGACGTTATTTAGCTTGGGCATCTTTATATTTTTTCCATCAGCAATATGCATCCCCTTGTGGATTTTCTACAACTTTTGATTTATATCACTTTATTATTCTTTCCATGTATGTGGCTGTAGAGTATTTTTGTTGCATTTATAGAGAAACATGTTGTATATTCTAGAAGTGATTGTATGTGCCATGGTGTTACAGCCACCCATCACGTTGAGGTATACAGCAAGGTGCATGTATCACAACGTGTGCATATGGCGTGACATCACATTTTTTTTTATATTTACTGTTCCAAGATTGCAGACAGGTAAAAAAAAAAATGTATAGGAGCAAAGAAGTGAGTTTTGAAAATGGAACATCTCAAAAGCAAATCGCAGCACCTGGGCATGCCAAAACATTTTTTTTTACAAAAAAGAAACGCACAGCTTACAATGCGATTTGGGAGAGCAACAGAATAAAGCCAGTTGGAAGTGATTAATGCAAGGGGCAGAGCAGAGGGGAAGCTTGAGGTGAGAAAGGATGATAAAAATATATTTTTTTTAAACAGAAAAGGTAGGGTTGGAGGAGGTAGCAATAAAGAGAGCACTGCAGGCCATGAGGACAGGGAAAACAACATGAGGGAGACAGCAAGAAAACACCCGGACGTCCATGAAGTGCAGAAGGAAAAAGAAACAAGCATTTGCAATGCATTGGGTCTTACGTTTACTCGAGTTAGAGCTATTAGTGTTGTAAATTCCTAACTGGACTTTTCTTGACATATACATTGAAAATAAAAAGTAAAATAGTTAACACAGGCGAGCCGATTCAAAGCACCACAGCCGCCATGAGTACGAAGGAGAGTCACAAAAGGAAAAAGAAGTTTGCTTTTAGTCAAACGTATCAGCAAATGTCCAGTTGTCCATGTAATAGGGTTGATGGCCAAAGCGGTAACAAAACTGCCCCAAGGAGGGACAAACGTAAAGCATTTACCAATGATAACAAAGGATTTTTGAAAGGCAAGCCCCTGAACGAGTGATAGTGATGGGCGTGGTTAAAAGCCCAAAGATAGATTACAACAGGCCAGTGAGCTTCCGCACTCGACCTAAAGAGTAGTATCGAGAAGGTTAGTAGGGGAACTATCAGTTATCCAATCAAAAGGATAGTAAAGAAACTATGCTCCAGAGGAGGAGTTACACGTGAAGACGAAGGAAAAGTATCTAATAAGAAGCGAGCAAAAGACATGAGTAAGCAAGAGGTGGCTCAGAGCCCGCTGCACTGTCCTCAATAGGCCTTCGAAAACAGACATGCAGGCGAGATCTAACCACGCCACCTCCCTCGTTGCCAGTCTCTGAGAAGAGGCCAGGCTTGAATGAGCACGAGTCACGAAAACTTTGAGCAGCCTGAAAAGAGCCAAGGAGCAGTGGCTAGTAACAAGACACTGCTGTCACTATGGTGAATGTGAGTCTCCAGTGCTCTCCAGCTAGCACCTCTCTCCTGCTCTGCAGGGAAAGAAGGATCATTTCGCCCAAAGAAACTAATTCACTCACTTGAAATGTATCACGCTGACAATATTGTGCCAGTCTCAAAATACCCAGGTTGGAAAAAACGTAGGACCATATGTATGAACACATTTTCCCATAGACACAGAATGGGTAAAACCCTTTGACACATCTGGCCCTTACTTCTTTAAAACATATTTTACATTTTTACAATCACAGCTTCTTCCTGCTAGATTAGCAGCAACAAGCGTTTGTAACCGGTCCCAGGCTATCCCTCAAATGTAAAGAAAATTAACAGATGTCTTACACTCATCAGTGTACAGACAGCACCCCAAGGCATGTTTTTCTCGTTTTCTGCTCTTGAAAGAACGAGATCGTGTTTTGGTGCATGTAAAAGCTTCTCCTCCGCAGACCTGTGTCCCCGGGGAAGAAACCATCACGCACTGTGCCTGACCTGTTGCACAGGTTTACTCTCTCTAGAGAAGTCAGGCTGTGTCACAGTCGGCGCCTCCCGCCGACTCCCACCCTGTGAGTCAGACCTGTGCCTGCAGAAATCGCACAACGCATCACTTATGCACTGCGGATTCCTGCTTCCCTACTCCGAAATAGAACATTCCCCGTAATCGTTCACTCACAGCTACGCTCCCAGCCTTTCCATTAAGATTGCGGAATGTACAGAGATGCACTAGGAAACGAGCCACTTCGCCTTCAGCGGTTATCTCAACAAATCGGGAAAAACAGACAAGCGACTGCAGGCAGCACACAGCCGAGGCCGAGGTGCGCAGGATTCCTAGCACACAGAGCATCTGGGAGGCAGGGTAACTGACACGAAAACCAAGTGACGGGCAGGATTACTGGCGCAAGATGTTAAGGATTATTGGCACACGATTCGCTTGATGGGCAGAATTACTGGCACACGAAGACTCTGATGAGAGGGATCATTGGCACAAGACTCACTCGATGGGTAGATTTAGTGGCAAAAAAAGCGACTGATGGGCAAAATGACTGGCACAAGAAGCATCTGGTGCGGAGGATTAATAAAACACGATTTACTTGGTAAGCAGAATTACTGGCCCACAAAGCATCTAGTGAGAACAATTGTTGGTACAAAATTCATTCGATGGGCAGCATTACTGGCACAAGAAAAATCTGATGAGGAGGATCACTGGCACAAGACTCACTTGATGGGTAGATTTAGTGGCACAAAAAACAACTGATGGGCAAGATTACTTGCACTAAAAGCATCTGGCGTGGAGGATTACTGGCACAAGAAGCATCTGGTGTGGAGGACTAGTAGCATCCAGTTTCCCCGATGGGGAGAATTATTGGTACAAAATTCACTTGATGGGCAGAATTACTGGCACAAGAAGAATCTGGTGCAGATGATTACTGGTTGAAGGAATATCTGATGGGGAGGATTATTGCCACAAGATTTACTTGATGGACAGAATTAGCGAACAATAAGCATCTAATGGGCAGGATTTGCACCAGTAGCATCTGATGGGAAGAAGTACTGGCACAAAATTCACTTCTGGGCAAAAATACTGGAACAGGGAAACATCTGATGGGGAGGACTACTTGTACAAGAAGCGACTGATGGACATAATTACTGGAAGAAGAAGCATCTGATGGCCAATATTATTAGCACAAAAAAACATCTGAAGGACAGGATTACTGGCACCAGAATCATCTGATGGAGAGGATTAATGGAACTTGAAGCATTTGATGGCAGTATTACTTGCGCAAAAAATATCCAATGAGTAGGATTACTGACACAGGAAGCAATAGATGCGACAGGATCACTTGCACAAAAAGTATATAAGAAAGTCGGATTACAGGTACATCTGGATATAATCATTGGCACAAGAAGCCGTCGACTGGCAGAATTAGTCGCACCAGAAGCAACTGAATGGCACTATTAGTGGCCCAAGTGTCTGATGGGCTGGATTATTGGCACAAGAAACATGTGATGGGAATGAAGTATTGGCACAATGACAGGGAAACGAAGCACCTGATTGCAATCATTAGGGTAGGATTAATGGCATAAGAGTCTTCTGTGATGAATTCAATGCACAGGACAGATCTGACTGGTAGGTTTACTGGCACAGCAAGCATCAGCTGGTCAAGCTAAGTGGCACAAGAAGCAGCCATTGGCTGGGCTGCTGGTATATGAAGCATTTGATGGGACAGGATTGGATTACTAGTACCAAAACTGTTCGGCCAGTTACTGGTGGTCTCGTAAATGAAATGTCCAGAAAACTTAACAAGTGCCAAAAAAAGCATGATTAAAACTTTGATTTTCACTCAAAACATTAGGGTAAGAAAAGTCCTGCCGAGTAGGTATGCTATGATATAATAATGCTGTAGTATCATTCATAATCTACTCACAGGTAAACCTGCAATCAATGGATATTGTTTAATTTCTAATTCAGGAAGGTACGTTTGGAAGTTCAAGTCTTGTCAGAACTTTATTACAATAATAATCAGAAGGGCTCCGGTGTGAAGAATGGTGCAAATATGTACTCAGAAGCAGTTACGAAAGCTGGTCACTTTCAAAATTACACCCTGGTCCAAGTCACACTTAGCACACAATGTAAGAGTTGCCAGAACCACCTCAGCTCTAACTATGTAATATTGGCCTTTCCTGGTTTGCAGATGTAATGCCCATTTTACCCCCCGGAATTCATGGATCCAAATACCAGGAGGATTATTTTCTACACACTGCTAGGTCTCTTCGAAGATTCTCAAACAGGACAACCTTTGTTGTCCACAAAACTCATTCCCTGCCTACCTGTGGCGCACTGTTTCAGATCTCTCCCTCCTCCTCACCATATGTTCATTCATTCTTATTCTCTCTCTCAAGATGAAGTACAACACATGTCACCCATCTGTCCTACAATCTCACCTGTCCCTCCCAATATTATATTGCTGCAGATCTAGAAGAGTGAACCACTGAGCCTACTGATCATTTCATGCAGCCCCAAAATATAGGAAGAGTACATTGGGGATAACATGCCTCCTGACGTACATTAAATGGATATTGCAAGTCATTGAGGAGCTCATACAGAGGAACAAGGTCAAAGGCTGAGTTTCTTTATAAGGTTATGGAACACCAAAGTGACTTGCAATATCCTTATCATCTATGGCTTAGGACTGTACGACGAAACAACGACTGCAAAAAAAACTACTGCCTTAACAACGAGGTCGGAACACCGACCTCGTTGCTACTACTAATGATTTTACCACGAATGCCTTAACAACGATATTTCGTTGTAAAGGCATTCCTGATAAAATCATTAGCAATAGGCACCATTCACCCTACATCCCTCACCACACCCCCACAACCCCACCCCAAAACCTAAAACCCCCTGACCCCCCACCCACTCCCCAAAACCAAAAACGCCCCACCCCCCCAAACCCACCCCAAAACCTAAAACCCCCAGACCCCCCACCCACTCCCCAAAACCAAAAACGCCCCACCCCCCCAACCCCACCCTAAAACCTAAAACCCCCTGACCCCCACCCACTCCCCAAAACCAAAAACGTCCCACCCCCCAACCCCACCCCAAAACCTAAAACCCCCTGACCCCCCACTCCCCAAAACCAAAAACGCCCCACCCCCCCAACCCCACCCCAAAACCTAAAACCCCCTGATCCCCCACCCCCTCCCCAAAACCTAAACCCACACTTACCTTCGCCAAGTCCCTTCTTTGTACCTTAACCACGCATGTTCGTTGTTCAGAACATACGTAGTTAAGGCACAAAAAAACGAAGTTGTGGTTAAAAAAAGCGTTGTTGCGCTTTCGTTAACCACGACCTTCGGAAAAAAAAAAGTCGTAAAAAAGGATGTTTCCCATGGCTTAGAGTACTTTGTATCCCCTACAATACATGGTCAAACCATCACCTTTCCCAAAAACCACTTTAGCACACTGGTGTGTGCAGACATGGAGAATAAAAATAAAACCTCTAGCACAAAATTAAACTCATCAAAAAATGTGTTAGATATTTGTTGGAAACAGATAATGGAAAGAGTTCAATACAAGTCAGTTGTTTGAAAACAAATAAATGCTGCAGTCACTTGGAATGTATAGAAACACGTAGAAAGATTTTAGCTGTTCTCTATGTAAGGAGTGCAACAAATAATCCTGTTCGCTCTGCTTGTTGTTGTAAACTATTAAATTAGAGCAGAAGAAGGTAAAGCAACGTTCTGTTTTGTTGCTTTAAACAGCTGCTTTAATTATGCTCCATAACCCGACCTGTCTTTCACCTCGGCTGTTGGCTCTGGTAGCAGGCACTGTGACTTCAGAACTCGACTGTAACAACCTTATAATAGTCGAGTTCTGACGTATTTTCTTTGTAATCGGCCACTTGGTGCATCACAAGTCACAGATTATAAAGGAATTTGTGACTGCCATTTATACAGGGACTACTGAATACCATGTATTATATCACTATTAGGTTCTCTATACAAGGTAAGTTAACAAGGACGAGTGTTATGTTCCCCACTACTAAATCAGTTTGGCTATACATTCAAGTTACCATGTAGCTTTGCACAGACACACATAATCAAAAGTAATGATTAAAGTTAATTCCTAGCCGTCTTTCTTCTGCAAACAGTCTATGGATGTGTTCAATATAATCACAGGTTCCCCCTTGTAGAAGTCAGTAAGCATCAGAATATTTTCAACAGTCCACGCCAGATAGAGGTAAGGAAGTTAATAAAGGTCCCAAAAGGCTTGAGGGAATAAGTAGAATTTGTAATACCAACATCAAACACACGTGTAGAACGATGTTCCAGACCTATGACTTGCATAGTTTGTTGTCATGGTCCTGTTAGCTGTGAGTGAAGAAGCCTGATGCGAAGGTTTGATAATGAACCAAAAGGGCACATATGCCACAAAAACACTATAACAGTCTGAAACAATATCACTCAATTTGCAAGCTTCTACTGATTATATTATAAGAGGGCTGGTATTCAGAACCTTTCTTCAACCAGGAAGTGTCTCTCTGGTTTTAAACACCACCACGGTGGTGGTCGGGCGACTCTGTGCTTTCACTTGCTGGTGCAGTCTGTGCACTTTCCCTTTTGTGGATTAATGGTCGGGTCGGGGGTGAATGAAGAAGAGATGGAAAAACCAGGCCTGTGTTAGAGCCGTTCACACCAAGGCTTGGGAGAGCACCACTATTCAGGCTTTTGGTTTCTACATAAAGAGGAGCCTGATCTCTAAGTCGTACCACCCTGACTCACCTGGTGCTACTGAGAATGCAGAATATAACATATTGGGCTGCTCCATTCCTGCAATTATTGACTGAAAATGTGACATACCACACATTGAAATAAATACAATACAGGCAGAAAAATTTTGGAATTCAAAAAGTTCTATCATTTCATTGTATTTGCAATTTGTGTAAAGCATGACAGTCTGCATCGAGGTAGCTACAGAGCTATTAAAAGCCTCAGGCTTCCCGGACAGCAGATGAATGGTTGTGTTGCCCAGATACTCCATAGATTCCTTAAAACATTCCAAAACCCTCTTCACGTTTGATGAGATTTTTGGAAGGAGCGAGTCTTTTTTGCCATTAAAGAAGTCTGTGCACTGTTTATTCAATGGCAATCCACTTTTTGCTTCCCAGTGTTAAACCGGAACCCTGCAGACCCGTGTGATTACATATGATGACAGGTTTTACGAGTGCCACCACAACAAAACACCACCTGTTCACTGACAAAAGGTGTGGCTTTGGAAAGTCACTGTCACTTCTTGCAGATGATCATGGCGGCTATCCACTGCAGCATGGGCGGTCTTTGCTTAAATAGTGCCCTGGGCAAAACCAAATTTGTGACCCTCCTAATCCACTCTCCCTCAGTTCCCCATACCCACCTGTACACTTCTGCCTTTTTTAAGTGCATGGCATGATGGCCATCTCCAACACACAACTGAATAGAGCCACTTCTGTGCTATGGTATCTCTCAGAATGGGAAAAGTTTGCTAAGTTGTCTGACACTGTTGCGTGCCATACACATTGTTTGCCTAGTGTCGGAACACCCTCCAGGGGTAACTGTGTGCTTTATAAATATTGTTCATTTGTGGGTATAAGACTCATCCCTGCTGCTCTACCTGGGACCACTAACTTTATCCACAGATCTCTAGCTGAGGATGTTGTGGGTGGTGTCTGGGGGAGAAAAGTGGCCCTGTTGCTGGCTGCCGGTGAGAGTGCCACTGACATCCTCTTCCTCCTTGCTGCTGGTGGTCTTAGTGGGGTGCTGTGGGGTGTCGCTTTTGTGTTGACAGGTCGGCGTCTGGCTGATTACCTCAGCAGTGGCAGGTCTTTGAACACAAACTCACCTCTCCCCCTTCCACATGAACCCCCTATTTCATATGTTAAACTTGAAGTGAAATAGCACGTGGGCGAGGAGAGGGAAGGGGGACAAAGGAAATGCAGGGACACTGGAGAAGAGAATGAAGATTAATAGAGAAAATGAGCGGGTACGGGCGGCCTGAAATAATAATAATAATAAAAAGTTACCTAGGGCCGCTTATTGGATGCCCTTCTAAATCTAGGCGCCCTGGGCCTGGACCCAGCTCACCCAAGGCCAGCTCTGCACTGAGGCCAACAGTGGTGGCCAATGTGAGTGTGGCCCCCAAGCTTGACATGGGCCTCCCGCCTAATCAATGTGAGAGACACCGAACGGAGTCAACCACATTTCCCTAAAGCGTTTCCTCAGATGTTATCCCACAATTATATCACGAGCCTCGGGGCAGGCATTTGTGCAGCCTTTTACACGGAGTTGAGAGGCAATGCCTAAGTATTTCGACGGTGTCTCGTTAAACGAGGGCACGCCGGTGTACGATCTGTGGAACTTCTGAATTTATTTCAGCCTCAAACATACAACGTCGTCTTTCCTTTTCACAAAATTAATTTTATATGAAGGAAGCTCACCCGTTTGCTTTGTGAAGAAAGGGTAAGAAGGCCGCCACCATTAATTAAAACTACCGCTGGCGGGTGAAAGATGGGTCCATGCCAAGCAAAATGCCCTTCTACTCGAAACAATAAGTCTTAGTGCATTTTTTCCAGAAAGCTTATTTATCCAAGTCTTCCGTTTTCTTTGGTTACAACAGGGACACAAATCCGTAATCCACTTCACTCCACAATGGCGGCCTAGGGCAACACAATGTGGTCTTTGTGCCCCGCTTCAGACTCGTGCTGTCCGCTGACGGGATGATGGTAGACTTCCGGTTCCTGCGCACAAAGAGCCCGTATTGAGACAACAACATATGTCAACCTGAAGTCAGAACCGAGGGGTTCACAATTCCGAAGAAGCGCACGTTCCCCGACGCCCTTCGGCTTCCACATCAAAGCGGACTAGGATGGACTTTGCTCCGCTGGCGCCCCGGGTAAAAACCAATCCCCGCCCATCCCCCCCCCCCCCCCCCCCCCCACACACACACACACCACCATCACCGGCCTGTCACTGAAAATGTTTCTCCCACTCTCTGTCTGAGTCGAGGATGAGACTATCCTACAACATGTCCTTACTCCCGGGGTCTTTACAGCCGAGCGGCGGGACGAACAGGGGAGTACCACCGATTTGCTCACGGAATTCACGAGTGAGCCAGAAGTGCTACCATAGTAACACACCTACTCCTTTCAAAATCATTGCTAATCTGTCTCTTGGTGATGTAAGTTCTCGTGGAGGACATACATAGACCATCTTCTCCCTTTGTGCCATCCTGCTGAGTGCAGAAGACCACCTCGGAGTCCACAGAGGACATAATCTGGTGAAAGAAGTCTGTTAGGACTCTGCAAGCTATCTCAGTAGGTTCAGCTCGAGCTCCAGACAAGCAACTGGAATCTATTCTCCGGACCGAATAACAGCAGGGCTGCCTCAGCCGTTCATCCCTCCTATACCAATAAAATCATTATAATCTAGTTCAATAAAAGAACAGCTTGATCAATGTTTGGAATTGCTTGAGTTGCTTCATAGTGCACAGTCAGGATTTAGATCGAGTTATAGTACAGAATAAACTTTGCTAGAGGTATCTGAATTTATTAGGTTAAATCTGGATCATGGAAACTCTGCTGCTCTGGTTTTATCAGATAATTCGGTGGCTTTTAACACTGTGTCTCGTTCCAATTTATTGCAGCACCTGGCCAAAAAGTGGAATATGTGGCTCAACCTTGCTCTAGCGTAGGTCATTTTTATCAGACTGCTGCCTACTGTCCATGCCCATCACTCACTGACTGATCCGTCGCCTCCAAATTGTCCAGAACGCAGCAGCCAGCCTGGCTCTCCATCTTTCCTGGCAGCAATACAACACCTCACACCTGGAAAGACTGTATTGGCTCCTGGTGCATACGGGGATTTTTGTTTAAATGCTTAATGATGATGTATAAAGCCTTCCATAAAAAGAACCCTAAATACTTGAGAGAAAGAGTTACTTTCTATCTCCCTTATAGACCTCTCCGATCATCTCACCAGTTTTGTTCGTCGAATTCCCAAAGTCTGCCACACCCTGAAGGCAGGACACTCTTTTTTTAGGTCGAGCAGAGCAGCGCGCATGCGCTGCTTTTCCGAAGTGTTGGTATGTATCTGGACTTTTAACAACACCCACCTCACGCCCATCACTATCACTCGTTCGTAGGCTTGTCCTTCAAAATTCCTTTGATGACGTTGGTAAATGGTTTAAGTTTGTCCCTCCTTGATGAGGTTTTGTTACCGACGTTTGCTATCGCCCCTGTTACATGGCTAATTGCACTTTTGCTGATAAGTTTGACTGGGAGCGAACTTCTTTTTCCTTTGGTGTCTCTCCTTGTCACTGATGCTCATGACGGCCGTAGCGCTGTGAATCGGCTCGCTTATGTGAAACTGTTTTACTTTTGATTTTCAAGTTATGTGGCAAGAAAAGTCAGTTGGAAGTTTACAACGCTAATAGCTCTAACTCGAGCAAATGCGAGACCCATTGCATTGCAAAAGCTTGTCTTTTTTGGCTTCTAAATTGTGGAATGAGCTTCGCCTTACACTTTCCACTTATTCACCTGAAACTTGCTTTAAAAACAACTGAAAACATGGTTATTTCGCATTACCTAATCTGAACAACTTCTGGACTCCCACCTGTGCTATACAATGCCGGGATGCCCCTTGGGCAGCTGTGCGCTGTACAAATGTTTCATTTTTTCATTCATTATTTACGCTATAGCAGCTAATTTACTTTGAGGATGTGTTTTACAAAACATTAGCATACATGACATGAGAATGCATTGTATTTTATTTTTGTGCTACGGGCAGATACATACATCAGAATGTGGCTTATGTCATTTCGTGGCGGAAAGTAGCACCTATTAGAGAAAGTGCTGTGAAGCCATCTGCGCGCCGTCCGAGTGCATTGCGAGCAAATGTTTCTAGAGCTCTGAAACTGTGTCTGCATACCCATATGCCATTAATCAATCCACAAGGGATGTCAAGGTTCCAAAATTTCAATAAATAGAGAAAAGTACTGCTTGTAGAGTTTCATACATATATTTACATCTCAATACAAGGTGCTCAGTGATCACACAGTGAGTGAAGAACATGGAGTGCAGTAGTGTGGACACTCCATGAGAACAATGGGACAATAGTGCTCTTGTGTATTGTTTGGGTCCCTGGATTCCAGGTACCATAACAGTTCAAAACAAATCAGTTTCTATTGTTTTAGTCGTCATTCAACGCGTAGTGAATGAAGGGTCATCATCAGAATAAGAACAAGTGTTTAGAAGCAAAAGTGGTCAATAGGGAAAAATTGGAATGTTGGTCAATCCGAAAATGAGAACAGGGCTGGAAAAATTGACCCGAGACGGGCAAGGATAATAAATTCTCTTCTAGTGAGAGTTCCCTGACATCTCTTACAGGATCGCCTCTAAGTGCTGTTTCAGGGTCATCGCGCCAAATAGGAACCATTGCACAAGTTGGCATCCCAGTGACAAGAACCACCAAAGCACCAGCCAGAAAACTGATGTAAAATATGTTTTGGTACTGACAAGAGGGACGGTGCGATTGCCTTGGAGGTGCCGTTTGCTATTAAAAACAGTAATTGACCATTAGGAGACAGATGGAGAAACATGTTACAGTTTTAGAAAAGGAGCACATAAAAAAGAATGAAACCACAGGTTTTTGTTGTGTTTCTGCTCGTTTTTAGGGTCGAACCTGCGTTGCATGCGCTCGCGCATGCGTATCGCAGCAAGACGCTTTAGTTATTAGAAAAGGGCTCGGAGCCCTGTCGACGTCACGTCAGTGTGTTTGATTGGTTCGTGGGCTTGCCTAGTAAAATCAGCTTGCTTTCATTAGTGGAAGGCATGCCCACGTCATGCCTTTTCTGGTGGTTAGCCCTCCTCCAGCGCAGCGACCAAGTACAGAAAACATGCGAGGCTCGCTGTTCTCTGTCGGATCGTGGACTACTTTTTTCTCTATTTTCCTAGTGCGATTTCGCTTAGCAGAAGTCGAGCGCTTTACACATTTAATTTCACTTTTTTGGGTTACCTACATAAAAGCACTTTTGTCGATAGATGAAAAGTCGGGTTAGTAGTTTACAACGCGATCTGCTCGAACATGAGCAAACGTGAGACCCGTTGCACTGCAAATGCTTGTTTACTCTGGGAATCTGGTGTTTTGACCTCTGTATGGGTTTTGTACTGCTAAACTGGCTCAGCCAGGTGTGATCTGTTTCTAATTTCAAAGTGCCACAACTCTTACCATGGTAAGATAACAGTCTGTGAGCTGGACCCCATACTAATCACAGAGTACAGATTTGTGGGGCACAACTGGAAGATGTATTTTTTTAGAGGATTCCTAAAATGTAGCATGTAGTTTTAGATCTCCAGCAGCCTGCTGCACACGATTTTCCCTATGTATAACATCTAGTAAACTTTGCTTTTGCCATCGGGTCTCTCAAGAAGGTGAAATGTGTTAGAAAAGGCCTATGTGTACCAACGGGATACTCCCCGCTCAATGTAACAAGTAGAGGCTCAGGAGAGTAGATGTGCTGTGAAGTCCAGTTGGTTGGACTGAGACGGCTGTCTGTGCAGCTGGGCATTGGCTCTGTTGAGATGAATGTTAGTTCTGCAGGAAGCACACTATGTGGGCCTGAGTTAGGGTGAGGCCTCTGCAAGGCTAGTAGTTCAGCTATCACCGGTGTTCATATCACGTGGAGATAGTGGGGCAGAATTATTATTACAGGGAAGCATTTGCACCTACAACGCAAAAGACCACAGGTAAGCAATATCAAAAAACCTAGCTACGTACACCACAGTCAAATAGAACCATGACTGATGTCCCACAGTCTTTGACTCTGATGAACTTACAGGTGGAGAATATTAAAAAAATGTAACCCCTTCGCTGCCGGGTGTTTCTCTGCCCCTCCCACCTCCCTCCCCCAGTGCTGAGCCCTTTTTGGGCTATTTGGGGTAGTTCACACTTAGGCCTTCATAACTTTTTGTCCACATAGGCTATCCACGCCAAATTTGCTTCCTGTTTTCCCAACATCCCATAGATTCTAAATGTACCCAGAGTTTGTGGGTTCCCCTGGAGGAGGCTAAGAAATTAGCAAAAATACTGCAAAAAATTCTTTTTTTTCAGAAAAATGTGAAAAAAGGGCAGCTGAAGAAAGCATGTGTTTTTTTCCATGAAAATGGCATCAACAAAGGGTTTGTGGTGCTAAAATTACCATCATTCCAGCTTTCAGGAACGGGCAGACTTGAATCAGAAAACTACATTTTTCAACACATTTTTACCATTTTACTGGGACATACCCCATTTTTACTATTTGTTTGTGCTTTCAGCCTTCTTCAAGTTAGTGACAGAGCTGGATCCTGGACAGCTAAACATTTCTGAAAAGTAGATACAATTCTGAATTCAGCAAGGGGACATTTGTGTAGATCCTTCAAGGTTTTCCTACAGAAAGTAACAGCTAAAATAAAAATATATTGAAACTGCAGTGAAAAAAAAGAGCCATTTCTGGCCACGTTTTCTTCTATAGCTTTTTCCATCTATGGCAGGTTTTTGAAAGCAATATACCGTTACGTCTGCAGGACTCTTCTGGGTGTGGGGATATATAGGGCTTGTAGGTTCATCAAGAATCCCAGGTACCCAGAGCAAATAAATCTATATAGATAGATTTATCTACATAGATGTATCTATATATATATATATATATATATATATATATATATATATATATATATATATATACATACATACATATCTATCTATCTGTCTATTTAGATCTATATATTTTTTTAATCTTGGGGAGCCATAGTGGCCCACAGGGAAACCATAAAGCTGTTAAAAAAATGATTGCCCCCACGGGGGGTCGCCCTGTTCTGGTGCAGCCCCGTCAATTTCATTTTGTTTTAAAAAAAACTTTGCCATTTTTTACACCCCTGTGGATACGCAATATGTAAACCTACCTTTCAGAAAAAAAATTGCTCCCAGGGGGCGGCCTGTTTGCCGAGGGAACCCCCCCCCCCCCACGTGTGAAATCCTGGGTGTCTACTGGGGGTTTCCTGGCCCTTGATCGCAGCTGTGCTGTGATCAAGGGCCATGAAACCTGATCAGTAAGGCCTCGTTTGAAAGGAAAGAACCTCCCCTTTCAAACGTGGCCTTCCCGAACATCGGGAGGGCCCGTTTGGGCCTGTTTCCCCTAGTGGAGCAGGAAGTGGCCGCAAGGCCGCTTCCTGCTCTGGTGGGGAAAACAGATAGTGACGTCAGCGCGCCTTGTGACGTGCTGACATCACAAAGGGGCGGGTGGGGGATTCGGGGCGACACGGAAGATCTTTTGTGTCTCCCAGGGCTTTTTTAATTTAAAAAAAAAATCCTCTGATGAAACTTATCGGAGGATTTTTAACCCCCTCCCTGGTGTCGGCCACTGGTCGTGACCCACACCAGGGAGGTAGTGCAGCGTCGGCCACTGGCCCGCACTGAAGAGGTTAATATGTATAAAAGTATTAAACAATAAAATGTACAAATCAGATTAATGGCAGGTTTCAGAGTTTCCAGTAGGGCAGGCAACCCACTGTGGACTGTGCCACAGAATACAGGCCTTCGTTTCCTTGCTGTATCCTGAAGAGAAGATTAACTTCACAAAAGCACTTGATCGGACTAGATCTCTAAAGCCGACTGCAGCACCCTGTTCATCTAGGAGGGTATCGTCTTTTTGCAACAGGTTTTAGAAATTTGGTGTGTCTGACATCTAATGTAGGTGTTTATCCTAAAACAAACAAGTGCAGTGTCCTCAAAAAATAAAAAATACTTACCAAACACCGGGCAGGTTGCTTGAAAACTAACAAGAGCCCAAATAATGCCTTAAGAAGTCTGGGCAGAATTCTGAGCAGCATAACTCTAGATTGTTTTAAGCCATCCCTTAATGTAGTGTCAGAGGTTAAAATGCAGTTATGGTTAGCTGTGGTTAAAAGACCTTAACATATGTTTAAAAAATAGAATTTAACTGGTAAAACACAGTTGAAGTGCAGTTATTGTTAGAAAACTTAAAAGCCATTGAGATTTGTTAGTTATGGTTAGATAAACTAATCATACATTCTGTCCGTGTAATGCACTGCTTATGACATCACAGACAATAATAGTTTCGACATCTTAAGTTGCATAGCTGATCATATCTCATAGCATAATTGATGACAACTCTGCTGGTGGGCCAGCCTACTTTAAAAAAAAAAAAATGGGGGATGGTGTTTGGGGTCCTTTTTGGAGTTCAGGGGATGCTGCCCCTTTCTGGCTCTTTTTAATCTGTTTTTCAGAACTCTGGGAATGAAGTACCTAGTCTGTAACAGCACCAGGAACAGGTTTTTCTATGTGCAATACGTTAAGCCGAGTGCAGGAATCTCAGGTTTCAGGGAAATCTGACAGAGGGGGGAAAGGGGGTAAAACCATGATTTGCTAATACCTTCAGTGCAGTATCTTTGACAGGAGTGGAATTTGGCAGATCCTTAACACGTTTAGTAAATTGAATTGCATGCAAATCTGTCAAGATAGTGCATAGTTATGTGGCAGTGGTGGCTCGTCTGCTAAGGCAGAGAAACGTCGCCCCACTGCTCTAAGCAGTGAAAAAAGGAAAAATAAAACAATAATAACGCCATGTTACTACTGTTTTATTTTTCATAGCGAGCCAGGTTAGGGTGGGGCAGGGCTGGGCTGGAAGTGGACTGGAGGAGGAGTGGTATGTTCACCATAAGGACGCATGACTGTTTGGCTGGCCGTCTTGGGCCGTATTGCACATCCGGGTGGAGAAAATGCACAGGCTCACACTCCCTGTCTGAGTGCCAAAGCAGTCAGCTCAGACCAATCATGAGTCTGCTGTCATGCTGGTGACCACAGCGTCGTGTTTGGCTTAGAGTCCTGGGAGTCTACTGCTGCTGGACCATGCTGCCAGGAAGAGAAGATGACGGAGGAGAGGCGGCGGCCGTTCTCAGGTGACTTTTATTGTTTTTTTTTTTTTACTCGAGACCCCCTCCCCTGCCCTACCACTACTTTTACAAAGCAGCCGCCACTGTTACGTGGATAGGAGGTATAAAAAATTGTTCATATGCCAACGTCTTTGGCACTGGTTAATTAATCTGCATGTTATTTGAAAGGCTCTAAGCAAGTTAACTCCAATGGCGAGATGTCAGATTTCAACAAGATGATGAGAAGTGGGGGAACAAGCAAAGGTAAAGGAATGAGCAAAGGTAAATGAGCTGGGTTGGCCAGGCCTTGTGGGACACCTTCGGTGTCAATGGTCGTTGACAATGGATGTTGTCCAGACGCTGAGGGATGCTTGGGAGAGAGTGAGGGCTCTGCACAGGGGCAATTGTTGCAGGGCCTGGCCTTTGCTCAGACTTGCATCCAAACTGCTGCAGACTGCCAGTCCCCGGCTGCTAACGGCCTGCAGCCGCGTGCAGCACGGGTTGGACATAGGGTTCTGGCATGCGCTAATAATGTTGACTTCAGTTAGTGAATGGGCATGAAATTTCACTCGTAGGTTGATAACAATTCAAGTCCAGTGCAGGAATATCATGTTTCAGGCTGATCCATTCAGGGCTTTTGCCCACAGTGGACAGTAAAGAATCCTATGGGATTGAGGATGGAAAATGCGGCTTTCTTGACCACCCGCAATTTAAATATTACACTCTTAACTAAGCTGCATGAAACTCAAAATATCAAGCGCAAGTTAAACATAGCAAGAGTCTGACAAGCATTATGCAGATACATTGTTTTTTATTCTCCATTTAACTTTGCCCTTCCTTGTTAGATCGGCATGAAGGTGAAGATTCCAGCACTGTGTTTAACGAGCTAAGAACATGTCAACTCTCATATCTATTCATTGAAGAACACCACAGTTATTGACATGAAATTGTTTTTACTTCCCCTCCCCATGGATCTGCATTGAGCTTGCCATACCCCCAGAAGACTAAGCATGGTAAACGCCTGCCAGGTTCCATGTGGAATCTTCGAATGGTGCCACAGATATTAGCAAAAGAACACTTGTTCGACACCCACATATTAAAACATGAACCTTTAGACGAATATGTTTGAATGTAAAATACCTAAAGGGACCAAAACATTCTAGGCATGTGCCATATTTCATGCAGATTTGTCACACAGTGCTAAAGTTATAGGCAAATCAAAAGTACACCATTCCAATTGTCAAGACAGCTCTCAAATGTAACATCTTCATGCCCAGACAGACCACCATTTCAATGATAATTTCTTGGATACTACAGAATTGATTTACACCAAACCAAGAAAAGGCACTTCCTGCAGTAAAGTTATATTTACATGACTCGTTTTGTGTAATTGGATTGAATGCCCCACTGTAAGAACAAATAATGTCACAGGAGCTCCACTTGACAGCTATACACAAAACTTGCCATGAACAATCGAAAAAGATTATCTTTTTATTTGAAAGTTATGTGCAGATTCATTGAACAGCACCATAGGTATTAGCAAAACAATACATGTCTTTTCAATAGAAAGCCTGACCTAGCCACAAGCAGCACAGATACTACTGCAGCGTGTGCAATATGCATATATATATATTTATGAAACCTGAAGGCATTTTTTCATATTAGAAAAACATCATTGTTTAAAAAAGAGCCATTTTATCTCTGTAACTGAAATGTCTCATTTGCCTTTCATATCCTGAACATAATTGGGCAGCAGAAGTCACACTCCCAAGATCGCGGCTCTAAATCTAGTCTGCATTTTTCATTTCCTAATGTCCAGCAGATCTGAACTCTGATTTTCCGCCAGGGCTCAAATGTCTCATTAATTTTTACTAAAACGAAATGCTGGGGCGCCGGCAGAGAGATGCTGTAATGAAAATGGAAGCAAGTTCTTGTTCTCACAACACTCAGCACACTCTGTTCTTCCAGGCCACGCAAACACCCTCTTGCTATAATAAGACCCCAATGTGTGCAGGCCATTGAATTAAAGGGGCGAGGACTGCAATCAGAGGTTGCAAACTGCTAGAAGGTTCTCCCTTAAGGGTCCTCGCTGATTCGGCACTCATGTCTAAAAAATATGTCAACTAGTACACCCTGGAATATGGATTATTGCTTAGTTTCTCCCGATGAACATTCGAGTTGATCGACTTGTTGATGGCATAAAGGTTCTTTGACACGCTCTAAACAGTGATGGAGAAAATTATTCCACAGGAATCTTGGAAGTGGTTATTGGCATCTACAGTGTCTATTGGTTTTAGTCGATGGAGGAAACCAGTATACATTTCGCCACTGTTTTCCACTGGCCCATGCCCAACAACCATTAATCTCCAGCTCAACAAAGGAGATCCCATTTTGTGCTATTCAGATGGAATGTCTTCCAGGATTATAGGGCACCGGAGAGAAGACAAAAGGGACTGGAGTTTTCCAAAGGACAGCTCGAGTTGGTCGATATTACAGAAAGTAGGACTCAAGTGACACCAGTAAAATTATTCGAAGCACATCTCTAATGGAATAAAAGGAAGTACCTTAATGACGGCTTCCTCATATTACCCGCCAACACTGAATCAGGTATCTTGTATATTTTAATAGAGAAGCCCCCCTCCCGCTACTAGTTGCATCACTTTGCAGAACAGCATGTAAGTGCACTCATACAAGCCAAGTCCCATACAAGTCTATTCCCTGCAAGCCAGAAATACAGGCTCGTTTTAATTTCCCTCCATCACAATTTCCTTCTGATCAAACACACCGCGTATCTTCCAATATGATCTCCAGTATGTCTCTAATTTCCCCATCACATTAACTCGCTTATTCGTGCCCTTCTGCCCTTTGCTTGGTCGCTCTTCTTTGCTCTGATTTCCTGCATCTCATGAACCGCTTTAAAAATGTGTCCCTTTTTAAACATATTACATCTCTAAAATAAATTCATAGTATTTGCACTTCAGGCTTCAAAAAAATAAAAAGAAACATCTAATCAAAAAAGGAATGTATTTAACACATATATTTGCTGGCCATGCAGCTGAGCCCTATGCCTCTACCAGTCAATAGTGTAGCATCTAAAATTTCTCGATTTACATTTAAACGGGAGGCGAGGAGCAACTAGAGTTGCTAATTAAGTCAATTTACCAAAAAGTGCAAACATGAGAGTACTGATAGAAATAAAGAGACAGAGTCCAGACCTTGATCGGAAATCATTGCTTTAGTTGACACTGACAAAGAATTAGCCATATTTCATGGCATCCTCCTGGTCTACTCCACAAGACTTTGGTTCGCTTCGGTATTGCCTAAGCACTCGCTTCTGTGGCTGTCTTGCCTTGTCTGTACCCTCAAAGCGGACCAAAATCTGAGATGGCAACCAAGGTTCAAAGAAACAATGTCACGCTTTTGTGATGGAGAGCTGAAGGGAAGAGCAGTACCAAAAAGAAGGCAAGACACAGAAACAGGCTGGAGAAGGAGTTTGTGACTACCATTCACAACATCAGTCAGACAAAAGGTGATGGGAGGAATGCTTTCAAATAGTCTAACCACTGGCAATCGCTCAGGGTAGCATTCCAAGTTATCATATTTTACCCATATGCCATGCTAGACAAAGGCCCGCCTTATGCAAATCAGTACTGATCTTAATGGGAAAAGTCCATCCCTGACTACCAAGCGAGGACCCCTCATAAGGGAATTCAATCAACCGCAGACTGGTTTTGCCATTGGTAGGCCGCGTCAGTGAGGGAAGAGGTTGGATCCTATGGCACAGACAGCAAGAGGCCCATGTCTGCGCATACCCTCGGCCACTTAGGTCATTACATCAATCACAAAAAGGATGATGGGAGGAATGCTTGCAAAAAGTCTAATCAATGGCGATCACTTGGGGTAGCATTCCAACCAATCACTTTTCCCCCATTGTTTTGAGCACTAGTCAAAACACAGCTTCCTAAACTACAAAGTGGACCACCATGCATACCAGAAAATTTTATGAAACCGTCCTAATCCTCTTAGTGTGAGTATGTAGGAGAGTAATCCATATTGGTCACAAAAAATGTCCATGCTATAGAGAGCAAAATTTGCCTACAAGAAATTGCGCAGCAGCCGTTTCAAAGCCCCTAGATTCTGATTCATGGTCAGGCCGGGTGGCAGGAGGGGGCCGAGCTGTGAAGGTAACTACTGTACTTGCATTTTCATCCCTGCCTTCAACGAATAACTAAGTGGCAGAGGTGCACATAGTGCTCTAATGCATTGGACCGAGTTATTATCATTAACATGAGCATGGTGGCAGGGACCTTCTAACGTCAGGAGGATTCTACTTAAATTATCACACCTCCCTGACTGCAGCATTGACCTCTGTGACTATTAAAGGGCCCTAACATGTCAATGCCTATTATTTACCTTACCAGTTGAAAATTAGGGCTAAGAATAGAAATCCCGATTCCACTGCTTTTGAGTTACATGCGATATGCAGAAAGAGGAATCCAGTTTGGGGGGGAGGAGGGGACATTTCTGTCACTCCTACTTCCCCTGTGGGAGCTTCCCTTCTATATCAGTTGGTTAACACTAAGCATAGGTAACTGCGCATCTCACTGTTGACGAGGGATCCACGGGAATCTACACCTGCCACACTCTTAAACAAGTTTCCGAGTGCTAGGTTTACATGTGGGCATATATATGTCAAAGGAAACAAAGTATGTATGAATAGTGCATTTTTGCAAATGCTCACATTATTTTTGTGAATTAGTGCATGCAGAAAATGTGTATTTTCTCTATCTACACTACAATGGAATGGGTAAACTTTCAGGAACCAGACCCCATGCATTTAGTTTTTAGGTGTTTCTTCACACCTGTATTTTATACAAATGTCGGTTCAATGTAAATTTATTCAATTTGCCCTCATGGGCTTTCACAGACTAACTGCAAAACATATGTTGAAAATTCCTGGTAAAATGTTCAACTACTAGGACCTGGAATCTTCCTCGCCATCCGAGGCTCGATGTTTTCAGCTAGGAGCTCGGACTACTTTATCTGTTTATTTTCCATGCAGCGCGATCACGCTGCATTTTAAATAGCGCGATCGGGCTGCGTTTTTTTTGCTTTAGAACGCTAATAGCTCTAACTCGAACAAATGCGAGACCCGTTGCATTGAAAATGCTTGTTTACAACAAACCAGTGAGAAATGTTGACCCGTCCTGTGCTTTGCCAAAGCTTCTCCTCAATTTGAAGCTGGTCAGACACGGCTGCTGAGATTGTAGGCCTTTACACCAGAACAAAACAGAAAGCAGGAATTCAGAACCATCTGCTGATCGAGACAAGAGTGGTCCTTGTGGCCACAAGCTCTACTGAATTCAATTTTAGATCTACACAGTCAGCCAGAAACGAAAGCGGAAAGATCATTCTTTCTTTGAATTTAAAGAAAAAATGCCATGATGACAGAACGAGATAGACATAAAGAAATGGCTTAAGAAAGGTCTCCTTTATTCGAGTCTCAACTGTGGAACAACAACAACAATGTTACGAAGAAGATGTGGGAAACAAACAATCCTATGACAGTAATTGATTAGTTGCACCTTAAAAGATTTTCAGAAATTTAAAGTGTAAAGTTTAAAAACCGTGGCACCAATAGAGGGACATTTAGCCATTCCGCGAGAAGATGATCTTGTGTCAACCTGATCATTTGTTGGTATTGTTGCTCCTTCCTGTTAAGTCAATGCTGACGCTGTTTGCACTTGTGCCCTCCCTTTCCCATGGACTAAGAAGTGAAAAATCAGAAGACCACTGACCCCCATGCTGATTTTTCAGATCTGTTAAAGTTTTGTGGCCGAGTCTAACACCTCAGCATTCTTGATACCCTGGTCCTGTATGACTGGCATCTTATTTTGCACATGGTAGGCAGATGTGCTTTGGGTCTATAAAAGCTGAATTATATTCACAGCTATCGTTGATACTGCTTTTCCTTCTGTGGTGGTTGTTATATCCCAAGTGTGGGGTAGAAATCTAAATGAGCTCTCCAATCCTAATGCCAACGCCAATGCCATCACGCCCTCACAAGACCTCTGCAACTCCCTCGCCACCTTCTTCCATCGTAAGATCACCGAGCTACACGACAGCTTCGGACACCAGACCCAGCCAACCACCACAGAACCTACAACCCCAGCCATCACCCTCAACGCCTGGACTCACATCAGCACGGAAGAGACCAAAGCTACCATGAACTCCATCCACTCCGGTGCCCCCTCGGACCCCTGCCCACACTTCATCTTCAACAAAGCCGACGACATCATCGCCCCGCATCTCCAGACCATTATCAACAGCTCGTTTACTTCCGCCACCTTCCCAGAGAGCTGGAAACACGCAGAAGTCAACGCCCTACTGAAGAAACCTACGGCGGACCCCAGCGACCTGAAGAACTTCCGCCCCATCTCGCTCCTCCCCTTCCCTGCCAAAGTCATAGAGAAGACCGTCAACAAGCAACTTACCAACTTCCTTGAAGACAACAACCTACTCGACCCCTCTCAGTCCGGATTCCGAGCCAATCACAGCACAGAAACCACCCTCATCTCAGTCACAGACAACATCAGAACTCTGATGGACAACGGAGAAACAGTCGCCCTCATCCTCCTCGACCTCTTGGCTGCCTTCGACACCGTCTGCCACCGAACCCTAATATCCCACCTCCGCTCCACCGGTATCCAAAGACAGGCCCTGGACTGGATCACCTCTTTCCTCTCCAACCGCTCCCAAAGAGTCTACCTCCCACCGTTCCGCTCAGACCCCACCGAGATCATCTGCGGCGTCCCACAAGGCTCCTCGCTCAGCCCGACTCTCTTCAATGTCTACATGAGCCCCCTCGCCGACATCGTACGCAAACACAACATCACCTCCTACGCCGACGACACTCAGCTGATACTTTCCCTCACCAAGGACCCCACCAGCGCCAAGACCAACCTGCAAGATGGAATGAAAGACGTCGCAGAATGGATGAAACTCAGACTCAGAAGTCCTCATCCTCGGAAACACCCCGTCCGCCTGGGACGACTCCTGGTGGCCCACGGCCCTGGGCACCGCACCGACCCCTTCAGACCATGCGCGCAACCTCAGATTCATCCTGGACCCACTTCTCACCATGACCAAACAAGTCAACGCCGTATCATCTTCCTGCTTCCTCACCCTCCGCATACTCCGAAAGATCTTCCGTTGGATCCCCGCCAACACCAGAAAGAATGTGACCCACGCCCTCGTCACGAGCCGCCTGGACTACGGTAACACCCTATACGCAGGAACCACCGCTAAACTCCAGAAACGTCTGCAGCGAATACAAAACGCCTCCGCCCGCCTCGTCCTCGACATACCCCGCAACAGCCACATCTCCGCCCACCCGAGACACCTGCACTGGCTTCCCGTCAACAAAAGGATCACCTTCCGGCTCCTCACCCACGCACACAAAGCCCTCCACAACAAGGGACCCGAATACCTCAACCGTCGCCTCAGTTTCTACACGCCCACCAGTCAACTTCGCTCCACCAACCTCGCTCCCGCCGCAATCCCTCGCATCCGCCGCACCACGGCAGGTGGGAAATCCTTCTCCTACCTGGCGGCCAAGACATGGAATTCCCTTCCCACCAACCTCAGGACCACCCAGGACCACCTCGCATTCCGGAGGCAACTCAAGACCTGGGTCTTCGAGCAGCAGTAATCCCCTCCCCCTAGCGCCTTGAGACCCTCACGGGTGAGTAGAGCGCTTTATAAATGTTTTTGATTTGATTTGATTTGATTCAAACACACTGAATCGGAAATGTACCTTGATTTAGTTATCAATGTATCTTGGCAACTTGGAAGCTTCCACTTCTGGAATCTGGACTGAAGATTCCAAGAAGCTGGTGGGTGGACAGTTGCCAGAGGATCAGGAGCTGATCAGGGGTCACTGTGTGTAAGTTCAATAAATACTCTTATAAGACAAACAAATTAATTGCGCTGGAGTCTTAAAAGTGGGCATGTCCACCTTTCGATAGAAGTGGTCACACCCACATCACTGAGCCTGCATTGTACCCCGTACAGCAAAGAAGTAAGAGCTGATCCACCTTTCCGCATTTTCTTCTTGTAACACAGCATTAGAAGAAGACTGCGACCACAGAGAATCAGATGGCAGTGCATCCGAGGTGAGGTCAGAAAACCGTGGCGAGCAGTGATGCAAGTGGAGACTGCTCTATGTAGCTGTATGGAATTACACCGATTCCCCTCACTTTTCCTTCCTGTCTTAACTCTAAACTGCTTGATTTTGCTATCAAAACCTCCTCAACTTGCGCTACAATCAAAAATGACCTTGAACAACGCCCAACCATCTCAATCATCATAAGATAGCAGCATATCTGCCTGTCACAAGGTTCTTATTATATTCAGATTACATCCGTATGCCCAAACAATCTCTTTCTTCTCCCCTTTGTCTATAGCTTACTGACCATTGCTTATTGATAGGGAATCACAGGCAATGGTCAGACCCCAACACTGAAAACATTAACATTACACCTATGCCTGTGTCTGTCAACATATGTCAACAACTTATAAAGGCAGTCGGCTAATAAACAAGCTCAGCACCTGTAACTAACAACTGTGCCTACTACACAGTCAACCGCTGCTAAAGGAGTGCGGGACACCCAGGCCTCATAGTCACTGCAAATTAGGAAGATCTGTCAGAGCGATTGGCATGTGCTCAACAACATTGAGCAATTACCTACAGCACCTAACCATATGCGACCTACTTGAGTGTACTTAAACCTCTAGTATTGTACAACCTTGGCTTAGCCACAGGATTCCCTGTGCATAATGACAATAAGTAAGTTGCGTTCCCGCACCATCATCTCAAAATGCCCTCAAAAGGTATTCTATAAAGTAACTGTCATGCTACCAAAGGGGCCCTGAGGCTCTCCTTTCATCTCCGACCATTAAAGAAGAGGGTTCCAGTGAGTTGCTTGGTGGCATATAGTGGGACTCCACCTATCTCACATTATCTCCTAAAAAGAGATCCTGAAACCTCTTCCACCTGAAATTTCTACCAATACAATTGTAGTATCAGATAAGGCAGAAGCAAAGGCAGAGGAACAACAGAAGAAGGCATTGATGGGCAGGAGCCATGAAGTGCTGTTATATGCAAATATACCATTAAATGATGTTAAAGGACTATGGCCTAACTGTGCCAGCCAGTCCCATGGTTCCTCATCTTTTGCTATTGGTAATACTCACACCCAGTGTTCCAGTAACTCTTAAAAATGCATCGAACAACAAAGTAATGATTCAAATACAAATATCACAGAAAGATGAAAACATTACTGAGAGGCAGGCTGGGAGAGCTCTTAAGGAATTCTCACCCGGCTTTGATCACTCAGCACTCTTTTGTTGTATGATTTATCATACTCACATTCCCCGTTCAATGATCATATGTCAGAAAAAATGCATGCCTTACAAAGGATCTCAACTTCAACATTACCCTTCCTTGAGAAATTTTTGATGGGCTCCAACCATAGTTCTTCGATTCTAACAGAATGTTGTGATACAAATATATTATCTAAGCTCTTTCAAAGAGACCATAACGACAGCAATGATATACATGCTAACTGAGGAAAATGGAAATCATTTATCATCAACAAAAGGACACGCTGGTGGAATGCCAGAATTGTTAACATCAGCACCTGAGCTATGAACCTAACTTCCCATTCTGCGTAAGAAAGAACCAAAGAGTTACAGTGTAGAGGGTACCAAAGGCAGAAAATGTAGGGAGAAAAAAACTCCAAGAGTAATGAAAACACAGTCTAATCATAGAGGTGACTGTTCAATGAGCAGGTAGACAAAAGACTATCACCAGAATCCCCAATTATATCGTCTGGAGAATCAATAGTGTGAACAAATATTTCACCTCTCTCTGGCATATGGGCAGATGAAAAGTGCACTCACTGAGCTAACTCACAACAACAATAAGAGGAGGAAAAAGAGGCAGATTTCCAGAGAGGGAATACTTAGGGTTAGATTTGGACTCAAATACAATGACAAAGGAGGAGAAGCTTCCAAGCCTTCTGATGCACACCGAGTATTAACAACCAACCTAGATCATATTACACTAAGATCTGAGGAATCTGCTAATTCAACTTGTTGTACACCACCCTAAATATTTAACTCTTTTACAGACACCTCCCACCTAGGTATTGAAAACAACTCTAAAATCCACAAAGAACTGTAAATCTACACTGGGACTGTCCAGAAAGCGAACCTAGATATGAATAGTTTTTTGGAATTTATTGAGTTATAACCTGTTGTAAGCCCCTGCCTGCCCTTGAACAGAACACGCTTACTTATTTTTATGCTCTGCTTTCTTTGGGAATGCTTACTTTCAAGGATTTGAAGTCTGTGAGGTCTCGCTCTACAACGATAAGTATGATCCCATTCTTATTCAAATAGAATTGACAAACATTAATGCACAAATACTAGCTACGGCCAGTGCTGTTGACTTGTAGATAATGCGAATAGACATAGTCCCCATAACCTGCTAGCTGGGTATGGCCATGGTGATCCTGAAATCCCAACCTTGTGTAACCAATATGTACGTATGTCTGGTCCACTCCCATAAGTCATCATAATTCATCCCTAAAACAGACAGTATTAACTGTGAGGGATACCAGTGTATCTGACCCATATTGACCAAAAGTCTTGATTTGGTCGATAGGGAGCGATTGCAGTTATCACAGGAATCCCAGGGACTAGGACAGCCCTTGATAAAAGGCCGTCAGAGCCTTCACAAGGATAGAGCTGCCCCAGTACGCTCTGGAGCAAATGGGGAATATGCAGAAACCTTCTCAGTTTCAACAGGTGTGCACCGTTTACTTTTGTCTTTATTTTTTAATGACTCTGAGCAATATTTGGAGGGTCTGAAGCTTGATAAACCAAGACTTTATAATTTAAGAATCCCATTACCACTATTTGCAGACGGTGCTGTGCTCTGACTGAGCGTTCCATGCACAGGAACATGAAATGTTTCACTATGTACTTTTGGGAAAACAACTGACAACAAATGTCTCAAAAACTAAAACTAGGATCGTGAAACCAAATAATATCCTAAGAAACTCTTTTTTGGTAACAATTAGACCTTGGAATGGATGACGGTCTTCTTGGAGCCAACAAAGAAGGAAAGAACTGATGATCCTGAAACAAGCAGTGGCTGCTGTTAATAAATGCAAACTAAAGATTGGAGGTCAGTACTTAAGCAACTTATTCCATGTACACAGAGCTATGGCAGTAGTCACATCCTTCTATGGTCCAGGACTCTGAGGTCACTTAGATGCTTCCAACCTGCAAAAAGTAGAGAACCACTTCTTGAGACCACTTCTGTGTCTGGGTCCAGGGACACCTCTAGTTGACCTTTACTCAGTGGTGGTTATGAAACCTATTTCCAATATTAGTGTATGTATTCCAATTTTATATTTGGTAATTTACACAGAAATCAACAAGCATGGTACTATTTGAAACATTTGATGGAGATAGTAAGATATCTTGGATCCTCCAAAATACACTGGTAGGTCCATATACAAAGCATTCTAAAGCTATAGGACATTGAAGCAGTCATTAATGACCCCGCCACTATCAGCTCAGATACGATAATGTTAATCCAGAGGACATACTGGCTGCGTACAATCAGGGATATTTGCGTTATCGCAAAAAAGGAATCTCTGGTGTACAGATTCTTACTACATAAAGACTTGGTTTTGAGACCTACTTAGATAACATTCACCCCTAAGTACAGGGTACCCTGTACACCACGTTTAGTCTTGGTGCGCTGCCTCTAAAAACATACGTGGGTAAAAGGGAAAAAAAGGAAAAGCTTGTGACAAGCAATGTGATTTTGTTCTGCGGTCCTTGAAACCATTGTGTATTTAATACTTTTCAGCCCCATAACAATAGCAGCTCATGTAAAATGGCTTGTTCGCCTGCTCAGAATGTACAAGGCGCCACACTACATGCATGCTTTGCATTTGTGCTGTAGGTTCTAACCACACAGGGATCTGTAACGAGGTTGGCAAGTATATTTAGGCAGAATGCAATGAATCTAGTACATTTTCTAATATATTTGGACAGCTTAGCAAGGAGAAGCCTTGTTTGCTAAAGCCCTAGGTTGCGGACACCTTCAATGTATGGTTTTGCGAGCCCTCACCACCTCTTCAACAAAGCCAGCGCAGCCATCGCGCCCCACCTCCGGAAAACAATCAACTGTTTCTTTGAGACAGCAACCTTCCCAGAAAGCTGGAAGCACGCCGAAATCAACGCCCTTCTGAAGAAGCCCAAGGCGGACCGCAAGGACCTCAAGAACTTCCGTCCCATCTCCCTGCTCCCTTTCCCGGCAAAAGTGACCGAGAAGATTGTCAACAAACAGCTGACCCGCTACCTCGAAGTCAACAACATCCTGGACCCGTCCCAATCTGGTTTTCGCAGTAACCACAGCACCGAGACCGCCCTCATCGCCGCCACTGACGACATCCGGACCCTGATGGACAAAGGAGAAACAGCTGCCCTCATCCTCCTGGACCTATCAGCAGCCTTTGACACGGTCTGCCACCGCACCCTATCAGCACGCCTCCATGACGCCGGTATCCAAGAGAAGGCCCTGGCCTGGACCACATCCTTCCTCTCCGGCAGAACCCAGAGCGTCCGCCTCCCACCCTTCTGCTCCAAAACCACTGAGATCATCTGCGGCGTCCCACAGGGATCCTCCCTCAGCCCGACACTGTTCAATATCTACATGGCCCCCTTCGCCCACGTCACACGACAACACAACCTCAACATCATCTCCTACGCCGACGACACCCAGCTGATCATATCCCTCACCAAAGATCCCGACACCGCCAAAGCTAACCTCCACTGAGGAATGAAGGCCATAGCCGACTGGATGAAGGACAGCAGACTGAAGCTGAACTCAGACAAGATGGAGGTCCTCATTCTCGGACCCACCCCATCAGCCTGGGACGACTCTTGGTGGCCCACGTCACTAGGCACAGCCCCGGAACCCACGGACCACGCACGCAACCTGGGGGTCATCCTCGACTCCACTCTCTCCATGACCAGGCAAGTCAACGCCGTCTCCGCCTCCTGCTTCAACACCCTCCGTATGCTCCGCAGGATCTTCAAATGGATCCCCCTCGACACGAGAAAAACCGTTACCCAGGCCCTCATCACCAACAGACTCGACTACGGGAACGCCCTCTACTCAGGAACTACAAACAAGCTCCTGAGACGACTCCAATGCATCCAGAACGCCTCGGCCCGACTCATCCTCGATGTCCCCAGCCGCAGCCACATCACACTCCACCTGAGAGGCCTGCACTGGCTCCCCATCAACAAAAGGATCACCTTCAAGCTCCTGATCCACGCACACAAAGCACTGCACAACAACGGACTCACCTACCTCAACAACCGACTCAGCTTCCACAACCCCACCCGAAGCCTCCGCTCAGCCAACCTCGCCCTCGCCACAGTCCCCCGCATCCGAAAAACCACCGCCGGCGGCAGATCCTTCTCCTACCTCGCCGCCAAGACCTGGAACACTCTCCCCACCATCCTACGACAGACCCAGGACCTGCTGGCCTTCAGAAGACTCCTCAAGACCTGGCTCTTCAACCAGTAGCACCCCCCCTCCCCAGCGCCTTGAGACCCTTGCGGGTATGTAGCGCGCTTTACAAATGCAGTGATTGATTGATTGATTGATTTAATTACTGTACATGTTATTGACTAATAAGTAAATTACCTGCTATTTATTATTTCGATTCTTCCTACCATAAAATGAAGCAAATTGTTGATTATATTGGATGTAATGCATACGATGTATATATTTATACTGATTCTATAATAGCTTGATTTTAATATTTTTACTAGCATATGCTGCGAACGGTAAAATAAAATCAATACTGCAAGATCTCGAGCATTTAAATTGTCTTTGTTGTCTGGCTGAATTTTAAGTGATAAATGCATTTTTTCTGTAAAATAAAAAATAACCTTGCTTACAGCCCGGGCTCGATGTCCAATCACATTTGAAGATGCCTTTAAGTTAATTTGTCTATTCCATGCTAGTAATTTAAATGTAGCAGGCTAGGGCTGCTGTTCTTTTTATTTTTAAAAACTTATGTTTGGGGAATATAAACTGCATAGAGTTTCCAAACACAACTTTAATGCCACTCACCCATTTATATGCAAAAAAGAGTAACGAGGGTCTCAATCAACTACTCATACTTGAACAGCGGTGGGTGTAATATAATGGTAATGAGGAAGGGGGACTGCTATGATTAGCGCAGCAGGTGCAGTAGCACCCGTGCCAACAGGTGCGAGGGGGTCCACTGCACACAAATTAAGCTTGATTTGTACCGTGGAACGTTGGCCCATTTTCCGTGCTGTGGTCCAAGGAAGACTTCCCACTCATCCTTCATCAGGAAAAGCACTCTAATGTGTAAATGGAGCTGGTTTCTCTTCTCAGCGTCTTTTTTACTACAACCTTGGCACTGAGGTCTTCAGAACTCAACCATAATTAGCATCCGTGAAACTATCGGAAAGCAAACAAGTCCTCGACCGATGGCACATGCGCAATAATAAAACCTATAGACCTGCAACCTCCACTCGCACGCAGATGAACGTGGCCCTCGCATTGACGTGGAAACAGATTTCACATTTGTAAAGTGTCATCTGCTGCCCGTGCAGGCATATCCGACCCCTGGATGGACAGGAGGCCTGATAACAGCGCGCGGCAAACACAGAACGCCCGGGGCCCGGAAGCGGCTCATTTGCAAAGCGCAGAAAGCTTCTGAACATTTATAATTTGTAAAGGATAAATATCCGAGTGTGCTTACTCTGCACAAACTGGGATGACTGATGCATTCCACTTTAAAGCTGCAACACAGATTGCAAAACATGAACTGCGGGCGCAGGTTATGAATGTATTTTTATAGGAGCACATCCACTCTTGACAAGGACGTTTCAGGGAAAAAAAAATCCGGTGAACGAATGTAGAAGCTAATAAATGGAGCCGGGTTTTGCTTGCAAGAATTTGGAAGGATTGGCACAGAGGCAGGCTAGTCGGGCTTGATGGGGTTTGAGAGCTTTCCCAACAGGTTAGACCCTCTCGGACATGAGGTTGCTTGTGAGCAGAGCCTTACGTGTGACTGACTCTGCACCAACCCAATCAAATAACAATTTGGAGGCACGAGTTAGTCATAAAATCTCCCTGTGGGTTAATCCACCTCTAGCATCCAGCTTCATTTGGGTGACCTGGGCGGTGGACTCCACAAGCAGAAACTCAAATCCAAAGACCTCATTATAACAAATATCTTCAGTGCGCCACACTCATTTTTGGTCCAAATACGCTTATTTGTGGACTTCAGAAGGTAGTGCCTTCCCCAATATAATGCTTAATTTCTTAGAGGTTGATGGTTTATAATGCTGAGGTCTTTCTGTAAAAAAGAATCTGCTCTGCCAAAAGCTAGTTGTCTTCTGGAAAGGAATAATTTATATAAATACAAATGTTCCAGTGACCCCTCTGCCCAGTGTAAACATTAAGGACAAGTGGGTGACAATACTATCCCGTAAGTGCCGCCGCTGCTGCACTAAACAGAGAAACTGGACAGGAGGGACAAAAGAAAGTTGAGATCCTGAGTAGAATAAAGACTATTCCTCCTTAGACAAAAGTCTGTTCTTGATAAGCAAACTACGGTCGTATTTACTTTCACACTGTGTGAGGTTGGATAACTTTAAGTTCTAACTCGTTCTCTGTGGTCATTAGAATCTGAAATTCTACATGGCACCCATCAACTTTCTGTATTTAGTTTTCACTGATGACATGAGATCAAGTAGATACTGACCAGTTAAAAAAATACCACAAAGCTACCACCGGTCTGTGAGGCAAAGATTCCAGATATCAAGATGGGAGTTCCTAATGCGGTCATTTGCAGGCATGAAATCTGAAGTCCTCGAATAACCTGTTCTTCCTTTAGGGGAGGATTTATTCACAGATATAGAATTTATGCTTTGTTATATTAGAATGCCTGCCTCTGCAACAGGAAGTGCCATCTGAGCACCAGGAAGTCCTAATTAGGCATAAGAACCCCTCGCGCTTTAGCACTAAAAAAGCCCTGTCACTGCACCAGGAATCTCAAGTTAGTCCAAGGAGAACCAGGTTCAGCACCAGAAAGCCCCATCTCTCTGACAAGTTGGTTCCATACAGCAGGTTCAAAACATATTTTCCTATGATCCTGGGTCATCACAAAGATCTGAGGAGTGAAACAGGGGGTGTTGAGAGGGCAAGTCCTGATTTACAAAAAAATAACTCTGCAAAAACCTCCCAATACTAGAGTTAATTACAGGTTACAACAAGCATTGGCAAAGTCAATAGGTCTTCCCTTTTGACTTTGCCAATGCTTTTCAGCACTGGCAAAGCTTTTCAGCACTGGCAAAGAAAACAAGCATTTGACACGTGTAGCCTCTTCATTCTATTTGGCTTGTTGGTTTCTGGTACTGGTCGAATCACTTTTTCCCAGTGCATATATGAGCTCAAAAATCTTAGAATGCCAAATGGTTTTAACTAAGCAACTGCAACTCTTAGGGTGACACACATGGCATGGGACATTGGCACCTATGAGATGTCCTTCTTTATAGTTTGCCAAGTGCACTTCAACTGGCCATAGCTTATGATCTCCTTTGTAGTCTCAATAATAGTCCAAAAGGGCTTTAAGATGATCCAGTACAATAGAAAAATCAAATTATATTACATTGCACTGTCTGGAATTGATCACAAAACACTACGATTGTTTAATAATTCGAATGGATGAACACAACTTCAACAAAAACAATCCAAGGTCCATATTTCCTGTGATACTCTCAGGATATTCTATTAAGTGCAGCGTTACACATGACGTTTTGTAGGTGGGAGCATTTTATTGGGTGGGATTAGTAAATTTATAGAAAGGATTTCTCAATTAAAAAAAAAAAAAGTTAAAGTAATTGTAGCTACATTTTGTAGGTATTTAATTTGACTTAAGTAAAATCATCGAGGCCAATCTCCCAGTCCGCCTCTGAGGAATATTTGTTTCTTACATTGAGACTTCTGGACCCCAAAGAATCTTCAAGGCTGACATTTTGCAGGTCGTTATGTGATGGAAGCAATTATTCAATTGAGCGTTTGGTTTTGTAAATGCTCATAATTTTTCTATATTCGATAATGGCGCATGGTCATAAAAAGCAGAGGTCAGAATAACCACCACTTTGTTCATCTTTAAATGGGTTGATGGTAGGAATCCTAATTTTCTCTCCTTCCGCCCCTCTCATCCATATGTCAGACTGAGGTGCGCATGAAGATGTACATTGAGATGTATGCTGACGGGTTCGGCTGGCTGTTACCAATTTACCATCAACCTGGTTGGTGTAATAAGAATGCAGCAATCATGTCTTAGAAGGAAGAAACGTAATAAAATGCGAAAAAAGTATGTATTGTTCTCAGCGTTTGCTTATTAGCCTACTCATATGCCTGCTATGTAAGCCAAAATAAAACAAACACATGCACTCTGCAGGCCACATACATGAATGCTAAAGAAATGCGACTGACGCTCAGCAACATAAAAAGGGTGGCTGGCGCAGGGTTTTCAATTGAGAACAGCAAATGAGATAAAGAGCACGAAAACACATGTATTCTACTGGGGTGCTTAATAAAAAATACATAGTTAAATAGTTCCCTAAATGAGAGCAATGGAAGGATACAAGCAGGACAATCAAAAGGATGGTAATGAAGCTCTTCTCAGGGACAGGGACAAACAGAACAAGGGGAAGACAAGCAATGAAATAAAAAAGCAAGCGAGAGAGACAATAAAGCCAACCAATAATAAGCAATGGGTGAGCTCTAAGCACACTGCATGCTTTTGACAAACCCACAATAGGTCACTTGCAAGACCTAAAACAGGGGACTGCGTTATTTTTCTAAACAAATAAGATAACAAAGGACGCAGCCAGACAAGTGTCAAACTGGACTGCTTCTGCATTTCACTGGAACTTTTTATAATTTCAGAGGCCCCGTGAAATCCATCCGAGCACCACGAAGCATCGTTAGCGCTTAAGGGCCTTTAAAACTGGCAAAGCCGCGCTCGCACCGACACCAAAGACGAGGCAGGTCCGGGTGCTTCGTGGTAGGCACCGAAGATCGGCCATTGTCCGGCAACGCGCACCTGTCAAAGACAAAGCATGCTAAAAGCGGGCTCTTACTTTCTGTTAATGCCCCGTTTTGTCTTCTTTACTTAAGCCTACTATTTCGAAAGAGTTTTGGCACCAAAGGAGCCCCTTGATGTCGTGTCATTTTTGGCCTGCTCATTTCTGACGTTTTGTTAGGCTTGTCAAGCCCGTTAAACGACAGGGAAAATGTCTTTCTTGTTTAAAAGAGAAAATGCGTTCTGAACCCAGAGGGCAGGACTTCAAAGCCAACGCGGGAGCCGCGCATTAAAAGAAAAGCTTGTTTTTGAAGTAAGGTAATTGCTGGCGCGGGGCCTCTCTCTGCATACGGCATTCCAAGGGGACAAGGACTTCTGTGCGTCCGCCAGAGCACAGGACTCAATATGGAGGGGCTCATAATGACAATACGGAGAGATGCTTTCAGGCACACGTTGGCAAGAGGTCGTAATAACATGATAGCATGTAGATTATGCTCATCTGCCGAGCGCTCACCACCACCCACATGAAAGGACCTAAGTGGGGTAGTCACCACCGCCGGCTCTATCACAATGCAAAAGTGCATTATTTTAGAAGCGCCCGGTCCGGTGCTCCGCCGGTTTTTAAACTCAACCTATTTTGGAAAGTAGGAACATTGAGCACAGGGGTATTTGGTGATTTGTCGAGGATGACTTAATTTAGTGAAGGGGGGAGGATGGGAATAAAAGCGGACGTGCTGGTTGGACAGCCGGCATCACGGCCACTTACCACCTCTCCCCTCTTCATTTTTTTAAAAGCTTTGGCAAATCTGTAATAAACGAAGCTCTGAATTCCCACAGGCTGATTTAACAGGTAGGTGTAAAGATAATATATGTGTGACTCATTTTACTGCATGAAAAGCAATGGTTTTGAAATGCGTATTTCACAGGCATAAGATGTCGTTTTGTGATACGACTTAATTATAGCAAAATAAGGATTTCATCAAATCGCAGGCCTGGTCTCAGTCTGCTTTGTTAGTTCTGGGTTGACTTTGCAGCGTCTGAAAAACCTTTGGTAACCAACAATTTTAAATACCCGTAGAGTGGGCATCAGCGCCACCCAAAAGATTATTGTTTCTCTCACATTATGCCATAGAATGTTTTGTATATCATTCCCCCTCCTACGAAGTGCTTACAATTAATGCACAATGGATTGTTTTATACCTCAAAAGTACACTGAATCATTCACATTAGATTATTTATCTTATAGATGCGTAGTATACAGAAAGTATTTATTTACTACTTTAGGTTTTTTAATGATTCAGTCAGGGCTCAAAATGCAAGCCACACCAATTTCCTTTGCCAATGCTTGTTGATAGGATCTGCCACAGTAGTGTATTCCATCCCCCAACACTTTACACTCGAGACCCATCTCCTTTTCTAACTGCTGCTGCTAAAACACTGTCTTGGTGCATCGAAACACAGGTATGAAACTCAGGCAGCTAGAAGGTTCTTAAGTCTTCTGCGTACACAAGAGCAGGCCACATACATAGATCTGAACCGAAGGATGAGTTCCAGGTGATTAATGCTGTGGTGGTGAAGCACTGGAATCAGCAGCCTTCTTGTTTGTGTTCAGCACTTGCGCTGCTTTCAGGGCACTCTGATTGCTTCTTGTTGGGTGAGGTGGAATAGGACACTGCAAAGGGTGCAAAGAGTGTTAAAACTGTGAAGGAGTGACTGGGTCTGGGCAAAAGAAGACATTTTTTGGCCCTTTTTTTACTTCAGACTGTTAGCTACAAGAAGGAAGTGCAGAGGAAAGGAGTTCTATGGAAAAATCTTCTGAATGCAGGGATTGCCCACAAAAGTGTTTGTATCTTCACAGGTCAGATGGCCACTCTTTTACCGTGGGACACACTCCGGTGTTTCTTCATTTGGTATGTCAGCAACGACCTAGTGAGACAATGTAGGGTATTCCCATTCACTGGCTTCTCAACTATGAACAGGGTTTCAAATTCCACCATTACTTGATCGGAAGCCAATGCAATCCTTTCAGATAAAGGGTGATATGATTCAATCATTTCATGAGGACGATATGGAGGGCTGTGTGGGATCAGCTCATGACATTTGACCAGCATCTTGGAGGCAACTCTGTTATAGGCACCAGTGCAGGTAGACAGTGTAGGACAACAGATTGGGCCACCAGGATCCACGATGTAAGAAGTGTCAGAGTGGATCTTGCAGAAAAGACATCCAAAGAAGGCTTTTAAAAAAAAAAAGCATTGACATTGGGGTCAAAAGGAGCATTTGCAGCACATATGAATCCACGTCTATATTTTCTGTGAGGGAGAACAGGGAAAACTGGGGTTAATGGCCAATCATGGTATACCACACCTTCTTGAGGCAGAAGCACACGCGTCCAAGGGCAGTAACTCCAGCCGTAATGCAATCAGGCTGAACTAATTTTGTTGCATCCATTTCTGAACAAGGGGGATTCAAACCACCACTTCCAGGAGGTCAGCAGGCTCCTCTTGTAATCCAAAGTCAAGCTCTGCGTTGTCAATCGACACGTAATAACCATGGGTGAGGCAAAGAAGGATGCCTGACCTGGGTTTTGGAGATAGCCTGACATTCAATGCAAGTTTCTTCAGATGGGTTTATTTCACCAAGAATGAACAGAGCCAGAAAGTACTGTTTCCCAATAAAATATGGCTTCTGCTGCACATGGCTAGTCCACCTTGCTAAAGAGGCGAGCAAAGGCAATTTTTATTTATTTAGTTATTTTTTGTCAATAACGCGTATGTTATCAAAGTGGATGTCACGGTGCTTTATAGATTACAGAGAACATATTTACCTTACATAACATGTCAAGAGATAGTCAGTGGTTACACAAGCAAATTTGCTAGAGTAAACATTCCGATTTGGAGCACAAAAACAGTGCTTATTACAATCCGAGCAGGCTCACAGTTGTCGTATTATGTTCATTATTCTTGCAGCAGCATCAATGGACGGTTTTCGGAGGGGAAGGGTAACCTAGGTAAGAGAAGACCTGTGAGCGTGACTATACCCTACCGCAGTCATGGCATAACTAATGCTTGTACTACCCATTTCAAGTCTTGACTTGGTACAAAACTCATGCTTACTTCCAATAGGTTTAGCTGGTGCACCTTTTGACATATTTGGTATGAGTGTAGCTATGTTGATTTTGCTGCTCAGTCTTGACTCTGCGTTATGAACTGTTGTGGTGAACAGTCCCAGAGACAGTTTAAGGCATGGGTAAAGGGGGCTCTGGCCCAGGGCCCCTGCCTTCCAAGGGGGGCCCGATAGCGCAAGCTCTGTTTTGCAGAGTCTTGCCATGGTAACCTACATCCAATAATTCTTAAACAGAACTGATTTATATACCGCTTTTCTTTATTTTAATGTGGGTGATATGTGAGAGCCTATTACAGACATCTAGCAGAGAAATGTTGTGCTTATGTTCCTACAACATCTATAAAAAAGTTTCTATTTTATAAAAACACGGCCTCTCATATGGGAAATGGCAGTGGGTCACAGGGATTACTTGCAGTAATATTAGTGAGCGGCTGCAGTGTTACAATATTGAAAACACACATCACTATCCCTGAGTATTAGATGTAAACAGAGTTTGGACAAATATCCCTGTACAATGTCAGTGTCCTGACCAATGAGGGCATGAAAGAGATGAAATTGGATCATAATTATAAATTCAAAGCTGTTCCAGCGGCCCCCAAACTACATTTGGCCCAGGGTCCCCAAAATCCTTAAGATGCCCCTGAACAGTCCAGCTTCAAGTGGTTTTGTCAGCCAATCACTTGCAATGTCAGTGCTTTGGTTGTGGCTGGTAATCCGAAGCTCTGTGTTATTCTCAGTGTTGGAAAAGAATGGGGGCTAGCCTGATTCCAGATACAAACACAGTCTGTCAGAGGAAACAAAGTGCCACCTCACAAGTTTCTCAGAGATATATGGAAATGTGAAAGCTTTGGCCAATATAGGTGCTGTTCAAAACTTTTTCATGCTAAGGGAAAAAGACATTTAACTATTTAATAGGAATAAAGATTACTCTAACTTTTGCATATGCCGTGGAATATTGCCCTGTCTCTAGATGGTCTTTTCAAAACCTGTATGTATGAAGGTAAGGTTTTAAGGAAATTCTGTAATCTGAGTTCCTCTGTACTTGTACAGATTCTTAGACATGAAATTGGTTTTACCAGCACCGGCTTTCAAGCACTTGCCAGTACAGTCCGTTGGGGTTATAAACTCCTCCATGCACCCACACTCTCCTTAAGGGCACGTCTTATTTCAAGTCTGAGAAAAGGCCTGGGTGTCAAAAGTAAATTTTTAAAAATCTATCCTTTTTACATTACACTGCTTAAATTGTGATAAGGCTGCTTTAGAATTGTAAACTACTTGTCAGCTACGTTACTTTTTGAAAGTTCAAGTTGGCAAACTAATCTACACTTATGACTAAGACTATTGCAGAAATTTGAAAATTCATTACAGCATGTTAGTACACATTAGTATGGAGGACATAATCTATATCTCTTCTATTAAATATAACGTAATGTGAAATGTCTTTTTTTGCTTCTTCAGATAGGCTATCTTCCCCTTAATTGCCTGTTAGCAAGAAGAGGAGCACCAACCGATTCTGCTAAATGTAGATTGGGTCCCCAAAACCTTTTTTCACGTACTTCATCTTTGCCCGGTATTAAGCGATGGAACATTTAAACCTAAACACGCATCAAGACTTAGGGCCTGATTACAACCTTGGCGGAGGGGATTACTCCATCACAAACGTGACGGATATCCTGCCCACCATAGGATATAATGGAACTAGTAATACGGCAGGTGGGATATCCGAGTAATCCGCTCCGCCAAGGTCAGGCCCTTGGTATTTTTTATCACCCTTCCTCCAAATGAACAAATATGTTTTTCTATATCTGAATGAGAGTTTTAAGGAAAACATGTTATTGTATGTTGATTGAAATTTGTTTGTATTGTTAAAAAATTTAGATGTTTATTAATGAATATGTTGTTGATCTCTGATGTCTAAATCAATGTTTCTAATAAACTTAAACTTGAGTTGTGAAAGTGTTTTGACTTTCTCAAAATCTGCAAGTGTGTATGAGGTGCACATGCATGCAGACTCACTTGGGGAGAGGTTGGTTGTGTGTGATGGCACTATTAGTAATGTTTTAGATGGCACTTAGTTGTACGTTTGCTGCTACCAAAATGAACCACTTGTATCAACCATGAAGAAGCAATAACATAATCCTGCAAAGCTTCAAACAAATACCTTGCAGGTTTCATGCAGCTGCTTGATGGTGCATATTTCACTATTACTAGAACAGTAACTTGTGACCTCCAGATAACACAAGGCTCCCTATCATAATCACAAAAGCACTGACCTTCTGAGCTGTCTTAAAAGTATACATCTGGACCTACGAGTACCATACTGTGCTCTGCAGCATGTATATTAAGTAATGACTGATGTTTTGTATGCTGAGTCAAACCTGTGAGCAAGTACTGCATACCTATTACTGCAATGTGTGCGTTAATTACCCAATACATCTTGCCAGTATTCTACTTCGTGGGCATTCAAAGATCTCCACAGCAGCTGTCTCATCCCACTACCCTAAAATGTAGTCTGTCTGTAACCACCTAAGTAAGACAGACCAGCTCTATTGCCACTTTCTTAGTGGGGCAGACATTTTCAAATATAATGCACAACTCGACTGTCATTGACTCAACTCCTCGCCATGCGACTCTTTATAACTGTTCATCACAAGACTGCCTCTTTCTGTTGTCACCCCTAACCCTGCTTACTATGATTCAGCTAAAGATGTCGCAGGGACAGCCAGTTTTCTTTATTAGTGATGCATCTTTAAGGTAGTTAATGGATTCATTATGGCTGTATGACTAAGCCTTAAAGAATAGTGCCGGCAAAGTACGAGCTTGGACCTAGTAACTCTGTCCATCTTTTTCTATGGAATTGGGTTTCTTTTTCCTCCAGTTGGGCAGTCTTTAAAGAAGGAAGATGGAATACTGCTAACCAGAGCTAAATATTGTGTGATACAGTGTGGCAATCCTACCTGGTCTCCACGCTGTTTCAAAACTATGGCTCCTATCCCTCTTCTCAGGGTCTCCAGGAAAGGGTAAGCAAGCTTGACTTGCTTTCGTTTCTTTGTTCTATCTTACGTAGGCTCAGCACGACTTTTAGACTGAAAGTTTTCAGTGGTCACACTACTTCTGGAACATCTCGATCAACAGACCCTTCAGAAACTTTATGGTTTATTCTCATGGCATAATCTCTCTGCCAGTAAAGTGTACTCTGGCCCCACAAATGGGAATAGTCTTCTTTGGTGATCTTCCTAACCTTGTGCACAGAAAATAGGATCACATCAGATGATCACAAGCACAAAGGTTTAAATACTTTGAACATTCAAATTAGATTTTGAGCACTATTGCCACCCAAAGCTTTATGTACAATATGGGGTGCTTCTATTTGGGCACATTTTGCCACTGGACATGTAGCCAGTGAAGAGTGGTCAGACCTGCCAAACAGTTTTTTCGATGTGTCACTCACATTAAGGGGTAGACGTTACTTTCTGGATCTATTGGCAATGACACAAGTTGGAGTGGACAGGCCCCGGTAAGTGCTGTATGCAGGAAACAAATCAGAGGAGCCCACAAGGTGCAAAAACAAATAGGTCATTAGAGGCGGTACAGAGATTCATTTTTAGGGTGAAGCCATCCAGACAGCGAATGTTCTTAGAGACATTCTGAAAGCTAACCTAGAAATACATTCTGCCTACTGCTTTCCTTTGGCTTTGTTGCTTGCAAGTCACATTTGCTTGCTTTGTATTTGCAGGTTTAATTTGTTTTAGGCTGTCCAGAAAGTCGTTGTCTCTCTTGTGGAGCATAAACTGTTTACTTTATTCTTCCACAAGTGCTCACTTTCTGTGAACAGGCCTTTAAATGTTGTTCTTATCTTGTCACATTTGCTGCGCAATGAAAGACAAAGGTCAAATGTCAGTCTCCATCTTCCAAAGGAGCTTGGTGTTTACTTTTCTTTCTCTAACTTCAAAGTGAGAGGATTTATCTGACAACCACATGGGTATGAAAGGAAAGGCTTTTCTCTAGCACACAACATTTAATTGTCTGTAAATAAACTGTGCAAATATTTCAGAATATATCAGAATTAGTAAAGCACAAATGAAGTACCTTTTTTATCATTATTAAAAACAGCAGAAACAAATATTTTATTATGATCAAAACAAATCATTACCTTCTGTGATGCTATTTCCACACATTATCCTATGTGCACTGTATAGTTTTATCAGTAAAACTATGCCAGTGCAAATGTAATGGTCCTTTCATTGAAAATGTGTTGTCTGTAATGACAGTGCACTACCATGCCATGAATACTCCACTCTACTACAATCTATGCCACTCTGCAGCCCTCCACTCTATGACAATCTATGCTACTTTACAACACTCCATGACACTCTGCTCTACGCCACTCTACTCCACGTCACTGTACTCCACTGTACGACACTCCACTCTACGCAACTCCACTCTACTCCTCTCTACGCCACTCTACTTTACGGCACCCCATGCCATTTTATGACACTCTACGCTACCCCACTCCACGAAACATTATTCCACTCTATGCAACTCCACTCCACTTCAATCTGCAAGACTTTACTCCACTCAATGCTAAGGCACTCTAAGACACTCCACTCTACGTCCCTTCACACTACATCCCTCCACTCTACTCTATGTCACTCTACTCCACACTATGCCACTCTGCTCTATGACACCGTATGACACTTTACTCCACTCTACATTACAGCATTCTCCAACACTCTATTTTACGCCTCTCCACTTTAAGTCACTGTACTCCTTTCTACACCACTCCATTCTAAGACACTCCACTCTACACCACTCTATGACACTCTACACCACTCCACGGCACTCTACGCTAGGCCACTGAACTTCACTCTACGTCACTCTAGTCCACTCTCTGATACTCCACAGGACTCCACAAATCTCTACGCCATTCCACTCTACGCTACTGTATGCCCCTCCACTCTACACCACTCCATGCCACTTTACTGTACTCTAGGCCACTCCACTCTGCGGTACTCCACAATGCTCCACGCCATTGCACTCTACTCCACACCACTCCACTCTACAAAGCTAAATTTCACTTTCCTCTAAGTCACTAACTTGTAGCCATGCTGGTGTACAACGTGGTTAAAACACATTGGCAAAGCCAATATTGGCTTTGCCAATGCTTGTTTAAACTAATCGCTGCGGCACTGATCTTTCCCCAACTCCTCTTCTTCGCAGCACCACATTCATAATTCATCACAAAGTAACAAGAGCATCTTCAGGAAAGGCTCTACCAAAACCCAGTCATGCTTGCGAGGCCTAGCTCTTTTCAGAGAGAGGCATTGCTTCAGCAGAGTTACATGGACGACATGAGATCCTGGCACATGGGGGTAATTAATAATGGTATCCTAATGGTGAAATGACAGCCAATGTCCACATCTGAGGTTATTTTATAAGCGGTTGTCGGATATTTCATGTTATTTGGGAACATTTATGGAGAATCTGGGGCATATGTTGCTTTTTTGGCAACATGTCAACCAGATGTGAATATAGTTGATCCTCATATTTTTAAAGAAAATGTGAGCCAAATAATGTTTATATTTTGGGACATGCATGGTAATTTAAAGTACTTTCATGTTTCACACAAGACTATTATCGTGCCGCCACTGAAGAAATTCCATATAAAGTTTGGTGTTATTTGGTTAGCCATTTTGGGGGCTATTTCCAAATCTGTTTTGACGAATTTACTAGGTCAAAATTGAATAATAAACTATTTTTTGCATAGTTTTTTCTAATTAAAAAACATTTCGACAAAGAATCGTTTGGTAAGGTACGATTGTTACCAAAAAAGTTAACAATGCAAATATTTTGGCATAGCATTATATTTTGGTTCTAAATTCGTTTGGGGAGGGACAAAGCTGCCGTACACACTGTTTTTAAAGATTAGGCAAACTAGGCAAGATTGGATAGTTTTGTGCTTTGAATGGCGCCAAACAAGTTACCTTTAGTTCATTTCAAATGAACTGCTCTAGCTATGTGTGGAGGTTGGAACTAAACATTTCAGGGTGGCAATGTGTGGAGGTTGGATCTAAAAGGTTCGGGGTGGGAATGGTGGCAAAGTCGGGGAATGCTGGATAATGGATTGGAGAGTGGCAGGATTTGCAAAAAAATTAGAAAGGAAATGGGAGGTAGAGCAGTTGGAGGAAGCATAGTTGGAGTAAAGTGAGCAGAAAGGAGCAGACGTTGTAAGACTGAAGAATGGAAATTGATGGAAGCTGAAGGGGGGACAAACATTAGAAAGCAAGGAGAGATTATTTGAGCAGAATGAGAGTTTTACAAAAGGAGGAAAGGAAGGAAACGTAGACATCAACAGGATGGTCTGCAGCGAAAGGAATGAACAGTAGGATGAGGAGAGGAGAAGAAATACCATATTGGTTTATCAGGGGCAGAGCCACTGGAATTAGGCTGTAAACCGGATCAAATCATCGAGCAAGGAAAAAAAAAAAATCACACATCATAGTAAGTGACGAACAGCAAATGACTATGTGCATCCCATGGCATAGTTGTCCAGATAATCTACCATGTTAAATACATTAGTAAAAGAAAAACGATCCCAATGCTACATAAACTGTGTATGCTACTTAGATGAAATTGTACATATTCAATAGATCATGTTCACTATGTTATGCACCTACAATCAACCATCTTCTCATACATGCAAGCAAAAGAACTCCATTTTGTTAACACTACCCTTCCTACCTTCCACAATAAAATAGATCAAAACATACATAATTTGGCATTTAATAAAACAACAGGCCTATGTGCAAACGATTCTTGTAATACAAGGGAGTCCTTTTTCTTATCTCCCTTAGTGCTGAACTGCAGCAAAGTCAAAAGCACAGTCCACTGACAAAAGCACAGCGTTTTACATTCTTTACTTTCATGGTGCGGAATCTTCACGGTTACATAGAACAATCACGTCTATATCATGTAATACTGCACCAGCTGACAAAAAATATGTCCGCACACCACACTGCATGGATTTTCAATTTTTTGGGATGCTGTATTAAATAAACATTGCCTTTGTAATATGACTACAACCAAAGCGTTCTTCGTATGAATGCACTGCACCTATATAATTCACTAACAGATTCCATTATATAGTTCAATATGGAGAGACAGGATACCCCAATGAACCAAATATATGTATACTTTTGTTTCAAGTGTGTTTGCACCACCTGGCTTTTAGCAGGACCTCTTTTAAATAATAACAAAGCTCTGCAGAATTCTATTGTACATTATATATTCACTGACACACATCCCTTCGAAAGAGATGTAAAATGCATGGCACTGGTTGAAACTATGGTTGTGTGCGTTTTGGCGCCTCGCCTCTTTGAGCTGTTCATGGCAGACCTTTCTCCTTTGCTGGGCTGGGTAAACTCATAACTCTCTCCCACCCGGCTCCCCCCTCAGCTCAGTCCGCTACGCGATATTGTACTATTTAGCATGACGAAAGAGGGTCGGCAAAGATCACTTAATGCTCTGGCTATCTATGTTAAAACAAATCATCAAAACAATGTCACCCTCCTGCTGCTTAAGGCGCAGGGCTGTGGCATGGATGAATGACTCAGCTCTGGTAGACACGTAGAGTACCTGGGCATGTATTTGGATTCAAATGGCAGCTTTTCACACCAAAAACAGCACACGGCGCACAAGGGAAGGCACTAACCCATGCCTTTACTTTACTAAGGAAAAAGCTGGGAGGCCCTTCGTTTCCAGCCATTATTGGGAGTAATTTCAGCAAAACTGCTCCCCATGCTCACCTACGCAAGTGTAGCCCTAAGAGGCCAAGATGCAGCCCTGCTCGATAAACTGCGGGTCCTCGCCTACAGGAAAGCATTTTTTTCTGCCACATACGTCATCACTACCTCAAGTTCAGCTTGAGTTTGGACTTAAGAAACAAAATCAGGACAGAAGACTAACAACTAGAAAAAATTGGTTCAAAATACGACAAGCACGATAGTCCATTAAATTGAGCTTTATGGACAGTCATGCTAAGGGATCTAAAGTCGGTCTACCAAGAATACTTGGAAAAATCCATAAAAATGCTGTCCTTAATGGAACTATGGATCTTGAATCCAAAATATGCTTCTTTTTAAAGGGCAGCAAATAAAGCAGTGAAATGTTACTCAAGCCTGGGGGATAAAAACGCCTTTAGCTCAAGATCTCATGCTTGGACAATGATCAATAGCTATGGTTCCTTGACGTCAGCAGGGTATCTGGGTACCCCTTATCCGGCTTACATAACACACTATTTAATGGCTATGCGTTCTGGGCGCACCCCAGTCATTGCACCTCGGCCAAAATGGGAGTACTCCGGATCACTGGAACGTAGATATTGTAAAGCCAAAAAAAGGATCGCATTTACCTTGAATGCATCTGTCCCATCCTGCACCCTCTTCATGTAATTGTTTTTTTAAAAAGCGCTCAATGACAGAAACATTTGTACATTCAGAAGCTCCATAATAGCCAGCCTTAGTCCTGACTACCCGCAATTAAATTTAAACTGGTCAAGTTCCTACTTATGGAGCATGCTTGATCATTCCATCACAAAGTCGTCAACCCTGCCTTGAAACCACAGGTACTGAACTGAGAGTCAGCAGAGGATGGTTCCATCCCACTTGACAAGCTCAGAAGTGGGCCTGTGCTTAGTGCGCATGGATCAGTACTCACGTAATCGTGTACACTCCCTTAGTTCTTCCCTCTTGCACTTTCCCATGTAGACATGCACCCTTTTAAGATCTATTTTTTTTAAGTGAATGCACTAGTTGATTTTAAAGAAGTCTTGATTGTTTTGTAAATATTGTTATGGTTTTAACTGACTAAAACAATAACGTATTCATTCATTCATTGATGCCTTATTGAAACTTTACGTGCCCTCTTGAAAAAAAAACTCCTGCTTTGAGAACATTGAAAAAGAAACATACATTTTCTTGAATAAAGAATCAAAATAGTTTTAGAACCATGAAAGAATACATTTTTCCAAACTGTTTGAAATACATTTAAATATTAAGGTTTTCTTTTATCGAATTGGTAATATTAACATAAAATGGGCAAAGTTACCACCTTCTAAATGCCTGATTACAGCGATCAACAGGTAAAAAGTTAACTTTTACGAAGTGCCTCGACCTAAGTTGCACTTCATGTGCAGCGATTTGTTCAAGTTTTGTTGAATCGGAGAAAGAAACAAAAGATTGTTGCTGAAATCTCTAAACACCCGCTGATGGATTGTGGGACAATTGCAGTAAATCAATATTTACTCAGAAAATACATCTTGTCCTGCCCAAGGTTTACATCTAAAATATCAATAAAAACGTTTTTCCGTGCTACAGACAAAATGATGTGTGGCTTCTTGTAAATCTAGCTATTCAGCAAAAATGAGCTATGAATTTATACATTTATCACAACTGCAACACAACTTGAAAAGTAAGCACAAAGGTGTAAATCTGCAATGCTTGATGTACCTTGTGTGCAATGTTAAATAGACAGTATCGACAGCACCACATCAATGAGTGCTCATTGTTTTCTTTGCAGTAACACTGGTTCCTAAAGCAAAATCGGTCTAATGACTTACACTTGGCAGACTAGAAAGACACCAGAAAAAAAGTCAAAAGCAAAATTTTGTAATGGTCATTTACAAGAACCGTTTGTCAATATTATCCAGATGTGCTGGACTGGCATTTATCGCACTTCAGCTTCCTCAGTATGAAAAACAACTTGTACCATATGCAAAGAAATCTACATTTAATGTTCATTTGCCGTGAAAAAATTTGATTTCACTCAAAAAGGAACTGACAGCAGATCTGGAGGTTCCCTAAGTCACTTGCAAGTAGTCAATCCTGTTCCGTTTTTTTTTTATTTAGGTAAATTATGGTCAATCATTCATAAAGGGGAAGGTTAAACCACAAAATGTAAGAAAAAAACAATCTAATGAACAGTTAAAAATGTACTCTCATATCCGCGGCTCAAATTAACTCATATTAATACTAAAACTGTACTCATTATTAAATGATACTAATCCATCACTAATTCTTGTTGGGTTCCGGAGTAGCGTGCTACTCATCGAAAAGCGATTCGACGCCTCGTCAGGGGTAGTAAGCGCTATATAAATACGATTACAATACAATACAATACAATACACTGGGCAGACATCTTGAGATCTCTTACTGACAATCAACATCTTCTAGCGCCAATTGTGACCTAACACCACAAAACACAAACGCGTACTAAAATAGCAAGTTTGACTTGCAGAAGCAGCTTTCAGATTTGTCAACATCACTGAAAGCATAAAGGTAAGAATATGGGAGAGAAGAGCTTAAAGGAAGGAGGGCACAGGGCGCAGGCAAACTGATTACATCAGGCAACTCGGAGTTCCCTATTGGTGAAAAAAGAAAACCCCAACATCCAATCACAACAAAGCAATCCGATGGTAAAATGCCTTTGACCAGACTTCTCCTCATCAGGTGCAGGCTGCACTAATCACGGGCAGGCCCATACCACCAAGTACTCCTCTTCGGGCACAATGTTTGTGAAGAACCAGTCCCCCCCGTACACTTTCCTGCTTTGTCTTTCTTAGAAAAGATGTAGACGTGAAACGTTTTTGAGAGGAGTTGGAAATAGGTTTATGTGGAGCTTCTCTAAGGAATTTCCAAAAGTCTGCAATATATTTAATCAAATTGGTGCACAATTGACTAAAATACGATGATTTTTCACCTCTTTTGCGCTGCAAGACAAAATATCAGAGAATGGTACCAGCATGGTGCGGCGACCGTGGAAGATGGTTGAAAACTCCCCACTCAGTGGATATTTGGCACAGCCATGTTGGACGGGGTCCTCTTTCTGGATTGAAACATGTCCCGTTTGAGTATGTCATTGAGCGGTTGTCTTCCTCACTCAAGTATTGTCATTGCTGGTTCCAGCTTATGAGGAGAACTGTGCATTTTTAGGTAACAACGACTGCTGGTAACTTAAAGGAGAGGAATTTACTGAAGACGCGCTCCACCATACAAAGATATTGGACGACAGCTGCCAGCATCTTTAGAAGGGACCAGGTGGGGCCTGTGCCCTAGCTCTTTTTATACGGCCTTGGACAATGCAGGATGGCTCGATGAGTTAAATGCCCACTGCTGACAAATGAGGTGATATGAAGGTCACAAGCCCGAATGCCAACAAAGCAAACTCAGCCTATCATCCTTCTCAGGTCGGTAATATGAGTGCCATAAATGGGGTAATGAAAGAATCTGTCATTTACTGCACACACAGCATTTGTGAATTGAACTGCTACAAAAATATCACATTATTATCATAAAAAAAGTATTAGCAGTACGATAGCATTAATGCCACCCTGAAGAGGTTCAATTGAGAGATTTAATAGAACTATAATGAATGTCTGGCAGCCGCATGCACTTACAAGGAAGCTGTCAGTGGGAAAAGGAACATGCAAGCCTAATTATATGGGTTAGGACATGCAAATGGGAGATTTTTACACCATGGGTGCCCAGCATAGGTGCTGGAGGGCTACATTCAACCCAGAGTTTCATGTTAGGCGGTACCTTTACTTCAGTACATTTATCTTAGGTGAAGGTCCTGGCATTGATCCGCCCGCCTTGGCTTAAGCTGGACATCCAGGTTTACAAGAATATGAACACACTTGCTACACTTAAGGAATGCAAGATCAGACCTGGGGATAGCTAGAAACCTTCCATGCGGACAGCAGGTTGCAATAAGAAACCCTAGGCCTTCAGGGGAGGAAAATGGAAGCCTTTACGGGAAAGGCCAGAGCACCATCATTAGTTCCTTTACAGGAAGGAGTCTATTGGAGGCAGGGAGACTGGGTCACAGCGACTACACTAACATATTTTGAGAAATTAGAAAACAAAATGAAAACAGCGTCAGAAGATTCCATCCCTTGGAAGCTCAAATGTGCGACTAAACAGAACGTAAACTGAAGGGACATCATAAGGCAGTTCACAAAGAAGTAATCACTGACACATAAGGAGCCCCTCTTAAGGGCGTCTTTACGGGATCGCTCCATCCTAAGGTGTGCAACTCAGGGGGGAGATTCATCTGCCACAATCAGGTAACTTGCGTGCGGTGGGGGCAGTTTTCGGAACAGGCGTGGTCGCACATCTGGAAGAAAGGGCTTTTAGGAAGGGTGATGGGGACCCAGGTGCCACCTGTAGGGCGTTCAACGCAGAGGCCTGGAAGACAGAATGAGTCAGACTGAGGAAGACTCCAGAGCACTGCATGGGGGGCGCAAGGGGGCGTACCAAAAGGAGCGGTGGAGGGGGGACAGACGCCTGCAGCACACCAGGCATGCGTAGGAATGCCAGAAAAGGACCTTCATGGGAACACAACTACAATCCTTAGGATTACAAATGTGGCACTGGAAATAAAAGGCTAGTGTGGCGTCACAACTACCCCCAGGGAGTTTTTATGGAGAAATGTTTTGCAAAGAATAGGGTGGCTGAGGTCGTGGGGTCGAAAGAGACATGGAAAAGAGGAAGCAGGAGGGGTGCATTGGGAAGTAGCACTCCTAACGCCACCCTAAAAAGTTCAAACAAGGACTTCACAAGGCAAGGGGAAAACAAGGCGTCACGGTGAGGAAAAACACAGCACACACGCCACCCAACGGAAGCTCAAGTGAGGATATTGCTATCGCAAAACTTCATGCTTTGAAGCGGCAGAAGCTTATGATAGGCGATACAAATAACCAATATAACAGGTCATGACAAAAAGGCCTAGCCCGCACCTCCAAGTTTAGTAAGACCAAATGAAGGGGAGCAGAGCGGTGCGTGGGGGGCTCTGGGACACACCTGTTAATAAGGGACCCATCAGTGCTTAGCCTTTCAGGGGGGCGGGGCTATAAAGAGGTTCTGAACTAATGCCTTCAAGATTTGACCTGAGGTACAATATGCTCTTTTCTGCTGCGGACAAAGCAGGAATATGTACAGAAATGGCCCAAATTCCGGCCATGGGCTCCAAAATGAACAGGTGCGAGATTTGGGGCGCGGAGGCAGCCAGGTAACCCCCGTCTCGTCCAGCATAGGAAGGAAGAGTGTAAACTTCACACCTCCTCCCCCTTCTTGCCCTCCTCTCTCTTGCCATGCCTGCCCTCCTCCCTCCCCGGCATGCCTCCCTCCTCTCACCTCGCTCCTGCTCGGCTTGCAGGCAGATGGGGATGTTCTTCTTCCAGCCCGGCATGTTCCCGCCTGGCCCGCTCCGGGCGCTCCCCGTGCTCCGGCCGGACTCCGCGCTACAGCTCCGGCGCCCCGCTCCTTCTCCGGCACATGCCGGGCTCTGCGGCTCGGGCTCGGCGGGCAGGCGGACGGGCACCAGGACTCGCCGCAGCGGCAGGAGCGGTGGCTGGCTGCCGGGGGTGGGAGGAGCGGCGGGCGGGCCCAGGCGCAGGCTCCCCACTCCCCCGGCCGGGGGATTGGCTGCCGAGGCCGCCCGTGGGAGCAGCTTCAGCTGCCAGGATGGCCTTCCTCCCGTGAGGGGAGTGGGAGCGCTCTGTGCCCTAGCTGCCCACAATCTGCCCCGGTCCCGTACACCGCATTCTCTGCACAGTTGTACTACTCTTCCTGGCCTCCTCCTGCTAACTCATTCTACGGGTTCTCTCCTTACTTTCCTTGATTTGTTTTAATCACCGTCTTTGACTTTTCTTCCTTCTCGTATTATTTTTTTTACTAAGTGGCTTACTTTCTCCATGTGCGCTTCCTTTATTTTTTTGCATTTTTCATTTCCTTTATTCATTTTTTTTTTTTTACATTTTTCCTTTCATCAGCTCCTTTTATACTCAATCTTTACTGCCAGCCATCACTTTTGTGCTCAATATTCATGTACCTTTTTCTTTAGTTTTGTTTCTTTCTTTATCTGTGTCATCACTATCTTTTCTAAGATGTGACTCCTTCCCCCTTTTTCCCGGTGCTTTCCTCGTTTGACTAACTAATATCTCTCTCTCTGAATCTCACTTTCCTTGTCTATTTGTATCTGTAGTTTTCTCTGATTCCCTATTTCTTCATCATTTTTTCGCTTTTTCTTTTTAAGTCGAAGCAGCAGCACAGCTGGCTAGTTTGCTAAAGATATCTTGGGGACATCCAGAAAGCTGACATAAGAACACTTTCTGCTGATTGTTTCTCACTGGCTTTGTGGTTTGTAACTCATATGTTCTGGGTTTCTGTTTGCTAGCTTTTTTTTACTTTAGACTGTACAGCTTCAGTTCACCCTCCCCGTTGCCCAATCCTTGTTTACTGTATTCATCCACAAATTCATTTTCTGTAAACAGGGCTTTTCATCTTGTTCTTATCTTGTCACATTTGCTGTACATTCAAAGACAGAGGTCAAATGTCGAACTATCTCTTCCAGGGAGCTTGGTGTTTATTTTTCTTTCTCTGATTTCAAAGTGAGAGAATTTATGAGACAATCCTGCTGGGTACCCATGTAAGAGGAGATGATGTAGGATTTTTTTCTAGCACACAAAAAATGAACTGTTTCACAATATATCAGAATTAGTCCAAATGAAGCACATTTTCTTTGTATTTCTTAAGTGTGATGGAAACAAATATTTGAATATGATAAAAGCATGTCAAAACACAGTGGTTCCCGACCTTTTGACTTCTGTGGAACCCGGGGACCCTGCTGAATCATTATTGCAATTTGGGGACTCCCCACTGAGTTGTTACTGGAAGCCGGGGACCCCAGTCTAAACATTGTCAGTGGTTTGAAATGCAAATTACGCAAAAAATACAGAAACAAGCATCCATCAGATGTTTACACAAATGATAACACATTTTATTTAGTTTGCGAACAAATATATGTAAAAAACATAATTTTAATTGGAAGGTTTAAGCTTTTCTAAATTCAATAATTCCACACATCATCCATACTATATTCTGTTTGATGCATCTGCACTGCTCCCGCAAATCAATCAGAGGATACTAATGAAGTTTTAGCCTCCAGTTTCAAATTCCTTAATATTTACAGTACATTTTAAGATTTTCATTGCACTTTAACCACTTTGTTGATATACACTTTATTAATCTATTAACATTATTTAATTTTCTAAGCAGTTGTGGACCCCCTGAGGAGGCTTCCCTTTAGGGGTCCCCAGACCACAGGCCGGGAACCACTGCACCATAGCATTTGCACGCATTATTGTTTGTGTGCTGTAAAACTGTATTTTAGTGCAAATATAATGGTAATTTCACTTGAAAATGTGTTGTGTGTAATGGCAGTGAATTAACATAGCATGCATACTCCACACTATGCCACACCACTCCACTTTATACCCTTCTTCTTCATGCTATGTCACTCCATTCTACAACACTCCACTCTACAACATGCCTCTCCACTCTATGCCCCTACACTCTAAAACACTCCACACCCTCCATACCACTCGATTACATGTCACTCCAATCTACACCACTCACTCTACAACATGCCGCTCACACCACTCAGTCACTGTACACCCTACACTTCACACCCCCACTCAACTCCAATCTATCCCACTACATACCAATGTACTCCAGTCTATCCCACACCACCCCACTTTGCTACAATCTGCCCTAATCTACTCTACCCCAATCTACCCATCACAGTATACCCACCCCAATCTACCCCACACCACTCCAACCTACCCCACTTCAAACCAGTTTTCCCCACCCCAGTCTACCCCACTCGACTACAATCTACTTCACTCCAATCAACCCCACTCCACCCGAATCTGCCACACTCCAGTCACATCTACCCCACTGCTTTAATCTACACCAGTCTACCCTACTACAAACCCTAATCCAACCCATTCCAATCTACTCATCTCCATTCCAATCAACCCCACTCCACTCTACTCCAATCTACCCAGTCCTATTTACCCCACTCCATACCAGTTTACCCCACTCCACTTCACTGCTAGTCATCTAACTCCTCTCCACTCTAATCTATCCCACTCCAATCTACCACACTCCACTCTTCCCTATTCAAATCTACCCCAGTCCAATCTAAACCACTCTACCCCAACACACCCCATTCCAATCAACCCCACTCCAACATATCCCTTCCCAGTCAGCCCCACCACAATCTACCCCTATCTTTTCCACTCCAGTCTACCCCACTTCACCCTTCTCCAAGACACCCACCAAAATCTACCCCAATGCTCCCACTCCATCCCAATCTAGCCCACTCTAATAATTCCTTTTAAACCAACCCCACTCCAATCCACCCCACTCTCACCCACCCAAACCACCCCACCCCCTTCAATCTACCCCACTCTTCCCCAATCAACCCAAAGCCACTCTACCCCACTCCAATTCACCCACTCCAGTCCACTCAATCCACCCCATTCTACTGTACTTCAATCTTCCACACTCCATTCAACTCTATCTACCCCACTCCAATTAACTCCAGTCTACCACATACCACTCAAATCTACTCCACTCTGGTCCAGTCTAACCCACTCCACCCTACTCCAATTTGACCTACCCACTCCACCACAAACTACCCTACCCCAATCTACTCCACTCCAATATACACAGCCCCATCGCAATCTACCCCACACCACTCAGCTCTACCACACTCCCCCAATATGCCTGTAATCTTGGGCTTTGAAATAATAAAGGATAATGTTTTCAGTGGTTGTTAGGATTCTGTTTATATTAATCTTTGCTTTTCTTTTCCAATAATTCAAGTCTTTTAAATTCAAGCAACTAGTTAGTCAGTCTTTTATAATGAAACTGTGTAATCCTCTATTGTAATGTATGGCTCTTCTTCTCCTTCTTCAGGTAACCCCAGTTACTGGACTTTCCTGTCCACAGCCCTCGGCAAAAAAAAAAATGCAGAAGTATTCTGTTTTAACTTCAACTGCCTTAACTTCACTGTTTTCTTTCCACTTTCTCTATCATCCACTCACTTTTCTTGGGGCATAATTGTTTTCCTATACAACTATTCCTTCTTGAACGGGAACTAAAACCTTGTCTTCACCTGATTCTTTAATTCAAAGTCAATCAATTTTAGGCATCTCTTTCCTGTTGACCACCTTTCTCTTCCAACTACTTTCTTTTCAGTAGTTACGTAGTTTCCTTTAGCTTCCGGACTCGTGCTGTTTCTTTCTCAATTTCCTGTACTTTTGGTAAACCCCAAATTAAAAATATAAAGGAAATAAATAAAAAATCCTTAATCAGGAACAAGTGTTTTTCTTCTTAGTTAATTTACTATTTTGGTATATTGTTTGGGTACTCTCAATTTTGAGCTACTTCTTTAATAAGACTCTGTTTTACGTCTTCCCCCACAGGCTCTGGCTGCCAGGTTCCCCTCTAACCACCCTCCACTCTTTTACCCAAGGATGCACCTGAGCAAGCCACGCTCCTGCAGGACATGGTTGGTACAAGATCTGCTCCGCGGTGGTCTTATCGGGAACCGCTTGATTCCTCTTCTCCAGTGGATTCATCCCCTTTCTTTTCCTTCTTCTTTGGAGTCGCACCGCTTCTCCTCTCACAGCTGCCTTCTCTCAATCTCTGTCTCCCCACTTCCACCTTTTGGTGTCGTTTTATTCCCCCCCTCCTCTACGGACTCTGCGTCCTAATCCACCTCTGATTTCAGTGTCTCTCCTCCTCCATTGTTCCTATAGATCTCTTACTTCCCCTGCAGAATTAATAGACCTCTCTTTGTTTTTATTTTTGTATTGGACTCTTGACCTTCTTCTGTTATACCGGCCTTCCACTCTTCTTTGTTTGCAGGGTTCCTGTTTTGCATACCAGCAAGCGATTTCAGGCAAGTCTACATTTTCCTTTCCCTGCTACCCCATTGACAATACCCTACTCCAGTCTACCACACTCTAATCTACTCTACCCAAATCTACCCCACTTTAATCTACTGCACACCACTCAAATCTAAACCACTCCACTTCAATCTACCCCACTGCAATCTTGACTCCACTCCAATCTATCCAACTCCATTCTTCCCCACTCTAGTCTATCACACTCCATTCTACGCTACCTAAACAACCCCACTCCACTTCACTCCATGCTACCACATGCCACTCAAATCTACCCACTCCCTTCCAGTCTAATGCACTCTACTCCAATCTGCCCCATTCCAATCTATTTCACTTCACTCCAATTTACCCCACCTCATCCACCCCACTTCGCTCTAACCTACTCCCCCTATCTATCTCACTCCAGTCCACCCCACTTCACTCCAATCTACCATACCATAATCCACCCAGTCTATTCCACTTCAGTCTACCCCACTCAGTCTATCTCACTCTGCTCTTAACTAACCCAGGCCAGTGAACTCCACTCTTCCTCAGTCTACCTCGGTTCACCCCAGTCCACCCCAATATATACCACTCCAATCTACTCCCCCAACCTACTCTACTCCATCCCAGTACATGCTACCCCACTCGCCCATTCTAATCTACTACACTCCAGTGTATCCCAAGCTGCCCCACCTCATCACAATCTACCTCACTCCCCCAATCCACCCTACTCCAATCTACCCCATTCCAAATTATCCCAGTATATCTCCACTCCATTTCTTTCTACTCTACAGTAATCCACTCCACTCTACCCGACTTCACTCCAGTCAACTCCACTCTACCCCAATCTACCCCACTCCAGTCTAGCGTGCCTCAGTCTACCCCAGTCTACCCCAATTCAATCTACTCCACTCCAAGCTACCACTCTAATCTACCCAACTTCCCAACTCCAATCTACCCCACTCCGACCCACTCCAATCTACTGCAATCCACTCCATCTCCATGACAATCTACCCCACCCCAACCCATTCCACTCTATCTTAATCTACCCCACTCTACGTCACAAATGTTTAGCAATGCTGAAAAGTAGTTAGACTGGTGTACAACATGGCCAAAACACAGTAGCCAAGATGACTTGGCTTTGCCAGTGCTTGTTCTTTCAAGCTTTTCTGGTTTTTGCTTACTGAGCTTTCTTTTAGGTCAAAGCCTGCCAGACAGTGCAGATGTTTAGTTTACTAACAACATCTCGTGAACATTCGGAAGGCTTCATTGGAATTGTATTTTGCCCATTGCTTACCATTGGCTTTGTGGTTTCTAACTCACATTTGCTTGCTTTCTATTTGCTGGCTCTATTCAATTTAGGCTGCCTAGCTTGCATTCGTCCCTTGCATTGCTCAGACCCTATTCACTGTATTCTTCCGCCATTACTGGATTTTTGTAAACAGGCCTTTAAATCTTGTTCTTATCTTGTCACATTTGTTCTGTATTCGAAGACAGAGGTCAAACTTCAGGCTCTGTCATTCAGAGAGCTTGGTGTTTACTTTTCTTTCTCTGACATCAAAGTGAGAGGATATATGTGACAATCACACTGGCTACTGGGGGTGTGCTTGAGGAAGGCTGTACAGTATTATTTTTTTCTAGCACACAACAACATTTAAATGCCTGTAAATAAACTGTGCCATTATTTCAGAATATAGCTGAATTAGAAAAGCACAAATGAAGCACATTTTTGGTATTTCTGAAGTGTGGTGGAAATGGATATTTTATTACAATCAAAACAAATCAATACACAAGGTGATGACATTTCCACACATCGTTTGTGTGCTTTATACTTTTATCATTAACGCTATGTGTCTGTGCAAATGTAATGGTCTTTTCAATTGAAGGTGTGTTGTCTGTAATGGCAGTGTGCTACCACACCATACATACTCCACTTTACCCCACTATACTCTACTCTGCATGACTCAACACTACTCTGCCCTACTCCATTCTATTCCACGCTGCGTCACTACACTCTATTCTGCACCACTCCATGCCACTTCACCCTATCCTAATTCACTCTGTCTCTCTACACTACACCACTCTATACCAATGCATTCTACCCCAAGTTACTCTACTATGCACCACTGCACTTTTCGAATCTCCACTCTGTACCATTTCACTCTATGCCACTCTACTCAATGGCACTGCATTCAATGCCTATGTATTTTAGTCTATATCACTTCACTCTACACCAATTCACTTTATACCACTTGAATCTACTCTGCACCACTCCACTCTACTCTGAAACAATCTGTGCCACTGTACTCATTGCCACTCCACTCTGCACCACTCCACTTTGGGCCACTCCACTGTCCTCTGTCCCAATGCACTTCACTGTGCACCACCCCACTCTACTCTGCGCCACTGCACTCAATGTCAATGCACTCTACACCACTTCACTCAAACCAAATGCACTCTGTGCCACTGAACTCTACACCAATCTATTCTACATCACTGCACTCTATTACGATACTCTCCTCTGCAACATTGTACACTTCTGCATTCTATGCCATTGTACTCTACATCACTGCATTCTACACCAGTCTGTTCTACTCTGCACCACAATACTCTTCAACAAAGCACTCTACTATACAACACTGCACTCTGTGACAGTCTACCCTGCAACACTGCACTCTATGCCACTGCACTTTATGCAACAGCACTGTACTCTACACCACTCTATTCTATGCCAATGCACTCTACACCACTCCACTCTACACCACTACACTGCATCACTCCACTCTACGCCACTGGATTCAACCCTCCACCACTTCACTCTGCACCACTCTATTCTGCAACACAGCACTCTTAGTCAATTAACTCAATGCCTTTCTTCTCTGCACCACTGCACTCAATGCAATCTGCTCTGCACCACTCTACTGTACACCACTCTACTGCTCTCTACAACACTACACTCTACGCCTCTCTACACTGTATCGGTCCACTCTAGTCCACTGCACTCTACATCGATCTACCCAAAGCCACTCTAATCTGCTCTGCACTGCTGGACACTGAGACTGCATTCTAAGCCACTGCAATCTACGCCACTAAAATCTACTCTGAAGCAATCTACTCTGTCACTGCACTCTTTGCTACTCAATTCCATTTTGCCCCATTCCACTCTACACCACTGCAATCTACTCTGTGCACTACACTCTACACTACTCTATTCTATGCCACTGTACTCTACACCACTGCACTCAATGCCAGTCCACTGTACTCTACACCACTGCACTCAATGCCAATGCATTGTCTACTTTCAACCACTGTACTGTATGCCACTATACTCCACAGCACTCTACTCTGCCACTGCGCTCTACGCCACTCTACTTTACACCATTTCACTCTGTCACTTTACTCTGCACCACTCTAATCTCTTCTACACCACTGCACTCTACACCATTGTATTCTACGCCACTCTACTCTCCAGCTCTCTGCTCTACCCTGTACCACTCCACACTACCCTGAACCACTCTACTCTATGCCTCTTCATTCTACTGAGAAACAATTTACTCTACTCTGCACCATTCTGCTATAGGCCACTCTAGTTGACATCACTGCACTCTACACCTATGCACTCTACACCACTTTACTCAAAACAATTGCACTCTAAGCCACTGCACTCTATGGCTGTATGCTCTGCACCACTGTACTTTACTCCACTTCACTCTAAGCCACTCTACTCTGACACTTCATTTTATGTCACTGAACTATACGATACTCCTCTTTATGATGCACTACTCCATTAAACTCTACTCCACTCTTCAACACTCTACTCCACTCCAAACACTACTCCACTCTGTGATGCTCTATGCATCTCCCTCTGTCACTCAATGCCACTTTACTACACACTCTTGTGCAGCGCACCACTCCACTTTATGCCTCTCACTCTGTGCCACTCATCTCTGAACCTCCAGTCTACTCAATGCCACTCAACTCTTCAACACTGTACTTTATGCCATTCCACTCTCTTACATTACTCCAATCTATGCCACCTCACCCTACAACAATATACTCTACACCACTGCACTCTATGCTATTCAATTCCATTTTGGCACATTCCACTCTACACCACTGCAATCTACTCTGTGCACTACACTTTACACTACTCTATTCTATGCCGCTGTACTCTACACCACTGCACTCAATGCCAATGTATTGTCTTCTTTCACCACTGCACTGTGTGCCACTATACTCTACAACATTCTACTCTGCCACTGCGCTCTACTCCACTCTACTTTACAACATTTCACTCTACGTCACTTTACTCTGCACCACTCTAATCTCTTCTGCACCACTGCACTCTACACCATGCTACACCATTGTATTCTACACCACTCTACACACCACCTCTCTACTCTACCCTGTACCACTCCACACTACCCTGAACCACTCCACTCTATGCCTCTTCATTCTCCCTTGAAACAATTTACTCTACTCTGCACCATTCTACTCTAGGCCACTCTAGTTGACATCACTGCACTCTACACCTATGTACCTCTACACCACTTTACTCTATGGCAGTCTGCTCTGCACCACTGTACTTTACTCCACTTCACTCTAGGCCACTGTACTCTGAAACTCCATTTTATGACACTGAACTGTACAATACTCCTCTTTATGATGCTCTACTCCATTAATCTCCACTCTACAACACTCTACTCCACTCTAAAACACTACTCCACTCTAAAAGACTACTCCACTCTGTGATGCTCTACGCTGCTCACTCTATTATTTTTTCTTAATTTCTCACACTACAAACAGGTCTGAGCTGTTATACTTCCTCCTGTTATGCTATGAAGGTTTGTAAGGCACACACCCACAAGAGGTTTTTTTTGCACAGTGAAAGCAGATATGCAGCTGTCTCAAACAATGAGCATCCAGATCTCAACTTGTGGAGGACAGTTCAGAGTCCTGCACCATAGGCTGAAAATGCTGTACCTGCAGATCTCACGTTGCCATGAAATTCCTCCACTGGGGAATTAAAGGGACTGGCAGGCAGGTAGGGTTCAGAATGCCAGTTTAGGAACGAGCGGCCTGTCGGCTAAAGTGGGCAATGAACAGGGAGTTGGGGCCAGATGTGTACAAAAAGTTGTCAATTTTTGCGATTCTCAACTAGGAAATCACAAACAGTGATGTAAAAATGTGTCTTAAACACATTTAGCGAATCCCAGTGGGTCACAAATAGACCTACCTCATTCATCTTCATGAGGTAGGTCACAATTTGTGATCTATTAGGAATGGCCACATTTCACAGGGATGGTGGCCTGCTGGGGTCAGCAGACCACCATGTCTCTGATTGCTTTTTAAATAAAGCATAAAAAAATACAGTCCATTTTCCTTAAAAAGAACGGGGTGTGTTTCTAAAAAAACTGCAAAGTTTTTTCCTTCATTTTTTAAAGAGTAGGCAGTGTCCTGTGCTCTTAGAAAATATGTTGACCCACATTCACAAAGGGGAAGGGGTCCATTTGCAAATAGGTTACTACCTCCTTCAAGGAATCGGTAAAATATGAATGTTTTGCGAGTGCATTTTGGTCGCAAATGTTTACACATACCACTGTGAGTGGCTATTTGTAAAGGATGCACTTATCATGTACCTTCCTAATACTGAATCACAAATCCATTTTGCAATACAATGATAGGTGACTGAATAGCAAAATAAGGTTTTGTGCATTCTAAAAGTCTTTTTAGTGGTCACAAATGGCCTGATTCTGAGGTCGGGCTGTTTGCAACCATTAAAGTTTTGTTCCTGGCCCCTAAAGAGGATCATTTCTTCCACTGGAAGCCATGGTGATGGAATATGGATAACAGATAATTCATTCAACCTCAAAATTCCTACCTCCTTCCTTATAAAAAGAAACAGACCTACTGAGGAATACCTAAAAATGGTTCTCAGAAACATATGGCTCGGAAAGTGCAATGCACAAGGAAAACCTTTTACACAGGGCTTGGGTACTTTGTCAGCTGGGTACTAATTCACAACTAGTTAAACTGTACTATATGCTTATGGTATCTTCATTACTCAGAAGATGCAGAGTCTCTGGTTTCACTGCGCTCGGGCCCTGGCAGACTTGTTCTCCTTGCATGAAAAAGAAAGGTGCATCAGTCCGAGTAAGACTTCTGTCTCTGCTTCTACTTTTTTAAACTGGAAGACATCCCACTTATATACCCTGCTCACCCCATCCTATGTTTTGGTGGACCAAATGCTTCATGATTTCTGAGGACGCCCTTCCTCTATGGCCTCCTGCCGCGCATAAACCACAAGGAAATGCAACAACAGCGATATCTGACAATGGAAAGAGGTTAAGGGACCGGAACCTACCTACCGGAGTGGAAGCAGTATTGAATAACTCACCCAATCAACCTGAAGTGGCCTACCACTCAAACCCCCCCAGAAATCAAGGGCTTTACCTTCGGATGGCTGCACCCCTTCGTTCCCCCTTGTTTCACGTAAGGCAGGATGCTGCAAGAAAGCATTTGGGGGTGACAGATTTTCCATCTACAGCACCGTGGATCAGAAAGGGGAGAACTAGGAAAGCAAGAGAAGTCATCAACAGTACCCCGCAATTACACATTCTGGTGAAGGATAGTAAAAGTGAAAGGCTGTAAGGAGAGAAACCAACATAGGATTCGATGTTTGGTGTCTTTATTCCTGGACAGCCGTGCAAGGAGTGTGTGGACTGGGTAAATGGCGAAATGCCTACCCAACAGATATAACTGAATAGAGTATAACGCCTACATAATGGACCAATATTGCCACTTGACAAAAAAGCAACCTGTTTCATAGGGTAAAAGATTCTGATGTATATTGAATATGGGCTGGGGTCCTTGCTAGCATTCATGAAAAAATATGGACCCATCCTTCTCCAAATGCATCGTTTGAAGGATACAGTGGCCTCAGAAGTTGAGCCAAACTAATACAAGGTCAGCTGGAAGAGCAGGCTTCAGATCTTAAAATGCCTGTCAAATTTTGGAAATCGGGATACTTTTCATAAGAATTGCCTTTTCCTGCACAGCAGGAGGAAGTGATAACATATGGGAAAAATGAGGTAGAAACTCTGATAGTACCACGCAAACCACAGGAAATTGTTGATTTATTTTTTCTGGTAGTAGATAGAAACAGACATTGGACTGCCTTTCTTTTATTTGTTTGTGAATTAAACACACAATTTACAAAATAAATAACCCAAGATGCAACCATGTGAAGCAGCTAACATGTACTTAATGTGGTCTGAAGGAACCCTTCACCATGTAGATCGTAAGGATAGCCAATCTGGACTAAAGTCAAGGATGCCGTCTAGGTAGGCTGTGGAGTAACACATATATAATTTTAATAGATGATCCTGGTGTCCTACGAAGATAGCAGGGGCTGTGGCAGTCCAAGGGATATCATGTTGAATTCGAACAGGCTTTGGATTTTGAGAAAGGTGGTCTTGTGATGATAAAAACTTGGATGAGTAATTTGCTGATAGCCTTTTATGAGCTCTAACATGCTGAGGTATTTGACTTGTCCTACTTATTTCACCATTTTGCCAGCCCCAAGCATGAGTAGGGAATGGACGAATGAGATCTTGTTCACCCTTCAAATCTCAATACAAGCAGATCGAATCATCTGCTTTGGCTCCAACATAACAGGAAAGCTTCAGTCACTCATAGATTGCTAAAATGATAATTTGTATTAAGCAGTTTATTTCATTCTGAACAGCCTTTGAGAGGGCCTCCGGTAATCAAGATACATATTAATGGACTTCGGCTATTTAATGCACCTAGATGCTGTGTTTCACCAAGTGTTGCCTGATTTGGTTGAAACCCATTGCCAATTTTATCATCGTAATTAGTGAGTTCTTATTTTTGCAGCTAGGGCACAGGATAATGGTTGACCAATGCCTGCCCGGTGCCGGACGAATGATGGGGAACATCTCTTCTGTGGCCTTGGGTCAGGAATGGCACATGCTATGTTGTTGGAGGCAGCTTCCTTTCATGGTTTGAGGTATATGTGAGTGCACTTGAATAAGGGGTTTTATTCATTCTTGTTTAAAAATTCAGTATGATATTTGACCTGCTAACTCCAACATGGTGTAGGACCCATGCCAGTGGTATAGCAGTTTGTTTCTGATGCTTAGCAGGGCTAATATTTCTTCCCCTGGTTCACATTGTGGTTATGGGAAGAACAGGAGACTAAAGAGGCTAAGCCTAAGTAATGGTTGTGATGCATCTCGGAGGGTGAACAGCAATAATGGCAACAATCATTACCAAAGGGCCAATAAACGTCATGTTTTTGATTGTCTGGTTGTCATTCAATAAGGCCATTACTTAGGGGACAGTTTACAAAAGTGCTGAGCTGCTTGATCGTGATTGCTTCACATGCTTGTTTCATTAGTTGCTAAAGAACATTACAGAACTAGGATCAGAACTTTTGCACTATCTAAACATTTAAACATTACAAATAAAAATGCAGTTTGTAAAATGAATCAAACCACGGAAAAATCAGAAATGGCTGAAAATGGTTGCAAAAGTGCTTCAATTGTTTGAGAGCCAGCAATAAAGAAGAATGAGACCAAGCATTTATGGGGCATCAGTGCCATGCAATAGGCAGTTATTTGGAGAAGGGTTTTACATCTTGGAGTATATAATTGCAGGGTGTAATTTTCATACTAGTAAAGATTCTTACGTTTGTAACCAAACAGCTTGGGGTCAGTAGGTGAACAGCATTGAAGGCGAAGCCTGTCTTTACATCACGGGAAAGTAACTATAGAGCAGTAGGCGGTACAGCATACAGAGGAACCTGGCACCATATAAAGCAGGTTGTCCATAAGTCACAGCCTTTAAACCAGAGGATTTAAAAAAAATAAAAGACTAATATGTTTCCAGGAAGTTGTGGCTCCTTTTGAGAGGTTTCAGAACTGAGTATAGGAAGACTTCAACCTTGAGGATGGGTGTAGGAAGTTATTTCCACATTTTTGCACTAAGCACCAAAAGTGTCACACCCCCTAGTGTCCACATTATGTTGAGCTTATCAAGCCTTCTTCGAGGGGCTGATTTGTCTTCATGTTTTGGTTTTGACTATTATATTCCTGACATAGAAAATAGGCACTACAAAACGTTACTTATTGACCAATCAGGTTATGTACACCCGACTCTGCATGTGGCAGACCTTTAACTTCCGAGACTTGATTTCTCTTCTGATAACCTTACATCAACAATCCTTTTGGATTCGTGTGAGTATTTTAGGAAAAAAGCAAAGAACATATATACAGTAAACTTTGTGTTGACTATTTTGCTGCTCTCTCAACCCCAGTGGATGGGAGGTAGAGAAGAGCCTTTAATTTCATTATACACATGGAATAGTATTTTCTTCACCACTGAAATTACTTGTTGTAAGAGTTATTTTATTTTACTCTGGAACAATGGGCATGATATCCACAGTTCAGTTACAATTACTTTGATGTCAAAGAAAGGGTCTGGGGGGAAAGCCTCGTTGTTTGATATTCATGTTTCTATTTGGAGACGAAACAGGTCTGGATTTATTTTTGGTATTAGACTGTAATTTACTTGATTTTATGCAGAGTTTAATTTCTGAAACTCGGGGTTCCAAGGCTAAATATTAACCCCTTCCCCGCCACGGACGTAATGGTTACGTCCATGGCAGCGCCCGTGTGGCGCCATGGACGTAACCATTACGTCCAGGGACTGGCAGTCAGGGGGAAGCGCTAGCGCTTCCCCCGAGGGCCGCCCCCCAACACCCCCAGGCCAGGGCTGAAAGGGGAATCCCTTCCCCTTTCACGCCCACCCCCCCCCCCATGACGTCAGCGCGCGATCGCGCGCTGATTTCATGGAAACGGGGAATGACGCGCTGGAAGCCATTTGCTTCCAGCGCGTCAAGGGAGAAGGTGAGTATTTCACCTTCCTGCGGGGTGGGGGTGCTCTCAGAGAGGCATCGAGGGAAAGGAAAGGGTTTTCCTTTCCCTCGATGTCTCTTTGAGCATTCCTGCTGCCCGATCGCGATGCGTGTGTTGGGGGGCGGCCCCTTGGGCAAGGGTCGCCCCCAGGGGCCCTCATGTATTTTTGGGCAGTTCTGCCCCCCTTGGGGGCAGAGAGGCCTATTTTTTTTAGGCCTTTCTGCCCCCAAGGGGGGCAGAATCCCAATAGCGCCAGAAATAGTATGTATGTATGTGTGCTTTGTGTTGGGGGGTGGCCCCTTGGGCAAGGGTCGCTCCCCCCAGGGGCGCAATGTATTTATTGTCGTTTCTGCCCCCCTTGGGGGCAGATTGGCCCTATTTTTAGGCCGATCTGCCCCCAAGGGGGGCAGAAAGCCACTAGACACCAGGGATTTTATTGTTGATGTGTATTTTTTGTGTTGGGGGGCGGCCCCTTGGGCAAGGGTCGCTCCTAGGGGCCCTCATGTATTTTTGGGCAGTTCTGCCCCCCTTGGGGGCAGAGAGGCCTATTTTTTTTAGGCCTTTCTGCCCCCAAGGGGGGCAGAATCCCAATAGCGCCAGAAATAGTATGTATGTATGTGTGCTTTGTGTTGGGGGGTGGCCCCTTGGGCAAGGGTCGCTCCCCCCAGGGGCGCAATGTATTTATTGTCGTTTCTGCCCCCCTTGGGGGCAGATTGGCCCTATTTTTAGGCCGATCTGCCCCCAAGGGGGGCAGAAAGCCACTAGACACCAGGGATTTTATTGTTGATTTTTATTTTTTGTGTTGGGGGGTGGCCCCTTGGGCAAGGATCGCCCCCAGGGGCCCACATGTATTTTTGGGCAGTTCTGCCCCCCTAGGGGGCAGATATGCCTATTTTTTAGGCCTTTCTGTCCCCAAGGGGGGCAGAATCCCCATAGCGCCAGGGATACTATGTATGTGTGTGTGTGCTTTGTGTGGGGGTGTGGCACCTTGGGCAAGGATCGCCCCCCCCCAAAGGGTGCAATGTAATCTGGGTGATTTCTGCCCCCTCCCCTTGGGGGTAGATTGGCCTATTTTTTTTTTAGGCCCATCTTCCCCCAAGCAGAGAAGACTAGACACGGGAAAATGAAAAAATGGTTAGTGGCGAAGTGTTTGTCAACTGGCGAAGTATTTACTTTTATGATAATAACAGTTTTTCTCCTTTTTGTTTTAGTTCAAAGCTTTTGCTGACTTTGCTGTGGCTTGTTGCAGTTTTGGCAGTAGTTGTCCTGCGGTTTGCGTAGTTGCATGTTTTAGGTAAGTAAATAAATTTACTCCAAGTGAGTATTGTTGCAATGCATGAATGACATGTTTGTAGGTGGTGTACTGAATGCAGGATTGTGTGTGAAATTGTCCTTAGAGTTATGCACAATGATTATTGTGTTGTCTTATGTCTAATTTGCTTTTTTTTTTCTCTTTTTAGTGGGATATCGTTGGTGATTGCTGTGGCTGTGCAGAGTAGTTGCTGGTGAGTCAAGCTTTTTCAGGCAAGTGAGCAGTATAGTTTTTGAGTTTATAATTCTTAGTGATAAACCTATACTTTGTTACTTATCTTACACAGTGCTGGTTGTTGGTGGTGTATTTGTCCAGTTAATTTTAGTAGGAAGGATCATGGCCAGCCGTAGGATGACCGCTCAGCAGGTTGTTAGTGTGCTTTTTGAGTCATCTTCTGACCATGAATATGAGACTGACTCTGCATCTGAGGCAGAGGAGGAAGTGCAGGATTCTGGAAGTGAATTTTCTGTCAGAGATGAATCATCTGATGATGAAGCCACTCTCAGTGCTGATGAAGGGCCTGTTTTAGAGGAGGACAGTGATGTGCCAATGGTGCAGGAGCCAGCGGCTGAAAGGCTTCCCATTGGAAGACCTGACGCATGGGTTGCACCAAACATGGAGCAGCCACAGTTGCCTGCGTTTACTGGTTTTCCAGGGTGTCGAGTTAATACGGAAAACTTTTTGCCCGTCAACTTTTTTGAGTTGTTTATGGACGATATATTTTTGGAAGAGATTGTTGAGCAGACTAATTTGTATGCAGAGCAGTTTTTGAGGGACAACGCTGCCAGACTTAGGCCACACTCTAGAGCTAGCCGGTGGATTCCCACAAATCTGGAAGAGTTGAAAAAGTTCTTGGGTTTAACTTTTTTGATGGGGCTGATAAGGAAGCCGTCGCTGTCTTCATATTGGTCTACTAGTCCCTTGATGGCAACTGCTATATTTCCTGCCATCATGAGTCGTAACCGGTATGAGCTTCTTCTTCGGATGTTGCATTTTGTAGATAATGCTTTAGCCTTGCCACGAGATCATCCTGATTCTGACCGTCTTTTTAAGATTAGACCTGTCCTTGATCATTTGGTAGATCGGTTTTCAGAGATCTATGTTCCAGGGAAAGAAATATCTGTAGATGAGTCTTTGGTCCTGTTCAAAGGTCGTTTGGGTTTTAGGCAGTACATTCCTAGCAAGAGGGCACGGTATGGAATTAAATTGTATATGCTGTCAGAAAGTAGTACAGGATATGTTTATAATTTCCGGTTCTACACTGGTAGGGATTCCAATATTGACCCCCCTGGTTGTCCTCCCACTTTTGGAGTTAGTGAGAAAATTGTGTGGGAACTCGGTAGACGACTGTTTAACAAAGGTCACCATTTATATGTAGATAACTTCTACACTGGAGTTCGGTTGTTCAAGGAGTTGTTCAGAGTGGACACTGTTGCTTGTGGCACAATCCGCTCTAATCGGAAAGGCTATCCAAAAGAGCTTGTCTGTACAAAACTTGAGAAGGGACAGTGCAGTGCCTTGCGGAATGATGAGCTGCTAGCTCTGAAATTTGTAGACAAGAGGGATGTATACATGCTAAGCACCATCCATGATGAGAGTACTTCACCTGTGGCTGTTTGGGGTCAGGTTGCCGAAGTGCGCAAACCTGTGTGCATCTTAGACTATAATAAGCACATGGGTGGTGTTGATAGAGTAGATCAGAGGTTAGAACCTTACACTGCTGCTCGTAAGTCTTATGTGTGGTATAAGAAATTAGCGCTTCACTTGTTCCACTTGGCAACTTTTAATGCTTTTGTTGTGTTTAAGGATAGTTCTCCAGAGTCAAGGATGACATTTGTGAAATTTCAGGAGTCTATCATAGCTAGCCTTGTTGTGCTGGAACAGGCAAGAGTTCCTAGAGAAGCAGTGGTGGAGGATGTGGCTAGATTGAAAGATCGTCACTTTGCTGAGCACATTCCTCCCACGGCCAAAAAAAACTTTCCTGCTAAGAGATGTAGAGTCTGTGCTCGAAGAGGTATCAGGAAGGAGACTAGGATGTACTGCCCTGATTGTCCTTCAAAGCCTGGGCTGTGTGTGGGTGGCTGTTTCAGGAGCTACCACACACAGAAGAATTATTGGGAAATTCCGTGAGCGTAAACTGGTGTTTTATATTTTTATATGTTCGGTTTCACGGTTGGCATTAGTCATGTATTCAGTTAGAGCTTTTGTGTTTGTAGTTTTGTACTAATTTATGATTAGTGGTTTCTTTGTTGTTTAAAAACAAAAAAAAGGGGATGGCATGTGTAGAGTGGCGCTTGGCTGGCGGCGTGGGTGTGGTGGCGCTTGGCTGGCGGTGTGTGTGGGGTGGCGCTTGGCTGGCGGTGTGTGTGGGGTGGCGCTTGGCTGGCGGTGTGTGTGGGGTGGCGCTGGGCTGGCGGTGTGTGTGGGGTGGCGCTGGGCTGGCGGTGTGTGTGGGGTGGCGCTTGGCTGGTGGTGTGGGTGGGGTGGCGCTTGGCTGGCAGTGCCGGCCAAACGCCAGTCCACACACTCATCAGCTGGTGTGATTGCTGTATCAGGCATGTGGGCGTATGAAAGTGATGGGCCCTTGACTGGCGCTGTCTGTGGATGCGAGTCTTGTAATGTGCTGGGCCCGTGGCTGGCGGCGTGAATGGTCTAGTGCATGTCATGTATGAAAGGTGTGTGAATGGACTGTAAAGCGGTTGGTGCCTTGTCGTGGCTTTACAGCTCACGAGCTGTGAGTCATTGGTTCAGTTTTTTGGTCTTTCAGTTATTACCAGTGCATTTCACTTTTGTGAAATCTCTTGTTAATAAAATTTGATCTACTGAACCATCACTCACCCTCGTGCCAAATCCAACCAGTATGTGTGGTACAAATGACAAAACCTGCTCCGCTGTAATCAGGCGTCGCAGCACACTTGAGACACGCTAGGTGCCTCAGGTGGGACCCCGATGATGAAGCATGCCACCAACTTGGTTGGTGGGTGAGGGGTCTTCTTCACATAACCTAAGTGTGTTTCTTTTCACAATTTTAGTGTTTGGCACATCACGGACGTATGTGCACACATCAAAGTGATATATTCCAAAAATACCTGTGTTTGGGGGGGAGGGCCCACCTATGTTTTTGGTCCTGGGTGCGGCCGTCATGTAGGGAAACCTACAAAACCCAGAAACTTTTTAAAACTAGGCACCCCAAGGAGTCTAGGGAGGTGTGGCTTGTGTGGCTCCCCCAACATTTTCTTACCCAGACTCCTCTGTAAACCTCACAATTTGCATAAAAAAGCATATTTTCCTGATTTTTCTTAGTAGGATCACCGCTCCAGCACAAAATTCCTACTCCCCAGTTTTCCCCTCAGTCTCCCAAGTAAAATGACACCTCACTTATGTGGGTCCCCAAAGCAGAGTCCGTCTAAAGATGTATAAAAGAATATGCCCTTATAAACTTGCTGTGCTATCCCTTCTATCCCTTCAGGTTTTGGGCCTTATTATGTTGCAGGCACCTGGGCCACCCACACAAGTGAGGTATCATTTTTATCGGGAGACTTGGGGGAACGCTGGGTGGAAGGAAATTTGTGGCTCCTATCAGATTCCAGAACTTTCTGCCACAGAAATGTGAGGAACATGTGTTTTTTTAGCCAAATTTTGAGGTTTGCAAAGGATTCTGGGTAACAGAACCTGGTCCGAGCCCCGCAAGTCACCCCTCCTTGGATTCCCCTAGGTCTCTAGTTTTCAGAAATGCACTGGTTTGGTAGGTTTCCCTAGGCGCCGGGTGAGCTACAGGCAAAAATCCGCAGGTAGGCACTGTTTTCTCCCAAAATTGTGGATGTGTCCACGTTGCGCTTTGGGGTGTTTCCTGTCGCAGGCGCTAGGCCTACCCACGCAAGTGAGGTATCATTTTTATCGGGAGACTTGGGGGAACGCTGGGTGGAAGGAAATTTGTAGCTCCTATCAGATTCCAGAACTTTCTGCCACAGAAATGTGAGGAACATGTGTTTTTTTAGCCAAATTTTGAGGTTTGCAAAGGATTCTGGGTAACAGAACCTGGTCCGAGCCCTGCAAGTCACCCCTCCTTGGATCCCCCTAGGTCTCTAGTTTTCAGAAATGCACAGGTTTGGTAGGTTTCCCTAGGTGGCGGCTGAGCTAGAGGCCAAAATCTACAGGTAGTCACTTTGCTAAAAACAGCTCTGTTTTCTGTGATATGTCCACGTTGTGTTTTGGGGCATATCCTGTCGCGGGAGCTAGGCCTACCCACACAAGTGAGGTATCATTTTTATCGGGAGACGTGGGGGAACACTGGGTGGAAGGAAATTTGTGGCTCCTCTCAGATTCCAGAACTTTCTGCCACAGAAATGTGAGGAACATGTGTTTTTTTAGCCAAATTTTGAGGTTTGCAAAGGATTCTGGGTAACAGAACCTGGTCCGAGCCCCGCAAGTCACCCCTCCTTGGATCTCCCTAGGTCTCTAGTTTTCAGAAATGCACAGGTTTGGTAGGTTTCCCTAGGTGGCGGCTGAGCTAGAGGCCAAAATCTACAGGTAGTCACTTTGCTAAAAACAGCTCTGTTTTCTGTGATATGTCCACGTTGTGTTTTGGGGCAAATCCTGTCGCGGGCGCTAGGCCTACCCACACAAGTGAGGTATCATTTTTATCGGGAGACGTGGGGGAACGCTGGGTGGAAGGAAATTTGTAGCTCCTCTCAGATTCCAGAACTTTCTGCCACAGAAATGTGAGGAACATGTGTTATTTTAGCCAAATTTTGAGGTTTGCAAAGGATTCTGGGTAACAGAACCTGGTCCGAGCCCCGCAAGTCACCCCTCCTTGGATTCCCCTAGGTCTCTAGTTTTCAGAAATGCACAGGTTTGGTAGGTTTTCCTAGGTGCCGGCTGAGCTAGAGGCCAAAATCTACAGGTAGGCACTTCGCAAAAAACACCTCTGTTTTTTTCCAAAATTTAGGATGTGTCCACGTTGCGCTTTGGGGTGTTTCCTGTCGCCGGCGCTAGGCCTACCCACGCAAGTGAGGTATCATTTTTATCGGGAGACTTGGGGGAACGCTGGGTGGAAGGAAATTTGTAGCTCCTCTCAGATTCCAGAACTTTCTGCCACAGAAATGTGAGGGACATGTGTTTTTTTAGCCAAATTTTGAGGTTTGCAAAGGATTCTGGGTAACAGAACCTGGTCCGAGCCCCGCAAGTCACCCCTCCTTGGATCCCCCTAGGTCTCTAGTTTTCAGAAATGCACAGGTTTGGTAGGTTTCCCTAGGTGGCGGCTGAGCTAGAGGCCAAAATCTACAGGTAGTCACTTTGCTAAAAACAGCTCTGTTTTCTGTGATATGTCCACGTTGTGTTTTGGGGCATATCCTGTCGCGGGCGCTAGGCCTACCCACACAAGTGAGGTATCATTTTTATCGGGAGACGTGGGGGAACGCTGGGTGGAAGGAAATTTGTGGCTCCTCTCAGATTCCAGAACTTTCTGCCACAGAAATGTGAGGAACATGTGTTTTTTTAGCCAAATTTTGAGGTTTGCAAAGGATTCTGGGTAACAGAACCTGGTCCGAGCCCCGCAAGTCACCCCTCCTTGGATCCCCCTAGGTCTCTAGTTTTCAGAAATGCACAGGTTTGGTAGGTTTCCCTAGGTGGCGGCTGAGCTAGAGGCCAAAATCTACAGGTAGTCACTTTGCTAAAAACAGCTCTGTTTTCTGTGATATGTCCACGTTGTGTTTTGGGGCATATCCTGTCGCGGGCGCTAGGCCTACCCACACAAGTGAGGTATCATTTTTATCGGGAGACGTGGGGGAACGCTGGGTGGAAGGAAATTTGTAGCTCCTCTCAGATTCCAGAACTTTCTGCCACAGAAATGTGAGGAACATGTGTTATTTTAGCCAAATTTTGAGGTTTGCAAAGGATTCTGGGTAACAGAACCTGGTCCGAGCCCCGCAAGTCACCCCTCCTTGGATTCCCCTAGGTCTCTAGTTTTCAGAAATGCACAGGTTTGGTAGGTTTCCCTAGGTGCCGGCTGAGCTAGAGGCCAAAATCTACAGGTAGGCACTTCGCAAAAAACACCTCTGTTTTTTTCCAAAATTTAGGATGTGTCCACGTTGCGCTTTGGGGTGTTTCCTGTCGCCGGCGCTAGGCCTACCCACGCAAGTGAGGTATCATTTTTATCGGGAGACTTGGGGGAACGCTGGGTGGAAGGAAATTTGTGGCTCCTCTCAGATTCCAGAACTTTCTGCCACAGAAATGTGAGGAACATGTGTTTTTTTAGCCAAATTTTGAGGTTTGCAAAGGATTCTGGGTAACAGAACCTGGTCCGAGCCCCGCAAGTCACCCCTCCTTGGATCCCCCTAGGTCTCTAGTTTTCAGAAATGCACAGGTTTGGTAGGTTTCCCTAGGTGGCGGCTGAGCTAGAGGCCAAAATCTACAGGTAGTCACTTTGCTAAAAACAGCTCTGTTTTCTGTGATATGTCCACGTTGTGTTTTGGGGCATATCCTGTCGCGGGCGCTAGGCCTACCCACACAAGTGAGGTATTTTTATCGGGATACGTGGGGGAACGCTAGGTGGAAGGAAATTTGTGGCTCCTCTCAGATTCCAGAACTTTCTGCCACAGAAATGTGAGGAACATGTGTTTTTTTAGCCAAATTTTGAGGTTTGCAAAGGATTCTGGGTAACCGAACCTGGTCCGAGCCACACAAGTCACCCCTCCTTGGATTCCCCTAGGTCTCTAGTTTTCAGAAATGCACAGGTTTGGTAGGTTTCCCTAGGTGGCGGCTGAGCTAGAGGCCAAAATCTACAGGTAGTCACTATGCTAAAAACAGCTCTGTTTTCTGTGATGTGTCCAGGTTGTGTTTTGGGGCATATCCTGTCGCGGGCGCTAGGCCTACCCACACAAGTGAGGTATCATTTTTATCGGGAGACGTGGGGGAATGCTGGGTGGAAGGAAATTTGTCGCTCCTCTCAGATTCCAGAACTTTCTGCCACAGAAATGTGAGGAACATGTGTTTTTTTAGCCAAATTTTGAGGTTTGCAAAGGATTCTGGGTAACAGAACCTGGTCCGAGCCACACAAGTCACCCCTCCTTGGATTCCCCTAGGTCTCTAGTTTTCAGAAATGCACAGGTTTGGTAGGTTTCCCTAGGTGCCGGCTGAGCTAGAGGCCAAAATCTACAGGTAGTCACTTTGCTAAAAACAGCTCTGTTTTCTGTGATGTGTCCACGTTGTGTTTTGGGGCATATCCTGTCGCGGGCGCTAGGCCTACCCAAACAAGTGAGGTATCATTTTTATCGGGAGACTTGGGGGAACATAGAATAGCAAAACAAGTGTTATTGCCCCTTGTCTTTCTCTACATTTATTCCTTCCAAATATAGGGGTGTGTGTAAAAAAGACATCTATTTGAGAAATTCCATGTAATTCACGTGCTACTATGGTCACCCCGGAATTCAGAGATGTGCAAATAACCACTGCTCCTCAACACCTTATCTTGTGCCCTTTTTGGAAATGCAAAGGTTTTCTTGATAGCTATTTTTTACTCCTTATATTTCAGCAAATGAATTACTGTATACCCGGTATAGAATGAAAACGCACTGCAGGGTGCAGCTCATTTATTGGCTCTGGGTTCCTCGGGTTCTTGATGAACCTACAAACCCTATATATCCCCGCAACCAGAGGAGTCCAGCAGACGTAACGGTATATTGCTTTCGATAATCTGACATTGCAGGGAAAAGTTACAGAGTAAAAAGTAGAGAAAAATTGATGTTTTTTTCACCTCAATTTCAATATTTTTCTTTTTCAGCTGTTATTTTCTGTAGGACACCCTTGTAGGATCTACACAAATGACCCCTTGCTGAATTCAGAATTTTGTCTACTTTTCAGAAATGTTTAGGTTTCTGGGATCCAGCATTGGTTTCATGACCATTCCGGTCACTGACTGGAAGGAGGCTGAAAGCACAAAAAATTGCACAAATGGGGTATGCCCCAGTAAAATGCCAAAATTGTGTTGAAAAATTGGGTTTTCGGATTCAAGTCTGCCTGTTCCTGAAAGCTGGGAAGCTGCTGAGTTTAGCACCGCAAACCCTTTGTTGATGCCATTTTCAGGGGAAAAACCACAAGCCTTCTTCTGCAGCCCCTTTTTCAATTTTTTTTGAAAAAAACGAAATTTTCACTGTATTTTGGCCAATTTCTTGGCCTCCTTCAGGGGAACCCACAAAGTCTGGGTACCTTTAGAATCGCTAGGATGTTGGAAAAAAAGGACGCAAATTTGGCTTGGTTAGCTTATGTGGACAAAAAGTTATGAGGGCCTAAGCGCGAACTGCCCCAAATAGGCAAAAAAAGGCCTGGCACAGGAGGGGGAAAAGGCCTGGCAGCAAAGTGGTTAAACCCCTCCCATTTTCACCCTCGTCAAGTCTGTTTGAGATCATCAGATGTACCATACTTTAAGCCAAACGTTTTGTGATACTAGGAGCCTTTGTTTATGTTTGATATAGCACCTGGAGAATACTTCATCTTGCTTGGAGACAAGAGAGAGATGTCAAGGGTAACTTGCTTCGCCTCTCAAAGCAAAAGAGCAATGGATTTTAGAGATTCGAGTGACTCCCCATCAACTACTCTCCTCAATGGGAGACTGTTAATTTAGTTTATGTACTTTGTATAGTGCTTAAAGTGTATGTGTGCTAAAAAAGCTTCAAAGCACATAGACAAAACAGAATGAAAATCCAATAATCATACAGAAAATGACAATAAAAAGGAAAGTGAAGACTAAAATATAGAATAAAACACCCAAAATAACTCCAGCAGTAGAAAACATCCTGTTGTCAAAGGCTCCACTTTTATCCTGCAAGAGAATCGTGGACAAACAACCGAGATGTGATGCCAAGAAGGCAGCTCCACACAGGAACCAAGGCCTCACAGAGCCCGAGAGTACTTGAATCCCCTCGGGCTCCGTGAGGACTTTTATTTATTAGAACAGTCTGTCCTCTAGGTGCAGAATGTTGTAATACTAATATAGCCCTTCGTAGCTGGGCTATACTGGCAAATAAAGTCCTGCTCCCTTGTTGAAGGCCTTTGGCTTGGGACTTTAACCCTGGAGCGGGCCTTTATTGGCCGGTATAGCCTGCTACGGCGGGCCCCAAAGTTATAAGCCCATGCCCGAGCTTAAGATTGGTTCCATAATCAAATCAATTTATTCGACCTGTGCATAAAGAAGGTTGCACTCCAACTCTGCAAAGAGCTTGTACCCTATTGTCTCAAAACTTGCAATTCAACCCATGTGAAGCAGATACCTTATGCAAGTGTCTAACATTATATAAAGTCTAGTGCCAGATCAAAGCTGAGCCTGTAATCAACTCTTTGTGAAGACCGCTCCAGAGAGACTGATTGCAAGCAAGTTGCCTTCATCAGGGTATAAAATGGATTGAACACATTAACCAGAGCTCAATAGTATAGGCACCACTAAGTTCACTTGCTCGTAAACTGAAATCTTAGCTGGACCTAAAATTATGTGTTTCAGAACCTCAATTCCAAAGCAACTAGCCAGTATGGAGATCACTAGCAACACGAGCTAATAATTAATTAGCATAAGGAGGCGTCGGCATGCTGCCTCCATTCTGAGTTTCTTAATGCCTGAGCCTTTAGCATTATAGATGTTAATCAGGGGCTTGGATTGTAGTTGCTTTTATGTAGTACCTATGCCCCCTGACGAGACTTCTTTCCAATTGTTCCTGGAGAAAACAATCATTAAGTTTCTTTTTACCAAGGTTTAATTTTAGAATTTTTCGTAGAAACCTTGCTACCTGTCCGTTCTTGCTTTGATGCTCCTCTCTGGCCATTGTAATTTGCATATCACCTGATGGGCCTTTAGAGGGATGCTATCAGGATCCGGTCTGTAAGCCAGGAGACCTCTGTGTCTTTAGAGTACGGGGATATATTTCTACCACAGCACCTGGGACTTCAAAAACATGTGGACCAATACACATGCTGTGTGTGGGAGCATGAACTGTTTGTTCCTTGTTTCATCTCCTGCATTTGAAAAGAGATCAGCGCTTCTTTGCTCCCTGTCTATTTCCAAAAGCCGTACAGCCGCTTTAGAGTTCATGTTCATATGGCTGCTTGTTGTGCCATGTCCAACCGTGCTGTGAAACCCAGACGCTCCCCCTGTGAACAGTGGTGTTACCCTGTCACTGAACCTGAACGCCTGGAGTATCAGAGCATGGAGTGTCTTTACTGCCACTGCTCTGTTTCTCTTAAATTCTCCCATCCTCTGGGGAGTCCTCCTTTGTTTCATTTCATTTGCCGCATTGATTCTTTTCACTTCCTTTCCATGCTGACACCCTGTTTTCTCCGTCTGAAAGTTTGTTTTGGTGCTCTTTTGCGCTCCCTCATGGTCTGCATTCTGCTCATTGGGCATAGAGTCTTCCATGTTTGCTATTTTATATTGTGTTTTGAGTGGATGCCACTCGAGTGTAGCACTGCTTAAGTACATACTTACATTCAGGGCACTGCTACATTCAGAGTGTGGTCCTGGCACTCTACCCAGCTTAATGCCAAACAGGAACCTGTCTCTTTATGTTTCCTGCGTATTATTACCACTGTGTTCCAAAGAATTCAGATCAGATCAGTGGAGTCAACCTCACAGTTCCATGTGGCACTTCAAAGGGGTCTGTGCTCTCTTGTCTACTGTGCAGTAACTAGGTACGCCCCCGGAACAGCTTCTTGTGCAATTCCAGGTGAAATTCCAAATGCACAATTATGATACCCAAATACAACTCTAGCTAGAAAACCAGAGAAACGGACCAACATCATTTCACAATGGATCACATGTGTAAATGGATTAAAAATAAATGCCCATACTAAAACCTAGTATAAGAAACACTCTGGACTAAGGCATCCTGATTTGGCGAGCACGTACCACAGCCTAAAGTCAGTCTTGGTGGAGAATTTAACCATTTGTATGTACGTTTCTTCACCCTCACTCTTCACTGTGCACTCTACATATCATATATGAATATCAGAAGACACAGCCTCTTTTTTATTTTGGGCATGAGGATTGTGTGAGCGCAGAAACGTGCAGTGATAATTTTTACATATATTCCTGTGTGTGATTTAACATATAAAAATGTATTAACAGTTAAAATTAATGTGTAACACAAAATGTGCCTTTATTATTGACCACCATCGTATGCAAGGACTGCATTTTTATTTTTATAAATAATGTATTAACGTTGAAATGAAAAACATGTCTCTTTAAGAGCATGTTCTCTGCTAAATGCTGAAATAATATGGGCATTTCTTGTTTTCTGCTGGGCCAAAAGCAGACAAGATCACAGTGGGAAGTTATCTAACACCTGGTGGTCTTACTGTTGTTACATTTAGATGTTATCATGTCCATTGTATAACAAACTTCTTTTGTTTGAAACATGAACTTGTTCTGTGCATGTATTAATGTAATGTATTTTTCTTGAGGAAACAGTACAACTCAAGAACATCTTTTTAACCACTGTCTAGAAGAAGCTTGTTCGGAAGGGTCTGAACAAAAGGGTCTTCTGATGGCAAATGGAAGAAGATAGCAAAGACACATTTAGTATAAGTTTGGAGTTATGTAAAAGAGGGAAAAATCTAATTAACGCTTTGCCCATTCAGAAGTGTAAAATTTGTATGTACTGCTGATATCTAATGTTCTTGTAATTGGATGTTCTTTATTCGCCTGATGCTTTTGAACAATAGAAAATGTTTAGCAAGGTTAATTTAATGTTCGGGTGCTGAGAATGGGTAGCCATTATTTTCTTGACGTGCTTCTTACAGGAGCCATTCTTTGTTACCTGTCACTTTGACATTTGGTGCCTTACCAGTCAGTCTATTGACATTCTGGTGCTTTGTTCAATGCTGAACTAATGATCTGATGGTTTGGTAATCTTATAGTCCACATTCTAAACCGTTCCCCATGCCCTGCGCCTGTCCTGATGCTGGCGCTGTTGTCCCCCGGTGAAGTTGACGCTGTGTTGCTGTTTATCTTAGGGATAGGTAAATGTATTATCGGTGTATTGTTGTTTGTCTTTTGTTTTCCAGGTACAGACTGCTATTGTTTTAATACTGCTGCTATTTTGATAGCGCCATAGCTAGATGTTTTCTAAATTAAAGTTACTAGAACTTTTGCATGAAGCCCAACATGCTAATGCTAATCTGAAGTTGGTGAGGTGTTTACTTTATACCTATGAATTGATGTTATTGTATTGCTAAACCAATGTATGTCATCTCTCTTGCTCAAATATTGCTGTTAGTAATTAGTGTTTTCGCTACTCAAAGTGTCATTCTTATTGCTTTGTTTAACCTAAGATTTTTTTAGGCGATTTGGACAGCCTGTGATGTTTCTCTACTTGTACCATTTGGTGTTGAGACTAATTTTCATGACCTTAGCATTGTTAATTGATACTAAAAGGTGTGGCTATTTGTAACCAAATGGGTCATGGTGTGTATATTACTAACTATTTGGTGATCATTATTATTTTATACTGTTGTGTTATGTGACACCTTACAACAATAATTTAAACAAGTCAAAAGGTTCATAGACCTTAGGGATGCGTCCACTTACTATTATCATAACAAAATAGATAAGTCAAGGGTGCGCTCACAGTTTTGGTAGCAAAACTTGATGGTTCGGTCTCTCTCCAAGGTGACTTTCCCCGGTCCTTGGAATTTGCCTATGTTGGTGGGGAGTGTTCTCAGTATTCTATTGACGGGGTGAATGAAGTAGATTATGCGCTTACACAGCTTTAGCTAATTTGCAGGTGATTTGAGTTGTTTGCGAGGATTTAGGGAGTTAGCATACTCCAAATGATGTTATAGAAGTTGTTTGCGTACTCCGATGTGTGAGATTAGTGAAGTCAGCGAACTTCACGTATGTGGCGCTTGGTGCTCAAAATTGTCCACGAGGTTGTTGTTATAGGGACCTCGCAGGTAGGTCTAAGATTCCGAAGTATATTAAAAGTGTATTGAGACACTTGGTTTTTGTTGTAATTTGTGTGTTTAGTAGGCCAATTGGGCGTGATTGGCAAATCAAGTTTGTGAGTTAGGTTGAGGGTAAGGTCTTTTCGACTGAAATTTGGCGAGTCCTATGTGCACCAGAACAGAATCTATTGATCAGTTGAGTGTAAAATTTGCAGGTCAAATTTTGCTTGTGAATCTGGGGAACTGAGAAAGATAGAATAGCTGCTAGAGCGAAAGCTGTCAATAAAAATCTGTAAGGTTCCTGAAGTGATTGTGATTCCCCTACCCATAGTAAATGGACAGATTTCTTTTAATTGGTTTTGATGAAGTGCTCACAAATAAGTTTGCATTCGTTGTGAGTGTTTTTGAGTTTAGGAGGACAAGCCGCAAGACTTTGTCAGCTGTTGTGTTGTGTGACGTCATTTTGTGCATTGCTGGGATAGGTTGGTTAGTGAGAATGGTCGCGTGCAGATTGGTGGACAACCGTGAAGTGCAATTGGTTGAGAAGGTAGATAAAGAGGATTGTGGGATTAAAACTCACTTCCTGATTATTGATTTTTGACATAAATTTGTGAAAATGAAGTTTTTCAAAGCTCTAAAAAGTGCCCTTAGGGGAGATGAATATATTCCAGCTGTGGTAGGAGAAGTTTGCCCACCAGAAGGTACTCCAGCATATATCGTAATTGAGGAGAAAAGTACCGGAGCATGCCTTTGGTTAAAGCATTGGTGCAAAATTACAGGAAAAGAAGGGAGCTTAGCGTTTCCTGAAAATGGAACATTTAATTTGAGAATTTGAGACAAGTGATGTATAGCTTAAAACCTCCGCCAAGACCACCACAGTTCAAAGCATTAGTGATCTGGGAGCTAGTAGCCAGACAACAACAAACATTGAGGTTTGAGAGAGAAATAAGAAGAGCAGAGAAGACACTAGCAGAAGCTAGGTGGGATAATGACCAGAGACAGGGAGATTAGATACCTTACCCGGTATAAGGATGTTTCCTGTGATTTCTGAAGACAGTGAGAAAGAAGCAAAGAAGGCTTCTAAGAAATCGAAAGGGAATTAATCTTCGGATGAAAATAAGAAATTGAAAGAGGCTAAGGAATCTCTAATTCCTGATGAGGAATCAGACGATAATGAGTTCATTTTATAGCTATTGAGAAATCGTCCACCACCATATGTGGCACAAGAAAATGGTCCAAGCACTAATGTGAATCCTACTGCACCGATATCAGTTAACATGACACAGAGTCCAGTACAGAGCAACCATAACATGACTGAGAGTTCCGTACAGGCTAATTCTAACGGAAACCAGAGTTCAGCACAGACTAGTCCTTTTGCGCAAGTACCAATGCAGAGCAGCTTCAATCTGCTGACTGTGTCACCAGTACAGAGTCAGTTGCAATGACCTAGTGTTCCTAGGATTTACCCAGATGTGCCTATTGTAGATGCAGCAACAAACCTAATAATGCCAACAGGACAGAGTTATCAGAAACCAATGTTGGTCCAGACAGCGCCAACTCCGCTATTGCTGCCTCAAATGCAGCCACAAGCAATTTCAAAGTACACTCTTATAACAAGCACAAAGACAGATATGTCTCTATTGAGGAGCCAGAACACAGGTGTAATGCAGTCTCAAAATGCAACTGCTAGACCAAGTCCAGACGCTGTGCCTGTACCTCTTACTATTGGTCCAGTCACACCGTTGTTTGCCCAGGGTAACAATGGAACACATGCTTTTACTTTTTGATTCTTTACAGACCATGGGTAATCGCAACCAGCAGAACACTAAAAAATAGATGCTGTAAACACATGGCTATTGTTTTGGTGATTGTTCAATTGAATATTCGGTATTATTGTGGGTGTGATTGTCTTTGATAAGAATGAGACTAACCATACCATAGCTGTAGAAACTATAACTTCAGAATTAACATCTACTTTTTCAGCAATAGATAGATTTAAAATAGATGAGAAATATTTGCATACCCAATTAGAAGTTTCTTCTAATGTCTTCTATCGCTTGTTGCATGAGTATGTTGATATAATGGAAGCAAGAGATTGTTATGTTTGCACACAGATTCCAGCCTCTGTTGAGCAAAGGATTGCCTATCACAGTCTGCTACTAATTTATGGCATAAGTTGTATTCTTTTACTAACACGATTCTATAACCAGGAGTCTATCCAGTATTTAAGATTACAAAAATAGCATAGCACACCAAGTACAACTAGAATTTGACTCTTATTAAATTAAATCTAAACAAGAAATATTAATACATTTCATATTTATGGAAAAGTACATCCAAAGGCAAAAATAGGGTGTTCATTGTTCTTTTTTAAACAACCAAACATACGTAATAATACAAAACTAAAAATGTTTAATGTAACTATACAATGGAATTACAGACATATAGAGCAACATAATACACATATATAATGGATACAAGACGACATTAACATATGAAATGTATTAAACGAAAAGTTTTCAAATAACCCCAAAAAAATTTGGGACAAGGGCAAAACGATGTACAATTCAACCCCTTTGTAGCACTGCTTCAGCCGACACGTGTTTCGTCCACTGACAGACTTTTCCAAGGCTTGGTTTATAAATCAAAACCATTCTTTCACAAAGAGTCCACTAGGGAAATAGTAACATCATCCTCTTGGCCAGATAAAGCTTGTCAGTGTTTTCAATCACCCGTTCACAATACGGTATAAGCACTCGTATGTGGTAAGCTCAGCATACACCACTTAAACGGAGCCACCAAAGGAATATCCCCTTATTTTTTTGTATCTGTGTGTAAAAGTATCAGATGAACGGCACCGCGGACATATGGAAAATCGTGCAGACTCTATAGCCAGGAGTCTATCCAGTATTTCTATTCTAATTTTGATATTGTGTTTTCTTTTGTACCTATCATTAGGGATCTTAATAAGGTAGCTAACGGTAATAACATAGTAATAGTGAAGGATTTCTTTGAACCTACATTAATGTTTGGGACAGCCTTTGCTCATAGAAACAACCTATCCTGTTTACTTTCACCCTTAGAAGAGAGCTTTTCAGAATACACAGAAGATAGGAGAAGGGCGATCGAAGCTAAGGTAGATAAGTGATTCGTTTTATGTAGTCCTGGGATTGACTATGCATACACTGACATTACTAAACAAGAGAGACTAACAGATGCACAACACGTAGGAAAATTTGGAATAGTTTTCCCAAAAATGTATCAACTTGATGACTTGAGTAAATTTCCTAAAATGACTGAATTACAACCAGAGAGACAAAAGTGAGACTCAGTTTCTAGCATTGCTGGAGACATATTTGGAGCTATAAATCCTTCAGTGGGAGTTATTTTGAATTTTAATAAAATTAGAGAGTTGTCTACAGTTGTGGATAACATGCTGACAGGATATTCAGGAGCCATTGTCCTTTTGGATACAGAGATGGCTGCGGTAAGAGCTATGACTCTTCAGAACCGCCTTGCGTTAGACTTTCTTTTTAGCAAAGGAGGGCGGAGTTTGTAAATTGCTAGGTCCGCGTCATTGTTTTTCCTATATACCGGACAACAGTAAAGTAGTTAGAGGCTTGATTAACAATATAACAAGAGATGAGACTGAATTAAAAGAACTAATTGAGCCCACTGTTTGGGGAAAAGCTGGCAAAGGGATGACTGCTGTTGGAAACTGGAGTGGCAACTTGGGAAAAGGGATGATAATGAAAATAATACAAGGAGTTTTAATTATTGTGATTTTTATAATTGAAATATGGGGAATATCCAAATTGTACAAAGTGATCAAAAGGAGAAGATTTGAAAAGAATCAGAGGAGTATGGAATTTCAATTGGAAAGATTATATGGGAAGAATTCAAGGAAGAAAATATTAAATAAAAATGTTAGGGAATCAAAATTTTATAAAATCTGTGCAATTAAATAAAGAAATTTATTTGAGATGTAAGTGTGATGACATAATAGTCATCAGAGGAGGGATTTTGAGTGCAGAAACCAGCAGTAACAATAGTTACATATATCCCTGTGTGGTATTTAATACATAAAAATCTATTAACAGTTCAAATTAATGTGTAACACAAAATGTGCCTTTCTTATTGGTCACCATCGTGTGCAAGGCTTGCATATGTTTTTTTATAAATAATGTACTAACTTTGAAATGAATAACATGTGTCTCTAAGAGCATGTTCTCTGCTAAATTAAATGCTGAAGTAATATGGGTATTTCTTGTTTTCTGCAGGGCCTCAAGCAGACAAGGCCACAGTGGGAAGTTATCTAACACCCGGTGTTCTTACGGTTGTTACGTTTAGATGTTCTCATGTCTGTTGTATAACAAACTTCTTTTGTTTGAAACATTAACTTGTTCTGTGCATGTATTAATGGAATGTATTTCTCTCAAGGAAATGGTACATCTCAAGAATGTTTCCACATATTTGTAACCACTGTTTAGTAGAAGCGTGTTTGGAAGGGGCTGAACAAAAGGGCCTACTGATGGCAAACAGAAGAAGACAGGGCAGATACATTTAGTATAAGTTTGGAGTTACGTAAAAGAGGGAAAAATCCAATTGACGCTTTGCTCGTTCACAAGTGTAACATTTTTATGTACTGCCGATATCTAATGTTCTTGTAATTGGATGTTCTTTCTTCGCCTGATGCTTTTGACCAATAGCAAATGTTTAGCAAGTTTAATTTAATATTCGGGTGCTGAGAAGTGGGTAGGCATTATTTTCTTGACTTGCTGCTTACAGGAGCCATTCATTGTTAACTGCCATGTTGACATTTCGTGCCTTACCAGTCAGTCTATTGACATTCTGGTGCTTTATTATTTTCTGAGTTACTGTGTCTGTTCAACGCTGAACTAATGATCTAATGGTTTAGTAATCTTATAGTCCAAATCCTAAACCTTTCCCCCTCACCCTGCTCCTGGCCTGATGCTGGCGTTCTTGTACCCCTGATGAAGTTGACGATGTGTTGCTGTTTACCTTAGGGATAGGTAAATGTATAATCTGTGTATTGTTGTTTGTCTTTTGTTTTCCAGGTACCAGCTGATATTGTTTTAATAATGCTGCTATTTTGATAGCGCCATAGCTAGATGTTTTCTAAATTAATGTTACTAGAACCTTTGCATGAAGCCCAACATTCTAATGATAATCTGAAGTTAATGAGGTGTTTCCTTTATACCTATGAATTCATATCATTGTATTGCTAAACCAAGATATGTCATCCCTGTTGCTCAAATATTGCTGTTATTAATAAGCGTTTTCACTATTGAAATTGTTGTTCTTATTGCTTTGGTTAAGCTAAGATTCTTTAGGCGATTTGGACAGCCTGTGATGTTTCTCTACTTGTACCATTTGTTGTTGAGACTAATTTTCGTGACTTTAGTGTTGTTAAAATAGGGCAATAAAAATGTAATTGATACTAAAAGGTGTGGTTATTCGTGACTGTACTGCCATTTGATAAAGTTTGTTTTGACCAATGACTTTGTGTTTCACCACTGCGCATATTAGTTGCTCAATGTTCACCAGTAGCACATGGTATGTTTTGTTCAGTTTAGCCGCCTATGGGCTTTGACATGGCATTAGCCATTACTTTCTGTATTCAGTTTAGCCGCCTATGGGCTTTGACATTGCATTAGTCATTACATTCTGTATTCTGCCTATTGGCTTTGACATGCTGTATCCAGTCTAGCCGCCTATTGGCTTTGACATTGCATTCCTATTGGCTTTGACATGATGTATTCAATTTAGCTGCCTATTGACTTTGACATGCTATTAGATATTCTGCCTATGGGCTTTGACATGATATTATATATTGCATTTTATATTCAGCTTAGCTGCCTATGGGCTTTGACATGATATTAGACATTGCATTTTATATTCAGCTCCGCTGCCTATTGGCTTTGACATGATATTATACATTGCATTTTGTATTCAGCTCAGCTGCCTATGGGCTTTGACATGATATAAGACATTGCATTTTGTATTCAGCTTAGATGCTTATTGGCTTTGACATGACACTAGACATTGCATTTGATATTTAGGTTAGCTGCCCATTGCCTTTAACGTGGAGTTAGACATTGCAGTTGAGAATCCAAGCTGTATTTTTCCAAGCTGTGTTTTTGCACAAGATGAACCAAGATGTTTTGTTCTCACAGTAGACTAGACATGATAAGAGAGAGTACATGGGTGTTGTTCTCTCTGCTTGAGCTTGGGAACAGGAGTAGTCTTGGAGACCTGGCCAGTCTCCAAAAGGCTTGCTCAGTTTCCCAGGTCTGAGAGGAGGGGGCACACCTTTGTAACGAATGTAACAGGCTGCAGAGGGTCAGATTCGAATCTGCCGGACCTCGTGCTGGAGCTTGGCGCGAGCTGCCAGCAATCCCGTGTGGGTAGATGAATCTCTTTCTCGTGGCTGACAGGGGTCATCAGCTTGCAGACCTTAGAAAGATGAAGCTGTAGATAGTTCCCACACGGTGAAGTATTTGTTTTGCTTTGCATTCAATATCTTATAAATATAACCTGCTGTGTATATTGCAAACTGATATATTTTGTTTGATTAACGCGGACTTGAAAGCTACTAATTCGTCATTCATAAATATTGTGGTTGGGGAAGAATTAACAACAATAAAAGTCTTCTTTGACCTCAGAAGTGCATTTCTGTTGTGTTATGTTAGTGCTTAGAAACTAAATAAGAGGAAAGCACTACAATTGGTACCAGGAGTCGTGGGGTCGGTCATTAAGAGGTGATTAAGAGGGTGTTGACGAGTTGGTAGATTTCTAAGTGCACACTTTAAAAGTGTAATTGTTTTTTTGTTGTTTGGAGAATTACAGAAATTGTTTTCTGTTTGGGGAATCACAGTAGCACCGCAGACCATGTCTGAGAATGCATGTGTTGATAAACTGCCTGATGGTGCTAAGAAAAACTGTGAATTGTTTTCTGTTTGGGGAATTACAGAAGAAAATGCATGTGTAGCTAAAATGCCTGATGGTGTTTTGAGAAATAATTCCCGTTGTACATATGTAGAAAACGTGTCTTTTGGAAGTAATGATGACAGAAAGGTCTGGATACCTTTATCTGCTTACAGAGAAATGCAGGAGAAATGTAGGAAGTTGGAACATGAAAATAGGAATTTACGTGAGCAAATTAGCCCGACTGAAAGTTATAAAAGGGCTGTTTTTGAAGAATCTTTCTTGTCCCATTCCAGTAATGAGGGGGTTAAGACAGCTCCGAGCTGCACTGAGTTTTCGTGTGAGCCAGGGTGAGACCAGAATGTGATTTACGAGTTACCGTTGCAAAATGCACAAGTAAAACGAAGGATTTTAGAGCAAGACACCCCGAGTTTCATTAGCTTGTTTGATTTTTGGAAAAAGAATAGCCCTCATTTGAGTGAAATCCTAACACTTTTGTATATGGTCACTGTGAAAAATTATATGCAGCTGCGCGCTTGTGATTTGGCAAATGAAATAATGCAGACTTTAGGTTTCTGCGCAGTGCAAGAAGGAAATACTTATGTACATGTAAATCAAGAACAAGGAAAGAAAATAGTGCCCCTAGCTAGAATCATACAATGGATCTGGTACTTGCAAGACAGGGCTAGAGTACCACAGATAAAAGAATTACCAATGAAATTGTGTGCACCATTTGAATTCGTGTCCACTGAAGATAAAAAGCATGTTTGTTTTACTAATGATTCATTGACTGAAAAGTTGTTTTCTGGCACAGGAGAAGGAATGGAGTTGTATAATGTGTGTCAGATTTTAAAGCAAGAGCTACGTGAGATGTGTCATTTTTACGCTGATTTTTGGTTCATTGCTAATGTTTTAGCACCTAACTGGTTCAATTACCTTGCAGATGTTAATGAGAAAAATTCAGAGAGAGAAGTGTACACCCAGAATTCTGCCTTAGTGGGGATGGCTAAGTGGGTGCCCCAGAAATGTGAACAGCTGAGAGAAAAAGCCACTTACAGGTGGGCAGAGATGAGAGATATGCACCTTCCCCTAGATTTGATAAAAACTGTGCAGCACGCACAAAAGCAATCTGTCATGCAAGCAGTCACAGAGCAGTTGGCGAGAGGAAAGTTACCAGAACAGAAATGGCAAATTGATCAGGTTTTAGGGAAAGTGATTGCTGCAGATTACCAAGGAAAAATCGAAATTATGCTGATACCTAGAAAAGAATCTGATTCATTCATACAAATTGGAGACAGAATGGCCCAAATTGACAAAAGTGCAGTGAATGGAGGTTTGGTAAAGAATGAGTCTGCCCCAGCCCTTCTGACAGTGCAAGAAAAGGGAAGCTGTGGCGCAGCAGATAAAAACCTCAGTGCTGATGTGTGGGCTGAAGCCCCAAGTGATCCTCCAGAACCTGCAGAAAATATAACAAAGGGCCTCAAAAACGTCCTGCTGATTATAAAACAGGGAAAGAAAGAGGAAGGGTGCAGTTTAAATGAAAAATGTTATTTGCAAGAAAAGTCATACTTGTTTCTTTTGCAGATCCTACCACGTTTCGCTACTGTCCCTGAGTGTGCTGTGTGGTCCCCCTTCCGGTGTGTGCGTGTGGGGTCGGGGAAGGGACCGAACCCCCAACCTGAACCTGGCTGAGTAAAGTGCCAGCACCATGGATCCATTTTGCGCAAACTGCGCCTTCAGTTCAAGTTCAACTTGTTTGATTGCATTCTTCCACTGGAACTAAGCTGTGTTTTTTTTTTTTCCCTTCTCGTATGGAACTCTGACTTTTGCTTATCTTCCAGCAAACCTTTCAGGTGGACCGTGCATCTTTACATGAGTAGAACTCATGCCACATCAAATTGCTAACACTGTTGAATTAGAGACTCATTCAGAGAAAAAAAAAAAAATTGCTCAGTCTTTTCTATGTAGATGTATCTGATGTGAAAGGTTATGAAATCAATGTGTTAATTCACTTCTATTGCTTTACAGGGATTGCTTTGATCATAATGTTTTTTTTTTGTTTGTGCTGATGTTTTTTGTTTTTGTTTGAAACAAGAGATATGTGAAACAAAAATTCATTGGTCAAAGGGCGGAATGTACTGCCATTTGATAAAGTTTGTTTTGACCAATGACTTTGTGTTTCACCACTGCGCATATTAGTTGCTCAATGTTCACCAGTAGGACATGGTATGTTTTGTTCAGTTTAGCCGCCTATGGGCTTTGACATGGCATTAGCCATTACTTTCTGTATTCAGTTTAGCCGCCTATGGGCTTTGACATTGCATTAGTCATTACATTCTGTATTCTGCCTATTGGCTTTGACATGCTGTATCCAGTCTAGCCGCCTATTGGCTTTGACATTGCATTCCTATTGGCTTTGACATGATGTATTCAATTTAGCTGCCTATTGACTTTGACATGCTATTAGATATTCTGCCTATGGGCTTTGACATGATATTATATATTGCATTTTATATTCAGCTTAGCTGCCTATGGGCTTTGACATGATATTAGACATTGCATTTTATATTCAGCTCCGCTGCCTATTGGCTTTGACATGATATTATACATTGCATTTTGTATTCAGCTCAGCTGCCTATGGGCTTTGACATGATATAAGACATTGCATTTTGTATTCAGCTTAGATGCTTATTGGCTTTGACATGACACTAGACATTGCATTTGATATTTAGGTTAGCTGCCCATTGCCTTTAATGTGGAGTTAGACATTGCAGTTGAGAATCCAAGCTGTATTTTTCCAAGCTGTGTTTTTGCACAAGATGAACCAAGATGTTTTGTTCTCACAGTAGACTAGACATGATAAGAGAGAGTACATGGGTGTTGTTCTCTCTGCTTGAGCTTGGGAACAGGAGTAGTCTTGGAGACCTGGCCAGTCTCCAAAAGGCTTGCTCAGTTTCCCAGGTCTGAGAGGAGGGGGCACACCTTTGTAACGAATGTAACAGGCTGCAGAGGGTCAGATTCGAATCTGCCGGACCTAGTGCTGGAGCTTGGCGCGAGCTGCCAGCAATCCCGTGTGGGTAGATGAATCTCTTTCTCGCGGCTGACAGGGGTCATCAGCTTGCAGACCTTAGAAAGATGAAGCTGTAGATAGTTCCCACACGGTGAAGTATTTGTTTTGCTTTGCATTCAATATCTTATAAATATAACCTGCTGTGTATATTTCAAACTGATATATTTTGTTTGATTAACGCGGACTTGAAAGCTACTAATTCGTCATTCATAAATATTGTGGTTGGGGAAGAATTAACAACAATAAAAGTCTTCTTTGACCTCAGAAGTGCATTTCTGTTGTGTTATGTTAGTGCTTAGAAACTAAATAAGAGGAAAGCACTACAGTGACCAAATGGGTAATGGTGTGTACTTTACTGACTCTTTGGTGATCATTATTATTTAATACTGTTGTGTTAAGTGACACAATACAATAATAATTTAAACGAGTCAAAAGGTTCATCTCCCCTAGGGAAGCGTCCACTTACTATTATTATAACAAATAGATAAGCCAAGGGCACACTCACAATTGCACCCACTCATATTGGACATGTTTTAACTGGACAAGTATTTGAATTTACACAATTGTGATCTGAGTGAAACCTAGAAAGCCATTCTCTGGTTTATTACTGGACGAAGGAGAGAATGCTAAGCATCAACAGATCTAAAAACAAGATTCTGGTGATGGGAAAAGCTGCGTGCTAGGTGCTAACCTTCACTTGACCCACAAGCCATGGCACATGCCATTCTACTTGACTGGAAAGAAGAGCCTCAGTATTTTCTTCAGCTCTGTTCTCTCTCTGTCTTTCCAAGCAAACACAGTGCTCAAGAATGTCAACAACTGGCTCTTGCTACTCTGGACAAATCCTCATGACTCCAAACTGCACACTGGTGGGATCTGACTAGCACCCCAGTCGTGGCATGCCTTGACAATAGCAATTGTACAGTGACATGGTTCCCTATGAAATCCAGACAGGATACATGATTTCAAAACCATGCAGCAAGATCATGCTTAAATCTTCACCAACATGACCACATTGAACTAGCATTTAAAGTCCACCCCACCCCCATTAGCTCCCAGAGGTTTCAAGGATCAACCTGAAGGTGCTTTGTGCTGTCTATAAATCTTTGTGGAGCAGCTTCCAAGAATACCAGCACCAGCACCAGCTAGGAATCTATATTCACGAATATACGTTTAATTCTTGTTGGCATGAAAAAGGAGGCATGCTGCTGCATTGTTATTAGTCTTCAGATGGTAAAGGAGGTATCTGTGCATGGTAAAACACATTCAGTTCAAATATTGCAGCCGTAATCTTACAATGGCATTTACTGTTGATATCAAAGTACTTCGGGCCAAACGGGGTAGAATCATGTATTGACACTGGTTAAAGTAAGGCACAAGATACCTTTAATCTATTGTCTTGTCTGTGTTTCTGCATTCATGCAGGTGACTGTATGAGATGAGGCAAAGGCTTAACATTGCTATTAAATAAAACCGGAAGTGAGGTATTATTCGCAACAGCACATCTCAACATTAAAGAAAGCTGGTGCTGCCAGGCACTCACTCACTTTGAGGATTTCAAAGAGTTAATTATAATACTTTGTTTTCATAGTTTTGAATGCCATGGGTTTGCGGTAATAGTAACAGAGGTTAATGTAACCCAGCTTACTAAGCGTATAACCTCGGATGGATCGAAGACTGGCTTAGCCTTACTAGAAATCGAGATTTCAGGATTTGTTCCGTTCAGTAATTGATCCCCTTCTATGAAATGGCAATTAGAAGAAATATACATGCTGTTCAAAGGGTAAGTACATGAAATAAAGCAACCGGTTTAGACGTCTTGTTAAAGATAGGGAGTGGTCGAATTCTTAAGGTCAACCCTATGCATAGATGATAGTCAATATGTTTTCCAATTGGGTAGGGTGTTAGTCCTGGATGCCCCAAAGTCAATTGCTCCTACCACTAAGGTAGGAATCCTCCAGTGAATTTGGTTGTCTTCTTGCTTGACATCGATTGAGAGGTGAAATGATGCTTCATGGCTTTGAACTCCAAGGCCCATACCATATTTATGGGTTTTGTGGCGTAGGGTAGCGCAGCAAGTCACCTTATTATGTTGCCCTGTTTCACAGGGAAAGGGAATGAATGCACTAGATTGATCCAATACAGTGCGTTCCTGCCCTCCCCCCGTGCTGGGGTACGTTTGGCAGCCTAACACCAATGCGGGCACCCTTGAACCATGGTGCAAGGATGCCTGTGTTGCATGCAGGGAAACCTACAACAACCTTGCATGCAGGGAAACCTTCTTGCACAAAAAACAACACTGAGAGGCTTTTACCTTATTCTATCTGTGCAGCACACATAGAAAGAGGAAAAAACGAGGAGAAATAAAGATATTTCTCCTTGTTATGCTTCTCCTGGGGAGATGTTTCTTTTTGGTGCATTCCTAGGTTTACCAGGTTTGGTAAATCTGGAAATAAGTCAAAAACAATGGGAGTTGCGTGGGAACACCCATGCAGCGCCTATGGAATGCCCCCTTGAGCAGAGCAAGGCAACATAGTGATTTTCACTGCCTTGCCTTACTCCATATTTTTGAAGCCATTCAAACACACTCAAAGTGGCATCGCGTGGATTAAAAAATATGACTTTGTGATTTGCGCAAAGCATGTACCACGCTGCGTGGTGCACGCATGATGCAAAATGCTCACAAATATGTCCCCTAATCAATTGTCTCAAAGGCAAAAGTTTGAGCACAGTCAAAGATAGAGGAAAGTGATTGGTTGACTGTCTGAGGAGATGTTGGAAAACTCGGACAGAAAGCTCAAAGAGCCCATACTGGGTAATTAATCCACAATAATGATTTAGAAAGAGAATAAATGAGGATTCTCTGAAGCGGTGAAATTATACAGTAGTATATAGACCACAGAAGGGGACATCCGAAAGAGATGTCTGTATATGGAAAAAAAATCACAGGGCTGGACGAGACAGGGGAAATGCCCAAGGAGTTCAAAGTGAGTCAACATGTACTTTTGTAAACCCTGGACAGTTTTAAGTGGTGAGGGCAAAAAGGGGCAGCACAATATCTATGACAATCCTTTGTATAAGAATAGAACACCTCTTGCTGCTTTTTTTCACTTGACTTCAGGTGGGACATTGATTGGGTCACGCTAGAGGGATATGCATTCAGAGTCAGCGCCGGCAATCACAGATTTTCAGTATCAAAGGGACAAAGGCTCTGAATCTTTCGATATTTGCATCCTAGGCAAGGGCACGCATGGAAGATCAGAATAAGTACTGGCCAATGCGTAATGAGGATGTCATGACAGCGACACCACCTTCCTCTAATTTCCACTTTGGCAACCAGCCCACCTTCTCCGATACAGTCTTACCCCCTGGGTTGCACACTTTCTGCTTCATTCTGGGCCTGCAGGCTTTGTGCAACACATCGCAACACTATCTATGACCATCTCCTATTCCTTTGTGCATAACTTTTTGGAATCTCTTTGGCTTCTTTGGTCTGAAGCTTTTGTGATGCCAGGAGCAAAACATTTTTTATGGGCCCCTCTTTGGTTTCTAATCCAAAGAGAAGCTTCTAATTAAGAAAACTTGTATGCTGGGAAAGGGAAGACACAGTATTTGGTGCCACTTAGTGGTGTTGCAGTATTAGGTGCATCTCAGAAGAACAGGTCAGACCAGACATGTTTATTATTTAAACACATGGTGAATTAATGGTGCAATGCCCCAAAAAGCACAGGATCCAGGGCAGAGTCCCTCTACTTGTGATTTCCGTATACACCCAATGTATTTTTCAAAGCCCCCTAGAACTATGTTGCTGCAAAAGCATGTTAGGTGACAAATGACAAAGACAAGCTAACAAGAATAGAAGGGATATTTTGGTCCCCAGCACTGGACCCTTTACCCTCTCTGAAGTATCTCTATGTGCTTGAAAGAACTGCCTCTCATAGTATGGTTGCACTGACTTGGGCAGGCATGGCTTCCACTCCTCATGTCTGAGCACCACCGGAGTATGACCACATCAAAAGATGTACGATCTCCCAATGTACAGGCAGTGACTGAAGACCATTGCCCAATATCCTGGGTACTAGAGTACATAAGAGGGCCCCTGAAGGAGCTTAGGGCAACCCTATCAGGGGGAACAACAACATCAATACTCAAGGCCACTCCAGTAATAACTAAACAACCTTACAGTATTTATACAGAGCACATATAGAGCCCACTGATATGATAAATTACATCTATTTATTATATATTAATTTGCATCCAAATATCTGTGTAAACCATTACTCAAAATGTATTTTTCAATATCACACATGACACACTTACACTAAAGCAAAATAATTCAATTAGAAGAAAGAACTCTTAAAACCCCACAATAACTCAATCATCATTCATATCCCACATTTTACTCAACTACCATTCATGCCCATTCAGCCATACTCATACCGAATCAGCTTCTGGATCGGGAATAGGCGATCCAGAAGAAAAATTCACGACATCCAATGACAGTAAGTGGCCAACAGGAGGAGGGGTTTTTAAACCCCAACACGACCGTGACCAGAGAGAGATGGATTCTCCCAACGCCGCTGACAGCTTTCGCCGACCGCAACGGAGGAGAAACAAGAAGACGCCGGAACCAGGACACCAGAGGAGACGACGACGACGTCAGGATTGCCCCGATGCCCGGTGAGACGAGCAGGAGGCGACAAAGTGAACAGACCAGCCACGCTCTGGGAAGAGCGTGGACTAGCCAGGTACGATCCCACAGCAACAAAAAGGGGAAAAAGGGAGGTGTAAGAGCAGGATCGGTGGGAGGGGGAGTTTATTAAGGGAACATTTCCGTTTGAACTTAGATGTTTTATTTTCTTGTTAGTTAATTTTTTTTGTTACTCAGCTTGCGAGCAGGGTTTGTTTGATTTGTTTATTTTCATGGAACGTGGGGCTACTACGGGTGGACCCCAGTAATAACAAGTAGACTACTTGGGTCGGAACAAAGCACATAGAAGATGGGGAAATAGAGAGAGAGAAAGAAGAGCCAACTAGGCCAGTAATAAGAGTGAAGAGAGGGACCAAAAGAAATCCCTAGCAAAAGACAGAAGAAGAAAACGAGATACACAGTAAGAAAGCTCAAAAAGAAGAAAGACAGAGAAAAGGAAAAGCAGCAAAGAAAGGAAAGGAAATACAAAGACAAGAAAGGAGCGTCAGACAGAGCTAAAAAACAGTATTTTACTATATACCTTCATACCAACCTTCTTGTATTATTCTTCCTTTCCATGCACCTCCTGAGTCTCCACTGGGTAAAGAAGAATACAGAGAGAGAGAAAGAGTGAAGGCAAAGACGAAGAACATAAACAGAGAGCAAGGAAAGAATTACAAGACTGTAATCCCCTCTAAAAATCAATAAACCACAAATATTATATAAAGATCCTTGTGCATCTCCATTACTGTGACCCTGTTACAGTGGTGTCAGAAGTGGGATATACTGGCAATCCCACTACCGAACAGGGATAGATAATGGAGGAAAAACCTTAATTAGCAGATATGATTGCCCAACTAGCGGAAGGACAGAGACATCTACAACTAGTGTGGGAGGAGCAACTAAGAGAGGCCAAGGAAGAGTGGGAAACGCTACAGACTCCCTTAAAGAGTCAGGCGACAATCATCGCCAATATTCAGCTGGTTCATGAGACCGTTTTGGGGAAATTGACAGAGACCATAGGAAGCAGTAAAGTGCACCCCAATGTCCCCAGTAGTGTCCTGCAAAAATACCAGAAAAAATGAAGACCTAGACTCATTCTTTACAAATTTTGAGTGGGTTGCTAGTTCTGCCAATTGGCCAACAGACAAATGGGGCCAATACATTGTGCCTTTACTAACTGTAATCTGCAGGCTGCTTATCAGGCGGTAAAGCCCAGAGGTGTAACGCCCTATACCGAGATCAAGAAAGCCATCCTTGAACGAGTCGGTTTAGATCAAGAGAGTTATAGGGTTAGGTTCCGACAAACCAAGTGGGCTCCCCAGGAGAATCCCCACACTCTCTATTATAGAGTACAACATGCTGCAGGAAAATGGTTAAATCCCACGAAGACGTCCAAAGAAGATATGTTTGACACTGTAGTACTAGAGCAATATCTGGACGTTCTACCCTCATCCACAAGAAACTGGATCCGGCAACATCCAAGCCTCAATAATACCAGTGCTATTGACCTAGCATGCGCCTTCCATCAAGCCCCAGAGTTTAGAAGCTGCCATGCAAAGACTATCCCCATATCCACTCGGGCTCCTGACCCAAAACCACTTCTTGCCAAACCTGTACCAGGTCCTAGCATGGAAAAACCCAGTATCCCATGTGGCCCATCAAGAGACTTTACTATGGGGCCCCAATGCTTTCATTGTGCCGACTGGGGTCACATAGCTAGGCATTGCCCTCTCAAAAAGGAGCAGGAAGAACCAATGGAAATAGGAATGGTGAAAGGACGGGTGTTATGGTCAGGACAAACAATGACAAGACAAGATACCCGTATGTTAGTGAATAAAGAAAGGAGGCTCATACTCATTGATTCTGGTTGCAGTCAAAGTGTAGTGAATCAAGCATATGTGCGACCAGATCAATGGAACCTGGATGCTCAAGTGCTAATCACTTGTGTATACGGAGACCAGAAAACCTATCCAGTCACCAATATAGAAATTAATTGGAGAGGACGAGAGGAGTGCATCTCAGTAGGGGTGATTTCTAATTTAGAGGAATACCTTATTGTAGGGACGGACTATGAAGCGTTTCCGGTACTACTAGACACAGTAAATCAGAATAACCTTACTGAGAGCTGGTGGAGTGAAGCTCCCTTTGTATCCTCCAGCATAGAAGAAACCAATCCAAAAGAGAAACTCATGAAGTCTCAAAAATGAGAAAACAAGCAACTGTATCAAAATGACTCCACTAAAACCGGGAAATTAATGCCAGAACTTAGAATGCCATAATATCCATTGCCTGACAATTTCTACAGTCACAAAGAGAAGATCCAACCCTGAAGGATGCGTGGCAGATAGACTTATCCACTGATACCCAGTTGGTAGGTCCGACTTCCCAACTCAATAACAATTTATTGTACAGAGTTTGTCCCAGCTCCAATAACTAGGAACCCCAGTTGGTGATTCCTCAGGCCTATCGGAAACAAGTTCTCCACTTAGCTCATGGTGATAATGGTGAAGGACATCTCGCTCGAGAGAAAACAGAGGAGTATATGACAAAAAGGTTTTATTGGCCAGGGGCAGACGGTGATTTTAGGAAGCACTGTCAGGCCTGTCCCAAATGCCAACTAATAAACCCCTCCACCAATCGTAAAGTTCCACTCCATCCTCTTCCCATAATATAAGTCCCATTCACAAGAGTTGGTATGGATTTGGTAGGCCCCTTAATCCCATCAGTAAAGGGGCATCAATACCTTCTAGTTTTGGTAGATTACGCCACCAGGTATCCTGAGGCTATTCCCTTAGCCAGTATGACCACAAAGACGATGGCACAGGCTATGATAGAGTTTTTTCTAGAGTGGGGTTTCCCAAGGAAATTCTTACGGACCAAGGGACTCCTTTTATGTCCCGATTAATGTCGGAAGTATGTCAGGTGCTGGGAGTATAACAGATCCAGACATCAAGCTACCACCCACAAACTGATGGCCTTGTTGAGCACTATAATAAAACTATCAAGAACCTCCTGCGTAACATCATTAATGAATCAGGGAAGAACTGGGAGAAAAAACTACCCCTAGTTCTAGATGCCCTCTGGACCCATGTACAGTCATCCACAGGACACAGCGCCTTTGAGCTCCTTTTTGGTTGGGAACCCCAAACATTATTAGATATGCTAGCAGAGCAATGGGAAAAGACGGAGGAAGAAATCAAAGATGTTTTAACCTACACTAAAGACCTAAAAGAAAACCTACACACCATGTGGGGAGAAGCTCACAAGTGTTTAAAAGAAGCCCAAGAAAAACAAAAGGCCTATTATGATACAACTAGTAGACCTAGAACCTTAACCATAGGTAAGAACGTATTAGTGATGTTGCCCACCTCAGAAAACAAACTACTGGCCCATTGGCAAGGCCCCTATACCATCCTTGAACAAGTTACTCCCGTAACATACAAAATTGAAATACACTCCGGCGCAGGTAGAGAGCAAGTATCACATCAACTTTTTAAAGTTGTGGCACGATACAGATGATTCTCTCCGTAGTATGTACATTTCTAGCGGGAAAGTAGACGACATACCTCTCTATTCTACAGAGACATGAGATAATAATGAGATATGTATGCCTCACCTAGGTGGTTTTCTCTTACCCACCCAGCATTCTCAGTTAACTGAGATAGTGAGTAATAATCTTGACGTTTTTTCAAAAACCCCAGGAAGAACTTACTTAATACAATATCATATCCGAACAATAGGAGACAGAGTAGCCTGGCAGAGACCATCTCGGATACCAGAAGCTAGACGAAAAATGGTAGAACAGGGTGTGAAAGACATGTTACAGGCAGGAATTATTGAGCGTTCCTCTAGTCCTTGGTGCTCAGCCATAATTTTAGTTCCCAAGCCAGATGCAACTATTAGATTTTGTATTGACTTTAGACAAGTTAACGCCCTCTCTCATTTTGACACTATCCTAATGCCTAGGTTTGATGATCTACTTTAGCGACTAGGGAAAGCCAAATATATGACCACATTAGATTTAACTAAAGGTTATTGGCAAATACCCTTGAAAGAGGAGGAGAAAGAGAAAACAGTGTTTTCCATCCCCTCAGGTCTCTACCAATTTACGGTCCTTCCATTTGGTTTGCATGGTGCACCTGCTACCTTTCAGCGACTGATAGATTTGGTGCTCCGTCCCTTTCAGGATTATGCTGCTGTCTACTTAGATGACATCATTATCTATAGTATGACCTAGGATGACCATACCTCACATTTAACCAGTATTTTACACGCCCTTAGAGAAGCAGGCCTCACGGCGAACCTGGAAAAATTTAAGATAGGGCATGATCATATTAATTTCCTAGGGTATGTGATTGGACATGGAATGGTGAAAGTCAAGCTAGAAAAAGTACATGCCATCACGCAAATTCCGCTGCCTCGACGGAAAAAAGATGTCAGGGCCTTTTTAGGGATGGTAGGATATTACAGGCGATTCATCCCTCATTTTTCAGAAATTGCAGCCCCTCACTGCCCTACTGGAAAAGAACAAACCCAATCAGATCACTCATCTTACCGATTGTGAAAAAGCCAGAATCGAACAATTAAAACATCTCGTGACAACCGAGCCTGTATTGCGTTGCCCTGACTTTCAGAAACCCTTTCAGGTCCAAACTGATGCCTCTGATCAAGGGATAGGAGCCATTCTGTCGCAAAAAGATGAGCTTGGACTCTATCATCCTATAGTATACCTGAGCAGGAAACTTCTACCCTGTGAGAAACATTATCCCACCCTTAAGAAGGAATGTCTTGCGATCAAATGGGCTATTGAAACATTACGATATTATTTAACGGGCCGTCCCTTCACATTGCTTACTGATCATGCTCCCTGAACCTGGTTGTCACATCATAAGGACACCAAAGCACGGGTGCTTCGTTGGTTTTTATCCCTCCAATCTTTCTCCTTCCAAGTGCAGAATTTGCCGGACTCCCTCCTGTACAATGCAGATTACCTTTCTAGGTATCCTTCCAGCATGTGGCTCCAACAGCCACTGTCCAGGGGGAGTGAATGTGTTGGGCCGATCATTGGGAATACGGCCCAGCGATGCCCCCGGGGTACTTCCGGATCGGGAATAGGTGATCCAAAGAAAAATTCACGACATCCAATGACGTGAGCGGCCCGCCGGTGTTGGGGTTTTTAAACCCCAACACGACCGGAGAGAGACAGATTCACCAATGCCGCTGACGCCTGGTGAGACGAGCAGGAGGTGACGAAGTGCACAGACCGGCCACGCTCTGGGAAGAGCGTGGCCTAGCCAGGTACGATCCCACAGCAACAAAAAGGGGAAAAAGGGATGTGTAAGAGCAGGATCGGTGGGAGGGGGAGAGTGAGGGTGAGTTTATTAAGGGAACATTTCTGTTTGGCCTTAGTTGTTTTATTTTCTTGTAGGTTATTTTTTTTGAGTGATTCAGCTTGTGAGCAGGGTTTGTTTGATTTGTTTATTTTCATGGGATGCGGGGCTACTACAGGTGGACCTCAATAAAAACAAGTAGACTACTTGGGTCAGAACAAAGCACATACAAGACGGGAAAATAGAGAGAGAAAGAAGAGCCAACTAGGCCAGTAATAAGAGTGAAGAGAGGGCACAAGAGAGGAAACAAAAGAAAACCCTAGAAAGAGACAGGAGAAGAAAACGAGATAGACAGTAAGAAAGCTCAAAAAGAAGAAAGACACAGAAAAGGCAAAGGAAAAGCAGCCAAGAAAGGAAAGGAAATACAAAGACAAGAGAGGAGCGTCAGACAGAACAGGAAAGAAGGAACAAAAGAGGAAAAAACAGTAGTTTACTATAAACCTACATAACAACCTTCTTGTATTCTTCTTTCTTTCCATGCGCCTCCTGAGTCTCCAGTGGGTAAAGAAGAACAAAGAGAGAGAGAAAGAGTGAAGACCATGTGGGAAGGCAAGGACGAAGAACATAACAAACAGAGAGCAAGGAAAGAATTACAAGACTGTAATACCCTCTAAAAATCAATAAACCACAAATATTATATAAAGATCCTTGTGCATCTCCATTACTGTGACCCTGCTACAGGGTCATTCTTCCCCAGTTGGATTGCTAAGAAAAAAAGGTGCTTACTATCTCTCAGTGTTTAAATAACACATTCAGTTAAATATAAATTCTTCAATTCCATATGACTGTAGCATCGACGCGCGTTTTGGTGTCTTACCAAAATAGGAACCACCTTCATCCGGCGCTTCCAGAACAAAACGCTATAAGACAGGCAGGGGGGCGAGTGGGGGGGGTTGTTTTTGAATCTCTGATATATCTGGGCTAATGAGCCTCAAAACCTATAGTTCCGAAAACAATATAAAAACAGGGCGGGCATGTAAGCAGCCATCCTGAGTTGTCCTTGGTATTGCCCATTCACACCATGAGCCCCAAGCCGTGTCTGATGTCTGCGTGGAAGGCGGAGTGTAGATGGGCAGCATGAAGGGTGGATGTAAGCAACGATTGTACCTGCTGGTGCCTCCACACCAGCCCCTGGCCGGTGTTCTACATGTGATCTGCATATCAAGCAAGATGTCAATAGTGAGCTCTCAGTGCTCTGAACAAATTTGTCACCCAGTAATGATGACTGTTTCATCATCGCATAAGTAGACAGACAGGGCAGAATCGGATGGCGCTAAAGGCTTAAGCAACTATTTTTAAGTCACCGAATAGCAATAGTTACATAAAGGCTAGATTATCTAGCTCTGCAGAAATAGTTTGATAAAGCGATGACGAAACAAGGAAAGAGCAAAGTCAGAGTTCCATGGGGTACAAAAGCTACATAGATCATTCACGGATCAGAAGGAAATCAGAAATGAGTGCTACAAACTGATTCGAAACAATAGGTGTATAATGGTGATGCTAAGCATTACCAAAATGATTGACCTAGCAAGAGGGAGTTAGGGGGACGGACAGATTCATTATTGCCTCTTGTGTTGGCACCTCGGAAGTAAAAAAAAAAAAAATGTCGTTTACATAACTCCAAAGATGGATAATATATTGATGGTGTGTCAGGGTTAGATATATTTCTGATAATTCTGGAAGTTTCTTTATTGTTCCTTGAATCTAAAAGAACTACGATGATAACCCGAATGGATCTAATGTCACATGAAAGCCCTACTGGTAAGATGTCAGTTTCAAGTGGTAAAATTCACACTTCCTAAACCGTCATCTCCTACTTTGATGCGCCATTTGTGTTGTGTTACTTTGGTATGACACACTTAAGAGAGGGAAAAACCAGGGAGCTAGCTCATGCAAGAGGCGTAGTTTACTGAAAGGCATATCATCACCCATGGCCACCCCTGCACCATCCACAACAGTATCCAAGTTGTGTCCAAGGGTATGGGAGCAACTGAAGATTTATATGCACAAAGGAGCAAACCCCACAGCAGGTTTGGTGTTTCACAAAAAAGAACCGCCAGATTTGCTCATTTGTGTGTGAAGAGTTCTTGGTTCAACCAAGAATTGCGGCTGATTTAGCTTCTTTTTTATTTTTTCCTATTTTAGATACATCCGCCCAACAGATAAAATTCACTGTGTAGGCGCAAGGAAAAAATGACAAATTTACATTGTACTTGGCCTAGTGCAACTTCACGCCTCAGGATTTGTAATAGGAAGGAAGAACAAATGTGAATCACGTACTTTGAAGTGCAGAATTTACTTCATTTGCAATTTACTCTGGCAACTAAAGTGAGGGTATGCAAATTAGCAAAATGTGTGTCATAATTTTTTGAATCGGCTTTTGTGTGATTTAATTAATATACTTTATGTTTAACGTGTCAAAACTCACAATCACTTTATTTGAATTGCAATTCTGCGTGCCTCCAATTCTGTCAGGATTCAAATACAGTTTGTTGAAATTTGGAACGGATTGTATTCTGGTTGCCATTTTTTGGTGCAGACTGGTCGACTGTTGTTGAGGATTTACTCCAGACTTTGGAAGCAGGCTATAGGTCTAACTTTGAAACAACTTTGACAATTTCAAGAAAATGTTTGATTTTGCCAAGGTTCTACATGAAATAAATATAATTTTGAAACTAAATGCAAGTCAATGAAAATGTATTGTGCATTAAGGTTCCACTCCAGCCACCCCTATTGTCATAGCTTCAACACTGAAAGAATTTACCTGCAAAAATGTACACAGGAGTATAACCTTGGAGAAAGTCATAAGTAAAAAAATAATTAAACAGCAAATTCATTATGATTTTCTAAATGCGCTAGTATTCCAAAAACATCGGGATTATGAAAGACTCACTGAATGGAAATAATCTAAACTCAAAGCAAATAAGCAAAATTGCTTGGACTTGATATTAGCTTCACAACAGTTCAGGTTTGGAGTTCTATATTAAAATGTACATGGCTCATACATGGATAGTTGTCTTTCAGGGTTTTCTCAAACACGTTGACAGACACTTTCCACTGCTGGAAGAAAGTGCACATATCCAAACTAATCTCTGATTGCATGTGAAATTCTATAATCACACAAATGGTCCTTGCAGGGAAGTATAGCCTTCGTCTTGAAATAAAACCCTCCTCATAGGTAAGGTTTATTCTGTCAATAATGACCTTCATTGGAACTTCAACAAAATCCCTCTTCCTTTTAAAAAAAAGTTATGATTTTATATTTCTCATGGAAAAGAAACCTTTTTATAAAAAAAAATGTGTTAAGGAAAAGAACTACAATTTCCTATACATAGGTGCTCCTATAAAATGATGGTGTAGTGAAGGTGAGTAAAGTGAGTATAAACTGCACAAGTGTTATATACACTTGTCTACAATATGTGGCTGAACCGGATCTTATGATCTTAAATACAACACCCGAGATGGCGATGTTGACAATCACAGTGAAACTGATCAACAGTCCACATTAAAACATGTTGAAGTTTTGACCCAAAACACTAAATCCATTAGAAACAAGTCATCATTAGGAAAAGATGTTTATGAAGGATGCACCTACAAGTGAGTAATCACAAATACGTACTTGTCATTCACACATATATATAATATATTTTACAAATACATCTTCATGCTTGACAATCCTCCTAGCCAAAATTGAACAGGCCTAAATCAAGGATGAGACGTTTGCTAGACTGCAGGTTCTATAGAGAAATAAAATACACAGTGGTATCAAATGCCTTCATTCAGATGCCAAGATGAGGGGTGACTGTCAAAACGGGCCAGCACAAATCTCTGAACTTGTATGGGGGTTTCTAGCTAAAATTCAGGCTAATAATACCTATAACTGGTTCAGCGTTAACCGAATGAGCGCAAACATGAATTTACCAATGTATTCTACTTGATCTGGCGCCAGCCATTAGTCATTCAAAGAGCCTGGAAAAATAAACCTACTGAAAATCAGGGGAAACAAACCTAATTCTGCCTGTGGGGCTTCTTGGTCACATTCTGGCAAAACGCATCTGGAGCATGTTTCAGTGCTATCTGGATGAGCTCGAACATACACTTAAAAATGTATTCGGCTAGATGTAGCGCCAACCATTGGTCATTCAAAGAGTAGCGTCTAAGAGGGCCTAGAAAAGTAAAGGCCTATTAAAATCAGCGGAAGCATAACAAAAAGGCGACCAGACCAATACTCCTGAAATTTCCTATCTCAAGGAAACCTACTCACCAATGTCAGAAAGGCACGATGAACCTGGCACAAATCACTAATTACTCAAAACCGTAGCCTCCACTCAAGGCGCCTGTCGCTGCCTTGTAATTTAATGGTGGCCTGGAGATTACCTGAACCTAGAACGGATTAAAACAGAGTTTCAAGTGGTCATCTCTAAAATATTTTACTTAAGAAAAAGAAAGGGAAAATAATGAAAGAGAAAAACAACTCTGACGTCTGGTACCTCCAAAAGAAACCGCTGAAAGCACTGCTTACATATTGCCCAATATCACATGCTAATAACATCAAAGCTCGTGTTATTGTCGTCCTGTGGGCGACTTCCGCTGAACCGCATCAAAATAGGCATTGGTACACATTCAAAGACTCAAGACGGGACCCTCCTCTGCTCAGTCACCCTGTTTCTTCATGAAAGCCAAAGGTTTTTCTGTACCTCAGTTCTCACCAATGAATGTATCCATGCTACAGAGCTGGGGACGGTTTTCTCTGAATCACATCAACAAACAAAAATATGGCACAAATTAAAATACTTCAAACAGGACCCTCTGTTCAGTTGCCGTGTTTCTTCATACATGCCAAAAGGTGTTTCTTTACCTCGATTCGTACCAATAAATTTACCTCTGCAACAAACCTGGGGAAGTGTCTCACCCTAGGCCTTCAATTACTCATCCCTTGAACGAGAAGTTCAAATAAAGGTAATTATTGACAGAATAAACCTTACCTGTTCGGAGGGTTTTATTTCATTCCTTGCCGTGGAAATTAAAGGCTATACTTTCCCTGCAAGGGCCATTTGTTTCATTATAGTTCTCCTTACCCAGGTCCACGGGTTATGGGGTTGCCCCTTTTGGGTTTCAGATTGTATGTGAAATTCAGCACGTCAGTGGTTTCATTTTCCCGAGCATGGGCCATCTGCAGAAGTTAGTAATGTTATACCTGCACCCGCCAAGGACTTTGAACCCTTGCACCAACATATGCACAGTCCAGAAAGCGTGAAAACTACAAATGTCTGATAGTTTTCAACAGCTACCGAAAGGTCTAAACTTGTATTTGGCATGAACCTTCAGCTCTAATTTGTATTAGACAGTACAAGTGAAATGTCCAATTTGTGTCAATGCTCAGTTGAGCAAGGATGGTAGCCCATCACTTACATTCTTGCACATAAAAGTTGCATACTCTCTCTTCCCTGAGGACGCAAACAAATGTGATTTCACATTGGCTAATATATCATCAGATCCGCTACCAACTTCTACATTAGCTTTAGCGCCCACTGGATGACGTGGGGCCTAGGAAGGTGGACCAGAGGGTACAGAACTCTTGCCATTATTACTCCATTAAAACGCACATTATTTGCATATGCAGAGGGGGAGGTAATTATGGCGACAGTACACGTTTTCGTTGCAGTAATGAAAGTCTGAAGGGAGAGGTTGTATTGACATTGTTTAGATGACGTGTCATGGAGAATTTCTCGAGGTGTACGTGACTATGGTGATAACTTATTGGCTGGGTTGTGAGTGGAGACGAAGCTGTAATTTGTTGGAAGCAAGAACGGGAGCAGAGAGGTTTGAGATAGCTGAAGAGGATGGAATGTCTCAGACTGACTTTCACATTTGGGTCTATTTTCTGCTTCTCGGAGGGGATTCCAGTTATTTTGGTTGAATTTGAGGATGCGGGGCAGCTTACATAGCTACTGAGATGCTTTACAACTTGTGCATCATTTTAGAAAAGAGCTAAAATCTAAATAGCAAAGAAGAGCTGCACAACAATGCCGCCGGACTTAACTTGAAATGCGTACTGAACATGGACGGCCCATAAGGAGCCTATGCCCCTTTGTACATACGTGACAATGCAACAATGCATTACATGCACACTATATGCAATATATTCAAATCCCAGTGTTGGCTTATAATTTTCATGCAAATGTAACAAAGAACCTCATGAAGGGCCACTGAACCGGTCCAGCGCTCTAGTGCCAGAAATGTTCTGTTCCACAATTAACTAAAATTGTAAATAAACAAGACTATGAGTATTTTTTAAAGGTACATGTTACCCACCAAGGGACCTGAAAAAGTAGTACTTGGTGGCTGTGTGACAATTCCAATGCTAATTAAAATGTTGGCATTCCCCTTTCATAGGTGTGTCTTCTAGAGATGGTGTATTTCCAATAACTTGTTTACTGAATTGAATGACATGAGGTAGAAGTATAAAATAAGACAATTTGCGTCATAACTTCCATATAGCAGGAACACCAAAGTCACCCACAAACATATAGGCCATGTTTTCACTTTCCATCTCTGGCCAGTTTTTTAACAAATCATAACGTGGGGAAAGTTATTCAGTAAGGGTTCTCTCTGAATATTGTTTGATAAAATATACATTTTATCATAACATGTTTAATCAGAATACCACTCATATTGTCTTCGCTACACGAAAAAGGATAATATGTACGTTAGATGAAATATTATAGACTATTTTTTATTTTTATGGGATAATGCAATATGCAATCATACGATCCTTCTCTGACTTTGGAATAAGATCTATGTTTCAACTACCTTAAATATTTATCAAGCCCGTATGAAGGTAAAGATGTGTTAAACTATAGTGTATTTTTGCCCATTTTTGGTTCTTCTTTCCTCCTTTTAGGTTTGGTGTAATCTTTCCAAGTTTTCTGGATCCCAAGGTTGGAATGGCTATTCTTCTATCTCATATGGTACTGTCATCAGCATCATCTGATTGGAGCTTTTTTTGTGTCACTGGCTTGCCCTTTCCTCTAAATTGGTGGTTTTGTTTGAGGAGCACTCACTAGAGTTGCGTGATCCTCATTGACTTGAAAAGTGGCTTTCAAAACAGATCCGCCGGCCTTCAAGACAAAGATCTACAAACTTTTGGAGCAATCCTGTTTCCTCTGCAGTTGTGAAATACTGGTAATAAACGCGGTCATCCACATTAGAAACCTCACCAACTTGTCTTGAAATTTACATTGGAACACACACGTTAGGGCAAAAGTCACCAGGAAGGAAAACAAGGAGGAATCAAAAAGGACAAAGGCGGGTACTAACAGTGACCTTGGGAAACATTCTCTTTCGATCAGGAAGTATACCCCTATCTAAACAAAAAACATTATAACAGTGTGAAAAGAAGATAACTCCATGTGGACAGTTAAAGCAACTACACCTGGCATTAAGAATCCAATAACACTGGAGCAGGAATCACATGTTTCCTGTGACAGTGAATTGACTGACAATGGCACAGGAATATATAGATGCTGGCACTGAGGCAGACTTACGCTGTATAGGGGATCTTAGATATTGTAAACGTGTAGTGCACCACAGCTCATCACTACTCTGAATATTTGACATTGATTGAGGCAGCCAACAGCAGTGTACAGGTAGCTGCAGGTGTGCTGCCTGCCTGCAGTTAAGATGCTGACCATCTATGTTGATTCTTTTTCAGTTCTTCAGCTCACCCAGGCTTGCTCCTGATGCCACAGGATGGAAGTCAGCACTTGCAGACTGGCCACCAACCATTGTACTGAGGGTATAGTGCTGGCTGTGCCACACATGCGTGAGGTAGCACGTAACCCTGCCTTGACCCTCAATGCAGTGAGAAGACTTTAGCTATTGGAGGAGGATATTTGCGTTACAGTGTTCCTGGGTAACGGTGGTAAGGAGATAATCCTTCTTAATGGTTTCTGTCTTTTGCCAGTTCTTTGGCTCAAGCTTTAACATTAACATTTAAAAGCTCATAAGAACTCACTTTGAAGAATGTTAAAAAGTTTGATTACAAGACTCTGGGCCTCTTTACAAGTCTGGTGGTCTGAGGACCACTATGTTGGCGGTGGCAGTCGTACCGCCAACAGGTTGGCGGAGAAAACTGCCAAATTATGACCATGGCGGGTTTCACAACAGAATACAGCCAAACCACTGCCACCACTGCCAGTGCGGTCAAGCCACAACGAACTACGGTAGCCACCTGCAGGCCACCGGACAGATTACAAGGTTGCACACCACCAAGGTTTCTGCCGCGGTCACATAACCATGGAAACCCAGGCGGAAACCAACTGTATAAAAGGAGACACACCTTCAGGAAGCCATACTCATCCAGAGCCGCCCTGGAACCAGAACTACACCTCTTCACGCTGCTCCTAGTCACCCAATGACTACAAAATCAGCGAAAATGAAGACAACAGCTACCGTGAGTACACACACTTACCTGTCACTGTTGTGAGATGTTAAAGAACCTACTCACACACCACAAACCAATCGGGAATGGGGCAAGGGAGGCACACACATAACCACACACTGGCATGCACACTCACAGATAGCCACATACACACACACACAAACACAGTACACACACTACGGCCATCACACACACGTCAATAACACACACCTACCCCCAGAAACACAGCACCGGCACAATCACACACAACAACACACAATACCACCAAACGACACCACAACACCACAAATACAACACCATCAAAGCATCGGCAAGCACCCACAACAGACACTACCCATTGACAAATCACACATACAACACAACATACCACCAACAGGGAACAAACATGCACAATATCACACAACCATACAATGCAGCATTCAACATACCCCGACAAAACGCACACCACAACATATCTGACAAACCATTCAGCACACTTACTCATGCACACAGTCCAAGCACACAAAGGCACACAACACTGCAACAAGCACACGTCAACACAAACACCACTCAATACCATCACAACAACATGTCTCCAACATACACATGCCCATCACACAACATACACACTCATCACTAGGGATGAATGCACTGCACATAACCTCACATGCTGCCCAGACAAAACAGGTAGCACAACCACCACTTACACACAAATACTCACACACAAACAATGTCAGCTAGGAACATATTTATCCTAATAAAAGAAATGCAGGCATCAGTGATTCACAGCACATGTCTGGGAAACATCTATCTAAATAATAGCTATAGATTCATCAGGAGTTTCTGCACCTGCTAATTAGATGCATAGTCACATATACACCAACTGTATGTACTGCAATTGGGGCCTACCTAGCACACAGGATACATCCAGAGACACACACGGGGAACTAGTTATAGCAACAAACTCTGGACACCATACATTGTGCTTGAAGGGCTAATATCGTTCCACCAGACATGCTGAATATATACCTCTATATGATAACATAACAGCACCTACATCACTAACAACTGTCCTGGCATGTGATCCTCACTACCTAAGTACAGAGTTAACACTTACACAACTGATAACCCATGAATGACACATCCACCTTGAGGAAATCTATTTAACTTACACCATATCCCACACTTACAGGTGTATGTGATATGGGACATCTGCTAGACCATAACGTCAGGCAGAAATGAGCATAATCATAAACATAATTGTCTAAACAGCCTCAGATTAGCTAAGGTAAGTCTGGGAAAAAATGCAACAAAATATAATCATAAACAATGTATCAATTGACACATGATGTAGGCAGCTAATAGCATATATTGCACTCATATACGTATGGCATTAGCCTGTCTAGAATGGACAATACACATGGGCTATGGGTTAAACAGCCTATCCATTTGCCTTCTCTACAACAAACACATTGGGATACAAGTTCATTTGTAAACATGTCACTGATATACCATGAAATGTGACGGTCTAATGGACTACATGAGTTCCACATTGTAGGATATCCACCCTTATCAAACTTATCACCCCATTGTATGAATATGACAAGAAGATAGGGACACCTCCTCAACCCTCATAGGAACAGTATTAGGTTGGACATAACAAAAGCCAGATTTTAATGACAGACTCACGTGCAGTGTACAAATGTTTCAGGACACAGATTACTTGGCACTGTAACTCATCTGTTAGACCCAATGTAGCACATAAAGCAGATCCTGTGAAATAGGAGTGATCAGATATCTTAGAGCAAAATGACTCACCATTTGGATGAATTGGCTTGGGGACACTACGTGGGAAGGATGACACTGTAGGGAAGATTTATATGTGGCTGAGTAGAGTCACACATATGACTGTCACATGTGCATCTCCACATGCAGTCATACAATTTGCTACATACAGGTGATCAACATGTTTCCATTCACATTACGATAGCCACATCTGTGTCTGCATTTTGGCCACATGAGTACTATGTATTCCCAGTAGTCAACATACTTGTAGCACCTACTAAATCTTCACAGCTGAAATACAGTGACAGCATACAGTAAACTATTGGAGAAAAGTACATGGAATCTGTCAGTACTTACCCCCCTGTAGCTGCTGTGTTGCCCTCAAACACCCATCCACCTCAGGGTAGGCACCACCAAAATGTGGGCCATTAGGGGGGCCAAGGTCTGATGGGCACCCCTTCCTTTTTGGTAGGACATCCACAACTGGGCCTCTGCAGTCTTCAGAGTCCAGCGTCTCAGGTCCTCCTACCGCTTCCTTCAGTGGGTGCTCCACTGGCTGTGGACCCCCAGGATCCACACTTGCTTGGTGATGGCACGTCAGATTCCCTTCTTCTGATGGGTGTTGACTTGCATGGATGACACAGACAAAAGGAGAAAGTCATGTCCACATGCACCATACCAATAGTAGTGGACAGAACCCACCAGTAACAGCAAGTAGGCACACAATCCCATCCTCTCAGTTCACACTCCTTCACAAAATACCATATGCATGCATCAACACCTTCACTAGTCTACATAAACGGTACACCTTCATTCACCACACCTATCACACATTGGTATGACATTGCACTCACCTGCTCTTCTGGTGCACCATGTAGCTGTTCATACAGGGATAGGACCTCTTCCACTAGCTTCCCCAGCTCTTAAGGGAGGAAGGCAGGAACCCTATGACCTTCAAGACGTACCATGATAGCTCCTAGAAGCAGTACACAACAGCTGAGGTCGTGGAGGTATGGCTGGCAGCAGTGTCAGGAGTCCAGTGAACAATGCTGCAGAAGATGGCGGTCACATCTGCCATGTAATAACCATCACCACTGGTGGTCATTGCCATTGGTCCAAGTCCGCCAAAGGCAGCAATGTGTTCCAATGGCAAATTACACAGCGGTTGTGACTGCCTACCGCTATGACGACTTCCACCGGCAGGCTTAGGTCACTTCCACATGTCCAGTACAGTAGGTCAGGTAGCTGCCATTTTGAACACAATTCGTGTATGGAAGTGTAAAATGATCTGCGTCATTAACTAGGCGCCATATTGTGCAGCACATCTGTTGGTCCTGCCGTCATCTCTAGGTGACTTTTTGTGCATCTGTGCTGTCAATGCAGTGTTGTTGGAAGACAAGTGGTGACAGTAATGTTCAACTACTCAGAATTTCCTATGTGTTTCAAAATTGCCGATAATGTCCCAAAATATGTGTGACACATCTAAACGTTTTGTCTTACAAACATGCACAGTAACAGGTGAATTACTAAGAATAATCCCATATTTAGTTGAGGCAATGTGGACCAAGGAGGGTGTCATCGGATGCATAGCTATGTGCTGCACTATATATGTCAGCGGTAGTAGCCATCCTCAACAGTATTATGTGTGAGTAATGTACTGTACTTGATGTAGCATGCTGCATGTCACATACTATGTTGACATGTTTTCACATAGTTACCCTGCCATGGGGAGAGGAAGACGACCACCAGTGTACCGTCCACTAGTAAACCTGCACACCATGGAGGAAAGATATTGTATTCAGACATATTGTCTGAATCGTCCTACTATCATGGATCTTTGTGAACAGCTGGAGCCAGATCCTTTGCCAGCCATACGCAATCCCTGTTGCATCCCTCCCATTGTTTAAGTCTTGTCAGTGCTACACTTCCTGGCCACTGGCTCCTTTCAGAATACAGTGGCTCTCACTGCAGGGATGTCTCAGCCCATGTCCAGTCTGGTTTTGGAGGATGTACGGTTTGTAATGTTGAAACACCTGGACAGCTACATCAGACTTCCCAAAGAGCAGATTTGGCCTATGTGAAGGCAGACGTTTATGCAGTGGGACACATTTCACATGTGATTGGAGCCATTAATGGCACCCATGTAGCCTTGGTTCCCCCAGTGCCAATGAACAGGTTTATAGGAACAGGAAAAACTACTACTCCATCAACGTTCAGGTGGTGTGTCTGGCAGACCAGTACATTTTACAAGTCACAGCAAAGTATCCAGGATCAGTCCATGATTCCTTCATCATGCGGAACAGCAATGTCCCACTGCTAATAGCACAACTCTACACAGAGAGGGCCCAGCTGGTTGATAAGTTACAATTGAAATGTTTGTTTATAATGTATGTTTCCTGCCATCACAATGTTGCATGTCCCATATACATGTTTGTGTTGTTCTACCATTTTGTTCAAAGGTGACTATGTCTATCCAAAGCATCCTTGACTGTTGACAGTGAAGTACCCAACCATGCCAGGGGAAGTCCGCTACAATGAGGTCCACAGGAGGACAAGGTGTGTAGTTGAGCTGACTTCTGGGCTCCTGACAGCATGATTTGGGTGCTTGGACTTGTCAGAAGGAGCCCTCCCATACTCACACACCAAGGTATGTCAAATTATAGATGCCTGCTTCGTGCTCCACAATCTTGCCCTGAGACATCAGATCCCAATAACACCAGTTGAAGGGAAGGCAGTAGTACCTGTTGGTGGAAATACAGAAATTCCAAGTGATGAAGAGCCTGAGGAAGATGAAGCCCGAGACTCTAGGGCAGATCTCATCAATCAGTACTTCAACTGACTAATAGGTTTGTGAAGTTGACATATTGTTTTGATGTAATTATGCAAGCACATGTTGATGGGTAGCATGTCACCTCCTTTATTGCATCATCTGTGGGGGTGTAGTGACCTCCAATGCCTATGAGTGAGCTGTGAATGCAGAAAGAAAGTTTGCATTGTGTACAAGACAGAGTGGTCTACAATATCATGTGTAGTAACAGCAGATGCAAATTTACACTTCTGGACATGCCTTCTCTGATGTGAGGATTGTATTGTGCTATGTCCTCTCCTTTTTCCTTTTCACTCACAGATTGCCCTAGATCCTGTTTAGCTCTGCAACCTTGGCTAATGTAAAAAAGTGTCAGAAGCAGATGGGAATTGCTGACATTCATGGGAAGTGGCAAAGACTGAATCCAGGTGATATATGTGTTGTATAAGTGGGGTGCAACTGAGATTGCTAGATCATCTGGACACTGGGGTGGAAAAGTATCTCGCATCTCAATGGGTATAGTTGTTTGTGAGCTACATTGGACCTAGCTGTCATTGTAGTCATACTTTTCAGACCAAGGCGCATGTCACTGTAGACTGACATAGGTGAGTGACAACCATATAGGTATGGAACCAATGTAAGTGAAAGGTTTCAGGATTGGGTACGTCAATAAACATCTATGCATGTTCCCTGGGATATGTGAATTTGAAGCTATGGTATGGGTATGTGATGAGGCTATACTAGGTGATACAGAGGACCTATCAGTGTGGCTCCTGCCTTGTATTAAGTGTATAATGACCCTGACTTCTGTATCCTGTGTTTTTGCAATGTGTGACACCTTAGCATACACCCTGATGCTACTGCTAGTCATGCTCTATTTGTACTTCTACCTATAAATGTGTGTAGAACTAAATATCAACTTATTGGAAATCTGTCCTGTTACATTTCTGTTGATATGAGTCTCCTGCTGACGGAGTCCCTGTTTGATGTCTATACCAATAGGTGTACAATACAGAGGCACATAAACAGACTTGAGTTGGCATGCATGACTATTATACATGGATGATAAAAGACACATTCACAGGACCTGTGTTTAAGTTTGATTTATTGTGCACATCAAAAGAATATCTGTGACTATAAAAGGAATGAAATGAAAAATATGTGATTGGTGAAGTCATGGTGGATGACATCAAAGGGTAGCGGCTACACCAGCTGGATACACAATTCCAAAGCCCTTGTACCATGGGAAAATGGAATTAGGTCTCAGAACAGTCAACAGGATGTATCTGTGGCACACAAGGGGAACTGTTCAGCAGAGGTTTACTTCCTGGCAGTGGGTTTGGTCTTGTCATCTGCTCCTGCTGGATGTCTGGCTGGACATCCACGTTTGGGGGGGTTCTTCAGCTACAGAGGGAGGGGTGTCTGAAACATGCCCTTCCACTTGCAGGGCCTCCATTACACTAGCAGCCAAAGATGTGGAAGGGGCTGCTGTTTCATTGCTAGTAGAAGGGGCTAGCACTTAACATTCAGTGTGATATTCAGGACCCCTGAAATGGAAGCCAGGTGGGGATTGTGTGCCTGCCACTGCACCATGACTTCCTGGTGGTGGTCCCTCTGCAGCATTTGAATTTCTCCCAACATAGTGATTACTTGTCCCATTATGTCTTGGGAACTTTGGTAGAATTGGGAGATGATTTCTTGGTCAGTTGTGTCCCTTGGAAGCCCCATTTTCTGGCCCATAGCATCCCTCCCACACGCCCTACCCCCACGTGCCTGCGCCCCTGGCACAGTGTGCCCACTCCCAGTGGTTTGAAGGCCCATCCTTGTCAGGAGTGGCAAGTTTGGTCTCAGGTACCTGTATTGCGGGGCCCACAATAGATATTACAGTCCTTCGGACACAGATTTGGAGGCAAATGGTTGCCTGTGATGTCGATGCAACAGGGCTGGGAGGAGCTGATGTGGGCAGGGTGAGGCAGAGAGTCCTTGACTGACCAGGTGTCCCAGATGGGCCAGGTTGTTCGTAATGTCTAGACATCCAAGGCTGTTGTCTTCACTGGGGCCTTCATCCAGAGCGGGAGTGACAGTCTCTGGTATCCTTTCCAGGGCAAGGTTACCTGTGGAGGGTGTGAGCCACAGAATTCAGGTTAAAATGGGTATATTGTTGCATTTGTGTGAGATGCAGACAGTGCTTAACATGATTCCCAGCAATGACATTGACAGCTGTACTGTCCCACACTAGTACTATTGAGATGGTGTTGTTGGTAAATTAGTTGTACATGCATGACGTGATATGTTGTGCACATTCCAGGTTTTCACAATGATGGTATGGTGCATTCTGGGAATTGTAGTGATATGTTTAGCCAGTAGTTTATGGGCCATTTCCAAGGACTCTGAGACCAGGTAAGTTCAGTGGAAATGTGGCATGCCAGAGAGGGTTATTAGGTGATTTGGCCAAAGGTGTAGTGGGTAGACGTTAATTGGGGTGGGTTTAGGTGTTGAGAGAGCATGCAGGACAGGAGAATTCTGGACATGAATGCTGGGGGTACTTACCAGACTCCACTCCCCCAGGTATTCCTGTCAGGCCCTCAGGATGCAGGATGTTCAAGACCTTCTCCTTCCATGATGTGAAAGTAGGGGGAGATGGTGGGGGCCCACTGCCAGTCTTCTGTATGGCTAGCTGGTTCCTGGATGCCATAAAACGCACCTTCCCCTGTAGGTTGTTTCACCTCTTCCTGATGTCCTCCCTTGTGCGTGGATGACTGCCTACAGAATTGACCCAGTCGGCTATTCTTTGCAACAACTCCTTTTTCCTGGCAACAGATGTTAGTTGGATCTTTGCTCCGAACAGATGTGGCTCTACCCTCACAACTCCATCTACTATGACACTCAACTCATCGTCAGTGAAATGTGGGTGTTTTTGTGTGGACATAGTGGTGGCTGTGGAGACGGTGTGTGGGAGTGTTTTGAGTGAAAAGGTGCAGTGTTTGGTGAATGGTGAGGTGTAGGTGCTGTAATGTGAGTGAGTGATGGTGGTAGCGCATTGTGTGTGCTAGTGATGTGTGTAATGTGAATGTTGTGCTGATGTGGGGAGAGTGCTGAGTGAAATGTGTATGTGTGCCTATGGTGTTGAAGGATAAATTCTATCTTTTTTTACTTTTCGTTGTATGTGAATGGTGTTCTGGATGCAAAGGATTGTGGGTTGTGTAAGGGTGTGTTATATAGTGCAGTGAGTAGGTGTGTTGGGTGTGTGATCGTGTGTCAGGTGTGGGGTATTCAAACTATCTAATGTGGTGTTGTGTTCTGACTGAAGTGAGTTGAGTCCGCCACGCTTCGCATCGCCAATGGTTTTCTGCCATGGTAGAATCACTGTTGTGATTTGTGGATCATAATTTGATGGGAGGAATTTTGTCGAGCTGGTGGCGTTGGTGGTGGTGCATCTTCCAATGTCCTGGCGGTTTCTGAAATTTGGCTGTTTTTTGATGGTGTTGATAGTGTGACTTGTAATATGGCAGTCGTATGACCGCCAACTTGGCGGTCTTTTGGCGGTCTTACCATCAAACCACCAAACTCATAATGAGCCCCACTGTGTCTGTGGTATCCTTTCCCACAATCCAATCTTTTCCCAAGGTGCCTGTCTCTTATAGAGAGAAATCAAAGGAGGAAGAAGAGGCTGAGTAATCTGAAGGCAAAGGGAAGGAAGGACTGAGGAATCTCTGTCAGTCCCTAGCTGCACTGGCATGGACCAGGTAGAGCCTATGTGTCTAAGGCTGACATAGCAACTCCCAAAGACTTATATCCCTAGAGATGCAGTACATGAGATTTCCCACTCCCATCTTATTGGTAACACACATGTGTAGCTTTAAACTGTGGGAAGCACATGGAGAGCTCTCTGGGGGTTTACATATGTAAGAAGTGGGGGCAGGAAGCAATAGAGGTGCCGGCAATAACAGCTCATTACCAAAGTCAATGCCAAACCCATCACAGAAATTATTACTAATGTTGTAATAGACCCTGATGTAGGAGTCTGAGTAGGTGGTAAATTCTGTGCTTGCACATGTAGTTGCCAGATGAGGGGGTGCGCCAGCTCTTGTTGCAATATTTGTCTGCTTTAGCAAAATCACAATTTGCCTGCCCCACTTAGACTGAGTTAATAAACATGGCCCTTTATTAGAAATGAGACAATGACGATGCTGATAACATTGTCTACAAAACCAACACTTAACTGAAATATCTTCTGATTGCACCAATCTGTCTTAATCCACTGGGGAAACAAGCAAAATTCAGCTTTGAAATCTGCTGCACAGAAGCAAAGAAGGAGAAAGTGGGCAAAGGAGAGATTCTTCATATACAAATGCTGAAGGGACTAGCTGGGGGCAAATGTGACCCCCCGTAGTTATGGTCTCTTCCCCTAATCTGCAAAAGGGCGTGAGTCACAGACCAAAGTCTTCTGTCTTTGATATGTTGTAATCCAGTAATTGGATAGTCAATTCACAATTGTAGAGCAGAAACATACAGACAGCACATAACTTAACACAAACTTCACCTTACTACTATGATCTCAAAATTAACTCTTCGGGACTCATCTCTCTCCTATCCTTCCATTATTCCATTCAATCCAACTAACAGATTCACATGTCCTCCACTTAAATTAACTCATACCTCCCTATACTAATACTATACTCATAATTCCCTATACTAATCCAGCACTAATCCTTTTTGCTTGTGGAGATGCGTGCTACTCTCCGAAAAGAGTTTCAACGCCTCGTCAGGGGCAGTAAGAGCTATATACATACAATTACATGTCCTGGCCTTGAAATAAATCTAGTCTGCCCACCTTAAATCAAACGTAGTGAGCCTTCATTAACTAATCTCACATTATAACTTTGTTTAAATAAAAAAAAGAGACGAAGTACAAACGGTGGAAGCATGCTGCCTACAGAGATGGTCAGTAAGGAGTTTGAAAGGGATTGGAGCTTAATTTCAAATAAAGATTTAGGGGCTGATTACGAGTTTGGCAGTCGGAAAACCCAACCACCAAACTCCTGATGAGGAGACCGCCACGGTGCTGGCAGTCTTCCATCCAGCCCCATTACAAGTTTCCACTGGGCTGACTGGCGAAAACCAAGGTTTCTGATGATCAGCCCAGTGGAAAACATGTAGCAGCATTGGACTCAGCTCCACATGGAGCCAAATCTAATGCCGTTGCACAGGGTGGCCCACTAGCACCCTTGGAATGTGCACTCTTTGCTTAACAGGCAGTGCGCATTTTGACGGTGCTGGGGAGGGGGGCCCCTGCACTGCCCACAACAATGTCATGGGCAGTGCATTTGCCCCCCTCTATTCCCCCAGCACTTGTTCTCTGCCAGCCTTTTCATGGCAGTTGAACCGCCATGGAAAGGCTGGCGGAGAACATGGTTGTAATCTGCACGGTGGCACTGACATGAGCGCCGCTGTGGCTGATTACAACCACAACTGTCATCATCCCGTCGGGATCAAAGATCCTGGTGGAGACAGTGGTCTTTTGGCGATCCAACCTCCAAGATAGTAATGTGGCAGTCGGACCGCCACAGCCACGGAAATCGGATCTCCACTGCGAGTCTGGCAGTCTTCAGACCGCCATGCTAGTAATAGGGCCCTTATTCTTGATTGACTTACTTTTACCACTCTTCGTAGGTGAGTGTTGGATGCTTAGTGCTATTTTTTGCAATAATAAACATTAATATTATTCACACTAATAAACACTATATTTAAAAAACTGGGTATTTACATCTGTAGTGCTCATTTGTGGGAACCACTTATTATCAGGTGGCAGTACTGCTGCATTCACAGTCACTGTCTACGGTGATGGGAGCATGGGTTTGCAAATGACTGTGGATGTATGATTGGCCAGACACACAGGCTGCTGGATTTTTAAGGTTTCAGTTGCAAACAACTATTTAATTTTAAACAGGATTTTAAAATTTGCCAAGCACAAAAGTGTGGTTGTCCGACGCTGCTGATGATGGCACTGCTAGTGGTGACCAGAGACTCCCCTGCAGCTGCATGTTCAGCCTCAACCAGCTCCAGGTTCTGGGCTTCTGAGGAGCTCTCCCCTTCCGCCCATTCCAGCTGCTCCTGGTGCAGCAGCTGGTAGGTGCAGCACGTAGCACCCACCATTGCAGACTTCAGCCCCAAGTTTCAAATTAATATTCACATTTCATTCACCCATCCTCCGTTCATAGCCTCTGTCCATACATCTCTCTCTCACCTTGCTGAAATGTACGTCATTCCATCCAGGTCAATGTACCTGCATCTACATTCTCCTGCTCGGGAATTGGGAATATATGTTTCATTTGAATGGGAATATAAGTAAAAAATATTGCCATATTGTTTCGATTTCAATGATAATTTATTACATTTGGACATTAGACGAAATTCAGATAATATCAATTTTAATCTGAAGAATATTGCATTATATTTTTATGGCCATTAATATTTTTCTATATCTCCATACTTTCTCCGCCTCAATAATTTTTAAGGCCAGTTCGTGTTTCTCTCGAAGTTTGATACTGTTCTGTAATGCACCTTGAAAAGATGCGTCATCAGTTTCTCCCTGAAATGAGCGATAGAGCAGTCCAGACGCCAACTGTGATATTGTTCCCGATCCTGGGTGCATAGAGGGAAAAAACCTGTCTTCATGTTTTTTTCTTTTGATATTTTTCTGGGCTCCAGATTTGTGATATCCTGGCTCCTGGTGTGTGCTTTTGCCCAGAGGTGGTTAATTTCTTGGCCATGTATATCCAGGTGCTGTTTTTGTTGGCCTTATAAATGAAGAATGGGGATCCACCCTTCTAGGCAACCAACCTGCCTGCTGTGTTGTATACTACAGGCTTGTTCTAACGATATTTTGTGCCAGAAAGGAATGTGCAGTGCTATATGAAATGTCTGAATTATAATAATAATAATATTAGTGGTAGAAATAGCAGTGTACTATTAGTATGTGTATTAGTAGAATTAGTAGCAGAATGATGAACATTAAATATTTCTTTCTTCCTTTGTTGATGCAAGTAACTATTCAATAGGATTCTTGCTTTCATTTGTATTACAAAAAACTCTATTCTGGAAACAGTTACCAAAGACTAATGACAATGAATGCCACAAGCTTTGGTAGGAGACCCAATGATCAACATTACACAGTTAGTCTCTGGAATGACATGAGAACAGGAGAATGAAGGACACATAACACAATACAGGTCTGTCCATAGGAGATGTGAATCTAGCAACCTGCATTGGGGACACATGTAACAGATGAGACATGTTAACACAGCACATTACACGCAATCAGTCACCCCTCCCAACACACACATAGGGATTGTAACACATCACACCACCACTAATGATGTAACTGAGGAGGACCGTTGTCACCAGTCATTGTGGATATACAACACTTGCAAATACACACACAGCTTACCTGTATGTTACTAGATGTACTGATTGATGAGCTCAGTCCTAGAGTCAGCTGCACCTTCCTCATCTGCCTCCTCATCACTTTCCATGTCTGCATTACCAGCCACTGGTCCATCTGCCTCATCATCATCAGCTAGTAATGGTATCTGACGTCTCAGGACAAGATTGTGAAGCATGCAGCAGTCAACTAGGATCTGGCATACGTTTTTGGGAGTGTTTAGGAGGGCACCTCAAGAGATGTCCAGGCACCTAAATCTGGCCCTCAGCAGGCCATAAGTCCTTTCAATTACATGCCTCGTCCTGCCGTGGGCCTCTATGAAACTGAGTTCCCGTTCAGTGGCAGGGAACCTCACTAGTGTGAACAGCCAGGGAAAGTTAGGATCACCAGTCACTTGTGTGCACAAAGGTAGGACCTGTTACAAAACAGATATAGCCACAGGGAGGAATGTGATGACAGGTGCCATATCAGAAATACACATCCAAAGGCATACATACCAATGAGCCAAGCCATCTCTCTGTGTAGTCGTGCCATCATGTGTGGTACATTGCTGTTACTCAGAATGTAGGAGCCATGCACAAAACCAGGAAACTTGTCTGTCACTTGTGAGATGTACTGGTCTGCCACACACACCACCTGTACATTTATGGAGCGGTAGTTCTTCCTGTTCCTATACACCTGTTCATTGGCACTGGGAGGGACCAGGGCTATATGGGTGCCATCAATGGCCCGTATCACATGAGGGATGTGACTCAATCATAGAAGTCTGCCTTCACATAGGCCAATTCATCCCATTGGGGGAACTTGATGTAGATGCCCAGGTGTTTCACTAAAGCACACAGTACATCCTTCAACACAAGACTGAATGTGGACTGTGACATCCTAGCTGACAAGCCCACTGTATTCTGAAAGGAGCCTGTGGCAAGAAAGTGCAGCACTGACAAGACTTCTGCTGTGGGAGGGAAGGCATAGGGATTACATATGGCATACAATAGATCAGGCTCCAACTGGGTACATAGGTCCATGATGATCTGACGATTCAGATGATAGGTCTGGATGATATGCCCCTCCTCCAGGGCTGCAAGGTCGACTCGACTAGCAGACTGTAAACTGGTGCATGTTTCAATCTCCTCATGACAAGATATCTAGGATAGAGAGGAAGGAATGTACAAAGTGATAAGTACTTCAAACATGGAAGCCGAACATATCATAATAGCACATACTAAACACTGTAGACATGCGTCACACTGCTGACACATACTATGATGGGCTTGCTGATGCGGCTGGACACCATCCTTGCTGCACATTGCTGCACCTGATAAATCGTTTGTGACACACATCACATGTGTAATGTTCCATATGTGGTACAATGAGCTGAACTGCACTGATCCTGTATATAGTCATGCTACATACCCATATGGTTACACAACCTATGTGCCTCAGAGTATCAGGACATGCACGTCATCTGACCTATGGACATATTACGTCACTGTGTCATAAATGTCATATGTATAAGCCACACCATGGTGGCACAACATAGGCCTACTCCGCAGTTTGGCCAAAAAAAGTGTATGGCACACTTATTTTGGTGCAGCAAGGCATGATATGTGCTTAAAATAGCAGCCGTCTGACCTGCTGCACATGACAGGGAGAAGTGACCTAAGTCCGCCGGCATAAGTCGTCATGGCAATAGGCGGTCGCAACTTCTCAATGGTTAACATTTATGCATGGGGCTGACTCGGGCCATTGATGATGACTGTCATTTTCTGCAGCCTTGCTCACTTGACTCCTGACACTCCTGCAAGCAAGACCTCCATGAGCTGAGCTGCTGTGTACTGTCTCTTGGAGCCATCATGCCACATCCTGCAGGTGAGAGGGCCCAAGCCTTCACCCTAGAAATGCTCAACAAGCTGGTGGAAGTGTTCCTACTCCAGTCCTGTATGGACAGCTGTATGGGGCACCAGAGGAGCAGGTGAGCCCAATGCCATAGTCTTGTGTGATAGTGGTGTGTGTGATGTGAATGGGGTAAGTGTACCAAGAGGGAATACACGCACTCAGGGGGCATGAAGTGTAGGCGTGTGAACCGAGAGGATGGGTACGTGTGGGCACATGGTGAGTCAAATGTTAATAGTCCACTGCCAGTGTACATGACTATCTCCTTCTGTCTGTGTCACCCATGCAGGTCAACACCCATCAAAAGAAGGGGATATGGCGTGCCATCGCCAAGCAAGTGTGGACCCTGGGGGTCCACAGCCGGCAGAGCATCCGTTGGAGAAATCAGTGGGTGGACCTCAGACGCTAGGCCCAGAAGACCGAGGAGGCACAGCTGGGGGTGTCCTCCCAATGAGGAAGGGGTGCCCGTCGGACCCTGACCCCCCTAATAGCCCACATTTTGGTGGTGGCCTACTCTGCAGTGGATGGGCATTTGAGGGCAGCACAGCAGCCACAAAGGGGTGAGTACTGACTGTATCCTGGGACTTAGCTTGGCCTTAAATAGGAATAGGTGCCTCAATGCAGGCAATGGTGCATTGTAGTGACAGCAATATGTATATCAACAAAAGCAAATTGCCATTGAGCACCCTGGCAGAGTTTATCTTTGTAGATGTGTTGCCATGCTTTACTGTCAGTGGATGTACATCTCCCGTTTCAAGACCACTCCATGTCTGTAATGTGGAGATGGTCTAATGACAAAGGCACATGTGTGACTCCATCCTGTCTATACATTGGATGTGAGTATTTTTATCACCCTAAGCATTGCGTATTACCTGCTCCATACATCTGCATTGGTGGCTCTGAGGTGTCAGAACAGTCCATTTCTGCGCAGCATGTCTGTATATGCTGTGTGACTCTCCTTTTATCACTGGGACTATGAACATTGTGTACTGCTTATGGTATGGACTGATTGTGGGGTTGGCATTGCAGTTCCACCACCGAAATGGCCTTCATGGGACAGGTGTATTGCCCTGAGAGCTAAATAGGCATTTATAGGTGATCTGCTGATTGTAGAGTATATGTAGGTAGCCAACCTGGGATACATAAACATGTAAAATTGATGAGGTCTGATTTCACACATAATGCATTCCTAGGAGCAATACTTGTGGGGGTGTCACCTTAAAACCAATGGGCTGGTACTAGAGGTGGTAAGTGCCCTGGCAGATCTCTCATATATCATCATAGTGTGTATATGGCATTTTTGACAATGCCCTGTCAAATCCTATGCTACATTGCTGAGTTACTGCCTACATCAGAGGTTCCCAACCTGTGGTCCATGGACCCCCAGGGGTCTGTGATACATTCCCATGGGATCCGCAGGCTCACCGCCACAGGAACAACTTGCCACCAGCACCCCACCCCCTACAGATGGAGAACCACCCCGCAAACGGTCCCTGTACTACTGGAACAAGACAGAGAACATTGCCAAGACCCCCGCCAGGAAATAAGACCCCCCTGAATGTCACCCTTCTGTCCCACTTTGACACCATGTCCACCTTAAACTGCCATTGCTCCACTTCCTATGCCCCACTGGACAATGCACCTGTGAAAGAAATAGACTGGACTGTGCCATGGACATTCCTCCACCATCACCCCAGCCCATTTTACAACCCCCTCCACTTATTTGCACAGAAATAAACACACTTGAATCACAAAACAATCTGGAGTCAGTCTGTGCTTTCACAAATGTGTAATTGCAAAATCTCTGGAATATAGCAATGTCAATGTACTTGTTCACATACCAATGTAACTCAGCTGTAGGCCAGCAGTAAACATAGCAGAGGGCACAAAGTGGGACCCAGATCTGTGAAATGGAAAGCCAAAGTAACAAGTCAGGGTCCATACACTGAGTGAAAATGACAGACTTATACTAGCTCCAACAATAGTATGAGATGTGGGAAGCAGTTACATCTTACCTGTGTCTCACTGGAAGTATTGCATGATGATGTTGTTTCGGTTGTCGACATCTTCTTCTTCTGCCTCCTCTTCTTCACTGTCCACAGGCTCCACAGCTGCCCAAGACCACCATCTGGCCCATTCTCCTGCAGAAAAGGCACCTGGCATCGCAAAGCCAGGTTGTGCAGCACACAGCAGGTCACGATTATCTGGCACACCTTCTTCGGTGAGTAGTATAGGGAGCTACCTGTCAGATGGAGGCACCGGTATCTAGCCTTCAGGAGCCCGAAGGTGCGTTCTATAATCCTCCTAGTTCGCCCATGTGCCTCATTGTAGTGTTCCTCTGCCCTTGTCCTGGGATTCCTCATTGGGGTCAGTAACCATGACAGGTTGGGTTAACCAGAGTCACCTGCAAATGTTGAGGGACAACTGTTAGATACATACTAACCCGTAGGGACAACCCCATACCCAGACACCTATGTCAACTGTGCTGGGACTTTGGCCTCACCTATTAGCCAGACACAGTGCCTCAGGAGTTGCCCCATCACATAAGGGATGCTGCTATTCCTCAAAATGTAAGTGTCATGCACTGAGCCAGGATACTTGGTATTCACATGGGAGATGTACTAGTCTGCCACCATCTGCACATTCATCGAATGGTAGCTTTTCCGGTTTCTGTACACCTGTTCATTCCTGCGTGGGGGGGGTACAAATGCCACATGTGTACTATCAAGGGCACCAATGATGTTGGGGATATGTCCCAGGGCATAGAAGTCACCTTTCACTGTGGGCAAATCCTCCACCTGAGGGAAAACTATGTAGCTACGCATGTGTTTCAGCAGTGCAGATAACACTCTGGACAACACGTTAGAGAACATTGGCTGGGACATCCCTGATGCCATGGCCACTGTTGTTTGAAAAGACCCACTGGCCAAGAAATGGAGTACAGACAGAACCTGCACTAGAGGGGGCATTCCTGTGGGATGGCAGATAGCTGAAATCAGGTCTGGCTCCAACTGGGCACACAGTTCCAGGATTGTTGCATGATCAAGTCTGTATGTGATTATGATGTGTCTCTCTTCCATTGTCGACAGGTCCACCAGGGTCTGTACACCGGAGGAGGCCCCCATCTCATCACCTGCCCCAGCAGACGTGCCCTATGGAGGAGAACAGCGAGCAGAGGGTCATCCAACACTGAGGTATCACAATGTGTTATTTGCTGAAACTTTGGTAATTCGCAATGTGCCGGTATCTGTCTGTATTCCCGGCCTAGGTAGGTGTGACGCAGTTTTTATCCATCCCATGTGGCCCCCTGAAATGGCGGCTGCCTGACCTGTAAGGTGGGACAAGGGAAAATGAGGTAACTGCTCTGGCGTTGGACACCGTTGCGGTGGGCGGTCAAAGACCGCAGCGCAATTCAGCATTGGTTAACATTGGGCCCAATGGGTCCCAGGAGCCAATGACGATGTACGCCGGCGGTGATTGTACGCACCGCTGTGGACGTGACTGCCATTTTCTATCTGTTCACTCACTTGATACCTGACCTTCAACAGGAGAGGTCCTACACTGCAAGTGCTGCTGTGACCTGTGTCTGGAAGCGACAATGGCTACAGTGTCTGGGGAAAGGGCCTTAACTTCGGAGGAGTTGGAGAAACTAGTGGATGGGGTCCTCCCCCAGTACACGCAACTGTACGGTCCTCCAGACAAACAGGTGAGTACACTGTGAGCATGCTGCGTGGGCAATGCCTGTTTTGAGTGGTGTCGATGGAAGATACATGGGGCGGGCTGAGGCCTGCATGTGCGGATGGTGAGTGTATGTGCGTCAGGGCATGGGTGGGAACTGGAGGGCAATGAGTATGACGGTCCGGACGGGTGAGTAATTTCCTTTCCTCCTGTACCTTTCCTTTAGGTCAGCACCCACCAGAAGAAGGGTATTTGGCGTGCCATCACCAAGGACGTCCGGACCCTGTGGAGCACCCACTGCCGTAAAAGATGGGAGGACCTGCGCCGCTGGAGCAAGAAGACGGCGGAGGCCCAGCTGGGGACGGCCTCCCAACGTGGAAGGGGTGCCCGTCGCACCATGACTCCCCTGATGTACCGGATCCTGGCGGTGGCCTATCCGGAGTTGGATGGGCGCTTGAGGGCATCACAGCAGCCACAAGGGGGTGAGTACCCTCTCATTCAGCTGACGCATTACAAGGTGTCTGGGAGGGGGACGTGGGCAGAGGGTTCCCTTAGGCCAGGGCGAACTTGGTAGGCTAGGTCCTTTGTTAGGAAGGTTCCTTTTTAGGCAGTATCTCAAGTCTTTCCACCCACTGGAAAGAGTTGAGAGACTGTGGCTTTGCCCTCCCCAGGATAAAGCAGTGGGCAAACCACCCACTGTAAAGACTTGAGAGATTGTGGCTTTGCACTCCCCCGGATACAGCAATGGGCATGGAGCCCCCTCGTGCAGCAGTGGCGTTGTGCGTTCATCCAGCTGAGGTGCCCCCCCTTCCCTTCCCCCTGAGGTGCCTGTTTATTGTCCACGGACAATGATTGGTACACTATCCGGACTTGTGTAGTTGGTATACATATTTGTATATACTGAATTTTGAACTTTCACTATCAGATTTTTCATGATTACAATCGTTACAAACATTTAATTTTGTCCTTGCGTTCTTCCAGGGGGTGGGTGTGTGTGTATGTAATGTTGCTGCATATATTTGTGTGTATGTTGTTGTGGGTGAGGGTATTGCGTGTTGCATGTGTGTTTCACTCTCTTTTCCTTCCCCCCTCCCCCCCTCCCCTGTGTTGTAGGTGCAGTACTCACCGTGGTCGTCGACGGCATCTGTCCGGCTCCTGATAGAGCAGGAGGAAGACCAGCATGGGCAGTACATGTAGTTCGGGCTCCATGGCGTCCTGGTTCATCATTGGGTGTCGAGAGGTGAGTGGTTTCCCTTCTGTGTACTGTTTCCGCCATGATTTTAATAGCGTTGGTGCCGCCCCGGAAAAGGTGGCTGATAGGCCTGTTGTGATACGGTGGGCGGTACTTTGTCCTCCGCCTGTCTGTTGGCGGTTACCGCTGCGGTGTTTGTTTCTACCGCCGTGGCGGTCGGAGTGTTAATGTGGCTGTCTATGTTGGCGGTTTCCGCCATGGTCGTGATTCCATTTTTTTTTCCGCCGGCCTGTTGGCAGTATTACCGCCGCTATAACACCGACCGCCAAGGTTGTAATGAGGGCCTAAGTGTGCAGCAGTTTTAGAAACACTGAAAAGTTACCTGTATAACCGTCAGCTTTCGGGCAAAAATAAAAGCATCAAGATTACTCTGGTGATTATTGTTCCTGCTTTGTCTAGTGGCAGTTTTGACTCATCTAACGTAGGGTTAATATGCCTGCTGCAAAGAACGCGTATCATGCAAAAAAAGTGTTTTATGTGCATAGCACAGTGGGTTTCTACTTTTGTCACAGTGATTCTTATGTTACTGTGCAGTTCATAAGTTACAACTGTAATCGAGGACAGTGATCTATACTTCCATCAAAGAGCTGCATTTAAACTGCATAGCACAAATTAGAAAGTTTGTTTTTTTCCCAGTCTTTCATTAACCTTATGCTGCTAAAATGGTTTGCTTGTGTAGAAATACATTCTTATTATTAAAAGCAATGCTAACCACTGTGTTAAGTTCTGAATCTAGAGTTGGTTCTTCTCCAGGCCAAGCACTCTTAGAAAATGCTTACCAGTGTTGATGACATGTGAATTCTACACCTTGTAGTCCCCTGTAAAGTGCTCCGACACCCTACACTGATATGCAAAGTACTATAAAAACCAATGAATTACATGTGACAGAGAGGCTGTGGAGATATGAGAGGCCCTTATGATTTTATTTCCTTTCCTCGCCACATATTTGTGTGAAAAAGCTTTCTCAGATCTTATGTACCTAAAAAATAAAAACAGAAATTGCTTGGAAAATGTAGAATCTGACCTGAAGAGTCAGCTTTCCTAAATATAACCAAGCATTGAAAAGTTAGTGGGCAAGAGGCAGCGCCAACCTTCCCATTAAAGTTTTATCGATTTTTGCATAGTTATTAAATATAAGATCAATTATATCTTTAGTAATTCTAGTATGTGTTTGGTGTGTACTTGTTTGTGTTTTTTATTGTGAATTACTGTTTTAATGTTTGAAATTTAAATTGTACAAATTGCTTGGGGGTCCCTGGCTTCCAATAGTGATTCAGTGGGGGGTCCTTAAGAATCACTAGGTTGGGAACCACTGGCCTACATCATGTCATCATGGATTGTTGGGGGGCACATGTGATGGGCTAGGACTATTTCAGCTTGACTTGGCAAACAAGTAGTGGCAGATTAGGAGTGGTTTTGGTATTGCAGGAGACATGGCATTTTGATGTGAATCATATTTTGCTATCATTCTCCTCAGGCTGCCTCACGTAGTGGTGGGGTGTGTAATTGGTGTACAGGCAGTGGTGTCTGCCCATGTGTGTCTAATGCATTCCATTAATTACTGTCTTAGATGTGTGGTGTCTGGGCTCTGTGACAGGTCTTGCCATTTCTGGAATGGTGTGTGGAGTTGTAATGGTGCATGGTCCAACTGCTGTAACTGCACGTGTGATGCATTGGAAGTAGTCCATGATGCAATATGTGTGTTCCAGAAGTAAATCTGTTCTGGCACTACACTCAGTGATTGAGTATGGATGTGTTATATATGCTATATGGCCCAATGTAGATGCACTTAGCAGTATGCTAAGTAGTGATACATGTGTTTGGTGTCTGCTGATCTGGCTCTGTGATAGGGTCTGACTATTCGCATGACTAAACCACAGATTCAAATTGGATACATCAGATGTTACCTGTTTGGGTGCCTGACTTGTTACGGCTAAGTCATAGTGGTTCTCTACTGTGGCATCACTGTACAGAATGTCCTGCCATGTAATGTGACAGGCAGGTGCTGTGTGATCTGTGAGTGGTGTTGTCTTCACTGTAATGGATTTATTACAGAAGGCATGGACTAATCAGGTGTTGTCAGTGTTGAGGCCTGTAACCGGGCGCCTCCGGACGCCGGTTCTCCGTCAGAGCGAACGACCGCCGGCGGATACCCCGGGGGCACCCGAGGGATTCCTGACGTGATGACGTCCAACGTCATCCGTCAGACGAGGACAGCCGACAAAAGAAAAGCGCCGCGGGACCCAGAGGAAGACGCCGACGTCAAGGAGAGCCGGAGAGACGAACGCCACGGACAACCCAGAGAGAAGGGAAACCCCGCCGGAGACGAGGAACAACGGACGGAGAGCGAAAACCCTTGGGCGCCTCCCGCCCCTGCCGAGGCGAAGTCGGGAGATCCCCTACAAGCCGGCCACGTCCCTGGAGGGGCGTGGCCAAGTCAGGTACGAGCGTACCGGGGCTGGGGCTGGAGTTCTGGATGGTTGGCTGCGTTTAAGGGGGCTAAGAAGGGAGGGCTGAGGTCGTGTAAAGAAGGGGAGCCCATTTGAACAGGAACCCCGTTAAATAAAGAATAACCACACCCTCCCTACCCAGACTAGTGAACAAAAGAGTAAGGGGGTCACAAAAAGGGCACAACGAAAGGAAGTCACAGAAGAAAAGTAAACCCCACATTCCTACACAGAACCACCCCCTTCCTCCTCCCACTCTTTACTAACCCCAATTAACCGTGTATAAATCATATTCCCCACTTACCTGTTCCTTTCTCCTTCTTTGTTTTTGGGAAATCCTGGGCCATGAGAACCGGGTGAACAAGACCTCTCCCTCCGAACCGGACCAGGCCGTCCCGGGGACACCAAGGAACCCTGAAAAGAAAAGGGATTTTTATATTAGTTTTGGGCTTGGAAAATAACAGTTTGGCGGAAAAGTTAGTGCTATAATCCCAAACGAACAAGAAAATAAACATACTACACCCTTAAGTGCCGCGTCTGTCACCTTCTTCCAATATCCCCTCGACTCGGGAAAAAGACCCCGCCACAAGGCCTTAGGTGTTTTGTTCAGTCAGCTGCACATCTAATGGGTGATATGGGTACGGAGAGGTATGATGTGTATTCAGGCAAGCAAATGGTACTGCATCCAGTGCATGCTGTGCTAGTTGTAAGGACTTTGGTTGGCATCATGTGGATGACTGCAGTGGTGCTGTCCTACTTAGATATAGTTGTAGGTGTGAGGGTTGGCATATAGGTGTGGGTAGTAATGACATGTAATGACATGATGTAGGTTATGTGTATTGGCAACTGCGATGGCCTAGCCATGATACGTATAGTCACAGATGTCCATTTTTACCTTTGTGTATGAGAGGTATTGTTAGAAATGGGGTCTTTGATTTGGCAGTCAGGTTAGCCCCTATCCAAGCAAGGACCCTCACTCTAGTCAGGGTAAGTCACACACAATCCATATTATCCTGTGCCCACACTCTGGTAGCTTGGCAATGGGCAGTCAGGCTTAACTTAGAAGGCAATGTGTCAAATATTTGTGCAATAAATCATGCAATAACCCAGTAAAGCACCACAAAAATGCACCACACAGTGTTTAGAAAAATATATAATATTTATCTGATAAGATGCCGGTCACAGCGATTAAAATGCAACAAGTAAATGTAGAGATATCACTGTAAAAGTGATATAAAGGCCCTCATTATGACATTGGCTGTAAATCCCACTTACCGGCATGCCGAATGCCGCCAACATACCACGGCGGCGGATACAAATTAACCATATTATGACACACACACACACCAATCCGTCACTATTCAGACACACACACAAATCCGCCATTCCAAAGCTCAGTAATAAAGTGGCGGTAGCGAAACGCACACCGTTATGCCAACAGAACAACACCCACAACTTTATGACCACGAATCACTATGGTGGACATTCCATGGAGGTAAACCATTGGCAGGACATACTGCTGTGCTCAAAATACACACACACTAATAAAACGGCACCACATTGGACAGTTCAAACTACACACACCTGACACCCACACACCCACCACTATAAAACACACACCCACACTACTCACAAACCTTTACGACTACAAATCATTGCTAACAGACTGACATCACGACTACTGACAAACCCAGACACCACCATCACAATACACCACCCAAGCACCTTACAACACACACTCCAACACATCACCCTACACACGATCACACACACCACTCACACTACACTCATGGCACCACAACGACACCCCAGATTCTCTGAGGAGGAGCTTAGAGTCATTGTGGAGGAAATCATCGGGGTAGAGCCACAGCTATTTGGATCACAGGTGCAGCAGATATCCATTGCTAGGAAGATGGAGCTATGGCAGGGAATCGTGGACAGGGTCAACGTTGTGGGACAGCACCCCATAACAAGGGATGATATCAGGAAGAGGTGGAACGACCTACGGGGGAAGGTATGTTCCATTGCAGCAAGACACCAACTCGCTGTACAGAGGACTGGCGGTGGACCCCCACCTCCTCCCACCAAATAACACAAGGCAAAGCTGCCAGGGCAATAACAACCATAGATGGCAACCCACCCATGCACAAGATGTCACACACAGAAACAATAACACCACATTTACATCACCACAGGTATCCCAGCCAATGTCACCGGAGAAGAAGTGCCAGTCCCCCCACAGAAGAGTCCCACAGTGATGACAGCAGCTCTGCTCGCCTGGATCTGGATGACCAACCTGGCCCATCAGGGACCTCCGTACAGTCGGTTAGTCAGCCACAGTCTCACACCACCACAGAGCCTCCCCCTCAGGAAACACCACCACAGCACCCACCCAGCGGGCCCATACCTGTGTCCCCAGGACACTTCAATCAGCAGTGTGTCCACCACTACAAGGACGCCAGGGCACCCCACAAACCCAGGACAATCAGGGACCTGGTGTCAGTGGCAGTGGGAACACGGTTCAGGGGACAACAGGGAAGCTGGGAGTACTGCTGTGCGACAGGGGGAGAAGAGGCCCAGGGAACCGACCCTCCAGGAGGCACTCACCGCGATCCTGGGAGCCTACCAACATTCCCAGGATACGCTGGGCCAGATTCTGGACAAGATGCAGAAGAACATGCAGATGCAGGAGGGACAGTACCTGTGGATCAGGGAGGACTTGAAGTCCATTAACACCACCCTGGTCTCCATTGCAGGGGTGCTGGCAGACATGGCCAACAGTATGAGGAAGACAGTGGCACACCACCAGGCCCCTGACCCTAGCCTGACTACTTAACAACCCTCCACCTCCGCTGCCGCTAGTGGACAGGAGGCCCCGCCACAGGACCAACAGGCCACCAGCACCCCTCCCCCTGCAGAAGGTGAACCACACACAAACGTTCCCTGCAATCCAGGCAGAAGCCAGAGACTATTGCCAAGACCCCCGCCAGGAAATAAGACTCTCCTGATTGTCACCCTTGCGTCCCACTCTGTCACCCTGTCCACCTTAAACTGTAATTTCTCCCCTTCCTATGCCCCTTTCGACACTGCACATGTGATACAAATAGACTGGACTCTAGCCTGGACTTTCCTCCATGATCAACCCAGCCCATTGCACTACCCCTGCATCTTTAGAGCACTGCAATAAACACACTTTGAAAAAATACAAGTATGGTGTATGCCAAATGATTTCAAAATGTATTCGTTTAACAAGATTCAAACATTGCAAACTGTACAGTAATGTTTACATAGGGAAGACCTGTAGTTGGCTGCACTGAACACACCAGGAGCAATAGTGGGGCACCAACATCTGCATCAAAGATGCCAAAGGGTACAGTGAGTGGGCATAGAAGTAAGAATTCACAGCCTGCCAGTGACAAAGTTACACATCAAACTGTAAATGAAATGTGAAGTTTCACAGTCTTACCTGTGTGTCATTGGAAGTATTGACAAATGACTGCACTTCTGTTGTTCTCATCCTCATCCTCTGCCTCCTCATCTTCACTGTCCACAGGGTCCACTGCTGCTGTACGGCCATCTCTGTGCAACATAACAGCATGCCACAATGGTCTGGCAGACCTTCTTGGGTGAGTAGCACAGGGATTCACCTGTTAGATGGAGGCAATGAAACCTGGCCTTCAGGAGGCCGAATGCCCTTTCTATTATCCTTCTTGTTCACCCATGTGCCTCATTGTAACGCTTTCGATATCTGAAGACCTGTTCATTCTACCGGGGGGGGGGGACAAATGCAATATGTGTTCCATCAATTGCCCCATTGATGTTGAGGATATGTCCCATTGCATAGAAGTCAGCATTCACTGTGGCCAAAACCTCCACCTGGCGGCCCAACAGAGATCAATCCAGGCTCTGGCCTTCTCTGTGATGACAGCCATTGTCCCTGTTTCCACCCTCCCCACTCCAATTTCCACCACCCAATCCCATTCCCCTCAACCCCAACCTATCCCAAGCACCCAGGCAGACGAGCATGCACACAGGACAACACACAAGAGTGGACATGGCAAACACAAGCACCACACTTCATCCCATAAGCACTCATACAAACACCATCCAGATGCAGACATACCAACATCCACTGCCTCCACTGTGGCCCCCTCCTCCTCTTCGTCCACCTCCCTCCCAGTAGCGTCCCCACTCACACCTGCATGCACTACATCCCCATCCATTACCACCATCACCAGCACACCTATCAGGACACACCCCTCATTGGCAGTCACCACTCCCACATCCATGCACACGTCCCCTGTATCCTCTCCCACTGTTTGAGCCCCCTCCTCCCAAGGTACACAAACGCAAGCACTCAGACACCCAACAGCCGTCCACCTCACAACAGCATCCAGCCCATACACCTGAACCCAAACACAGCAGACTGACACCTCCTACAACCACCCCATCTTTCTCTGCTCCCAAACCTTCTCCCTCTTCCCGCCCCAATGTCCCTAAGAAGCTTTTCCTCTCCAACATTGACCTCTTCCCTACCCCTCCACCCCCCGTCCCTCACATCAGGCCAGGGTGGTCAAAACCCAGGCAAGCACCTCAGCCACCCAGTCCACGGGCACAGTAGTGTCCCTAGCAACTACAGGTGGGAGAGGATCCCAGCCACCAGCCAGCGAGACTAAAAGGGTGCCTGCCCCAAGTGCTTCAAGGAAGGGCGAGGAGCCAGCCCCAGGTGCAGGAAGTAAGGAAAAGGAGCCATCCAAGCTGCTGCCAAAAGGGACAAGGAGCCATCCCCAGATGCTGCCAGAAAGGGCAAGGAGCCTGCACCAGCAGGCGGTGAGGACAAGGGGCCTGGTGCTGGGACTCAGTCGGAGCCCCCACCACCAACCATGGTGGTGCAGCCATCCAAGACTGCAGGGGATAGGCTGCAGACTCCCCCCACCACCATCAGCAGCACCCCCACCACCAGCAGCGGCCCCAGTTGGCAGCCGTCCGAGGCTGCAGGGGATGGGCTGGAGCCTCCCCCCATCACCACCAGCAGCACCGCCACCACCAGCAGCAGCCCCGTGGACAGCCGTCTGAGGCTGCAGGTGATGGGCTGGAGCCTCCCCCTACCACCACCAGCAGCACTGCCACCACCACCACCACCAGCAGCAGCCCCAGTGGGCAGCCGTCCAAGGCTGCAGGGGATGGGCTAGAGCCTACCCCCTGTCACGGTTTACTCGTCGCTTATGGAGAGGACCAGATGAAACTGCAGAATGGTCTTGCTTCTTGTAGGTCCTGCCTTGACCAAGATATGTGTGACCCTTTCTGGTAGCAATGGTGCTGCTGACAAGGGAACGTCAAGGCAGTCTGTGCCCTCCAAGAGGAGTCCCTGAGGAACAACCCAAAGGGAAAAAACCTCGATGGCTGGAACTCCCTGGAACAAAAAATGGACACAGGCAAAAATGAGTCTTCAAACAACAAAAATATAACTAGAAGGACCAGAAAAAAGGCAAGGAAATGGCTGGAATAGCCGGAGGGTGATCACCACCAAAGGAAGTGTTGCAGCGCAATGAGACCAAGTGTCTCATTCCTTATATACCCAAGAACTGGAAGTGACATTCAGGAAGGAAGAGGGTGCCATGTTAGAGTGGGAAAACCACCATAGGGAATGTAAATGAAGACACCATGTTGGAAAGGGATCCTGATGCATGCAAGGAAGACATGCTGAGAGAAGGAGAAGAAGAACATGGCTCCACCCAAAAACATGCAGGCAAGAAAAGAACAAAACAGAAAAGGAAAGAACAGAACAGGCCAGAACATACCAGGTAAGTGAGATAGTGAGGGAATTGGGGCCCACTTTTAATCCCCAGGCCGCGCTGCGCCCCGAGCTCGCCAAGGCCCGATGCCCAATCTAGGTCCTTGTGTGAGGTAAGGCCGCAAAAAAAGAGGCGCGGCATGCCCCGCGGCTGAGGAGCTGCACCGCGGCCCCAGCCGCACCCCGATTCATTCTCCCCTTACGAGCCGCGGCAGGCCACGGCGCAACACCCCCACCACCATCAGCAGCACTGCCACCAGCAGCAGCAGCCCCAGTGGGCAGCCGTCTGAGGCTGCAGGGGATGGGCTGGAGCCACCACCCCCAGCAGCACCGCCGCCACCACCACCACCACCAGCCCCAGTGTGTAGCCGTCTGAGGCTACAGGGGATGGGCTGGAGCCTCCCCCACCACTACCAGCAGCAGCATCATCACTGCCACTACTGAACAGCCATCTCCACCGGTGGACAGTGTGTAGTCCTGCATCCATGGGCTATTGTGCGGCCTGGCCACTGCAAATCCTGTTGGTATGACACCCAGCTGAGAGACTGTGACCTTGCACTCCCCAAGATCTGCATCACTGGGCACGCTGACCCCCCCCCCCCCAGAACCAGTGGAGAAGCCATCCATCCTCCCCAGGATGAAGCTCACTGGGCACAATGCCCCCTCCAGAACCAGTGGAGAAGTCATCCACTCGAGAGACTGTGGCCTTTCACTCCACAGGACAGAGCACAGAGCAGCAAGGCAGCAGGGCAACAGCAAGGCAGCAGTCCTTCACAGAAAGCAGTCAGGTGAATCCTTTTGGCAGCCAGGCAGTTCTTCTTGGAAGGATGCAGGTTCTGGTTCAGGTTCTTTTCTCTAGTAAGTGTCTGAGTTGGTAGGGGCAGAGGCCCTGTTTAAATACCCAAATGCGCCTTTGAAGTATGGGAGACTTCAAAGAGTGGCTTAAAAGAGGCTTAAAAGTGCACAAGGTCCCCTTTTGGTTCAGTCCTGTCTGCTAGGGTCCCAGTAGGGGGTGTGGCAGTCCTTTGTGTGAGGGCAGGCTACTGATCTTTGACATGCAAGTGTCATGCCCTGTACCCTCCCAACCCAGGAAGACCCATTCAAAATGCAGATGTATGCAAGTGAGGCTGAGTATCCTGTGTTTGGGGTGTGTCTGAGTGAATGCACAAGGGAGTTGTCAACTAAACCCAGCTAGATGTGGATTGTAAGGCACAAAAGGATTTAAGTGCAGAGAAATACTCACTTTCTAAAAGTGGCATTTCTAAAATAGTAATATTAAATCCATCTTCAGCAGTCAGCAGGATTTTGTATCACCATTCTGGCCATACTAAATATGACCTTTCTACTCCTTTCAGGTCCGCAGCTACCACTCAAACAAGTTATGAGGGTAGCCCCAATGTTAGCCTAAGAAGGGAGCAGGCCTCACAGCAGTGTGAAAATTAATTTAGGAGTTTTACACTACCAGGACATGTAACTACACATGTCCTGCCTTTTCCCTACACAGCACCCTGCCCTATGGGTTACCTAGGGCACACCTTAGGGGTGACTTATATATAGAAAAAGGGGAGTTTTAGGCTTGGCAAGTACTTTTAAATGCCAAGTTGAATTGACAGTGAAACTGCACACACAGGCCTTGCAATGACAGGCCCGAGACAAGTTGAAGGAGCTACTTAAGTGGGTGGCACAATCAGTGCTCCAGGCCCACTAGTAGCATTTGATCTACAGGCCCTGGGCATACATAGTGCACTGTACTAGGGACTTATAAGTAAATAAATAATCTGAATGGGTCTGATCCAATGTTATCATGTTTAAAGGGAGAGAGCACATGCACTTTAGCACTGGTTAGCAATAGTAAAGTGCGCAGAGTCTTAAAACCAGCAAAAACAGTACCGTAAAAGTGGAGGGAGGCAGGCAAAAAGTTAGGGGTGATAACCCTAAGATTGTCAGTTCTAACAGGTATGTTTTAACTCATATACGCCCTATCTCTTTCTCCCTCCCTCTCTCTCGATTTGTGTGCATCAGCATCATCAGGCGAAGGAGAAGGGACACAGGTGAGTGGGGAAGCCGCAGCCCAGCCTACCAGCAAGAGCGAGGCACCCAATGGGACAGAGGGTGAGGGGAGTGCCACGGGGGAGACCGGATCTACCACCTCATCTTCTGAATTCTCCTCCTGTGGACACTCCCTGGCAGTGGTGGACCCATCTCAGTCCACCCCAGCACCATCTTTGTCTGCCACCCCTCTTACTAGCACCGCCCTCCCTTCAGCTCCCCACCCAGTTGCCGGTGCCCCCTCACCCAGGAGGGTGGGCATCTCCTTTGCTGCAGGCACCTCTTGCCCTGACCAGTCAGCCCTACAGCTCTCCGTGAGGAGGCTATTGACCTCCTGAGGTAGATCTCTGTGGGACAGTCCACCATTGTGAATGCCATCCAAGGACTGGCATCTCAAGTCCAACAGAGCAATGCATTCCTGGAGGGCATTCATGGTGCCCTTTTAGGCATTGGCCTCTACACTGATGGCAGCCAGTTTCCCTGTGTCTGCCGACCCCCTCCAAATATCTCTTCCCAATCCCCAACCCCTCTCTCCAAACCGAGCCAAAGTATATGCGTACACACAGGCATGTACCCACCACAACAAACAAGGGTACCACTGACAAACACAAGCACCACAAGACTCACCACCGGCATTCACACAAGCAACAGCCACCTGCAGACATACCAACATCCACTCCCTGAAACTGACTCCCACACCGTCCCCTCCTTCACAGTCACTGCACCATCACACCTGCAGCCACCACACCATGATCAACGGATCCAGCCACAAGTCCTATCTTACCCACAGTCAACACAATAACAGACCTGCAGACATCCACCCCAGTCACCACATCTGCAGCCACCACAACCACCGACCCCCCCACATGCAGCACATGCACCATACCTGCAGACACCACCCCAACAGACAGTCACCCATCCAGCATGACATCTCCCTGCACCTACTCCCCCCTCCTCCCAAGACACCTTAAAGCCCACACTCACCCACCCAAAAGACACCCAGCACAAACAAGCATTCCACGCATGCATTTGCACCCAAGACAGCCACACCAACACATCTTAAATGTAAACTAAAACGTAAAAACTTAAAATGTAAACTTCACACTTGTATAGTGCACTACTCACCCGTTAGGGTCTCAAGGCGCTGTATGCATACCACTGTGGAACCCCTCCTGGCTTTTCCCTGTGAGGTCCCCACTCCTGGGCAACCCCCAGCGTGAAGCCAGGAATCCAAGCGCTGTCAGGGCCGTTGTGGAGATTAAGAAAGCTATTGCCCAGGGTTACAGAGTGGGACCCAATAATTAGATTAGGCACCAAGGTGAGAATTATCTGGTTCAAGGGAATTGAGTCCAAGACCCGCTGAGGCGGGAATTGAACCCTGGTCCCGGGCCAGATCTCTGCATGAGGGTCTGCTGCTCTAACCATTGTGCCACCACTCCCTCTTGCTCCACTCCCAAACCCTTTTGCCATGACACCCCGTGTGTCAAAGAAGCATTTCCTACCCCTCTCATGCTCAGGCCCAAGGACCCCCTCCCAAACCCAAGCCCAAGGACCCCTTTCCTAAACCCAAGCCAAAAGACCCACCACCCAAACCCAAGCCCAATCCCCCCCATGTACCCCCTTCCCCCAATACCTGAGGTGCCTGCCTTCCCCCATCATGCCCCAACCATGTGGAGGTCACTTTGCAGTCAGGAGTCAAGTTGGGGCATTCTAAGGTGCCATTTGTGCTTTTGGCACTTTGGACTGGCAATTGGCCTTTTATTTGTGCATACATTTATTTTATATGTTCTTATTTATTAATGCATCTGGCCCAATATGTTGTTGGATTTGATGTTGACATACTTGTCTTGCCTTTCTTTCAAAATGGCAGTTCGGTGCTTGTGGGCTTTTGTTTATGTGTGTGAGACGTGTGTGTGTGTTGGCTGTGCCAGCTGTTGTGCCTGGGCTACATGTGTGGGTGTGGCCCTGCTATTTGTCCCGCTGTCATTGCTGTGTGATGTATGTAAGATATGTTTGTATTTGTTACATGCATGTATGTAGCAAAATTATGTATTGTTTGTATAGAGATGTGTAATGGTGGTGGTGTGTGTCCTTGTGTGGTTGTTGTGTGTGCATCCGTGTGTGTGGTGATGGCTATGTCATATGCATGGTGTGTGGTGTTGGCATGTTGTGACGTATGCTTCGGTATATGGCAGTGTGAGTGTGTTTATTGGTTGTCTGGTGTTGTTACATGTTGTTGTTGCTATGTGTTGTCATGTGAAGGTGTGCAATGACATTGCTTGGCGAAGTGCCTCTGTAGTTGCGGATGTGTTGTTGTTGTGTGTATCTGTACTGTTGTGGATGGTTGTGTTGGACAGTTCCTGTGCTGTGTCTGTGGGTTGGTGTTTGTATGGCATGTGTGTGTTGGCCGTGGTGTGTGTAGTGCGGGTGTGCGTGTGTATGTAGATGTGTGTGTATGTTCATACGGATATGAGGTTACATGTGTGTGTGTGTCGCAAGCCATCCTGGATGTGTATGTTGTGTGTGAGGGAGTAGTTTGCGTTTTCCCTCCAGTGTGAGGTAGGTGTGTGTACTCACGGTTGTTGTCTTCATTGCCGTCACAGGTTCTGGAGTCGTTGTAGTAGCAGGAGCACTGGGAGGGCTTCCAGTTCAGGTTTCATGGTGGCTCCAGTCAGATATGTGTTCCAGAAAGTGGGTGTTTTCTTTTATAGGGTTGGTTTCCACCGGGGTTTTTGTGGTGGTGCGACCGATGCGGAAACCTTGATGGTGTGCAGCCTCGTAATATGTAAGAACATAGTCCCCGATGGCCTGAAGGTGCCTACCGCCATCCGTGGTGGCATGTCTGCACTGGCGGTGGTTTGGCTGTGTTCAGTTGGGAAGGCTGCCATGGTCATAATTTGGCGTATTCACCGCCAGGCCATTGGCGGTACAACCGCTGCCACCAACATGGCGGTCCCGAGACCGCCAAACTCGAATGACCCCCATGTCTTGTAATAAACAAAATTTTAAAAAGCTGAATTTGGTGTTACATCCACAATCTTTCAACAACCCTCACCACATAGATTCAAAGCAGACCTTTGTTATTGCACAATCCTCATGCTTCTGAACCTGGTATCTGGCATTTATTTTACCTCTGGTGTAACTCAGCGGACACACTGTTGTAGAGAACCAGCTTGGCACCACACAGGACCTTCAGATCCAGCGTTTGACTTGGCCACAATAATTCGGTCCACTTGACTAAAATAGATGTGGCTCCCTCAGAGGATATGAAAACATTTCAGGGGGTGAGTTTCTCTTCTCTAGTTTAAAGAATAGAAAAATAAAGAACCTAGGTTGCATGGAATGGGGAATTTGACTAACTAGGTAAGAGGAACACTTTTGGGACGGAACTCGCTGCCATATTCTGTCTACCTCCAAGCCCCTCCTAATATTGTAATCTAATGAGAAAAAAGCATACGATGACACTGAGACCTTATCTTTAGGTCCTGTGGCAGAAGGAAGTTACTGGACAGCATCCATGTGAATGCTGTTGTTTTCCATTGCTGGTTTAGGCCTTAAGACTATTCCATTCCCTTTGGTTGATGCAGGCATTCATTTTGTGATTACTCTGGAAGGCGGTAAAGGGGTAGGAACACAAATGCAGCCTGGCACAGTAATCATACTTGTAAGCTCAATTACAAGCCAAGTGATATCTTTTAGCAGGATCTTCTTTACAGGAAGGAGTTACGGAATTAAACCCCAAAAATGAGCTCCACAATTTAGAATCCCCCTGCTCGCCACAAACGTCTTCTGATGTATCCATGCAGACTAAATATCCCTGCAGTGCTTGAAATGGAAAAATAGAAGTGCAGGTACTCTGTAGCAGAGTACCTGCTTGTTTCTGAGAAGTGCCGGTATTCTTCAATAAAAAGTATAACGTTTTTCTTGAGAAGTGCAGGTTTTCTCCTTCTCACAATAAAAATGTGCTGGTACTCAGAACCGGCACATTTAAAGCACTATGGCCCTCATTTCAACATTGGCAGTATCGACTGCCTACCGCCAGGGCGACGGCCACCAACATACCGCCGCCGTGGCTACCTGCCTTCGACCGGTATCATGACCGCTGACGGTATTCCGCCAGAATGCTGACGGAACACCCCGACAGTCATGGCAGTGGACGGCGGTAAAGTGGCACTGCTGACAGCAGCACCGCCACGCCAGCAAAACACCGCTGACCGTATCAGGAGCAAGGATACGGCCTGGTGGTGTTTTCCTGGCGGACTCTGCTTCTGACAGCAGCGCCACGGACCGTCTCCAGCCAGAGGACCCCTTGCAAGCAGGTAAGTCGGGTCCTCCGACCGGAGAGGAGGGTGTTGTGTGTATGCGGGGGGTGTTTGTGTATGTATTGGTATGCGTGCATGCGGGTGTGAGTCGCGTAGGATGCATGCGTGAATGAGTGATTGTGAGTGTTGTGTGTTGTGAATGCATGTGTTTGACAAGGTATGTTGGTGTGTGCTGCGGTGTGTGGGTATGTATGTGTGCATGCATAGGTGGTGGTGGGTATGTGTGTGTGCATGTGTGTATATGGGTGCGTGTGTGGGTGTGTATATGTGCTGGGGCAGGAGCGGGAGGCGGAGGGTGGGAGAGGGCTCTCAGGAGGGGGAGGGGGCCGGGTGAGACCCCTTTCAGTGCCAGGGAAGGGATTTCCTGGCACTGATAGTGCCTACTGCCATGGTTTTTGTGGTGGCATGTTTGGCACGAAAACCATGGCAGTAGGCCGGGTCATAATCCTGAGGGTGGGATTGTGGTGGCCGCCAGGCTGGAGACCGCAGTCTCCAGCCCAGCGGCCGTTACCACCCTGGCGGTTGGTGTGTTAAAGTGGCGGTTTTGGATGGCGGTAACCACCATGGTCCAAATCCCATTTTTTTACCACCGGCCTGTTGGCGGTATTACCGCTGCTTTAACACCGACCGCCAGGGTTGTAATGAGGGCCTATGTGTATGCAAAGTGTCTTTGGAATTTATAATGGAAAGCTGTCCACCCTAGGCTGGCCAAGGGTCTTACTAGTCATTAAATGACATTTCTTCCAATTTTAGCTGTTGTTTTGTCATGTTACTAGAATTTATAAATCAGTCTGCCGTCAGCATGTCCTTGTAGCGCTATCGGCTGTAGGTGGATGGCAGGGTGAGCAGAGCAATGTTTACACAATGCACAGTCTAGGTCCTCGAGTCAGGATGTGTTTCAGGGTTGTGCAGTGTAGGAGATTGGGGTCACTTATTTACTTTACAACCTCAGGACAGCGAATCAACCCTTTTTTGCACCTGAACAAAAATGGTGTGTTTGTGGGCAAATCTCTTTGCCCTCGTCCCCTTTCTTTTAACTGTAAATATTCATATTGTACAAATGTACAGGTTGCTGTTTGATACTATCTCAATGACATTTTATAATCCCCTTCGCCATCACTTCTTGGCTTCTATAACCTGGGTTCATTCTGGCTCCGCGCACTGCACTGTTTTATGCACAGCAGAAAAAAACCTCTGTGAAACCGTCGGCTGCTTCTTGGAGCCAGGCTCTCGAGGTGCTTTCTTTAAAAAAAAGATTGTTTTTTAATTACGGACCTTGCGCTAAGCACAAATACTCGTTACTGAATGTTGCAACAGGTTTTCCTCACATCGACTATGTAAAATGTACTTAAAATAATGTTTCCGTAAAGGAGATGGCTTGAGAAACAAACGAAGTCGGAAGTCCTGAGGGGCAGGGGGGTGAAGTGGTCCCCGACTGTGAGACAGTCACTTTGACCCTGATTTTGTCCTTGAGAGGTTCAAGTGAAGTGTGCCGGGACAAGAATGTGCGTCTGTTTGTTTTTATTACAGAAAGAGTGCTCACAGGCAGATACAATATATGTGTAAGTCATATTTTATTCATAGGCAACCAATTGCCGTTTTAAGTGTTTACACTGTGTTCGGGTTCGGCTGGGATGAATGTTTGTCGAGACGTTTGAAAGACAATGTCATACTTGATGAAAAGTGTTGTCCAGCATGCACAAAATGTGTGTGAGCTCCACATTCAGCAATACAGGACAACTTACTGGGCTGGACACGCTGCAGAGATCTGTGTGATTTCTAGCTTGAATTACGTCATTACTTTCATTTGGCCAATTTTACTTTGGAATTTGGGTAATAATAATATATGTTGATTAAGTGTCCAAAGACAATTTACTGTGTGGTCGGCACTTTTCTGACTGGATCTATATAGTTAGAAGAGCATTTAGACCAGATCTGTTGCTTAGGTAAAATGCAGTATTCCGGACACAATCCTAGGACTCACACACTGTAGAAGAATGAAGCAGTTTGTGAGTCACTCTTTGTTAGACCTGTCAGCTTTAGGGTGGTCTTCTCCCAAACCTTTTGCTTTACTCTTTCTGTTTTTTACTGAATTTGTTTTTGCGGCCTTAGGACTCTGAACACTTTACTACTCCTAAACAGTGCTGAAATGATTGTGCTCTCTCCTTCAAACATGGTGAAATTGGCTTACACCCAATTGGTACATTTAATTTTCCTTTACGTTCTTAGCAAAGTGGTACTACTTGTAGCTAAGGCCTGTAAATTAAATTATTCTAGTGAACCTGAAACTCTTTCTGTGCCATCCTCTTAAGTAATCCTTTAAACATGTCTCGGGCCTCTTATTGCATTTTGTGTGTTCAGTTTTAATCTGACACTTTGACAAGTCAAAATAAACCTTATGCCCACCCTAAACCTTCCTTTTTAACACATATAAGTCGGCCCTATTGTAGGCCCTAAACAGTCCACAGGTCAGAGCGCAATGTATTTAAAAAGCCAGGCATGTACTTTTAACTTTTACATGTCCTGGTAGTGAAAAACTCTTACATTTATTTTTCTCTACTGCAAGACCTACCTCTTCATAGGAGAACATTGAGTTTTTTTTATTGCATTTAAAAGGGGATAACTTTTCATAACTAGCAGATAGGAACGCCATTTTGGTGTCTGAGGAATTGTAATTTAAAATCCTTTTAATGGTAAAGTTGGATTTTAAGCCACAGGTCTGAAAATGGCACTTTTAGAATGTTGGTATTTTCTTGTCCATTTGGTGCCTGCAGTCTGTTTTTGGGTCACATGAATAGGTGTATTTGGCAGTTGGCCTTTGTGTATTCCTTCCAGAAAGCATCATAATAGAGGGTTTGGGTTTTGGCGAGATGGGACATTTCTGGTAGGATGGGGGCTGGGCGGAGCGGTCACCTTTCACGCTTGCACTTTATTTAAAGGCAGTGACTCAGCTCACAGAAAAAGGACTTCAAAGTAGCCTATTGTACCTTCAGGCAGACAGGGACCAGGACAAGGAGGCAGGAAATTGCAGGCACCTCTGATACAAGGTACTTTGAACAGCGGACTAAACTCAGTCCTATAGCCGGCCCGTGCACCTTTGCAACCAGCCTGACTTTGTAACTTGGACCCGGTCCACAGAAACCAGATAACTGCAGTTGGCTCTTCTTGCTTTTAAGCGCTACCATTTCATGCTGTAAACTCATAAAGAGGTGTAGTTTCCTTCGCTGAAATCGATTATTATTAATTTAATTCATTTAGCTGCAACTAAGGAATTTGCTGTGATCTGATCCACTATGTGAGCAAAGTCCTTGTGCATAACATTCACCGCTGACAAATGTGGTGCTCATGGAGGACAGTGTTTTCATCTCAGCAAGGCATACCTGGCGTTCCATCCTTTCACAGAGTATCACAGATTGGATACTAGTACCCTCTGTTATTTACAGCGCTTAAAAAGGGCAGAATTGAGGTATGAAGCACTAAATAAAAACAAGCTTTCCAAGAATTCCAGTAGTCCAACTGAATTGAAAGAAACGCATGGTTCAGTCCCCACTGAATCTGAGCTAACAGTAGTGCATTTGCTGGTGTAAACATTACCTTAATATGCTGCAGCGTGTTTCCGATATAAATTGTCTGCTTTATTGAAGAAGTCCCAATTATTAGGAAAGTGGGAAGGGTAGCCAGGATCTGTCATGGCTGTGAGGCTGGGTCTGCTCTCGCAGATTATTTTATCAGTGGCATTTCTGTAGGTAAGCAGTGGTCTTACAAAGGCTCCCTCAGCCTCTGTGGTGTGGGGGACCCCCGAGTTCCAGGGGGCCCCCTCAGTACAGTACCCTGGCCTGAGAACTCCTGGGTGAGTTCAAAGGGGGGCCCCTCCATGTACTTTGCAGAGGGGCCCCCTTAAGTTTCGTTACACCACTGCAGGAAAGTGCATAATGTATCTTCCCGCCAGTTCACCTGTGTCAACTGGTTACAGCTAAAGAACCAGTATTGTCCATAGAGATGCATTTGCTCCCGAACATGGATAATCCTGTGCATAGAAAGTTGTAAAAGACCCCGTGTGTAGACAGTTGTGAAAAGAAACAGAATATATATTTCACTATACAGGGTTCCCGAAAGCCTGAATAAGCGCTGCAGCCAGCAAAGGCGATTAAACATCTCCCGGCACTGTAAAAATAAGAATGGAGCCCTCAAGAGAGACTTAAAGTCTTTCTGAAGTACATTTTTCCTATGAAAGAGCAGCAGATAAATCAAGGAGGTGAGGTCCGGTGAAACAGTGCCCCAAAGCTCTTTTGGCTAATATTGCACCGGGAGAAGGCTACACTTTGCGAGCGATTTGTCTCACAACTCTCAAGCCTTCTCCTGATGAATGGCTCAGGAGCCAGGCGGCCCGAGGAAAGACACGCAGGGGTCTCGGGCTGCTTGGAGGAGGAGGGCGAGGAGGGCAGTAATAAGGCAAGCGTTGGTAGCACTGTACTCTGCATCACTCAGTATAGTACTTTATTTTGTAGCGTGCACCATCACTCACCAGTGGAGTCTCTGGGCGCGATTGAGTGGACTCAGTACATCACCATGTCAATTGGTGTGTGAACAGTCATGTTTTTAGTTGATTTCTAAATTTTAGGAGATTTCTATGTACATTTGTAGTTTTGGTGGATGATTGTGTCACCTTTGGGCTTTCTGGTTGCAGACCATGACAATGTGATATTTTAGATCGATTGGCTTAATTGAAATGTAACCACAGCTTCCAGAAAAAAATAAGGGGGTGGGATGTCCAGTGTGTATAATCTGTTACCAGGGCGGATGGAATAATTGCTAATTATTGGCAGCTGTCCTGTATCTGCCAACCTCTAAATACCCTCTAGATTATTAAGTGAATTCCCAGACCTACAGGCATGAAACTCAATTCGCAAATGGTAACACACATCTCCTAATGGCCATATGCACATTGCAGTATTAATGCACCATTCCGAAGGGCTGGTCTAGGGATTCGTATCGACAACCTTGCATTTGTGATTCAACATGTGAACGAGATACTATGCACTTTATTTTGGCCTATTAATAAGCACGTTAGAATGCCTTCCTTAACCCCTTAGCTGCTGGGCATTTTCCACTGTCCACCCCCCCCGTGCTGAGCCCTTTTTTGGCCATTTGGGGTAGTTTGCACTTAGGTCTTCATAACTTTTTGTCCACATAAGCTATCCACGCCAAATTTTCGTCCTCTTTTATAAACATCATAGGGATATCAGTGTGTGGGTTCCCATGAAGGAGACCAAGAAATTAGCCAAAATACAGCAAAAATTTAGTTTTTTCAGAAAAATTGGAAAAAGGGCTGCAGAAGAAAGCATGTGTTTTTTCCCTGAAAACGGCATCAACAAACGGTTTATGGTGCTAAAATCACCATCTTCCCAGCTTTCAGGAACAGGCAGACTTGAACAGGAAAACCACATTTTTCAACTCAATTTTGGCATTTTACAGGGACATACCCCATTTTAATAATTTTTTGTGCTTTCAACCTCCTTCCAGTTAGTTACAGAAATGGGTGTGAAACCAATGTTGGGTCCCGGACAGCTAAACACTTCTGAAAAGTAGACAAAATTCTGAATTCAGCAAGGGGTCATTTGTGTAGATCCTTCAAGGTTTTCCTACAGAAAGTAATAGCTGAAATAAAAAATATTGAAATTGAGGTGAAAAAAAGAGCCATTTCTGTCAACGTTTTCTTCTATAACTTTTTCCAGCTATGGCAGATTTTTGAAAGCAATATACTGTTACGTCTTCTGGGCTCTTCTGTTTGCTTGGATATATAGGGCTTGTAGGTTCATCAAGAGCCCCAGGTACCCAGAGCCAGTAAATGAGCTGCACCTTGCAATGGGTTTTCATTGTATACCGGGTATATAGCAATTCATTTGGTTAAATATAAAGAGTGAAAAATATGTATCAAGGAAACCTTTGTATTTCCAAATTGGGCACAAGATAAGGTGTTGAAAAGCAGTGGTTATTTACGCATTTCTGAATTCCGGGGTGCCCATACTAGTATGTGAATTACAGGGCATTTCTCAAATAGACTCCTTTTTTACACACTGTCTTACATTTGGAAGGAGAAAATGTAGAGAAAGACAAAGGGCAATAACACTTGTTCTTCTATTCTGTGTTCTCCCAAGTCTCCCGATAAAAATGGTATCTCACTTGTGTGGGTAGGCCCAGTGCCCGTGACAGGAAACGCAACATGGACACATCGCATTTTTACATTGTAATCTGACGTGTTTTTTTGGAACGTGCCTCACTGTGGGTTTTGGCCTATAGCTCAGCCGACACCTAGGGAAACCTACCAAACCTGTGCATTTTTTAAAACTAGACACCTAGAGAAATCCAGGATAGGGTGACTTGTGGGACTCTCGGCAGGTTCTGTTACGCAGAATCCTTTGCAAACCTCAAAATTCGGCAAGAAAAACACTTTTCCCTCACATTTCAGTGATGGAAAGTTCTGAAATCTGAGAAAAGCCACAAAGTTCCTTCCACCCAGCATTCCCCCCAAGTCTCCCGATAAAAATGGTACCTCACTTGTGTTGGTAGGCCTAGTGCCCGCGAAAGGAAACGCTTCAAAACGCAACATGGACACATCAAATTTTTACACTGAAAACTGATGTGTTTTTTGGAAAGTGCCTAGTTGTGGATTTTGGTCTCTAGCTCAGCCGACACCTCAGAAAACCTACCAAACCTGTGCATTTTTGAAAATTAGACACCTAGGGGAACCCAGGATGGGGTAACGTGTGGCACTATCACCTGGTTCTGTTACCCAGAATCCATTGCAAACCTCAAAATTTGGCGAAAAAACACTTTTCCCTCACATTTCAGTGATATAAAGTTCTGGAATCGGAGAAGAGCCACAAATTTCCTTCCACCCAGCATTCCCCCAAGTCTCTTGATACAAAATGGTACCTCACTTGTGTGGGTAGTCTAAGTCCCCCTGACAGTAAATGCCCCAAAACACAACATGAACACATCTAATTTTTCTAATAAATCTGACCTTTTTTTGCAAAGTGCCTTGCTGTGGATTTTTGCCTCTAGCTCATCCTGCACCTAGGAAAACCTAGCAAACCAGGACATTTCTGAAAACTAGACACTTAGGGGAACCCAGATGGGGTAACTTGTGGTGGTCTCACCAGGTTCTGTTACCCAGAATCCTTTGCAAACCTAAAAATTTGCAAACAAAACACTTTTTCCTCACATTTCGGTAATAGACAGTTCTGGAATCTGAGAGGAGCCACAAATTTCCTTCCACCCAGCATTCCCCCATGTCCCCCGATAAAAATGGTACCTCACTTGTATGGGTAGGCCTAGTGCCCGTGTCAAGAATGGAACACACAACGGTCAATGTTAGTCCTTAGATGAGAGCAACTGTTGACCCTGGGGTGATCTATTCCTGATGCAGGCACTAGGTACAGGCACTCAAGTGGGGTAGCGTTTTTATCAGGACAGGTGGGGAAACACTGGGTGGTAGGAATTTTGTGGATCCCAGAATATTCCTGTAGTTTGTGTGACAGAAATGCAAGAAACAATTCAGTTTTAATTCAACATTTCACCTTTGCAGGGTATTCTGGGTAAGAAAACTTTGTGGAATCCAACAAGCCAAACCTCCGTGGACTAGTTTCCAGAAATGTCTGGGTTTGGTAGGTTTCCCTATATGGCCGCCGAGCCCAGGACCAAAAATGCAGGTGCCTCACAAAACCAGGTTGTTTTGTGATAGATAATTTTGATGTCTCCACAATACGATTGTGGCAGTGAAATTTGGGGCTGAACTAAATTGAGGAGCTCCCAAGAGAGCACTCTCTTTCTGTGATTGCTGCCACATGCACCTGCTCTCTGGGTTAGCTCCTGCTATTGTCCCGCTGCATAGACTGTGCTTACGAACGGACAGCAGGACTGTTGTTATCACCTCCCTCAGAATCACTGGAAGAGGGGTTGTCGGATGGGACTCCTCCGACTGAAAAAATCACTCCCAGAGTCTGCGCCATTGTCCTATCCCTCAAATGCAGTCTCAGTATCTGCTGTTGCAGTCTCTGTTCCTACGACAGAGCTGTACTCTATAACCTGGGTTAGGTCTTGAGCAGCAGTCATCCAACGAGACACCATCTCTGCTACTGGCTAAACTGTCGCTCTAAAACATTAGCTTATGTAGACAGCCACAAAATTGCTGGTGGGTGTGTGATGCGTGCAACAGTAAAGGTCACCTTACCTTTGATTATTACCTCAATCAGCACGTTCTCTAAAGAAACTCAAAAAAACAAAAATGACACACTATTACTTCACCTTGTCACATACCAATTGTCACAGCGCTGTTAGCGCTGGTGGCACCCTTTGCTACAGTCATTTTTGGTGCTCGGCCTCCCATGACCTCCTCTTCGAATTCCACCAGTACCAACCAGCAAAAGTGCCCCTCATATCTCCATAGCCCCCCATCACTTTTATATATGTGTTGTTACCCTGGGGGCCGATCGTGGCACCCAGAAAATAACACAAGTAAAAAAGTGATATATATGTATATATATACATACATACATATCTATAGAGAAATTTGTCTCGTTATATATATATATATATATATATATAGAGAGAGAGAGAGAGAGAGAGAGAGACTCTCTACATCACTTCTTTTTTTATACATGCGTGACCCCATGGCAAAGCACACATGTATAAAAAAAAATGCCACTATAGAGGGTCAGCCTGACCCCAACATTTACATTTTTTTTTAAATATTCCCAGGGGAAACCATTAAAAAAATATATAATAAATTGCCCCCCCAGGGGTCGGCCCGTGTAGAAAGGGCCAACGCCGCCATTTTGTTTTTTTTCTTAAAAAAAATATTATAATAATTTTAGTATCTGAGGCACAATAGCAAACGTTTTTAAAAAAAATTGTGTGGGGGGTTGGTGGTGGCGGCCCACTTACACATTGGCCAGCCCTCCCAAACAAGATCCCTGGTGTCTAGGGCTGTTTCCTGGCCATAGATCACAGCCGTGGCAGAATCCATGGCCAGGAAACGTGCGAGGAAGGCATCGATGGAAAGGTGAGACTCTCCCCTTTCCATTGATACCTCCCTGGCATCTGGGGAGGCCGGTTTGGGCTTTTTTTTCCCCACCGGAGTGGCAAGAGGATGCTTACCTGCTCCTCCACTGCTCTGGTGGGGAAAAATGTGACATCAGCCACCCCTGGGGGTGCTAACGGTCACAGATGGGCGGGTGGCGGCGCAGGGAAAACGCAGAAGTTCTTCCGCGTCTCCCAGGTTAAAGAAAATAAAACTTCCTCCGGTGCATTGCACCGGAGGATTTTTAAAACCCCTCCCTGGCGTCGGCCACTGGTCGTGACCGGCCGACGCCCGCATCAATGGGGTTAAGGCCACTTTTAACAGGAAGAAATTTCACTCAGACCAGACCAGCTTTGTTGATTTTACAGTTACTGAGCGGACTGTGCTGTTCTGTTGCTTGGTTTTTAGATTGTGCTGTTAGACACAGAAGTTCTATGATTAATGCTCACTGATGCAATGATTTATAATGTTTAATCTATGCATTGCTTGATACGTTAATTGTATTTGTCTTTTACCATTTTGAAATCTCAAAACAGATAAAGCATTTTGATTGGCTGATTGACTGCACCATGCACATGTCCCATATTCACAAAGGGACATGAGCATAGTAAAATGGCTTGGCACATGATTAATATTTACATATACAGACTCCTCCTTTGCTGCATGAATAGGTGCAAGTAGCATGTTAATGTCAGCAAAACCCTAAAACTTGCAAAGCAAAACTGGGCACACCAATGCTTCATTTTCATTTGTGTCTGTAATAAAAGGCTAAAGCACTGTACCCACGGTCAAAAAAGGGGAATTAGTATAATCATTCTAAAGTCACTTTGAGTTCTTAGTAATAACAGATTTTGGGCCAAATTAGGAGTTTGGTGGATGCGAAGACCCGTCAGCTGAACATCCGATGGGGAGGTTGCTGCCACACCAGCTACCTGCCCACTGGACCCATTAAAACCTTCCCGCTGGGCTGACTGGCGGAAACTAAGGTAATCGAGCTGGTGGCAATGCTCTCGCCTGCACGGTGCACCATCACCCTTGCAATATTCACTGTCATTGTAAGGGTGCTGGAGCAGGGGGACCCCTGCACTGCCCATGTAAAGTGCATGGGCAGTGCAGGCCCCCGTGGCCTCTGCACCTGTTCTCCGCCAGCCTTTTCACGAGGCCCCATATCTCTGTAATGCGTATGATGTGTCTGGATCCCCAGTGTGTTTGTGTTCATTAGTACTTAAGCTTCCCCTTGTGGACGCAAAGGAGGAAGATGCTTAGCTCTTAGCAGGGAAGACTAAAGGTAGCGGTGGACCCTCTGCAGTGGTCTCTCTCCCACAAGTTCAAGGGTAACATATCATTGGTTGCGTTGCACAGTGACAGCTTTAGGGCTTGGGCGACTGTGGTGCACAGCGGCAGTTTGAGCTATAGGGCAATGGTGACTCGCCATCCCGCAGTACAACCTACTGCTGTGAGTAACTGACTTGATTCAGTTTAGTGTTATTTATTATAGTAAATTTTCTGTAACACTGCTGTACCTCAAGAGTCATAAGTACACTTTAAAATTAATAAAGAAACATACAATTGAGATGAAATATGTCCATGTACATGTAGAGAGGTGCACAGGAACTGAAGAAAAGACAAGGGAGGATAGGAGACAGCAAAACCTAGCATCGCTAATTGGACATTTGGATGAGTGGTTTCAGTAATCTCAGAAAGAAGAAGCTAAATCTGGATCCAACTATCCACAAATAAAAAAAGTGTTAATTATATACATATTGGTTATCTTGAATATTTTGATAGGCATCATTTCTCTTGGACCTATGGGTGCCGTTTCTGAACTAGCATATAGTGTGAGAACACACACATGTTATGGAACAATAATCTATACATGGCCATGTGAGGTGAGGTGTTCCTGCTATGTGATGGTTGTTCTTGGCTATACAAAACAGCACATAAACATATGAAGCTGAACTTATCTAGGCCTTTGAACACACACTTGGTAAGTGATGAAAGTACAAAGGCACACGAGGCTGTACCTGTGCATGCGTTTTTATTTTATTTTATGCTATTGTCATCTGCATAGTGTTCATCCGTATGGCCTCACTGTAGGAGGCTGGACTGGCTTGTAGTGAGTACCAAGGGGTACTTGCACCTTGCACCAGGCCCAGTTATCCCTTATTAGTGTATAGGGTGTCTAGCAGCTTAGGCTGATAGATAATGGTAGCTTAGCCAAGCAGCTCAGGCTGAACTAGGAGACGTGTGAAGCTACTACAGTACCACTTAGTGTCATATGCACAATATCATAAGAAAACACAATACACAGTTATACTAAAAATAAAGGTACTTTATTTTTATGACAATATGCCAAAGTATCTTAGAGTGTACCCTCAGTGAGAGGATAGGAAATATACACAAGATATATATACACAATAGCAAAAATATGCAGTATAGTCTTAGAAAACAGTGCAAACAATGTATAGTTACAATAGGATGCAATGGGGAAACATAGGGATAGGGGCAACACAAACCATATACTCCAGAAGTGGAATGCGAACCACGAATGGACCCCAGACCTATGTGACCTTGTAGAGGGTCGCTGGGACTATTAGAAAATAGTGAGAGTTAGAAAAATAACCCTCCCCAAGACCCTGAAAAGTGAGTGCAAAGTGCACTAAAGTTCCCCTAAGGACAAAATAGTCGTGTTAGAGGGAAAATGCAAGGAAAACACAAATCAGCAATGCAACAACGATGGATTCCTGACTGAGGGTACCTGTGGAACAAGGGGACCAAGTCCAAAAGTCACAAGCAGCTCGGAGGTGGGCAGATGCCCAAGAAATGCCAGCGGTTGGTGCAAAGAAGCTCTTACTAGGCTGAAGAACTGTGAATACTGCAGGAACGACAAGGGCTAGAGACTTCCCCTTTGGAGGATGGATCCCCCACGCCTTGGAGAGTCGTGCAGAAGTGTTTTCCCGCCGGATGGACGCCAACAAGCCTTGCTACCCGCAAATCGTGCGTTTGGCGTTTTTGGACGCTGCTGGGGCCCAGGAGGGACCAGGAGGTCGCAAATTGGACCTGTAGAGAGAGGGGATGTCGAGCAAGACAAAGAGCCCTCACTGAAGCAGGTAGCACCCGGAGAAGTGCCAGAAACAGGCACTACGGGGATGCGTGAAACAGTGCTTGCCGAAGTTGCACAAAGGAGTCCCACGTCGCCGGAGACCAACTTAGAAAGTCGTGCAATGCAGGTTAGAGTGCCGTGGACCCAGGCTTGGCTGTGCACACAGGATTTCCGCCGGAAGTGCACAGGGGCCGGAGAAGCTTGCAAAGTCGCGGTTCCCAGCAATGCAGCCCAGCGAGGTGAGGCAAGGACTTACCTCCACCAAACTCGGGCTGAAGAGTCACTGGACTGTGGGAGTCACTTGGACGGTGTCGCTGGATTCGAGGGACCTCGCTCGTCGTGCAGAGAGGAGACCCAAGGGACCGGAGATGCAGCTTTTTGGTGCCTGCGGTTGCAGGGGGAAGATTCCGTCGACCCACGGGAGATTTCTTCGGAGCTTCTGGTGCAGAGAGGAGGCAGACTACCCCCACAGCATGCACAAGCAGGAAAACAGTCGAGAAGGCGGCAGGATCAGCGTTACAGAGTTGCAGTAGTCGTCTTTGCTACTATGTTGCAGGTTTGCAGGCTTCCAGCGCGGTCAGCGGTCGATTCCTTATCAGAAGGTGAAGAGGGAGATGCAGAGGAACTCGGCTGAGCTCATGCATTCGTTATCTAAAGTTTCCCCAGAGACAGAGACCCTAAATAGCCAGAAAAGAGGGTTTGGCTACCTAGGAGAGAGGAAAGGCTACTAACACCTGAAGGAGCCTATCAGCAGGAGTCTCTGACGTCACCTGGTGGCACTGGCCACTCAGAGCAGTCCAGTGTGCCAGCAGCACCTCTGTTTCCAAGATGGCAGAGGTCTGGAGCACACTGGAGGAGCTCTGGACACCTCCCAGGGGAGGTGCAGGTCAGGGGAGTGGTTACTCCCCTTTCCTTTGTCCAGTTTCACGCCAGAGCAGGGGCTAAGGGGTCCCTGAACCGGTGTAGACTGGCTTATGCAGAATTGGGCACCTCTGTGCCCAACAAAGCATTTCCAGAGGCTGGGGGAGGCTACTCCTCCCCTGCCTTCACACCATTTTCCAAAGGGAGAGGGTGTCACACCCTCTCTCAGAGGAAGTTCTTTGTTCTGCCATCCTGGGCCAGGCCTGGCTGGACCCCAGGAGGGCAGATGCCTGTCTGAGGGGTTGGCAGCAGCAGCAGCTGCAGTGAAATCCCAGGATGGGCAGTTTGGCAGTACCAGGGTCTGTGCTACAGACCACTGGGATCATGGGATTGTGCCAACTATGCTAGGATGGCATAGAGGGGGCAATTCCATGATCATAGACATGTTACATGGCCATATTCGGAGTTACCATTGTGAAGCTACATATAGGTAGTGACCTATATGTAGTGCACGCGTGTAATGGTGTCCCCGCACTCACAAAGTTCAGTGAATTGGCTCTGAACAATGTGGGGGCACCTTGGCTAGTGCCAGGGTGCCCACACACTAAGTAACTTTGCCCCTAACCTTTACCAGGTAAAGGTTAGACATATAGGTGACTTATAAGTTACTTAAGTGCAGTGTAAAATGGCTGTGAAATAACGTGGACGTTATTTCACTCAGGCTGCAGTGGCAGGCCTGTGTAAGAATTGTCAGAGCTCCCTATGGGTGGCAAAAGAAATGCTGCAGCCCATAGGGATCTCCTGGAACCCCAATACCCTGGGTACCTCAGTACCATATACTAGGGAATTATAAGGGTGTTCCAGTAAGCCAATGTAAATTGGTAAAAATGGTCACTAGCCTGTTAGTGACAATTTGAAAGTAATGAGAGAGCATAACCACTGAGGTTCTGGTTAGCAGAGCCTCAGTGAGACAGTTAGGCACCACACAGGGAACACATACATGCACACCTATGAGCACTGGGGCCCTGTGTGACAGGGTCCCAGTGACACATACATATAGGCCACAAACCTATGAGCACTGGGGTCCTGACCAGCAGGATCCCAGTGACACATAACAACCATACTGAAAACATAGTGTTTTCACTATGAGCACTGAGGCCTGGCTATCAGGATCCCAGTGAGACAGTGAAAACAGTGACAAACACCCTGACATACACTCACAAACAGGCCAAAAGTGGGGGTAACAAGGCTAGAAAGAGGCTACCTTCTCACACTCACTGTATTGAAAGTCATCCAAGTTCTCCTCCCTATGATTCAAACTTTCCATTGCAGACAGGAGTCTAATTTATCCTGTAACACAAGAGCCTTGTGTTTTGTTCTTTTATAGGATTATGCAGTCTAACTTGTCTGGCAAGTGGTTCAATATAGATCCATATAGAAAGGTTCCTCTGTGGTCCAACTGGTTGCGGGTGTGGCAATATATTTGATGAGCTATGGGAGTATGATATTGGAATTAGAGATGAGAGGACTTCACTGTTTGTTTAGGCATCTCCTAAGTTACCAGTAGGCCGTTTTCCAGGTGTTTGGAGACCGTTTGAACATGGTCTTGTAATCTACAAGACCTGCCAGAGGTGTATTGAAAGTGCCTGAGAAATTCTAAAGCTGCTGATAGTGGTACATGGGCCTGGAAGAGAGCACATGGACATGTGAGGCTGAAAATGGAATTTGCAGTCACTCGGAAGTGTGAGCTATTTCTCTCAATAAACAGTCATGGATAAGCATGCGCAACTGAGGCTACACGTATTAAACTATTCTTGGCTTTGAAGATGTTACATGGCCATTGGAAGCAGTATATTACCGCATGATGATGCAAATGGACGTGCTGTCGAATCTGAACATTTTAAGCTTGTATTGTCACATGATGGAATTACATGGGTATATGAGGCAGTATAAGGACATCCGATGGAATGGTGATCTTGGGTATGCTAAGTTGTCCCTATTAAATGATGGCAGCACATTCATATTTGAGGCAATATATAGTTTTGGGATAGTGAACATAGGAATTTGAAGCTGATTTGTACTTAATGCAGCCCATAGGCATAGCTTATAGGAATTGTACCAATCATATGATGTAGCACATGGGCATATGAGTCTGCATCTGGGCAGAGCAAGATGAATATGGGGACATGCCGCTATGAAGCTTTTCCTGTAATGCAAAGGTGTTAAGAACATATGAGGTATGGGCCATGAGGTGCTATCTGCATAGACGTAAATAAATATAATTGTCAAAAATATTAAAATATTGATTACTTGCAGAGAAATCTGAACATTTTGAAATTGTAATTGTATTTATATAGCTCTCACTACCCCTGACAAGGTGTCTAAGCGCTTTTTGGCGAGTAGCACGCTACATCGGAACCCAAGATGAATTAGTGGTGGATTAGTATAGGGAAATATGAGTACAGTATTAGTTTGAGTTAATTTGAGCAAAGGATATGTGAGTTTGTTAGTGGGATTGACTAGAGTAATGGAGGGACAGAGAAGAGAAGAATCCAGAAGTGTTAATTGGGAGTTTATAATAATAGGATGAGGCTTGGGATGAGTAAAGGAGAGGTGGAGGAGGGAATTGTCTGTGGAAAAGAGTTAGGGAGATCATAGAGGCAGGAGAGGTTTTGAACGAGTCAAATGTGAGATAAATGAGGGAGAATTTAGTAGGGTTGTTGGGGAGATCATAGTAGTAAACTGAGGTTTGGGGTGAGCTAGATGCGGTAGTGGAGGGACGAGCTTAGGTAGGGTTATTTTGGAGATGAAAGTAGGAGAATGGGTTTGGGATGAGCCAGAGTGGGGATGGAGGATTGATAGAGACATAGGGTGATAGGGAGACAGACTAAAGCTTACAGGAGAGTACAATTTATATTAATTTTTATTTATTTATTATGTTGATTGTATATATATATTTTTTTATTGAATTGAATTATATTTTGAATTTTCTTTTTTTTTTTTTTTTCTCTAGTACAATAGGGCTAGAGTAATAAATAAATAGATATGTAAATACATAGTAAGGGAATACATGTGCAAGGAATATAATAATGAGCATAATAATGTGAGAAGTAAGGTAGCTTTGTATAAACACAGACTTTCAAGATTTGTAATATTTGATGTTAATTAATAAGTGTACTTTTCTAACATTCATTTATCTTTCCTCAAATTTTCAATAGAGAAATGCGAAATGCTTGCTCTTTAATAGTTAAGATAACATTTGCCGATTGTGATTTAAAAAACAAAACAGGGATTCATAAGTATCTAAAATTACAACTTATCTAGGAGCGATGCAATGACCTATGAACATGTGAAGCATAGAATAATATACACATATATGTATATACACTCACATATATATATATATATATATATATATACACACACACACACACACACACACACATGCTGCACACACACACACACACACACACACACACATATATTTAACCATGAGTAAATATACATTTGTTGAACAGGCTTAAAGAGTATGTGTATTATTTATTATTATGAAATAGTAACTATACATATTTCTTAAAGAACTATACATATCTAGAGTATACACATAATCAGATTATAAATATTTATCAACAGAGGCATATGCAGTCCATTGCTGTTTGAATATGGTGGTTATGACGGAAAGAGTCAACTCTTGAGTAGTCTTCTAAAGACAAGACAATTATCCGTGGATCTTATATTTGGAGATAAGGAATTCCATAGTTTGGCTGAGTGAACAGAGAAGGATGTACCACCTATTGTCTTTTTCTTGTATGGTAGTGTTTGAAGGACGGGTGCCAATCTTGAGCGATGGTTTTTTTGTTGAATGTATTTGGTTATTTTGTTTCTGATGAAAAGTGGTCCTGTTCCATGTATAGCTTTGTGGGTGATACAAAGCAGCTTGAAGGTGGATCTTCTGGCAACGGGTAACCAGTGTAGTGTTCTCAAGCCAAGGGAGATGTGGGCTTGTGGCTTTACATGTAATAGTAGCCTGGCAGCTGAGTTGTAAATATATTGTTGAATTTTCATAATAGGCAGAGATGATCTATGGTAGAGGCTATTGGCATAATCCAGTTTGGATAGTACAAGAGAGATAGTAGCCTGCACCTTGTATATAAATCCGAGGGGGGGGTGGAGGTGCGTCGTAGAGTCTTCAAGGTGATGAAGCTTGATCATGCTAATTTGTCCACTTGGGCATTCATTGTTATCTTGGAGTCCATGGTAGTTCCAAGGTTTTTAATTTCCTTGGATACTGGAGGAGGTAGTCCGATATCGTCAGGCCCTGCGCACAGTGGGTCATAATTTTTCCAGTTGCCACATGTGAGTATTTCTGTTTTGTAAGCATTCAGTTTGAGATGGCTCCAAGTCATCCACTGATCAATGGCTCTGAGGCAACCGAATATTTGTGAGTTTTCAATGTCTTTGGGGCATTCCAATTTAAGTAGTATTTATGTGTCATCTGCATGGTTGTAGCATGTGAGTTGAAAATCATTAATCAGTTCTGGTAATGACATCATGTAGATGTTGAAAAGCATAGGTGAGACGATTGATCCTTGGGGGACCCCTGCTTTTGTGAGGTAGGGATTGGATGAGAAGGGGAGAGAATAGATAATATTAGTTCTGTTTTGAAGGTAGGATGCAATCCAGTCGAGAGCAGTCCCTTCTATGCCGGCTTTGTGGAGTCTTTGAATTAGGGTGTTGCATCGCATCACCATGGAGCTGGTGTAGGAGAGAAGCTGAGCCCACAGAGACTCTCTGGCGGAGACCCTCTGGCTTCCTGGCCCATCACCGAGGTCACCGGCCCGCTGAGAGAGTGGCTGCAGCCGCAGGACTGCAGTTGCACATGGGCACAGGGACAGAGTACTCAGGTTTTTCCCTTCTTGGTTCGGCTGACGTCACTGGAACAATCCCATAAAGATATTAGCAAGCCTTCTTTATTGTTACCTTCATCGCTTTCTCTACCCACCCAGCCTACTCAGCCTTTTCAGCCGTCCCAGCCAGGCTATTCAGCCTCCTCAGCCTAATCATATAGATCAACTGCAGATTACCCAGTTCTCACATGTTTCACAGATTGCTAGCAATAACAACAGCGTTCCCTCACTGATGCTGGGTGAAGCCGGATATGATAAAGGGCACTTCATGGGGATTAAAGTCAATTAGCGGGGAGAACTTAACATCAACCCTTCTATTGGAGGTTAATGGAACGGTACCGTTGCAAGAAACTAGGAACCTCCCTGTTATCAATTTACCCTCCGCATCAAGCCCTTATGTACTAGTGCTGACAGGATTACTGGGCTTGGGCGTTGAGCAGTTAGAATCTCACGACAATCTGGTCAATAGGTGCCTGTACTGGTTCACAAAGCACAAGAACTTCCCCTCCTCTCTGGCCCATAATATACTCCTTATGCGCAGAGTACGGTGGATTGGAAGGAGTAGAAAGGAGTGCCCGCAGGGGTTGTGTAATAGCTAATTTTAAAGACCCTGAGCGGGTTCAAAAGCTGCTGGCTGCCACCAGGACTCCATGTGAAGGCCATACTAATATTCGCCTTTCTCCCTTAGGGCATTTTTTTAAAGCTCCATATGATCTGGGTAGGATTGTGCAGCCTACCCCACTAGTACAACTCCCAACTTGCTCTTGTTTTCCAAACACTAGTTCTCCACAGACAGTTGGGCCACATAATGTACCGTTGTCTAACCGTTTGGACATTCTTGATGAGGTTGATTGACTAATTAATATGCTGCCCCCAGGGCACTCCAACAGTAACAAGAATAATATGGTTGGCCCCCCTGTTGGTGGGTACTCAAATATGGGAGGTATCAGTGCCTCCCCCCCCCCAGCTAGGAAGCCTGTCCATATGTTGGGAGCCATGGATGGCAGATATACCTTAGAGGCCAGTAAGTGCTTGGGCCCCCTCACAGAGACACCCCTTCACACCGATGACTTGAATTTAGGGGGGCCTTTGATCCATGGCAATTGTTCCCCCGCCTTTTCCGGGATCAATGTGACCTGTTACAAGCATCGGGCACCATGGCAAGTGGGGTGCAGCTCTACCCCCTCATGGAGTGGGGAGTGCGGACCTGGAGGTACAGGCAATTAGAGATTCTACATTCCAGCTAAAGCGGGTGACGTTAGCAACTTGGAACATTGTAGGCGCTCGCAATAAGTTAAATAATCCAGACTGGTATAAGCTGGTTGTGTCTTTTGACATTTTCTGTGCTCAAGAGACCTGGATGTTAGATCCCTTCTATATAGATGGTCACACATCCTTGTTTCAGCCTGCTCTTGCTTCCTTGTCAGGAAGGGCACGTGGTGGTCTTGCTACTTTTGTTGCTCCTAAAATTTCAAATGTATATGTTGCTCATAAAAGGTCCTCCCCATAGTTTTTGGTATCATTAATTTCGTGGCCAGACAAATGTGATATTTTGTCGACAAACGTTTAGAATAACTTTGCCCATCACGAAGTAAACAAAGGACTGAGTGACTTTGATGATTTTATAAATACTTTCCTCGCTCATCATGGGAAAAATATAATTCTAATATGGGTGGGGGATTTTAATATCACCTGTGCTCGGCTGGTGATAATCATGCTTGTGCTTTTTTACCGGGTGAACACGAGGATAGGGCTCATTTTAAACATACTAAGCTGGGGGCTGCTTTGAGCACGCTAATGTTGAAATATGACCTTATAATACTTGGCGAGGCTCAGTCAAATAATTTAGATCAGTTTCCAACATTCACTGGGGTGCTGCAGGGAGCACTATTGATTTTATATTAATTTCTGCAGTTGCTGTTCCTCTTGCTTCTAATTTAATATAATGGTAAATTGTCTTAGTGATCATAATCCTGTATGCTTTACCTTGGAGTCATAAATACTCAAAAAGTCTGCAGTGGCGTAATGCAATATGGGCCTCTTTAAGTATAAAGGACTTCAGTTCAACTGGGCAAAGGTTGATCATATTAGTTTTGACCAGAAAATCGTTCAGGAGAACATAGAGTAAATTTTTGCATGTTCGGTTGAGGATTATATCAACAGCTCAGTCCTTACGGAATTTAAAATCTTATGCGGGGCGATTTCTAAAGGTTTGGTCATTTATAAACCCCGTCCTAGGATCACTTCGTAACGCTGGTTCAACGCCGCCTGTTCGGCGGCGCACAAGCATCTAAAGGCAGTACTTAAAAATACCCCGCACAACCCTGTGGACGTTAAAAAGGCTAGGTGTCACTATCAGTCCGCCGTTGAAGAAAGGAAGAGGTCCATAAGAGATAAGGCCTGGGAAGAGCTGGCCGAGGCCCCATCATTGAGGGATAATGCAAGGTTCTTGGCCATCATAAATCAGCCTTATTTTTGCAAGGATGACACGCCCAAATTGGAAGCTATAATTCCGGAGGACCAGTGGGTGTCTCATTTCAAGGGTATGTTTCAACCAACTGAAAGTGGCTGGCCACTTCAAGGGGCTTCCGTTTGTTTTTCTCAACCAGATCCAGCACCATCACCTCTGAATTCCCCCATTGAAAGTAGTAAGGTTGTCTTTGCACTTGGAAAATCTACCTCTGGTAAAGCTCCATTTATATTTTTAAATCAAACATAGATTTATGGGCTCCAGTTGTGACAAATGTTTTAAGAAGTGCTGTGGTGGGGGATGTTCTTGAGTCGTGGAAAACTGCCATCCTTATCCCCATTTTAAAAAGGGAGCTAAATCGTGCCCAGCCTGTTATAGGCCAATTTCTCTAATAGACTCCTCAGCGAAGATCCTGGGAAGGGTCATCCTTGCCCAACTTGAGACATGGGCTGCAGAGAAAAGATTTTAACTCTTGCCCACTTTGGCTTCAGGTCGGGTATAGGAGCTGTGGAGCAAGTTCTAAGTCTAAGTTTGATTACTAGTAAATAATAAAGGCTAAGGGTGGTGCCATCCATATGGCATTTATGGATTTGTCAAGTGCCTTTGACTTGGTTAATAGGGATCAATTATGGGAGATCATGCAGACAATGGGGGTGGGTTCAGATCTGCTTATTTTATGGAGACGCTTGCATTATGATCTTAAAGTATCACTCAGGTATCGTGTCCAAAAAAGTCCAGGAGAGGCATCAGACAGGGTTGTATTTTAGCACCTTTTTTGTTCTTTGTTCTTAATATATATTAATGGTATTACATATCATTTATTCCGGGCAGGTGTGGACGTTCCAAAGGTGGGGGATCATTCCGTACCAATACTCTTGTATGCGGATGATGCGGTTCTGATTGCTTGCACACCAATGGCACTCCAGAAGTTATTAGATCTCTTCACTGAATATATGGAAGGCCTGGACTTAAAAGTAAACCACTCAAAATCATATGCCATAACATGCGGACCATTACGCAAAAAAGCAACACACTTTAGAATGGGGGGTACTATTTTAAAATGTACAAAGGATTTTAGTTATTTAGGTATCATTTTTAGCTCCTCCCTAGTGTGGAAATCACACATCTTCGCGAAAGTACCGAAATTGAAAAGAAATGTGAAGTGCATTTTTCAACTTGCTAGGCTACTAGGCCCTAAACCTCTGGCAGAGATGATCATCCTCTATAAAGCCAAATGCATTGCTGCAGCTATTTATGGGGTAGGGGTCTGGGGCTACCAGAAATCAGATAATCGAATATAATAATCTAATAATCTAATATATTGAGAATGCCTTTTCCCGTAGGTTGCTTACAGTCACAAAAAATACAGCAAATTTTATATGCCACGAGGAGGTGGGCCTCCTTTACAAAACCGATGGAATAAAAGTCTTGCCACTCTTACTGTGGATTAAGTGTTGGCAACACCCAGAAGCAGATTTAGTTAGAGCCTGTATGCTAGATTGTCTAGCTCTAGATAATGTGAACAAGATACTGTGGTTGATGTATGTAAAATCGGGCCTTCAAGACTTAGGTGGTCATTTTGAACCTGGCGGTAACTACCGCCAACAGGCCGGCGGTCCAGACCACCACATATTGAAGCACATGAAAAACAGCCAGCGGCCCATCTAATCACCGCCATTTTGGGAGCACCACCGACGATGGCAGAGGCCATCTTCAGGCCGGTGAAAGGCCCAACACACTCACCATATTATGGCGGAAATGACCCCTATAAAGGGAAACACTCACCAGAGGGCGAAAGATCACACCGAGTTGGAGCGAGAGTTGTAAATAATGCCAGTGCTTCTCCTTGCCATATTTCTCCAGGACCGTGACCGCCGGCGAAGATGACAAGGGTAAGTACCGCAGCCTAGCACACATTGAAGGAAAGGGCGCAACTACACACCCACCCACCCCACCCACACATCAATGCACTCCCACCCTCTCCCACCACCCCAAGCCATACATACCCAACCAAAATGTACTTACCAGACACATGCAAACATATATTAGAACCAGTGCACACATCTGTGTACACCACTCCCCCACAGTGAAACGCTGCACAACGGGACAATATTGCACCAACAGGTCTGCTGGGCACTAAAACGTTTTGCACATAAACAAAACTATCTGTCCAAACAAGGCCATAGGCCAGTCCAAATTCAAGCCCCAAAAGGGCAAATATAGGCCACACACGACTCCTACGATGCAAAAAACCTCCACTGAGAAAGAGGCATCAATAGGGCAGCCAGGCACCTCAGTGATCAGGGGCAGGGGTTGGTGGGGACTCAGGTTTGGAAGGGGGGGTCTTGGGCGTAGGTTCTGGAGGTGGAGAGGGTTTGGTCTTGCCCTTGGAAGGAGGAGGAGTGGGCTTGGACCTCGGGATGGCAGAGGGACCAGGGGCAATACGGGGCTTCTTCCTCCCTGGGGAAGGGGCACGGGAATGGGAAGGGCGGACTGGGGAGGACTTTGAAGAGGAAGGAGTAGACTTGGTGAGGCCAAGGAAATGTTTAGGGATAAGACGGGTGGGCCAGTGGGTTCAAACAGGTCAATACGGGAGAGGAAAAGCTTTCTAGGTGCAGCAGGAGGGGTTTTGGAGACTGGTTTGGGAGTGGAGGTAGAGGGAGTGGTGGTACGAGGTGTAGGTGTGCTGGACATGGGTGCAGGTGCCTGTTTAGTATGCTTATGTGTGGTGGATGTATGTGGAGTGGTTGAGTGTGAGCGTTTGCGTGTTTTGGAAGGAGGGTGGGTGGACACAGTCGGGGAGGTGGATGTTGTTGTGTCTGCTTTGGTATGTTGGGTGTGTGCCAGCATGTGATGGGACATGTGGTGCTTGTGTTTCTCTGTGTGTTTCATGTGTGTTGATTTGGGTGCATGGCTGTCTGTATGTGTGCTTGGGATGGGTGAAGGGAGTGGAGTGCTGGAAGGGGTAGAGGTGGTGGGAGGTGGGACGGAAAGACCAGGGACACTGGCTGCCGTCAAAGAGGAGGCCAGAGCCTGAAAAGATCTCTGTAGTCCAGACATGGCACCATGAATGCCTTGCAGGGATGCATTGCACTGCTGCATCTGAGATGCCAGCCCCTGGACGGCATTCACAATGGTTGTCTGCCGTACAGAGATGGTTCTCAGGAGGTCAATAGCCTCCTCAGTGAGGACAGCAGGGCTGACTGGAGCAGGAGAAGAGGTGCCGGGGGCAAAGGATACGCTCACCCTCCTGGGAGAGCGGGCATGGGCAACTCGGTGGGGAGCTATTGGGAGGGCGGTGATGGTATGGGGGGTGGCGGAAGATGGCAAAGTATGGGTGGGCCCAGTAGGGTCCTCGACACCAGGGAGCTGTCATCGGAGGAGGTGTCGGAGTCACTATCTTCAGTGGTTGTTGCCTCCCCTGTGGTACTCCCCTCGCCCTCAAAGCCACTAGTCCCCTTGGCGTCGGTGGATTCTGCCTCCTGGGTCCCGTGGGCTGCAGCATCCTCACTCGCCGGTGCTTCAGCTCCCTCACCAGATGATGCTAAAGCACACAAGGACACAAGAGCACAGGGGGGGAAACAAAAGAAGAAAGAAGTATGGCAATTCCAGGAAAAATATTCATGTTGAAGCACATACACTCCCACCCATCTCAGACACCAACCCTCAGCAGACACAATATATTACATGAATGTGCCCCTGACTGGTAGGCATGATCTCACAGTACACTACATTACCATCCTGGCCCTCTAATGTGCTACACTTTACAATGGGAAACAATGAAAGACAATGCCAAGACACCAAATCTGCAAATCCACGAGGCCACATTACACCAATGGCCCAAACAATGGATCCCTCACAGGCCTACATTTCCAGCCATATCTACCTAAGGACACTATCCCACGGACGTAGAGGGGGTCAGGACTGCAGGGACACACCTGTCTATGGGTCTGGCACTACAATGCATGCACCCCAACCACATAGCACCTAACTACACTCATCATAGTAGCATCACAACAGTGTTGCTATTCACCCCCTTGTGGCTGCTGCGCTGCCTTCAAGCGCGCATCCAAATCTGGATAGGCCACCACCAGTATGCGGGCCATTGGGGGGGGTCAGGGTCCGATGGGCACCTCTTTCACGTTGGGAGGCTGTCCCCAGCTAGGCCTCTCCGGTCTTCCAGGCCCAGCGCCACAGGTCCTCCCATCGCTTCCTGCAGTGGGTGCTCCACACCTTGTCAGAGCCATAGCAAAGGGATCCTCCAGAGAGATGCAGGCAACAAAATCTTGCCTTCAGGAGTCCTATGGTCTGCTCTATCACCCTCCTAGTGCGACCAAGTGCTTCATTATAATGGAGTTCAGCATTTGTCCTGGGATTTCTCACAGGTGTCAGGTGCCATTGCATGTTTGGGTAGCCAGAATCCCCTGTAAAAGTGGGTGAAAGAGGGTTAATACACACACTTACTACTTGCATGCAGCCTGCCTGTCAGGCATATCACTAGTACAGTGTCATAAACACTCACCTATGAGCCAAGCTCTGTCCCCCTGTAGCTGTCCCATCATGTGTGGCACACTGCTGTTTCTCAGGACATAGGAATCACAGACTGATCCTGGGGACCTTGCATTGACTGAAATGTACTGATCAGCAGAACACACCAATTGGAAATTCATGGAGTGAAAGTTTTTATGATTTTAGAACACCTGCTCATTGACTTTTGGGGGTATGAGGGCTATGTGGGTACCATCAATGGCACCTATCACATGGGTGATATTTGCAAAAGCAGAGAATCCTGATTTGATGGTGGTGAGATCAGCCCTTTGGGGGAACTGGACATAACTTAGCAGGTGTTGCACGAATGCATTCAAAAATGTGGACAGGATTTGGCTAAACATTGGCTGGGAAACACCGGCTGCCATGCCCACTGTCACTTGGAATGAGCCTGTGGCTAAAACATATAGCACATATAATACCTGCACAGTTGTAGGTATGGCATGGGGATTCCTATTCGCTGGCATCAGAAAAGGCTCCATTTGTGCACAGAGTTCCAGGATTGTGGCTTGATTCAGGCGGTAAGTGATGATGATGTGACGTTCCTCCATGGTGGCCAGATCTTCCACGGGTCTGTAAACAGATGGGGCCCTCCCTCGCCACATGGGTCTGTACCTATGGGGAGGAAGAGGGACAGATTGAGTTGGGACATACACTTCCATAACAAGGCCCCCACTATTCATGTTGTACATGCAACACAATTGTCCCTCACACAGACACAAAGAACGTTTTAATCCTGTCAGGGCAATGTATTGTGAGGTGTGTATGTTTTATTGCATCACAGTGCAGGTACAATTCCCAACATGATTCCATGAGGAGGATCAGTTATCATAACAGTACTCGACAAAGGGGAGATGGAATGGAGCCATGGACTAGGACCCCAGCCAGACAGTGAAGGCGTGGTGGATGCAAAATAGCAGCCCCCTGCCCTACAGGTAGTGTGGTGTAGGAAGAGACCTCATTCCGCTTGCGTTGGTCGTCATGGCGGTAGGCGGTATGCACCGCCGTGCACCTGATCATTGGATAACATTGTTGTCAGTGGTGAAGCAGGGTCAATTATGATCACCTCTGGTGGTGACGGTGCACACTGCTGCGGTATATACTCCCATTTTGCCATGCCCTTGCCACTTGACTCCTGTACCTCGAGTAGGGAAGGACTCCACTGCGTGTGCTGCTGCGTCCTGACTCTGGTCCTTCAGATGGCATGTGCTACAGGTGAACGGGCCCCGGCCTTCATCACGGAGGAGCTGGAGAAGCTGGTGGATGGGCTCCTATCCCTGTATGCAAAGCTGTATGGGCGCCCAGAGGAACAGGTGAGTTACTATTTGTCCTTGAATGTGTGTGAATGTGCGGATGCTTGTAGGCATTTTTTGTTGGCTGTGTGAATGCTTACCCTTTGTGTGTCTGGCAGTTTTGGGCTTGGGTATTGTCTATATGTATGTCTCAATGGGATATGTCAGGTGGGACTGGCATGGCATTTGTGTATGGGGCACCCACACTGACATCTGTTTCTTTACTCTGTGTGGCCCATGAAGGTCAGCGCCCATCACCAGAAAGGATTGTGGCAAGCCATCGCCAAGGAAGTGCGGACCCTGGGGGTCTACAACCGGGTGGGTGCTGTGAGGAAAGCTATCCCACTTCTGGAAGAGGAGGATGCTGTCCAACCACCCCTGCCACCTCGGAAGATGGATGAGAGTGATGAACAAGAAGAGGGGGAAGACATCAACTCCAGAACCAAGCTAATCCGGCTACATTTCCAGTGACTCTGAGGTACATTTACTATTATGCAAATGGGTTTCCTGCATTGTTTCTGGGAGACCTATGTACTAAGTGCTGTAGTGTCCCTTACCAGTGATGTTGAGAAGAAATTAAGAAACAGATGTGTGTTACAGCAACGGAATGTATAGTGTGACATACTTCAAACACTACAGTCTGTCAGAACCTCTCCTGCAATGAAAGCTGCATTTTGATGGAAACTGGCTAGTACATACACATTAACATTTGCTTGCTGACATTAAATGAGGCCAGATTTTGTGTGTGTACAAGTGTATATATTTGAAGATAAAACATACATGAGTGATGGGACAGTGGAAAGGAGTGGGCACATGGTGAACAATATCCTCAGGTACATTTCCACAGCTGTTGGTAGCACAGGGGCAAAGTCCATGGGGCCATTGGAAGATGGTGAAATGGCAGTGGCATGTCAACAAGGTAGCTCAGTGGCACACAAGGGAGACAGTTCACGGCAGAGTCAATTCCTGGCGGTGGGCTTGGTCTTGGCTGGTGTTTGGCTGGATGTCTGGGTCTAAGGCTACATTTGCAAGGGGGTACCTGGGCTGCAGGGGATGGGGTGATGGTGGCCTGTGAGTCCTCTGGCAGTACCACCACTCAATAGCTGCTACAGATGTTGATGGCAGGGCAGTGTCCTGGCTAGTGGAAGGGGCCTGCAGGTGGGTGAAGGACTCAGCCTGGATGTTGGTCTGGTGCTGCAGCATCCCTGCAATGGAGGCCATGGTGACATTGAGCTGTTTCCATTGCTCCATGGCCTCCTGGTGGTGTGCTACCTGCAGCCTCTGATTCTGCTCCAACGTGGCCAGGATCTGGCACCCAGGACCTCAGCAATGACCTCCTGGGCAGCAGCATCCCTCCTTGGGCCACCCCCCTTGGCCACTGATACCTGCCCACTGGCCCTAGCCCCCTGTGCCTGTGTCCCCTGCACATGTCTGGCAGTCCCACTTGCACTGGGCCCTTCATCATTGTGCCTGGAGGTGGGTGGAGACTCGGGCCTCTGTACATGTGGGCAGCCAGTCCGTGGCCTGGAGACACTGGTAGGGGGGGTTAGGCCAGAGCTAATGGTGGTGGCTGAGTGGTTGGGGTGTCAGTGGTGTCCTGGGTGGGGCTTCTGGAAGGTGACTGGCCAGGACTGTGGGATCGGCCAGGGATTTCCTCTGTGTCCAGACATCCCTCTGCACTCTCCTGAGTGGGGCCTTCATCTTCAGGTGGCGGAATGGCACTCCTTGACGTCTCCATCCGGGGGGCATGGGTGGTAGTACCTGTGTGTGAGAGAATAGAGATGTGGGTGTCCTGCACTTTCTTGTCCCTTGCAGCACTGGTCAGCAGTAATTGGTGGTGACATTCCCATGTAGTAGCATGCAGGTCCCTTTGTGTTCTTTTTGATGCATTTAGTGAGGGGGTGGTGGTGCATTCTGGGTGTTGTAGTGCTCCTGACATTGCATGCATGGGTTGGTGACTGTGCACAGGGGGCTGGATAGTGATTTGTACGGGGGGTTGTGGACATGCTGGAAACATGGATAGGAGTGTCTGGGTGTTGTGGGCTGGGAAGGGGATGGGGGCATGGTGGTAGTGAGAGGGATGGGATAATACATGCATTACAGGTGTGGTGACTGTCAGCGTATTGTTGTTGATTTACCTGAGTCCAGTCCTCCAGGGAGTCCAGTGAGGCCCTCCGGGTGCGGGATAGCCAAGACCCTCTCCTTCCAGTCGGTCTATTCAGGGGGAGGAGGTGGGGGACCACCGTCAGTCTTCTGTACTGCTATGTTGTGTTGTGATGCCATGGAGTGCACCTTCCGCTGCAGGTCGTTCCATCTCTTGCTGATGTCATCCCTTGTGCGTGAATGGGTTCCTACTATATTGACCTTGTTGACGATCCTCTGCCATAGCTCCATCTTCCTGGCCAAGGGCGTCTGCTGCACCTGTGCCCCGAATAGCTGTGGCTCGATACTGAGTATCTCATCCACCATGGTCCTTATCTCGGCCATCGGCCAATGTGTGCATTTGTTGTTAGCGGTTCCCATTGCTGACCGCAGTGGTTGGTACCGCCAATTGTCGTTCTGCTTTCACTGTCCGCCGAGCTGATTTGTGCATCATTATTTGGTAGACAGGGTTGTATGTGTGGTGGTGGCGGGGTGAGGTGTCTTGCGTTTTCGCCGTTGATGGGCCTGGCATTGGGTGGAGGTTGAAATTTTTTGGGTGATTTTCATTTTTGGCATCTGTTTTGCTTTCCTTATCTTCTGACCGAGCTGACAAAACTTCTCTGGAATGCACTTCTAGTTTAAAGAAGACATTTATTATTACTTCACCATGAGGTTCCTGAAAGACGAGATTAGTAGGTTGGAAGCACACGTTCAAAAGTAGTCGCAGCAATTAAAGCAAAATATATCAAAGTATTTCTCAATTGCAATCTACACAGCAAATACATGTGCTTATATTATAGCATAACTTCAAAGCAAAGAATAAAAGTCAAAATTGCGGCACTGTAGGGCCTATCACTGCTCGTCATCCTTCTCATGCCTGCAAGTTGATGACTCCTGTTCAACTGTGAGAAGGAGATTCTCCACCCAAAAGGGAGGCCAGGCAGCTGAGGTCCGCTCCTGACTGAAGTCCTGGAGAATCTCCCCTTGCTGCTGCCCAGGGCTACCGTAAAAAAGCCTGGCCCCTTCCTCTCAGACCCGGGAAATAAAACAAGCCATTGGAGATTGGCCAGATCTCCTAAGCCTCTCCTCTTCCCAAGGCTCAGCAGAAAGGAAAACACCAAATATACGCTCTCTTCTCACGTTAGGGTTCCTGCGAATTCAATTTGAAAAACACAGCTTGGTCTACCATGTGGAAAAACACAGCTCATCTGCAATGTCTCAAGTGCAATGTCTAACTCCACGTTAAAGCCAATAGGCAGCTAACCTAAATACCAAATGTAATGTCTAATGCCATGTTAAAGCCAATAGGCAGCTAAACTGAATACAGAATGTAATGTCTAATGCCATGTTAAAGCCAATAGGCAGCAAAACTGAATACAGAATGTAATGTGCTCCTGATGAACATTGAACAACTAATATGCACTGTAGTGAAACGCAAAGTCATTGGTCAAACACAATTAATGACATAACATCTCCACCCTATGATCAAAGACTTTTGTTTACATACCTCTTATTTCAAACAAAAACAAACAAACAAAAACAACAACAACAAAAAAATTACATGCAAATCAGATTTGAATGGTAAAAGCAATCACTGTAAATCAATGGAAGTGGATTAACATATTGATCTCATAACCTTTCACATCACATACACCTACAATGAAAAGACTGAAACTTATATACTCTGATTCGGATAATAACTGATTGAACAGTGTCTCTAAAACAGTTGATGTAGCATGAGTTCTACTCATGTAAAGGTACACGGTCCACCTGAAAGGTTTGCTGGAATGTAAGTGAAAGTCAGGGTTCCACACGGAAAAACACAGACAGTTAACTGGCAATGTTGCTTAGTTCCAGTGGAAGAATGTCATCAGACAAGTTGACAAACTTTATATTAATTCCATGTAGAACTTGAACTGAAGGCGCCAGTTGCGCAAAATGGATCCATGGGGTTTGTACTTTAATCAATCAGGTTCAGGTTGGGGGGGCGGTCCCTCCCCGACCCCACACGCACACACCCGAAGGAAGACCACACAGCACACTCATGGTCAGTGGTGAGTCGTGGCAGGATCTGCAAAAGAAAAAAGTGTGACTTTTCTTTAAAATAACATTTGTTATCTGGAATATGTTCCCATTTTTCCTGTCCTGATTTCATGATCAACAGAACATTGTTGGGACCCTTTGCTATAATTTCTGCAGGTTCTGGAGGGTCACCTGGAGATTTAACCCACACTTTAGCACTGAGGTTTTTATCTGCTGCACCACAGCTTCCCTTTCCTTGCACTGTCAGAAGGACTGGGGCCGACTCCTTCTTTACCAACCCTCCATTCCCTGCACTTATGACAAGTTGGGAAATTCTGTCTCCAATCTGTATAAATAAATCAGATTCTCTTCTAGTTATCAGAATAATTTTGATTTCTCCTTGGTAATCTGCAGCAATCACTCCCCCTAAAACCCGATCAATTTACCCGATCTGTCCTGATACCTTTCCTCTCCCCAACTGATCTTTGACTGTTTGTGGGACAGATCTCTGTTGTGTGTGCTGACAAATAGGACATTGCAAAATCACAGTTTTTATCAAATCTAGGGGAATGTGCATCTCTCTAATCTCTGCTCACCTGTAAGTGGCTTTTTCTCCCAGATGACCACATTTCTGGTGCACCCACTTAGCCATCCCCACCAGGTCAGAATTCTGGGTTGACACTTCTGTCTCTGAAATGTTGGCTTTAACATCTGCAAGGGAATTGAACCAGTTATGTACAAGCCACGTGGAAAACCAAACGGCTAATCCATTGGCAGTGAACCAAAAATCAGTGTAAAAATGACACATCTCAAGCAGCTCTTGCTTTAAAGTCTGACACACATTGTACAACTCTGCATATTGATTACTTTTTCCTTCTCCTGTGGTAGACAACAACTTTTCAGTAACTGGATTGTATAACACTGCTTTCCATTGTCTTTTAGTACTCATGCATTTCAATGAATCATTAGTCAAACAAACACACTTTTTATCCTCAGGGGACAAGAATTCAAATGGTGCACTCAATTTCACTGGTGACTCTTTTACCTGTGGTACCTTCTGCACCCTCTCCTCATCCTGGAAAGGGGTTTGTGACACCTGTTCATGTAGGGCTGCAGTGTCTTGAGCCCTGTTTTGTATGTACCAGATCCAGTGTATGATACTAGCCTCTGGTGCCTGTCCTATACTGTGAGATTTAGGTGAACTCATCACCCACTGCATGATTGATATTTCAGGTCTCAGAATTACATTATCATTTAATGTCATTTGCTCAGTATTCACTAGAGCCCAATAACAAGTCAAAAGCTGTTTTTCAAAAGGAGTACATCGCTCCACAAAGTCAGATAGTTTTCTAATCCAAAGTTCCAGGGGCACTCTTGTCCTCTCCTGTTTGTGCCACATTTTTAAGTTGGTATATGGTCCCTGATTTACATGTAAATCAGTATTTCCCTCTTGCACTGCTCACAAATCTAAAGTCTGTTGAATTATTTCATTTGCCAAATCAAAAGCATGCAGCTGCTTCTCCCTCCATTTAAACTCATGTTTTTTCCTAGTTACTTTGTACCAAAGTGTTAAGATTTTACTCAGATGAGGGCTATACTGTTTCCAAAAATCAAATAAGCTTGTGAAACTCGGTGTCTCTTGCTTAGTGCAAATAGTAAGAAACTCTAAAATCTTTTATTTTACTTGTGACAACATCTGTCTATTTTCTGGATTCCACTGAATTTCCAGAAACTGCACATTTTGCGATAGTACTGCTGCCTTGTCTGAATTAATTTTACACATCGTACTTTGCAAAAGCGGTCTGAAAATAACATTCTCAACTTCGTGCTCGGTGTAATCGTTTAAGGAATGCACTTCAACTGCCAACAACCGTGGGCTGCTCTGCACACGGAGATCTTCGCTCTGTTCAAGAGGCTCACACTGGCCCCCACCTTTTTTAACCTCCTCATTACTGGAATGTGAAAAGCCAGATTCTCCTACAATAGTTTTATAGATTTCAGCATTATCTTGCAATAATTTATTCTGGCTAATTTGCTCACGTAAATTCTTATTTTCATGTTCTAACTGCCTGCATCTCGCATGCATTTTTCTGTAAGCAGACAAAAGTATCCAAACCCTCCTGTCAAGAACAAAAGGGACATCATTTCTTTCAAAAAGCACATTTTCTACATATGAAAACACTTTTGCCTTATCCAAGCACTCATCCCAAGACTCACAAAGTCCTGATAAACAAGAAAACATGTTTCTCACAGCACCATAAGGCAGTTTAAATTCACATGCATTTTCAAAGATGGCCTGCCGTGCTTCTTCAATTCTCTAAACAACAAAAACAATGACACTTTTAAATAGTGCACTTCCAAGCCCCAATTTGACTCCCAGACTGTCGACTAACGCCAAAATGTTTTGCTTTCCTTCTCTTATCTTATGACCGAGCTGACAAAACTTCTCTGGAATGCACTTCTAATTTAAAGAACTTAATTCACCACGAGGTTCCTGAAAGACGAGATTAGTAGGTTGGAAGTACACGTTTAAAAGTAGTCGCAACAATGAAAGCAACATTTATCAAAGTGCTTCTCAATTGCAATGTACACAGCAAATACATGTGATTATATTATAGCATAACTTCAAAGCAAAGAATAAAAGTCAAAATTGCATCACCGTAGGGCCTATCACTGCTCGTCATCCTTCTCATGCCTGCAAGTTGATGACTCCTGTTCAACTGCAAGAAGGAGATTCTCCACCCAAACGGGAGGCCAGGCAGCTGACGTCCGCTCCTGACTGAAGTCCTGGAGAATCTCCCCTTGCTGCTGCCCAGGGCCACTGTAAAAAATCCTGGCACCTTCCTCTCAGACCCGGGAAATAAAACAAGCCAATAGAAATTGGCCAGATCTCCTAAGCCTCTCCTCTTCCCAAGGCTGAGCAGAAAGGAAAACACCAAATATACGCTCTCTTATCAAGTTAGGGTTCATGTGAATACAATTTGAAAACCACAGCTTTGTCTACCATGTGGAAAAACACAGCTCATCTGCAATGTCTCAACTGAAATGTCTAACTTCACGTTAAAGCCAATAGGCAGCTAACCTAAATACCAAATGTAATGTCTAATGCCATGTTAAAGCCAATAGGCAGCTAAACTGAATACAGAATGTAATGTCTAATGCCATGTTAAAGCCAATAGGAAGCTAAACTGAATACAGAATGTAATGTCTAATGCCATGTTAAAGCCAATAGGCAGCTAAACTGGGTACAGAATGTAGTGTGCTCCTGATGAACATTGAACAACTAATATGCGCAGTGGTGAAACCAAAGTCATTAGTGAAACACAATTAATGACATAACAGCATCTTTATACAGTGGTATGCCATCCACCGACACTGGCGGTCTTTTGTTGGCCGTTAGCATGGCGGTCGGTGGTGTTTACCGCCAAGTTCATAATAAGGGCCTTAGGTTTAATTGACTGGTTTAATTCCCCCACATCTCTTCCAAGGAACACCAAGTTTATTGTGAAAGACAGATATGCAACCCGCTGTGGGGAGGAGAGGCTAAGAGGTGTTTTGGATATGAAATCGTTGGACCTGTACTCGCAGATTGTTACAGTTAAAGCCCTGGAACCATATTTGAGATGGATAGAGAACTCAAGTCACCAGCTCCTTTTAATATATTTTAGATTCAATTTGATCCATTTTAAAGTAGCCTTCCTGTCACAATGTTTTTGGCTGCAGGACTTACCCCCTTGTTATTGTGATCATGTCACCCAACAAAGCACTTGCCACTTTATTTTGTTCTTTCCACTCTATGCAGATCCAAGAAGGTCCTTTCTGACTTCACTGTGGTGTCAAGGAGAGTTTAGACAACATCATCCTGTAATCAAAATGACACTAAAGTTACTTAAATCCTAGTAAAAGAATCAAACGTATGAGTTTTTAATGTTTTACATAGAATAGTGCCTAAAAATACAAAGCATCAATGATATTCACTGGTCGTGATAGACCAGAATCTAGGCTCAGCTTGAGGCTGACTGCAATGGAGCGTTGGTCAGATACACCATCCAGGTTAGTCCTGGTCAAAGATTTTGCCATCTGACAGGGCCTGATTTAGAGTTCAGCGGATGGGCTACTCTGTCACAAACATGGTGACTATCCCATCTGCCAAAATTACAAGTGCCATTGGATATAATGGACTTGTAATTCAGTGGATGGGATATCTGTCATGTTTGTGACAGAGTAACCCATCCCCCAAGTTCTAAATTTGACCCTTAGTTTTTTAAATCCCAAACCACCAAAGGAGTACACTTCTAACGCACACCAGGACCTCAGGGGAGGCACTGGTCAGTTGGGGGCTTCCAGGGAAAAGTCTCTTGCTTCTTATCTCCCTGTAGCAAAACAGGGGGGCCAGCCAACTGACCCTTTGAGTCCACTTCTTTCTCCTGGGTACAAGACAGAGTAGGACCAGTCCTTCAGGGCAGCTCTCAGGTCACCGACAGCAGATCCAATCCTCTTCTGATCTTTCGTAGGTCCAGGAAGTGTTCTGCAGTGGGTGCCTGACCAATGGGGTAAAAGTTCCTGGGGCCAACCATACCCAAAATTCTTTGACCCGCTAAACATGGGCTCTGAGAGCTGGGGTGTTTGTGGGGGGGGGCATACCATGGTAATTCTAGTGTCCTCCTCATCTAACACTAAAATTCGAATTGAGGCAGCCACTGTACCCACAACAAACCCAGAGACAGAGGTCTGGTAGGACAAAAGTAGAGACCTCCAGCAACCTGAAAGTGGATTAACAAGAGTAATCTTGACATCCTGTTTTCCACTCGTTTAAGTGTGCCCTAAGGGTTATGTGTAAACCCAGCGACAAACATCTGGTAGAACAAAAGCAGAGTGAGTTCTTCAGCAACCAGACAGTGAATCCACAAGAATTGTCCTGATATCCTGCTCTCTCCCTTTTCACATGTGCCCCAAGTGATATATGTGAACCTAGCAGACCTGTCAAGCAGGATTCGGCACTCAAGCTGTATTTCATACTGTAGAGACAAAAAGAATGCCCACAGCCCCACCCTGCATCATGTGTGGGATTCAGAGAATTCATCACTTCCCATTCAGCTCAGCCTATTGTTTGTCCTTAGGAGATATTTTACATATATTCAAGGCTAATCAATGGCTGGGAGAAGCAGGAGAGCCAAATGCAAATTAGCATCCAGGAACTTCAGAGAGGGACAAAATAACTTTCTTAAAGTCACTCTTCCTTAATATTTATTAAACATTCAATTTCAACCCTGAATCAGAATTTCAATAATTATTTTAAAAAGTTGTTTCTTATTATTCACGCTGGTCCCATTCCCTACATACATTATTAGAATTTTAACCTACACTATAATTTTCAACATAGGATAGTTAGGCTTGCGGCAGTGAAAATAGATTGTGAGTTCTAGTCACTGTAAGAACGTTCACATCAAATTCTTCTTTTTCCACTTTTAAATTTCATGTACTCTTTCTTTTGGGCTACATGGCCTACATGGAGATGACTTATCAATATTTAAAAGGAAGGTTTTTACCTGTCAAAAGAGTCTATTTTGACAGGACAAATTGCAGTCAGTCAGGCTACAATGGAAGGTCAGAAGCCATGTTTAAGCTAACAATGTAGGGATAGAACAATAGCTGCTACAGTTTACTAGTGGCATTTAACTTCCAGGCCCTGGGCTCAGTTTTTACATTATACTAGGAATAAAGGTAAGTTAAATATCCTGATTAGGAGTATACCAATTCATCCATAGCTAAGGGGGGGGGGACAGGCACTTTACTACTGGCCGGGCCACTTAAAATATGTGTTAGGGGAGCACCAAACTGTGTGGTGGGGTTGACTAAAATGTGCAGCAAGAAAAGGCAAACTATGCACAGTAATGTGGCACATTTAGTATAGTATTTATGCATAATTTTTACACAGTAATACTGTCTGGGAAAATATATCACCTCATTAGTACCAGTTTAATAACAAAATACAGAAATACACAACTAAAGGATGAACAGTTAACCATTGCAAAGGACTTTCCACTGTATGGGAACACATGTTGCCACGTTTTTCGGCTAGAAACCAGATTTCTTGTTAAAAACTATAGATTATGCAGCAGGTGGTGGATTATGTGGTAGATGGTGCAAATCCATATTTACGCCAAAAAAGATCAGCAGCCGCAGAATTGCATAATTCTAGTGGCCCTGGGTAAAGTGCACATAGCTCTAACTCAGCAAAAATACAGGGTTCAGCTAAAGGTGAAAAATCTGTGGTAACCACGCAGAAAAGGTGGATTTCCTACACGTTGCATATTAAGAATTGCGTATCAGGCACCAACATAGAAACATTATAATATTTTGACAAGTGTGTATGTGTTTTAACATTCATATTGAGGTCTGTGGAACACAACATTTCTATTCATAAAAATACCTTCATTATGTATCCAGGGTTAGATATGATGTTTGATAAGAAACCTTACATACAGTTTTTGATAAATTAAATAATATTCTACTACACATGGCTGAACCATCCTTCTATTTTCTACATGAATGTGGTGTGGTATTTTATGTGATATAGCATACAATATGAAAATGTATGGTGAGATGCAAATTAATTATCAAGATATAACCATACAACAGGTGCATCATGCAAAAGTAAAACAAATGAGATATATTGGGGGTCATTTTAACCCCGGCGGGAGGCGATAATGTGGCGGTAGTACCTCCAATATGCTGGCGGTACTTACTGCCAAATTATGACAGTGGCGGTCCTGTGACGGTAATATCGGCAGTACCGCCAGGCTGCCGCCAGCCTGCATCCTGGCTGTCCCTGCGGTTGTAATCCACCAGGGCAGAGCTGCCCTGGGGATTACGAGTCCCCATCCGCCAGCCTGTCCATGGCGGTAAACACCGCCATGGAAAGGCTGGTGGTATGGGTGACTCGGGGGGCCCCAAGGGCCCCTGCAGTGCCCATGCACTTGGAATGGGCACTGCAGGGTCCCCCATGCACAGCCCCATTGCACATTCCACTGCCCGAATTACGAGCAGTGGTGTGCGTGATGGGTGCTGCTGCACCCGACGCACCTCAACATTGCCGCCGGCTCCATCACGAGCCGGCTTCAATGTTGTGGTTACTTTTCTGCTGGGCCAGCGGGTGGAAAAGCTGTTTCCGTCCACTGGCCCAGCGGAAATGTCATAATGTGGTGCCAAACATACCGCCAGCACTGGCTATATGTTGGCGCCCACAGCTTCGGTGATCTTTTCAAAAGACCGACAAAGTCGTAATGAGGGCCATTATGTGTTAGTATTTCTTTCAGAATCTACATTAGAAATATCACAATCCTTATATTAATGTACATGTGCCATTTCTATTTTATATGTAGCTAATAAACACTTTTAGGAATTTTACATAACTTACATAGCAATGTAGCGGCTGGGCCAACAGCCATGAACTTAGGACGCGGAAGGTGAAAACACCTTGCCGCCCACAAACCATTGGCCACTTCCAGCTGTCACACGCAGTTGTCTCCTCCTGAAAAGGAGCCCCAGGTGCTTGTGATCCCAGGGGAGCCCACAGATGCCCTCTGGACACCTCGATGGGGGAGGTGAACAGAAGAGGAGGACTGCAGTTGGATCTCAGTGTGGATCAAGATGTTGGCCCCGCTTTGTTAGGGGAGGCCGTGCTGTTGCCCACCATAGCCCACATGCAGCTACCTGATCCCGCGCCCTGGGCTTGGAGGAGTGTTGTGTGGCGGTCATTGAGCTACAAAGAAGACATAAATATTGTTGGGAGCCAGCCCACTACCTCAGATGCTGGCTTTCTCTGTGGGGGCAATCGGCTCTCATCAGAGAAGTTGGCTGCTTCTCTGGCGGTGAGTGGACAGTTTCTTGGAGGTACCAGTCCTGAGTGGAGAACTTCTTTGGAGGGCAGTTTCTAGGAGGAGGGGGACATGAGTACCTATATGAGAAGGCCCTTACCTTTCTGGAGCCAATACCCCCTTGGGGACGACCTTGCTGATTGTACACTGTGCCACACAAGACCTGAATCAAGACCCTGATACTTTTCCCTGATAATGCGAGATACTGGGGAGGACCAACCATAACTTTCTACATCTGTTTGGCAAAAGTCATTAGGAGTGGCCCTGGGGAAGCAGATTTGCTCTTGACCCCCTAGGGAGCTGAGTGGCACTTTTCAGCTGAGTGCATATTAACGCTGCTCTTCATGGCCAATTATCGCTGCTGCATTGCCTGATGACTGACCTGTCATATATGCCTCGGAGGTTTGCTGGCTTTGCCCCTCTTGCACCCTCCTTGAGCCTGCACGACTTTGTGGGCAGCCTCTTGGACTACATCATTCTACAATGAGTGATTCTCTATCTTTTGGCCTCGCCCTCCCACTTTCCATAGCGTGAGCCAGGTGGTGGTGGTGAGAGAACTGCCATTCTCACATTGATCCTTGGGTTCCTAGCTGGTGGACTGTGCTATAACTGTTCAGGGCCCTACAAGACTGTTGGTGGCCTAAAGCGGATTGCGCTGCACCGAGACTGTGGTTGGATGGTAGTGCTCACCTGGCTTTCTTTTCTGAGATCCCTCCTTCATCATTACAGTTGCAATAAAGTGCACACAGTGGACCAAAGAGGACACAACCATGAGCACTCCCAGGATGGAGTCAAACAGGGTGCCAGCAGTAGTGACGCATCATATATTGTCAGTAAATCTGAGAAACCCCTGGGCAAGATAGATGCTTCTGGGGAAGCTTCTTTCCTCCCCATCTACAAAATATAACTTGCTATCTGATTTGAAATGTAGGGGGAGTGCATATTGTGGTCTTGCAGGAGACACATCTTACAGAGTCTGAGGGGCAGGCCTCCTGGGGGCGCTGGCAGGGAAGTTATATGCCACCACATTCTCCACCTTTTTGTGGGGTGCTCTTATTCGGTTTAGACCAGGGGTCCCCTTCCAATAGGACAGGGAAGGTATAGACCCTGATGGCCATTATTTATTGGTATTAGGTCACTTGAACTGTAGAGATGTTGTCTTACAGAATATGTATGCCCTGCATTACTGACTAGCCTATCTCCTCTCCTGCCATTGATAGTCCCCTAACTGAGAACAGTAAGGGGTGATTTTAATTGTGTGGTGGACCTGGGTTTGGCTAGGCTGCACCAGCCCTGTGTATCTCACTGGCAGGTAGGTTGGTGGAGGCAGCCCGCTCCTGAGCTGCACAGTGGGACATTTGTTGACTGCTCGAGAGTGTGGAACCCGGGGTCCTGGGTGTATTCCTACTGCTCTGGATTGCATGATCTTGAGAACCGACTCAACAGAGTGTATACCTGCAAGGTGATGCACCTCAGGGTGCTGGGAGTGGAGTATATGGTGAAAACATATTCTGATCACTCACCTGTATCATGTTCCTTCTAGTGGTCAGCACCTCAATCCAGTATCCCTACTTGGTGCTTGGATCCCCCAGTGCTTGAGTACTAAGCTTTTTTGGTTCTGTTGGATGAACTTATTGCACAATACTGGCTTGATAATGCATGCTTGGCCTCGTCCATAGGGGTGCAGTGGGAGGCCATGAAGGTGGTGGTTTGGGGATACTGCATTTCTAGCAAAGTGGGAGTGTGGACCCAGTTACACTCTGATATTCAGTGGCAGGAAATAGTGATTGATGTTCTTCCCTGAAAGCTGGTGCAGACCCCGGAAGGTAGGAAGCACATGCTAGAGGAAAGAGAGAAACTGTTTGACCTGGTTGAAAGTTTGTGACAATGTGATTTTACAGAGTATGTAGACAGGGTTCTCACTGAGAAAGAGAAATCAGAGAAATCTGGTAGAATGCTTGGTTGGCTTTTATAGAGTGAAGGTCAAGGACATACTATTGTCCAGGTGCAGGGCATTTCAGGACAGGATGTCTTTACAAAGGAGGGGATCAACACGGCATTTCTACAATACTATTGTGATTTGTACTCAGCAGGGAATGTGGGTAGTGATGTGGATATGTTAAGTTACATTGCAGACTCCTCCCTGGTGACCCTCGATCCTGCACTGGCAGATCAATTGGATGCAGATATTACTGAGCAGGAAGTACATGGTGGAATAAAGAAAACGTCAAAGGGAAAGATACCTGGGTTAGATTGTTGCCAATAGCATTTTCCACTACATATGCTGCTGACCTTGTCCAAAACTCGTAGCCCTATTTAATGACTCCTGGAAGCGGGCATGCTCCTTTCCTCGCTATGTGAGGTCGCTGTTGTGTCTCTTTCTAAGAGAGATAAGGACCCTCTTCTTCTTTACTTGTATCGCCCCCTCTCATTGCTAAATACTGACTACGAGATCTTGAGAAAAGTACTGGCAACCCTTCTACTCCCCCACATGTGCTCCCTGGTTCACCCTGAGCAGACTAGTTTTATTCCCACTCGTAGCACCATGCCCAATATCCGTCAATTGCTCCTGGCTTTGGTCCAGCCTACTAGTCATCTTTGCGAAAATTTTGAAAACATTTTATTTGGTCTGTTGGGTGTTTTTTATATGCTACCTTGTATGGCATGGGCTTCGGGTTGCCCTTAGTTAAATGGACAAACCTTCCATATTGTAGCCCACTGGCAATGATTCACACTGGCTCATTGGTCTTGGAGGCCTTCACAGTGGAGTGGGACACCCAGCAGGGATGTTCCTTGTCCACACTATTATTTGTCCTGCCCATGAAGCCCTTTGCTCGGATGGCCCCACTAGGACCACGTTACCGTGGTCTGCCACTTGCTTCCAACTGTACATATCTCCCCTTGTACGCGTATGATATGCTCCTGTACTTGAGAGGGGAAGACGTTGATCTCTGGGAAGCTGTGACTGCCGTGACAGACTTCGGCCACCATTCTTGTCTGGAGGCCCACTGGGAAAAGTCTTGTGTCTACCCCCTTCAGAGCGATGTGGAAAGGTGCAGATTTATCCCAACTGCCCGACGCTGTGGTGGGAATTGCACACTATTTGATATTTGAGGGTAACCATCTATCGATCAGCAGATTTGCTGTAAGAAGCATATTGCAGCCGCCCACTTGCCACCTTGCAACGTTCAGTGGCCTTCTGGACCACATTACCACTCTCAGTGAATGGCCAGATGACTGTCTTGAAAATGGTTGTGCTGCCCCTCCTCCTTTCTGTGTACGCTGCCCTCCCAGTAGAATTACCCTGGAAGTTCTTTTGAGAACTTGATGGTATACACTGATGTTAAACTGGGGCACTTTGCAACACTTGTGCTTGCCGTTGATGGAGGGTGGTAGCGGCACCCAATCTCAACCTTTATTATCTAGCGGTGCAACTGCAGTGGGTGACTTGCTGGAGGTCATTTCTGTGGCATGACGTACATGAGTTTGGCTACCATCCAAAGAGTTGTTGACTAGTGTCTTGATGAGGCTGGTACCTGCTTTTAAGGTTCGGAATATGAACATCTTGATTAGAACAGCACGCTATGTTTGGGCTAGCACACTTCAGAGGATGTGCACCAAAACACAATACACTTGTGAGCTCCCGTTACTGGCTGCCCGGTGGTGGGAGCAGCCAGGGGGATGGTCGGTGCTCTATAAGTAGATGGCAGCTGGTATCACTACAGTATACTGGGTGATTTGTGGTGGGTATTTCTTGAATCGTGTAGAAGCATATCTTGAGCTACATTATTAGCCTTTTGTAACATATATCAGTATATATATATATATATATATATATATATATATATATTTCCAACACTTAAACAAACGAGGCACTCCTGGGGTCTGTTACATAAAGGGGGAAGTTTCCCTCAACAGCTGAAATGACTTTGAACTAATTATGTGGTTTATAAAGTTGGATGTCGGGAGTAAATCTATGGGACAGATGGAATCACTTGATAAAGACGTAAAGTCGAAACGCGTTGTGATATCTGTGATATTTGATGACCTCAGAGGAAATAAATAGATGACATTTTATGTAACAGACCCCAGGAGTGCCTCGTTTGTTTAACTGTTGGAAATATGAGGGTTGCTGGTCTTTGCCCTAACGTGTGCACCGGCAGAAAGGCGCGTTGCTTCCAGACCAGACTTTGAGGATTGAATATATATATGTATATATATATAATCTATGTGGATAGTTCTACCCTGAGAAGGCTTGAGATGTAGGATCTGTATAGCTTTTCATTCTTCCATCCTCCCCCTTCGAAATAAAATCAAGAGGAAATTCTGACCCTGATGGATGGCCTGTCAGCTGGCCAGATCAGCAGAGGCTAGGGTCTCCTCTTCACTGATAATGGGTCATATTCCACAATATTTTCCACCAGGTAGGCGGAGATCTGTGTTCCTTCCATGGAGCTGTTGCTGCAGTGGCTCAACTGAAGGCACTAATGATTTGCTGAGTGGATGCCATGTATAATTGTGTAGCTAGATTATCTGAACAACTTGTGAAACCAAAAAGTGTTTTCTTAAATTTCATTGAGATATTTTGATGCAAAATTCACTTTTTGGCCTCAGTGGAAAAACTATTTCCGGAAGAGGAGGAAGAGAACACACCTAACAATCCCTGGAGAAAGCTGGGTATGCTCAGAAAACCCTAAAATACTCAAATGTGTTCTGAATGGGTTTTTAGGTTTTTAAAGAGTGAATCATTTTAGGCAGTGTGGGAAATGCAGAATTTTTATGACTAAAACAAATGTGTCTGCCACTCAAATACTCCAAACTCCAATCAGGACAACAGAGCCAGCAATAAGACAGGACACTCTTTAAGCGTGCATTCAAAAGTTTTTAAATAAATAATACTGACCTTATAGGTTAAAGCAATCCACTTAAGATGTGGGAAACCAAAAAGTCAACACAAAGTTCAGCAGGTTGCAAATTATTCAAAATCTTTATTGTGTTTATTTTTCAAAACTGAGGGCCTAATTACGAGTCTGGAGGTCCAAGGACTGTCAGACTCACAGTGGTGGTTCGGCCACTGCACTCCAGGCGGTCTGACCACCACATTACAACCCTGACGGTCGGACCACCATGGGACCACCATCCCTGCCAGGAACATGGTTCCCCCCCGGACTGACGGCAGTCCGACTTGTGCATAGTTACTGCAGTGCTGAGTTCAGCACTGCCATGCTGAGCACGAGCCTTCTTTCTGCCAGCCGCTCATGGCAGTTCAACCACCATGGAAAGGCTGGCGGAAAGGAAGCGCTAGGGGCCCACCCTGCCTAGCACCTTTGGAATGTGCACTGTCTTCTCTGCAGACAGTGCCCATTCCAAGGGTGCTGGTATGATATGGTTTTGGCCTTAAGGGAGCAGAGGCAAATACCTTAGCCATGTTCCCACCCGGCTGACCGATGGAAACGTTGTAATACGATGTTCCCACCGGTCAGCCCAGTGGGAACATCATAATATGGCAGAGGTGAGGCTGCCAGGTTGATTGCGGTCTCATTCCCGTGAGGTTGGCGGTCGGCTTGTCAGACCATGAAACTCATCCTGAACCCACGTTTCATCTTGAAATGATCACTCCGTTAATTTAATTCTACAATTCTTAATAGCATTTTCTCTCTACATATCACCAGAGGTTCTTAGTCCATAATATTTAATTGTGGAACACAGCTTTTTTCACCAGAGTAAACTTGAGAAATATTAATTTGCATTGATAATAAAGAACATAAAAAACACCCATCCTTGGTGTGTGTATGAGCCAGTGTTTATAAGTAAGAGAGTGAAAATGTGAATGTTTGTCAGAGAAACAGAAAGTGAGAAAGAGAGAGAGATGAATGAGAGAAGCCCAAGAGTAAGCAAGATTAAATTGAGTGAGTGAAGAGAGAGAGCAAGAGGGTATGTGAGATGGTGAGCGAGTGAAGACAGAGAAAGCAAGAGGTTATGTGAGATTGTGAGTGAGTGAAGAGAGAGAGAGAGAGAGCATGAGGGTATGAGAAGTGGTGCTTTCCCAACATATCATGCTGGAAATATCACCTTACCATAATGTTGTTAGCTTTGTATTGTAACATGCAAAATATAATTGTTTATTATATTGTAGTTAGGAATATAGGTCTTAATTATGAGTTTGGCAGTTTTGCTACCGCTAAACTCACGGTGGCGGTCGGACCGTCGCAGTCCTGGCAGTCCGACCCCAGATTACGATCCTGGTGGTTGGACTGCTAAGGTACTGCCACCACCACCAGGATCATGGTTCCAGAGGGGTAAGCGGCAGTCGAAGTCGTGGTCAGCCACGCTGTGCTGATCACAACTTCCCTTTCTTCCAGCCTTTCATGGCAGGGTCCTTGCCATGAAAAGGCTGATGGAAAGGCAGTGATGGATGCTATAGGGGGACCCCTGCACTGCCCATGACCATGTTGTGGGTAGTGCAGGGGCCCCCCTGCCCAGCAGCCTCGGAATGTGCACTGTCTGTAAGTGCAGACAGTGCACATTCCAAGGGTGCTGGGGGCACCCTCTGTCCAACTGAGGAGCCAAGGCCAATGCGGCCACACTGCTTCTACACTGCTGACCACAGAAACCTCCTAATACTGAGGTTTCCACCAGTCAGCCCAGTAGAAACATCGTAGATGGGCCTGGGGGGGTCCCAGCTCTGTGGCGGTCTCCCCCCCCCCACCAAACTCGTAATCAGGTCCATAGTTATTTAGTGTTGTATTTTATAAGTAAGTAATGGTGTTTGATTAATTAAAATCGTTACAATCATTCTAAATCAGTGAATCAATAAAGGTCATACAGCACTGTAGACAGACTAGAAGGCTTAAAACTTACAATTAATCAGTGAGAACAATGCAGAAATCGCCATTAAACTGGAATTGGAAATTAGCTCCAAGGACAACATGGCCCCCCTATGAGAATAGCTCCCTAAAGTAAACCCTCTTATTGAAAAGCAACCATTTTCAGTTAATTAATTTAGAAGATAACCATAAAAAACTGCCCTATAATTTTTCGTAAACATATATGCTGTGTTTTCACAGAATAGGACCTTAGTTTATCTTTTACACCTCAATCCCAAAATGTTAACTCCTGTCTTCTCGACAACAATTGAGTAAATTAAAAGTAACATCTCACAAAAATTCCAGAAAAAAAAGCCTGGGAATAAGTTGTCCGTGTAATAATTAATTGGTACATAAACAACTATTTTCGTCTTTCATCTACCCCATGTGGAGATTTCCTCTCCTGGCACTTCTCAGAATGCAACTATCTTGTTTTTGCCTTATTTACTACTACTAAATCTTGGTGTTAAATTTTGCCTGCAAAATCTTATCATAGAGTTCCAGACAGTCTGGAAATAAAGTGCATGTGCAATTAATATGAACTGCCAGGTTGAGATACGTTATTAATCGGCAGATAAATTCTTCTAAAGTTCTGTTGTATTTAGTATTGTTATTAAAATATTTTTGTATATAATATAGCTGTATGTGATATTGTCCTATAGTATTGTACTGTTATAAATGATATATGTTTTTGCATGAAAATTTTAAAATCATTTATGATCTGAATGTGGATTTTGTAGGAGAGTTGGATGGGTAATTTTTTTGAAGTTTTAATATGTTTTTATCTTTCTTAATTATTTGTTTATATTATTTTCATTTTTTGAGTGTGTGATTTTTTCTACATTTGCATTTGATACAATTATTTATTGTGGTATGCAGGGGTTATAGGAGAAAAGGCTGGGGAATGTTTTATAATTTATTGTATTTTTTTACTATACAAATATATTTTTAAGTATAATATAAATGTTTTCATTAAAACATTTAAAAATGTTTGTTTTATTTATTTTTTGTTTAAGGAAACACTTTAGTTGTAATGACGTTTTTTAATAAAATTATCACAAACAGTAGTTTTTAGGTATATTTATCTAAACTTAAAAAATGTATATTGTACTTGTAATAATAATTTTCTGAAATTGTTAAACCTTGAAACATTGGACTTATTTGGAGTGTTTCCTGACTAACTGTAATTGTTCTTTCTGCCTTGGTAGCAAATTGTTTGCAACTATGGCTATTCAAGATGTGCTCCCTTTGATAATTTGGAGGACAGATTTGGATGTGCTATCAGTCATTTTCCTTAGCTACTTTGTGAATTCAATAATAGTAATCTACAGTAAATTGTATAATTATTATTGTGTAATTATGTATCAATTAATTAAGTTTTTTTATTTTTACTACTTACACAATTTGTTTATTAATTTTATGTTTACACAATGTTTTGGTGTAATACTATTAAAAATGACTGTGTTTTTTAAATTGTGTTTTTCGGCATGGGACTTGTACATTCCCCAGTGGAGTTTAAATTAGAGAGGGATTAGTGAATCTAACCTTTTCAAATTTCACCCTTCCTCATGTAGTTTATATTGGACTAGGAATAGTAAATCTATCCACCGCAGTGCCCAACCTATTCACCAATGTAGCTTGTATTGGAGTGAAAATAGTAAATCTTACCCACTCAATGTCCAACACCTTCCCCAGTGTAGCTTAGATTGCAGTAGGAATAGTAAATCTACCCAGTGCTTAATTTTTAAGAGAATACATTCCGAAGCCAAATGTTTTCCTCAGAAGCACACAGCCAGCTCTATTGAATGCCCAATATACCCTTCGTAAAGTCCAATACAGTCTCCAGTGAAACTTTCATTTAAGTGGAAATAGTAAATATACCCCCTTCAGTATCCAACATCTACCTTAATGTAGTTTAGATTCAGTTGGGAATAGTAAATGAACGCTTCCTAAACTGTAAAATGTTCCCAATATAGCTTAGCATGTTATTGTATTTTTAGGTTGAGCGTAGCAGCGCGCGAGCGCTGCTTTCCAACGTGTTGTTATCTCTCTGTGGGCTTCAACCACACCCAGCTCATGTCCATCACTTTCACTTTTATTCATTCCTGGGCCTGCCTTAAAAAAATTCCTTGATGTTGTTGGCAAATGGTTTACGTTTGTTTCGCCTTGAGGTTGTTTGTTTCCGCCTTGGAGACAGACCCTGTTGCAGGGGTTATTGCACGATCAGTCATATACTTTAGTGTGGGCGAACTATTTTTTATTTCTTTTGTCTCTTCCCTTCGTGCTCCATGGTCCTTTCAACTTCCATACATGGTGAACTCGATCAGAAGTTTTGGAGTGCCTCTCTCACCACAATCTGGAGGGCTGCGAGGCTAGCGCTATCCGTACATCACATTAAATACTAAAAACCTTTTATTTCTTTTGCCTCAGCCCATGGCACGGCGCCATCCCCCACCACCTCCTGCCCAGTTTTGCATTTCCTGCTTGTCTCAGGGGCATGGCAGATGTGGTGAAAACACATTCAGGGGATGCAGATACCAAGCTCAGCAAAAAAGTAAGTGGAAGAGTGTGTCCGTGTGATTCGCACCTGAAAGTAGGAAACCGCTGAGTGATGTGCCTTGCTTCAGAGACTAGTCTAGGGAACGCCAGGTTGCGGGATTCATTTACCTGCTTTGTTCAGGCTCGGTTTCCCGTCATACAGTGTTCAGCATTCTCTCAGAGAACTGTTGGAGATGTTGTGGGAGATCTTCGTTAAGCCTTTGCTGTTGGGGTATGGTAACCGTGCTTGTGAACTTCAATCCCAAGCCTAACTTCAGCAGAGTGTGGCTAATGTAACTAGGAAATCGGCCTGAGAGAGCAGTGCATGTCATGCCAGGCATGGGATAGCTGAGGGAAGAGCACGTGATATTTCATTAGGGTGGGTGGGTATGAGAGCGTGATGGTTCTGAATAGCAGTTGCCTGCCTTACTCAGGGCACCCATGAGATGGTGCCTTTTACTTCCTTCTGAAGCCGGGTACCTTCCCTTTCAAGTTGGTTGAAAGCAGCCTTTTCCCACAGCTGGTTCCACAAGTGTATTCCATGGAATGTATCCTTAGTGTTAAACTCGACCATTTCATCTTGTGTACTCTCTCTTCTTTTAGGTATATATTGTTGGATATCAATAGCCCCCTGTGACTCCCCTAAATCTGGATGGAGGTCACTGCAAGTTTAGATTGTTCCTAGTCCCTGGACTTTTCACAGGCTTTATGTGGAAGAAAGGTCACTTTTATGTATTGTCTCGTGGCCTGCACAGGCACTCGGTTGGCTTAGCCTTCTTATTTATTTTTTGAAGATGAAATTTTATTACGTAAGAAACACTAATTTATCCTCACAATATCTTCCTGAATTGGAGACGTTTCATCCCCCTCTTTTTTTACCTTGAGTGCTCCAAAATACAAAAATAATTTTAAATTGAGAGAGGATAGTTACTTTGGCCCTCATTACGAGTTTGGCGGTCTGACCCCATTTCACAGATGATGAGTTAAGAGTCATGGTGGATGAAATCATCAGAGTAGAGCCACATATATTTGGAGCCCAAATCCAGCAAACCTCTATCACTAGGAAAATGGATATGTTGCAAAGGATAGTTGACAGAGTGAACTCTGTAGGCAGCTACACATGCACAAGGGATGACTTCAGGATGAGGTTGAATGACCTCAGGGGGAAGGCCCTTTCCATGTCTGCCAGGCACCAGCTGGCGGTCCGCAAGACCGGCGCTGGTCCCCCATCTCCTCCCCCACAGTTCACATCATGGGAGAAGAAGGTCTTGGACATTCTGCATCCTGAGGGCTTGACAGGAATATCTGGGGGAATCAAGTTGTGTAAGTCACATCAACAACATTTTCCCACCAAAATGTATTGGCATGGATGCTCACTGATCACCTTTCCCCACCTACAATGTCACATCACTCCACAGTCCAGTGTCCAGCGTTCCCTAAACCTCATTCTGGCCTCCTACATGCCAATCAGACACACCTGGGAGAACAACATCTATGTACAATGGGTGTAGTGCAGGGACTGACAGCACTATAACTCCCAGCCGGCACTGTTCCACTATCACTAATACCAGAACAGTGTAGCCCAATATAAATCACCACCTTTGTCAACTACACATTGAAGTGTGCCCATGTGAGAGGATTTAAACTGTAAGGTGTGTGGGCAAGCCAGGCAAAGCCAGAAATGCCAAGGTCAGCAGGCACTGGCGATATCACTCTACTCTGGCAATACTATGGGGGTTATTCTAACTTTGGAGGAGGTGTTAATCCGTCCCAAAAGTGACGGAAAAGTGACGGATTTACCACCAGCCGTATTACGAGTCCATTATATCCTATGGAACTCGTAATACGGCTGGTGGTATATCCGTCACTTTACCGTCACTTTTGGGACGGATTAACACTCCTCCAAAGTTAGAATAACCCCCTATGTTCTCTTCTACTAAGACCATTCTCCCTCTACTCAGCCTTTGCCATGTACTCACCTATGGGGTACTCACCTATGGGGATAGTAACTGGATAGGGTGTGGGTGGGAAAGGCAAAGACAGTAATGCCAAGGTCAGAAGGCACTGTCTACTCAATGCAAAAAACATGCTCACTATGCATCTGTCCTAACATCCGTGTAGACATCTCACTATGAAAGTCTACTCACCTGAGAGGATGACTTACATTTGCTGTGTATAGTACTTGGTATAACATGACTGTAAAAGAAGGAGAAACAGTTCCTCTAACTACAGTAACCAGGACACTGTCCACTATGACATTGTGCTGCTGTCTGTTAATTCACAAATGCAGTTTAACTACTGGGGAGGGACCAACCTACACATCATGGTATACTCTGTAATCTTCCTCACCAACTAGATCCATCTTGAGGACTTGAGGAGATAAGCCAAAATAAAAATAATGTGGACAGGAAGGACAGCCCAACCTATGTGACCAACGAATGCAGGACAACTCAAGTACCAAGTTGCATCATCTAAATGCTTGTGGTAGAACACATATTCACAGTGCACTGACTACATGATGACAACTAACATATACAACAACAAGGATCCAGGTCTGCCAGCATAACAGTCTACTAGGTCATGATATGACCTATGGCCATCTTTCACAGCCACTTTTTTTGCCTGAACTGCTGGAAAGGTAGAAGTCCATGAATAGACATTCAAGTGCCAAGATACTCAGACATCCTGTAGCAAGGTGATTTGAAATGGAATTGGATTGTGCCCTAAATGTCAGGTCTATACAATTGATATCAGGCGTGCCTCTCACATAACGGAAAATGCAAAGCCAAGGTGTACATGCCCTTAATCAAATGTCACTGTAAAGTGTTGGAGGTGCATGTCACTATACAACCGGTAACATACTGTCTCTCAATTCAAAAGGTCTACCTGCCACTGGGCACATAGACACCAATCAAGAGACTGCTGCTCCCCCCGTTGACAAAGCCCTCAGTGAGGATACGACTCCTGGACGTGTGGACGTTTAGGACAGAGCTGGACCATTTGGGCAACCTGGTCAGGCTCACCCTGACCCCATCGACTCCTCCCAGCCCGGTTGCATCAACATCTCAGGCAACTAGTCGCCCCCAAACCTGGGTCCAGAGGAGACTCAACAATCTTGTGCCCCCAGTCCAGGTACCTACTTACATCTAGACACCTCTGACAATGATGGACCAGGACCCAGTGGTAGGGGCCAAACTGTGCCATGGGCGCAGGCACATGGGGATAGGGTCAGTGGGAGGGATGGTGTGGGCTACTGGAATGAGGCTGCTGGCGATGGGTATGACCAGGGCACCATCACCCACATTTTGGGAGCCTACAATTAATCCCAATGCTTGAGGGGCCAGGTACTCACTGAACTCAGGGAGACCAAGCAGGTGCAGAGGGATTAGCACCATGAAATATTGTAACAGTGGGAAGTCCACAACGCCCCTTGGGCCTCCCTAACAGGGGTGCTGAGGGACATGAACACCACCCTGAGCAGGGATTGAGGACAACACCAGACCCCTTACTTTCGACCTCTGTGGAAGCCAGAGGAAGGGAGGCCCTGCCAGTAGAAGGACCTGCCTCAGACACCCCTGCCTCTGAAGAGCCCCCTCACAAGTGGGGACGTCCACCCAAACAACCAGGAAGTGCAGATGCCAAGACCTCAACCACTGCCAGGAAATGACCCCTTCCTGATGGAGCCCCTTGGTGTGCCACAGAATCACTCTGTTGACTGTTCTTCACACACTATCCATTTTCCCAGATAGTAGGACACGGAACTTCGGACTTCAAATGTTGTGGAAGCTACTCCAATGTTTACAACCACTATGACTGATTCCTTCACTGTATTACTTTTTTTAAAATCAAATTCCACCTTTATGTTCAGAGTACATGTGAATAAACACAACTAGCACACAATCAATGCCTAATAGTGATTTTATTTTTCCTCATTGTGTGATGTACATTGTGAAATTCATGTGATTCAAATGAGGGACTCAAGTTGGTACTGTAAGGAGGGATATGTCACAGGCAGTGTCAGGCTGAAGATTACTAGCAAAACAACTACATAAGTAGTCACTCACACTAATTTCTTTATTTACACTGTACAGCCTATAGGCTTCTAATATGCCTGGACTGTCATTGCCACGATTGAGTAAACAATGTCGCTTCTGGCTACATATCTCAAAGTACCATCCCCCTGTACACAGAAGAAAGGGCTATGTCAGACCGTCTCCGTAGATTGGTGGATGTTGTCACCAGCTTGACCCTTGTCACATACAAAAAACAGCTTTATCCTACTTATCATACCCCATGACACAGACGGAGGACAGTGCAACAGTCCATAGTCAGAGGCCCATCCTATTACAAAGGTTAAGCATCTAGTGGCATTTTACACACCTATGTCAGTGTTGTGGCATAGGCACTGTGGCCTGCAATGAGAAAACACATTGACATCTACTTACAGGGCATACAGGATGATTATCAGCACAATGTGAAGGGAGAATGGATGGATTGCACAGGGTGACATGTTACAAGGCCAAGTGACCACACACATCAAACCAGGGGACCAATATAAAATGGCAAACAGGTCTATTCTGCAGCACAGATAACTGCCCTCCCACTGTCCAGGCAGCCTGGGTATGAAACTCACACAAATCAAATTTGCGACAAATAGCACATGGATCAATTCCATGTCACTTTCACATGATAGACCAGCTACAGCCACCTGCAAATGACACACCTCTGAAATGTCCACATGAGGATGGCATGGTGAAGAGACCTGGAAGGAAAAATTGACATACAAGGAGTTTAGGCAGGCAAAGGCTTACATGAGACAAAAGTCATTTTAAACTTCTGTTGTTTCTCTGACAGTGCAATGCGAATGCAGCAAACAAAAAAGATCTTCATGAGAGGCCATCTTCAAGTCTGGTGTAGCCAGCAAATGCACCCTGTATGATGCATAGCATGAGATGCCCTGTCTCACAGTGACAGAGATACCCTTCTCCACAAATCCTGAGCCCTACAGTACCCTATGCAGTCCAGTCACAGTAATCACAAAACATCACATACCTACACTCAAGTGAAGTACTGATTGATGAGACCTCCCTGCATGTCTCCACCTTAATCCTCATCACTGTCATCCTCACATGGCATTTTAGGAGGTTCCCCCAGTGGCACTGCCAGCTCCCCATCATCAGGGATGTATGGGATGTTTCTCCTCTGAGCAAGGTTGTGGAGCATGCTGCAGGCCACAATGAGCTCACAAACTTTTGCCGGTGTATAGAGGAGGGCAACACCAGATTTCTCTATGCTGCAGAATCTTGCCTTCAGGAACAAAAAAGCCCACTCCACAACACAACAAGTTCTTCCATGTGCCTCTTTGAAGTGGACTTCCCCTGACGTAGTTGGGTACCTCTCTGGAGTCAACAACCAGGGACGGTTTGGGTGGGCAGAATCCCCTGTAAGGCAATGCGACATGAGTGCAATCATCAGTCCAGAGCAACGTCTCACTAGCAACAGACATAGCATACAGACACACATGACAAATGTGACTTACCAACCAGCCAGGCCCTCTCTAGGTACAGTTATGTATTCCACTGGGGAATTGTGCTGTTCGGGATTATGAAGGCATATTTGACTGAACCCGGGTGCTGGGTACAGACGTGAGAAATGTAGATATCTGCCAAACACCCTACTTGGACATTGATGGAATGCAAGTTCTTCTTGTTCTGATAGACCTGTTCATTGCTATGCAGTGGAACCAGAGCTACATGGGTACCATCAATGGCTCCCACAATATGTGGTATGTGTGCCAAACCATAGAACTCTGCTTTCACATGGGCAAAATCCTCCCATTGAGGAAAATGAATGTAGCTGTCTAGGTGTTTCAACATTGCTGAGAGAACATCCTTCAACACAAAACTGAACATAGGCTGGGACATCCCAGCAGATAGGGTCACTGTGTGTTGGAAGGACCCTGTGGCCAGGAAGTGCAACACAACCATGACTTGTACTATGGGTGGTATGCTATTTGGATAACGTATGGCTGGCATTAGATCTGGCTGCAACTGACGACTAAGATCCATGATTGATTAATCCAAGTTGTTGATATGTTAGAGTCTTTATTCGCAGGTATAGGTTTGTGTCGTCTTACAGGAAACAGCCAACACGTGTTTCGTCACGCAAGTGACTTTATCAAGGCTGGGCCCGTCCGGCCAGGTGCAGAAGACAGCAGTGAGTTCAGAATGGCAAAAAATACGATGGTCAGTCCCGGGTGGGACTGCCGCGGGTGTGCGGTGATCCCAGTAGTCAAAAGGCTGGTGCTAGCAAGGCCCTGATATGCCCGAAGTATTGATCCTGAAATTCAGTAAGGTAGCGTCCAGTCCATCACGCGAGGCGAGTCTGTATGCTCGATGTCGCGCGATCTATTTGAGCCGACTCTCGGTTAGAAAAAATAGAGGACGGACTGTTTTTTACAATGGTGTCGGGGTGGAAAGTAAAGAACACAGGAGAAGGACGGAAACTATGGCGGCCATATTAGAAAGAGAAAATTATTAAAGTCAGAGACAGTAAAAAAGTATGAGAGACGATTGGGAAGAAGGAAAGGTAACAAGCGATCAAGAGCAAGTAGGTGAATATTAGGCCTTAATATAATGGCAACAGTGTGGGGAAAGGTAGCGTATTGAGTGGGAGTTGGAAAGTGAAGAATGGGATTGATGTGGTGTGTAAAGACACCCAAGAGGGTTGTGCGACGTACTGGAAAAAACTGTAATAGGGGAAGGTAGAGCTAAGAAAAATGGCCCGTTTATGCTATTCATCCTTAAAGGACACAAACTGTGATTCGGGCGTCACATTGTACAGGGTAGTGACTTAGCAGCACAACAGAAAAATATAGACAATGTAGAGGTGAAAGGCAGTAGAAGAGTTAAAAAACACATGGTACTGTAGACATGTTAGGGAAAGCAACCAGATGCTTGATAACAGCAATAATAGGATAACAACAAATTAGCGAGGTAACTATGAGCTAGTGAGAACGTACGATACATAAGGAAAATACAGTCAGATGACAAGTGGAGCTGGTGCCAAAAATACATCCTAGGGCATTCTAAAACAAATTAGACAGAACAATGCAAATCAAATGAGAGAAAATAAACAGTGATGTATGTCAAAGAATACAGATATTTGTATCATTAGTTGTGAAAACATTTCATGCCAGGAAGTAATGTAATTCATGGTCGGTGTTAAGTCCAAATTCAACTGCACGGAGTTTGAGAATCCATTTGGCCTCGCACTTGCGGAGGTCCCTGGTTCTATCACCCAGTCTGGGTGATCCTGTGACCTGAGCAATCCCGTGGAATTTGATGTTAAGTATGTCTCTTTCCCCATGTGTGGTGTTGAAATGAACAGCCAGCGGGTATGCATTGTTGTTGTTTCTGATAGCCCTAATGTGTTCCTGAATACGTTCTTTGAGTGGGCGTATGGTACTGCCAATATAGATGCGGCCACATGCACAGATGATACAGTACACAGTGTATCTAGTGTTACAGTTGATGAAGCTCCTAACAGTATATACCATCCTGGTATTGTAAGAGAAAGAAGTGGTTTTGTTGAGAGCCATTTGGCATGAAATACAACCACCACATTTGAAGAATCCCTTGGGTTTGGTAGGAATCCATATCGAAGGGCATGTATGTGTGTGGGGCATGAGAAAGCTGGGCATAGGATGTTCCTAAGGGTGCGTCCCCTGCTGTGAGTCAGTTTCTAAGCCCTGAGTCAAGGAGTAGTAAATGCCAGTGTCGTTTGAGGATGTGGAGCACAGGACGCCCCAAAAAATGCCTAAAACGTCTAACAAACGTCCTGTTTCCTTCATCACTCAATTCAGCCCTGCTAGTAAAACTGTGCTCCACATCCTCAAACGACACTGGCATTTACTACTCCTTGACTCAGGGCTTAGAAACTACATCAACAACGCCCCTACCATGACTCACAGCAGGGGACGCACCCTTAGGAACATCCTATGCCCCAGCTTTCTCATGCCCCACACACATACATGCCCTTCGATATGGATTCCTACCAAACCCAAGGGATTCTTCAAATGTGGTGGTTGTATTTCATGCCAAATGGCTCTCAACAAAACCACTTCTTTCTCTTACAATACCAGGATGGTATATACTATTAGGAGCTTCATCAACTGTAACACTAGATACACTGTGTACTGTATCATCTGTGCATGTGGCCGCATCTATATTGGCAGTACCATACGCCCACTCAAAGAACGTATTCAGGAACACATTAGGGCTATCAGAAACAACAACAATGCATACCCGCTGGCTGTTCATTTCAACACCACACATGGGGAAAGAGACATACTTAACATCAAATTCCACGGGATTGTTCAGGTCACAGGATCACCCAGACTGGGTGATAGAACCAGGGACCTCCGCAAGTGCGAGGCCAAATGGATTCTCAAACTCCGTGCAGTTGAATTTGGACTTAACACCGACCATGAATTACATTACTTCCTCGCATGAAATGTTTTCACAACTAATAATACAAATATCTGTATTCTTTGACATACATCACTGTTTATTTTCTCTCATTTGATTTGCATTGTTCTGTCTAATTTGTTTTAGAATGCCCTAGGATGTATTTTTGGCACCAGCTCCACTTGTCATCTGACTGTATTTTCCTTATGTATCGTACGTTCTCACTAGCTCATAGTTACCTCGCTAATTTGTTGTTATCCTATTATTGCTGTTATCAAGCATCTGGTTGCTTTCCCTAACATGTCTACAGTACCATGTGTTTTTTAACTCTTCTACTGCCTTTCGCCTCTACATTGTCTATATTTTTCTGTTGTGCTGCTAAGTCACTACCCTGTTCAATGTGACGCCCGAATCACAGTTTGTGTCCTTTAAGGATGAATAGCATAAACGGGCCATTTTTCTTAGCTCTACCTTCCCCTATTACAGTTTTTTCCAGTACGTCGCACAACCCTCTTGGGTGTCTTTACACACCACATCAATCCCATTCTTCACTTTCCAACTCCCACTCAATACGCTACCTTTCCCCACACTGTTGCCATTATATTAAGGCCTAATATTCACCTACTTGCTCTTGATCGCTTGTTACCTTTCCTTCTTCCCAATCGTCTCTCATACTTTTTTACTGTCTCTGACTTTAATAATTTTCTCTTTCTAATATGGCCGCCATAGTTTCCGTCCTTCTCCTGTGTTCTTTACTTTCCACCCCGACACCATTGTAAAAAACAGTCCGTCCTCTATTTTTTCTAACCGAGAGTCAGCTCAAATAGATCGCGCGACATCGAGCATACAGACTCGCCTCGCATGATGGACTGGACGCTACCTTACTGAATTTCAGGATCAATACTTCGGGCTTATCAGGGCCTCGCTAGCACCAGCCTTTTGACTACTGGGATCACCGCACACCCGCGGCAGTCCCACCCGGGACTGACCATCGTATTTTTTGCCATTCTGAACTCACTGCTGTCTTCTGCACCTGGCCGGACGGGCCCAGCCTTGATAAAGTCACTTGCGTGACGAAACACGTGTTGGCTGTTTCCTGTAAGACAACACAAACCTATACCTGCGAATAAAGACTCTAACATATCAACAACTTGGATTCATCGCTTTTACTCTTCACCTCTGGATTTACAATACTTGGGCTTTACTTGCGTCCCAGAAACATCTAAGAACTTTTACCTCTCTGTGTGCCTTGGTCTATCTGTATTCGTTGTCATTGTGTACCCTGGTACACAACTCTTTGTGCCCAACAGGGTAGTGGGGCACCTGACCGAGTGGCACCTTCTTTCTCTTATCGGACTCACTTTGTTGCTCAAACAAGAACTGTAACGGAACGGAAGTGCGGCTTTCTTACCACACACTACCCTTGTATTTTTTGTCTCTGGCCAAGATCCATGATTGTCTGCCTATCCAGGTGGTAGAACTGTATGACATGTCTATTCTCCATGGTCTGCAAGTCTGCTAGTGGACGGGGTACAGCAGGGTGTCTGATTCTTCTCCTCTCAGGGTAACTATGTGGGCCAAAAAGAAAAAAAGGCAGTCCCTCATTGTGTCCCCAGAAATTCACATTATACATGTCAGATATGAAATGTGTCATGTCATGTGAGTCCCTGTAAACATGATACACAACACACACCAGGAATAACACTTGCACATTTGTGAAACGTTGACGCCTTGGTTATCTACATATGAGTACAAACCCTCTATCTGGTCAACCACCTCACGTCCAAATTACTCCATAAACTGACTGTGATTCAATGCCAGAAATCCTGGGGTAGACGTGTGGGAGAGGGTGGTGGCTGTAGCCCCAATAATGTTGTCACATCTGCAGGACCACATACCTACATAATAACCAAAATGATTGACCTACATGACAGGAGAAGTCCAGCACTCAATATTTGCAAGGACATCATTGTTCTACCTGTGACACACTATTTTATATTGTGTAATTTCATTGTTTACCTCTAAAATGGTGGCTGCCTGACCTACTCCACTGAACATTAGGAACTGCCCGCGACCGCCGGTGAAAGTCGTCATGGCAGTAGGCAGATGCTACCAGAGGAACACTGCCATAGGATAACATTGCTGCCTGTGGCGGTCTTGGACCAATGGCAGGATCCGCTGGCAGTGACGGTTGCGTATGTGGCAGACATGACCACCATTTTTTACTGATCCTCTCACTTGGCTCATGACACTGCTGCCAGCAAGACCTCCATGACCTGAGCTGCTCTGTATCACATATGGGAGCAATTATGCTGCGTCCTACAGGTGATAGGGCCTTCTCACCTGAGGAGCTGGCGAAGCTGGTGGAGGAGGTCCTACCCTTGTATGGGCAGCTCCATGGTGCATCAGAGGAGCAGGTATGTGCACCATGTGCACACTTTTTTCTGTAGCCCTACTTACATTATCTATAATCATCCTAGGCTTAAGCCCAGTTTGCACAATTGTGTCTGCAAAGCCCTGTAGGTGCTGTCAGTGTGCATAAATAGTTGAGTCAATGGGCAAGTATCTCTGTCAAGTGACAGATTTGTAGTCCTGAGACAAAGGGGATAAGTGTGATTTGAGTGTTCCCTGAACCAACTTGTGTTATGTTATAGAATTTGTAAAGCGCATGGCTACCCTAGGGCTTCCCAGCGCTAACATGCCGAACCTAAACTAAGCATAGAGGACAGTCCATTCTAAAACAACTACGTTTTGAGTGCCTTACGAAAGTTGTATTCCTGGCTTATAAGTCAAAGTCTGAGGGGAAGGGAATTCCACAACTTGGCCACCAGATATGCCCTAGTGGCACCACCCCATCTAGCTTTTTTAACTCTAGTTAGGGTGGCCAAAGCTGTTGAGGCCGATCTAAGATCTCTGGAAGGCTTGTAAAAAGAGGCAAGGGTTTTTAGTAAACGGGGCCTCTATTGTAAAGAGACCTGTGACTACAACACAAAGCCTTAAATGTAATCCGCTGTTCTACTGGCAACCAATGTAATGAGACCAATGCTGATTTCACAGAGGTACATCCGGGGATGTCTAGGAGAAGGCAGGCAGCTGCATTTTGTACCAGCTGCAGCTTCTTTTTCACATATGAGGGGGAACCAAGAAATAAACCATTGCCGTAATCAAGTCTAGAGAGAATAAGTGCTTGAATGATAAGCCTTTTTGCCAGAGATGGAAGGATTGTAAAAACCTTCCTCAAGAGTCTCAGCAAGCCAAAACAAGTGGCGATATATACTTAGCATGCTGATCCAGCATTAATACGGGATCCAACCATATCCCTAAGCTTTTGACGTGTTTCTTTGGAGGAGGAAAATCAACCAAGGCACTTGGGATCATAAGCGACTTACCTGGGCCTGGATCATAGCCCAGGATCATTAACTCAGTTTTATCACCATTAAGTTGCAATCTACTGTCCATCATCCATCCTGTAAGAGCATGTAAACAGGAGGACAATGAGGAGCCATCCAAATCAGCGTTGGATGTAAAGGAAACCACCAATTGGGTGTCATCTGCGTAAGACACCAAAGATAGTCCAAACTATTCCACTAATTCAGCCAGTGGTGCCACATATATATTAAAAAGCATAGGACTAAGCGATGAGCCCTGAGGCACATCACAACTGGAGTCAAAAAATTCCGAAGCATAGGATCGATCAAGGACCTAAAATGATCTGCCCTCTAAAAAGGATAAAAGCCATGCGAGAGCTAACCCCTCAATTCCGATGTTCCTCATCCTTAGACTCGCACCTGATGGTCTACGGTATCAAAGGCCGCACTCAAATCCAAACGTATGACCGCTGTTGTATGTCCCTGATCAATGGACTTCCTTGCCTCTTCCAAGACTGCAATCAATGCTGTTTCTGTACTGTGTCGGGGTCTAAACCCTGTTTGTGTAGGATGAAGGCAGTTATGTGCTTCCAGAAAAGTGGAGAGTTGAATGTTAATATGCTTATCTAGTATTTTGGCCGGCGTGTGTAATAGGGATATGGGTCTATAGTTCTTAAAGTCTGCAGTATCCAAGGAAGCCTTCTTTAGCAGTGGTTTAACTATAGCGTGCTTCCACTGACCAGGGACTGATCCCCTGGACATTGAAGCATTCAAGATATCGTCAGGACCGGGCTAATCACTGTCCATCCTTGAGCTATGATATGCGGGGGAGCTGGGTCCAGGGGAGATCCTGACTTGAGAGACGTGAGCAGCAAGGCAACCTGCTCCTGAGGGAGGGGGTAAACTGGGAAATAGTAGCTATTCCCTTATTAGTGAGATTATCCTGTTCTTCTAATCTGAGCGTGCTGTTGGGAAAATTCTAATAGCTATTCAAGATTTTTTGTTGAAAGAAACTGGCTAGCTTATTACTATGTTCTATAGAAGCTTCAATGGGGTTCTCCTCTAATGGTACTTGGAGAATTTCTTTTAACACCTGAAACACCTCTTTGGGAGAGCCAGAGGCTTCTCCAATTCTGTCTGCATAATAGGAGCTCTGTGCTAATTTTATCATGGCATGATAAGATCTGATTGCTTTCCTATAAGTGTACCTATCAACCAGGTTGTATGATTTTCTCCACCTTCTCTCTAACCTTTTACAATGTTTTTTAAGAAGGTGCAGGTGGGGGGTATACCACAGAGCACCAGCTTTCCTACGGGGACCATTTATAGCCCTCAGAGGGAGTGCTAAATCCAGACAATCAATGATCCAATCATTGAATGCCTCCGCTTCAGAATTAGTGCTGTTAAAAACAAAGATTTACGATTTTCCAGCACCCTAATCCAATCCATGATACTAAGCTTATGCCAGCATCTGCCGGCCTGCGCAGCTGGTTTAGGGCTGCTTCCGCTGGTATCAGTGGCTAAATCCAGTGTAAGTAGGAAGGGGTCTGACCAAGCCAAAGGAGTGGGGGATTTAGAAGTTAGAGATGTCAGATTGCTAAACACTAGGTCAATGGTATGACCCTTTTTGTGTGTAGGGCCTCTCATCAATTGCTCTAGTCCCAGCGCCTCCATGTCATCCATGAGACGTCTCGTCACAGGCTGATCTAAATTCTCAGCATGAATTTAAAAATCGCCTAAGATGGTAAAATTGGGACTCTTACATATTTGATCGGCAATACTACCTGAGAGGGAGACTAAAACATTCTCTGGGGAACAAGGGGGGGCGGTAAAGAAGAAGTCCTGAAAATGTAAATAGAGGATTACGCGCCAGGGAGAAGAGCATGCCTTCCCCTTCTGCTACCTGGAGGGGCTGATATTGCATCTTCAAAGAATCCTTATAAATAATCGCGATTCCTCCCCCTCTAGAGGTAGTCCTATCCACCCTGGTAATCAGGTATCCTGGGGGCAATGCTAGTATGATATCAGGCCCGACCCTTCATGCAGCCAAGTTTCTGTGAGGAACAAGGCTGTGGGCGCCACCTCACTTAATAAAAGGTTTATATCCAGTTTGTGGGCTGGCATTGAACGAGCGTTGATCAATAAGAAGGTAGTTTGACATTTATCAGCTATGTGCGATCTTAGCTCAATGGGTTGAGGCCTCCACTGACAAAAGGGGGAACTCCATGTTTTATTGTTTCAGTCTGTGCATGCCTGGCATTCTAAAGGAAGGGGCGGCCTGAGAGCCTGCAACGAGTCTGAGGAATAGAAAATAGTGGATAGAACAAACCCTTTATTTATGGCCGAACCAGGGGGACTGGCCCTGAGGCCCGGCCTGGCGCGGACGGGCACAGACGGGCTTGCCTTTGGTACAACATTGGCGTGCCAGCGGCGAGCCCGCTGCACGCGTCCGCTGCACTCCCGCCGCATCGCGGTCTTAATAGGGTTCTTGGGCTGCGATTGTAAAAACTAGACCACTAACCCAGTATAATGGCGGCCGTCCGATATGCAAATAGGCCAGAGTAAAAATGGCGGCTGTACTCGGAACCGGCCCTCGAGAATAGTAAGGGGAACAGGAGAGAGGATAGATATGGAAAAGTAAGATTTAAAAGGTAGGGCTGACCTCAGGACACTGACTGGCCACTGAACACGGGCTTCGGTCAGTTCACACAGAAGTATAACATAAACGCTAAAACCAATTCGCACATACATACATAAAAGGTTTGAATCACATTAAAATTCTATGAACTGTATGTCTTAAAAGTAAGTAAAAAAATTCCTAAAAAGGACTGGCGCCGCTAACTGCCTAGTCTGGCCCTAGTCCGCTGCGCTCCCGCCGCATCGCAGTCTAAATAGGGTTCTCAGGCTGCGATTGTAAAAACTAGACTGCCAACCCAGTATTATGGCGGCCGTCTGATGTGCAAATAGGCTGGAGGAAAAATGGCGGCGCACCTGGAACCGGCCCTCAAGAATAGTAAGGGGAACAGGAGAGAGGATAGAGATGGAAAAGTAAGATATAAAAGGTAGGGCTGACCTCAGGACACTGACTGGCCACTGAACACGGGCCTCGGTCAGTTCACACAGAAGTATAACATAAACGCTAAAACCAATTCACACATACATACATAAAAGGTTTGAATCACATTAAAATTCGATGAACTGTACGTATTAAAAGTAATTTAAAAAATGACTAAATAAAACCGCCTAGTCTGGCCCGAGTCCGCACATGTGTTTGAGGCACATGGCTAGATGAGGTGTTATGACAGCCATCCCCAGCCTAAACTTGCCACAAGATGTCTGTAATGTGTAGTCACATGTGCTTGCATGACAGCAGGAGGGTTGAATGCATGTTGTATGTGTTGTTTGGCCACCTTTTGTGCTCTTTCTGTGTTTGCACAATGATCTCTGGCCACCCCTGGCCTTGTGAGACTCTTGTTCTGAAGCCGGGTAATAACGCACTATGCCTCTCAGTTCTGCAAATAGGCAGCCAATGTAAATTGGCTGTAGGCTACAAGATGTACTGTGATGCATGTGATATTTTTGGACATGGTGTATTGTGTAGGTATGTCTGCTTGGCCTGCGGAGAAGGGGGCCTGTGTATTGTCACTGTAGGAAGTTGGCTCTGTATGTGCTATTTCAAAGTAAGGAATAGCATGCACAGAGTCCAAGGGTTCCCCTTAGAGGTAAGATAGTGGCAAAAAGAGATAATACTAATGCTCTATTTTGTGGTAGTGTGGTCGAGCAGTAGGCTTATCCAAGGAGTAGTGTTAAGCATTTGTTGTACATACACCTAGACAATAAATGAGGTACACACACTCAGAGACAAATCCAGCCAATAGGTTTTTGTATAGAAAAATATATTTTCTTAGTTTATTTTAAGAACCACAGGTTCAAATTCTACATGTAATATCTCATTCGAAAGGTATTGCAGGTAAGTACTTTAGGAACTTCAAATCATCAAAATTGCATGTATACTTTTCAAGTTATTCACAAATAGCTGTTTTAAAAGTGGACACTTAGTGCAATTTTCACAGTTCCTAGGGGAGGTAAGTATTTGTTAGGTTAACCAGGTAAGTAAGACACTTACAGGGCTTAGTTCTTGGTCCAAGGTAGCCCACCGTTGGGGGTTCAGAGCAACCCCAAAGTCACCACACCAGCAGCTCAGGGCCGGTCAGGTGCAGAGTTCAAAGTGGTGCCCAAAACACATAGGCTAGAATGGAGAGAAGGGGGTGCCCCGGTTCCGGTCTGCGTGCAGGTAAGTACCCGCGTCTTCGGAGGGCAGACCAGGGGGGTTTTGTAGGGCACCGGGGGGGACACAAGTCCACACAGAAATTTCACCCTCAGCGGCGCGGGGGCGGCCGGGTGCAGTGTAGAAACAAGCGTCGGGTTCGCAATGTTAGTCTATGAGAGATCTCGGGATCTCTTCAGCGCTGCAGGCAGGCAAGGGGGGGATTCCTCGGGGAAACCTCCACTTGGGCAAGGGAGAGGGACTCCTGGGGGTCACTTCTCCAGTGAAAGTCCGGTCCTTCAGGTCCTGGGGGCTGCGGGTGCAGGGTCTCTCCCAGGCGTCGGGACTTTAGGTTCAAAGAGTCGCGGTCAGGGGAAGCCTCGGGATTCCCTCTGCAGGCGGCGCTGTGGGGGCTCAGGGGGGACAGGTTTTGGTACTCACAGTATCAGAGTAGTCCTGGGGTCCCGCCTGAGGTGTCGGATCTCCACCAGCCGAGTCGGGGTCGCCGGGTGCAGTGTTGCAAGTCTCACGCTTCTTGCGGGGAGCTTGCAGGGTTCTTTAAAGCTGCTGGAAACAGAGTCGCAGCCTTTCTTGGAGCAGGTCCGCTGTCCTCGGGAGTTTCTTGTCTTTTCGAAGCAGGGGCAGTCCTCAGAGGATGTCGAGGTCGCTGGTCCCTTTGGAAGGCGTCGCTGGAGCAGGATCTTTGGAAGGCAGGAGACAGGCCGGTGAGTTTCTGGAGCCAAGGCAGTTGTCGTCTTCTGGTCTTCCGCTGCAGGGGTTTTCAGCTGGGCAGTCCTTCTTCTTGTAGTTGCAGGAATCTAATTTTCTAGGGTTCAGGGTAGCCCTTAAATACTAAATTTAAGGGCGTGTTTAGGTCTGGGGGGTTAGTAGCCAATGGCTACTAGCCCTGAGGGTGGGTACACCCTCTTTGTGCCTCCTCCCAAGGGGAGGGGGTCACAATCCTAACCCTATTGGGGGAATCCTCCATCTGCAAGATGGAGGATTTCTAAAAGTTAGAGTCACTTCAGCTCAGGACACCTTAGGGGCTATCCTGACTGGCCAGTGACTCCTCCTTGTTTTTCTCATTATTTTCTCCGGCCTTGCCGCCAAAAGTGGGGCCTGGCCGGAGGGGGCGGGCAACTCCACTAGCTGGAGTGTCCTGCTGGGTTGGCACAAAGGAGGTGAGCCTTTGAGGCTCACCGCCAGGTGTGACAATTCCTGCCTGGGGGAGGTGTTAGCATCTCCACCCAGTGCAGGCTTTGTTACTGGCCTCAGAGTGACAAAGGCACTCTCCCCATGGGGCCAGCAACATGTCTCGGTTTGTGGCAGGCTGCTAGAACTAGTCAGCCTACACAGATAGTCGGTTAAGTTTCAGGGGGCACCTCTAAGGTGCCCTCTGGGGTGTATTTTACAATAAAATGTACACTGGCATCAGTGTGCATTTATTGTGCTGAGAAGTTTGATACCAAACTTCCCAGTTTTCAGTGTAGCCATTATGGTGCTGTGGAGTTCGTGTTTGACAGACTCCCAGACCATATACTCTTATGGCTACCCTGCACTTACAATGTCTAAGGTTTTGTTTAGACACTGTAGGGGTACCATGCTCATGCACTGGTACCCTCACCTATGGTATAGTGCACCCTGCCTTAGGGCTGTAAGGCCTGCTAGAGGGGTGTCTTACCTATACTGCATAGGCAGTGAGAGGCTGGCATGGCACCCTGAGGGGAGTGCCATGTCGACTTACTCATTTTGTTCTCACTAGCACACACAGGCTTGTAAGCAGTGTGTCTGTGCTGAGTGAGGGGTCTCTAGGGTGGCATAAGACATGCTGCAGCCCTTAGAGACCTTCCTTGGCATCAGGGCCCTTGGTACTAGAAGTACCAGTTACAAGGGACTTATCTGAATGCCAGGGTGTGCCAATTGTGGATACAATGGTACATTTTAGGTGAAGGAACACTGGTGCTGGGGCCTGGTTAGCAGGGTCCCAGCACTCTTCTCAGTCAAGTCAGCATCAGTATCAGGCAAAAAGTGGGGGGTAACTGCAACAGGGAGCCATTTCTTTACACAAGCCCCCCCCAGCCCACAGGCCAGGAGACTCAGCCCAAGCTGGGAGAGTCTTCCTAGTCTGTCAGGCGAGGAAGAGTAGGAGAAATAGGCTGGTTAGTTGCAGGGCCTACTCTGCCTTACATCCTTCTGTTCAGGTCATTCCCTTTGGGGAACTGACCTACTTCCACAGTGATAGGACCTAGTCTGAATTGCCTCTTGTCTGCCTCTTCAATGTCTCCACCCATTCTTTCTATCTTGGTCTTAGAGGTATCCACCTCTGCTAACCTTATCTTGGCCAGGGTTACCCCTAGCTTACCCAGAGAGGTTACCCAGAGCTGGAGTAACCCCACCATGACCAATAGGGTCAGGGGGCCTAACTTGCTATTTGGCATGGGGTCAGACCACCATGCTAAGGATAGTGCAGCCATAAAGGCTAACACCCAGCAGAGGCCACTGACAGCTGTCAGTGCCCAGAACCACACCTTTAGCTCTTCACCTAAAAGGGAAGGGGCTAAGTTACAGGCTTCTTTGGGTTCAGGTTGCCTGTCTGCTGTATTGGAGTGGGGGGTTACCACATCTTGTAGTAAACACCCTTCTTCCACTCTTTCTTCTGTTAGCTGAGGAGCCACCCACTCAGGTTTAACAGTTGCCTGACTAGCCAGGACTTCTTGTGGGTCAGGTTGGACTTTATCAGGGCCATTTTTGGAGTTCTCCCCTACTGGAGCAGAATCTCCTTGGCTTGCTGTAACCTTGGCTAAAGGTTGTCCACCCCTCCTACTCTGTTTTCTTTTCTTCTTTTTCTGGGGCCTGCTTGCATTTACTGCAGAGGCAGGACTTCCAGAATCCTTGGGAGAGGACTGGCACTGGACCAGTTCCTCTCTTGAGCTCTGACTAACCTCTGGGTAGTCATTTCCAAGGAGACAATCAAGGGGGAGGTCTGTACTGACTACTACCCTTCTCCAGCTAAGAGTGCCACCCACTTCTATGGGCACTAAAGCCACAGGCCTCTTAGTGACCCTGTCTAGGCTAACTCTTACCCTGGCAGTCTCACCTGGGATGTACTGGTTTGAGAGCACCAGCCTGTCATGCACAATAGTGTGACTGGCACAAGTGTCTCTCAGGGCAGTGGTTGGGATTCCATTCACCAGTAGGTGGTGGAAGTGTCTACTTCCCTCTGGAATCTCCAACTCACCTGTTGGGCCCTGTTTCCAGTTGAAGGCTAGGAAGACCTCCTCATCTGAGGAGTCATCTCCCATGGCTACACTGGTTACCCCAGGAATTTTGTTCTGGGGTTTGTTTTTGGGACAAGAAGTGTCCTTGGTGTGGTGCCCAGACTGTTTACAGTTGTGGCACCATGCCTTAGTGGCATCCCAGTTCTTACCCTGGTACCCACCTTTGTTTTGGGTTGTGTCTTGGGGCCCACCCACCTGTTCTGGTTTTTGGGGGCCTACAGAGGACTCTTTTTCTTTGTTTCTAGTGTTACCCACTTTCTCCTGGGGAGTTTTTGTAACCCCTTTCTTTTGGTCACCCCCAGTGGAAGTTTTGGTTACCCTAGTCTTGACCCAGTGGTCTGCCTTCTTTCCCAATTCTTGGGGAGAAATTGGACCTAGGTCTACCAGATACTGATGCAACTTTTCATTGAAGCAGTTACTTAAAATGTGTTCTTTCATAAACAAATTATAAAGCCCAACATAGTCACACACTTCATTTCCAGTTAACCAACCATCTAGTGTTTTTACTGAGTAGTCTACAAAATCAACCCAGGTCTGGCTCGAGGATTTTTGAGCCCCCCTGAACCTAATTCTATACTCCTCAGTGGAGAATCCAAAGCCCTCAATCAGGGTACCCTTCATGAGGTCATAAGATTCTGCATCTTTTCCAGAGAGTGTGAGGAGTCTATCCCTACACTTTCCAGTGAACATTTCCCAAAGGAGAGCACCCCAGTGAGATCTGTTCACTTTTCTGGTTACACAAGCCCTCTCAAAAGCTGTGAACCATTTGGTGATGTCATCACCATCTTCATATTTTGTTACAATCCCTTTGGGGATTTTTAGGATGTCAGGAGAATCTCTGACCCTATTTAAGTTGCTGCCACCATTGATGGGACCTAGGCCCATCTCTTTTCTTTCCCTTTCTATGGCTAGGAGCTGCTTTTCCAAAGCCAATCTTTTGACCATCCTGGCTAACAGGGGGTCATCCTCACTGAGAGCATCCTCAGTGATTTCAGAAATGCTGGACCCTCCTGTGAGGGAAGCAACATTTCTGACTATCATTTTTGGAGACAGGGCTTGAGAGGCCCTGGTCTCCCTATTTAGGACTGGAAGGGGGGAATTGCCCTCCAAGTCACTAATTTCTTCCTCTGTGAAGTCATCCTCAGAGGGGTTGGCTTTTTCAAACTCTGCCAACAGTTCCTGGAGCTGAATTTTGGTAGGTCTGGAGCCAATGGTTATTTTCTTTATATTACAGAGAGACCTTAGCTCCCTCATCTTAAGATGGAGGTAAGGTGTGGTGTCGAGTTCCACCACCTGCATCTCTGTATCAGACATTATTCTGCTAAGAGTTGGAATACTTTTTAAAGAATCTAAAACTGTTTCTAGAATCTAATTTCAAACTTTTAACAAACTTTTAACTCTAAAAGACAATGCTAAACAGGGACTTAACACACAAGGCCCTAGCAGGACTTTTAAGAATTTAGAAAAATTTCAAATTGCAAAAATGAATTTCTAATGACAATTTTGGAATTTGTCGTGTGATCAGGTATTGGCTGAGTAGTCCAGCAAATGCAAAGTCTTGTACCCCACCGCTGATTCACCAATGTAGGAAGTTGGCTCTGTATGTGCTATTTCAAAGTAAGGAATAGCATGCACAGAGTCCAAGGGTTCCCCTTAGAGGTAAGATAGTGGCAAAAAGAGATAATACTAATGCTCTATTTTGTGGTAGTGTGGTCGAGCAGTAGGCTTATCCAAGGAGTAGTGTTAAGCATTTGTTGTACATACACCTAGACAATAAATGAGGTACACACACTCAGAGACAAATCCAGCCAATAGGTTTTTGTATAGAAAAATATATTTTCTTAGTTTATTTTAAGAACCACAGGTTCAAATTCTACATGTAATATCTCATTCGAAAGGTATTGCAGGTAAGTACTTTAGGAACTTCAAATCATCAAAATTGCATGTATACTTTTCAAGTTATTCACAAATAGCTGTTTTAAAAGTGGACACAGTGCAATTTTCACAGTTCCTAGGGGAGGTAAGTATTTGTTAGGTTAACCAGGTAAGTAAGACACTTACAGGGCTTAGTTCTTGGTCCAAGGTAGCCCACCGTTGGGGGTTCAGAGCAACCCCAAAGTCACCACACCAGCAGCTCAGGGCCGGTCAGGTGCAGAGTTCAAAGTGGTGCCCAAAACACATAGGCTAGAATGGAGAGAAGGGGGTGCCCCGGTTCCGGTCGGCGTGCAGGTAAGTACCCGCGTCTTCGGAGGGCAGACCAGGGGGGTTTTGTAGGGCACCGGGGGGGACACAAGTCCACACAGAAATTTCACCCTCAGCGGCGCGGGGGCGGCCGGGTGCAGTGTAGAAACAAGCGTCGGGTTCGCAATGTTAGTCTATGAGAGATCTCGGGATCTCTTCAGCGCTGCAGGCAGGCAAGGGGGGGATTCCTCGGGGAAACCTCCACTTGGGCAAGGGAGAGGGGCTCCTGGGGGTCACTTCTCCAGTGAAAGTCCGGTCCTTCAGGTCCTGGGGGCTGCGGGTGCAGGGTCTCTCCCAGGCGTCGGGACTTTAGGTTCAAAGAGTCGCGGTCAGGGGAAGCCTCGGGATTCCCTCTGCAGGCGGCGCTGTGGGGGCCCAGGGGGGACAGGTTTTAGTACTCACAGTATCAGAGTAGTCCTGGGGTCCCGCCTGAGGTGTCGGATCTCCACCAGCCGAGTCGGGGTCGCCGGGTGCAGTGTTGCAAGTCTCACGCTTCTTGCGGGGAGCTTGCAGGGTTCTTTAAAGCTGCTGGAAACAGAGTCGCAGCCTTTCTTGGAGCAGGTCCGCTGTCCTCGGGAGTTTCTTGTCTTTTCGAAGCAGGGGCAGTCCTCAGAGGATGTCGAGGACGCTGGTCCCTTTGGAGGGCGTCGCTGGAGCAGGATCTTTGGAAGGCAGGAGACAGGCCGGTGAGTTTCTGGAGCCAAGGCAGTTGTCGTCTTCTGGTCTTCCGCTGCAGGGGTTTTCAGCTGGGCAGTCCTTCTTCTTGTAGTTGCAGGAATCTAATTTTCTAGGGTTCAGGGTAGCCCTTAAATACTAAATTTAAGGGCGTGTTTAGGTCTGGGGGGTTAGTAGCCAATGGCTACTAGCCCTGAGGGTGGGTACACCCTCTTTGTGCCTCCTCCCAAGGGGAGGGGGTCACAATCCTAACCCTATTGGGGGAATCCTCCATCTGCAAGATGGAGGATTTCTAAAAGTTAGAGTCACTTCAGCTCAGGACACCTTAGGGGCTGTCCTGACTGGCCAGTGACTCCTCCTTGTTTTTCTTATTATTTTCTCCGGCCTTGCCGCCAAAAGTGGGGCCTGGCCGGAGGGGGCGGGCAACTCCACTAGCTGGAGTGTCCTGCTGGGTTGGCACAAAGGAGGTGAGCCTTTGAGGCTCACCGCCAGGTGTGACAATTCCTGCCTGGGGGAGGTGTTAGCATCTCCACCCAGTGCAGGCTTTGTTACTGGCCTCAGAGTGACAAAGGCACTCTCCCCATGGGGCCAGCAACATGTCTCGGTTTGTGGCAGGCTGCTAGAACTAGTCAGCCTACACAGATAGTCAGTTAAGTTTCAGGGGGCACCTCTAAGGTGCCCTCTGGGGTGTATTTTACAATAAAATGTACACTGGCATCAGTGTGCATTTATTGTGCTGAGAAGTTTGATACCAAACTTCCCAGTTTTCAGTGTAGCCATTATGGTGCTGTGGAGTTCGTGTTTGACAGACTCCCAGACCATATACTCTTATGGCTACCCTGCACTTACAATGTCTAAGGTTTTGTTTAGACACTGTAGGGGTACCATGCTCATGCACTGGTACCCTCACCTATGGTATAGTGCACCCTGCCTTAGGGCTGTAAGGCCTGCTAGAGGGGTGTCTTACCTATACTGCATAGGCAGTGAGAGGCTGGCATGGCACCCTGAGGGGAGTGCCATGTCGACTTACTCATTTTGTTCTCACTAGCACACACAGGCTTGTAAGCAGTGTGTCTGTGCTGAGTGAGGGGTCTCTAGGGTGGCATAAGACATGCTGCAGCCCTTAGAGACCTTCCTTGGCATCAGGGCCCTTGGTACTAGAAGTACCAGTTACAAGGGACTTATCTGAATGCCAGGGTGTGCCAATTGTGGATACAATGGTACATTTTAGGTGAAGGAACACTGGTGCTGGGGCCTGGTTAGCAGGGTCCCAGCACTCTTCTCAGTCAAGTCAGCATCAGTATCAGGCAAAAAGTGGGGGGTAACTGCAACAGGGAGCCATTTCTTTACAGTCACTCACTCCAAAACTGGACATCTGGGCTGCTACTGATTCCCTTTTCCTCTTCAAGTGTGACACAGTGCCCACTCCCTGCATCCCTGGACAGCATGTGATGGTGCCAAATCATGCCTCACAACTAATATGCAGCTTCTTGAGGCCATGTCCATAAATTATTATGGGACCTGCATTGGGGACAGGGTCATAATCTGTGACTGATTTGCTCATATCATCTCTGACAATGTGTGTCAAATAGCCTTGACCAATCCCTTGATACCATCGCTCTGTTGTCTCTTTCATCGATCTCTTATGTGTTCAGTGCAGGCACATATTATTTTGGACATTGCACATCTGCAGGTAGTGTGCTGTTGAGTGATGTGCCATGATATTGGACTCTGCAGTTATATATATGAAGCAGGACGTGTACAATGCAGGGCCAGGTTTCTCTTCCAGTAGGATAGGTTTTGTGAACACACGCGTGGATGTGTGTCCCTAATTATTGATGTGACACACAGACCACCACCACCACAACTAGCAGGTGCCTGCATCTGTATCTGCACATGTCCACACATGGACAGGCTTGCCTCTTTGTGTGCTCAGCATGTCACACCCTTCAATGTGGTCCAAGCACAATGGGTATGTATGCAGGCTTGCTGTGATATTTTAGGACTGTATGCAGCAGGTGACACAGCACTTACATACATGAAAGAAAACACTCAGTGTTACAAAAATAAAGGTGCTTTATTACAGTAACACAACACTAAAACACTAGCTAGGCAATACTACAATAGGAGGTAAGTAAACACAATATATATGTACACTAATAATCAGAAATAGGCATAAATAGCAATAGAAAACAATGCAATAGCAATAGACAATAGTGACCCTAGGGGGAGCCCAAACCATGTACTAAACAAATGGAATGCGAATGCTGGACCCCCATCCAAGTAAGTGAAATCATTAGAGGGGAGATAGAGGAACTTGGAGACCCCAAAGGTAAGTACCAAAGAGCCCCCCCCAGCGACCAGGACGACAACAGGAAGTTACTGGATTTTCCACAAACTACCAAAAGGACTGAAAATGGAGATAATGCAACACCCAGACAAGAATGCAAGAAACCAGCAGTGGATTCCTGAAGAAGAAGACCTGAAAAAAACAGTCCAGTAGTGGTGGCAGGAGCCACTACACATCCGTCTGTGGTACTTGGAGTTGGTCGACAGTAGGACGAAGACAGTCAGCAATGGAGCCCTGGAGCCAGTAAAGAGTTCCTGGAGGATGCAGTCGATGTCCCATTCAGGATGGAAGATTGCAGTCTGTCTGTGTTGTGGAAAAGCTACCAACGAGCCTTGGCAAAGGCAAGAGTTGATGTAGAGGAAAAGTGGAGCTGTCGGGGGCCAGCAAGGCCGAGGAGGGCTCAACCCCTGGGGGGGAGTCTCAGGGGGCCATCAACAAGGTAGAGAGTCCACAGAAGAAGAGGCAGCCCCACAGAAGACCCAGTGGAAGAGGACCCAGGAGTCACGGAGGAGCCCATGCAGCACAACTGAAGAAGGGTCCCAAGCCGCAGAGGAAGCACACAGAAGGCTGTGCATCACATGGAAGAGTGCCGGGGGCTGGGGCTACATGGAGCCTTAAGATCCCTTTGAGGTGATACCAAGAAGCCTTGGTAGCTGCAAGAGACGTGGCTCATGGAGGTACTGTCTTGAGTGGGAAAACAAGGGCTTACCTTCACCGAAGTTGGAGAGCTGGCAGAAAAGACCAATGGGACCACTCCAGACTACCACCTGTGATGCAGGATCCATGCAGCTTAGAATAAGAGGTGATCCATGCAGCCAGTCGTCGTTGCAGTTGGTGCCTGCAGGTGCAGGGGACTGACTTCTTCACTTCAAGAGAGATTCCTTCTTCCTTCTCATGCAGACTGAAGACTTGCTGCACTCAGAGGATGCACAGCCGGAGAAATGTTGCAGAAGCTGGAAGGAGCCACGGAAACAATGTTGCAAGCAGAGTCTTCATTGTGGATGCAGATTGTCAGTTTCTCGAGGGCCCAGTCACAGTTCCAGTGGCCAGAATTTGAAGCAGAGGTTGCAGAGGAGTCCTACTGGAATCTTGCAAACCGAATCAGAGGACCCACCCAAGAGGGACACCCTAAATAGCCCTGGAAGGGGGATTGGTCACCTGGCTAGGTGACCACCTATCAGGAGGGGGCTCTGATGGCACCTGCCTGACCTGGCCACTCAGATGCTCCCAGAGGCCTCTGCCCACCTTGGATTCAAGATGGCAGAATGATGGGACCCTCAAGAGGAGCTCTGGGCACCAATCCTTGGGTGGTGATGGACAGGGGAGTGGCCACTCCCTTTTCCATTGTCCAGTTTCTCACCAGAGCAGGGACTGGAGGACCCTGAACTGGTGCAGACTGGTTTCTGCAAGGAGGGCACCAAATGTGCCCTTCAACGCATACCAGTAGCTTGGGGAGGCTACCTCTCCCAAGCCATGGAACACCTATTTCCAAATGGCGAGGGTGTTACCCCCTCTCCCAAAGGAAATCCTTTGTTTGACTACCTGGGCTTGAGCTGATCAGGCAGCAGGAGGGCAGAAACCTATCTCAAGGGTGGGAGCAGCTTGGGCTGCCCGGTAAATCCCAGAAAGCTGGTAGGGGCAATGCTGGGCGTCCTCTAAGGAGCCCCCAGAGTTCATGGAATCATATATCCAATACTGGCAACAGTATTAGGGTATTATTCCGACATGTTTGATACCAAACATACGTAGGTTCAGAGTTACCATTATGTAGCTGGACATAGATAGTGATCTATGTCCAGTACACGCGTAAAATGGCATCCCCGCACTCACAAAGTCCATGAAAATAGAGCTGGAGTTTGTGGTGGCACCACTGCTCATGCAGGGGTGTCCTCACACAGAGACACCTGAACCCTGCCCTCTGGGCTAGGAGGGTCTACCATAGGGGTGACTTACAGTGACCTGGTGCAGTGACCTATAGTGGAAAGGGTGCATGCACGCTTTCATGCAGGCTGCAACGGCAGGCCTGCAGATACATTCTGCATGGGCCACCATGGGTGGCATAATACATGCTGCATCCCATGAGGGACTCCTGGTGCCCCAATGCCCTGGGTACCTGGGTACCATATACTAGTGACTTACAGGGGGGCAGCAGTATGCCAAATGTAGGGTGTGTGTGGTCCAAGCAACCAAATTTAAAGGGAGAGAGCATAGTCACTGGGTCCTGGTCTGCAGGATCCCAGTGAACACAGTCAAAACATACTGCCACAGGCAAAAAGTGGGGGTAGCCATGCCAGAAAGAGAGTACTTTCCTACATATGTGACCATTCTCTATGGTACTTGTGGACATAATATTCTGTCTTTTCATTTGCATCCATGCAGGTCAACGCCCATCACAAGAAGGGGACTTGGAGAGTCACTGCCAATAAGGTGCAGACCCGGGAGGTCTGCAGCTGGCAGAGCGCCCCTTCTCGGAAGAGGTGGGAAGACCTGAGACACTGGGCCCGGAAGACCACAGAGGCCCAGCTGGGGATGTCCTGCCAACGAGGACAGGATGCCTGTCGGACCATGACCCCCCTAATAGCCTGCATTTTGGCGGTGGCCTATCCGCCCTTGGATGGGCATTTGAGGCCAGCACAGAAGCCACAAGGGGGTGAGTACATAGAGTAATCAAGATTAAACCTTTAGAAGGTGATTGAGTGAGGGACAAACTGATCCCCCTGACAATGCAAATGTGTCATGTATCACATATCTTCTGGGATCAAACTGGTGTAGACGGGACATGTGTTTCCAATTGGTGTGCTCATCCTTTTGGAGCTGGAACCTAGGACTAAACTATGGTTAATCCTCAGTCAAGATGCCCACCATGGAGGAGACATGACTGTGTTTAGTGTTCAGATATCCTGTTTTAACTGCCCTGGTGATTGTTAGTTTCCACCAATAGATCACTCCTGACAAACGTTACAGTTCAAAGGTAAGTAGGATATGGGTCACTGTCCCCTGTCATGTGTCTGGGGATATGTGTAGGTTGACATTTTCAAACCAGGTGCACATTTTCTCCATTGTATATTGGGTGCTGGTGCCTCACAGCAGTCTGTGATGCACTAGTGTCCGTCATACATTTGGCATGATTTACATGGTAAAATCTTGGCAGCTGTAGCATATTGCTTTCCCTTGGTAAGTGGGGAATGTGCATTATCACGGGTGATATGTCATCGGTGTAGTAAACATTCCTTGTGCCAACATGTCTGCATGTGCTCCATTCCCACTAGGATACATATACATGCAGTAGATGTATGGCATGTGCTAGCCATCCATATAGGATGATGTTGTGAACTCTTACATGTACGTTCATGGGGTCCTGTTGCCATTATGATTCATCTGCAATGGTTGTCCAGTTACTGTGTTGCCCCAGACAGGACTGTGTCACCAACATACGTAGTCAGACAGGAACATTCATGCCTCATAGTATGTCTTACATCATGTGTAACTGCAGTAGCTAGGATGGACATGACAGGTAGGGGCATGTTGTTGATCCACTTGATGATAATTTGTATCCTTGATGAGGTATGATGGTTGTAGGTCCACAGCACCTGTGTGTTGTTTGGGAATTGTGCCCTGACTCTATGGATGCATCATGTATTGACTTGCAGTGATGTTTGCATGACATGTGTTTAGGCTCTGTGATTCATCCACATACAGATGTCATTCTTGTCATGTCTGGTATGTGGGTACTGATGTTGATTCTCATTATACAACATTTTGGTTTCCTCCTGAAAATGATTGGGAGGTCTGTGCCTCTCCTTCCTGCATGGTACAGATGTCTACCATGCCAACACTCAGAAGTAAACATGGAAATGGGTGTGAGCCATTGATGTGGGATACCCTGGGCCTAACAGGGCTATTCTTGTGTGTATTCTGGAGACTTATCTCCATGAGGTTTGGGACCTGACTTCATTGTTGTTCCATGCAAAACCACATGTGGTGTGCATCTGGGTGACCTTGCTACTACCTCCTTGACACAGTTTTGAAAGGCATGACTTGTGGAGCTGTACATTGTTGTGAGCTGTCCATTGTGACATGGATGTTTCCATGTCACCTAATCCAGGTATGGCAGGTTTGAACCATTGTTGTCTGCCTTTCTTACCAACATCACTTACTGTAAAGACATCATACTGGTGGAAGTTAGATGTGTGCATAGGCTTGTGTGAATGTAATTGGTAGGGTACCTTACAATGGTATCCAATTGTTGGCTACTGGTTCTATGTGGCCAAGTTTGCATGTGGCCAAGTTTGATGTGGAGTGGTAATCTAGTTGGGTTATGGTTAGTGTGGTAGCTACACTTCATCCATGCTATTGTAGTTATCTGAGACCAAGATTAGCTCATGTGTTACCTTTGTGATTCCTGATGGCAGAACGGTCTTATACTGGCACATGATGCTGACACTTTGCTTCCACCTTATTCGGTGGCCCACTTGACATGATAGTATGTTTTGCCTCTCACAGTTGTGATTGATGTGTCATCATGTTAATGTTATGACCTTACTTCACCTTCTTTTGGCAGCATCCGAACCAGCAGTCCAAGTAGATGGGGCCGACACAAGTGGGGAAGCATCTGGCCACGGCACCTCAGATCATGAGACCACCGACAACGAGGGACCCAGTGGCCTGAAGGGCGAGGGGAGTGCCACGGGGGAGACCAGATCTGGCTCCCCATAAACTGATTCCTCCTCCAGTGGCCACTCACTAGTTGTGGGGGACCCACTGGAGACCATCCCAGCACCATCTTTGTTTGCTACCCCCCCATTCTAGCACTGCCCTCCCTGTTGCTCCCCACCTAGTTGGCTGTGCCCTCTCACCCAACAGGGTGGGTGTCTCCTTTGCCGCACGCAGTCTACCCCAGCCCCTGTTAGCCCTGCTGCCCTCAGTAAGGAGGCTACTGACCTCCTGACGTTGATCTCTGTGGGTCAGATGGTCATTGTGAATGCCATCCAGGGACTGACAGTCCAGATCCAGCAAAGCACTGCATTCCTGAAGGTCATCCACGGTGCAATCTCTGGCCTAAAGAGATAATTTCATGCTCTGGCCTTCTCACTGAAGGTAGACAGTCACCCCTTGTCTTCCATCCCCCCTCCACCTTCCTCATCCCAGTCCAACTCTCCCCTTCCCTGACCCACCCAAAGCACACAGACAGATTCATATGCATCCACCTCATCAGACAAGGCTAGCACACACAAACATAAACACCACAAGTCATACCACTGGTACGTACACAAATAACAGTCAAATGCCAGGGTAGTCATGATTTACCCTGGCATTCCCCACTCCCACCATCACACACTTAATATCTGGCACACCTACAGACACTGCATAACCAGTCACTGATCCAGCCACCAAATCTATTATACCCGCAGACACCACCCCAGCAAGCCCTCAGACATCCACCCCGTCACCACACCCTCAGACCCCACAACCACAGACACACCTACATGCAGCACATCCACCATACCTGTAGTCACCACCCCAACAGACACCCACCCACACACCACGGCATCCCTCAGCACCTCTACCCTCCCTGAGCCCCAAACACATAAACGCCCTCATTCACCCAACCCTACAGACACCCACCACACACAAGCACATTATTTAATAAACACAACCAGTTGTTGGTGTTTTGGATACACCTTTGTCCTGCATTTCCTTCCCTAGCTTTCTGTTGTTCCTGGCTGACATTGGTTGTGTGTCTGTAGTTGTTTGTGTTTGGCCTTCTTGCTGCTTCATGTGGTGTTTTTGGAACTATGTGAGTTTGTGTGCAGTGCTGTTTTCCTCCAAGGGAATGGTGTGTTTTGTGTGATGTTTATGTGTGTGTTGCAGCAATGTTGGTATAATGGCATTGTGTTGTATTTGTAGTGGTATGTGTATCATTTAGTTTTGTGCGGTATGGGCATGTATGAAGAATGACTTGTCCCCTGATATGGCTATTTCTACATGTGGTGTGTGTGTTCTTGAGTTTTGTCAGTGCAGACTTGGAGTGTGTTGAATTGTGGTAGTTTGCTTTGCATTTGTGTGCACATGGGTCCATTTAGGTGTGGGTCCCTTGCAGCTGGTTGGTGTAGGGGTATGTCCAATGGAGTTTGAGTTGCGTGTGCTTTGATGCCTTGCCCTTCCCCCATTGTGTGACTGTGCCAGGCAATTGATATTGGTATTGCTTCTCCCTGAATGTGTGCAACTGCTCTGTGCATGTTGGTTGGTGCTTTTTTCAAAATGATATGAGTCCCAATGCAGCCTCCTTTCAAGTACGGTCCTGCTACTTCCATTGTATCTGTGCAGGTGTTGTTGTGGTGGTGCGCTTTGTGACTTTTGACTTTTTGTCTCTGTGTGCATTGGGCATGTCATTGTTGGTCTATTGTGCTATGAGTGTGTGTGATGTGTGTGTCGATAGCAGTGTTGTTTGAAGGTGGTGTTGTGGATGTGCCCTGGCAGATGGATGTATAGGTGTGTTTTATGTCTGGCCAATCCCTGGACAGTGTCGGTTGTGAGTTTGTGGAATTAATTTGTATTTGTGCACTAGTTGTGTTGTTGTTGCTGTGTGTGTGTATGTTTGTGGCGTTCATTGTCCCTCAGCCTGAGTTCTGTAACCATGCGTATATGTGTGGTATTGCAGTGCAGTGTGTGTGTTCTGGTTGAAGTATGTATATTGTGAATGGGTGTGTGTTATTGTTGCAATATGCGAGTGTGTGTCTATGGAATGATAGGTGTAGCTGCTGGCCTTGGGACCCCCCTAAAAAGAGTTTGTTAGCAGTATAGAATTGTTAAACATGTTAGTAATACAGGGAGGTGTGTGTGTAGTTATGGGTCGTGTCAGTTCACGCCGGTGTTGTATCCCTTGTCTTTCGGCGAGCAGGAGCAGTGGCATGACGTTTAGGAATGGCTCCGTGGCAGCTCCGGACGTGTATTGCTGACTGCAGGTGAGTGTTTCCCTTTAAACTGCTTGTTTCCGCCTTCTGCTACCTGGTGGTTGGACCAAGGCAGTCACATTGGCGGTGTGCAACCTCGTAATAGGTCCGGCGGAAACATGGTCTCAGCCAGCCTGTTTTGTGCCTCCAGAAGACCACAGAGGTCTGTGCTGCCGCGCGGTGGCAGCGGACCACTGGCGGTCTTCTGTTTCCTTGGCCGCCAAACTCAAAATACGGTGATCCACTCTTCCAGACTGTTGGCAGTCGGACCGCCAAACTTGTTATCAGCCCCTTTATCTGGAGCGCTCAACCCAAGTTTCACATCCCCTTTCCCATTTGAAGTGTCAGTTTTGCAAAGATGGAGAAAGACTGCAGCTTCCTTTTACACTGAGAGAACAAGTATTTGAAAAATAAAATGATTGGGTGATATTTGCATTTTATACTGTGGGTCATTGAAAGCCAAAAAATATCGGGTGGGACTTCCCCGGAAAGGTAAAAAAATATTTCATCTGTTTTTTTAAGCGTCATTTTATCCATTTGAGGAATGTATGTATATATTGTCGCTGGCTAGGGAATAAATATTTTTTTGATGTAACATATATGGTATTTGTGCCATTAATGGCAGACGTGTTCTGTGCTTACTTAAGGTTCTTTGGACTATTGCCCTTTGTTATTTTGCTCCAGAGCCTTCAGTCATTAACTTGCAATATTGTCAAAATCTTCTTGTGTCAAATGGAATACTTGATTATCATTGTTTTTCTGGTGGCTGTTTGGGTGCGTTCTTTTGTGTCCACTAGAATGCATAAAGAACTATTTACATCTGTGATGATTTGGCGAGCTACCATACAGATGGTGTCAAAAAGTGAAGTTCTCAATTATACAAGATTTGGGGGAAGAAACACATAGTAAATATTGTACCCCGAAGAAGGGGTTTCTTTGATGTATACCAAGAATATGTGTTGGCTCTTTTTTTTTTATTGTTAAAAAGAACAATAGATGAGAAAGATAATATTAAAAGAATGACGTATGGCTTTTTCTTGATTCATTGTAACATTTGATAGGAATGGTGTTATAAAAATAATTAAAATAATGATATTTGTGTAAAACATTATTTGATATTTCCTCTGGGGATTCAGAATTGTAAGAACCTTTTTAACTGTAATTTTTGTATAAATCAAGGTATATTAATAGTTTATAAAATAAAGTTTAATGATATACCCAAATTGTGAAGCTCACTTTTGAGTTCTGTTTGGGACGTTTTCTAATCTACAATAAGATGGTATGGATCAAAAATCTAGGCATGTTTGAGTATTGTAGTGTGTCTCTTAAATTTCTAAAATATACCGTGACTCAAAGAAAATTTATAATTTTGAAGTTATATTTATTAACGTTTGTTTATGTAAAGTTAATGTTTAAATAAATAATTATTGTTAACAGTTGTGTTGATTTGATTGTATACTTTAGAATTAATGCTGGTTTAACTTTTTTTTGTTCATGTAGCTTAATGTTACTTTGATATATTTTGTGTAATATTGTGAAATATATTGTGTGTTTATATGTTAAATATTTGTCATAAAATATTTTAATGTGTAATTTAACAGTTTACTGTGTTTGAAATTAGAAATTTAGTGCATCTTAATCATAATTAAATAAAATTAATAAAGTAAAGTGTTGTACATATTTAATGTGCGCTATTGGGTACTTTGTTATTTTTGCTTTCAATACTTAAGTATTTCAGAAATTATTAACAGCAATATTTTTGTAGCCAATATTTGTCAGAGATTTGTTAATCTATAGGATCACAATATTTTTGTACTTGATATTTTTTCTGCATTTTGATAATGTTTTCCTTGATATTCCTTGGGATTTAGAGGGGTTTGTGAGGGAAGCAGGTACTGGAAAGAGAGAGGGAAAGCTTTTTATTTGTCTGTGATGGGCGGGGTGACAGTGAAAGGTGGGCATGAGCACATCTAGGTGAGATTTGGATGGTAAGAGGAGTGTGTGGAATAGAGGAGGAGCTTGGAGATAGGAGTGTGAGAAGAAGGTAAAAGTAGAAAAAAAGTGAAAGGATGATTCGAGAAAGGATTACTTTGGAGGCAATAGTGAGATGAGAGAAAGAAAGTAGGTTGTGTGGGTGTGTGCATGTGGTGAGCTAGAGGAGAGTCAAAGAGTGTGATAGGGTAGTGTATCAGAGGTGATATGCAGTGAGCAAATGTCAGACAGAAGGGTGAGAGGAGAGTATGTCGGAAAGAGAAATGCAGGTTTGAAGGGGGAATGTGTGAAAAGGATATGTTAAGAAGATGACTGGAAATAGAGAGGAGGTTTGAGAAAGAGAAGACAGTGTACAAGAAATTGAAGTGTACGGGGGCATTTAGACAGAATATCAAAAACACAAATATAATTGTACAAAATATTGTGTTGTAAATATCGAGGACAAAAGTATTGTGAAGGTAAGTTTCTATAAGTGAGTAAGGGTTTACTACAGGTAACTCCATATATATGTACCTTGATGATATATATATATACATCGTCTTTACCCAGGGAGCCTGCTTCACTCTGCAATTTATTCTTCAAGCAATCCCAGGAAATGGCACAAATCCGGTACGACTTATTGATTTTTCATAAAGAATGTATTGTTTCATAACAATGAAAGTGCAAAGTGTGAGGTGCCACCAGAAAAAATGGCCTACGCATTTCGACAGAAGCCTTCGACTGGGCCATATATATATGCATATATGTATATATATATATATGCATATATGTGTATATATATATATATATATATATATAAATATATATATATATATATATATATATTACCTACTGGTGGTCGCCAGTATGTAGTTATAGTTAGGACCATGTTTTCATAGGAAAAACGTTTTTTGACTTGCCTGTATCTTTAACACCATTTGACGAATCTTCACAACATTTTCCGAAAAAAGTGTTGCTGCGATTCTTGTTGCGCATGAAAAGTTTTGGGGTGATCCTTCAACTGCGAGCTGAGAAAAAGGGGGCCCAAAAATGTTTGTGTTTCCCATGTTAATTTCAATAGGATTCTTTAGACACGACTACAGGCCAAACCACTGGACAGAATTACACCAAATTTGGCAGAAAGCTGACTGTCGTTACGCAGATCACGCTCTTGCTTATTTGAAGTAAATCCATTCAGTAGTTTTTGAGAAATTTCGGGAAATTCAAATTTGTATATCTCTGGCTGTGAAGTAGTCGCGACCAAAGACGTTCTTGTGCAATGAAATGCACAGCTCTGATTGGCTGCCAACACTTCAAACCAGGAAGTGTTGTCAGCCATCTTGAGATTCAGCTTGATCCGAGTCCCAGAAAAAGTAAACCTAAAATAAAAGGGGCCAGGGTATGGACAAGCTGACCTCTAAGCACTGGTGGAGGGGGTCCCAAAGGGACCACCTAGAGCATTTTTTTAAATTATTTTTTTGCTGCAGGTTTGTAAGATTTGCAAATTCTCAGCAAAACAATGGAAAAAAAAAAGCGCAGGCTCCCACGCTTGTTTTTTTTATAGGCCCCCGGGTGGGTCAGATCCCGGGGACATTAAAAATTTAGTGTGGGGGGGGTCTACCGACCCCACCACAGCTCCAGGAACCACCACCTGCCTATTGCTTTTATTTTTTTATATGTGGGGGCCCCCCGCTGCCCTGGGGACTGCCACCTCCCCAGGGCTTTCAATTTAATATATACGGGGAGCCTGTGGGCCCCCGCACCCGGGGACCACCACCCCCAGGGGGTTTGGTTTAAATATATGTTGGGGCAGTGTCCCCCTGCACCCCTGACCAACACACCCCCAGGCAAGGTGTAAAAAAAAACAAAGGGGGTCCTTCTGGGACCTCCGCATCCTGGGGACCACCACTCCCTGGGGCTATGTCCTATTGGAGGAGGGCCACGTGGTCCCCCTGTCTAGCCACTGATGGCCCTGAGGACCGCCGCCCCCAAGGCCAGCTCCTGCTGTGTCCCGGGGTACCCACCCCCAGGACATAGCTGTTTGCTGTGGCTTGGCTGCAGTGCTGCAGCCAAGCCACAGCAAGCACTTTGGGTTTTGACAAGGGAACCTTTAAAGCAGGTCCCACTGTCAAAATCCGAAGTTTCATCTCTGTCCCCTGCACGTATGAAATGCTTCAGCGAGCACGGAGCTGTTGTCAAAGCAGTTCCATGCTTGCTGAAGCAATGGCACTGCAAGGGAAGCCTTAAGGCTTTCCCCGCAGTGCCAAGTAGCCAGTAAAGGGAGTTTTTTTTTTTTTTTAAAGTAGTAATTTCTTTGAAAATATATCTCAGCAGGGGCTTCCCCCGTGGTGCAAGATAGCCCATAAAGGGCGCTTGATTAATTATTGTTTTCATTTGAAACAAATTATATGAAAACCCATAAATTGCTTGAAAAATAAATAAATAAACCCCCATAGTTCAGAGTGAAGTTCGCAGACCTTCACACTGAGCTATGGGGATTTGACTCCAGCTGGACTCATTTCCATTTTTTCTTTTAATAATAAAAAAAAAATCTTCTTTTTAAAAAACACATACCTTTTTAATTTTTGGAGACAAGTAATTCATGTAATTAATTCTAAGTATGTCAGACATCCAAGCCTAAAAAGCTCTAGCTCTCTCCCTCTCACTTTCTTTTTCTCTCACTCTCTTTGTCTCTCTTTCAATCAATTCTCCCACTCACACACCTACTCAGCCCCTCATGCACTCACTCACAGCCCCAGTCAGACACTCATGCACCCATTCAGACTCACTCAGACAGTTACACACTCACACACCCATACTGTCACACACCCACTGACACCCTGATGCACCCAATCACAGACTTGCGGACATACTGACGCACCCACTAAAACACTGTTGTACGCACTCTCACACCCATACAGACTTTCTGACAACCACTCTTACCCCCAGATACAGCCTCTCACACCTATTTTCACACCCAGAGGCCACAGCTAACTTCCGCCGTGCATGTGCAAAGGGCCGTGCACAACACTGGATTGGGTGGTTAGGGGGGTTGACCCCTACTGCACATGGGAGAAGGAAGTGCACAGTGCAAGCTTGAGTGCTTATAGGGGTCCATGCGCGGCAGTGGTTGGATTCACGTACAGCAATTAAAATTATTATACGTTAAAAAATCCATAGAAATTCACTGAAAAAAACAAGGGTGACAGGGACATTATAGTTCGATTCTGAATTTACTCATACAAAACCATAGAAATTCAGCAGTTATAGTTAGAGTTCTTTCAAGTAACTAAAACTCACACCCTAAGGTAACTATAACTCCTCCGCCATGTACAGTTGTTTCATCAATAAGTTTATTGCAAATGTTGCATTGAGGGTATGAAAGATGGCATAGAATATGTCATCAATTATATAATATGTGGAGTAATTAGCTGTGCATGGTGAAGGCGCGAGTTATAGTTACCTTAGCGCGCGCATTTTAGTTACTTGAAAGAACTCTAACTATAATGGCTGTAAGGGAGGTGATGGTTAGAGAAGATGAATGAAGTTAAAGCAAGAGGAAGATAAGAAGATATTGCAAAGAGAAAAAAATGAACGCCAAAGAGCTGAACATGAGAGAAGGAGGGAAAGAGAGAGGACGACAGAAAGGCGGAGAGCATGGATAGTGTGAGCGTGTCTGGCTTTATTTGTCCCTTATAGTTTATTGATAAGGGGACACATTAGAGGTTCGATGGACCTTTTGACTCAGTTAAGAGTGATTTACCATGGACACAAACCTTACACCTAACTCAATTACCAAATTACACACTATGAATTTCTTAAACATTTATCGCAATTTGAATCAGTAAACTTCATACACCATGGCCCATGTGATCATGAATAACCACACCTTTTAGTAAAAGAATATTTATTTCCCCAGATTAACAATGCTAAAGTCACGTAAAGCAATCTCAATATTAACTGATAGACATATATGAACACACAGGTTGACCAAAACGGTAAAAGAATCTTAATTTCACTAGAGCATTTAACATTAAATATTCAATAGCTATTATACATATTAATATCATAATTAACCGAACTAATGATATAGCATACATTTAGACATTCACAACTGAACAAAATCCAAGTCCTTGGATAATAATGATTATTAAACATGGACATACTATCTAACCCTCTAATTCGAGTGGCATGATTGGCTTTCATGCAAAAGGAAAAATCAGACAAAAGTTAATTTGGAACAACATCTGGCTGTGGCTCTATCAAAATTATATATATTGGTACTTTAACCGGGCGTCTATTGCCACGGTTACGCATCATTTCCCCGAGCCAATAAGCTCATACCCCCGGGATACTCGAGAGCGAACCATTGTAGCAGAAAATATGTTGGAGGAGGAGTTCCCGAGGAGAGAGAATGAAAGAGACGTAGGACGACGTGTTGGAGAGTCGGAGAAGCCGGAAGGAGACTCACAAACGGAGACTGAAGAGAAGGGGACGCCCGGAGTCCCCGGAGAACCACGAGAGGGAGAAGCAGGAGAGAAGAAAGCCGCCAACGAGGACCGGTGGAGACTGGAGTCAGGCGAACAGCTGCGCAAGACGCCAAAGAGCTCCAGAGAGACGCCGGGGGAAAACGGAGGATGCCGCTGCATCCCAGGAGGGGCGTGGCATACTCAGGTACGATCGTACCTCAGGTTTAAACTCCTACCTGAATGGTTGCAGGGTGGGAAAAGTCTAGTGGGGTTGAAGGGAGGACTGGGGGAGAGGTGCTTTAAGGAAGGAGAGAACGTCTAACCCACGGACAGGGTGGGGTAAAGAACCATCCAGCTATAACAGAATAATAAGAGAGAAATAGAGAGTGAGTATCCACGGGAAGGTGAAACCACTATAGGTATAAATCCCATGCACAACCCTGCACCCCTACCCTCCCACTATCCTATTAACCACCTACAAACCCTAAAGCCAACATCTACACTTACCTGTTGTCCCGTTCTTTCTATTTTGGGGAAAACCGGTCCATCTCTACTGGGACGAGGTCCAGAGCCTACTCCACCATCAGAGGGACGACGATCCGATATCCACCCTAGAGGAAGCAAAAACATCACATCACCCTGATGAACTAACTAGGAGACGAACAAGAAATCCCAAGAAAGAAATAAGAAAGAATCCGGAATACAAATACCAATAAAGAAATTGTCAAACAAGCTCGGTGCCTATATAGTTATTCCAATATCCACCACGGGTAGACCCAGAACCCATTACAGGTACCTAGAAAAGAAAGACAAAAACCTGCAACAAACTACAGTTTCATCTCATTATACCTCTCCTTAATGACTCAGCAAGCAGAGACTTCTTCATCAGCTGGACATCCGTCTGGCCAGCATTCGCAGTGGGAAAGTGAAGAAGACTGGCTCAGTCACAATGGGTTCTAGGTCAGGTGAACCAAATTAGAAGGGCATCATCTAAGGATCAATTGCGAAGTAATGTCTCTAAAAAGAGCATTGAAGTCTGCTCTGATCTCTTTGCAACTCGAACTGGAACTCGTATTTTCTAGAACTTATGTTGGAATCTAACTCTCCTGCCTCAATGTAGTCGGGGTATGTTGGAAATCCATACAATAGTTTCTCACATTGTTGTTGGTCAGAATATTGGCTGTTCACAGTTGGGCCAATAATTATTAATTACCAAATCTGTGATATAGTTAAACAGTCGTTCATACATCAGTGATTGGCTCCTCATCGCCTGTTCCTGACATCAGTTTCCGTTGGGTAACTTTTAGTTGCCATTAACACTTTCGTCAGCTAAGCCAAGTCTGAGAACATTTGTTTCTGACGCACCAATGTTACATTTGTATCTCTAAAGGGTACATTACATTACAGCAGTTTCACATTGCAACATTACAAACTATTTGGTCAACTCTGTGTTTGTACAAAGAACAATGAAGCTTCTCTCATTGCATCAGAAAGACATTTATGAACATTTATTTAATGCCATGAAACTAAGCATGAGTCTTGATCGAGTAGGCCCAAAATTCCTCAATTAATTTATGCACAAAAAGTCTAAGCAAATACATATCAATTATACGTTAATATGGTTTACTAATACATGTATTCTATAGCGCACATTATTTTAACAGTTAATGCTATTTCTTTATTAATGTCGTAAACGTTATGATGGCCACATAGGTGGGCACATTTTCCAAAGACACTCGATTTCTCTATATTAACATAAAACATGTAGAATTCTTAACTACCTATCAATGCAACCGTATTACTGATTAGTTCAGCTTTCACAATAGTAATGGAGAATGTATAGAAAGAGCAAGGAGGGGCATAATATTGGTGCATGTTTTGCCATTTTGTCTTTGAATGTACCTACCAGGCACCAGCATCACTCTTCGGCCTCTTCAATACCAAGAGTAGGAAAAGTTCCTGTATAGTTAAAGGAAGGACCCAGCCTCTGAGTCTAAATTTCCTTGACAAACAGACATGTGAATAGAAGCAGTTGGATCTCCAGCAATTGACAGAGGCATTAATACAGGATCTGACAAAAACAGGAATTGCAGCAGGAGAGACATGAGGACTCCATGACCACAGCTAGACTTTTAGTATATTATGGAAACTTCAAAACAATCAGAGTCGCAGTTGTAATATCTTGCATGGGTGTGACTCATACCAGAAATCTACAGTAAGTATCCTGATTTACTTCATCGGGCAACAAAGAAGGTTTTTTGCTGGAAACTGTTGTTTGAGGGATTTATATCTATCTACTCTTGGACTCTAGAATCTTGCATCACCCTTGCGGTCACCTATTCCAGCCTTTGGACTATGTAAGAAGGATGAGCCTCCTACCGTCATTGCAAATATTCATTGTTGCCACTTATTTGGGCCCAGCACACCCAATTCGCTTATTTAGGAGTTGGACTTATTAGGTCCTGTACCAATGAGACTCAGAAGATAGTTTTGGGCTGCCCTCTCATCCCTGCAACTTGTGGTTTTAATCTACACCTGACACATCTGTTTGCACCCTGAAGAAGGTGTTTGGTTGTCTGAGCACTGAACACTGAAACGCAAGTCGGCACCTACATTTCAGTTGTACCAAATAAAATCTTTGTTGTATTTACATGGTTCTTTCAATTTTGTGTTGACTTATGTAACAAATACTTTTTAAGTAACCTTCTATTGCAACTCTCAGCTATGAAAATCTCATCATGTGCTATGGTATGAAGTATACACTCTGTTAATATATATAAAATGACAATGTTATTTTGATCTTTTCTGCTCAGATTAAGTGGGTACTGTATAAGACTGAACCCATCTGTGTTTTTAAGGGTTTGCAGCTGAGTAGGATATACTGAGTGTGAATGGTATGTATTGAGGTTGTGTGATTTCATAATTGTTGGGGGATCGGATTGTTGAAATATGCTATTGTTTAAATTATTTTGAAAAATGTAAAAGCAAGCTTTAAATAAACATAAGTAATAAGAAGTATGTTTCATCATATTAATTTAATTATGATGTTAATTGTATTTTACGACTCTCCTTAGGACAGCGTTTACATTGGACGCGGATTGTTCTCTGATTGTTTAGTCATGCTTGTCCCACTCCAATACCAGGTCGTTGGTAGGGAACCCCTGTTTTCTTTTTCAGCATTACAGAAACTTCCCCATCAGCAATGAGTGAAAACTAGTGAGAGCTCTGGCAGCAATGGAATATTCACTCACTCGTCTGACTACAGTGATCTCAGTGGATTAAGCACCTGCTCCAGAGATCTGTGTGAAATCTACATTTCACGGAGCATCTTTTTGAATATTAGTGCTTAGTCAACAAAGCAGCGGCCCGGTGATGCTGTTTGGCAAGGGAGCCATGTGCAAAGGTCAGGTGAGTCATTCAGTGAGAATCCCTGCTGCAGATCCTCTGCTGGAGTCGTAGAGCTGCAAAGGGCACAGACTGGGTGGGAATTCTCTGGACAAGAACTGAGCACAGCCTGCCCCTTTCGCTTATTTGCTGCTTTTCACATGTGCATAAGAAGGTGCGTTGGTTATACATCACAGAGACTCATGTGGGTTTCTTAAATTATCACAGGTATCTTAGTCAATGAGACACAGAGTTCCCACCGAGTGCTACAGTTAGACATTGCCATGGCTACACCCTCACAAACGTGTTAAAATCGTATGGTCCTGCAAACTGACCACTCACTGTTGCACGTCTTAATAGATTGCAAAAGTTTTAAGCAAAAGTATTAAACGTAAATACTGGGGCCTAAAAATTGTTTACACAAGTATATCTCCATTTCATGTAGGCTTTCTATTGTAAATTCCAATGGTGTGACAACATTTCGACCACATTAATCTGGTAGAACACCTCAGGGGCATTGACTGTAGCTGTTCTGTTCTCACCTACAATCTATTTGTCATAGTTAAGAACAGATGGCATGGTAGAGCGGCCTCCATTTTTAAAAGTGAACGCACAGGAACTCTTCCCTGCCGCCTTATATAAAATCAAATATGACTTCAAGGGTTTCAAAGAAGACTGAGAAGCCAGGAGCAATTCCTCGCTTCGGTAATTTCTCTGCATGCCCCATCTCTCTGGCTCCTAACCCTCCCTGTCCGCCCTATACCTGTTTGGTAAATGCATCTGAAGTGGGCAAAAAGTGCCATGAGCATTTAAAAAAATCAAAATACAATAAATAAATTAAATAGCGAGAGAGAATTGACCAAACTATCTGGCCGATTCTGCCCACACTTGTTCTCGGCGTCTATCCCACTCTTGATCGTGTTGTCAAGTTGACCTTCGAGGTGGTTCTCCTCATTTACATGAATTCTACCTTTAAAAAACAATCCAGGGCATGACGCGTCTTCCTTGAAGAGCACATAACTCTGGGTCAAAACCACTGACTGCTACATTGAATGAGAGCTTATTTAGACCTCGGAAATCTCTCAGAACGCAAAACAAATGACGCTCAGACTAAACTGCCGGCGCCCTTTCCGTGACCAAACATCTAAAGATGCACTTCCAAAGGGGCATTGATTTGGATGAATGTAGCAGCGGCAAAAACTCATTGAATGCCTCGCGCTCTCACTTGGGGAATTGAGGAGTCAGTAGGAGATTTTATGCCATACAAACAAGAGGAAGTAAAATGCTTCATTACCAGAATCTTTCAGAACTCTACTCTTCAACAAAACAAGTGACTGCGTCGACACAGATAAGACACTTATGTGCATCTTATAAACATTTGCTGTACTTGATTCATTCAACAATCCGCAGCCCGAGATAAAGCTTCTCTAGTATGCTCCAAGGAAAAGGAATAGATGGCTAGGCTTAATAAACCCTTGACTCACTGGGGTGCGGCTTGGGCGGCCACAATGGTGGGACTCCCTTGTGGCACCTACTAATCCCCCAGCATCCCGCTTGTAATGAAAGCTCCAGCACTGGACCATCAGCAGAAAAACTACAGAAACAATAGAGCTCAGTCTTCTGGGATCAGCAAAGCACCCATGGCTCGAGCTTCCAACTGTTCGGAGAGACACCGCAAGCTAAGAGACCACAGCAGCTCTAGCATAGTGCAATGAGGTCCCACAAACAGGGGGAGGGAGGCACGGAGAGCCCACCCACCCATCGTGTCCACCTCCCTAAAACCAGTGGGTGCCAACTGTGACAGGCCAGGATGCACAGGAGACGAACCAGTTTCTTGCCAAGATGTTTGCTGTGGAATACTCCACATGGATGCCCTCTGCAGAGGTCAGGCGAGCTAAGTGCAGGTGGCTGTGCCCAGGTGGCGCCCCTGGAGAGCCACACACCTCCAATGTGTGGTAAGTGGTCTGCTTCAGGAGGCCTGAAAGCATTGTTTGATAGTAAATCTCTCTACCTGAATTGATTTCTCATTTGGATTCAGCAAGAGGGGTTAAAACATTTTCAGACTTGGTTTCTTGCTGGCCAAGCAAGATTTTGCAAGGCATTAGAGGTGCCCCAATGAGCAAATGACTACGAGGTAATGGGTCGATGCTTGTTAATTGAGGCACCAATTCACGAGGGGATGTTCTTGCAAATATGCAAGACCCTGGGACCCATGGTGGGAATACTTTGACAAATCAGCTTCGGAAACCATTTGTGCTACTGGCCTCCCATGCAATGAAGCTGCTTGGGAGTAGTATGACTTCACCAACTCCTGCTGATTGCAATAACTACATGTGTGATTTTGTTCACGTAACGTTTACAGAACCATTTGTTCAAACAAGTGTATTATTGTCATGTACTCTTTTAAAACTATTGTATTCCGGTTTTCATAATTGTCCTAGATGTCCAGTGCTCTTAAATGTCAATAAAAATATCTTACAAAAACTCAGTGAATCAGTATGAAATAGGCCTCTAAGAACCCGATTAACAAAGAAAGTCAGAATTTTTCTTTCGTTATTTAAAACCTGAAGGAACCCCAGGGGTACTCACACGCATAAACATTTACCCATTCTGAAATGAAGGAATTGTATTTTTCTGATTGAATACCTGTCTGTTTTATCCCACCCACAAGCGTTATCTCTGTTTTGTTTTCTATCCATGTCATGGTAATTATCAATTGTTTTTTGTTTTAAATGATCTTTAAATGATAATTCCAGTAAAAGATGAAGCAGAAAATGTTTCTGGTCCTGCCCATTCCATTTTTTCAGGGGAGGTCTCACCAAAAACAAGTAAACCCTACATAAATGTAGCAGTAATCTAAAGAGAGTTGCACCCAGTGGTTGTCAAGCAGCAAGAAAAATGAAAAGGAGTGCATGCATGGAGGTGGGCGCAGAGACTGCAGAAGAGCGCCTCTGAACCGGAAGTCCCTCCTCAATCAGCAGTGTGGCTTACAAATACACCATGTTAGGAACATCCACAAGACACACAAGTTTGTGGGTAGTCAAATCTGTTGTGCAGTAGGTATACAATGTAAAATGTGTTTTGCATATTCTCATTAGAAATAAATCTGTTTACACTGTGTGGAATGGGGAGAGAACACCTCCAGAATTGGCAAGCATGTAGGGCAACTTTTTTTTTTCTATGGGAAATATTTTCCGCTTCGAAACACTAAAACCATTATGCAGAGTACGAATAGAGTTTTTGCAAAACCACGTGCAGAAATAAGAAATGTGGCTGTGCGTAAACGGAAATACATGCCGGTATGGTCCAGTTGCAGCCTCCAGGGAGCACAGAAGGAATACCTTGAGAATTCTAAGAATGTAGAACTCTATCTCAAATGTAGGTATACGCCTACGTATGTAAATCTCCGTAATGTTGTATGTACGTCTCCAAAAATCGGACAGGTGTTGTTAGGAGTGGTTTTAAGAAAGGGGAAATCTTGCTGGACTTCAATGTGGAGAGGAGGGTACCTTGACCGGGGCGTTAATAATGTTCGGTGATTTTGGCAGAACATGCTTTCATTTATATTGACATAATGGCTTGTTTGTGTTCATTGCTTACATGTTTTACTCGAGAGAAATGAGACTGATTGACCACAGGAAGATGCTGCAGAGGGCATGGCCGAGGTATATCGGGAAATATATGAAAATCACTCAGAGGGCTTTAAATGGGCCGGTACTGTCCGGTACGGAGTACCGTCACTTTTTATATTTTTAGAGAGAGAGTACCTGCACTTCTCAAGAAAAACGTAATACTTTTAATTGGAGAGTACCGGCACTTCTATTTTTCCATTTCAAGCACTGCTCATAGTGTAATTGAAGTAAAGTTGGTTTAGGGTTCTTTGTGGCACCTGGGATGCCGCAGAATTTGAATCAAACTCATCCTAGAAAACTTTTATTACATTGCTCCTGGCCATAGCTGAACGAGGCATTGCCAAGAACTGATAAGCAACCCAGCTCCAAAGGTAGGGCAAAGAGGAAGCAATACATATATTCTAACCAGTGGCTGATAGGAAAGTGGGGCTGATACCTGAGGAAAAGTCAGCACAGATGACGTCTTTAGGGGAGGAACAACAGTCTGGCTTTTAGTAATACATGCGTTTTTTGTACAAGAGGAAGAAGTAGAAAGATGATTTATTTAAAGCAGAGAATGTGATAGAAGAGAGGGAAAGGCCAGTGATGATTGATTTCAATTTGTTGTTTTTTGAATTATTAATATTTAAGGCATTGAAAACGAAAACAATGCGTTGAACGAGGCTATCGGTTTGTCTTTTGTACAGTGGAAGTGTTCTTGCTTGGCAGGACATGTGTCTATTCCACGGTCAGTGACAGTGAGAGCTTCTGCGGCATGAGGTACGCCCTAGGGAGCGGAGGGCCAAGCTTACCCCCACACAGGAACAGGAATAGCTTATGCAGCTGCGGTCCTGCCTTTCCTCTAATAAGCAGAATGAATGCAAAATGAACGCGTGAGTGTACGTTTTCCTCAGAAACGGGACATATAAAGCACAAGAAAGATTGGTTCAAACGCCATTCACAAACGAGGCAGGCACACTGCAGTGAATAGCGGATCAAGCTTCCCTCACAAGTGGGATGGGTACAGCAAAAGCAGAATCAGTGCGGCCTTCCCCCGGAAATAGAAAAAGGTGCAGCCAGGGCAGTGGTAATGCATGCAATTCTCAAAAATGGACCAGGCACGTGAAGAAGTCTGACCAGGTCCCCGTCCCCAGCCCTGTTGGCATGCCATACTCTTCGCACTATAAATCACTCCTCGCTAAGCCCCCTTTACTCTGTTTGCCAGCGGTGAAGGTAATGGTAGCAACTGGAAGGCTTCAGGAAGGTGAAGTAAATACTCAAAAAACATTGGCAAAGCCAATAGGTCTCGCCTGTGCAATAGCTATTGGCTTTGCCAATGTGTTTTAGCCATGTTGTAGACCAGTGTGGCTGCTGTTCAGAATGGCTAAAAGTCAGTGGCACAGAGGAGAGTGGTGTGAGGTGTCACAAAGTGGAATGGCGAAGAGTGGAGTAAAGTGGCATAGAGTGGAGTGGCATAGAGTGTTGTGTATTGGAGTGACATAGAGTGGAGTTATGTAGTGTGGCATACAGTGGACTGATGTAGAGCACATTGCAGAGTAAAGTGGCATAAAGTGCAGCAACATAGAATTCAGCAGCTTACAATGTAGCGTCATAAAATGCAGTGGCATTGCATAGTGTTGCACAGTAGAGTGCTGTGGCATGGAGTGCAGTGGTGTAGAGTTCAATGGTGCAGATTAGTGTACAGTGGTATAGAGTGCAGTGGTACAGAGTGGTGCAGAGTAGAGTGGCACAGAATAGTGCAGAGTTGAGTGGCATAGAGGTGTTCAGAGTAGAGTACAGTGCCATAGAGTACAGTGACATAGTGTGGAGTGATGCCTAGTAGAGTGGCATAGAGTGCAGTGGCATAGAATGCATTGACATACGAATGGAGAAGTGCAGAGTAGAGTGCAGAGTAGAGTAACATTGAGTTCAGTGGCATAGAGTGCAGGGGTTCACAGTAGTGTGTCATAGAGTGCAGTGGTTTTAGAGTGGTATAGAGTGGCACAGAGTACAGTGGCACAGAGTAGAGTGGTGGACAGTGCAGTGGTGTTGGATATGTGGTGTAGAGTGTAGTGATGTGGAATGCAGTGGTGTAGGGTACAGTGGTATAGAATGAAGTGGCATAGAGGGCAGTTTGTTTGAGTGTAGTAGCATCGATTAGAGTGGTGTAGAGTAGAGTGGCAGACAGTGAAGTGGAATGGTGTGGAATAGAGTGGACTGGTGTAGAGTGCATTAGCGTAGAGTGTTGAAGAGTATAGTGACATAGAGTGCAGTGTCACAGAATCCAGTGGCACAGAGTACAGTGCTGCAGAGTAGAGAAGTTTAGAGTCCCATAGAGTGCAGTGGCACAGAGTGGTGCAGAGTAGAGTATAGTGTCATAGAGAGGAGTGGCGTAGAGTGCAGCGGCATAGGGTGCAGTAGTGCAGAGTAGAGTGACACGGAGTTCCGAAGAGGAGATTGGAATGTTGCAGAGTACAGTGTCATAGAGCGCAGTAGTGTAGAGTGGTGCAGAGTGGTGCAGAGTGCATTGATGTAGAGTGTAGAGGCATAGAGTGGAGTGGCATAGACTACAGTGGTGCAGAGTAGAGTGCAGTGATGTAGAGTGCAGTGGTTTAGCCTAGAGTAGCATAGAGTGCATTGGCAGAGTGGAGTAGTGTAGAGTGGCATAGAGTACAGTGGCGTAAAATACACTGGTGTAGAGTAGCTCCTGTCAGAGTAGAGTAAAGTGACATAGAGTGCAGTGGTACAGGGTAGAGTGAAGTGGAGTACAGTGGAGTAGTGCAGGGTAGAGTGCAGTGGCATAGAATAATGGCTTAAAGTGGTGCATCATGCAGAGGCATAGAGTGCAGTGGTAAAGAGTAGATTAGAGTGGTGCGCAGTAGATTGGCATGGAGTGCAGGTGCGTAAAGTGGAGTTATAAAGAATAGAGTGCATTGGTGTATAGTGTATTGGCTTAGAGTTCAATGGCGTAGAGTGTAGTGTTGCAGAGTGGCACAGTGTGGAATTGTGCAGAGTAGAGTGGAGTGGTGTCGAGTGCAGTTGCAAATAGTGCAGTGGTGTAGAGTAGAGTGGATAGAGAACACTGACATAGAGGAGAGTGGTGCAGAGTAGAATAGAGAGGGGTGAAGTCAAGTGGCATAGAGTTCAGTGGTGTGTAGTGGAGTGGTGCAGAGTGGAGTGGACTGCAGTGGTGCAGAGTGCAGTGGTGTGGTATAAAGTAGAGTGGTGCAGAGGAGAGTGCAGTAGCATGGAATGGTGCAGGATGGAGTAGAATGGAGTATGTATGGTGTGATAGCAAACTGCCATTAAAGATAACACATTTTAATGTAAATGACTATTACATTTGCACAGACATAGAGTTTTACTACTAAAACTCTAAAGAGCACAAACAATAATGTGTGGAAATTGCATCAGTGTATTGATTTGTTTTGATTATTTTAAAGTGTTTGTTTCTAAAGCACTTCAGAATTCACAAAAAAATTTGCTACATATGTGCTTTGCTAATTCTGATATATTCTGAAATACTTGTATAGTTCATTTAAATGTTGATTTGTGCTACAAAAAACACTTTTCTCTACACGCAGTATCCATCACGGAAGTCACATAAAACCTCTCACTTTGAAGCCAGAGAAAGAAAAGTAAACTACAAGCTTCCTTGGAAGACAGAACCTGATATGTGGCCTCTGTCTTTGAATGCACAGTAAATGTGACAAAGTAAGAACAAGATTTACAGGCCTTTTTACAGAGACAAGCACTTATGGAAGAATACAAGGAAAGTTAGTGTGAAAAGGCTGTGCCGCTTTGGAGGGATGAACTGAATGTGGACAGCGGAAAACAAATAAAGCCAGCAAATAGAAAGCCAGAAAATGTGAGTTACAAAGTGCAAAGTCAATGGTAAGCAACGGGCGAAAGACATTCCCAGTGAAGCTTTCTAAATGTCGTCAAATGTCTTTAGCAAACCAAACAAATGCGCTGTCTGGTAGGCTTCAAACTAAAAAAATCATTATTTTTCTCACGCCTGGCAAGCCAGAATAGTAAAAGAAGACAGGCAGTGCTCTTTTGATAATATTACTGATGTTTTGGCTTGACTCGAGAAAAGGAAGGGTTTTTGGGAGAGGTAGAATTCCTCAGTGACAGCAATTAAATAATTAGCAAAAATGAAGAGGTCTCAGGGAACCTAGAGAGTTTGTTCTTTAGGTTACTGCTCTTCAATGAGATGTGGGAGTAGTACACCTTAACTTCAGGTGGGTATGTTCTGCCACAATGTTTGATCTTCAGTGTCTATGGAAACCTTCAAAACAGAAAGTCTCACACACACACATATACACATGCACACACATATATTATCTACTGGCGGTCTTCAGGGGGTAGTCATAGTTGGGACTCAGTTTCCATAGAAAAAGCTTTTTTTGACTTAACTATATGTTTGGCGCTGTTGGACGAATCATCACAAAATTTTCCCAAAAAAGTGTGCTGGAGAATTATGTTGTGCATCAGAAGTTTCGAGTGGATCCCCATCAAGCAAGGGCTGAAAAAAGAGGGGGTAGAAAAAAGTGCATTTCCCATTTTAATTCCCATAGGGATTTTAGACACATCTACAGCCTGAACTGCTGGACAGAATTAAATTTGGCAGGAAGGTAGCTCTTGGTCCAGAAAGAGTGCTTTTTGTTACTTGGGGTAAATCTGTTTATTAGTTTTTGAAGTATTAAAAGAAATGCAAATTTGTTAATCAGTATGCGCGAAGGCTTCGCCAATACTCCTGGTCTCGTGCAGAGATCTGATTGGCCACAAACACTTCAACCAGGCAGTGTTGGCAGCCAATTTGAAACTCAGCTGCAGTTGAGTCTCAAACAAAAGGAAAACAAAAAGAAAAGGGGGCAGGTTACTGTTACCCTACCTCTCCAGCCTTGGTGCATGGGACCCAACCCAAGGCTTAAACGTATTTTTAAAATCACAACGTAAGTCATGGCAAATCCGCAAATTTCACCACCATTTAAAAACAAAAAAGCAACCGTGGTCTCCCACGCTTGCTTTATTTTTTTTCCTTGGGGTGGGCCAGGTCCCGGGGTCATAGCAAAAGAATTAGGAGGAGGCACATAGGGCCTCCCTCATAGAGCTTATAAAAGCTCTGGGGACCACCACTTCCTGGTGGCACTCATATTTATGTATGCAGGGATGCTCTACCTCCCCAGGGTAAATGTTCATAAATTAATGCAGGGGCCGGCACGTCCACACCCCCTGCAGCCTCGGGAACTGCCACCTCCCCAGGGCAAAATATCTTATAGTAATGCGCACTGCCCTCCTGCAACCCCAGGGGCTGTCACCTCCCCGGGGCAAAACATCTTAAAATAATGTGGAGGCCCACACACCCTCCCTCACAGTCCTAGGTACCATTGCCTCCCGGGGGCTGAAAAAAATTAATATAGGGGAGGGTGAAGGCTTCCCCAATACTTCAAATCTCATGCAGAGATCTGATTGGGTGCCAGCACTTCAACCAGGAAGTGTTGGCAGCCATCTTCAGACATGAGAACCAAGTCACAAGTCTTGAAAATGCACCTGCAACATTTCTCTACATGTTTCGGTCAACCAGTCCGATAGCTTGGTCCTGCTGGCCCAAAGTGACCAATGAGAAAAAAGCCCTCTTGCTCAATCAGGATGCTCTATTCTTTAAATTTATGATAATGCTGAAGTACTGCAGTACTCCTGAGGGACCACATTTTCAGATATCACTATAATGTAAACACTGATTTCTTGAGTATGGCTGAAATGATTTTTCTGTGCATTTCCATCCTTGAAAAGTTATCTGTAATCCTTGATGGTGGTGTTTGCATCATTGCCTTTTTCAAGTGCAATATCTCATGTAGTGACTGACATGACTGGGTTCTTTCTTTTCAACTGCTTCTTAGACCCAACACCGCCTCGGATGGAAGGTTGGGCAGTTATAGGGGGTTAGCTACAGGGCCTGGTTGCAAGCCAGGCCCTGTGGCCAACCCCGCTGCAGAGTTAGATGATTATAGGGGGTTGGCACCAGGGCCTGGTCACAGGCCAGGCCCTGCGGAAGGCCCCCACAACGGTTGGCCAAAGGCTGTGCATGGCTGAAGGCCAACCCCCATCAGGCGGTCCACAGCAGTGGTTGAATTAACGTATAATAATTAAAATTACTTTACGTTAAAAAAAAAACAAAGAAATTCAATGACAAAACCAAAGGTTTGCGGGACATTAAATTTACAAAATCGAATTATAAAAAACATTGAAATTTACTTAAAAAAACAACGTCACAAGGACGTTATAGTTAGGCTCACATCTTAAACATCTTTAACATACAAAACCATAGAAATTCACCTGTTAGAGTTATTTCAGGTATAATTCGTGCCCTAAGGTAACTATAACTCACACCCTCGCCATGCTCTGCTCATTATCCTACAAATTACAGCACTCATGACATCTTTGATAACATCATTGTTAATATCAATGTAATATTTGCAGTAAAATGTTTCACAAAAAACTGTGCATGACGGGGTGTGAGTTATAGTTACCTTAGCGCATGAGTTACAGTTACTTGAGATAACTCTAAGAGGTGAATTTTTATGGTTTTGTACGTTTAAAATGTGAGCCTAATTATAACATCCGTGTAACCTTTGTTTTTTTCAGTGAATATATATATATATACAGATATATATATATTTAGTTTATATATAAATAAATATATATATATAACAATTGCCAATGCGGTCATTCTGGATGGCACGCTACACACCTGGTGCATGTTCTGGAGGGTAGACCGATCCCTTGAACTTTCAATTTTACAACAAAGAATTTGCACCGCACCCCATGAACATAATACGTTTCTTTATTCCACAAAATTTGCAAGTAACCAACGCGTTTTAACCAGAGCGGTCTTTGTCACGGTCAGTGAGTACTTTTGCTATGCTGACTTTTATACTCAAAACTCACAAAAACCTGTTAAGAGGAATTATGGGACATGTAGCGTATCTACAAAAAGCAACATAAATTAAAACAAAAAATATAATAAAAACATCTTTTTTAGAATGATCGAATTTATCACTGTATTCACTTTTACTATAATTCAAGATGGTATTTCTCTGACATCTTATTATGCCAATTAACATCTATGACAATCTATGTATTTGGTATTTATAAAGTACATTCCGGCCGAAGCATCGAAGCGCTCAAAAGAGAGGGGCAAGTGACAACTGAGTTAATGCAGGAACAGCCAAGTTTTAACAAGCCTCCTAAAAGCCATACATTTTGTTCCCTCCTTATGCACAGATGGAGTGAATTCCAGCATCTGGACGCTTCCACCGTAAATGCCTTGTCACCCCATCTGGCTTTATAAGTGCGAGGGACCTGAATCAGAAAGGATACCGTGGACCTAAATTGCCGGTTGGGCCCATACCAGCATAACCTGGAAGATAAATAATCAGATGCACTTCCCTGTGTGGCCTTATAGGTCACACATAAGGTTTTAAACTTAATACGATTTGCCACCGGCAGCCAATGCAATTGTTTCAGACTATCACTAGCAGAGGCAGAGCGCAGAAGATTGAGTATAAAACGAGCAACTGTGTTCTGAATTAACTGAAGCTTCTTGAGAGATGCCTTATCCAGATTAAGCATTAAGGCATTACAGTAGTCCAATTTAGACCTCACCAATGCTAGAATAACAGTAATTCTCCACTCCCTCAGCAAGTAAGGGAGATTTTTTTTCAACATTGTTAGAATCTAAAAACTAGTTTTAATAACATGAATGACCTGCAGCTTAAAAGAAAGAGTATTGTCAAAAATGACACCCAAATTTCAAGTGGCGACAATAGGAGCAGGTAAGGCTCCACCTCTCGGCCACCAGCAAGGATTCCACAATCCCTTTGCGGATCCAAAACATAGGATTTCAGTCTTATCGCTATTTAATTTAAGCCAATTTGAGCCCATCCACCTATTGACTTCTTGCATACAGTTCTTAAAGAGATCTGCCACTTCCTCCCAGTTCTTGAAAACTGGGATAATCAATTGAGTATCATCAGCATAGGAGGTAGGCAGAAAACCAAAAGTTCTTATCAGTTTAGCTAAGGGTGCAACATACAGATTGAAAAGCGCGGGGCTAAGCGAAGAGCCCTGGGGAACACCACAAAGTAAATAATAAGCTGGCGCAGTAAAGTCCCCACAATTCACTCTAATCGATCTCGCCATCAGGAAAGATTTGAGATTATTTAAAGTGGTGTCCCTAATCCCTGCCTGATAAAGGCGGGATATCATAATCTGAGGTGAAATAATATCAAAAGCCGCAGATAAATCTAGCAGAACTAATATGACTCCATGTCCCTCATCCACCAATCTACGGATCCTATCCAAGGTGGTGATGAGCGTTGATTCGGTGCTGTATGCCTGTCTAAAACCATGTTGGGAGGGATCTAACCCTCCTGAGGTCATTAGAAAATCGGCTAGTTCCTTGTTAATATGTTTCTCAAAGATCTTAGTCTGGAATGGAAGTAAAGAAATAAGTTGTAGATTACTCAGATCTTGTCTTGCTCCATCCGGTTTCTTTTTTAACTGAATCACTGTAGCATCCTTCTAAGCAGAAGGGTAGGTTCCTGATGTAAAGACTTCATGATAAATAGGGGCTAGAGCTTCCGAAACCAGGTCCGGGGCAAGTTGTAAAACAGAGGAAGGGCAAGGATCTTTAGGAGAGCCTGATTTAATTTCTAACATAAGTTTTCTAATTTTCACCAGAGATAAGGGTTGAAAATGTGTTAACAAGGGACGGTCTATATCTAAGCTGTTGTCTACAGCCTCAATAGAACCATCCATTCTTTCAGAAGACTTAAAATTAGAATCAATTTGTAAAATTGTATTTTTTTTAAAAGCTGCAACCTTATTACAGAACTCTTGGGAGTTTTCTAACTCTAAAGGAGGAGTAGGAGGAGTCAGAGTCCTGACTACCTTAAAAAGTTCTCTGGGGGTATTAGGTGCCTCTTTTATTTTCTGATTAAAATGTTCAGATTTGGCATTAATGCTTGCCTCTTTGTAAGTTTTCAGAATTTCTCTTAAAATATCTCTCTCAGCCGAGTTAGGGTTAAGCTTCCATCGCCATTCTTGTTGGCGGTATTTCCTTTGAAGCATCTTAAGATCCTTAGTAAACCAGGGGTGGCTCAGTCTTTTCCTCACACGTGGAGCAGAGGGCTTAAGTTGAGCTAATTGTTCCATGGCCATACCAATTCCCTGGTTAAAACTATTTATAGCTGACAGGGATAAATTGTTTGTAACTGCCCAGCCTGCCTTCAAATCCGGTTCTAATTGCTCCTTCTTGATGCGATTCCAGTGTCTAACCAATTTTCCTTTGATATAAGATTGCTGACATGCATGAACCTCAGTCAAATTAAAAATAAGGAGAGAGTGATCAGTTCAGCTTAGCGGGGAGTTAGTCAAATATAACTGATCTTCAGAGCGAGTAGGGATCCCATCCAGTACATGGCCCGCTACATGCATAGCTGATGTGACTTTCAACTCCCAGTCTAAAGCTGCGATAAAACTTTAAAACTCTTCAATCTCAGAGTTCTGAATGTCTTCAAAATGCAAATTAATATCCCCTAATATAATGGCCTTAGGTGCCATAGTAAGGGGTTCTACCAAATTTGGTCAATGCTGTATAAAATTCAGGTAAGGGCCAGGGGCCGATAGACTAAAAGTCCTTCAAATAGTAAAATTCTATTGTGCCATAATTTAAAATACATTCCTTCACACATCTCAGATAAAGGAAAAATACCATTCCATGTCTCTTGATTACCTGCTCTGGGTCAGATATTTTTTATCTAGGCATAATGCCCACTGTAAAATGTCATAATGTATGTTTATACCATGAATATCCTAATATTCCAACATCTAGGAATAGTACCCCAATTCCAAGCAACAATCTCCAATCTCCTGAGTCTGTGATTTGCCTAGATTAACATATCTAATCTAACACGACCACATATTAAATGTTATACATCATTTAAAAAAAAGCTAAATTTGAAGTCCAATTTATAAATGAACATGAAGCTCCTCGTCATAGTTCAAACCTGGGGGGCCCTTTGTTCTTAACTGAATGATTTATCTAGATTCAAACTGTCGTATTTTTTTTGTTCTGTCCCCTCCTCTTTCATGCTCCAGAATATGACCTATGCCATAGTATCTCAATGTTCTCCAACTATTCATCTCATTTGTTCTTAAATGTTTTGCTACAGCATAAGTCAGATCATTATGCATAGTCACTCTAACATGCTCTAGGATTCTCTTTGCAAGCATGCAAATAGTGCTACCAATATATTTTAACCTACAGTGGCATTCAATCACATATACTGTGAACTTGGTATCACAAGTTATCCTGTGCTTAATATGGACCTCAGTGTTATCATACAATGAAAATGTCTTTGCAGATCTTCCAATTTTACACACTTTGCAACTATTGCATTTTATAAATCCTTTTTGTTGTTCAACTAGCCAATTATTTCCTGTTTTTGTGATAAATGGCTTTTTACCAAGATGTCTCGCAAAGAAGATGCCTTACGGTCTGTTATTAAGGGTATGGTTCCCACTTTAGGACCTAGATCCAGATCTTTAGACATTACATTCCAATGTATGTGTAAGATGTTTTTAATTGATTCACTTTTTTTTACTATAATTCATTATCACCCTTGTAGAGTTTTCTTCATCTGTTTTTTCTTTTTTAGATGTTCTTGAAAGAAGCACATCATTGCGACTAATGGTCCTCATTTTCTCCAAGTTTTTATTCAGGATACCTTGGCCATAATCTCTCGCTTTAAATCTTTGTATTGTGTCCTTAAATTTAATTTGTGCATCTTCATCATTTGACCAATTTCTGCATTCTTATTAGTTCTCTATATGGTATACTTTTCAACAATGCTTTAGGATGGAAAAAAATTCCATGTAACATACTATTTGTTGATGTTTCTTTACGGTATAGTGTTGTTTCTATTGTACCATCTTTAATTTAAATTGTCAAGTCCAAAATGTTATTCTATTTTGACTTGTTTCACACGTAAATTTTAATCCTACCTTGTTAGAATTCACAATGGAGAAATATGCCTTTTTGCGAACTCCATGCCATATGATGAATCGATCGTCAATTAATCTCACCCATAATGTAATTTTCTCTACATACAGTTCATTAGTTATGCCCCATGCTTCCTCCCTGTCCCACCAACCCATTACTAGACTGGCATAATTAGGAGATAGCGAAATGCCCATCGCTCTTCAACATATTTGATGGAAAATTTCCTGATTAAACATGAAAACATTATTTTTAAGATATAACTCTATCATGGAGAGCAGCATCTTAGTATATTCTAAGTCGCCAATATTTCTTTGTTTTAAGAAGCATTCACAAGCCTTTAGCCCCAGCTCATGCTGTATTGATGTGTATAAAGATACTACATCTATAGTTACTAAGAGATACTCATCACTCCAATTGGTATTTGTCAAAATTCTCAAAAGGTCTCCTGAGTCTTTGATATAGGAACTTAATGTCATCACAATGGGTGCCAAAGAGTGATCCACATAATCAGATATCCTTACATAAAGGGAATCACATGCTGATACAATCTTCATGGCTGTATAGTCAATGAGTTGTGAATCTTTGGGAGGAAGTATATTGTGGGAAATGTTGGATTCTCTTTCCTCAGAAATTGATACTCATTGTCATTGAGTAACAATTGTTGATGCCAATTTTTCAATTTTGAGTTTACATGATGAATCATCTGATTAATTGGATTATAAATGAGTCTTTTGTAGTTACTTTCATTATTTAGTTGTCTATATGCTTCCTTAATGTAATCTTGTCTGTTAAGAATAACAATATTACCTCCCTTATCAGCAGGTTTCATTGTGATCTTGTCATTCTTTGCTAAATCATTTAGCAAAAGGGCTCACTGACCGTGACAAAGACCGCTTTGGTCGAAACGCGTTGGTTACTTGCAAATTTTGTGAATAAAGGAATGTATTACGTTCACGCAGTGCGGTGCAAAATTCTTTGTTGAAAATATATATATATATTTACATAATTATATATATATATATATATATATATATATATATATATTTATATATAATGAACAAACAAAAGTTAAAGTGATGTTACATTAAATCTTGTAATAATATAAAATTAACATTTAAAAACAAAAAAACACTGAAGTTCATCAGTTATATTTTACCGAGCTAACTATAGCTTACTTCCGCTCCATGCACTTCTTTTGACTTCACATATTACATCACTTCGGAGATCTCAAATGACATCATTGTGATGAGGTGCTGGTTTTGTGGTACCATAACTCCCTCAGTGATCCTGCTGTAATACAGGAGGGGGGGGCTCCCCTGGCTCCCGCAGGAGTATTGCGGGACCTTTGGTATGGGCAATTTTTTATGTTTGTCCTGGTGAAGTGAAGGTGAAGAACGGGGATGAAAGAGTTCCTCTGGCACCCCCGCGCCCACATGGACCCTGCCCCATCGTACCTCAATATTGTTATTAACTCAGGACATGGGGATTGAGTCACAATTCTTGAAAATGCAGCAGCAACATTTCTCCACTTGTTTTGGTCAGCCAGTCAGATTGCTAAGTCCTGCTGGGCCAAAGTGACCGATGGAAAAAAAAAACTCCTGCTCAATCAGGATGCTTGATTTTTTTACATTTACAGTAGCTCTGAAGTACTGCAGTACTCCTGTGTGACCAATTGTTCACATATCACTATAATGTAAACAATAATTTCTTGAGTATAGCTGAACGGATTTACACCAAATCACAAAAAGAATACTCTCTGAGCAAATATCTAGTTTTCTGCCAATTTGGTGTAAACCATTTTTTTTCTGTATCACTTCCCAAACTTCTTAAGGGAATTAACAAGGAAAAAATACATTTGGGGATTTCCTATTGCCTTGTTCTTGGCCCCGCTTGACGGATCACATCAAAACTTTCTAGGATGGAGATAAGGTGGATGAAGTAGTTTTTGGAAGATTTCTTGTAGATTAATCAAATGGCAGTAAAGTTATTAGCAAAACGAAAAACACTCTTCCTATTGAAACTGTGACCTAACATATAACTATACAGTGGCGACTACCACTGTGTAATACATATGTATATTTATGTGTGTGAGGTGTCACTTTGATTTAAGATGTGTAGACTAGATAGGCTTCCAACAATGTAATAACTGAACACATAACACTGACATTTGGTGTTAAATGAAAGAGAGAATGACATAATACTACTGTCCCTGAACTGCACAACATACAAATGAATTCAAATACCCACTTGACCAAACGGTGTGATCTATGACACATCACTTTACTTCACTATGTTTCATTTTCCTTAACCAACTAGTCTGTGAACACATTGAAGTAATTCAGTACAGGATCTATGCTGTAAAAATCCCTCACTTATATTTGGTTAGTATGAAATTTTCTTGTTTCACAATTGATAATAATATAGGCAAAATAAATAGAAAACATTATAAACTGATACATTTTGGGTAACTCATGGAAATGTCAATGACATTTTGTTGTCCTTAGTGCAGAAGTTCATTTTAGCACAATAAAGTGGGAAAACTTTCCTTAGGTGTGGGCTGTAGATTATGTTAGCATACGAGGTAAGTTACTTGTTACCATATGCATAGCAGCCTCTTGGTAAGCCAGACAAGCACCAATAAACAACCCCACAACATTGTCCATGTTGAGCTACCAACAATAGGTTCTTAAACAGTTATTGGTGGCGCTAATCTCTTGGTGCACTTCTATCAATATAGCCATCAACCTAGGCCTCAAATTGGTGGGACCTTTTCAAAACTTTGTAACACCAACTGTAAGCCACTCTTGAAAGCCAACCTGACCGATATTCTCTATCACAAAGGATAGCTTCAATATGTACAGTCTCATTCCACGTCTCCAGAGAAATAGCATCTCTTGAAACCAAAAGACCTTCCACCATGCCAACCACACAATCCATATCATATTAATTTGTCACTGTATCATCCTGTCCCAATGAAACAGAACCAATTTCATAGTTGTCTTTGGTATGGCTATAGAAAAGAAAGTGAACTGAAAAATGCAGATTAGAAGCAAACCTAGCTATGACCAGGAACATCACATGAAAGTTTCAAACTTTGAAGCTGGAGAATAGGTTAAGGTGCACACACAAGGTATTAGGGTATTGTCTGTATTTACTGCATGTTGTTTAGAGGCAGGACATTGGCTTGTGTAAGTTGGGGACATGGTTTGTGGCAACATGGCTGTGGAGAGATTGGAAACATGGGTATTTTAGGTACAATATATAGTAATCATAACATTTGGCTGGCATGTTGGCATGGTGTGTTAGGTGAATTTGTCATGTCTAAACTAATTGTTAATGTGAAAGTTATGCATCTAGTCATTTAAGGGCTAATAAAAGTTGGGAGTGCAAGTTACTTGAGGGAGTGATGTGATATCATTGCATATGACGGCTGTAATAGTTTCCGCACTTTGAGCTATATGGGACTGTGTGATTGGATGATTATTGCGGTTTAATTATGTTATGGACAGGAATGTGGTCTGACATGGTGTTCAGCTTTCCTACGTATCTCATATCAGAGCTTACAGAACCTCTCTGGAATGCACTTCTGAGTTCAAAGAAGACCTTTATTGTTGTTAATTCTTTCCCACCCACAAGTTCTTGAGAGACAAATTAATAGACTTCAAGCACACGTTCAAAAGAGTAAAAGTAGTCGCAGCAATGAAAACAAAATATATCACAGTACTTCTCAGTTGCAATGTACACAGCAGATTATATTAGCAAAGCATAAAAGTCAAAATTCATCACCGTTTGAGCAAGGCGGCAGGGCCTACATACTCAGCGTCATCTTTCTGGGGTCTGCAAGTTGATGACTCCGGTCAACTGCGAGAAAGAGATTATCTACCCAAACGGGAGACTGCCAACTGGCGCCTAGTTCCGGCCTGAAGTCAAGCAGATTCGAATCTAACTCACTGGAGCCCAGAGTCATCCTTACAAAAGCGTGCCCCCTCCTCTCAGACTCGGGAAAACTACGCAAGCCTTTGGAGACTGGCCAGATCTCCTAGACTTCTCTTCTTCCCAAGCCTGAGCAGAAAGGAAAACACTAAATGTACTCTCTCTTATCAGGTCTAGTCTGGTGTGAAGAAAACAGCTTGGTTCATCTTGTGGAAAAACACAGCTTGGAAAAATACAGACATCTGCGATGTTTCCACTGCAATGTCTAACTCCACGTTAAAGCCAATAGGCAGCTAACCTAAATATCAAATGTAATGTCTAATATCATGTCAAAGCCAATAGGCAGCTGAGCTGAATACAAAATGTATCATGTCAAAGCCATAGGCAGAATACAGATGCAATGTCAAAGCCAATAGGCGGCTAAACTGAATACAGAAAGTAATGTCTAATATCATGTCAAAGCCAATAGGCAGCTGAACTGAATACAGCATGTCAAAGCCAAAAGGCAGCTAGGCTGAACAAAACATACAATGTGCTACTAGTGAACATTGAGCAACTAATATGCGCAGTGGTGAAACACAAAGTCGTTGGTCAAACACAATTAATAGCATCACACATGGGCAGTTTGCAATATCTGGCTTCGGTCATATATAGGTGGCCTATTTGGCACTATTTTATGACTTTAGAGTGGATATGATTGTAATATTAAAAGTGTCCTTATGTGACTTACCAGGTTTTGAGATTGATAGTTTATTTTGATATTTCTTTGCCAGGTGTCCAGGTCAAGACTGGTCCATTCCTGCCTATGAGGCTTGCACTTACAATATTAAATCTTAAATGTCTCTTGAAAATATCAAGTCTTGGAACTGTATGGCAAGGAGGGTAGATCATGTTGGCCATTGAATTTTCTACAAAATATAATCAACAAATTTGGAATAGTATGTGTCATGGGATTAGTACATTTATTGGGATATATGGATTCTTGATAGTACTCAATAAGCAAAATGATTTTTCTTTTCTATCACCGTTCCTCGATTCCATTTAATGTAATGGGTTATATATTAAAAAATTATTTATTTTGTGCTTGTGTGTTAAGTGACCTTTTGATACACTCTTCTTTCCCGGTTTACTTAAACTAGGTTAAATAAGTATTTATAATACTTGGAATATTTTGTTTTTTGGAGCTTATAACTTCCCTCTTGCTATGTGAATTATGATTTTCTTTGGGCACGTTTTTTATTCTAGTGTTGCCTGTACATAGGATTTAATTAGTTTTCTATGTTGTTTTCAAAGTATCATTATACTTGATTTTTATGTGTTATGTTGTATTGCAGCCCGGAAGAAGTTCACTGTTGTGGACGAAACACGTTGACTGTGGCAGTGACAATTTGAAAATAAATGATGAGAACATAAAAGCAAATTGGAATATAAAACAGAGAAGAAACATAGAAAATTGGAATTTTGAATTGAGCATTTTCATTTTTTTTGTTTGAACTTTGGGTGCCTCACTATACTTGTGTGACTTTGTCTGCATGGCAGAAGTATACTGGGGTGGCGGATACTGAGAGTGGGCACCATATATATATACTCTGTGGCACAGACAAAAAAGGATGGGAAGTGCAGTATAATTTACCTTCTAATTTTTGTTATTGTTGTAACTCCAGTTTTATCCTGCTACAAAGATTACTAAGGCCCTCATTAGGAGTTTGGCGGACGGACGAGCTGACTGCCATACTCTCAGGGAGCACGCCTCTTTCATACAGGTGGTGCCCCCCATCATATTACAATGTTCTCTGCCAGGCTGTCTGGCAGGAACATTGTATTCCAGCGTTTCCGCCAGACTGACCAGTGGGAACAGTGCTATGATATTGGCCTTGACTCCTTAAAGAGAGCCAAGGGCAATATTGTAGCACACAGCACCCTTGGAATGCACAGTGTCTGCAGGGGGTACTGGGCAGGGGAGGCCCTGCACTGCCTGTGCCATGGGCAGTGCAGGGGCCCTCCTTTGGGCCCCGGCACTGGCTTTCTGCCAGCCTTTCCATGGCGGTGTCCCTGCCATGGAAAGGCTGGCAGAAAGCTGAGTTGTAACCAGCCAGGTTGCTCTGAGTTCATCGCCTCCCTGGCTCAGTACAACTCAGACCGCTGTTACCCCATCGGGAACCGTGTCCCTGGTGGGGATGGTGGTCTCCTGATGTGTCTGCCGGCCAGGATTGTAGTGTGGCGGCCCGACCGCCACAGTTTCGGCGGTCCGACTGTAACTGAGAGGCTGGCCGTCCTTGACCGCCAGCCTCGTAATGAGGCCCTAAGTGTTGAAGAGCTTTATAGTGCATCAGTGGTAAATGCTGGATAAAGTGGTGTGGAAAAAGTAAGAGACAAAGGAGAACACAGCGATGAACGTGATGTCCAATTCAATGTGTTTGATGTTGAGTCTTGCAAGTTGGTTGGGGAACACTCAAGCAAGGTTTCCATTGGTGTGGATGGGTGCTTGATGACAAATGTGATAAATGAATATTGTACATATGGTATTGACTTGGATATGTAAGCAAAGCTGGAAAACTAATTTGTTTTCACCAATGGAGAAGCACAGACTACAGGTGACATAAATACTGAGAAATCTAATGACAATATGATCCTGGACATGAGAAGGGTGTTTCACGCGCTCCAAAATAGTTTGTGGTTTATGCCTAGTTTTACTGTTTATGTTGTAGTTCCTTTTACTTAAATGAGGAGGGATTTTATATCTTGTTCTGATATAACATTTAGTATGTGACTTACTTTTGGTGTTTATAGAAAGTTTGTATTAAGCGTAGGTATCGCGGTCTCAGGTTTCTCTTTGCGTGTATAGTGGCACGCGCGACCTTACATACTTTGAACATGATGTCTTCCTCAACTTTACGTACACCTACACGTATTTGTTTTCGTGCAGTTTTATATAGCGCAAACACGACACCAAGGTATTGGAGCGCTTTACATGTACACCAGTTTCATTACACAAGGACAAGTTCATCTTTTGATAGGCACGGGGAGATTAATTGATTTGCCCCGAATCACAGGATGTTGAGCCGATGCCCCGATTCGAAACCTGTTCCTTTGTGCCATAGCAGTGCTTAATTTGTGCTTGTTGTTTCCGGTGCTGAGCCCCGCACTTATTTTTGAGGGCCGGGTCTTATTCTTCTGCCTCAAGCATTTGCTGTGAGCAAAAGACACATATGGGACAGACGGAGGAAGGGAAAAACGAAAAAGCGTCACAATGGTAGAAAGTAGAAAGCTGCAAGAGTGAGCTAAAGGGGCAGGGAGTGGCTCTATATGGATTGAACAGGCCCGAGATGGCTTCAGGATTACGCCGCCTCAGTACTCCGTGGTCACACATTTAATTGCAGCTGCCGTATGTTTAAGAGGAGGGCTTTGGGCGCCGGCACCTTTTTATTTACAAATTAAGCACTACGCCAGGGCCAGCAGCTTTGGCAGTTACGTCACATCCTCCCCCTTTCAAAATTGTCTTCATCCCCTCTGAATACTGGGAACCGACGCTGCGATGAGAAAACGACTCCAAAGCAGAAAAATAAAATCCATAAACTGGTTACAAAAGTGATTATCTCTTGGTGAATGGGTATAAAAGGATTAAAATACATGCATAGAACCTGATTGTGTGCCTGCCAGTTAAAATCCCTATTAAAAAGAACTTCGTTTAAAAACACGGGCGAATCTTGCACACAAAATGAATGTAACGGGAGCTGAGTATTTAACACGGAGGTGTTGTCAAGTGTTCCTATAACAGCTCAAGGGCAGTGGGGAGGTATTGTGTACAATACAAACTAGACATCAATCTTTAATACTGCTTCTGAATTGCCTTATGTTTTTGTGACAGACGTGCGGAACTTGAGTCTGTTAAAACCGATCAGCCAGGCGTCTCCACACAGGAGGGAGACAGAAGGTAGAAGAAAAGACGGAATGAGCCGCCGTGGTTTCCTCTTTCGTTCATGCCTTGTAGACAAATGCGCCATTGTTCTTGTCTCCTATGAGTCTTAGGTACGGCTCGAAAAACACACCATACTTTGCAGATTGATTGAACACAATTTCCAGCAACCGTATTGACTAAGAAATCAGGTAAATAACATTATTCAGCGACAGCAAAGAAAAGAAAATGCCGCATTAATAGATGGCATGTACTGGGCAGGCAGTTCATTCAGCAAATACAAGGCACAAAACGTAAGCCATGTTTTTGTATTTTATGTTTAAAAGGGCCCGGTTGGCCATTATTTCTCTCTGGCACTTTCCTTCTGTGCTGCACACTCCAGACTGCTTTCATAGTAGTATGGGCTGCCGTGACTCCGCCATGCGTCATGAACATCCAGATCCAATATTAAGCAAAGCCTAGAGGACCCAACTATCAAAAAACTACTCAGAGTGGTATTTTGGAGAAACTGAAGGGATATCAATGACATATCGCAAATCCACTTTAAAATGAATTGCACATGATCATTTATTTTGCAGTACAGAGCAGTCTAAGGGCCTCATTACGAGTTACACATCCAAGGCTGCCAAAAGGCAGCCAAAGTCCCGACACTGCCAGGACTCTGGAGGGTGGGATAGAGGCGGTCCAACCACCAGCAGAGCTAGCCTGTCAAACATCCACCCAATCTATTACAAGCCACAAATCACAGCAGCGGTTCTTCCAAGGCGGAAAACCAATGGCGGTGATAACCGCGGCTGTCTGTGGTCACCACAGTAATATACTACACCACTTCAGATAGTTTGAATTCCAAACACCTGACCCACATCAACACACCTGACACACCTACAAACTGCACAATAAAACACACCCCTTCACACCCCACAATCCTTTGCAACCATAATGCCACACACAGGAAGATAGAGATCGCAAATAGAAAGTACAAACCATAGATTAGGCATCCCTCCACACTTCAAATCTCACACCTGCACAACATACTCAACACACAAATTAGTACCCTACACATCAGGCACCAACTGTCACCCACTAACAACACAGCACCCACACCTCGTCATCCGTTTTTATCACTTTTCAGTGTCGTCCAGCTCCACAATGTCCCCACAACAAAATCCAAGTTTCACTGATGGCGAGTTGAGGGTCATAGTGGACAAAATCATCAGAATAGAGCCACGCCTATTTGGAGCCCAAGTCCAGCAAACTGCTCTTGCCAGGAAAATGAAGATGTAGCAAAGAATAGTCAATAGGGTGAATTTTGTAGGCAGCTATCCACACACAAGGGGGGCATCAGGCAGAGGTGGAATGACCTCAGGGGAAGGTCCTTTCCATGGCCACCAGGCTCCAGCTGACGGTCAGCAAGACTGGCAGTGGTCCAACACCTCCTTCCCCCACAGTTCACATAATGGGGCCAGAAGGTCTTGGCCATCCTGCAACCTGAGGGCTTGACAGGAATACCTGGAGGAGTAGAGTCAGGTAAGTCAAAATAACTATATTGTCACCCAAAAGTTTTGTCTTGCATGCTCACTGATCACCTTTTGATATCTCAACTGCCAACCCACTCACCACCCCTGTGTCCAACTATCCGAATACCCCTGTCTAGCATCCCACATGTCAATTAAGCTCACCTGGGGGCACAGTGACTATGTATGATGGGGGTAGTCCAGGGGCTGACACCATTACAACTCCCAGCAGGCACTGTTCCACCACTAAGAAAATCAGAACAGTGTACCTCAATGAAAATTACCTTGCATGTCAACTAAACAATCAACTAAACCCACCTGAATGTTCCACAATTGTACAGTCTATGTCAATGACAACAATATTATGGGCATCTGCCAGTTCAATGCCACCAACACAAAGCTACAGTTGTGTCCTCTGCTAACATGTCCCTTCTACCTTACATCACCTATTGAAATATACTCACCTGGGAGGACACATATATGCAGTGAGCTGTACTTGGTGTAACCTGACACATATGGCCAGGTAGATTGCTTACTCCTAATTTGATGGACAAGTCAGGTTCCACATTACATTGTACAACTGTATGTTGACTCAATAGTGAACTACTCCTAACTGGGAGGTAACATGCAAAATATAAAGCTACACAGCTGCCAATATATAAGTCCATGAACAGACATCCAATTGCCAAGATACTCTGACATCCTGTAGCAAGGTGTATAATATAGGAATTGGCTATATTCCACATAGCTCTTCTCTAGATTTGAAAGCAGGTGTCACTGTCATATCAGGGGATCAAGCAAAGCCTTTCTGTACATAGCTCAAAGCATATCTACCTGTCAAAGTTTGATACCACATGGTGCATTATAATCTGTAACTGTCTGTTCCACTTCTTCAACTGGTCTACTTACCATTGGGACCATGGAGAGAACACCAGAGACAGCAGCTTCCCCCCTGGATGAAGCCCAGAGTGATGAAAACACCCCTGGATGTGTGGACAATGAGGACAACTCTGGCCCATCTGGGATACCTGGTCAGTCCACAACTGTTAGCCTCACCCTGCCCACATCGACTCCACCCAGCCCTGTTGCATCGACATTCCAAGCAACAATTCACCCCCAAACCTATGTCCCTAGGACAGTTTCTACCATAATGTGCCCCTCAGTACAGGAACCGGAGTCACAAGTAGAAACCCTTGACAATGAAGGACCTGCCAGCAGTGGTAGTGGGTAAACTGTGCCAATGGTGTAGGCATGTGGGGGTAAGGTGCATAGGAGGGATGGTGTGGGCCAGCGGAGTGAGGCTGCTATGGATACTTCTGACCAGGACACCACCTACCAAGTCTTGGGAGCTTACCAACAGTCCCAAGGCGTGATGGGCCAGGTACTTGCCATGATGGAGGAGCTCAAGCAGCTGCAGAGGGACAACCACCAGGAAGCAATGCAACAGTGGGAGGCCCTCAATTCCAACATGTTCTACCAAACAAGAGGGATGAGAGACATCAACACCATCCTCAGCAGGGTCTGTCCACAACACCAAACCCCTTCCACTGGCCATGTAACATCACCCCCGTCTACATCTGAGGCAGCCAGTGGAATGGAGGCTCTGCCAGGGATAGGACATGCCTCAGACACTCCTGCCTCTGTAGCTGAAGAAGCCCCCCGCAAATGTGGACATCCACCAAAACAAGTGGCCAAGACTACAACCACTGCCAGGAAGTGATCCTCTAATGACTGGTTCCCTTTGTCTGTCACTGATACACCCTGTTGACTCTTCTACGACCACTGTCCATTTTTCACAGATAGTAGGACACTGAACTTGAGACTCCAAATGTTGTAGCAGTTAATGTGATGAAAACATCCACCGTGACTGAACCCTTCGCTGTTTGAACTTTATTGCTTTGATCCCATTCATCTTATTTTCCTCTGCACTTGTAAATAAACACAACTAAATCACAATAAATGTTTGAGTGTCATATTTCAATTATTTTGGACAGTTAGCTGTGAATTTTCTTGAGTACACATAACACCCTCAAATATAGCAAATGTGGGAAGAGACAAGTCACGTACTGTTGATCTGGGTTCAATGCATAAACAATGATACAAGTGGACAATCATCAATCCCCATTTAGAGCACTGTGCAGTACATAAGCCAGAGCACATGTCAATGATCACACAGTGAAGTACATCTTCACAATTTAGTGTGTCAGCATGGGTGTTAGTAACTAACATCCCACAGACCACTCAAGTAAGGGACATGTTAGACTATCCAAATTGGCAAACAGAATGGTGCAATTTGTCATCAGCTAAGCCCTTATCATATACCCATGCCATACCTATCAAATGAACATACCCCATAATATAGACAGAGACCAATACAAGTGTCCAAAGCCGAGAAACCTTTCACTTACCATGGCCAGGTATCTGTAGACATGCTACTGACCTATGTCAGTCTTGACACACATGCACGGTGGCCTGCAATCAGGAAACACAGTGACAGCTACATACAAGTAAGATAGTACCATTATCAAACCAAAGAGAAGGTTGAGTGAATGGATTGCACAGGAAGACATTTGTCATAGACACATGACACAATTGGACCCACACACCATGGCAAACAGGTCTATTGTGTGGAACAGAATACACCCACCCCACTGTCCTGACAGCCTAGGCATGGAACTCATATACCAACAATATAATGTCAGAAAGTAACTGGATTGATACATGTCCACTTCACTTGTTAAACCATCTAAACCCACCTGCCAGTGGCACAATTCAGGAATGTCCACATGAGGGTGCTTTGTAAAGAGATCTGGACAATACCAGAAACCGGTCCCAGGATGTTTGTTTCCGGTCCAGGGAGGACCTGGCTGGGCAGTTCGGGCTGGACTGTTCCCATGAGGAACAGGTTCAAGACTGATTTGCATATGGCTGGGTCTAAACTGGGGTGGCATGGTGAGCATAAGAACGATGGATTAAACCGAGATCTGTGACTGGGGGGTGAATGTTTGATTGGTTCTGCATTCCGTCCATCATTTGTGTTTTGCTTTGCTTTTGCTGCCATAAGTGCGCAGGGTATACCCAGATGTGGGCCCCAGTCTCACTATGCCACTGAATTAAAGCTAGCCTGGCTGATGAAAGGTGATACCCTGAAACCGGTCCCAGGATGCTTGTTTCCGGTCCAGGGAGGACCTGGCCTGGCAGTTCGGGCTGGACTGTTTCCATGAGGAACAGGGTCAAGACTGATTTGCATATGGCTGGGTCTAAACTGGGGTGGCATGGTGAGCAAAAGAATGATGGATTAAACACAGATCTGTGACTGGGCGTGAAAGTTTGATTGGTTCTGCATTCCGTCCATCATTTGCGTTTTGCTTTGCTTTTGCCGCCATAAGTGCGTCGGGTATGCCCAGACGTGGGTCCCGGGCTCACTATGCCACTGGATTCAAGCTAGCCTGGCTGATGAAGGATGATACCCTGAAACCAGTCCCAGGATGCTTGTTTCCGGTCCAGGGAGGACCTGGCCTGGCAGTTCGGGCTGGACTGTTCCCATGAGGAACAGGGTCAAGACTGATTTGCATATGGCTGGGTCTAAACTGGGGTGGCATGGTGAGAAAAAGAACAATGGGTTAAACCCACATCTGTGACTGGGGGTGAATGTTTGATTGGTTCCGCATTCCGTCCATCAATTGTGTTTTGCTTTGCTTTTGCTGCCATAAATGCGCCGGGAATGCCCAGACGTGGGTCCCGGGCTCACTATGCCACTGGATTCAAGCTAGCCTGACTGATGAAGGGTGAAACCCTGAAACCGGTCCCAGGATGCTTGTTTCCGGATCAGGGAGGACCTGGCCTGGCAGTTCGGGCTGGACTGTTCCCATGAGAAACAGTGACAAGACTGATTTGCATATGGCTGGGTCTAAACTGGGATGGCATGGTGAGCAAAAGAACAATGGATTAAACACAGATCTGTGACTGCGGGTGAATGATTGATTGGTTCCGCATTTCGTCCATCATTTGTGTTTTTTCTTTGCTTTTGTAAGTGCGCCGGGTATGCCCAGACGTGGGTCCCGGGCTCACTATGCCACTGGATTCAAGCTAGCCTGGCTGATGAAGGATGATACCCTGAAACCGGTCCCAGGATGCTTGTTTCCGGTCCAGGGAGGACCTGGCCTGGCAGTTCGGGCTGAACTGTTCCCATGAGGAACAGGGTCAAGACTAATTTGCATATGGCTGGGTCTAAACTGGGATGGCATGGTGAGCAAAAGAACAATGGATTAAACCCAGATCTGTGACTAGGGGTGAATGTTTGATTGGTTCCGCATTCCGTCCATCATTTGTGTTTTGATTTGCTTTTGCCGCCATAAGTGCGCCGGATATGCCCAGACGTGGGTCCTGGGCTCACTATGCCACTGGATTCAAGCTAATCTGGCTGATGAAGGGTGAAATCCTGAAACCGGTCTTAGGACGCTTATTTCTGGTCCAGGGAGGACCTGGCCTGGCAGTTCGGACTGGACTGTTCCCATGAGGAACAGGGTCAAGACTGATTTGCATATGGCTGGGTTTAAACTGGGGTGGCATGTTGAGCAAAAGAACAATGGATTCAACTCAGATCTGTGATTGGGGGTAAATGTTTGATTGTTTCCGCATTCCGTCCATCATTTGTGTTTTGCAATACCAATTATAAACAAGGATTTTAGGCAGGTAAAGGTCAACATGACCTAGAAATACATGTCCCAAATACAATGGTATCTTAAAATGTGCATTGTGACAAATACCAACAAAAAAGATTATCACGATAGTTGAAACTCCATTTACTATTTTGCATTAAAAACTGGGATATGTATTGCAAAGCAATGACTAACATGTCTGATGGTCATAGAAAGACCCTTCTCAAACATCCATAACCCCAACTACCCTACTGAGTCAATCAAATTACAGAACAACACACACCTACAGTCAGGTGAAATACTGATTGATGAGATCTGCCTGGATGTCTCCACCTTCATCCTCATCATTGTCATCCTCACTTGGTATTTCTGCATTCTCACCTGGTGGAACTGCTGACTCCCCCTCATCAAGGATATATGGGATCTAACACCTCAATGCAAGGTTGTGGAGCATGCAGCAGGCCACAATGATCTGACACACAGGTGGGTGAGTAGAGGAGGGCTCCACCAGACTTATCAATTCTACAGAATCTTGCCTTCAGGAGCCCAAAAGTAAACTTCGCGACATGCTGTGTCCTTCCATGGGCCTTATAGAAGCGGACTCCCCCTGGCGTGGTTGGGTACCTCACTGGTGTCAACAACCATGGACAGATTGGGTAGCCAGAATCGTTACATGTGTGCAAACATAAATCTTGGACATCCTTACATTTGGCAGCAGACATAGCATACTAACACACATGACATATGTGAATTACCAACTAGCCAGGTCCTCTCTGGGTAGTGTTGTGTCATCAGCTCTGGGATGGCGCTTTTCCGCATGATGAAGGCATCATGGACTGAACCCGGGTACCGTGCACATACTTGGGAAGTGTAGAGGTCCACCAAACAGGCTACTTGGACATTAATGGAGTGGAACATCTTCCTATTCCAATACACCTGTTCATTGACATGTGGGGGAACCAAGGCTACATGGGTACCACCCATGGCTCCCACTACATGTGGGATGTGTGCCAATCCATACAAATATGCCTTCACCAGGGCCAAACCCTCACATTGTGGAAATCTGATTTAGCTGTCCAGGTGTTTTAACAATGCAGAGAGTAGATCCTTCTAGACTAGACTGATCATAGGCTGGGACATGTCTGCAGTTAGGGCCATGGTATTCTGAAAGGACACTGTGGCTAGGAAATGCAGCACTGACGTGACTTGTACAATAGGTGGTATGCTATTTGGATGACGAATGGCAGGCATCAGATCTGGCTACAAGTGATGGCAGAGATCCATTATTGTATGCTCCTATTGTATACCGATCCTCCATGGTCTGCAGGTCCGCTAGAGGATGGTACACTGGAGGTTGTTTGACCATTCTCATTCCAGGGTAACTATGTGAGGGAAAATAAAAAAGCCTGTCCATCACTCATTGTGTCCCTTGTAAGTTTCTAAACATATGTCTCATACCATAATGTGACATGGAAAATGATACAGTAGGAACATGGTACACAGCACAGACCAATGTTAATGATGTCAAAATAATGGAATCTCATCCCCTACCCTCAATTATGGAAATGTAAATGCATGATTTAGCGTGCCTCTGTTATAGGGACATCCAACTATGTATTGCATAAAAACGATCTAGCCAATTGCCATAAGGTTGCTGATTCCGCCACTAAAGATACCTTACTTTTATCTTATCACATGACAACATGTCACTTCAATCTGGACATTCATACATAGTGAGTTAATGCCAGGACTCAAGACAATGCTATATATATGTTTCTGATCTTGTGAAGTATCATGAAATTAACTTTTACGACCATCTAAGGGCCTTAAAATGGTGACTGCTTGACCTACTGTACTGGACAATAGGAAACAACTTGCGACCGCCGGTGGACATTGCCATTGGAACACATTGCTGTCTATTACTGTCTAGGGCCAATGGTGATTTCGGCTGGTGGTGACAGTCTCTTACGTGGCGCATGTGACCGCCATGTCATACTTCATCCCTCACTTGAATTCTGACACTGCTGCCAGCAAGACCTTAACGACCTGAGCTGCTGTGTACTGCCTCTGGGAGCGATTATGCCACATCCTATAGCTAATAGGACCCCTGCCTTCTCACCCGAGAAGTTGGAGAAGGTGGTGGACGAGGTCCTACCCCTGTATGAACAGCTCTATGGTGCACCAGAGGCGCAGGTAAGTGCACATTGTGCACATAAGTCTCATTAGCTAGACTTCTTTGATATGCTAAGCAAAGGCTGATGGGCAATGTTTCAGATTTTGTCTTTGAAGTCCTTTGGGTGCTAAAGTTGTTATAGAATAGGTGACTTCCTGGGCATGTACTACTGTTTGGTGACAGAGTTAGAGTCCTGAGACATTGTGGAGAGTTTGTCATGTATGTTCCCTGAGCCACCTTGTGACCGTTGCACATGCTTAGTGGAGGTGTGATTCCAGACTTCGCCTGAGAAAACTCTTCTTCATTTGTGTTGGGTGTCAGATCATATGTGATAACACGACAGCTGGTGCTGGAGATGCATGTTGTCTGCTTGTTTCCAGCTCACATATTCCATCACTGCATATGCTCATCTATCAGTGGAGTGGATTTTCAGGATGGTCTGTGTTTGGCTTGCTGAACTGACTTGTAAATTACTCTGCTTGTTTTAGTGTGGTACATGTGGACATGTCATTCTTCCTGTCTTTGTCATCCATGCAGGTCAACGCCCAACAGAACAAGGGGATTTGGTGTGCCATCACCAAGAAAGTGCAGACTCGGGGGTCCACAACTGGTGGACTGCCCACTGTTGGAAGAGGTGGAAGGATCTGAGAAGCTGGGCCCAGAAGACCGCAGAGGCCCAGCTGGGGATGTCCTGCCAACGAGGAGGGGGTGCTCATCGGATCATGACCCCCGTAATGGCCCTCATTTTGGTGGTAGCCTGCCCTGAGTTGGATGGGTGTTTGAAGGCAGCACAGCAGCCACAAGAAGATAAGTACAGACCTAACAAATGTTTGCCCCATTATCAGGTGAAAGAGCGATGGAACAGATGGTTAGCTCTGATAATGTGGTAAGTGCAAAGTGTCACAGTTCTCATGTGAACACATTGATGTGCAGTAGCCATCTATTGCACACAGGTGTGCACATCCCAGTGTATTTTGAAACATGTTACTCAACTGTTTTGTCCCATCAGTACAATGGCACATCATGGTTCACATATGACAGTGTCATATGTGTACCAATATACTGCTTTTTCTACTCTGTTGGTTGTCCATTCCCACCAACAGGTCAATCCTCCCAATGTCATAATGGTGAGGTGTGTAGGTTCTTGCTCTCTGTCCTCTGCAATGTCTTGAGACTCATGTCTATACATAACATACAGTCAGACATAATCAAGTCATCTCTAGTTTTTTAATAGTTTCTGACAAGTGACAGCATCATGTGTGGATGTGTTGTCCATCTGACATGTCACATGACATACAGGGTAATCCCCCTTTGTAAATAAGGGATGTACACAGACATGCATGATGTCTCATCAGAGTGGGCAATATGTATCTTGGATACCATTGAGGTGTTGCAACATTTATAAATGCATTTAAATAGGCACACATATATTGGTATCAGAGGTCTGAATGTAACCACCATGCTGATGTTCTGATAGTAGAAACCGGCTACACAGCTTTGTCCATAGGCATACTATTGTAGGTATGATACATGGGCAATGGTAGTCTATTCACAGCTATGGCCCAGCCAGTAATTTGTCAACATCATCTGTCAATGGAAAGGTGAAGTAATGACTCAACATTGGTATTTGTTATTTGTACCTACTTTTGCTATGAAGGATATGACTAACGAGGCCTGCCTCTTTTGTAGCCTCATGTTTGCCAATACACATATTTGGTGCAGTTGTGAAAGTTCATACACACCTGTGAGTGGGCTGGTTAGTGTGCCTAGGCTGTTGGCTTGCATCATGGTTGGTGTACCAGTTATGGTGATCATCATCACCTCCTAGGCCGACGACACCCAACTTATACTCTCCCTCACCAAGGACCCCGCCAGCGCCAAGACCAACCTACAAGAGGGTATGAAGGACGTCGCAGATTGGATGAGGCTCAGCCGCCTAAAGCTGAACTCTGAAAAAACGGAAGACCTCATCCTCGGCAACACCCCGTCTGCCTGGGACGACTCCTGGTGGCCCACGGCCCTCGGCACCGCACCGACCCCCACAGACCACGCCTGCAACCTCGGCTTCATCTTGGACCCTCTTCTCACCATGACCAAGCAAGTCAACGCCGTGTCCTCCGCCTGCTTCCTCACCCTCCGCATGCTCCGCAAGATCTTCCGCTGGATCCCCGCCGACACCAGAAAAACCGTGACCCACACCCTCGTCACGAGCCGCCTGGACTACGGCAACACCCTCTACGCCGGGACCACAGCCAAACCCCAAAATCGCCTACAACGCATTCAAAACGCCTCGGCCCGCCTCATCCTCGACATACCCCGCAGCAGCCACATCTCCGCACACCTGAGACACCTGCATTGGCTCCCTGTCAGCAAAAGGATCACCTTCCGACTTCTCACCCACGCACACAAAGCCCTCTACGACAAGGGACCGGAATACCTCAACAGACGCCTCAGCTTCTACGTCCCCACCGCCTCCTCCGCTCCTCTGGCCTCGCACTCGCTGCTGTCCCTCGCATCCGCCGCTCCACGGCGGGTGGGAGATCTTTCTCCTTCCTGGCGGCCAAGACCTGGAACTCCCTCCCCACCAGCCTCAGGACCACCCAGGACCACTCCGCTTTCCGGAGACTCCTAAAGACCTGGCTGTTCGAACAGCGATAACCCCCCACCTTTTTTCCCCTAGCGCCTTGAGACCCGCACGGGTGAGTAGCGCGCTTTATAAATGTTAATGATTTGATTTGATTTGATGTAAGCACCACATATGATTTGACTCTAGGAATCCTCCACAGACAGATGTCAGGCATGCCAATACCTATGTGTGGGTGGTGATGTTGCTAGTCAGTCAGTGGTCTATTGATGGACTAATTGCATAGTTATCTAGGTCTGGTTTTTACCTTCCTGAACAGAACAGTAGTCCATTTGATACATACACTTTATTGACAACTCGTTATTGTGTGTTGGACACTGATCTGAACTGACTTGGTCCTCACATGACTGCTATTGTTCGATTTCTGGAGACCATTTTCATATATGCCTTAGTCCACATTGTCGTGTCATTCCTTGGTAAGTCACCATTGGTGCATGTGTGTGTGTGACGTGTTCTAACCTCTTGAAGAAAATTTGGTGTGTTGCAACTTCAGGGAGCTGCCTGGCTTGCCTTAGCGAGAACCTCTCATGGTCCGGGTTTGCAAACGGTTTGAAGCTCGCTGTTAGGGCCTTTTTTAGAGAATGGAATGTGAAAGGTCGGCCTTCCTCCAACACTGACTTTACGAGCTTGTAGAACCCCCTAGGTGTAGGAGCATGGGGCAACTTCTGTCATTGTCCAACATCACTGCTGCAAAGTAGTTATCTAGCCTCTTCACCCAGTCTTTCCATCAACCTGCATGTGCCAACGGAGGACCAACGAAAGGCTCAAGGGTGGGAATGGACGCCATTTTAGGTATAGAGTTCAGAGTCAGTGAGCGGGGGAGGTGTGTCAGTTGTATCTATTACTCAAAACACGGTGGCAACTGGACTTCAATTCGCCCTGTCCAGGGCTTACTTGCTAAATTAACGTCTGGAAGCCTGCCCACATGTGCCTTTGATGGTGCCGGTGGGGGTCAACAAGTACTTGCCATGTGAAAATAGCAGGAGTAATGCATTGTGTCTTAAGTGGTCTTCACTCCCTCTGCTACTGTGGATTGTCTTTGCCACATTGTCAGTTACATATGGGTCTTGAAAGTGGTAGCGTTCATGGGAACTCACAGTTAGCGGTAGCATTCAGGATTCCATTTGTAGACTTCACAGCTTGCTTGCCTGAAAAGCCTATGTTGTACCTCCTGGGGTTGGAGCCACTTGACTCCGAGTTCACCTGTGGGTAGGGCTACCGTTGTGGCAACATTTCTTCCCCTCTCTGGTCCTAGCGATGTGTTGCTGCCATCATGTCATGTGCCACATGGTGGTGCCACTCTCGTTCAGGCGCACAGGTGGCGTGCTCTTGCCATGTGTAATGGAGCATGGTAAGCGCTTCTCAACCCTCTGTGGGACTGCCAAAGAGGACAGCGCTGCACCCGTATCCCCCGAACAGCTGTCTTGATCGCCTCCTGCCCATGATGGGATACCAGATGCCTGAGAGGCCGCCCGCTAGAGTGCACTGGGGCAGGGAGGCAATGAGAGTCGGCCGCACAGCAGGGCAGGGTGAACGGTCCAATCAGTGTATGCGTGGGAAGCAAATCCAACTTCCCTCATCACCAGTTTGTTGTGTGGCACAGCTCACCAACAATTTGAAAGGCACAGTGTCATGAAAGGACACATAGACCCTGGATTTCTTTTTGGCCATAAGTTACTGGTCCCCCAGGCCCTCTATTAACTAACCTGCCTTCGTCATGGTCATCACCATCACGTCCAGATGAGGCGGGGCACACCATAACTAGCCCCCTGCCGTGGAGTGCCAGATGCGCTAACCCATGTTAAACATAACAGCTACCTGATCTGAGGTGAACGGGGACTCTAGCGGCCTCGTCAGTGATGACAGACAAGAGTTATGCTCCATCTCCTGTCCAGCAACAGGTAACATGACCAGGAACCAGCGCATGCCGACTGGATGCCAAAGTAGGGGTCCAGACATCCTTCTGCCTTTATCTCACTTCTCCACACAGAACCAGTAGAATTTTGGTAATAACTAGGCCTATCTTGCCATCTTTCTTAATTGAAACAGACTTCCCACTGGATAGAGGTTAGGTACTCCCAACAATACAAATTTTTACAATGTACATATTGATGAGCTACAATGGGGATGCCCGCGCTCTTATACGCAGCACTGGTTCTCTATCAATCATAACTATTTATTAACATTGACTTGGCACCATATCCGCCCCATACAACACCCCCCCCAAACCCTCCAGACTCATAAAGGAAAAGTTCTACATTAATTTTCGAGACATACAACTACTACTTCACATTTGCACACAGGTGGAGAAGGGGAATAAGGAAGGCATTTTAGCAACTTTTGTGAAACCATATCAGTATAAGGGCCTTGGTTATGCAAGTGAAAATAAAAGATTGTGTCTGCCTATTTGTCAAGTGAAGGGGCACGTAAAAAGCAGTAATTAACACCTGAAAAGGTGCCCTCAGGGGACTGTACTGCCATTTGATAAGTTTTGTTTTGACCAATGACTTTGTGTTTCACCACTGCGCATATTAGTTGCTCAATGTTCACCAGTAGCACATGGTATGTTTTGTTCAGTTTAGCCGCCTATGGGCTTTGACATTGCATTAGTCATTACATTCTGTATTCTGCCTATTGGCTTTGACATGGCATTAGCCATTACTTTCTGTATTCAGTTGAGCCGCCTATGGGCTTTGACATTGCATTAGCCATTACATTCTGTATTCTGCCTTTTGGCTTTGACATGCTGTATCCAGTCTAGCCGCCTATTGGCTTTGACATTGCATTCCTATTGGCTTTGACATGATGTATTCAGTTTAGCTGCCTATTGACTTTGACATGCTATTAGATATTCTGCCTATTGACTTTGACATGATATTATATATTGCATTTTGTATTCAGCTCCGCTGCCTATTGGCTTTGACATGATATTATACATTGCATTTTATATTCAGCTCAGCTGCCTATGGGCTTTGACATGATATTATACATTGCATTTTGTATTCAGCTCAGCTGCCTATTGGCTTTGACATGACACTAGACATTGCATTTGATATTTAGGTTAGCTGCCTATTGCCTTTAACATGACATTGCATTTGATATTTAGGTTAGCTGCCCATTGCCTTTAACGTGGAGTTAGACATTGCAGTTGAGAATCCAAGCTGTATTTTTCCAAGCTGTGTTTTTGCACCAGATGAACCAAGATGTTTTGCTCTCACAGCAGACTAGACATGATAAGAGAGAGTACATGGGTGTTGTTTTTTCTTCGCTTGAGCTTGGGAACAGGAGTAGTCTTGGAGACCTGGCCAGTCTCCAAAAGGCTTGCTCAGTTTCCCAGGTCTGAGAGGAGGGGGCACACCTTTGTAACGAATGTAACAGGCTGCAGAGGGTCAGATTCGAATCTGCCGGACCTCGTGCTGGAGCTTGGCGCAGGCTGCCAGCAATCCCGTGTGGGTAGATGAATCTCTCTTTCTCGCGGCTGACAGGGGTCATCAGCTTGCAGACCTTAGAAAGATGAAGCTGTAGATAGTTCCCACACGGTGAAGTATTTGTTTTGCTTTGCATTCAATATCTTATAAATATAACATGCTGTGTATATTGCAAACTGATATATTTTGTTTGATTAACGCGGACTTGAAAGCTACTAATTCGTCATTCATAAATATTGTGGTTGGGGAAGAATTAACAACAATAAAAGTCTTCTTTGACCTCAGAAGTGCATTTCTGTTGTGTTATGTTAGTGCTTAGAAACTAGATAAGAGGAAAGCACTACAATTGGTACCAGGAGTCGTGGGGTCGGTCATTAAGAGGTGATTAAGAGGGTGTTGACGAGTTGGTAGATTTCTAAGTGCACACTTTAAAAGTGTAATTGTTTTTTTTGTTGTTTGGAGAATTACAGAAATTGTTTTCTGTTTGGAGAATCACAGTAGCACCGCAGACCATGTCTGAGAATGCATGTGTTGATAAACTGCCTGATGGTGCTAAGAAAAACTGTGAATTGTTTTCTGTTTGGGGAATTACAGAAGAAAATGCATGTGTAGCTAAAATGCCTGATAATGCTTTGAGAAATAATTCCTGTTGTACATATGTAGAAAACGTGTCTTTTGGAAGTAATGATGACAGAAAGGTCTGGATACCTTTATCTGCTTACAGAGAAATGCAGGAGAAATGTAGGAAGTTGGAACATGAAAATAGGAATTTACGTGAGCAAATTAGCCCGACTGAAAGTTATAAAAGGGCTGTTTTTGAAGAATCTTTCTTGTCCCATTCCAGTAATGAGGGGGTTAAGACAGCTCCGAGCTGCACTGAGTTTTCGTGTGAGCCAGGGTTTGGGTTTTTGGCAGCCAAAATGCATTCCTTAACTGATAACACGAAGAGAGCTCAGAATGTGATTTACGAGTTACTGTTGCAAAATGCACAAGTAAAACGAAGGATTTTAGAGCAAGACACCCCGAGTTTCATTAGCTTGTTTGATTTTTGGAAAAAGAATAGCTCTCATTTGAGAGAAATCCTAACACTTTTGTATATGGTCACTGTGAAAAATTATATGCAGCTGCGCGCTTGTGATTTGGCAAATGAAATAATGCAGACTTTAGGTTTTTGCGCAGTGCAAGAAGGAAATACTTATGTACATGTAAATCAAGAACAAGGAAAGAAAATAGTGCCCCTAGCTAGAATCATACAATGGATCTGGTACTTGCAGGACAGGGCTAGAGTACCACAGATAAAAGAATTACCGGCGAAATTGTGTGCACCATTTGAATTCGTGTCCACTGAAGATAAAAAGCATGTTTGTTTTAATAATGATTCATTGACTGAAATGTTGTTTTCTGGCACCGTAGAAGGAACAGCGTTGTATAATGTGTGTCAGATTTTAAAGCAAGAGCTACGTGAGATGTGTCATTTTTACGCTGATTTTTGGTTCATTGCTAATGTTTTAGCACCTAACTGGTTCAATTACCTTGCAGATGTTAATGAGAAAAATTCAGAGAGAGAAGTGTACACCCAGAATTCTGCCTTAGTGGGGATGGCTAAGTGGGTGCCCCAGAAATGTGAACAGCTGAGAGAAAAAGCCACTTACAGGTGGGCAGAGATGAGAGAGATGCACATTCCCCTAGATTTGATAAAAACTGTGCAGCACGCACAAAAGCAATCTGTCATGCAAGCAGTCACAGAGCAGTTGGGGAGAGGAAAGTTACCAGAACAGAAATGGCAAATTGATCAGGTTTTAGGGAGAGTGATTGCTGCAGATTACCAAGGAAAAATCGAAATTATGCTGATACCTAGAAAAGAATCTGATTCATTCAAACAAATTGGAGACAGAATGGCCCAACTTGACAAAAATGCAGTGAATGGAGGTTTGGTAAAGAATGAGTCTGCCCCAGCCCTTCTGACAGTGCAAGAAAAGGGAAGCTGTGGCGCAGCAGATAAAAACCTCAGTACTGATGTGTGGGCTGAAGCCCCAAGTGACCCTCCAGAACCTGCAGAGAATATAACAAAGGGCCCCAAAAACGTCCTGCTGATTATAAAACAGGGAAAGAAAGAGGAAGGGTGCAGTTTAAATGAAAAATGTTATTTGCAAGAAAAGTCATACTTGTTTCTTTTGCAGATCCTACCACGTTTCGCCACTGTCCCTGAGTGTGCTGTGTGGTCCCCCTTCCGGTGTGTGCGTGTGGGGTCGGGGAAGGGACCGAATCCCCAACCTGAACATGGCTGAGTAAAGTGCCAGCACCATGGATCCATTTTGCGCAAACTGCGCCTTCAGTTCAAGTTCAACTTGTTTGATTGCATTCTTCCACTGGAACTAAGCTGTGTTTTTTTTTTTTTCCCCTCTCGTATGGAACTCTGACTTTTGCTTACCTTCCAGCAAACCTTTCAGGTGGACCGTGCCTCTTTACATGAGTAGAACTCATGCCACATCAAATTGCTAACACTGTTGAATTAGAGACTCATTCAGAGAAAAAAAAAATTGCTCAGTCTTTTCTGTGTAGATGTATCTGATGTGAAAGGTTATGAGATCAATGTGTTAATTCACTTCTATTGCTTTACAGGGATTGCTTTGATATGTTTTTTTGTTTTTGTTTGAAACAGGAGATATGTGAAACAAAAATTCATTGGTCAAAGGGCGGAATGTACTGCCATTTGATAAGTTTTGTTTTGACCAATGACTTTGTGTTTCACCACTGCGCATATTAGTTGCTCAATGTTCACCAGTAGCACATGGTATGTTTTGTTCAGTTTAGCCGCCTATGGGCTTTGACATTACATTAGTCATTACATTCTGTATTCTGCCTATTGGCTTTGACATGGCATTAGCCATTACTTTCTGTATTCAGTTGAGCCACCTATGGGCTTTGACATTGCATTAGCCATTACATTCTGTATTCTGCCTATTGGCTTTGACATGCTGTATCCAGTCTAGCCGCCTATTGGCTTTGACATTGCATTCCTATTGGCTTTGACATGATGTATTCAGTTTAGCTGCCTATTGACTTTGACATGCTATTAGATATTCTGCCTATTGACTTTGACATGATATTATATATTGCATTTTGTATTCAGCTTAACTGCCTATTGGCTTTGACATGATATTAGACATTGCATTTTGTATTCAGCTCCGCTGCCTATTGGCTTTGACATGATATTATACATTGCATTTTATATTCAGCTCAGCTGCCTATGGGCTTTGACATGATATTATACATTGCATTTTGTATTCAGCTCAGCTGCCTATTGGCTTTGACATGACACTAGACATTGCATTTGATATTTAGGTTAGCTGCCTATTGCCTTTAACATGACATTGCATTTGATATTTAGGTTAGCTGCCCATTGCCTTTAACGTGGAGTTAGACATTGCAGTTGAGAATCCAAGCTGTATTTTTCCAAGCTGTGTTTTTGCACCAGATGAACCAAGATGTTTTGCTCTCACAGCAGACTAGACATGATAAGAGAGAGTACATGGGTGTTGTTTTTTCTTCGCTTGAGCTTGGGAACAGGAGTAGTCTTGGAGACCTGGCCAGTCTCCAAAAGGCTTGCTCAGTTTCCCAGGTCTGAGAGGAGGGGGCACACCTTTGTAACGAATGTAACAGGCTGCAGAGGGTCAGATTCGAATCAGCCGGACCTCGTGCTGGAGCTTGGCGCAGGCTGCCAGCAATCCCGTGTGGGTAGATGAATCTCTCTTTCTCGCGGCTGACAGGGGTCATCAGCTTGCAGACCTTAGAAAGATGAAGCTGTAGATAGTTCCCACACGGTGAAGTATTTGTTTTGCTTTGCATTCAATATCTTATAAATATAACCTGCTGTGTATATTGCAAACTGATATATTTTGTTTGATTAACGCGGTCTTGAAAGCTACTAATTCGTCATTCATAAATATTGTGGTTGGGGAAGAATTAACAACAATAAAAGTCTTCTTTGACCTCAGAAGTGCATTTCTGTTGTGTTATGTTAGTGCTTAGAAACTAGATAAGAGGAAAGCACTACAGGGACAGAGAAGACATTTAGGGCCTCATTCTGACCCTGGCGGTCTGTGACCGCCAGGGTGGAGGCCGGCTGAAGCACCGCCAACAGGCTGGCGGTGCTTCATTTTGAATTCGACCGCGGCTGTGAAGCCGCGGTCACCCAGCCGGGTCCGGCGGTTTCCGCCGGATTTCCCCCAGCTGGGGGAATCCTCCATGGCGGCGCTGCTTGCAGCGCCGCTTGGGGATTCCGACCCCCTTCCCGCCATCCTGTTCCTGGCGGTTTTTACTGCCAGGAACAGGATGGCGGGAACGGGTGTTGTGGGGCCCCTGGGGGCCCCTGCACTGCCCATGCCACTGGCATGGGCAGTGTAGGGGCCCCCTAACAGGGCCCCATAAAGATTTTCACTGTCTGCATTGCAGACAGTGAAAATCGCGACGGGTGCAACTGCACCCGTCGCACCCCTGCAACTCCGCCGGCTCCATTCGGAGCCGGCTTCATTGTTGCAGGGCCTTTCCCGCTGGGCCGGCGGGCGCTCCCTTTGGCGGGCGCCCGCCGGCCCAGCGGGAAAGCCATAATGGCCTCCGCGGTCTTTTGACCGCGGAGCGGCCAAGTGGCGGTTCCCGCCCGGCGGGCAGCGCCCGCCGCCCGCCGAAATCAGAATGAGGGCCTTAGTAATATGTCCTTGTTGAGTGGTTCACCCATCTATATATTTGTTGCCTAACTTGAGAGCAATACTTCATACCTTTGAATGATTCCCTTGCAACGGCCACCAGCAAGCCCTGACAGCTGCTCTTCACTGAAGTGGTAGGGGGTGCCATAGCAGTGCAGGAAGTCTCCATGAAAGCCAATCCCAAAGAAATCTCTGCAGTGGGGACCTTGCTGAGCTCTGAGCACCAAGGATCAAAAGATGACTGATCTTATAACAGAAAAGAAGACATTACAGATAGAAATAGGAGCCTTTCACAATAAGGCAGAAGAAATGGTGAAAAGGATGATGGTGATGGAAGACTGACTGGAAAGGACAGACTCCTGGGGCTCTGATTTTATGGCATTTTGGAGAAACTAGAGAAGGAAGACGTAAGGGGATTTTTAATAACACTTTTCCTTGCTTCACTGACCTGACTCCCCACCCTCTTTCTAAATTATAGAGCGCTCACAAAATCAGGACCAATAGAGATGCAGAAATACCCCAACCAATTATACCCTGTTTCTTCCAACATGAACAAGCCCAACAGGTTATGCTGGAGGCATGCAAACATGGTCCATTCAACTTGGAAGATCAGAAAATCAGATTGTTACAGACTTTTCAGTGGAAACCGATTCCAGGAGGAAAGCCTTTTTACCCTTTAGATCTAAACCATGGAATTGAAACGTCAAATACAGCCACTTGGAGCCAGCAACAATCTGAGTAACTGTGAGAAAATGTGGTTTAATATATGGTGTGGTTGTGAAACCTCACCATGTAATAAACTCACAACCCTGTGTTGGGTCCAGTCAGGCTCGTTTGTCAATCCTTAGCTCAACCCTGGGCGGCTGTGACTTTGAACAATCAGTCGTCAACAAAGGAACAAGTGTAAAGGATTTAAACAGTACCAAAACATTGGACAAGAAAGAAATACAGCTCTCAAAGAATATGACACATATTTATAAAAATAGACTTGATTTTTATGGATTGTTAGAAACAAAAATGAAAAAGACCCACAAAAGGGTTCTGGAGATACAATTACTTAAAGAAACAGTAAATCACAGCTTTTCACTTAACCTAGAACAGGCATGGGCAAATTCAACTAATTTCACACTTAGAAACATTTTCCAAAAACTTTTCTCAAAGTTGAATGTGCAACCAACTCTGGCAGGGAACAGGTCAGGGGGACTAACAAAGTCCCACAGAATAGTTATCTCCATGAAGAAAAAGTTATCAGACCAATCTGAGCATTAATGGCAACTTGCATTGCCTTCTATGGAGTGGTGATGATGCAAGGGATACAGGATACATACATTTCTGAAGGATGCTGAGGATTCTGTGCATTGTTCACAGTCGCAGTGATGTGTCTTTAGCCACAGGGGTCAATGTCCCTCAAAGTCCCCTTTGGCCCAGCAAAAGTCCTGTAACCAATGGACTACTGGACTCCAGACATAACAAAACTAGTGGTTCCCTTCTTCTAGTAATTGCTCTCCTGTTAGGCAATAAAACTGCACTCCAATGACTTTCCCAGGATCAGCAGTCTCAAGTGCAACTTTTGAGCACCAGATCTTGGTCTTCCAGGCTGCACTGCGGTGGAGAGAACGATCTAGTGATCTGGGCGACTAATACACCCAGACAGGCTTCTCCAGCTTTTGTGGCCTGGTGCTCACACAGGAAGTCAGTCAACTGACTCTTGGAGTCTGGAGACAAAGGTTGCCTCCTTTATGCCTAGAAAGTGCCCTTAAGTGAGGTCAGTCACTAGCCAATGAGCTATTTGGATTCCTCTTGCCTGATGGCAACTTCTGTTGATGTGTGGCATCTAGCTATCACACAGTGCTCTTTTCTGCCCACTCCCAAGATGGTCAAATCCCTCTCTCAGTGTGTGGAGTTTGGTAGCCCCCTTTAGATGTGTGGCTACCTCTGGTCCACATGCCCATGGGCAAAACAATATGACCAATGTTTCCCCTTGCTGTCCCTAACACCCTCTTGTCTACCTAACCAAACAAGCAGCTCCTCTCGTGCTTGCCATTTGCCAATACAAGACAGTTTCCCCTTTGAAGCTCGACTTTTGGGCTCACAACCTGTCTGCTTTTCCCGCCAGGAAGAGACAACCTTTCCTTCCCCAGCAGATCCTTTGGAGGCTTTCCTGGGAGTCGTTCACACTTTTCCCCTGGAGGCCAGATGGCTGTCTCGAGGACAGACATTTGTTTGCCACCGGAAATGGGCATTGGAAACCAGGCCCAGCTTTAGCTCTGGTGGCTCCCGGTGAGACAATCTTTTTTAGCGCACTGACCTCCCCCCTTGAGGTCAGTGCTCCCCTCTAGGTCAGCAGCCAGTGCGGCCTGCACAAAAGCTGACCCTGCTGGAAACCTTGGGTAACAAATTGGCAACTTACTAAAGTTGCACTTTGGCCACATGTGACATTAAATTCAGTTTAACTATTAAATCAGATTTAATGCACTGATTCTTTTGATACCATAGAGTACCAACTTTAGTAGTCCCTGTCAAGCGCTCACCTGATGTTTCCTCAGGAGTGAGCTGAATATTCAAAGCTTGGTTCCCAATTCTACAACCAGGTTCCTGCCACCCGGCAATTCAAATGCAGAGGCAGATCCAACCCAATCGTAGAAAGGTGAATGGTAAAAATAGAGACATGGCTCAGGTTAACTGCGCCATCCACAGGCTCGTCTAGCAACCCTCTGTAAGCTGTGGGAGAAGGCACCATGTAATCACTGGAGCGGGTATACCCTAGGGACACATAAAGAACCTAGGGCCTGATTCACAAAGGTAAACTTAGACTTTTGGTCTACACCTAGACCAAACGTCTATGTTTCTGACTTTGAGAATTCACAAAGGGCATTTACGAGTATTTTCTTTTGGATCCACACTCGGGGCGTGCACGGTGGGGGTTGGCCACACGGAATGGCCTGTGGCCATGCCCTGCGATCAACCCTTATATCCACCCAACCTCACGCTGCGCATGGTCTTTGGCCGTGCACAGCTGGGGTTGGCCACAGGCCAGTCCCTGTGGCCTTCACCTCTAATGCCCCAACCCCACCCTGCACAGCGGTAGTTGGCTGCAGGTCACATACCCCCGACCCTGGCCAATTTCGGCCCCAGGGACCATATCCTACGGGGCCCAGCATTCTAATTTTTTTGTTTTGGCTATGGGGACCACACCCTCCCCAGGCCAATCTCAGCCCTGGTGACCCCATCTCCTGGGACATAGTCCCCATCCCCAGGCCGGTCTTTGCCCAGGGAACCCATTCCCCAGGGAGCAGCCTAAATATTTTTTGGGAGGGGAGTGGGGCCGCGTGAACCCCCTTCGCAGGTTTATCTTGGCCCCCCTAGGGACGTCATCTCCCAGGGCCAGGTCTAAATATTTAATTTTCTTTTGGGGGAGATTGGCCCCACCCCAGGCCAATCTCAGAGCTGGGGACCCAATCCCCTGGGGCCTGGTCTAAATAATTATTTTTTTGTGGGGAGGGGGGCCCGCAGCCCCCCTCTCCCAGGCAATTTTGGCTCAGAGGATCCCATTCCCTGGGTTCCGCCCAACAATCCTGGATGCCCTCCAGGACACCCAGTGTGCATTGGGGACTGTGGGGAGAGCTTCAAGGACCCGTGGTCCCAGCCGGCTCCCTGCCTCCTGCGGGAGCTGGTACTGCTTTTGCACACAGGGAGCTTGAAAACATGTAGCTCCCTGTCTGCAAAAGCAATTGTTTCCCTGCCATTGGGCACGGAAACAGAGGAAACCTCCGCTCGCAGTGAGGTAGCACTGTTTGACAGCTCTCCCTCACTGCAAGCTTAGTGTTTGCTCTGGCTTGGCGGCAGATGTCAAAGCTGCCACCAAGTCAGAGCAAACAGCTATGTCCCAGTGGTTAGGCATAGAAGGAGCCGGCCCTAGGGGGTGGCAGTCCCTTTAACAAGGAAATAGCACCAGGTAGGTGGTGGTGCCCAGTGCCAGGGTCTGCTACAGACTCCCTTCATTCTAATTTATTAATGCCCCGGGGAGGAGGTGGTCGCTGGGGCAGCAAGGAGGGGGGGTGTCCTCTAGCATCACATTAAGTACAAACCCCAGGGAGATGGTGGTCCCTGGGGCACAGGGGGCAGCACAACTCTCCTACACATATTTTATGTATCGCCCCAGGGAGGTGGTAGTGCCTGGGGTTGTGGGGGAGGCCATCGGGCCTCCCCCACACAAAAAAGCATTTTGCCCTGGGGAGGTGGTGGTCCATGGGATGCGGGGGGCTGGGCGCCCCGCACATATTTTATCAATTGCCCCAGGGAGGTGGTGGTCCCGGGGGTGTGGTGGAGGCAGTTGGACCTCCCCCACACAAATAAAACATTTTGCACCAGGTACGTGGCATAGTCTTCAAGAAAAATGCAAAAAAATACTCAGTTGCAAAACCCCAGGTCCAGGTCATGGAAACAGGTATGCACTTCAGCAACAGTTCCAAAACAGGTCAACAAACAAGAATGACAAGCGTTCTTTGCAGAATCAATGTGTCTTAAATAGCGGCTGCATTATCCTCACCCAACATGACTACAGGTCTTGCGAGTATTGAACGATCCAGGACTGGTATCTAACTCCCCAAAATTGCTAGCAGCAGGCCTACTACGTCACTCAAGCTTCTAAGGTGTGGACAATCGGGATGTTACACAATAAATTTCCTTCATGATTGCCCAGATAAGCTCCAACTCGGGATCTTGATTGGCTAATATGTATTGGTGATTGGTGTCTCCATGATTGGTATAATTGGTTTACTAGTAAGTCCCTAGTAAAGTGCACTATGTGTGCCCAGGGCCTGTAAATCTAATACTACTAGTGGGTCTGCAGCACTGAATGTGTCACCCAAATGTCATGAATAGCCTTGAAAATATGTCTCAGACCTGTCACTGCAGTGTCTGTGTGGGCATTTTGTAAACTGCCATTCCGATCTGGTAAGTGCAGCCACTTGCTAGGCCCAAACGTATCCTTTTACTACATGTAAGTCACCCCTAAAGTAAGCCTAATGCAGCCCCAGGAGCAGGGTGCAGATTATTTAAAAGGAGTGTTAGATTTGGGGTCTCTAGTTGGCAGTGTTTTGCACCCTGTCCAAGTAGGGACCGACCCTCACTCTAGTCAAGGTAAGGGAGTCACACAGCTAAGATAACCCCTGCTCACCCCTTGGTAGCTTGGCTCAAGCAGTCAGGCTTATCTCAGAGGTAATGTGTAAAGTGTTTGTACAAACACACGCACACACACACACAGTAGCACAGTGAAAACACCACAAAAGTGCTGCACATCAGTTTAGACAAATAGCCAATATTTAGCTGAGTAAAACCAGAGCAAAATGACATAAATCCAACACACACAAGTAAAGATACAACATTTTAAAGATTAAATCTTAGTAAAGCACTTAGAAACAAAATAGCTCTAACTGGGTCTATCACGGCATTTTGACGAAGTCGTTCCCAACAGTCCGACTCCACATGCGAGGTCATGGATTTGCACGGACCCCAGGTACTGTACTTTGGAAAACGATAAGGAAACAAAGACATTGCATGGAGTCGGAAAGATGAAGCTTCCCTGGAACCGTTGCGGCGTTGGTTCCTTACTGCTACCAGAGAGGTGAGCTGTTGGGTCCTTTTTGCCAGGCAGTGGAGGTGAGGCATCAGTTCCTTACAGTTGAAGGGGGGGTGATGCTGCATCGATGGCTAGGAATTGGTTCCTTACGACAAGGCAGGGTCGATGAATCCAGCAGGTCAAAATGCAAAGCATCAACTTTGCGGTGTCGTGATCACACCACGGGGCCACAGATGCTGCAGTGGAGTTGGAGTCAGGTACCAAGGATGCCAGTGACACAGCACTCAGGACTCACGGTGTGGAGGGACTTCAAAGGCGCTGCAGCAGTATCAGACCTGTGTTGCAGGTTGCTGTCATTACACTCAGCTGGGACCACAGCTCCGGTCAGACAGCAGCGTAGAGTCGGACAGCGGCACCGGTTGCTTTGTTGTGCTGGTCTGCTGGTTGCTGTTTCTGTGCTGGGAGTAAAAGGACTGGACTTTGCTTTCTACATCCTGCCTCCAAAGGTTCTCCAAGGGCTTGAACTGAGTTTGCCTCCTTCTAAAATGCCTCAGTAGCATCAAAGACTTCAACTGCCAGTCCCTGGGCTCTTTGGATGAGAGTCCTGATTTGCCAAGTGGTGCCAATTCCAGCTCCTGAGACCTTGGAAGTGTAAGCTGGTAACTTGAAGGAGAAAATTCATGCACTGACGCGCTGAGGTTGAAGAATCGACACAGCGCATGTACCACGTCTGCAGAATCAATGGAGCGCCTTTTTCACCGTGGCTCCATCCACGCAGTGCTTTGGATTTTGCAGACATCATCCCTGGGTGTCAATTTCTCATTGACCCCACACTGCAGTAAGGAACTGAGGCTGCATTTCCAGAAGTCAACGCTTTGCCTTTCCTGCAAGGAAAGAATCAACGCATCACCTTCCCTGCCAGTAAGGAACCAAGGCAGGGCCTCACCTGTGAGGAAAGAATCAAAGCATCACCTCTCCTGCGAAGTAAGGAACTCGCTTTGCTTTTTCAGCACCTCACCTCCCCTATGGCCCACAACGTCTTTGTTTTTGACGCATCCCAGGTACTTTGTGCTAAAAGGATACAATCATTGACTCCTATGGATTAGTTCTCATTTAAACCTTTAAAAAGTGCTATCTTTCCTTCTGTATGATGGATGTTTGTTGTTGTGGTCTTTTTTTAATCAGATAAATATAGGCTATTTTTCTAAACTAGTGTGGAGTACTTTTGTGGTGTTTTCGCCGTGTTACTGTGTGTGTGTGTGTCTGGGTACAAATACCTCACACATTGCCTCTGAGGTAAGCCTGACTGCTAGTGCCTAGCAACCAAGTGGGTGAACAGGGGTTATTGTACGTGTGGGGCTCCCTTACCCTGACTAGAGTGAGGGTTCCTTCTTGGACAGGGTGCAAACCAATGCCAATTAGAGACCCCATTTCTAACAAGTCCTATATGGCGTCCATCCTCCCTTTCTCTCTTTCCTCCTCCTTCTTTCCCTTATTCCCAGCTGACAACGCTGAGTTCCACTCACCAAGATGAAACAGGCAGCACAGAGTGAGGAACTCTTGCTTTTATCATAAACTTTGCCCCATGACCTTATGGGCTGGAAGTATGTATTGCTGTCTGTGCTCCCAATTATTTCCCCTTTGTTCATGCCCAAGGTGTATCCTGCACTCAGTGCTCAATTTGTAAAACAAATGAAGTGCTAAGGCCCTTGTCAGGAGGCCACTGAAGCTTTCACCAGTCATTGCTCCCACTAGTGCTGCCAATTATGGTATTATCACTAGTAGCCATCACACTCATTCAAGTGTGACAATTCAGAATTTAAATATAGATTAAAACGACTAATGCATGCCACCCCTCTATTCATATAGCTTTAAGTGGCAGGTATTAGTAATTTGAATGTATATTTAATTATTTTAAAACAGCTATTGTGCTCCTCAAAATATAAGACAGTGTTGCCATGTGGCAGGCTGTCGTAAGAGCCGGTATTGACAATAAACTGCTGGTGCTGAGTACCGGAAACCACCGGCTCAAAATAGGCACTGCCTGCCCTGCTTTACTGAATTATCCTTTTATTTTCCACTTGTGTATGAAGATATTTTGATGTAGCACGGTGAGTACAGACTTGTAAAAATAAACAAATAAAAAATAAATGAGCTATTGTAATAGTTATTGTTCTAGAACAATGTTATGCAGCCAACATTGAGGATCGCTAATATCTTTTTCGTGTTTCAAGGCTTATAAACTACAAATAAATGCATACAAAAAGAGTTGGTGGTCGCCTCACTCCAGGTCATTACACACTCTCTAATCCTGAAACTTTCACCTGAAATTGATGTTTTTCAGGTGTGTTAGTCTAATTAGTTCAAAGAAAGCAAAGAAAGACAACGCCCAGAATACAGTAGGTGATCACAGGGAAGTCGAGGACTGAAAACACCAGCAGCGATTGCTAGTAAGTAATTTCATGACTTGAGCTTAATTATGGGCCATCGTCTTATTTACTCAAACTCAAGCACAATACACGCTGATGTGTCACCCTCATCCACCTATACAACTTGCATTTGAGCAGACTGAAGGTATTTCCATCACCTAGCTGCCAAGTTTCCCAGGTCCATGCGTGATGTGCAGCTCCACTCCATATTTTTCTTGGCATTCTGGGAGTTGTAGTTCTGTTTTATAATGGAAAAAGCTAAACTACAAGTCCCAATTCAAAGAAAAAACCTGGAATGCACCAGCACATCACGCATTGACCTGGGAAATTGGCAGGGCTGCGGCATCAACACTGACAGGGGTGTAGCTTCTGCGATGTGGGAGGGGGGTGTTTGGGGTGTTACACCCCCCTAATAAATGTATTCTGTAGTAAACAGTTGGATACAGGTGCTTTAAGTCGGGTATGGTGAGGTGATTGTCGGATTTCACTTACGAATTTTACATACACATCCAGACAAAAACACACAGACCTCTGGGTTATTTCACAAAGTATCCCTCACAATCCGCACTCCTGCCCTTCCTACTGCCCCTTAAGCTCCCCTCCTGGCCTGATTCTCACACAGTGTATTTTAACCTGTGTGATTGTTGGGAAATGTGAAGCTCGCATAGCCCCTAAGCTTACTGACCAAGCTACGCCACTGAGGAAGAAAAGAGAGAAAATCTGGAAGTGAGGAGGGGGACAGGAATGGGGTGCGCAGGCTGCCGGGTTCAGCCAAGAGAAAGGGGAGACATCTACCTGGAGTGGTTTCTGAATGCTCACTGCAACAACTTTAAGCGTCAGCATGACGCTTAAAGTTGTTGCAGTGAGCATTCAGAAACCACTCCAGGTAGATGTCTCCCCTTTCTCTTGGCTGAACCCGGCAGCCTGCGCACCCCATTCCTGTCCCCCTCCTCACTTCCAGATTTTCTCTCTTTTCTTCCTCAGTGCTTAGCACAGATGATGCTGCTGCGACAGCCTGTGCGCAGAGAAGCAGAGGCACGCAACTCTCCACCTGCCTTCTGGGCCGATTAAAGCAAAACCATTCCTTGGGGCGTTGTGTTCCCTTCACTCCTGGACCTCAGCTCTCTCATACATTGATTATACTGAGCTGCAAGGGACGAACGCGCGGATCCTACAGACCATTAGTCAGTTAATGGGAGACAAAGGGGCGAACAATACAAACCACGTTTGTGGTTGCGTCTTAAATGTGTGTGCTGTGTGGCTGTGTCTCCATATGTATGGATATTTACCTGGGCAAGTGTGTGGTGGATTTGTGCGCGTGTGTGAAAGAGAGAAAAAATCCTCCTATATAATGACCATCCTGCATATTTTGTGCATGCTTGGTATATGTATGTTTGTCTTTCAAATGTTTAGTTGTCATTCTTGGCATAGGCAGTGTTGATGCCAGTGGTTGGTGGATATTAGCATGGGGTGAGCATCGCTGACACATGGTGCCCCATCCTTAGAATATGGTACCTCTGAGGCATCTGATGGACATCCAGTACACTTGGTAATCAAGCATTTCAAATAGAAACATCTCTGTCATGAAGTGAACATCACTGGCATGCAGAGGGCATTCCTAATAAACAATAGACATCTCCAGCATGTGGTGGTCATCACAGGCATTTGGTAGCCAGACCTGGCAAGTGGTCGTTTTCCTGTTTCATGACATAAGAATGGTATTCTTCACAGCGGCTGTGGATCTCTGGGTTCTGATGGCAAACTTGGCATTTGCTGACCATCAAAGGCATCTAGCAAGCACACCCTGCAAATTGTGGGCAACCCTGGCATTGTGTGTTGCTGAGTCAAAAGGTATGAGCCTGAACCTGGCAAAATTAGGTTGTGAGTAGGTTCGCAACGCTGCAGCATGGCATACAATAGTGGCAGTCTGGATTCTCACAGCGTTTCTGTCTATGTGTGTCAGTACTCAGAAACTCCTTGATGACATATAAAAGCTGACATTTGTAGGCAATTTTTGCATCACGTAAAAATAAAAAAAATGATGTTTCAAATTCAAATGAATCGTACATAATAAGATATAATGGTGTTTGATGCTAAATTCGCTTACAAACCTAAATTGAAAAGATTATTTTTTGGGACATCATAATGTATTTGTGTAAGAAAACAGTAATGTTTAGTTTGCTGAGAATGAGCTGATTTCCAAAAAATTTATAACCGTTTCAAATGGGATATCTGATTATTTGAAATCTTGTAAAATATATGGTTTAGTCAAATATTATTGGACTTTGTGCCAAAAAACTGTAACTTTAGGCCCCATCATTACAAATGTCCTCATATATTTCTCACAATGCCCCAAATCGCCATATTTCAAATCAATCTAGTCTCACCCTCCTCTCCAAAAAAACGTAAACTATCAGTCTTCAGAAATCAACTCAAGACTTTCCTGTACCTCTCTTACCCCAATTATTCGCCTTAATAAAACAAAACAAGACTCAGCTCGTACACCAACTCCATGAACTACCAAACTTTAGAAACAATTCAGTACTCTCACACGTTATTCCGAATTACTAATCGCCAGAAAACAACTCAGAATCAATGATCTCCCGACAGCCCAACTCACCAGGTTTCTGAAAATATCTCATGGATCACCTAGTCCCCAAACACCCCAAACCTCGGAGCGTTAAAAAAGCAACTCAAGTCTCTTTTGAAAGCTGAAAGCCACAAACCCCTTTTTAAGCCAACATCCCAACCTACTGGCATTCATAAAACATGATATATGAATCTGTTCCTCCCACTCTCATGCGTGTAAACACAGTTCAGTAATTTCTTGCAGCATGATTGTTCCAATTGAATTTTCGGGTACATAAGTGCACACAGCCTAGAAAAATTTAACGTTTCGCCACTTTATCACAGTTTTGGATAACGTTTCCAGGCCGGTGTACCGGTGTATGGATTTTCTTGATGTGTCTGGAAAGGAATGTGGGCTGCAAGGTTCACAGTCGGCCACAAGCATGTGTGAGCTTGCCCACCGAGCTGATAAGTACAGCAGATGTCTGCCAATGCCAGGAAACAAAATCACTTCTTAAAATAAGTCAATTAACTTTCTTTGTCAAGCAAACAAGTCTGATTACTGTACATTTGAAATGCTGGTAAGCAACATTGAAAGAAGTGTGCAATTAGGTGACCCGGGAACACTTCATGATGTAATAACGCGCCTGGAGAACAGAAGCCGCTCTCGGCCTGCTGTATGCAGTTCTTTCAAACGCACATTTGTTCACTCTGGGCATTTCCATTTACCTTGGCTCCTTCGGGCCGAATCAGTATAGGGTCGAGGGCTGAATACTTTCCAAGTCTGAGTTTTCTCTGGAACGTAATCAGTTTAGATGCACAGTCGATCATCATAAAATAATCGGCTAAACTAACACATGCTCCTACTAAGAATGACGCCTAAAATGACTAAATTAAGCTACGTTATGTTACTTTATTGCGGGCTTTACTCTGCACCACTATGCTATCTTTACTTTTACAGTGGCAAAGATTATTGTCTTCCAATCGCATGTATAAAACGCTTATTACCCCTTAAGAGGCACTGAAGCTCTTTACGCCAGACAGCAAACTATTCTGGGAATTCAAGGTTAGTGGTTAATTCCGTGGTTATTGCTTATTGATGGTTATTGAGATTGGATTTATGCTCCGAAGGAAACCATTTCATTCATTTAATCCAGTTTCTTTGTACAGTTCACAGTAGTTAATTGTAGTTGGTTGTGATCATTATTGGGGTGTAAATTCATGCTGATGGTTGGTGGGATTAATAGATGAGCTAGACGAGATTAATATTTGTGTAGTGCACTTCTGCTTTTGGTATGGCCTTTTGCCACAGACATCCAAAACCCTGTTGTAGAGAAAACCCTTTATCTACCGACCTACTCTTGTGCTCAACTTTTTTTGCATCTTTAGTCTGTCATTGATGATAACGACGTAACTTGTGTTTTCTATCAGAGAGTGCAGTGAAGCTGACTTGTGTAGTGCCACGTTGGCACTATACACAATACTGTCCATAAACCACTGAAAGTGTGGGGTAGCAAACGGCGAGGGTGAGACTGGATCAGTGTACCCTCAGTTAGTAATACCGGCTAGGTGTGGGTTCGTACTATGGGACGTGTATATTGAGTGTCTCTATAAGGGAGGCTGTATTATACAAAGGGGAGGTCCTTTTACGGACTAGGTGGTCTCACACACATAATAGTGTCATGCTTCTTCATTTGACCACCTAGCCCCACCCAGGTAAGATGGTACCACCTGGGTGGACTCGACCTCTTTGTTAAAGGAACAAGAGGGAGTGCTGAAATAAATCTTACTGGATAAATATCAGGGATCCAGATAAGGTTAGAATAAAATTACCATACATGTCACCTATTTCAATTGATTAAATTTAATAAAGGTGCATGAAGGTAAGGTTAAAAAGTGGGAGGGAGACTCATTAGAGTACTTATGTCTCTTAGAGTCTAAAAAATAATAAGGACCAACATGTGTCTGCCCTCTCTATGTGCTGGAAGGTCAGGGGCATTTGTCAAGGTCTAGGATCCCCAAACCACAGCTGCTACTGGGTGTGCTCGCTAAGTGAAATATAGGAGGTCTGAGGGCCTACCTGAACAGTTGGTTGATTATTTAGGGTAGGTCTGTGAGGAAGATTAATACACTAAAGATTATAATCAAGTAAAAATGGTGGCACACCACAGCACACAACACAGCAAACAAGGTGGTGAAAAACAAAGCTGAAAATAGAAACACTCGCAAACACATGCAGTGGTGACTTACACCAGGGATAAAGGCGATTAGCCTCTGGTCTGGGTAATGCCGGGGGGGGGGGGTTCCCTTGTAGTCACACTCTTAGTGGGAGGGGGGGGAGAAGGAGAAGGAAAGGGGAAACAAAAAAAGCAAGGAGAGTTAGATAAAGACAAAAGAGGAAGGAAGAAAGAGAAAAGCAAAAAAAAGAAAAAAAGAAAAAAGAGGAGTTAGGACAAGCCCAGCAGTGTTGAGTTATTGGCCCCATTAGTGCTGTTCAGTGAGGGTTACCACAAAACTGAGTGGGGAGGGAAGGGTAAACCTCCGGCCAGAAGACAGAGAAAAACCAAGTTGCAGGCAAGGCCTGAATGAAGACTTACCACTCCAAAGGGAATAACCGGTAGGAGTACCTACATGCCGGTGCCCAGCCGCTCTCCTGTCGAGCTGACGAAGGGCCCGGTATTTAAGGCAGCTGGTATAATGGAAGACATAATTCATTCTGGGCTGGCGGTGTCCGGCGTAAAGAAAACGTTTATGGCGCTCCCGGAAGCTCGTCAAGACATGGTGTGCCTCAGTGTCAGATGGTAAGGAGGGCCATGGTGGAGTGACGCGCCGCATTAGAAAGGCGCGTAAAGGTAAATCTCGGAGTTGCCGGGAGGGCTGAAGTGTGTGTACTTCACCCGCGTCCCAAGTAGTGGGATACGGGGAGGGCGCACAAGAATGACCCATCGCGGGAGTCGCGGCGCGTCAAACAGCTCCCTGGGACAACGGGAATTGTAGTCCCATGGGAGCTGTGCTAAACCCAGAGTGTGTCAGAACGGATTTCCGGGCAGTCTGGGAGACCGGCTACTCATCTTCCCTTTTTTTCCCCCGCTACGGGCCTGTATTTTCTTTTCTTCTAGTCCCCTTCACTCTCTACTATTTCCTTGTTTCCTTTCTTCCTCCTCCTTCCCCCCCCTTTTTTCTTCTTTGCTTTTCCCCTTTTTAATGTTTCATAACTGGCCCTGAGTAGCCGGTCTCCCAGACTGCCCGGAAAGCCTTTCCAACACGCTCTGGGTTTAGCACAGCTCCCATGGGACTGCAACTCCCGTCGTCCAAGTGAGCTGTTTGACGCGCCGTGACTCCCGCGACGCGTCATTCTTGCACGCCCTCCCCGTATCCCACTACCTGGGACACGGGTGAAGCGCACACACTTCAGCCCTCCCGACAACTCCGGGATTTACCTTTACGCGCCTTTCTAATGCGGCACGTCAATCCAGCGTGGCCCTCCTTACTATCTGGCACTGAGGCACACCATGTCTTGACGAGCTTCCGGGAGCGCCATAAACGTTTTCTTTACGCCGGACACCACCAGCCCAGAATGCATTACGTCTTCCATTATACCAGCTGCCTTAAATACCTGGCCCTTCGTCAGCTCGACAGCAGAGCGGCTGGGCACTGGCATGTAAGTACTCCTACCGGTTATTCCCTTTAGAGTGTAAGTCTTCATTCAGACCTTGCCTGCAACTTGGTTTTTCTATGTCTTCTTGCCAGAGGTTTATCCCTCCCTCCCCACTCAGTTCTGTGGTAACCCCCACTGAACAGCACTAATGGGGCCAATAACTCAACACTGCTGGGCTTGTCCTAGCTCCTCTTTTTTCTTTTTGTCTTTTTTTTGCTTTTCACTTTCTTCCTTCCTCTTTTGTCTTTATCTAACTCTCCTTGGTTTTGTTGTTTCCCCTTTCCTTCTCCTTCTCCCCCCTCCCCCCTTAGAGTGTGACTACAAGGGAACCCCCCCCCCCCGGCATTACCCAGACCAGAGGCTAATCGCCTTTATCCCTGGGGTAAGCCACCACTGCATGTGTTTGCGAGTGTTTCTATTTTCAGCTTTGTTTTTCACCACCTTGTTTGCTGTGTTGTGTGCTGTGGTGTGCCACCATTTTTTACTTGATTATAATCTTTAGTGTATTAATCTTCCTCACAGACCTACCCTAAATAATGAACCAACTGTTCAGGTAGGCCCTCAGACCTCCTATATTTCACTTAGCGAGCACACCCAGTAGCAGCTGTGCTCTGGGGATCCTAGACCCTGACGAATGCCCCTGACCTTCCAACACATAGAGAGGGCATACACATGTTGGTCCTTATTATCTTTTAGACTCTAAGAGACATAAGTACTCTAATGAGTCTCTCTCCCACTTTTTAACCTTACCTGCATGCACCTTTATTAAATTTAATCAATTGATATAGGTGACATGTATGGTAATTTTATTCTAACCCTATCTGGATCCCTGATATTTATCCAGTAAGATTTATTTCAGCACTCCCTCTTGTTCCTTTAATAAAGAGGTTGAGTCCGCCCAGGTAGTACCATCTTACCTGGGTGGGGCTAGGTGGTCAAATGATGAAGCATGACACTATTATGTGTGTGAGACCACCTAGTCCGTAAAAGGAACTCCCCTTTGTATAATACAGCTACCCTTATAGAGACACTCAATATACACTTCCCATAGTACGAACCCACACCTAGCCGGTATCACTAACTGAGGGTACACTGATCCAGTCTCACCCTCACGGTTTACTACCCCACACTTTCAGTGGTTTATGTATATCTAGATTTATCTTGGGAGTATGTGTGGGATGGTTCTACTCCCATAACTCTCTTTTTGTGTTCTATACTATACACAATACTGTCACCTGTTATGGCTTTTCAAGAAAACGTTCATAAGTATTTATATCTATAAATATTGTCACTAATTATAAATGAGGTAATGAGTGAAGTAAAGAGAGAATAGGTTGAGAGAGAGGGCAGAGTAGTGGTAAGATATAGGGATAGAGGTTTCATAGGTGTGGTCGTTGAATGGTGAGCCAGTGTCATCTTAGGAATTTTTGGAGCCCTGGAAAACACAGATATTGGGGGCCCCTTTTTTAGAAAGACGTTTCATTTTACTACCCATTTTCGGCTAATTGAAGGGCAAATGATGCAAACAAACTTTCAGAAATGAGATCAATCAAAAACATATACATTATACCTTACCAGGGACCTCAAATGCTTTAAATGGCATTGTGAAAAGAGAGACAAAGGCAGAGGTAGGCAGTGAGGAGAGAGGTTGACATACAGAAATAGAGGTGAGAGAGCGAGCGAGAGGGAAAGTTCAATTTTTCCAGGGAGGCCGTTTGGTAGCTGGGGCCCAAATGTCTCTGCAGTGAACAAGAAATGTGCAATATAGAGCTATAGCTGGTGGGTAGCTAGAGTGATGAAAAGTTAGAGAGAAAGTAGAGGTCGAAAGAAAAGGGTTGAGAAATGAGTTAGAAGGAACCACAGATGATGGAGATGGGTGGGAAATAGAATGGTTTGGAGAGAGAGAAGAGCTAGAGGAGAGAAAGGCATACAGGTAGGGTGGAGAGAGTTAGAGAGAGAGGGGTGATTGTGAGAGATGTAGAGGTGGAGAAAGAGATGGGGAGAGAGCTTGAGGTAGAATGAAAGGTAGAAAAGTTAAAACAGATATAGGAAAGGACAAAGTAGGGGAAGAGAGAAGTGTAGATTGTCAGAAGAGACAGAGAGTGAAAGACAGAGAGAGAAACTCCTGTAAAAAAATAACAAAGTGATGGAAGTAACGCTTGGATTAATCTTGTCCACTGGTAATTGCTTGGGAACTGCAGTACAGTTCTATGTCTTTGACCACCATGTCAGCCTAACAAATACAAGGCATATGCAAATTATTCTTGACCATGCTCCATTAGGAAATATCTGTACTGATCTGTCAGACTAAGGGGGTCATTCTGACTCCCGCCGGCGGCGGTAACCGCACGCCTAGCGGGAGCCGCCGAATGACCGCACCGCGGTCAAATGACCGCGGCGGTCATTCTGAGTTTCCCGCTCGGCTGGCGGGCGACCGCCAGAAGGCCGCCCGCCCGCCCAGCGGGAAACCCCCTTCCACGAGGATGCCGGCTCCGAATGGAGCCGGCGGAGTGGAAAGGGTGCAGTTGCACCCGTTGCGATTTTCAGTGTCTGCTATGCAGACACTGAAAATCTTTGTGGGGCCCTGTTAGGGGCCCCCTGCAGTGCCCATGCCACTGGCATGGGCACTGCAGGGGCCCCCTTTGGCCCCACGACACCCGTTCCCGCCAGCAAGGTTCTGGCGGTCAAAACCGCCAGAACCAGGCTGGCGGGAAGGGGGTCGGAATCCCCATGGCGGCGCTGCCTGCAGCGCCACCATGGAGGATTCCTCAGGCCAGGGGAAAACCGGCGGGAAACCGCCGGTTTCCCTTTTCTGACCACGGCTTTACCGCCGCGGTCAGAATTGGCCTGGATGCACCGCCAGCCTGTTGGCGGTGCATCCGCGGTCCCCGGCCCTGGCGGTCTATGACCGCCAGGGTCGGAATGACCCCCTAAGTCACCTACAGATGTTAATGTAAGGAACCCCATACCTATTTTGGTCTACTAAGGCCTCATCTGTGAGTCCTGTGGCACAGTGAGCACTGCACTACATCGGGGCATTCCAGTCCGGCTTAGTGCACCTTCTGTAACACACAGCAAAGTGATGAAAGTTGGCAAACATGGACTAGAATGCAGCCGCGAGAAGTTACCAGTAGTTGAGATCAATACAAGCATTCTGGCCATCACACGCTTGTTTTCCTCAGTGCGATGCCCTGTGTTTGACGAATATGCCCAAATGTAGGTCCCATGCACTATGTGTCATATGAATCATGTTTTATCTTACTGATGAGGCGTAAATAGGTAGCTTTTTCTAATCTCTTGTAGACATATGATAATAGAGATATGGTTATAATGAAACTGTCTATCATTGTATGGCTAGGCCGGGTCTAGCGAGGGTTTCTTTAGGAGAGGGTGCACGCAAACATTTTTGAATACATTTATTTATTGGAATTTCTTTGTGGTGCATATGATCGCCTCTTCACAAACGTCGTATCACACACTGAGAATTGCATCTTCTTACAGGTGGCAAGTTGCTGTCTGTCCACACAAACATGCTTAAAGCTCTTAGAGGAAGACTTGCCCATTGATCGCTTTCTAAACAAATTCTAGAAAGTGATTGTAAGGAGAACGTGATGGTCTATTCTTAAAATTCAGATTAAAACCATCCTTAGTAGTTAACAGAGTGAAGGCTGTGAATTGAGTAGATGGGAATTAGTAGATAATGTGACCAGTCACTGAAGGCGAAGTTAATGTAAATTCCTCCCTGACGTTTTTGATTTTTTTTCAGAGCAAAACAATGTGAAGGCTTAGCCACTAATCCGCATGAGAGAGCACCTGCTTTTTCATGGCCTGGGAATTAGTTAGTGTATTAATCACGTTCTGGGAAGTTATTATCATTTTGCAGGAAATTAATCTCTGCCTGATCTGATAAAGAAGCACTATTCACAGAATTGTCACACATAGTTGGCCCTGTCTCTGTCACAGGATTTTCTACACTGAGATTTCTTCAGTGGAGTTTTTTCTGAGTGCGAATGATTTCTATTCCATAAGTTTCACTTTGTGTTTTTTTTGTTCTTATTGGACGTTTAATCGAAGATGTTGTTCATGTTGTGATAGAAAGTGCTTACTTTTTTCACAAGGATCTTGCTGATTATTTTGTGATGCAAGCCAGCTTGGGGGTACTCTAATCTAAGGGCTACTAAAGAAATGGCGTTGTTTTTCAAGGGATTGCCCATTTTCACAATCTTTTAAGAAAAATCGTAAACATGCAATAATGGCAGGTCCACATCATTTCAGAGGAACGATTAGATTTCAGAAGTTAACCAGTTGAAAAGATCAGGTCCAGTGAGTCACCTGGTGTGTGGGTAGGCCTAACTACATATTTTGAGAGGTCCAGCAGTTTTAGAGATTGCAGTAACTTTCAGACAAGAGTGTCATATGGGAGCTCGGCCAAAAATATTGGCTTATGGAGAATAGGCTTGGAAGAGCAGTTCTTCTAACCAGGCAAATTAATGCCTTGGTTTCATCATTGATTCCAACATCAACCTAACCATAACTTCAATAAACTAACCAAGTCAGTGAAATATCAATTATACCTGCTAATACCTCTCTGATCCTGTGTCACCCGTACGGTTTTCATTATCGTTGTGCAATCCTTCAACTTTTCACACATCAATGGAGGTAACACTCTTCTTTCTGGACTACCGAAATCATCAACTGCACCTGTCTATTCACCTCTACGTGCGACAGTCTGACTCCACACTAATGCAAACATGTCTGCCTCTAGAAGCATGCATTAACCTAAAAATCACCTGCATTACCCTCAAGGGCATCCACGCTGGCCTTCCCTCTTACCTCAAAGACAAATTCCACACAACTGTCAGCAAAAGTTCGACAGGAGAAAAAACAAATCTTCTCAAAATCCCTAAATCAAGGAAGAATAAAACCGTAAAACAAGCCTTTTCTGTTCTGGTCCCCAGTCTGCCCTCAAAATGAATTCAAGAGTCCATTCATTAAAACAAAACCTGAAGACTCATCCCTTGTAAAAGCATTTTACTATCTAATCTTCAGTCCCTTTTGGTTCAATTGTTTTCCTCAAGCTCTGTTTTAATCCTGTGGTCCACTTCACTTCCCTAATATTCTGTTAACGTATTTTTTAATGTTTTATTCTATCTCTAGAGCGAGCAACAGACAGCACACTTAGGCCCATATTTATACTTTTTGACGCAAAACTGTGCAAATGCAGTTTTGCGTCAAAAAGTTTAGCGCCGGCTTGCGACATTTCTCAGCTCCATCTGTGCATCATATTAATACTATGATGCACAATGGCGCTAAGAAATGTTTAGAGTCAAAAATTTTGATGTAAGCCCTTGTGCCCTGTCGTAAGTCAAAAAGACAATGCTGCAAAACTGACTCTAACCCGTTTTGCGGCACGTAAACATGTCGCAAATGGATTTGCCCCATTTTAACACTGCGTTTGCATCAATTTTAGAGGCACAAGCAGGAAAGAGTGCAATTCAACGGGAAGATGGAAACAGCAGGCCAGGAGAGACCCCAGGGTGACCCCATACACACAGGAACCAGCCAGGAAGATACACAAAAGTCCCAGGTGAAGGAAAAGAAAAAGCACAAGTGCCGGTTCAGTGAGGAGGAGCACGACATCTTTGTCAGAGAGGTGACGGAACACCAGCTCTTCGTCACCTCCAATTTGCCAATTGGTAAGAGAGAGGCTATATGGCAGCAAATAGTGAACAAAATCAACAGTGTGGCAGAGGTGAAACGAACTGTCACAGAGTGCAATAGCGCTGGCATGATTGTAAGCATAGAAGTAAGGAGAAAATGGCCAGGGGCAGAAAGGCAGCACTGCAAACTGGAGGTGGAAGTCCATCACCACAGGAGGACCTGGATGAGATGGAGGAAATGGTTGCAGCAGTCATCCCAGAAGACCTGGTCACAGAAATACAAGGAGAGGACAGAGCAGACTTCCAACAACCACCACAAATGCAGGGTAAGTTGCATGGAGGAAATAACTGCCATTTTTACTAATGCCAGAAGAGAGAGGCACCTAGGACACACTCAATGCATGCTGAAGGAGTGCAGCAGGACACATTGCCCATGAATTAAGATGCACTATTCACACATCAGCAACACATGTACACACACCTTGGTTGTGCCATGCACCACAACACATACACAACCTGGACATACGTCAATCACCAAGGCTATACACCAACGTGTACATATGCAGCACGTTGGGTGGAAGGCATGTCTAATTACTGTGCCTCTGGCTGTGTCATCACAACACCCCTTGCATAAATTCAAACCTATCCTACCTACACAACTGAGACATCAGAGACAATGAAGAAAGTCAATATCACTCCTGGGGTTATGTCATGGTGGTGTCTCTTGCAGAAACACCTCGCTACTGCCATGTCCCATTGCCGAAACACATGTGTTCTGCATCTTACAGCACACATTAAAATGGCACCCTTGCTAACATTACTTGTACATGCGCAGGAAGGAACACCACCCTGCACATAAAGAAGACATCCCCACAAGGCAGCCATTTCTTAATCATGCTGCATCAGTACCTGTCTGGGTGCAGGGAGAACTAATCTGTACAGCTGCTGGAGGAATTGCAGGGTGGTCCTGTATCACAGTATACATAGCACTACCCTGCGTAACTAACCTGGTGCAGTGTTGAGCCACAGATCTTGACGCTGATCAGAACTGTGCCACTAGAAAAAATTTGCACTACAGATTACAGTCTGTAGAACACAACACATACAGGTTGAACCCACAACAACACTGACACAACCATGTGAGCCACATAGGAATGGGGAAACAATCACACAAACACAACATATAGGGGGTCATTACAACATTGGCGGTAAAAGCCGCTTACCGCCGTGCAGAAGACCGCCAATACACTGCTGCGGCCGCGGAATTCCGCCACAGCTATTATGACCCACATCTCGGAATCCGCCGAAATTCAGACACCCACACAAGTCCGCCACACCAAAGGTCAGTGATAAACTGGCGAAAGCAAATCCTCCACTGTCACGCCAACAGAAACACGCCCATGCTATTACGACCCACGAATCCACGCGGCGGTCTTTCAACCGTGGTATTCCATTGGCGGTACACACCGCCGCACTCAAAATACACACACATCTCCAAAACACCGCCACATTGGACAATTCAAAATACACACACCTGATACACATACAAACACCACTCCCACACACCCAACACAATATAAAACACACACCCACATCACCCACAAACCCCTACGACCAAAAATTAGAGACGAAGGCGACAGAGAGAGAGCACAGCAATAGACACCCCCACCACACAGAGGCACACAACACCATCACCCACACAACATCCACGCACAAAACACCCCACACCACTACACATCACCACACTCATCACCACATACACCACCCCACACATCACCTACACCACCCCATGGCACGCCAAAGACACCCCAGATTTTCGGAGGAGGAGCTCAGGGTTATGGTGAAGGAAATCGTACGGGTAGAGCCACAGCTATTTGGATCACAGGTGCAGCACACCTCTATAGCTAGGAAGATGGAGCTATGGCGAAGAATCGTGGACAGGGTCAACGCAGTGGCACAGCACCCAAGAAATCGGGAGGACATCAGGAAGAGGTGGAACGACCTACGGCGGAAGGTGCGTTCCGTGGTCTCCAGGCACAACATCGCGGTTCAACGGACTGGCGGCGGACCCCCACCTCCTCCCCCACAACTAAGAACATGGGAGGAGCAGGTCTTGACCATTATGCATCCTGAGGGCCTCGGAGGAGTCGGTGGAGGAATGGACACTGGTAAGTCAAATCTTAACTATCATATCCCCCACCCTACCTGCAAGCCATCACACCCTCCCACCCTCACCCCCTCCCCTATCACTCCAAATCCTCACTAATGTACTAAGAACACAAACCACCCATCCCAACACCAAGCCCTGCATGACACAACAAAGCATGGACACCCATCACTAAAGCATGCCCACTGCACCTACCCTTAACAACCCCTAACCATCACCACACAAGCCCCCACACAATAATGCTAGCACTGGGGTACACGTTCACCCACCCATTGCACACCATGACACACACAGATGCAATAATCATGCTTTCATACCCCTACAGGACCACTACGTAACGTCAACAGACATGAGGGTCCAGACACCCACAGAAGAGGCCCACAGTGATGACAGCAGCTCTGGCCAACTGGATCCAGATGACCAGCCCGGACCATCGTGGGCCTCGGGACAGTCGGTTCCCCTCGCACAGCCCAACACTGACCTTCCACCCTCTGGTAACACCAGCACAGCACCCACCCAGCAGGCCCATACCTCCGTCCCCAGGACACGTCAATCAGCTGTATGTCCACCACTACAGGGAACCCAGGATAACCAACCACCCCAACAACAACAGGGACCTGGGGGCAGTGGTAGTGGGCACACGGTCCAGGGGACAGAGGCCCAGGAGCACAGGGGAACTGGGAGGGCTGCTGTGCGACAGGGGGCGGACAGGCCAAGGGAACCCACTCTCCACGAGGCCCTCTCCTCCATCATGGGAGCATACCACCACTCCCAGGAGACGATGGCTACAGTCCTGGCCAAGTTTCAGGAGACCCAGCGCATGAAGGAGGAACAGTATTTGGGGTTCAGGGAGGAGCTCAGAACCATCAGCTCCGCCCTGGGCACCATTGTAGGGGTGCTGAAGGACATACAGAACACCATGAGGGACACCGTGGCACTCCAAGTGGCCCCTGACACTAGCCTGGACGATGAACTGCCCACCACCTCCGCCGGCGCTAGTGGACAGGACGCCCCGCCACAGGACCACCACACCAGTACCCCACCCCCTGCAGACGGAGAACCACAACGCAAGCGGTCACTGAGATCCAGGAACAAGACAGAGCACGATGACAAGACCCCCACCAAGAAATGAGACCACCCTGATTGTCATCCCACTGTCCCACTTTGTTACCCTGTCCATATTCGAAATGGCCCAGCTCCACTTCCTATGCCCATATGGGCAGTGCACCTGTGAGACTAATAGACTGGACTCTGCCATGGACATTCCTCCACCATCACCCATCACCATTTTGCCACCCCCTCCAATAATTAGAACTTCAATAAACACCCTTGAAGCACAAAACAATCTGGAGTCAGTCTGTGATTTTTAAAATGTGTATTATCTATGACAATGACAAAATCCGTTCGAAAATGTAATGTCAACATACCTATGTCACACATCACAAGTCCATGAAGGATGCAAGCAGATGACACACGTTGGTAACCACACCTGTGAAACCGTAATGGAAATGTACAACTCAGTTACCAAATACTGCTTCAAATTGACAGACAGGATAGAGGTAGAAGTGTGAAAGTAAATGTACTAGTAAAGAAATTGTTCTCACCTGTGTGTCACTGGAAATATTGCTGTATGACTGATTCCCTGTTGTCAATGTCTTCTTCCTCTGCTTCCTGCTCATCACTGTCCACAGGCTCCACAGCTGCCACAACACCGTCATCTGGACCATCCTCCTGCAGAAAAGGCACCTGGCGTCGCAAAATAAGATTGTGAAGCATAGAGCAGGCGATGATGATCTGGCACACCTTTCTTGGTGAGTAGAATAGGGAACCACCTGTCATATGGAGGCACCTGAACCTGGCCTTCAGGAGGCCGAAGGTGCGTTCGATCACCCTCCTAGTCCGCCCATGGGCCTCATTGTAGCGTTCCTCTGCCCTGGTCCTGGGATTCCTCACTGGGGTCAATAGCCATGATAGGTTGGGGTAACCAGAGTCCCCTAATAGCCACACCCGGTGCCTCTGGAGTTGACCCATCACATAAGGGATGCTGCTATTCCGCAGGATGTAGGCGTCATGCACTGAGCCAGGGAACATAGCATTTACCTGCGAGATGTACTGGTCTGCCAAACATACCATCTGTACATTCATCGAATGATAACTCTTCCGGTTCCTGTACACCTGTTCACTCCTGAGGGGGGGGGACCAGAGCTACATGGGTCCCATCAATGGCACCTATGATGTTAGGGATATGTCCCAGGGCATAGAAGTCACCTTTAACTGTAGCCAAATCCTCCACCTGAGGGAAAACGATGTAGCTCCTCATGTGTTTCAGCAGGGCAGACAACACTCTGGACAACACGTTGGAAAACATAGGCTGGGACATCCCTGATGCCATTGCCACTGTTGTTTGAAATGACCCACTTGCTAGGAAATGGAGCACTGATAGCACCTGCACTTGAGGGGGGATTCCTGTGGGATGGCGGATTGGTGACATAAGGTCTGGCTCCAACTGGGTACACAGTTCCTGGATTGTGGCACGGTCAAACCTGTAGGTGATGATTAAATGTCACTCCTCCATTGTCAACAGGTCCACCAGCGGTTGGTACACCGGAGGATTCCGCCATCTCCTCACATGTCCCAGCTGACGGTGCCTAGGAAGAACAACAGCGACCACAGAGTCAAGCAATTCAGAGGTATGTACCCACAGCTACACAGAACACGAAACAAAATCCAAAAAGTTTTCTGTATGTGTGTTGAGTCCAGGCCTAGGTATGTGTGACGCAGTTGAAAATGAAGCCATGTGGGCCCCTGAAATGGCGGATGCCTGACCTCTAAAGTGGGACAATGGGATGTGAGGTAACTGCGCTGGCGTTGTACACCGTCGCGGTAGGCGGTCGTAGACCGCGGCGCAATGCTGCATTGGTTAACATTGGACCCTATGGGTCCCAGGAGCCAATGACGAAGTGCGCCGGCGGTGATGATACGCACCGCTGCGGACGTGACCGCCATTTTCTGTCTGTTCAATCACTCGATACCTGATCTTCGACAGGAGAGGACCTACACTGCAAGTGCTGCTGTGACCTCAGTCTGGAAGAGACAATGGCACGTGCGTCGGGGGAAAGGGCCCCTGCCTTCACTGCACAGGAGTTGGAGAAGCTTGTGGACGGGGTCCTCCCCCAGTACACGCTACTCTACGGTCCTCCAGACCAACAGGTGAGTACATAGGGTGCAAGTTGTATGGGCTATGCCTGGGTGGAGAGGGCTGGATGTAAGTAGGAAGGGGGCAGAGTTCTGAGAGCATGAAGGACTGTGAATGCATGTGCCTCATGGCAAGGGCAGGGATGTGGGCCACTCACTTCGACGGTGCAGTTGGCAATGACTTCTCTTCTTCCCCTGTACATGTCATGTAGGTCAGCGCCCACCAGAAGAAGGATATTTGGCGTGCCATCGCCAAGGATGTCCGGACCCTGCGGGTCCACCAGAGACGGAGCACCCACGGCCGTAAAAGATGGGAGGACATTCGCCGCTGGAGCAAGAAGACGGCGGAGGCTCAGCTGGGGATGGCCTCCCAACGTGGGAGGGGTGCCCGTCGCACCATGACCCCCCTGATGTTCCGGATCCTGGCAGTGGCCTACCCTGAGTTGGATGGGCACATGAGGGCATCACAGCAGACACAAGGGGGTGAGTACACTCACATTCTGATGACTTTGCGCGCAGTGGAGGGGTCTGGGTGGGGGAGGAGGGCTGTGGGTTTCCCTAGGCCAGGACGAGTTCCGTAGGCTAGGCCCCTCCGTAATGCAGGCCATGTGGCACTCCACCCCACCTCTGTAGAGTGCCAAGCACAGGTATACATGCTCCTGTGTCATCTATGTGTGCAGATTTCCACCATAGCCATGTAGGCCATATCCCAGGAACTGCATCTGTAGAGGCCAAGAGCACGGCGTAGTGCAGGGGGCTGCTGTGTCTGTATTGTCCGCCAACGGTAGTGGTAAGCCATGCACTCAACCTGTCTTTCTTCTGTTTCCCCACCCCTTTTTGTGCTCTCCCTGTTCTTTTGTGCATCAGCATCATCAGGCGGAGGTACAGTGGCACCGGAGCACGAGGGGGCTGCATCCCACATGGCCATGGAGGGCCACACCACGGACTCAGAATACACCAGTGGGACGGAGGGCGAGGGGAGCTTCACGGCGGTCACCGGATCAGCAACCAGCGACACAGACTCGTCCTCCGATGGGAGCTTCCTTGTGGTGGCGGCAACATCTGTGCCCCCCACTTCTACAGGTACAGCCGCCACCCCCCCTACCAGCACCGCCCTCCCAGCAGCCCCTCAGCCTTCGCCCCGTGCCCACTCATCCAGGAGGGTGGGCATCACCTTCGCCCCAGGCACCTCAGCCCCTGCCCCTGTCACCACTGCTGCCCTCAGTGAGGAGGCCATTGACCTCCTCAGGTCACTCACTGTTGGGCAGTCTACCATTGTGAATGCCATCCAGGGTGTAGAAAGGGAGTTGCAACACACTAATGCATTCCTGGAGGGCATTCATTCTGGTCAGGCTGCCCATCATCGAACCCTGCAATCTCTGGCCTCAGCACTGATGGCAGCCATTGTCCCTGTGTCTAGCCTCTCCCCTCCAACTTCCTCCGCCCAGACCCAATCCCCTGTACCTCAGCCTATCCCAAGCACACCATCAGACCACCCTGCACACACGTCAACACACAAGGGCAGCTCAGGCAAACATAGGCACCACACATCCCACAGGCACTCACACAAGCATCACCCACATACAGACACAGCAACATCCACTGCCTCCACTGGGTCCCCCTCCTCGTCATCTCCCTCCTCCCTCCCAGTGTCGTCTACACTCTCACCTGCATGCACTACCACTACAGCCACTAGGACTCGCACCAGAACACCCAGCACCACCTCCGCTCACCTGCACTCACCACCCCCACTACCACTTACACGTCCCCTGTGTCCTCTCCCAGTGTGTCTGTGACGCCCCCTCCCAAAGTACACAAACGCGGGCACACACACACCCAACATCCATCCACCTCACGACAGCCTCCAGAACATGCACCTGCACCCAAATCATCAAAAGTTACACCTCCTACAACTACCTCCTCTTCCTCCACTCCCAGACCCCCTCCAGCTACCCGTCCCAGTGTTCGTCAGAAACGTTTCCTGAGCAACGTTGACCTCTGTCCCACCCCCCCCCCCTCCAATTCATAGGTCCCGTAGTAGCACCTCAGCCATAAAAAGTCCGGTACCAGTGGTGCCTGTTAGAGGTATGTGGAGTGCACCGGGCACCAGGGCAGCCAGTGTGACACGGAGCCAAAGCAAAGCCAGTCCCCCCCCTGTGAAGCACCAGAAATTGGACAGTGCCCGACGGGAGTGTCGAGTCAGCTGTGACTCCTCCCAAGGTGGGGAAGGGGCAGAAGAAGTCACCAAAGTCTGGGAAGAGCAGCACGGCGGAGAAGGCCACCATCCTCCCCGCTGCCCAGGACGCCACCGCCAGCCCCATCGTCACTGGTCCGGAGACCACCGCCAGAGTCAGTGCCCAGGAGGGCAGCACAATCGTCACTGGTCCGGAGACCACCGCCAGAGTCAGTGCCCAGGAGGGCAGCACAATCGTCACTGGTCCAGAGACCACCGCCAGAGTCAGTGCCCAGGAGGGCCCCAGCAGCCACAGCCCGCTGGGCAATGAGGGACCGCCATGGCACACACTACTGCACAGGTCAGAGACAGCAAAGTCAATCACCGCTGAACAGGGCAAAGACCGCCATGGCAAGCACCGCTGAACAGGTCAGAAACTGCCAAGTCAAGCACCGCTGAACAGGGCAAAGACCGCCATGGCAAGCACCGCTGAACAGGTCAGAAACTGCAAAGTCAAGCACCGCTGAACAGGGAAAGCACTGCTGAACAGGGCAACGACCGCCATGGCAAGCACCGCTGAACAGGTCAGAAACTGCAAAGTCAAGCACCGCTGAACAGGGCAAGCACCGCTGAACAGGGCAAAGACCGCCATGGCAAGCACCGCTGAACAGGGCATGCACCGCTGAACAGGGCAAGCACCGCTAAACAGGCCAAAGACCGCCATGGCAAGCACTGCTGAACAGGGCAAGCACCGCTGAACAGGCCAAAGACCCCCATGGCAAGCACCGCTGAACAGGGCAATCACCGCCAACTCAAGCATCGTTAGCCCATGTACGACAGGGGCAGTGACGGAACTGGGACCGTCACGGGGAGCGTGATGCACTCTGGGCACCAGTCCCCCTCCAGAACCAGTGGAGAACAGCATCCACTACCTCAGTCCTTAACAGGATGAAGCACTCTGGGCACCAGTCCCCCTCCAGAACCAGTGGAGAACAGCATCCACTACCTCAGTCCTTAACAGGATGAAGCACTCTGGGCACCAGTCCCCCTCCAGAACCAGTGGAGAACAGCATCCACTACCTGAGTCCTTAACAGGATGAAGCACTCTGGGCACCAGTTCCCCTCCAGAACCAGTGGAGAACAGCATTCACTACCTGAGTCCTTAACAGGATGAAGCACTCTGGGCACAAAGCCCCCTCCAGAACCAGTAGAGACTGTTATCCACTTGAGAGTCTGTGGCTTTGCACTCCCCCAGGATGGTCCAGTGGGCAAACCACCCACTGTAGAGACTTGAGAGACTGTGGCTTTGCACTCCCCAGGATGGTACAGTGGGCAAAACACCCACTGCAAAGACTTGTGAGACTGTGGCTTTGCACTCCCCAGGATGGTCCAGTGGGCAAACCACCCACTGTAGAGACTTGAGAGACTGTGGCTTTGCACTCCCCAGGATGGTACAGTGGGCAAAACACCCACTGCAAAGACTTGTGAGACTGTGGCTATGCACTGCCCAGGATGGTACAGTGGGCAAACCACCCACTGTAGAGACTTGTGAGACTGTGGCTTTGCACTCCCCAGGATGGTCCAGTGGGCAAACCACCCACTGCAAAGACTTGTGAGACTGTGGCTTTGCACTCCCCAGGATGGTACAGTGGGCAAACCACCCACTGCAAAGACTTGTGAGACTGTGGCTTTGCACTCCCCAGGATGGTACAGTGGGCAAACCACCTACTGCAGAGACTTGAGAGACTGTGGCTTTGCACTCCCCAGGATGGTACACTGTGGCTTTGCACTCCCCAGGATGGTACAGTGGGCAGACCACCCACTGCAAAGACTTGTGAGACTGTGGCTTTGCACTCCCCAGGATGGTCCAGTGGGCAAACCACCCACTGTAGAGACTTGTGAGACTGTGGATTTGCACTCCCCAGGATGGTACAGTGGGCAAACCACCCACTGTAGAGACTTGTGAGACTGTGGCTTTGCACTCCCCAGGATGGTACAGGGGGCAAAGCACCCACTGTAGAGACTTGAGAGACTGTGGCTTTGCACTCACCAGGATACATCAATGGGCATGGATCTGGCGTGGTGCTGTCATCCGGCTGAGGTGCCCCCCCTTCCCTTCCCCCTGAGGTGCCTGTTGTATTTCTATCTGATGCCCCTGTAGTGTTCTCTCCGTTTCTGGACAGGTATTGTGTGTGGGCCTCGCCCATGCATTTTGGGCCAATGGTCCACGGACATTGAAATGTGTATACCTGCACTACTAATCGTGATGTATATTTTTGGAATGTGTATATATTTCTGTATATATTAGCTTACTGTATTTTGATACATTACAATGGTTGTACTGATTTCCTTTTGTCTTTGCATTCTTCCGGGGGAGGGGGTTGGGGGTTGTTAGTGTGATGTTTGGAAATGCATTGGTGTGTGTGTTGTAGTGTGCGAGGGTCGGGGTGGGGGTGGGGGTGTTGCGTGTGTGTGTCCCTGACTTTTGCCTCCCCCCTCCCCTATGTCGTAGGTGCAGTACTCACCGTTGTCTTCAGCGCCGGCGTTGCTGATGTTCGTAGAGGAGCAGTAACTTTATCGCTGGGAGTATTTGGAGTTCCGGCTCCATGGTGCCCTCCTTCCTCGTGGAGTGTGTTATGGTGAGCGTTTTCCCATTGCAAAAGCTGTTTCCGCTGTGTTTTTATCCACGGTGAATCCGCCCTGGAAAAGGTGGCGGATTGGCCTGTTGTAATACTGTGGGTGGTACTTTGTCTTCCGCCTATCTGTTGGCGGTGACCGCCGCGCTGCTTGTCTGTACCGCCGTGGCGGTTGGAGTGTTAAAGTGGCTGTCTATGTTGGCGGTTTCCGCCATGGTCATAATTCCCTTTTTTTTTTTGCCGGCCTGTTTGCGGTATTACCGCCGCTTTAACACCGTCCGCCAGGGTTGTAATGACCCCCATAGTGTATGTCTCTGAACATCATGGTGCACATTATCACATTGACGGGTGGGGAATGGAGCATGGGCAAGTCTGGTGTTCGTAAGACTGGCAGTGCAGTCTTCCCTCCTCTGTTGGCATTACAAGTTTCATGCTGGGATGGTGGGTGGGAGTCTGTCTCCTCATTTCAGCTGTGTGGGGAAGTTACCACAACATTGTTGCTGGATCAAATAGAGCCAGCGTCAATCTTGGGGTGCATTGGGTGTGACCGCACACTCTGCACTTGTCGCTACAAATCAGGCAGTGGAAAGCGCAAAGGGCCTGGCATGGGGGCCCCTGCATTGCCCATGCCAGGTGCATGTGCAGGGCAGGGGCACCCAGGGGCACACCACGCCACATTACCACCAACCTGTGCATGGCAGTTGAAAATAAGTCAACTGGCTATGTCCATAATTTAGTGGCATCAGGCACTGTCATGTACAAAATGCTGTTCACACCAGTTGCGCGCAGTGGAGGGGTCTGGGTGGGGGAGGAGGGCTGTGGGTTTCCCTAGGCCAGGACGAGTTCCATAGGCTAGGCCCCTCCATAATGCAGGCCATGTGGCACTCCACCCCACCTCTGTAGAGTGCCAAGCACAGGTATACATGCCCCTCTGTCATCTATGTGTGCAGATTTCCAGCATAGCCATGTAGGCCATATCCCAGGAACTGCATCTGTAGAGGCCAAGAGCACGGCGTAGTGCAGGGGGCTGCTGTGTCTGTATTGTCCGCCAACGGTAGCGGTAAGCCATGCACTCAACCTGTCTTTCTTCTGTTTCCCCACCCCTTTTTGTGCTCTCCCTGTTCTTTTGTGCATCAGCATCATCAGGCTGAGGTACAGTGGCACCGGAGCACAAGGGGGCTGCATCCCACATGGCCATGGAGGGCCACACCACGGACTCAGAATACACCAGTGGGACGGAGGGCGAGGGGAGCTTCACGGCGGTCACCGGATCAGCAACCAGCGACACAAACTCGTCCTCCGATGGGAGCTTCCTTGTGGTGGCGGCAACATCTGTGCCCCCCACTTCTACAGGTACAGCCGTCCCCCCCCACCAGCACCGCCCTCCCAGCAGCCCCTCAGCCTTCGCCCCGTGCCCACTCATCCAGGAGGGTGGGCATCACCTTCGCCCCAGGCACCTCAGCCCCTGCCCCTGTCACCACTGCTGCCCTCAGTGAGGAGGCCATTGACCTCCTCAGGTCACTCACTGTTGGGCAGTCTACCATTGTGAATGCCATCCAGGGTGTAGAAAGGGAGTTGCAACACACTAATGCATTCCTGGAGGGCATTCATTCTGGTCAGGCTGCCCATCATCGAACCCTGCAATCTCTGGCCTAAGCACTGATGGCAGCCATTGTCCCTGTGTCTAGCCTCCCCCCTCCAACTTCCTCCACCCAGATCCAATCCCCTGTACCTCAGCCTATCCCAAGCACACCATCAGACCACCCTGCACACACGTCAACACACAAGGGCAGCTCAGGCAAACATAGGCACCACACATCCCACAGGCACTCACACAAGCATCACCCACATACAGACACAGCAACATCCACTGCCTCCACTGGGTCCCCCTCCTCGTCGTCTCCCTCCTCCCTCCCAGTGTCGTCTACACTCTCACCTGCATGCACTATCACTACAGCCACTAGGACTCGCACCAGAACACCTAGCACCACACCCCGCTCACCTGCACTCACCACCCCCACTACCACTGTGTCCTCTCCCAGTGTGTCTGTGACGCCCCCTCCCAAAGTACACAAACGCGGGCACACACACACCCAACATCCATCCACCTCACGACAGCCTCCAGAACATGCACCTGCACCCAAATCATCAAAAGTTACACCTCCTACAACTACCTCCTCTTCCTCCACTCCCAGACCCCCTCCAGCTACCCGTCCTAGTGTTCGTCAGAAACTTTTCCTGAGCAACGTTGACCTCTGTCCCACCACCTCCCTCCAATTCATAGGTCCCGTAGTAGCACCTCAGCCAAAAAAAGTCCGGTACCAGTGGTGCCTGTTAGAGGTATGTGGAGTGCACCAGGCACCAGGGCAGCCAGTGTGACACGGAGCCAAAGCACAGCCAGTCCCCCCCCTGTGAAGCACCAGAAGTTGGACAGTGCCCGACGGGAGTGTCGAGTCAGCTGTGACTCCTCCCAAGGTGGGGAAGGGGCAGAAGAAGTCGCCAAAGTCTGGGAAGAGCAGCACGGCGGAGAAGGCCGTCATCCTCCCCGCTGCCCAGGACGCCACCGCCAGCCCCATCGTCACTGGTCCGGAGACCACCGCCAGAGTCAGTGCCCAGGAGGGCAGCACAATCGTCACTGGTCCGGAGACCACCTCCAGAGTCAGTGCCCGGGAGGGCAGCACAATCGTCACTGGTCCAGAGACCACCGCCAGAGTCAGTGCCCAGGAGGGCCCCAGCAGCCACAGCCCCGCTGGGCAATGAGGGACCGCCATGGCACACACTGCTGCACTGGTCAGAGACAGAAAAGTCACTCACCGCTGAACAGGGCAAAGACCGCCATGGCAAGCACCGCTGAACAGGTCAGAAACTGCCAAGTCAAGCACCGCTGAACAGGGCAAGCACTGCTGAACAGGGCAACGACCGCCATGGCAAGCACCGCTGAACAGGTCAGAAACTGCAAAGTCAAGCACCGCTGAACAGGGCAAGCACCGCTGAACAGGGCAAAGACCGCCATGGCAAGCACCGCTGAACAGGGCATGCACAGCTGAACAGGGCAAGCACCGCTAAACAGGCCAAAGACCGCCATGGCAAGCACCGCTGAACAGGGCAAGCACCGCTGAACAGGGCAAAGACCCCCATGGCTAGCACCGCTGAACAGGGCAAGCACCGCTGAACAGGCCAAAGAACGCCATGGCAAGCACCGCTGAACAGGGCAAGCACCGCCAACTCAAGCATCGTTAGCCCATGTGCGGCAGGGGCAGTGACGGAACTGGGACCGTCACGGGGAGCGTGATGCACTCTGGGCACCAGTCCCCCTCCAGAATCAGTGGAGAACAGCATCCACTACCTCAGTCCTTAACAGGATGAAGCACTCCGGGCACCAGTCCCCCTCCAGAACCAGTGGAGAACAGCATCCACTACCTCAGTCCTTAACAGGATGAAGCACTCTCGGCACCAGTCCCCCTCCAGAACCAGTGGAGAACAGCATCCACTACCTGAGTCCTTAACAGGATGAAGCACTCTGGGCACCAGTTCCCCTCCAGAACCAGTGGAGAACAGCATCCGCTGCCTGAGTCCTTTACAGGATGAAGCACTCTGGGCACAAAGCCCCCTCCAGAACCAGTAGAGACTGTTATCCACTTGAGAGTCTGTGGCTTTGCACTCCCCAGGATGGTCCAGTGGGCAAACCACCCACTGTAGAGACTTGAGAGACTGTGGCTTTGCACTCCCCAGGATGGTACAGTGGGCAAAACACCCACTGCAAAGACTTGTGAGACTGTGGCTTTGCACTCCCCAGGATGGTACAGTGGGCAAACCACCCACTGTAGAGACTTGTGAGACTGTGGCTTTGCACTACCCAGGATGGTCCAGTGGGCAAACCACCCACTGCAAAGACTTGTGAGACTGTGGCTTTGCACTCCCCAGGATGGTACAGTGGGCAAACCACCCACTGCAGAGACTTGAGAGACTGTGGCTTTGCACTCCCCAGGATGGTACACTGTGGCTTTGCACTCCCCAGGATGGTACAGTGGGCAGACCACCCACTGCAAAGACTTGTGAGACTGTGGCTTTGCACTCCCCAGGATGGTCCAGTGGGCAAACCACCCACTGTAGAGACTTGAGAGACTGTGGCTTTGCACTCCCCAGGATGGTCCAGTGGGCAAACCACCCACTGTAGAGACTTGTGAGACTGTGGCTTTGCACTCCCCAGGATGGTACAGTGGGCAAAACACCCACTGTAGAGACTTGTGAGACTGTGGCTTTGCACTCCCCAGGATGGTACAGTGGGCAAAGCACCCACTGTAGAGACTTGAGAGACTGTGGCTTTGCACTCACCAGGATACATCAATGGGCATGGAGCCCCGTCGTGGATCTGGCGTGGTGCTGTCATCCGGCTGAGGTGCCCCCCCCTTCCCTTCCCCCTGAGGTGCCTGTTGTATTTCTATCTGATGCCCCTGCAGTGTTCTCTCCGTTTCTGGACAGGTATTGTGTGTGGGCCTCGCCCATGCATTTTGGGCCCAGTGGTCCACGGACATTGAAATGTGCATACCTGCACTACTAACTGTGATGTATATTTTTGGAATGTGTATATATTTCTGTATATATTAGCTTACTGTATTTTGATACATTACAATGGTTGTAGTGATTTCCTTTTGTCTTTGCATTCTTCTGGGGGAGGGGGTTGGGGGTTGTTAGTGTGATGTTTGGAAATGCATTGGTGTGTGTGTTGTAGTGTGCGAGGGTCGGGGTGGGGGTGGGGGTGTTGCGTGTGAGTGTCCCTGACTTTTGCCTCCCCCCTCCCCTATGTCGTAGGTGCAGTACTCACCGTTGTCTTCGGTGCCGGCGTTGCTGATGTTCGTAGAGGAGCAGGAACACTATCGCTGGGAGTATTTGGAGCTCCGGCTCCATGGTGCCCTCCTTCCTCGTGGAGTGTGTTATGGTGAGCGTTTTCCCATTGCAAAAGCTGTTTCCGCCGTGTTTTTATCCATGGTGAATCCGCCCTGGAAAAGGTGGCGGATTGGCCTGTTGTAATACTGTGGGCGGTACTTTGTCTTCCGCCTGTCTGTTGGTGGTGACCGCCGCGCTGCTTGTCTGTACCGCCGTGGCGGTTGGAGTGTTAAAGTGGCTGTCTATGTTGGCGGTTTCCGCCATGGTCATAATTCCCTTTTTTTTTCTGCTGGCCTGTTTGCGGTATTACCGCCGCTTTAACACCGTCCGCCAGAGTTGTAATGACCCCCATAGTGTATGTCTCTGAACATCGTGGTGCACATTATCACATTGACGGGTGGGGAATGGAGCATGGGCAAGTCTGGTGTTCGTAAGACTGGCAGTGCAGTCTTCCCTCCTCTGTTGGCATTACAAGTTTCATGCTAGGATGGTGGGTTTGGAATCTGTCTCCTCATGTCAGCTGTGTGGGGAAGTTACCACAACATTGTTGCTGGATCAAATAGAGCCAGCGTCAATCTTGGGGTGCATTGGGTGTGACCGCACACGCTGCACTTGTCGCTACAAATCAGGCAGTGGAAAGTGCAAAGGGCCTGGCATGGGGGCCCCTGCATTGCCCATGCCAGGTGTATGTGCAGGGGCACCCAGGGGCACACCATGCCACATTACCACCAACCTGTGCATGGCAGTTGAAAATAAGTCAACTGGCTATGTTCATAATTTAGAGGCATCAGGCACTGTCATGTACAAAATGCTGTTCACACCAATATATGATACCCATACCAGCCATCCCGGGGTCCACCCCTGTGCCAGTGGTAAATTAGCTGCCCTGCCACAATGCTATATCCCTTGCACCATTGCGCAGGTTTGGCTGCGCCGAGGGGGAGATCATAGTTGTGTAGGAGGAGCACCTTCCAGCACAACCAGAAACTGAAATGGCAATATGCTAGGTCCATGTGTGCTGTGGAATGCAGCACACATACACAAACTTAAACATGATGAGCAATCAAAGTAAACTTCATCATTGTGCCTTGGTAATGCCATCCCTGAGGTGGTGTAAGATATTGGTGCGGCCTCAGGTGTATGAAAACATGTAAAACTGGGACAGGGGCAAAATGCAAAGTGTGTTGGTGTGGCTTGACCACCACAACAGCCATTGCAAGGCCCTCCCATCAAATTGATGCATGTGAAGGTGCCATAATAACAACGTGGTGTCAAGCCACTATAAGGGAATACATCACACCTTGTAAATATGACGCAGCCTATTGTACCACCTGAGCTTCCCTTTACGTGACACTCAGGTGGGGCAAAGGGCTGATAAATATGACCCATAATGTACAAGAGCAATGTTTGGGCTGTAAGTTGTCACTGAGCCTCCAATAGCAATTCAATGATTTGCCATGTCAACTGCCACAACATAGAAAGATTGATTTAACACCATCTCATTACAGAGGATGATGGCTCTCCTGCTGTTCTGCTTGTCCTGGAGTTCACCAATGACCTGGATGTCCAGCTGACAACCATCAGCCAACAGACGCTCCAGAAAGTCCTGGGATCCCTCCAAACACCACCTCCAGTTGTAAGGAGGACAATCAATGTTGCACACACTCCCCACTGCGTGGAGTCCAGCAGTGTCTGGTGGACATAGCTGCTGCCATGAGGGAGAGGCAACAACTACCCTCCCAAACTGGCAGCAGCATGATAGAGAACAAGCTGGACTCCATTCAGCATGAAGTGGCCTCCCTCAGGGAAGACACGGCTGCCTACCACCAGGATGTTGCAGCCATTTTGAAAAATCAGCAGTTCCTCCTTGCTACAGTGATGTCATATGTCATATCACAAATGGCAGCTGCCAGGAGTTTTGACTCCACATCTTTAACCCCTGAAGTGAGTGTGGCCCCTTCTACCTCTCCACCACCACCACCAATGGCACAGAAGCCACCATACACATGAGAGGATGAAGATGTGGAACAAATTACTTTTACTCGGAAAAGTACCCGGTAGCACCAGTCTCTGCCACATGGGCAGTTGTCTCCTTAGTTCTGGGCTAAAGATCATGCCAGAGTTGTCACAGTAGGATATGTGCACTCTTCACCCACCCACTGTTGACCTGTCTGCTATGGACTGTCATTGTCTCTCACTTACCAATTGGCAATTTTTGTTCCTCCACACTTATCAACACTACTCCGAAGCATGTCTCATGACATGTCCCTCAATCCTGGACTTGCATCGTGTCACAAATGTCTGGATTTCACAAATGGGGTAATTGACCTGGAGTAAATATCTCACTACCACACTTCCACTTGTAAATAAACACCTTGTACACATTTTACATGTCTACATCTATTGTGATCCATCGACTCAGCCAAATGATTGTAATGTGTGAATCCATTTCATTGGTCACAAAATATCACTACATGAGTGCAGGACTGTGGTGGCACAAAGCTACATACAATGATCCTAACATGACAAATGTGTATGCTGGTCTCATCACCTGCAAGCAATTGACTGAGTATGTTACAAATGAAGGACACATATATGATTTCCTCATCATATATGTCAGGTATGGCTGAAAAGCAAGTCTAGGGCAATTTCGTCAGCTGGGAGTACCAGAAGAACTCATCACTGATGGCCACCTGTGAGTCTTGCAGGATAGAGTTCCAATTGTGGCTGTTGTCAGATGTGTCACAGTTCCCAACATTGTTACTACAGGACCCTAACACTGACAGCTGAAGTACCAGACTTACCTTTCCAATACAAAGTATCCATAGTCATCATGAATGGTGGGTACACTGGATGGCAGATGCATGGACTAGTAGATGTGATTTTGTAGTCAATGTGACAGCTCCTTTGTCAATAAGGGTAGCACATGGTAAATGAGAATTTTGAAGGCAGGACGGATACCCTAGGCCATTTCCCCAATTTGCCCAGTGCACTCATGGGGAGAACCCTGAGACTCGCACTAATTACACAAACTGAATGCAATTATAACAAGATATTTATTATTAAAAGGATCTACCTAAAACTACTAAAACCTACCCTATCCTAAACTAACCTATACTACCTATATATATCTTATATCTTATATATACCTATACCTATCATACAACTACATCTATCTAACATATGCTAAACTTAACTTACACATAAAACACCATACTCTAAACATTGCCCCCCACCCCCTTAAGAAACAAGAAACAAGTAGGTCAACAATTACTACAACTACACAAGTACTAACTAATCCTATGTCCTAAACAAATATATATATATATATATATATATTTTTTATATAAACACAGATAAAACGCAACATGACCCCCACCCAACAACCTACCAATAAAAACATAAGAATAGTAACCCACCCCCAAATATATTTTATCCTAACTAATGGCTACACTACAATAACTTACCACTAACTACATAAAACCCGAACTGAAATAAGGTACAACTTTAAAATGGAGGGGAAGGAACTGGGAGATAGTCCATTGCTGTACAAGTTCATTTCCTGGACTTCTTCACCTTCTTCTTTATGTACTTTAACAATTTGCGGTCCTCTGCCAAATCTTCCTCCAACTTGTCGAAACGCCTGAGGTTTAGGTTGATGTCCCGATGTAGGTCAAGTTCAAACTGGGATGGCCCAGCGGCTGGTGGTGGCAAAAGTGGTGCCTGTGTGGCGACTGGTGCTGCAGATGGGGTGTGTGCTGCTGGGAGCCCCTGCATGGTTGATGTGCCTGCTCCATCCTATGTCTTAGGTGGCTGTGTGTGTCCCCCATGTGGGAATGCTTGCCATTCCCCAGAAGCTTTTTCAGCACGGAAATGGCATGCCATGCAGCTGTATCCTGTGTGCACCTCCAGCATGTGGCTGTGGCGTTTGGACCTCCGGTTGAACTGGTGCCTTTCATCATTAGTCATGTTGGCAGCTGTAAAATGAGGACAAGCAACCATCAGTATCAGCATTGAGTGGAATATGTACAGATTTGTAACTTGCACTGCTACAGTTAATTACACATACAGTCCTACACACATTCCTCAAAGAAATTAATTGCTCTACATCTGCGTCGATATCCACCCATACATTACCAGTATCTTGTACATGTCAGTGGGATGACGTCAATCTATTGTAAATCAAGAGGGGCTGATAGGGACTAACAATGGACTGCTCAACATCAGTCACATCTACACTGTGAGCAACACGGATCTCAACAAGTTTGGATTTCCTGTCTCCCTGAGCAAAAGCGGAGGTGGACATGCAATCCATCAGCTCAGCACCCCTGGTGATGCTCCAAGGCCTGAGCACTCATCATGGAGTGAAGTAGTAGGCTAATTGTTAGGGGGAGCTGCTAACTACAAAGCTGGTATTCTATATTGTAGTACATCTACATTCATGTGTCCAGGCCTGAGCCTACTTTACTAGGGTCCAGCTCATTTGCCATGCTGTGGTCACATGTATAACTGATGGTATCTTGCCATGAGAAAGGGTGGGCAAACCCTGAGCTGCACATCACTGTTGTCAAGACATAACAGCACTGGAGCCCCCTACCCTGTGCCATGTAGTCCTACGTGTGTTTCATAGCACACACATGCTGGCTGTATGGATGCCCTGAAGGCGACAGTAATTGTGTCACAGCTTTGGGTGCTGCAACCGTATCCAGGAGTGTCTTACATCATAAGCAGATGCATGTTAGACGTCCTCACAGCACCAGCTACACACACAGCATTGCCTTCTTATGCGCCTGTGATGTGACCTACATCAGTCACAATTTACATGGTGGCTGCACCATATTGGTTACACTGCTGACATCTCGTGTTAGGAGATTAATAGACTTTAACCTGAAACATCTTGAGTGGAGTTGTCCACACATTGAGTACACTGATTACTGCAGTTCTGGACATTATGGCTCCTTGCTGTACCACTACCTCCTCCTCTGTGGAGGGTACTGTGGCACCTCTGGTGTGTGTATGTCTCCTACAGAATCCCTCTAGAGAGTAATGCAGTTGCCATCTTGCCAACAATTGTGAGCTATGTGTGACACACATTGCTGTTTATGCTGCTGTGACAAGGTTGTTTACAACAAGAAGAAACCCAGGAGATACATGATGGGAATGTGATGGAGCACCACGCTGACAGACAATTGGCAGCCCAGCACTCTGCCATATTCACAACGCAGGGAAGTGCCGTATTGAATAGGAGAGGGCTCTTTACTGTGTTGTCACCTACGCTGGCACTAATCTTGCTTCCAGTACTTGACCCAGTCACCCTTACCCCATGGTGCATAGCTGGCTGCGTTGAGGGGGAGATAGTCATTGTGCATGGAGGGACACCTTCCTACATAAACAAAATCTTCAAAGGGTCTTTGCACTTTCGATGTGTGCTGCCAAATTCAGCACCCATTGAAAGAGCAAAATATGGAGGGTACAACAACATATCTGTTAGCTCGTTGTGGCCCGCTAAAGTGACACCTTGGTGGGTTCTCAGGATTTTCTAAAGCCTCTAGTAAAAATGTGTAGCTCTTTTACACCATCTAATTGCTATGGGTGTTGCTATGGCACAGCCACCGCAACACCCATTGCACGCTCCTTCCACGCAAAGTACTGCATGTGAAGGGGCCGTATTGACAAGTTAATGTGAAGCCACAAAATGTGTCCTAGGCCCAACTTGTATACACGGTACAGGGCATAGCGCCCCTGGAGCCTCACAAATATTGAAGCCCCGGTGGTGCTTGGGCCTCTTACACGTGCCCCATGATGTCACCATCCATCCTCCTATGACTTCTGATCATTGGTCCAGAAAACTACATCACTCATTGCATTCCACAATTCTGACTGACTTACACCAGACCCTGGAGTAGCTAACATGAGGCACAATATGACACTTACTGGATGCATCGGGATCTTCGAATCTCGCCGCCTCTCTGATGATGTACGGGGCAGGTCCACCTGTAAGACATGAATGTTAAACATTGCTTAGTGTAAATCCTAGTTAATGCAAATGGACAACATAGTTTGGTGTGAACTTGTTAGGCTGTGTGAGGAAGTCATCCTAATAGAAGATCAGTAGATATGACAGACTACTATGATCATTCAATCACACGTACTCTCTGATGGGGTAGACCCACACATCTACAAACCATCACTGTCCATGACACTCCTGCGGTGCATTTCACTGCACCATGTCTACATGGCATTGTCATCCTGTTGTCTGTTAGCACAACACCTCCATGACCATTTGGGACAGCTTGAACATGTATATCCCACTTGAGGGCCATGCTATGGTTGTTGCAGTGGCTGGCCCATTATCACAACCTTAGCATGTCAGCCTGCATTAGATGTGGTATACATCTATGTCATGATCATAGCAAACTGATGAACTGCTACCCTGGGGTCGTGTGGGTTTTCCAAGGTGTTGAGGTTTGACATTAAACATCCTTCAGTGAAGTAAGTGAAATGTGTGTGGCATCACAAGGCACTCACACTATGAAAATTGCAATGGCAGTGGACTCATGTGAAGATAGTTGTAACTACCTGCACATTGACTGGTCTAAAACATGGATGTATTGCCAATGGTGTGTGCCCTGCCATTATTGCCATGGTATACCATTGTTGACCCAGTGAAGGATGAATACATGGGCATAGAAATATGACTCAACACAGACACACTTGCTCAGTGGTCAGAGGATGCATCTGGTGTTGCAGGTTAGTGAGTGATATGCCAGTGATGGAGCTGAAGCAGTGTAGCCCCATACTGTCAGTAAGGAGCAGCAGACCAGTGGAACAGACCCAGCACATGTGTGTGGTCATAGAGATCGTATAGGCTGAATCTGATACACAATGCACATGTCTAATGGAACTGCCAGTAGTCTGGACCCGGTGCATGGTCAAGCTCACTATCATGGCCTTGCATAATGACACCAAGAGGCCTATAGGATTACAGTATTGCAGCACCTATTGCATCTCTACTGTCCTTGTGGGCCTTAGTGCACCCTTTACTCACATCCATGTGTGCGTAGTCATACTTAAGTCACAGCAGTGTGGTCCAACATCATGTATACATGTGGAGGCCAATTATGCACTCAGCAGGAGATGCTACAGATCACGGAAACTTCTTCTGAGTGCGTAGGGGCCCTTCTCATACATATCTATACCAAAATTTCACACCTACACTCAACAGCCCCACAGAGGGTATGGAATTCATACATAGGAAAACATGTTGTGACTCTGAGGTTTGGAGTTTGCCCTCCCTGTCTCATTTTTACACACCCTTTCATGCCTGTTTCATGGCACAGGCTTCATTCCTAGCTGCTGTTTGATAAATTTAACTGTGCACGCATCACTACACTTGGGCCCATATATATGGAAGTGGCACAGCACCTAGTGCTGCACCTGTTGATGTGCGGGCCCTAGCACACTCCTAATAGCACCATGTGTGCAATAGACTGCGCACCCTGGTGGTAGTTAGGGGGAGTAGCGTCACAAGTGTGTGGCAGTAGTCTAGCGCTTTGCAGGATTAGCATCAAAAGTTTTTTTGCTAGTCCTGCTAAGCACACAGGGGACCAATGATCTTTATGGGAGCATATTTTCAATGCCTGCAAAGAGCAGGTGTTAAGAAATTTGCCACAAATGGGGTGTAGCAATCTCATTGACTTCTGTGTGCTAATTTGGAGACCCCCTTTGTGCCAGAACAGCCCCCTTGCATACATTGTGCCTGGCACAGTCATGATGTGTGCCAAGCCTTTCCAAAGTGATGGAATGAATGCTTTGCGCCACTTTGTAATGACAACACGGGGTAAAAGGCAGGTCTGCGCCGCCTTACCGTCAATATTATGGCACTATGGCAGTGCAAAGGTTGCGATAGGGGCTCTTACATATGTCCCTTCATGATGGTAATGCAGGGTTCATCATACATGTGTCCTGCATTGTCTGAATTGTTCTAAATTTGGACTGCAGACCTCAAGTGGCGCAGAGACTCTTCATACAGGTTGCATACAACATGTTCACAATCATTACATGCAGCACTCAGACTTATCTGCAACTGTCAGTCAAATGATAAATTCAGCCAATTGTATGGCAATGGGAGGCTTACCAACAGTTCAGTCGATTTCGATTCCTAAATGGTCCAGCAGATCCTGCTCCCCTCCCACCAGATCTGCCCACCGATGCTTGAGCTGGTGCTCATTGCGGCCGGACTTGAAGATGCGTCCCAGACGGTAGACGACCTTGCCCACAGCAGTCGCCTTGCCTCGATGCGGTAGCCGAAGATCACCCGGCCACCCAGTTGCAGCATCAGAGGCAGATAATGGGTAACCAACCAAATGAACCCCTGCAGTTCATCAGACAACATTCTCCCCACCTTACCCTTCCCAGACATTTCCAACGGGGAAAGGACGTCACCCAAAACAAAATGTGAAATTAATCTTAAGCCCAACAACTACCCCAAACTCCCCCAACAACTAAACTAATCCCCAGACGGACACCCCACAACACAATGACAAAAACAGTACACTATCAATACAAATTACAAGTAAATAAACAACTTAGACACAAAAAACACAGGACACAGCACAAGGGACACAACAAGATCTCCAAACAAACCACAAATCCACCAGCACCTCCAAAACACAACCACACAGAGTCACAGGGGAACTGACTGTGAAGTGAAAGTGAAACTACACATACTGTACCATGCTTGCAGGCAGGATATTCTGGTACATCACTTCCTGGGCATGTGCGTCACGTTTTTAGCATCATGTGTGGTTTTCTTTTGACGCATGAGAGTCATGCGTCGATTTTTCTCCATGGTGCACTGAGAGAAGTGGTGACATTGAATTGCCGCTCAGGGCCCAGACGTCATTTTCTTCCCGTTGCGGTGTGTTGATGCATTTGCGTAGCTTTTTTTTTTACGCGTACCCGATTGGCGTCATTTTTTCCATTGTAGCCCTTGAATGCACCCTGTCTCAATTCACATGTTACATGGGCTGTCCTACTATGTGGTATATGTTTTTTGGCTACATGTGCAAGTCTACACATTAATGTCATTACGGTGTCATTGGTATGTGCAACCAATACGTGTATTCATGTGTCAGCTGTAGGCACTCACTCATACTTTGTGCATATATGCATGTGTCCCTACACTGTGTCCACATGTATGTTGGCACATGTGTGCTATGTGTGTACATATTTGTATTTAGGCCCTGTCTCAAACACATGCTAAGGCATGTGTCAACCATAACATTTTGTACTCAGAGTATGCAGTGGACTAGGACTGCATTGACATCACGTATCCCCTGTCAAGCTGCGTGTGCATGTGTGTCTACGCACTGATTACTTATCGTATTTAACTCGTTGTAGGTCAGCTACTCATGTGCAATGGAGTTTCCCATGCATCTTAGTTGCTGCAGATGTTTTGGACACATGTGTTGGTGAACAATGCTATATGTCATGTGTCTATATAGACATGTGTTGTGTCATTTGTGTCATACATAACGACATTGCTGTGTCAAGGGGATGTGCAAGTTCATATTGATATCTTCCTGCATAGACAGAAGTTTGTTTCTAACTATTGCCTGGTAGTCACATCACTGGCACCTATGTTCTGTATGCCACTACACAATTAACATGTTTACTCTCACAGGTTTTGTGATACCTATGCCATTATTTTGCTGCTAGGTTAGCTGTTGTACTGAATCCATTCACATTACCATGGCTGGCCCATTATGGTGCTACATGTGTGCAGAGATCTTTGGGATATGTGTGCCTGCCTCCAAATGTATATTCAGATTTGTCAACATCATGTTAGTCATGACTGTCACATACAATGCCGTACCACTGTGTTGCAGTGTGGCATAGATGGCAGGCCTACCCATCTTCATCAATGTGTGAGTTTATGTGCCAACACAAACCCATGGTTGCATGTGAGGGTGCAGGTTAATGCTGCTCCACTTCACTCTGCCCCCTCTGCACATGCATAAAGCATCTGACATTATCATACGTTGATGTTGTCAGAGCAGTGGTACGTGGGTTTATTAAGCTGGGATCTCTACCATTAATGATAGCTAATTTCCAGCCTGTGCACACTCCCTAGTAGATTGAGACATGCACAAATGTGGTAATACAGACCTGGTTGTAATGAATTCCAACTTGCAGTACTTGATGTCAGCCTTCCCCTCTCAGGTACAGAGGTCGTGTGATTACACATGTAGGACATGTATGTATTTTTGGAAACAAAAGTTGTGTCCATGTTCAGCCTGCTTCGGGGTTGTATAACTGTTGTGACATCAAGGTTGGACAAATGACATGGGACAGATGGAGTTGTATGTGACTGGCTCCTGTACTGGTACCATGCAAAGGGCAAATACCATGGTATGCTAGTGGCAAATATGTCTGGGTCATGTACGAATGTGGCCACCCTCTCTGTACATCAGTTAAAGTTTGACATGTAGACATTGGTGTCTTACAGTGTCTGGTCATTATCCCTTTTTCTGCCTTCACTGGTGATGTATGTATTGTGTCCTCCATTGCTCCCAGTCTTTTGTCTGCTAGCTCCTTGTACACATTTTCTACAGCAACATTGTCTGGTGATATAGGGACAGGATACAACATGTGACTTGTGTAATGTGGAGATATTCCCTTCTCCTACAACTGTCAACTTAGTAGTTAATGTCCCATTGGCGATATTAGTGAGATGTAATGAGTGCCAGACACACAACATTGCACATGCCACAGCACTTGAGTAGTCTCCACATGACATAGCGTGTTGTATCAGCAAGAATTTGTGGGTATCTCAGAGCTGTCCAGCAACATCCACTGTTGAATATGGCAATACAGTTCTCCCAGCATGCCTCTACCTAGCTGACTCTTACCATGACTGAATGATATTGAGGTGTATTATCTACTTAGTGCAGTACATATCCTTTGCCAGATTCTACCGATATGACTGTGTTTACTCCCACTCAGTGTGATGTGGGTGTCTGACAGTATAGAACAATGCTGCACATGTTTGCACATGCCACACCTGATTGTGATATTGGAGGTCAGTACATGTATAAGCTATTTAGTTACATTTGGTACTATGCAATGGATCTGTCATGTAAGTGACAATGAGTGGTTTGTATTGCTATGTGCTGTGTAATGTTGTTATACGGGGCATACTGTGTAGACATGCAGACACAGGTCAATCACTGTGGATAAAGGCATACTTGCTACCAAGGACGGACACCCATACATTTGTCTTCATACATTTCTCATTATTAGCAGTATCCATGTGTGAATCAAGCCAATTTGTGTGACAGGTGTGCATCCTACGTAGATAGGATGTGTTACACACTCTGTCTACATTCCAGCCAGACTATAATTTGGCTGATGCATTCTCCTATTAAAATTCATAGAACCATACACTCTGTTATGTATATGGACTCAACAGCCCTAGCTGCATTGTGTCACTTTCAAGCCATTGGCCATTCCCCAGCCAATGTGTATGCGCCATACATGATTTACAGTCCTCCATGTGTCAGGGATGTGGCCAAATGCAGTGCCAGAACATACTCCCATGGACACACTGTGCAGGCTCAGCTTCCAACAGTGGTCACATTCCATGGGCAATTACTGAAGGAGCATTGTTACCTATGATGTCCCCCCCTTGACACACATGTACCGCGCAGGCAATGCTACAATCACACAGAGTATTGACAGTGTTCAGTTCTAACATTGCTTAACCTCCATTTCTTGACAGCCCCTACCTTAATCTCCCCTTGGATACAACCTGTAATGCATGGTGTTGTGGTGGTGAATGGCCTATGAAATTGCACTTTACCCACATGATGGCACAATATATATATATAGAGGTGCATGGATCTAGGCCTTCAGAAGTCACACGCCAGGGATTTGGGTGTCACTGATATGTGAGCTTGGAGTCTGTAGAACCCCCTACAACACCAAGGATGTGTGTACCATAATTGTTGTTTTTGCGTTTCTGACACACTCCATGAGGTTAGAGTCACATTTCAATAGCATATGTATTGGACAATGAGTATATCAAGGATTATGTTGTTAAACAAAATGTTATTGGAGGTAATTACAAATTACTTTTTTTGGTTGACTAGGTGAAAATGTTCTGAACAATGGTCATTCTCCTGCGAACTCCTGCCACTGTGTTTGGTTGTTCCCCCTCAAGATCCTCAACCCCATCATCCTCCTCCACCCCATTGTGGACATCAACTAGTCCATCCCAGGGGACATTGTTTCTTACACACATGTTGTGCAGGATAGCACATACCAGTATAATCTTGCATACCAGGGGGTGAGCATACAGGAGGCTTCCTTCTGTCATGTCCAGGCACCTGAACCTGGATTTGAAAAGGCCAAAGGTCCTCTCCACCACATTGCGTGTTTCCCGGTGTGCTTCATTGTAGGCACACTGTTCAATGGTTGTTGGATTTGCAAATGGGGTCATGACCCACGGCTGTATGCCATAACCTTGGTCAGTTGCAAAGATAAGAGGGTGAAATTTGGTGATGACTTGAGTGGGATTTTCGAATATTCCATGGCAGTAGTTGGTTGCAGTTTGAGTGGTGATTGTGGTGTTGTATATGTTCCTTATCTTGTAATATGATTCAATTTGACTGTTTTGATGTATCTGACATTCTTGGGTACTGACTCAAGGACCTTTATGTGACCATCTGGATTCCAATACGTATGTTCATCATGTATGTAACATGTTTTGTGTAGTCCATATTAGTAGCAGGGTCCTTATATTAGATGGAGGCTACCACCTCCTTGCAGCACAATGGTGTCAGATGTGTAGCCAGCATAGTTGCCCTAAAAAGTCAGCCTATTCCGTTGATGTTGGCATTACATATGCAGTGCAACACTTAGTGGCCCGTAGTGACAGATGATGGTTGTGTCAGTCATCTTGGTCCTCATTACAAATCTGGCGGTCTCAAGAATGCCAGACTCACAGTGGCAGTTGGACTTCTGCAGTTGTGGCAGTATAACTGCCACATTATAACCATGGTGGACCCACCACGATTGGACCGCCAATAACGCTAGGTTGCCACCAGACAGCAGCTTGGCAGTCCCAGCGGTCTTTATCCACCAGGGCAGCACTGTAAGCAGCGCTGCCCTCCAGATTTTGACTACATAATCTGGGCTGGTGGGATGGGGGTGTCAGGTGCCCCCTAGAGGCCCCTGCACTCGCCATGCACTTGGCATGGACAGTGGCGGGCCCCCATGGACAGCCCTGTAGTGCTTTCCACTGCACCAATTACAGGCAGTAGAAAGCGCAACCAGTGATGCTGCACCCGCCATATTGTGGCCGGCTCAATTAGAAACCGGCTGTGATGTTTTGGCCCTTTTCCCAGCCGGGCCAGCGGGCAGAAACACTGTTTCTGCCCACAGGCCCAACAGTGAACTCCTAATAGGGCTGGCAGGGTTTAGACTACGATGGCGGTCTTACGGCGGTGGAAGTTTGCTGAGCAGCCTCCGACGGACAACAAACTCATGATGAGAGTCCAGGTGTCTAAAGGTGTGTATCACATATTAGTATGATGATCACATTTGGTACATGTGTATGTCCTAGCTTCTTAGTAATTGGATTTGTATCCAGACTTACTACACATGCACAGTGCAGACTTTGGGAGGGGGCCCAGCTATTTTTCTGAAGTGTCACTTAGTACAGTTCCTTGTATGGCCAGTCATGTCCTCCATACTCCTAGAGGGGCCTACTATGGCATCCAGGTACATTACAGTTTAGAAGTGAATCAGCACCATAGTGAACTATTGATAGTCTACAGTGCAGGCATGATGGTGCTAGGGGGTGCTAAGTGGGGCATGTGAGGTGCCAGCTGAGTAGATGTGGCACCATTTCTCATGGTTCTGCCCCATGGTCTTTAATGGCAGGTACATTAGTCTTCCTATGTGTGCAATACAGTGCATTCGACAGGTGTATGTGCAGCCTACAGGTATGTCAGGTATGTGTAGGTGAGATGTAGTTGTTGTTGGCACCACTTGGGTGGCAGTTGTTGCAGATTGTGCCTGAGTCTTCCACACCATGAATGAGGTGTGTTGTGCCTAGGTGAGACTTTCTTTACATGGCCATGCCATAGGCCATTGAAATGGCAGAGCTATTGTTGGTTTAGTCTAATGTGTGTGAAGTATATTTGGTAGTTAACCAGTGGACACTTGTAGTGGTTTGTAGTCTTCTTCTGTATGCAAAGGGGACATAGCTACACCTGTCCTTCATTTGGTGTGGCTGTTAGTTTGTGGCTGTGTTAGGTACATGTGTGTGTCTACATTTGTGATGTCCAATCATTGCGGTGTACTGCAGCATGTTGCATATGTGTTGTTGCCAGTACATCTGTGGTCCCATGCCCATGTGTATTTGTTGTGGTGTATATGTTGTTTGTTCTACAGGGTTGGTGTGTTGTGTGTGTTTTGATAGGTTGGTTGACTTACTGGCAAGTAAGGTAATTGCCATATTGTCCATCCTGGAACCGCTGGTTGATGGTGGAGTGCCAGGATATAAAAGCATCATGGATGCTGCCCGGATACTTGGCTGAGATGTTCATGAAGAGCCCACAGTGGTCCACAATGGCCTGCACATTAATCGAATGGGTGTGCTTGTGGTTCCTGTAGAGTTGTTCTCTGTCAGCAGGTGGCACCAGTTGTACATGGGTGCAGTCCATTGCACCCAGCACATGCAGGAAGCCAGCATTCTGTTAGAAACCTTGCTTAGTCTCCTGCTGCAGGTGCTGGGTGTTTGGGAAGCATATGTGGTGGGGTGTGAGGCATATAATGGCATCTAGGACCTAAGGCAGGAAAAGTGATATTGACGGCTGGGAGACACCAGCCACTAGTGCCCCTGTTGTCTAAAAAGATCCAGAAGCCAGTATGTGCAGAACAGTGAGGAGCTTTGTGATGGGTGGTATGTTGTTAGGAGTTTGCAGTCCGGCTGTAATGTCTGGTGCAATCTGGCTCAGCATGCGTGGAATGGACTCCCGGCTGAGACAGTAAATCCTGATAATGTCTTGCTCCAAGAGGCCAAGGAGGGTTGTGCTCTGCCGATATATCCTCTCCTGTACACCATCCATTTTAGGACATCCTCATTCCTCACTCCTCATCCCTACTTCTCGTCCCTACTTCTTATCCCTGCTTCTTTTCCATCATCCCTACTTCTCATCCATCATCCCTACTTCTCATCCACCATCCTTACTTCTCTTCCATCATCCCTACTTCTCATACCTGCGTCTCATCCCTGCTTTTCATCATCATCCCTACTTCTCATCCATCATACATCATCCCTGCTTCTCCTCCATCATCCCTACTTCTCATCGATCACACATCATCCCTACTTCTCATCCATCATCCCTACTTCTCTTCCATCACCCCTAGTCCTCATCCCTCATCCATGCTTCTTATCCCTACTTCTCATCCATCTTCCATCATTCCTCCTTCTCATGCCTCAGCCATAGATTCTTCTGCCAAGGCACACTAGTCCTTACTCTTACTCCAGATCCACTCAGCAATTACCAAGGAAGTTGGGACATGGCAATACCTGGTGATGTCCCTATTAGCCATAAGATGGCCAATATGTAACAACAACTTGCTGACACTCAACCCATCACAGCCCTGAATTACACCCAACAAAACCCATTAGGGTCTGATAGAATCAGGATACTAATAACTCTCTGCCGAATAGCTTGTGCTCAAGACCAGTATGTTTGAATGAGGGAGAATCCCCACACCCTGTGTAGCAGCATACCTGTTTCCCATTGGCACCTTGTACATACATCAATGAAGGATCTTCACACTTGAAACAATTGTTCTGGGGGATAATAACCCCAGTGTGAGTGTGTACATTGAACTAGCCACTGTCTGGTAGAAATTAGTGAAGTTCGGGCCATGATCTTAGCCTCCAGCCACTCCTCATTATCCAAAACACCCAGATCAGCCTACCACCTGTCTCTCAGGACCCTGAATGATCTTGCTAACTACTTCATAATATTCGTATCTCCAAATTGTTCACTGTAATGTGCTCCTCTCCTCTCACCGCCATGTCCGTGCTATATAAATATCCTAAATAAATAGAGAAAGTGAAGGAGAAAAATAGATCAAAATACACTCTGTGTTTTTTTAACCTTCAATGGACAACTGAATGAATGATTAGATTTTATAAAGTGCACGGCTACTCGGTGAGTGTCCCGGCATTTGGCTTAAAAGAACAGACAGAAGGGTGGACGAACAGTCAGGTACAAGCCCTTCTATTAAAGTTTAAATAAATAAGTTTTCAAGGGCTTAGCTCCAGATGTAAAGATTCCACACTCAGGACTTGTTTACCCGTGAGCATCAATATGCTAAAAGATTCATCAAAGATGACTGGTATACAATCAACCCTCTTGCCTAAATTGCCACAAAGTAGCATTTATACCCAGCTGGAACAAAGTCTTCTACAAAAGGACTACAATCCTCTGTAAGCCAGCATTCAGAGTTTTTCTTCAGTGATAAACACATTTATTAAGAATCTGTTTCTCGTGGCTTATCAAGTGTTACAGAGATTGTCTGGTAGCACTAGTACCCCTATTGTATATAATAAAGTGTCACTTCTGTGCCACAGACTTATCAGAGGCAGCGGTGGGCAGCTATGAAAAGGCAGCACGTGCACTGGGCTCCATGCTCAGGACACAGGAATGCATCTCTCCCTTCACAGCCAAGAATGCGTTGAAAATTCTACTATCACAGTCACCCGGAGTGGTGTTCTGCAGCTTGCAAGGAGTTCTAGTCAGAAAGGGTGAGGGCTGGGGATTACAGAGAAAGATGTATTTCAAACGTGCGGTTCTTCTGCTCATACCTGAAAGACTTCATATTTTGGGAGTTGTGGACACAGCTAGCCTTATATATATAAAACCATTCTGAAAGTAGTGGCTTTTGCCGTGATTGTGGTCCAAAATTCCCAATCCATGCTGGAATTGATCTTTTACCTGTGACGTCATTTCACTTAATATACAACAGACAAGGAGGAATTGATTAGTGAAGAATGTGTCAGAATAGGTTTTGCTACTTTATTTTTCATCATTTTCATCACCCTCTTGCTTTCCTGTTAGTACCTGATATTTGCTCTATTTTATAGCTGAATTCTTACTTCTAGAACATTTGTGCTGGACTCTTTCTCAACCATGGTTCATCTTGGCCTTGCTTTTCTGCGCCTGCGTTTTCTCATCATCTTCGATTAAGAAGTACTAAGATTGGGAGGGAGGTTTGAGGCTTGTTTCATTTTAAATAGAACCTGCTTAGGGAGACACTTGACACCTTTTACATGTGTATCGAGTGCAGTGTGGCACTGTGGCTACTAGGAGAAATCATTCCCTTGTAGTAATGACCAGAGTACACAAAAGGTAGATAAGCGTTGAAGTTTATTGTAGCTGTCAATTAGAACTGTCACCGATGCTGACCAGAGCCACTGACCAGCATGGAGCCTCCCATTTTAAAAGCGAATATAATCTCACTATGGTGAGATTCTAACATCACAGTATCGTGCAACACTCCCTGTAGCAGTACAAAACTGCAACAACTAATAGTATAACAAAGTAAACAAAAGTGAATAATAAATACATTTTTAAGGAAGGAAAGATCAAAAGTAATTCAATAAAAATCATTGTTTCAAAACCTTGTACATTCTCACAATCCTAAAAAGCATACTATGATTTTTAACATTTAAGATACATATTTAAAAGCATCAAAACTAATGAATATCATGTAAATAAACTATTATTGACACAAATAATCCCTAAGAAATTCTGGTGGTTTACATAATCTGATATTCCTTTCTGATCTATTTGCAGATACACTATTTGGTTTGTCACTTTTTACTGAATCGCTCTCACGACTACACTCTACATCTTCCATCATCATAAAACTGCTGCATCCTTCATTCTCTCTCTTTGGAATTCTCCTCCTTTTAGATACAATGCCACCCTCTGACGCTTCCAAGGTTCACCATTCTCCAACATCACATGAAATTTTAACATACCCTTGACTCTGTGAGACCAAATAATTTAGACAAACCTTTTGTGAACATCCCTGCTTTGATTTTCACCCAGTCACCATTTTTTAATGTTTCTTTTAATACCTCTCTCCAATCCACCACTTTCCCGCCCACCTTGAACCACCCATTCTTTCATCCAGCCAGGTGCTAATTTAATCCTTGGCACTCTACCTCTCATGATTTCATATGGTATTTTTGAAGAAAACTTTTGGACATTGGTATGATATGCCCATACCATCTCTTCAACTGTCTTTTCCACATTTATTCCACTCTCAATAGCCATCTGAATAACTCCCTTCAACAAACGATTAGCTCTTTCTACCAAGCTATTACCCTGAAAATTATAAAGAGAAGAGCAGTGGTCACTTATCGCACAATCACTTAAGAATTTCTTCATTTTGTTAGAAACCAATTGAGTACCATTATCTTTGATAATAATAGATGGGATTCCTTTTTCATAAAATATACTATTAAGGCTCTGAATAACAGCCTCTGTTGCGATTTCTCTGAAAATGTTTACACATAATAATTTGGAAAACACATCTACTAACACCAAGGTAAACCAACACTCACTTCGTAGCTCATTTATGGGACCAATGAAATTTAAAGACACTGTGCCAAGGCCTTTCCGGATTTTTAATGTGCCCTAAATTAGGTTGAGCTCCCACCTTCCACCCTTTTACTCCTTCTTTGCATACAGTACACTTCTCAACTCAAGTGGTAAACTGAGTTTTCAGCCTACGTTGTGTCAGCGCTTGCCCTTCATGAGCTAACTCAACTAGTCTAGACCTCAACCCAAAAGGGAGTACAAATCTTTCACCTCTCATAAGCAAGCTATCTCAACACAAGCTTATTTCATCTAAATCTTTTTAGAAAAGATCTCCTACTACCTTTATTCAACATATGGATTACCTCCTTCAACACATCATCCACTTTCATTTCCTGACTCCAGTCATTCACAGTAAATGCTCCTTTTCCACTCTCAACAGCATCAAATATTGATAATACAGCTCCTTCACTGTCCCAAACTGATGCCCTATGAGGACCATTGGTGGCCCCCTCCACTGACAGTCTCGACAATCTGCTTGTATGTTCCCCCAACTAGGAATATGTTCAATTTGATACATATACTTCTGGAGGCTAGCTGCTAATCTTTATAGCCTTGTTGACCATTTACCTGCACCTCCCGGAAGGAGTGTTTTGACTAGAGGTATGTAGTCTGATTTAATGATAAATTATGTTCCCCAGAGGTACATATTATAGTACTCTCTGCCCCAAGCTGCTGCCAGTGCTTCTCTTTCAATCACCGAATAATTCCTCTCTGTGACCGAAAGAGTCCTGGAAGTGATTGTTAGAGTATTTTCTTTGTCACCATGGTTTTGAGAAAGGATGGCACCCAAACCAGTAGCACTGGCGTCAACAGGTTAATGTCAACGGGGCCAACACACCTGCTTCACGAATCTCTTTTTTTTCTTTGCAAAACATACTTCTTGCTCCCTCTGCCAACAAAAATTATAACCTTTTCTGAGTAATCTTCTTAACACTTCAGTCTTGTCAGCAAACCCGTTCACAAATTTGGAATAGTACTCTATGAGACCCAGAAAGGATCTCAATTGTTCCTTTTCTTTTTCCTCAGTGCCAAGCCTACTTCAGCAATTTTTTGCAAAGCTTTCTTAAGAATTACATTGTTTTTCTCAATTGTTTCTCCAAAAATCAAGATATCATATTGAAAATATAAAATATTCTTTGGTCCCTTAAAAACTTGACTAACCATACACTGAAACACACTCGCAGCCGATGATAACCCAAACGGCATACGAGTAAACTGGAAGTCCCTTCCATTGTAATGAATGAAGTGAGTGGTTTGGAATCTTTGTGGAGTTTAATTTGGTGGTACGCACTTTTTAGATCTAGCTTAGAAAAATACCTTCCACCTTTGAGCATGAGCACCCTTTTGCTAATGTTTGGGAGGGGAAATGCGTTAGCTATAACACTCTGATTAAGGAACCTTAAACATAAAATCTCAGAACCGTCAGCCTTCTTAGTAAATACTACTACTGGTGATATCCATTCAAATGCTGCCACCGGCTCTATGACTCCTTCATCCAACATTTCCTGAATAATTTTACGTACACAGGCTGCTCTGAGGAAACAGTACTTGCAAGATGGCTGCTGTACATCAAAGTCTAGTACACCGTGAGCTTTTGAGTACCTTACTCAGATGTCACCAGATAAGAATAAGCAGTGCATTTAAATACTTCGTACACCAATGTCTAAGTCTGTCACAGGTAGCAGCGATGGGAAGATTTAAGGTCAAGATTTTTTTTTATCTTAACAGTAGTTTCGTACCGTATCGTTATCCTCCAGTGGCCAAATACTCCATATGCAGCTCTCCACACGCTGTAGATCCATGTTGGTTGCTCTCCAGCTGTGACCTGCTTTTGGACTTCCGTATCTTCTCTGTTTCACCGCAATCAGTGTATTGTAATGACCAGAGAAGACGAAAGGTGGAGAAGCGTTGAAGTTTATTGTAGCTCTCAATTAGAGCGACCGCCTCCTATGCTGACCAGAGCCACTGACCACCATGGAACCTCGCATTTTACAAGCTAATACACTAGCGTGGTGAGATTCTAACATCACAGTATCATGCAACACTCCCTGCTACAGTACAACATACTCCTTCGTCTGGCAATTACGAAGGAAACTTAATAGACCTCCACAGCATCCAGTCCTTCACATAGGAATATTCCAAGTCACAGAGTAGTTCTGTGAGTGTATACAGGAACAAAAACAAATTAACTGAAAAAAAAGAAAAGTTATGGCTAAGAACTAAAAAAATATTAAATAACAATTGGTTAAAAACAGAAATCCCTTCAATAATCCTCAGTTGAATGGATGTTATGGTTACAAGTTTTGTGCTAAAAACACTAAAATTAGTCACTTATTGTTGTCAGTGCAACCATAAATCACCCAGTGCACTCACTGCACAAGACCTTACATGTAGTGTCACAGATGACATAATTCATCACATCACTGTCAACATCACATATTATGTACGCACGGTTGGGCGTGCACCAATGCCTGCGTGAACATAACCAGCTGCATATTTTTTTCATCTGAGTCTGTACTGTCGTCCTCTGTAATTAAATCATATACTGGCTGCTGCTCTTGTCAGGGCAAATTATAAATTATTCTTCACTCTCCCTCAGCCTTATTAGGGACCACACTCAAAGATGAAACCATGAAGTTCGAGGTTCTCTAGCTGGCATTCCTCACTACTGTACCTTTCTCCACTTCTTTCTGAAAACGTCTCCAAACAATGCTGGGCATGCTTAATGTTGACTCAAGTTATCTACTGAGTAACACGCCTGTGTATCACAAATGAAAATCGTGTGTAAAATCCTTCCATTAACAATTTGGCTAGTTCCTGGTCTGGATGAAGGCCCATCAAATAATCCAGAATATGATACCTAAATGGGATAAAAGCCTTTTTCATAACCCTTTGTCCCTCCTCCTCTGCCCTGTTGACCTGGCACAAAACAGCCATGCTTTACACCTGGTTTTTTTTTATATGTGTGTCGTAAAATGCAAAATGTTCTATTGCGCACAGCTTACACCTAAAAGGCACCTACTGACTTACAATGTCTCCCAATCCAGCATTGGTGTTGCACACCTGAAAGTTTCAAGGCCTGTGTGCTTGAAGAGTAGTTTTGGCTCAAAGGTTCTTGGCTTGAAGACAGGACGATCTCCTCCAGAAGCCAACTTGCCAGCCAGTGGAGAAAACATGAAGCTGTAATATTCCCTCTAAGGAAACTTCCAGGAGGGAAAAAAGCCAATGTCAGAGGCCCCCCCCCCAAAAAAAAAAACCTACCAACAGCAATAGCACAGGAACTTAATACGTGAAAACTGCATTAAAATAAGGAACAAGAACCAGACCAGAGTCCGGGAGCGTTGTGACACACAGCACTGTGATTATTGTAGACCTTTACAGTGAAATATGACATGAAAATGGAATTAGGACCAGAGGAATTAATTCCTTCATATTGGGCAAGAAAGGTTTCAGTATGGTCTATTGGATGGCAGCCATGATGGATTATGTTGGTGGCTAGGCAGTCCCGCCCCATCTTGGCCCCATCATTTCTGGTTATAGAATCCTTCCTGATGCCCAGGCAACTATGCAGACTCCCCAAAGCCCCCAACACGCTGGATGGATATGGCAGGTAAGTTATCACGCAAGCACATCTCGCAGGGGTGCCTGCTTTACCATGGGAAGGGAAGCTTCTCATAGGCAGACGGGTCCCGGAGGAGTGCCTGTGATAACCAAAAGGATATCGCCTGTGGACGTATCCTACAGAAAGTTCTAATAGGGGACAGGATGTCCACTTACCACATGCACTGAGGGTGCAGGTCGTTTGGGCTCCATCAAGTGTGGCAAATTTATTTTCAGTGGTCCCTTAGATCTAATGACTTTGGCCAATTCCTGCTCCAACAGCTTGTTATCATCCTCTTTCACCCTCCCTTCCCTGTGCAGTGATTTAAACATGTCTGCAAACTGCCCTTTCCATCTTTCGTGGCCCGGTTGCTTGCGAATCCTCATGTATGGCAATTTCATTATTTTAATCAGTATACTTGCTTGTGCCTCTTTGATTGCTATTCTTTATACTTTCTCCAAACCTTTCACCTCTGTCCCTTATAGCCCTTTCCTTCAATCTTTTTCCTTCTTTCATGCCCTTATCTTTCAGCTTGCTACCATTTACCACTTCTTTTCCTCTTCCCTACTATGCTGTCTTAGTTCACCATGTGCTCAGCCTTTCTACCGCTTCACACCTGTTTGCTCTTTCAAACTCCACATTCAGAATTACACTTTCTTTACTTGTGCATCTCCTCAACCCTCTTCTATAGTCCTTTTATTTCTGCCCTTTTAGGCTTCTCACCGTCCTCAGCTTTGATCTCCCTTATTTCCATGAACTTCTCTGTCTCATTCATGTCCGTTCCAATGATTCCTAAAAATACACTACCTTTCCTGACAATTCCACCAATCTCCAATCTCCTCACACTGCCTGTCATCACCCGTCTCACTTGACCAGGGTCTGTCACCATCTCCTCCTCCCTTACCTAAATAGTTTTACTTGTAGTCTGCTTGCAACTGTAATCAGTTGGTCTGCCCTCAACAAGGCCTCTCATATGCAACTGACTGACTTAACTGGCATTTTATTTGAAGCTCATTCTTGTTGCTTTTGCCCTGCCAGGTCTCCCCTCTGACCAGATGACCTTTGCACCAGGGACCTGACTGCTCTGCATTTTTCTCAAACATTTTCCTTCTTTCTGCCTTGGTAGCTCTCCCGCAGCCTTTCTACAGTCTGTATTCAATCCAATTCACCCAATCAGCAGAGGCCCTTATTTTATTTATCGCCACCCCCTTTGATGGACCAAACACTGCTCTCAATAAACCAACTGTAGGAAGTTGGCTCTGTATGTGCTATTTCAAAGTAAGGAATAGCATGCACAGAGTCCAAGGGTTCCCCTTAGAGGTAAGATAGTGGCAAAAAGAGATAATACTAATGCTCTATTTTGTGGTAGTGTGGTCGAGCAGTAGGCTTATCAAAGGAGTAGTGTTAAGCATTTGTTGTACATACACACAGGCAATAAATGAGAAAACACACACTCAGAGACAAATCCAGCCAATAGGTTTTTGTATAGAAAAATATATTTTAAGAACCACAGGTTCAAATTCTACATGTAATATCTCATTTGAAAGGTATTGCAGGTAAGTACTTTAGGAACTTTGAATAATTACAGTAGCATATATACTTCTTACATAAAACACATTTAGCTGTTTTAAAAGTGGACACTGCAATTTTCACAGTTCCTGGGGGAGGTAAAGTATTGTTAGTTTTAGCAGGTAAGTAAATTACCTACAGGTTTCAGTTTTGGGTCCAAGGTAGCCCACCGTTGGGGGTTCAGAGCAACCCCAAAGTTACCACACCAGCAGCTCAGGGCCGGTCAGGTGCAGAGGTCAAAGAGGTGCCCAAAACACATAGGCTTCAATGGAGAGAAGGGGGTGCCCCGGTTCCAGTCTGCCAGCAGGTAAGTACCCGCGTCTTCGGAGAGCAGACCAGGGGGGTTTTGTAGGGCACCGGGGGGGACACAAGTCCACACAGAAAGTACACCCTCAGCAGCGCGGGGGCGGCCGGGTACAGTGTGCAAACAAGCGTCGGGTTCTCTGTAGGTTTCAATGGGAGACCAAGGGGTCTCTTCAGCGGTGCAGGCAGGCAAGGGGGGGGCTCCTCGGGGTAGCCACCACCTGGTCAAGGGAGAGGGCCTCCTGAGGGTCACTCCTGCACAGAAGTTCCGTTCCTTCAGGTGCTGGGGGCTGCGGGTGGAGGGTCTTTTCCAGCCGTCAGGACTTTAGGTTCAGGCAGTCGCGGTCAGGGGGAGCCTCGGGATTCCCTCTGCAGGCGTCGCTGTGGGGGCTCAGGGGGGACAACTTTGGTTACTCACAGTCTCTGAGTCGCCGGAGGGTCCTCCCTGAGGTGTTGGTTCTCCACCAGTCGAGTCGGGGTCGCCGGGTGCAGTGTTGCAAGTCTCGCGCTTCTTGCGGGGATTTGCAGGGGTCTTTAAATCTGCTCCTCTGTAACAAAGTTGCAGTTCTTTTGGAGCAGTGCCGCTGTCCTCAGGAGTTTCTTGTCTTTCTTGAAGCAGGGCAGTCCTCTGAGGATTCAGAGGTCGCTGGTCCCTTGGAAAGCGTCGCTGGAGCAGGTTTCTTTGGAAGGCAGGAGACAGGCCGGTAAGTCTGGGGCCAAAGCAGTTGGTGTCTTCTGTTCTTCCTCTGCAGGGGTTTTTCAGCTCAGCAGTCCTCTTCTTCTTGTAGTTTCAGGAATCTAAAGTTTTAGGTTCAGGGAAGCCCTTAAATACTAAATTTAAGGGCGTGTTTAGGTCTGGGGGGTTAGTAGCCAATGGCTACTAGACCTGAGGGTGGGTACACCCTCTTTGTGCCTCCTCCCAAGGGGAGGGGGGCACATCCCTAATCCAAGATGGAGGATTTCTAAAAGTTAGAGTCACTTCAGCTCAGGACACCTTAGGGGCTGTCCTGACTGGCCAGTGACTCCTCCTTGTTGTTCTCATTATTTTCTCCGGCCTTGCTGACAAAAGTGGGGGCCGTGGCCGGAGGGGGTGGGCAACTCCACTAGCTGGAGTGCCCTGCGGTGCTGGAACAAAGGGGTGAGCCTTTGAGGCTCACCGCCAGGTGTTACAGCTCCTGCCTGGGGGAGGTGTTAGCATCTCCACCCAGTGCAGGCTTTGTTACTGGCCTCAGAGTGACAAAGGCACTCTCCCCATGGGGCCAGCAACATGTCTCTAGTGTGGCAGGCTGCTGGAACCAGTCAGCCTACACAGATAGTCGGTTAAGGTTTCAGGGGGCACCTGTAAGGTGCCCTCTGGGGTGCATTTCACAATAAAATGTACACTGGCATCAGTGTGCATTTATTGTGCTGAGAAGTTTGATACCAAACTTCCCAGTTTTCAGTGTAGCCATTATGGTGCTGTGGAGTTTGTGTTTGACAAACTCCCAGACCATATACTCTTATGGCTACCCTGCACTTACAATGTCTAAGGTTTGGCTTAGACACTGTACGGGCACAGTGCTCATGCACCGGTGCCCTCACCTATGGTATAGTGCACCCTGCCTTAGGCCTGTAAGGCCTGCTAGAGGGGTGACTTATCTATACTTGCATAGGCAGTGAGAGGCTGGCATGGCACCCTGAGGGGAGTGCATGTCGACTTACTCATTTTGTTCTCACCTGCACACACAAGCTGGCAAGCAGTGTGTCTGTGCTGAGTGAGGGGTCCCCAGGGTGGCATAAGACATGCTGCAGCCCTTAGAGACCTTCCCTGGCATCAGGGCCCTTGGTACCAGAGGTACCAGTTACAAGGGACTTACCTGGATGCCAGGGTGTGCCAATTGTGGATACAAAAGTACAGGTTAGGGAAAGAACACTGGTGCTGGGGCCTGGTTAGCAGGCCTCAGCACACTTTCAATTCAAAACATAGCATCAGCAAAGGCAAAAAGTCAGGGGGTAACCATGCCAAGGAGGCATTTCCTTACACCAACCATCTATTAAAAATGCTGTGACGTCTCTGTTGAACATCTTACCACGAAATAATGTGACAAGTGAGCCTAAAATGCTAATAGGAAATTACAACCAACAGTTGACTTCCTCATATGATATGCTTTGAAAGCAAGTCACACTAGTCACCCTAAGATGAACAAGGCCTGGTTTTCCCTGAGCTAGAACAGATGAGACAGGTGATCCACAACTTAGAAACCTGATAGCACTGCTACTACTTATCACTTAAACGTAAATGGCAGATGCAAAACCATACCTATAAGCTTGTCATTCACAAATGAAAAGGCCTACTACTACTCTCTCAAAATCTTTTCTGCTTCTAACAGATTTTTAGGGCAATTTTCTAGACACTTAAGAAATGGAGCTTCTGTGTGGAGCACAGTGCAACATTTTTGGTGGGCAGAGCCCACACCCCTCCCTCCATGACCATCGGGGTTGGTGGGGGAAGAACACCTGGGGAAGAGGGCCTATCTTTACTACTTCCACCCCTCCGGTTAGGGGAAGTCACTTCAGGGATGTGGTGGGCCCTTGGGTGGAGGGATTTTAAATACCTGGTGCCACCTGGCTGCATTCTTATTGTTTGTCATTAGATGTGAATAATGGATAGGTACAAGAATCGTGTCAGTACATTTTGAAGGGTGTCTGCTACCAAGGCCCGTAATGCATCACCATTGGCAACAACAGTGCAAAAATTTGTGCTATTGCCCAGGGACTAAAGAATGACCCATGCTTGTCTTGCAGGGCACCTTGCTGTGATGGCCCATCATGCAAAGCTACAAGGTCATTCAGACCCCAGCAGGTCCTTCTCCCTCAGACATGCTTTTAAGTCTTGGGCGTGATCAGAGCATAGAAAGACCAATAGCAGAACACCCACTGAATTCCACATTTTGAGGTTTGTAGAGTGTAGGAGTGACACATTTTGCTTTGTAAGTTTCAGACTGTTATTTTGGAGCTGCACACTGTATAAATAGATTTTGGGTATTGTACAGCTACAGTTTTTATGACAAACTTGTGTTTCTGTTTCATAGTTTCATAGTTGTAGAAGATTTAGTGTGCGTATTAAGCTGGAAGTGAAGAGGACCTCGATTAATTAAACAGTTATGATACGGTTGCCCGCTATTTTATTTCTTGCAAGGTTTCAGAGTTTGGGTAATTGGCTATTCTTTTATCAGAAGGGTGGTGCAATGGGGAAAGACAAGGAACCTGAGCCATGCCTTCTCTAACACTTTAGTAACATGGGGGCTCTTGAGCCGACACCGGTAACTTCTGTGGCTTGGTGGAGTTACAAAGTGATCCAACGGGTTTTGGTGCAGACTGCAACCATGGAGGGAGCACAAAGGGGTGCTCCATGCATGAGTTCTGATTCCTGGACTATGGGGTTCAGATTTTGGAGAAACCAAAAAGGTTATAGCCCCTGATGGTGTGTAGTCCATGCTCTCATTGGCTAATCAGGTGGGCAGTCAGCACAGGTTGCATCTGTAAGTTAACACATTTCTTGCCTTGCCCATATATGAAATAGTAAACCTGTAGGAGAGTTCTCTCCAATTCTAACTGGTGTGGCCTTGTCTTTTCTTCTTATAGTCTTCACTTCACTTTATGGGTATGTTCATTTCAACCAGGGCAGTATGTGTGTGGTGGGCTATGGGATATAGGCAAGAAAAAGAAGCCTTAGGTTTCAACATTAATTCCAGGCTCTATGTCCAAATGTAAGTTGATTGTTTTTTTTTTTAAATTAAAATACCATCCAGCACTACTAGTCTAGCTGTCAAGTGCAATCTCTTCTCACTTGCCATAATCAATTTTAGTTTTTAGAGGTGGGTTGGGGGGTCGGGGTAATTTTAGGTGCGGGGTTGGGATGGTTTTAGGGGTGGGGTAGGAGGGCGGGTGGTTTTATGTTTTAGGGGCAGGGGTTGTGGCAGTTTTAGGGACGGTATGGGGGCTACGGTAGTTTAGGTTTCAGGGGTGGGGTTGGGGGATGAGGGTAGTTTTAGGTTTTCAGGGCAGGGGTGGGGGTCTCGGTAGTTTTAGGGGCGAAGTGGGGGGTTGGGGTAGTATTAGGGGCAGGGGTGGGGGTAGTTTTAGGGGCAGGGTGGGGGTTGGGGTAGTTTTAGGTTTTAGGGGCGGGTGGGGGTCGCAATAGTTTTAGGTGTGGGCGTGGGGGGTCGGGGTAGTTTTAGGTTTTAGGGGTGGGAGTGGAGGGTTGTGGTAGTTTTAGGGGCAGGGTGGGGGGTCTGGGTAGTTTTAGGTTTTAGGGGCAGGTGTAGTGGGCCGGGGTATTTTTTGGGGCGGAGGTGAGGGGTCGGGTAGTTTAGGATTTAGGGGCCAGGGTGGGGGGCCGTGGTAGTTTAAGTGGCAGGGTGGGGGGTCGGGTAGTTTTAGGGGCGGGGGGTCGCAGTAGTTTTAAGGGCAGGGGTGGGGGTCGGGGTAGTTTTATGTTTTAGGGGCAGGGCGGGGTGTTGGGGTAGTTTAGGTTTTAGGGGCAGGGTGGGGGATCGAGGTAGTTTTAATGGTGGGTGGTCGGGGGGTCGCATTCTGGAACCATGCATGCCATTCCACGCATGCCTTTACCAGGAATGCCTTTACAATGAAAAATCATTGTTAGGGCATTCGTGGTGAAGGCATTAGTGGTATCAAAGCAGTCGTTGTTCTGACCGTGTTGTTCAGGCATGCGTTGTTCGAATATATATTCCTAAATGTGACTGTATAGATTCTGTAGAAAGCACCTGCTTTTTTCAGTTGCGTGTTCTAAAAGAAATTTCTTATCTTTTTCAGGAAAAAAAGAAATTATGAATGTCTTCATTTCTGCTCGGTTAGGTTATTCTAAAGGTTTTCATCTGGACCCAGATCCAATGTCCTTTGCAGAAACTCCAGTTGGTTCGAAATTCTCCAGACAGATAACTCCTGCCTTTGAAGAAAAATGTTCATATCTCCCCAGTCGTATTGTCTTACACTAGTTCTTTTTAAAAATGATCAACTTCTGCATGAAACTATTAACATTCTAAAGCTTACTCCTTTGTTTTTAACTGGTTTGAGCGTCGATGGTCTTTGAAGTTCGCAGACTTGTTTTAGCTACAAGTTAAACAAAGCAAGATTAGGAGCTGAGCATTTTCTCTCATCAGCTGCTTCCAAACAGAATTCTTTGACTCTTTCTGGCTCTTACCTATCAACACATTTCTCCATAGACACAGAGGCCCTCATTCTGACCTTGGCGGCCGGCGGAGGCCGCCCACCAAAGTCCCGCCGTCAGGTTACCGTTCCGCGGTCGAAAGACCGCGGCGGTAATTCTGACTTTCCCGCTGGGCTGGCGGGCGGTCGCCTTCAGACCGCCCGCCAGCCCAGCGGGAAAGAGGCTTCCACGATGAAGCCGGCTCGGAATCGAGCCGGCGGAGTGGAAGCTGTGCGACGGGTGCAGTTGCACCCGTCGCGTATTTCACTGTCTGCGCAGCAGACAGTGAAATACATGTAGGGGCCCTCTTACGGGGGCCCCTGCAATGCCCATGCCAGTGGCATGGGCACTGCAGGGGCCCCCAGGGGCCCCGCGACCCCCCCTACCGCCATCCGGATCCCGGCGGTCGGACCGCCGGGATCTGGATGGCGGTAGGGGGGGTCGGAATCCCCTCGGCGGCGCAGCAAGCTGCGCCGCCTTGGAGGATTCAATGGGGCGGCGGTACACTGGCGGGAGCCCGCCAGTGGTGCCGGTCCGACCGCGGCTTTACCGCCGCGGTCGGAATCCCCATTGGAGCACCGCCGGCCTGTCGGCGGTGCTCCCGCGGTCCTCCGCCCTGGCGGTCTTTGACCGCCAGGGTCAGAATGACCGCCAGAATGTCCAAACCCTCTGCTACACCAAGCTCTCCATTCAGGCAGAATATAACTTGTTAAAATGAAGGAAGTCTTAAAAACGTGGCCCTTTCCGCATTACTTTTGCTTTGATCATGCGCTCCAGTTTAGTATTTATTCTGTTTTGTGACTTTCAGCCTTCGGGTGAATGTTGCAATTATCAAAACGTTTACAAATTGCAAATAAGTTTGATTAAGCGCACTCATTCTGCATCCTTTTTCTGGCGTTCCCGCTCACTCAGCACTCTCTCCGCTTACCTCGGCCACTTCTGCAGCAAACCAGGGCCATGGTGAGATGCTCGATGACAACCAGAGGCAACACCCCAGTCACTATTTGGCATTGTCCCATGGGGATACTTCTTCCAAACTGCCCCACCTCTGTTAGTATTGTTAGTAATAAAATTATTTGCCGTGTAACACTAACGTGATAACTGTGTCAAAGTGTAAAAACAGCAGCGTGGTGCAGTGCGCCTTCCATAGGAACGTATGTCACTGTGTAGCTGTCATTACATCATCAAGTCTGAACATCCCAAAACAAACTCCAAGCAGGTAGTGAGTTTACTGACAGTTCGAAAAAGTCCAAGCTACAATGCATCTATTGCTTTTTTTTAACCACAATGTTTCCAGCCTGTCCAGGCGCTTTTGGTTCTGGTGCTGGTTATTCAGTTACTGCAAGTAACAAAAAGACATTCAGCCACCCTTCAAACTGGCTCCGATGAGTGGCAAGAAGCAATGGCCATAGGGTCCTCAACCAGTCATGACCATGTTGTTTGAGGAGCAAAAGAATGCATATGTTCTGCTGTGTGGAAGATGCCCCTGCCTCCACAGAATGCAATTGTATATTTTCGGGAAAGCCAGTTGTGTTATTTTAGCCTTGAAATGGGTGCTATCACTACCATGTTCATTTTCTCCCACTGTATGCATGCTTTTATTTAAAATAATTTTTGATTCTTCCTTATACACCAGAGCACTGAACATCCAAATCCTCAATATACAGCGGTGTACATTTCCGAATAACACATTGTTTCTTAAATATTCTCAGAATTTCGGCAGCCCTAGAGGCGGTAAAAGAGATTATGCTGTACATATATTTAAAAAAAAATAAAGGTCAACTAAATTAAAACTTGTACCGTTGTATGGGTCTGGATAAGTACATTTAAACCTTTTCTCAAGAGCTGTAACAGAACTTGTTACCAAGATATTTCTACGAAATTATAGCAAGACATAAAACACCAACAGTTGTGTTGTTATTTATTTTGAAATTTAGTCAATTATAAATTTATCAATTATAACTTAGGCCACGAGTTATAGTTCTTGAAATAACTCTAACTATAACTGCTGAATCTCTCTGGTTTTGAGTGAGTAAATTCAGAACCTAACTATAAGGTCCCTGTAATCTTTGTTTTTTTAGTGGATATATCTATATAGTGTCCTTTTATTTTGTTACATGCACCAAAATACGAACAGGACGTCAACGCACATTTTGGCTTACATCTCCAACTAGGACACTACTTGTGGTTTCCTCCCAGCACCTCCCTCGGCGGCACAAGTGAACAAATAAAAAAAAGTGAATTCCACTTCATGTGATTCAGAAAAAATGCCAATTCCTTTATTTCACAAACAACCAAAAGAAACATGCACATAAAAGATTATCTGGCCTTATGTGTTTTGGCAGAACGCCTTCCACTAAGCCTAACTAGTTTACAGCAGAAATCCTTTGTAAGTTAAAAGTCTTACCTCACTTTCATTGGCCCTATAACAACTAGAGCGAACACCTTAATCTTTTGTCTGGAGGTTTTCACCATCTATTTTGTACATTAATAATGTGAATGATAAAAAGAGACGTATTTTTACAATGTCCCGTTTCCTTATTATTAACTGTTCAATAGCTGTATCAAATGTCTTCTTATTTCCGATGTCCAGGATTGTATCAGTTTCTCCAGTATAACTACATTCAACATTTATGTTCCCATATTATGTTTCCTTAGACATCATTTTCAAACTATATACATATATATATAATGCTAAGGCTTCTCATTCACACATATCGTGTCATCATTATCTGTTCCCTAAAATATCAAACGTCTCTCCATTAATTTGCTCCTTAGTATACTAAGTATGAAGTATTGTGCTCTCCTGCTCCTCTCAGTGTTTCATTCCCCTTCCCCTCGCCTGATCTCAGAAGCCTAAACTGCTTTTCCAGGCATGGCTTTTCATCTTTAGGCAAGAATCAGTGCAAAGTCAATAAATCTGCTAGTAACTTTCATGTTTCTAAGTCTTGGCAGGAGGCTCAACAGACATTGCTCGTATTTCAGTGAATTAGGCCTCACCTTTGCTTTTTCAATAATCAATATGCCCTTAATCCAGAACTTTGCAACAGCGGGGCACCACCAAAGCATGTGATAGAACCCTTCTTCTACCACCCCACCCTTGGAACAACCATCTGTTGCACCTGGTGATATATAGCTCATTCTCATAGGTGGGGGGTATGTTCTCTGCAATATTTTGAACCTCCCCTTCCTTCTTTTTTTATGAAGGGCTCTCTATTCAAAATGGAAACATATTTTTTATGATTGCAGATTGGATACAGCAAGTGTACCTATTGGGACTCCATCCAATGCAAACAACACAATATTCCATAATAGAGGTAAGGAGCATCTATTACAGTAAATCAGAAGTAAAGGGACCACCAGCCATTGCACATCCCCTCTCACCAGCAACTGACAAACTTACACTTCACCTCCCACATAGATTCTGATGGCATACACAAGATATAGTGGGCTTAGACATTGTAGAGTTCCACAGTACAGGGTAGACATCACAAGAAGAGATCATAACAGTAACATCTGCACATGTGGCTATTTAAAAGTTATGGTTACCCATGACTTTCTTCCATCCATTAATTTTGATAATCAAAATGTTCCTACTGAAGCTTTAAAGCCCCCTGAACAATATAATTTTGTTTAATATTTTTCATGTTTGTTTTAGTTTTTTTTAGTCCCTGACATACAACACATAAATTGTTGTATTTTCTTCTCTTTTTACTCCTTCTAAAAGACCTTACCTTTTTCTTTTTCTCTTATGTTCTTCTTCCTTCTTTCTCTTTTTTCCTTTAAAAAATATATGTAAAATGGTCTTTTATTTTATTGCAGTGGCAATTGTATGGTATACGTCTGTACAATCTGGTTTTGCTTATTTTTTATTCAGTCACATTATATGATTGTTACATTGCTGTAGTACGTTAGGAAACTTCTAATTTATGGCTGCATTTATCTAATTGCTATTTTTCTGTTATATCATTTGCAATAAAGCACCTTGAGCCGTGGGATCCTCTCAGGGAACATTTTGTTGTTTTGCATAATTTATGAGCTATCACGAAAGTAGCAGCTAAACAGTTAGAACTGCAACTCAGCTATCTAAGTGGCAGGAATCCCAATGGCTCCTCACCATAATTTACATTCTACTTCCCTATCATTTTGCATTACAGTTGACACTACAGAAGAGATTCACAGTCCTTCTACCGGTACAGAATGGTGGAATTTGCATTGATGTTTATATGTTTATAGCGTGAACCTAGCCAGATGGCAGCGGATCCCTGTACAGTTCAAAGGCAAGACTGTAGTAAATGAGTGATAGGATACTTAGCCGCAATATAGGAATACAAATGTGCTATAGCTACAGTTTGATATGGTATTCTTTAAAGAGGTGTGTCTTCAACTCTTTCGTAAACTGAGGCAAAATTGGAGCAATACTGATTGATACATGGGCAGTTCCAGATCTTGGGTGCATAGATGGAAATGGCCTGAGGGCCTAATTACGACCTTGGCGGATGGGATACTCTGTCACAAACGTGACAGATATCCCGCCCGTTGTTTTACAAGTTCCATAGTATATCATGGAACTTGTAATATGTGGATAGGATATCCGTCACGTTTGTGATGGAGTATCCCATCCGCCAAGGTCATAATCAGGGCCTTAGTCTCCAGTCTAATGGTGTCCTGCGGGTGTGCTGAGAAACACCAGAGATGATGAGGTTTTCTCTAAAATAAGAAGGGGTGCTTGTTGTGATGTCTTTTTAGAGGGCTATGGGACTATAAAAAGAGCATATCTAATTGTGTCTAAGATTATCAGAATGGTAGCGAAGTTGCACTTACTTTTGATGAAATTCTATCACACTTTTCATGGTTGTTATTCATGAGGTTAACTCCACCAGACTGAAAGCGAGATATCCATATTCATGAAACGAGCATTTGCAATGCAATAGGTCTTGCATTTCTGAGCGTTAGAGCTATTGGAATTGAAAATGTCAATGTCTTTTCCTATGTGTTTTGACTTGATGTGGAGGGGATTTATGTGGTGTGGAATGGAATTATGTGGGTTGAATTGGAATTGTTAGTTGTGGAATTGTGTGGGTTGGAAGTGTGTGGTTTGCAGTAGATTTGTGGAGTGGAATTATATGGCCTGGTGTGCAGCGGAATTCTGTGGATAGTAATTATGTGTTATTGAGTGTATTGGAATTATGTGGACTGGGGTTCTGTGTTATGGAGTGTAATTATGTGGAATGGTATTTTGTGTTATAGAGTGGTATATACTGGAGTTAAATTATGTGGTGTGCTGTTGAATTTTGTGGCATGATGTGGAATTCTGTGGTGTGGATTGGATGTATGTGGTGTGTTGTGTAATTGTGTTGGTGAGTTGAATTATGTAGTTTGTTGACAAACTATGTGGTGTAGAATGGAAATGTGTAGAGTTGAATTGTATGTTGTGGAAGTGTGTGGCATTGAGTGAAATTATGCTGATTGGAATATTGTGGCATGGTGTGGAGTGTATTTGTGTGGATTGTGTTACCAAGTTTAATAAGGAATAGCAAAACAGATACCTGACGACAGTTAGTACTTTTCTTCGGTAAGAGAAAAAGAGCTATCAAGTTTCCAAGTGCCATGCGTGACTAACTCCTCCAAACCAGTTTTACATGCATTTTGGTGTTTGCAGACTTTTTATCCCATTAAAAACAGAGATCCGAAGTGGGTGGCTTCCTACGGGTGCGATGAGCCAACACATTTTTTATTTTAATAAAAACTGCGTGCTCAAGATTTTAAAAATAAACAGTAACAAACAAAAAGTACACAGACGAGGCAATAAAATAAACAGTTGAAGCAAAATACCTATTAGTGTTTGAACAAAGCCGGTTTAAGTGGGAAGAAAATGCCCAACTACCACTAGAATTTTACGCAAACGAGCTAAAATCCGGTGAAGTGCCAGGTCATGGCACTGCGTGGAGTTGTACCGCCAAATACAAGGAGCCCAGACAAAGAGCAGGAGGGGGATGGGGTATGAATCTTCCTCTGCAATGTGTTTACTTTCCATTAAATGCCACAAACTGCACAACTTACACTTAGATGAGTGTCTATGTGCAGAGACTTGCACCAGAAAGTGTGCTTCACAAACTTCACAACTCCATTTACTGCATTCACTCCATTCCACTAAGAGTGGGCGTGGTTAAAAGTCCATATTGAATACAACACATCTTGCAGACAGAGCTGCTCCCTGCCAAGCTCGCCCTAAAATGGGTGGGCAGCAACCAAAGATCTTGGTGAAATCACCTTTATCGTCACCACTAAACCAGGCCCTACGTGTTTGATTGTTTTTCTGAATGTAGGATCACATGAGCATGAACAGTCTTCATATATTTTGCTCAGCTAGAATCCTGCATTTTAAGCCCCAATTATTTTTATTGGTTCGAATTGGAGTGTTTAAAAAATGTTTAAAACGTACATTCGCAAGAAAAAAAAGAAAAGCAATTAGAAAAAGGGGAGGGATGAGATAAAAAGGAGGATTATGACCAGCCAATAAAAAGGGAATATAACTTAAAGAGTACACATTTCATATCATATTTCACATTTCAGATTTCAGATTTCACACCCCATATTCATAGGTAGGGCTAAACAATGAAAGACAAAGGGAAAGAAGTTAACACCGAAAGATGGACACCCAGATCTGATTCATGCATCTAGCCCTTTTCCCCCAGGTCAAAGAAATGCGACCTCCGTCTCGTAGTCCAAGATCTGACTGAGAAATGCCTATAAATAATCATTAAAGAGCTATGATTATAGCAATAGACATGGCAGTGGAAATATGCTTATCAGCATCCTGTTTGAAGCTTAGCATAGTATCTCTCACGGTTAACTGCAAATCGCATTGTAGATGTAGAGACAGATGCTGTGCTACAACATAGCTAATGCAACAAACGTTTATCTCAAAGCCAAATGATACATATGAAGAAACAACACAGGCTGTCCAAAGTGGCGAAAGAATCTTAGCTAAAACAGAGCGACAAGAGCAATAATCTCAATTACCTCAAAAATGAACACGCAAATTAATATCAATAATATTTGAGCAAGAGAAATAGTATACATCTTTTTAACTAAGGAAAGACATCAATGACTGTTCATAAGTATGAAAGTAATACCTCACTAACCACTGATTAGCATTAGCATGTTGGGCTTCATGCAAACATTTTAGAAACTATAATTTGGAAAACACCTAACTAAGGTGCTATCAAAATAAGCAGCAGTTGGTACCTGTAAAACAAAAGACAGATAAAATGCACATTATTATAATTACCTATCCCAATTGAAACAGCAAAAAACTTAGCTTCGTCAAAAGGTCATTAGACCCAGCATCAGCACAGGAGCAAGGAAAAAGGGGGACAGTTTAGAAGTTTGGACTGTATAGTTAATAAGCCATCGGACTATTAGTTCCGTATCGAACAGGCAAGTTAAACTCAGAAAATAATAAAGTACCAGAACGTCAATAGACCATCTGGCAATTCACGGAAGAACTGAAGGATCAAGATAAAACGACCCAAGACACTCTGGGGGTCATTCCGACCCTGGCGGTCGCCGCCTGCCAATGTAGGAATGACCCCCTCTGTTTCTGTTATATTAAAGAAGCAATACATTTACTATTGATCAGAAACGTCAGGCAAAGAAAGACCAACTAATTATTAAGACATTAGATATCAGCAGTACATTAGAAAGTTACACTTGTGAATTGGCAAAGTGTCGATTGGATCTTCTTCCATTTACGTAACTCCGAACTATACAAAAGTCCCTTGTAGTCCTCTTCCGTCCGGTTTCAATAGACTCTTTTGTTCGACAGTCCCAAAGATGTTTCAAACATTTAATAACAGTAGGAACAGAATATGTAGATGTAGCTCCTCAGAAGAAAACAAGAGTTAACAACAGAACTTCGGACAATCAATGTAACTAGTTATACAACGGACATGAGCTCATATGAGTGTTGCAGTCTGAGAACATTCAATCATAGATAACTTTCCGCTGTGGCCTTGTTCAGCTTCAGACCCAGCAGACAGCAAGAAATACTCATATTATTTCAGCATTTAGTTTTACAGAAGATATTTTTTAAAGGGATACAACCCCTAATGCAACGTTAGTGCAAGTCGAATTTTCCCAGATGGCTTTCGCAGACCCATTCTTGGTGAATTACACAGACCGCTCAACACTTCTCTCAAAATTACTTTCTCCACAAACTGTTCTATTAAGGGTTTCACACCCTCGATTGCATCTATTGGCATTGGATATTGTGGAGTCTGAGGAAAAACTGCATTGAGTTTAATTGCGACTCTAACTGGCTCTTCTACTTTTATTAAACCAATGTCCTTTCATGAAAGATCCCAAACTTTAGACGTGACAGTTTTCTGTAAATCAACAACTGGAAAGAAACTTATCAAAGGAGTCTTCAACGTCTGACTCATTATTTTCTGGCTCATCAAAACGAATCAATGGCAACTCTTCTGTCAACACTGGCTCATTGTTAACAGTAACTATCGGGTCTTCCTCGTCATCACTGTCTGAATTTTGATACCCTCGTCTGAACAAGTAATTGAATATCTTGTCTTGCATAACAAATCCCTTTCCTATAATGACACTGGATTTGAATCACAAACCACAAACTTATGTAAACCTTTAAAAATTCCAAGTTTAACTAAAACAGGTTCTGCAATGGGTTTTTTCTAATATTGATTTGCTACTCCCACAATCTGGACTGTTTTCCCTGATAAAAGTAAATCTGGAACCTCTACAGTTTGAGCGTGTAGCTCCAGTGTCAACCAGGAAAGAGACTTTGTGACCATGCACTTTTCCCTAAACATAAGGACCTTTCTGATCCACTTCTAAAGAAGCAGCCAACACTCAGTCTTTCTCGTCTGAACTCTCAGGCACCTAAGCATTGTTTATTCCATCCTCACTGTGTAAAGGAATTGGTGAACAGCATTATTACTCTTATTTACTTTTTGACCTGTGACCATCTGAGTCAGCATCACCTCTCGCTGATCCATGGGAGCTTGTGGAACCTGAAGTTTTCTAGGTATTTGAATTTGTTGTGCAGGTACCATCTGCACCTATGGGTGCATCTGCTGTAACTGGGGCAATTGTACTTGTTGTACTTGTGGTTGTAGAGTTTTCAGGGGCTGTAAGGGTTGTAAACCCTGCATTGTATTTACATTATTCTGGACATTTGAAATTCTTGGTCCTCTCATATTCTGAAAAGAATTGACAGCATCCATCTGTTGAACAACACCTCCCTGATTTACCAACGGGGCTGCCATTTCCAATGTTCGAAGCCTCCGCAAACGTGACAAGGAAACAATCTCTTTCTCTGAGGCTCTCCTTGTTTCATTACTGAATTCAAATCAACACAGAGGTTAAAATTTCGCATTGCCATTCCTCTGCGTCCTCTACCTTTGCCTTGATTCTGAAACATACCACTTCCCTGTTGCTGTTGTTCAAATGGAAAACCTCCCTGAATTCCTGACTGTGCTGCCTTAATCTGCATCACCATTGCCTTCTCCTTCAACTTTTTCTGTTTCATTTCAATTTCATCACTACAATATTTTGCATACTGCAACACCTCATCTATCGGCTTTGCTTGCCAACAAATAAAATTACTCTTAATCATCTGGCTAATTTCTGGTCTTAACCCTTCAACAAATCTGAAAACAAATGAGTCATGTCTTTTGGCTCAATTGTTCCTGTGCCACTGTAATATTTAAATGCTTTTAACAATCTATCATAGTATGCATGAATTGATTCTTTCACTTACTGAGCTGTCCTATCTATGCGCTGCCAATCAATGTTTTTGGGCGAAATTCTCATTTTCAGGAAACTCAATGACTTTATAGTAATATTTCATTACTGCAGGAGACGGTGCACCTGTTGCTGGATCTCTCGGAGGCTCACTCATTGGCCAATCTACACTCCTCTTACACTCAATCCACAAGTCCGCTGGAACAACTATTTCTAAGAGAGTATTTAAGTCCTCTCACAGGCATTTTGCAAGTTTCACAAACCTGTCTGTCTGTTGATTCCATTCTACTGGCTTTTCTCTCAGTCTTGGATTACAATTTGTAAATGACAAAATGTCACTCCTACTCCAGGGGACATGTACAAAATTCCCTCCTGAAATCTCCCTCATCGGCAAAACGTTCACTGCTTCCTCCTTATCCTGTGATGTTTTTATTACAGGATTATCTGGATCTTTTTTTTGGCTTTTCTCTTTTCTTGGCCCATCCGCCTTCCCATTTTTCTAAAGCTCCCCAAATTTGAACCTTTTCAAGTGGCTCTGTAAGTTGTGTTTTCATACCTGCAGATCTCATATGTTCAAAGACTTCAGCCTCAAAATTTAACCTGTATCTTATTTTCAGGTGTTTCATTTTCAAAAGGTCTATCCCATATTTATCTGCTACTTTTTGTAACTGCTGATGTATCTCAGCTGCTCCTTCTGTAATCTTCAGACACTAGTATCTCAACTCAGCTTCAGTGTAAGAGTGAAGTTGATTTACTCCCATTGTCTCTTCAAGAAGCTCGTATGCTTCCATTGATAACCTTGTCTGATTTTTATATGCCTTCTCTCTAGATTTCTTCTCTGAGGTACTTAATTTCTCCAACCACACAGTTAATTGCTGAGTGTCAAACCCTGCAATGAAATATTGCCAGGTTGAATACTCAGCAGTTGCTGTTGAATCGAACGAACAGGTTTAGGCGTCATCATTCTCAACTCGGGCCATTGTGTGATCCAGCCAATTCTGAATTTCTGAGAGGACTTAAATCTAACAAGGACCTTGTTCCATCTAAAGTCTGTCCTAAGGGTGAAACCAACCAAACACTTTCATTATTCTGGTTCTGAGCTCGTTGGTTATCAGTGTTATTGTTATTCTGAGCAAACAAAGGTATAACTGGGCCAACTTTGACAGGTATCGACACTGCATCTGGATTTGGTTTAATCCCCACATTTTGAGTCTGCATAATTCCAGTGTTCTCATTCATTTGCAGCTGCATTTGAGGCAGTAAAAGTGGAGTCGGGTCAGTTTGGATCAACATTGGTTTCTGGAAAACCTGTCCAGTGGGCACCGCGAGGTTAGCGGTTGTGTCCACAATAGGCACATCCTAGGAATACTGGACTGTGGTAACTATACAGAGTCAGTCGGTAGATTGAAGCTGCTCTGCATTGGTATCTGCACTAGATGCAGACTAGTCTGTACTGAACTCTGTGTCATGTTATTCCACATAGGAGTCTGCACTAAATTCTGTATTGGTTTCTGGGTCACTGTAACTGGTAGTGGTGCAGTAGAGTTTGTGCCACTACCACTAGGACCTTCTTGAGCCACATATGGTGGCGGACAATTTCTCAATAACTTTAAAATAAATGCATCATCGTCCAATTCCCCATTATTTGTCAAAGGCTTCTCAGGCTCCTTTGATTTCTGTTCTTCATCTGATGAAGATGAACTCTTTTTAGATTTCTTAGAAGACTTCTTTGCTTCTTTCTCACTGTCTTGTGAAATAGCAGGAAACAACCTACTACCATGTAAGGTATCTAATCTCCACTGTCTCTGGTCATTGTCCCATTTAGCTTCTGACTATGTCCTCTCAGCCTTTCTCATTTTCCGCTCAAATTTCAATGCCGGTTGTTGTCTAGCTACTAGCTTCCAGATCGCTAATGCTTTGAACTGAGCTGGGCTGGTGGAGGTCTTAAACCATACATCACCTGTCTCAGATACTCCAAAATGTTAAAATTGAAAGTTCCTCTTATTGGAACTGCTAAACTACCTTCTTTCTCTGTAATCTTATCCCAATGTTTTAGCCAAAGGCAGTCTCTGCTACCTTTCTATTCAATTACAATGTATGCCCGAGTACTTTCAGGCGGACAAATTTCTCTTCGCCTAGCCGGAATACAAGCACACTTTTTAAAGCTTTGAAAAACTTCATTTTCACAAATTTATTTAAAAAATCATCATCAGGAAGTGGCTTGTAATCCTACAATCCTTTTCACTCGCCTTCCCAACCAATTGCTCTTCATGGTTGTCCACCAATCTGTGTGCAACCCTTCTCACTAAACGACCTATCTCAGCACAGCACAAAATGAAGTCACATTAAACACAGCGGCTGGCAAAGTCTTGCAGCTTGTCTTCCTAAACTCGAAACAACTCAAAACTAAATCAAAATTATTGCAAGCATTTCAACAAAAAGCAATAAAACTAAAATCTGTCTGTTTACTACAGGTAAAGGAAATCACAATCGCTTCAGGAACCTTACGGAAATTTACACTGATGGCGTCTCGCTCTAACAGCTAATTTTTTTCTTTCTCAGTTACCCAGAATCGCAACAAATTCGACCCGCATATTTACTCTCAACTGATCAATGGGTCTGTCCTGATGCACATGGGACTCGTCAAATCTCAGTCGAAAAGACCTCTCATTCAACGTAACTCACAATCTCGACTTGCCAACCACGCCAAATTGGCCTACTAAACAAACAAATTACAACAAAAAACAAGTGTCTCAATACACTTTTAATATACTCCAGAATCTTAGACCATCGCAGGGTCCGTACCAACAACAATAACCATGTGGATGATTTTTGAGCACCAAGTGCCACGCACTTGTGAAGTTTGTCGACTTCCCTACTCTCACAATTAGGAGTACGCAAACCCATTCTCTAATATCATTTGGAGTACAGAAATTTCCCTAAAATCCTCTCAAACAACTCAATTCACCTGCAAATAAGCTAAAGCTGTGCAAGCGCATCATCTACTTAATTCAACCTGACAATAGAACGCTGAGAACACTCCCTACCAACAAAGGCAAACTCCAAGGACCAGGGAAAGTCACCTCGGGTGTTTAGGGACACATCTTCTCCATGTTATTCATCAAATCAAAAACAATAATCAATACAATAAATTAGGCTACGCTATAACTGACGTAACATGAAGAGATATAACCATCAAGCTCTGCTACCAAAACTGCGGGAGCGCATCACGGCTATCTATAGTTATGATAAACTAGAAAGCAGATGCACCTCTAAGGACAACGGATCTTGTATGCTGCTTTATCGAGTATGTTAAATGTAGCATAACCTAACACAAAACAATACAGTATACATCATTAAAGAGTCAGTAAAAAAACACACCATGACCAATTCGGTCATGAATAACCACACCAGTTTATTAATAATTAAATATTTATTTCCCTATATCAACAAAGCTAATGTCACAAATGTTAATCTCAAAACCAAATGATACATATAAAGAAACAACACAGGCTGTCTACAGTGGCGAAATAATTTTGGCTTAAACAGAGAGACAAGAACAATAATCTCAATAATGGACCCGCAAATTAATAACAATAATATTTGAGCAACAGAAATATTATACATCTGTTTGACTAAGGAAAGACATCAATGACTGTTCATAAGTATAAGAGTAATACCTCACTAACCACTGATTAGCATGTTGGGCTTCATGCAAAAGTTTTAGAAACTCTAATTTAGAAAAATACCTAACTATGGCGCTATCAAAATAAGCAGCAGCTGGTACCTGTAAAACAAAAGATAGATAAAATGTACATTATTATAATTACCTATCCCAATTGAAACAGCAAACAACTTAGTTTTGTCAAAGGGTCGGCAGACTCGGCATCAGCACAGGAGCAAGGAAAAAGGGGGACGGTTTAGAAGTTTGGACTATAGAGTTACTAAACCATCAGACCATTAGTTCAGTATCGAGCAGGCAAGTTCAACTCAGAGAATAATAAAGTACCAGAACATCAATAGACTATCTGGCAATTCACTGAAGAACCGAAGGATCAAGGCAAAAAGACCCCAGACCCTCTGTGTGTTTCTGTTATATTAAAGAAGCAATACATTTACTATTGGTCAGAAACGTCAGGCGAAGAAAGAACAACCTATTACAAAGACATTAGATATTGGTAGTACATTAGAAAGTTACACTTGTGATTTGGCAAAGTGTTGATTGGATCTTCTTCCATTTACGTAACTCTGAACTATACAAAAGTATCTTCGTAGTCCTCTTCCGTCCGGTTTCAACAGACTCTTTTGTTCGACAGTCCCAAAGATGTTACAAACATTTAATAACAGTAGGAACAGGATATGTAGATGTAAATCCTCGGAAGAAAACAAGAGTTAGAAACATAACTTCGAACAATCAATGGAACTAGTTATACAATGGATATGAGCTCATACGAGTGTTGCAGTCTGAGAACATTCAATGATATATAACTTTCTACTGTGACCTTGTTCAGCTTCAGACCCAGCAGACAGCAAGAAATACTCATAATATGTCAGCATTTAGTTTTATAGAAGACATTTTTTAAAGGGATACAACCCTTAATACAACATTGGTGCATTATTCATAAAGTGCAAAGTGGAAAGATCGTATTTAATGGTGACCAATAAAATAGGCACTACTGGTGTCATAGATTAATCTTCAATGTTAAACATTTTGTATATTAAAACATAAGTATGATTACGTGTGCTAAAAAACATTAGTATGAATTCTGCGCTCACACCAGCAAGTACTGGTCTTTGGTAAAGCAAGGAGAACACAGGCAACCAATGATGGGAACAACAAACTAACAAAGATGCGACTGGGTGATACTACATAGCAGGAGAAAATGGCCCCTCTAAATACGAGCATTGCCAAGCACCAAAATGATGGCACCCATGAGTACTCTCTATGCCCTGCAAGTGACCGCCTCAAGCGGAAGGGAACCTTTTTGTAGAGAGTGCCATGCCCTCCATGTGTACTGGTGTGCCACAGGCAACATTGACAACCTCCCTTGTTCCATGCTTAGGCCTTCTTTAGGATTCTATGTGTGGAACAATGGAAGCTTGCTAAGACAAGAGACTTCAGGGATCTTGGAGGCAGACCAAGTGTGAGTAAGGGAGCATCCTTGGTGTACAGCATAGGTGTCTCAAAACATCTAGGACCTCGTTGAGCGGTCCCTTCTGGGAGGACTAGTCACTATGACTACGGAGTTTCTGATAGAAGCCACTGATAGTGAAACTATTGGTAACTCTGGGGGTGGTGTTAACAGGAATTACAAGTGGGACTCTGAGGGTTTGCCTTAGAAGTCAAGATTTACCAGGGTAATCAGTAATTCTCGGTCCAATTCTGTTTTATTTTTCATTTTTCCCAGAATTTCACCCCAAGACTGCTTTAAGTAGCCGTAGTCCATAGGTGAAAAATAACAGGTCTTCGGAGTTACCTCAGACCTTGTAACTCCAAAGGTCCAGTAACTCCTTGTAATATCGAAGCACATGAAAACCAGGACACAACTTCAAAGATGACTCGCGTCGTTTATTACATAAATTCAGTTCTTCCGTAGAGAAAGCATCCCGACCTCCGCCTCTCTCCGCAACCGTCCTTTTCCGTCTCCTCGCACCTCACATTCTATCGCACACTCACCATTCTCCATTCGTCTCCTCGCGCACACACAACACAGACATTCTAACATTCTCCTTCTCGCGGTCCCACCTGGATATAGGATATAACACTTCTCCCTTCCTTAACCAAAACAACAGTAACAGAACATAAACATTTTTTTTTTTAACATGCAAACTAATTCTAACTAACTACGGCATTTTGTAAAATAGATACTTCACAACAAGTTATAGTCTTTGAGATATGACAGAGGTTTGACAGATCTGTTCGATCTCCTCACATCTGAACTGCACGGCAACTCTTCAGCGATATCCTTCCGACTACTTGAGTCTGAGTTCTGTGTATACTTCCGACCACTAGAGTCTGAGTTCTGTGTGGAGACTCTAATGGCCTTCTTATGAGACACATTCCTACACAAGGAATTGAGATTTCCTCTAAATTTAACAATTCTATTCAAATTCCAAACTCTATTATCATCTGTTTTCACAGCATTAGTAAACAACTTAACAACCTTCATGGGACCAGAGAGTTTTTTTTTCATTAGAGGATTTCTGATAAGAACATAATCACCAACATGAACTTCCGTTTTCTTCACAGCATGAGTTTTATCAAAATGTATTTTACCCTTCACCTTCTTTGCACACTCCCTGGACCTCCACTCATCATTTACCATCATCCTACCCCTGCCATCAAGTAAATTATTAATCCAAGAAGGTTCCAATTCAGAATTTCTACGCCTACCTCGAAACAGAGTAAAAGGTGTTTCCCCTGTAGACGTGTGAGGGGTATGTCTATAGAGATAAACCTTTTTTAGCACTTCTTCCTTCCAATTCAATTGGTTATCTTTTGCAATTGAGATAGTTTCTTTGAGAACCCGATTGAAACGTTCCACCATGCCATTACACTCAGGATGATATAATGCACAGAGTTTGTGTTTGACACCACACCCATGCAAAAACTCATTCATTTCTCCTGAAACTAACTGCACTCCATTATCTGTGAGAATGGTAGTGGGTAAGCCTTCTTGAATTATTAACTTCTTGATAAATTTAATCACCTTGTTAGTTTCGATACTTCCAGTAAAATTTACCTCAGGCCACCTTGAAAACATATCAATAACCACAATCACGTATTCAGCCATACCACCACTATGAATGGGTCCTAAGATATCAAGTGCAATATCTTGCCACGGACCTTTTGGAGTTTCCTTAGTGATCATGGGTTGAACACGAGGTTTCAAAGCCTTTTCACTCACTGCACACTGTAGACAATCTTTGACAACCCTTTCAGCTTGCATGTCCATTCCTGGCCACCAATAGGAGGAACGCAACCTCTCTTTGGTTTTAGATATGCCCATGTGACTATTGTGAGCCTGATTTACTAATTGACTCCTCACACTTCTAGGAGGAACCAACCTCGTACCTCTCAATAACAGCCCATCAACACAAACCAATTCATTTCTCACATTCCAAAATTCAGCACTTCCCCCACAACTTTTATTTTTAGTCCTCCAATCATCTTGTATCAACTTGATGACTTCTTGTAGCACCACATCTCTTAAGGTTTCTTCACGCCATTTGACCTCAGGGATTATTTCAAAACTGACTTCACACACTTGATCAAAACATTCTGTATCATCACCCTCCAGACCTTCACTCTCATAGTTCCTACTTTCTGTAGAAACTAATCTAGATAAAACATCAGCCGACAAGTTATGAGAACCAGGAACATATTCTACAATAAAATCGTATTCCTGTAATCCAACAATCCACTTAGTGATCCTACTAGAGACAGAATCAATTCCCTTAGAGTAGAAAACTTGACATAAAGGCCGCACGACAAAAGATCCTCCCCACAAAAACTTTTTTAACTTCTTGATTGCCCAAAAAACCGCCAGTGCCTCCCTCTCGATCACAGAATATTTGCTCTCAGCACCTCTAAGACTCCTAGAAATGAAGACAATGGTATTTTCAGGATTTAAACCACCTTGTTGTAAAACTGCTCCCAACCCTTTGTTACTGGCATCGGTCGTCAAAATAGAACGCATATTAGGATTAAAATTCTTGAGTGCAGGCGCTATCACCAGAGACTCCTTGATACTGCTAAATTCCCTCTCACACTCATCATCCTACTTGAAATCAGTACCCTTTTTTAGCAAACTTCTCATGTTAAAACATGAATTGGCAAAATTCCTGACAAATTTACCGTAAAATTCAGCCATACCCAGGAATCGCACTAGTTCCTCTTTCGAAGTGGGGGAAGACAAACACCGAATAGAGTCAACCAGTTCTTTCTTGGGTAAAACACCCCCACCAGAAATAGTGTGCCCTAGATAATCAATGGCCTCCACTCCAAACTTGCACTTCTCAGCCTTTATAGTTAGACCACTTTCTGTTAACTTCTTAAGTACCTCTCTGAGTCTTGTCATATGTTCTTTGAAGTCCTTACCATAAACTAGTATGTCATCTTGATATATACATACTCCACACAAACCTTTCAACACACGTTCCATCAACCTTTGAAAAACAGAAGCGGCAGAGATCAGACCAAAAGGTAATCGTACAAATCTGAAGGTGCCATATGGAGTAACGAAGGCTGTGTAGTTTCTACATGATTCATCTAGTTCGACTTGATGATAAGCCAACGTGAGATCTATTGTAGAAAAAAACTTAGCTCCTGAGACTGTAGACAGCAATTCCGTATTGTTAGGAAGAGGATACCTATCCACAACATCACACTTGTTAAGCTTGCGGAGATCAACACAAAGTCTGATCTGGCCATTAGCTTTCCTTGCAATAACAATGGGAGCCAACCATTCTGTGCCCTCCACTTCTTCGATTATTCCTTGATCCTTTAGTTTCATCAACTCAGTCTGAAGATCATCCCTTATGGAAAAAGGTACACTCCGTACTTTGCTGCAAAAAGGAACAGAACCAGGAAACAATTTGATTTTGTGTGAATAACCTCGCATGCAACCTATCTTATCACTAAATAGGTTTCTGAAGTCTTGACGAAGAGTGGAAATGAAATCTGGAACTACTTCAGTGTTATTTACTTCTCTCACACCCGGCAGCTCCTTAAGAACAATAGAAGGATAACTACTGGGGTCAAGCATCACTCCCAAATCTTTTTGATGCCACCAACTAATTATGCTATCCCCTTTTTTTTAAACATACACCTTCCACGTAGCAAATCGTTGAGCATATTCCAGTAAACCTACGAAGTAACCATGCAGTTCTATGGGTTCTCCACCATGAGCGCATGGTCTGATGTCAGGTTCGGAAAGTTGAACTTTCCCTTCTAGATGTTCCTGATAAAGTTGATTAGATATTATCGTTATTTTGGCGCCAGAGTCAAAAAGCATTAAGGTTCTTGCCCCTTCCACTAATACGTAATCTACTGGACCCTTAACTTTGCAGTCAGAAATCTGTAAAACAATCTGACCACACTGGAAGTCATCAACCCTCTGAGTTTCATCAAGGTCAATATCAATGGAGTTGACAGACTTCTTAAACTTCCTTTGGTTGCATACCGCAAAGAAATGACCCTTCTTCTTGCAGTACGAGCAGTAAGCTTTAGCAGCCGGACATAATTTATCATTGGCAAAATGACCTTCTTTGCCACATCTAAAACATCTTTTATTGTTAGCAGACCCTTGAAAGGAGTTATTGGGTCTACTGTCTTTCCGCACTACAGACACTTCCTTGTACTCTTGTTTCTTCATGACATCAACACAGTTTACCGAGTGTTCAATTCTCTTTGCAAGTAGGATGACCTCATCTAGATGTGGATCATCTAACAACCATAGTTCGTCAAGTACCTTATCCATTTTGCAACCTAGCATGAATTGATCACGAATTCGTTCATCCAAAGTAAAGCCAAACTTGCATGAGGAGGCCAAACGTCTCAGGTCTGTTAAGTAATTCTCAACTGTTTCTCCTTCAACTTGTAGTCTCCTACCGAAATAGTACCTCTCCAAAATTGTGCTGATTTTTGGTAGATAATGTAAGTCTAATTTTTTAATACAAATTTCATAATCATTTAAGGCAATAGAATCAGTGTCAGGAATATCTGTAAAATGGTCGAAAATCTCTTGACCTTCCGTACCTAGGCAGTGAAGTAACAAAGCAGTCCTCCTTTCAGTACTAAGTGATGTACCACAAACTCTAGAATATCTTTCAAATACCTTCTTCCACTTGCTCCACTTGATTGGAGGATCTCCAGGAGTGGAGAGAAAAAAAGGAGGAGCAGCAACATTCTGCATTGTGTAGGGAAAAAAATAATTATATATATATATATATATAATTAGCTAGTGTAAAACTAGTCGAAAAGGTTTGTTTCTGACAATCTTGCGAGGCAGTCGCAGGAGAGACGGCAAGCAAGAAGGAACGGCAAAAAATAATTGCGTGATGGCAATGAACTCCGAAATTAGCACTTCATATGACTTACAATGATAAGAAACAGAATTATCCTGGAAATGGGACGGCATGTAAGTTGCTTTAAAAACGGGCTAGATGTGCGCTGGCATCTGCGTGAGAATCGCCCTGACTTTGGTTGTCTTGGTAACAGTGAGCTCGAGATCGCAATCTGCGCTCAAATCAAAAGTATGACAGACGAACGAAGCACGGTTGAAAACAAAGAAAACCATGAACTTGTAGGCAGCTTACAGTTACAGTTCACGCAAGTTCATTGACGTCTCCTTTTCCTTCCGTATATGTCTTCTCAAGTCAGGATGCTTTCCGAAGCTGGCGTGGGAAAAGCCTCTCGTCGCCAGTGTAATATCGAAGCACATGAAAACCAGGACACAACTTCAAAGATGACTCCCGTCGTTTATTACATAAATTCAGTTCTTCCGTAGAGAAAGCATCCCGACCTCCGCCTCTCTCCGCAACCGTCCTTTTCCGTCTCCTCGCACCTCACATTCTATTGCACGCTCACCATTCTCCATTCATCTCCTCGCGCACACACAACACAGACATTCTAACATTCACCTTCTCGCGCTCCCACCTGGATATAGGATATAACACTCCTGTTACCAGTTCATTTAGAAATACTAAGGACTTCCTATAGCAGTCCCAAGTGATTTCAGCTTTCAGTTCATATAGCACTCTCAGCTCATTATTGATATATAGCTGCATTATCACTCCTAACAATGTTTGATTCAAACCCGCCCAGTTAGATGAGGTGAATCTATCAATAGAATTGGTCTGCCCAGTGGCAGTCTGGTGTATTCCTGGGTTTAAAAAAACATAGTGGGACTTGTACTGATTTAAAAAAAATGAGGACTAGTCCAGCTAGCCATACAGCATTAAGATTCAGTTTAGTGGAAACCCTAGATAGGGGTGATAAATGCTATTTTATTCATCCCTTTGAAACTGGATTCGCTGTTCAGTGCATTTGCCATTTATGTTAAAGACAACAATAACAGTACAATATCCTCCCCAATCCATATTATAGTTCTTCAACAGTGAACACAGTCTTATATCTTGTGTCGATTTTGATTAGGAACGATAGAAAGATATTTTGATTCTTGAGCAAAGCTCTAAAAGGGAAGAACTTTCCTGGTTTGTAATTCCCTTGAGAAGCTCCTTCCAAAACATTTCCTAGGGCCAGGATTATATTACCCCTCTTTACAATCGGTCAGGTAGGTCTGATGGGGCAAGTAACTTTTAGTAACAAAAATGACCTGCCCATTAGACTTACAAGAACCCTGGGGACACTGTAGATCCATTTAGTTTCACATGGAAATGTTGTCTGGAAAGGAGGCAGGAATTCCCCGACTGTACTGAGCAAAAATGAGAATTCGTACGAGAATTACTGATTCCCCTGGTAATTTCAATTTCTTTGGGGAACTTCAGGGTTCAGCCTGTAATCTCTGATAATTCCCTACATTCACCAGTTCACATGATATCATGAACTTTGTAGGCGTGGAATTCAGTTGTGTCTTGCAGCAACCAGAATGGGCGGGGTAACAAATAAAAAAATAATTTAAAAAACACACCTCCACCGCCATGCCACTCCTCTGTCACTTGTAGCTCCAGGCTGCAGGCACAGGCTCACAGCCTGCCCTGCGACCAATCCTGATGCTGTTCAAAGGAGCATCAGGATTGGCTGGGAGCGCCCAGCCAGGTCACTCCTAGGCAGACTGGGAGTCTGTGCAGGCTCTCTCCAGCCCGGCAACTTTGTTGGTGGACTGGAGAGAGCCTACTGCGCATGTGTGTTTGGCCGGCCCGAGACGGCCAGCCAAACACACCTGCTCTCTGAGGGGAGTGCTCTGTGCACTCCCCTCAAGTACTCGCTCCCCTCAAGTACTCGTCACTCCCAATGTCCCACCCATTTTCAAGACAATGATAATAAACACAGTTTATTATCATTTTCTTGAGAAGGTTTTTGCAGCTGCCGCTGCTGGCGAGGGGGCAGCGCTCCTCCGCCCTAATGGAGGAGCCACCCCTGGTGGAATTACTCAAAGACATCTTACGGATTTCGGGGGTCCCAGGCCAAGCATATTTTGGAGGCCCTGTTCAGAAAAGCTTTGAGTTTATGATCCAGTTTCAGCTCTTTTATGTCCTCTTTGGCCAGGTCAGTGACAGTTCACAGATACATTGGTTAAAGTTCTAAATGTGTTTACATCTAATATTAAGGGATAGAGACATGTGTTTTCAATATTATAATACAGCAGCAGCTAACTAATATTATTGCAAATAATGTTTGTGGCCTCTCCTATTATTATATGTGAAGTCCTGTTTTGATCTCAAATATTTCTTATGGATTTGCATGGTGTTGAAAAACATAAGACTTTATCTGCAAAATGTCTGTAAGAGGCTCCCATAAATAACCCACATTAAAAATAAATTAAATGGAAACAATATGTAAAACAGTCTGTTTAAGAATTGTTCAGGGTCATCAGGGCAAGACTGCAGAACAGGGCTGTCTCTATCTGGGGGCCCCCTGAAAGGCCAAGGCCCTGGGCTGGGCTCACTTTGCCCAAGCCTTAAAACGTCTCTTGAATTACTACCACCAAATCCACAGTGAATCGAAATGGGGTCCTTGATTTAAGGCTGACTCTGAGTATCCTAAGATTTGTAACCATTGCTCTCTGTACATAAAGTCTCCATCTACAACTCACTTATGAAGACCAGTGAGGATGACACAGGGTCATGACCTAGCCATCTGTGCATAGCTTGTCTGTCTGTGGGAAGTCAAACAGATCCTTCTACGGTTGCAGTGGTAACTCCTCCTTTAGGGTGGAGAAGCACTGTCCACCACTACGAGTGCAGCAATCGTAAATAAAATGGTCATTACCATTTTATTATGAAGTGCTAAAGTGTGCCAGTCTTCTGAGTGTGAGGGTGAGGGCAGGGGAAGGGCCATTACTGCTGATTGGCAGGAGGGATGACTCGGCCCTAAGCTTGAAGTGTGCATGTTACATTGGCCAACTGTCTTGCGACAGGCAGCCTGACATGCGCAGTTCAGACCTCGCCACCTTTACCTTTGTTAAGCAATTAGGTTACTGGTTGAGGGGGGTGAAACTGTACACAAGCAGCAACCACAATTTCTGTCAGGGTGAAGTCACAAGCAAACCCCAAATTTACCTCTGCTTAATCCGCTAGTAGCATAGCAAAAACAGTCAGGCTTAATTTAGAGGCACTGTGTAAGGTATTTATGCAGCACTTCAAACAGTAATAAAGTGAAAACACAACACAACACAAAAAAATCCCACACCAATGTAGAAAAATAGAATATATTTTAATAAACAATTTGAGACCAAAATGAAAAAAATCCAATTAGCAGACCCGGAGCTATGCAATTATAAAAATTCTGGTAAAAATAGCGTCTAAAAACACAAAGCTGTGACTATCTGGCCACGTGAGACCAGGTCAAAGTCATAAGTTCAGGCTGAGAGTGATGCAGCAAAGGCTGGATACAGGGTCTAAGTTAGGTGAGCTGAGATCCAGAGTTGAGGATGCGTCATGCAGCTGCAGTTCTGAAAACTGCAGGGCTGCAACCCTAAGACATGTGAGGTGCATCATACTGCAGCGGTCCAGAGTAGCTATGGGGCTATGATGTGAAGACTTGTGTCAAGAAGCGTTTTGCAGTGATGGTTCCGAATGGATCTTCAAGGAGATGCATTATGCTGTGCCAGTTCTGCCCACATGACCACAGCTGGGCTGGCAGAACACCTTCAGGCCCACTTTAAAGGGTCCAGGACTGGGAGGGCACTGCTTGGAAAGCTGGACTCACAACAAGTAGAGTCCAAGTGCTGGTTTCAAGATAAGTGGAGCCTTTTCTGTTCCTGAGGCTGTTGTCAGGAGGCCAGCCAACTAGCCCTTGGAGTCACTATGGTGGCCCTAAAATCACCATGCAAGTCCGGTCCTTTTCTCTCAAGCAGCAGGGCACTAGGGTAGCAGGGCAGTAGGGCAATTGAGTAGCAGTCCTTCTTGCAGCAGTGCTTCTGAGTCTTCCACATGTTCAGAGGATTCTTGAAGAGTTGGGTCTGAGGGCCCAGTATTTATACTTGGTGCCAGCCTTTGAAGTAGGAGAAGGTTCTGGAGATTTCTGCCCCCAGAGGTGCTTGGAATTTGTGGTAGGTGACAGCTCCACCCCCTCAAGTCAGAGATGGCCCATCCTGCCCATATCTATCCCCCCATTTGTTTCACTGTCTCGGAGCAATATACAAAGACCAACTGTCGGCTATGCCTAGGCATGTGACCTAGAAACAAACAGCAGGAACAAAATGGTTAGGACAAGAAAATGGCAACTTCCTAAAAGTGCCATTTTTAGGATTGTGACTTATAATTCAACTTTACCATTGACAAGTGTTCTAAATTACAATTCTTTAGACACCAAGCTTTACATACCTTCTTGCTCCCAATTGAAGGTTATCACTTATTAAATGTAATAAGGAATCCCAAGGTTATCCTTTTAGAGAGATAGGCCTCGCTGTAGTGAAAAAATTATTTTAAGAGTTTTCACCACTACGACACTTAAAACTTAGAAGTCCATGTCTATCTTTTTAAATACACTGCACCCTGCCATCTGGGCTGTTTAGGGCCTTCCATAGGAGTCACTTATATGTATTAACAAGCATTTGCAGTGCAACAGGTCTCGCATTTTCTTGAGTTAGAGCTATTGGCACTGTAAAATCAGAACTGGACTTTTCTTGCCACATAAATTGTTTAACCCTGTCTCATAATTTCATCTTTTCCCACCATGTTTTGGTGGTCACTGGTGGCTACTGATATCAGAAATCACAAGCCCTTGAGGAGACACGAGACGATGATTGCACTACCCCAAGTTGTGTAAACGTTTGAACAGTCATCGGAAATTAAGACTGGAAAAGTATTTTCTTTTTATTTTAACAGAATGAAAAGTCCTGCAAGCATTCTTGCCTCACATTCCAATGAGCAGGCAGCCTGAGAAGATTTATGACCCCAATAAAGGAGATAAGCAATGTCCTGTGTGCTGTATTATGAGTGCTGGCAGGGGGGTGCCTTGGAGAGAGAGACTCGACATGTGATGGGAGGCTAAGCAAGTTTCACATCATTGCTTCTAGGTTTAGCTACATTCAATTAATCAATCAATCAATTCTTGTAAGGCGTGGCTACTCACCTGTGAGGGTCTCAAGACGCTGGGGGGGGGGGAGGGGCCTCAGCCAAAGAACCACGTCTTGTGGTTCTTCCTGAAGATGGTGAGTGATGGGCTTTGTTTGAGTTGGAGGCGGAGGTTGTTCCAGCTCTTTGCTAGGTGAAGGATCGTCCTCCGGCAGTTGTTTTATGAATGCAAGGGATGGTAGCCAGGGCCAGCTGGGCGGAGCGGAGGTCTCTGGATGGGGTGTGGAAGGAGACACAGTGGTTCAGGTAGGCTGGTCCTGTGTTGTGTATGGCCTTGTACGTGTGGATAAGTAGCTTGAAGGTGATTTGTTTCTCGACCAGGAGCTAGAGGAGGTTCCTCAGGTGTTGGGAGATATGTTCTTGGTGTGGGAGGTCCATGATGAGTCTGGCGGCGGCATTCTGGATGATTTGTAGTTTTTGTATGTTTCTAGTTGAGGTGCCTGGGGTAGAGAGCGTTGCAGTAGTCGAGCTTGCTTGTGACTAAGGCGTGGGTGACTGGTCGCAGCAGCAAGATGGCCCGGAAATTCTTTAGTTCTGATGGGTCTGCCAAAGGTTTCTTCAGGAGAGGGTGTATTTTGGCATGTTTCCAGTCCTCTGGGAAGGTGCCAGTGTTGATGGAGCAGTTCATTGTGTTTCGGAGCTCGGGCGATGGAAGTGCTGGCTCTGATGTATATGTGGTGTGGGCAGGGGTCTGTGGGGGCTCCGGAGTGGGTGCTGTTCATGATGCTGATTGTTTCCTCCATGATGAGCATGGACCCGTTGTGGATGGTCCGGGTGGGTTCTGGAGGGGTGGGTCGGTCACAGGTTCCAGTGCCAGGATTTTCCAGGAGGAAGCTGTCGTAGATGTCCTGGATCTTGCAGTGGAAAAAGGTGGTGAGTTTGTCACAGAGGTCCTGTGACGGGGATGCTGGTGGCTTCGGAGAGGGGATTTGTGAACTTGTTGATGACTGAGAAGAGTGCCTTAGAATTGTGTGTGGAGGAGCTGATGGGATCCCGGAGTACGTCCTTCCTTGCGTTCTTGATGTTTCGGCAGTTGGCAGCGGATGCGGCTCTGAAGGAGGCGAGGTCTTCGCTGGTTTGGCTGTTCCTCCATTTTTTTCTCTAAACATCTGTGGGTACGCTTTGATTCTTGGAGTTCGGGGGTGAACCAGCTGGCTTTCTTAGGTACCCATTTGACCAATGTCAGCCGGAGGGGGGATAGAGTGTCGGCGCATTCTGTGGTCTATGTTTTGAGATTGTGCGCTACTGTGTTGGCATCATTGAAGGGAAGAGGGAGGGATTTGGCATTCTACCAGAAAGGGCATATTGTGACTTTTGTGAGAAATGAGCTAAATGACCGGGTGTTTCTTTTCTGAAATAAGCTTATCTTAGGAGCCAGAGGTAAATGAGAACAGCACTGGAATAAAGCCAAAACAAATGTCAGCGACATGGGAGGAGATCAGAGGAACGGAATGCTGCAATAAAATGCAGGAAGCTACCAGCCAAAAACAACCACAGTGAAAGGGGAGCACCAAAGAAATGACAAAAATAGTCAGTCACAGCATCATATAATGAAACCACAGTGGAATAATACAGTAGTTGGTCGCTGCTCTGAAATAGAAAAAGAAGAGAGAAAAAGGCAGAACTGACCACAAGCGAGCAAGAATTTTTAAAGGTCACTGCAACCAACAAATGAAATCACTTTAAGCCATATACTAAAAGTATGCAGGAGGCTGAACGTTCAACCTTAAAAGGAAGGTTTAACCTTGACAAAATGTTTATTTGGCTAGGTTAAAATGGCATTTTAAAACTGCCCATACATGCTGCAATGATGGGCCTGAGACATGTTTAAAAGAATTCTTAAGTGGGTGACGCAATGAGTGCTGAAGGCCCACTAATTGCATTTAATTTACAGGCTCTAGGTGCAACAGTATCACTTTATTAGGGACCTACAAGTAAATTAAATGTGGTGATCGTGTATAAGCAAATATTAACATGTTTAATGGCGAGAGCACAAGCAGTTTAGCTCTGGTTAGTGTTGATAAAGTGTGCAGAGTCCTCAGGCCAACAAAAATGAGATCAGCAAAAATGGAGAAGTATGGCAAAAATGTTCGGGGGAAGACCACCCTAATGCTGACTGGTCTAACATTGGAGTAGTGCAGACAAAGGCCTCACAGTCTTAGAAGGAACACTGGGTTGGATAGTGCCAACCAATCCTGGCACTTCTCTCAAGCTGATTACTATTATGAACAGCATGAGAGCAGCTCCTGAATTGGTTAGGGTAGTTGTCTTTGCTCTGTGACCCCGCTCTCCGAGCCACTGTCTCACGCCCTGGACTAGACATGCAGGCTGCATGGTAAAGGCCCAAGGTATACCATGTCATGGACATGGTATATCTTGGGCCTTGAACTCAGAGTTCTTGGGTCTTGAACTCAGAGTCTGAGGCAGAGTGCTTTTTCAGGGAGATGAGGGATGAGCATTTCTTTAAAGCTGAAGAAACTCCCAGCCCTTGCGACAGCAGCTGCCTCTTGCCCTCCCTGAGAGTGGCTCAGGTTTTCAAAGAGCACAGTCTTTGACGAACAAGTAAAACGGCAGGCAAGAAGGTGAAGGTGGAGCTGCACTGGAAGAAACAACCCCAGCAAATTAAGTAAGTAAATGTTCAATTTTAAGCATTTAATTGTTATTACAAAACATTAAGGTCAGTGTTCAAATTGCGTGTGTTATACTTACCCTTGCATAGTTGCATTCCCTAAAAGTGCTAGCTGTTTCCAGGATGCTGTTTCTGTATTTATTTTTATGTAGCACACAACTCTTGCACAGTGCATACTTTGAACTGAGTCGCACCATGTTCATAGCGGACCACGATTGAGAGCTCAGGGGCTGTGGCCGACGGCACTGTGAGTTTCTCCCAGGGGCTCTGAGTGGGTCAAAAAGGTTTTCGGAATACATGGCCATCCAGTCCTTGGCATCTCTGCAGAGCACACAGGGTAATGGTCATAGATACCAGTTATAATTGTGATTCTGTTCAAATGGAAATGATGGGGTCTCCATCATGGGGTACAAAGTTGTCGAAATTATGACAAGGTGAAAGTAAATGAATATACAGTGCACACTCGCTCTACTGAAATGTAATCCCTAACTTTCATGCTTCACAGCTTTCAAGTGTGAACCTTTTCTGTGATGGCACATCCGAGCTAAAGACTATATAATGCTTCACTAAGAGGTTAAAATCAAATGAACAACGCTAATCAAATTGCAATTGTCTCAATCTTTCCACAACATTTTAGAAGTATCTACGTAGGATCTCCTGCAAATGTTGTAGGAAATTCAATTCGGTTGAAATTAAGACTCACATTCTGCGCGCATTTCAAGGTTTTCTGCAGTTTACGGATGTGTGGCAGCCTATCACGGCTTTGTGCTGTGACAGCTGCAGTTACGTCAGAAGCGCATCTGGGTTTTTGGGTGAGACGTAGGTGATCCTGGTTGCACAGGGGATGGGTTTGCCACATCATCGTACTAATGAGCTGTTGTGGAGGGTCTGCTTATGTCAGTGACCCACATGGGCGAAAAGGAAGTGCTTGTGATAAATGGGCTGCAGCATGCCTTGACCTGAGGCAATGGACTCTTGCAGGGTACTGCGGTGGGGGGCAGGTGACGTAGTATAGGCTTCCGGGTTGCGGAGAATGAACAGCTTGAGGTTGGTGATGCTCTGTCACTATTATTCATTTTGCCCGACGTAGTAATATGCACATTATGCATACCCATAATGTGTTCCCATTAAGTTAGCCATAGTTATTCAATGCTTAAATCAACGGTTCGTGTTAACATTTAAAATGCATTTTGGATGCTGTGTCTTATCTCACTCTCTCTGCAGTTTCAGAAACTGAACTGCAGTAGCTTTACTTAATGGTACTGTTTAAAGTGTTTATTCTGTGAGAACTGTTATCATTTTAAGTTTCACCGAAAGCTGAATAATGAGTTCCTTGCACCTATAATGGGGACAGGCTGACCGTGATGTACCATCCTGTATGAGACATCTCCTGAAGGCGTGTAGTTGTGAGCTTCCTTTGAGCTATGCCTGGGAAGCAGGGTGAAGGCACTTTATTGGGAAAGGATGGATTTTGATTGCGCTCCACCTCTTGAGAACTGAGGGAGTTGTGGTGCACTGCAGAAATCACGTTTCAGTGTGCTTTGCTGAGTTCATTTCAAATGCTCCTTCCACTCTTTCAGGAGCAGATGCCCCTTTTCACTCTCTTGAGCGCCCATGCTCATTTTATCTCCACTCATAGAGTTAAACTCTTCAGAAAATCGATTCTTCTTTGTCTGATTGAACCTTAATTCGGTTATGCCAGCGGTCATCAAACTTTTTAATACTGCGCCCGCCAGTGGGAAAAAAACTGATGGGGGCCCCCTCCAACTTTTTCACAAGTATTCTATAACATAGGCAATGTTTAAATGTGTCTAACTTATTTACACATTGCCTTTAAGTTCTGTTACTGTTTTAAAAAGGCAATCAAATACATGATGCCAGACATACTACTCTCGTCCGGCAGGCCTTACTAACATGTAAAAGTATCCGTAGTGTGATTATTCAAAGTGGGGGTGGGCGTTTTGAAGAGTATTTGGAGTACCTTCCCTTTTGACACATACTCTCAGCCTGGATATAAATGTCAAAATATGTTTGTGATGGCCCATTACAGAGAGGTTGGGTGCTGATCATTTTTCTCAGCTTAAAACAAAGCCCTGAGGTCAGTGTAATGTGGCTTTTGTCCAGAGCCTGCCCCACTCCCCTTGGATCATTTGAGGTCCCACTAGGAGGGCGTGCCCCACAGTTTGAAGAACTCTGGGTTGTGCCTTTAGAGGCTTTAATTGCTGCTTATCTTCCCTGACCTCAATTCAAACTTAAGTTTAGCATTGTAGAGTTTCTCTTTAGGGGAAACTGAAGCTTATTCAATTTGCATCTGACAATGTTCAAATAATTTGCCTTTGTATTTTCTATTCAGACTCACTTTGGATTATACCATGCTATGCTTTGTAAGGTGATTATTGATTTACAACTAATATGAATGAGCTACGCCTTTCTGACCTTGTTGAGGAGCCTAATGTGTTTCACTGTCATTGATGTACCAACGAATGGATGTTAAGCCTCAAGTCGGGACAAAGGTCCATTCACTCAAGCGCAGCTTGTACTTGAATTTGCACCAACAATTTGCAGGGTGCAAAACCCATCCTGTGCTGTTTCAACCTAGTAACAGATGGTGGTTCTCAATGAGGCTTAGAGAGTTAGAATTTGCCCCAGAGACTATTGGGATCTGCCCTAGCCCAGTCTGCATCCCTGTGATTCCGTGTTCCAGTTTGGAGAATGGGCAGTGTTCCGGTGTTCCTGAAGCAGTTGTAGTGTCCTAAGAGTGTGAGTATATTAGAGTTATGTGTCTTATATTATGCGTTGTTGACCGTTGAGGTATTCACGGTTTTGATCAGTTATTATGATTTGCAGTGTTTGCAGTTATTAATGATTTAGTGTGATTCACAGTGTTGTGTCCATTTGGGTTCAGAAGAGTTCCTTGTTGAAGTGAGATCTGAGATGCTGCTTTGTGAATATTGCTTGCGCAAGTGTTGAAGTTTGGTTATCAGACTCGTCATAGTCTAAGATTCCAGGGTAGATATTGAGTATATTAAATTGTAACTTGTCTGCTAAGGTCTGTGGTATCAGACCATGAATGCTATTAGCCACACAAAATATATAGACTTATTAATTTTCTGTTGTGAGGGTGTACTAATTGAGATTGGTGCTTGGGTAGTCCTTTTGCACAGAGGAGTAGACCGCACTAGTCAGGGTGATTTACTGCTGGTCGAGAGTTCACTTCATTTGTGTGATAATGCCAAGAAGGGGTTATTCCCCAGAGTGCTTGGTGACTTTGAATTTTTCTTTAGTGGAACAGGCGAAAGGGATCTTTTTGTTTTTGGTTTTCGACAATTTCCTATTGCGAAGACGATCGCTGTTGAGTGAGATCTACTGTGAGGTGTTGTGAGTTGTGTCATAGGGTACCACACTGGTATTAGTCATTTGGTGTGTATGCCACACTGGGATTGGTCATTATGCCAGAAAGTGCTGTGCTGTAAGTGGTCAGTTCACCAATTTAATGTTAGTGCTACTGCCTGTTTCATTGTGATTTGTTGAGAACAGCCACTTATTTCATATCTGAACCAAACAAAGAATAAGGTCTGCAGGAGGATGGGAGCAAAATTAGATGTAGAACAACAAGTGTCGAAGGAGAATGCAATTTTGGGTTAAAAGATGTATCCTGCAGTAACAAGCGATAGAGCAAAGAGGAAGAAAGTACAAGAGAGGGAGTGCAATTCAAGAAAAGAAAGATGAGGCGAGTGATAGTGAGTCCAGTGATGACTTTTAGATGATCTATTGGCTTCTTGACCACCTCAGTATAATGTTGTTTAGCCCACTGGAGATAATCACCAGGCCGCAGGGCCTCCACCTATCATCAATGTAGATGTAAATATCCTGGTAATCAGACTCTTCTTGAAGGAGGTTTGTCCCTTGTTGCACCATCTCCCTGAGATCTATTGTCACTGCCCCATGTTGTTTCTACAATTACAATGGTTACTTTTACACCAAGCACTGGTACTGTGTTAGATCTGGGAATTAAACCCCAAATGATAGTTACTCCCATTGTGAAGGGGCCTAAATAGAAGTTTAGGAAAGTCCCAAGTCATAACCCCATAGGAGGATGCTTCAATAAAAGTATTGGATGTTTGAGGGACAAAGACAGAATTTGAAGAAATTATTAAAGAACATCTACATTTAGTATTTGTAAATGGGTACAACACAGAGAAACTTTTGCTCCCATTCAGAGAAGCTGCTAAGCCTGTGTAAGGCTCACAAGACTCTAGCAAGATTAGCTGCAGAGTTTGGGATTGACTTGTCTAAGAGTCAGAATCTGAAGAATGTTATGGTGTTCATGAGTGAGGAACTCTCAAGAATATGAGAACACAACTCATCTAAAATTACACCTAAGTGAATTCATTGATAACATCCAAAGGTGGAGTCATACTCAACAAATTAGAGATCAGTGAGCTCAGTGAGAAAGGAAAAAAAAAGGAAAGAAGACGATGTTGGAGGACGAGAGGGTGAAAGCAATTTAGAGGTCAAAGCTTACCCATTGAAAGAAGTGCATGGGATTTGTTATGTATATGTACCTAGAATAGTGGTCATCTTTTCACATTCACCCCCGAACACCACACCAAAACAGACTGCCACCTAAAATGCATCCTGCTGAACACCCACTCCGTCCACAAACACGCAATTGAACTATGGGACCTACTGACCACTCACTCGCCAGACATCGCATTCCTCACCGAAACATGGATGAACCCTGCCTCGAAACCAGACATATCAATAGCTATACCGGATAACTACAAAATCACCAGAAGAGACCGAAACAACAAACCAGGAGGAGGAATCGCCATAGTCCATAAAAACACCATAAGAATCTCCACCAACTCCGACGACATCATCAAGTCCGCCGAGCACCTCCGCTTCACAATCTACGTAAACGCCAACAACACACTCAGAGGAACACTGGTCTACAGACCCCCCGGCCCGAGACCACAGTTCTGTGACGATATCACCGACACCATCAGCTCCCAAGCCCTCGCCTCAACCGACTACATCCTCCTAGGCGACCTGAACTTCCACCTGGAAAATAACAACGATACTAACACCACCAACCTTTCCGCCAACCTCGCCAATCTCAGCCTCGAGCCTCAAGCAACTTGTCTCCTCACCGACCCACTCCACAGGCCACACTCTCGATCCTATCTTCACAACCAGCAAACACGTGGCCTTCAGCCACACCACCGAACTCTACTGGACAGACCACTGATGCATCCACTTTTCCTACAAAAAAACAGTGACTCACCACCACCGCACACAGCCGCCCCGACGCAACTGGAGCAGAATATCCTCGGACCAACTGATCTCCACCCTCGCCCAGACCCCCCCCCGGACCTCAGACCCCAACACAGCCGCCACCAACCTGCACCACTGGCTAGAAGACTGCACCAACACCCTCGCACCGCTCAAAAGACACCCTAACACCCCGCACAGAATCAAGGCCAGCTGGTTCACCCCAGATTTACAGGAATCCAAACGACGTTGCCGCAGAACGTTAAAAAACTGGCACCGTGACCCCACCGCCTCCAATCTCTGCACCTTCAAGGAGGCCCTAAGCAGACATCACCAATTGATTCGCACCGCCAAAAGGATCCACTTCAAAATCCGCATGGACACCAACGCTCACAACACCAAAGAACTCTTCAACATCATCTAAGATCTAACCACCCCGAAGGCATGCTCCAACGAACCCCCGACCTCATCACAGGAGCTCTGCAACTCACTTGCATCCCACTTCCATCGAAAGATAGAAGAAATCCACAACAGCTTCAACTCCAAATCCTACCAGCTAACTACGAACACCCTCAAACCCCACACTCCAAGAAACACCCACCTCCTCCACACCTGGACCCCGGTCAACACAGAAGACACCGCGAACACCACGGCCACCATCCACTCTGGATCTCCATCGGACCCCTGTCCACCCCACATCTTCAACAAAGTCAACACCATCATCGCCCCCCATCTCTGCCACACCATCAACAGCTCCTTTAAATCAGCCACCTTCCCAGAGAGATGGAAGCACGCAGAAATCAATGCCCTGCTAAAGAAACCTAAGGCAGACTCTGACGATCCCAAGAACTACTGACCGATCTCCCTCCTCCCCTACCCAGCCAAGGTCATCGAAAAAATCGTGAATAATCAACTATCCCGGTTCTTGGAATACAACAAGGCACTTGACACCTCCCAATCTGGATTCCGCAAAAACCACAGCACCGAGACTGCACTCATTGCTGCAACAGACGACATCAAGACCATGCTAAACAAAGGAGAAACAGCAGCACTCATTCTCCTGGACCTCTCCGCAGCTTTCGATACAGTATGCCATCACACTCTCCGCACACGCCTTCACAACGCTGGAATCCGTGACAAAGCCATGGACTGGATCTCATCATTTCTCAAGGACAGGACCCAAAGAGTTCGCCTCCCACCGTTCCTATCAGAAGCCTCCAATATCACCTGTGGCGTCCCTCAACACACCACATCAACATAGTCTCCTACGCCGACGACACTCAGCTCATCATCTCCCTCACAAATGATCCCACCACTGCAAAGGACAACCTCCACAACGGACTACATGCCATAGCCAGTTGGATGGAAGCTAGCCACCTAAGGCTAAACACAGACAAGACAGAATTACTCATCTTTGGCACCAACCCCTCAGCCTGGAACAACTCCTGGTGGCCCACCTCCCTAGGACCCGCACCCTCACCCACCGCCCACGCACGCAACCTGGGCGTCATCTTGGATTCCACACTCAGCATGACTCAGCAGGTCAATGCCATCTCCTCTTCCTGCTACTACACCCTCCGCCTGCTCCGCCAAATCTTCAAGTGGATTCCCATCGAAACCAGGAAAACCGTCACCCACGCCTTGGTCAGTAGCCGATTGGATTACAGAAACGCCCTATATGCAGGAATAACAAACAAACTCCAGACAAAATTGCAAATAATCCAGAACGCATCCCCACGCCTCATTCTGGACATTACACGCTGCGACCACATCTTCCCCATCTCAGAGACCTACATTGGCTACCAGTATCGAAGAGGATCACTTTCAAAATCCTCATCCACGCACACAAGGCCCTCCACAACACGGGTCCGACCTACCTCAATGACAGACTCACCTTTCACACCTTGACCCGCAACCTTCGCTCCGCCAGCCACTTCCTCGCCTACATTCCTCGCATCCGCCGCTCGACCACCGGAGGAAGATCCTTCTCCTACCTCGCCGCAAAGACCTGGAACTCCCTGCCACTCCACCTCCGCCTGGCCGATGACCTTCTTTCTTTCAGGAAACACCTTAAGACCTGGCTTTTTGACCAGTAGCTCCCCCCCCCCCAGCGCCTTGAGACCTTCCGGGTGAGTTGTGCGCTTTACAAATCCCTGATTGATTGATAGATTGATTCACAAATCAATTCACAAAATTGATAGAAAGTCCTCACCTCTGGTACACTGTTTGGCACATCTGTGAAACTTTTAAAGGTACTCTGGGAGGATTTGAATACTTTCTTCAATATTGTTGTACCTAGTGATTGCTGGTTTAATTACAAAGTGCCAGTGCAGTGATTGATAGAGGAAGCACCAAGAGTAGCCCATAGAAATGTCCCTTCTCCTACTGTTATTGATAATTATAATCAGATAATTACCATTGTGATGATTAAGTTTCCACAGAAAGAAATTGATTGGTTAAAAATAACAAGAACCACCCAAAAATCTGCAGAGTCTGCCCATGCCTATTATGACAGGCTCACACAGGCCTTTCATCAGCATATTGGCACCAATAATCCTGAAAAAGGAAATCTTGGTAATCTATTGTCTCAGTTCATCCTTGGTTTGCAACAGGAGATTAGCTCGTAAATTCAGCAGACTGTGATTTATTGGCAGTTTATGCCTCTAGATGAAATCTTGTGTTATGCAAAATATTGCAGTGATGATTTCAAAGCGAGACAGAAAAGCATCAAGGAGAAATTCTTGCTAGCTCAAATGAAGTTAGCTCAGAAGGGATTCCAGAATGACATGTATTTGGCAAGTCCAGATTATGGTACTGGTGATGGTGATGGTACTGGAATGCAGGGAGATAGATATCAAGATAGTGGTCAGATGATGCAGAGTAGGAATGGTGTCGCCAGGACAAAGGGCAAGGTCTGATTTTTTTTACTTGAATTCAGGGATAGTGTAGTGAAAATAATCAATCAATCAATCACTGCATTTGTAAAGCACGCTACATACCCGCAAGGGTCTCAAGGCGCTGGGGAGGGGGGGTGCTACTGGTCGAAGAGCCAGGTCTTGAGGAGTCTTCTGAAGGCCAGCAGGTCCTGGGTCTGTCGTAGGATGGTGGGGAGAGTGTTCCAGGTCTTGGCGGCGAGGTAGGACAAGGATCTGCCGCCGGCGGTGGTTTTTCGGATGCGGGGGACTGGGGCGAGGAAGAGGTTGGCTGAGCGGAGGCTTCGGGTGGGGGTGTGGAAACTGAGTCGGTTGTTGAGGTACGTGGGTCCGGTGTTGTGCAGTGCTTTGTGTGCGTGGATCAGGAGCTTGAAGGTGATCCTTTTGTTGACGGGGAGCCAGTGCAGGCCTCTTAGGTGGAGTGTGATGTGGCTGCGGCGGGGATACATCGAGGATGAGTCGGGCCGAGGCGTTCTGGATGCGTTGGAGTCGTCTCAGGAGCTTGTTTGTAATTCCTGAGTAGAGGGCGTTCCCGTAGTCGAGTCTGTTTGTGATGAGGGCCTGGGTAACAGTTTTTCTCGTGTCGAGGGGGATCCATTTGAAGATCCTGTGGAGCATACGGAGGGTGTTGAAGCAGGACGCGGAGACGGCGTTTACTTGCCTGGTCATGGAGAGAGTGGAGTCTAGGATGACCCCCAGGTTGCGTGCGTGGTCCGTGGGTTTCGGGGCTGTGCCTAGTGACGTGGGCCACCAAGAGTCGTCCCAGGCTGATGGGGTGGGTCCGAGAATGAGGACCTCCGTCTTGTCTGAGTTCAGCTTCAGTCTGCTGTCCTTCATCCAGTCTGCTACGGCCTTCATTCCTCGGTGGAGGTTAGCTTTGGCGGTGTGGGGATCTTCGGTGAGGGATATGATCAGCTGGGTGTCGTCGGCGTAGGAGATGATGTTGAGGTTGTGCTGTCATGCGACGTGGGCGAGGGGGGCCATGTAGATATTGAACAGTGTCGGGCTGAGGGAGGATCCCTGTGTGACGCCGCAGATGATCTCAGTGGTTTTAGAGCAGAAGGGTGGGAGGCGGACGCTCTGGGTTCTGCCGGAGAGGAAGGATGTGGTCCAGGCCAGGGCCTTCTCTTGAATACCGGCGTCATGGAGGCATGCTGATAGGGTGCTGTGGCAGACCGTGTCAAAGGCTGCTGATAGGTCCAGGAGGATGAGGGCAGCTGTTTCTCCTTTGTCCATCAGGGTCCGGATGTCGTCAGTGGCGGCGATGAGGGCGGTCTCGGTGCTGTGGTTACTGCGAAAACCGGATTGGGAAGGGTCCAGGATGTTGTTGACTTCGAGGTAGCGGGTCAGCTGTTTGTTGACAATCTTCTCGGTCACTTTTGCAGGGAAAGGGAGCAGGGAGATGGGCCTTGGGGTCCGCCTTTGGCTTCTTCAGAAGGGCGTTGATCTCGGCGTGCTTCCAGCTTTCTGGGAAGGTTGCTGTCTCGAAGGAACAGTTGATTGTTTTCCGGAGGTGGGGCGCGATGGCTGCGCTGGCTTTGTTGAAGACGTGGTGAGGGCAGGGGTCCGATGGGGATCCGGAGTGGATGGAGTTCATGGTTTTGATGGTGTCTTCGTCGCTGACGCTGGACCAGACGGTCAGGCGACTGGTGCGAGTGGTAGTCGCAGGGGTGGTGGACTCGGTGGTGGGTGCGGGGGTCGGGGTTGAAGCTGTCATGGATGTCGGTGATCTTGAGGTGGAAGAAGGTGGCCAGGGAGTCGCACAGGTCTTGAGATGGCGGGATGTCGTTGGTGATGGAGCTGGGGTTGGAGAGTTCTTTCACGATGCTGAAGAGCTCTTTGGTGTTGTATGCGTTGTTGTCTAGGTGGTCCTTGAAGGCGGTCTTCTTGGCGGTCCTGATGAGTTGGTGATGTCTGCGGATGGCGCTCTTGAGGTCTGTGTGGTTGTCTGGTGTTCGGTTGTGGAGCCATTTCTTCTCCAGCTTCCGACAGGTGTGCTTGGAGATCCGGAGGTCCTCGTGAACCAGGCGGCTTTCTTGTTGGTGTGGTTGGTTGTAAAGGTCTTGAGAGGGGCGAGGGTGTTGGCGCAGTCGTTGATCCACTGTGTGAGGTTGGTTGCGGCGGTGTCTGGGTCGGTGGGTGGTCTCAGGGCGAGGGCGGTAGTCAGTTGGTCCTCGGTGACCTTGCCCCAGCAGCAGCGTGGTAGCTGTTGGGTGCGGTGGTGTGTGGTGGGTTTTCTGAAGGTGAAGTGGACGCATCTGTGGTCGGTCCAGTGTGGTTCGGTGGTGTGGTTGAAGGAGACGTGGGGGCTTGCGGAGAAGATGGGGTCGAGCGTGTGTCCAGCGGCGTGAGTGGGTGTCGTTACGAGCTGTTTGAGTCCGAGGTTGGCAAGGTTGTCGATCAGGGCGGTGGAGTTGGCGTTGTTGCTGTTCTCAAGGTGGAAGTTCAGGTCCCCGAGGAGGATGTAGTCCGTGGAAGCGAGGGCGTGGGTGCTGATGAGGTCGCCAATGGTTTCACTGAACTGTGGGTGGGGTCCGGGAGGTCTGTAGATGAGAGTTCCTCTGAGGGTGGTGTTGGGGTCGGTGTGGATCTGGAAGTGCATGTGCTTGGCGGTGGTGAGGGTGTTATCGGTGTTCGTTGAGATTTTGATGGAGTCTTTGTGGATGATGGCGATTCCTCCTCCTACTCCGTTGGTGCGGTCTCTGCGGGAGATCTTGTAGCCCTGTGGGATGGCTATGGCGATGTCTGGTGCTGAGGTGGTGTTGAGCCAGGTCTCCGTCAGGAAGGCGACGTCGGGGGCGGTGGAGTCTAGGAGGTCCCAAAGTTCGATGGCGTGCTTGCGAGCCGAGCGGGTGTTGAGGAGGATGCAGCGGAGGTGGTTGGGTTCTCTGGCTGGTGGTGTGGAGGGTTGGATGCTGGTGAATCTGCAGTTCCGGCAGGTGAAAGGCCCCTGGGTGCGTTTCGGGGTGGCCCGGTAGCAGGGGTGGTCTCGTCTGGTGTTGAGTGCGTGGAGGGTGCTTGCATCGTAGTGCAGTCTGGCGTTGCGGGGGGTGCGGGTTCCAGGGGTTCTGGTGCTGGGTGCAGTCCAGGCGCGGACGGGTGCAGACGGGCTTGCCTTAGGCGCACCTTCGGCGCGCTAGTGGCGTGCCCGCTTCGCAGCCTCCATATGAGGGCAGAGGGAGGGAGGAGCAGCTGGGAGGTGGGAGCGGGGCGGCCAATGGGAGTGAAGGGGGCGGGGCAGCAGGGGCTCAGCAGCAAAGGAAAAACCCGGGGGAAAGCCCGGGGAAAAAAAAGCGGGAAAAGATGGCGGGAGAGGGACAACAGAGTACAGGGGTACAGAAAGCAAAACACAGGGGCACAGAATGAAAAAACGAAGTGGCACAGAAGCCAAGCGCAGGGGTACAGAAAAAAGGGAGCGAGTAGTCAGGCGGCAAAAGCGGCAACGGAGGTTCAACCCACAGGGGGCTGCGTGGCAGATGGGGGGAGCGACCTGCCTGGTGACAGGGTCAAAGGTCGCTCTCTACCACCGCTTCCCAGCCTCCATATGAGGGCAGAGGGAGGGAGGAGCAGCTGGGAAGTGGGAGCGGGCGGCCAATGGGAGTGAAGGGGGCAAGCTTTTTATTGAGGGACTTGGTCCCTCAATTCTGCCTTGCAGTCTTTTTATTAATCAGATCATAGGGTAACTTTAATAATGAGATTATGTGCATGCTTTGTGTAGCCCTGCAAATGGATCAGAGACTTCACTGTAGTAACTGGTCTGAAGTGTCAGATATTGTCGAACAGATGAACAGGATGCTGATGCCCAACCTGCTAAAGTGTATTAGTCCCCATTCCTTCAGTGGCCAGATGCCCTTTCCTTGGTGATGATGAGTCTCTGAAGCACCTCTGGCAGGAGGATAAGACTATACCCACATAAAAACCCTCATGGGGAGAGCATGAGACTTCCTGCAATTGTGCTTGTGTTTATAACAGATGTTATGGTTTTTGGCTACTGCAATGGATTGACTTATGTGGTGCGTTCTGTCTCTCATCAGGTGTAAGCGACGACTCCACTTCCAAGCTCAGAACAGTGTGAAGACCTTAAGTCTGGGAAATTTGACCCTCGTGAAGAAAGATGTTAAAACTTTGTGTCTTGAGCACCGCTACAGTGGTCCCTTTCAAGTAATCTTAGTGACCAATACTACTATGAAGTGCAGTGGCCTTCCAAATTGGGCACATGCTTCTCACACACAACGAGTGAGATTTTGGCAAGGTCCTTGAACAGGTGGCTATGTATAAATATTTGAATCCTCATTATAATGCTAGATACATAGATATAGTATGGCATTTTCTCTATGTCTCTGGCAAAGATTGATGTTTCCTGTGCTCAGAAGGAATGGCTGACATGTAAGTTGAATAAGTTTGAGAAAAGGTTTATTGAATAATTCAGGACAGAAGGCAAGGATCTCAGGGTGAGTAGGATGAGGAAGAAGAAAAACTAAAGAATGTTGGGATTCACCCAAAAGGTGAGTTTGGACTGGCAAAAGCAAGGAACACTTTATTTTATGAGAAGCAAGGAAAAGATTAGAAATCTTCTGATGATGAGTTGGAGTGAATGCCCACAGAGATTTGAAGTTCGGGGAAAACGCACGTTTGGTGGTAGTGATCCTGTCATTACTGGAGTTTATTATGTGTGTGGTAAATATGCTTATTTTGGGTTTCTTGCAGATTGGATAGGCAGTTGTTGCTTAGCTTTAGTGCTTCTTAAGGTGATTCATATAGATAAAATAGATAAGGGAGTGATTATTCACTATTTCTCTATTCCAGGCGCAGCAATGCAGTAGCTTGGTTATATGTTTCAAATGTTTATTCTGTGAGAACTATTATCATTTTGGATTTCGAAGAACACTGAATAATGAGATCATTGCACCTTTGCTAGGGACAGAATGACCACTATGTAACATCCTGTATGAAATATCTCCTTAGGGCCATGCAGTTATGAGCTTCCTATTTGCAATGCCTAGGAAGGAGGACGAAGCCACCTGATCGAGATAGACTGGATTTTGAATGGCCCCCATCTCTTGGGAATTGTAAGGAGTTATGCTTCACCTTAGAAATCTCATGTTTAATTGTGCGTTAATTAGCTTTAAATGCTCCTATCTACTCTTTTGAGAGTAGATGCCACTTTCCTCTCTCTTGAAACCCCATGCTTATTTTATCCACACATAGATTTAAGCTCCCAAAAAAATCTTTTCTTATTTGTCTGATTGAACCATCATTTACTTCTGTCTTTAGAGGCCTAACTATGGACACCTACTACTTAACTTTCCTGTCCTCATTTGAATCTTCAGCTTAGCATTAGGGAGTTTCTCTTCAGATAAAACAGAATCTTGTTCAATTTGCATTTGGTAATCTTTAAATATGATATTTCGACTTGCTTTGTATTTTACCGAATTATGCTTTGTTAGATGATTTACGACTAACTGATCTGAGTTTGTAACTTTGTTAATCTGCTAATGGACCTTCATGGTTTGCAAGACTACCCTTCTGTCTCATTGTGGAACCTGATGTGCTTCAATGTCATTGATGTAGTGTTGATAAACTGATTCAAGACAGAAGACCATCCACGCAAGTACAGCTTGTTCTTCATTTTGCATCAACGTTTTATATGGTGCACATCGCACCCCTTGCTGCTTCAAGGTGGGACACATTATTCTTGGTTCTTGAATAAAGGTTGTGGATGATAGAGTCCTGGTTTGGGGACCAGGTGAGCTAAGTTAGGCAGTGCTTGCTCCATACAGGTTATAACACTGTGTTATGAAAACAAGATTCGGGCGCTAGTAATGTGTGACAAGAACATTTGTACACATTTGTTGTGTGGCATTGTGTTGTGGTGGTGATGCGTTTTATTTTTTCATGCAACAGTCTCGTAAATGTAATATAAATTTGGTGTATTTTAATGCTGTTGTACTCATTTGCTTTGTCTGTTTTTGTGTTGTGTACTATGTTGTGCTTTGTTGCTTTGTTTCTGTTCTTCAGTTGTGTTCAGTTGTTTACTTTAGATAGATAAACAAATGTTGCGGCCTTTCCAGCCAAAAGCAGCACATATCTTGAAAGTTCTTGTGAATCAACTATTTAACACTAAAATGGTAAAGTCCAACTAGTTGAGCTACCTGGAAGCACAACACCCTGGCAGAAAGTGTGTCTTAACTCCACGCTTCCAGTGCTCACTTTATGTGGTACAGCCATCTTTGTCTGCACATTACAGGAGATGTTGTCGAATAAATGAAAATCTGGGAGGAATCAATTGCATATCGCACAGCTGAAGCGCTCCAAGTAACAGCATGTTAAAGTGTTTCCGCAGTTGTTCGATTATATCCGCATTTAATAGGCGCGTGGTCACTTTTTGGTTATCTGCTGATTATATTCTAGTGAGACTCTCTAGTGGCCAGTTCTTTTGATTAAATTACACAAAATCTATGTTAGCAGTGCTCAATGTTTGTAATACTCGAGTTGAATTGACAATAGCAATACATAACCCTATAAAAATCATTCCTTTTTTAGCATCGCTTCATGGGTCATTACATCCTTCTGCGGAGATTCGAAGCTGTAAATTAGCATCTAACCAAGCTAAAAGCGCGCCTGAGGGCGTATCCCCGAGTTATGGGTTAATGAATTCTGTACGTCTGAGTCCATTTGCCTACATGTGTTACATTATTATTGTCTTTTTCACACAGTGCGCTAAAGGTTTTTTTTTGGCAAGCTTCCGCTTTGTCTAACATTAACTTGTTAATGTAGGATGCGTGCCAGGGTTCAGTTCAAGCCTCAGTACATGCACGCAGGTCTCGAGAGTGGCGTCTACAATAAACAATACAATTAAGGGGCCTGTCCCGGTTTAAAGATTCTTTGTTTACAGTGCACCTCAGCGGGGTTCGGCCGGGGGCTCTGGTTACCGGCTGGCCTACTTTGAGAAGTATGGGCCTTTCATATTAGTCACACTGTTGGCCTGCTTGTGTAGTGCATGCCTGACGTGACTGACACAATTTCCTCTAAGCCATCCACGAAAGTAGCGCATCCACGTCCACAGGAAAACTCGCGGGAGCCCATTTACACTAAACCTCTCGCGAATTGGAAGGTTTAAGGCACAGAAAGACTGTGTATTGTGAGGTTAAGATCGACAGTTTTTTGTTTTTGCAAGCATGGAAGCTATTAAAGCAGAAATGTCATATCTTTCAAAACTTCTCACTGACAAAGTGTTTTAGAAAAGGTATGTTGTTCAAACAAAGGGGGTTACGAGAGCGTGTCTTCCCTCACCCGATGGAGCAGACACACAACTGGTCCGAGCACATGGGCATCATGTCACCCAGAAGACAGGATTGTGAAACGGCTGTGGCTGCTTATATATTCACAACATGAACCTGATAAGTTTTAGAAACCACTGGGAACGTTAACTGGACTCTAATTTGTAAATGATAAGCGTCAATGTATTAAAATGACAAATGTTAAATTGTAAACTTTCATTCACTAGCAAATACTAAACATCGGGTACTCTGTCAGAGCCGTTTGAATATGTATTAATTAGTCGACTACAATAAAATACAATATATCTATACAGTGCCATGCCACCACTTACATTCACCTTGAATTGCTAAAAAAAACACAATAATTATTTCAAGCAATCATTTTACCTTTTAGTTGACATAAAAAAATGCGTCCACAAAGTTTTCTCGTTTAAGTGAACATTTCAACCTGGCTCTTTTTAACCGTATTCCATGATATCCCTTACATCAGCACTTTCACATTATCAGCGTCATGTACGATTTGGTCTCAGTTCCATGCACTAGCTTAACCAATAATTTATAATTAAAAAAAAACCACTGATACCAAATGCCAGGGAGAGCCACACGTGTTCAAGTCTGATCACCACCCTCCCAGCAAGTGAAACACCAACATAAGGGTAACCCCAGGGCACAGTTAGGTGGCGAAGGTTTCCATAAGGAAACTGCCTTCACCTCCAGTCGGGTCCAAACTCACTTCAAAGTACTATTAGTAATCGACGAAAGGTGGCACGTGGCTACACCTCTTCTTTGGTTTTTAGTCATTTCCACCCGCACAATGTAGGACAGGTGCTTTGGAAACGGCTGCTCGGCGCAGACGAGTGACACAAGGAAAATGAAAAAAGAGGGCCGGTTGTGACGAATATATAAACCTCGTGACCCTCCACTCTGAGACAGCTTTCTAGGGATGGTAAACACACACATGCCTTGTTCTCCCTTAGACCTCTTTTCGGCGGGAATCAGACAACGGCAGAAAAAACTAGGGGAAAGGAGCCCAACTGTGCAGGCTGGAAACAATGAGCCATTCAAATTGCCTTAAGGGGAGGATGTGCTGTGCTTGCCCCGGTTGCAAATTAATTTGCTGTTGGATTTATTTTCCGCACTGACTTCACTACACCAAATACATTTAATTTAAATACACCAAATACATTTAATTTAAATATTCTGTCTGATCGGTAAAGTGTGACTTAACCATACACTTTACTTTCACTGTCATTTTTTGTTGTGCTACAGCCATGATTTCGTTTACACTTTTAGTATTAAAACTGTGGCAAATATTTGCCTATTGTCCAGCTGGTGAAGCTGCATAACTGCAGTGATCCTTGTAAATATTGGTAGCTTGCATTCACAACGACAAAATGAAACTGGCATGCATGCAAATGTTAAATACCAAATCCTGAACCTTCCTTACATAATCCATTGTAATCAATACAATGCACACATCACAACGGTACATTTTCACTTGCTGCAAATCTCAAGTGTAAGAAGGTGCACGCGTCCCAAGCTTATGAGGGCATGGGTCTCCTGCCTGTACTGCCTAAGTAGATGCAAGTGTCCCTGTCATCCTGGAAGATATGATACTTTAGAAATCCTTAACTTGCTTATAGATGGGGATGGGACATGCACTTGGCACAAGAGTGGGGAATGTACCTCTACGTGGGCAGGCATCCTGAATTTCCTTGCCCTCTTGGCTCTGCAAACTAAACTCACCCCACTCACACACAGTATTTTTCAGGCATACCATTGTGTTGCATCTTGAGCCACAAAGAGTACGGCGAGCTAATGACCAGCATGGTAGGTCGGGTGATAAGCAAGGCTGATCTAAATTGGTGTTCAAACACATAGGTCCGGGATAACCAGATTGTCCCCAAATACTCAGGATATCTGCATCAGAGACATTTACATACAACAAATATGCATGAGACTCACTGACATAATTCATGGTAATCCTGAAAATATGGTTTGGATGAGGCCCTGCTAATGCATATGGTAGATAATTGTGGCCTAAAGCAAAAGGAAATAATACGTATTCTGTAGTGTGCCCTTAAAAGAATTAGGGAGGCCCAGGCCTGGCTGGTGAGGACATGACTGATTTGTGTTTTGCTGCAATCCTTTGAGCTGGCTGGGACACACTGGAGGAGGTGGGGGTGAAGAGGCTCCCCCTGTACACTTCAAAGGGTGCTCTTTCATTCAGTGAGAGATCACAAGGAAGGGGTATATACTTAAAAAAAAGAATAACCCCAACATAAAACTTCAAAGATCCAGAACCTAAATCGCATTTGGTGTCCGGAAATGGACTATAAAAAGGGAGGTTAGGGACCCCAAAAATTGTCATCTGCCACAGGCTGTGTGAGGACAGGAAGTTCTGAAAGACTTCTGCCTGTGACCAGGACTTCAGAACAAGGCCTTCTAGTCTCCCTGCTGGGTGATGGGCCATCACCCAGGGTCACTTGCTCTGGAGCCAGGCGCACCAGCACCTACCTGCTTACCAAGACTAGTGTACTTTGTGAAGATGAGGGGAGCGTTGGAGGGAGACGGGTCCAGTGGGAAGCCCTGTCGAATGGACTCCTGGTGCAAGGTGTGAAGATATGTTGATATATATAATACACTGTTCCAACGGAAAGAAGAGAAAGGATACAAAGAGGTCCTAAATTTTAGGAGCAAGAAACCTCACACACCCATATGGGTGTCATGCTTCATCATCGGAGTTGCTCCTCGTCTGACCGGCACTGCAATGTCTGACGGGCACCACCCCAAAAGGGGGGGCTCTTTGCCGGAGATCTTTTTAGTGATGATGCCAAGACCCCAAGTGTGAGTATGAAAAGGAGAAATATAGGAGAATAAAGCTAGGGATTAAAATTGGCTCTCAAACCTAAACACAGGGTAATCAGTTTATTAGTCCATACGAAGGTGTGAAGAGACAGCTGCTACACTGATCGTGTCATTGCCCATGTGTAGATTTAAGTCAGCGACCCACATGTGCCAGGAAAGAGCCACTGTGGAAAGATTGCTGTGCGGTGAGGGTGTAAGACTATGTGGCATCGTTCAAGCAACCCCGTATGCTGGAAGGGGCCACCATGGAAAAGACTGCCTTGTGTATAAAAGCTGAAGCCTGCGTGAACACAGTCACAGTGACCCCCTATGCCAGGAGGGGCCAGTGTGGTAAAGATTGCCATTCTCGAAGGTCTGAATCATTGTGTTGCAGAGGTGCTGCAACCCCATATGTCCTGAGGAGCTTCCAGGAATAATTGTGCCATGTGGATCAAGTAGGAGCCCGTGAGCAGTGAGCAGGGGTGACTTGTAAGACACCAGGAGCAACTAGGACTGCAACTGACCCATTCAAACACTAGAGCCCGACCTCAAGGATGAATTGTGTTTTTGTCTGAGAATGCAGTAACCTTCCTTTGAATAAGTGGAGTTAGAAATAAAATACTTCTTTTAAGTATTTGCCTGTACATTAATTGATTGCTGCTGTTGACGCTCTTTGAGCCATGATCACTAATCTGTATCCACACCTCCCCATGAGGAAGAGGAGTGCTTGTTCACATCTACCACTGAGAGTCAAGTGCAGAAGGGGTACTTGACCCAGTTACTCAGAATCCATAGTAGGTCAGGCTGGGACATCAGGAGTAACAGACCTCAACCTGTGCTAGTATCACTCGTATCTGTGCCATCCAGTTGACAACAAGGTTCCACATGTCCTGCCATACATTATATACCTGTCCCGTTGATGATGAGGGATCAGGTAATTAAGTTATGTAGGATCTGTTATGGTGGCATGGACTATATCAAGTTACTATTCGGAGGACTGTCATGAGCACTAGATGAACCATCCTCCTTCTTGTGGTTAGATGTAAAAGGCAGGCTAGGCATAGTTTACTCTGTATGTGAAATCTGGGGAGGTGGTTATGTTAAGCCACCCTTATGCCATTAGACAGGTTGTGGGGATTCAAGTGCACAGTGGCAGCAAGCACTTCTAGTATTGATCGGAGGGGCATGTTTATTATATTCCATCCATATTTTGAGGTCACTATGAGGTTATGCTGGGTGGAGCTCCTCAATTTGGGTTGAATGGGTTAAGTGTCCTCTTGGTATGGTGTCCTCTCAACTGTGGTAGAAAATTATATTTCTGGGTTCTATCCCAGGGTCAGCAGCTGATGCAATTAACTTGGTAAAAACAGATTTTTAACCTCTCTTCTGAACTTTAAATTTGTCTGAATGTGTCAAATGTTGACTGGCAATGAATCCCAGAGCTTGGCAGCTTGTACCAAGAAAGCAGAGGCTCCTATTGATTTGTTATTGATTGGAGGTATAACTGTTTCTGTAAGGGGTTTGATGAGCTAATCTGGAATGCAGTGTCCTATTTTGTTTGTATTGTTTATATTTAATGTGTAGATATTGGGTCGTTTTCCTTGGGAGTCTCTGGTATGAGGCAAAGTTGTTTCAATGTCTACCGGCAGGTAGCCAGTGAAGTACTTGCAGGAATGGCATCATGTGTTACCCTGGGTGAAAGCAGAGGAGAAGTCACGTAGCAGAGTTTTAGATTCATTACATTTTACAAATTATGAAGTAGGGGGTGCCACAATATAGGTTACTCGCAATCTCTCATTTGGAGATCATGATAGTGAAGATAGAATATAGTGTTTATGGTATCTGAGACATAGGAAGATGTCTCGCAGCGGTATCATTGTGCACAAGGTGCTCCTTGTGAGCTACTTGGCATGTGTCATCAGACACAGTTCTGGGATCATGGTCACTCCTAGGATTCTCACTTTCCTTTGATTTAGCTTGTGGGCCATCAAGTCCCTTGGGTCATATGTCTATAGGCTGGTGTTTGTGCCATTGTTCATAGTTCATGATTTCTGTCCTTGCATTGTTGGGCTTCGGTGGTTAATCATCAGCCATGCATCTAAGGCATGAAGTCAATCGCCTAGTCTTGACTTATGGAGGCCTTCTGGACCATGCATGTTTAGAATGATTTGCATATCATCTGAATAGCTGTAACATGCAATGTTGCATGATCTGCTCCAGTCTGGTAAGGGAGTTAGAAAGATTTTGAATAGGGGAGGTGTGCAGAATAACCCCTGAGGAATGCTGCAATGTTGGATGTTGGGGTAGATAACAAAAGGTGGTATGAAAACCATTTTAGGCCATGAATACATGTTCTGTGATGTCAGAGTCTGTATAGTAGCATCTGCTGGTGGACAGTGTCAAATGCTGCACGGAAGCAGTGAGGCAGCCACTCTGTTTTTGTCTACTGTGACTATAACAGAGAGCTGACTCTGTGCCTCTACCCGGATATGAGAGCTGACTTTGTGTCTCTACCGTCTGAATCCAGACTACTGATCCGATATTGAGTAATTTTCTCAGTAAAGTTGTGTGGTTGAGAGAAACTGCTTTTTCAGATAGTTTGTATAGGAACCTGCCATTAAAGATACGTCGGTGGTGATTGCATGCATCTCGAGTCTTCATCTTGAGGGTGGTCTAATGTAAGAGGTTTTTAGCTTGGATGTGAAAGGGAAAGCTGCTTTCCCTGCACTGACTGTGTGAAGGATATCTTTGAACATTTTTGTTTATGAAGGTGATCCTGGTGGCTTGCTTTTGCTTTTAATATTGTACACTTGTTTTTCAGAGAGGGTGCTGAAGGTGGAGAGAGATTGGTTTTGTTCATTTTGTGGTATGTTAGCTGTTTTATTCTTAAGATAGCTTTCTGTGGAGATCAGTTCCATAGAGAATTTGTCACATAAGCCTCGCTATCGTATGGTCTCTGCGTTTTGGCACTCTGGATTGTGGAATTATGCTAGAATCTCGACAGTTTCAACTATGCCTATTGGATAGTGTTGTCTTCGTAGTTTGAGGACTGCCCTCTAGGCTCTTTTATAGCGCTGCAGTAAGAGTTTGTCCTGTTTTCCTCCACTTAATTTGCAGCATGCGTTGCATAATAAAATATGTGCATCTTTCCTTCTGCATATATAAGTTATGTTCTACAACTAATCTTCAATTTTGACTTTAGTCTTCATCTATAATATGGGCTGTTATGTGTAATAGCCCTGCAAGTAGCTATTGTATGTTACCTATATAAATGTCTCACTAGACGGCACTGTAAAATCCATTATACTATAACTTGAAAAGAGAAGTAAATTACATTTTTCTGTACTCTGTGTGCTCTTTTTGAAATTACTATGGCTTTAATAAAAGTGTAAAGTTTGTCATATGAATTTCCATGTATGAATAAATGAACTATTTTCAAGAGAATGTAGGAAGGATTACATTCCAGCTGTCTGAATTATATTTACACAAGAATATTTTTTCATGCTGCAGACAAAAAAACATACTCTGTTGGAAACAGTAATAATGGCTGGGAAAAATCACCTCTTTGTTACAAGTCTGACAACACATGTGAGGCGAGTCTATTTTAATACATTTTGATTTGTTTGAAGTTTTCGAATCTGCTAATTGTGCAGTGGAAGGCAAGTGGCAGTACATTCATCATTATGTGAAAAACACAGCCTTGCAGACTCGGATACTTTTAGTCGCCCTGTCTATGACTGACATCTGAACTACAGTTGTATACTAACGTGTATTTTTACACAACTTTGGAAACTTGTATTGCAAAGTTTCACAAACGACTGGTTTATTGAAAAAGAAAACGAGAAAAGCAAATGGCTTTCCTGGAACATATGTTTGCTTCTACAGAGAGCGTGATGCAAATATATCACTGTGATGAAGCAACAACTTCTACCCTCGTTACTATTTGTTATTCACATGGATGCACATGGACGTTCTTAATGGATCTGTTGTTTTGTAGACCCCAGGCCTGCTGTCAACCATCCTGTAATTTATGGATTATTTACAGTGCTTAGAAGTGCCAAACTGCAGCAATAGGCAGTACATAAAAACAAGGTATGGAGAAAACTGACATTTAATCTGCTTCTGCCAATATTTTGAAGCCATTTCCAGGAGAGATCCTTAGCAGGTGTCGTAGTATAGTCATAATATTTATTCTTAAACTCTCAGCATCGTTGGTTGTATCCAAAGTAACATGACGTGCGTGCATTTTAAGTGTAAATCTTTGGCAATACACCGCGTGCATTTGTAAATTCTGAATGCACCAGCACCACGTTGTACCACGCATTAAGCAATGCGGTAATGTCCACCGAGCCTGGCTCCAGGATGCTGGATCGGGAAGGCTATGAAGACGCCTGAGTGGCCATGAAGATGTATGTGGGGAGCAGGCAAAAACCAATAAACAGGTTGGGAAGTCTGCTATTTAGCCATCATTCCGACTGCCCCACTATCAAATGCAATTATTATCGCATCAGATAAAACCTAGCGACAGGTGTTTGGAATTTAACTGCTGCGATCATTAAGGTATATCATGAGTTGTGTCCGCAAAATGCGGCATAACATACAGATTTTGGAGCTTAAAGCACAAACATCAGCATATCTCGGTATTTACTACGGGCTTGACCAGGGGAAAATTATGGGCTGCGTTGCTTGCTGTAAAACTGCTACTGCACATACCAGAATATAAATATGCCGCTCTTAATGAGGGAATTAGAAATGAAATACATGTGTCCAGTATAAACATATCAAAGTAGAGAATGTTATATATCTTAGAACTAAGGGAGATGGCCTTTGACAACGCCGATCAGTGTCCATTCCATTGTCTTTGGCTCTTAACTACCTTCTAACAGGCACTTGCATTTTCTGTTTTGTGCTATTTTGAGACTTTTATATGATTTCCTGCTGTTCTATTGAGGATCGATGTTAGATGGGTGACGGAAAAAAATCAACTTCCATCTTCACTGACCTCAAGTCAATTCACACAGAAAGATTGTGTAATGGTGGTGTGGGACCCTTGTAAAAAACTACTTGTGGGGCCATGCCCTTGATCTCTGTCAAAACGTTTTCAAGCATTAATAGCAAATGTTTTGCTTTAAAGGACCTAGCCACTGTTGTCACAGGTCGAAGATTGACAGTAATTAAAGAGCCTTTTCCTCAGTGTTTGGAGTTCTCCTTTGGGAATCTGGGGACCTGTTTTAAAATACACATCGAGGGTTAAATGACAGGATCCCCATTCTTGAAGAACAATCAGCAACATCCTCATCAGTAAGTTATCCCGGGGTAAAAAATAAAGCATGCAGTGACTGGATTTTCACACTTGTATAACTTCCATACTCAATAACATCCCTCTTCAATACAGTTTCAGGGGTAGCTGCTGTCGACAACCAACTTGAAATGAAATTTTAAAGAATTACCTATCTCAAGCCCCACTTCAGTCCAGACCTATGGTCCTTGGTGTATGTTGTATAACAGTTTGGTATCAATGAAAATGGAAAGGACTAGGCAGATTCAATGAGATGCAAGGTAACAAAATAACTGAGATATTTCCTGAAGTGATTGTCTCTGAAACAACCATATCAATCTTTAAGACACCAGCTAACTCGCCATTCTTCAAAATTGATAGGGTTGCCACCATGGCAGTACTTTACTGGTGTTATGTTATGTTATGTTATGTTATTTTTATTTGTACCGCGCGCAGCTGCCCCAGCAAAGGGGCGTCCCTGCGCTTTGAGAAGGTAAACACAACACAGCACTAAAAGCGGGCAAAAGAAGACAAAACACAACAGATAAGCTTAGACAAATAAAAAGGTCTTAATAGCCCGCCTAAACTGAAGGAGCTCATCAATGGCCCGAATTTGTGGAGGAAGAGAATTCCACCAACTCGCTGCCAGGACTCGAAAGGAGCGGCCCCCAATTCTGCTCAGCTTAAAGCGCGGAACCACTGCTAAGTTCTGGCCTAACGATCTAAGAGTGCGAGAGGGAACATAAGGAATCAGCAATTTCTCCATGATTTGCGGGGAAGTACCCTTTAAGATTTTAAATGCAAAACAGAGAACCTTAAATCTAATCCTCTGCTGCACAGGAAGCCAGTGGAGAGAGCGCAGAGTATTGGACACCGAACAACGCCTGGGGAGACCAGTCACCAGTCGGGCCGCAGCGTTTTGAACCCGCTGGAGCCGCCGAAATTCTGACTGGTTAATCCCCGCCAGTAGGGAGTTGGCATAGTCCAACCTAGACAGCACTGATGCTTGAACCACCAGCTGTCTTGTAGGTGCGTCAAAGAATTTGAGGATAGGTCGAAGTCCTCTGATGATGCCATAGCAAGAAGCCGCCACCTTCTTGGTATGACAGATGAAACTCAGAGAAGAATCAAACCATACCCCCAAGTTTTTTATCTCTGCCGCTGGAAGGGGAGTCACACCCAACTCCGAAGGCCACCATTTATCCTCCCACAAAACCACCTGTTTACCAACCACCATAATCTCCGTCTTTTTGGTGTTTAACTGGAGACAGTTGGATTTCATCCAGTTAGCCACTTCCCGCAGACCATCACAAAACCTGGGAGCCTCCAGGTCTGAGTCCCCACTCAGTGTGACCGCCAGCTGCGTATCATCTGCGTAGGATACCATGGTTAGGCCCCACCGCTTGACGACCGCAGCCAACGGTCTCACATACAGATTGAAAAGGGTGGGACTCAGTGAAGACCCCTGTGGGACTCCCTGGTCTAACGGGTAGAGTGACGACTTATCGGGCGGGATTGCCACCTGGAATGACCTATCCATAAGGAAGGAACGAAACCAGTGCAAGGCAGAGCCCGAAACGCCCACCTCCTCAAGTGGCCTTTGTTTTTGGTGTCAAGACCACTGAAACAATGGGGAAAATAAAGAAGCATGTATTTTTTCACATTGTGATATGCATTTAAAGCAGCAAATGAAAGAAGGAATCACAATCGTTGTGTTTTATGGTGGCCTAAACTATTCCTGAAGGATTTTTAAACCAAACGGAGGTTCATGTTGAAAAATAATGCAGAGAATTTTACACAAATTTATATTAAGGCACCAGCTTCTGGCCCTTCCATTGTCTCCTATTGGGAAGAAATTTAGGTTATTATTGTCTGAAGTAAGTGACAACTCCAGTGGCGTAGCCAGTGTGTCATCGGCCCTAGTGCAGCCAAGGAAATGGACCCATGGCCACATTTGGAACCATGAACTACAGCACTAACTAGGGTTCAGTGGGCCGCTCAGGCCTCTGGGCCCCGGTGCCACTGCACCTGTTGCACCAATGGAGCTACATCCCTGGGCAACTCTTTTACTCAGTAGTGTACAAAGCAATCTCTGGACACGGAAAGCTCTGCTCCTCGTTGCCTTTCAGAGTTCACCACTACATAAGCGACTCAAGAACGCATGTAATAATTTCAAGCAAAAAAGTAGTTTTACCTCTGCTTCCACACAAGTGAGGTGATAGGCAGAGAACATGGGCAGCCGTCCCATACTGAACATTGGGAAAACACAAACAGATGATCTTCCACCTGTGAATGTGCCTTAGTAAGGCCCTCCTGCACCTCACGCTCCAGACATGAGCCAGCTGTTCACCATTTGCAATATGTTAAATAGCATTTAAATGCACCTCTCACAAGTGTAGCCTTGTGCTCTTGAAACTCACTCGAGCAGTTACAGAAGGGTCTGCCCGTTTGGTTGAAGAGTGTGTGGTTGTAGTTTGTCCTGTGTGGGAAAAACCGGATGTAATGCCTGAGATCCTGACATGTGGTGTGATTGTGTCCATGTGAACATATTTCTTCCAGCATGCATGTCAAAACCATTTCATCACATTATCCCAGTTCTCTTGACATTTCGCTTAACTCCAGTTTCACGTCAATTCACCTTAAAGTCACCGTACATAACTCATCAAGCGAATTTAAGTAATCAGACCACAGATCCTTTAAGAAAAACTGTACACTAACTTCAATAGAGCCTCAGCTCCAATGCTGTGCTACGAATGTATGAGCCACCCTTTAAGAGATCATGAATAGGACGTCACTTCTCAATGCATGTAAGCACATTTAGAACTATTTAGCCCTCTACGTAAGGAAAATACAGACCCACCTCTCCTTAAGAAGGCCATAAAAGCTTGGCTCTTTAAGCTAAAAGAAATGGAGCAATCCTGTTCTCTGGGGGGTATTTTCGTGAGCCTGCATTAAAAGGAAGGAATACCTACAACCCTCTGACAAGATGTGCAACGGCAGCCGTCAAATTGCAGACATTTTATGACAAGCATCTCCAGTCCAGGGGCGATCTATCGAACCTGCTGACTGCCTACACATTTGCACCGCGGTGCCGTAGTTTGAAAGGATGCATTTGAAAAGGTCAGTCTGCTCATTTGCACACATCACAAGTACATCAAAAATCGTGAGAGGTAGTCATTTAGAAGTCAGTTGAATTCAGACCCTTTTAGGGGGCTTTGCCCTGCCTACTTAGTTTCATACTATTCTTAATTATTCAGGAAACCTCAGAAAATAGAAACAAGTGAGGCACAAAACAACCTGCCTATTGATTATTAATTAAGCTCGCCACAGTTTGCAACACCTTGCAATTGGCTGTAAACACAGGTACAGAGGCCTGCAAGGGACAACAGGATTATGTTCCTACATTTACAAACCCAAAGGAGAAGTCTTTTTTTAAAAAGAAGCCTGTATCAATTAAAGGGACTAGTGCTGCATTTAGAATTTTTTTTTTACTATTTGCGAGCACAGTGGGAAGAGCAGTCACTGACACTATGAACCACTTCCAGCTCCTCAAGACCGTGGTCACGATTCCCAAAAAGGAAGATATCCCACAAGGGTAGCTTACTCTTCGCAAATTAATTACCACCCCCTTTGTGGTGTTGGTAGCTGATCAATGGTTTGCGACCACAATCGTGGTTACATAACATTAATAAATACCATATCAAATTGCACTTAGGAGAGGACACCCCTTTCATGCCCCTTCCTTATTGCAGTTCAATATGAGCCAGTGACCCACTTTGCAACTTGGAAATAATTTTCTGACTCGCAAAATGGGTTTAATTCATACCATAACAAACATTTTACCTTCGTAACCCCTGTGTTTTTTGTGAATTGCAAGGTTTGCAACACAAAATAGCTTGGTACATGCGGTCCTGTAAATTTGGCACCAAAGACCGCTTTTTCCTGCCACATAAGCAACCTTTTACCAACATTTAGACAAAACAGCATCATTACCACCTGGCAGTGAAAAAAATAGCATTTTTGTAAATGTTTGGTAAGTGAAAAATAAATGCCAACTTAAGTATTTTTGAGCACTGGGCAAGACATACCATCAGGATCATATTTGGGGAAACTTTGAATGTATTGCCCATTTTCAGATAATAGGAGCCTTTGTAAAACTGAATAATATATCAATATGTTAAAATTTCAGACAGAGGAGCGCACTAAAAAGTCAAAAGCTCAAGCCGCTCGGCATCTACCAGCCAAATTGTATTATATGAAAGCTTGAACAACCATTGAAAACACCATTTCTTTTTGCACTTAGATCTAAATTGTTTTTTGTCTTGCAATTACAACATTTTAAGTAGAATTCAGTGTTTAACCAGCCTTTTCACCCCTTTGTAGGAAGGACACATCGAAGGTGAGTGATGGATGGTTAGTGGGTTTATGCCCCATAATAAAATAAGACATTTGCACATAGTGTTAAAAATCTAGCTTTACTCGGAGGACGTTTGGTATCACAAATAAGTCCTCACAAATTTATTTTTGCTGCAAAAGAGAAAATCAGAGCACTGCTGTGGTAATCCAACAATGAAGAGATTGGGCCAAGCAATGCAGGTAAGATTTATTGTAAAACAAGAAGCAGCTTCACACCCAACCGCCACCCCTAACATTCCAACCTTCCAAACCCTAACATTCTATCATATTTACAGTAGTGGCTATAGGAGTCTATTACTAGCTTACCACACATCTCCCCCCCTTTAAAAAAAAAAATACCCATTACCGAACTATACACATTTTTATACTAATAATAAGCAGAAAGATAACACCATTAACCCTAAATAAATTAGATACAAATACAACATAGATTCAAGAATAATATACACTAACATATAAATATCTATATGTTCCTTATACTTTGTACAAAATATGGTTTTACAAAAATAATAAAGAAATTATGATCCAAATTTCCATAGAAAATTGGAAAACGGATAACATTATGCTACTAAATCACATCTTAATTCATTACAAAATGTTTAACTTTCTCTGGAAGCTTTATATTACGATGGCTTCTGCTATAAATTTGTTGAGATTCTTTTTGCAAATTTATGGAACAATATGGTATATTTTTCTCCTCCACGACATTGCTCAAACCAGAATCAATGTTCACATTGGGAAGACTATTTGGAACATTGTCCCCCATATTGAAATGAAAATTTGGGTCACACTCATTATACCAACTTTCTCTAACCTTATTCAGGTTTCCTTTATACATCGATATTCTTCTCAAATTCCAAATTTTGCCATCTTCCACATGCACAGGTTTGCTGAAAACTTCCACCACTTTCTTAGGTCCAGACCACCTGGGAAAACGTTTTCCAACTAAATTCGGAAGCTTCATTCTTACATAGTTTATCACACTCAACTTAGAGTTCAGAATGTTTTTCCTCATTCCTGTCACCTTCCTTTGGTGTTCCATCACTTTTCTTCTAGCAGCAGAAAAATCCACTAGAACATTGTTTTGTTTATTCTCTCTCAAACACCAAGGAATACGTTTACATCCTGGCTTCCTTCCTCGTAACAATTCAAAAGGTGAAACCCCTGTGACAGAATTGGGAGGTGTCCTATATGTGAACAAGGTCGCTTGTAATGCTTTTTTCCATGACATACTACTCTTGACAGCCAATCGGATGATAATTAGAGATTTTTTGTGTGGATAATACCACGTCTGGCAAGAAACAACTCCAATTCACTACTAATGAATTGTGGCCCATTGTCCGACACAATCTCCTCAGGTAAACCTTTTCTACAAAAAAGTTCATCCCAGAATTCAATCACCACATTAGAATCCACTCTCTCAAACATTTTTACTTTTGACAATTTTGAGAAATAATCAATCAAAACAGGAGCAATGGATGATTTTTTTATACGGCCGCAAATGGACCTATTATGTCAATACCTAGCTTTGTCCAGGGACCTGCAGGAACTTCAGTGCATTCATTTTCCACAACATATGCTTTAGCAGTTTCATCACTGCCTGCACAAGGAATACATTCTCTCACCTAATTGTTTATCAGGTCATCCATTTTTGGCCACCAGCAGAAATCTCTAATTCTCCTTTTAGAAGATGTCCCACATGAGCTAGAGTAAAAAATTTCCTCCACAAACTATGTAGAGCACAACTTTATCACCTCTCAAAATAATGCCTTTATTGAACAATAATTCATCATTGACCTTGTAGAAAGAAGCAAAGGGCCGTATGTACGAACACATTTTCCCATAGACACAGAATGGGTAAAACCCTTTGATACACCTGGCCCTAAATCCCCTCTCAATTTCCTTTCTTCTGTCCAACCTTTGACTAACTATTCACTCACCAATTTCAACACCTCATCTTTTAGTAAAGATTCTCTCCACGTATCTTCAGAAATTGCACACAAAGATTCACCAGCCATACACTCATCCTTCAAATCCTCAATAGTATATGCCATATCACATTAATTTCCATCCTCCATTTCCTTAGCATCAGTTAACGGAAAGAATGACATATAGGGGGTCATTACAACCGTGGCGGACGGTGTTAAAGCTGCGGTAATACCGCAAACAGGCCAGCGGACAAAAAAAGGGAATTATGACCCTGGCGGAAACCGCCAACAAAGACAGGCACTTTAACACACCGCCCGCCACGGCGGTACACACAAGCAGCGCGGCGGTCACGGCCAACAGACAGGCGGAAGTCAATGTACTGCCCATAGTATTACAACACGCCAATCCGCCACCTTTTCCAGGGCGGATTCACCGTGGTTAAAAACACGGCGGAAACTGCTTTTGCAATGGGAAAACGCTCACCTGAACACATCCCACGAGGAAGGAGGACTACATGGAGCCCGAACTCCAAATACTCCCAGCGCTTGTCTTTCTACTCCTCTACGACCACCATCTACGTAGGCGCCGAAGACAACGGTGAATACTGCACCTACGACATGGGGCAGGGTGGAGGCAAATGTTAGGGGGACACCCACGAAACACTCCCACCCCCACCCACACCCTCGCATATTACAACATACACACCAATGCATTTCCAAACATCACAGTAACAACCCACAATCCCCCCGGAAGAATGCAAAGACAAAGCGAGATCCGTTCAAACATTGTAATGTTGCAATAAACAAGTTTAGCAAAAATATACAGATATATACGAAAATCTTTCAGAAATATATACAGTACGAGAAGTAGTGCAGATATGTACATATCAATGTCCGTGCACCACTAGTCCAAAAATGCATGGGCGAGGCCCACAAAAGATACCTGACGACAATCGGAGTGAACACTGCCGGGGCATCAGATAGAAATACTACAGGCACCTCAGGGGGAAGGGAAGTGGGGGCACCTCAGCCAAATGACTGCAAAGCCAGATCCACAACGGGGCTCCATGCCCACTGTGCCATCCTGGGGAGTGCAAAGCCACAGTTTCTCAAGTCTCTACAGTGGGTGGCTTGCCCACTGTGCCATCCTGGGGAGTGCAAAGCCACAGTCTCTCAAGTCTCTACAGTGGGTGGCTTGCCCACTGTGCCATCCTGGGGAGTGCAAAGGCTCAATTTCGCAAGTAGATAACATCCGCCAGTGGCTCGTGAGGGGGACTGGTGCCCAGACTGGATTAGTCTCCCCGTGAAAGTGCCTGTCCCGTCACTGTCCCAGCTGCACATGAGATAAGGTTGCTTGATGTGGCGGTCTATTCATTCTTACCCGGTGCATGCCCTGTTCAGCGGTCTTCACCATGGCGGTGCTTGCCCTGTTCAGCGGTCTTCACCATGGCGGTGCTGGCCCTGTTCAGCAGTCTTCACCATGGCGGTGCTTGCCCTGTTCAGCGGTGCTGTGCCATGGCGGTGCTTGCCCTGTTCAGCTGTTTTCACCATGGCGGTGCTTGCCCTGTTCAGCGGTCTTCACCATGGCGGTGCTTGCCCTGTTCAGCGGTGCTTTGCCATGGCAGTGCTTGCCCTGTTCAGCGGTCTTCACCATGGCGGTGCTTGCCCTGTTCAGCGGTGCTTTGCCATGGCGGTTCTGGACTGTTCAGCGGTGCTTTGCCATGGCGGTGCTTGCCCTGTTCAGCGGTCTTTACCATGGCGGAGCTTGCCCTGTTCAGCTGTGCTTTGCCATGGCGGTTCTGGACTGTTCAGCGGTGCTTTGCCATGGCGGTTCTGGTACGGACATTGGTGTGTGGCATGACGTTCCCTAGACTGGGCATTGGTGTGGCATGACGTTCCCTCATAGCCCATCTGGGCTGTGGCAGCCGGGGCCCTCCTGGGTACTGACTCCGGCGGTGGTCTCCTGACCAGTGACAATACTTGGGCCCTCCTGGGCACTGACTCCGGCGGTGGTCTCCTGACCAGTGACAATACTTGGGCCCTCCTGGGCTATGACTCCGGCGGTGGTCTCCTGACCAGCGACGATACTTGGGCCCTCCTGGGCACTGACTCCGGCGGTGGTCTCCTGACCAGCGACGATACTTGGGCCCTCCTGGGCACTGACTCCGGCGGTGGTCTCCTGACCAGCGACGATACTTGGGCCCTCCTGGGCACTGACTCCGGCGGTGGTCTCCTGACCAGCGACGATACTTGGGCCCTCCTGGGCTATGACTCCGGCGGTGGTCTCCTGACCAGTGACGATACTTGGGCCCTCCTGGGCACTGACTCCGGCGGTGGTCTCCTGACCAGTGACGATACTTGGGCCCTCCTGGGCACTGACTCCGGCAGTGGTCTCCTGACCAGTGACGATACTTGGGCCCTCCTGGGCTATGACTCCGGCGGTGGTCTCCTGACCAGCAACGATACTTGGGCCCTCCTGGGCACTGACTCCGGCGGTGGTCTCCTGACCAGCGACGATACTTGGGCCCTCCTGGGCTATGACTCCGGCGGTGGTCTCCTGACCAGTGACGATACTTGGGCCCTCCTGGGGTATGACTCCGGCGGTGGTCTCCTGACCAGCGACGATACTTGGGCCCTCCTGGGCACTGACTCCGGCGGTGGTCTCCTGACCAGTGACGATACTTGGGCCCTCCTGGGCTATGACTCCGGCGGTGGTCTCCTGACCAGCGATGATACTTGGGCCCTCCTGGGCACTGACTCCGGCGGTGGTCTCCTGACCAGTGACGATACTTGGGCCCTCCTGGGCTATGACTCCGGCGGTGGTCTCCTGACCAGTGACGATACTTGGGCCCTCCTAGGCTATGACTCCGGCGGTGGCAGTGGTCTCCTGACCAGTTACAATACTTGGGCCCTCCTGGGCTATGACTCCGGCGGAGGTCTCCTGACCAGTGACGATACTTGGGCCCTCTTGGGCTATGACTCTGGTGGTCTCCTGACCAGTGACGACAGTGCTGGCGGTTGGGTCTCGACCGCCGGGAATGATGGCGCCCTTCTCCGCCGTGATACTCACAACATGCTGGCCAGACTTTCTCTGGGCCTTCCCCACCTTTGGTGGAGTCACAGCTGACTCTCCAATCCCCTTGGAACCAATGTGAGTTGGTTTCCCACCAGGAGGCTTCACACGGTCCCGTCATCCACTCTCCAATTTCAGAGCCTTTACAGGGGGTGGGCTGCCAGTGCCTTGGCTCCGGGTCACACTGCCTGCCCTGGTGGCCGGTGCACTCCACATACCTTGAACAGGCACCACTGGTATTGGAGGCTTTTTGGCTGAGGCGCTACGACGGGACTGATGAACTGGAGTGGGGGGGCAAAAAGGTCAACTTTACAGAGGGACAGTTTCTGACGGACACTGGGATGGGTAGGTGGAGGGGGTCTGGGAGTGGAGGAAGAGGAGGTGGTTGTAGGAGGTGTAACTTTAGGTGATATGGGTGCAGGTGCAGGTACTGGAGGCTGTCGTGAGGTGGATGGATGTTGGGTGTGTGATTGCCGGCGTTTGTGTACTTTGGGAGGGGGCGTCACAGACACACTGGGAAAGGACACAGGGGACGTGTGAATGGCAGTGGAGGTGGTGAATGCAGGTGAGTGGCTTGTGGTGCTGGGTGTCCTTGTGCGATTCCTGGTGCCTGTAGATGTGGTGCATGCAGGTGTGTGTGTAGACGAGACTGGGAGGGAGGAGGGAGAAGAGGAGGAGGGGGACACAGTGGAGGCAGTGGATGTTGCTGTGTCTGTATGTGTGTGATGCTTGCGTGAGTGCCTGTGGGTTGTGTGGTGCCTATGTTTGCTTAAGCTACTTGTGTGTGCTGACTTGTGTGCATGCTGGTCTGTAGGTGTGCTTGGGATGGGCTGGGGTACAGGGGATTGGGTCTGGGTGGAGGAGGTTGGAGGGGGGAGGTTAAAGACAGGGACAATGGCTGCCATCAGTGATGAGGCCAGAGATTGCAGGGTTCGCTGAAGGACAGCCTGACCAGAATGAATGCCCTCCAGGAATGCATTACCGTGTTGCAACTCTCGTTCTACACCCTAGATGGCATTCACAATGGTAGACTGCCCAACAGTGAGTGACCTGAGGAGGTCAATGACCTCCTCACTGAGGGCAGCAGGGGTGACTGGGGCAGGGCCTGAGGTGCCTGGGGCGAAGGTGATGCCCACCCTCCTGGGTGAGCGGGCACAGGGCGAACGCTGAGGGGCTGCTGGGAGGGCGGTGCTGGTAGGGGAGGTGGCGGCTGTACCTGTAGAAGTAGGGCGCACAGATGGTGCCGCCTCCATAAGGGAGCTCCCATCGGCGGACACGTCCGTGTCGCTGGTTGGTGATCCGGTGGCCGACGTGAAGCTCCCCTCGCCCTCCGTCCCACTGGTGCATTCTGAGTCCGTGGTGTGGCCCTCCATGGCCATGTGGGATGCAGCTCCCTCGTGCTCCGGTGCCACTGTACATCCGCCTGATGATGCTGATGCACAAAAGAACAGGTAGAGCAGAACAAGGGGGGGGGGAAGACAAAAGAAAGACAGGTTGAGTGCATGGCATACCGCTACAGTTGGCGGACAAGACAGACACAGCAGCCCCCTGCATTACGCCGTGCTCCTGCCCTCTGCATATGCAATTTCTGGGATATGGCCTACATGGCAATGGTGGACATCTGCACACGTGGATGCCACAGGGGCAACTATACCTCGACTTGGCACTCTACTGAGGTGGGGTAGAGTGCCACATGGGCTGCATTACAGAGGGGCCTAGTCTTCGTATTTCTGCCTGGCCTAGGTACACCCACAGGCCTCCTCCCCCACCCAGACCCCTCTACTGCGCGCAAAGTCCGCAGAATGAGGTTGTACTCACCCCCTTGTGTCTGCTGTGATGCCCTCAAGCGCCCATCCAACTCCGGGTAGGCCACCGCCAGGATCCGGAACATCAGGGGGGTCATGGTGCGACGGGTACCCCTCCCACGTTGGGAGGCCATCCCCAGCTGAGCCTCCGCCGTCTTCTTGCTACAGCGGTGAATGTCCTCCCATCTTTTCCGGCAGTGGGTGCCCCGTCTCTGGTGGGCCCCCAGGGTCCGGACCTCCTTGGCGATGGCATGCCAAATATCCCTCTTCTGGTGGGCGCTGACCTACATGACATGCACAAGGGAAGCAGAGAAGTCATTACCAACTGCACCGTCGATGTGAGTGGCCCCCCTCCCTACTCTAGCCATGTGGCCCATTCATTGACATGCATTATTGTTCCCTGAACTCTGCCCCCTTCCCTCTTCCAACCAGCCCTCTCCACCCAAGCCTAGCCCATACAACGTGCTCCCTGTGTACTAACCTGTTGGTCTGGAGGACCGTAGAGTAGCGTGTACTAGGGGAGGACCCCGTCTACCAGTTTCTCCAACTCCTGAGCAGTGAAGGCAGGGGCCCTTTCCCCAGATGCAGCAGCCATCGTCGCTTCCAGACCGAGGTCACAGCAGCACTTGCAGTGTAGGTCCTCTCCTGTCGAAGGTCAGGTATCTAGTGATTAAACAGATAGACAATGGCAATGACGTCCGCGGCAGTGACGTCCGCGGCGGTGTGCATCATCACCGCCGGCGCACCTGTTCATTGGCTCCTGGGACCCATAGGGTCCAATGTTAACCAATGCTGCATTGCGCCGCGGTCTACGACCGCCTACCGCCACGGTGTGCAACGCCAGCGCTGTTACCCCACAATCCCATTGTCCCAGTTTTGAGGTCAGGCAGCCGCCATTTCAGGGGCCCACATGGCTTCATTTACCTCTGCGTCACACATAGCTAGGCCTACACTCAACACACATACAGGAAGGGTTTAGTGATTGGTGTAGTCTTGTGTGTAACTGTGGGTACATACCTGGATGAAAAATGACTGATTCGTCGCTGTTGTCCTTCGTAGGCACCCTCAGTTGGGACATGTGAGAAGATGGCGGAATCCTCCGGTGTACCAACCGCTGGTGGACCTGTTGACAATGGAAGAACGACATGTTATCATCACCTACAGGTTTGACCGTGCCACAATCCAGGAACTATGTACCCAGTTAGAGCCAGACTAGATGTAACCAATCCGCCATCCGACTGGAATCCCCCCTGACGTGCAGGTGCTGTCAGTGCTCCATTTCCTTGCAAGTGGGTCATTCCAGACGACAGTGGCCATGGCATCAGGGATGTCCCAGCCTATGTTTTCCAACGTTTTGTCCAGAGTGTTGTCTTCCCTGCTGAAACACGTAAGGAGATACATCATTTTCCCTGAGGTGGAAGATTTGCCTACAGTAAAAGGTGACTTCTATGCCCTTGGACATATCCCCAACGTCATCTGTGCCATTGATGGGACCCATGTAGCTCTGGTCCCCCCCCACAGGAGTGAACAGGTGTACAGGAACAGGAAGAGTTATCATTCCATGAATGTTCAGATGGTCTGTTTGGCAGACCAGTACATCTCGCAGGTAAATGCTATGTTCCCTGGCTCAGTGCATGACGCCTACATCCTGCGGAATAGCAGCATCCCTGATATGATGGGTCAACTCCAGAGGCACCGTGTGTGGCTTTTGGGGGACTCTGGTTATCCCAACCTGTCATGGCTACTGACCCCAGTGAGGAATCCCAGGACCAGGGCAGAGGAACGCTACAATGAGGCCCATGGGCGGACTAGGAGGGTGATCGAGCGGACCTTCGGCCTCCTGAAGGCCAGGTTCAGGTGCCTCCATATGACAGGTGGTTCCCTATTCTACTCACCGAAGAAGGTGTGCGAGATCATCATCGCCTGCTCCATGCTTCATAATTTGGCTTTGCGACGCCGGGTGCCTTTTCTGCAGGAGGATGGTCCAGATGACGGTGTTGTGGCAGCTGTGGAGCCTGTGGACAGTGATGAGGAGGAAGCTGAGGAAGAAGACAACGACAACAGGGAGTCAGTCATACAGTAATATTTCCAGTGACACACAGGTGAGAACATTTTCATTTTTACCATTACATTAACTTTCACACGTCTACCTCTATCCTGTCTGTCAATTTCAACCAGTATTTAGTAACTGAGTTGTTCCTTTACATTACGGTTTCACAGGTGTGGTTACCAACGTGTGTTATCTGCTTGCATCCTTCAAGGACTTGTGATGTGTGACATAGGTATGTTGGCTTTACAATGGAGAACGCATTATGACTCTGTCATTGATAATACATATTTACAATCTCACAGACTGACTCCAGATTGTTTTTTGTTTCAAGGGTGTTTATTGAAGTGCTCAGAATTGGGAGGGGCGTTGTAAAATAGTGATGGGTGATGGTGGAGGAATGTCCATGGCAGAGTACAGTCTATTAGTCTCACAGGTGCACTGCCCATCTGGGCATAGGAAGTGGAGCTGGGGCAGTTCAAGTATGGACAGGGTAACAAAGTGGGTCAGTGGGGGGACAATCAGGGTGGTCTCATTTTCTGGCGGGGGTCTTGCCATCTTGCTCTGTCCTGTTCCTGGCTCTCAGGGACCGCTTGAGTGGTGGTTGTCCGTCTGCAGGGGATGGGGTGCTGGTGTGGTGGTCCTGTGGAGGGGCGTCCTGTCCACTAGCGCCGGCGGAGGTGGTGGGCAGTTCATCATCCTGGCTAGTGTCAGGGGCCCCTTGGAGTGCACAGTGTCCCTCATGGTTTTTTGTATGTCCTTCAGCGCCCCTACGATGGTGCCCAGGGCGGAGCTGATGGGCCTGAGCTCCTCCCTGAACCCCAATTACTGGTCCTCCTGCAGGCGCTGGGTCTCCTGAAACTTGGCCAGGACCGTAGCCATCGTCTCCTGGGAGTGGTGGTATGCTCCCATGATGGAGGATAGGGCCTCGTGGAGAGTGGGTTCCCTTGGCCTTGTCGCCCCCTGTCGCACAGCAGCCCTCCCAGTTCCCCTGTGTTCCTGTGCCTCCGTCCCCTGGACCGTGTGCCCACTACCACTGCCCCCAGGTCCCTGTTGTTGTTGGGGTGGTGGGTTCTCCTGGGTTCCCTGTAGTGGTGGACACACAGCTGATTGACCTGTCCTGGGTAGGGAGGTTTGGGCCCACTGGGTGGGTGCTGTCCTGGTGTTACCAGAGGGTGGAAGGTCAGTGTTGGGCTGTGCCTGTGCAAGGGGAACCGACTGTCCCAGGCCCACGATGGTCCGGGATGGTCATCAGGATCCAGTAGGGCAGAGCTGCTATCGTCACTGTGGGCCTCTTCTGGGGGTGGAGTGGTGTTGTCTGGACCCTCTGGTGTGGTGACGGTCCTTCGGGTTCCTGCAGGGGCATAAGAGCATGATTATAGCATGTGTGTGTGTGATGTTGTGCAATGGGTGGGTGAGTGTGTACCCCAGTGCTAGCATTCCTGTGTGGGGGCTTGTGTGATGATGGTTAGGGGGTGTTCTGGGTATGTGCAGTGGGCATGCTTTAGTGAGGGGTGTCCATGCTTAGTTGTGTCATGCAGGGCTTGGTGTTGGGATGGGTGGTTTGTGTTCTTAGTACATTAGTGAGGAGTTGGAGTGATAGGTGAGGGTGGGGGTGTGTGATAGCATGCAGGTAGGGTGGGGTATATGATAGTTAAGATTTGACTTACCAGTGTCCCATCCTCCACCGACTCCTCCAAGGCCCTCTGGATGCATGATAGTCAAGACTTGCTCCTCCCATGTTGTTAGTTGTGGGGGAGGAGGTGGGGGTCCGCCGCCAGTCCGCTGCACCGCGATGTTGTGCCTGGAGACCGTTGAACGCACCTTCCCCCGTAGGTCGTTCCACCTCTTCCTGATGTCCTCCCTATTTCTTGGGTGTTGTCCCACAGCGTTGACCCTGTCCACGATTCTGCGCCATAGCTCCATCTTCCTGGCTATGGAGGTGTGCTGTACCTGTGAGCCAAATAGCTGTGGCTCTACCTGGATGATTTCCTCCACCATGACCCTGAGCTCCTCCTCGGAGAAGCGGGGGTGTCTTTGGCGTGACATGGGGTGGTGTATGTGATGTGTGGGGTGGTGTATGTGGTGATGAGTGTGGTGATGTGTAGTGGTGTGTGGTGTTTTGTGCGTGGATGTTGTGTGGGTGATGGTGTTGTGTGCCTCTGTATGGTGGTGTTGTCTTGGCTGTGCTGTCTCACTGGCCTTCGTCCGTAAATTTTGGTCATAGGGGTTTGTGGGTGATGTGGGTGTGTGTTTTATATTGTAATGGGTGTGTGGGAGTGTTGTTTGTATGTGTATCAGGTGTGTGTATTTGCAATTGTCCAATGTGGCTGTGTTTTGGAGATGTGTGTGTATTTTGAGCGCGGCGGTGTGTACCGCCAATGGAATACCGCGGTTGAAAAACCGCCTCGTGGATTCGTGTGTCGTGATAGTGTGGGCGTATTTCTGTTGGCGTGACGGTGGAGGATTTGTTTTCGCCAGTTTATCACTGACCTTTGGTGTGGCGGACTTGTGTGGGTGTCTGAATTTTGGCAGGTTCCGAGATGTGGGTCATAATAGCTGTGGCAGAATTCCGCAGCCGCGGCGGTGTGTTGGCGGTCTTCTGCACGGCGGTAAGCGGCTTTTACCGCCAATGTTGTAATGACCGCCTAAGTCTTTTTTCTGTTTAACATTGACTTTGTTTTTTATTACATTAACTACTGGATTGACATCAGTAGTCTTTTGATGTTGGCTTCTGATCTCACTCACAAACTTTTCCGATTGTTCAATACCTTTCACAATATTTATTAAACCACTCTAAGTCTCTGTACCAGCCCATAACCTTTCCTGGATTTTTTAACTTTTCATCTTCATCATTATTTGATCCCAAAGCACCTGATCATATGTGATTGTCTCAAATTCACAAAAACCAGCCAGCACTCTTAATACTGAAACATAGTCTTTAATAGATGAATCTTCTTTTTGAGAACGAGAATAACATTTGAATCTTTCCATCACTGTATTTTTTTTCCAAACCTTTTTTTTTTCCCACTGCTTGCTCGAATACATCTATTTCACCTATGTGTTCTAAAGGAGGAAGGTCATTCAATTCTTTCAACCCCAGGAAAAGGAAGTAGATAGACGCGAGGTAATGACAGACATACAGAAGTTGAGGCACGAAAAGAGATGGTGAGAAAGGAGTAAGATAGTGCGGGAGGCGAGTGTCGTGACGGGACTTTGGCAAATGACGAGATGCAGCTGGGTAAGTATTTTCACGCTTATTTATGTTACTACACTCAGAGCCCGTTCGTACCCAATCTCTCTCTTATTTCACAATCCCCTTTGTCCTTATTCCGCTCCCCTTCCGGTTCCTGGCCCTCTGACCTCACTGGGCACTTCACTGTCCCTTGAGGTCCTTGCGCCTTCATGTCGCTTCTCTTATCGCAACATTACAGCGGGGTAGAAGGATCAGAGGTAGAAAGACAATGGTGAGATGGTGAGGGGCGGTTGCAAATGAATGCAGAGGTGAGAGGTTCGGTAGTGAGAGAGTGTGTTGAGGTAGAAATAGATGAGGTATATTGAAAGATGTGAGGAAGCAGAAGAAAAGAGACAGGTGAGACCGAGAGCGGGCTAAGGGAGCTGTACGGAGAGGTGAGATAAAAATATTTGGAGATTGTGAGAGGTGAGATAAAGTACGTTGAGTCTGGGAGAAAGAGGACGTAGATGGAGAAGAGGTGGAGGCAGGTGAGATGGGAACACAGCAGTGAGGTGCAGATGGAGGGGTGACATAGAGAGAGAAGGTTAAGGTAGGAAGAAGGAGGATAGAGGTAGAGCTGTCGAGGTAGTGCAAGAGAAAGGGAGAGAATGAGGAGAGTTCACGAGAGCTAGTGATGAAGCAGAAAACAAAGGTTTTACATTTATTAACTCATAAACGTAGTGTGAAATAATCATGTGTGACTTTAACCGAACTAATAAAGATTGTACGGGGACAAAATGTGCCCTCAGAGTAGTTTGCCAACATTTATAAGCGTGCTTTACCTAACGTGATGTATTAGAATTGCACTAATCCGACATAATCGTAAACGCGTGCTATGATTTGCTTGTTTGAAATGCTTTAGCTTAGCATAACTTTAGTGCAGGCTTCGGCCTAGTTGCCTGGTCTCACGGGTTTAGATGCTCGTATTTTTCCAATGTGCTATTAAACGTGTATTTTTGCTTGAAGCTGTACTTTTCCACTGAGATCGTTCACATGCTTATCTTAAGGTTTCGTGCCAGCCTGGCATATTTTCTCTTTACTCCAAGGTCAATCTGCAGGTGCGGACAATGGAAGCTCTGAAAGTGAGTTAATTGGTATAAAATGTTGCAACTTGCGTACCCGTCTCCAAGGATAATGTATGCTTAAGTAAAAGCTTGAGAACTGTTGTTTTTGATTGGACAATTTGAAGCTAACCTATGAACCCTCCAATGGAAGACCCTACTGGATTTGAACTGTTGTCTATAAAACCCAGGTGCACGAGAAGAAAGGGGCCTTTTGCAGCCATTACCAGCCCGATGCCCGCCATTTTGCAGGACATTGCAGCTATTATGGCCCACCTTGCTGCGACGCCATTTTGAGAGACTTTGATGCTTTCTCTAATTGAGAGAAAGAGACTTAAATGATTCTTACCCTAGAGACTTTAACTTTGATTTGTCCCTTTGCATGAAGTAGTAGTTTATCTTGCCGCCGTGAGGCAACTGCCCCGTCCACCTTGCCCCTTTGCCCCGTCCCATGCTGATCGAGAAACGGTACCTGTGAGACGAAGACTTCCTTGAATGCTGATCGTAATTGGTAAATATGAAAGGAAATTGTACAATTGCATTGTGTTTCTTTTAGGTAACCAACTGCTGATTTTGACAAGAGCCCTAGTTAGGAGTTTTCTAAATTAATGTTGCTAAATTGTTTTTGCATGAAGACCCATATGCCGATGCTAATTTGAGGTTAGACGAGGATTCCTTTTGTCGCACGATGCAATTTGAGATCTTGTTATGCTGACTAAATGTATGCAATTAGTTCATTACAGATTATAGTTCTAGTGATTTGCATTGCTATCATCGAATGCCTTCTTATTCAAATGCTACATAGATTGCACTTGTTTCGCCGTTATGGACAGCTATTAATGTTCATATATGTTTATCATTTGGTGTTAAGACACATCTATATTGTGCTAGCTTTGTTAATATAGGGAAATAAATTCACTAACTTTGAATAAACTGGTGTGGTTATTCCTGACTGGAAGGTCAGGGTTCGCCGAAATGTATTCTGGATTGATTGTTAAATGTTATGTGGATCAGGGCATTGCTTATGTCCGTTATTGATTATTGGATTGTATTAAATTGATTGATTAAGGGTGCCGAGGGTCCCACTTAGTCAAAAGGTTCATCGGCCTAAAGAGCGTCCAAAGTACCGGTAAATTACTAGTACGGACCGCTCTATCACTAGTGAGAGGTGGATTTAGAGAGGGAGAGCTGATGCACACAAACATGCATTAAAGAGAGTCGAGATAGAAATGAGGTTGGAATATACAGATGTAGAGACGGGTAGAGAAGAGAGAAGGACAAATAATTGTGAAGTAAGTAAAAGATAGTTGAAGAAAGGAGAGACACGTGGAAGAGATATTACTGTTTAATTTCATTTCCACCAACTGCCTGAGAGGAGAGGACTACTTCTAGGGTGGCTGGGCATGCACACTAAGCCTCTAAGAAGCAAATAAAAAAAGACATGAAACGTTTTTTTAGCTGACATTATTACAGTGGGAGTCCTGGGACTTCCTGGTGACTATGCCAGGGTGTGAGCTCTGGGTAACAGCCCATGTTGTCGCCCATGCCTTAACACGGCATCATAGCTCCTAACCGGTGCAAAATTAATCACTCCTTACAATAATTATGAAGCATCTGGCCCCAGGACACTTCTTTCTAATGATAATTCAATGCGATTTGAACACCTGAAAGGGTAACGGCACTAAATATGTAAATACCCTGTTTCCTGCACAGACAACTGTGGTTAATACATTTCATTTTGACCTAAAATACAAACCATGCCTCACAGTATTCGCTTCCGCATGAATAGCTTTGGTAAGAATGTATAGCGGTTTTACCTCGTGCAAGCTGCAGGAGTGTGTGTGAGGAGGCACAGCCAACCTCGATAAAGAAGGCCTTGCTAAGTACTTGCGAGGGGAAAGCCCACTTTCCTGGGGTGTGCTGCAAATCTGGAACATTCGAAGGATCTGCCCTTCTACGCTCGCCCACAGTATGCGCTATTACCAGCCTGCTGGGTCTCCTGTAGTGCTCGGTCACACCACATCTCACTTTTTCATGCGAGTGACAACGTTCCAGTGGGGAAACTAAATGGACCAAAACAGTCGAGTCTGGTTATGGAAATTTGGGGCATGTGCTCATATGCTGGGGCTTGAATCTTTTCAGAAAACCGCAAACTGGCCTTGGGCCATGCAGAAGCACCGCGGGGTGCCCACATACTGCACGAGAGAAGTGGCGCGCGCTTGTTCTCGTCCACCGAGCTCAGCAATGGTTTGCATTTTCAGCTCGGAGCACATGGTTGAGTTGGAGCCATAAAGGACAAACCCTGATGGCGAGCAGTCAGAAATATTTTGAGTCTCAAATGTCGTTGCTCAATTTAAGCTATGTGATTATCTTGTACCTTAAATGTACAGATCGCTTAGGTGGAGAGGGCATCCCAATTTCGAACAGCTCGTTTTCGAATCAGTCTCTGAGAACTTTAGGGTCTTTTTCCAGTAGACATATTTAGCTTAGGTCTGTTGTGTGCTGCATTTTCCCGCTTGGATCAATGCTAGGTCACCCCTGTAGTCCTGCTGGAACGCTCATGTATTCCTTTTGAGGCCTGCCTTCAAACAGTAGCATTCTGAGTCTAGGTGAAAGGAAATATGACCGCATTTGTCTTATTCTCTTTTCAGTGGCTGCTTTTAGAAGTCCTAGTTTTAATTCTGGCATATTAACCATGAAGCAGTTTCACAAGGAAACCCAGTCATATGGCAAACAACTGAAAAGCCACCAAGGCAAATCTTGAGAATGTGTATCTTTATCATGTTGTGTTATAGCTTGCAACTGACTGAATGCAATTCAGAAGGTGGAAGGGCTGGACTAGAAACCAAAATAATATTGGCACAAATGTTCAAACCAGCTGCAGATTGGGGTGGGCCATGACTGGAATGAGATCAATGGGCCATGGTGGGGTTGTGCCTGCTCATCCAAGCCTGATAACAAGCCCCTAGCATGCAGCCAACCAGGGAAAAGATAGAATGGGAGAATGACCTGTCCGGCCTGGGAGGGCAGAAGCTAAGTTAAGCAGGAGGGTGTTGTGGGTGTGATGTGTTGATTCTTTGGGGGGAGTAGGGTGCATGTGAGACATAGGTTAACAGCTATAGTAGAGGCATCAACCTTTTGTTGAACCTTGTGAAGCAAGAGATGTGAGCTTCTGTGTGTGGAGGAATCTCCTACCAAACCACCTGTATTTAGCTAGTTGGATTGGCTAAAGTTGCTTTTTTAAATAGACGTCCTTTGTGGTCTGGCATAAAGCTCTTCAAGCGCTACATAAAGACAATTACAACACACTACAATACAGTGTTTGGACACTACAAGGAAAAGGTACTGAATTAGTGTTCACCTTTAATGGGACCTGACTAGTCTTAGATATCCTGTGAATTACGAGCGTGTATGAATTGTGAGCATTCTGGTCAGATGATGTGTTCCTGGTTGCTGAGCATGCTAACAGTGGAACTGTACTGCACATGCAATAAATAGTCTTCTGTGTCACTATCCAGCTTTGCTTGCACACCAGCAAGGGGTGCCCCAGCAAAAAGGAAGAGGCAGCTGCCAATTGTCAAACCAAAGACTAATCGGTTACCTACTCTGACTGCCTAGTGAGATTACGCTGGATGTAGCGGGGCTGATTCTGCGAACATAGAAGGGGTTCTGTGTAGAAAAAAGCATGCCATCTTGAACCCATCTACGACCGGTTGGGGGCCATTGAAGCTGGACTATCTAAACTGAATTCAGTTGCAACGCCTCCCTCTTCTGCCCCCTCCCAGTCTGTTGATCCTGGACTGGGAGGTGTAGCACTTCTAAACTGTAGCAAACATATGGCGAGTAACTCTTGTCCCACGTCTATCCCACCTTTAGACAAAAGGGATCTCAGGCCTTTTTGCCATAATATACATACTCCTTTGTGAGTGTACAGTGATGGCCCAGCGGACAGGAGGGGAAGGGCAACAGAGGACTGGGGGTGGGAGGAGACTGGAAATCGTCCCAGCAGGGACCATGTCTCCCTACAACTAATCTTCCACCTGAGGCATATCTGTATGTTTAGTGTTGTCAAACATGTCCGTACCTGGCCCCAAATATTGTTGAATCTCCTATACTGTACAGTTAAAAAAAACACTGGCTTCCCTCTAATGCAGATTTTCTTTTTCTGCTGTGTCTGACATTGTGATGGCTCGCAGGGTTGGTTGGATGGCCCCCCTGAAGAAGGGTTTAACAGGAGATTGTGTGGTTATAAACTTTAGGCATTCAGCTATTGTCCAGGGGTTGTTGTCTAGGTGGGCCCAAACTTTGGTAAACTAGGACACTATTAGACCCCTTCCATTGGGCTATTTTTATCATCATCTGCAGTCGGAGTCCTTAAATCCAGTTCATCACCCCAGGACATCCCCTTTCTTTATTCCCACCACTAATCGTTTATTGGCACTTAATAGTCTCCTAGTGACTGATTGATTGATTGACTTGTTTCGACCCCCCAAACCACTGATATTACTGCTCAATCTGTCTCCTATTGTTATAAGTCAGGGATTGTGTTTCCAAAAATGGTTCCAAGTAATTCTATTGTTGCTGCCTGTTCCCGGATCGTTACTGTTAAAATCTCCATCAATTCCTGTGGTCCAGGCTGTACCTGAATAAATCACCACTGCTGTCTTCGCTGACCATTCATTAGTTGATACAGATGCAGCAGCAACACTTCCTGTTCCATCACTAACGCATTTAAATATTATAGCTGTCCTTCGTTGGAATGGCGCTAGGATTAATTTAAAATTAGGGGGCTCAAAGTTGGGCCAATTCATCAATGGTCAATGGATTTGTCTTTTTTCTGGAGACATGGGTTGTCGAAAATGTTTACAAAAGTCGATTTAAGAGATACTGTGTCCTTGCTTTAAGGTCACCAGTAGGACGACTATTTGGTGCTTTGTTTGTTTGGTTTACATGTAAATGGAGTTGTCCTTTACATCACCTGACATTCTAGGGCTGATTATATGTATGACTCCTTTTAAAGGAATACCTCTTTTACTAATTATTGTTTATAATAGGAGTTCTGGTAACCAGAAGGAATCTCCAACTATTTAATCATTGGACGTGATCCTAGCTTCATATAGCAGATCCCACTATGTCATAGTTGCAGGTGACCGGAACTTAACATATGAATCAAATGGCATCACCAAGGATTTTTGCTCCATTGAAGATGTATTGTGGGGTATTCCCAAGTCAACAGCCCCCACGAGGAGCCATCTCTGTAGGACTGCCCTTCAAATGGCTGACTTAACCCTTACAGCCGTCGAGCATGCAATGGTCGCTCTCCCACTAATGTCACTCCTATTCCTACCTTTCAGTGAGAAGGATGTACTCCAGCCACATGGACTATATCCTTCTTGATTTCAGGATATCAAGATTAATCCGGGACATGATAGTGTTATGTAGGGAAGAGAGGGGCCATAACCCACTGATTTTACCTGTCCCAGACTTGCTACCATGTGCCATGTTGATGTCTATTAAGCCAAGTGAGTATGTGATGGAGATAATTAATACCATAGAAATGGGGAATGGAATGCTGTGTGCTCCCCTTCTATGCTGCTTTCAGGCGTCTATGCCAATGTGGCTACCTGAATACCTATGATGCTTGAAAACTGGGGGCACTGTGAAGTGATCATGGATGAGTGCATTAACGTATTTGAAGGGCTTAAAGATCTCTTTGTGAAGAATTGATAGCAGGTCCACTGGAATCCAAGATCCAATGAGTGGTTTATGCCATAGTGTGCGGTGGGAAAGGATGCTCTTGTCAATGCAATTAAAAAAAGAACCAGGCATGAGATCAGTGAGTCTAGAATTCAGTATAGGGCTATGATAAGAACCGCCAAGGCAAATTGGGAGAACAAAAAATGGAATGACCTCTTATAGGCCTCCAGCAATAGAGATCTTAAGTTATTTTGGTGGATAGTGAGCCAAGGCGATAGGAATTTGGCTAAACCCTTGGAGATGTCCCTACAGAAGTGTGAGTGTGTAGCTCATTTTGGATATATTTATTCTCTTTCGCCCCAGCCGGCACAGGAGCAAAACACTAATGAGGATGGAGCAGTCCAAATTTTACAGTGCCACGGTTCCCTGTTTTCCTTACCTTGCTGAGACAGCAGGAGCGGTCTCTCCGTCGTAACAGGCTAAGGTCCCTCGTTTGGATAAGATTCCAACTGACGTTATATAGAAGCGATCCGAATATGTGGGTGCCCTATACCAATGTTGTCTCCAATGTAAATGCAACTGGTGCTGCGATGCCACCAATGTGCAAGGGAGCCTAGATGGTCCCGTTTTTTTAAAATTGGAGTCCAATTGCCTGACTAACTGTTGCCCTATCAGTCTGCTAGACAACTTGCAAATGATCTTATGTAAGCAGGTTTTGGGAATGTTGTTGGAGTGGTCTGATGAAAAACAGATTCTCACCCACCGGCAGGCAGAACTGCGACCTTAGACTGGAACTGCAGACCAGGTCCATTGCTTTTTGATGTCAAAGCGAAAAACAGTAGATATTGGTGGGGTGGGCTCTATTTGTTGCTTTTTTAATCTTCAAGCAGCTTTTGATCTGTTCCCAAGAAGGAAATTATGGAAGGTACTTTCTGGTGTTGGGATTCCTAGTAATCTGCTCAATAATACTATGTGGCTCTATGAGGGGAACTATGCATGGGTTCACTGTGGCCCATATGGTGAAATGACCAAGAAAATTGCCATTGAAAAAGTGCACCAGGATTGTGTTTTAGCCTCAACTCTTTTTCTTCTATGTATTAACAATTACGTAGAGTTCCTGACAAATTTGGGAAATGATTCCCCAATCTTGGCTAGGCAGGGAGTTCTGGCCTTTTTTTTTTGCTGATGATACCTCCTTTCTAAGACACTGGCTGGTCTGCAAACCCTTGTTGATAGATTTAACCTGTTCTGTGAGTTATATGAACTTGAAGTTAACACCCTTAAAACTAAGCAGATGACCTATCACAAGGGAAGAAAGGCCAGAGGAACTATCAGCTTGCAAAAGGAGGTTTTGGAGAGGGTCAAGGAATTCAAGTACTTTGGGATTTGCTTGTCAGACTCTGGATCATGGGCCCCTCAGAACTCCAAGATCTCTCTTCTAACCATTGGGCCTCAGGCATCCTTACGTGTGCCAAGCAGCCCCTTGGTGTCTGATCCTTCCAGCAATTGAACTATACAATGCTTAAGCTAGGAGTGCAGCTTTGTAAGGAGCAGAGTTATCAGGTCACTGTTCTTTAGCTTCCCTAGGTGATGGTGAGAATAACTTCATAAGCCCCTTGCATGTCTGGGGAGAAGTATCCCTTTAGTTCCCCTTAGGTTACCTGTTGAACTTAAGTCTGTCACAGAGCTAACCAGATTTAGACCCATACTCTAGTGGCTACTTATATTGTCTACTGAAGAACTACAACCACATAGAGATGGCTTTATTGACATCTTGAGCTTACATAATACCCAGAAGATCCAGTGGCTGGTTCATGTTAAAAAGTCTTTATATGATTTGGCGTTGGGCAATTATTGTAAAAGGTCTTCTTCTATTTAGAGTTCCAAAGTAGCTGAGGTGGAATTAAGACTCTGAGCATAAATATGTACCTGTATTGAGTTATCTAGCTCTACAGGAAGCCACACTAGGTCTTTGGTCTACATAAAAATATGCTTACGGCAGAGAAATTCTTAGATTTAATTTGCCCTGCTCAGGTAAGATTGCTTTTTTGTAATTCAGGTACAGCACTTTGCCCATTGCTGCTTTTATATCAACATCAAAGTATAAGTCTACTTTGTGTCCAGCATGTGGACTTGCTGATGAGACAGAAGAACATCTATTATTTTTTCGCATAAAAGTACTCTAAACCCAGATCTAGGTGGATAATGCCTGTGTGTTGTCTTTTGGTCCTGATGGGCTATGTAAATGCGTCTAGAATCTGTAAATGCAATTCTATTAGGATGATAGTGATTGCAGTTTCTAAATTTCTGTTTGCAGCATGGCTAATTAGACATAAAGCTATTGCTACCCCACTCGCTATTAATATAAATTGAATGCTTTGCATGTGTGCGTATTTCATTTTATTTTTGTATCAATTTTGCTTAGAGGATCATGGTTGTTGAGCAAGATGATATTTGTTTATTGTAATCTTTTTTCTTAACGGCACTGTAAATTAGTATTTTTATGAGATTTTTAGCAAAGTAATTTGAATGACTTTAATTATCTAAAATTGTTGTGCATTTATAGTCGATGGGTCATTTTGTTAATGTATTCTATAGTGTGTGAGACAGAATTTTGTATGAGTTTTTACCTTGCTCTTGTCAAATTATTATGCTCGATCTGTCAATAAAGATAAAGAATGGTGAATATGTCCATTAAAAAAAAATTATTGACGTAGCCTCACTGTAACTGTCACTGACTGCTTGTGACTCACTGCAGCCCCTTGTAATTCACATTGACTCTTTGTGACACATTGTGGCACTTTGTGGCTTACATTGTCCATCTGAGTATCACTGTGGCACTTTGTGGTTTACATTGTTTATCTGTACCTCACACTGGTGTTTGTGGCTCAATGTGGCTCTTTATGGTATGCACTGACCTTTTATGTTTCACAGTGGCTCTTTGTGACTTACTGTGTCCTTTTGTGGTTTACAGAAGCATATTTAACTGACAGTAATTCTTTGTGACACACAATCACACTTTGTCATTCAAGGTGACCCTCAAGGTGGCCAATTGTGATTCACACTGACACTTTGTAACTCATTGTGGCTCTTTGTGACTTACAGTGACACGAGATGACTCACATGATACTTTAGGGGTCATTTTGACCCTGGCGGTACGAGACTGCCAGGGCTAAAATAACGGAAGCACCGCCAACAGGCTGGCGGTGCTTCTTGGTGGATTACGGCCGCAGCGGAAGCGCCGCTGTCGCACCGCCGGGGCCGGCGGTTTTCCGCCACAATGGCCCTGGCGGTAGGATTACGAGTCCCCGACCGCCTGCCTTTCCCTGGCGGTTTGAACCGCCAGGAAAAGGATGGCAGTAAGGGGAGTTACGGGGCCCCTGGGGGGCCCCTGCACTGCCCATGCCTATGGCATGGGCAGTGCAGGGGCCCCCTGACAGGGCCCCATGCAGCTTTTCACTGTCTGCTATGCAGACAGTGAAAAGCGCGATGGGAGCAACTGCACCCGTCGCACGGCCGCAACACCGCCGGCTCCATTTGGAGCCGGCTCCCATGTTGCGGCCCACATCCCCGCTGGGCCGGCGGGCAGAAACTCGGTTGCCGCCCGCCAATGTTGTAATGACCCCCTTTGTGTCTTGTCGTTGCCCTCTGCGACTCACTGTGGAATTTTTGGGTTTACACTGGCTGTTTCTGGTTTACACTCACTGTTGCTCTTTGTACCTCACATAAGACTCATACTCACAGTGGCGCTCTGTATCTCACAGTGAGCCTTTCCAGTGTGAAGAAGGTACATCAGCATTTCTTAATATGTACAAGTCCCCAAGAAATCCTAGGCCGATACTTAAATGGTTGATGATGCCGAATCTATAAGACACCACAATAAACTTGTTGTGATAACATTATATATTTGGAATAGCTTCTGTGTGCAAGATATATTGGCAAAATTCTTTAAAATATACAGACTGCTCTCTGCCTCTGCGCAGAGGACTGTTACTCTGGCTACATGCAATAGACTGTGGTATCGCTCTTCCTCCTATGGAGTGCACGCACTAAAAATAAAGAGCGACAATTTCACATCAGAAAAATACATTAAATCATAACATATGCAATAATTTACTACGTGCGTTATATACAGAATGCAACACTTTTTTGCACATTTTTTTTTTACTTCGGTGAGCTTTTATTTTAATGTTTTTGTCGCACTCAAGTATGAACATGACATTAACACGGCCTCTTACTTTTTTTTTGTTTTAATGAGTTTCGATTAGAACAGCGAACCCCAAAAATGGCTGTTCTCTCATGAGATCCCAACTCCCGCTCAACCCCCCTTCTTCTTGTTGCCATGCTCTGTCCTGCTGCCAGGCTGCTGCGTGACGGATTCAGTGATGCTGATCCACTATGCTCTCCATTCAGCTCCTGCCAGGCGCTTGGTGCAAATCATCGATCAAGGCCCAGTGGCCCTTCTACCACATGTTCCCAGAAGCTCATTGTGCTCCTGGATTCAGCTCATCCCTCCATAGTTCTTCTACTGCTGGACTCCTGAATATACTTTCAGTGCACCATGATGCGGATCTCATTGAGCGGCCAAATTAAGCCATTCCAGCCACTATCATTTCCACAAACATCATTACTACTACCACTGGCTCCACAGCCTACATTACAATTTCCTCAGTCACCACCACCACTACTATTACCATCATTGCTACCACCAAATAATACCGCTGCCACCACCACCATCCCTAATAGCACCAGAACCAGCATTACCACCACCATTGCTACGTTTAGAACCATTATAGCTATGCCACCACCACCATGTCTACCACTATTAGCACAACTACCCTTACCACCACATCACCATTTCTTCCACAATTACCACAGTTATCATCACCGCCCTCATTACCATTAACACTGTTATTCCTACCACCAAAACTACCATTGACACGAAAGTCAATAGGTCTGTCTTTAATGAGCTAACATTTGCAAATGCAGGGAAGACCAAATGCTGTTTCCAGCTGTTAGCGCATAAAAGCCACACGTATTGGCTTTGCCAATGATTGATATTATTGGCACCACTGCTGCAGGAAGCTCATCGCTGACTACTTTCAAGGGGCTAATTCTTCTTCAATCAGTTTTAATTTCAAAACCTTTTTGCACTGCCCCACGACTTCAGCTGCTTTTTTTATTTTTCTTGAATGTCTGAGGTGTTTGCTTAAACCCATTTCATGTGACTAATACCAATTAAGAGGACCATTAAATATTGACATATCTTTTTATTTTCCGATTAAAAACACAACCACTTCACCTTATGGTACCTAGCTCGTCCGCCTGGGATGTGATGGGACAGGACATGTCGCGAGCCCAATACGTGCCTCCAATGTAATAACTTTTGGATCGATTGTGTTCAGAAATGCAGACCGAATGAACTTTCTAGTCAGAGAGTATTCTGTATTCAAGGAGCAGGTGTAGACCGTCGTTCAGTGAGGCCAAGGGCTTCATAAACCACCTTCAATGCTTTGCATACAAACTGCTCACATATAACTGGGGCAGTGCACTACGCTATATCAAGAGCTGTGCAAGGCAGAGCCACGGGTATTACTGGTACTAGATAAAAAAAATCAGCATATTACCAGTGTGGCATGAAACACTGCTTTATATGGTGCAAAAAAGACAAGATTTTAGTAGCTATTCTGGGAAGATCTCCTGAATAACCCAGGACTAGAAGGTGTGCCAGAGAAAATACATTTGCAGCAAATATACTTTTGCACCAATCAAAAATAACGGCAGTAAAAGACGCTGCATCTACAGATGGAAAATGTTTATACCATAGGAGAAATGGTGTCTGATAAATCGTGGCTCATCAGAAGAAATTGCCGCCATACGTTCTGTGCCAGGAGAACCAACTTAAATTTTAAATGCTGTGCCACGAGATAAAATGTTATTCACAGTCCCTGCTTCAGGAAAAAATATAATTGGATTTGCTAAAAAAAAAACTGCAGGCTGCTGATTTTAGTTTTAATCAAGAAGTGGTTTTTTTCCTCCGTGAAAAGCACCCAATGGAGCACTGAAGTGCAGCTTGAGGTAGCCAGACCGAGAATCTTGTTACTTCTACAGCCAAAAATGTCCCCAGATATTCCTTTAACTGTTTGTAGGTCTCCCCAATCAGACAGCACCAGCCACCAGGGTGCAGAGGAACTATTATGAACTTGCAGTGGTCTTACAGCCTGCCCATTGCTTACCATTGGTTGGCTTTATTGCCACTCATCTTTGCTTGCTTCTTATTCCATGGTTTTCCTTGTTCCTTCTTCTCCATCTTATATTTCTACTTTCTCTGGAGCATACCCTCTTTACCATCCTTTTGCATAGCTGATTTCTATTGCCCTCTTTTTAGGTAACTCCTTTTTCTTTTTTTGATTAAGCACTTCATGAGAGTGCATGTGTTTTCCAGTTCTCACCCTTGAGTGGATTTTCCTTTTTTATCGCTTGCCCTGTGCTCTGTGTTGCTCTCTCCTTTGTGTGCTTCTCGTGTATACACGCTTTCTTTGCGTTGCTCTCCTCCTTGTGTGCTTCTCCCACCTTCAAAACACACCTACTCTGTGTTCCGCTTTTCCATATGCACTTTCCCTTTGCAATTCACCAGTCCTTGCGCTTTGTGTTTCTCTCTCTGTTGGATGCTCCCCCAAAATCCACCCTGTGACCATGCTCTGTGTTGCTCTCTTCCTTATGTGCTTTCCAATCTGCAAAACATCTCAGTATTCCATGTTGCTCTCTCCCTCATGTGCTTCCCACTGCAAACGACTTACCATCACATTCCATTTTGTTCTCTAGCCTATGCGTACCCCCTGCCTCTAAGCTCAATCTTTCTCTCACCTTGTGTGATTCATCCACCTGCAACCCTCTCTCCACTAAACTCATTATTGCTCCCATGTACGCACCTCTGCAAACTCCCCCTCTGTCCCTAGCATTGTTCTGCTGTCTCCCTTGTATGCTTACCACCGGGCTCCACATTGCTCTTTCCATTGTGTGTTCTGCTACCCATAAAACATCCCCACCCTGCACTCCATGATGCTCTCTCTTTCGTGAGCTTTCCCCCCACATACCAAACAGTACAGGCAAACCCAATGGGTCCAAAAGGTGAGACCTTTGGCTTTGCCAATGATGGTTATGGTTAATAAATGCTAACACACATCTCACGTGAACTCATTTTTAGGCCTTACCAACAGACAGCTGAGCTACCTGTCCTAACTGTCATTTTACCAAGACACATAGGCTCTCATTATGACAATGGTGGTAAAAACCGTCTACAGCCGCGGCGACGGCCGCCAAAAGACCGTCGCCGTGGCTACCAACCATCTGCCGTATTATGACCACAGCCAGATATCAGCCAGAAGAATGGCGGAAATCCTGCTGTGGCAATACTGGCAGATGGTGGTAAGGTGGCGCTGCTGCCACCAGCAGCGCCACGCCAGTAGGCTGCCAGCCGTATTATGACTCATAGTACGGCCAGGCGGTGTTCTGCTGGTAGACGCTGCTGGTGGCAGCAGCACCCCGTCCTGTCTCCTGCCGGAGGACCCCCTGAACACAGGTAATTCGGGTCTCCGACAGTGGAGGGGGGGGTGTTGTGTGTGTGTGTGTGTGCATGTATGTTTGTGTGTGCGTGGATGCGGGTGTGTGTTGCATATTGGATGCAAGTGTGCATGTATTGATGTGTGAGTACGTGTATGTTGTGTTTTGTGACTGCGTGTCTGCGTGTATGTTAGCAAGTGTGTGCGGGTGTGTGTGAATGTATGTATGCATGCGTGGATGTTTGTTGGAATGGGTGTGTATATGTGTGTGTGTGTGTGTGTGTGTGTGTGTGTGTGTGAAGGGGGTCATGAATGGAGGGGAGTGGGAGGGTTTGGAGCGCCGGGGGTTGGGGGGTACCTGGAGAGGGAGGGAGGGTAGACCCCTATCAGTGACTGGGAAGGGATTCCCTGTCACTGATAGTGCCTACTGCCATGGTTTTCGTGGCAGTAAGGAAGCCACAAAAACGATGGTGGTAGGTAGGGTTATAATCCCGCAGTCAGTACAGTGACTGCCGCCGGGCTAGAGATTGATATCTCCAGCCCGGCGGCTGTTAGTGCTGTGGCGGTCGGTGTGGTACATTGGTGGTTTGGCTTCAGCCAAACTGCCAAAGTCATAATATGGCGGAAAGTACCGCCAGCCTGTTGGCAGTACTTCCCGCCATATTACCACTGACCGCCAGGGTCGTAATGAGGGCCATAGATGCAAACATACAGGTGAACCTTGGGATTTGTGGTCAGCCTTCTTTGGTATTTTGGGGAAGGTTACATGGGGCTTAAAATGGTCCCCTACAGTGTTGGCTCTCCCCCAGTGTCACATTGCCCCACCCTATCTCCCAGGCAACCTGCATTCCACCAACTCCCACAGTGCAGGATGTGGCCCCAGCTTCTTCCCTTATTGCTGCTGAGCATCATCTGGCACCGGATTGCTCTGAGTTTGACTGCCAATCCATGTTGAAGTGCTGCTCAAGCATTAATAAAGCCAAATCATTCCAAATTGGACACTGTGCAAGTGCACACGCATATATGGTGGCCATCTTCTAAAGGCATATAAAACACACAGGAAAATCCATTATAAGATAACCACCATAGACACACTAATGTAATTGCTTAGGTTGACCATCCTGTAATGCCCTCTCTCAATTTTTTTCTAAGCTTCATTGCAAGATGGCTGCCAGACATGCGTGAACATGCATGGCGGCAACAACAAAAAACATTGTAAAAGCCAGTGGATTGGCACCCAGTTGCAAAAGTGAGACCTATTGGCGTTGCCAATACTTCTTTTTTAATAGTTTTGAACCATTATGTCCGTTGAGGACAAATGGTCATCTAGCTTGTACATGTTCATTGCGATACCTGTTAACCACTCACATATTACTGGTGCGGTTCAGTACACTACATTATGCAATGAGCAGTGCAAGACAGGTACATTGATGTTACTGCTGCTAAATATATAAAAAAAATCACATTAGTGATGTGGTGCAAAACACTATTTTGTATGATCAGAAAAGACAGGATTCTAGTAGCTGTCTAGGGGGATGTAATGAGTAACCCAATCCTTGACAGTGTGCCAGAGAAAATAGAACCTTTCCTCAGTTGTAGGAAATCCATTTATGCACCCATAAAAAAGTGTCAGTATAAGACACGGAAGGTACAGGTGGAAACTGCTCATACCATAGGAGAAATGGTGTCTGAAGAATTGTTCCTCATCAGAAGACTAATCATGTCATACAGTGAATCATATAATGTTGTGATTCTCTCTGAGTAAACTTTGCATTGTATTGCATTTGCATATATATAGCAGTTCACACCCCTGATGAGGTGCCTGAGCACTTTAGGGTATGGCAGCCTGCGGCACCATTGGGGGGAGGAGGTGCTTAGCTGGAAAAGTGCTGATTTGCAGTGTGGCCATTGTGGACAGAGGTTCGGTGCCTCGGTGGCCAGAGAGGGGTCTTCTTTCCTGACTTAGGCCGAAGCACCAAACGAGGAAGAGGAGTGAGACTAAGAGTCCATGCATTTTACATGAAGTTATTGTTACCTTAACACTCTGTTAGTGCTTCTTCATCTTTCCCGACAAATCCTTACATTAAAAGAGCTTGTCTCCTTTACATCTTCTCTAGTTCGCCAATGAACAGAGTTCTGAATGCGAGTGTAGCAATGCAGCAGAATGAGGAGCAATGACTGCGTTCTTTCTACATGGTTTCATTCTTGTACACAGCCAAGGGCTGCATTTCCTTTATTCTACTGAAACCCATTATTGTTTGACATGTAGGCTATTGACCAGCTCTCTTCCTGTCAGGGACCCTTTTAGTGCAAAGGACTTCCTTTCATCAAAACGATAGGAGCTATAGGGAGAAAAAACGAATTAAAAAAAGAACAGGTTTTAAGTAACACACCAGAAAGTCTCTTTGCAATGCCCCGCTTCCTGCATTCATCACTCCCACCATGACAAGGCTGAAACCCCTCAGTTAGTTACCAGTACAAGATTATTTTAGTTATGTGTGTTTATTAAATATATAAAAAATCATCTTGCTGCATCAAAAAAGGTAGGCATGACCTGTTATCTTTGGAGACATCAAAACAAAAGTTATTTAACTTTGTTTCTCCCTTTAAATTCTGAGTAAGGGGTGGGGCCTCAGCTAGGCACAAGTCCAAAGTTACCTTCCTAATGTGATATGCTTCTTTTATTGCAAGGGTAGGTAAAACCTGTCCAACGGAGGAAGCAAAACTCACATGGTAAGGACTGCGACAAGGAAGATGGACAAGGTGGTAATGTCTCATTTTAAAGACCTTTGAAAATCCTTACCGAAACAAATGTCATTTACAGTTTGCATAAAGTCCATTAAAACATATTGCTCTTTACACGTGTTGCTTTAAGGTTTTGGTGGTCTGTGTTTGTATTTCTGTAGTCCATCAAATCTTTCCTAATCAAACCATACTTGGGTAGAAAAAGATAATGTACATCTTGCCGTCGCTCCTCTTGAACTTCTTTTCAGTGTGTTTGCTGTGTAGGTGCGTGGGTGTGTTTTTGCCACATTTATCGCTCCACACATTTCCATTATAATAGGCGCACAAAGCTTTTGCCCTAAGCCATGGCAACTTCTTTCCTATTTTGGCCATGGAAAAGGCAGCAATGATCATGCAACGAATGCAACCAAACAACTGAAGTGCTTTCTATAAAAAGCATATAATTTAGCTTGAAAGTGTATCCTAAAAATAAAAGAGTGAAAGCAGTGACATTTAATTACCACCACTGACACAGCAGTAGAGCAGCAACAGACTAGGAGGTCTCTGCTACAACACTGCGCATCTGTCAATACCTAAAACCCTTCCGCGTGAAAAAGTAATCTATGGGTGCTGTATGATAAACTGAGAGGCCGTAGAAGCACATTCTACATCTGTAATGGTGATATGAGACTCAGAAGTATTGAATAAACGGACAAGTATCATTGTTCAAGATTTGGTAGCCATCTGACTCCAAAGAACATTTTGTATGGCCCTAACTGTCTCAATCAGAATATAGAATACATATATATTTACCTAACTTGCTAAGAGGTATGGACGTAAACATGACATTTACACTTACAACAATTCAGATAATATTACCTTGCGATACTTAGGCCCACATTATGACAATGGCGGTATAAGCCGCCTACCGTCGCGGTGACGGCCACCAAAAGACTGTCAATGCGGCTACCATCCATTTGCCAGATTATGACCACATCCGGACTTCCGCCATAAGAAGGGCAGAAACCTGGCTCTGGCCATACTGGCAGATGGTGGTAAGGTGGCGCTGCTACCACCATCACCCCCACACCAGTAGACCGCCGCCAGCCATATCATGACACATGATTGGGCCTGGCAGTATTCTGCTGGCGGGTGCTGCTGGTGGTAGCAGCGCCCGTCCCGTTCCCTGCCAGAAGACCCCTGGATGCAGGTAAGCTGGGCTTCCAACAGGGGAGGGGGATGGGGTGTGTTGTGTGTGTGTGTGGGGCGGGTTGTGTGCATGTATGTGTGAGTGTATGCGTGAATGCGACTGTGTGTGTAGTGTTGTTTGCGTGGGTGTATGCATGTGTGAGAATGCATGTACAAATGGAAATGTGAATGCCTGTCTGCATGTCAGTGTGACTGTGTGTACGGATGTGTGCAAGAATGAATGGATGAATGTGTGTATGCCAGTGTGAGTGAGTGTGTGTATGCGTGGTGCATGTCTGCAAGTGTGTGCATGTAGGGGGGGTGGAGGATCGGAAGGGGGGAGCGTGGATCGAGGGGGAGGTGGGGCACATCTGCAGCCAAATCGCCAATGTCAAAATGTGGTGGTATGTACTGACAGCCTGTTGGCGGTACTACCGCCACATTATCACCTACCGCCGGGTCATAATGACCCCCTTTGTTTTATCAAGTTGCCAGCAGTCCTTTAAGGCATACATTCTGCATGTGTATTGTGCTGATTTTATCAGGAATTAATGTTTACAAATTCTAGCGAGGTGACATTATTTAACATTATTATTTACTCAAACGGCAATAAATAAGGAAGTGCACCATAGAGTCGAGGTGAATGAAATGCACAGGACTAAATTTGGTTCTCTTGCTTTTGAAAACACTGAGATAATGTGAAAGCTGAATTTACTTACTAATGATTTCCATGTATTTTGAGTAAAGAATTTGACTAATATAGAAAGTAATGTGCGGCTTAGAAAATGTTCCCTCTTGAGTGGCCACCATTAAATATGAAATGCTTTTAATGAATGCATAATACTATTAGTTGAAATGCAGGAGTAATGAAAATTGTAGTATTATGTCACATTAATGATTTTGTGCTATGTATTTGCTTATTAATTATAGGCCTTAAGTCAACGAGGTTTGAGCCTGGTCTGCATAGCCTCATATTAACCTTGAATGTTTAACCTCTTCGCTGCCAGGCCTTTTCCCCCTCAGGGCTTTTTTTGACTATTTGGGGTGATTTGTGCTTAGGCCCTCATAACCTTTTGTCCACATACGCTACCCAAGCCAAATTTGTGTCCTTTTTTCCCAACCACACAGGTATTCTAAAGGTACTCAGAGTTTGTGGGTTCCCCTGGAGGAGACCAACAAATTAGCCAAAATACAGCTAATATTTCGTTTTTTTCAGAAAAATGGGGAAAAAAGTGCTGCAGAAGAAAGAATGTGTTTTTTCCCTGAAAATTACATCAACAAAGAGTTTGCGGTGCTAAAATCACCATCTTCCCAGCTTTCAGGAACAGGCAGACTTGAATCAGAAAACAACATTTTTCAACACAATTTTGGCCTTTCACTGTGACATACCACATTTTTACTATTTTTTGTGCTTTCAGCCTCCTTCCAGTTAGTGACAGAAATATGTGTGAAACCAATGCTGGATCCCAGACAGCTAAACATTTCTGAAAAGTAGACAAAATTCTGAATTGAGCAAAGAGTCATTTGTGTAGGTCCTTTGAGATTTTCCTACAGAAAGTAACAGCTAAAATAAAAAAAAATATTGAAATTGAGATGAAAAAGAGTCAGTGTTGTCTTCTATAACATTTTCCAGCTATGGCAGGTTTTTGAAAGCAATATATAATTACATCTGCTGGACTATTCTGGTTGCAGGGATATATAGGGCATGTAGGTTAACAAGAACCCTAGGTACCCAGAGCCAAACAATGAGCTGCTTCTTGCAAAGGGTTTTCATTGTATACCGGTTATACAGCAATCCATTTGGAGAAATAAATAAAGTAAAACATAGGTATCAAGGTAACCTTTGTATTTCCAAAATGGGCACGAGATAAGGTGTTGAGAAGCTGTGGTTATTTGCACATCTCTGAATTCCGGTGTCCCTATACTAGCATGTGAATTACAGGTCATTTTTCAAAAATACTTTTGGAAGGAGAAAATGTAGAGAAACACAAGGCCCAATAACACCTGCTCTTCTCTTCTGTGTTCCCCCAAGTCTCCTGATAAAAATGGTACCTCACTTGTGTGGGTAGGCCTAGTGCCTGCAACAGGAAACGCAACATGGACACATCACATTTTTACATTGAAATCTGACATGTTTTTTAGAAAGTGCCTAGCTGTGGATTTTGGCCTCTAGCTCAGCCCGCACTTAGGGGAACCTACCAAACCTGTGTATTTTTTAAAACTAGACACCTAGGGGAAACCAGGATGGGGTGACTTGTGTGGGCTCTCACCAGGTTCTGTTACCCAGAATCCTTTGCAAACCTCACAATTTGACTAAAAAAACACTTTTTACTCACATTTTGGTGATAGAAAGTTCTGGAATCTGAGAGGCGCCACAAATGTCCTTCCACCCAGCATTTCCCCAAGTCTCCTGATAAAAATGGTACCTCACTTGTGTGGGTAGGCCTAGCGCCCACGACAGGGACACATCAAATTTTTCTTATGAAAAATGACCTGTTTTTTGCAAAGTGCCTAGCTGTGGATTTTGGCCTCTAGCTCATCCAGCACCTAGGAAAACCTAGCAAACCTAGACATTTCTGAAAACTAGACACCTGGGGGAACCCAGGATGGGGTACCTTAAGGTGCTCTCACCAGGTTCTGTTACCCAGAATCCTTTGCAAACCTCAAAATATGGCAAAAAATACACTTTCCCCTAAGATTTCGGCGCTGCAATGTTCTGGAATCTGAGGGGAGCCAAAAAGTTCCTTCTACCCAGCATTCCCCCACATCTACCGATAAAAATGGTACATCACTTGTGTGGGTAGGCCTACTGCCCGCAACAGGAAATACTCCAAAACTCTACGTGGACACATTAAAATTATCAATTACAAAACTACCTGTTTTTGCGGGGGCACCTGCGTTTCTGGTCCTAAGCTCAGCAGCCATCTAGGGAAACCTTCCAAACCCAGACATTTCTGAAAACTAGACAGCCGAGGGAGTCTAGGAAGGTGTGACTTGTGTGGATCCCACAGTGTTTTCCTACCCAGAATCCTCAGCAAACCTCAAATTTAGTTAAAAAATCTAATTTTCCCCACATTTCTGTGTGGGATCACTGTTCTGGCACAAATTTCCTACCACCCAACATTCCCCTCAGTCTTTCGATAAAAATTATACCTCACTTGTGTAGGTGGGCCAAGTGCCTGTGACAGGGAAGAGCCAAAAACATGTCGAAATTGAGGAGAACCAAAGCAGGTCCAAAAGGGAAGTTTGAAAAAAACATTTAGGCTTACAAGTGGGGCAGAATTTTTATCAGTATAGTTGCGACAATGCTGGGTGGTAGGAATTTTGTGGATTCCTGCAGATTCCGGAAGGTTCCATCACAAAAATGTGGTAAAAATGTATGATTTCAAGCAAAGTTGGAGGTTTGCAAGGCATTATGGGTAAGAGAATGGTGCAGGGTGCATGTGAAGCACACCACCCTGGACTCACACAGATCGTTAGTTTTCAGTTGTGTCTAGGCCTCATAGATTTTTCTAGATGCCAGCGTCCCAAAGTCCAAAAAGTGCAGCCCTCCCCATTCCAAGTGGAATGATTTTGAGAGTTAGCCAAGCTCTCATGGCCCAAATGTAAAATCAACACCCAAAATAATCAAATGTCCTCTTGCTTGCCATTGGGATAAGATGTTTTAGTGTGCGGGGGAGAGCTGAAAGACTGTTACCCCCTTCAGTTGGGGTGGGAGCATAACCATGCCCTTACTGGTTGGTAGAGCCACCACCCCAACATTTTTTCTATTTATTTTTAAATTCCCTGGCATCTAGTAGGCTTTCTGCCCCCCACAGAGTGGACCAGGGTAGTTGCCCCATTTGCCCACCGGTGGGCAGAACAACTTTGTCCCCATTTATTTGGGGTGGGGGTAAGGCCATACCCCCACCCTCTTTGTTTGAAAAAAAATCTTCCCTGGTGTCTAGTGGCCTCTCTGTTCCTCTTGGGGGCAGATGGGCCTTACAAAAATAGGCTGATCTGCCCCTAAGGGGGGGGGGGGGGGGGAGAAATGTCCAACAGTAATGTGTCCCCATGGGGAGTGAGCCTTGCCCTAGGGGCGCCCCCCAAACAATACACACACACATACACCAATCCCTGGTGCCTAAGTGGTTTCTGCCACCCTTGGGGGCAGATGGGCCTAATAGAAATAGGCCGATCTGCCCCTAACGGTGGCAGAAATGGCCTCAAATAATTTGACCTTATGGGGAACAACCCTTGTCCAAGGGGCCGCTCACCTTACGTAAAATAGTAAAGAAAAAAAATCCCTGGTGTCTAGTGGTTTCTGCCCCCTTTAGGGGCAGATTGGCCTCATAAAAGTAGGCCAATCTGCCCTCAAGGGGGCAGAAATGGCCTAAAATAAAATTGCCCCAATGGGGAGCGACCCTTGCCTAAGGGGTCTCTCCCCGTGGGTGAAATGGGTGCAAAACAAATCCCTGGTTTCTAGTGGTTTCTGCCCCCCTTGGGGTCAGATTGACCTAACAAAAATAGGCCGATCTGCCCTCAAGGGGGGCAGAAATGGCCTAAAATAAAATTGCCCCAGGGGAGTGACCTTTGCTTAAGGGGTCGCCCCCCATCTGTAAAAAGTTTTTAAAAAAAGATCCTTGGTGCTTAGTGGTTTCTGCTCCCCTTTGGGCGAATTGGCCTCATAAAAATAGGCAGGTCTGCCCCAAGGGGGGCAGAAATGGCCTAAAACAAATTTGGCCCCTAGGGGAGCGACCCTTCCCTAAGGGGCTGCTCCCCTCCTGTTAAAAAAAAAAAAAAAAAAGATCTGTGATGCCTAGAGGTTTCTGCCCCCCTCCAGGGGCAGATGAGCCTAATTAACATAGGCTGATCTACCCTCAAGTGGGGCAGAAATGGACTAATAAAAAAATGCCCACCCTGGGGCAATGGGCCACTTCCCTCATGTGTTTACTAAATGTAAACACTAATCCCTGGTGTCTGCAGCACGTGATACAATCGTGCTGCAGGAATGCTCAGAAAGATATCAAAGGAAAAGAAAAGCCTTTCCTGTCCTTTGCTGACTCTCTGACCTGCCCCCTTCCCCTGTCTGAGGAGAATCAAATCAGTTTCTCCTTGGATCGCACTGGAAGGATGGAGGCAACCTCTGATGAGGTCAGCACACATTCGCGCGCTGACGTCATCAGACATCACTGGGGGAGTGGTAGGTGGGTCCGGGGTGGTAGGGGAAGCGATTTCCTTTCCATCCCATCCCAGCCCCGTTGGCTGGGTGCAGGATTTAACAGTTACGTCCTCTGTACAGCAGCTCTGTAGCCAAGGACGTAACCGTTATGTCCAGGGCACCCAAGGGGTTAATAAAATCATGGGAATGTATGTCCAGAGAAATCAATGAATTTATGCACACTGTGATGACCAAAAGTTGTTACTTTGTATAATTCGATGCCTGAGACAGCGATGTTCCCAGGAATCAACAATGGATGCACTGACTGGAGTATGGATTGCTACAAGAAGTTTACCTGACGCGTCTGACGATGGGAACAGGAGAAAAGGAGCCAATCATCGACGTGAAAAACAGCCTAGTTATATCTTAGATTTAGGTTTTTATTTCTTTTGGACTAATTGTAAACATATGATTTTCTGACCAATGACAGGGTGGGAAGCTCTTTAGGACATTCTAACTTAGCCCGACTGCACAGAGGGAGGAGAGGTTCATTCTATTCTGATTTTTCCCCGTAGTGGTCCTGTCTGAGAAGCTGAAAAGTTCCTGATGACTTTATTTCTATCTTTATCTTTATTGCTTACGTTTTCTAATGCTGAATGCTGATTCCTTAGAGATTGCTTCTTGAGTGGTTCAGATAGCTTAGCGTCCACATCTCTGAACCATCCCCTTCCATTGCCCGTTGCTGAAGCTGACCGAACAGATGTCGAACTGACAAAAAGAAATTGCAACTTGCTGACCCATATGAGGAGAGGTATAACAAAATGTTATTGTCCTTGTAATAGATTTTGTTCTTTGTTTCTAGGTATCAACTGCTATTTTGATAGAGCCATAGTTAGATGTTTTCCAAATTAATTTTAACAAAATTGTTTTGCATGTAGCCCAAACATGCTATTCTAATCAGAAGGCTAGTTAGGGAGTCCTGGAAATGTTAACAAATTGCTATTTAACAAAGAATTGATGTTGTTTATTTGTTGAATCTAGATGCATGTCATTTCTATTGCGCAGTTATTCTTGCTATTAATTTGTACTGTGACTCTTGAATGCTTAACTGTCAGTGTTTTAGTTAAATTGAGATTCTTTAGAAGATTTGGTCAACCAGTGTTATTCATGTATGTTTACCATTTGGTTTTGAGAATAATTTATGTGACATTAGCATTGTTAATATAGGGAAATAAACTGTCTAACTTTTACATAAAGGTGTGGCCAAATGGGTCCTGGTGTTTAAAGATCACTAATTCCAAAGAATATTGGATGATGTTTATTGATTACGATGTTGAAATTGCATTGAACTAAGTACTTTGGGTGGAATCACTCTAAGCGTAGTCAAAAGGTCTATCAAACCTCTAATGCGTCCCCCTATAAATTTAACAATAAATTATCAAGTAAGAACATACGCGGTAACAATAACCACGTAGGCCATTTTAAAGTATGGCAAAATAGGCAATTGCTGGGGGTCACCATCTACCAAGAGGCACTCTGGTTAAAGACAGCAACTCTCTGAAAAACAGACTGATTTGCTGAATGAAAGTCCAAGGCTGGTCTGGAGGTCTCTCACTGACATCTGATCAGTTAGTGGTAGCAAGGGTCAACAGCTGCTTTTGAAAAACTCTAAAACCGCCTATGCTACCCCTGAGCTCAGGAGTCATGAAGACATCAGAAGAGATACTAACTTCCACTCCATGACATTTCCCTAGGCTCATAGTAGCAAATTGGAGTTTTTAAGAGGCTAAGGTTGGGACCTGGAGTCAGTCCTGTGATGTCATCCAGGGTGGGAAGTGAATGAGTGTGTGATGGCACCTCCATTACCTCTTGCTTTTTGTTGAATCATTTTCCATGGATCCAGATATGTCTATTGTTTTTCTCCCTCCAAACCACTCTCCCTCTCTGCCTACTGCTACCACCGACTCTGTCTTTCTATCTTGTGTCATCATAAAGATGTGTGGGGTCCCAGGCAAGACCTATATCAGCTGGTACTGTGTGACCCTGTTAAAGTTTAATACAATTTAGTATGTTTTGGCATCACATGGGCTCTACTTAGGAGGAAATGTGTAATGAAATTCAAGTTGGTTCTGTACAGGGCCCCCCAAAATATATATTGCCCAGGAGCCCCAAAATCCTTAAGATCTGAGGGGCTTCTTACCATGGATCAGCAGGTCCTACAAAAGTTGCTGCTCTGATAGGAATCATTGATCATAGTTCTGTCCTCTACTCTTACCGTGAGACCCAGCAGTACCCACCAACAACTGTAGGGCTCAGAAGAGGCTGTCTTCAGCAACACCCTAACTCAGCTGCATTTTGTTTACATACTTTTCTTGCTCACTGCAGTCATGTACGTTCTATGCAGTAGCGTTCCCAGAAAGTCTTTAAATTATTGACCAATGTGCTACTATTTCAGGAAATTGGGGAGCATAGAGGATGTCCTTCCTCCGTGTCCCAGTCATTACTTATGAGGCGGACTCCACCTTAAAGACAGGAAAAGTATGGATACCGCTAGCCTTTTCATCTTCTTCCTTGCCGTTTTTACTGCTTGTTTGGCTATGAAGCTAGGCCCTCATAGCTCAGTGGAGTGAGACAACCACCGACGGAGTCTGTGTTTGGTCCGAATGTTTAACTTGATGGTCACAGGTTTCTGTCCTGAAAGATTTAATCAGTATTTCATCCGTCTGAGTTCGATAAAATAAGTACCATTCTGTTGGGTAACAATTAATATGTGTTATTCAGTGCCATAATACCCCTCAGGTGTGGAGATGGGATTGTGAGGTTTAAAAAAATCAAGTAATGACATGTTTAAGTAAAATGATTCTCACCCCTCCAGGATGCATACTGACGCTGGGCATCTGCATGTCAGGCCGCCACCCGTCCAGAGAAAAATTACTGCACCATCTGCCCTCTACAGAAATCCAGGAGTGCTCGGTTCCCTTATTAACCAATGTGGAATTAGGAATTATTGTTGCAACATCCAACTGAGGTGGGTTTTCCCGGGCTGGATGTCTAACCTTAGAAGGATGCCAAGGCTGCAAAACATTGATTGACAGGGCTGGCCCAGAAACTACAAATTTTCAAACCATCCCCATACTGCTGAGGGAAGCAATTAGAGCGCAGCCATTGGGGCTCTCATGGCTGGGTCATGGCAGCCTTGAAGGCAGTCCCCTAGACTGCTTTCTACCGGGAAAATGCCTGAGTGGCAACCTTGACACTATGGCCGTTCAGGTGATATAGTTCAGATGTAAAAGATCAGAGGCAGGCATTACTGTAACCTTTTTATAAAGTAGCAGCCTAGTCTGGTTTTACTAAAGACACCTTGGAGAATTTCATAAATTGACCTGGGAATGCATTCTGTCCATTGCTTGCCATCGGCTTTGTGGTGTGTAACTCACGTATTCTGGCTTTTAATTTGCTGGCTAGGGCTCTCCAGGTTCACTTCATCCCACCCATGCCAAAATATTATATACGAGTATCCTTCTGAGGGCGCCCTATCTGTAAACAGGCCTGTAAATCTTGTTCTTATCTCGTAACATTTACTGTGCATGTAAAGATGAGGTCAAATGCCAGGCTGTGCCTTGGAGGGAGCCTGGTATTTATTCTGCTTTCAACTGTCTTCAAAGTGAGAGCGTTTACGGGCAGAATACAGATTGCTCTCCCCATGGAGTAGGGGTGTCACTAGAAAGCCAAGGCAAACCAATTTCTTTGGACAATACACATAGAATGCGCCAAGCTTAAAACCGAAAGGTCTTGAGAGATATTCTGTACAGGGGCACCTGCTGAGTGTGTCTTGGTAGCTAAGGAAGAACATTCTACAAAGCACCACAAAAATCTGGGCAGTGCGCCCACCCAACTGCTATGTTCTCATGAAACACCTTGACTAACTATTGAACCGTGTTTCCGGTAGAAATGCTAGGTTCCACAAACAATGTACTCGAGGGAGATGTCCAGCTTTTTGTGCAGTCCTCAAGCCTGCCCTTTAACCGTTCAGGCAAATAAAGGAACGGAGGCACTGCATAATTACTCTAGGTGGTGAAGTCATAAATGACACTCATCTCTTGTCACACAGATGGCATTTTCGGCAATAGGTAACATCTTCTCCAAACCCCACAACAGGGGGCTGGACTTGGTGATCCAGAATGCAAAAAGCTCCTAAGTAGCAAGCCTTGGATTGCAACGCCTACATACAGCAGGTGATGCTCACAGTATGGACGTCACCTGCTCAGCAGAGACTAACACCAGGCAACAGCTACTGATAACAGGAGAATCCGCTGCAAAGACAAACAAACATTGGCAAAGTTAATAGGTTTCGCCTATGTGAGATCTATTGGCTTTGCAAAAATTTCTTAGCCATGTTGCAACATGGCTGAAAGTAAAGAAAAAAGTTCTATAACACAGCTAGCATTGACCGCGTCATAGTGCTTTTATATTGTTTACTTTTAGCCATGTGCACTGAAGCCAGCGCTGCTGTTCAATATGGCTAAAAAGACATTGACATAGCCAATAGATCTCACATAGGTGAAACCCATTAGCTTTGCAAAATGCTTGTTCTGACTTCCTTTACAATTGATCAACATCATGCTTAAGCCTTCCTTGTGGGTTTATGTAGTGTAAGTTGCTGTGTGGCACTTGTGACACATCTCTTCTTAGCTGACATGGGCGCCCCATCCCTTCTTTGAGAGCCCGCATTATTCCAATTTAGATTAAAAGATGACCAGGAAGGCGAAGTCAGTAAAATCAATTACTATTGAACTTAGATGAAGATATGATGATCTTTAGCAAACAAATGTGTAGAGATAGGGTACCAAATCTAAGTTCGAATGGTAAAATAAAAACAAAAGAAACCTTCTCAAGAACCCTGAAATATTAGTAATAGGAACACGCTTCTGTTTAGTAAAGGAGTGGCAATGGGGTTTCAATTAAAAAAAGTGTTGCTGTAGTTTTTTTTTAAAGTCTGCCAGTACTCCCTTCAGCAACAATGTGGAGAGAGACTTGAAGTAGGAATAAGTGACAGGCGCAGAGCCCTTTTAAGGCACAAAGCCCACATTCCAAGAGACCTCCCGAAAGCCAATAGGAAAGTCAGAAGCCCTACTCTCTCCATCCTCTAGCTCTCTATTTCATCCTCTTTCCATCTTTCTACCTTTACTCTACCTCTGAGTCCAAATATATCTACATCACTATTTTCTACTTTCCATCTACTTCTCTTTCTCTACTTTACCTACATCTCACTCTATATTCACTCTATCATCTTCATCATCCTACCTTGCTCACCTCTTTTTACTTTTTTCTCTAATTCTCTACCTCTCTCCGACTTACTCTTACCTTCTGCTGCCTACCTTTCCTTTTTATCGCTACCTCTACCTTTCTTTCCAATCTACTACTTTATTTCTACATCACTCTGTCTTCTAGCTTGTCTTCCACTTTCTCATCAATCACTAAATCTCAACCCTTCTCTCTGTCTCACTTCTCTAACACCCCTCTCTTTAAACTATTTCATGAAAACTCTCTTCGGCACTCTACCTCTTGTTCTGCCTCATCTATACATCTCTCTCTTTCATCTCTCTCCTTAATTCACCTCATCTACTTTACCTCGTCATGTTTCTTTATTTCTCCCTCTTTCTCTTCTTCATATCTCTGTTTCTCTGCTCTCTACCTAACTACTGTCCACCTCCCTCTCTTGCAATACAACTCTCTCTGCTTGCCAGCTTTAGCTGTATGTCTCCAAAGGTTACACCTTCTTCTACTGCTATGTTTAACTCTACATCTCTACCTGTCTGCCTTCTTACTCCCTCTTTCTACCTCAACTCTCATAACATTGCTCCTCTTTTTGCACCATACTGGTCTTTTTCCATCTCACGTCGTTGCATCTCTCTTCCATCAACATCATCTCTCTCTCAACCTCTTCTGTCTTTACGTCACCTCACTATCTATCTCTTCATTTCATCTACTCCTCTCTACTGCTCTCACACCTCTCTATATACTTCACCTCTCTACCTCATTTCACACATCTCAATCAACTTAATCCCTCTCCACTCCACCTATCTCTCTCTCATTACCTACCTCTCAATTTATCTCACTGGAGCAGCATAGTTTTTTACTCCAGCCTTACACATCACAAATATCAATATATATGTGCACTTAGAACTACATACTTTGTATGTCCTAACATTATTAGTGTAAAGTTTTGCACTTGAACCCAGTACTGGAGTGCATTCACTGTACAACTAGAAATCCAAATACTCTGTGTGCCTTAACCTTTTTAAATTAAATTTAGGTGGTCATTACAACCCTGGCGGTCGGTGTTAAAGCGGCGGTAATACCGCCAACGGGCCGGCGGTAAAATATTTGTAATTACGATCGTGGCGGAAACCGCCAACAAAGACAGCCACTTTAATACTCCAACCGCCACGGCGGTACAAACAAACAGCTTGGCGGTCACCGCCAAGAGACAGGCGGGAGACAATGTACCGCCCACACTATTATGACAGGCCAATCCGCCACCTTTTCCGGGGCAGATTCACCGCGGATATAAACACGGCAGAAACAGGAATCCCGAAGGAAAAACGCTCACCTCTACACACCCCACGAGGAACGAGGACGCCATGGATCCGGAACTCCAAATTCTACCTGCAATAGGCTTCCTGCTCCTCTACCAGGAGCACGAACGCCTGCGGCGAAGACCACGGTGAGTACTGCACCTACGACACAGGGGAGGCAAAAAACAGGGACACACACATGCACCCCACCCTCACCCACTACAACACACACACTAATGCATATCAATGCATCACAGTTACACCCCCCCAAACGCCCCTGAAGAATGCAAAGACAATAGAAAATGAGTGTAACCATTGTAATATATTAAAAGCAAGTAGGCAGAAATATATATATACACCATGTACATAATATATACCAAGCATAGTAGTCCAGGTAGTGCTCTAAGAAAGTCAGTGAAACACTGGGACCACATGGTATGGGCGAAGCCCACACAAGATCCCCAACCATGATGGAGAGAACACTGCAGGGGCATCAGAGAGCAACTATTAGGCACCTCAGGAGGAGGGAAAGGGGGGGGCACCTCAGCCGCTTGAGTGCACGACGCCAAATCCACGAGGGGGCCACATGCCCACTGTTACATCCTGGGGAGTGCAAAGCCACAGTCTCTCAAGTCTCTACAGTGGGTGGGTTGCCCACTGTTCAATCCTGGGGAGTGCAAAGCCACAGTCTCACAAGTCTCTACAGTGGGTGGGTTGCCCACTGTTCAATCCTGGGGAGTGCAAAGCCACAGTCTCTCAAGTCTCTACAGTGGGTGGGTTGCCCACTGTTCAATCCTGGGGAGTGCAAAGCCACAGTCTCTCAAGTCTCTACAGTGGGTGGGTTGCCCACTGTTCAATCCTGGGGAGTGCAAAGCCACAGTCTCACAAGTGGATGACAGTCTCCACTGGTTCTGGAGGGGCCCTTGTGCCCAGAGTGCTTCACCCTGCTAACGACAGAGGTATTGGATGTATCTCTCCACTGGTTCTGGAGGGGGCCTTGTGCCTGAGTGCTTCATTCTGCTAAGGACAGAGGTAGTGGATGACAGTCTCCACTGGTTCTGGAGGGGGCTTTGTGCCCAGAGTGCTTCATCCTGCTAAGGACAGAGGTAGTGGATGTATCTCTCCACTGGTTCTGGAGGGGGCATGGTGCCCAGAGTGCTTCATCCTGCTAAGGAGAGAGGTAGTGGATGGATCTCTCCACTGGTTCTGGAGGGGGCATGGTGCCCAGAGTGCTTCATCATGCTAAGGACAGAGGTAGTGGATGTATCTCTCCACTGGTTATGGAGGGGGCATGGTGCCCAGAGTGCATCATTGACCCCGTGACGGACTCAGTTGCGTCAGTGCCCCTGCCGCTCATGGGCTAGCGGTGCTTGAGACGGCGGTGCCCTGTTCAGCGGTGCTTGAGATGGCGGTGCCCTGTTCAGCGGTGCTTGAGGTGGCGGTGCCCTGTTCAGTGGTGCTTGAGACGGCGTGCCCTGTTCAGCGGTGCTTGAGATGGCGGTGCCCTGTTCAGTGGTGCTTGAGATGGCGGTGCCCTGTTCATCGGTGCTTGAGGCGGCAGTGCCCTGTTCAGCGGTGCTTGAGATGGCGGTCTCCATTGCAGGGTCTCAGCTGCTGGCGGTCCTTCATGGCCCAGCTGGGCTGGTGCTGGCGGTGGCTTCCTGGGCAGCTGGGCTGGTGCTGGTGGTGGACTCCTGGGCAGCAGGGATGGTGGCGGTCTTCTCCGCCGTGCTGCTCTTCCCAGACTTGCCGGGTTTCCTGGTGGCCCTTCCCCACCTTGGAAGGTGTCACAGCTGACTCCACACTCCCACCTGTACCCCTGGGAGCAGCTTTGGTGGCTGGAGTCTTCCCCCTCTCCCGCCGGGCACTGGCCAACTTCTGATGCTTCACAGGTGGGGGACTGTCTGTGCTGTGGCTCTGTGCCACACTGGCTGCCCTGGTGGCCGGTGCACTCCAGATTCCGGTGACTACAGGCACCACTGGTCCCGGAGATGTTGTGGCTGAGGTGCTAGTTTGGGACCTATGAGACGGACGGGGTGGGGGAGGTGTGGGAAAGAGGTCAAGGTTGGACAGGAAAAGTTTGTGGGACACACTGGGACGGGTAGCTGGAGGGGGTTTGGGAGTGGAGGAAGAGGTGGTGGTTGTAGGAGGTGTACGTTTGGTGACTTTGGGTGAAGGTGCATGCGCTGGAGGCTGTCGTGAGGTGGATGACTGTTGGGTGTGTGTGTGCCTGCGTTTGTGTATCCTGGGAGGGGGCGTCACAGACATACTGTGAGAGGACACAGGGGACGTGTGAATGGTAGTGGGGGTGGTGACTGCACGTGAGCGGGGTGTGGTGGTGGGTGTGCTGGAGAGGGACGTAGTGGCTGTAGAGGTAGTGCATGCAGGTGTGAGTGTAGATGAGACTGGGAGGGAGGAGGGAGACGAGAAGGAGGGGGACACAGTGGAGGCAGTGGATGTTGGTGTGTCTGCATGTGTGTGATGCTTGCGTGAGTGCCTGTGGGATGTGTGGTGCTTATGTTTGCCTGAGCTTCCCTTGGGTGTTGACGTGTGTGCATGTTGGTCTGTAGGTGTGCTTGGGATAGGCTGAGGTACAGGGGATTGGGTCAGGGTGGAGGAAGTTGGAGGGGGAAGGCTAGAGACGGGGACAATGGCTGCCATCAGTGCTGAGGCCAGAGTCTGAAAAGCTCGCTGAAGGGCCGCCTGACCAGAATGAATGCCCTCCAGGAATGCATTGGTTTGTTGCAACTGCCTCTCTACACCCTGGATGGCATTCAAAATGGTAGACTTCCCAACAGTGAGGGACCTCAGGAGGTCAATGGCCTCCTCACTGAGGGCAGCAGGGGAGACTGGGGCAGGGCCTGAGGGGCCTGGGGCGAAGATGATGCCCACCCTCCTGGGTGAGTGGGCACGGGACAAAGGCTGAGGGGCTGCTGGGAGGGCGGTGCTGGTAGGGGGCACAGATGTTGCCGCCACCACAAGGGAGCTCCCATCAGAGGACGAGTCCGTGTCGCTGGTGTAAGCTCCTGTCCCTGCCGTGGAGCTCCCCTTGCCCTCCGTCCCACTGGTGAATTCAGACTTTGTAGTGTCGCTGTAGACGGGTCTCGGCGACCGTGTCTTCCCTACCTCGGAACCGCCGTCATTCCTCAAGTTCCCTAGATACAGCGTTGCGTTCCCCTGGCAACGAGAGGACGATACGTCGCGTCAGCAGTATCAACTTCCTGGATGCGGAAGTTGAAAAGAGGACGGACTACGCTTCTGCGGCGGTGAACGCCACGGAGAAGACGCCGACCGGTGGAGCAACGGAACCAGAGACAGCGATACCGAACACACGGGAGCATTTCAGCGGAGCTTGCGACCAGACGCCGAGCGAATCATTAGGAGAGACACAGAAGACGCGAGATTCCCGCCACGACCCCGGAGGGTCGTGGCTTTGGAAGGTACGGTCCCTCCTAGGGGCAAGGGGGTCACCGAGAAACACGGGCACTGGGGAAGGGAAACAGGGAGGCGGGAGAAAGGGAGGAGAGCGACACTAAAACACAGAAAGGGGAGGGCGGGAGACCGAGGAACCGAACGGGCACCAGAACCAAACCCTTCACCGTAACCCATCCTCACCAACCCACCCTGCTTGCTCCCTTCCCTCTTTAGATAAAAGTAGCAGTCACCCGATCCCACAGAAGGACTTACCTGTTCTTTCTTTTCCTCTATGCGCCCGGAAACCACCTGAGGGGTCCACATCCAACACCGTCACGACAGCTCTGAGAAAGGACATAAGAAGAAAGAAGAAAATAATTAGAACAAGTGACAGGAAGAATCAATTGTAACCTAATCATAAAAATACCACCCAGACACCTCCACTGCGCGCAAAGTCAGCAGAATGAGAGTGTACTCACCCCCTTGTGGCTGCTGTGATGCCCTCAAACGCCCATCCAACTCCGGGTAGGTCACCGCCAGGATCCTGAACATCAGGGGGGTCATGGTGCGACGGGCACCCTCCCCCGTTGGGAGGCCATCCCCAGCTGAGCCTCCGCCGTCTTCTTGCTCCAGCGGCAAATGTCCTCCCATCTTTTCCGGCAGTGTGTGCTCCAGGGTCCGGACGTCCTTGGCGATGGCACGCCAAATATCTTTTTTCTGGTGGGCGCTGACCTACATAAAATGTGCAGGGGAAAAAGAGAAGTTATTACCAACTGCACCCTCAAAGTGATTGGCCCCCATCCCTACCCTTGCCATGTGGCACATGCATTCACCGTCTTTCATGCACGCAGCACTCTCCCCCTTCCTTCTTACATCCAGCCCTCTCCACACAGGCATAGCCCATACAACATGCTCCCTGTGTACTTACCTGTTTGTTTGGAGGACCGTAGAGTAGCATGTACTAGGGGAGGACCCCATCCACGAGCTTCTCCAACTCCTCCGATGTGAAGGCAGGGGCCCTTTCCCCAGACACTCGAGCCATTGTCTCTTCCAGACCGAGGTCACAGCAGCACTTGCAGTGTAGGTCCTCTCCTGTCGAAGATCAGGTATCGAGTGATTGAACAGATAGAAAATGGCGGTCACGTCCGCGGCGGTGCGTACCGTCACCGCTGGCGTACATCGTCTTTGGCTCCTGGGACCCATAGGGTCCAATGTTAACCAATGCAGCATTGCGCCGCGGTCTTCGACCGCCTACCGCGACGGTGTACAACGCCAGCGCAGTTATCTCACATCCCATTGTCCCACTTTAGAGGTCAGGCAGCCGCCATTTCAGGGCCCCACATGGCTTCATTTCCAACTGCGTCACACATACCTAGGCCTAGACTCAACACACATACAGGCCACCTTTTGTGTATGATTGGTGTTCTGGGTAAACTGTGGGTACGTACCTCTGAGTTGTTTGACTCTGTGCTCGCTGTTGTCCTTCATAGGCACCGTCCGCTGGGACATGTGAGGAGATGGCGGCATCCTCCGGTGTACCGACCGTTGGTGGACCTGTCGACAATGGAGGAGCGACATTTGATTATCACATACAGGCTTGACCGTGCCACAATCCAGGAACTGTGTACCCAGTTGGAGCCAGACCTTATGTCAGCAATCCGCCATCCCACAGGAATCCCCCCTCAAGTGCAGGTGCTGTCAGTGCTCCATTTCCTTGCAAGTGGGTCTTTTCAAACAACAGTGGCCATAGAATCAGGGATGTCCCAGCCTATGTTTTCCAACGTGTTGTCCAGAGTGTTGTCTGCCCTTCTGAAACACATGCGGAGCTACATCGTTTTCCCTCAGGTGGAGGATTTGCCTACAGTGAAAGGTGATTTCTATGCCCTGGGACACATCCCCAACACCATAGGTGCCATTGATGGGACCCATGTGGCTTTGCCCCTCCCCCCCCACAAGAGTGAACAGGTGTACAGAAACCGGAAGAGTTATGATTCCATGAATGTACAGATGGTATGTTTGGCCGACCAGTACATCTCCCATGTGAATGCCATGTTCCCTGGCTCAGTGCATGACATCTACAGCCTGCGGAATAGCAGCATCCCTTATGTGATGGGTCAACTCCAGAGGCACCATGTGTGGCTATTAGGTGAGCCCCTGGAAGCAAGACAGTGGGAATGGTTGTCTGGGGTTATCCCTACAGGTTAGTGTGTGTCTAACAGTTGTCCCTCGCCATTTGCAGGTGACTCTGGGTACGCCAACCTGTCATGGCTACTGACCCCAGTGAGGAATCCCAGGACAAGGGCAGAGGAACGCTACAACGATGCCCATGGGCGAACAAGGAGGGTGATCGAGTGGAACTTCGGCCTCCTGTAGGCCAGGTTCAGGTGCCTCCATATGACAGGTGGATCCCTATTCTACTCACCAAAGAAGGTGTGCCAGATCATCGTGGCCTGCTGTATGCTTCATAACTTGGCTTTGCGACGACAGGTGCCTTTTCTGCAGGAGGATGGTCCAGATGGCGGTGTTGTTGCAGCTGTGGAGCCTGTGGACAGTGAAGACGAGGAAGCAGAGGAAGAAGACATGAACAACAGGGACTCAGTGATCCAGCAATATTTCCAGTGAGACACAGGTAAGAGTACAGACCTGCCTACTACATGTACTTTAACACTACTACCTCTCTACTGCCTGTCGTTTTCACCCAGTGTATGGTCACTGAGTTGTCACTTTCCCTTATGATTTCACAGATGTAGGTCCCACTGTGTGACATCTGCTTGGATTCCTCATGGACTAGAGCTGTGTGACATAGGTATGTTGACATTACAATTGAAAGAGCATCTTGTCACTGTAATTGCTAATACACTATTTCGAAATCACAGACAGACTCCAGATTGTTTTGTGCTTTAAGTGTGTTTATTTAAGTGCTCAATATTGGAGGGGGGAGTGAAATGGTGAGGGTTGATGGTGGAGGAATGTCTATGGCAGAATCCAGTCTATTAGTCCCACAGGTGCATTGCCCAAATGGGCATAGGAAGTGGAGCTGGGGCAGTTAAAGTATGGACAGGGTGACAAAGTGGGACAGTAGGATGACAATCAAGGTGGTCTCATTTCTTGGCGGGGGTCTTGGCATTGTGCTCTGTCTTTGTCCTGGATCTCAGGGACCGTTTGCGGGGTGGTTCTCCGTCTGCAGGGGGTGGGGTGCTGGTGTGGTGGTCCTGTGGCAGGGCGTCCTGTCCACTAGCACCGGCGGAGGTGGTGGGCAGTTCATCGTCCATGCTATTGTCAGGGGCCCCTTGTAGTGCCACAGTGTCCCTCCTGGTGTTGAGTACTTCCTTCAGCACCCCTACGATAGTGCCCAGGGTGGAGCTGATGGTTCTGAGTTCCTCCCTGAAACCCATATACTGTTCCTCCTGCAGGCGCTGGGTCTCCTGAAACTTGGCCAGTACCGTTGCCATCGTCTCCTGGGAGTGGTGGTATGCTCCCATGATGGAGGAGAGGGCCTTGTGGAGAGTGGGTTCCCTTGGCCTGTCCACCCCCTGTCGCACAGCAGCCCTCCCAGTTCCCCTGTGTTCCTGGGCCTCCGTCCCCTGGACCGTGTGCCCACTACCACTGCCCCCAGTTCCCTGTTGTTGTTGTTCAGGTGGTGGGTTATCCTGGGTTCCCTGTAGTGGTGGACACACTGCTGATTGACGTGTCCTGGGACGGAGGTATGGGCCCGCTGGGTGGGTGCTGTGCTGGTGTTTCCAGAGGGGGGAAGGTCTGTGGTGGCCTGTGACTGGGTGAGGGGAACCAACTGTCCTGAGGTCCCCGATGGGTCGGGCTGGTCATCTAGATCCAGTTGGACAGAGGTGCTGTCATCACTGTGGGCCTCTTCTGTTGGTGGTGTGGACATGTGTGGACCCTCCTGTCCGGTGATGTTGTATAGGGGTCCTGCAGGGGTATAAAAGGATGGTAATTACATCTGTGTGTGTCATGGTGTGCAATGGGTGGGTAACCGTGTACCCCAGTGCTTGCATTCCTGTGTGGGACCTTGTGTGAGGATGGTTTAGGGGGTTGTAGGGGTATGTGCAGTGGGCATGCTTTAGTGATGGGTGTCCATGCTTTGTTGTTGCATGCAGGGCTTGGTGTTGGGATGGGTGGTTTGTGATGTTGGGACATATGTGAGGAGTTGGGGTGCTGGGGGTGAGGGTGGGGGTATGTGATGGCATACAGGTAGGGTGGGGGATGTAATAATTAAGATTTGTCTTACCAGAGTCCATTCATCCACCTACTCCTGCGAGGCCCTCAGGATGCAGTATCGCCAAGACCTGCTCCTCCCATGTTGTCAGTTGTGGGTGAGGAGGTGGGGGTCCGCCGCCAGTCCGCTGAACCGCCAGGTGGTGTCTTGAGACCACAGAACTCACCTTCCCCCGTAGGTCGTTCCACCTCTTCCTGATGTCCTCCTGATTTCTTGGGTGCTGTCCCATTGCGTTGACCCTGTCCACTATTCTTCGCCATACCTCCATCTTCCTTGCTATTGAGGTGTGCTGCACCTGTGCTCCAAATAGCTGTGGCTCTACCTGGACGATTTCCTCCACCATGACCCTGAGCTCCTCCTCCGAGAACCTGGGGTGTCTTTGCCGTGCCATGGGGTGGTGTAGGTGATGTGTGGGGTGGAGTGTGTGGTGTTAAGTGTGCTGATATGTAGTGGTGTGTTGTGTGAGGTGCGTGGAAGTTCTGTGGGTGATGGTGTTGTGTGCCTGTGGATGCTGTTGTTCTTGCTGGTGCTATCTCTCTCTGGCCTTCTTTCGGAATATTTGGTCGTGGGGGTTTGTGGGTGTGTGTTTTATATTGTAATGGGTGTGTGGGAGTGGTGTGTGTATGTGTATCAGGTGTGTGTATTTCGATTTGTCCAATGTGGCTGTGTTTTGTAAGAGTGTGTGTATTTTGAGCGCGGCGGTGTGTACCACCAATGGAATACCGCGGTTGAAAGACCGCCGCATAGATTCGTGTGTTGTGATAGTGTGGGCGTATTTCTGTTGGCGTGACGGTGGAGGTTTTGTTTTTGCCAGTTTATCACTGACCTTTGGTGTGGCGGACTTTTGTGGGTGTCTGAATTTTGGCGGAATCCGAACTGTGGGTCATAATAGCTGTGGCGGAATTCCGCGGCGGTGTGTTGGCGGTCTTCTGCACAGCGGTAAGTGGCTTTTACCGCCAATGTTGTAATGACCGCCTTAGTCTTTAGGGATTGGATAGGATCATCCTTATACTACTCAAATGTATTTACTTCAGAAATGTGAAGGATTTGTGTAAACATGTGCACTAATGTTTTCACACATGAATTTATAATGTAGTTCTTAGTTACATTTATACTCATGTACTCAAAGTTGCATTGCATTTATCTAAAACTGCAACATGAATTTAATCGGAACTTATGTACTGACATTCTCATTTATTTATAGTTATATGTGCACAAATGACAAGTATTACATGAGCACCATTGAATTATATGTTTAAACTTGACGTGGCTATGCCTGTATTTCTTTTGCCATGAAATATTGTGTTCCATTTCTGCTTGCATGTTTTTTTCTTTGCTGGTAAATTCACATGGATTGTTAGTTTGAGAATAGATGTAACACTGCACTAGAGATAGAGAGCCTGAGTAGAGGACATTGACAAGGAACATTGAGAGACAGAGAGTTAACTCACAGTCTCTATTCAGTAATGTATCGAGGAGTTGCAGGTGCCCAAGGTCGACATTGTTCTCAGGAATGGTCTGGGAGAATCTGCAAATGTTGCAGCTTACAACATGAGAATGGAAAGGACAATAGAATCCTTGATCGAGTGAATGAGGGGTCTTGCTTAGAAGATTCATGTGGTATTAACTAGTGTTCTTACCAGTTGATGTGAGCCAATATTCTTTTGGACTTTGAGAGTTGCAGACCTCTGCACTCCCGCCCCCACACTTTTTGTCCCTTTGCTGAATGTAGCTTGGGCTAACACTTATCTAACTCTAGAAAAGTCCTGACCGAGCTTCTGAAATGTTGACACCTTCCTTTATTTGCATGTCTGTTTTTTTCATTTACCTGCATTTCTCCAACTTTTGCAATTTGTTTAGATTTAATTATCTTTGAAACATTTAATTGTAAATTAGATGACTTCAGGCATTGCTTATTTTTAGGAGTGAGGTTAGGAGACTCTTCTCTGAGCACCAGATTTTATTGCAAATTTTTTGTATTGCTGTAACTGAACTTCTGCTTTGTCTCATGCTAGTTTACCTAAACGTCTTCAGGCAAATACATGCACTCCCACAGAGTGAAGGAAAAAGTGAAAAGCAGTTCATTGAATGTAAGCAGTGGAAGAAAGCAAGTCATCTAGTCAAAAGCATGGTAGAGAAGTTGTGCTTCTGGGGAGGGACAAACACAAGAAGGAAACAAGAAAACTAAAGTGACAAAAAAGCCAACCAATTATAACTAATGGGTTGGCCCAAAGCAACAGTAAATCGTGGTTTTGGCCCACAGAAGGGAAGAACTGAAAAGGGAGAAAAAATTGCTCTGTAGTAAATTTTCAATGGAGGTTGATGCTCAAAGGAGGACATTTGTGATAATAAACTAGATAATGATTTACAGATTTTTGGAAATGAAAAATCAGCTGCTATTTAGAGAATGCAGTAAATAAGGTCAGAGGGCGACTCCTCTGACGTCCTGGTCAGCGACTGCTTGCTCCCCTCTTTGAAGCTCCACCTGTTGCTGCTTCTGCGAATCGGACTGAGAGCCTGCCTGACTCTCGGTTTGAGGCCCACCTCCACCCGCAGGCACCCACCTGCACCTGATCCCTGGTGGCCTAGTGGCCATCTGTCTGTGCGTGTTTTTTGCTTTGTGTCATCTATATTTTCTTCCTGTCTCTTTTTCTGTCTTGTTTTCTCCTTTTTTTCCCTTATTTGTGCCATTCCCTCTCCCCACACTCCATCCCTGCTGCTGCTGCCCTGCACCCCGCCCCCTCTCTGCGAATCACTTTCCCGCCCTCCCGCCTCCCAGCCGAACAGACCCTCCCGCCTCTCTCCCCTTCTTAATGGCGGACGCTCTGCAGTTGTGGAGAAAGCGCACCAAAGGCAAGCCGGTCTGTGCCTAGACCGCGCCCAGCACCACGAACCCTGTTCCTTTGCAAACCTCAAATTTTGTCTAAAAAACAAATTTTCCTCACATTTTTCTCACATTTCTGTGGCAGAAAGTTCTGGAATCTGAGGGGAGCCATGAACGTCCTTCCACCCAGCATTCCCCCAGGTTTATAGAAGTGGTACTCACCTGGGTAAGCAGGTCTCATGGCCGCATCAGGAAATGGCCCAAAATGCAATGTGGATACATCACATTTCTCCACTGAAAACTGACCCTTTTTTTGCAATGTGCCTAGATGTGGATTTTGGATCCTAGCTCAGCCAGTACCTAGGGAGCAGTAGCAAATCTGTCCATTTTTAAAACTAGGGGAATCCAGGATGGGGTGACATGTGTGGCTCTCACCAGGTTCTGTTGTCCAGAATCTCTTGCAAACCTCAAAATTTGTCTGCAAAACACATTTTCCTCAACTTTCTGTGGTGGAAATTTCTGGAATCTCAGGTGTGACACAAATTTCTTACCACTCAGCATTCCTCTTGGTCTCCCGATAGAAATGATACTTCACTTGGGTGGGTGGGCCAAGTGCCTGCGACAGGGAAGGTCCAAAAACATGTATAGTTTGAGGGGGAACCAAAGAGGGTCCAAAATGGCAGTTTTTGTATATGTTTTTAAGCTGCCTCTGCTTTGAGCACCCACACAAGCGAGGTATAATTTTTATCAGGAGACTGAGGGCAATGCTGGGTGGTAGGAAATTTGGGGTTTATTTCTGTTTCTGGAAGAATACGGCACAGAAATGCAAGGAGCATGTGATGTTAGTCACATTTTGAGGTTTGTAGAGCATTGTGAGTAAGAAAACTTGTTGGGATCCACAAGAGGCACCCCACCCTATGCGCCTCTTGATATCTAGTTTCCCAACATATCTAGAGTTGGCAGATTTTCAGTAAACTAGAACCGAGCACGCAACCAAGCCTCTTACTTCTGTGATGTCCGAAACACTTAAATTGTGAAAAAAACGCACTTAGGTTTTCTTAAAAAGATCGATCCACCACCAATATAGTTGGTGGCATGCTTCATCACTGTGGTCCCACCTGAGACATCTATCGTGGCAGGAGTGTGTTTCAATGCCTGATTGGAGTGGAGCGAGATTTTTGGGTGAGTTTAATTCCCAACTGAGAGGAGCAGTGCAATAAAATTGTCTTGTGGTCACCCACCAAAATGGCATGTTCTTAATCGTGGTAAACTTGGACAAAGGTTAAAAACTGTGATTTTCATAACTTGAGTGTTTAGGACATCACAGAAGTAAAAGACTTGGTAGTGGACTCTCTTCTTGTGGTTGTTGACAGTAATTTGGGAAAGTGAGAAAGCTCTCTCTTCTCTCTCTCTTCATTGGTACACACACATCATGGTTGGATTTGGCACGAGGGTCAGTGAAGGCTTAGAATGTAAAATTGTATTAACAAGAAGTCTCACAAAAAATGAAATGCATGATTAATAATTGAAAGGTCAAAAAATTGAACAAATGACTCACAGCTCGTGAGCTGTAAAGCTGTGACATGACCATTCATAACACCAGCCGCGTGCCCAGCACATTACAACACTCACATCAACAGACTATGTAGAGACAATATACACCCTGGCAGAGAAGTACAGAAAAGACAATTATTACAGCACAATCATCTATTCATCAAGTACACACACATACTGGTTAGATTTGGCACGAAGAAGAGTGATGGTTCAATATATAAAATTTTATTAACAAGAGTTTTCACAAAAAAAAAATACACTGTTAATAATTGAAAGGTTAAAAAACTGAACCAATGACTCAGCTCGTGAGCTGTAAAGCCATGTCAAGGCACCAACCACTTCCCAGACCATTCAAACACCTTTCATACGTGACATACACAAGACCATTCATGCCGCCAGCCGCAAGCCCAGCACATTACATCAACAGAAAGGGCCATTCAAGGGCCCTTCACTTTTATACACCCATATACCTGACACAGCAATCAAACCAGCGGATGGAGTGTGTGGACTGGTGTTTGGCTAGCAGTGCATGTAGTGACCAGCAGGGAGCCACTACTCACACACCTCCAGCCAAATGCCAGCTCACACAAACTGTCAGCCAAGCGCGAGCTCACACACACCACCAGCCAAGAGCCATTCCATGCACACCGCCAGCCAGCACCAGTCAACAGCCCCCACCAGCCAAGCACCAGTCCACGCACATCATCAGCCAAGCATCAGCCCACACACAGCCAGCCAAGTGCCAGTCCATGCACACCGCCATTATATTTTTTTAACAAAAAAGAAAACATAAACCAATTGTAAGTACATATAAAACTACAAACACAAATGATCTAACTAAATACATCACACTAATGCCAACTGTGAAACAACAAATATAAAGTGATACAGACCAGGCAGTTCACTTTTACGCTCAAGGTTGCTCCCAAAAACTCTTTTGCGTGTAGTACAATCTAAAACATGTGGGCACACACAGCCCAGGTTTAGAAATACACTCAGGGCAGTGCATACGACTGTCCTTCAGCATGCCTCTTTGCATACATACTCTACACCTCTTACAGGGATTGTCTTTTTTGAGCTTGGGAGGAATGTAATCAGGAAAGAAGTGATCTTTCTCCTAGCCACATCCTCCACCACTCCCCCACTAGAAACCCTCGCAAGTTCCACTACAGCAAGGCTGCCTATCACAGACTGCTGAAACTGAACGAATGTCATCTTTGACTCTGGAGAACAATCTTTGAATACAACAAAAGCATTGAAGGTTGCTAAATGAAACAAATGGATAGCAAGCTTCTTATACCAAATGTAAGCCTTATGAACAGCAATGTAAGGTTCCAACCTCTGATCTATTCTATCTACAACACCCATTAGCTTATTGTAGTTTAAAATGGGCACAGATTTGCGCACTTCAGCAACCTAACCCTAAACAGTCACAAGTGAAGTACTTTCATTGTGGATGCTAGTCACCTTGTAGACATCCATAGAGTCTGCATGTTTCACAGCCACTAGTTCATCACTACTCAACGCACTGCACTGTCCCTTGTCAAGTGTTTTATAAACAAGTTCCTTTGGATAACCTGTATGGTTGGAGTGGATTGTGCCACACGTAACAGTGTTCACTTTGAACAATTCCCTGAACAGTTGCACACCAGTGTAGAAGTTGTCTACGTATAAATGGTGACATTTGTTAAAAAGTTCTCTACCGAGTTCCTACACAATTTTCTCACTAACTCCAAAAAGTGGACGGACAACTAGGGCGGTCAATAGTGGAATCCCTAACAGTGTACACATGGGAATTATAGACATATCCTGTACTACTCTCAGACAGCATATACATCTTAATTCCATAACATGCCCTTTTGATAGGAACCAAATGGCCCTTGAACAAGACCAAAGACTCAGCCACAGCTTTTTCTTTCCTTGGAACATAGATCTCTGAAAGTCGATCTACAAAGTGATCAAGGACAGGCTGAATCTTAAAAATCCGGTCACAATCAGGGTGCTCTTGTGCCAACACTAAAGCATTATGAATAAAATGCAGCATCCGAAGCAAAAGAAAAGACAGATCACGGCTCATGATTGCAGGAAATATGGCCATTGCCATCAAGGAATGGGCAGACCAGTATGAAGATAGCGGCGGCTTCCTTATTAAGCCCATCGACAAAGCTAAACTCAAGAACTTCTCAAACTCATCCAAATTTGTGGGAGTTCACTGGGCAGCTCTAGATTGGGGCTTCAGTCTGGCACTGTTGTCCCGCAAATACTGTTCAGCATACAAATTAGTCTGGTCAACAATTTCAACCAAAAATACATTGTCCATAAACAACTGCAAGAAATTTATAGGCAAAATGTTTTCAGTATTCACTCTATACCCTGAGACACCACTAAAGGCAGGCAATGCCCGCTGCACTGTGTTTGGGGAAACCCAGAGTTCAGCTCTTGCAATGGGAAGCCTTTCAGCCCCAAGCTGCAATCCAAATGCCTCTTGCTGCACTATTGGCACATCAGTGTCCTCCTCTAAAAGAAGCACTTCCTCTACACTAAGAATGGCTTAATCATCAAATGATTCCTCTCTGATATAATATTTACTGCCAGAATCTTGAACTTCCTCTACTTCATGTAATGCAGAGTCAGGTCAGAGGAAGATTTCAAAAGCATACCAACAGCCTGCTGAGCGGTAAGCCTAAAGCTAGCCATAATCCTTACTAATAAAGGTAACTTGACAAATAAGTCAACAACAACCAACACTGTGTAAAATAAGTAAGAAACAAAGGGGGTCATTCTGACTCCCGCCGGCCGCGGTAACCGCAGGGCCGGCGGGAGCCGCCAGAATACCGCTGCGCGGTCAGAAGACCGCTGCGGTTATTCTGAGTTTCCCGCTAGGCTGGCGGGCGACCGCCAGAAGGCCGCCCGCCAGCCCAGCGGGAAACACCCTACCACAAGGATGCCGCAGTTGCACCCGTCGCGATTTTCAGTGTCTGCATGGCAGACACTGAAAATCTTTTTGGGGCCCTGTTAGGGGGCCCCTGCAGTGCCCATGCCATTGGCATGGGCACTGCAGGGGCCCCCAGGGGCCCCACGACACCACATACCGCCATCCTGTTCCTGGCGGCCGAAACCGCCAGGAACAGGATGGCGGTATGGGGGTCGGAATCCCCATGGCAGCGCAGCAAGCTGCGCCGCCATGGAGGATTCCCCAGGGCAGCGGAAAACCGGCGGTACACCGCCGGTTTTCCGTTTCTGACCGCGGCGGATGCCCATGGGAGCACCGCCAGCCTGTTGGCGGTGCTCCCGCGGTCCCCAACCCTGGCGGTCTCGGACCGCCAGGGTTGGAATGACCGCCAAAGTGTGGCTTTATCACAAAGACCTATATACTCAAAAACGATACCACTCATTTGCCAGAAACAGCTAGACTCACCAACACCTGCTCTGCACAGACACAGCAAGCACCAAAGATATCCAACTAAAAAGGAAAAACAAAATGAAATTACACATAGGACAACACAATAAACATTGTGCACAAATCAAAGGAGAATTTCACACACAAACAAACAGAAGCTAAATACGCTGCTATCTTTACACCAAAAAAACTCATTCATGCATGGCAATGATACTCATTTTGTGTAAATAGTACCAAAAGGTTTTTCTTACCAAACACATGCAACTACACAAATTGCAGATCTACTAGTGCTGAAACTGCAAGCAGGAGTCACAGCAATGGAAATCAAAAGCTTTTCACTAAAATAAAAAGGAGAAATAAAGCATTATGCTCACAAATGCAAATGATGACAAGAAATAAAACAGTTAACATGATAAAACACTATGACCACCCAAATTCTAGCCACACACATCGCCAGCGAGAAGCCAGTCAGCACACACCATCAGCCAGTTCACACACACTGCCAGCCAAGCACAAGTCGACACATAGCGCCAGCCAAATGCAAATATACACACATAGCCAGCCAAACCCCAGTATACTCAAATCATCAGCCAAACTCCAGTTCACACACATACCCACAGACACTTTCCCTGGTATCAAGTGGTTTACTGCCCCACTTGAGGCCAGATGGGCCTAAAAGTATGGCCAATCTGGCAGTATCAGCCAAAATAAATGCCCCCAATAAGGGAAGAGATCCATGCCACAGGGGTCGCTCCCTAATATACAAATAATTAGGATCCCTGGTGTCTAGTGAATTTCTGCCCCCCTTTGGGGAAGATCGGCCTACAAATATGGCTGATCTGCCCCCAAGTGGGGCAGAAAGGCCAAAAAGAAATGCCCCCAATAAGGGGAGCCGCTCTTGCCAAAGGGGTTGCTCACCAGTATGCACATAATAAGATCCTTGGTGTCTAGTGGCAATCGGCCCCTGGCCTAAAAATATGGCTGATCTGTTCCCAAAGGGGACAGTAACAGCCCAAAATTATGCCCCCATAAAGGGAAGCGACCCTTGGCAATGGGGCTGCTCCCCAAACTTAACACATAAAAATATGCCTCCAAACAAATCCCTGGTAGTCCTGTGGTTGTATTCTTGCTGCACGATCCTAGGAAACCCTTTCCTTTCTCCTGATGCCTCTTTGCCATCTCCCAAACCCTCACAGAGGAGCTGCACCTACCTTCCTCCAATGAGTGCTAGAAGCAAATGGCTTCCAGCGCGGTTCTGGCAGGTTTTTATGATCATCAGATTGCCAAGGGGGGTATTGGCAGCGGAAGCGTTTCTGCTGCCATCCCTGGTGGGGGGAGTATCGAAAGGAAGCCCATGGGGGGGGGGGGTCCCAGTGCTTTCCCCATGGGTGGGCGCTAGGACGGCTGGGAGCCGTCCTACGCACACACCCACCATGGCGTCGGACGGCACCGAAGGGGTTAATTACCCACACATTTGATCATTGTTTCAAAGAGATGGAACAAAGAGCCCATTTGCAGGTGACTGGCAGACCGATCTAATACATAGGAGAGGCCAGTAGGCAACGCTCCCGGCCTGCCACAGGTAAAAAAACAGGCCTGCCTATAATCTGCTGCTAGCACCATTGTCAGTGTTCCACAGCCTGGTGAGATGGCGGTAGTTAATCTCATTAAATAAGGATGCACATGGAGCTACCCCCATTAAATAAGGATGCACGTGGAGCTACCCACCACACCACAGAACCCAGCTTTGATTTGCATTTCTTGTCACAGGAAACTCTCAGAAACTCACCAGTGTGTGCTGAGGTAAAAATAAACAATTATGAGGAAATAGAGGTAAGGATGCACGCTCCCGAGAACCACATAAGAGACATTTCATGTCCCAAAACACACACCTAAAACATCAAACAACAATTGCAACCAAAGCATATGAAATACAATCATTAAGTCAGTAAAATCAGCCCTAACAAACATCGGACGAGCAAATAAAACAAAGCCACCTTATATTTATGTAGCAAAAAAATAAATTTACCCTCGAAACATAATAGGCCTTCTGTGTAGATTCAAGCAGATCAATGTTATTTTCACAATAATTCTGGCACGTTTCAGAACGCCCCTCCGTTGCCCCTTAGAAAGGTAATATATTTCTGCAGGTGTACACACATTTTTCCTGCAGATTTGGACGGCCTTCACCCATGGGCGTCCTAGGAAATGAATAACTGGGTTTAGTCGTTCAGGCATCCCCTTTGTTTAATTAGTGTGCTGCATGTGCAAAGTAAACAAAACACAAACATTTCACCCACTGCTATGTGACCATTAGTTAAAAAGAACATATTTATTTATAAACAGCGTCATAAAAACCCAGCCTTCCTACTGGCCCAAATCCTATTTACTGCAGACTGCATATAACACGTATACTAACTACATCCTTCAAATGGTGTCCTAGGAATGCATTTTTTCATGTTGTACACAAATAAAAAATAGAAACATATATAAAAGCTGAAAGAACAGATGAGCATCATCTACTATGGTCCAATAATACCTTTTGGGGGATCTGGTGACATTCACAAATGTCTGGCTTTGTGGTTTATTGGTAAGGTATAGGTCCTTGACAGTCTATGTACCCATGTGGCATGGTCTACTGTTCTGAACTCTCTGCATGTGGTGCTCTTTAGGTGGCAGCCTACCAGACAACGCAGCTGTCTAGGTATGCTAAAGACATCTTGGGGAGCTTCAGAAGGTTGACCTGGGGATGCATTCTACCCATCGCTTGCCAGTGGCTATGTGGTTTGTAGCAATCACGTTTTCTTGCTGCCTGTCTGATGGCTTTATTTGCCTTAGGCTGTCCAGGTATAGTTCATCCCGCCCAAAGAGAAAGCTGTGTTCACTGAATACTTTCACAAACTCCTTTTCTGTCAACAGGCCTTTAAATCTTGTTCTCATCTGTCATATTTGCTGGGCATTCAAAGACCGAGGTCAAAGGTCAAGCTGTGTATTCCTGGGAACCTGGTTATTTTGTTTTGTTTCTGCTGACTTAAAAGTGACAGTGTTTATATCAAAGAGGAATGGAGTCTGTCTCCATGGAGACTGCTTGCGCCCTTTTTATGGTCAAGCGCAAAGCGCTCCGTCCCCTGATGTAATCTCTCTTTGGGCTTCTAACCACGCCCATGTCACATCAGTTTCTTACATTGGTTCGTGGGCTTGACTTTTAAAAATCTGCTTGCTTTCATTAATGTAAGGCATGCATACGTCATGCCTTTTCCAGTGTTTTGCCCTCCTCGAGTGAACCGACCAACTACTGGAAACATACGAGGCTCCATGTTTTCTGTTTGGTTTCTGGACTACTTTTGCTCTTTATTTCACAGCGTGATCCTGCTGTGTTTTACGCACACAGCGCAATCGTTTTTTTTTCCATTTATTGTGGCAAGAAAAGTCTGGTTAGGAGTTTACAACGCTAATAGCTTTAACTCAATGAAATGCGAGACCCGTTGCATTGCAAATGCTTGTTTATTTTACTTTAGACACAGCCATCTCAAAAGGTATCTTGTACTTCGTCGGCACAAAACATTTGCACGTTTTTTGCAAAAATCTTCTTCTTTGAGTCCATTTAATCTGTGAAACTGTCTTTTTAGGAACAAATCACTAATCTGCATTTCAGTCTCAGCGTCAGCCTAACATACGGTGATCTTGGGCAATTTACACTGCTTATGGCCCATTTTCTGACAAGCGCAGGATAAGATTTTTTCACAGAAAAGACCCAGACACGTTGTAACACAATTTAACAGTGCTTGGTTTTCATTTTGATGTGTAAAGGATGTCCTTTAGTTAAGACATATGTGGCATAAGTTGGTTAAGTTTAAAGGCACATTTTTTATTAAACCTTTTGGATTTGTTTGCCTACAACATAATTATGTATTCCATCAGCAAATGTGCCTTTTTCAGAATACACACATTACTGGATATAAACGATTTTCTCATGTTACCTTGCAGGCACTAGGGCAATGATTTGGATGGCGCAGCAGGAGCAGTAGCACAGGGGCCAAAAGTTCTAGGAAACTCCCTCAGTCCCAAGTGCAGTTATCTTGCAGGCACTAGGGCCATGATCTAGATGGTGCAGCAGGTGCAGAGGAACAGGGTCCAAAAGCTCTAGGAAACCCAGCAAGCACCAATTCTTGCTATATCTTGCCACTAAACAAGCAGTCCCAAGCGCTGTTACCTTGCAGGCACTAGGGCCATGATCTGAATGGTGCAGCAGGTGCAGTGGCACAGGGGCCAAAAGCTCAAGGAAACCCACAGAGCACCTATTTTTGCTACATCTCGCCACTGAACAAGCAGTCCCAAGCGCAGTTACCTTGCAGACACTAGGACCATGATCTGAATGAGCAGTAGGTGCAGTGGCACAGGGCTCAAAAGCTCTAGAAAACCCACCAAGGACCGATTATTGTTACATCTTGCCACTGAACAAGCAGTCCCAAGCGCAGTTACCTTGCAGGCACTAGGGCAATGATCTGGATGGTGCAGCAGGTGCAGTGGCACAGGGGCCAAAAACTCCAGGAAACGCACTGAATACTGATTATTGCTCCATTTTACTAGTAAACACTTAGTCACAAGTGCAGTTACCTTGCAGGCACTAGGGCCATGATCTGCATGGTGCAACAAGTACAGTGGTACAGGAGCCAAAAGCCTCCGGAAACCCACTGAGCACTGATTACTTCTACATATTTCTACTGAACAAACAGTCAGAAGCGCAGCTACCTTGCAGGCTCTAGGGCCATGATTTGGATGGTGCAGCAGGTGCAGTGGCACAGGGGCCAAGAGCTCAATGAAACCCGCTGAGCTATGATTATTGCTACATATTGTTACTGAACAAGCAATTACAAGCGCAGTTACCTTGCAGGCAGTAGGGAGGCCACAACTTTAATAGGAGGCCATGCTATGTGTTACCACTAAACAAACAGTCACAAACGCAGTTACCTTGCAGGCACTTGGGGACGACGACGATTTGAATGGTGCAACGAGTGCAGTGGCAGAGGGGCCAAAAGCTCTAGGAAACCCACTGAGCACCAATTATTGCTATATTGTACTACTAAACAAGCAGTCAGGCGTGATTTGTTGATTGTTTTGTAACCATTGCACCCTGAGTAACACATAGCCTAAAGCATCACTGTAATAAAAGCTGAAACCTATTGGAATTTTCTGTGTACCTACAACTTATGTTACATTCAGTGCATATATATGGCACATTTTCAAAATTTTTGAATTCTCATAAAATACTTCTGAATCTGGAAACACTGAAGACTTGGCAAGGGCATTCTCCACTCTATATGTTAGCACTTCAGCTAAACACTGTATATTTATAACTTACCATATGGCAATCCATACCAAGTATTGGCAAAACCAGTAGGTCTCACATATGCAAGAGATATTGGCTTTGTCAATGTTTTTTTCGCTATATTATACAGCAGTGTTAGCTTCAGTGAGGCATAACTGAATATAAAAAAAGCGGTATAACACGAACAATGCTGGCTGTGTCATACAGGTAATTTACATTACTTTCAGTCATTTGCAACATAGCTAAAAAACTTTAGCAAAACCAATAAATCTCATATAGGCAAGACCTACCGGCTTTGTCAATGCTTGTTAACTGATGCAACCCTCCCTATGCCAGACCTTTCCTCTTCTCGATCAGGGTTTTCCACCTGATCTCACATGAGAACAATGCTGCACAATACCCAGAGCTCATTTAGCCAATTTGTGAAAACCATTTCAATCGTCCAGGAATCTTCTGCTGTAAAGTTATTGCTGAGAGAAGCCAGAGTTCAGCAAAGGCGGAGAATATGCACTGTATGCACACAATAAAAGAAATGATAATGGTGGAAACGACGACCAAGCGACAGTCAGTGCACTCAGTCGGCCAATTAGAGTCATCAAGTTATGCAAATGAATGTTACAGAACATGGGGTCTACTGGGTTGTACTGGAGAATGTATTCTCTGACACAGTTTTGCGCATTTGACAAACGCATCCCTCTTCCGGAGTCAGTGCTTAATTTGTAAATAAAAACGTACCCAAACCCTCCTCTTAAACACGCGGCTGTTGCAGTTAAATGTGCGAGCACAGAATACTGAGGCAGCGTAATTCTGAATCCATCTCGGGCCTCTTCAATCCATTTAAACCCGCTTCCTGCCCCTTCAGCTCACTCTTGCAACTTTCTGCTTTCTCCCATTGTGACGCTTTTTCATTTTTCCCACCTCCAACCACTGGCACTGTCCATTAGGGTGACCACCCGTCCGTAAATTTCACCAACTGTCCGTAATTTCGCCCTGCTGTCTGTTGTCCGTGATGAAAGCCTTAACGGACGGCATTTGTGCCCTGAGGGAGGGAGGGGCAGACAGATAAGAATCAGACCTTCTTGACAGGGGTCTCCTTCCCTAAAGATATGCAAATGTGCCCAACTGGTAAATCTGCCAATACAAAGGGGCTTGAAAACATGCATTGACTTTACTAAAAGGAGTCACTTGACGTTTTCTAGTGGCAAAGATATTTCTTTTAGATAGGTATTGTAATGGTGTTCCAAGGTGAGCTGTGGAGTGTGTGGTTTTAATGGAGTGTTATACATTTTTTTATCCTAGGTATAAACTGTATATTATTCAAATCTGTGTTTGGGAAGCACTTTTTTATTTATTTAACCAAAATATATTTGCGCATTTTGTAGCAACCTTTATTATGATATAATTGTATTTTTCACAGTTCTTTCAGGTACCTCGGTACCTCATAGTACTAACAAACATTGGCAAAGCCAATAGGTCTCATCTACGAAAGAGTTATTGGCTTTGCTAATGTGTTTTAGCCATTAGCCATGTTATATACCAGGGTAGCTGCTGTTCAGCATGGCTTAAAGTTAGTGGCATAATTGTGTGGAGTGGAGTAGAGTGGCATAGGAGCAGTGGCGTAGAGCCCAGTGGTGCAAAGTACAGTGCAGTGGGGTACAGTGCAGTTGTTTAGAGTGTGCTAGCGTACTGGCAGTGGTTTAGAGTGCAGTGCAGTGGCATGGAGTGGCGTGGGACAGAGTAGAGTGGCATAGAGTGCAATGGAGTAGAGTGGCATACAATGGAGTAGCAGAGAGAGCAGTAGTGCAGAGTGGTGCAGTGGCATAGATTGCAGAGTAGACTCACGTTGCAGGGAGTGCAGTGGCGTAGTGTAGAGTGGTGCAGAGTAGAGCAAAGTGCTGTAGAGTGGAGTGATGCAGAGTAGAGTGGCATAGAATGCAGTAGTACACATTACATTGGTGTATAGTACAGTGGTGGAGAGTGCAACGCTACAGAGTAGAGTATCAGTGCAGTGATGTAGAGTGGAGTAGGCGTAGAGTACAGTGGTACAGAGTAGAGGGCAGTGGCGTACAGTGCAGCTGTTTAGAGTGCATTGGCGCAGAGTGCAGTGGCATAGAGTGGCATGGGGTAGAGTTACATAGAGTGCAGTGGAGTAGTGTGGCATACAGTAGAGTAGCAGAGAGTGCAGTAATGCAGAGTGGTGCAGTCTGCAGAGTAGACTCATGTGGTATAGAGTGCAGTGGTGTAGAGTGGTGCAGAGTGGAGTATTGTAGAGTGGTGTAGAGTAGAGTATAGTGCCTAGAGTGCAGTGGCATAGAGTAGAGTGGTGTAGAGGGCAGAGTTGCAGAGTAGAGTGTCAGTGCAGTGGTATAGAGTGGTACAGAGAACAGTGGCATACAGTGCAGTTGTTTAGAGTGCACTGGTGTAGAGTGCAGTTGCATAGACTGCCATTGGGCAGAGTAGAGTGGCATAGAATGCAGTGGAATAGAGTGTATTGGTGCAGAGTGCAGTAGTACAGAGCAGAGTGGTGTAGAGTATAGTGGCGGCCAGTGCAGTGTTGCAGAGTGTCAGTTTGCAGTGGTGTAGAGTGCATTGAACTAGAGTGCAGTTGTCAGAGTGATATAGAGCACAGTGGCGTAGAATAGATTGTTTCACAGTAGAGTGCAGTGGCATAGAGTAGAGAGGTGCAGGGTAGAGTGCAGTGGCATAGAATGCAGTGGCACAGAGTGCAGTGGCATAAAGTAGATTATTTCACAGTGGAGTGAGGTAGCTTAGAGTGGAGAGTTGCAGGGTAGAGTGGAGTTGCATAAAGGGGCATAGAGTGTGATGGCATAGAGTAAAGTAGTGTAGAGTGCCGTGGCGCAGAGGTGCAGAGTAGATTATAGTGATGTACAGTGTATTGATGTAGAGTGCAGAGGCATAGAATTGAGTGTTACAGAGTAAAGTGCATTAGCATAGAGTGTATTAGCTTAAAGTGCAGTGGCGTACAGTGCAGTGTTGCAGAGAGTGGAGTTGTGCGGATTAGAGTGGTGTTGACTGGAGTGGTATGGCGTGCAGAAGAGCAGAGCACAGTGGTGTAGAGAGGCGTAAAGTGCAGTGGCATAGAGTAGAGTAGAGAGGCATAGTGTGAAGTAGCATAGAGTGCAGTGGCATAATGTGGAGTGGTTCTGAATGGAGAAGAGTGCAGTGGCATGGAGTGGAGTAAAGTAGAGTCATACAGAGTAGGGTGCAGTGGCGTGTAGTGGTGCAGAGCAGAGTGGAGTGCTGTATGGATGGTATGCTAACACACTGCCATTAGAGACAACACATTTTTGATTGAAATGACCACTACATTTGCACAGATATACAGTTTTTCAAATCAAACTATACTGTGCACAGACGATAATGTGTGGAAATTGCATCACCTAATGCAATGATTTGTTTTAATCATGTAAAGGTATTTGTTTCCAGCACAGTTCAGAATTAACAAAAATATGCTTGATTTGTACTTTTAATTCTGATATATTCTGAAGTTTATTTAAATGTTGTCCTGTGATCGAAAAAACTCTTTCCTAACCCCAGTATCCAGCAAGATTGTCGCATAAATCCTCTCACTTTGAATTCAGAGAAAGGAAAGTAAACACAAAGGGCCAGATGTATGATTCTGGCCCATTGCGATTCGGTAATTGCGATTTTTAAGAAATCGCAATTAACGACTCGCAAAGGGCCATGTATCACATTTGCGATTCGGTAATTGCGATTTCTTAAAAATCGCAAATGCAACTACCGAATCACAAATTGCGATACTGGCCCCATTCGCAGCTATGAGCCTGTTGGCCCATAGCTGCGAATTTTTTGCATTTCCTAAATTGCGATTTCTGAACCAGAAATCGCAATTTGGGAAATGCAAAAGGCCAGGGTGCTGGGGGCCTAAGGCCCCCTCTCCTGCACCCCAATTTTTTTTTTTTACAATGTAAAGTACACACATGCCAAAAGGGCATGTGTGCTTTACATATTAAATTAAAAAATGCAGTTTTACTGCATTTTTTAATTTTGCACCAGGTTACCACCTGGTTGCAGACAATGGTATTTTGCATGTGCAAAATACCATTCTGCGAAAAATCGCAATTTGCGATTTTTTGCAGAATTGCCTTGCGACCTGGATTTTGCGAATCGCAAATTGCGATTCGCAAAATCCAGGGCGCAACGCAGAAAATCGCAATGTTTGCGATTTTCATTTTGTGGTCTGTGAATGCCTTTGATACATTGCAGACCACGATTTTGCACTCGCAAACGGCCGATTTCGCCGTTTGCGAGTGCAAAATCATTTCATACATCTGGCCCTAAGTTCCCACCGAAGACAGAGCCTGACATTTGACTTTGTTCTTTGAATGCACAGCAAATATGATAAGATAAGAACAAGATGTACAGGCCTGTTTACAGAAAGGGAGCACTCGGCAGGATACTGTAAATAAGGTTTTGGCAAGGGAAGAGACGAATTCAAGCTGGGAAGCCTAAAACAAATAAAGCCAGCAAATTGAAAGCAACAAATTGTGAGTTACAAACCACAAGGCCAATGGCAAGCAACGGGCAGAATGCATTCACAAAGAAGCACTATGAATTTACTTAAAGTGACAGCTATGGGATACTTTGTGGGGAAAGTCCAGTATTTTAGTCCATATGTTGCAGAGGTTTGGCCACATCAATCACCCAGGTAGTATGACGAGAAGACCTGGAGTGGTTTCCATGTTGCAGGATAGGTCTGTACACCCATTCTATCAGTTTGCCATCATTTCCTATGGTACAGAGCTTCTGCCACACCTCTTGTAGGGTTAGTGCTAGGTGGCAGACATGAAATAGGGCATTTATTGATTATTTAAGGTGGTTGTAAGTAAGGAGTTGACCGGGGTGAAGATGGTAGTCTGCCACAAGGGTTTGGAAATTTAGTAGCTCACTGTTCAGAAACAAAGTCCCCAATTTTAAGACACCTGCAACATGCCACGGATGGAGTTGCTCTGAGCACAGCCATCCTGTTCGAGTGGGAAGGCTTAGCAAAGGTAGTGCAGGAGCATAGGGTTACTTCGTGACAGTGAGTTTACAGGTTCTGGCAAGGCAAGAGAAAGCCGTGCATGATAACCTCGGATGGTGATCCGTAGAATGGTCAGTAGGAAACAATGAGCAGTGCATTAAGTCTTTCTTAAAAGTCTTTACTGGTAAACCCCATCTCATGCAGGGAGGTGGGCAGAAAGCCAGCGAGCCACCCATTGGACCTGTGCAGCTGAATAATAGCATTCTAAGTCCAGAAGACCTAATCCACCTGCAGTCACAGTTAGCTTTAGAGTGGAAAGAGCTGCCCGACGGCGACCAAATCAGATGTGTGGCCTGTCTGAAGAAGGAATGAAGGACGAGCAGGGGAAGGTTTGCAAAATAATACTATCATTGGGGTAGCACACCATCTTCACTAGTGCCACATGGCCTCAACAGAAAGCAGAATAGAAGACCATAAAGCAAACTGGACTTGGAGGGACTGTTCGCTCTGCTGAGATTTTCATCCTGGAAATCAGTGTAAGAATGGTAGATATTAATCATTAGGTATCAAAAGGTAACTGGTTCCCAGTTCAATCTGAGATCTAATTGTAAATAAAGGCAACAACAGTGCCATATGTTGAAGAAACACTAATTAAATTTTAAACATTTTTAATTTTTGTTTGTGCAATTTACATCCCAAATATTTTGAAGATTCTATTTGTACTTGACACTTAGGGATAACCCAGATCTCTAGTTTGGCTTTTGCTCAATTTCAAAACCATATAAAGACATGGACAAAGCGGGAAATTGCCTTGCACAACCTTGCAAGGGGTCTGGCCCTTGCTCACTCTTCAAAAGCACTAACAGTGGACCATTGCACCAGAAGAGTTTGCCAAGGTGGATGGGTGTTGCTTGTTCAACCACTTGACAGTGCCCCTTCTGTTTTGCTCCTGTGTGCAGAGACAACTCCCCAGGTACCCACTACCTTCGAATAGTCTTGGTGGACCCATCTTGTCTGATTTTAGGAATTGTCCCACCTTGTTCTTCTCTTCTTTATTTATCCAGTTTTTAGCAACAACCCTTTGAATTACTTGCCGTGGATCTCTCATTTGCTCTCGATTTCATCCTCCTCTTTTATTATCTTTGATTGGTAGTCCGAGCTCCCATTTCTGAGATAAATGTAGAGTCCCAGACATACACTCTAGTGCAGTGAGACTACAGACAAGTTATGGGTACATCACATCCTGACATTAGGTTTGAGATTGTCGCCCACACCATCTGCCCTGCCTCTTTAAAAAAAAATTAGGTTGAAAGTCCATGGGCGGTTGGGGTAAGCCAGATGTTTTTGTTCAATTTGTTTAAACTAGCATAAGGTTAATTACCTTAATGTTTCCCAAACTGTTTGCCAGGGGTTTTAAAATGTTCAGAAACATAATCAAAATGTTGCTGTTACTTTCTCTTCAGGAAAGATCGGGTAGATTTGGGTAGGGGTGATGGCCTTGCCGCAGTACTGAAGGGCATTAATTTACTACTGAACAAGGGCGTAATGTGACACCTGAATGTAGCATACCAGGAGGAAATCACAAAAATACCACAGTGAATAAATAGTACTATGTTAAAAAAGAGTAAATAAATGCACTGACAACATAGTGAGGCATGGCCTCTCTCGCGTGTGTCTGTAAAACTGACGTTTGTTCTTGAATTTTTGTCCTGAATTTTGACCCTTTGTCCTGAATTTTTGTCCTGAATTTTGACCCTTTGTCCTGAATTTTTTACAGTCCTGTCCAGAATTTGCCTTAATGCCAGGTGGTCAGCCTACTTTCCATAGTTGTAGTTTTGTAAACTGTACATTTCAGTGTATTTGTAAGGAAAAACCCCTTCCCTTTCTTTAAGAGACTTCCAGTTTGTTTTGGCGCATTTGCATTTCAGTATTAATCTATTTGCGTCCATAACTGCATTAAATCTGTTTGCTGAGCTCAGGCACTTCCATTCCACGGCTCCCAATTAGTTATCACCAGACATAACTCGCATGGTCATAAAAGTTGGAACACAAACCAGAAACAGTGTACTCTTCATTTTCAGCACTGGTGACTGTATTTGGGCTTCTTAACGCGCATTGGACCTTGTACACTCAGCACTGAGGGGGCTGTGCCGTGCGAGAGTGGTGGACTCCTCCGTGAAGGCAGTAGAGGGCACACCAGCCCTTCCCATCCTCACAATAGGGAACTCCCTGGGTCTCCTGTATGCTCACCTGTTCTGATGTTCACCACCAGTGAAAGCGGCCGATTCGTGATGTCTGCAAGTCTCGATGCACTGGTCCTCATTTCTTCCTCCACCTTGCCGTAATTACACTCATAAATCGAAACAGCAAAGGCCACCATTGCAAACGCGGGCAGGAAAACCAACTAACAATTCACAACAGGTCATCTGAAATACTGCCACACGCAAAAGGCGCTATACCCAGCCTTGATATCTTGAATAGGGATTTGCTGTATCTTACACGACACCACATAAATTCAGGGAACACGATGTCTCACTTTAGACTGACACCCTAAAAAGCAAATTTAGTTGAGAGGCACAAATGGGTTCTGTAAGTGAGTACATCTTGAGCACAGACATAGCGCAGCGCTAAATAAAATGCATTAGCACACCATTTGCTAGAGAAACAGGACACGGAGGTATGAGAGAATTCAACCTGAGGGAGAAATCGAAATGGACAAATTAATTGAAAACCTCATAAAATCAGAGTTTGGAAAAACGACGTTAACTGTTGTGTATAATACCGATTCCATGAGACTTATAAAGCAGAAATAAAGATTGGCACGTGTGATACGTATTGTGTGTGATATTTACGGCTCAAGATAAACATCGTAAATGCAGTCCTTATGACTTGAGATGGATGGTTGATTATTATAGCATGCGGTAAATTATTCCGGGGAGCAGAAAAGACTCAGCGTTATCTATTGTATACCTTATTTTCTGAACCCGTGGAATCAGTATTTTTTATATGTGAACGTTTGGTGGATTTTACCAACAAACGCTTAATCAAGGTCGTAAGACATTTGCCAGATAGGTATGCATAGATAAAGCACAGAGGACTCTTTCCATCATTACATCATAACAAGCAATGGGAAAGCCAATAGAATTCACCTATGCGCAATCTATTGGGTTTGTCAATGTTTTTTTACATGTTGCACAGCTGTGCATGCTGCTGTGCAACATGGCGTAATGTAACAAAAAAGGGCCATCATGCAGCTAGCATTGACCGTGTCATAAAGTTTTCTTTTTAACTTTAAACCATGTTGCACAGCAGCTGGTGCAATCGTGGGAGGAGGGCAATGGTGTGGTGAAATAATGGACATTGGGGAAGGGCGGGGATGGTGGAGAGGGACTGCAGAATCATGCCTTCCATAAGAGAGCATGTGCAAAAAGTAAAACAAAAGAGTGCCTGGAGGAGGCTGCAGTCAGTGGAAGGTTACCGGCCACAGACAGGAAGCTGTACTTGGCTCATGCTCCAAGGCAGGGACACACTGAGAAGCCCCAGGAGGAACCTGAGGCAAGGAATAGGTGGTGGCCAATAAGAAGCAAGGAAATCAGAGCCAACCAAAGGTACATAATAGTAAGTAAGAGGCAGTTTTTAAGCATGTTTTAAGCTTCTTTTTTTTTAACAAAAGATTTTACAAGTACAGTGCAAGCGCTGTGCAGGTGAAACCTAAAGAGAGGAGGAAAACGATTGTGAGTAAGAAGGAATGGAAATAGCATTTTTACTTCTTAGCCACTGCTGCCAAAGCTTGTGGAAATGCAGAATTGGGAGAGGGCGGGGTCAGATTTACCTCCCTCAAGGAAGAATACAATGTTCTGTGGTAAAACTTTTTGGGAGATTATTCCCGGTGAGCAAACTTACCTGAAGATGAAAAGGAATGCTCCAGTGGATCCCCATGGACCTTTATTATATAAAGCATATAACTTGATGTGTTGTAATGTTTATCATGGGTTGTTTGGAATTTTGGGGATGTCATCGGCTGTGAGTGCTCGAGAATGCAGCATTTACAGTTGGTTCGTTAATAAGAGCAGTTGTGGGTTTTTCTGTTGGGATACATTTGAAGAATTCTGCTAACTTTGTTTCCTGCCTGTTTCCATTGTGTTTGGCGTTCTCTGACACTACAAATTGGCGAAGAGCCTCTAGCATTTGGAGCCACTTGAATTACCCAACCGCCCTCTCTCTCTGACATGTATTTCCAATTTTGGGATATCATTCTGTTATTTTACCCTACGTCACTCTACAAGAAGGTACTGTGATTGAATTTACTTTAAAACTGGTGAGGTTAATTTTTTCACTCACCAGCTTTCCGTTTGGCTCTGTGTGACAGTTGCCACACACGGAGCTGCGTGCAGCCTGGATTGTTTGTTTGAAGCTTGTGAAGGCATGAGTGATTTATGTGAGTGTCGGGTAGTGCACCGCGCGAGTCAGGAGCGCCACCGCTGTCTGAATCACTGCAGTGTGGCATTCCAACATCGCGACACATGCACCATCTGGCGGCCCTATTTCTTTAGGATATCCAATGCGTGTAAACTGCATCAGAATTGGATATTTACTGCATGGTTAACCATTGTTCCAACATCATTACATGTGCACTTGGCTCTTGGCATCTGTCCTCCATACTTCTTTGGGAACTTTGCTGAGTGTACACTTGCACGCACATGATAAAGTTATCCTTGTGCTTTTCTTGTCATCGACTGTTATATTAGTTTGTACAGGCACCACAGGATTTTAGAAGATTTCAAGTGGTGCAGATTACTGTATTTTGAAATTACCTTTTACTGACTGTCTCAATTTTGGTTATCTTGTTACAAGTTCTGTACAGTCTCTGGTAATTATCAATGCTTCAGTTACTATGGCTAATGCCAGTAATGTAGTGCAACCACCATAATTTCTGCGGTTTTCTGGGAAGCCAGCTATTTGATGGAGGAAGTGGTTGAGAGTGTTTGAACACTATATGGTGGCTACTGATGGCTGCTGCTGTTAGATAGGCTGCTTTGTTGTTTAATCATCTGGGTGAAGCAGGACAACAAGGTTTGACCATTTCCCACTGGTGGATCCACGCTCCACTGAGGATGAAGATTGGGATAAATATATTGAGGCTGCTGCTCACATGAACAAACAATTTTCTGAAGAACCATCTGTCATGCTTGAAAGACATGTTTTTTTCAAGAGAAAACAACATATAGAAGGGTCTTTGGATGAATGCTTAGCTGCCTTAAGAGTTTTAGCAGCTAAAGTGAATTTGGTAGTAATTTGGATACATACCTTATGGATCAATTTGTTTTACATTGTACATCCAAAAAAATACAGGAATGCATTTGAAGTTGCAAAAATCCAACACTCACCGAAGTTGTGGACATTGCTAAACGTATTAAAAGATTGCAAATTTCCACAGAATCTCTTTCTGAGGATCAGAACGATAGTCTGTTTTGCCGGTGGATGAAGCTGAAGATAGTGATGTGTGTGCTGTGTCTAGGAAAAACAAGAACTTTAAAAGTTCTGAAAGAAAGTTTGCTAGGGTTTGTTACAGGTGTGGTTCAAGGAATCACATTGATAATAGTGTGAATTGTCCTGTATGTGGTAAAAAATGTAACATTTAGAAAACATTAGGAAATTTTCAACTGCTTTGCAAAGGTTTTAAAGAAAAAGGTAAGATTAAGGTCAGTCAGGTTGACACTGCATAAAGAGATTTATGTGAAGGTATGAGCACTTTTGTGTCAACAGTAGATGTGGGACTGGTGAATACAAGTCCTAAGAGATTTAAATGTTCAGTGTGTGAGGTGAACATTGGTAGTGTTTCCATAAATGTCACAGCGGAATCAGGTTCTCCAATAACAATTCTTTCAGATAAAACGTTTGATAAGTTTTGATCAATACAGTTCTTCGGGTCACTGATGATAACCCCAAAGCATTTGGAGAATACGGGGTAGTTCCAAGATGTCTTAGCATTTACTAAAAAAGGCTTTAATACTAATATATATTTTGCTGAGAATCGTAGGGACCTAATGTGTTGGCAAGATCAAGGAAGGTTAGGAATTGGACTAAAACCAGGAACTAATGAGCCTGTTGTGTTTGGTGATTTGCCTGTTCTGTCTGTAAGTGATTGTGTTAGTAATGGTTAAATTCACAATATATTACTTAAGTATTTCAAGGTATTTAGTGATGGTGTGTGTGATGTTAAAAACTTTGAACACAAGATGATTTTGAAAAATGATGCTGTGCCTGCTGTTCAAAAAGTGAGACCAGTGCCTATTTCCGTTAAAATGGATTGAAATTATTGCTAGACAAAATGTGTGAAAAAAATATGATCACTCCGGTTCAGTTGTTGGAGTGGATATCAGCTGTTGTGATAGCAAGAAAGAAATCTGGAGAAATGTGTTTATGTGCTGATCTGAGGACACTAATAACATAATGGTTGATTGCCATCCCTTACTACACATTCATGACATGTTAGCAAATATTGGTGAAAGCAGATATTTTTCTACATTGATTTAAGATCTGCTTATTATCAGATTACTCTTTCTGCAGATTCTCAACGCCTTACTGCATTTGTTACTCCATTTGGGGCATTCAAATACTTGTGGATGCCTTTTAGATTAGCATCTGCTACAAGTGTTTTTTCAGCATTTAATGGATTAATTGTTTGGGAACAAATGTGCCATACATGCTTTTCAAGAGGACATTTTGGTTTATGCATACATAATTGAATCACATAACCAGCGACTTGAGGAAGTATTAGAGACACTCATAAGATGTGCTTTGATAATTAACAAACAGGAGTATAAGGTTTTGATGAAAGAAGTTGATTTTCTGGGTCACAGGGTCACAGGATCATATGGTAAGGTGTACAACCAAAAATGTATTTGGTGAAAGCTATTGTAGAAACCTCTGTTCCAAGTGATAAGGATACACTGAGATCAGTCCTAGGCCTTAGCAAATATTTCTCCACGTTCATCCAGGGATATGAATTTGTTGTCCAGCCTCTAACAATTCTTTTAAAAAAGGAGGCAAAATTTGTATGGTCTAAAGAAACACAAGAGGTTTTTGATGGGTTGAAGCCCAGGATTGTGAATTCTCTTGTGATTAAGCCTTTTACACATGGTCAAAAATATATTATTACTGTGGATGCAAGTTTGTGTGGCTTGGGTGCAGTTTAGAGTCAAAGACTGAATGGTAAGGAAAACACCATAGCCTGATGCGGAATGTAAGTACATGAAAGTGAAGGCCTTGCTTCTTCATGGGCTTTTGAAAAGTTCAGCTGTATATATGGGGATCTAGATTTGAATGTTTTACTGATTATAAACCCTTGATATTTATGTTGAATGACAGTTTTTCCAACAAGGCTTCTTCAAGATTGATCCAACTATTGTCACGTTTGCAGGGGTTTCATTTTGATGTCAAGTTTGTGTCGGGTAAAAATGTAAGAGCTTACTTTCTTTTCCAGATGTTCATTATAGAAGGTTGTGGTGGAGTGTTAAGTTATGAAGATGATTGTGTTCTCTCTGCAGTTGATGCTGTAGATAAGAGTCACATTGTAGAAAAATAATGGGTAATAATTTTATCATGAAGACCAGACAGCAAAACATGACAATCCTGCTTCAAAACAATATCGTGTGGGATAACGCCCTGAGCTGCTGACTTTGGAGTTGGAGGATCCAGGTTCGAGTCCTGGCATTGAGTCTGGGCAAATCACTTAATTTCCCCCTGCCTACAATTCAGTGCCATGAGACCCTCATGGGTGATTTGTTGTGCTTTGAATATCCTGAAATTATTTGAAATAACCAACTTAAGCAGCAGGATGGCCAATGATCATAAACAGAGAATGAGCACAGCAGACAACCAGACAACCATTAGACCTACACCATCAAGATAGAGAACACCCCTCTAGTACTAGAAAGGCCAAAGCTTACAAACATGAATAAGTACACCAGATAGAGCGTCAGATACAACAATGCAGCAGGGCTGCCCCTACCCCTGGGTTTGACCTGAACTTAATACTCTACCATATCTGACAGCAGCAAAACTGGTCAGTTTGAGTGGAGAACATAATTGACAGTTTTAACCCAGAACTAAGAACCAATCTCAGCTAACTTGGACAAGATATTAAGACACATGTACTACAGGATTTATCACTAAGCCCCAATAAACAACCATAGGAGTCTCTAATGCTACAAACCGTACAATGACATCACTCAATCAGTTATCTAGGGAGGATACTGGAGTCCTGCTGGAATTATAGCAAGGAACGTCGCAGGCCCCCACACTACCAACATATAGCACACACTGTCCGTGGCTGACGCCCACAAATGTAGCACACATTTCAAAGAGCAATATGTTAACATAGAGACCTTGATTACAATTCCTGCCGTCTCTGACCATGCAAACAAACCCAGGGAAGCAGTGAAAATAATGAAGTAAGTGCATGTTACACAATTGCAGGTCGGTGTCCAAGCATGTCCCTGACATATCCGCTGTCATCATGTATCATGAGCTTGACATGTTATTCCTGACAGAAACTTGGTTAAATCTATCGTCCACCCACCAATGGATTTTCTTACACCCTCAACATCACCGTCAAACGTCTAAACTGACCACAGCATCAGTGCAGGGCAACTGCAGTCATGCACCATAACTCCATTCATATTAATTCAATTAATTCCCTGTGGATACGTTGGCTATATTTGAATACATGGGTGTAGAAAAGATCACAGCAAGCAAATCAATAGGGAGAAATCAGCTAACTTAAGAGTTGCCAGGGGACAACCAGCTGTTGATTGAACAAATAATGGAAACAATCACAGTACACTCAATACTACACCCAAACACCATATTTCTATGGGACTTCAACCTCCACTGGAACAATGAGGAAGACACATAAGTTTCCACTCTAAAAACTTAATTATCAATCAAAACCTTGTCCAAGGGTGTACAAAGCCCACACCCAACAAAGGTGCTATGCTTGATCTAATCATATCCAAGAATGGAGCCTTAAGCATAGATTCCATAAACTCAACACACTGGTCAGACCACCACCAAATCATATTCCACATCAATAAACGAACACAGAAAGCAAGAGATCAAAGGATCAAACCCAAACAGTGGTTTAGAGACACTAGAAAGATTAACATGGATGAGTTTGCCTCCCTTTGTGATAGCTACCTCTCACTCCCTAGTGATCTGCACAGCGTGGAAGATGTAAGTGATCACTACAATCATAATATGACTGATATAATGGAGGTAGTAGCACCACTTGATCCTTAACTCCAAGAGGAATGATTATAGTTTCGTAAATGCTTTGTAGTCCATATTATTGGTTCAATGCATTGAATTTTCGAAGACAGATATTTCTCATGATTATATACTCAAGAAGGGATTTAAAACCTGGAAAAGAAGTGGCATCTTTAAAATGAGAAGGTAAGACATTCCATATCCTGGGAGCATTGCCAGAGAAAGAATGGGCAAGTTCAGGTGAGGGAACTTACATTCATACGTGTGAAATGTCATGTAAAGAGGGAGTTGTTCTTTACAGTTGCACAGGGAAGTCATTGTCACTGTCAAAGACCTACACAAAGTACCAGTGATATTGGCTTTGTTAAGGCACAAAGTTGGATGCTTTCGCCTGTTCTAGGTTTCCACATCTGGCCTTGTACTGAGTTTGCTTTATTGACATTTTTGTGTGATTTACCTATCAGCTGTGCTTAGTAAAGTTTTACCTGACATGCTTAAAGCAAAGTTAATGGATACCAAAAGTTTACAAAAGTTAAAGTTAAAGCTGAATATCGTAATCAACTGGTGTATAACAGTATTACTTTCACGGAGCGTGAACTTTTTATTTTGTGTATGAAAAGCATTAGTGTTTTTCCAAAAGCTCTCAATAGAACGTTGATTGTAATATATTAATGTTGCTTTTGTTAAATCGTGATTCAATCTATTCTCTCTGTGGCTGGGTCCTAAAGATAACAAGATATTTTCAGTCTTTCTACCCATCTACTTGCTTCCGAAAATTAGATAAAATCAACATTTATTATTTGATTTCAAAAGACAGGATTTGTAATACAAACGTTTTTTTTAAACCTATCGAATTTACAATATTTAATTTGGCCTTTTATGTGCAACTCATTTCTTCATATTGTGCTCCCATCTTCTCTTTGTTTTACATCCTAATGTGTGTGGCAAAAAGGCTGCATAATTGCTCTGTGTTGAGAATCAGAAATAGGTTGGCATTGGAGCTTGTGCCATTCCGCCTAATAAAGTTATGCTGACAAGTACAACCACCAGCAGAGGAAATTCAAACATTGATAGAAATTGCTCAACTTGGAATGCTGATGCAGAAATTGATGGCAAACAACCAAGGATTTTTAGGTCTGGATTGACAGCGCAGCTATTTTACCAGATCTTATGTGATCAATAGAAAAAGAGCATTCAAAAGCACTACTGAGAGGGACTTTGGCTCTGCTGAGTGCAACATTTGATTGGGCAGAAGTTGTGCACTTTTGCTGAAAATTAGTGTATGTTTTGAAGCTTTTGCCCTGTAGGAAAGCTTATGTTCAGGAAAAGCCGGCCTGAGTTGGTTGAGGTGCCAATCCAAAGACTAAGACTATAGGCCAGACCCGTTTAATATTTAGAGTTACGATAAAGGCAGGAGGTCACTCATATTTATCGTGAAAAAATATATGAAAGATAAAATGCATGTTAGGGTGTATTGGAATACACTGTCAAATCGTGTAGAGATGTATTTTGTTACATGGAATCTTAGAGATTACGATAGTCGGCAAGGCTTTTGGGTGGTGTTGTTTACTCAACAAACCCTAGGGTAGAAGAGTTGTGCCGTGCTAATTCTAGTTGGGCCTTCTAAAAATGATTGCATTTTGTTTGCTGACTATAATTATGTACATATTTTCATTTTACAATTTCTTGCCTGATGACTGCCTTGTGAGAAAGTATATACTCAATATAGTAGTTGTAAGTTGGTTATGATGAGAAACCTATGATAAAGGCTATGGGCTTCTTTGATTCACTGAGTAAAGGTATGTCCATTACCACATTCTTCAGCACACATGGAAAGGGGAAAATGCCTCTCAGGATTTTTTTGTGCAGGAAGGTGCTGCCAAAACGGCGCCAGCGCAAGGGGAAAGGACAGGAATGCACCGTATTGCACAAATACGGTGCATTCCTGTTCTTTCACTTTGGCATAGGGCAACGCAGCAAGGTGACTTGCTCTACTGCCCTAAGACAAATCCCAATAAATGAGGGTCTAAGTGAATGCCAAGAACCTCCTGTCAAGAATGTAACTCTGTAGACTAGCAATGCAAGCAATTGAGGCCTCCTACAAAGAGCACGAAAGGATAGAAAACACAGGTACAGATTACACATGAATGGAACACAACACATATATTGGTTATATCTAATAAATATATGGTCCAGTCAGTGTTACCTATTTATAGAAAAGTCTTTCACTTATATTCATAAACTTAAATGCTGAGCGTTTTATTTGCTTAGTCACACAGTATGCTACCTCAACATTTAATTGTGGCTTTCCTGTGGTATTTGCTGAATAAAATATGAAAGGGAAGACTGATCTGTCTAGGTAGAGTGTATATTGTATGCTACAGAAGGAAAAATAATAGTTAACGGTAATATTGTTGCATATAATTCAAGATTAGACAAGCTGAGTCAGTCTCTCGCCCTTCGGCCTTTCTTTCTCAGACACAAGTCCATCAAGCCACTGAGGAGCCTTTTTGAATTCCTCCTTGGACGTAGTCACCAATTAGCATAAATCTGGCCTAGCACTCTCCAATATAAGATGCACTATAAACTGCCACTATATCCCACATCAGCAGGGAATTAGACTTGCCACCATCTCCTGCTAAACTCGCAAGACACCCCACAAATGCAAGGCGGTCCAAGAGCCATTAGCCAGGGAAAAAGGGCACAGGCATCTGGAAAACTCCATAGGAAGGGCTGGCACAGCAAGCCTATTATGGATCCAATACCTTCTCCTAGTGCATAGGCGGAGGATGATAAGGCTGATTTCGCATCCAAGAGCCTCTCTATGAGTAATGATGATCCTGATCCTTTTCCTGGTGCATATGCCCCAATCTAGACTACCTTTTTGTTTTAAACTGTTCTCCTGGGCCTTGCCTGACTGTGGTCTTCAGTCTAAGCTATTCTGGCAGAGCCAATATTTGACTTTTCTGAACTTTGGCACACTAATTTCTGTGAATGGGCACATTAAACCACATCACCATTGAGTGTACTCACATTTGGTTCTCCTATCCACAGAAGTCGCTCCATTAAAACTGAGATCAATTATCATCTCCTGATCGTCTCACATCGATTGGGCTGATACCCCCAAAGGCGGTGACCCTGCTCAAACATAGAAATCTCAGATCCCCTCTATGCATCTTGGATTTTGTAGAAAGCTGAAAGACGTAACCTCCCTCAGGGAAAACAACTCAAATTTTCACTGAAGATAGGCCCAACATGCTCTTGCCTACCTAGGAGATGCTTACTCCGACATGTCCGGGGAAGAGTGTATAACAATTCCCCTGAATATGTAAGCTAACTTGCAGATCTTCTTTACGAGATCTTTAACAAAGACTCCAATGGCCTCGTGCTTGAGGAAAATTAATTACACTACTAAGAGTGTCTTGACCTTCAAAACCATGGTCAAATTATTTCAAATGCCTCTGGCATTTACTTCTACCAGCAACCAAAGGTGACATTCATTCCAACCACTAAGCAGGACATTTGAAACTGCATTTCTTTTCTGGGGACAGCAAACTCTTTTTGACTCCTGCTCAATCCTAACCTTTTTCCTACATGGTGGTCAAAGCTACAGAGTCACTGCCAACTGAGGCTTCAATCAGCCTACCTTCCTCAAACCCACTGCGGTATGTCCAACTCCAAGTCTTCCTTTCTCTCCATGTTTGAGGCTTAGGGGTTGCATTTCTCTCCTTTTCCCCATGTAGTAACCATTAAAACAGACCCTGGGCCTTTCAATGTGTCACAGGGTATCATTTACACTTTTGAGGCTCCTACCAGTCAAGCCAAGCAGCCAAGTCCTAGAACGCGAAGTTTCACAAATAGTAAAGAAATGTGACATTATATTATTAGATATTTTGTACATGATCAGCTGCAGCATGTGTTGGGAGCTGGCAATTCTTTTTTTTTTTTAAGTATTGGGCCCCCTACTCAAGCCTTTAGGGCCCTGGGAACCCCATCCCCGCAGGGTTTATTTTATTTAAGTAAAAGAGGGGGCATGCAGCCACCTCCTTGAGCCTCTATTGGACCCGGAGACCCCAAGCCCTGGGGTCTTTGTTTAAAAAAGGTGGAGGGGCCCGTGGCCCCCTCCCCGAGCAAATATTGGCCCTGGGAACCCCAATCCCCAGAGGCAAAAATATATTATTAGGGAAGGGGGTATGCAGCCCTCCTCCACAAGCCCAAATGGAGCCCCATGGGTCAAGAGGGAGCTGAATGAGGTTGCTGGGTCACTGCAGTTTCTCTCTACAGCCCCCATCATCATGTTTTGTAGGTGCCCTGGGTGGTAACACACTTAACTGGAAAAGGCCCTGGGCAATGTGGTCCCCAGGGCCTCTTAAGGCTTGGGTAGTGTGGGACACTTGTTTCCCTCTCCTATAACTAATGTGTGGGAGTGGGTGTGTGAGTAGGTGTATGAATGGGTGTGTGGGTCTGAGTGAGTGTGCAAGTGGTTTTGTGGGTCTGTGGGGGCTGTGTGAGTGGCTGCATGGGTGTGTGAGTGGGTGTATAAGTGGGTCTGTGATAAGTGCCTGTGTGGGTCTGTGCCAGGTGTGGTTGTGGTTTTGTGGGTCTATGAGTGGCTGTATGAATGTGTGAGTGAGAGTATGAGTGGCTGTGTGGGTCTGTGAGTGGGTGTGCGAGTGATTTTGGAGGTCTGTCAGTGGGTGTGTGAGTGGCTGTATGGGTGCGTGAGAAGCTGTGTGGTTGTATTTTATATTGGGTTCTGGATCTGCAGATTTGATGCAGCTACACATGGGGGGGTCGCACTGAGCACTGGGGAGCATCCCCGGATCCTCGAACACCCCCCCAAAAAAACAATTTTGGGGCAATTTCTTGCCCATGAGGGGTCTTTCAGACCCCCTCCTTTACTCCCATGGGAGCAGGATACCTGTATCCTGACCCCTTACATTCTTTTTTAAATGTATTCTCCTGCCGCCTGGAAACTGTGTCCTGATTGACAATATGGCAGCTGCAACTTTTCCCTCGGGTTGCGGCCAGCCAATCATGGCATTGCTGTTGGCAGAAGTGGATCTGTGTCTTCAGATATACATAGATCTTATGTCTTTAGTAACTCCAAAACTACTTTACACCAAATTACAAAAAGAGATCTATATATGCATAGGGGGGTTTGAGTTCTAGTTACTTTAGGGCGCAAGTTATAGTTACTTGAAATAACTTTAACTATAACTGCTGAATTTCTATGCTTTTGTGTGAGTAAATGTAGAACCTAACCATAACAACCCCGTAACCTTTTGTTTTTTAAGTGAAAATATATAGGTGTACATATATATAAATTAAGGTTCAGTAAAGACTCTCACTTAAGATTGCAGTGTGGAAACAGCTTTACTACATCCAAAACATAACACCTTTCGCCTGATATATGGGCTTGACCACAACATTTTCACCATATTGCAATTCTTTTTTAAAGCGTGACAGAGGACGGTAGTTATGGTTAGGGTGACCAGAGATGAGTTTTTTTCTGATGTTTCTCCCTTTATAACTTCACACCTGTTTGACAAATGTGCATGAAACTTTGCAGACCTGCTGCCCCAGCTTCATTTTGGGAGAATTTAAAGTTTTGCAGCATTTGGTCAAGGGGTTGCAAAGAAAAAAGTAGGGGGTCCCAAATTGGGCTTTAAATCCAATGCAGGTTCCATACTTGCTGGACCTGGCTTTTTGACGGGGTCATCCCCAAACTTTTTGCCTCCTTCCTCCTATTTTTTCTGACCTGTTGTTGTTGGCTTTTGACCTCTGGGCACTTTACCACTGCTAACCAGTGCTAAAGTGCATATGCTCTCTGTGTAAATTGTACTATTGATTGGTTTATCCATGACTGGCTATTTGATTTGCTTGTAAGACCCTAGTAGAATGCACTATATGTGCATAGGGCCTGTAGATTAAATGCTACTAGTGGGCCTGCAGCACTAGTTGTGCCACCCACTTCAGTAGCCCCTTAACCTTGTCTCAGGCCTGCCATTGCAAGGCCTGTGTGTGCAGTTTCACTGCTACTTCGACTTGGCATTTAAAAGTACTTGTCAAGCCTAAAACTCCCCTTTTTCTACATATAGGTCACCCCTAATGTGTGCCCTAGGTAACCCCTAGAGCTGTGTGCTGTGTGGGTAAAAGGCAGGACATGTACCTGTGTAGTTTATATGTCCTGGTAGTGTAAAACTCCTAAATTCGTTTTTACACTTCTGTAAGGCCTGCTCCCTTCATAGGCTAACATTGGGGCTGCCCTCATACATTGTTGAAGTGGCAGCTGCTGATCTGAAAGGAGCAGGAAGGTCATATTTAGGATGGCCAGAATGGTAATACAAAATCCTGCTAACTGGTGAAGTCGGATTTAATATTACTATTCTAGAAATGCCACTTTTAGAAAGTGAGCATTTCTTTGCACTTAAATCTTTCTGTGCCTTACAATCCACGTCTGGCTAGGTTTAGTTGACAGCTCCTTGTGCATTCATTCAGACACACCCCAAACACAGGGTACTCAGCCTCACTTGCATACATCTGCATTTTGAATGGGTCATCCTTGGCTGGGAGGGTGGAGGGCCTGCCTTCACACAAAGGACTGCCACACCCCCTACTGGGACCCTGGCAGACAGGATTGAACTGAAAGGGGAACTTCTGCATTTCTTAGACACTCTTTGAAGTCACCCCGACTTCAAAGGCACAATTTAGTATAAAACAGGGCCTCTGCCCTACCTCATCAGACACTTGCTGGAGAAGAAACCTGAACCAGAACCTGCATCCTGCCAAGAAGAACTGCCTGGCTGCCTAAAGGACTCACCTGACTGCTTTCTACAAAGGACTGCTGCCTTGCTGTTGCCCTGCTGCCTTGCTGAACTCTTGTCTGGCTGTAAAAGTGCTCTCCAAGGGCTTGGATAGAGTTTGCTCCTGTTCCCTGAAGTCTCAGGACCAAAAAGACTTCTCTTTTTCATTTGGACTCTTCGTGTGCCGAAAATTTAGACACACAGCTTGCTCCGCGGCGAGAAAAACGCTGCACACCGACGCTGATCGACACGACGCCTTCGGGGTGACCGGAACTTCGACGCACGGCCTCGCAAGGACAACGCCGCCTGACTTCCAGAGGGGAAATCGACACAACGCCTGCCGTGAGATCGAAACTTCGACGCACAGCCTCGCGGAATGACGTGCAGCCGGAAAACAAGCCGAAGAATCCACGCACAGACCCCGGGACATCTGGTAATCCCGCGACCCACAGAAAGAGACTGTCCGCGTGCCGGAAAACGACGCACGACTTCCGCGCATGAAAAATAACAACGCAAGTCCGTGTGTGCAGAGGAGAAATCGACGCACACACCATTTTTCCACGTATCTCTTCTTCTGCGGCCCTTTGCGGAGATTTTCCACTCCAAACCAGGTACTTTGTGCTTAAAAGAGACTTTGGTGGTCATTACAACCCTGGCGGACGGTGTAAAAGTGGCGGTAAGACCGCCAACAGGCTGGCGGTAAAAAAATTGGAATTATGACCGTGGCGGGAACCGCCAACAAAGACAGCCACTTTAACACTCAGACCGCCACGGCGGTACAGACAAACAGTTCGGCGGTCACCGCCAACAGACAGGCGGGAGACAATGTACTTCCCACAGTTTCACAACCTACCAATCCGCCACCTTTTCCGGGGCGGATTCAACGCGGATAAAAACACAACGGAAACAGCCATTTCAAAGGGAAAACGCTCACCTCTACACACTCCACGAGGAAGAGGGACACCATGGAGCCGGAACTCCATATTCTGCCAGCAATGGTCTTCCTGCTCCTATACGAGGATCATCAACGCCGGCGTTGAAGAGCACGGTGAGCACTGCACCTACGACAGAGGGGAGGGGGAAGGCAAAAAACAGGGACACACACAACCAACATCCCAACCCCCACCCCGACCCTCACCCACCACAACACACACACCAATGCATATCTATACATTACAGTAACACGCCCCAACCCCCCTGGAAGAATGCAAACACAAAAGGAAATGAGTTGAACCATTGTAATATATCAAAATACAGGAAGCAAATATATACATATGTACACTATCAACAAAATATACACCACGTTTAGTAGTGCAGGTGATGCACCATTCATTGTCCGTGGACCACTGGGCCCAAAATGCATGGGCGAGGCCCACACAAGATACCTGATCAAAACGGAGAGAACACTGCTGGGGCATCAGATAGAAATACAACAGGCACCTCAGGGGGAAGGGAAGGGGGGGCACCTCAGCCGGATGAGTGCACCATGCCAGATCCACGAGGGGGCTCCATGCCCATTGATGTCTCCTGGGGAGTGCAAAGCCACAGTCTCTCAAGTCTCTGCAGTGGGTGGCTTGCCCACTGTGCCATCCTGGGGAGTGCAAAGCCACAGTCTCTCAAGTCTCTACAGTGGGTGGCATGCCCACTGTACCATCCTGGGGAGTGCAAAGCCACAGTCTCTCAAGTGGATAACAGTCTCCACTGGTTCTGGAGGGGGCATTGTGCCCAGAGTGCAGCACACACCCCGTGACGGTCCAAGTTGCGTCACTGCCCCTGCCCCTGCCGCAAATGGGCTAGCGGTGCATTCCATGGTGGTCATTGCCCTGTTCAGCGGTCCCTGGTCTGTTCAGCAGTGCTTGCGTTGCCAGTGTCAGACCTGTTCAGCGGTGCATTCCATGGCGGTCTTTGCCCTGTTCAGCGGTCCCTGGCCTGTTCAGCGGTGCTTGCGTTGCCAGTGTCAGACCTGTTCATCGGTGCATTCCTTGGTGGTCTTTGCCCTGTTCAGCGGTCCCTGGCCTGTTCAGCGGTGCTTGCCAAGGCGGTCCTTCATTGCCCAGCAGGGCTGTGGCTGGCGGTCCTTCATGGGTCAGCTGGGCTGTGGCTTGCAGGGCCCTCCTGGCCAGGAGGGCTGTGGCTGGCGGTGGCCTCCTGGGCAGTGACTCTGGGGCTGGCGGTGGCCTCCTGGCCAGTGACTCTGGGGCTGGCGGTGGCCTCCTGGCCAGTGACGATGGGGGTGGCCTCCTGGGCAGTGACTCTGGCGGTGGCCTCCTGGCCAGTGACGATGGGGCTGGCCTCCTGGGCAGTGACTCTGGCGGTGGCCTCCTGGCCAGTGACAATGGGGCTGGCCTCATGGGCAGTGACTCTGGCGGTGGCCTCCTGGGCAGCGGGGATGATGGCGGTCCTATCCGCCGTGCTGCTCCTCCCAGACTTTGGAGATTTATTCTGCCCCTTCCCCACCTAGGGAGGAGTCACAGCTGAGTCGACACTCCCCCCGGGACCCTTGTGAGCGGCTTGGCTGGCTGGAGTCTTCCACCTCTCCCGCCGGGCACTGTCAAACTTTTGGTGCTTCACTGGGGGGGGGACTGGCTGTGCTGTGGCTCCGTGCCACACTGGCTGCCCTGGTGGCCGGTGCACTCCACATACCTGTAACAACAGGCACCACTGGTCCCGGAGATTTTTTGGCTGAGGTGCTAGTACGGGACCTATGAGTTGGGGGGGGGGGGGAGAATAGGTTAAGGGGGGCCAGGAAAAGTTTTTGTGAGACACTGGGACGGGTAGATGGAGGGGGTTTGGGAGTGGAGGAATAGGTGGTGGTTGTACGAGGTGTAAGTTTTGTGGATTTGGGTGCAGGTGCATGGGCTGGAGGCTGTCGTGAGGTGGATGGCTGTTGGGTGGGTGTGTGCCTGCGTTTGTGTATCTTGGGAGGGGGCGTTACAGACACACTGGGAGAGGACACAGGGGACGTGTAAATGGGAGTGGGGGTGGTGAGTGCACGTGAGCGGGGTGTGGTGGTGGGTGTGCTGGTGCGGGACATAGTGGCTGTAGTGGTAGTGCATGCAGGTGTGAGTGTAGACGAGACTGGGAGGGAGGAGGGAGACGACGACGAGGGGGACACAGTGGAGGCAGTGGATGTTGGTGTGTCTGTATGTGTGTGATGGTTGAGTGAGTGCCTGTGGGATGTGTGGTGCTTATGTTTGCCTGAGCTTCCCTTGTGTGTTGACGTGTGTGCATGCTGGTCTGTAGGTGTGCTTGGGATAGGCTGAGGTACAGGGGATTGGGTCGGGGTGGAGGAAGTTGGAGGGGGAGGCTAGACACAGGGACAATGGCTGCCATCAGTGCTGAGGCCAGAGTTTGCAGGGTTCGATGAAGGGCAGCCTGACCAGAATGAATGCCCTCCAGGAATGCATTTGTGTGTTGCAATTCCCTTTCTACACCCTGGATGGCATTCAAAATGGTAGACTGCCCAACAGTGAGGGACCTGAGGAGGTCAATGGCATCCTCACTGAGGGCAGCAGAGGTGACTAGGGCAGGGGCTGAGGTGCCTGAGGTGAAGGTGATGCCCACCCTCCTGGGTGAGCGGGCACGGGGCGAAGGCTGAGGGGCTGCTGGGAGGGCGGTGCTGGTAGGGGGGGGTGGCGGCTGTACCTGTAGAAGTGGGGGGCACAGATTTTGCCGCCACCACAAGGGAGCTCCCATTGGAGGACGAGTCCGTGTCGCTGGTTGCAGATCCTGTGACCGCCGTGGTGCTCCCCACGCCCTCCGTCCCACTGGTGTATTCAGAGTCCATAGTGTGGCCATCCATGGCCATGTGGGATGCAGCTCCCTCGTGCTCTGGTGCCACCGTACCTCCGCCTGATGATGCTGATGCACACAAGAACAGGGAGACCACAAAAAGTGGGGGGACGACAGAAGAAAGACAGGTTGAGTGCATGGCTTACCGCTACCGTTGGCGGACAATACAGACACAGCAGCCCCCTGCACTACGTCGTGCTGTTGGGATCTACAGATGCAATTCCTGGGATATGGCCTACATGGCTATGGTCGACATCTGCACACATAGATGACACAGGGGCATGAATACCTGTACTTGGCACTCTACAGAGGTGGGGTGGGGTGCCACATGGCCTGCATTACGGAGGGGCCTAGCCTACGGAACTCGCCCTGGCCTAGGGAAACCCACAGCCCTCCTCCCCAACCCAGACACCTTCACTGCGTGCAAAGTCCGCTGAATGATAGTGTACTCACCCCCTTGTGTCTGCTGTGATGCCCTCAAGTGCCCATCCAACTCAGGGTAGGCCACCGCCAGGATCCTGAACATCAGGGGGGTCATGGTTCGACGGGCACCCCTCCCATGTTGGGAGGCCATCCCCAGCTGAGCCTCCGCCGTCTTCTTGCTCCAGCGGCGAATGTCCTCCCATCTTTTATGGCAGTGGGTGCTCCGTCTGTGGTGGACCTCCAGGGTCCGGTCTTCCTTGGCGATGGCACGCCAAATATCCTTCTTCTGGTGGGCGCTGACCTACATGACATATACAGGGGAAGAAGAGAAGAGAAGTCATTAACAACTGCACCGTCTAAGTGATTGGCCCCCATCCCTACCCTTGCCATGTGGCACATGCATTCACAGTCCTTCATACACGCAGAACTGTGCCCCCTTCCTTCTTACAACCAGCCCTCTCCACACAGGCATAGCCCATACAACATGCTCCCTGTGTACTTATCTGTTGGCCTGGAGGACCGTAGAGTAGCGTGTACTGGGGAGGACCCCGTCCACGAGCTTCTCCAACTCCTCTGCAGTGAAGGCAGGGGCCCTTTCCCCAGACGCACGAGCCATTGTCTCTTCCAGACCGAGGTCACAGCAGCACTTGCAGTGTAGGTCCTCTCCTGTCGAAGATCAGGTATCGAGTGATTGAACAGATAGAAAATGGCGTTCACGTCTGCGGCGGTCACGTCCGCAGCGGTGCGTACCATCACCGCCGGCGTACATCGTCATTGGCTCCTGGGACCCATAGGGTCCAATGTTAACCAATGCAGCATTGCACCGCGGTCTTCGACCGCCTACCGCGACGGTGTACAACGCCAGCGCAGTTACCTCACATCCCATGAGGCACCGGGTGTGGCTATTAGGGGACTCTGGTTACCCCAACCTGTCATGGCTACTGACCCCAGTGAGGAATCCCAGGACCAGGGCAGAGGAACGCTACAATGAGGCACCTGGGCGGACTAGGAGGGTGATCGAACGCACCTTCGGCCTCCTGAAGGCCAGGTTCAGGTGCCTGCATATGACAGGTGGATCCCTATTCTACTCACCAAAGAAGGTGTGCCGGATCATCGTGGCCTGCTGTATGCTTCACAACTTGGCTTTGCGACGACAGGTGCCTTTTCTGCAGGAGGATGGTCCAGATGACGGTTTTGTGGCAGCTGTGGAGCCTGTGGACAGTGATGAGGAGGAAGCAGAGGAAGAAGACATTGACAACAGGGACTCAGTTATCCAGCAATATTTCCAGTGACACACAGGTGAGAACACATTCCTGCCTACTACAAGTACTTTCACACTTCTACCTCTATCCTGTCTGTCGATTTCAACCAGTATATGGTAACTGAGTTGTACATTTCCCTTACGGTTTCACAGGTGTGGTTTACAACGTGTGTCATCTGCTTAGATTCCTCATAGACTTGAGATGTGTGACATAGGGATGTTGACATTACATTTGAAAATGCATTTTGTCACTGTCATTGCTAATACACATTTTCTAAATCACAGACTGACTCCAGATTGTGTTGTGCTCAAGGGTGTTTATTTCTGTGCTAAATATTGGAGGGGGGGTGTAACATGGTGATGGGTGATGGTGGAGGAATGTCCATGGCAGAGTCCAGTCTATTAGTCTCACAGGTGAATTGCCCATATGGGCATAGGAAGTGGAGCTGGGGCAGTTTAAATATGGACAGGGTTACAAAGTGAGACAGTGGGATGACACTCAGGGTGGTCTCATTTCTTGGCGGGGGTATTGGCATTGTTCTCTGTCTTCTTCCTGGATCTCAGGGACCGCTTGCGGGGTGGTTCTCCGTCTGCAGGGGGTGGAGTGCTGGTGTGGTGGTCCTGTGGCGGTGCCTCCTGTCCACTAGCGCCGGCGGAGGTGGTGGGCAGTTCATCGTCCATGCTAGTGTCAGGGGCCCCTTGGAGTGCCACAGTGTCCCTCCTGGTGTTGAGTATTTCCTTCAGCACCCCTACAATGGTGCCCAGGGCGTAGCTGATGGTTCTGAGTTCCTCCCTGAACCCCAAATACTGTTCCTCCTGCATGCGCTGGGTCTCCTGAAACTTGTCCAGGACCGTTGCCATTGTCTCCTGGGAGTGGTGGTATGCTCCCATGATGGAGGAGAGGGCCTTGTGGAGAGTGGGTTCCCTAGGCCTGTCCGCCCCCTGTCGCACAGCAGCCCTCCCAGTTCCCCTGTGTTCCTGGGCCTCCGTCCCCTGGACCGTGTGCCCACTACCACTGCCCCCAGGTCCCTGTTGTTGTTGGGGTGGTGGGTTATCCTGGGTTCCTTGTAGTGGTGGACACACAGCTGATTGACGTGTCCTGGGGACGGAGGTATGGGCCCGCTGGGTGGGTACTGTGCTGGTGTTACCAGAGGGTGGAAGCTCTGTAGTGGCCTGTGACTGGGTGTGGGGAACCGACTGTCCCGAGGCCCACGATGGTCCGGGCTGGTCATCTGGATCCAGTTGGACAGAGGTGCTGTCATCACTGTGGGCCTCTTCTGTGGGTGGGGTGGAGATGTCTGGACCCTCCTGTCGTTGGGTAGTGGTCCTGCAGGGGTGTAAAACTATGATTATTGAATCTGTGTGTGTCATGGTGTGCAATGGGTGGGTGACCCTGTACCCCAGTGCTAGCATTCCTGTGTGGGGGCTTGTGTGATGATGGTTGAGGGGGGTGTTATGGGTATGTGCAGTGGGCATGCTTTAGTGATGGGTGTCCATGCTTTGGTGTTGCATGCAGGTCTTGGTGTTGGGATGTGTGGTTTGTGTTAATTGTACATTAGTGAGGAGTTGGAGTGATAGGGGAGGGGGGCGAGGGTGGGGGTCTGTGATAGCATGCAGGTAGGGTGGGGGATGAAGTAGTTAAAGGTTTGACTTACCAGAGTCCATTCCTTCACCTACTCCTGCGAGGCCCTCAGGATGCAGAATCTCCAAGACCTGCTCCTCCCATGTTGTTAGTTGTGGGGGAGGAGGTGGGGGTCCGCCGCCAGTCCGCTAAACCGCCTGGTGGTGTCTTGAGACCACGGAACGCACCTTCCCCCGTAGGTCGTTCCACCTCTTCCTGATGTCGTCCCGATTTCTTGGGTGTTGTCCCACTGCGTTGACCCTGTCGGCTATTCTTCGCCATAGCTCCATCTTCCTTGCAATTGAGGTGTGCTGCACCTGTGCTCCAAATAGCTGTGGCTCTACCCGTACGATTTCCTCCACCATGACCCTGAGCTCCTCCTCCGAGAACGTGGGGTGTCTTTGCCCTGCCATGAGGTGGTGTAGGTGATGTGTGGGGTGGAGTGTGTGGTGTTAAGTGTGCTGATATGTAGTGGTGTGTTGTGTGAGGTGCGTGGAAGTAGTGTGGGTGATGGTGTTGTGTGCCTGTGGATGCTTGGTAGTAGTTTGTAGTGTCTCTCTCTGGCCTTCTCTCTGTAATAGTGGTCATAGGGGTTTGTGGGTGATGTGGGTGTGTGTTTTATAGTGTATTGGGTTTGTGGGAGTGGTGTGTGTATGTGTATCAGGTGTGTGTATTTCGAATTGTCCAATGTGGTGGTGTTTTGTATGTGTGTGTGTATTTTTTTAGCGCGGCAGTGTGTACCACCAATGGAATACCGCGGTTGAAAGACCGCCGCATGGATTCGTGTGTCGTGATAATGTGAGCGTATTTCTGTTGGGGTGACGGTGGAGGTTTTGTTTTCGCCAGTTTATCACTGACCTTTGGTGTGGCGGACTTGTGTGGGTGTCTGCTTTTTGTCGGATTCCGAGATGTGGGTCATAATAGCTGGGGCAGATTTCCACGGCCGCAGCGGTGTGTTGGCGGTCTTCTGCACGGCGGTAAGCGGCTTTTACCGCCAATGTTGTAATAACCCCCTTTGTTTGCTTTTTAAAGACTTACGACACTTCATATCACTTTTTATTGATATCTTTACAAATTCATATTGCATCTTTGATCGTTTTGACCTGCTAATACCCAGATAAATATTATATATTTTTCTAAACACTGTGTGGTGTATTTTTATGGTGCTATATTATGTTATTGTATGATTTATTGCACAAATGCTTTACACATTGCCTTCTAAGTTAAGCCTGACTGCTCGTGCCAAGCTACCAGAGGGTAGGCACAGGCTAATTTTGGATTGTGTGTGACTTACCCTGACTAGAGTGAGCGTTCTTGCTTGGAGAGAGGGTAACCTGACTGCCAACCAAAAACCCCATTTCTAACATTGGTGATCAGCGGTGAGGATAGGACTTGTGTTTGTGCAGTGACATACAGTAGCTGAGTATTTCACTACCTACCCACAGTTGAAGGTCAACTTGATTTTTCATCTTTTTGCTTTTGGTTCTCTGATGTCCTCCTGGATATACTATTGATATTTTTTACTTTGGATTTTGGTTTTTGCTGGTGATACCTTATCAGACTGAGAATGGGTACCTACCGTGTGTCATTCTTTGTGCCTACTGAATCCCTCACTAAGGCTGACCTAAGGAGGCTTTGCAGAAAATGGGGCCTTCCTATATCAAGGAGATCTACTAAGATGGAACTGCTACATAACCTGGGGGGAAGAAAGATGGGCAGAGGAAGAGGCAGCAAAAAACCAAATGACTAAGTACTCCTCAGATGAGGAGGAGGACTGCTCAGATGAGGAGGAAGACTACTCAGATGAGGAAAGAGAACCAGTGAAAGATGAATGGCTCCTAGCTCAAGAGCGACAGGTGGAAGCGCTAGATGAGTTTCTTGAAAGGGCTGAGGCAGCAAGTGCCTTAGCCCTGGAAAAAGAAAGGATTGCAGCTCAAGAGCTGAGCTGTGAAGAGCTGAAACTGGAGGCCGGAAGGGCTGAGTCCAGTTCAGATGGTGGCAGCAAAAATCTTGCATCCAGTACTGCTGAAGAAGGGCACAAGCCCAGAGATGTGGTGCCCAACTTGAAGAAGGAAGTTGACACACCCCAGGCGGTTCCAGAGTATGAGGTAGTTCCCGTTATACACAAGGTCCCTGAGAAGGATTGGGGAACTGGCACAGGGAGTCATATTACTACTGGGGGAGGGACACTTTACTGGCTCAAGAAGAGAGTGACAGGGAAAAGGGTTCCCCCTGGTGGACGTCCTGGATATAGAGTGTGGAGACATCCTAGAAGAGTATGGGTTGATGTAGGAAAGTACCATCTTGCCTGGCATGTTACCCCCATATTTCACTGTATATATGTTGTTTTAGTTGTATGTGTCACTGGGACCCTGCCAGCCAGGGCCCCAGTGCTCATAAGTGTGCCCTGTATGTGTTCCCTGGTGATGACTAACTGTCTCACTGAGGCTCTGCTAACCAGAACCTCAGTGGTTATGCTCACTCATTTCTTTCCAAATTGTCACTAACAGGCTAGTGACCAATTTCACCAATTTACATTGGCATACTGGAACACCCTTATAATTCCCTAGTATATGGTACTGAGGTACCCAGGGTATTTTGGTTCCAGGAGATCCCTATGGGCTGCAGCATTTCTTTTGCCACCCATAGGGAGCTCTGACAATTCTTACACAGGCCTGCCATTGCAGCCTGAGTGAAATAACGTCCACGCTATTTCACAGCCATTTACCACTGCACTTAAGTAACTTATAAGTCACCTATATGTCTAACCTTTACCTGGTAAAGGTTGGGTGCTAAGTTACTTAGTGTGTGGGCACCCTGGCACTAGCCATGGTGCCCCCACATTGTTCAGGGCAAATTCCCCGGACTTTGTGAGTGCGGGGACACCATTATACGCGTGCACTATACACTATGTCACTACATATGTATAGCGTCACAATGGTAACTCCGAACATGGCCATGTAACATGTCTAAGATCATGGAAGATGATGGCATTGGGGAGACAATTCCATGATCCCCTGAGTCTCTAGCACAGACCCGGGTACTGCCAAACTACCTTTCCCGGGGTTTCACTGCAGCTGCTGCCAACCCCTCAGACAGGTTTCTGCCCTCCTGGAGTCCAGCCAGGCTTGGCCCAGGAAGGCAGAACAAAGGACTTCCTCAGAGAGAGGGTGTTTCACCCTCTCCCTTTGGAACAAGGTGTCAGGGCTGGGGAGGAGTGCCCATCCCTGCATAAGCCAGTCTACACCGGTTCAGGGATCCCCCAGCCCTGCTCTGGTGCGAAACTGGACAAAGGAAAGGGGAGTGACCACTCCCCTGACCTGCACCTCCCCTGGGAGGTACCCAGAGCTCCTCCAGTGTGCTCCAGACCTCTGCCATCTTGGAAACAGAGGTGCTGCTGGCACACTGGACTGCTCTGAGTGGCCAAGGCCAGCAGGTGACGTCAGAGACTCCTTCTGATAGGCTCTTAACTGTGTTGCTAGCCTATCCTCCTTCTTAAGTAGCCAAACCTCCTTTTCTGGCTATTTAGGGTCTCTGCTTTGGGGAATTCTTTAGATAACAAATGCAAGAGCTCATCAGAGTTCCTCTGCATCTCTCTCTTCACCTTCTGCCAAGGAATCGACCGCTGACTGCTCTGGACGCCTGCCAAACCGCAACAAAGTAGCAAAGACGACTACTGCAACCTTGTATCGCTGATCCTGCGGCCTTCTCGACTGTTTTCCTGGTGGTGCATGCTGTGGGGGTAGTCTGCCTCCTCTCTGCACTAGAAGCTCTGAAGAAATCTCCCGTGGGTCGACGGAATCTTCCCCCTGCAACCGCAGGCACCAAAAGACTGCATCACTGGTCCCCTGGGTCCCCTCTCAGCACAACAAGCGTGGTCCTTGGAACTCAGCAACTCTGTCCAAGTGACTCCCACAGTCCAGTGACTCTTCAGTCCAAGTTTGGTGGAGGTAAGTCCTTGCCTCCCCACGCTAGACTGCATTGCTGGGTACCGCATGATTTGCAGCTGCTCCGGCTCCTGTGCACTCTTCCAGGATTTCCTTTGTGCACAGCCAAGCCTGGGTCCCCGACACTATAACCTGCAGTGCACGACCTCCTGAGTTGTCCTCCGGCGTCGTGGGACCTTCTTTTGTGACGTTGGGTGAGCTCTGGTTCACTCTTCTTCGTAGTGCCTGTTCCAGCACTTCTGCGGGTGCTGCTTGCTTCTGAGTGGGCTCCTTGTCTTTCTGGGTGCCCCCTCTGTCTCCTCACACAATTGGCGACATCCTGGTCCCTCCTGGGCCACAGCAGCATCCAAAAACCCTAACTGCAACCCTTGCAGCTAGCAAGGCTTGTTTGCAGTCTTTCTGCATGGAAACACCTCTGCAAGCTTCTTCACGACGTGGGACATCCATCCTCCAAAGGGGGAGTTCCTAGTCCTCTTCGTTCTTGCAGAATCTACAGCTTCTACCATCCGGTGGCAGCTTCTTTGCACCCTCAGCTGGCATTTCTTGGGCATCTGCCCACTCACGACTTGAGTGTGACTCTTGGACTTGGTCCCCTTGTTCCACAGGTACTCTCGTCTGGAAATCCATCGTTGTTGCATTGTTGGTGTTGGTCTTCCTTGCAGAATTCCCCTATCACGACTTCTGTGCTCTCTGGGGAACTTAGGTGCACTTTACACCTACTTTTCAGGGTCTTGGGATGGGCTATTTTTCTAACCCTCACTGTTTTCTTACAGTACCAGCGACCCTCTACAAGCTCACATAGGTTTGGGGTCCATACGTTATTCGCATTCCACTTTTGGAGTATATGGTTTGTGTTGCCCCTATACCTATGTGCTCTCATTGCAATCTATTGTGACTGTACATTGCTTGCATTGCTTTCTATTGCTATTACTGCATATTTTTGGTATTGTGTACATATATCTTGTGTATATTTGCTATCCTCATACTGAGGGTACTCACTGAGATACTTTTGGCATATTGTCATAAAAATAAAGTACCTTTATTTTTAGTCTATCCGTGTATTGTGTTTTCTTATGATATTGTGCATATGACACCAGTGGTATAGTGGGAGCTTCACACGTCTCCTAGTTCAGCCTAAGCTGCTCTGCTAAGCTACCTTTTCTACCAGCCTAAGCTGCTAGGCACCTCTTCTACACTAATAAGGGATAACTGGACCTGGTACAAAGTGTAAGTACCCCTTGGTACCCACTACAAGCCAGGCCAGCCTCCTACATTGGTTGTGCAGCGGTGGGATAAGTACTTGCAACTACTTACCACTTTGTCATTTTGTACTTTTCATAAGAGAAAAATATACAAAACAAGTTCAGTGTATGTACACCTAAGCAAAAAGTTTTGCTTTTCTTCTCTTACTCTATTGCTAAGTGCTGAAAAGTACCTCTAAAACTTTCAAAAAGTTTCTTAAAAAGTTGAAAACGTTTTTTCTGTTCCTTAAAAAGTTCTGAAACTTTTTCTTTCTTTTTCTGTCCTTTAAACCCTTTTCTATCATGTCTGGTACAGGTCAAACTCTGGATCTGACCAGCACAGCTTATGACCACCTTAACTGGAAAGGTGTAAGGAGTCTCTGCATTGATAGAGGTTTAGGGGTAGGGAAGAATCCCTCTAGAGAATTGTTAGTTAATATGCTCATAGAAAATGATAAGGCCTTAGCTGGCACATCAGGTGACAGATTAGCTGATGGTTCACACTCTGATTCTGGGGTAGCCCCAGCAAAAGTGTTATATGAGAATCTTCCCAACCTGCCCCTTAGCAGGCCACCTAGCATGGCTGGCACTAATGTGAGCTCTCATCAGAGTAGAGAGATTACTCCTTTAGGCCAGGTTGTTAGAGTGCCATCTGTTAGGGACAGGTCTCCCTCTGTCCATTCACACCATTCTTCTGTGTCAAGGCATGCCCAACCCACCCACCCTGATGACAGAGTGTTAGAAAGGGAACTCAATAGATTGAGAGTGGAAGAGTCCAGGCTGAAGCTGAAAAAGCAACAGCTGGATCTAGAGAGGGAAGCATTTGACTTAGAAAAAGAAAGGCAGAGGTTGGGGTTTGGACCCCATGGTGGCAGCAGCAGTATTACAGATAGTAATCCTGTGAAAGAGCATGATTCTAGGAATCTGCACAAGATAGTTCCCCCTTATAAGGAGGGGGATGACATTAACAAGTGGTTTGCTGCACTTGAGGGGGCCTGTGTTGTACAGGGGGTCCCTCAAAGGCAGTGGGCTGCTATCCTATGGCTATCTTTCAGTGGAAAGGCTAGAGATAGGCTCCTTACTGTGAAGGAAAGTGATGCCAATAATTTTACAGTTCTTAAGAATGCACTCCTAGATGGTTATGGCTTAACCACTGAACAGTACAGGATCAAGTTCAGAGAAACCAAAAAGGAGTCTTCACAAGACTGGGTAGACTTTGTTGACCATTCAGTGAAGGCCTTGGAGGGGTGGTTACATGGCAGTAAAGTTTCTGACTATGAAAGCCTGTATAACTTAATCCTGAGAGAGCATATTCTTAATAATTGTGTGTCTGATTTGTTGCACCAGTATCTAGTGACTCAGATCTAACCTCTCCCCAAGAATTGGGAAAGAAGGCAGACAAATGGGTCAGAACAAAAGTGAACAGAAAAGTTCATACAGGGGGTGACAAGGATGGCAAGAAGAAGGATGGTAAGTCTTCTGACAAGGGTGGGGACAAGTCTAAACATGAGTCTTCATCAGGCCCACAAAAACACTCTGGTGGGGGTGGTGGGTCCAAATCCTCTTCTAATCAAGTAAACAAACCATGGTGCTATTTATGTAAAGTAAAAGGCCATTGGACAACTGATGCCAGTTGTCCAAAGAAAAGCACCAAGCCTCCCATCACTACAACCCCTGCTGCTACACCTAGTGCCCCTAGTAATAGCAGTGGTGGTGGGAGCAAACCTACTAATAGCCAATCCAAGGGAGTAGCTGGGCTCACTTTTGGTAATTTAGTTGGGGTTGGTCTTGTTAGGGAGACCACAGAGGCTGTGTTAGTCTCTGAAGGTGCCATTGATTTGGCCACCTTGGTTGCTTGTCCCCTTAATATGGATAAGTACAAGCAACTTCCCCTAATAAATGGTGTTGAGGTTCAGGCCTACAGGGACACAGGTGCCAGTGTTACCATGGTAATAGAGAAACTGGTCCACCCTGAACAACACCTACTTGGTCACCAGTACCAAGTGACTGATGCTCATAACAACACTCTTAGCCACCCCATGGCTGTTGTGAATCTCAACTGGGGGGGGGGTGTTACTGGTCCAAAGAAAGTTGTGGTTGCCTCAGATTTACCTGTAGACTGTCTACTAGGAAACGATTTAGAGACATCAGCTTGGGCAGAAGTGGAGTTGGAGGTTCATGCAGCAATTCTGGGCATTCCTGGGCATATTTTTGCTTTGACAAGGGCTCAGGACAAAAAGCAAAAAGGACAGGGTGACTTGGATCCTGGAACAATGGACCAAGTGCTCCCTAAAGCTAGGGTTAGTAAAGGTAAAACACTACCTACTATCCCTCCCTCTACAGTGGATTCAACTTCTGAGGAAGATGAATTTCCACCCTGTGCAGAACCTACACCAGAGGAGCTGGAAGCAGACACTGCTGAGCTTTTGGGTGGAGGGGGGCCTGCCAGGGAGGAGCTGAGTGTGGCACAGCAGACCTGTCCCACACTAGAGGGTCTAAGACTGTTTTCCTGGTGGTGCATGCTGTGGGGGTAGTCTGCCTCCTCTCTGCACTAGAAGCTCCGAAGAAATTTCCCGTGGGTCGATGGAATCTTCCCCCTGCAACCGCAGGCACCAAAAGACTGCATCACCGGTCCTCTGGGTCCCCTCTCAGCATGACGAGCGTGGTCCCTGGAACTCAGCAACTCTGTCCAAGTGACTCCCACAGTCCAGTGACTCTTCAGTCCAAGTTTGGTGGAGGTAAGTCCTTGCCTCCCCATGCTAGACTGCATTGCTGGGTACCGCGTGATTTGCAGCTGCTCCGGCTCCTGTGCACTCTTCCAGGATTTCCTTTGTGCACAGCCAAGCCTGGGTCCCCGACACTCTAACCTGCAGTGCACGACCTCCTGAGTTGTCCTCCGGCGTCGTGGGACCTTCTTTTGTGACTTCAGGTGAGCTCCGGTTCACTCTTCTTCGTAGTGCCTGTTCCGGCACTTCTGCGGGTGATGCTTGCTTCTGAGTGGGCTCCTTGTCTTGCTGGGCGCCCCCTCTGTCTCCTCACACAATTGGCGACATCCTGGTCCCTCCTGGGCCACAGCAGCATCCAAAAACCCTAACCGCGACCCTTGCAGCTAGCAAGGCTTGTTTGCAGTCTTTCTGCACGGAAACACCTCTGCAAGCTTCTTCACGACGTGGGACATCCATTCTCCAAAGGGGAAGTTCCTAGTCCTCTTTGTTCTTGCAGAATCCACAGCTTCTACCATCCAGTGGCAGCTTCTTTGCACCCTCAGCTGGCATTTCTTGGGCATCTGCCCACTCACGACTTGAGTGTGACTCTTGGACTTGGTCCCCTTGTTCCACAGGTACTCTCGTCTGGAAATCCATTGTTGTTGCATTGCTGGTGTTGGTCTTCCTTGCAGAATTCCCCTATCATGACTTCTGTGCTCTCTGGGGAACTTAGGTGCACTTTACACCTACTTTTCAGGGTCTTGGGGTGGGCTATTTTTCTAACCCTCACTGTTTTCTTACAGTCCCAGCGACCCTCTACAAGCTCACATAGGTTTGGGGTCCATACGTTATTCGCATTCCACTTTTGGAGTATATGGTTTGTGTTGCCTCTATACCTATGTGCTCTCATTGCATTCTATTGTGACTGTACATTGCTTGCATTGGTTTTTATTGCTATTACTGCATGTTTTTGGTATTGTGTACATATATCTTGTGTATATTTGCTATCCTCATACTGAGGGTACTCACTGAGATACTTTTGGCATATTGTCATAAAAATAAAGTACCTTTATTTTTAGTATATCTGTGTATTGTGTTTTCTTATGATATTGTGCATATGACACCAGTGGTATAGTGGGAGCTTCACACGTCTCCTATTTCAGCCTAAGCTGCTCTGCTAAGCTACCTTTTCTACCAGCCTAAGCTGCTAGACACCTCTTCTACACTAATAAGGGATAACTGGACCTGGTACAAAGTGTAAGTACCCCTTGGTACCCACTATAAGCCAGGCCAGCCTCCTACAGTTGAGTGTCAGGGACAGTCAGATACTGTCTCACCAGTCTCAGGAGGGTGATGTAGAGTGCTTTTGCAAGGCTGAGTCACTGGATGGTTGGGTGAAGGGTACTGTGGTTAATACATGTGAAGGGCAGAGTGATGTAATTGCTGGAGAGCATATGTCTGGTCCTTATTTTCCAGAGCTACGCCAACACCAGGTGAAGTGTGAGTTCTCTGACCCCAGGGAGCTTACAATGGAGGCAGACTTCTGGGTGAATACCAGAGAGTCTGAAGAGGCATTTGGGGGTGCTCCTGAAGGGAGTGGTCTAGGTGTTTCCCAACCAAGTGAGGTGGGGGAGGATTGTAGTGTCCCAGGTAGGTCCCAGGTCCTAGAGGGTTTCATGAGGGAACGCCAGGAGGGAAGCCTAGCCTGTACCGTAGGGCCACCTGTTGAGGGAGGCCCCGCAGTGTCAGAAGAACTTGGGGGGGGTGACTGTAGCCAGCATCCCACCAGTTCTGGTGTCTGGCAGTACCACTCCTAGTGAGGGGGTGCAGAAGTCCAGACAGAGGGTTGAGAGGGGGTTGCGTACCCCAGTGGAGGTCCTGGAGAGTCAGGGGTCAGCTCTGAAAGCAGAGCCCCCCAGGAATGACCCAGGTGAAACCGTTTCTGGTTTGGGGAGATCCAGACTCTGCCGGATGGGCAGAGGTCGGGAGACCTGCGCCAACCAGACTCTTGTGTGGCCCTTGGGGATGGTGTGTCCCTTGTGGGGGGTGAGTGTGCCCACCAGGAAGTCCTGGCATGCCAGGCAATGGTTCAACCTCCGGGTGGTGACTCTGGGTTGGATGACCAGGTTCAGGGGTTAAACTCTGACCTGGCGGGGGTAGGTGTGCCCCCCAGAAAGTCCTAGTGTGCCAGACAATTGTCCAACCTCAGGGTGGTGACTCTGGGTTGGATAACCAGGTTCAGAGGTTAAACTCTGACCTGGTGGGGGGTAGGTGTGCCCCCCAGAAAGTCCTGGTGTGCCAGGCAATTGTCCAACCTCAGGGTGGTGACTCTGGGTTGGATAACCAGGGTCAGAGGTTAAACTCTGACCTGGTGGGGGGTAGGTGTGCCCCCCAGAAAGTCCTGGTGTGCCAGGCAATTGTTCAACCTCAGGGTAGTGACTCTGAGTTGGATGGCCAGGTTCAGAGGTTAAACTCTGACCTGGTGGGGGGTAGGCGTGCCCCCTAGAAAGTCCTGGTTTGCCAGGCAGTGATCCAGTCTGAGGGTACAGACCCTGGACTGGAAGACCAGGTTCAGGGTGTCCCCCCGGACCTGGAGGGAGGGGCTACTGATAACAGTGCCCCTACCATGTTGTCTTCTGAGGAGGCCACTCCTAGTTGGAGGGTGCTGGACCCCAGAAGGGAGGGCAGGGGGAGGGAAGCCTCACCCCGGGCCCTAGTCCAACCTGAGGGTACAGACCCCAGGTTGGAGGGCCAGTTGCAGGTTAACAGCCCTGTGCTGGAGGAGGAATGGTACAGGGCGACTTCTATAAGCACCCTGACCATGGTGGACTCTGGGGGTACCGCAACAGGAGGGAGGGTACAGAGCCCCAGAGGGGACGACCAGGTTCAGGCTGTCATCCCTGACCTGGTGAAAGGGAGAGTGGTTAAAGGGTGCCCAGCACCTGGGGCTACCGCCCCCCACTCTCCACAGCCACAGTGGTGGGAGAGCTTTGGGAGACCTGGGGCCTGGCTCTCATCCCTGACAGCTGTCAGTAACCACTGTGGCTTGCTGTCCGGGTGGACAGAGTTACCCCTGGGGAGGGGACAAGTGTCACACCCCAGGGGTAGAGTGGGCAACACCACTGTGTTGGTCCTGGTGGTACTATCCTGCTCCTGGGATACATCTGTGAGCAAAGTAAGGTTAGGTGCTGCACAGATGGTATCCGCAGGTAAGGAGAAAGGTTCCCCATGGGTTGGCTTAGTGGGCCCTGAGAGTATGGACAGAGGGATCCAATTGGAGTCAGGAAGGCGAAGAACTGGAGCATGCCCCTGCTGTTGTGGGCCTGGGTCCTTGTTCTGTCGCCTCAAACAGGGAAGTACATCAGGATAGTGTTTGTTCTCCCCTGGCTTTAGGCTGGTGGGGGGTCATGTTGGACCTGGCTTTTTGACGGGGTCATCCCCAAACTTTTTGCCTCCTTCCTCCTATTTTTTCAGACCTGCTGTTGTTGGATTTTGACCTCTGGGCACTTTACCACTGCTAACCAATGCTAAAGTGCATATGCTCTCTGTGTAAATTGTACTATTGATTGGTTTATCCATGATTGGCTATTTGATTTACTTGTAAGACCCCAGTAGAATACACTATGGTGGTCATTCTGACCTCGGCGGTAAAAGGCGCCTACCGCCGGTCAGAAATCCTCCATAATCCCGCCGCGGTCGCGGAAACCCGCCACGGTCATTCTGACCCGCAGAAGGCAAACCTCCGAAAATCCGACCGCCACAACAGACCGCCAGACCAGCGGTCGGCGGAAAAGTGGAGGTGACAAAACCTCCACCGTCACGCCAACAGAAATACGCCCATGCCATTACGACCCATGAATCCACGCGGCGGTCATTCAAACGCGGTATTCCATTGGCGGGACACACCGCCGCGGTCAGAATACACACAAACGAACAAAACTCAGCCACATTGGACGATTTGAATCCCACACACCTGATACACATACACACACCACTCCCACACACACAATACAATATAAAACACCCACCCACATCACCCACAAACCCCTACGCTAAAAAATTCTGAACGAAGGCCAGAGTGAGACACCAGCATCCACAAACTAACAGCCACAGCCACTCAACACCATCACCCACACACTATTCACACACAAAACAACACACACCACCACACTCAACTCACTTAAATACACATACTCCACCCCACACATCATACACACCACCCCATGGCACCCCAAAGACAACCCCGCTTCACAGACGAAGAACTCAGGGTCATGGTGGAGGAAATCGTTCGGGTAGAGCCCCAGCTGTTCGGCACACAGATACAATACACCAGCATTGCCCGGAGGACGGAGCTATGGCAGAGGATTGTCGACAGGGTCAACGCAGTGGGACAGCACCCCAGAAATCGGGAAGACATCAGGAAGCGATGGAACGACCTACGGGGGAAGGTGCGTTCCATGGTATCCAGGCACAACATCGCCGTGCAGAAGACTGGCGGAGGACCCCCACCTCAACCCCCACAATTCACATCATGGGAGGAGGAAGTCTTGAACATCCTGCATCCTGACGGCCTCGCAGGAGTCGGCGGAGGAATGGATACTGGTAAGTTGAAGCTTCAATACTGCTTCCCCCCCCACCTGCATGCCAAATCATACCCCAACCCTCACCCCCATCCTCGAACCCCACCCTCACCCCCACCCCCACCAACATCCTCACCCCCACCACCATCCTCACCCCCACCCCCAGCACACCTATTCCCCGCCAATGTCTCACCATCACCACCCACACATCCCAAAACCTAGGCCTGCATGCGTCCACTAAGCATGGACACCCATCACCAAAGCATGCCCAATGCATATACACATCCCCCCCACAAGCCACCCTCACCAAAGCCCCCACACACGAATGCCAGCACTTGGGGACACGAGAACCCATAGATACACCCATATGCCACACATTGAAACTATAACCATACCTCTATACCCCTGCAGGACCCGACCGTCAACACACCGCGGCGGAGGGGCCAGAATTCTCCACACCCCCCACCCAAGAGGCCGTCAGCGATGACAGCAGCTCTGTCGACCTGGACACCGATGACCAGCCCGGACCATCGGGGACCTCTGGACAGTCGGTTCCCCTCACACAGGCCCAGGCCACTACAGACCCAAACCCCTCTGGGAACACCAGCACAGCTCCCACCCAGCGGGCCCATGCCTCTGTCTCCAGGGCACGTCAATCTGCGGTGTGTCTACCACTACAGGGCACCCAGGATAACCCACCACCCCAACAACAACAGGGACCTGGGGGCAGTGGTAGTGGGCACACCGGCCAGGGGGCAGAGGCCCAGGGAAACAGGGCAACTCGGAGGGCAGCTGTGCGACAGGGGGGGGAGGAGAGGCCCAGGGAACCCACTCTCCACGAGGTCCTCACCACCATCATGGGAGCATACAACCGCTCCCAGGAGACGATGGCGACGGTACTGGCCCGGTTCCAGGAGATCCAGGTACTGCAGGAGGAACACTATCAGGGGTACAGGGAGGACATCAGAGCCATCAACACCACCCTGGTTACCATGGTAGGGCTGCTGCAGGACCTCGTCAACACCAGGGCGGACACTCAACAACACCCAAGGGCCCCTGCCACTAGCCTGGACCAAGAACAGCCAACCACCTCTGCCGGCGCTAGTGGACAGGAGGCCCCCGCACAGCAGCAGCCCACCAGACCCCCACCTCCTGCAGGAGAAGAACCACCCCGCAAGAGGGCCCTGAGATCTCGCAAGAAGACAGAGTAGGATGTCAAGACCCCCGCCAGCAATGGATACCACCTGATGTCATCCCACTGTCCCACATTGTCACCCTGTCCATCCTTGAACTGCCCATGCTCCATCTCTCCACAGGCCTCTGGACAATGCACCTGTGTGACTGTTACTCTGGACTCTGCCATGGACATTCCTTCACCATAGCCCCCACCCACTTGAAACCACCCATCCCATTTTGAGCACTTAAATAAACACCTATTTTGCACCAAAATATCTGGAGTCTGGCTGTGATTTCAATATATTGTAATTGACATGACAGTGCAAATATGTCCTTGTACATGGTGAAGTCAACAAACAGCTGCCACAAAGCTGTAGTCCATGGGGAAACGAAGCACAGGACTCGTAGTGGGGACCCCAGATCTGAAATAGGGAGGGAAAAGCCAAAACTCAGTCATCATACACTGGGGCAAATAGACAGGCAGCAGAGATGCAGGAGAGTAGTTAACATTTACTAAATTATCTTTGAAATGTTACCTGTGTCCTATTGGAAGTACTGTTCAATGATTCTGTCCCTGTTGTCTGTTTTAGCCCCGTCGTCTTCCTCCTCGTCACTCTCCTCAGGTTCCACCGCTGCCACAACACCACCGTCTCGACCATCCTCCTGCAGGAAAGGCACCTGGCGGCGCAAAGCCAGGTTGTGAAGCATGCAGCAGGCCACGATGATGTGACACACCTTCTTAGGTGAGTACATTAGGGATCCACCTGTCATATGCAGGCACCTAAACCTGGCCTTTAGGAGGCCAAAGGTGCGTTCGATCACCCTCCTAGTACGCCCATGGGCCTCATTGTACCGTTCCTCTGCCCTGGTCCGGGGATTCCTTACTGGGGTCAGTAGCCACGACAGGTTGGGGTACCCAGAGTCCCCCACTAGCCATACACGGTGTCTCTGTAGCTGTTCCATCACGTAAGGGATGCTGCTATTCCTGAGGATGTAGGCGTCATGCACTGACCCTGGGAATTTGGCATTTACATGCGATATGTACTGGTCAGCCAAACACACCACCTGGATGTTCATTGAATGGTAATTTTTTCTGTTCCTGTACACCTGCTCCCTGTCTCTTGGGGGAACCAAAGCCACATGGGTCCCATCAATGGCACCAATTACGTTGGGAATATGTCCAAAGGCGTAGAAATCACCCTTCACTGTAGCCAATTCGCCCACCTCTGGGAAAATGATGTAGCTATTCACGGATTTCATCAGGGCAGACAACACTCTGGATAACACCTTCGAAAACATGGGCTGAGACATCCCAGAAGCAATTCCCACGGTTGTCTGAAATGACCCACTTGCCAAGAAATGGAGTACTGACATGACCTGCACCAGAGGGGGAATCCCTGTGGGTTGGCGGATGGGGGACATCAGGTCGGGCTCCAGCTGGGCACACAGTTCATGGATAGTGGCACGGTTAAGACGGTAGGTCAGGATAATGTGGCGTTCTTCCATTGTCGACAGGTCCACCAGCGGTCGGTACACGGGAGGATTCATCCGTCTCCTCGCCCAACCCAGCGGACGGTGCCTAGGAAGGACAACATGGAGCACACAGTCAAGCAACCCACAGGTACGTACTCACAGCTAGCACAGTAAACCATTCTCTATGCAGTGAATGGCGTGTCTGAGTGGCTATGCAAGGCCTAGGCCTGTGTGACCCAGTTGAAATTGAGCCATGTGGGCCCTGGAAATGGCGGCTGCCTGACCTGTGAAGTGTGACAATGGGATGTGAGGTCAATGCGCTGGCGTGGCACACCGCGGCGGGCGGCGGGCGAAGACCGCGGCGCCAAGCCGCATTGGTTAACATTGAAGCCTATGGGTTTCAGGAGCCAATGGCGAAGGGCGCCGGCGGGACGCACCGCCGCGGTACGCACCGCCGCGGACGTGACCGCCATTTTCTATCTACTTATCCACTTGCGACTTGAACTTTCACAGGAGAGGACCTATACTGCAAGTGTTGCTGTGACCTCGGTCTGGAAGGGACAATGGCTGCTGCACCTGGGGAAAGGGCCCCTGCCTTCACTGGAGAGGAGTTGGAGAAACTTGTGGATGGGGTCCTCCCCCAGTATGCGCTACTCTACGGTCCTCCAGACCAACAAGTGAGTTTAATTCAATCTGGATTTGGGTCCACTGGCTGGCTTGGGGGCCTGGCGGGGGGCCTGGCGGGGATGGGGGGCATGTTGGGCATGGCGGGGGGCATGGCGGGGATGGGGGGCATGTTGGGCCTGGCGGGGGGCATGGCGGGGGGCCTGGCGGGGATGGGGGGCATGTTGGGGGGCATGGCGGGGGGCCTGGCGGGGATGGGGGGCATGTTGGGCATGGCGGGGGGCATGGCGGGGATGGGGGGCATGTTGGGCCTGGCGGGGGGCATGGCGGGGGGCCTGGCTGGGATGGGGGGCATGTTGGGCATGGCGGGGGGCATGGCGGGGATGGGGGGCATGTTGGGCCTGGCGGGGGGCATGGCGGGGGGCCTGGCGGGGATGGGGGGCATGTTGGGCCTGGCGGGGGGCATGGCGGGGGGCCTGGCGGGGATGGGGGGCATGTTGGGCATGGCGGGGGGCATGGCGGGGATGGGGGGCATGTTGGGCCTGGCGGGGGCATGGCGGGGGGCCTGGCGGGGATGGGGGGCATGTTGGGCCTGGCGGGGGGCATGGCGGGGGGCCTGGCGGGGATGGGGGGCATGTTGGGCATGGCGGGGGCATGGCGGGGATGGGGGGCATGTTGGGCCTGGCGGGGGGCATGGCGGGGGGACTGGCGGGGATGGGGGGCATGTTGGGCATGGCGGGGGGCATGGCGGGGATGGGGGGCATGTTGGGCCTGGCGGGGGGCATGGCGGGGGGCCTGGCGGGGATGGGGGGCGTTGGGCCACTGGCAAGGAAAATGCAGACAAACTTGAACGTGGTATTTCTCCCTCCCTGTACGTGTCACATAGGTCCGCGCCCATGAGAAGATCGGGATTTGGCGTGCCATCGCCAAGGAAGTCCGGACCCTGGGGGTCCACCATCGACGGGGCACCCACTGCCGCAAGAGGTGGGAGGACATCCGCCGCGGGACCAAGAAGACCGCCGAGTCTCTGCTGGGGATGGCCTCCCAATGTAGGCGGGGTGCCTGCCGTCAACTGAGCCCCCTGATGTTCCGGATCCTGGCGGTGGCCTACCCTGATTTGGATGGGCGCGTGAGGGCAGCACAGCAGACACAAGGGGGTGAGTACAAGCATTATCTACTCGGTTGCCGCGCAGTGGAGGTGTCTGGGTGGGTAAGGAGGGCTGGGGGTCCCCCTAGGCCAGGGCGATATCTGTAGGCTTGGCACCCCCGTAAGCCCCTGTGTCCCCAGCCACCACCCTCAGTAGTTTGTCAGTACAGCCATCCCTGGGCCGTGTCATCCATGGGTGCAGTTGTCAACTCTAGGCGTGTAGGGCATGTTCCACGGAATGCGTAGCGGACCCCAAGTGCGCAACTTAGTGCAGGGGGCATCTGTGTCTGTCATGTCCGCTAACTGTACCCGAGATCCATGTAATCAATATCCCTTTATTTCTCTCTCCCCCCCCCTTTTTGTTTGTCTTTCTGTGCTTGTGTGCATCAGCATCATCAGGCGGAGGAGAAGTGGCATCGGGGCAGGAGGGAGCTGCATCTCACATGGCCCAGGAGGGCCATGCCACAGAGTCAGACTGGACCAGTGAGACGGAGGGCGAGGGGAGCTCCACGACGGGGACGACTGGACCCTGCAGCGACACGGACACGTCCTCGGAAGGGGGCTCACTTGCGGGGGTGGCACCATCCGTGCCCCCCGCCATTACAGGTACAGCCGCCACCCAGCGCACCATCTCCGCCCTCCCAGCAGCCCCTCAGCGTTCGCCCCGTGCCCGCTCTGCCAGGAAGCCGGGCATCTCCTTCGCCCCAGGCACCTCAGGCCCTGCCCCTGTTACCCCCGCTGCCCTCAGTGAGGAGGTCATTGACCTCCTCCGAACGCTCATTGTTGGGCAGACTACCCTTTTGAATGCCATCCAGGGGGTGGAGAGGGAGGTTCATCGCAGCAATGCGTACCTGGAGGGCATTCATTCGGGTCAGGCTGCCCATCAGCGATCGTTCCAGGCTCTGGCCTCTGCACTGACGGCAGCCATTGTCCCTGTCTCCTGCCTGCCTCTACTAACTCCCTCCTCCCAGTCTCCTGTTCCTCTGCCTGTCCCACCCACACCATCAGACCAGCCTGCACACACCTCAACACCCAAGAGAAGCTCATCCAAACATAAGCACCACAGATCACGCAGACATTCACACACGCAACATTCCGATGCAGACATGCCAACAGTCACTACCACCTCTGTGACCCCCACCTCCTCGTCTCCCTCCTCCCTCCCTGTGACGTCTACACTCACACCTCCATTCACCTCACCATCAGCCAGTGTTTCCATCACCAGCACACCCTCCACTCCAGTCCGCACACGTGCAGTCACCACCCCCACTGCCATTTACACGTCCCCTGTGTCCTCTCCCACTGTGTCTGTCACCCCCTCTTCCACACCACACAAACGCAGCCACCCACCCACCCAACAGCCATCCACCTCACGACAGCCTATCCCTCCTGCACCTGCACCCAAAGACAGCAAACGTGACTCACCTACAACCACATCCTCTCCCTCCACTCCCATTCCCACTGTACCTCCCACTCTCCATTGTCCCAAGAAGCTCTTCCTCGCCACTACTAACTTCTTTCCTGACCCTGAGCCCCCCCCTCCTTCTCGTCGGGGTAAGAAGAGCACCTCAGCCACCACCAGCCCTGCAGCCCCCTTGACAAGGGTGCAGGGGTATTGGAGCCCGCCAGCCCGCATGTCTGGATCTTCGCCCAGCAGCAAGGGGACAGCCAGCCCACCCCCTGGGAAGAGGAGCAGAAGGCGGAAGGGGCGCCGCAGGAGCCCGCCTTCTACATCCCCCCCGGACACCACCCAGAGACAGTCACCAGCCACAGCTCCAAAGGGAGGAAAGGGCCACAGGCCCACGACTAAGGAGGGCAAGGGCAGCAAGTCGGAGAGGTCAGGCAGCAGGCCTGCTGCCCAGGAGGAGCCCACAACCCCCATAGCCGCTGCCCCGGGAGGAACCGGCACAGCTGCCCCGGGAGAGCCCACCACCCCCATAGCCGCTGCCCAGGGAGGACCCAGCCCAGCTGGCCAGGAGGGCCCCACCACCCACAGCCCAGGTGGGCATTGAAGGAGCACCATCCCCGCTGCCCAGGAGGGCACCACCAGGCAATTAGCAGTTGGCCATAGACCGGCCGCCGTCTCCAGAACCGCTGAACTGGGCCCTTCAAGGCAAGGAGCGCTGACCTGGGCCCCGCCGTCTCAAGAACCGCTGAACTGGGCCCCGCCGTCTCAAGAACCGCTCCGCTGGGCCCCGCCGTCTCCAGAACCGCTGAACTGGGCCCCGCCGTCTCAAGAACCGCTCCGCTGGGCCCCGCCGTCTCCAGAACCGCTGAACTGGGCCCTTCAAGGCAAGGAGCGCTGACCTGGGCCCCGCCGTCTCAAGAACCGCTGAACTGGGCCCCGCCGTCTCAAGAACCGCTCCGCTGGGCCCCGCCGTCTCAAGAACCGCTGAACTGGGCCCTTCAAGGCAAGGAGCGCTGACCTGGGCCCCGCCGTCTCAAGAACCGCTGAACTGGGCCCCGCCGTCTCAAGAACCGCTGAACTGGGCCCCGCCGTCTCAAGAACCGCTCCGCTGGGCCCCGCCGTCTCCAGAACCACTGAACTGGGCCCTTCAAGGCAAGGAGCGCTGACCTGGGCCCCGCCGTCTCAAGAACCGCTGAACTGGGCCCCGCCGTCTCAAGAACCGCTCCGCTGGGCCCCGCCATCTCAAGAACCGCTGAACTGGGCCCTTCAAGGCAAGGAGCGCTGACCTGGGCCCCGCCGTCTCAAGAACCGCTGAACTGGGCCCCGCCGTCTCAAGAACCGCTGAACTGGGCCCTTCAAGGCAAGGAGCGCTGACCTGGGCCCCGCCGTCTCAAGAACCGCTGAACTGGGCCCCGCCGTCTCAAGAACCGCTCCGCTGGGCCCCGCCGTCTCAAGAACCGCTGAACTGGGCCCTTCAAGGCAAGGAGCGCTGAACTGGGCCCTTCAAGGCAAGAACCGCTGGCCCTTTGGCAGACGTGGCAGGGCAGGATCTATCTCGGGCAGGGCTGCAGGATGTCCTCTGGCCAACTTGCCTCCTCCAGTGGCAGTGGGGTCTGTTATGGACTGTATGGACTGTGGCTTTGCTCTCCCCAGGATGGCCCAGTGGGCAGGCCACCCACTGTATGGACTGTTTGGACTGTGGCTTTGCTCTCCCCAGGATGGCCCAGTGGGCAGGCCACCCACTGTATGGACTGTTTGGACTGTGGCTTTGCTCTCCCCAGGATGGCCCAGTGGGCAGGCCACCCACTGTATGGACTGTATGGACTGTGGCTTTGCTCTCCCCAGGATGGCCCAGTGGGCAGGCCACCCACTGTATGGACTGTATGGACTGTATGGACTGTGGCTTTGCTCTCCCCAGGATGGCCCAGTGGGCAGGCCACCCACTGTATGGACTGTTTGGACTGTGGCTTTGCTCTCCCCAGGATGGCCCAGTGGGCAGGCCACCCACTGTATGGACTGTTTGGACTGTGGCTTTGCTCTCCCCAGGATGGCCCAGTGGGCAGGCCACCCACTGTATGGACTGTATGGACTGTGGCTTTGCTCTCCCCGGATGGCCCAGTGGGCAGGCCACCCACTGTATGGACTGTATGGACTGTGGCTTTGCTCTCCCCAGGATGGCCCAGTGGGCAGGCCACCCACTGTATGGACTGTTTGGACTGTGGCTTTGCTCTCCCCAGGATGGGCCAGTGGTCATGGAGTCCCCTCGTGGATCTGGCGTCGTGTACTCAAGTGGCTGAGGTGCCCCCCCTTCCCTTCCCCCTGAGGTGCCTGTCCTATTTTCTTTCTGATGCCCCTGCAGTGTTCTCTCCGTGGAGTTCTTGTCGTGGGACTGGGCCTTGCCCCTTTGCACAGGACCCCTGTGATCCACGGACAGTGGTTGGACTACATTTAGTAGCTGTATATATTTTGTACATAGTTTATTTATTTATTGGGATTACTGGTGTACATATTTCAATATATCTGCCCGTTTATGATCTCTTCTTTTGGTCTTTGCATTATTTCGGAGGGGGGGGGTTTGTGGGTTGTGACAGTGATCTGTGGGAATGCATTGATGTGTGTGTTGTAGTGGGTGTGGGTGGGTGGGTGTGTGCCGGTAATCTTTTCCCTCCCCTGTGTCGTAGGTGCAGTACTCACCGATGTCTTCCGCGCCGCCGGGCGTGCTCCTGGTATATGAGCAGGTATAGGAGTGCGGGGATGACCTGCAACTCTGGTTCCATACTGCCGGAATCTCGCGTGGAGTGCGTAGAGGTGAGCGTTTTCCCGTTCGTAGTCTGTTTCCGCCGTGTTCTTATCGGCGGTGCTCCCGCCCCGGAAAAGGTGGCGGATTGGTGGGTCGTAATAGGGTGGGCGGTACATTGTCTGCCGCCTGGCTGTTGGCGGGAACCGCCGCGCTGTTTGTTTGTACCGCCGTGGCGGGCGGAGTGTTAAGTTGGCGGGCTGTGTTGGCGGTTCCCGCCAGGGTCAGAATTGCATATTTTAGACCGCCGGCCTGTTGGCGGCTTGGCCGCCGCTTTATCACCAACCGCCAGGGTCAGAATGAGGGCCTATATGTGCTTAGGGCCTGTAGATTAAATGCTACTAGTGGGCCTGCAGCACTGGTTGTGCCACCCACTTCAGTAGCCCCTTAACCTTGTCTCAGGCCTGCCATTGCAAGGCCTGTGTGTGCAGTTTCACTGCCACTTCGACTTGGCATTTAAAAGTACTTGTCAAGCCTAAAACTCCCCTTTTTCTACATATAAGTCACCCCTAATGTGTGCCCTAGGTAACCCCTAGAGCAGGGTGCTGTGTGGGTAAAAGGCAGGACATGTACCTGTGTAGTTTATATGTCCTGGTAGTGTAAAACTCCTAAATTCGTTTTTACACTACTGTGAGGCCTGCTCCCTTCATAGGCTAACATTGGGGCTGCCCTCATACATTGTTGAAGTGGCAGCTGCTGATCTGAAAGGAGCAGGAAAGTCATATTCATTATGGCCAGAATGGTAATACAAAATCCTGCTAACTGGTGAAGTCGGATTTAATATTACTATTCTAGAAATGCCACTTTTAGAAAGTGAGCATTTCTTTGCACTTAAATCTTTCTGTGCCTTACAATCCACGTCTGGCTAGGTTTAGTTGACAGCTCCTTGTGCATTCACTCAGACACATCCCAAACACAGGGTACTCAGCCTCACTTGCATACATCTGCATTTTGAATGGGTCTTCCTGGGCTGGGAGGGTGGAGGGCCTGCCCTCACACAAAGGACTGCCACACCCCCTACTGGGACCCTGGCAGACAGGATTGAACTGAAAGGGCAACTGGTGCATTTCTTAGACACTCTTTGAAGTCACCCCCACTTCAAAGGCACAATTTAGTATAAAACAGGGCCTCTGCCCTACCTCATCAGACACTAGCTGGAGAAGAAACCTGAACCAGAACCTGCATCCTGCCAAGAAGAACTGCCAGGCTGCCTAAAGGACTCACCTGACTGCTTGTCTGGCTGTAAAATTGCTCTCCAAGGGCTTGGATAGAGCTTGCCTCCTGTTCCCTGAAGTCTCAGGACCAAAAAGACTTCTCTTTTTCATTTGGACTCTTCGTGCGCCGAAAATTTCGACGCACAGCTTTCTCTGCGGCGAGAAAAACGCCGCACACCGACGCTGATCGACGCGACGCCTTCGGGGCAACTGGAACTTCGACGCACGGCCTCGCAAGGACAACGCCGCCCGACTTCCAGAGGGGAAATCGACGCGACGCCTGCCGTGAGATCGAAACTTCGACGCACAGCCTCGCGGAACAACGCGCAGCCGGAAAACAAGCCGAAGAATCCACGCATAGACCCCGGGACATCTGGTAATCCCACGACCCATAGAAAGAGACTGTCCGCGCGCCGGAAAACGACGCACGTCTTCCCCGCGTGAAAAATAACGACGCAAGTCTGTGTGTGCAGAGGAGAAATCGACGCACACACCATTTTTCCACATATCTCTTCTTCTGCAGCCCTTTGCGTAGATTTTCCACTCCAAACCAGGTACTTTGTGCTTGAAAGAGACTTTGGCGGTCATTCCAACCCTGGCGGTCCGAGACCGCCAGGGTTGAGGACCGCGGGAGCACCGCCAACAGGCTGGCGGTGCTCCCATGGGCATTTGCTTTTTAAAGACTTAAGACACTTCATATCACTTTTTAGTGATATCTTTACAAATTCATATTGCATCTTTGATCGTTTTGACCTGCTAATACCCAGATAAATATTATATATTTTTCTAAAAACTGTGTGGTGTATTTTTATGGTGCTATATTATGTTATTGTATGATTTATTGCACAAATGCTTTACACATTGCCTTCTAAGTTAAGCCTGACTGCTTGTGCCAAGCTACCAGAGGGTGGGCACAGGCTAATTTTGGATTGTGTGTGACTTACCCTGACTAGAATGAGGGTTCTTGCTTGGACAGAGGGTAACCTGACTGCCAACCAAAAACCCCATTTCTAACAATTCTATTTTGTATTTTTCATAGCACAAAAACATTCAGCTGGATTTTTATGAAATTTGGCAGTATTATATATTGGGCAAAAGGTGATTCTGTTTTTCAACTTTGTAGCACGCTACTACTAAAAGTAGCAAGGAAACCCAAAAAATAAACTAGACTGCATATGTAAAGTAAACGTTAATAAAGTGGTAATAGGTAGAGGCCTTCTACTCACCTGTATCTAAGGCCCTGACACTGTACACAGCCAAAGTGTAGTAAGAACAATATGGCTGCCTTTCACTCTCAAAACACAGCCATTATCCAATTATATACTGGCCTGTCATTGCCATGTACCACAGTTTACTGCAAAGTATCACAGTATACCATAGCCCAAAATATAACTAAGGCCTAGCTGTATTATTGGAATGCGGTACCCTTGCATCACTCACGGTGTTGCATGGGCAATGCACTACTTAAGTCAGATTTACGAATGAACGCAAGGCCTCTATGCTTAGCTCTGCTTTGATTGGTACTATGCACACCATAATGTACATTGCTGCTAAATTTCACATACATCTGTATGCCACACCACCAATAAACGCTATTCTACTCTATGCTACTCCACCCTAATGCCATACCACTGTATGAGGCTCCACTGTCTGCCACTCCACTCTATATTATTACATTGTATGCAATACCGCTGTACGCTACTCCAGTCTATGTAACTCCACTGTACACCACTTCAATGGACGCTATTCCACTATACGCTATTCCACTCTACACCATTTTACTGTACGTTTCTCCACTTTACTCTATTCCACTGTATACCACTCCATTCTACAACACTTGACAGTACACTATTCGACTGTATGCCACACCACTGTACTCCACTCTATGCCACACCAGTGTATGGTATTCCATTCTGTTCCACTTCATTCTACCCTATTCAATTGGACTCCACTCAGATGTACGGCACTCCACTATATGCTATCTACCCTATGCCACTGTATGCCACTACAGTCTACACAACTCCATTATACAGCACTTCACTGTACACTACTCCACTACACACTATTACATTCTATGCCACTCCACTGTACAACACTCCACTGTATGCCACTCCACTCTACACTAATACACTGTACACAACTCCACTCTATGCCGGTCGACTCCACGCTATTACACTGTATGCAACTCCACTCTAAGCCACTTCACTATTTGCCACTCCGCTATATACTACTCCAGTACATGCTATTCCAAGCTACATCATTCCACCGCATGCCACTGCACTCTATGCTATTCCAGTGTATACCACTCCACTGTATGGTACCCCTCTCTACACCCTCCAGTGTATGCCACTCCACTCTACTCCACTCCATTCTACGTATTCCATAGTACGCCACTCCACTGTATGCCACTCCAATGCATGCTATTACACTCTACCCCATTACAGTGTACGCCACTTCAGTCTACAGTACTTCACTGTATGCCACTGCACTGTATGCTACTCCACTATATACTATACCAGTCTGCACCACTGTACTATACAATCAACTCAACACTATTCCACTACATGCCATTCTACTCTACGACACTCTAGTGTACTTCACTCCACTTTACGCCACTCTATTCTACGCTAGGCCATTGGATGCCACTCTATACCACTCCACTATATGCTATTTCACTGTACCCCACTCCCCTGTACACCACACCAGTCTCCACCACTCCACTGTATGCCACTTCACTATATGCTACACTACTCTACACTATTCACTCTACGCCTCTCCACTGTACTCCACTCTAGTTATAGTTAGTGTTGTCTTGTTAGCAAGCTGCAAAGAGTATGCAACAACGTCCGCTACTTATAATAATTTGATGGTGGTGGAAAAATTGTAAATGAAATTTATAACTATAACTTTAGAATTCTTAAAGAGTGTGTTTAGTTTAAACTTGGTTTGTATAGGAAAAGTAGAAAAAATAATTTTTCCTAACTATAATTACACTTTAACCTTTGATTTCTTTAATTGAACATATATATCACCTAGCGGCAGTCGCAACTAGGTAGTTATAGTTAGGACCAAGTGTAGGAAGCTGGCTCTGTATGAGATAAAGGCCCTCATTATAACATTGGTGGTAACTACCACCTACCACCACGGCGACAGCCATCAACATACCGCCGCCGTGGCTACCAGCCGTCTACGCATATTATGACCGCCAATGGTATTCTGCCAGAATGCTGGTGGAATACGGCCGACGGTCATGGCGGCGGACGGCGGTAAGGCGGCGCTTCTGACAGCAGCACCACCACGCCAGCAAAACACCGCTGACCGTATTATGAGCAATGATACGTCCTGGTGGTGTTTTGCTGGTGGACGCTGCTGCTGACAGCAGCGCCGTGGACCGTCTCCAGCCGGAGGACCCCCTTCAAGCAGGTAAGTTGGGTTCTCTGACAGAAGAGGGGGGTGGGAGGTGTTGTGTGTATGTGGGTGTGTGTGTGTATGTTTGGGATGCGTGCATGTGGGTGTGAGTCGAGTTGAATGCGTGCATGAATGACTGATTTTGAGCGTATGTTGTGTGTTGTGAATGCATGTGTGCGACAAGGTATGTTGGTGTGTGTTGCGGTGTGTGGGTATGTATGCGTGCATGCATGGCTGGTGGTGGTTATGCGTGTGTGCATGTGTGTATATGGGTGCGTGTGTTGGTGTGTGTATGTGCGGGGGGCAGGAGAGGGAGGAGGAGGGTGCGGGAGGACTCTGGGAGGGGGAGAGGGCGGGGGAGACCCCTATCAGTGCCAGGGAAGTGATTCCCTGGCACTGATAGTGACTACTGCCATGGTTTTCGTGGTGGTAAGTTTGGCACGAAAACCATGGCGGTAGGCCGGGTCATAATCCCGAGGGTGGGATTGTGACAGCTGCCGGGCTGAGTGCAGTCTCCAGCCCAGCGGCCGTTACCACCCTTTTCCCATTTCTTTTACCACCGGCCTGTTGGCGGTATTAACGTTGCTTTAACACCGACCGCCAGGGTTGTAATGAGGGCCATAGTGTGCACAGAGTCCAGGGGTTCCCCAGAGGCTTAACAAAGGCTAAAATAGATAATACTAATGCTCTCTTTTGTGGTAGTGTGGTCGAGCAGTTAGGCTTGTCAGAGGGTAGTGCAAAGCATTTGTTGCACACACACAGACAATAGAAGAAGCACACACTCAATGACTTAACTCCAGACCAATAGTTTTTATATAGCAAAAATATATTTTGTTAATTTATTTCTAGAACCACAAGATTCAAGTTGCAGGTAAGTACATAAATAAATAAGTATTTCACATATGTATCAATACCACTTTGATTGGAATTGGTAATTTTTACAGTTTTTGAATAAATGGCAATAATCAGTTTTAAAAGTTGACACTGCAATTTTCAGAACAGTTCCTCGGGGGAAGAAAAGTTAGTACGTTTTGCAAATAAGTACAACACTTAGGCCCTGATTTATACTTTTTGGTGCAAAATTGCACTAACGCAGTTTTGCACCAAAAGGTTTAGCACCGGCTTGCACCATTTCTGAGCACCAGCCGGGCACCATATCTATGGAATGGTGCAAGCCAGTGCAAAGGGTAGGATAGCGTAAAAAAAAAAATTACGTTAGCCAGGTGGGACTGGCGGTATGGAAGAAGGGGGTTTTGCACCAAAAAATGACGTTAGGTTGGTTAGAGTAAAAACAAAATGACTCTAACCAGCCTAGCATCATTTTCTGGTGCAAAAACATCCATATCACATGACTCCTGTCTTAGAAAAGACAGGAGTTATGCCCACCACCCTAATGGCCAGCACAGGGGACCAGGGTCCTCTGGCCATGGCCATTAGACCCAGTGCCATGTAGGGGGGCCCATTTCAGGACCCCCAATGGCACTTAAAAAAAGAAATACTTACCTGTACTTCCCTATCCTTACCTGAGATGGGGTTCCCCCATCCTCCGCTGTACCACTGGTGTTGGTGGGGGTGTCTTTACTTTACTTTAACTCCATCCGTGCGTGATTTTAGCACAGGGGGGTAAATATGGCACTAAGGCCATAGAGTCATATTTTGCACAGGAACACCTACTGTGCATCTCATTGATGCAAAATAGGTTTCCACGTCCAAAAAATTACTTTAACTCCATAAATTTGGCGCTAGACGGGTCTAACGCCAAAGAATAATGTGTGGTAAGTTTTGCACTGAATTTGCGTAAAAAAATGACAAAAATGTTGTGCAAAACAAGTATAAATATGCCCCTTAGAGTTCCCGTCTCTGGGGGTTAGGAAGTCCACTGGTTGGGGTTCAAATTAACCCCAAACACCCACCACCAGCAACATGGGGCCAGCCGGGTGCAGAGGTCAAAGTTGAGGCTAGTTTAACATGGGCTTTTATGGAGGCTGGGGGCACTCGGTTTCAGATCTGCTGGCAGGTAAGTACCCGTGTCTTCGGAGGGCAGACCTGGGGTTTTAGGGGAGCACCAGGGTGCACAAATAGGCACCAAACTCGCACCCTCAGCGGCTCAGGGGCGGCCGGGTGCAGGTTGCAAACAGAGAATCAGCCTCCCAATGCTTTGCTAAGAGGGGACCCCGGGGGTCACTTAGATGCTGCAGGCTGGGTCCAGCATGTCAGTTCTGGAAAATCACAGGCTGGACAAGTAGGGGGGTGCCTGTTAAACGTTGCTGCACCAGAGGTCAGGTTCTCCAAGGTCTGGGAGCTGCGGGTGCGTGGTCAGGGGGGTCCTCTGGATTCACACTGCAGGCGTCATCGTGGGGGACAGGAGAGGTCAACCCATGGTGGGCACTTGCTCAGAATCACCTGGGGATCCTCTCTAGCTTGTTGGGCCACCTGGACATGGGCTGTGGGCGTCGGGTGCAGAGTGGTCTGGACTCGCGGATCCAGGGAGGCTCTGAAGTCCTTAGATATAGTTTCTTCTTGGATAGGGCCACTGTCCACAGGAGTTCTTGGTCCTCTGTGATGCAGGCAGTCCTCTGGGATCTTGGCAAAGGTCGCTGGACCCGTAGGATACCTCGCTTTCTTTTTCAGGTTCTTTGAAGCAGGAGACAGGCCGATAAGGCTGGGGTGAAGTCAGTTTTCATCTTCCCTCGTCTCTGCCGGGGCTTCAGCTTAGCAGTCCTTCTTCTTTCTTCTTGTGAGTTCGCCAGGAATCTGACGACTTGGGTTCAGGGGAGCCTTTACATCCTGATTTAGGGACATTACAGGGGGCAGAGGGCAGTAGCCCATGGCTACTGACCCTGAGCGTGGCAACACCCTTCTTGTGTCCACTCCCTTTGGGGAGGGGGACACAAACCTAACCCTACTGGTTCCTGTTCTCCAAACTAAGATGGATGATTCTGCAGGGAGGGGTCACCTCAGCTCAGGACACCCAAGGGTGGTCCTAGCTGGGGTGGTCACTCCTTACTGCTTTCCCTAATTTTCCCACCGGACTTGCCGCCAAAGGTGGGGCTTTGTCCAGGGGGTGGGCCGCTCCAGTAGCTGGGGTGCCCTGGGGCACTGTAACAAGAGGTCTGAGCCTTTGAGGCTCACAGCCAGGTGTTACAGTTCCTTCAGGGGGGATGTGTGAAGCACATCCAACCAGTGCAGGCTTTGTTTCTGGCCAACAAGAGCACAAAGGCTCTCACCCCATGTGGCCAGAAATGTGTCTCTTAGTGGCAGACTGGCATAGACCAGTCAGTCCAGCACTAAAGGATTGGGTAAAATACAGGGAGAATCTCTAAGATGCCCTCTGGGTGCATTGTTAAATAAATCCAACACTGACATCAGTGTGGGTTTATTGTGCTGAGAAGTTTGATACCAAACTTCCCAGTATTCAATAAAGCCATTATGGAGCTGGGGAGTTCGTAATGACAAACTACCAGACCATATACTCAATATGGCCACACTGCACTTACAATGTCTCATTATGGACACTGCAGGGGAATATTGCTCATGCAGCTATGCCCTCGCCTGTGGTATAGTGCACCCTGCTTAAGGGCTGTAAGACCTGCTAGTGGGGTGACTTACCTATGCCACAGGCACTGGTTTGTGGGCATGGCACCCAGAGAGGGGTGCCTTGTCGACTTTGCCTTTTTCTCCTCACCACCACACACAAGCTGCAAAGACAGTGTGTATGTGCTTGGTGAGGGATCCCCCACTGTGGCATAATACATGCTGCAGCCCTTGGGGACCCTCCCTGGCCACCAGGGTCCTTGGTACCATGGATACCTTTTACAAGGGATTTAGCTGTGTGCCAGGGGTGTGAGAATTGTGTTAACAAAGGTACAGAGTTTGGGAATGAACACTGGTGCAGGGGCCTCTTTAACAGGGTCCCAGCACACTCTCGAAGTTGGCATCAATATCAGGCAAAAGGTGGAGGGCAACCATGCCAACAAGGGCATTTTCCTACACCAAGTTTCAATAGAAAGAGCGTTGTTTGTTTTGCTAATAACGTTGGTGCCAGTTGATGAATCTTTCCAAGAAAATACAATGCTCACTTGAGGTGCTGTCTGGAAAGTTTTGTGGTGATCCTTCTAGGGAGGGCTGAGAAAAAAAGAGTGGTCCCAAAACACTTTGTCCCCATTCATTTTTCCATAGGGATTTTGAACAGCGATAGCGCTGAAACCAGTGGATTGAATTGCACCAAATTTGGCAGAAAGGTAGGCCCTGGTCAGAAATCGACCTTTTTCAGTTCTGATACATTTGTATATATAGAGACACAGATCCGTCATGACTCTGATGTGGAGCACTGCGAATCCACAAGCCACATGGAGAAGTGTGATTGGCTGTCTGCAGGTTTTTCAGAAAGTTGCGGCTGCCATTTTATCTACCGGCAATGGTCCTGGGGGATGGATTTATGGGCAAAAACCAATACAAGGGGTCAGAGTAGAGATTCTCTGACCCCATAGATGGAATGAATAGGTTGCTGACAGATTATTTATCAGTTTAAATAGGTGAAAATGCCTTTTTTTCATGATAGTGGAGTTGCTACTCTATCGCAGCGCTCAGTGCTGCCCCCAGTGTAATGTCACGACAGAGTCACAACCCCTGTCATAAAAATATATATATATTACCTAGTGGTGGTCCCCACTAAGTAGTTATAGTTAGGACCATGTTTCAATACAGAAAGCGTTTTTTGACTTGCCTATATCATTGGCACCGTTTGATGAATCTTCACAAAATTTTCCCAAAAAAGTGATTCTTGGCGTGCACGGAAAGTTTAGAGGTGATCCGTAAAGCAAGGGCTGAGAAAAAGGGGGGGTAAAAAAACATTGTATATCCCATGTTAATTCCCATAGGACCATTAGACACGTTTACAGCTCGAACCACTAAACGAAATTACACCAAATTTGGCAGAAAGCTAGCTTTCAGTACGCAGATTACGCTTTCGCTTATTTGGTGTAAATCCATTCAGTACTTTTTGAGAAATTTAGGGAAATTCAAATTTGTATATCTCTGGCCACGAAGTATTAGCAAACAAAGACTACATGGAAATGCACAGCTCTGATTGGCTGCCAACACTTCAAACCAGGAAATGTTGGCAGCCATCTTGGGACTCGGCATGAGCTGAGTCCCAGAAAAAAGAAAAAAAAAAAGAAAAAGGGGCCAGGTTAGAGTCATCCTGACCCCTTAGCTCTTGTAGGGGAGGGAAGTCCCATAGGGACCCTCCCAGACCAAAAAGGCATTTGTTAAAAAAAATAATTGCTGGGTGGGCCAAGTCCTATGGGCATTGCCAATTTTGATTGGGGGGCTCCCGGCCCCACCACAGCGCAGGGGACCACCACCTCCATGGAGCTGTCATTTTCATACACGCAAGGGTGGAGTGGTTGGTCTGTGGCCCCCATGCCCAGGGGACCACCACCTCCCCAGGGCATCCATTTCAAAATATGAGGGGGAGCCCACGGCTCCCCCCCCAACATCCTGGGGACCACCACCTCCCCAGGGCTCTGATTTAAATATATGCAGGGGGCCTGAGGATCTCCCACACCCCAGAGACCACCACCCCTCAGGACAAAGCGTAAAAATAGTGAAGGGGGTCCAGTTGGACCCCCATTAGCCCCGAACGCGAGTTATAGTTACCTTAAGGCGCAAGTTATAGTTACTTGAAAGAACTCTAAGTATAACGGATGAATTTCTATGGTTTTGTACGAGTAAATTCAGAACCTAACTATAATGTGCCTGTAACCTTTGGCTTTTTCAATATATATATATATATATATATATATATATATATATAACCTACTGGTGGTCACCAGTAGGTAGTTATAGTTAGGATCATGTTTCCATAGAAAAAGCATTTTTTGACTTGACCACATCTTTGGTACCGTTGGCAAATCTTCACGCAATGTTCCCAAAAAACATGTGCTGGTGATTCTTTTTGGGCATATAAAGTTTTGGGGTGGTCCATCAAATGGGGGCCGCGAAAAAGGGGGGGGGGTCAAAAAGCTGTGTTTCCCATGTTAATTTCCATAGGACCTTTAGACATGACTACAGCCCAAACCTCTGGACAGAAATACACTAAATTTGGCAGAAAGCTAGCTTTTGGTACGCAGATTTTGCTTTCACTTATTTGGTGTAAATCCGTCCAGTACTTTTGGAGCTATTAAAGGAAAAATAATTTGTATGCCTCTGGCCGCGAATAAATCTAAAATATTTGCAAATTGTTGTGAATGCACGAGCAAATAGAAGCCCTGTAATTAGCTGGCTACAACCTGACTAGAAAGTTGCAGCTGCCATTTTATGTTATTGGAAATGGCTACCGGAGCTGAAATGATAAGTGGTGTAAAGGATCAGGGTGGAGGTACCCTGACCCCAGGGGTGTGATATAGGGGTGTTTAGGGTCAAATTATGGGTTTAAAATGAATTGTTTTCATCATGTGCGATATCCTTGAATATCCTCGAATATTCAAGGATATGCACAAAAAAAACATTCACAGACTCATTTGTACACTAATTAATTCACTCGTACATGCACTCAGAGACTCATGCACCCACTCAGACACTCATGCACCCACTCAGACCCACTCATAAACTCACGCATCCACTTTCATACCCACTCAGACTCTGATGCACCCACTCACAGATCCACAGAAAAAACCAGGGCCTATGGCCAACCGCCGCTGTGCATGGCCAAAGGCTGTGCACAACATAGGATTGGATGGTTATAAGGGTTTGGTTGAAGGGCCTGGCCGCAGGCCAGGCTCTGCTGCAACGGTGTGGTTGGATTAACGTATAGTAATTAGAATTGCTTTACATTAAAAAACGTTGACATTCACACAAAAAAAAATTAAAACTGCAGGGACGTTATAGTTAGGTTCTGAATTTACTCGTACAAAACCATAGAAATTCAGCAGTTATAGTTATTTCAACTAACTATAACTTGCGCCCTAGCATAACTATAACTTTGCCATTCATAGCTAAGTACTCCACATATTATATCACTGATGACATCTTCTATGGCATCTTTGAAATTATCACTGCAACATTTACAATAAAGTTATTGATAAGAAAACTGTGCATGGCAAGGGGGCGAGTTATAGGGCCAGGTGTATCAAGTTCCCGGTTTGCATTTCTTAAATAGCGAATTTTGGAAAATGCTATTTAAGAAATGGAAAATGGGATGTATGAAAATTGCAAGTCGGTAATAGTGATTTCTAAAAAATCGCAATCTCGATTTGCGAGTTCCAAATACCAAATCGCAAAAAATAGCGAATCAGTATTTGCAAATCGCAAATTGCGATTCCGGCAACCTGGAACAGCCTGATGACATCACAACCAGGAAGTGAGTCAGTGCATGCTGTTTCCAGAAGCCCCAGCCACAGGAGCAGGCAGAGAGACCCAGCCAAGCACCAGGGAGGCAGTCTTGAGAGTCAGCCAGGACCAAACAGAATATTGGCTACTGATGGGAATGTGAAGGAGAAAGGAGAGAGGAAGCGCAAACTCAAATTCAGTGAGCAGGAATTGGAGGTGCTCACTGAGGAGGTGGTCAGTAACCACTACAAATTATTTGGAAAACACTCAGTACAGGTACCTGAAAGTGAGAAGAGAAAACTGTGGTCAGACATAATATGTGCAGTGGGTGTTGTGCAGCTCTCCGTCGAGGAGATACGCAAGCTTTGGTACGACTTGCGTTCACGTGCCAAAGAGAGGGTAGCAAGCAGGCTGAAGGAGGCAAGGAGCACCGGAGGAGGACCACCCACCCAGACAACGTCTACACCAATGGAAGACACAGTGGAGTCCACACTGCTTCCTGAAGCTGTCAGTGGTGTCACTGACATTGACACCTCAGGCACACCCAGCACCAGCAAAGGTAAGGGCAGTAATGATGTGTTTCCCCATATGTGCATGTACAAATGGCCCTTAGAAAATAGCCATGGCACTATGCAGTGTGATAAGTAGTCCATGTCACATCTTACATACAACACAACAATGCATTATGGGAGTGGTAGTCCACACCCCTAAAGTGCCACTGCCACATAAATAGCGAGATAGTGGAGGACCAAACAGATACACAACACAAAAGACTCTCAGAGATACTACGCCAGGGTAAATGTAATCGTATTACGCAACTGTGTGAGTACATATCCAAGAATGACATGCTGCACATTGTTGTTGCAGATGTTCCGTGCCCTGATGCAGCAGAAGGTGGAAATGTGGGGAATAGCGAAAGTCAGCCACAGTCCGACTCAAACACCAGTGATTTCTTCACACGAGCACCAACTAGTTGCAGGGCAAGAGTGCTACCCCGCCCTTACTATAACCTGGATTCTGATGAAATGCCGGATGAAGTACCCATATCACCTCCAGAGGGTAGATACATCGACAGACAGCAGTCCCGGCACCAGCGGCAGTCCACTCCCCTCAGGAGGCGTTGCAAAGAAGGCAGACAGTGCACAGAGGGAGGTGAGGGCCCATCACTGTTTGATGGCCTTGAGGCTTCCATGCTGAAAGGGCAGCACCTGCAATTTAAACACATGAGGTCAATGCACAGGCAGTTGGTGTCAATCGATCATAACATGGGAGCAATGCACAGGCAGTTTGAGTCTCACAATGACAACATGGGATCAATGCACAAGCAGTTGGAGGCACTCCATGAAAACACGGGATCAATGCACAAGCAGTTGGAGTCTCTCAATGAAAACATGTGCAAGCTGCATGAGTGAAAGCAAACAGCAGCAGAACACACAAAGTAGATGACAAATGCCATTATGGAACTCTGCACTGTGATGCAGCAGGAGCATGTCAGCCACCGTAGGCGCCATCACCAATTGATGGGCAGGTTGGATGGGTTCTGCAGATCTGTCAATCGGCTCACTACCATAACTGCTTTGGTATCACGATGTGCTGTGGGCATGCAAGTGGAGATGGCACATTGCAGTCGGGACGTTGCACAAGGATTGGTGCAAATTACCACTGTTTTGGAGACAATGCAGACAGCACGGAGTGCTACAAATAGCGAGCTGGGTGGTGGGGATAGTGAGGATCTTTTTAGCCTCAACAGTCTCACAGCCCCTGTGATGGATCCTAGGCATCGCAGTACCAGACACAGAACTGTCTTGGAACCCGCAACAAGAGGTGCCACAGAGACCACTGAGCACTCAAGTGGAGTGCATGGACGCTGTAACTAGCACCTGTTTGTGTATAGTGCTTACCTATGTCCTAATCACACATATATTACCTGAAGTCAAGGCAATAAAGATGCTACCTACAGCAATACAAAAATGTTGACGTGGTGTTGTCATTACTTACATCAAAAATAGTTGCGCGTGATCTCAGCACGTCTTTGTCTGCCCTCTGCTGCACTGCTTCTGTCTGCTGGCTGAAGAGGTGGCAAGGGATCGTCATCCTCATTGGAGTCAGGATCTGTGGGTTCCACTGGTATGCCCCTCATTGTTGCGGTGTTGTACAACATAGCATATGTAGCCACGATTTTGCAGGTGTTTTCGGGGCTGTATTGCAGTGCACCACCACTCATGTGCAGGCATCTGAAACGGCTCTTCAGCAGACCAAATGTCCTCTCTACAACGCTGTGTGTCGTGCTGTGTGCTGCATTGTACCTCCTTTCGACTGGCGTGGCAGGATTCAGATAGTGTGTAAGTATGAAGGAGCACACTGCATAGGCACTGTCTCCTAGAATGACAAGAGAGTAAAATGAGCATTTGTTATCCGTGACATCACATATACATCAAGGCGACATTGTCAACTATTACATTACCAAGTAGGTATCCTTCTCCAAACTCCCCAGCAAGTAGTCTTGTGTGTATTCCACTGTGCCTGAAGATGTAGGAGTCATGTGTGCTATCTGGATATTTGGCCACAAGATCTGTTATAACATTGGAGGCATTGCTTATGACTTGTATGTTCATGGAATGTGTACTCTTTCTGTTCCGATAAACATAGTCTGTGGCGGATGGTGGACAGATAGCTACATGTGTCCCATCGAGACAGCCAATGACATGTGGGAACTGGGCAATCTGGTAGAAATTGTATTTGGTTTGTAGCAATTCCTGTGGGGTGTTGGGGAATCTTATGTGCTGATGGTGGACAGATAGCTACATGTGTCCCATCGAGACAGCCAATGACATGTGGGAACTGGGCAACCTGGTAGAAATTGTATTTGGTTTGTATCAATTCATGTGGGGTGTTGGGGAATCTTATGTGCTGATGGATTTTGCTAAGCATGGCATTGAGGAATACATTGAAGAAGCGTGAAAGCGCACTCTGTGAGACACCTCCAGCTGCTGATATGACCCCTTCATAGCTCCGTGAGGCTAAGAGGTGTAGGGAGCATAATACCTGCACATGGGTGGGTATGCTATTGGTCCTGTGTGTGTTTCACTGTAGTAGGGGTTGTAGATCAGCTATCAGGTCAAGTATCATTGCTGAGTTTAACCTGTACTTATCATATATCTCCTCCTTTGTCTGGTCAAAAAGGGTAATGCGCACTCTGTAAATGCGCTCCTGTCTACTCCTCCCTCTCCTCAAACCTGCCAGGATCCTCATCCTCCTCGCCATGACGTAGAGTGCAGCCATTGTGGAAAAGAGGCTGAGTCATTCTGGGCCTCTTTATATAGGTTGCACCTGTTTACCACCTGATTTCAATTTGTGGTAAACTGCACGTGCAAAAAGCCATTCTGTAAATATTCGCAATTTATGATTTGTTGATGCATTGCATTGTGATACGGAATTTTCGAATCACAGTATGCAATGCGCATTATCTCGTCGCAGTTGCAAGGAATCACTAGTTTAGCGATTCCTTAAAATTGCACTGCAAATGCCTTTCATACATCGTGAAAGGCGATGTTGCATTCGCAACCAATGGAACTTACTGATTCGCACCTTTTGCGAATGCAAAATCTTTTGATACATCTGGCCCATAGTTACTTGAAATAACTCTAACTATAACTGCTGAATTTCTGTGGTTTTGTACGAGTAAATGCGGAACCTAACTATAATGTCCTTGTAACCTTTGTTTTTTTCATTGAAGATATATATCTGTCTGTATATATATATATATATATATATATATATATATATATATATACACATATATATATGTAAATATATGTGTACATATATATATACATATATATATATATGTATATATATATATACATATATATATATATATGTATATATATATATATATACATACATAGACATATAAACTAATATGTATATTTTACATTACAATACATTATACATTAAATTATACCATTTCGGGGGTGGTTAAGGTTAATTTTTGGCAGAAAAGGAATAAGGTTTCAGGTACATCATAAAGTTTCATGCTGTCAACACTGCTAGTTAGAGGACCTCCAACTGCTGAATGATATAATAATTCCTAGCAGCTGGATGACCATGTTACACCTGAAGGACATCTATTTTACAATGACCATTGCCTTTTTCTGAAATTCCATTAGCAATCGCAAATGTGGCAATTTCACTGCCTTCTCATAGGCCTGTCATTGCCACTTGGTGCCGTCACCAAGGTTCTTTCAATGACAGTAGCTCTCCTGTAAACACCTGGGGCATGTGCTTTGTCATTTTATTTGGATTACATCCTATTGACTCATCATTTTAGCTGATCACCTCAATCGAACTATCGTCTTGAGGCACAACCTTGGTTTTATCATCATTTTCTAGAAATCCTCTCGCTCGTATCACAAAGTTTTTTAGTTTCACACTAGACATACCCACATGCACCCTCTAGTTTTCTCACTACAAACTCTCGATAATGGGGAAGCTGAATACTGCTCTTCTTTCTTACTTTCTCCCCATGGCATGTCAACTCATTGGTCTCTTGGCCGCCATCATACGGGACATTTTCTCAGGCCTGCTTCACTATTGTTCATTCGAGCTGAGCAAAGCATGTCATCTCCTGTGTGGGCTCTCCTACTTTGACCACATTACACGGTATGAGACGTTTAGATCTCAGTTAACTGCTGGCTCGAGGCTTTGTACAGCAAAGTCTCACTTGGCAATGCCTCAGATTTTGTAACTGAGATTGTGGCCAGCAGGTCAGACTGTTGAGTCAATCTAAGTAGCTTTTCTACCACGGAGCTGGTAGTGCTGAGTGCAAAGTAACTTCCTCATCAATGATGCAGAGTTGCTTGCTAACAGTCGCCCAAGATTCTGGACAAACAGAACTGCTGCATCCATCTCAGGATTCACCACTTGTTAGCAATGCATACTTTAACAAACTTGGAGGCTTGTGATAGAAAGTGTTTGCAAACCTCTCTAAGGGCCTCTACGTAATGTGCCGTACAATGAGGAGATGTTTAGAAGAGAAGTCTTCATGCTTTCAAGTGATACTTCAAATTACAGGAAAATAGAGTATAGTTTTATGTTAGAATTTCTGGAGATAACACCGAAGGGCGACTGAGACAGATATGTGCTGGTATCTAACCTTCACTCAGAACTGTGGATTTATTTCTGAGTGAAATTGTTTTACTGCTGAAATCCTCTATCCAAAATATCTTCCATTTTGTTCAACTTCCTGAAGGAACAGATAGATAACCATATTTTACATTTCCTACAACACAGAGTCATGTCATATGAGCATACATTAGGGAGTTACATGGAATGTGCCGAACAAGCACTCACGAACTTTCACTCCAGTCACAAGATAAGTACCAGTTTAATGACACAGTGCACTGGTGGAGCTCTGAAAAAGAGCTACTTTTCATTTCAGCATTACTTCTAATGGAAATATGACTATGGAATATATGGCACTTCTATGGCAACCAAATGTGCCTTCAGTCTTCCAAACTGGTATGTCTACAAGCTTAGACGAAAGCATATATGTAGGCCTGTCAATCTGTATGCAGAACTGATAAAAACATGGAGGGTTATGACATTTTTATGATACTGTAAAGAACAGAATAAATTAAGAAGGTCCACTCCTGGTTACGTACTATGAATCCACACATTTGATTTATGATGAGTTGGAACAAAAGCAAAATTACTTCACCAAAAACAATGGAATAGAGACCGGGGTATGGTCCTTATCTGTAGGCCACACACCGCCTACACACTGGACTAGCACAAAAGCCTGGTACCCTGAACTACCCAATGAGGCACACATTCAGGAACAGGAAAGGGTGAAAGTGTGCAGTGTTAGCGCAGCTTAGAGAAATGCTTTTACATGTTCATTGGATGCACTATGCAAGACATCCGAATTCAGTAATGGAAACTACATGTTCCGTGAAGCTTATAGCAACCAGGATAGTAAGAAGTGGTGGCCATTTTGTAGTCATAGAGTATAAGTTTATTGTAGTCCAGAGCGCCCACGCTAACTGAGCGATATACAGGTGCTGCAGCTGGAATATGTTACCAAGAAGCACCGAAGACGGTATGCAATTTATTCTGGACTTGGCAAATAACTAGATATAGAGAAGTATTCTAGGACATCACTCGTTTTCAAGGATTGAGAGTGCACGTACTGTTTCAGGAGCAATAATTTAAAGATTTTCACCTATTATGTTTGCACACCTTGTTCTTTTCAACATGAGGTACGGAAAGGATTCCCATTTCTTCATTGAGTTTGGTAGTATGTCATTAAAACATATGTATTATATGAATTATTGATTTAGAATGGGGAAATAATTGCTTATCAGGCGAACTTTATAATCGTAATGTGTGTTTATCACATTGCAGTTTATGAATATCTCACTTTGAAACGAATTCGAACCACAGAGTGTGCTCTTACTACACAGAAGATCGTTGTCTGCAGTGACGAAAGCACAGTAGCTCAGAATATCTTAATCATTTATATCAGACATAATAACTGTGTTTCAGCTCTATGAAGACTTGGAATTTCCTCGAGCTTTAGAGAGTTGGAAGTGCAGAGATGTTCTGGAAGTAAATCTTGTGCAATATCAGGCAGTAGATGCTGTCGGAAGATTGATAAGATACAAAAGGCCTATTTTTAGCTGGGGGTATCAATGATCCTCCAGTTGAATGCAGTGGCCAGATGAATGTAAAGTCCGAGCCCAGTGTCTCTTCACCCAGGCCTACTGCTAATCAACATACTATTCTGTGTATTGTTGGCAGTGGATTCAGTGAGATGTGGAAAAAAACATTGCCCCAGCTGTATCCAGACCACAATGTTAGCTCTTTTTGTAGTTATAAAGCCAACAGATAGAAACACTCACTTTTACAGCTATCATCCCAAACCTCGGACAGAAACTCTCCCAAATGGGTAATTCTTAAGACCCAAAAAGATTGTTAAAATGCAGTGATGATGATAAACAATCATTGTCTCTATGAAAGGAATTACAAAAGAGAGAATACCCAGAAGAACGAAACCAAAAGACAATTTAACTTTTGTCAAAAAAGTCCATTATGATACCACATAAGGAACAGCCTGTTAAAGAGCAAATAACCGAACCTTGACACTTTCAGTCTTTGCAATTAAGAGAGTCCCTAAAATGGCCATTGCCAGGTGGTACTTGGCAGGAATGTGTGAATACGTGGCATATGAAAACATTCAACTTGGCCTTTCAGTTCACCTGAGAGACAACTGGATCCTATGAACTTTCATTAAAAACATCTAATATATAAGCATCCTGTCCAAAATGCTACATTTGACTGGCCAAACCGAAGGTGTAGATTTGGCTTGTGGAACAGTACTATTTTACTTAGCACTCTCATCACTACATCATCTCAACCTGGCAGAGATCCAGAGGGCAGTGACTGGATCAGGAGGATGTAGGATTCAGGAGGATTCAACATGAGGCTCAACAAACAGGTATTTATCACCTGAAACAAACTTTGTGATCTGAATAGTGGGATAGAATATTACAGACATCTCAAACATGAGAAGAACTTAGATATTAAATTAATCTGTATTTTCAACAAGTCTAATGGGTGCTAATGATTAAAAGAAGATGGGTATAGCTTTTAATGAGGTAATAATTTAACAAAGGCTTGCTTAACAGATTTGGCTACTCATATGTAAGCTAAATAATTATATCCTTAAAATGTAACACATACCATAACCTTTTTCTTGTTTGACCACCATTGTATCATCTTTTAAGCGTGTTATCTGATGCTGATGTTAAATTGAGAATAGACACGGAAAAAGATTAACCAACCAAGAGAAGAGTATAAAAATGCATTCTTTTGCAATGGAAATATTTATGTAATGTCTTGTAGGCAGAGGCTTGAAAAGAAGGAAAACATCTTTGGAGACATTTTTAATAACAACTGGTGAATGATTTAATTTGAAACCACTGCAACAATTTTACCAGATAAAAAGGAGAGAAATGGGGTGCCGAGAAACAAAGCACATTAAAAATTGAACAGACATATAAATAAAATACATGAGTAGGGATCTCCAGTTTGAAAAGCCACAAACTGTGACAGCACAGAGCTGAGAACTTGTTGTGAGACATAACACCTAATTTGAAAACGTAACTGCAAATTAGCTATGTGGTTGTATTTTATTCACTAGAAAAAAATGACTCGTCCTTTAAATTAGCCCACATGTTTTGTCTCCAAGAGTGCAGGGCCCTCCTTAAGCACCCAAGGCCAAGGAGAGAAACAGCAGAGAGATACATCCTCTGTCATAGACACAATGAGATGAGAGTTACCTCTTTGTTATGCGTGACTTCCATAGAAATCCTCTATTCTTTACAGCAAATTCTAAATCTGGTAACTCACTGCTGTGACAAAGCGACAGTTGTTAACCAAACTCTTTACCCACTGTTATTCTGTCATAAAGGACTTCCAGGCCGGACTGACAGGCCTCTTCCAAGCCGGTTTGACAGGCCTCCCTGAGAGCCTATCAGCGCGTGGCTGCTTTGCCTGAAAGCACAAATCACAGCTGCTGGTGGGGAAGGAAAGCAAGGCAGGTGGTGGGAGCTGGTTAAGGATGGGAGGCATTTTTTTTCCATTTTCGCACCAGGGAGGAGAGGCCATGTTATACATTGCACCTCCGTTACTCCTCTGACCCTGTGAGTATCAGTTGAAAGCAGAGGCAGATGATTTTGGGGACCATAAACAATAAAAAATATAGATGGGTAAAAAAGTGAATTACGGGGCGGCCTGCTGTTCTCCTTGTGAAGAAATCCCAATAATTCACTGTCACCCATCTATAATTCTACATGTTGTCAGCTGTACAACAGCAAAAATGTCACTCTTTAACAAATAGAGAGCGGGCTCTTACCATTGGCCGGGGTGGCTTACTTACACACTCCAGTTTTGGACCAGGTTAAGGAAGAAAGGGGCTGAAAGTCCTGGAGATTGATGTTCAGTGAAGGAATGGACAATGATTAGAAGAGATCAATGATTATACCTGCACACCACACAAAAGATACATGAGTACAAAAGCTCAGGGTTAGATTATCTCCTCATCATGAGTCCTTGCATATATATCTCAGTGAGCAACTCCTGGGCACCTTTTTAGTTCTGTCTTGTGCACTGCACTCTTCCTGTTTCATCAGCAAACACACAAAAGTCTTAAACTAACGCAGCAGACGTGATATCTATAGCAGGGTGATAATAAACCATCCAGCATGTTATTTTGTGACCAGTCCCTGTGTTTAACGTGTCAAGATGTACAAGACCAATGAACCAGAAAACAAACTCCACGGGACAAACTTAAACATAAGAATGTCACAGATAAATAAGGAGATTAAAATTGGCAAAACATTGATAAAGATGGACAAGGGAAATAACATCTGATCCATTCCTGAATCTCAGGATACAGGTTACAATAGAATACTGTGAATTTCATACACTGTAAAGGTTTTGTTGTATCCCTGGATAGGAAGATGCAGAAAGTACACAGTACATACAATACTGAGGTGAAAAAAATACATTTGGAGTATACAATCTCTCAGAGTTTGAAATGTTCCATCACTAAGCAACAGCATTTAAGTATCATTAGGGAAAATAATGAAATGTGGTGTGTGATATTCAATTTGGTCTTAATCACGAAATTTAATGTAAAATATTAATGTGCTTACATACAGCTGCAAAATAATTTGAAGTGAAGTGTTTTAGAGTGAAGGTGGAATAAAGCTATACAAATTCTTAGATCCAGTCTGAAATTAATTACTGAGACAAGAAAAAAAATCATAGTGTAACAGAATTATATCTCTTGAGATTCTTCTTGTTCTGATGTTAACCTTGGCCTCCCTCTTGTTTTGTATATAGTTCATAGTTGAGGACAGCAGTATATGGTCCAAATGGTGCAAATCTGTGTTAGTAAGCAGAGTCACAGACTGACCGAGATTCAGCTTTAAATGGCCTAAAGGCCACACGTAGATTATACGATGAATAGAAAAGATGGCAGCAGAAGACAAACACTTTCAAGATAAGGGGTTTCAGTGACAGCAGCATGAGCAATACATTTGACTGTGTATGCAAAGAGTGAATGTAGAAATTAAAGAGGAGCACTGAGGTGGTAAAGTCCTACCTCCACCTCTTTAGCCATCAATCTGAAGTTGAAAAAGAAAAAGGCAAAGAGAAAACGTGTTAATTGTTTAACACAAAACAAATTCAGAACAGTGCCCCTCGCACCTTGTCAAACAGTGACAGCTAATATTAGAGCTGTTGTCACTGTTGTCTTGCAAAAATCATTTATGGTTAGGCTATCATGTTTTAGATATAAACCTATAATAACTGACAAAAGAACACCAAAAGCGAAACAGCCCTCATCAGTGTAAATAACGAGTACTGATAAACACCTGCACAATCACAAACAAAAATGACATTCAAAGAAAGGGAAATGAGAATGGATGTGCCATTTTTTATTTCTTATTGAACGGGCCAACATACTGTACCTTTGCTATACAAGACAGCAAGAAGACTGACTGGTCTAAGATTATTCTGTTTGAGTTTTGTTGTTTTGGAATGTCACACAAATATTCTTTCTCCTTCCTTTGATTTCCTCCAGTTGTGTGTGTTTGAATTAAAGATGCAGGGTTTACAAGCATATTTTAGGTCTGATCTCATTATTTTATACACTATAGAGGGTCTGGAAATATTAAAATCATGTTTGATAATTTGGCAGTATTTAATTATTTCAGTGGTTAGCATAATGGCTTGCTCATAAGACATTGGTCAATATTTACTATTGCAGTTAACGTAAACGTCTCTAAATACGTTTACTGAAGCTTCAAGGAGGATAGACCCTCCCCTTTAACCCTCCTTCTCCCCCCTTTGTTTAGCCTATTGCAGTTACCCTCAGGCACAGAATTGGTAAAGCCCTTTCATATATCACCTAGCTTTTCTAAGAAATCAGAATTGATAGCAGCTCAACTGCCAAACATCCCAGATTTTTAGCACTCAGTGCAGGGTGTAGTGAATTGTACCTGTGAAAAGAGTGCTGTCATCGTGCACATGGGAGAGTGGTGAAAACATGATGGAAGCCTTTGCACATGCCAACAAAATGTATAGCTGCAAGGTATCCCATTCTTATGTGTGATACCTTCAGCTAATCATTGCTTTTTATCAAATTGCAGTTTTCTGCTGGGGGTTGAGCACATTGTTTCAAAGTTAACATTTCAAGTCACAGACTATAATATGATATCTGTTGAAAGGTCAGGAGTGACATAAAGTGAGATACTAGCCATGGAGACATTGATATCTACGAATGGCCACACAACAGCAACACCACATTAATGCAGTCAGGAAAATGGTGCAGAAAAGCAGTGCAAGCATGCTTAAAGCCAACGGAACAGCCAGAAAACTAAAATACCTCTCAGTTGGAACCAAAGCTCTTATGGCACCAAGCAAGCAGAGCAAGTCAACGCGACCCTTCTCAGAAGAACTTGCTTGTCTCTTCCATCCAAACATCAATCCATTCATCCTTCCATCCAACTGCTGATATCCACCATTTCACCTTTAAATTATGTCATCCTTTTTGTCTTTCATTCAACATTCAGCTTGTCACCCTTCCTTCTATCCATCCACCCATCTAATACCCAAACAGATTCATCAAACAGATCCATCCTTTCACTCAGTCATCCATCTTTTCACTTAATCATCCCCGATCCATCTATCCATCCATCCATCCATCATTTCACTAATCCATCCATCCTTTCATTCCATACATCCATCTTACCTTTCACTCTTCCATCCATTCACCCTTTCATTTAGCCATCCATCCTTTCACTCATCAATCCACCCTTTTACTCATCCATTCATTTACCCTTTCACTCATCCATCCAGCCATTCATCCTTTAACTCACTCATCCATCCACCCTTTCACTCATCTGTCCATCCGTTCACCCATTAACTCATCCATCTGCCCACCCTTTCATCCAGCCATCCATCTACCACCCCTTTCACTCATCCATCTTTCCTTTCACTAATCCATCCATCAATTCATCTTTCCTTCTTTTCACTTATCCATCCTTGCATCCATCTTTTCACTCATTTATCCATGCATATGTCCATTCAACTTTTCACTCACACATCAATCAATCCATTTGCCCTTTCACTCCTACACCCATATTTTCACTTGCTCATCCATCAATTATTTCACTCCTTCACTCATCCACCGGTCCACTCTTTCATCCAGCCATCCATCTGTCCTGCCTCCCTTCCAGTCATTAATACATTCTGTCACTCATACATCCTTATATCTATCGTTCCACCCACCCAACCTTTCAATCACCCATCCACCCTTTCAACCTGTTCATCCATTCTTTCACTTCATTCATCAATTCCCCATCCATTTCCCTTTCACTCACCCATTGCTCCTTTTACTCATCCATCCACCGTTTCACTTACCTGTCCATCCATTCACACTTTCACTTATCCATCCATCCATTCTCTCATCTAGCTGTCCATCTACACACTCTTTCACTGATCCATCCATTCATTCACTCATTCAGCCATCCTTTCACTCATCCATCCATCCACCCTTTTGCTTTGTTCATTCATCCACTCATCAATCCATCCATTTACCCTTTCACTCATCCACCCATCCTTTCTCTCATTATCCATTTATCCAGCATCTCATTTATCTAATCCATCGATCCATCCATTCACCCTTTCACTCATCCATCCATTCCTCCGCCAGCCTTCCTCCCTTTCACTCATTGTTCCTTACATCCATCCTTTCACTCATTTATCCGTGCATGTATCATCCACCTTTTTAGGTTTCAGGTGTCTTAGAATGCGGGGCTATAAATTAACCTGGAGCAAATTAAAATGTTAAAGGTTTCACAAGGAACTTTGTTCTCTGCATGGTTAACCACCACTACAGTGTCTTAATATTCAGTATGAAGTAGTTGAATGACCCTCAACTTTGTCCAGGAATTTGCTTCACCCCTTTGCCGCCAGGCCTTTCTCCCTCCTGTGCCGAGCCTTTTTTTGGCTATTTGGGGCAGTTCGCGCTTAGGCCCTCATAACTTTTTCTCCACATAAGCTACCCATGCCAAATTTGCGTCCTTTTTTTCCAACATCCTAGGGATTCTAGAGGTACCCAGACTTTGTGGGTTCCCCTGAAGGAGACCAAGAAATTAGCCAAAATAAAGCGAAAAAAATGTTTTTTTCAAACAAATGGGAAAAAAGGGCTGCAGAAGAAGGCTCGTGGTTTTTTCCTGAAAATTGCATCAACAAAGGGTTTGAGGTGGTAAAATCACCATCTTCTCAGCTTTCAGGAACAGGCAGACTTGAATTAGAAAACCCAATTCTTCAACACAATTTTGACATTTTACTGGGACATACCCCATTTTCACTATCTTTTGTGCTTTCAGCCTCCTTCCAGTTAGTGACAGAAATGGGTAAGAAACCAATGCTGGGTCCCAGACAGCTAAACATTTCTGAAAAATAGACACAATTCTGAATTCAGCAAGGGGTCATTTGTGTAGATCCTACAAGTGATTCCTACAGAAAATAACAGCTGAAATACAAGAATATTGAAATTGAGGTGAAAAAAACCAGCCATTTTTCTCCACATTGTACTCTGTAACTGAAACTGAAAGCAATATAACATTACATCAGCTGAACTCTTCTACTTGCGGGATATTTAGGGCTTGTAGGTTCATCAAGAACCCTAGGTACCCAGAGCCAATAAATGAGCTGCACCTTGCAATGGTTTTTCATTCTATACCAGGTATACAGCAATTAATTTGCTGAAATATAAAAGGTGAAAAATAGGTATCAAGAAAACCTTTGTATTTCCAAAATGGCAACAAGATAAGGTGGTGAGAAGCAGTGGTTATTTGCCATCTCTGAATTCTGGGGTGCCCATAGTAACATGTGAATTACAGGGCATTAGACATCTTTTTTACACACTGTCTTACATTTGGAAGGAAATAATGTAGAGAAAGACAAGGGGCAATAACACTTGTTTTGCTATTCTGTGTTTCCCAAGTCTCCCGATAAAAATGGTACCTCACTTGCATGGGAAGGCCTAGCGCACAAGACAGGAAATGCCCCAAAACACAACGTGGACACATCACATTTTCACAAAGAAAACAGAGCTGTTTTTTGCAAAGTGCCTAGCTGTGGATTTTGGCCTCTAGCTCAACGGCACCTAGGGAAACCTAGCAAACCTGCACAGTTTTGGAAACTAGACACCTAGGGGAATCCAAGATAGGGTGCCTTGTGGGGCTCTGACCAGGTTCTGTTACCCAGAATCCTTTTCAAACCTCAAAATTTGGCCAAAAAAAAACACTTTTTTCTCTCATTTCCGTGACATAACGTTCTGGAATCAGAGAGGAGCCACAAATTTCCTTCCACCCAGCGTTCCCCCAAGTTTGCCGATAAACATGGTACCTCACTTGTGGGGGTAGGCCTAGTGCCCGCAACAGGAAATGCCCCAAAACACAACGTGGACACATCACATTTTCACAAAGAAAACAGAGCTGTTTTTTGCAAAGTGCCTAGCTGTGGATTTTGGTCACTAGCTCAGTCGGCACTTAGGGAAACCTAGCAAACCTATTCATTTTTTTAAAACTAGACACCTAGGGAAATCCAAGATGGGGTGACTTGTGCGGATCTGAGCAGGTTCTGTTACCCAGAATCCTTTGCAAACCTCAAAATTTGGCCCAAAAAACACTTTTTCCTCTAATTTTGGTGACAGAAAGTTCTGGAATCAGAGAGGAGCCACAAATTTCCTTCCACCCAGCATTCCTCAAAGTCTCCAGACAAAAATGGTACCTCACTTGTGGGGGTAGGCCTAGCGCCTGCGACAGGAAATGCCCCAAAACACAACGTGGACACATCACATTTTCACAAAGAAAACAGAGCTGTTTTTTGCAAAGTGCCTAGCTGTGGATTTCGGCCTCTAGCTCAGCTGGCACCTAGGGAAACCTAGCAAACCTGTGCATTTTTGAAAACTAGACACCTAGGGGAATCCGAGATGGGGTAACTTGTGGGGATCTGACCATGTTCTCTTGATCAGAATCCTTTGCAGACCTCAAACTTTGGCCCAAAAAACACTTTTTCCTCTCATTTCGGTGACAGAAAGTTCTGGAATCAGAGAGGAGCCGCACATTTCCTTCCACCCTGCGTACCCCCAGGTCTTAGGATAAAAATGGTGCCTCACTTGTGAGGGTAGGCCTAGTGCCCGCAACAGGAAATGCCCCAAAACACAACGTGGACACATCACATTTTCACAAAGAAGACAGAGCTGTTTTTTGCAAAGTGCCTAGCTGTGGATTTTGGTCACTAGCTCAGTCGGCACTTAGGTAAACCTAGCAAACCTGTTCATTTTTTAAAACTAGACACCTAGGGGAATCCAAGATGGGGTGACTTGTGGGGATCTGAGCAGGTTCTGTTACACAGAATCCTTTGCAAACCTCACAATTTGGCCCAAAAAACACTTTTTCCTCGCATTTCGGTGACAGAAAGTTCTGGAATCAGAGAGGAGCCACAAATTTCCTTCCACCCAACGTTCCTCAAAGTCTCCAGACAAAAATGATACCTCACTTGTGGGGGTAGGCCTAGCGCCTGTGACAGGAAATGCCCCAAAACACAACATGGGCACATCACATTTTCACAAAGAAGATAGAGCTGTTTTTTGCAAAGTGCCTAGCTGTGGATTTTGCCCTCTATCTCAGCTGGCACCTATGGAAACCTAGCAAACCTGTGCATTTTTTAAAACTAGACACTTAGGGGAACCCAAGATGGGGTGACTTGTGGGGCTCTCACCAGGTTCTGTTACCCAGAATCCTTTGCAAACCTCACAATTTGACCAAAAAAACACTTTTTCCTCTTGTTTCGGTCATAAAAAGTTCCTTCCAAAAATAGGCCAATCTGCCCCCATACACACACACCAATCCCTGGTGCCTAAGTGTTTTCTGCCACCCCTGGCGGCAGAAATGGCCTAAAATAGCCCCCCCCCAGGGAGCAACCCTTGCCTAAGGGGTCGCTCCCCTTGCGTGAAATTGGTGCAAAAAAAAATCCCCAGTGCCTAGTGGTTTCATCCCCCCTTTGGGGGCAGATTGGCCTAACAAAAATCGACTGATCTGCCCCCAAGGGGAGCAGAAATGGTCTAAATACAATTTGCCCCCAGGGGAGCGACTCTTGCCTAAGGGGTCGCTCCCCACCTCTAAAAAACAAAACAAAAAACAAAAAAAACTAAAAATTATCCCTGGCGCCTAGAGGTTTCTGCTCCCCCTGGGAGCAGATCGGCCTAATAACAATAGCCCGATCTGCCCCCCGGGGGGGCAGAAATGGCCTCAAATAAATTTGCCCCCCCAGGGGAGCGACCCTTGCTTAAGGGGTCGCTTCCCTTCCGTCAGTTCGCCATAGAAAAAAAACTCCCTGGTGTCTAGTGGTTTCTGCCCCCTTTGGGGGCAGACTAGACTCATAAAAATAGGCCAAAAATATAATTTGACCCCTAGGGGAGCGACCCTTGCCTAAGGGGTCGCTCCCCAACTCTAAAAAAAAAAAAAAAAAGATCCCTGGTGCCTAGTGGTTTCTGCTTCCCCCCTGGGGGCAGATCGGCCTAATAACAATAGTCCAATCTGCCCCCAGGGGGGGCAGAAAAGGCCTTGAAAAAAATTGCCCCCCTGGGGAGAGGCCCTTGCCCAAGGGGTCGCTCCCCTTATGCCAGTTTCCGTTATGAAAATAAATCCCTGGTGTCTAGTGGACATTTCAGAAGTCGTATCGCTTTACGATCCGGCTTCTGAAATGCTCTGAGAGACTTCAAAGGGAAGGAAATTCTATTCCTTCCCTTTGGAGCCTCTGAGGCCCCCATCACATGATCGGAAGAGAAATGCAAAGCATTTCTCTTTTGATCAGCTTCCAGCGCAATGGGGAAGTGGCCTCTGATGAGGTCAGCGCGTGAATGCGCGCTGACGTCATCAGACGTCACTGGGGGATCTGGGGGGGTGGAAGGGGAAGGGTTTCCCCTTCCATCCCTGCCTTGGGTGGTAGGGAAGCCCACATAGGGAGCGCTAGCGCTCCCTCTGAGCTCCATGCCGAGGACGTAATGGTTACGTCCTCGGCACAGGAGCACTGTGCCAGTGGACGTAACCATTACGTCCCTGGCACAGACGGGTTAATCAAACATTTGAACACAGCACTCTCACCTTTTAAATCCGTAAATAGTCCTGTAAACCAGACTGTCTGACAGAGTGAGGCCCTCATTATGAGTCTGGCGGTGCTAGGACTGCTAGACTCACGTTGGCGGTTGGACCACCGTCAATGCAGCTGACAGTGAAAAGCCCGACGGGTGCTGCTGTGCCCGACACACCGCACCATTGCCACCCGCTTCTTTGTGAGCTGCCGTCAATATTGTGGGCTGTTTCCCGCTGGGCCGGCAGTCAGAAATTATTTTTCTGCCCGCCAACCCATTGGGAAACTCGTAATAGCCCTCCTGGTCAGGTCACCGCACTGGCGGTTTTCTGACCACACTGCTTCAGTGGACAGGCTTTTACGTCCACCGAAGTCATAATGAGGGCCTGAGTGTGAGAGGTAACAAGAAGTGAGAGAAAGCAATGAATTGTGAGTGAGAGTACATTATACAGACTTTCTATGTTTAAAATAGTCCAACATAATTTTAGACACATTTCCAAGTGTAGATTACTACATACCCTGCATTATTTATTTAAATTAAACATGTGCTTTATAACAGTCACTGGAAAAAACGCATTTTGTAAACACTGGAAAAACGAGTTTTATCTATTTGGGGGTTAGGTAGATAAACAAACACTCATTTCAAAAGGTTTGGAAAACACTATTGAAATCCCAAAAAGAAAACACTGAAATCAGAACACTCTATTTATGGCTGACACATTTAGGTAACCTCCAGCAATTAAGTCGTCCCTCTGAGAAATCACAGGCGCTCATGACACATAGTGACACTCAGGTCTGCCTTCGCAGCCTCTTGAAAATTCCTCCTATAGAAAAGGGAACTCTTACAGTTACAGCACCGCCAGGCAGTGCAGTTACACCTTAGGGGCAACATGAATCACATAGATCCCACCTCTCCTAAATTCCTAAATCAGACCTTCCTGTTGTCTGTCGCAGCATACAAACATCACGCATGCTCATTGAGTCCTGCAACAGTCTTCCTGCAAGGAGGAGTCTTAAACCAGGTTTAAGTGTGCTGTGTTTAGGTATAGTTCAATTCAACCTAGAACGTAAAATAAGGGATAAGCTGAGAGTCGGTGCATCCTTACAGGCCTACTCAACATTCTTCCATCTGAGGTCTTCGCTCTTCTTACTTAGAGAAAGCAATCTAAAACCAAAAATAACTCTTTGATAGATCAATAAATTAGGAGCCAACTTTTTGTCAAATGCGGTTGGAATCAGAGATTGGGTTGTGCACAGTACTAATGCATCAAACTTTAAAAAATAAAGAAAGATTGAGTGCAATGAAAGAAAGAGGGGAGACGGGATTTTTATAAGGAACTTAGGGCCAGATGTATCATTTTATCCAATAGTGATTACCTAATTGCGATTTTTAGCGAATCACAATTAACTAATCGCTATTGGAATGTATGAAACTCTAGGAGTTTCATACTGCGATTCGCAAGGGCTCGATAATGGACCTACCTCATTAATATTCATGAGGTAGGTCGCAATTTGCGAGCCATTGCGAATGGCTACAATCACAGGGATGGTGGCCTGCTGGGCTCAGCAGACCGCCATGTCTGTGATTGCTATTCAATAAAGCAATCTTTTTTTTTTTTAATGCTGCCCGTTTTTCTTAAAGGAAAACGGGATGTGTTTAAAAATGAAAAGTGAACAGTTTTCTTTTCATTTTTTAAAAGTGGGCAGTGGTCCGTGGGACCTCTGCCTGCTCCTAAAAAACTTTTCGCATGCATTCAAAAAGGGGAAAGGGTCCCTTGGGGACCCCTTCCTCTTTGCGAATGGGTTACCACCAATTTGAAATTGATGATAACTGCGATTGTTTTGCGACTGCATTCATGGTTGCAAAACAATCATACATACCTCTGCAATTCGGTATTAGGAAGGGACGCCCTTGACACACCCCTTCCTAATACTGAATCGGCATATGGTTGCAAATCCAATTTGCAATTCGGTAACAAGTTACCAAATCGCAAATTGGACTTGTTACATCCCAAAATGCATTTTTGCGATCGCAAACGATCCCTAAAATGTTTGATACATCTGGGGCCATATGTACGAACGCTTTTTCCCATAGACACAGAATGGGTAAAAACCTTTGCTACATCTGGCCCTTGGTCCTTAGGCGTGTTTCCCTGGCTTTACGAGGTATTCCCAGCCACATGAGGGGCAAACTAGGAGTTAAAATGTAGGCTTTCAAATGGGAAGGTAAAAACTAAAAGGTGCAAAGAAAGAAGCCTCGAGTGTTAGTTGGCAAAATGGAAGTGCAGTTGTGAGTGGTGCCAGAGATGTCAGATCAGAGATTGGTGGGAAGTACTGGGTTCAGCAAGCCCATGCGTTTTCATGACCACAAATCCAACCCTATACTCTGTATAAATCAAAGAAAATTCCCGAACGCCGGACTCTGACAGGAACTACTGAATGCCCGGCAAGGCCTTCCACAGCCTTGGCTCCAGCACTGATGATCAGTGCCTCTGCTGCAACCATTATAACAGGAGGGGTGAGACGGCGAGGTTCTTATGCTAGGGACAGGGCCCAGTCCCCAAGGGTCTCCCACCATGCTAGGCAATACGCTGTATACCAAGCCGTTGTGTTCTGGGTGAGTGTACATTTTTGACCATTAGCATTTTCATACTCCACTCTTCGCTCGAAAGGCCAGCTCTGCCACCTTCCGATCACCTTTCATTTCCTTCAGGAATGCAGTCTCTTCATTTAAAAGACGAATTGCTTGTTGAGCATGCAAAATCAACGAAAGCTGACAGAAGGTCCTAGGTCCTGTGACACCTTAATAGAGGTTTGGATGTTTCGCTAGCAGCGCTTTGGATTCTGGGACTTGCAGTTTTTGTTATTTTATATTATACATATCATTTCATTAATACTTAGTATGGCTCATGTCCCTTTGTATCCACACCGCCCCTGCTGACCCCTCCCCTTTTGACATCACTCATTCATTCCCTCGGCTTTTACTCCCACATCACAGTTCTCGTACTTTTTTGATCTTAGACCACTACACAGAACTCATAAGATTGTGCTGTGTCAATCAGGGCACTTGTGCATCTGCTTATGCGCTTTTAGCTACATTTTAGTTGTTAAAGGTCCTTATGGCTCGGACTATATTTGTGCTCTATAAACTGGTCATGGTCTTTGACCTGCAGGACCTTCCGGGTGTCATATTCTTTTAACCTTTGTTGTACTTACTCAGCTCGCAATCAATGATGCTCAACTACATTTGCTCTTCTTCTGTATGTATGTGCTCACGAATTCTTGGTCCACGCCCAGAAAAATTATAGGGAATTCGAACCTATCCTCTGAAGTTTCCTGCTAGCAGGGCACAAGTCCTAAATAATGAAGTGGGGGGACTAACCAAGTTAGGCAGTGAGCAAGTGGCATCATGGCAAGTGACATTGCATGTGACAAAACAGGAAGTGACATCATAACCTCACAGGAGATGACAACATAGGATGTAACATCAGATCTTAAGACCACACACATATGTTTAGCAGGTCTATCATGGGTACGTTTTAGAACATTGCAAGATTTAACAAATGAAAGCTGTTCAGTAGAAGACTGTGTCTTGACATCTTTGTCTGAAGAAATTAACAGCACCAGTGAGAATGGAGTTTGTTTTCTAACTACAGTAGACAAGCCACTACTTGCTAAAAGCTAGGCATACTAAACCTGGCACCAAGAACAAAGCACACTTCATGCACTGCATTAAAAATGCTAGAATCTGCAATTGTGAATATCAGATCCATTAAATGTATTAATCTATCAAACATACCACCATTATATACACTGACAATTTTAGCACTTTGACCATTATACAAAAATTCAAGCTGCACACTGCATTTGGTATTCAGAGCATGGCGAGTGATATTCTCTAAGCAAGATACCATTATATTTGGATTTTATGCACATATATTAATTCACACAAAATAGACCATGATGTACTGCCACAAGATGTTTATCTATACGAAATAAAAAAGTAGTGAGACCTTTTACAAAATTAAACCCCTAGCATGTGAATGACAAAATCACATTGAACCCCACAATGTGGAATTAGTAAACCAATGATCAATCGCGGCTGCCATGCTCACCAATTATGTGATCCTAGGCAAGTATTTTATTCCACTAAGCCTCTTTTTCTTTATCACCATAGATGAGAACACCTTCAGATAGATGAGTTCAGGATGTGCACTGTTGAGAAACCACTAGTTTGATTTAATAGAGTACAATACTGCTCCATTTATCATTAAAATATGGGTAATGTTTAGGGTAAACATGACAAATGACTTGCTTATTAGCGTAGTAAGGAATATTTGCAAGTTCATTTAAAAAAAAAAAAATCAATTTTAATCAATGTAGTGATATAATCTGATGCACTAAGGTGAAAGACTTCCGCTTACTAGATACACTTCTTTGAATTTTGAAGACATCTTACCTTATTCTAACATGATGTCTGTTGCATGATTGATGCTAAACCTTTTTCAGGGCTTGGCTTGTGCACAGGCTCATATAGCCATACCAGACTCTCTGCTCGGCTTTGGCTCAACTCTGTTAATGTGTTAGCTCGCCCATCTCTAGTTGCAACAAATGTTGATCTTGCAGGTTCCTGATGTACTGCATGCAGGAAGAATCGTAGGATGGACATTTTAACACATTCTTCCTGCTGATGTCTTCTGGACTTCTGGAGCTGCACATACGGGCATGCCCAAAAATGCGGGAAAACCTACAGGGCAGATGTGAGGCGGGCTAGAAACATTTTTCAAGCCTTGCTAATGCCCGGTGCATGATCCTCACAGTAGTACTGGAATTGGATTTTTTTTCTATGGGAACCCATACATTGGGGGGCAAGGTGTGGCAATGAAAAGAGGGTGGTTGGCTCATGAGGGGTACAGTCAAGAAAACTACTGTGACAGTCAACTTGTATTTTTTTTTAAACTCAGTCACAAAGAAACTGGCAACAAGGAGAAACGTGATAGTAAATATCTGGCTTAACTGGTTGGAAAGGGTGTGTTTTAAAATATTTTATGTGATTAAGGCACCTGCTGCAGATTTTCATGTGCCATGTAAATCTCAGGGAATTATAATAATGGTGATATAACCATTTTGTTACTTGCAGTTCATATGTTGCAATCCTTGTAATCTAGCACAGTGACCTATTATGGATGATGTGTGAATCCTACACCTTGTAACTCTCCACTGGAATTATGTTATGTTGAAGTTGCTGTGTTTTCTGCATAATTATGGATTAGCCACTTTTGCCACATAATCCATCATCTGCTGCAACAAAAAAACAATTTGTTTGCAGCTCAAACAGATAAAATGCTACTAAAAGTGCAGTGAAACGCTTCATTGCAGTGGAAGGCCGTTTCCAAAGGTTGACTGGTCATTTTTCTGTTGGCTTTTTCTGTATTTGGGTGTCAACGTGGAGGTAAAACCTTTGTCCAGATAGTGTTAACATATGTACAAATCCCAAAACAATGAGGTAATAATAGCACTAAATGCTGCATAATTTGCCTAGCACTAAATGCTGCATAATTTGCCTTTTCTTGCAGCATAATGTGTCTTTTCTTGCTACATAATTTGCCATAATGTGCTCCCCCAACCCCATAATGCCGTGGCCCCTCTATCATTGTTTTTTTTTAACATATCCTGTACATTGATTTACACACTTACATGATTTATTGCCAATGTGGGCATGAGACATAAAGTGCTCTGACACCTTACATTGGGAGGAACAGAGGAGGATTGGAGGAGGCAACGCCGCCCCGGCCCAAGAAGAGGGGCCCTGCGCCAACGGGACTACCTCCGGGCGCCCAACTGAACTGTCGGTGGAGAGGACCCACGGGACCCCGCTGAAGGGAGGCGAGACGTTGTTGGCACGAGGAGGAACAGCGTGACAGTGGTAAGGAGGATGCCCACCCGCGGCTCCCATTCCCTCCCCCCACCCCTGTGCCTTGATTGACTTGGGGTGGGGGCCAGGAGCGTGTAGCATGCCTGAGTCGTGCGGGGGATCAGAGGTGACCCCATCAATTCTTTAAGCAGCTATCGACAAGCGGGCCGGCGGGCCAATCTCACCCTCCCCGACGGGGCCGCTGACCTGAATGGCCCGACCACCAACGTGACTAAAAACAGGCCGTGAACCGACCCTGGGACACTGCGACATCCAGGGAGACTTGATCCGAGCCACCCCTGTGGATTCCCAATCATAACAAGTGAACCAAGGCCGAAGATTTAAATCAAAACACGGCAAGATTTAACCTGTCCGACTCCCCCCCCCTGCGCCACGATGGGGAGAGACAAGGCGAACAAACAACCTCCACCCTCTCAGCAAAAGATCGACCAGTTCACGACGCCGACGGGACAGCGGGGAGAGGGGGACACGGCTAGTGGGGGCCCGGCGCCGGACGGAGTGAGCGCCATCCTCCAGGCCATCCAAACTTCGCAATCCGCTGTAGAGACCAAAATCGGGGAAGTACGGGAGGATGTGGGCCTTGTTAGGCAGGACCTCAGAAACGCAGTGAACCGGATCACTGAGGTCGAGGCCAGAGTCTCCCAGACTGAAAGCGACCTATCTGACCTTAAAGCCAAGGTAACCCAGCTGATGACTCGATCCGGAGAGTTGCACCGCCGAGCTGAGGACGCGGAGAACCGGTCAAGACGCAACAACCTGCGCTTCATTGGTTTTCCAGAGGGCATAGAGGAGGGCGGAGCCTCCGAATTCCTAGAGAATTGGATCAAAACCTGGATGCCGGAACAGTTCCTCTCGCCCTGGTTTGTGGTTGAGAGAGCCCACAGGGCACTTGCCCCTCGCCCCCCTCCGGGCGGCCCAAAACGCCCGATGATTGCTCGCTTCCTCAACTTTAAAGACAGAGATAGCATCCTCAAGGAGGCTAGGCGTCTGGAAGATCTCCACTGGGAAAACCATAGGATCCTAGTCTTCCCGGACTACACCCGTGAGGTCCAGACTCGCCGTCGCTCATATGAGCAGGTTAAACAAAAACTTAGAGCAATGCAGCTCTCTTACATGCTCCTCTTCCCCGCAAGACTCAAAGTCCTCTTGGCCGGGAAAGCTCATTTTTTTTAAACACCTGAAGAGGCATGGGACTGGCTGACAGAGGAGGGCGTCGGAGCCCGGAGGGGCCCCCCGGGTCCTACTGAAAAGATCTCCCGGATGGGACCCCCCCCTCCCAGAGGGGCCCCGGAGGAGCCGGAGACGTACCAGGTCCCGGAGGGGGGGGAAAAAAGGAAAAGATCCAGACACTCTGGTGGACAATGAGACGGCCCGGAACTTAGACTCACAGACCGAGGGAAGTGCGGACCCTCCCGAGCCTCGGGCCTCGGCCCAGGCGATGGACGACGGACGCTTGAGCCAGTCCCCGGCACTTGATTAATACTGACAATGAAACATACTTGACCCCTGCTGGGGGACCCCCGGGGGGGGACCCGGGTTATTCAACCTTTAAGATGCGGGCCCCTTGGGGGCCGTCGTTGGTCACGCTGTGCCCCTCTGACGCACAGCACCTGACCTCGGCACACGGCCGCTAATTGCAGTTGACCCGGTTAAATGGAGGGGTCCACCACTCCACCCCAATGATAGTCATTCTGGCTATCTGGTTCTGTTTGGGTATGTGGGCGACAGATGCTTCCGGGGTGGGAGTATGGGGAGGGGGGCAGTTAGGGGGGGGGGGTTGAAACCAGTTTAAAGCGTAACGAGTTGCTTAACCTCGTTTGTTATTTTAATATCTCACTGTTAAGTTCAAAACAGCCGTCCCTAGATCCACAACCAGACACTCAACTTGGTACAATACTTATGCAACCCACGATTGGCATACACTGACTCAGGTCCTCTCCTGGAACGTAAATGGCCTGCTAGACAAGATCAAAAGGTCAGCAGTATTTAGCACTCTTCGCAGATATTCTCCCTCAGTGTTTTTTTTGCAAGAAACTCACCTCCTCGGGACTAGGTGCCCCATGCTTATGCGAGGAGGTTATGATAGAATATACCACGCAGGCTTCTCTAGAGGCTCCAGGGGTGTGGCCATCCTGCTCCACCGCTCCCTACCCATGGTGATTACAGGCACACAATCCGATCCACAGGGCAGATTCGTAGTAGCCACAGGGACGCTCCACAAGTCGCCAATAAACCTTGTTTGTGTGTACGCCCCTCCGGCGGGACTGGACCCCTTCCTACTCTCGCTCCGACGCGTGACGGCGGAGCTCCCCCAGGGGGCCACCCTGTTGGGAGGAGACTTCAATGCCGTTCTCGACCCCAACCTGGATGTGTCTGGCGGGGCCACTGCCAGTAGATCCAATAGGGCTTCGGCCCTCAACAGCTGGACCGAGAGCCTAGGCCTATGTGACGTATGGAGAACCTGGCACCCCAGGGAGCGGCAATACACGCACACATCAGCTGCCCACCAAACACAACCCAGAATAGATTTTATATTCATGCCCGCCACGGACCTCCCGAGCGTTACGGGGGCAGAGATACTCCCTCGTGGAGTCTCAGATCATGCTCCAGTACGTGTTTGTTTGGGCGGAACAGACCCCTCCAGGCGCCCGGTGTGGCGACTGAATGCCTGGTATTTGCAGGACGAAGACTATGCCCACGAGGTCACGACTCACCTTACCCAATACTTCGACCTGAATACGGGATCAGTCCAGTCTCCAGGAACACTATGGGCAGCATGTAAGGCCGCCCTTAGAGGGCAAGCTAAATATCTCCTCCGTTCCCGCGAAAGGGATCGAAATTCTCAGGTCTCCAAGCTGGAGGCCAGGGCCTTAAGGCTGGAGTGCCAACAAGCGACCTCGCCGTCTGCCTCTACCACAAGACAACTGACCAGAATCGGCTAAACATATCTGGAGAGCTTCCACTGCCCGAATATATGGCTGGGGAGACAAAAATGGGAAGCTCTTGCATTGGTTAGCCACCCGTCCTCTGGCCAACAGAGTTATCCCAGAGATTTTGGATGCCTCGGGCACCCTCACCAAAACACCTATTGATATTGCGCAGAGTTTTGCCTCGTATTATGCCAGCCTATATGCGAGGCACCCCCGCCCGATCATTGAGAGAGAAGCTCCCCTTCTAAACGACATTACCCTTCCTAGGGTCCCCTCGGAGACAAGAGACAGGCTGGACGAAACTATTAGCCTCGAAGAAATCACCAACGCGATCTCCAGCCTGGCATCGGATAAGACCCCTGATCCTGACGGGTTCCCAGCAGAGTTATACAGGAAATGCAGTGACATTCTGGGTCCACACCTTCTTAACATGTACGAGGAGGCTGAGAGACTGGGCCGCTTCCCCGTTGGGATCGATCAAGCCACGATTGTAGTGATCCCCAAAACCCAACCCCCATCACGACATTGTTCGGCGTACCGGCCCATCTCACTCTTAAACACTGAGGTCAAGGTGCTCTCTTCGATCCTTGCCTCTAGATTGAAAACAGTAATGCCCACTCTGGTGCATCCTGACCAATGTGGCTTTATGCCCACCCGCAGCACCAGACACTGCATCAGGCGGCTACATCTGGCCCTGGCCCACCACAAGACCCTGTCGCACAAACCCTTGGCACTACTCCTACTCGATTTCGAGAAAGCCTTTGATACGGTGGACTGGTCTTACCTCGAACAGGTTCTGCAAAGAAACGGGCTCGGCCCCAAATTTCGAAGCCTAGTGAGACTCCTATATTCCAGGCCGACAGCCCGAGTCCAGGTGAACGGAGTGGTTTCCGATCCATTCCCCATTGGCCGTGGAACCCGACAGGGATGCCCACTATCTCCCCTGCTCTTCGCATTGATAATAGAACCCTTAGCGATAATACTCCGAGGAGACCCATTGATCGAGGGCTGGTCCTGGCCCACCTGCTTAGAGGATCGCGTGGCGTTATACGCTGATGATGTCCTCCTATATATTTCCAACCCGGCCAAAAGCGGCCCCCGCGTGCTGGAAATCCTAGGCCTCTTTGCGGAGGCCTCGGGATTGATCCTAAATCCCACCAAGTCCCTATTGGTCCCCCTGCACAGCTCTAGGGACTGTGTGGACTGGCAGCGAAACATTCCAGTACGAAGAAACAGTTTTAAATACTTGGGAATACACATCTCACTCCTCCCCGAATTGTCATGGGAACTCAACATTACGCCGTTAACTAGGAAAATCAAGATTGATCTTCTGCGCTGGAAGACCCTCCCCCTTAATTTGCTCGGCAAAATAGTGCTCTACAAGATGATGATCCTCCCTAGGCTCCTCTACTTATTGCAAAATTTTCCGTTCCCTATACCCATAAAATGGTTCAGGGAAATAGATTCACTAGCCAATTTATATGGAGCGGAGCTCGCTCACGACTGGCGCTCAAAACTTGCGAAAGAGATGTATACGAGGGGGGCTTAGGCATGTCCAATGTCCACTTTTACTATCTTGCGACGCAGCTGCTTGTAATTAACGACTGGGTGGGGGGTGGGTGGTCAAACCCGGCATACCGGTTGGAACTTCAGTCCATGGGCTATCCTCGGATCTTTGGCACCCTCTACGGAGGTCCAGTCTCTCAAGACGTCCCGGACGTAACTAAGGTGATTTTACAGGGATGGCGGACTGCTCAGAGGTTGACGGGGTGGCAGGGGCGTCTCACCCAACAGACCCCGCTATGGCATGGGAGACACTTGGCGCAGGTGGCGGGCTTGGAGGGTTTTCGAAACTGGGACAATATAGGTATCTCTACTCTGGGGGACGTCTGGAGAGGGTCGTATATGCGATCCTTTGAGGATCTCCCAAAAAAATTCTCCCTGAATAAGACACAGTTCCACAGATATCTCCAGCTCCAACACGCCCTACTAGCACATGTCCAAATGGGAGAAGACATACCCGAGTACAGTCCTATGGAGGCCAGGGTGCTGATGGGGGACCTGGGTAAGGGAGGTGTTTCCCAGATATACCGTGCCCTGGTCGCCGGCACCCCGGGTTCTCTGGGGGGGCTCCGCCGAAGGTGGGAGGGATGGACGGGCCCCATGGAAGGGATGGACTGGGACGAAGCATTGATGGCCCCACGCGCCCTAGCGATGGCCACACGCCTTTGATTGATACAAACATATTACCTTCACACAGCCTATCTCACACCCATCAAACTACACAGAGCGGGCTTACGCCCCACAGCGGAATGCCCTCGCTGCAGAAACCCCACAGCCGACTTTTTCCACATGGTATGGACCTGTCCAGTCATAGTGACATACTGGGAAGCTGTTTTGCAGGAAATCTCCGAGGTCCTACAGGAAGACATAGAGAGGAAACCTCTGCCCCTTCTTCTGGGGATCATGGGTGACACTGGGTTGAGGAGACCGGACCGAGTTTTCCTTGGGGTGGCGTGCCTGGTAGCCAAGAGGGATATTGTGGCGGGCTGGAAGGCTATAGGTGCCCCAACACTGACTAAATGGAGAAGAGGGGTAGACTGGTGTGCGCAGAATGAAAAACTTGTATATGAGGCCAGAGGCTGTCCAAACAAATATGATAAGATATGGGGGAAGTGGGAGGCTGCCGCAGGTCCTTAGATTAAACAAAGTATAGCTACCAATCATATTGTACTGTCTGGGAGTATGGGCTCGGCTGTTGTTAGATGCACGTTGGCATCTTGTTCTATGTATGTACCATTGTATTTACCCTTTTCTTTTCTCTTTGCAAAATAAAAAAAAGTCTTTATAAAAAAAAAACGCTGGCATTTAAATTGTTATTAATGTAACTCCTCATACAGAATGACACATCTGACATTCCAGCGCATTAATTTCCCATCAACTTGGTTCCAAATCGTAGTTTCTCTAAGTACTTGTGAAACATAACAAGCTGTTTGCCTTTGTTTCTGGTCCATTGCTCTGGCAGCTAGGTGATAACCTCGAGGTAACTCTCAGTCAGGATGCTACTCGAACAAAAGGAGGGCAGATAGCCCTTTAAATTAAGCCTTTGTCCTTTGCCCTGCTGAAGGTTAAAGCCCACTCATGCTTGCACCTTGCTGCTTGGAATGGGAAGTAAACAATATGTTGGCGCTGCTAAATATGGAATATGTCCCGGTGTTAGATAATTAGGGACCAGTTCGGCATAATTCATTGGGCCCCGCTTCTTGGCTGGGGGGAGAGTCCACCCTATGAAAATAGTAGGTGGACGCTGTCCACCCACGTGTACCCAAGACGTGCCCTTTCTGCTAAGATTTTATGTCTGTCCCAGGCAGCGCTTTTGGACACACCCAAATCATCCGGTCCATGCATGGGACCATTGCCCAGCAGAACTGTGATAGCTGGTGACACCACATCCTACAAGTAAAGTGTTCTAATGCCCCTCAGTCAAGTTTGCGCAACATAAATGTGACAAATACGTTCAATTTTTCAAACCCTTTCAAAATTTCAAAAGGCTATCCTCTGAACACAGACAGGTAAGGTTAAATATAAATACATGTATCTATACATATATCTCTATACATAGATAGATATATATATATATATATCACATATACAAAAAGTCCCGGAATGTGGGTGCTCAACACAGCGGTCCTGGACGGGCTCCAAGATGCCCAAAATATCCTTAATCACTCCCTTAACATATCAGAAGAACCAGGACACCACCGAAGTGAAAAATTAATTTATTTCAGCAAAAAAATCCAACGCATTTCGGCAACAGCCTTTATCATGTTCAGAGGCAACCTTTTGAAATTTCAAAACGGTTTGAAAGGTTGACTCTTTTGCTGGATCTTAGTGACTGCAACAATTTATTCGCCAGGATGTCCTGATGAGCACATGTTCTAAGCATTGTACCATCATCTAGTTACATGTTTATGTATTCAATCCAAAACAGAACTGTATCACTGTAACATAACCTAAATGTGATAGTTACACACAATATAAGGAATGGCATTCTCATGTTCTTTAGTTGCATAGTTGATACATTCATCTAATTTTCGTCAAACATCAATTTGATTGAACTTGAAACTATACATTTCTGGCATAAACATTTGATGAATATATGTGTTAAATATGTGGCCTCTATCCAATAGGCAGGGCCACTGGATGTAGGCAGGTGGGAAGGATCACATTTATGTAGCATGGTAGACTAAATTATGTAGCAATAAAAGACAATTTATGCTGAATAATGTGGCACATTTTGATTGTATTACCTGATTTTTTGTCATTTTTAAACATTAACACAGTCTGAGCAAAGGTTTCACCCCACTTATACCAGCTCAACACCCACATACAGCATTAAACAACTGAAAGGTGACCAGTAATCCTTTGCGAGGGGTTTATTACTCCACTGCAAAACATATTGCTGCACTTTTTAGCAAGTTATGATTTGTTTGATCTAGAAACAAGTTTTTGGTAAAAATCTGTAGATTATGTAGAAGATTTAGAATTATATGCCAAATGCGGCAAATGTATAATAATTTTGGAAAACAACGCGGCTGCAGAATCGCATAATTCCTTTGGTTCTGGTAATAAGTAAGTATTATAGTACTTGGCCAAAGCAGAATAGCCTTCTAAATTGGCAAAACTTCAACCTCTTTACTCTTGAAGCTGCATTTCAAAATAACTGTAATTTGGAATATTAATAAAGGCTGCTATATGGTGACCAGAATTTTAAAGCCAAAAACCGGGACATTTTACAATTTTACTTCAATCGAGCGCACAGAATGAAGGAGCTCATCAGCACAGAATTACCAAAGAGGCACTAAGAACATACATAAAATGCTATTTTTAAAGCCAGTATCATGCCTGATAATTCAATTCCTTTCTCATAACAGCTGCTGTCCTGGCTTTAGAAAAGATAAAAAGGCGCCCTTCACCGTTTTCAGTAGACTGGCTCTAAAAAGTGGGATGTAAGCTAAATTTCCTGAAATTTGCCGGCTGGTGAAAAACCAGGTCTGACCAGGCAAATCTGGGACGCCCGGTCCCCCTAGGCTTAAGCCAAGATAAATGAACAGAGTGCGTTTTAGCTTTGGAGGTTGAGGAGCGGAGCACTTGGACTCGGTGCTTTGAAGTAGCGTCCGATCGGCAGTACCGAACTAAACCATACAGGGGCAGTGGCAATCCATATTTGAACATAGACGTCCCAGAAGAAATGCAATACCCCGTGTAGGAGAAACGATGTAATTCAGATTTATGCGGTCATCTAAATCTGCTAGACGGATCAATGACTTTAGGCTCAAGATTTACAAAGTACAAAAAATAAACCACAGATTAATATGATTGTGAAAAGCAAAACAGCAGTTCTGGAAGTCTAAACCTAAAACAAGGCTAGAGGTAGGTATTGTGCACAATGACATGGCGCAAGGGAAGTAATATTAAAATATAGTGGCAAGACAAACAGTCCACAATTATGTATGATACCGAAATAATTCTTCATAAAATTGGATGAAAGTAAATACGAATCATTGGCTCCCTGTACCTAATGATTGTGCATTTATGACTTTGGAGATGTGGTCCCGGACATAAAGCTGAATTGTTGCATTGTGCATCCTTATAGCTGTTGCTAGTATCAAATGCCTAAAAACCAGAACTGCATGCTTTTTAGGTAGCATTTCCTGATTTAAAGTGGGCCTTTTGAGGTTGATATGAACTTTGTGGTTTGGCAGATGAGGAGTGGAGGGCTTCGCGTGGCTGTGGGAAGCTGTTTTTTGCGGCCTGTCTGGTGTTTTCCCTTCGTAAGCAGGATAGCCTGTAAGCACACCACGGGAACTTTAGGTTATCCATAATGCTCTGCTCTAAAGGTGAAGACAAAAATGAACCATTGCCCTCAATGGGGACTGGAAACTGCTCCATAGAGCGCGCTACAGAGAGTGCTGACAGGCGAAATGCGGGGGAAGCAGGGATTTCTTTTTCACCCCTAGGACATGAGCCTACTGACCCTCTTTGTGTAGAGTACGTTCCGTCCCCCTTCTTGCTGTCTTTGTCCCTGCTGCTTAGATGCAGGGTTACGTACGGTGTGCATGGGGAAGATGATTAGTTAGCACCTTTAAAATGTTTTACTTATTTTAAATATTCATAAATAGTGGGCATACGCCAGAAGGTAGCTTGACCCTCAAGGGGTAATCAGCCTCCAGCCCTGCCCCACTGGACGAATAAAAGCTCCATAAAAGTGACTAAGTGTGAACGAAGAAATCTTGAACGGGCGAAGGTGCCAAACGTGCCCAGCCCCAAGTGACTTTCTTTGGATGCAACATTCAAATTGCTTCTGCTCATAGCTTTCTCGACAAAAAACAACTGCTTCACTGGGACCTCGCCCGACAGCTATCCAACCTCGTTGACCCCTCCTTGGCAACTGCTGAAGATTCTCTACTTCTGAGACTAAGGCTCTCATTATGACTTCGGCGGTCTTCTCAGAAGACTGCCAAAGCCACGGGCGCCAGACCACTAGTTCTGGCGGTCATCTGACCACCATATTACGAGTACGAAGGATTTCCACCACAATTTGGGCGGAAATCCTCCAGCAGTCTTGCTGGCAGCCAGAGGTGCTTGGGCACTGGCCCCGCCCTGCCAAAAGGACTCCACCAGCCGTATTACGACCTGTAATACTGCCTGGTGGTGTCTTGATGGCGTGGCTCTGCCGGCGGTGGAAGCGCCTGTTCCCGTTCCCTGCTGGATGACCTCCTCGCCGCACAAAGTAGCTCATCCTAACAAGGATTGTGTTTATTGGTTAAGGTGGCTAGTCACCTCCATTAACTAATAACTCAATTACTTTCAAGGGGGATATGTAGTGAAGTGCGTTTGTCTAGGTCAGTAGTCTACTGTTGACGTTCTGTGAGCCCACCATAATTCTAGGAAGCATTCCATGAAAAAACTGTCAGGTTCTAGGGTCAGGAGTAGAGGTGGTTGAAGAGGTTGGTTGGTTCCTCGTATTTACAGACCCATGTGATCATAATAAATCCTCGTTACAACATATGGACTGTGCAACTATCATTTTACTGGTTCTTGTCAGAAGGTGAAGTGGCCATACAAAACTAGACTAGGCACATCCCAGAGCTTTAATAGATTAAATAGAGGTGCTATTAGCTAAAGTTGTGAAGGCCATTTAATAATCAAGAGGGGATGTACGCACTACAACCCTTTTCAGTTAGGATTGAAGAAACAATACTAACCCACCCCGGTATCTATGCGTTTGTTGATTTAAAAATACGTCTATTAGTTCTTATACTTGAAGTCAGAACTTAGCAATTGTGCCTTAAAAGAGTAATTATCCAGAATATGAAAGGGCCCAAGGAAGGAAGAAGTGAGCCAATAACTTGGAGGCAAGTGGGACTAAAGCTAATGAGCTGAAGTTAGGAACCAGTTAACATTTAAGTAAGCAACTTAACGCTTATCCTGTTCTTGGAAGGTAACTCTGTGGCACTCCTGTCCATATTGTCAACTGAAGAAACGCTACAATGCCAATCACTAGTGCAAATGAATTTAATAAATCAGGACCAACATTCCTACAGAGAAACAAAAGAAAAGAATGTTACAGGAAACTACTATTGAGTTTTTCACCTTGCTCTAGAGCATTTTCTTTACTGAGAAAACAAATAAAATACTGTTGGAAAACTTTAACGCTTTCCATCATTCCCTTTGCCCGCTTACCGATACTATGCACAGAAGGTCAGTTGTACAGTCAGTATCAGTAGGACAATAAATCGGCAAAGTTCATTTTGCATCTGTTACCAATAACCCTTCTGCTTTGACACGTAGGGAAGTTGGTAGAGGGAAATCATTTTGCTAAAGGGCAGTTCCATACAGGAGAGGAAGTCACGATCAATGTATTCACAGTCAGGTCAGTTCTCCAACTGCTACTATGAGCCGTGAACATGAACAAGTACAGTCTCATCATAGCATTCTCAGAGTTAACAGCTACCAACAAGGCTTGTAGCAAAGAACATGGAATGCAGATCACGGTCATGAAACCATAAGAAGACAGACTAGGAGATAACAAGACATGAAATAAAACTTCCTCCCATCTTCCTATAGCAACCCACACCCAACAACATACAAGTAAACAAACACAAAGACAATATAGTAGACATAAGTGTATCAGAGGGTCAGTAATGGAGGGACACACGGATCTTTATATAGTGATTAATTACGTGAAATACGGGTTTTACAGTCTTTGAATCCTTTATATTCTTGTTCTGTTTTAGGCTCTTCGTCTTTATCTTCCCCTTGATCTTCACGCTTTCTCTCTCGTCTTTTGTTCTTCTTTATCCAGGTGGAGACTCAGGAGGAGCATGTAAATAAAGAAGAACACAAGAAGGTTGGTATGTATGTTCCCCACTTTACTTCCCTTCTTTCTCCTCACTGTTTCTGACTCTCTCTTCCTATCTCCCCGATTTTTCTTTTCTTTTCATGTGTTGTTATTTTCGCTTTCCTCTCTGACGCTTTTTCTTCTGTCTATCTTGTGGCCTTTCTTTATTTCCTGTTACGTTTATTCCTCTGTATCTTCTCCTTGTATTTCCCTTTTCTTTCTGCTTTAGTTTTCTTTTCTTTGGTTGGGTTTTCCCTCCGTCCTGTTAGGAAAAACACACTTCTTCCTATTATGTGCTCCTTAAAAATAATTTCTCAAATTCTTCTCACTGGAACCAACAACAAAAACGATGCCTACTCTAGTTTTTATAACACATTCACAATTCCAACATTGAACAAGCATTGTGGTTCTTAAATTTGACCATGAGGCATATTTCTAACCAAATCCATGCCTTGGTTCAAGATAACTTAACAAGCAACAAATCACCTTTCTTGAAACCATTATCTTCATGCACTTGGTGGAATCCTATTTCTTCTCACTACTGATTGTCTTATCAATTTTCAATTTATTTATTTCATGACTTGGAGCTCCAAGGTGGCCCACGTGTATAAATAATACATAAAATACCAAGAAAGATAAAATTCCTGTATAAAACTGGATAATAACATTACATTATCTGAGAAAAAGTGGTACATTTACGATACTTCCTATCCAGCTTACATTACACAATCAATCTCAAACAATACTTTAAATGTATAAAGTGCATCAGACCAGAAAAATTAGCAACAATATGAGATGACATTAAACTCAACCCCTCTAACACTTTACAATTTACTTCCTGTAGAGCGCATCATACAGTGCAAAAGAAGAGTGCCCTAGGAGAGGCCACTCTTATTACATTCCTCATCGCATAATAGTATTTCCTTCCATAAGGGCAAAGACAAAGTACATACTTAGAATCCAAAATAAAAGATAGTCTATAAAATACTAAACAACCAGCCTTCTGGCCGTCAAACAGGTATTACAAAACATTATCATGCTCTGCTACTCAGTAGGAAACCCCTCTTACTTATTTCACTGTAAGATTCGTATAAAGTGCATCCAAAAAATCAGGGTAGTTCACTAATAAATTCATCTTGTAAGCATAAAACAGGAAAAACTCAATGTAAGTTTGAAAATGACTTAAAAAAAACTAAAAATCGTAAAACAAAATACTTCATTAGGAGGATTATACAAAAATTCCAAGGCCTCTCTGGCAGAATGAATATAAAAATTCAAATAGAGGGGTTTCAGCAATTTTTTCCTGAATGTAGCTAAAGCAGGACAAACAAATAATACATGCTTAAGGTTCTGCACCCCCAATTGGCAATGATCACAGATGTTAGAGGATCCATCCCATTTGGAGGTTAGATCTCTGAGTGGCACTATATCTAATCTCAACAGAATGAAAACGCGCCTCACCCCATGTGTTGGATTCCAAGCTAGGTATGGCTGAGAATGTTTAAAAATAACTGATTTGGTAAAAATAACGAGTCTCCTCTTTAAAAGACAGGACTATAAATTGAGGGAGAAACCTTTGAACCATGTCGCCTCTTTCAAGGTCTTTTTAAAAACGGTGGGTGGTAGCGATGGAATAAGATCAGGGTCAAGCTCAAGCAATTGCACAGCACGATTATAGTTTCTAAAAAATTTAGATTTTTCTCTTAACCTGCTGAAGATTTCTATAAATGCTAAATGTCTTAGGGTAGGTTCCATACTATGAGCTAGGCAGTAAGCCCTTCAGACCACCGCCGCAAGGCCCTGTACAAAGGCATTCTTAATACCAAATTCGAGTCTTAGGGCTGCCACTGAGTCCGAGATGTTACAAAAAAACAGGCGTCTTAGAATCTGCCGTTCTGTATTATCAAGCAAATCCCATTTAGAGATCTCTGTACATTCTATGGCATACAAAAGGGTGGCTGGAATCTTTGTTTGGTAGGCAGTAAGTAGGTGAAGAAAATAGCACCAGCCAACGGCAATAAAAAAGGCCACTAGACCTTGTGCTTGAGAGAGAGCCTTACCAATGTTATGACGAATGTGATCTTGGTCGCTGAGCGAGCAGGATAACATTTTCCCCAAAAAACAGTACGTTTTTACCCACTCTAGCTTATGTTGACCCAGGCACCAATAATTATTTTTTTTACCAGATTTTTTCCCTAGAAAGCATACTACTTGAGGCTTTGATATATTGATTTTCAAGTGATGCTGTATAGAATAGAGATTTTAAGTTCGCCAAATGCAGATTTAGACTTTTAAGGGTAAGGACAATCATGGCTATATCATCAGCGTATAGAAGGCAGGAGATTGAACGCCCTCCAATTTTGGGTGCAAAGCCATCAGCATTCCATTAGGAACCAGGCAGGTCACAGATATACAAAGAAAAAAGCATTAGTGTCAATAGATGCCTTACTTCAATCCAAACAAACTTTGCACCAGGTTGAAGAGTGCAAAGCTATGACCAAACGTAACAAGTTTGGCGGGATACCCAACTCATATAGGCCCTGATTTATACTTTTTTGTAGCTGCATTAACATCATTTTTTGACGCAAAAGTGGCACAAACTTGCAAAATACAAAAAAGTATAAATCAGGGCCATAGTTTCTTCCATAATATCTTCCTTTCTACCCTGTCAAAGGCCGTTAAGAAATCTATTAATGCAGCATATACTACTCCCCCCCTGGTTGGAACGTATTTTTCATTTATGATTTGCATTAATAAAATGTTATCTAAAGTATTGTGTTCCTTTCTGAAACCTGCTTGATCCAAAGGGAGTATCTTGTTTTCCTCAACCCAAGAAGTTAAATGCATTAGAATACTTTTAGCGAGTATCTTGCCAGTTGCGTCCAACAATGCAATTTGATGGTAATTTATAGGTAGGGATTTATCTCCCTTTTTGTATAGGGGGACTATAACACTCCCAGCCCATGAGGCCGGGACTCTACCTTGTAAATAGTAGATGTAGAAGACCGGGTAGAGAATTCTTGCCCAGAGCTGGGGCTCTTGTTTGATTATTGTAATTCAGACCTTATCAGGGCCCATTGCTTTGGAGTCCCGCATTGACCTCATGAATCCCTCGATCTCAGTCACTGAGGGGGGACTGAAGCTGTCCAAAATAGTTCTATCACTTGTACTTGGGTCCAATTCCCATGGCTCCGTATCCCAGTTTTCTGCATATAGAGAAAGTACATACTCCCTCCAATCTGCCTCGGCTATCGGAGGGGCAGTAGAAGATTTACAATTCCCACAACCTTCAGAAATAGTAGACCAACATTTAGGGGAGTTTTTAGTTACAGCGGCTTCTCTCAATGCGACCCACTTCTGTTCAGCCTCCACCTTCCTTATACCTAACTTCATTTGCGCTCTTCTTCTTTTTAATATTTTTCTACTCCTATCCATAGACTCCCATTCATACTGTTGCCTTACCAATTCATTAATTTCTCTATTCAACATTAAGACAGATAACTTTACCTTTTTTTTAGGAGACTTATTACGCCATAAGTTCAGTGAAATAATTTAACGCATTCCCACTCCATTCAGCAATGTGTCTCACTTAGTTTTCAAGTACTTCTTTCACAGATAATATTTTGGCAGGTGCCCATTAGATTCTACCAGTTTTCTCATTCAAATTAATGTCCTGGCCCTTAAAATTCCAGTTCTCTATTGAGGATAACTGAATTTTTAGCAACAGGTTACGGATCTTGTGATCACTATACGGTGTATCAATAATTATCATATCCTCCACTAATTGGGCGATAACGTAAGAGGCCAGAAAGTAGTCAATAATTGAACAACTCTGTTGAGATTTGTGTGCAAAGGCTGCAGGGGAATCTGAATGAAAACTCAATACAACAGAGGTTCCTCAAACCTTTCAATAAGATGTACCCCCTTTTATCCATCCTAATTCTGGGGGGAAATAAGATGGAAGGGATATTAAAAGCGGATTCCCTCTCAGAGTCACAAAATATGGAAAGAGATAGATTTGAAATTTTGCAATTTAGATCCCCCATTATCAATACCTTATGAGCACATTCATGTGGATTTGTACAGATAGCAGAAATATGATTAAACATATGTAGTAAAACTGTATCATAATCCTTATCTGGGGGAATAAAGGCATTTACTATTAGCATGGGGGTTTTCCTACCATTCTCCAATATTGGGTACACTCTCACTATCTGAAAAAGATTTGAAGAGACTTGAAAACTAACATATTCCCATTTATGGTTGTTGCTTAACAACATCGCAATACCCCCTTTTGCGTGCCCTTCCTTGGAAGGCTGTGCCTTTAGACAAAGAACCGAAAACCCTGGGAAGGTGAAATTAGATACACTCAAGGTCTCTTGGATGCAGATTAAGTCAGCCTGTAGAGAGCAAATAAGGTCTAATTTTTCAGGGTGGTTCCCTATTCCTGCGGCATTCCAAGAGATCACAGAGAGATTAGGGTTAATGGTCGGGTTGTAAGATCTTTCCCTTCGCCCGAGTGATATTTAAAGCCCCCGCCAACCAACTTCAATTTTTCTGTTTGGTACCTGAATAATGTGAAGGGCCATCTTCCATAAGCTTCACAACTCTTTCTACATGAAAAAGGGAAACTTTCACTTTTTCTAAGGAGGAAGAGATAGGGTCAAGCACTCTATGGAGATTAGTATCATTTGAGTATGATACGCGGGGACTGCTGCCTATTAGAAGGAATTTATTTTCTCCATACTGGGACCACATCTATGCCTCTACGCTGTAACTGCTCACAATTAACTAAGATCAGATTTATAACAGTTTTGGAGAAAAAACAGACTTTTGTCCTTATCACTCCTACACTCTGCTCAAGATAAACCAGAGAGATGTCACTGCTTTCAATTAATTTTAACTCCTCTATATCTGTAAAACATGAGATTAAAAGAGATCGATTTAAAATTAGATTCAGATAAAATAGACCAGAAAACTCTAGGTCTCAGTATAACCTTTAATGACTTGCTCCCTACTGTTTACTTCCCCACCTTTATAAGGATCAGATGTAGGGTTCAATAACACTGCATTTGAATTCACGTTGCAAAATGAGATGGCACATGCATTTAAACCAAGACACAACACTCATTGTGTCTGGAGGATTGTTCTGTTGCACACCCCCACAAAGGGGCCAAGTCTTGTTCTCCCCACGGGAGAGGAGATCCAACAGTTCCGTTCATCCGGACCAGTTCATGTTCTTCCCTGCAGGGAGATGTTCCTACAGGTTCCATGTCCTCAAACGTAACCTTTCTTGCGTTCTTTTTAGAGACTCGCCTTTTCCCCTTTTTGCCCACCTTTTTTCTTTTTTTCCTACCCATCTTTCTCTCTTTAACAGCCTTTGCAGCCATGATCCCACTGTGCACCGCTATCGATGAATCAGGGTATGCTTTAGGCAGAAAAATAGGAAAAGGGGCCACCAGAGGGTTTGGCTCATTTTTCTGGATAACAGGTTCCGAGATGGCAGAGGCCAAGTTACTTGAGCAAAGGGGGCTGGAAAAGAGATTTTCCAAGGAATAGACAACACTCTCTTGGTTAAAGGGATCATGTGACTTCGAAGATTTCATGAGTGCTTGCGGCTTGCCCACCTGAGTTTCCTGGTCGGAATGAGGGGGCTGATTGCATAGATTTAACAGCGGATGCGAATCTGAGGAGAACCAAATTGGGCTAGGACCTTGGCACACCAATTTTTGATGAGCATCCTTGCGGCCATCAATATTTTCTCATCTAGGCCTTGTTTGACATTCTTTTGGTCTAAAAGGAATTCAATATGGATAGTAATATGTCTTGAGTATGATCAGAATTATATATTGATTTTTCTAAAGGAGCCAAAATAGATGATAGAATTCTCTCAAGACATTTGAAGGACTCCGAGATTACCATATATTGGTCTGGAGAGTCACTAGGAAGGTTCTCAAAGCACACAAGTTCTGGCGTCAAGCAAGACATTAATGGGGAGAGTGAATGATCAGTAGGAGTACTACTAAACAGCCTTAGACCGGGGGAACTAATTTTTATTTTGCCATCCAGAGGTGTTGTAAAGAAATGGCTCCCTGTTGCAGTTACCCCCCACTTTTTGCCTGATACTGATGCTGACTTGACTGAGAAGTGTGCTGGGACCCTGCTAACCAGGCCCCAGCACCAGTGTTCTTTCACCTAAAATGTACCATTGTCTCCACAATTGGCACAACCCTGGCACCCAGGTAAGTCCCTTGTAACTGGTACCCCTGGTACCAAGGGCCCTGATGCCAGGGAAGGTCTCTAAGTGCTGCAGCATGTCTATGCCACCCTAGGGACCCCTCACTCAGCACAGACACACTGCTTGCCAGCTTGTGTGTGCTGGTGGGGAGAAAATGACTAAGTCGACATGGCACTCCCCTCAGGGTGCCATGCCAACCTCACACTGCCTGTGGCATAGGTAAGTCACCCCTCTAGCAGGCCTTACAGCCCTAAGGCAGGGTGCACTATACCAACAGGTGAGGGCATATGTGCATGAGCACTATGCCCCTACAGTGTCTAAGCAAAACCTTAGACATTGTAAGTGCAGGGTAGCCATAAGAGTATATGGGCTGGGAGTCTGTCAAAAACGGACTCCACAGCACCATAATGGCTACACTGAAAACTGGGAAGTTTGGTATCAAACTTCTCAGCACAATAAATGCACACCGATGCCAGTGTACATTTTATTGTAAAATACACCCCAGAGGGCACCTTAGAGGTGCCCCCTGAAACCTAATCCAACTACCCGTGTAGGCTGACTGGTTCTAGCAGCTTGCCACACTCGAGACATGTTGCTGGCCACATGGGGAGAGTGCCTTTGTCACTCTGTGGCCTGTAACAAAGCCTGCACTGGGTGGAGATGCTATCACCTCCCCCAGGCAGGAGCTGTAACACCTGGTGGTGAGCCTCAAAGGCTTACCCCCTTTGTTCCAGCACCACAGGGCACTCCAGCTAGTGGAGTTGCCCGCCCCCTCCGGTCACGGCCCCACTTTTGGCGGCAAGGCCGGAGGAGATAATGAGAATAACAAGGAGGAGTCACTGGCCAGTCAGGACAGCCCCTAAGGTGTCCTGAGCTGAAGTGACTCTAACTTTTAGAAACCCTCCATCTTGCAGATGGAGGATTCCCCCAATAGGGATAGGAATGTGCCCCCCTTCCCTTGGGAGGAGGCACAAAGAGGGTGTACCCGCCATCAGGGCTAGTAGCCATTGGCTACTAACCCCCCAGACCTAAACACGCCCTTTAATTTAGTATTTAAGGGCTCCCCTGAACCTAAGAATTTAGATTCCTGCAACTTACCGAAGAAGAAGACTGCTGAGCTGAAAACCCCTGCAGAAGAAGAAAGAAGACACCAACTGCTTTGGCCCCAGTCCTACCGGCCTGTCTCCTGCCTTCTAAAGAAACCTGCTCCAGCGACGCTTTCTCCAGGACCAGCGACCTCTGAATCCTCGGAGGACTGCCCTGCTTCCAAGAGACCAAGAAACTCCAGATAACAGCGGCCCTGTTCAACAAAGACTGCAACTTTGTATCCAGAGGAGCAGATTTAAAGACCCCTGCAATCCCCGCAAGAAGCGTGAGACTTGCAACACTGCACCCAGCGACCCCGACTCGACTGGTGGAGAAACAACACCTCAGGGAGGACCCTCCGGCGACTCCGATACTGTGAGTAACCAAAGTTGTCCCCCCTGTGCCCCCACAGCGACGCCTGCAGAGGGAATCCCGAGGCTCCCCCTGACCGCGACTGCCTGACTCTAAAATTCTGCCACGGCTGGAAAAGACCCTGCACCCGCAGCCCCCAGCACCTGAAGGATCGGAACTTCAGTGCAGGAGTGACCCCCAGGAGGCCCTCTCCCTTGCCCAGGTGGTGGCTACCCCGAGGAGCCCCCCCCCTTGCCTGCCTGCACCGCTGAAGAGACCCCTCGGTCTCCCATTGATTTACATTGCGAACCCAACGCTTGTTTGCACACTGCACCCGGCCGCCCCCGCGCTGCTGAGGGTGTACTTTTTGTGTGGACTTGTGTCCCCCCTGGTGCCCTACAAAACCCCCCTGGTCTGCCCTTCGAAGACGCGGGTACTTACCTGCTGGCAGACTGGAACCGGGGCACCCCCTTCTCCATTGAAGCCTATGCGTTTTGGGCACCACTTTGAACTCTGCACCTGACCGGCACTGAGCTGCTGGTGTGGTGACTTTGGGGTTGCTCTGAACCCCCAACGGTGGGCTACCTTGGACACCAATCTGAACCCCGTAGGTAGTTTACTTACCTGCAAAAACTAACACTACTTTACCTCCCCCAGGAACTGTGAAAATTGCAGTGTGTCCACTTTTAAAACAGCTTATTGTGTTTTATGTAAAAAGTATATATGCTATTGTGATTATTCAAAGTTCCTAAAGTACTTACCTGCAATACCTTTCAAATGAGATATTACATGTAGAATTTGAACCTGTGGTTCTTAAAATAAACTAAGAAAATATATTTTTCTATAACAAAACCTATTGGCCTGGATTTGTCTCTGAGTGTGTGTTCCTCATTTATTGCCTGTGTGTATGTACAACAAATGCTTAACACTACTCCTTTGATAAGCCTACTGCTCGACCACACTACCACAAAATAGAGCATTAGTATTATCTCTTTTTGCCACTATCTTACCTCTAAGGGGAACCCTTGGACTCTGTGCATGCTATTCCTTACTTTGAAATAGCACATACAGAGCCAACTTCCTACAGGTGTCGTCAGACAACTAGCAGAAAAATTCCATGCAGCATAAACGTCATTCAAGTTATTATCGGGGAGGGTAAAATCCCCTACTCCAGAGATACCAACCTCGTTGGCTGAGGGAGGGATGTTATTCACAGAGTGCCCTCCAGAAGAGGAGGGCTTTCCCCCACACAGATTTGAGTCCACATCCTTTCCCCAAATACCCACACCCTGGCGGCTAAACCGCTTACTTCCTTAAGAGCCAGTTATTCAGGTGGCTCCTTTTGGACAAAAGGGAGGATGGAATAATGCTTTTTATGTTCAAATGGGGAATACCCTTCTTTCTTAGGGGATTAGACTTAGGGGGTCATTCCGACCCTGGCGGTCCAAGACCGCCAGGGCCGGGGACCACGGAAGCACCGCCAACAGGCTGGCGGTGCTTCCCAGCCCATTCTGACCGCGGCGGTAAAGCCGCGGTCAGAAAAGGGAATCCGGCGGTTTCCCGCCGGATTTCCCCTGCATGGGCTGAATCTCCATGGCGGCGCTGCAAGCAGCGCCGCCATGGAGATTCCGACCCCCTTCCCGCCATCCTGTTTCTGGCGGTTTTTACCGCCAGGAACAGGATGGCGGGAACGGGTGTCGTGGGGCCCCTGGGGTCCCCTGCACTGCCCATGCCACTGGCATGGGCAGTGCAGGGGCCCCCTAACAGGGCCCCACCATGATTTTCACTGTCTGCTTAGCAGACAGTGAAAATCGTGACGGGTGCAACTGCACCCGTCGCACCCCTGCAACTCCGCCAGCTTCATTGTTGTAGGGTCTTTCCCGCTGGGCCGACGGGCGCTCTTTTGGCGGTCGCCCGCCGGCCCAGCGGGAAAGGCAGAATGGCCTCCGCGGTGTTCTGACCGCGGAGCGGCCATTTGGCGGTTCCCGCCAGGCGGGCGGCTCCTGCTGCCCGCTAGGGTCAGAATGACCCTCTTAGTCTTTTTACATGCCTGACAGTCATCCTTGCAGTGAAGAGGCTTCCTTGCCCTCAACCAATACTAGTACCTTAGTAGGGAGAGTGCCTAGTGGATAAACCCACAATCGTTAGAAGAATGTAATAGGCAGTTACAATCGTCTTTTTCAGGAAAACAAGCACTCCAATCCCCAATCACGGGAATTCCCAGAAGGACTCTTGGGACAGCAACTGAGGGGGTGCAGCCCCCCTAGGAAGAGCTGGCCGCACTGACCTAATGTCAGCCGCTTCCGCTCCACCTCAGGGGACCACAACTCAAACTTTATCTTCTCCCCCAATTAGGTTCTTTATAGCTCCTTCACCTCTCTCATTCAGCCCCTTATTTGCACTTTTACACACCTTACCAATTTTGCAACACAACTTTAGTGTCACTGGGTTGTGAAGGGCTCACACTCTGGGCAAAACACTCCAGGCTGCTCTTACCGCGCCTTCTGCTTCCCCGTCCAAAGACCACGTCCAGCCGGCCGCTGGCACCGTCAGGAATCAGACACGGATCAATAATCAATAAACAAAGTCCCCACTGCCGCCAGCAGTACTGAAACCTGGAGGCCTGGAGGGCTCGGGCCTGGGGAGCCTGGAGAGCCTAAAGGCCCGTGGAGTACTTGGGGGTGCTTTGGGGTGCTCATTGCACCACCTCTTACGCCACTCTGCTCCGCCCACCAAACTGGGGCTACACCTCTTTCGTGGCTCGTGGCTCGCGGCTAGCGTTTTCCTGCCGCTGGATGGCTAAACCTCCCGTAGACACAGCCCGGGGAAGGGGTGCACCACACATCGCACAGCACACACCTTCTTCCGCGGCCCGCGTCTTCCTTCCTGTCGCGTTTTCCTTCCTGTGGCCCCCCCTGAAGACTCAGCCCGCCGGCCAGGAGGACCACACGCCGCACACCGCTCTGAAGCTCCGAGCAGCAGAGCCACACCTCCTACACGTCCTCATCAGATTGGGTTATCTCAATTGTACCTTTCAATAAATTCATTGAGTGCCTGCTCTTCTCAATCGTCTTGTCTAATTGAATTTGTTCAAGCTCACTGGACACAATTATGTCCTGTACCTTTCTACCTCGCAATGCCTTGAAAGGTGTCACACTAGAGACAATAGGAGGTATATTCCTATTCATCCATAGAATGGACCTCATCAAATCACTTAAACTATTCCCTCTAACGCAGGCTCCTCCAACTAGTATCTCCTGAGCTAGTGGTAGTTCTCCAGCTACTTTTAAGTAGCTCTCCTCTGTGCAGCCTGCCCCAATAAATTAGAAGCTTGGTAGGATTAATATATTTATACCAAAATTGGAGAGCCTGTATTTGAGACAAAAAGGAGTATTTTCATAACTCAAGGGCTGATGTTCGGAGAAAAATGGTTGAACTTCCAAAATATTTAAAGCTGGTATTTGAGTAATAAAACATGCATCATTTGGAGAGATTTATTACCTGTATTATTATCTTTGTCGAAAGGGGTTTTAAGCTTTGGCTGTGATGTACTCCCCAGGCAGAGGCATTCCAAATTGACAACGTTTTTTTACACATTTCTGCTGGTAATCCTGCACCTAGGTGATCACTTATCAGTGGTTATTAGGGAAAGTTTGTTATAGATTACTCAAGAGGGACATTTGGTTATGACTCTCAACTAGCAAAGGTTGCATCACTAGTAAACTAGGTCACTAGTAAAACACTAATACTATTAGTAGCTCGTGATGATTTCCATTGAACATAAGTATCTCTTATTGCCGAAAAGGCTAAAGACTCCTGCTCTAACCCATTCACTCACTAGTTAGTCACTGATTCTTCTAACTCACTGGTTTCCAACCTTTTGACCTCTGTAGACCTCCACAACCCCCCCCCCCACTGAGTCATTATTGGAAGCCTTGTACTCCGGCTTAAACATTGTCGATGATTCGAACCGCAAAATGATACACATAAAATACAGTAGCAAGCATTCATCATATACATACAAAAATGACAACACATTTTATTTAATTTGCAAACAAAAGTAAATAAAAAAAATATTTTAATAGGAGGTTTAGAGCTTTTCTAAGTTCAATTCAAGCCACACAGCTTCCATACTATATTCTGTTTGATGCACCTGCACTCCTTCCACAAATCAATCTGAAGATACTAATATAATTTTTAGTTTTCAATTTTCAAATTTATTGACATTTACAGTATGTTTTAAAATGTTCAATTGTATATTAAGCCACTTAATTTATATACACTTTATTAATCTGTTTATATTATTTAATTTTCTAAGCTGTCATGGACCCGCTGCAGAGGCTTCACGGACCCACAGGGGTCCCCGGATCACAGGTGGGAACCACTGTTCTAACTTATTACCTTATGGGTGGTAAAAACTGCATCTCTTGTTCTTGAGACCAGCATCACACACTAGCATTTCTCTTGATATAATATTGTTAGATAACAATTCACTCTCTTAAAAGAACACCAGTAAAAAACATTACTGTTCTAGAACTGTGTTTTCTCACTTCAATCCACTTGGGCGTGTAGTCCACTAGCACTATGGAAAAACTCAGATCAAACAGTACCACCTAAAATGGGTTCGGGGAATCAATACACAACTTCTCCCACACTCAATTCGGACATCTAACCTTCGGGGTGGAACTCTGCTCTCTGTCACACTGGCACCAAACTAAGCACCACTCCCCATCCATTCCAGGTCATGCGACCTTTGCTAATTGAGAACCATAACCAAATGTCCATCTTGAGTAATCTTTTACAAAGTTTCCCTAATAACCACTTGAGGGATCAACTTTTCATCTGAAAACAACAAACCACCTTTAATTGAAAGTTCTGCTTGCACTATTTTACCGTATCCTTACAAAAAGCATTTGCCAAACTGCCTTCTTTTGGCCTTGCTTTCTTTACGAAATCCACCTTGTATTTCACTCCATATCATTATTAAATGTGCATCTCCACTCCTCCTCACTGGCACATTTATTAATGGACAAACAAATACTAGCCATCAACCATTCCAGATCCTTCTCCTCATCCACTTTGTTCATCCTATTCTGCTCCACTAACACAGGAAGATGAGATTAATAACATGCCTACTTGTTCTTTCTTCCAGGTATATATTCAACTTTAAAATGATGTTCAATGATGTTCAGTGAGTTTAGAACAAAGAAATATTAACCTGGCAGTAGCGCATCTTAAACTTATAGTGGCCCTACTCAACATTGGACCTAATGGCAAAACAGAGATGCTGTGCCCCCGACATAATGCTTAAATTATTTCACCACCAAAGTTCACACCATCATCTCTTTCTCTGTAACTGCACTATAATGCTCAAGGAGCTTCAGAGTTCTTGAGGCACAAGTAATAGTTCAATGCCTACTTTGTCTGGAGAGTGCACTGCCACTACCCCAATATCAATGGCACTGACTGGGATGCATTACATTTTTCCAGGAATGTATGGTCTAAGCTATGGCGCACACAATTATTTGCTTTCACTTTCCTACATACATATTTTCTCTCTGAGCCTCTTACATACTTAACCTTTAGGGTACAAAACTCCCTGATGTCCTTAAAACACAGCAATTGCTATTCTACACACTAGGTCTGAGAGCTGTTCTTTCCCCAGTGATCATACGATCCAAACACTCAAATTCTTTCACATCAAAAATATACTTATCCTTTCTCAGCCTCAAAACTGTTGCCGGGAGAACATATAAAACATTCACCAGTCAACTGCAGCAGAGGCAAGGCAGAGGACATGCTACTAACTGAAGTCACAAATGCCACCAAATGCTGGACTCTTTGTCAACATGACTTATAGGTAAGCAGTTCACGGATCCAGTTTAGAACCAAATCCTTGCTCCATTTAGAGTTCATCTAACCAGTCTGTGGCAGAGGATGACCCTCCACTCAAATGGCCTTTTTTGCAGTTATCAACTCTAGGCACATTACTAACCCATTATAAGATTTATGTATGATCACAAGTGGGGAGAGCACTGTGAATGTGCCGATGTCCTTTTGGCCTCGTCAGGTGCATACGTGAAGAACGTCTACCTGATATTGCATTTAGCTTGTTGGGTCACCATCATTCACTTTGTTTTTCTCCTCATAACTTTGCCTTGCTAAACACTCACCTTATATCCCTTGGCTTCCTCTTGAGGAAAATGAATACAGGGAATCCCAGACATTTCTGCATTCAGGGCATCTCTTTACAAACCTGCAGTCTCTGAACTGTGACACAACAAACAACCTTGGAAAGAGGAAGAATGTGGACTTTAAAGGGGGGTGAGGCTCCCCCAGGTTCAGAATCAGAATAGTCTATATCACTTCGGGGGCATGTCTGACCTTCTCCTGTTTCCTCAGGACAAGCCAAGGAGGAGGCAGGCGACTTGTTTCCTGCTAAAGACCAGAAGTCATACACCTACAACTAGCGGTTTTCAGAATTCACTCCCCTCCATTTCTCCGAATAGACAACCAGTGTTGGAAATATTACAGAAGAGAGCCTGGCATTTAGAACTTATGAACCCCAAGAGTAGAGACGAGTGAGGACTTTGTTATGGATGAATATTCTTTACACAAAGATGGAGCTGTTTGATCAGAAGAAGAATAGGACATCACTGAGTTCACTCTGGACATTGCTGGGTAGTCACCAAAACGTGTGCTGAGCTGCCACCTAACCATCACATTCACCCTGATAACTTGTTAAACACAGCGAATTCATCCAATCTTGCATCTAACACCGCTACAACAAAATACAATCGTTTGCACTCACATCCTCTCCCAACACTTGCCAACTCTGACCAATTCTCAGAATAAAGCCCAGGCACCCTTCATGATGCCAATAAATATGTCAGGAGTTCTCGTAGAAAAATACACTTCGCCCTATCCAGTACATCCTCTGGACTCCACCATCTCAATTTAGGGAATAGCAAAATCTCCTGGATTTATGATTAAAGGTAATAGTTCCTGACTCGCATCCTTATCCTCTGTGGTTCTTCTAGAAATGATAGTTAACCATGAACCTCGGTCAGTCATTAGTTGGAAAAAAACCTACTTTAAAATTCTTAACTGAATCCTGCATCAACAGGACATTCTTTTCATCAAGTGTCATGCACAAAACCATATCTTTCCAAACTGTACAACTTTTCATCACACACGCACATTGCTCTCAGCCCCTATATTAAGTTTGTAGGTACGTTTCCTGCACCCTTTCATGCTGACAGCAGTGCCCATTGCTTTGTGCACTGACAGGTATTTACAATGCTAAAGTCTCTCCCGTAGTAAGTAAATGATTCATTTTCATTTGTTTCATAACGTACAAGAGTTCACACTTGCCCACCAAGGCTCGTAATGATGCCACAAACGTCCACCATCTCAAATGTCTGTTACCTTGAAAGACTTCTGCCATCGCATAATCATATATGACAGCTTGCAAAAAGTCTTCTCTGGTTGCTTTACAGTTTCCTAGTACTTTTCTAAATCTTGTTCATAAATATTAAAACTTCTCCTGACCCTCCATACTGAGCAAAATGTTCAAATAAATAACATTTAATGCCTAGTTTGAACTTAAATCCTTTGATGGCAGCTCCTTTTCAACTAACGTCCATGGCGTTGTTGGTAGTTAATCGACAGTGGGAAAATTTGACCACTTCTCCTATGCAAGCCACCATGCAGGTGTAATGGGAAGGGACGCAGACGTTTTTCTGAAGATATATCTGGTCTTTCCTCTTGCACCAAATACATTGTGACGTTATGTGCAGGCTAGACTGTGTTGTAAACAATATTGACATTGATGCTGGTGTCAGTACTAACTCCTCCCTCATGGCAATTTTGACATCAGGATGGCAATATGCACATGATACTGCTGCACGGCCTAGGCAACTCCTCAAAGCAAATTGAGTACAATTGCTGTATACTGTCAAAGGGTTTGCTGAATATCCATTCTAATTGCCGGATGAAAGTGTGACTCCTCATAGAAGCCACGGTGCCACCCAGTACAGAATAATACATGTGAAAGTTATCAAGTGTCTTTCTAAAAGTGTCCTCGTTAGGAGAAAACATCTATGTCTGTTTGAAAGGTAAAAACCCTTTGTTTGCTCCTTGGCCATAAATCTTTAAAAGCCAAGTGAACACTGTTACCTCCTCCTTCTTCCAAGCGCTAAGAATGGTCAATAAGATCAAGAAATGTATACCGTTGCACCTGGCCTTTTTTCCTTTTTTGCAGGGTCATCCCCAGTCTTTTTGCCTCCTTCCTCCTAATTTTTCAGATCAGTGTTTGTTGGCTTTAGGACTCTGGGCACTTTACCACTGCCAAAACAATGCTAAAGTGCATATGCTCTCTGTGTAAATTGTACTGTTGATTGGTATAGCCATGATTGGCATATTTGATTTACTGGTAAGTCCCTAGTAAAGTGCACTAGAGGTGCCCAAGGCCTGTAAATCAAATGCTACTAATGGGCCTGCAGCACTGGTTGTGCCACCCACATTAGTAGCCCTGTAAACATGGCTCAGACGTGCCACGGCAGTGTCTGTGTGGGCAGTTTTAAACTGGCAATTCGACTTGGCAAGTGTACCCACTTGCTAGGCCTAAACCTTCCCTTTTACTACATGTCAGGCACAGCTAAGGAAAGCCCTAGGTAGCTCCAGGGAAAGGGAGCAGTGTATGTTTAAGGTAGGACATATACTAGTGTGTTTTATATATCCTAACAGTGAAATTCTGCCAAATTCGTTTTTCACTGTGCAAGGCCTATCCCTCTCGCAGGTTAACATGGGGGCTGCCTTTAAATATCCTTAAAGCACAGATTCCCTTTGAGAGCAGATACAAATGTGGAGTTTAGGGTCTCTGAACTCACAATTTAAAAATACATCTTTTAGTGAAGTTGGTTTTTAAAGTGTATGTTTGAAAGTGTCACTTTTAGAAAGTAGGCATTTTCTTGCTTAAACCGTTCTGTGACTGCCTGTTTGTGGATTGTCTGTCTGGGTCGGTTTGACAGTTGGGCTGTTTTGCACCTCTCAAGACAGTGACACAAAAGGGGGCGGGATGTAGCCTGCATATCCTGATGAGCCATCTGAGCTAGAGGGGAGGGAGGAGTGGTCGTTCACACCTGAAAGGACTGTGCCTGCCCTCACACAATGCAGTCTCCGACCCCCTGGTGTGCGTCTGGGGCCTGGCCTGGACAAGGAAGGATCTTGCAAACTCTTGAGACTTTGCATTGAAGTTTGCCAACTTCAAAGGCAGAACAGGGTATAAGAATAAGACCCAAAACCCCAGACTTCTTTGGTAGTCTTTCTGGAATCAAGAGAAATTCTGCCAAAGAGAAGAGCTGAAGAGCTGGAGGAGGAGTACTGTCCCTTTGCTGTGATGCTTTGCTGGACTGGCCTGCAGTTGCTGCTTCTGCCTTAAAAGAGTGCGAAGAGTGAACTTTTCTGTGTGTCCTACTTGAGAAAGTTCTCCAAGGGCTTGGAGTAGAGCTTGACTCCTGTTGGAAGTCTCAGGGACACCAAAGACTTCAGTTCCCTCAACCTGCAGCACTGGGAACTGTGTGTTCTGTGCTGTACAAGAAGAAAAACCACCACAACGCTGCCAACGAAGCTGCTGGCCTGCACCGTGACATGCCGCCGCCGCACGGAGTTGCATTGCCCTGCTTCGCACCGCGACCCTGGTCTCAATGACGCCGTCATCAGACAACTTCACCGAGCCGCTGCTTGCACTGCGACCTGTGGGCCCCATACTCCGGCATCGCCTGATCACACCGAAGCCTAGGCCTCCCCAACAACACCTCTCCTACTGACTATGGTGCTGCTGCCTGCACTGTGGCCTGTTGACACAGCTCGTGAGGAGCAAGAAGCACTGTCCCGTCCCACACTGCAGCCCCGGTCCACTGACGCCAGCACCTTCGACTCCAGTGCCGTCACCAGGCATCCCTGCCTGCACTGTGGCCTGTGGACTCCGCTTGTGAGGGTCACGAAGCACCATCCCGTCCCGCATTGCTGGCTTGGGCCTTCCAATGACAGCGCTTCTGCAACGCCGCCGCCTGCACAGTGATTTGTGGACACCGCACGTCGCATCGTCCCGCTTTGCACCAAAGCCCTGACTTCATCAGCACGGAGTTTGATCTGCAAGGCGTGTGACTTCAAGGGCCCAACGACACCTGCACCGACTCTGGAAATGACACTGCGACGTCAGCGACGCCGCTCTCCGGAGCTCACCGCGAGGATCGCAATGCCCCACAAATCCAAGGTAGTGTTTGCAGGTCTTCCCGACACCATAGCTGACCCGCGATGATGCGGCCGGCCTGAACTGTTGGTTTTGTTACTCTGAACGCCGTGATAGCCCCAGGTGGAGCTATTGACTTCAAGGAACTGTATTTTTGCATAAATCTTGCAGAATAATTATTTCTATTACTGTATGTTGGATTTTTATCGTATTTGGTCTTGTTTTAAATAGATAAATGTTGGCTATTTTTCTAAAACTGGTGTGGTGTCCTATTGTAGTGTTTTCACTGTGTTACTGTGTGTTATGTGCAAATGCTTTACACATTACTTCTGAGATAAGCCTGACTGCTTGTGCCAAGCTACCAAGGGGGTGAGCAGGGATTATCTGAGGGGGTATCTCTCTTATCCTGACTAGAGTGAGGGATCCTACTTGGACAGGGTTCAAACCGACTGCCAACTAGAGACCCCATTTCTAACATATACCCTTTGATTTGTTAGAAACAGTAGATATTGCACTTGTATTGGCCAGGCTGGATTATTGCAACAGCCTTTACCTGGACCTTTCCAAGGGAACTCAATCTAAAGTACCAACCCTTCAAAATGCGTTAGCGCAGTTTCTTCTATCAATTTTCTAAATGGCAGGTGGCAAAAAAGGCCATTAGCAATCTGCATTGGCTGGCAGTGAGACAGCAAGTCATCTTTAAGGCATCATGCATGGCCTACAAGACCCTCAGTGAGCTGGGTCCCAACTACCTTAAGTTGAAGTTGAGGAGATACATACCTGGATGAACGTTGCACTCTGTCTTTGCCATGAATTTGGTAGTTCCATCTTTCAGATTGTCTTCCTAGGGCAGCAGAAGATTCTTTAGATCTAAGGCACTGTATTTGAACTGGCTTCCTTATAGTCTAAAATCTGCTGCTTCCCTCCCCCTTTTTAGAAAGTGTTTAAAAACATGGCTCTGTTCTCAAGCAAGTTGTTAACGGTCCTTCTTCCTTCTCCCATTAGTCTTGTTAAATGCCTAGACACTTTCGGGTATTTGTCACGCGTTATCAACTTTTTCACTCAATCATTCATTCACATAGGGAGAAAAACCATCCCTTGGCAACCTTGTACTTCTTGACTGAAGATATAATTAAAACAATACCAGAACAGCAGTCATGAGCAAAGTAAGCCGGACCGGTGAGTTCAGAATTCCTTATATTAATCAAACAAATGTGCCCAATTCACTGGTTGTGACTGCTGCCAACCGTATATTCAAAGAATCAATCAATGAAGGAGAGCACCTCACTTATCACTTATTAATCCGATTTCACACTGCCACATATCATCACCACATAAAGGATGCTAGTACATTGAAAAAATTATATAGTCCACAACTTCTGCAATTTTCTTAAAATTCTCCTGTATTGATGTTCCATTATGAGCAGACCCAGCCAACATGTTTCATTCCTACTGCAGAACTTCATCAGAACTTATAATATGTACATATAAAAGCAATCCCCAAACTCAGCATAAACAAGCATTTGCAATGCAATGGGCCTCCCGTTTGCTGGAGTTAGAGCTATTAGCGCTATAATCTCCTAACCAGACTTTTCTTGCCACATAAACTGAAAATTAAAAGATAAAGATAAACAGTTTCACATGAGCGAGCCGACGGCCGCAAAGCAAACACACAAAAGGAAACAGAAGTTAGCTTGCAGTGAAACATATTGGAAAAAGTGGAATTAACCGTGTTACCGGCAAAAGTGCAATTATTCATGTACCCGGCAATAGTGCAGTGATCTATGTAACAGGATTGATGTCATGCAAAGCGCGCAGCTACTGCTCAGCGATAACATGCTACCTATGAAACAAAGAGCAAAAGTAGTCCAGAAACCATACGGAAAACATGGAGTCTCGTATGTTTTCAGTAGTTGGCCGGTGCGCTCAAGGAGGGCTAAACACTGGAAAAGGCATAATGTATGCATGCCTTTCACTAATCAAATTAAGCGAATTTTAAAAAACAAGCCAACGGGAGGTGTTGGTAGCAGTGGTATAACAAATGACAAATGTCACTCCTCCCTTAAAGTAAGCACCATAATTTGCAATATAGAAGGTGTAATTGCTCGACAGGTGAATGCACTATGCTACCGTCTTATGCTTCAAATAGTGGGAGAGACTCCCATTACAATATATACAAAGCAACACCCAGAGCAAATTAGTAATGTATAAACAGTCACTGAAGAGACATATAAAGAATTTAGTCCAAATGAGGAATCAGTATACTGATGACTGTTATACATTACTAATTTGCTCTGGGTGTTGCTTTGTATATACAATCCATATAATGGTTCCTGAATTCGAAACCATTTATATTTTATCAGCTTCTGCCATAACATGAATCAGACATGATTAAGGTCCATGTACTATTTCCTAATTCAAAACAAAAATACAATCCATATAATGTTTCCTGTATTCGAAACCATTGGTATTACATCACCTTCTTTAATATACAAACTACTAATACATTAATGTAAAAACATTGTTCTTTCATGTTCAGTACAGTGTAATATTTCTCATATCTTGGGTCATGACATGAATAAAATACACTATCCTTTCAGTATTTTCATAGAGTACGTCCTACTTATCAGCAATAATTAACTGATTAATCCTGATTTCTTGGACTCCGAAACCATTCTTAACTCTCATAAGGTCTTTTCCAATGTATTACTCTTGTAGAACGCTGCTATTTCCAACTACTCTAATGTTTTCAATGTAATGGCATTCATAGATCTTAATGTAGCATTCATTAAGTATCCTCAATTTCGAATTCCCTGCCGATTGAATTTGAGCCTTCTGTTCTTACAGATATTATTGTTCTAGCTCTGTTCAACAAATACACCCAACATGGCACCCAGTGTGCCAGAATACCACAATAGAGAAGCTCACACCAATCACTTCCTGAAAATAATCAAGCAAAAAACTTTGAGTTGTATTTTTTCAGGCGTGGCTAGGTAAACGATATCAGTTAGGACAGACGTCCACTCATGGATTAAGAGCCTAATGAGGAGGGAAAGCATTTTCGTCTAATGAAGCCTTCCTTATTTATGCTTCAAATGGCAGCTGACATCACAGGAAACTACTCTGCTACACCTTGGAGTTAGAACCTCAGGCAACCTTCAATGGACTGACCATCATTATATATTACTGGAACCCTGGGCCCCCCACTGAATCATTGGAATCAAGGGACCCCCACTGAGTCATTATTGCAAGCCAGTAACCCTGGCCTAAGCACTTCCAAAGATTTGAACAGCAAAACAATACACAGAAAATACAGAAACAAGCATTCATCAAACAAATACAGAAATGAGTAAATAATTTATTTAGTTCACAAACAAATATTTTAAAAATCAAAATATTAATTTTAATTTTAATGGAAAGGTTGGAGCTTTTATAAATTTAATTTAGACCACTCGTCACCTACTCTATATTCTGTTTGATGCACTTGCACTGCTCTCACGAACCAATTGGAGGATGCTGACTTAATATTTAGCCTCCAATTTCGAATTCCTTCACATTTACAGAACGTTTTAAAATTTTCAACTTTACATTTTGTTTCCTTATCTATATACACTTTATTAATCTGTTCATGTTATTTAGTTTTCTAAGCAGTCACAGACCCTCCTTTGTAGAATTTGAGGACCCCCAGGAGTCCCTTGTCCACAGGTTAAGAACCACTGCTGTAACGTATCCCTATAATTGGCTGGCGGGCCATGCTTGTTACAGAAAACATTCATCCTTTAAGAACGGTTCATCTCTAGTTAATCCAATGAACAAATACACTTGCCAATCACTTTCTTAAGAATGGTTCTCATCTTCTGACTTCAAATGAATCCATCCCTCTCTCTACACTGACACTTCACTCTGCAAGGGCATTCTGCAGGTCAAGAGGAATGGTGTGCAAAACAGTAGCATTAAAATAAACCAATGCTGTCCTTGGAGCAAATATTAGTGATGACTGGAGTAATGAACAATTGCAGATTCTTCTTGCTAGTTGTAAAAGAGAGTCCTGACTTTATTAAAGACAATGGAAGTGAGTATTATGCATCTCTTCCATTACTGTTTATTTATCACAGCACTTTTAACAGACTACAAATCCCACAATCCTGTAGTCCCAACATGAAGCAACAAATTAATGCACAATATAAAAGGATCCAATAAAATCACGGAATCCTCTTTTTTGATGCGCCTAGCAGCAGTTCCTCTAAGTCCCTGTGCAAAACGGAAAAACAAAAACAACAAAAGGAAGCCCAGCAACAACCAAATTAAATCCTCCTGTCCTTTGCAAACTCTATTCGGAATCCAAAAATCGACATCTATTTTATCCAAAGGCCTGGACTCAGGCAACTTCCAATTCTCAGATTACCATCTGATTTGACAATCCAGAGGCTACAGGAAGTCACAGAAATAATGTACCATTTATGGGTGAGAAAAGGACAGAGGTGAGGTAAAACTCACCTCTGCTGTCTTTAATAAAATCAAGACTTTCCTTCACAACTGGCTAAATTAATATACCTAATACCGTTTAATAATCTACATATCAGAGGGTGCTCTCCTATTGGTTTCACATAAACTTTATCATGCCCTGCTGAAATATCAGATCTGTAACCATTATTTGTCGTATAGAATTTATGTCTTGCTTCTAAGGATGCCAAGATTTTTGACACCACCGTGACATCTGCTGAAATAGGATCCAAGCCCTTCTTCAAACACAAGCTACTCCACCGCTCCCAGTCGGATCTGTAAACTCTGACAGTGCCAGAGGCCCAGGAAGATTCGATGTAACCTGAAGCCTCATCCAAAGGTCCTGGCACATCTGCAAGAATCTTGAAAAGTTACATGCCAACAAGACCAGTTTGTACTAATGCATTTGTGCGGTCATATGGGCTCCTCAACATCTGCAAGAAGACTGCTAACTATATCAGCAGTCTACAGAGAGCTCTCACAGAGTGGAAAACCAAGGTTGGCTCCTCCAAAGGGGAGTCACAATCACCATTCTCACCATTTGTCTGTGCATTTGTTCCAAAGTTATCACCAGCAAAAAGGGGGGAAGGTGTAATGTACCCCTTCTAATCGTTCTTTAAGGAACGTGTCCATGGCCAAAGCCTCCGGATTGGGTCTCCAACTTAAAAAGTAGTGAGAAACAGAAACAAACTTCCCCAGGCCAGCAATTTTTGCAAATCCTTAAAGAAAGGGCTCACTTTGGGGCACAATTATGAGCAGCATGACTGTGGAACATGAGTGATAACAGTACTTATATGAAGTGTTGCAAAAATGACAGGTGGGGATGTTTGTAAGAACCACGTTATGGGGGAAGGAAATAGCTGAAAAAGGAAACATACCCATCCTGACATCTCAGAAAGTAGCTGCGGCCACTTTCAGTTCAGCCTCTGCCCTTTTGTACCAAGTTCCAATGTTTAAAAAAACCTGGATGGTCTACTGGGAACCCAGGTTATGCCCTTACAACATGCCAGCCAGGTAACGCTGAAAGGCTGGAGGGCCAGGTCAGAGATATGCTGCCATGTCTTCATACTAACCCTACAGCACCAAAGAGACATCAGCCTGACCAGCACTCAACTGACTGTCAAACAGGCCCAGTTAAAACATACCATATGAGCTGAAGATATTAGTGACTATAAAGCTAGAGGGCAGAAGGTTGCGCCATCAATGGGTCTTCGCTGCTGGGACTAGAGAAGAAAAAACAGGCAAACAAGTCACAGCTAGCTGAAAACAGAGATGATAAACACAACCAAACAAAGCAGGCAGTGAACGGAGCTCATCCTAAAGCAGAACTATCAGTTTAGCATCTTACCAACAGGTTGTGCACCCAAGACCAGCACTATTAGCTTAGCACTTCACCGACAAGTTGCATGTATGAGACCAGCTGTTTCAGCTCAGCACTGCACTGACAGATTATGCACACAAGACCAGCACTGTCAAATCAGCACTTCACAAGCAGGTTGTGCACAAGAGACCAGTAGTGTCAGCTCAAAAGTGTACCAACACATTGCGCACATTAGAACAGCACTGTCAACTCAGCATTTCACCAACTGGTTTTGCACATCAGACCAGCACTGTCAGCTAAGTACTTCAACAGTATGTACACAAAACCAGCAATGCTCTAAGGGCTCCTTAAAAATAAGCATGTGCTAAAATTTCACAGACAAATCACTAGGAGCCAGATGTATAGAAATTAGGGATTGTGAGTTCCTAATTGCAATTCTTTGTGAATTGCAATTAGAAGGTCGCAAGTCCTAATGTACAAAAATTTTCAAGTTAGTAATAACGATTCCTAATCGGATTGCAATAGTACTACCTCCTGATTATTAATGAGGAAGGTCTCAATTTGTAACCCAATAGGAATTGCTGCCATCACAGGGATGGTGGGTTGTTGGGGTCAGCAGATCACCATGCGTGAGACTGCCTTTTAATAAGGCAATCTTTCTTTTTAATCCAGCATGTTTTTCTTAAGGAAACCGGGTTGTGTTTCAAAAAGTACAATTAAATGTTTAAGTTTAATTTTATAGGAGTAGGCAGTGGTCCCTCATACCACTACCTGCTCTTAAAAAATATTTGTTTCAATATTCAGAAAGGAGTCTCGTGGGGACAGCTTCCAATTTGCGAATGGTTATCACTACCCTTGAGGTGTTGGTAAAGAAATTAATGTTTTGCGACTGTAATTTGGTTGCAGAACATTGATACACAGAACTGCAATTAATAGGCCGATCCAAAGACTGAATTGCTAAACACAAATTTTGATTGGGTAACATGTAACCGAATTACAATTTGTGCTCTGTATATATGGTAATGCATTTTTGCAGTCAGTAATAGCCCGATTCTGTGAATTAGGCCCTTTCCAACCGCTAAAATGCTTTTGTACATATGCCCTAGTTGCTTCTTGAACCCAAAGAACAAGATTATAGACATTCCACTGCCTTTTTTGTTAGGTTTGTGATTTAAAAATTATATATTAATAATGTTCTAAAACACCATCTTATTGTGAAAAGTGTTATTTTGTAATGTAATAACTTTTTCCTGCATGTTTAAATAATTGTCAGTGCACCCTGGTGGTCTGCCAGCAAGCGCCAGTCAGTTAGATATCTTGCTGTGATGATGCACCCGCTGTAGAGAAATGTGTACATCAATAGTTCTGGGTCTGTGGCACAGTGCATTAGTTATAAACAAAATATAAATTTATCTGTGTAGGAAATTCACCTTTTATGAGTGGTGTCCCCGTGTTTTTGCCTTTTTCTGGACTCTATATTTTTGCTGGTGTTAGAACTCTGTGCACTTTAACCCTGATAACCAGTGATACAGTGCCTGTGTTCCCCTTTTAAACATGGATGACTTGGCATATTCCTAATTAGTATATTTAACATACTTATAAGTCTCTAGTATATGATACAAAATTAACCCCAGGGCTGTCAGTTAAATGTCAATAGTGGACAGCAGCACCCATTGTGTCATTCAATACAGTGCCAGTGTAAAACATAGCTTCAGGCCTACCATGATCTGTCAAAATGAAACCTTTTAACAGGTAAAAACCTCAATTTTAAATATTAACAAGTCACCACTATGTAGGCCTTGTCACCCAGAAGGCAGGGTGCATGGTATTTAAAAGTAGGATATGTCAAAATTTAACAATAACATGTCCTTGCAGTGACTAGTCCCTAGAAGTTATTTTTCACTGTGGCAGGCTTAGCTGTTCTATGTAGAAAACCAGAGTATCGATTAAAAATCCATCTTGGGAATGTGTTGTTATTAAAAATGCAATTCAAAGGTGAAGTTGAATTTCTAATATATATTAAGGAAGAGTAACATCGAGAAACTTACCTTTTCTCAGCCTGAAGTCCCTGGAGGCTAATTTGAATTGTCTCTTATACTTATCCCAGTCCCTCATTAGCATTTAAATAGGTGTGAAGAAGGTATGAAATGTATATCAGTAGTACACAATAGGCTAACCTAAATGGGTAGAGATGATTCCTCTGAACCTCCCATAATATACAGGGAGGGGGCAACAAGCATCCTTTTTGACATTACATTGTCAAACCCTGCTTGAGTGTAAAAGCCTGCTAATACTTTGGGGCTCACTTGAAAGGCAGAGAACAGGATGCCAAGAAAATTCCTGTGTATCCACTGTCTGGTTTCTGAAGGACCGGCTTGTCCCACCAGACTTCTGTCTCTGGATTTTAACAATAACACTTGGGGCACACTTGAAAGGATTGGAGTTAGAATAGCAAAATAATTATTTTATTTTCGCTGTCAGGTTGCTGGAAACCCCTACTTTTGCCTCTGGGTGTATTGCTGCACAGTGGCTGCTTCAAACTGGATTTTGGTGTTTTATGTGGGCAGACACTGGGATTACTATAGTACACTTCCCACACACACTCAGCCCTCAGAGCACAGGTTTAGTGTGGTGGAAAACTTTCACCATCTTGAAAGTGCTCAAAGTGGGTAGGGTTGGCCCTGGGAACTTTTACCCAATTATTAGGTTGGGCACAGGCGTCATTCCCAACCACTAGCTTGTGCAAGATATAAATGTGGAATCTTCATGCATCCTCTTCAGAACACACCTGGGGCGTTGGAAGAACAGAAGAGGGCTGGACCTGCTGTCTGTAAACTGGAAGGATGGACTACCCTACTTCTGCACACATTTAGGAAAAAGTTGAAGATTTACCTCTTTAAAAAAAATCACATTACAATGCATTAACCATCCACAACCCAGCTACATTTCCCATCATTCATTGACTTTTTGTTTGTTTTTTTTACCCTGTACAGCGCTCCACGACCTTTTGGCTAGATTTTTGCTGTTGCTGTGCTTTGCGCTATGCAAATCTCTTGTGCAAACGCAAGTACAGGTTGCACTCAAGCAGATGGACCCTTAGTACCCAACTGAAGCTGGTACAACAAATCATTAAATTACAATAGCATTAAGCACAATTGTCCCCACAAAAATGATGCAGAGTGTTACATTTGCAAACCATGAAGGTTTGTTAGCAGATAAGCAAAGTTACAAACTCAAGTCATCGAACTGGACTTAAACCAGTAATCAATACGTAAATACATTAGCCAATATGATTTAAAGCAATTAAAAATCATAATTGCAAAGAAAAACTATTTGTAGTTGTCCATAAGTAAATCAGAGCAGGCTCAGTTTCCCATGAAGGGAAGTCATTTATTTAGCTAGGCTGCGGAAAGGTCAGGAGAGGTGGGGAAAAATCTGGCAAAATGTATCAGCATAGAAAGCATTTAAAGGCAGAATCAATTGAATCAAATAAAGATTCAGTCAAGCAAGTGAGCATGTTATTTGGCCAAGAGTGAAACTCTTTTGGACAAGAAACAAAGGGCATTATCTTTAAAGGAGCACAGGAAGCATCTCTTAACTAACTCTACAGTTCATTCGTTTAAATATTCTCCTTTTTGTAAACAATACACCTACACACTATTCATGTAGGAAGGTGCCACTTTTGACATGGTCACCCCTCTGCCCTCCCTACATTTTGCCTGGATTCTGGTGCAATTTTGAATGAAAGTGTACTGGGCCCCTGCTAAACAGGTCCCCAGTGCCAGATCTATTTCCCTAAAAACTGCACAGTCATTTTTTCCCATTTGGCAAACCTTTAGTTGCCACTGCAAGTCCCATGGGGTACTAAAGGAAGGCCCCTGAGGGCTGCAGCCCAGATTGTGCTACCCTCAGACACCCTCTCACTAAGTGCACCCAGTGCTGCTTTCACAGGCTGCATGTCTTGGTGCAGACCTAAAATGAAAACACGACGTGGCACACAGCTGTGTGCCCTGTCCCCTGCACACTGCATGCAATTTATGTAAGCCACCTGTCTGGCAGGCCTTCCAGCCCTAAAGGCAGGGTGCATTATATTGCATGTGAGGGCATACCTGCAAGAGCAGATATGCCCCTGCTATGTCTTTGTTGATTCTCAGACATAGTAAGTGAACAGTGAAGCTATTTTAAATGCATGTGCTGGACACTGTTCATTACAAGTTCCCCAGCTACATGATGTTTTTACTGACAATAGGGATGTTTGGTACCAAACATCTTGTATTAATAAACCCTAACTGAAACCAGTGATGGATTTATTAATACATGCACCCAGAGGGCACCTTAGAGGTGCCCCCTGCAAACCTATAAACTCCTATTGTGGGCATTGACTGGTCAAAACCAGTACAGACCCTTTAAGACAGAGTTCTGGCCTCCTGAGGTGAAAGACAATGCTCTGAGGACTGAGAACAAAGGCCTGCTATAGGCAGAGGTGTGACCTCCTCTCCCAGGCAGGATGGACATTTCAGGGCGGGGAGCTTCAAAGACCCTGCAGCCTTTGAAATGCAACCCAGGCTTCTCCAAATAAAGGAGGTGGGCCCACCCTCAGTTCCTGAACCCACTTTTGGCATCAGGACTGGCAGCAAAATTGAGCAAATTAGGAGGTGTGTCCACTTCATGCCAGTCCAGCCCCTAGGGTGGACGAGCTGAAGTGGACACTACTTTTTAAATTCCTCATTCTTAAATGGAAGGAATTAGGCCAAAAGGTTAGGGCTATGCACACTTCCCAAAGGAAGTGGTCATAGGAAGGCTGTAGTCAACAAAAAGGTGAGTAGCCCATTGGCTACCACCTGGCACCCCACTCTAACACCACAAATTCAGTATTTATGTGGCATCCCTGAACCCTATAATCAGATTTCTGTCGACCTAAGAAGAGCCGGGCAAAACAGAAATCGCCCAGCAGAGAAGACTGAAGACACCAACTGACTTGACCGCAACCTTATCGACCTGTCTGCAGCCTTCAAAGAAACCTGCACCCAGAAGCCAACTGTCCTGCAGCCCAGCGACCTCAAAAGCCTTGGGAGGACTGCCTGACTTCAATAAAGAACAAGAAGTTCTGTGGACAGCGGACCTGTCGAAAAGAAACATCTCCAATGAAGAAAGAAGTCTGCCTGAGGAACTGCAAAACTGGTGCCTGGAACCACCTCCGCACCGACCCCCACGGCCTGAGTTGAAGTGGTCCACTAGTCCAATGAAGGTTCCCCAGCGCTTCTGACCCAGAGTCCATCGTGGGCTGGCCCCTACCATACTCCATAACAGAGCCTGCAGCCTAAATTCAACACGTCCTGCCCGGTAAGCTGTTTCCGATGCCAAAAGACAGCCCTGCACCCGGAGCCCCTGGTCCTTAGGAAGCTAAACCATTGGTGTCCCTACGACTCCTGACATTTTCTTTTTTTTTTTTTTTTAGGTCCTCATTTCATCACCCATGCTTTGGTTAAGGGGAAAAGCACAGGCACTGCAGACAACAGCGTACCTCAATTAAGCCGTCCCACCTGTTCTACTGATTGTACTTTTCCCGAACGTATGTCATCGATCAACTCCTGCCATTTTAACGTACGTGGGCAGCTGTGGGTTTACCTCTCCTGGCCCCCTGGCCAGAGCCTGCACCCTGTTTCTGAAAGTGAACTCCGGCATTGGTTAACATTGGGAGCCGACCCTATTTTGGCACTCAGCACCCAGCCTTACCCATGCCGCTGAGGGTGTAAGTTTGGTGCTGCCTTGGGCCCCCCTTGTACTTACCTCAACTCCAGGAGATCGACTCCAGAGCTCGTTCTACTCACCTGGGAGCAGTGCATCTTCAATTACCCCCTGTCTCCATAAGATAATATTGGACGCCAACGTTGTGTTGGCATTCTGCACCTGGCCGCCCCTGTGCCGCTGAGGGTGTAAGTTTGTTACTGCCCTATGGCCCCCACTGTGCTTACTTTAACTCCTGGAGACCAACCTCTGATCCTGCTTTTACCCACCTGTGAGCAGTGCACCTTGGGTCCCCCCCAGTCTCCATTGGGCACTGACTCTGAATTCCACCTCTGCACCCGGCTGCCCCTGTGCCTCTGTGGGTGCACTCTTGGTGCTGGCCTGAACTTCGCCTGGTGTTGACCTAAACCCCTGAAGACTGAAACAGTTGTGTACTTACCTGCAATGCTGCATCTTTGTCCCCCCCCCCCATCGGTTAACATTGGAGACTCTGAAAATTGCACTTTTAACACTCCCCAATTCCTTAAGATGCACACATTGTAAGGAACCTCCTGCTGTGTGATACCCTAAGGTCAGCCTTGGTTTGTTAGCCAGCAGCATTTTGTGGCTGCCGTTTTACTTTCATCATTGGAAATATTCTCAGCATGCAAAGTACTGTTGGCCATAAAAGCAGAACTACATGAAGGAGGCATATGTGAACTATGGCCACGTGACAACTTCCTCAGAGACACGCAGTGAAAGAGACAAATGTAACATAAATAAATTTACAAAGTCGTTGGGGAGTGAGGAAAATCTGCATGTTGTTCCCCACGATCATCACAAATTAAACATGTAGAAAGCGCTTATGAAAGCAATATTTTTAACAGATTTTTGTGATAGGCCAATAGAGGTTAATAGTGCCAAAGTCCATAGTCATACTGACAAAAAAGACAGTTGTAATCTTATCCAAAAGTTTCAAATCATAAATTGCCCCTGTACAATGTATCAGGTGTGTTATGTCAAATGAGTCAATTCAAGCATCAAACACTACAACGCTCAGAATGCATTGATTTGTTACATGAAATCCAGCAGAGTGATCTTGGTTTGAATAGTGGGAGACTCCTTTAAAATCTATAGAGGCATTTTGTTTGTCAAGTGGGTGACTAGAATGAAAAAGTTTCTAGCATACACAAAAATAATTTTCAATTCTATTAAGGACACGGAGGCGAGGATTATGCTTCTCCCTCTTCACTGTTTATTATTTCACAAACCACAGCAGCCAATAAAATAAACTTTTATGATAAAACTACAAAACCCATAAACATGATTTCAAAGCATGACCACCAATCAAAGCCCATACTGTTACATATCTTTGAGAACCTCGATAACCGTTCCTCTTTCTTTGCAGTGAAGAATAAAGTCTTAAATTCAAGAGAAAAAAACAATCTTAGCAAGAGTTGAAAACTGCATCCAACGTCGAGTCGGCAGATTCTTCAAACCAGTAGGCCAAGAGAACTGAAGAAATAAGTATTCCATATTTGGTCTATCACGCAGACTTCTGATCAGACACTGCAATAAAAAAAAAAATGTCTACGTAATATTCAGTTGGATACTGTTTGAATAAATGTATTATACATATGCATTTGTATAGGGGAATAAACATTGCAATGTATTTAGAAATAAATAAGAACAACATGATCATAATTGCGTAGAGTTAAATGAACAGTTAAATGAACATACTATTCAGAGAAAACATTTCTGGGTGTGAAAAACCAACTCTATTGGGTGGGATAATCCTTGCCTCTGTGTCCTTAATAGAACTGAAAAATTTTGTTGCATATGCTAGAAAAATGTTCATACTTTTTCAGGATCGGAGGCTTCGGATTAGGCTTGTTTAAAGCTGTTGTAAAACAACCGAGGCTACATCCAAAATCGGTTTGTAATAAAACGTTTTTGAATGTAGAGTCAGGTGGCCAGTCTGCTGCCCTCTTTATTTCTTGCACCTCGTACAGAGTGGGCCCCAAACAGAGAAGTATTTATCCCTGCTTCAGTCAGGATTCATCTCACCCAACGAGCTAAGGTAGCTGAAAATAATGGGTGGAAAGACTTTTGAAGTGCATTTAACAATTGGCCCCCAGGAGACTGACGAAATTCTCTGGTACGGTCTTCATACTCCCTTAAACATTGTACCACTCACAGTCTGGCATCTTCTGGAAAACTAGGATAGGTTACTTGCCTTGAAAAAGTCTTCGTTCTTCTGGATATTGAAAAGGTAACTCCATTCGGGGAGAAGAAATGACCTGAAATGCCTAGAGCTCTCACATCTGACACTCTTATACATGACATTAAACACAATAACATAGTCTGTTTAGCTGACAATTGCTTCCTGGATAAGTCTGTGTTACAAGGCCATTGTCATAAAAAATTTAAGATGATATTTACATCTCAAAGATGAGCATACTTTCGTTGAGGAGGATTAGCCAATCGGATACCAGTCATCGCCCTAGACACAAGAGAATGTTCCCCTATTGGTTTTCAGTCTATGAATACATGGCCTGCTGATATAGCAGATCTGTAATTATTTACTGAGCAGAAACTTAGCCCTTCAGGAGCAATCTCTGCCAAGAAATTGACTACAGATGCAACTGGGGCCCCCAAGTGATCCAAATCCTGAGGGCTGCACCAACCCACCCATCTACGCTATGCTAAGGAATAACGTTTATGGGCGGAGTCTGACCAAGATGCTGAGATGAGGGAAGTAGATTGCTCCGAAAGGTCCGGCAGGTGGCAACATTGCCAGAAATGCACCAGGCCATGAGGTGTAATTTGTCCTGGGTCAGAAGAGGATGTGTCTGACCTGCTGGGTCCAACAACAGCTCTGGAATTGAGGGAATCTGAACTGGGAAGTCCCTGGACATTTCCAGGAGAACTGGAAACCAAGGCTGAGCTCTCCAGAGAGGAATGATCAGAATTCGCTCTGCCTTCTGAATGAGAGATTGAGACACTACTCTGTGTATCATTATGAAGGGGTAAAGGCGTAAAGAAGAGGACCTGTCCACTGTTGAAGAAAGGCATCCATGGTTATGGCCAAGGGATCTGGCCTCCAAGAGTAGAACCGATGTAGTTGATGGGAGAGACGAGACGCAAAGAGGTCTATGTGATACTGTCCCCATCTCCCTTGGAGGGCTTGGAACACCAAGGGATGGAGTTTCCACTCGCTGGGATCTCTGAGGAATCTGGAATTCCAGTCCACTATCGTATTCAGTTGACCTGGAAGATATTCCGCTGTTACTGAGATCTGATTCTGGAGGCAACAGTGCCAAAACGCCTTTGCTATCTCCGCTAGAATACGAGACCTTATCCCGCCTAGCTTGTTGACGTAACGCACCGCAGAGACACTGTCCACGCGCAAGAGGAAGGAACACTTGGAACGAGTGGCTAGAGTTTTTATGGAAAATGACCCTACTAACAACTCAAAGCAGTTTATGTGAAGCCAAAACTTGTCACCGGACCAACGCCCTCCTGTGAAGACGGAGTTGCATCTGGCTCTTCAGTGTCAGGAAAACTATTGCCAGCATTGTTAAGTTCTTCCCTCAGCAAAAACAATTCCCCTTTCCCTTGTACCCATGTTGGTTGCAGCGGCGTCCTCACTCCCAGTGACTCTTGCGGAGGCTGTTCTTAGAACTAGCTTCTTGAGGTTTAACTGCCACTCAAGATGGTGGCCGCAAATCCTTGTAAGGTCAGCGCACTAGTGTTTCTACCTTACTCTCCTGCTGAAGCTTCCCTCCAGCTGTTTCTCTTCTGGAAGCCCTGCACTTCAACTGTCATCCTGAGGAGAGTGAGCAGTGTTCCTCAGGCGCTTTGTTTCATAGGGAATTCTTCCTGTTTTGAGTAATTAATTATTTTTCTTGTTACGGTGTGCACACCAGCTACTTTTTCCTTTTTGAAGAAGCTGATTTTTTTCCTTCTTGCAACAACTGGCTATCGGCTTTCTGAGGAGAATTTGTTTTGGCTTAACAGAACTTCAAGCAACTGCAGCAAGGAATCCTTTTGTATGTTTTCCATACTTGCCAATATATATATATATATATATATATATATAGATATATATGTTAGAAATGGGGTCTTTGGTTGGCAGTCAAGTTACCCCCTGTCCATGCAAGGACCCTCACTCTAGTCAGGATAAGTCACATACAATCCAAATTATCCTGTGCCCACCCCCTCTGGTAGCTTGGCACTGAGCAGTAAGGCTTAACTTAGAAGGCAATGTGTAAAGTATTTGTGCAATAAATCATACAATAACACAATATATAATCAACAACAGATGGAACAATAACCATCCGCCGGCTGCACCAGTCCCTTGGTTAAATCCCGACCATTTGGAACGAAGTCATATTCAACAATGCTGAATTCAATTATATTGAATTTATTCCTTGTAATGGTTACACAGAGTCCTGCAATAACTTGTCAACGTGTTTCGGCAAAACACCTTCTACTGGACACAATATAGCACCACAAAAATACACCAGAGTGTTTAGAAAAATATATAATATTTATCAGATAAGATGCAGGTCAAAACAATGAAAATGCAATAAGTAGATGTTGAGATATCACTGCAAAAGTGATATAAAGTGTCTTAAGTCTTTGAAAAACAAATGAATGTCTCTTAAAAACAAATAAATGTCTATGCAAGCACAAAGTACCTGGTTCGCGTTCACAATCTCCACAAGGGTCCCCAGAGGAGGCAATGCGTGGAAAACGGGGAGGTGTGCATCGGTTTCGCCCCTTCGGACACCGACTTGCATCGTTATTTTCCATGCAGGGGAAGACTTTGCGTCATTTTCCGGCGCGCTGACTTGGTTCCTCTTTGGGTTGCAGGGTTTTCTGGCGCCCGGGGGATGGTGCGTGGAATCCTGGGCTTGCAGAGCGAAGTCACAAGCGCTGCATCGATCCAGTGGGCGCTGCTTGGAAATTTCTCCTGCACGGCAGGCGCTGCGTCTATTCCTCTCTGGAAGTCAGGCTGCGTTGTCCCGGGTCCGCTGTGCGTCGATCCAGTGGGCCGTGCATCGAAGTTCCGGTTTCAACTCAGGTGCTGCGTCGATCTTCTCCTTGTGAAGTCAGGCTGCGTCGTTCCGGTTTGGCATGCAGTGAATTTCTCACTGCTGGGCAGGTTGTGCGTCATTTTTAGCAGGCTGTGCGTCAAGTTTTCACTGCACAAGGAGTCCAGTTTCAGGAGTGAAGTCTTTTTGGTCCTGAGACTTCAGGGAACAGGAGGCAAGCTCTATCCAAGCCCTTGGAGAGCACTTCTCAGCACAGCCAGTGAGCAGCAAGGCAGCAGAGCAACAGCAAGGCAGCAGTCCTTCTCAGGCAAGCAGTCCCAGTGAGTCCTTTGGGCAGCCAGGCAGTTCCTCTTGGCAGGTCTGGTTCAGGGATTCTTCACCAACAGGTTTCTTGTCCAGAAGTGCCTGTGAGGTAGAGTATCTACCCCAAGAAGTGTCTAAAATCTGTGGTTTTGGGTGCGCTTTGTATACCCTTTTACCTTTTGAAGTAGGCTTACTTCAAAGAAAAGTCTCACTTGTTTGTGGAATCTTGCCCTGCCCAGGCAAGGCCTCAGACACACACCAGGGGGTTGGAGTCTGCATTGTGTGAGGGCAGGCACAGCCCTTTCAGGTGCGAGTGACCACTCCTCCCCTCCCTCCTGGCACAGATGGCTCATCAGAATATGCAGGCTACACCCCAGCCCCCTTTGTGTCGCTGTCTGGAGAGAGGTGCAAACAACCCAACTGTCGAACTAACCCAGACAGGGAATCCACAAACAGGCAGAGTTACAAAAATGGTTCAAGCAAGAAAATGCTCACTTTCTAAAAGTAGCATTTTCAAACACACAATCTCAAAACCAACTTTACTAAAAGATGTATTTTTAAATTGTGAGTTCAGAGGTCCCAAACTCCACATGTCTATCTGCTCCCAAAGGGAATCTACGATTTAATCATGTTTAAAGGCAGCCCTCAGGTTAACCTATGAGAGAGCTAGGCCTTGCAACAGTGAAAACCAAATTTGGCAGTATTTCACTGTCAGGACATATAAAACACAGTAGTATATGTCCTACCTTAACCATACACTGCACCCTGCCCATGGGGCTACCTAGGGCCTACCTTAGGGGTGTCTTATATGTAGGAAAAGGGAAGGGTTAGGCCTGGTAAGTGGGTTCACTTGCCAAGTCGAATTTACAGTTTAAAACTGCACACACAGATACTGCAGTGGCAGGTCTGAGACATGATTACAGGGCTACTTATGCGGGTAGCACACTCAGTGCTGCAGGCCCACTAGTAGCTTTTGATTTACAGGCCCTGGGCACCTCTAGTGCACTTTACTAGGCACTTACCAGTAAATCAAATATGCCAATCATGGATAAACCAATTAACAGTACAATTTACACAGAGAGAGCATAGGCACTTTAGCACTGGTTAGCAGTGGTAAAGTGCTCATAGTTCAAAAGCCAACAGAAACAGGTCAGGAAAAATAGGAGGAAGGAGGCAAAAATTTTGGGGGTGACCCTGCAAAAAGGGCCGGGTCCAACAATATATATATATATATATATATATATATATATATATATATATATATATATATATATATTAATACAGTGTTGTTTCCACTTCAAAGGAAATCCCTTGACGAAGAACAAACAGCCGTGACAGCAGTAATGTTGTTTATTGACACAAAGTTCCTGACGCGTTTCGGAGCCCCCGCTCCTTGATCACAGGTTCAAAAGCCATACTCACTCATGCATGTATTTATATTCACAACACAAAAGAAGGACTAACAACCGTGCTTATACTAATGTCAGCCATTTTGGAGTGGTGCAGATATAATGCATTACTTACATCTCTACTATAATGTCATGTTTATTCCAATATATTCAATATACTCATCCTTATTATAACTTAATCAAAACCAACTCCCTGCTACATCTAAATGAAAACAGTGAAAAAAACGACAAAATTAAAAACAATAATAAATAATGTGTGTCAATCTATATACTTATGTACCTTAACAGAAACATCATACTAACTTTATATCAGGATACCTAATCCTCTATATCATCCATAATCATACATGGGTGTATATAACATTATATCTCAACACTAATAAAATAGTATGGTACTCATCTCATATGTAGAGTATACTGTTCAAGATATAATAGCTCCTTGCGTTTCTTGCTGCTCCATCTCCTTACAATCTTAGAAAAACAACAATCACATGATAAATATTCAGACAATATACCAAAGGTCAAAATTAACATATACACAGTATCATTCATTAACTCTAATCCCTCTTACAAAAATATAAATGTATAAATGACATCTCTAGTACTCTGTACTAAACAGACTTCAAGTGAACAAAAAGTTCCTCCTCTTGATTAAATCCATCCGGTGTATTAGTCGAATACTTAATTATAAACTTAGATTCCAGTTGTCTCAATTCCAATTTCCTATTGCCTTCTCTTATACCTGGTGGAATATTATCCAATACACAGAATTTTAACAGATCTCTGTTTTTCCCATGAGCCTCAGCAAAGTGTCTTGCCATTGGGTAACTTTTATCAACATTCGTAATAGCTCTCATATGTTTCAGAACTCTTTGCTTTGCCCTGTGTATCGTACTGCCGATGTAAGACTTATTGCACGGGCAGCTAAGGGCATAAACACTATAATCTGTATTGCAATTAAGATACTTTTTGATAATGAAAGGGTTTGAATTTCTAGATAATTGATCTTACAACAATTATTACTACCTTTACATGCTTTACATTTCCCGCATATAAAGAAACACTGAATATGAGTACCTTAACTTGCCTGAGGTGATTGTACCAAGCTCTTACATAACCGATCTTTGAGAGACGCACACCTTCTAAAGGTCACCTGTGGTTGTTGACCATGTCAGGCATACCTTGAGGGCTGGAGCCAGAGTTGTAATTGTTCTTGAAACCACCTTAGATGAAGCGGGCACGACCAGCACGGGCTCTGGTAGGGTAGAAGGTGTCTTGGGGAGATGTAAATCTTCTGCCTGGCGAGGTGTGGGATGACAGAGGGCTGTTTGAGGCGGCACTGCCGGACAGACAACCTCTAAGTCTGCCGGCCCTGGCAATAATCCAATTCCGGAATACCTTGTTCATGAAAGTCTGGGCCTTGTCCAGTGCTGTATATGTATGGACAAATTTGCCCAAACCTTGTACGAATTTGTTGCCAAGCAGAAGTCCATCGGCTAGGAGACCTGGTTCTGCAATAGCGAGGTCTGCCAACTGTGGATCTATACGAAGCAGAATAGATTTTCTCCTCTTTATGGAGATAGCGCAATTAGCGTTCCCCAATAAGCAGAGTGCGTGTTGAGCTCATCCGGCTAGTGTGCCAGGATCTATCTGTGAGCCGGACTCTTTTGCTGCCACTGCCAGGTGTAGGATTTTACGTAAAGAACCAGAGAGGTCCAGGACTTTTTACTGGCAGGACTTCCAGGACCTATCTATACCCTTTTTAGGGTCCTTTGTGGGGCACTTGAGGAAGGCTGCCAGATTTGGGTCCAGATCAGAGGTCACAGCCACCTTGTCGGGTATGTCAGGTCGAGGGCACTCGGACCGGAGGCGAGTCCGGACGTCTTTATCTAGGGGCTTCCTTATACGTGCATGGGCATAGTCCGTCACTGCAGGGAGGGGGACCTAGTCTGAGAACTTGGGTTGGATAATCTCATCTGGGTTAAAACTGAGAGCAGACATAGGAGCTATACCTTCAGAGGAGGATGGGGGGGCGTGTTGTGCGCCAGAGAAGTGTCTGCACTGCTTGTAATGGCAAGAGTTGTCATCTGAATCTGACTGGGACGAACAAGAGGCATTGTCTGGGGGGGTAGGTTAGAGCCTGGGTGCTGGTGGATGGTTCTGCCGAATATTGGTGGTCGGAAGATGGCTGAGATTGGGACAGATGGGCCATGGGAGCTGTGTGGGGCCATTCGGGACCTGGCCGTGGCTTTTCTTGACCAGTGGTAGAAAGGGGCATGGGATTGGCCATAGGGAGGGACAGTCAGAGCATAGCGCTTAAGCTGTCTGGCGATAGGTTGTAGCACAACCGCTAGGGCTTTATTGACAGATTGCGCCACTGAGGTATCCAGGGCAGGGACAATGTCTTCGGCGAGGAGTAAATCCTCCTGCTCAGTAATGTAGGCTGCATCATTTTGTCTCTGTGGATCACTCATGGTGCGTAGGGTGCACTGAACGGAGTTGTAATGCTCACTCTCCAATGTAGAAAGGGGGGGCAAAACTGAACTAGAAGCAATAGCTTCCAAGACCTCTTTTCTAAGAGGTGTGTGGATATAAATACACAACCCCCTCAGGCAAAGCCTGCATTAGTCAATTTACAGCCCTGGTGAATGGGCGTGGGGGAACGCTCTGCTCAACCGTTTGCAGATAAGCAGGAGCCGACCCAATTACAGCCGTCTGGTGGCGTGAGCTCGCTGCCAGAATTTTGAATCTGAATGGAGCCTGCGTGAGAGGTTTGCACACGAGGGAGGCAAGCTAGAAAGAGGACTACGGTCCTCGCGCTTCAGGCGCTTGTTCCCCTTTGCTCCCTGACACCCCCGCCAGGTGTGAGAAAATTCAATATACGCCTGATCACGCCCCGCTAAGAAGCCCTGAGCGGTCTTACACCGTGCGCTTGTAACACCGGTGGTAGCGGTATCACTGTAAATTAAAACATTACAATAATAGGAAGAGAAAAAAATTGTGGTACTTATCTCATTCCGAAGCAGCAAAGAAAGAGGAACGGTTATGGAGGTTCTAAAAGATATATACCAGTATAGGCTTTGATCGGTGGTGATGCTTTGACGTCATGTTTATGGGTTTTGTAGTTTTATCAAAAAAGTTAATTTTATTGGCTGCTGTGGTTTGTGAAATAAACAGCGAAGGAGAAGCATAATTCGAAGCCTCCAGTCCTGACACAGAATTGAAAAAACAGGGTGACACCAGCCAAATGCAGGTAGCTTGACTCGTATGAACTTGTGAAAGTTGTTTTAAATCTCAATACAACTGGGCCCAGTGTGTTTCAGATGAAACCATTTGTCACGGAAAATAAAGGACAGAAAAACAAGTTCTGCAACGTATTACCCCCACTATCAAAATGCATAATCTAACAGTGAAGACAGAGCTCACTAATAGTCATGGCTCCAGCTTTGAAGGTGGCTCTGCCCAGTGCCCAACTGATTCAAAATCTAAGCTCTCCCACCTCACAAGTGTGTGTTTAGTTGCTCATCTGGCGATCGGTGTTCAGAACTTTAAAAACCCACAAATTGCATTATTTTAGCTCTCGCCCGCTTCAAACGGTTTTTCCTTCAATGCAAGTTAATGTATTTCTCCCACTGGTTTCGATTGAGAGGCAATTTCAGGCGGGAAACAAACAAAATAAATAAATCAGGAGTCCCCGGCCTGAATGTGGTCTGTTGGTATTTATTTACTCACATCTCCGGCACAAATACCCTAGCTGCCTACGGGAGAGCATGACTTTCTCTGAGGCGGGGAGGCCCCCGGTACTTTCCTAGTCCCTTTTCTATTTCATTTAATTTAAGATTGGAAGGAGCAAATAATATAGTCCTTTCTTTATGTCAGTGTAAAATATTTCACGTTAAAGGTCTTGGACTAACTGACGGTTCCACACGCCAATTGCAATTACATTTTCGTCTGGTGGCGCGACGGAAAGGCCAATGAGAAACGCCGTATTTCTTGCAGGCGGTTGAGTTACGTGCCACAGCGCCTTACGTGAACTTTAACCCTTTCCGTCGGAGCGTCGTGCGCGAATCCCCGCCCTCCCTCCTTCTGCTTCTCCTGGACTAGTTTTTTTTTTCTTGTCTGAACTGTTTGAAGGATCCAGGAACCAACCGAAGCCTCTGAGGGGGAGACTTGTTGGCCGCCCATCCCGCGAGCCCCCTACCCTCCCTCCCTCCCCGGACGGAAAGCAGGGTTTATCTTCCTCGGACACCACGGGGAGGCCGGGCGGGCCCAGCTGCCCGGAACCCCCAGGGTACAGTCTCTAAAAGAGGGCCGCGCCGCCACCACGGGGCCCTGGGCAAGAAATACAGTAGATCTCACCTCGTAGAGCGCCAACGGTCCGGATATAAGGTCGATTAGCAGAGGGAGCAGCACAAACCTCCACTGTCAGTTTTCCTAACTAGATATCTGTGTCCATCCCCGTTAGGAACATGGCCAGTGCCTCGTACCATATCTCCAACCTGCTGGAGAAAATGACATCCAGCGACAAGGACTTCAGGTGAGTGGTGCGCCCTTTCTGCGTTATATATACGCCACTTGTATGGACTCTAAAACAATGATAAGCTTCCTCACACTACTTCTGACACTCCAGGGCAAGCACAAATGATTATATTTACATCTTCTTGTCTGTAAGTGCCGTAGAATACTGGAGGGCGTTTTTGGGATCCATAAAACCATTGCACGGGGTTTCACTCCGTCTCACGAAACTGCGTCGTGTTTATGAAACGTCGAGATATAGAGCCCTTCACAATGGCCCTGTCTCCGAGATTAAAATCGGGGACTCTAGAGCACATCGCACCGTGGCTATTCCATATCATGACAGGCCCCAGTAGCTGCAAAACAACAATTCTTGAAACTTGCAACATCCGGACATTGGATCTACGCTTTTCTCTTAAAGCCCTTTCGTCCAGTTGAGGTTAAAATGTCATGGGATGGATCAAACCCCACGTAGTCTGTGGTCTTGCAACCCACCCCCGACGACTGACATTACAGAAACGCACTTTGCATATCTTCCCATAGCTGAGTTATTCTCCTCTTGTACCTGCGAGCACCAGTAGTTGCTGTGTACTTCAAAGTAGCCAATTCCATCTACTCCCACGACTACTTTACAAAAATGACGTGCACTTTAAATCCTGGTTATGTAGATCATCATACCATTTCTTCCGCGGACTTCAGTGCCTCCTGCCATATATACCTCCAGCTCCTCAAGCAGATCCCTGGTATGGGTGTGGCCTGCTTAGCTCCGAAACATGCCTTCAGGGAAATTGTGATGAAGACGGTGCTCTTCCTGCTTTCAGTTTAACTATGTTTTTCTTCGTGGAGGGTAGTTCCTGCATGTATCTAATTTTCTTGATTCTGTCAGTAGTGAGCGTATATAGCTTCATTCAGTGGAGTGTCCCTTTAGTATTGCTGTCAAAGGTGATCATTATGTCGGTTCTGTCAGGTTAAGGTAGAGTAGCCTTGCCTTATGCAAATAATAGGCGCAAACCCATTGTTTGCATGTTTTTTTTAATTTTAATTTTACATTTTAATATTTTTGACAGCCTTGACTGTTTGAACAGAAAAGCTTTGCAGGCGTGCATTAGCGGTACACAGTTACTCAGATTTATGAGCGCAACTACTACAAACCATTGTGTTTTTTGTTTTTGAGGCCGTAGTTCATGGAGATATGTTCAGTGTTGTCATGGGATATGCCGAGGTACTCCTAATTGCCTCATACCCACTCATGCTGGATAAACTGCGAACGCCTAGACACTCACTATGATTTGGTTATGCTTATTCATTCTTTGCCACAGTAAGTCGTGCTAGTGAGTATGACCCTATTTCATATCTGTAGGCGTCAGTTACCCTTTTCACTGCCTCTAGGGCAATATGTAAGGTGAATCCGAGCAACACTATGTAGTGATGGGTTGAATTGGAACGTATTGTGGAAGGTTCCAATTGGAACACGGGGATTGGCAGTTGAAGTCAGGACTGGGATGAGACGTTTCGTGGTGTGCGGGGCTTACTAAACAACAAAATAAATTCTTCAAAACTTACCTGCTTCCAGCTCGTTACTACAGAAATTGGTGACAAGTGAAGAGGACAGCCCCCACTCTGGTCTCCTTCGACAGCACCTGCTCCTTCTTCGCGTCTTTCGAAGTGCAGGATGCCGGCAATAACTTTTGTTTGGGAGCCTCCTTCCGTTATCGGTTCCTGGTAGGTGCTGCTAGTCTGTGCCGTCCACAATTTGTAAAAGAGTCGCACCCAGGCCTTTTAAATTCGCGCGCTGTGGCAGCTTCCAAAGCTGTTGGGTGCATCTCGCGCGTCTCATGCGTTATCCTGTGCACGAGATCGCGCACAAAGGCTGCGCGCTCTGTGGCATCGATCCCGGGGTGTGCTATGAAGACCGCGCCCTGGAAGTAAACTGTCGGCACGCATAGGATTGGGCTACAAGCTACACTCTTTTCCTGAAATTCAGAGGAAAGAACCTTAAGTACAACACTTCTAAGAAAGGCTCTTTGATGTTTTCCTTGGCGTTTCAGTGATTAGACAATTGTTGCATCTGTATAGGGGAGCAGTTTTAATAAAAAAAAAAAAAAAAAAAAAACTGGATATTCACTTTTAATACCCAATTTACGGTTTATTCATCTTTTTGTGAGACAGTGTCTACTTTGAATTTACGAGCACCCCAACCATTTCTTTTAGCAAAAGGGGAACCTTTCATACAGTGGCAAGAATGGAGAGAATATTTCTGCAATTACATTGACACTTTTTTGAAGAAGAATTTTCTGCAGAAAAGAAAAAGAAAATTCTATTGAATTGCATAGGACCTGGAGGTTTGAAACTGTACAATGAGATGGGAAAAAAAACTAGGAGTGATTCTGATAGTGGGGACGTATTTACACAAGCGTTAGAGCAGTGGTTCCCAACCTTTTGACTTCTGTGGACCCCCATTTTATCAATACTGGAGCCCGGGGACCCCCACTGGATCATTATTGGAATCCGGGTACCCCCACTGAGTCATTACTGATAGTTGGAACCTAATATTATTACATTTTCTGAGCAGTCACGGAGCCCCTGAGGAGTCTTCGAGGACCCCCAGGGGTCCCAGGCCCACAGGTTGGGAACCACTGCGTTAGAGGATTTAGACGCAAATTTCTCTCTGACGGTTTGCGTAGCGGTGGACAGATTAATTTTTTTTCAAAGGAAACAGTCTAAATCTGAATCGGTAGAAGAGTATGTATTAGCTCTTAAGAACTTAGCTAAAACGTGCAGATTTGGAGGATTACAAGAAGAATTCATCCATGATCAAATTGTAATGCATACCAGTAATCCTAACATTCAAGATAAATTGTGGGTAAATGGAGAAGCACAGTTGAAGGAAGTTATTGCGCTAGTTAAAAAAGCGGAACTTACTGGTAGATGCGTCAAAGCCATGGAAGAGGATACGAAAGATATTAAACAAGTTTTGATTACTAATGAAAAATCTAGTTGCAAAAATGACACGAAGAGTGTGCGTTACAAACAGGAGGATCAGCGAGATCAACATAATCAACAACGAGATCAGCACAATATTACAATTTTGTATAGATGTGGAAGTGCTGACCATTTTGCTGATTAGTGTCCTGCTAAAAATCAGAAATGTTCATTATGTGGTCGCATTGGGCATTTCGCTAGAGTTTGCAAAAGTACAAAAAAAGGAAATATTGAGTTTATTGGAGAAGAGAATGATTCGGATTATGATGAGAATGGGGTCTTTTGCATTGAATATGATTTACTGGAAATTGAACAAGGACTGAATAGAAAACCTGTATGTGTGCTGAACATGGGTGGTATAGCTGTTGATGTAACAGTTGATTCGGGTTCGCCTTTCTCCATAATTGAAAAAAAGATTTGGTCAGAAAAATTCAAAGTAACATATGGAGACATACTTGATAGAACGGATGTGAAAGCAAAAAGTTATACTGGGGAGAGAATTAATTTTGTAGGGTACAAAAATATGGAATTAGAATTTAAAGGAAAAAAGGCTATGTGCAAATTGTATATATCAGAAAAAGGACCTTCAGTTTTGGGGTGGGTAGATCAAGGAAAGTTAGGTATAATTCTTAACCCCAATAGTTTTGAGCCAGTGCTATCAACTGATAGTAGCGTTGATAACGATGAAATTGTTCACAAATATCCCAAGGTGTTTTCAGGGAAAGTGGGTTGTTTGAACGATTATAGTCATAAGATAGTGTTGAGAAGTGGTGTCAAACCAGTTGTTCACAAAGTTCGATATGTACCCTTCTCGGTCAGAGATGAAGTTTTAAGAGAACTTACAAGACTCACGAATGAGGGCATAATAGAGCGAGTGGAATCAGCAGAGTGGATTTCTCCCCTGGTTGTAGTTAAACGTACGAATGGTAAGATCAGATTGTGTGTCGACTTGAGAAGTCTGAATGAGAGTATAATGATTGATCAGTACCCTCTACCGAAGATAAATGATATGTTTGCATACACGAAAGGTATGAGTTGGTTTTCTACTCTTGATTTAAAATCAGCATATCACCAAATTAAGCTAGATTCGGGTAGCAAGAAATTAACGTTCATAACACCATTTGGTTGCTATCAATTCACGAGGGTACCATTCGGGCTAGCTTCGGCCACTGCGATGTTCCAGAGAATCATGAGTGACTTACTATTGGGTATTAATGGTGTCATGTTCTTTCAAGACGATGGTTTAATAATGGGTAAGACTAAGAAAGAACATGAGGGATTACTTCGGGTATTGGATGTGTTTGAAATGAAAGGTTTGACTGTGGAGTTTGGAAAGTGCAAATTTGCTAGCAGGAGTGTTAAATATCTTGGTCATGAAATCAGTGAGGACGGCATAAAACCCAAGGAAGAATTGGTGAAAGTGGTCATGATGGCACCTGTTCCTCACAATAAGGACGAAGTCCGAGCCTTTTTGGGTCTGGTGGAGTTTATTTAGAAATTCATAAAGAATTTTTCAGATTTTTTTTTTTTGCCATAAGACAACTATTGAAGACCAGCGTTAAATTTGTATAGTCCAGGAATTGTCAGGAGGAATTTGACAAACTGAAAGTTGACATTAGTAAGGCTCCTTTCTTGAAAGGTTTTGATCCTTTAAGTAAAATATTTGTCACCACAGATGCCAGCGCAAAAGGTTTAGGGGCTGTTTTATCACAAAAGAATGATGAAAATGAGGAATGGATTGTTGGTTTCGCTTCAAGATCATTATCTAATGCAGAGATTAAATACTCAGTGATAGAAAAGGAGATGTTAGCATGTTCTTGGGCAATATATATGGGGACTTAAAGTGATTGTAAGAACTGATCACAAGCCTTTGATGAAAGTTCTTACCAGTAAGGGGTTACAGAACGCTTCTGCTAGACTAGCCAGAATGTCTGTGAAACTTTTGGATTTCAATTACGAAGTACAATACATACCTGGTACAAAGAATAGGGTTGCAGATTTTTTAAGTCGGCTACCATTACCTTTTGATTCTAGGAAGGATTCAGATGAGGAGTTTGTCGAGGGTGAACAGGTTGCTTTGTTATTTGATGAAGGTCAGGATGGAGTCAATATAGATGAGTGGAAAATGGGCATGGAGACTGATAAAGAATTACAGAAAGTATTGACGTATGTGCCTCTTGGTTGGCTGAACAAAAGAATTCTCTGAAATAGAACGTAGTTTTTGGGAAGTTCGCAATGAGCTGAGTGAAGAGCAAAATATCCTCTTGAGGTGCGGTAGGTTTGTCCCACCAAAGTCGCTGCGTACAAAAATATTGGGAGTGTGTCATGAAGGGCACTTAGGTATATCCAAGACCAAGGCGAGAGTGAATAACATGTACTGGTGGCCTGGTTTGGATGTTGAGGTGGAGAGATTAGTAAGAGAGAGTGTCATGTGTGAGCATGCAGACAAAACACGGAAGACTTTCAACCCGCCGTTGTTTCCCGTTCCTTGCCCAAATATGCCATGGGATAAAATTGGTATTGATATCATGGGACCAGTGGAAAATAAAACGGGTGAAAAGAAATTCATTATTGTAGCAATGGATCACTTTTCTAAATGGCCGGAAGTGAAAATCACTGATAATGTGCAGAGTGAGGATGTCGTGAGGTTTCTGTATAAGTTGTTTATGAAGGAGGGGCTACCAAGATGTGTAATTTCTGATAACAGCCCTCAATTTATTGCTGATATTTTCAAAAAAGTCCTGCAAAGGAATGGAATCTTTCACAAATTAACTTCTGTATATCATCCAGAAGGCAATGGTTTAGTTGAACGGTTTAACCGAGTAATTAAGAGCACATTGCAATTGGCAGTTAGTAGCGGTTTGAATTGGGAAAAGGAAGTATTCAAAATGATTTTGGCTTACAGTATAACACCCAGTGGTAGCACAGGTAAAAGTCCGTTTGTTATTATGAGAGGCAGGGAACCAGTAAGTAAGGAGTGTGCATGGATTCGGGAAGGAAAAGTTTCTGAATGGTCATTGGAAAATGTAAAAAAAAAAAAAAAAACTATTAGAGGCAAAAAAAAATGTACAAGTTAAATTATAATCGGAAGCAGAATGTGAAAATGGTTCCCGTGATAGTAGGAGACTGGGTAAGAGTTAAAAAAAAAAAAAAGTTGTAAAGTAAATAATGGTGAAAGTAGGTTTAGTGAACCTTTGAAAGTTACTGAGTTATTTTGTAATTCGGCGCGATTGAGTGATGGGAAGGTGTGGCATCTAAGTCGAATGGCTAAATGTAAAAATGTGTGTGATAAGGGTGGTGTAAGGAATTATGACTGGATGGATGATGAGTGTGATGGTAATAGTATTGAAGGAGAAGTGGAAAGTCGAGAAGTAAGAGATGAGAATGAAGCAAGAATTGAGAATGGATATTTGGATACTAATTCCGGAGGTAGGGTGGGAAGGTTCGGAAGGAATATCAGAACACCAATGAAATTGAGAGATTATGTACATTAGTTATGTCCATATAAAGTGAATTTGTAATTTGTGTTGCAATGTTTTATTTCAAAATGTTTTACCTCTAGTAGATTTACTGTGTTTGTATATAAAAAAAATGTGTGTATATATGTATATATATATATATATGTATGTTCAGAGGGAAGGTGTGTAGTGATGGGTTGAATTGGAACATATTGTGGAAGCTTCCAATTGGAACACGGGGATTGGCAGTTGAAGTCAGGACTCGGATGAGACGTTTCGTGGTGTGCGGGGCTTACTAAAGAACGAAATAAATTCTTCAAAACTTACCTGCTTCTAGCTCGTTACTACACACTATAGATCACTTTTAATTCTTGAGGCGGGCGCTGATAGATAAGAGAGATGGTGGAAACAAACACTCTACAGCATCAGACCAACCTGTTGCTTGTTGACCTCACTGGTGCTTTGATTTCATTGGCCGTGGAATTACTTTGAAGCTGGTTCTGAAACGAGAAGGACGACCATCCATTACCTGTGATAAGGCCTAGGATAGCGTAAGGATCTTTTAGGCAAATGCTCTGTTCTGTCTAGATGTTTACATCTTTCTATACAACTAACTGAGCCAAGAGCAGCTCAGTCCAAAAGGTGAAAACCTACTAGAGACACAGAAGAAAGTAGGGGATTCCAACAGTCTTCCATAATTGCTCTTGTTTTGGTGATATAGTTCTCTGTAGGTCTCGTCCCCTCTGCAGCACAAGCAGCTTTGGAGCAAGCCCGCCAGGGTCTGAGATATAGGGAAGGGTCATACGGACTTGGCAGCATTACGTCCATTTCTTTTGTATGCCACCATAGGGGCTTATGAACTGTGGGTTTGGTTATTAAATGGAGTAATGAATGCCCTCTTGGCTGCGTGTTTGACCTCATTTACAGGTTCAAATCCCAATGGGCCTACTCAGCCTTTCACTCTGTCATAGTCGATAAATTGAGTTGGGTAGCATCTATTATCTTAGCTCCACGATGCCCTAAGATGTGAAAGTGTGTTTTCCAGGTATACATTATGTAGTTTAACGTCATTTTTCCAACAAAAATCTGAGCTAGATAGAGCTGACACTTGTAGGCGTGTAGGAGTCTTTTGATAGGTAGAAGCGCTGACCATTGTGCTGTGCTTGCATGATTTTTTTTTTTTTTTTTTTAATAGATTCACCAAAGGACTTAATTTTGCATACAGAAGTGGTCTGAAACATGCACAAATTCCAATCTTTCAAATAAGAAAACATCCCAGTTTTGAAAGCAAAGTTTAGGAAGAAGCTAGACTGAGACTGCTGACTTTTTGCTGATGACAGCTGCTGTATTGTCTAATGTAATTTTAATTTCATAATACTCATTATTTTATCTTTGTTGCACCAGTAGGCCAAGTATGAGGCTCTCATTAGTGCGTGCATCTCACACATCTTCCAGCAAGCATTTTCTCCTGTATATCAAAGGAAGCAATAGTGCACAGTAGCTCTTTGATCTTTTAGTTCGTTAAATAAACCTAGAGACATAATCCTCAAACATTATGTAGCTATATGCAAGCACACACTACCTTATGCAGGTCTGTGACTTACTTCTTAGTTTTACCCACAAAAACCCTCTCCCAATATGTCGTCTTTCTTCTATGGTATGGTTAGCGTTTATATGTATGCTATAGGCACAGGAGCATAATCAACATGTATCTGGTTAAATATTTGAAGGGTAAGGGTTGTTAAAGAGTGTATCATCTAAAAGTGTCAATAATTCCTTACTTCTGTACGATTTGCATGACCCAGTTGCCAAACAAAAAAACGTACAATTGCTAAAGCTTGTGTCTGTATTTTTAATGTTTAACTCAAATTGGTGCCTAAGTTGCATTACCAACCACACTGCAGAATGAGCAGCCATACCCCACTTCAAGAATTGTGGTAGTCAGGTAATTGTCGTGAGTGAGTATTTGTTTATTTACGCTTTTTGTAAAGCGCTTCACTAATCCTCAGGGAAATATCACAGCATTGAGGAACGCTGCTCCCACGAAATGTAAAACACATGTGCAACAGATGTAGATAAAAATGAAAATAGAAAAATCTGTCCGGAAAGATCCAGGTTTTTTTTTCTTTTTTTTTTCTTCTAAATGTTGCATGTTCCTCCTTGAGCCAAGTTTCTAGTGGCAGTAACTTCAATTGTGCTGCTGCTAGGTGGGAGAAAGTGCGACCACCTGCCCTTAGTTTATTAAACAATGATGTTTTAGCTAATGCTAGGTTCTGAGATATTAAATTATGGGCGGTCTATTAAATCGATGGCTAGAGCAAAGAATCTCGGGACCGCAGTTGTATAGTGCCGTATGCACGTTGCAAAGAATTTTGAACTTTGTGTGCTTGCGCATAGGCAGCCAGTGTAATGTTCTTAAACAAGCAGAAGCTGAGCTGAATTTATCTTTGTTACAAATAAGTCTGGCTGCTGCATTTTAAATTACCTGGAGGTGGGAAAATAGATAATCCGCCATGCCAGTGTAAAGCGCATTTCTTAGTCTAGACGGCTTGTTAGTAAAGCCTGCACTACGGTTCTACGCAAGTCTGCCAGAATCCTCTGGAAGAGTTTTCTCAACAGGTGGAGATAAATTGCTCTTGCATCGACAGAGAATTGTCAATCAGGATGCCCAGGATTTTTGCTGCATTCTTGGGCTCGGGGTTTGCACCTAAGGCAGTCGGCTACCAGGATGAGTTCCAGATCTGTTTGGTCCTGCCAAACAGCAGTATCTCTGCTTTTTCAGCACTCTGTTTCAGGCAGTGTGCCCTCATCCAGCTTGACACCTCTGTAAGACAATTAGAGTCTCTCTAATTTCCTGATGGTTATCTCCTATCGAGATGACTAATTGCATGTCACCCGCATCAGAACAGATTTCGAAACCTAATTTTCTAACAATTTCTGCAATGGATGACACTTGGACATTAATAAGTGTAGTGCCCACTGAGGAGCCCTGAAGAATTTCACATTTGGAGGTTCGGGGAGGACGACCTAAAGATGTCTAGGTGTAAGGATCAAGTTCTGTCACTCAGAAAGGAGCCAAGCCATTTTAAAGCTTGTCAATGAGTCCCTATCTCAAATAGGCTCTTTATCAGTAGATAATGAAACACTGTATCAAAAGCCACAGACAAATTGAATAAAATCAGGACTTGGCCTTTCCTTGATCTACCTCAGATCTAATATTGTCCAAGACAGCAAGTAGCGTTGCTTCGGTGCTCTTGTTAGCCCTAAATCCTGTTTGTGAAGCACTGAGCAATTTGTGTTTCAGAAAGCTGGTAAGATGGACATTTACAAGCTTTTCCATAATTTTTTACATATATGGGTGCAAGGAGATTGGTTGGACGTTCAATAGAATAGTTGCGTCAATGCCAGGTTTCTTTGTTAGGGAAGAATTTGTTGATATTATGGATTGTTGTGTGCTCTATGTTAGTGAACAATATGTCTAAGGTGTGTCCTGCGATGTGTGTTGATCCAGAGACCAATTGTTTAAGCAGGAAGATGTGCATATCGCTCCCTAACCATCTTCATATTGTGTCATCAAGGTTCTCATCGTGTAGGTTGAAGTCTCCAATCACTAAGTACTTATTGTGATTAAGTATTAAAGAGGACTACCACGAAAGTAAGTTAGTGAGCATGTTAGAGTTGTAGCCTGGCAGTCTATACAGCACAGTAGATCTGAGCACTCTAATCCTGTTATGTGAGAGTTGAAAAGCTAGTAGTTCACCTTCCATGAAAGCTGAGCTAAATTCAATAAGATATGTAAAACTATCCTTAAATATAATGGCCGTAATGGCCCGTTCTCAAACTGTAGGCTTTTATAGCCTACTTCAGGCTTTTACAGTCCATTAAAAGGTGATTGGTAATCTTGTATTGGCAATGTCTTCTCCCTGTAACACCTCTAAATCACTTAAGATGTTATAAAGTAGGAATTTGTGGACATAATCCTGCTTCACTCTTTATCTGCTATATATAGTTTTCATTAAGCACTCTCTGTCCAACACCTTGATCCAAGCTAAGATGTTTAAGTGTGTCTGTGATCAGGTTGCCTTAACCAACTGGATATTACTTAGATATCCACTTCGTCTTAAGGCTGGATGGAAACGCTGACGTTGCATCATCAGTTTTCGTCCTGCCTTGGGGAAGTCGCCAGCTGAATACGAAATAACTCTCCGGTACTTAATGGAGACAAAACAGAAGTCCCTATTTTTGGAGAGCCCAGCATATGGACAGCTGAATGGTGGCCTACCTCTTTAGGTTCTCTACCACCCCCTGCATACATGCCACAGACCTCGAAAAATCAGAAAACCTTTACTAAACCTGCAGGTCTAGTGACTTGATTAATCTGCTCAACCTAGCTGTATTGCTCTTGACCCATAAACTCGTCTCAAATTGTGTGATCCTAAGCAAATATGTTATTTCAAAGTCGTTTTTTTTCTTCTTTATGACATGCAAGAGCACCTTAAAATGTGAGTTCTGCATGTCTACTGTACGAAAAACTATTTTGTGTGATTTAATAGACCAAACTTTTACTCTATGTACAATAGAAATGTTGCCTGCATATATGGGGGTATACATGATCCCTGGATTGTCTTAGTTTACTTAATGGCATTGTCAGCGGAACAGAGGCAGGAATGTTTTTGAGTTCATATTTAAAGGCTCTTCCTTTATAAATATACATCACTAAAGCATTATGTGGAAGCACACTGTCAGTGATAGAGAGAAATTCCTATTTGAAATGGTAATAAGTTTCCCACTGACATGCAGTTTTACTGATAAAACAAAATAGCGTGTAAACGATAATGTGTGGACATCAGGTTTCAGCAAATATTTAATATTTGCACACCACCAAGTAAAGTATTGTGATTTGATTTGATCCTATTAAAATCTTTGTTTCAATCTCACGCCAGGTTTGGAAAAAAGTGCTTTCTTAATTTATGAATTCGCTTTTGAAATATTTGTACAGATAATTTACAAGCGATTTATATCTGTGCCTATTTGTCAAACAGTTCACTTTACAAATTCCTCTAACTTTGCTGTCTAAGAAAAGTAAATGCGTATCTCCCTGATAAAGTATGAAGCAATTTATAAGAAGACCTGAGCTGACATATGACCACCTTCTTCTAATAAACATCCTACGTGACAAGATTTAAAGGTGTCTTAATTATTCATTCACTTGGGTAATGAACAGCACTCCTCTAGCTTCCCAGCTGAAGCTATCTCTCACTAGATTGGGCCAGTAGACCCTAAAAAAAGCTTGCCCTGATAAAATCTCACTTGCCATAGGTTGCCCGTCCTGGTAACCTGAGAGACACATTAATTCTAGACTTAGTTATGAACATATCCAGTTTCTTTCATCCTCTTATTTTCATCTTTTAGTAGTCAGCAGGAAGTTCCTCCTGTAACTCCTAGCTTCGTCAAGGAAAAATTCAGTCCAAGCCCTTTATAATATCAAAGCTACTCTGTTGTAATTCTCTACTGCTTGTCCTGCCCACCTGCCTTGTACTCAGAGTGCAGTACACTGCAAAAACCAGCATAGTACTGAAGAGAAATGCACCAAGTTCCAGCAACCTAAGACAACTAAATTGTCTACCCATTGCCCAAAGAAGTCTCCTCAAAGCACTCTGCCTCTGCCATAAAACATTGTTCTGAGCTGTGTCAGATTCCTACATGATCACTGTTTTCTCAGTAACCCTGTTCACATCTTTTGTGACCAAAGTCCCAATTCCTGGTAAAAAAAAAAATAGGCCCAGCCTAATTATCTAAGCTTGAGAAAGGGGCCACAGTCCTATCTTTTCAACAAATAATGTTCTTGCGGTTCTCCTGCTTCTGTTCTGGGTAATGTGGTATTGGAAGCCCTTGAATATCTGTTCCTGAGGTGGTATGTGCTAAATACATGTAACATTCATTCAATTTGTTCATCTTTTTTCACAGTTAAGCACAATTCAGAAGTGAAGTCAGTAATATCTCTGGAAACAAGCACATCTTGCCATTTCAACCAGTGTCATCACACTAGCCACCACTACACCCCTGCTCAAAAGCTGTCTTTTTCTCTGCTTCTATCCAAGAAATGATATCTCCGTTCTTGCAAATATGTCTGTAGTTTGGTTAAACCTAGCCATTTTACAATATTTTCCTTGTAACGTCTCGACATCACTTATGGCACTCCTATTTTCTAACATCGATATAAGTGAAGCAGAAAAGTTTCAGGGAGAAGACTTGGTAGGTTGAGTGAAATTACAAACATATTTGCAAAAATTGAGAGATCGCCTGTTGGATAGAAGCACAGAAGAAGACAAAGTTTTGACTGAGGATGTTTTTCTGTGCCCCTATCCAAAACATGATATCTCAATTGCAAATGTGTTTTTAGTTGGACTCAACGTCAACAGTTTACAATTGTTTGCAGACTCCTGTTTTCGACCCATTTTATTTAAATAATCTTACCAGTGGGCATGTCCAACAAATAGGTTTAAACAGGTGTATTATCAATGCCATGGCTCAACATGTTTTTTTGTGGAAATACTTGACTATTTGTCTTGATTCTGAAGCCTCTTTTTTGTTAAGAATATGAAACCAATTTAATATACAAGAATCCTTCACAATAGTTTCTTTGCAAGCGGTCAGTTGTCTTGTCCAGCCCCTGTCAAGAGGTTACTTGGTCAGCATAAGTTATACAGTTACGTTATCCAGCACACTAATTCCTTTGTATTCCGCCCTTGCCCACCTCTTTGTAAATAGCTAGCAAAATAGTGCAGCATTAATGATGTGTGCATTCACATAAGAGGGCAAATGTCTGCTTCTGTTTCTTTTTTCTTATATTGGGTGCACCATTTCAATATTTGCACCTTTTCATCTTTTTACATTGTTCCTGCAGTCCTCTCCTAATCACAGTTTCTGACGTAAATGTCTTGGAATCACCTATGTGCTTAAAACGTAGATGATCATTTTAGTAGCAAGTTAGTTGCAGTATACATTGATGCATCAAATTTGTCAATCTTCTGCATCACTGAGTAACATCCCCACACCAATTCCATACCATTGTATTTTTAGCTCACTACTTGATATCACACACTTGTTTGTTACTCATAACTTTAATATTTTCTTCTGAACCCCTTTGTCAATGCAGAATTTACATAAAAGCAGTAATTAGATGGGCGTAATGGTAACTGTCGAGCTCATCAATGATCTTTTACTTACGTCTGTTTTGAATTTCTCACTTGTTAATTTATGGTGACCATGGGGTAATTACTAACTTCCGTAGCCCATTTGATCAGTTGAGGATGCAGAAGTGCTGTGCTCTTATATGTATGTAATGTTCCTGGAATTTCAAAGTCGGTTCAGCCATATCGCATAGCTAATTGTGGTGTTCTATATTCTTGACTTGAAATCCCTGGTGATTGAGAGTCTCCTATACCCCTATTTTCATATTAGTGAATAAGCCTTCCGAAGGATCTCTGTTTTGTTAAATGCATTACCTGGTTGTAAGCAAAAAATGTAAACTAGCTGATCGGCAGAGGTTCTGTTGCCTTTACTTGCATCTGTTTGTATTGCAAGGTTATGGTCACATACAGTATGGATTGATAAGACATTCCATTGCTTTTTTTTCCAATACTGCCTCAAATAATTACAAAAATACCTCACAAGGCTGCTTTGCTAGTGAAGTATTGACATACCCTAGTATATCAGGTGCCCAATTGTCCTGTAATAATGAAATCTTCCATGGACTTCTAAATGACAAAATGTCAATTTCTACTAAATGGAGGATACACGCAATGAAGTACCAAGATTATCCTGATGTTAGCGCCGAGTATGGGATGTCTTCTTTTTGACTAACTGCTTTGGAGACCCTGGTCAGTTGTATCTGTTTGCTCTAGCCACTTTATTTAAGTATTATTCAACAAAGGACATATCCTCACCTGTCACAACACATAACTCTTCATCAAAACCCATCTCATTTAAGGGTGACTTTAATAATGGACACGAGGGTCCCATGTTCACCATTTATTTTCAGTGTTATCCTTGTTTTAAAAAAAATAAAATATTTGTGTGCCCATTAAATAGTAGAATCTGGTAATTTTTGGCTTATCCAAGATTTCAAATATGTCTAATCCTTGAGCATGTATATACTTTGCATCTCTTGCGTCTCTTTCCATGTTGCAGACGTCCTCTCAACTTACATCTGTGCAGGAGATGGACTTGTGTTTTTAACAAACCTCTCCAGCTTTATTCCTTTGCGGACTGTATACAGTAGTATTGAGTACATCATTTGGAGGACTGTGTGCCAGTTTACTAGAGATAGATGGTTTGTACTAAGAAAATGGGGTTCATATTAAAGGACAAGGGATCTAATTGTTTTTTTTTTTTTTGTAATTGGTTCTGGCAAGAGATATCTTTAGCTGTTTGCATAGCCTCATTTATTTTTTAAAAAAAGTGTATATTTAATGATTTATTTTTATTTATTGATATTAATACATAGAAGGGACTTTGTGTCAGCCCTCTTCACCGACTGGTCTCTTCCACTGTCATTCACATTTTACTTCTCTCTCCGCGCCCACTGCAGCATGCAGCAGGGCAGTGCATCAGGCCACTTCAGCCATTGGCTCTTGTGCACTGTGAAAACTGGCATTTTTCCTTCTCACATATACACATCTGCCTCAGAATGTGAACTTAAGCGCTTGAGTTTACAGTAATTCAAAGTCAATAGTATATTTTCTGTGCATGAATAAGAATCCTATTTTCCTGTGATGCACATTCAAGCTAAAAACGTTTTTTTTTTTATGCATGCAGGCCTGCCTATAGGCACCTGGCTGCTTGGGAGCATCTTTTTTTCTTCTGTTAAAGATATCTGCTATGTTTGTTTTTGAATGCACCTTTTTGTAAGCATATGGCCACTTCTTTTAAATGGTGGCATGCATTCTTATTTTTATTTTTGTTCGGTAATGATCCTCTCACCGGCTTGCAAAGGCCAAAACTATTTTCATTGACAATGCTGGTTTCCTATTTGTGGTCTACTTTGCTGTAATTCTTTTTTTTTTTGTAAAAATTTTTTTTATTATTAATTGGGAAGGTGTTGTAGAGAAATGTACATTTATTAGTGTGCAGCTGTTGCTGTCTGATTTTTATCCTGGCTGTCCAACTATTTTTCAGTAACATCGTTGGGTTTCTAATTTTCTTGTATAATTACATTTTTTGTATCTATTGAGTACACCGTAAAATGACAGTGTTTACTTTTCCTCAGTAGCAAAGAGAAGATACCAACTTTTAGTCTTATTGCTCTTGTGATAGATGTGTTTGCTAATATTAGCTCAATTTTGTTTACTTTTGATTCTACAGGTGTACCAAGCCCTGCTTCCTTGTTCCCTCAAATCGTGCCTGGCCATCCTCCTATTCTTGCTCCGTTTTCCTCAAGCTAGCCTAGGAGTATGTTATGCTCAAACACTGCCTAGATGCGGAGTTCCCTTCAATTTGAGTTTTAGCATCATCGCTTCTCACCTTGTATGCCATACCTTTTTAGTTTTCCATAGTAGTTCTGTTCAGTTGGCTCCTGCATTCCTGTCTCTTTAGTGCCTCAATACCTCACTGAGGTCTCTGTATTGAGTTTCTATAGTTCTCTTCACTCAATTTATGCCATGTCAACATAATATTACGTTTTTGGCCTGAAATTCAAACGAAGTATACTATCGCTAATCCCCCCCTCTTCCAAAAAAAATGAAAACAAATTGAAGCAGAGATTTTTTTCCAATCAGATTGCATTTGAGAAACCCCCCCAAAAATAATATATATATCCCTTACCTTGAGTGAACACTGTCAGTGCTGCGTGTAGATTGATCTGTTATACTGCAGTCCACACACCACACTCAATGTTACCAGTCTTCATATCTGTATAAACCCATTCTACAAACAGCTGTCTTTTAACTTGGGTTTTATTAATACTTTTGTCTGACATGGTAAAAAGTAAATAATGCATTTTTCATATCATTGCATTAATCTACCGTACAATATAGTACAATATAGTACAATATAGTAAGGGGAATATTTTTCACTCAACTGAGTTAATGCCTCTAAACTGTTAAGTGCGTTGTGATAGTTCCTTAAATCTTGCTGTTATGTTTTATTTCTGAACTATAGATTACAGTAGCATCCCATTGCTACTAGTATAACATGTATTATATTTCAGGGAAAGCTTAGTAACATTATTTTGTATCATACAGTGATTCACCATGTGCTTCGTTTTTTAAAAAAAGACAAAACATTCTCCCCTGTAGTAAATGTAAAAAAAAAAAGTTAGAGACCACATTCTTAATTGTGGTGTTATGAAAGTAGACAAATACAGCCCAGCAGCAACATGTTCACCTTGGATTTCACAAGTTCTAATCAAAGCAGGCAAGAACAACCTGTTATTTTCCTAGGATTGGTAAAATGGATGGTATGTAATCACATATAGTACCTCCTTACCACACTTTAAGAAACTACAAGAGTATGACAGCACAAACTCTTAAGTCATATTCTTTATCATTCAACCGTACCATGTACATATACATACTTCTGTGCTTTCCATGTGTTTGGAAGCAAACTTTACTCCCTTGCCTTTCTCTTAGAAGTACTGCACTCTTATTAGGCTCCGCAACGACTTAATTGCTGTAGACTTTAAATGTTTTTCTTGTACATTGTTGTCCAAATAGTTGCTGCTGAAGCATCGGACTTTCTCAGCTTGTAGGAAGCATCAATGACTGTTTTGCAATCTCATGGGTGATTGGCACTGTGACTGAGGACCCCCCGAGAGTTCAGCATTGAAACTAAAACTCGCTGCCTTTTAACGTTGTTTCATAATCGAGTGTTTTTTTTCAGATTTGTTTTTTGAGTGACTTCAATTTTGTAGTAAATATCATGCCTTTAGCCACATGGTGAATATGCAGCTCATGTGAAACCTCTAAAATATTAATGTGAGCAGTATGACATTTGTTTGATTTGGTTGGTATAATGTAATATTTACCAGGCTGTGGCATTCTCATTAACTTTAGTTTTGTGATGCATGGCTTAGGTACAAATAATGTTAAATGGGATTAAAAAAACAAAGAAATGGTAACATAAATTATTTGAGTAAAATATTGTTTTATAAGTATGATAAACATTTATTGATTTTGTTTTTGTAACAAATATCCCTTTTAAAAATTCTTTATTTTGATTTTAATAATTTACATAGTTGAGTTATATATGCTTAGGTATATAATCTATTTTGTGATGAATTCTTTCATATCTCCATACATTTATCTATTAAGACATATCAGTACCACAAGTAATATACCTCTATCTACGGATTAGTATAATTGTTGGGCTAATCAGTTATTTTACCTCAGTGTGTGGGTTCTTTAAGAATTGTTAGTTGTGTGGCATAAGTGTCCGAACTCCTTTCGGAGGGCTACTAAGCCCAACTGCGGTGGTTGGGGCTTTTTACTCCTGATATCCCTAGGCCCGGCCTAAGATAGATTCTGAACTACTGGGCTAAGTACCCCTTCTGCACTTACCACTCAGTGGTAAACTTGGTAGAGCGTTCCAAGGCTCCTTTGCGAGGGTGGGTGGGGGTGTGTGTGTGTGTGTGTGTGTGTATACAGGTTAGTGAATATGGGCTCGCAATTCAAAATGCTTTCGGCAGCAGAAATAAACCATTGTCCAGCCAAATGTTCCCCTAAGTGAACAAAAGTATATTTATACTATTACCAACACAAAGGAAAAATATGACATGCCCATGCAGTAACACAATTACCCTTGAGGTCTGGGTTCAGGTGTTTCAATGGCAGTTACCTGCCCCATTCCATTCTTGTGTTAGCAATGTTGGCTTTTCTCCATTCACTTGGTGGTATCCAGGGAATGCCATACAAGCAGTCAGTGTCTCAAGACTTCACTGTGACTCTTAAGTCCAACTCAACTGTCCTAGTGCTGCAGCTCTCTCAGCATTGAGTTCCCTGATGCCAGTAGGCCCAAAACAAGCCTTACCCTCTCCGGTGTGAAGCATGCATAATACTGGAGTGCACCCTGTCTGTGGGTGCTCGCAGCAGCTCTAGTCCCAATTGGGTTAGTTGACTGCATGTGGGCTCAGCAGCGACACTCAGCAGGGCACACTCGCCAGCAGCGATTGGAGGTTTTCTGCTCTCTGGCAGGCAAGTGTCTCAGGGAGATGATTTCAGCACTCCAGTTCTCGATTCCTAACTTGGGTGGCAGTGCTAGCACGATGTCCTCACTTGCTCAACAGGATCTGACCAGTCACTGTCTGTAGATTCCAGTGACCTAAGGATCACCACCGTTCTCAGTCTACGGGCTACAACCCAATCAACATGGCACAAGTATTCTCAGTAGCCCATCCTTGCAGACAGGGTTGCCACCCCGCTGCCACACAAGGCTTCAGCCCATACCGCACTGCTGTCTTTTCCACGGTGCGCCCTCTTGGCATACGGGGTCTCTGCAATATTACTTTGCATTATTTGCCCCTTACGGTCCTGCAGTCTCTCTCATGGCTATCTTCACAGCAGCCCTATGGGGGCTGCTGACTCCGACCTGCACACAGGCAGCAACCAGATTGGTGCAGTAGCCTTTTCCTTGCGCAGAGAGCCCACTCAACAGGGTTTCCCACTGGAGGGCTCTCTACTGGACCTTACTCTCCACTTTCTCACAGGGCACACTGGTCTTGGCAAGCAGGCAGGTGGTGGTGCCCCTGACTCAAGGACAGGTGTCTTGGATTCCCTGGGTGATGTCTCCTCACCCAGCTGGGAAAATATCAGGCATTTGCCCCCAGTCCTGGTCACAAGCAGAAGTCTTGCAGGGCTTCCCCTCCTCACACAGCCCATCTGGCCGCATCGGAAATGAGTGTTTGGGTCCTCAACCCCCCCTTTTTATAGTGAATTTCCAGAAACCAAATATGATTTAGGGTCTGAGTCTTTGAAATTTTATGTTGGTGTTCTGCTTCTTTTGAAGTATCTACTATTCTGTTCCCTTTTCCATTTGAAGAGCAGTCTGTCACACCAGGAGTATTTTTACAAAGCTGATAGTTCCACAGCACAGTCCATGGGAGTGACTAAATTTCACCCCTGGATTTCAGCCATAGTGACAGGTGCATCAAAAGATTAGACCAGCAGGCCTCATAAAAATGTCACTAGACTTCCAGATCGAGTAACTTAAACAATCTACTCGACCTAACTGTAATGTACTTGACCCGCAAATGGGTCTCAAATTGTGTGATCCTAGGCAAATAGTTTACAGAGTCGCCTTTTCTTCTTTCTCACATATGATTGCACCTTCAAATATGTGAGCTCAGCATTTCTGCAGTACAAAAAACCTCTTTTGTTTGATTAAGTAGACTAAAATTAGCTGCATGTATCACAAGACTCTAGCCCACATATAGGGGACACATGACTCGCTTTTAGTTTACTAACAGTATTGCCATCAGGGCAGGAGTGTTTCTCAGTTTGTTTAAACACTCACTTTTAACATAGATTACTAAACCATGATGTGGTAGCGCATTGTCATCAACACACAGTAAATTTCCAAGAAATGTCTAAAACCCTATCCACTAACTTGCAGCTTTACTGGTAAAACTCTATACTGTATTAATACTCTGTCAAAAATTGGGTTTTAGAAAACATTCTTTGCACATCAACACTTAAAGTATTCTGATTTATTTTCATCCTATAAAAATATTTTTTTCATCACTCAGATTCCCAAAAAATTGGCTTTAACAACTACTGAAATGTATTTTGAAATGTTTGTACAGTTGACTTGGTCATTTAAATGTTGTGTGTTAGGAAAAACCTGACGCCCTATATCGGTTTTTTTTTTTTTAAACACCCTAAACAGCAGGTCACACAGTTCACCTTACAAAGTCCTGGAACTATGCAGTCAGGAGGAAAATTAATTGTAAGACACCCTGACTTTTGACCTCTGTCTGTGAACACAGAGCGAATGTGACATAAGTACAAGATTTAAAGGCCTCTTTTAGTGCCCCTCCACTTTAAGACTGAACAGAATACCTGTTCTTTGTCAAGTTGCCAGAAGGGGCGAGTAAGTCCTAAAAATAGCTCGACCTGATCAATTATGACTAGCCATTGCAAGTGGTCGGTAGATTTTTTGAGCCATAGGATTCATTTATCAGCCCTATCTCCTTCCTTAGGTGTGCCCAAGCCACTTCCGTATGATCCCTACCTGAATTAAAGAAGACCTTTTGAAGTGTACAGGGTAGACCTGGTCCTGCCCTCCCCAGTGTGTATCTAATAAGCTTACAGGAATGCAACTATTTGCAAATCTTGGGACGAGGGGGGTGTGGGGAGGATTGTGCAGAATCTCCCTACCTCACACCATGTCACACCATTCAGGCCTGGATCTCCCAAAATGGAACCAAGGCCCTCCATGTACTGTACCATCCACAGGTACACATACATCCAGCATATGCATTTAACATACGCCTAGTGCACCCTTCATGTATTGCACCACTCACAGTTGCACATAAATCCAGCATGTGCATCTAACATGCATGCAGTGTATTCATGTATTGTACCATCACAAGTACACATGCAGTCAGCACATGAACTTATCCTGCACGCACTGCACAGCACTACATCCTTCGTGTAGTGTACCACTCATAGGCACATGCATACACCATACATGCAGTACTCTGGGCTGCTTTGGATGCATCTCCCAGTCAAACAAGACTGCAATCCATGAGACAGGCCTATGTCCTGGTGCACATGCATGACCCATGTTTGCCTGTGACAATAAATATCAGCATTAGGGACCTATACGTCAGTGCAGTTGGGCACTTGGGGGAGGTGTGCATGTTCATTATCATAAAGAGACTGTTTCTGTCTTAACAGTAGGTCACTTGTATTTAAGCAGAGCTTTGTTTATATGCTGTTTTCAGATTCTACTTGGATGTGATATATTCTGTCTTGCAGTTTGTAGCATCGTTGCTTATGCATCCATCGTCTCATTGCAGTGTATCCTTTCATTAAGCCTTTCAGTAAATGTCAGTGTTTTAAGTGTAACCCATTTCCTGATGTCTCTCCTTCCTGCCAGTATTGCTGCCATAGATAAACATTTTTTGTATATCTTGGGTATTTCTGCTCTATATCCAAGGAGAGCAAGTATGGTTGAGTGCGGTATGCTTATTTGAGTCATGTATTCTGTCCAATGTCACTTGTTGGTATGGAAGGACAGCAATAGAGTTCCAGGCTAGAACTACAAAATATACCTCAGCTATTACACATTCAGTGCACGTACAGCCAGTTCCTGGGTAAAACGTCCCCATTTAAGCTTGCATATGATATTGATGTATACATTTGCAGTGTGTGAGGCTGTGCCCATTATTGCATGGTGCAAGCCAGAAGTAGGCACACAATAGTCCTAACATTACTCTTATGGAGTTTGATGTAGACTGCATTCTCACCTGTGTTTTGCTGAGGCTAGTATCTCTTGTCTGCTTCACCTTTATATAAAGGAGATTAGCTTTCTCTGGTCAGTCTCCTCAATCACTTTGGTGAGCACGTCTGTCATATTGCCCCAACTGAATGCCTGAGCTGCAAATAGAGAAGGAGTGTTTCTACCCTTTTCTTTGAAGCTATTTAACGTTATAAATGGCCCTTTACCGAAGAACCATTAAAATGGGTCTGAGTCCGTGTTGTAGAGAGTAGAAGCTGGACTTCATAAAAGTTATGTAATAGAAAATACCTCCTGATATATTTTGTAATAAATCTTATGTACAATTAGGGTAATTCTGTTGCATCTAGGGAACAAACAGGCGTGCATTCTTAAACACACATTTCTAATTTTGCTTTTTCCACAGTTGGATACAAGAGCTCACAGAATACATTTTCTACAAAGACTAAAAAATATATTTATTTAAGAAAGCATTCTTCCATATACCAGAAATAAAGATATGAAACATATGGTGCTTTCACCAGTGCTTTAAATAGGAGTAAAAGAAATGTAAAACTTTTTCAAAAAGTGTACAGCAAACATTTTTGTGGAAGAATTCTGTTTGTCGATACTGCCATCTTTAGTAAGAACACAGCATGACGCCTACAACCTATAGGGATGGCTGCGTAGAAGCAAGGAGAGCTACTTGTCTCATGGAGCCGGCAGCAGATCAGAGCAAGGCAGAAAACACTACGAATCAGTAAAAAGATAAAGTCTCACCCACCTCTCCCCTCTCCCCTCTTCCCCCCACCCCCCCCCCTCTCTTTGTGTATTGGCTCAGTGGAAGTGGACATTGTCATTAAATCAGATCAGGATGTGGATGCAAAGGGTGTGGGGACTGTGTTGGAATTTGAAGCTATGTCAAGGGGCAAATCTGGAATTAGTGGGAGCAGTCTCGGGTAAGTAGGACAGGATCATTCTCGAAATTCAGACGAAAGAAGGCACATTAAGGGAACCCATAAGTCTGAAATATACAATGCGGTCTCGGTTTGCTGACGGGGACAACCGCTCCAACCCCAAAATGTACCAGAGTTTCCTTGTTGTGCAACAAGGAAGTGTGGTCTGGTATTTTATCTGTGCCCCACAGGGAAAGATTGACCTGGTGTGCTGCGCTCAGGGCCAAAGCTATTTGCCTCCCTCTTTTGGATTGTAAAGGATATTGGAGGGTTATATTGAAAGCTGAATCACTTGTGTAGAAATTGTTCTCAATAGCGAGTGAGATTCAGACAATGACAAAGCAAGTGGATAAGGGTACCTGTGTTGCCTCACCCTCATCAACACTATTGAGCGCTCAGCATTCCACTGCTGCACTCTTTGGGGGTCAGGAACTAGTAGGAAACTATTTTATACTCTGTTTCGGTACTAGCCATTTTGTAGTGGTGAGGTACGCCCTATAGAAAATGTCTCCCCGTTCTTTGGTAGATATGGTTCTGCCTAATTCAGCCTCACAGCGAAGCTGCCCTTTAGGTTTGATTGGGTGCGTCTTTCTTCCCAAGAGGGCATAGAGCTCAGAAGTAAGACATTTGTCATCAGACTTAAGGAGGATCCACGTCTTAAAAGGAGTCACTGGTCTCCATGCCCCTTACTGGGTCCCAGGGCTAGATACCAAGTGGTGAAGATGGAGATAAGGCACACGGTCTGAGTAATTCATCGAGTAGTCGTCTTTTTAGTTGGTCAAAGGGGATTATCCCTTGAGTGTTGAAAAAGCAGCCAGCTCGCTTGCAGCCTCCCTCCCACCATGGCCAGAACAGCTCCAGCTGCATCCTGTTGGGTTGGGGGGGGTAATAGTTGGGGGGAGTTGGGATTTGCCAGTATTGGGGATCATAGGGAAAGTTGTAAGGCCTGCTCTGCCTGCAACAGAATCCCAAACTTTAAGCATTGCGCTAGTAAATTGGGAGAGTACAAGCCCTATGTTTACGAGGGAGTATACCTCCTTCCAGGTATGGAAACCTGCAATGGATTGGTCCATAAAGGATCAGTGCCTCTCTGGCACAGTACAAGTCCATTCTAGTACATACAAAGCTGTGCTGCTTGGTAGTAGCGGAGCTGCTGGAGTACCGCCAGACCACCATCAAACTTCGGACAGCTCATTAAGTCAGCAAAACGTTTTAAACATGTTAAGCAGTTTAGCATCAATGCTCGGAAGAGGTTTGATCTGTAACCATTCGTCCCCCACAGCTAATGAATACATTGTTCCAAGGGTATGCACCTGTTGAGCTTTGGCACTTTTCTTCTTATTTTTTTTAGGTCAAGCACATAAGCGTTGTGACCTCTTGTAAGTATTGTGGGCTTTTAACCACACCCATCACTTTAATTCGTTCCTGGGCATTCCTTTCAAAAATCCCTTTATGGAATTGGTAAATGTTTTACGTTTGTCCCACCTTGAGGCTGTTTATGCCATGCCTGGCAGACTGCCCTTGTTACATTGATTATTGCACGATTGCCGATCTACTTCAGCGTGGGCGAACTATTTTTTCTTTTGTCCTTCCCCTTCGTGCTGCATGGTGGCCATGGCCCTCACAGTGCAAACAGGCGCAACAGCGTGAACTCGATCGGTGGTATTGGAGCGCTGGTCACATTTTTAACAGTTACCTAATCAGAGTCATTTCTTATGGCTCTCCCCTTAACACCTGAAATTGGTAAATGCTTTACGTAAAGCAAATTCGCAAAGTGAAAGCGGCTCTCCCAGCACAGCCCTTAAAACATACACTGCAACCTGCTCTTTCTACACCGCCTCTGGGTCCCCACACTGTTAGTGAAGACTCCAGTATAATAACCCCTACCACCATTCATTATCTTCTTAAGCTCTCTCATGCCTGGAACTTTTTTTATTTTATTTTTTTATTATTTTTTTACAGCAGGCAAAAGTTATGTTTTATGGGCCTTGTTTGTAGTGTCAATATAATAGGCCTGCTAGCCTTGAAAGTGTGTAATGTACTATCTCCTCTAGGGGCTACATATATGGTTATGCTGCATTACTTCCCCCCCATTCTTTTTTCATGTGGTTAAGATTTCTAAGATCTGACTGTATGATTACCTGACCATGTTTCTTGTGAATGCTATTTTATTGTGGTGTCTTCTAGGGGCTGCTCTAAGCAGTGCAGTCAACATAATAAAATATTTGCGCCATGAAAAATCGCCCCATAATGCTTTGCAGGGCATTACTTTTACCAAATATTTTTGCTCATAACTCAGCTTGAGTACCACCTTCTAAACGTTCTCTCTGTCTACATCATCTCTGGGTCCCCACACTAGGTTAGTGGGGACTCCAAAATAATAACCCCTCACACCATTCAGTGTCTTTTAAGCTTTCTCATGGCTACAGTGTTTTATTTACAGATGGGAGGAGTTTAGTTTCAAAGGCCTCGTATGTAATATCATTGCAGTAGGCCTGCTAATCTTAAAAACGCCCTCTAGGGGCTAAGTATATGGTTACACTGCATTTCTTTTTCCTGTTTTATTGCGTGGGGTTATGCCCGCTGGGGTCTAACAATATGATTACATGACTGTTTCTTACAAATTTTATTTTTGATATGGTGTCCTCTAGGGGCTGTTCTGAGCATTAGTCTAATGCCAAAAGTTATTTCTGACAAAGGCTTGTATGATAATTGTATGTTTTAATAATCTCTCCTTATTACTATCATGATGACTATGATTCAGGCCAACTTAACATCATAATTACACTATGACTGCTTGAACACTCTCGATATGTTTGGGTGACCCTTCTAGTTTATTTATCCTCTGTGCTGTCTTGTCTTTTTTGGGTAATTGTGTTGGCCAGCCAGCAGCTCTGTTGGAGGGGTGGTGAAAGTGGTATTCTATTGGAATTACCATGGCATATTTAAATTAGGGTGCTAAATGGTAACATTTTCATTTTTGGCTGCAGATAAAGGAAGAAGATAAATAGAAGGTCTTTAGTTATATGCAGGGCCACTGGAATTACATGGCAGGAAAAGATGAAATTATGAGGCAGCGTTGACCAATTTGTGTCAAAGTCCAGTTATGAATTTACAATGCCAATAGTTCTAGCTCGAGCAAATGCTAGACCTATTGCTTTGCAAATACTTGTTTTGAATTAAGGAGCCATATGCTGCTTAACTTTATTCTTCTAAGGGTTCTCGTTTCTTGAAGAGTTAGTCAGTGCGTTGTGACCTGTTATTTGATGGATTTCATGAGCACAGGAATCTACTATGGTGGATTTTACTTTGAAGGGAACCTTGTATAGAAACAAAATACTTGTACAATACCACAGTTAAGTTTCAAATGGCATCTTGCTGAAATTGAAATAATGCTTCGGTGGGTGGGCTTATGGAGGACAGTATCCTGATGTTTAGAGTGTACTGTAAGGTTGATTTTTCTAGCTTTGGTTTTGCAAGATTAACCTCCCAAGTTTTTTTAATGGCCTAAAGTGGTGTGTTTTAAAGTCTTCCTTTTGTCAACTTACAAATGAATCTTTAAGAATTTGTAATACTATTTCTTCACATGAAACAGTCTTACCCTGATAGTACATATGAGTACAAATAGCAGAAGAGGCGTTTTCTATTACACAACCTTTATAGAAGAAGTCACACAGACCTGTTATACCAAGATTATGTAGTATTTCCTAGGTGCTAGTTTTGCATGTAGATGGGAGTGTAGGGTTATCAAATGCTGGTAGTTTGGTGGAGTACTGTTGTTGAATCCCAGCTACTTGATTAAGATTCCACCGGGCCACACATAGTGTTCGTCAGGTGGTGACTTGACATTTCAATTTTGGATTTGATTCCCAGAGTGGTTGTCAAAGGGCGCTCAGGGATTAGTCTTTCCTCATTTCATAAATGTTTGTTTTGTTTGTCCGGGTGGTACCACCAAGCTGCATACTTTTCTTGAACCTCACCAAGGTGTACCCTAAATGTTGATCTAGTGAGCATCTCTTTGTTAACTGTAGCCTGCTGGCCCTCTATATCAGTTTTAGCCCAAGGCCCTATGAAGAATTCATTATTCAACAGTGTTGGTACATTAGTGAATAGATCAAGCACCTGGGCAGCAGTACCATTTTAATTTTTGTAGCACTTTATCATAATTTCCCCATATCTCCATATTCTGACAGAGGAGAAGGCCCAGATATCCTATTGGGTCTGGTCACTGTAGGAGTGGGCATTCTTACCTACACAGGAATTGGATAACTGGGAACAGCTCAGATTTAGTACAATTTATGTGTAACCTAGAGTATCTCTGGCTTCCTTTTTAAATAGATCCAACAGTGCATATGTTTCTCCCTGCAGAGACAGACCATGGGTTCTGTATCTGTGGCAAATAATAGTGGTGACAGAGGGCATCCATAACTGGTGCCCTGCTCTGTCCTTGCTGGTTTGGGTCCTGAATCATTGAGGTGGATTTATACTGCTGGCTTAGCGTATAGTAATCCAATCAGTTTCAGAAAGAAGGGTCCAACTCTGTATTTCCTTACTACCTCCACCATAAATGGGCATTCTGTAGAGTTGCACTCCTTATCAGAGTCCAGCAGTGCAGCCTCTGTTCAGAGGTCAGGGCTCCCATTAAGTGTTACTGATGCAACAATCCTCAAAGTAGCTGGGTAAGTCAGTTATTGATAAATAAGGCCTGACACAGGAGGATTTTTTTTTTTTTTTTTAAATCAAGGGAACAAGATCATTTGCTAAAAGTTACGTAGTAATGACCTCCGCCAAGGTCTGTCTGACAATAGGTTGGAGTTGCCCTTTTTAAGTGAGGATGGATGCTTCTAACCTCAGTCTCCTTACGTTTTAGAATGTTCCACAGGCACTAGACAGGTTCCAGACTGGATACAGAGAATTTTCTTTTCAGTGCTTCTATGCGCCAACAAGTTGCTTTTGTTTGAATTTTTTCTGAAACATGTGTTGGGGGACTATACAATCTCTTAAAACAGGCTTTAAGTCTTGTTGTGATTGCTTGAAATAGATGTCGCTTACGGACTCCCGACAAGGTGTGCCTTTGGTTCTTATCCTCCAGTAAAGATTGAGTAATGCGCCCTCTGTGGCCTAATTCACCCAAAGGTGATTAAAGACAAGGAGGCAAAGCTGTACATTACCAAGCAAAAGAAGTGTGGCCTTCCTACGGGTCCTGGTCCCGTTCCAAGTCACGGTCTTGGTCCCAGTCATAAGGCTGTTCTGAGGCCGCTCCACTTCCTGCTCAAAATCTTCAGGTCAGCCAAAATCAAACTCCCAAGAACAAGGAAGCAAAGAGAGGGAGTGATGGCTTTGTGCTGAATTGAACTCTGAGTTCATCAGCCACAAAACCAATACCACAGCTGGTCCAGATGCACACTGAGTTTTCCGGGCAGCAGTCGAGCATGCAGCAGAACAAGGACTTTATGGCTGCAAATCTTTCATGCACTACCAACTCCTTCTGGCGTGCCTTTGGGCCCCAAGAATCTGCAGGGGCTTTTGTCAGGTTAGCAGGTCCTCCTCTGATGCCGCCTGTTCCCTTGGTACAAGTAACTGGTCCCCTATTAAGCCTGGTACAGATGTGCACAGGGCCCCCAGATCCACAATATTTCCTTTTGCATGGCACAATTAAAAGCCCTGGTGTGGGCATCCTTGTTGGAACTGAACCAATGTAGGCCTGAGCTCCATCGATGTAGCGGTACGAGATCTCAAAAGGGCAATCTGTTATTATGCAACCGTATTCCAATCCGGTGCTCTTACAGTGACACAACTATCATCCGAGGTTCCGTCCCTCTTTTTGGTTTTGAGGCTGACCCTAAACCATAGAACAGAGCACCCTCTCCACCCACCCACCTCCAAATACTGATGATGATGATTGGGTCGGAGATGGCTTCCTTGCCCCTCATTATAGTGATAAATCTTTATATGTTAACTTACAAAAAGGCTGAGGGGCTTGACACTGCCTCTGAAACTGAGCTTTACTCTTCACATGGACCATGAATGGAGGAAAGCACCTCCTATGTACTGGTTGTTCAGAGGGCAGCTGAGGTTCTAGACTTGTAATATTTCTCTAATTCGACTGAGACAAATGTTATGATAGCGATTCTCAAACCTGAACCAGTGATTTTTTTTTTTTTTTTTTTTGCAGTTCCTCGTCTTATTCTATGATGATTTCTTTATGCGTTTTTGAGAAATTGATTTTTTTTTTTGCCAGTCTGGCACTGCAGTCCGTAAACCTGGTTTGCCCGTTAGAAAGATCTTGGTCATGTCCCATGAGGCAAGCATGTAGCAATCTGACCATCCTCTTCAACCCACCCGGATGTTCACTACCAGCTAGACCTCACCCAATCAGGATTCAGAAAAAAACACTCCACGGAAACAGCACTTGTTGTTGCCACCAACATCGTCCATAGAATTTGGGATGAGGGAAAACAGCGCCTCTCATCCTGCTTGACCTCTCCGCAGCTTTCGGCACTCTCTTCCACAATGCTCTCATCAGAAGCCTCATGAGATTGGCATCCCAGGAGCCACACTCAATATGGATATGCTCAGTCCTCACAGGAAGAACACAGAAGTGTCAGATTGCCCCCCTTTCTGTCGGAAACCAAGAACCTGATCTGCGGAGTACCCCAGAGATCATCCCTCTGTGCTACCCTGTTCAATGTCTACATGATACCGCTAACCAACATCATCCGAGACCTCACCATAATCTGCTATGCTGATGACACCCAACTCCTCCTCTCCTTTGTGCACAAAACAACTACCACCAGAACTAACTTCACCAACTGCATGACCGTGGTAGCAGAGTGCACAAGAACCACCTGCCTAAAGCTCAGTTCTTACAAGATGGAAGTACTGGTCTTCCAGTATAAGTCCACCACATTGGACTCCACCTGGTGGCCATCGAAATTAAGACTAGCGCCCACCAACCGTGCAAGTTCTATGGGAATCATACTTGACAGCAAGTTCAACATGACTACACAAGTCAGAACAGTGAACACCCCGTGCTTCCACATCCTGCACATTCTGTGATAGTTCTTCAAGTGGCATAACACCAGCTGTCACACAAGCATGTTGGGCTATGGCAATGCACTCTACACCAGAATAATCTCCAAGCAGGTCTTACCCAGAATTCAGGCCCTCCAGAGCTTTGCAGCACAACTCATACTCTGTATCCTATGCCACACCCACATCGTACTGCACCTCAAGGAGTTTCAACGGCTCCCCATCACAAGTGCAGCCAATTCAGACTTCTTTCTCATACATACCCTACATCCTACACAACACTGGACCAGCATGCTTGAACAGCTGCGTACACTTTCACCAGGCTGCCAGACATGTACGCTCTGCCTCACACTCACTCGTTCTCCTGCATTGCACTGAAAACATGGAACGATCTCCCTCAACACATCAGAACCTCCTCCTCCTCACTTCTTGACTTCCTCAAGAGGCTGAAGACCTGGCTGTTCGAGAAACCCAGCACGGGCCACATGCTTACACACCTGCTCAAGCGTTTAGATAGCCTCATGTGTGATTGGTGTGCTAGGCTGTGATGATTTGTATAGCATCCCAAAGGATCTGAAGACCTTTGTATGTTGGACAATGCATTATGGGCAGCATGTAGCAGAGTAAGTCATCTATCCAGGCCTAGTCACCTTGAATTGAAATTGGCAGTGTTGTGCTTTGCAGGCACATCGTGTCGAGGGCCACTAGATTTTATGACTGTACAGGTATCTTTGATTTATATGTCACTGTCTTCTGAGTTTGGGAGTTCCATAATCTTGTTCCGTGTTCCTGTTTTATCAACACTAGCTTCTGAAGGCTGGCTTGGCACATTCAGTCGTTGACCACCTGTGGATGACAGCAATACTCATAATGTGTTTGAAGTTCACCATAAATGAGACAAAGTCCCATCTGGTTCCCTCAAAGAGGCTTTCATTCATTGGGGTGATTCAAAAGAAGCGCTCTGAGGCTTTTTGGTCTCTGAACTTTGTGCATTCTTCTCTTCACCACACCAGGTGGAACTTGCCGGCCCTGCAATTAAGCTTAAAATCGCTTTGGCCCCCAGCATTAAAATTGCCTCACCACCTCCATCTAGGTCTCAAAGGGAACTGCCCAAGTTCTGCATTGCTGGCTGATCAATCCGAGGTCATGCAGCGGCAGACCTAGAGGTCACAGTGCTGACGGATGCATCAATCCTGGGTTGGGGGAAGGTCGTCTAGGGCAGATGGATATCAAAGGACTTTGGTTCCAGCAGACAGTGAGCTCCACATCAATCCTCTGGAGCTTTGGGCAATTTGTTTGGCACTGAAAGCTTTCCTGCTGCCCTTCAAGGGACGCTGGTGCAGATTTGCGGACAATAACACTGCTATGTGGTAATGCAACAAGCAGGGCTGAGTTGGGTCCTGGGTCATGTAGCAAAAGAGGTGTCTGGAGCTGCTGAACATCTATCTCACCACCAGCGAGTTTCTCTAATAAGGTCACATCTGCTAACTATGGCATTTGCAATACCCCAAAGCACCGCACTGTTGGACTTTAAGTACTGAGTGTTGTTTAACCCATTTGCTGCTAAGCTTTCTCCCCCACCCCCATCTCTCCCCGGTGCACATCCCTTTTTTATGTTGAGTGCACAAGTGCTTTGACCTGTTGGAAGTATTGTGGGCTTTTAACCACACCCACCTCACGCCCATCACATTCATTAATTTGTGGGCGTGCCTTTCAAAAATCACTTGATGTAATTGGTAAATGCTTTACATTTGTTCCGCCTTGGGGGCGGTTCAGTTACCGCCTTGGACATCGACCCTGTTACAAGGATAATTGCGCTAAGGTAGCACATAGGGTTAATCTGTCTGCTGTCTTTTTTTCCCCCTAAAAATGGCATCCAGGAACGGTTTGCTGTACTGAAGTCACCATCTTCCCAGCTGTCAGGAACATTCAGAGCTGAATCAAAAAACTAAATTTTGTACCACAGTTTTAGCATTTTTCTAAGAGGTTGCCTATTTGCCCTATTTTTGCGTTTTTCAACCTAAAACAGTTCCTGAAGAAACCTTCGGCAGACCCATCAGAACTAAAGAATTTCCGGCCCATCTCGCTGCTACCCTACCCTGCCAAAATATTAGAGAAAGCAATCAACGCACAACTAAGTAATTTCATTGAGGCCAACAGCTCCCAGTCCGGCTTTCGCAGCAATCACAGCACAGAGATAGCACTCCTGGCAGCCACCAACGACACCCGATTACTCCAGACCACGGCTACACCGCAACACTTATACTCCTCGAGCAACTTTCGACATGGCTCTGTGCACCAGACTCCATGACATAGGAATCTGTGGAAGAGCCCTGGAATGGATCCACTCCTTCCTCTCCGGGAGGACGCAGAGGGTCAGACTCCCGCCCTACACTTCCAGACCCACAGGAGTCAACTGCGAAGTCCCCCAAAGATCCTCACGGAGTCCCACACTGTTCAACGTATACATTTCCCCTCTTGCTGCCATCGTCAGAAGCCAGGGTATGAACATAATGTAATATGCCAATTACGTGTCAGTTACAAAGATTGATTGATTTTCTAGTTTGTGGTGGAAAACCGTGTGAATTCCGTGGGTAATCCAGAAAAGCTATACATTTCTGAAAAGTAGACAAAAATGTGAATTCTGCAATGTCATATTTGTACCCCCTTAAGGTTTTCCCTGGGAAAATAACTGTTGAAATATTGAAAAGGAGTAGGAATAAACAAGCATATGTGACATTTGCTTGGTAACTTTTTGTCACAATGGCAAATTGACAAAAGCAATATACCGTTACGTCCACTGGACCCTTCTGGTTGCAGGGATATCTAGGAAACCAAGGTACCCAGAGCCAACAACTGAGCTGCATTATACAATGGTTTTTCCTTAAGTACTTAGTATAGACCAATTCTTGTAGCAAAATAGGCAGAGTGAAAAATGGGTATCAAGGAAACATACGTATTTCTGAAATTGAGTGCAAGATATTGAGTTTAGTAGGAGTGGTTCTTTGTACATCTCCAAACTTGCAGGAACCAGTACTAGCGTATGATTTGGAGGGTATTTTTTCAAAATGTCATGTTTCTTATACACTGGCTTACAATTGAACTGCACAAATGCAGCAAAATCCAATTGGTAATAACAGTTGTTCTTCTATTCTATGCTTCCACAAGTCTCCTGATAAAAATGGTATGTCACTTGTGTGGTTAGACCAAGTGCCTGCAATAGCAAATTGCCCAAAATGCAACTTGGACTCGTCTCATTTTTCTACTGAAAACTGACCCTTTTTCTAATGTGGGTAGCTCTAAATTTTGGACCCTTACTCAGCCGCCACCTAGGGAAACCTAGCCAGCATGTATGTTTTTGAAAACTAGATACCTAGAGGTATCCAGGGTGGGCTGAATTTGCTGAGTCTTGCTAGTTTTTTTTTTTTTTTCTTTTTCCCAGAATCCCTTGCAAACGTTGACTTTAAAAAAAAAATTAAAAAAAAAAAATTCTCACATTTCTGTAATGGAAAGATCTGGAAGGAGCCACAAATTCCCTTCCACCCGGCATTCCTTGAAGTCTCTGATAAAAATGGCACCTCACTTGCGTGAGTTTGCATAGTGCCCGCAATGGAAAACGGCCTAAAAAGCAATATGGACACATCATATTTTTCCACTACAAACTTTTTCTGATGTGGGTATCTCTAGATTTTGGACCCTAGCTCAGCAGGCACCTAGGGAAGCCTAGCCAACCTATACATTTTTTGAAAACTATACACCTAGGGGAATCCAGGATGGTGTGGCTTGCGTGAATCCCCTTTAGGTTTTCTTATCCACAGTGCACCGCAAACTTGGAGTTGGAGGCTTGCAGGGCATTTTGTGTAAGAAAATAGTGTGGGGTGCAAGTGAAGCACAGCAGCCTGGACTCCCCAAGATCTCTAGATTTCAGAAGTGTCTGGGTCTGGTAGGCTTTTCCAAACCCCAAAAGTGCACCCATTCACCATTGCAAGTGGGACGTTATTTGGTGTTAGCCAAGCTCTCCTGGCCCATATATAAAATCAACACCCAAGAGAGTTGAATGCCTTCTTGCTTGCCATTGGGATGAGATGCTATAGTCCACGGGGGAGCAGAAAGATTGTTGCCCCCTTTAGTTTGGGTGAGGGCATAACCATCCCTATGGTGGCGGGCAACCACCACCCCTCTTCTTTTCCAAAACATTCCCTGATGTATAGTTGTTTTTTTGCCCTCCTGAGGGCATATCAGTGGTAATTACCCCATCCACCCCCCCGGGGTGGGGTAAGCTGTGCCCATTTTTTACAGGAGTGGGGGCATTGTCAGGCCCAATCTGGGCAGCCCCCAACACTAGTCTTTTCTTTAGCCTCATTTATTTTGGGTGGGGGCATGACCATGCCCATGGTGGGCTGCTCCCACTCCTCTTTCACAAAAAAAGAAAAAAAAAACAATCCCTGGTGTCCTGTGGGTTTTCAAGAGCACCCCTTTGGGGTGGAAGGAGGGAGGAGGTTGGCAGATCTTCTCAAAAAAGTACTGGGGAGCTGAAGTCCTTGCCCAAGGGCTTGCTCCCCCTCACTGCTTGGGTACTGCCCTCCTTGGGTGATTTTCCCCAAGCAGGGATCCACTTGAGAAAGGTACCAAGCTGGATAGGTGCTCAGTGGCTGAGATACCACCACAAGCACCAATGCAAAGAAAGTTCAATCAGCTCATTTCACTTTTGTTTTCAATGAATTGACGTAAGCTTGCAGCACTCGCTGATCGTCATTTCAGTGAAAATAAAGAACTTAATTGGGGAAGCCCTCTCCCCAACTTCAGAGGCTGACTCTTTGTAAAAGAAATCCTTCTGATGCCCGGATCAGAGGGATTTTAAGTGTCATATGTGCAGATGGCCCGGAGCAGTCCGACGCACATGAGCACTGCAGCGTTGGAAGACTTCCGAACGTCCCACACACCAAACCAGTTAGGGTGATCTCTAGTAGCTAGTTTAATAATCGCCTTTCAGCTAGAAGTGTGAAGAGGATGATGGATGAAATACAATAGTACTACTTATGCATTGGGTTCATTTAACCTAGTAATAGGCCTGCTTCAAGGATTTTAGGCACAGTAACTGTATGAAACACTTCAGGTGTACTATTTTGTTAGCCTTCAGCTCCTTATTCATGCATATCTACTGATAATTAAACTTTTTGTGATTTAAACCAAAAATATAATTATTTGCCTTTTAGGTTCATGGCAACAAATGATTTGATGACGGAGCTGCAGAAAGATTCCATCAAGTTGGATGATGACAGTGAGAGGAAGGTTGTAAAGATGATTTTGAAGTTGCTGGAAGACAAGAATGGCGAAGTTCAAAACCTGGCTGTAAAATGGTAAGTTTTTATGTGTCTGAAACAACACTGTGATTTGTTAGTTTTCATTCAGAATTGCATAAGGGATATATCACAGCAAATGTCTAAAAATTAGGAAGGGGGCACGTTTTCTTCAGATCGCAGTGGGCATTTTGGCCACATTTAGTGCTAGGGCATGTTGCGTAATGCTCAATTGGGGAGCTAAAACATCCACTAAACTGAATGAATAAGCAACTGCGTAAAGTGACTGGCAACGGACTGCTGTTGATTATATCGGGGAGAACAGCAGTCTGGTCAGTCCATACTGGAAATGTTGTTTAGAAACTCTGCAAATGATCCCGTGTGAAGGGAAAGGAACCTTGATTATGATAAATGACCATAACTGCCAAAGTAAAACATGACATTGAGAACTGCGGTGAAATGCAATGCATCTAGTTTGTATGTATTAGTCTGAAGTGCATGGAAATGGGGTGATAGTATTAAAGTGTGTGTGTGTTTTTTTTTTGGCCTGTACTTCTCTGGCACACCTTTTAAAATACTCTACTGTCCATCCTAGCTGACACAAAGCATATGTTAGACTTTTATTTACAATGTTGAAAGTCTGAATTTTAGAGGTACACCTGCCACTTTAAATGTAGCCCACTTGTAGGCAGCAGGCAGACATTGGTAGCATGTGGACCAAGGCTGAAGTTTTATTCTAAAAGCACAACTGAGAAGGTACATAAAAGTAGCATCAGTGAATTTGTTTTCTGCATAATTACAGATTAGTCAGAGTTGCCTCAAAATCCTTTTTCTGATACTGTGCACATTTCAAAAGAAAAACGTGTATCCAACTTAAACAGATCAAACGTTTTTTAAAGTAGCCTTATCTTAGTAGTGAAGCTAAGTACCCCACCTTTGCAAAATGTAGCTGAGCACCTTTTTGCTGTTCATTGCTGTATTCATATAAGCAGATTAGAAAGAGAAAACGTTGCCTCAAAAACAAATCTTCTAATGCTCCAGTTGATAGACTAAGAAACGGCTATTGTTGACAGTTTCAAAAAGTGTTTTCATTTTTAAATGTAATTAAATCATGGCGGTAACGATAATTGTTTCTGCGTCATGAGAAGGTTTAGTTTCATTGCTTGTGCAGATTTGTGATGTTACTAACAGTATTCACAAAGCAGCTGCTATAGTACGAGGTCCCTAGTTAGAAACATAAAAAATACATCCGTAATGTACAATGTTGCTTTTCTGCAAAGATTTCCTACCAAAGGCTTGTAGTGTGGACACACAATAAACCTCTAATTTAACACCAGAATTAAAACCATATATGGGATACAGAATAGAAGAAGCCCTCCTTTTATTACAAATGTGTAGATTTGGGGGGTGTTAAATTTTAGGATTTGTTTTTGTCCAGGTATCAGGATGCTTTCTAAATCTACTTGTTGTCTTATTTATTTATATATACACACACACACTTGTTCCTTTTGGTTCCATAAAGAGTGGTAACAAATTATGTCACTGTTCTCCCATAAAATCTATGCTAACAGTTTATCTGATTATGCCGGGCTTGTGTTACATCAGGTTTGGATTCCAGCATGGCTTTGATATAACAACCTTCCTGCAAATGTACATGAGTTGGAATTCGGCTCAACACAATCTTGATTGGTATGTTGTTCCAGTACCTGGATTTGCCTGTTGTGGGCACTGCAGACCTGATTTTACTGGCTAGAAAATTCAGTCACCAAAGTCACTCTGAGATCGTGCTGCACTGCAACCTGGACCTGTTTTCTTGCAAACATATGCTTGTATATTTACTGATGTGAAAATGAAAATCTTAGTAGTTTACTCTAATTATAGTTTCCAGGCCTACTTCTGCAAACTCTTGTTAAGTTGTAAATCTGCACTTATGCAAGGATGTACACATGCGGTTGTACTTAGGTGATTTTATTTTAAGTAGCTTAAAAATGGTTACATTTTGTGAACATGTGTATATATATATATATATATTTTTTTTATACTGGAACCACAGTGAGTAATGCAAGATGACTTAACAGTTTAATGTGCTTCCTTAGTAAAGGCTTTTGTATTAATGAATCATATATGTACAGGTTGAACAAATTTATACATGAGGACTCATGTATAAATTTGTTCAACCTGTACATGATTCCTCATCTTTTTAATAATAAAAAAAAAAACCTTTATGCATTTTAATACATGTAAGAAACCAACACAACACACAGTGCATCTTAACAAGTGCAGGTACCGTATTACACTTCGTGCTGGATTAATTGCCAGGACCATCACAAAGTGAATAACATCATATATACCAAGTTGACGTACAAAATGTGGAATCTCTTAGCCCAGAAACGGCCCTGGTAGTGACAACTCTGTTATAAAATAATGCTCTGTGTACAATTTTGTCTTTGGTATTCTGGGCCTGATTCCATATCTGAGTTTCTATGCTCATTAAAATAGTCCAGCATTGCCCCCTAGGCTGTCAAGTCCTCTGCCACCTTATCGTCAGTACGAGAAAGTCTCAGGTGTGGCTCCTCCGTGACTCGCCACACCAGAACATCCTTGACCCACAAATATTTGCTTGGAATCTGGGATCCCATCCACCCAATAGCTATTCTTCGCTTGCAAGGAGCAGTGCTAACTGCAAGAGCTTATGAAATCTTGCGTACCTTGTGCTTCATCACTACAGCCAAGAGCCATGCCCTGACTGTCACAGGGGATAGAGATTCCCTCCGCAGTGTGGGGCACCACCTCCTCCCAGTAGATATGTACCCCTGTACATTGCCACACCACAGGTATGAATGTGGCACCTTCCTCCCCACAACATGCACACCTCACTGCCCTGTCGGGGTCAATATTGTTGAGCTGGTTGGTGGTGTGTACGTGCCATGTAAGTAATTGAAGTGTAATAGTTTAAATTAGTTGCTAAAAGATACCATCTTTACCAGGCTTCATGCATGACACTAAGTAGAGTCCTTATTGGCTTCCCCCAAATATGTTTCTCATGCTGTTTTTGCTTTGTATGTGCTCTTCATCAGGCCGCCTTGGAAAGCTTTATAGAATAGAGAGATGAGGTCTGCCTCCCCAGAGCCTGCTCCTCCTCCCCCTACCCTCCGGCTGAGCAACCCCCCAGTGTCTTAGCTGGAAAACTGCAGGAATTAGCCCTGTTGTATGTTAAAGGTCTCTTGCACTTTGTGAAGTGAGGAAGACCTTTCCTGGTTATACATCTCCAGCTAAGAGGCATCTATCGTCTCTCCATGAGCATATCAAGGTCGATAGAGTGAAAGGGTTCAAGATCCCATATGTGCAAGTTCCTGTCAAATGGGTCCCTACCCAGCACCTTTTTTTAACCACCATTTCCGGCAGTTGGGCAGTATGACGGGCCAGATAAGGTATTGGAATGTCTGCAGACGCCCCCCTCATTAATATGGGCGGGAGCATGTCTTCCGCGATCGTATCATGCAGGAGCCACTTCTCCTGGTTGTCAGTGTCTGTTAGCCATTTGGTGGCATGTTGTAGGTGTGCTGCAAAATAGTAAAGTTGCATGTCCGGAAGGGCCAAGCAGCCTTCTCCCATATTTCTTCTCAAAACAGGTAGAGCCATTGTGATTTGTTTCCCCGCCCATGCCAACGAGACGAATAGGCTACTTAGTGTCTGAAAATAAAATATTGTGCAGAGGGAATAGCACGTTTTGCACCAGGTATGAACACCGTGGGAGGAAGACCATTTAAACTACAGCCGTTCTCCCCCCTGACCAACAGGGGCAGTATGTTCCAGATTTCAACCGACGTGGCTTGACCCCGCACCACCCTATCTATGTTGATGCGCTGATGATCTGCTGCCATCCTGTTGACCATAATGCCGAGGTAAAGGAAGCTCTCCCCCTACGACCTAATGCCCAGATCAGGCACCTGGTTCAGTGGCAACATGGCCAGTCTCCCCAGAGTAAATAATAGTGTTTTCCGAATGTTCATGGGCAGGCCAGACACTTGCCTAAATTGCTTCAAGTGTCGCAACAGGAAAGGTCCTGCCTCAGCAGCCGAGTGGACAAATACCAGCGCATTATCTGCATATGAGATGATGTGAATCCATTCTTCCACTCGTGAGCACCACAGCTCCAGCTCTTTACGCAATAAAATAGCTATAGGCTCAAGTGACGGAGCAAATAGGAGAGGCGAGAGGGGGCATCCAAACCCCCCCCCCCCAAATTGACACGGGCAATGGGGCTCGCCTAAAGCAACTACACCCATTCCTGATAGGCTGGACCAAAGCCCATCTCCCTGAGCACCATCGTGAGATAGCTCCACCTGACTTTGTCGAACGCATTCTCGGGGCCGGCCAACACGAGTGCTAGATCCTGCGGTCTCATGTAGGCCATGGGTTTGACGCTTCAGATTAAAAGCTGTGCTGCGCAAGGGCATAAAACCACTTTGATCCTCATGGCCTAGATCATGGATTATTCCCTGCAGCTGCTTCGCCAACATTTAACAGAACACTTTAACATCAGAATTGATCATAGTGAGTGGCCTATTCAGATACCAGAGTGCAGTTCTAAGCTCCTTCATGGTGAGGTTCTCGTCCAGGTCCTGTGCATTGGCAAGGGAGAGGCAGGGTAGGGTCATCCCTGCAAAAACCCTCTCTGCTGTATCCGGGCAAACCTTGTCGCTTGATATACTGCACGGAAGTGCGCCACCAGGGATGTCAGTATATCATGCCTGTGTGCCCCTGCCTGTCCGTCCCCCGGGTTCACGAATTCTCATGATGGTTGGATTTCTTGCTCGCATTTTAGTATCCATGTCAAAAGCTGGCTAGATTTATCACCTTCCCTGTGTAAGTGCTTTTGATAAGATGCTTGAGTATGTCTGTTGAGGAGTCCCAGATTTTCTGGAAGTCCCGTTGGGTGCGCATAACCTCTTCATTGGGAAGAAGCAGGCTACAACAAGAAAAGAGTTGCTAAGCTCTGTCCCCATTCCTTGATGTGTGCAACAAGCTGTCGCTGGACCCCACATAGAGACCAAATGCAGACTCCTCACAGGACAGCCTTAAGGGCTTCCCATTCCGTAGCCCTTGATTCAATAGAGCCCCAGTTTATCTAAGTAATCCTGGAGCGCATCCACCAATTCTTCCAGGAGGCCACGTCTGTTAGATCAGAAAGCATGCACTAGTGCCGCGTGGCACAGTCAACACCCCCAGCACAGATGGAGCAACACTGGTGCATGGTTGGATAGGTATTTCTCCAGATGTTCAATCCTCTGCAGAGCCCCAGGAACTGTGGATGAAGAGTGTGCCGGCAATCGAGTAACCACAGATTTTGCCTGACTCGGGCTAGGGACTCTGCCATCTGCGGTTTTGTAACCAGCTGTGGTGGGTGGCAATCCCAATTCCCATCCAGAATACAATTAAAGTCTCCCACTGATGTTATTATAGGGGAATCCAAACTATCTTAAAGTAACTCCTGCATCTTCCTATAAAGCCACCCGTCATCAACATTGGGGCAATAGGTATCCATGATAGTAATGTCCCTGCCATCTAGTGTGCCTTTCAAGAGTATACAGCATCCATCCACGTCTGCCTCACTATACACATGACAAAATTGCACCCCTGAGGGTATCCAGATCGCCACCCCCTGGCATAGAAAGAGTAGGTTGCAGAAAAGAGTTGACCTCAATTTTTTTTCGCTAGCTTCTGTGCTTCAGTACCCATTAGATGTGTTTCCTGTAAACAGACTATTAGAACCTTCGGGTGCCGGAGATACAAATGGGCTCTGTATCGTTTTTTGTGTAATCCTGTTGACCCCCCTGACATTCCACATGAGAATATGTATATTGTTAGCCATAAGTATTTGTAGCCCCCTCCCGAACCCAGCCCCATTCTCCCAGGAGAAGCAGAAACCGGTGTAGCAGTCCCCCAGTTGAAGCACTAACCTCCATACTTGCACATGCACTGCCACAATAAACATTATCTCTGCAAATGTTGGGGAAGAAAACAATCTGCAACGTTACCCCCCACACACCGGATAAACAGCTAAGCAACAAACATACTAATCATCCTTGTGTACCGAAGTTGCCAGGACCTGCAGCCTAAACCCACCACTCACAGCCGTGACCTACCACTAAATGTGGAGAGGGCTCCACCCCACATAATTCACACTGTTGTGTATGCCGTACCCAGGACTGCAATACCAGAAATATTAACAAGTAACATTTGAATAAGAATGTGCCCCCCTTCTTCTCCTGGCAGGAGCTAAAAACCGAGGATCAGCACAACAAACAGAAGTCCTCCCTCTCCCATACAACAGGATCTTCTGATGTTGCAGCCACTTCAGGTCCCAACTGCCTTCTCCAGTCCCGATGCTGTCTCCGAGGAGGCCAGTGCCATAGTTCCGGCCTCCTGTCCCACACTTTTCCCCCAGGGTTCTCATGATTTTTAGATCCACCCGCTGTGGACCCACTTGCGATCTCCATTTTGGTCTGCACTACCCCCCTGATCTGTACTGGATCCAGATCTCTATGAGCCCACTCTGTCTCTAGGAACTTTGTCCCACATTTCCAGCAAGCTCCACACGACCTCTGGTGGCTCAAAAAAAGAGACCTCGCTTACCCCACCTTATGATCATGAGTTCACTTGCCCTTGACCGCCCAAAAAAACGTTTTTGGTTACCCTGCACCATATGGGTATATTCTGGATAAACAGATATCTTGTGATTCTCTATGCAGGTATTGTCAGTATTCTGAGACGCGAGCAGAATTCAGTCTCTCTTATAGTTAAGGAGAAGTGCTATAATAGCCTGGGGTGAGGTTACCAACGTGCGGTGCGCCGTCTCAATGGCAAACAATGTTGACTGTCCAGTGGGCAGTAGGGTGTCCCGGATTCAGCGTTTCACAAGCGTCTCATTTCCCCCCGCCTACTCAGGGAACCCCAACAGACGTACATTACGGCCCCATTGTGTTCCCCTGTGGTGGCCCAGGCTGCCTATTTCTCCCCATGTAAAGGCTGGGACCCCACTCCCAGGCGTCCGCTGTACCAACTATCATCCACTCTGCGTTGAAGGCGGTTCCAGTCCTCACCAGATCTGCACCAGTGCTTCCCCCCTCCTCACACATGCCAAATGTCATTACCCAGGGCTCCCCAAATCTTTGATCACTGAGCATGGACCTGCGCTGCAGTTCAGAAGCAGGGAAGGACACAGTTTCTATATAGGCACCCAGGAGGGCGATCGGAGTCCCAGCTGAGAGGATGCAAAGCAACAAAGGCAAACCCCTCTCCCCAATGCCCAGCAGCAACAATCACTGGGTGTGTCCAGTAGTAAAATGTAGGCATCAGTAGGACCCAAATTAAGAGTGACCAAGTGAGCTCTACGTAGGCCAAAGTCTCAGCAAGTGTAAATACCCCCACAGTGCGTCTCTTGGTAGGCTTAACCAGCACTCTGTGTAGGCAAACACCTCATGCCCGACATCAACCGACATGCCGTGCTTCTCTCTTCAAAGGAAGTGCAGCCCACTTCACATTTGAGATTGTGGCCCTCTCACCAGCCAGATAGCAAGGTCCCCGTAGAGAGTTTGTCCGTCAAGGCAAGGGGAGCTCAACCCACGGCACATGCTCCGGCTGACCCCACAACACTCCTCGCAAGGGGGCTGGCTCAAACGCAGAGGTAAAAACCACAACATCTCAACCTCATGGCAGCATGGCCAGGTAGAAGCCAGAGGGAGAAAAAGTATAAACTGGTTTGCGATCAACCGCACAGTCTCACCTTGCCTCACCCCTAGCGGGCAACAGATGCAAGGTCTTCCAGCAGCTGCTGGGCCTCAATCAGGCAGACCCTAGATGCAACGCGCTTAGTAGCCCTGGCAAGGTGTTTGTCCGCCACCGCGAGGTCTGCTGACTCCCGAGGGCAAAACCTCTCCTCCGGAGCAACACCGGCGACTGGGACACAGCTCCCATGTAGCAGGGTGGGAACAGATGATAGTCATGTGGCTTCCAAGCTGCCGGGTACAAGGCAACAACGGGATTGTGCAGGATTAGGTGGGGCAGCTGCAGAGCCGCCCAGGAACCGGTCCTGTCGGCCTTCTTTCATGGCTACACCCCTTAGTCCTTGTCTTATCTTAGTGGTAGAGAATCCTCTCACTGATCCATACTGTAGTACTTTAAACTGACAGCTAGGGTTTGTGCTGCAGTAGGATGGGCCTACTTGACCAGTGAACAGAATAAACATTAAATACATCTTGGGCGAAGAATGAAAGGAATTCCACACCTCAGTTTCTCTTCTGCTGAGTACAACACAGTGCATTTCATAGGAACTATTTTACTTTGGATATAGTTAATTAAACGCGCCCTGGTGCTGTCACACAAGACAAAATAAACAAACAGTTGCTCCCTAGATATCACTTACAATACTAAAGGTTTATTTCTGTAGTCTGGGCCCAAAGGTAATTCCCAAAAAGTGTATGATCTAATTTCGACTTAAGAATAGTAGCACAAAATCTGCTAGTTTGCAACACATGCATATCTTTATTTGGTATACAGTGCATATAGAGAATATGCACAGTGCAAAAAACTGACTGAATAAACAAGTGCAAGTAAAAGGTTACTGTATCCTCATCTAGAAGACATAAAAAGTCTGCCAAGGCTGTGACAGTGTTATTAGTTGGAGAGAATACTCAAAATTTCGAACCTAATAGAAATGATCTACATATCTCTTTGGGGAAAAACAGTGTCTGAAGCCTGTTCCAAAGAAACAAAGGACTGTAATGCCAAATCATAGTGGTGCTTACTGGACCAGTAAAAAAAAAAGAAAAGCACATACTGCATCTCTACATCAGGCACACTTATCTGTGTGGTAATATTGTCAAAAGCTGTGTGATACAAAAGAAATCCCACAAATGAAAATGATTGACAGTGTGTTGAAACTTTTCAAAACATTCACCCCATTCACAGATCTGGGTTTAATCCATTGTTATTTTGCTCATCACGTGTGAGAAAGTAGCCTCTTTCTAGCCTTGTTACACCCACTTTTGGCCTGTTTATGAGTATGTCAGGGTGTTTTCACTGTCTCACTGGGAGCCTGCTAGCCAGGACCCCAGTGCTCATAAGTTTGTGGCCTATATGTATGTGTTCCCTGTGTGATGCCTAACTGTCTCACGGAGGCTCTGCTAACCAGAACCTCAGTGGCTATGCTCTCTCTTTACAAATTGCCACTAACAGGCTAGTGACCAATTTCACCAATTCACATTGGCATACTGGAACACCCTTATAATTCCCTAGTATATGGTACTGAGGTACCCAGGGTATTGGGGTTCCAGGAGATCCCTATGGGCTGCAGCATTTCTTTTGCCACCCATAGGGAGATCTGACAATTCTTACATAGGCCTGCCACTGCAGCCTGAGTGAAATAACGTCCACGTTATTTCACACCATTTACCACTGCACTTAAGTAACTTATAAGTCACCTATATGCCCAACCTTTACCTGGTGAAGGTTGGGTGCTAAGTTACTTAGTGTGTGGGCACCCTGGCACTAGCCAAGGAGCCCCCACATTGTTCAGGGCAAATTCCCCGGACTTTGTGAGTGCGGGGACACCATTACACGCGTGCACTATACATAGGTCACTACCTATGTATAGTGTCACAATGGTAACTCCGAACATGGCCACGTAACATGTCTAAGATCATGGAATTGTCACCCCAATGCCATTCTGGCATTGGGGAGACAATTCCATGATCCCCCGGGTCTCTAGCACAGAACCCGGGTACTGCCAACCTGCCTTTCCCAGGGTTTCACTGCAGCTGCTGCTGCTGCCAACCCCCCAGACAGGTTTCTGCCCTCCTGGGGTCCAGCCAGGCTTGGCCCAGGAAGGCAGAACAAAGGACTTCCTCAGAGAGAGGGTGTTACACCCTCTCCCTTTGGAAATAGGTGTCAGGGCTGAGGAGGAGTAGCCTCCCCCAGCCTCTGGAAATGCTTTGATGGGCACAGATGGTGCCCATCTCTGCATAAGCCAGTCTACACCGGTTCAGGGATCCCCCAGCCCTGCTCTGGCGCGAAACTGGACAAAGGAAAGGGGAGTGACCACTCCCCTGACCTGCACCTCCCCTGGGAGGTGCCCAGAGCTCCTCCAGTGTGCTCCAGACCTCTGCCATCTTGGAAACAGAGGTGCTGCTGGCACACTGGACTGCTCTGAGTGGCCAGTGCCAGCAGGTGACGCCAGAGACTCCTCCTGATAGGCTCTTACCTGTGTTGCTAGCCTAGCCACCTTCCTAAGTAGCCAAACCTCCTTTTTTGGCTATTTAGGGTCTCTGCTTTGGGGAATTCTTTAGATAACGAATGCAAGAGCTCATCAGAGTTCCTCTGCATCTCTCTCTTCACCTTCTGCCACGGAATCGACCGCTGACTGCTCAGGACTCCTGCAAAACCGCAACAAAGTAGCAAAGACGACTACTGCAACCTTGTATCGCTGATCCTGCCGCCTTCTCGACTGTTTCCCTGGTGGTGCATGCTGTGGGTGTAGTCTGCCTCCTCTCTGCACTAGAAGCTCCGAAGAAATCTCCAGTGGGTCGACGGAATCTTCCCCCTGCAACCGCAGGCAACAAAAGACTGCATCACCGGTCCTCTGGGTCCCCTCTCAGCACGACAAGCGTGGTCCCTGGAACTCAGCAACTCTGTCCAAGTGACTCCCACAGTCCAGTGACTCTTCAGTCCAAGTTTGGTGGAGGTAAGTCCTTGCCTCCCCACGCTAGACTGCATTGCTGGGTACCGCGTGATTTGCAGCTGCTCCGGCTCCCGTGCACTCTTCCAGGATTTCCTTTGTGCACAGCCAAGCCTGGGTCCCTGACACTCTAACCTGCGGTGCACAACCTTCTGAGTTGTCCTCCGGCGTCGTGCGATCTCCTTTTGTGACTTCGGGTGAGCTCCGGTTCACTCTTCTTCGTAGTGCCTGTTCCAGCACTTCTGCGGGTGCTGCCTGCTTCTGTGAGAGCTCCCTATCTTGCTGGGCGCCCCCTCTGTCTCCTCACGCAATTGGTGACATCCTGGTCCCTCCTGGGCCACAGCAGCATCCAAAAACCCTAACCGTGACCCTTGCAGCTAGCAAGGCTTGGTTGCGGTCTTTCTGCGTGGGAACACCTCTGCAAGCTTCTTCACGACGTGGGACATCCATCCTCCAAAGGGGAAGTTCCTAGTCCCCTTCGTTCTTGCAGAATCCACAGCTTCTACCTTCCGGTGGCAGCTTCTTTGCATCCTCAGCTGGCATTTCCTGGGCATCTGCCCAATCTCGACTTTGTCGCAACACTTGGACTTGGTCCCCTTGTTCCACAGGTACTCTCGTCCGGAAATCCACCTTTGTTGCATTGCTGGTGTTGGTCTTCCTTGCAGAATTCCCCTATCACGACTTCTGTGCTCTCTGGGGAACTTAGGTGCACTTTACACCTACTTTTCAGGGTCTTGGGGTGGGCTATTTTTCTAACCCTCACTGTTTTCTTACAGTCCCAGCGACCCTCTACAAGCTCACATAGGTTTGGGGTCCATACGTTATTCGCATTCCACTTTTGGAGTATATGGTTTGTGTTGCCCCTATACCTATGTGCTCCTATTGCACTACATTGTAATTTTACACTGCTTGCATTACTTTCTTTTGCTATTACTGCATATTTTTGGTATTGTGTACATATATCTTGTGTATATTTGCTATCCTCATACTGAGGGTACTCACTGAGATACTTTTCGCATATTGTCATAAAAATAAAGTACCTTTATTTTTAGTATATCTGTGTATTGTTTTCTTATGATATTGTGCATATGACACCAGTGGTATAGTAGGAGCTTTGCATGTCTCCTAGTTCAGCCTAAGCTGCTCTGCTAGCTACCTTTCTATCAGCCTAAGCTGCTAGACACCTCTTCTACACTAATAAGGGATAACTGGACCTGTTACAGAGTGTAAGTACCCCTTGGTACCCACTACAAGCCAGGCCAGCCTCCTACATCACGTCACTGGATAAATGTAGGATATCAAAAGCTGCATAACTCCCAGCATGACCAAGTCACATAAGTGGGACTATCTGCAAACTGTCTTTTTAAATAAATACTTTGGATTATATGACTGGCGTCTTATCTGTGCATTTGTGTATTACAATTGCTAAATACAGAGATCGCAGTGCTACAGAAGAGCATCTTCCTCATTTAGTCCAACCAGGATCAGCATACGGCAAGGTGAGCTCGAGGTCTGGCATCCAGTCCTAGAGCTTCTTACTAGTCATTGCTTATTGGTTGCGCTCCTTAAACACCTACTTTTTTAAAGGGGACATTGAAGTAGATCTGTATCTATAGGCTAAGTTCCACATTGTGTAACAAGTAAATTCTTTCTCCGGTTCCAGCTCTCTGTTTACCCAGATTGTGTAATCCTAAACCATTTTTTTTATCTGTGTTTCTTATTCTTTTGAGCAGCCAGTTTGAGAACACAACAAAGTAATTCTGTTCAGGAGGTGCCCAATACATATGTTCACATATAAGAAAACGTGACAGTGTATACAGTTCACATGACAAACTGATTTTTTTGTGGTTTCCTCAATGGAACGTCATCTGACACACAGCTGTAGTATGTATTTAGGTATGTATATGGTATTTCTTCAGTACAATTATAACCAAAATATAGCAGAGAGCAGCGTATGGTCAAAGGTAAGCTTACAGTGAATGAGTAATGGGAGAGGACCCTAAGTTGTGGATGGTTGATGCATTGGTGATTAGTGTCCCTTTAAAAAAGCAAGTCTTCAACTCTTTCCTAACTTGGGGCAGTGTTTGTGTGGTCCCGATGGATACGGGATGTCGTTCAAGATCCTGGGTAAGTGGATGGAAAAGACCTGTTTTGTTATCTTTTTTTTTACACTTAGCCTGCAGTCTAATGATGTCTTGGCTGTTGGTGGAGCCAATGTATTTCCATCAGGATGAGGGTGATGTGTACATATTTCTTCAGGACCTGGATGAGAATGATGCTTGTAGGATGGCCCTAATGGGTGCCGCTGTGGAATCCGAAAGGCCATTGAGTAGGGAATTACTATTGTTGAGATGTGAGAGTGGGAAGCCTTGAGCTGAAGTTCTAAGTCTCTAACAGGCAATAATGGTTTCACTTTCTTTGGAAGAGAGCTGGTAGCAGCTGTCTTTATTTTTTCAGCTGCAGTTTCTTAAGGGAGAGGCTAGTGTGCAAGGTGAATCCAACTTAATTTGGCATTTGGTGAGTGTTGTAGATCAAGGTTCATCCCATCGAGCCAGGTTTGTACTGTATCTTATTTTTTGGGGGGGGCAAATAGGAGTTCTGTCTTGGTTGAGTTGAGCTTCAGGTAGGGTCTTGGTGTCCAGGCCTGGCTGATGTGCTAGTAGTGTTTAAGGCATTGGATGTCTAAAGCAGCACAGACTTAGACGTAGATTTGGGTACCGTTGGTATATTGCTGAATTTTGATGCTGTTATTTGTGAGCATAGTGCCTCCATGTACAGTTTGAAGGTTTCAAGAGACAATATGGAAACCTGGGGATTCCACTCCCAATGGAGATATTTTGTGACCTCGTGGTGCCCAGGTGAACAAACTGGTGTCAGTTGAATGGGTAGAAGTTGAACCAGTGAAGGACATCTGCTGGTTAATCTCATTTGTGACTCGAGTGGGGAGGTGGACTGTGTCAGAAGCATCTTATCACGAGACAGGGGGTCATCTTCAGCTGTGGTTAGTACGGTCTTCTCTACGATGTGTAAGTTGACTGTCTCTGTGAGCCATTCTGGAGATGAATAGCATTGATGTGATCTCAGAGTTGAATACGTTTATTTATCTTAATGGTATGACTGGTTAAGATGACAGTGGTACACTCCTGCCCCAACCATTAACATGCAGAAAACTATCTTTTGTCTTGGATGCAAATGCAGCATAGTTAAGCACATCAACCAGACTGTAAAAATGTGTCTGTATTGTGTGCCCCTCCATCCCCATGCTGGACCTCTTCTGCTGGAAATATGGGGCACAATTTGACAGCTTGTTCACGTTTCTATTCCACATTTTCAATAAATATCACACTGATTATATGTATGTAGCTAATACTCAAAAGTAGTTGGCGACCAAAACAATTTGCCTAATCTGCATTGTGATTGCATGTAATAAGAAAACAAGAGACTGTTTTTGTCACCCCTTCCCCATTTAAAACTGAAGGTTTGTGTAATGTGTTAGCCGTTGGTCAGTTACATTTATGCTTTTTTACTCCTAGTCTTGGACCTTTGGTTAGTAAAGTGAAGGAGTACCAAGTTGAGACAATAGTGGATACTCTATGTACAAACATGCTCTCGGATAAGGAACAGCTGCGAGATATTTCAAGCATCGGCCTCAAAACAGTGATTGGAGAACTCCCTCCAGCTTCCAGTGGTAAGTAATATTGATAAGGTTGTTCTTTGTATTTGAAGTCTTCATATTGTTTATAAAACCTAAATTAAAATCCACATCTAGGCAATAATGTGCACACATTTCTTTGTGTACAGCAGTTAAGAGCTCCTTTCTGAGAAATAACTGTTTCCAACTTGATCTAAAGTTGAAGAAAACCTCCTGTAACTCACATTTTGCTCGAAGAGGGCACTTGCATAAATGTATTTTAATAACTCCTGATCTAACTGTAATGCAGCTTTCGCTGGCAGGCATAATGAAGCGGGCCACGGGAAAAACCCCAAAATCAAAAGTTTAACTGCCTTTTTTATTTGTTACCAAATATGTTGCAGTAACAGCAGTATATGCCATGAGTTTTCCACTCCTTCCTCGCTTCTATGACTTTACCACTGTTATTTCTTAGATCAGTTTTCTGTCTGTCTTCATAGGGATGCCTTCAGGGCGATCCTTAAAAATAGAGGTGCTCATCTCATGTCAGTTGATCAACTCTGCCAAAGACTCACTAGAACTGTCCATACAGGCAATGCCTAGTGATAGTCCCACCGTGGTTGTTGTGGGACCACCTGTTGTATTTATGCTTCAATGGTATCCTGTATCCTTATAGCGTTGTATGCCAGATTAAACATGAGAACACTTCAGGAGTACCTGAAGGGTCAACAATGAGAGCGAATGGAAGACAGTGAATTTTTTTTTACTTGCAAGCAGCTCAGTAGTTGTTCACATGTTGGTGTCACAGGAAGAACTTGCTGAGGGTAACCCTTCCAATAGTACTGTCCTCAGCTAGTTGAGATGGCCACTTCTTAGCAGGTTCCGACTGCTTGCACAAAGCAACATAAATATGCTTTAAGGGGGAGTAGTTAATTTAGCTCTCAAATCTGCCTGCTCTTTTATTGGAGAGGGGGCATTTTTTATTCAGACAGTGTAGCACAGAAACAGTCGGATATAGAAGGGATGCTTCAAGTACTTGGCACTGTCTTTTGTAAGGAAATAACCACATCATACTGATGCACATCTGAGACTGTCAAACCAGCAAAACAGATCTGCAAAATAGACATCTCTTGTATGTGCTGAACAATCAAGTGGTTGAGGAAGTATTTTCTTAATGGAGATACTGGATATCAACCTATTTTCAACTGCAAAAAGAAATTGGGAAATGTATTGACGTTGTGTCCAGGTTCCTGGAGACTCTCCTCAAGAAATTCCACTTCAATCAACTTGTCAAGATTACATCTGTATGGTGTCTACACCAATTCATCTTCTCTGAATGATTATTTTCATCACTGCTGATAATCCATGCCAGTAGCAGTATCCAGACCTTTAACTCCCGTCCAGAAACCTTGCAGAACTCTTCATGTAGGCATGGTCTTGCAGTGCAGCCTTGCACCTTTAAGTGTGATATATTAGTTCTTCGATATCTTAAATAAGAACTAGTGTTCTTGAGAGACAATTCATTTCCATTTCACAAAAACATTGCACATCGTTTGCTTTTAGTTTTTTTAGAGAGTCTGTGTAATGAAATGACTAGAGACAGAGCTATCTTACTTATTATATTTGTCTCATTCTGACCTTCACTTTACATCTGTGAAAGTACAATTGATTTGATTCACTGTTTTCACTGCATTTCACGAGTCTTTCTGTGGCATTGTTTTTCTTTATTCCATTAATTTCGTGAATGGCCTTTTGTGAGGGCATCCATCCTGTAAGTGTATCTTGATCATCCCTCATATCGCCCAAACCTTTAAATAAATATTGTCTTGTTGAAACTGAGGATGTATAGATTCTGTGGTTGAAGCTGTGTGGAAATCTGACCTGCATCATATATCACGGAAGGTAGCTTTTCTAGCAGCTATCCTAAATGTACAGCTCTAGGTTACACTAAGACAATCTCACAGTATCTCCCCCCCCCCCCCTTCTCAAATCCTTCATTTGTTTGCTCCCTCAACATTTGCATGGTCAGTCTTGCCGTCTGGATTGAGGGAAGCTCTCGTACTGGTACTTTTTGGAAACTGCAGTAAAGGTTTTTTTTTTGTTTTTTTTTTTCACACTTCTACTAAATCTGCTGCTGCTTGGATTCAGAACAAATATAATCATCCTTTTCTACTGTCAAATCCCGACAAAACTGCCATTGTAGCCAAAGGAGAAAATATCATGCTGCAGCGCCAGCTTCTACCAAACTTGGTGAGAAGGAGAGTAAACAGGTTGGCAGCATTGGTGCGATAGGTTTGTGGGACGGTGGCTGCTGCAATGAATGCTGTCAGTCACTGCTTTACAAGACCTGTGTAAGAAGTGCTTGACTGACACACTGCAAACTTTCAATGAAGAGGTTCACATTGAAGACAGTATATTTCATTCAAATCTTGCATGTAGGAATGATTGTTTACAACCAGGTTATTAGCACCACTGCAGACTTCTCAGAACTTGCAGCTCCTGCATGTTGCCATGGCCTGCTAGTTCAGCGCACCTCTTGACTTAGTCTCGCGGCCTCAAGCTTGAAGCACAACAAAAATACCCATTGCAGAAATCTGTAAATAGGTCATGTGGAGAACTGTTCATTCATTTACAAGGCTCTAGATTCTAACTCCATTGCTGAAGTGGAGCAGGCTTCCTAGCGGAACCAAATGGACAGAGTGGTATGTTACTCTTCCTTTCTCTGCTTTTCAGTGGATAGGCTTGCCGTGTGCTTACCACTATCAAAGAATAAGCGTTAGTACTGTTAACACTAAGAAGATCCCATGAAGGAGTAGGAAAGGTTCCTTGCCTCATTTAAGTTCTCCTCCTCCTCCTCATTGGTCCTCATAAGATATCCTATCAGCTTCCTGGAGAGAAGGGTGAAAAACTACCTGTTAAGCTCAGAATTGAGCTAATTGCCACTGGCATGACTTTTTTTTTTCTTTTTAAATATAATTTTTAGTTCTCATAGCGTCTCGAGTGAGTTTGTACTCAAGCTGTTACCAACTCAAATGCTCAAACAATTTAGTCAAGAACCAGTGCACTCTTTACCGGCGAGAGTACCATTTTACTATGATTATCAGTGCAGGTGTGATCATTGGATGTTCTTTTCTCCAATCAAGTTTGTGATTGCTTCCCAGATGGAGAATTCTCAAGAATTACCTCTATTACGCTGTTATTTTTTAACAATGCATGTACATATACTACTGATCTCCACCAGTCAATCCTCAAAGGAGACTCCCACTGTTACCACTTTCTACTTATCTCCCTTCTTGCTTATAAAATCAGGTGAAACAGCAATTTCTTGTGTTCCACATGCTTCAAGCCCATCTCATTCGCTTCCCCGTTGGGCTTACCTCCACTATCCATCGCAGAATGTTGGAAATCATCTTACCCACTTGTTGCCAGAACTGGGGCAGTTTTGGACAATTGACAAACATGTGAATATTATCCCCCTCCTGGCTCTTGCATCTTCTACACCTGGAGTCCCTGCTTTTGCTGACCTTTGCAAGCTTCTGGGAGTCCAGTAGACTTTGTTGAGAGTGAAGAGATGATTCCTTTTGAGTGTGGCAGATTTTAACTGTCAAATATAACTACTTAAGATACTTGCCGAAGTTCCTATAACTCCTCTTGGGGCAGGTGTCCTTTCCACACTTGGTACGCTGGGCTCACATTTCCCTTGCTGCCTTTAACAGGTGTGGGTTCCACTTAGCCACTTTCGTCTTCCTCGTGTGGGATCCTGCAGCTCCATTTCTATGATGTTAGGCTTGCAATTGATCCAGTCTTGAGTCTTTTAACATGTAGAGAGCTGGTAATATTAAAATCTTGACATGCCATATTTTACAAGCACCCTCCAGCCATCCCTTGTCAATAGCCTATCCCCTTCAATTAGCTGCCTCCATCCCACAATCCTAGAATATCTCAAGTGGCCAGCTAAGCAATCCATCAAATACTCCGGGGTTCCTTGGGAGTCCCAAATCGGTGACATATAATTATAGTATGGCATCCTTAGTAGTACTCTGTAAACATACCACAATCTAAAAGTGGATCTTAAACATTTCAGTCTTACTTTTAAAAAGACCTTTGGGGCCGGAGTTGTGTAGGAATTCCTTTTTCATTTGACTTTCTAGCATGGTTTTTTATATTGTCCTCACAAATGTCTCATCTGGGCGAGAGAACAACGTTCTCCATTTCTTTATTTGAAATGCCTGGTAATAGACCGGAGTGTCAAGGAGAACTACACCACCCTTATTTAGTCTTTTTCTAAGCTTCTTCCATGATAGCTGAATACCTCTGTAGGCCCACGTAAATGAGGTTATTCTCCCTTGAATCTTGGCTAAAGCTTTCTTAAAAGTGAGAGGAATGTTGTCAAATAAATAAGTGAGTTGGTGCAAGATTGTCACCTTCACTAGGATAACTCGACCTTAGACTTGCATAGATAGTCTTCTACTTCCTCATCGATTTCCTTGCTCATCCTTTCTACACTTCCTTTAGGAAGTCTTGAACTGTGTTTATCACCAGATAACTTATGGCCTCTTTACTGACACTCCCTTACCACTCTAAATTCCATAACATAACCTCCGCCTTGGACATGTTGACCTTATCCAGAAAATCTCTGTGGGAGAGCTTTGTTAATGTCCGAGGTATGTATCATTTGGTTGTTCGCATAAATCGCAACCTTTATAACTGTCTCCGTGCATAAGAATGCATGCATTTATTCAGCCTTAGACTTTGGGCAATCATTGCAACAAATAAAGCAAACAGTAGCTGGGATCGAGGGCAACCCTGCCTGGTCACTCATGATTTTTAACCACTGAAGCTAGAGGCCCATTCACCAGTACCCTCGCAATTGGGGAGGTACAGATCTTCCGCAGTACTTCACAAAATATTCCTCGAAACCCCAGGTGCTTGAGTACCAGCATGAGATACTCCCTGTTAACCTGATCACAGGGTTTGAGTGCATCAAAAGTGAGAATAGCCAGAGGAAGCGAGTGTGCGGTTGATATATCTGTGGTTCCAATCATACTGTGTTTTAATTCCATCAGATACCTTCCCAGTAAAAAAAAAAAAAAAAAAACTTTTGGTCCTGGTGTATCACACTACCTACTACTTTACTTAGTCGGCGGGCTAAAATGCTCATGAAAACCTTATAACTGCAGCTTAATAATTAAATAGGTCTGTTTGACTGACTTTCACAAGGGATTTTGCCTGGCTTTAAAAATAGGGAAATGGTTGCTGCTCTACAAGTTGGTGGTAATGGAGAATCCCATATCAATACTGAGTTATCCAGGTGGAGATCATAGTGTCCGTTAAGACAGTATAAATTTCATTTGGGATCCTGTCTGCCCCAGCTTCTTTCTCTCTCTAATATCTTGATTGCTGTAAGTACATCTGACCCACTTACTTCATGATTTAAAAATGTCTGCCGCTCCAGAGAGCGAAGGCTGCCCCTTAGCCTCTAGCCAGTCACTGACTTGTGATAAATCTAGGGTGCAGGCTTCTACGTATAGCTGTTGGAAAAAAATTACAAATACCCCTTCTATCATTTGGTTATCCTCTAGTAGTGTTTTTGTTCTCCCATCCAATATCCCTTTGTTGTAATTCTTACTTCTCTCTTTTAGCCATCTAAGCCAGTAACTTCCCACACCCTTCTCCATACTCAAAGGTCTTTACTCACTTCCTTCTTCTGCATTTCTTTAGCTTTCATTCTTGCCCTTAGTTCTGCTCGACGCTGATAAAGCACGTTCAGCCTTCTCTGGTCCTCTCCTCCATTGTTACAGATTTCAACACCCCTCCAGCTTAGCTATCTCTCTTTCCAAATGGCTCATCTCCTGTCTCTCCTCTATTCGAGGAACCCACTAGACTTTGCAAACTTCCCCTTAGATAGGCTTTAAATGCACCCTACACTAATTCAATTTGAGCTGTTCCTATATTCCATTTAAAGTACTCTTCAGTCCTCCTCTGAATCTCCTCAACCTTTTCATCTTGAAGAAGCTTCCTATGAAGCAATCACCTTGTGGCTTTCCTCTGACCTGACATGGCAATATGCTTAAGTATAGCAGCGTGGTCAGACAGGTGAATTGGGAGGTGTCCTAGCTTTTTAACTTTACCCATCTCCTCATTTTCTAAAAGGAAATAATCAAGCCTTGAGTAGTGGCCATATGTGACACTGATCTATCCAAACAGTTATTTGTAATATTCTTACCATCCTTCTTTTCTGTAGGAAAAAAATCTTGTTGCACCTTAATCTCAGCCAGTAACCCCCCAACCCCTTCCCCACAAATCATCGGCCCTACTCCTCACTACCTCAATGCCTAATTTGGCCCTGACAATAATCGTTAACCCTTTAACACAGAGGTCTTCAAACTTTTTGATGCCGGGACCCCCTCTCAAAATGTTTTAGGTGTAAGGACCCCCTCTGACTAAAATTTCTAGAACCTGGTACCCCTCATCATTGACAATCATAAACGTCTCCAATTCCCACAGCAAATCATTTTTACGGTGAGGAAATAATATTAAACAGTGTTTAGCAAACCAAAGGTCAGTAGTGTGGGGGTGTGGTCAAAGGTGTGGCTAAAAACGAAGGTCCAAATATATGAGGAATTGGCATAGGGCAGTAGCACAAGTCTTCTGGCACTGCCCTACAGCAATATAAAAGGGCAGGAATAGACTGTATTTATGAAATACAGTGCTTTGTCCTTTCCCCTTGTGTTGTGCACAAATTGCTGCCTATCACCAACGAAGGCAGGATTGTTTTGTGCAGAAAGGGGCACCTTCCTGCACAAAAACAATCCAGAGAGGCGTTTTCCTCTTTCTATGTGTGCGGCAGAATACAACACACATGGAAAGAGGAAAAACGAGGAGAAATTAAAACATTTCTCCTCATTATGCCTGCTCTGGGGAGGCGTACAGTTTTGGCACTGCTCCAGTTTACGTGATTTTGTAAATCTGGGGCAGCGTCAAAATCCATTGGTGTTGCGTGGGAACACCCACTACAATGACCATGGAAGGCCTCCTTGTCGCAGAGTAAGGCAACGCAGCGGCTTGCACTGCTTTGACGTACTCCATATCTATAAGACCATTCAAAGCCACTCAGGGTGGCTGTGCGTCACCTCATACGTATGATTGAGAGGCTTGTGTCGTCGGAGTGTCATTAAAAGTGATGCTCTGACAGTGCAAGCCTCTCATAAATAAGTCTCAAAATATTCTGTAAGGTTTTTTTTTTTTTTTTTAAGTCGTTCACCATCAGGAAGCTACATGTCAAATAACAGCCAACTTAAATGAGATGCACTGTAGTGCATTATGAAACCTCTATTAGTTAGTGCACTGCAGAGGTCTCTGGGTATCCGAAGAGCAACAGAATTAAATCTTGTTCGGTGCAGTGGAAAATAGCAACTTGTGTATTTTTAGCGCCACAAGGTCACAGCCTGTGACAGAAAGCACTGTGAATATGTAAGCATTATTTTATACTTGCATTACACACAGTATAAGATAGGCCACAACAAAAAGGTTTAAGATAAAACGGTGCTTCCAAAATGTAGATTTAATTAATATCAGAGCATATGTAATGATATATTTAATAGCTGTCCCTTCAACACCTCCAGGTGAAGTAAGCGCTATATAAATAAAATTACAATTAAAATCACACACTTCACAGTACAGTTGTTCACTCTGCACTACCACTCATAAAGAGTAAATGTTTGTCATAATAAAGCTTTGAGTGACTCAATCATTTAATGCCAAGAACCGGCACCCAAGCATCCTTTACAGTCGCAGAGCAATTCATTCAGAAAGCAGGCACCCTGGCACGAAAGCGTTTTTAGCTGTCTGTGTGGCTTTATTTCACAGCACAGGAGACTCAGTAAATCAAAGTTCAGCTGAAGCATTTTAATGATGGGACGAAGTGAGGCTGGGGGAAATGTGCGACCCCCTGCCCATGTCTCCGCGGCCCCATGGGGGTCGCGACCCCCAGATTGAAGACCTCTGCTTTAACACAATGTGCTTGATTTATTTTTATTTAAAAAAAAAAAAAGAGAAAGAAAATTGGTGACCATCTGATTAGCCAAACTTTGCTATAGCATCAACTCTCTACATTCTGCCCCTAAAAGGTGAGTCTTGTGCATCAAAATATAGGCATCCTTATTTTTTTTTTAAGTAACCCAGAAATATGGCTTTGCTTTCTTTTAGCCCTAAGGACATTCACATTCAACCATAGTTCCTGCAGAGCTAACCTAATTGCCTAGCTGTTTCCCTCACCTGGTCCCATCCTGACAGACTAGGCCTAAAACCAGCCTTAGGTACCTTATACACCATACAAATATTAGAAGAGGACTTGATCTCCCCCGACTCCCCCCCTATTTCCCCCCCCCACCCCCCCCCCCCAACCTCCACCTGTGGAAACCCTCCCTGCTTGATTTCTAGGCATGAGTTATGCCCCTGTTTAAGCTTCCCCTCTAGGTGATCATTGTCTTACATGCTTACTATAAAGATTCTCCCTCATCTGCTTTTATACTCTGCAAAAATGTGTCAAATTATTTTGGGTCATTGAAATTATGCTTATTATTTTGCATAACCTTTAGTAGATCAATGAACCTGAGCTCCACGCTTGCTGTGCACATTTTCAGCTCCTCCATCTGTTTAGCTACTTCCCACTGTATCTGCAGTTGAATGAGAAATATCTGATCTAATAGTAAAGGGGATGTCTCTGACTTGGGATTTTCCTTTAGGGCCGATGTCAATATCCTCGCCACAGCAAACTACAAGAAGCTAAATAGGATTTTACGGGGTTTCTTCCTTCCTAGTCTTAGTCTAAAAGGATCCCTGTGTACTCCTGGATTTCCTACATGAGATCGACTGCATCAATAACTTGCGGAAGTGCACCTATTGAAAGGTTCACCACAAAGGATTTCAAGTCACCCCCTCCATGCCTTCTGTAATGTTCAGTATTCTAATATTGTTCCTTCTAGCGTTATTCGCCAGCCTCTTAAGCTTCTTGCTAAAACCTTTGCCCTTCTGTTTTCGCCACTAAGTTTCCTTAATGTTAACACAATTTTCTAAACTGAGTTCATATACAGTTCTCTCCTGTGCATCTGTACTTTGTGTCAAGCCGTCTATTTTACCTTTCAGTTTGGTACAGGCCTCCTGAATCTCTCTTTGATTTGTTTCCGAAATGGAAAAGTGTTCCTTTATTTTAACTGAGCTGCCATGTCCTCGGCTCTCTTCTGTTCTTGGAACTGCCTTTTTTGTTGGTCTTGTGTAGATCCACTTCTGAGCACTCCGGGTTCCGCTGATTGCTTACTCCCACATCTGTTCCCATCCCACCTTTAAATCGAGCGTCTTTGGGCTTCCCTCTCTTTTTCTACACTGCTGTTATTAGCTCTATACATTTCTCTCTCAAGGCAAAGAAATCAGCTCAAAATATCCTCTCTTTACTTGACTTAAAGGCTGAATTTCTTTACTTGATTTCACCTTTAAAAAAGGTGTGGATGTAACTTTAATGTTCTTAACCAGTGAGTTTTACAAACTTCTCTGCTGGCGTGTACCACCTCTTCGATATCTTTTATTGTAAGGATCTTGGAGCGCACAGGCATTGACACCTTGTTCTCTCCCACCACTAATCTTACTTGTATGAGGTTCGACGATGTGAGGGAGTATTGTTTTCCAATTACCAGCTTTACCAATCCTATACTGTCGGAGTTGCAGGTGGCTATAGGTCCAGCTTCCTTAAGATACCTCCACTGACCTCATACCCTTTATCAGGACCTGAACGTCTCGCTTCAGTTCCATCAGTTGCCCCCAGGCTTTCAAGCTGCTTCTCCCCCCCCTCAGTGCTCTAGTTCTTTTCAGCCCACTGACCTTGGGGGAGAGCAGCCAATGAGTGATGCCTATATTGTCTTCGCCAGTGTCCCTCCATTTCCTCAACAAGAGACCCCAACACAAACTCTGATTCAGCTGACCGCACTCAGCCTGTGCTTACCCTACCGATTTGCTCCAGAATGACATGTGCAGCCCAATCTGGTGTCCTCTGCTCAGTCCTTCTGCAGCACTAAAGCAGTGCAGCCGGGAGCAGGAGAATAGCCCAGCCCTCTGAGCCAAGAGATTCCATCCTAGGCACCCATCCAGTGGAACCATTTGCTCACTGACCCCCAGAGTCCCGAATGAAGATATAATGAAACTCGATCGTACAATGAAGCATGATGATCATACAGTGGAGTCCTATTTGCTGCCTGTGCCCAGAAGCTTGTGATTATTTACTTCCGAAGGGCCGCCAATTTGTCCCCCAGGATAGTGTATGTTGTGTTCTGCTGGACAATGTTCCACTGGCATGGCTTGATAGGTTATTGATGCATTAGCATTGCTTAAAGCAACAGTTTGGAATTTTCAACTTCTCTTGTCTTCACTCTGACTACATTTTTAAAAACCTAACTGGCTCATAAATATATAATATATACACACATTTGGATCCTGCATGAGTGGGACTGTTTAGTTCTTATGATTTTAATTAAGATTACGCTCTAGGAGAATTAGCACTGCATGTGAGTAGCTTTTACTCCTTGCTGTTGATTATTTGTTTACTTGACTGTTTTCACTCTGCTTACCAGGCAGTGTCGACCATTTTTCTTTTTGATGGCTTCTGAGAACCTTTGTTTTATCTGTTCTAGGCTCTGCATTAGCTGCAAATGTTTGCAAGAAAATCACAGGACGTCTTACAAGTGCTATTGCCAAGCAGGAAGATGTGTCTGTTCAGCTTGAGGCTCTTGACATTATGGCTGATATGTTGTGCAGGTAATATCATTTGGGTATAAACATTGGCTGTTTAATAGTCTGGTTTACCCTGCTTTTCCTCAGGTACATTGGGATTGGGCGTGTGTTGCATTAGAGAAGGACAGTTCTATCTCAAGAGTTTACTTCAGATTCAAAAAAGTGTTTGATTTGTAACCTCTGATTTCTTGTTGACCTATCGGTAACTTATTTCAAAAACAAAATAAAAAATGTTACAATCATTCCCTTCTGAATTGTATCACACCTACCTCGAGTTGACCACCTTTGCTCAGTTAGCTTTTACAGTCTATACAGTCTTTATAGTGTTCATGTTTAACTGCACATAAAAGTTGAAATGGAGAGTTTTTTGTATATTTTAGATGTGAAAACTCTAAAATGCCCAGTTTCATAGTAAACTAATGCAGAGGTCCGCTCCAGCTCGTTGTGCTGTAAATCACCCTTGGCATATATGTTTTTGCGAAGTAGGATCCATTACTGATTTTTTTTTTTTTATCCAGTGCTAGATAAATGTTCTAATGCATTTTAAGTTATGTGGTATAGAGTCTGGGCTAGTATCCCCAGCACACCTTACCTAGTGTTTAAGGTTTGTCAGACTCCCATAAAACCTCTTGGCATGTGTTATCGTTTATCAAAAATATGTTTCAAGTTCGAAATGTTTGGGGCTGCTTGGTTCTCCATTCCCCCATCTCAGTGATTGCCTTTGAAAAGCTGCATTTGAAAAACCTTGGTTAAGAGGGAATGGCCGTGCAGTCAATTTGGTGGGAGCCCCCCCACCTCTCCACCCTCGTCAGTCCAAGCACCCTGTTAACCATCATGCGACTTTTTCAACTTCTACGGTAGTCATGCTACATTGACCTCAAACTGGGAACACCTTCCTGCCTGCGGTCCCAGCCAGCACCCCACCTCCTCCAGGAAATGCGTGCGGGAGCAATACTTTAATCTTTTTCCCTGCCCTCATCTATGATGGAGGTCCCCAGGGCCATGAATGGCTCCAGGATTGGGGTGGGAGGGAATGGAGCCACCCAACTCCCCTCCTTTCTTTGTCATGGGACAGTCCCCGGGGCCTTAAAGCCCTGTAAGGGGACTGGGGGGGAGGGCACATGGGTCCCCACATTTATTTTGTTTTTTTTTTAATCTCGGGGAGGTGGGCCTGGGAGGGGCGGTCCGGTTTAAACCTCTTTACTTTATAAAAGCCCCTCTTCCAAACCCCCCCCCCCCCATCTCATTCCTGTATATTTGTTTTATGTAGCCCCAGAGGGTGGTGTTACCTGGGGCTTTTAAGAGCCCTAGGAGAGGGACCTCATGCATTCCCTAATTTTTTTTTACTTACTTTTTTTTATTATTTTTTTATTATGCATGCCCCCAGGACCTCGCCCACTTGATTGCTAAATGAACAAGCGCTGAATACCAACTTTTTTAAAAAATTCTCTGTGAAATTTGCGAATATTAGCAAATTAATTTCGGTTTGAATTGTAAAAAATAAAAAAAAATTTTTTTTTCCCTGTTGAGGTCCCAGGGCGGCCCAAGGCAGGGGATTTTAGGGTATTGATTCCCTGACCCCTTTTCTTTTGTGTCACTTTTTTCTTTGGGACTTGGCTGAAGCGAAGTCCCAAAATGGCAGCCAACACTTCCTAGTTGAAGTGTCGGCAGCCAATCAAATCTCAGCACAAGATCAGGAATATTCACAAAGTTGACGTAATCCTAGATATACAAATTTGGATTTCCTTTAATTTTTCTAAAACTACTAAACTGATTTACACCAAATAACAAGTGTGCTTTCTGGACCAAAAAGCTAGCTTTCTGCTAAATTTGGAGTCATTCCGTCCAGCAAATATATAAATATTTACACACATATATACTCCATCCCCCCCTCTTTTTCTCGTCCCACACTTGATGGATGAACCTGGAACTTTCCATGTACAACAAGACTCTTGGCCACACTTTCTTTTGGAAAATTTCATAAAAATTCATCAAATGTGGCAAGTCCAAAAATGCTTTTTCTATGGAAACTAGGTACTGGTGACCGCCAGTAGGATATAAGTATATATTCATATTCTATTGATCGTTCCTTAGATGCATGGCACTTTCTCGCAGCTGGTGCTAGCGTGTGGTTTTGGCTGTCTGCCCATTAACATCCGATCTCCAAAAAAGGGACGCATGACTTTGTGAAACTTAACAACCAGTTTATTATTTTAACTATGGGTTCACCAACTCGTTTTGACCTTCACTGTCTTTCTCACAGTAGGCAAGTCCTTCCTTTTGTTTGTTTAAATACTCCTCCCTATGTTGTCGATTAGGAGGCATTATGGGAGATGTAGTTCCTCACTTTAAAAACACCAATGTGAAAATAAGTGCACCTCCTTCTCTCATCAGAAGTTACTCATCATGAGATGCCCCAGTGCAGTGTTGGACTACTTAAGGTAGTGGACCACAGTAAATGTCCACAGAGTCTTGAGATACTTTGTGCTTTTTTTAATTTACTAGACACACACATATCACGGTGTCCAGGGTACGAGACAGAAATGAGAGGTAATGTCCTCATATGTCCCAGTGCGGTGTTGGACTACTTAAGGTACTGGACCACAGTTAAGGTGCACAGCGTCTTGAGATATTACGCATCAATCCCATCAGAATAGGAATGTTCAAGAACGTGTTGTTATACTGGTCTTCAACACAGATAAGGGAGTGCATTTATTTATTTAAATTGAAAATAAAGGGAACCTCCCCATCACGTTTCTAACAATCTTCTCCAAGAGTAGAGTAACCCAGCCTTTGCGTTCCTTAAAACAACTACCACAAAGTGAATTTATGAATGTTGTCAAAGCAAGCAGGCCATCCTGCTGCCCTTCTGATCATTATCCAACCTAAATCTTCCAGAATATTATTTTAAATACCTCTGCTACACTAGTAAGAAGAACAATCAGTTGTTCCTTAATTACCGGAATATTTCCTGAAGACTTAAAGGCATACACAATCCCTTTATTTATTTTGAATTTAAACAACTGTACACAGAATAACAACAGGTATGCAATTAGCATTTCACAGATCAATCATAAACATGACATACAAATAAAAACCAGCATTTGCAATGCAATAGGTCTCGCGTTTGTGAGAGTTAGAGATATTGGTGTGTAAATGACAATGTCTTTTACCTACGTGTTTTGGTTTGAAGTGTAGTGGATGTATGCCAGGTGCTGCAGCAACCCTCCCAGGCCCGTCACAGCAGGAGAGAGGACACAACAAGGCTGCCATCTAAGGAGTGTTTTCCCTCATTCCTACAGACTGACTATGATACCCTAGAGATGCAACCCTTTCTAGTGTGTTTACCTAAACCTTTATAGCACCAAACAAGCCGCAAAGAGGCACCTTTATGGCATATAACCCGGAGAATGAGGGGGGGGTCAATAGAGTTAGGAGCAAAGAAAAGGGGCAACCATATATTTCTTTGTTAAACTTTTGAAGGCATTATTCCTCTACATTGGCAATACCAGCCTAACTTTTAGAAACGATGACTGTATACAAAGAGAATAACAGAAGGGGCAACTCAACTGCAAATCAATTCTAACAATTTTGTTAAGAATGGCACCTGCTTTGCACCACTATGGAATGGCAGAACCTGTATTACGAAGTGCTATATAAGAAAGAGTGTTATTTCCAGACGGCCTCAACACACACCATGCAAAAAACCCTAGGACAGTGGATGTGACGTAAGGGTCAGAGCTGCTGACTTTGGAGCTTGTGAACACAGTTCGAGTCTCAGCACAACATTTCACTGTGCTCCCATCAGGGCTACATATGATAGGTTTCCAGGTATTGCCGGCTCAGAGTACAGTATCTTCCTTACACAGAAAGGGATGTGTTGTCAGGGCAGCTCCTAGAACAACACAATGTTTGCTATAAAAAATCAGGCTGCCTTAGTATTGTTAGAGAGGACTTTCCAGTCAGATCGCCATCTTATGCTGGCCGTCACCTTTGCAGTTTCAGCAGAAACTTGGCTCTTCCAGCAGTCTAACCAACCTCTCCTTCATCTACAACACAGATACGGGGCTTGCGTTACACTCCAGGGACTAAGAGCAGATGAGGGCTATCACTGCTATTTACTTTCATGTAAGAATCTTAGTAAAGTGTGTAGGAATATTAAGTAAGGATGCATTTGCTTCAATAAATCCTATTGAACCAAGATATGCCTCTGCTTGTCATTACATGTTTGAGAATTGGGTAACTGAGAGAATCTGTTTCCACCACGACTTCCACGAGGGGTCTAAGGCTGTCATGCGATGGGCTGCCACAGATCACTTTTACTTATGGTATTTGTGAGGTGCTGCTAGCGAGCCAAAAGGGTTAGGGCGACAGCTGCCACGGTTTGGAATCTGACACATTTCCCCATACTTGGTGATGTTGCTGCCTAGAACACAGCAACCTTATTTATTTTAGTGAGAGTCTCACAACATGGTGCCACCAATGTTGGTTAGGTACTGATTTTACAGATCTCCCAAGTACCTCTGTCTCACTGCTCGTATAGACACCCTAATTACCGTATACAGAGATGTCTGTGGTTTTGGGGACATCCTCCTCAGCTAAGTAGCTAGTACCTACATTCGACTGCAGGTTGTTCAAGCTTGAACCTTTTAAAAGTATTATCTTCACTTGGTGTTTCTGTCTCTGAACAAGGTATTGCATTTGTTTGAATGGCAGATCGCAGTAGGGGGTCGCACTTGCAACTAATATGAGACACCCCCTCACAATGTACTTATTACAAAAAGTAGCCTTCATGGTTGAGGAACACGCAGCTTGCAGAACAGAAATGTTTTACTCCCGGGTCACCTTCCCAGCAGCAGATGGGACCACACATACATTTCATCATTACTTCCCAGCAAACGTACCTGCACAGTACAGACCATATGCATATTTAGAAATATCTTTTTTTTTCAAAAGCACCAGAACTGGCCTGATGGCACCCTACCACACGTCTAGCAGAATGTAAGACTAGGTCCATTAAGTAATGACGGACCAACGTGAACAGAGATGTCCACATATACACCACACCCACAGATAGATACAGTGCTGGTAGCAGAAATACACCATGAATCTAGCAGAAATATATAGACGTTTAATTTAGTTGTAATGCAGACTTCAAACACTGTTCCAGCAAGGGCTGCTCCAACACAACCACATGTGGCAACAGCATTCATTAATGGGTAAAGTACCCTCTAAATGTGAAGACATTTCGGTTTGGACAGCAGAGAAAATTAGCGCTTTGGAAGCAGTGTTTCCCCATACAGGACCCCCAAGATAACCACAGATTTCTCACAATGTGCTTCCCATTTGCGATGGTTCCCTCAGTAGACACAACATGGGGGACAGTATTTGCTGCTCTGTATACTACAGTACACCGACACTTGTGAATTTGCCGGTAGTGTCAAAACAAATTCAGGATGAGTATAGGGCTGCCCTGGCTCTGGATTTGGGAGGGCAGTTTTGCTACAGTGTCCTCAATAATTTTAAGCAACCTTAGAGAGGCAGTTGCTCTAGCAGTACACCAGTGACTCCGGAGGAACGTGAGCTGCCAAAGACTTTACTAGTATAGGTTGGGACCCAGACCTAGTACACCCCAACTATGAGGTCCATCCAATAAGGATTTTGCCAAGCTAAACGGCTGAGGGTTCTAAAAAAAAAAAAAAAAAACGCTGGGATAAACAAAAATGAAATAAAGATAATGTTAAACGAAGAGAAGAATCTCCAGGTCCAGAGACCTCTGTGAAGGGCTATAATCTTAGAAATGGAGGAAATTTGAAAACTCTTGATAGATATCAATATTTTAATAAACACCAATCTTGTTCCTTCCAGGTCGCACCGGACAAATGCAATGAGAGAGGTGGGCATTCCGAACAACGAAATAAGTATGTGAAACCAAGAAAAGATTCACAATTGTCAGCTAAAACTTCCATCAAAAAGGAAGAGAAACACCCCTCCCCCCAAAAAAATAAAATAGGTGGCAGCTATTTTGACCCGAAATGCCTCCCATGTTGAGAGCTTTAATAAAGAACAGGAAGTGGGCACTGACTTTCCTAGACAGCGCGGCAGATGTCGCCGTAGTTTGCTGTAATCTTTAAGGGCTTCTGAATGCGACTGCAACTAACAGCTATTTAAAGGTCGAAACCTTAGAGACACGCGTCTCCCGTCTGACAGAGTTAACAAATTGAAACTGCAACGCAAAGGAGATATTGTACGCACAATTAAAGTAATATTCTGGGAAAAACGGACACCGCGCTATGATATCCTGTTGGCAGAAAAGGATTGGCCATCAGAATTTGCCTGCAATCTTCCATTCAAGGAACAAGTTATTATGCCTTCTGTAGGAAGTTAGCGCTGTATATACTGTACCAAAATAAGAGGTATAGTGTGCATAGTCCAGTGGCTCCCCAGAGGTGTTACAGAGGCAAAAGTAGATAATATTAATGATCTCTTGTGGTAGTGTGGTCAAGGATTTACGCTTATCAGAGGGTTGCGCTAAGCATTTGTTGTACACACACAATCAAGAAATGAGGCACACACTCAGTGATTAACTCCATGCCAATGTTTTACGGATCAAAAAGTATACTTTACTTTATTTCTAGAAGCAAAAGGATCTTTGTTGCAGCTAAGTACAGTTTCAAGAATGTATCACTTTCAGGTATCAAATGCACATTGTTTAGAATTGACAGGTAAAACAGTTTACAGGTAAGTAATACTTTTTACTTTCAAAAGTAGAGACAGTGCAATTTCTCATAGAAAGCAGTGCAGTCCTAGGGGAGGAAAAGTAACAACACAACTAGCAGGTAAGTATCCGACTTATGATCCCAGTCTTCGGGAGTTAAGTGTCCACAGGGCAAAGTTTAGGAAGACACCAAGGGTGCACCACTAGCAGCATGGGGCTGGCCGGGTGCAGAGGTCTAAGTTGGTGTTGGGTGCCCAGTGAAATTCTATGGATATGGTGGCACTTACAAAAGAAACTCGTTGCAGATAAGTACCCGCAGGTGCACAGACCTTTGTGGGGGTGGGGGGCAAGATGTTTCGAGCAGCACCAGAAGAGGGGTAGGGTGGGGTGGGGTTGGGGGCAGGGGCAGGGTTTACAGGTCAGCACCAAACGCACACACCCTCAGTGGTACAGGGGTGGCTAGGTGCAGGGTGCAAACCCAGTGTCAGGTGCCCAATGCTTTTCAATGAGGGAACCCCGGGGGCCCACAAAGATACTGCAGCCTTGGTCCAGGGAGTCGACTGAAAAAAACCAACGGCTGGACATGTAAGTAGAGAGCCAACTGGACATTGCTGGGCCGTTGGTTGGGTTCCCCAAGGCCAGGGCCTGCAGGTGCAGGGGTACCTTTTTTAAGTTTTCGGAAATCATCACCGGAGCTGGTCGCAGTCAGGGTGGTCCTCTGGATTTACACTGCAGGTGTCATCGTGTTGGTCAAGAGAGGTCAACCAATGGTGGACTCCAGGTCGGAATCGCCTGGGGACCTTCTCTGGGCTGGTGGGCCACCTGGACACAGGCTGTTGGCGTGGAGTGCGGAGTGAGCAGGGCTCTCAGATCCAGGCTGGTTCTGGAGTCGCCCTTGAAGGTTTCTTTGTGGACAAGGCTGTTTGGTAGGCAGGCAGTCTGCGGAGGAGAGGGGTGGGTTTGTAGAGGTCACTGTTCGTCTTCTTGTAGTAGGAGTCTTGAAGCTGCAGACATGCTGGTAGAGCTGGTGCCAAGGCAGTTGTCGTCTAGAGTCTTCTCTGGTGGTGCGGCTCTTCAGTCTTAATTCTTCTTCTTTTCAGGTAGCCAGGAATCTAAAGAGCAAGGTTCATGGGGGTGCCCCTAAATACTAGATTTTAGGGTGTTAGAGGGGTCAGAGGGCAGTAATCAATGGATCCTGCCCCTGAGGGTGGCTACACCCTTCCTGTGCCCACTCCCAATACTGTTGGCTGATATCTTCCAAAGTAAGATTTAGTATTTTGCCAGGAGGGTTCACCTCAGCTCTGGGCATCCTAGGGTGGTCCTAGCTGGGGTTGGTACATCTCCTGGTATTTACTAATTTTGTAGCTGAATCTGCCGCCAAAAGTGGGGTTTGGTCAGGAGGAGGCATGCATCTTCGACTAGCTGGAGTACCTTGGGGAAGTGTAACACGAGACAGAAGCCTTTAAGGCTCACTGCCAAATGTGGCAGTTCCTGAAGGGGGAGCTATATAGCACCTCCATCCAGAGCAGGCTTTGTCTCTGACTGCAGAAAGCACAAAGGCTCTCACCCCATGGGGTCAGAAACTCGTCTTCTAGTGGCAGGCTGGCACAGACTGGTCAGCCTTAATCTAAAGGGTTGGTTAAAGTCTAGGGGACATCTCTAAGATGCCTTCTGGGTGCATTGTACAATGAATCCAACCTGGCATCAGCCTGGGTTTAATGTGCTGAGATGTCTTGAGTGACGCCATCACGGAGCTGTGGAGTTCGTAATGACAAAATCCCAGCCCATGGACTCAATATGCACTTACAATGTCTAATTATGGACTTGGACACTATGGGGGCATATTGTTCATACAGCTATGCACTCACCTGTAGTATAGTGCACTGTGCCTTAGGGCTGTAAGGCCTGCTAGAGGGGTGACTTACCTATTCCACAGGCAGCGGTTTGTGGGCATGGCACCAACAGAGGGATGCCATGTCGACTTTACCTTTATCTCCCCACCAACATACACAATCTGCAATGACACTGTGTTTGTGGTTGGTGAGGGTCTCTTAGTGTGGCACAATACATGCTGCAGCCCTTAGAGACCCTCCCTGACCACAAGGTCCTTGGTACCACTGGGTACCTTTTTGCAAGGGACTTAGCTGTGTGCCAGGGGTGTGCCAATTGTGGAAGCAATGGTAGAGTTTAAGGAAAGAACACAGGTGCTGGGCTCTGATTAGCAGGATCCCAGCACACACTCAGTTAGGATTAAGCAAAAAGTGTCGGGGGTAAATATGCTAAAAGGAGCACTCTCCTGCACCTTCTTTCTCACCTCTTGTTCCTAGGGAATTAGGGGAAGCCTAGCAGCAGGATGGGCTTTTTTTTACAAGCTCCTGTGCTGTATCACAACCATGTAGGTTGGGATAGGGATTTTCCCTACCACATAATACCAGTAAGATCTACTCCATTACCACAATATCCAATTAAACATGAAGCTAAAGCACCTGTGAGAGAAATACTCCTGCAACGTGAGTACCAGGGTGTGATAGAACCCTGTGTATCTCCTATAATCCTTTATTCCCTGTAACAAAGCTGAACCATTCATACAGTATAGTCTTAGATTAGACATGTGAACAGCTACATTCGCATGTTTGCAATACAAAATGTTCACAACATAGCACTGATCAATTATTTAGTATGCAAAAAGTACTAAATGACCCTGGTTATTACCAATGGGTTATCCTGCCAAAATATAGCACCTGAACGCAGGGATTTGACAGCTGTCAGCGCATTAGGCTCGCAAAGGAAAATTTCACAACTCCTACAAGGGTATAGGAACGGTCCTGGATTCTTTTCAGCATGTGTAACTTCTATATTGCACAAGATTGACCCTGTGGCATTTTCCTATGTCGAAGCTATTTACTTGACGTGAGGATGACCTGATCCAACGCCTAATAAGTGTGGACAGTATAGTGGTGGTTTCGCAGAATTTGGTTTCAAATTCAGTTTCTAGAGAGCAAAAATTCCCTTCCTCAGTGTCCTGTTTTTGGGATGCGAGTTATCAAACGAAGGAAAGAGCCTAGCACCACATTTTTTTTGTTTGTTTTTGTTTTTTGTGTGTGTGCGATTACTACCAAACACAAAAAGCTGCAATCATTACTGGGCTTTTTATATTTTGGCAGAATTTATATTCCAGATTATGCACAGCACATAAAACCACTGAACAAACTGATACACCCAGATTTCCCAAGTATATTCTGGACAGTGGAACACACATGCTTACTCCGAGCTTTGCAACAAGACGTGTGGGAGGCAAAACACTTACTCACAATACAATAAAACAAATTTGGTCTTCAGAATAATTGCTGGTGCCATTGGGTTCACCTATATAACATTCAATTAAGGTGACACTGTCCCAATAGCATACAAATCTCACTTATTCTCCATTGCTGAGCAATGCTTTTCTCCCACTGAAATGTTTCTAACTGCTGTTTAGATTGCTGTCGTTAAAGAGAGACCTTTAGCCCAGGCTAAACGCTTTGTGGTCATGCCCCCAAAACCCTTGAAGCAGTTACCAAAGCCAGCGTTTGAAACGCAAAAGCATTACATCCATGTTGGATACAATAGGCCACCTCTCTGACGGCCCCCGATGTTGACTGTTTTTTACCCTAAATTACCGACACAAGGTCCTCCAATATGAACTAGAATACCCAATGCCTGCTAACATTTTGCCCCTTACCAATATCAAATGATCATTTACACTGTTGGTTCAGCCCAACCAGCAGTAGGCACAAAACACCAATATTCTGGTGCTTGCGCAGCAGTAAGTGGTGTAATGAAGGATGTCCACTTCCACTCTCAGGGCACATACACACAGACCCTAGAGGACTGCCCTGCTCACCTGGCTGAGCTTAAGTCTCTCCTGATGGCACTGGAACTTGTAGATCTTGGTTTAAGAACATTTATTCTTTCTGATTCATACTTTTGTGTCCAGTCCCTCAATGAATACCTATGTTATTGGCAACAAAATGGATTCAGAGTCTCGAAAGTGAACACCATCAAACACAGGCTACTGTGGGGAAAGTAGCAGATCTAAAAGACATGCTACCAAATTCCCATGTTGTACACACCATGTGCCCCCAGCGTTTAGGAATACACATTGTTGGAAATACTTTGGCTAAAGAAGCAGCAAAGTTGGCAGTTGCTATGGCTTCTGGTCCAGCGGTTACTCTTTCAAAGATGAAACTGGATGATGAAACTCTGGCTGTTATGAAAGCGGTCACTGACAACAAGCCCTTACCAGAGGCATTTCCAGCTGAACAGTCCTACTGTATAAGTGCCCATAATATTGCTTTTGTCCGCATACCAGGGGCGGGTGATCGTGTGATTCCCCAACCAAGACCAAAGACCAGAAATATTTAAAGCAGCACAAGGGGGTTGCATCTGCCCATGCAGGTGTGGCAGCTTCTATTTCACTATTGCAAAAACGCTATGGGTAGCTGGGTCTATACAAACAGGTCAGACAGTATGTTCTTTGTTAACAAATAAGAGGGGCCACCGCAAAACACCCACCACAGACCCTTTCCCAATTTCCAACAAACCTTTACATTGTGTGTACTTGGACCATTGTGGTTCCCTAACACCTGATGGTGCATTCAAATATATTTTGATTGCTGTTGACTCTTGCTCTAGATTCCTTTGGGTATGGCCACAACAATCAGTTGAAGCTCAAACTGTTATTAAAGACTTGGAAGTGTTTATTGGTACATGTGCAGTTGCAGCGTTCCATTCAGACCAGAGTCCTTCCTTTGCCTCGGGGAATTTCAGGGACACCTTGGCTATGATGGGGGTCCAACTTCATTTCTCGACACCCTATCATCCTGAGGGAAATTTGGTAGTGGAGTGGAAACACCGACTTAAAGCAGTCCTTAACAGCAAAAGTATTAGGTACAGGTTGTAGTTAGCCTAACCACCTGTGTGGAGTCCAGGGAGCTTATTAATCTGTCTAGAAGGACACTGGGAGGGCGTACCCCATATAAGGTCCTGTTTGGGATACTTAAGTATGTCCCAGACCTTGATGGCACTGACGCTGTGGCTACAAACACACATTTTGATTTAAATGAACGTATCACTAGCTTGCAGGAATTAAAACAGTTCTGTGATAAAAATTCATCTGCATGTGCCGCTGCTTTGGGAATGAGGGACACACCAAAAACTGCAACAGGCTGGATTCCAAAAGTTGGGTATCTAGCGCTCAAAAAGATTGCTATAAAGAAAGAATCTGGCCCAACATAAAGAGCATCGGTTCCAGTCCTGGGAATACACAGTACCAGAACTGTCACACCACCACTGTTGTCCGGTTCCAGAGAAAACCGCTTTGTATGTAGTGACAGTGACAAGTTACACCATGTGGCCAGTCCTACACAGTAGACCATGAGGAATCCTGAGCAGTTCCCAGTGCTCTCTCACTGCCAGTCAGGATGAGCCTCTCAAAGATTTACGCTACTTTGATAAAACTTCCCTGAGCCTGGGGAGGGGGCAGGATGAGTGTTCATTAGTACCCGTCTCAACACCAGCAACAAGAAATGCCCAGAGTTCTGTACTTTGTCTCCATTTCCATACAAACGAATGGAATTGTTTACTATGAACCACCAAGGGGATAGATCTTTCAGCTCTCCTTCACCATCACCTGCTCTAGTATTTGCACAAACTGCTTCTGGATATTTTGCCGACAGACTTTTTCTAACTCTTCAGCATCTTCGCCTACACTTGTATCAGGAACATGTAAGCTAGTCAGTTGCCTTAAAAATAACTATTTGATTCGCCTATGGATATTGCTAACCTTGCTTGCCTTCCTCCTTTGGATTGGTTTCGGCATGGTTTTCTTTTTACTGATACGTGATCACTGTCTTCCTGAACGTTCTGCTGTCGAACTAGTAGATGGGGTATTAAAACATTACCTGTCTTCTCATAAGGTCCAAAGAGACTTGTCCCTAGTGCACATTTCAGCTAATCTGATTCCTAATGGAATTGTTTTGGATAAAGTACCTTTTAATATATACAGGCTCATAGAAGTGATTAAAATTCCATATGTGTTTAAAGTTTCAATGAATTATGTAATAACACCATGGGTTGTTTCTGATGATTGAGATGTGAAAATAGTTGATTTTATGCTTTCTGAGCTTGAATATTATACTGTATTTGAAAGTGAAGATATTTACCAAGCAACTGCTAACAATGGTGACATGTTCCTTTGTCATTATTGTGGATAGCACTCTATACATAGAGCTAGTGCCTCACTAACTGTTTTTAATTGTACGCAATAGGAACACTGTCCAACTCCACCGATGGGTAGCTCTAAAACTTACTTGGAAAAGTTTGCATATTTTGCTGGGCATGATGTTAAAAAAGCCCAGTCATATTATTTTAAATTGCATCCTACGAAGTTAGAGTATAATGTTAACTGACATGTGATTTATTCGGATTCATTTGTTTCCCAGTAGTCTATTGAAGGCTTTGAACGTTGGTTGAAGTCAATAGACTTAAAGAGTGTATGAGGAAGAAGAAATTTGCAAATACAGGGGTGGGGAGCTCTGTTTAGAGCATGGCTCATTCCATTCCAAATTATATTTTTAAATGAAACAGTGCAACAAACAGGTTGTTTAGGCTTAGCAGAAGTTAAGGAAATCAATGCGCTCAGTATCCCATCCCTTGCAAAATCCAAACAATGGCAGAAGATTTTAATGTCACTGAACAGCTCAATGATTGTGTCCCGAATGGGACATCTAACTCCACACGTTCAGGTCCGAACGGGCTGTTAATGTGGCTAGTGAACACAAATGGTTATCACTCGCATTTTGTAAATCCCACGGGGGGGGGGGGTTTAGAACTAGTATACTTGACCCTCATTACATGTCTCATGAACACTCCAGTATTGTTACCACTTACAGCGTGGGGAAATTATGTAAACAATGGTTGAAAACATCCACACTAGCAGCTGTGAAAGAACACCTTAGTCTCCCTATCTGAAAACACTGATTTACACGATTTATTTGTAAGGATCCCATAAGTGATTCACAAAACGCTTCTTGTATGTAATTTATAATGAAATTTGGAAATCCTCACAAATGGAAGCTGCTCCCCGGTTAAGGCAAATAGACCAGGGAAATATCTGAAAAGCATTAGCTGTAGTAGGTAATGGTATGAACATTTTGTCCATCTGCATTTACACTTGTAACATTGGTTCGGTGGCATTTGTAGCTGCAGATACACATGCTGTGCATAGTCCGCCGTCTGGTGTTGGGTCGGAGTGTTACAAGTTGTTTTTCTTCGAAGAAGTCTTTTCGAGTCACGAGACCGAGGGACTCCTCCTACTTTGGTTCCATTGCGCATGGGCGTCGACTCCATGTTAGATTGTTTTTTTTTCCGCCATCGGGTTCGGACGTGTTCCTTTTCGCTCCGTGTTTCGGGTCGGAAAGTTAGTCAGAATCAACGGAAAATTCGTCGGTATTGTTTCGTTCGGTATCGGGTTAGATTAGAATCGACACCGAATCTTGAATCTCACACAAAAAATATGGTATTGGGCAATTCACAACCACATTCGCCTAATAGCACAGTTCATTCCAGGGATCCAGAACCAGCTAGCAGACAATCTCTCTCGGGATCACCAACAGGTCCACGAATGGGAAATTCACCCCCAAATCCTGAACACTTACTTCCAAATGTGGGGAACACCTCAAATAGATCTATTTGCAACAAAAGAAAACGCAAAATGCCAAAACTTCGCATCCAGGTACCCACACCAGCAATCTCAAGGCAATGCTCTATGGATGAATTGGTCAGGGATATTTGCATACGCTTTTCCCCCTCTCCCTCTCCTTCCATATCTAGTAAACAGATTGAGTCAAAACAAACTCAAACTCATTCTAATAGCACCAACATGGGCAAGACAACCTTGGTATACAACACTACTAGACCTGTCAGTAGTACCTCATGTCAAACTACCCAACAGGCCAGATCTGTTAACACAACACAAGCAACAAATCAGGCATCCAAACCCAGCATCGCTGAATCTAGCAATTTGGCTCCTGAAATCCTAGAATTTGGACACTTAAACCTCACACAGGAATGTATGGAGGTCATAAGACAAGCTAGAAGGCCATCCACTAGACACTGCTATGCAAGAAAATGGAAAAGATTTGTTTGCTACTGCCATAATAATCAAGTTCAACCATTGCATGCATCTCCAAAAGATGTTGTAGGGTATTTACTACATTTGCAAAAGTCAAATCTAGCTTTCTCTTCCATAAAGATACATCTTGCAGCAATATCTGCATACCTGCAAATTACTCATTCAACTTCCCTATTTAGAATACCTGTCATTAAAGCATTTATGGAAGGCCTAAAAAGAATTATACCACCAAGGACACCACCTGTTCCTTCATGGAACCTCAATATTGTCTTAACAAGACTCATGGGTCCACCTTTCGAACCCATGCATTCTTGCGAAATGCAATATCTAACGTGGAAAGTTGCATTTCTCATTGCCATTACGTCTCTAAGAAGAGTAAGTGAAATTCAGGCATTTACTATACAAGAACCATTTATTCAAATACACAAAAATAAGGTAGTTCTAAGAACCAACCCAAAATTCTTACCAAAGGTCATCTCACCGTTCCACTTAAATCAAACAGTAGAATTGCCAGTGTTCTTTCCACAGCCAGACTCAATAGCTGAAAGAGCACTACATACATTAGACATCAAAAGAGCACTAATGTACATTGACATCCGAAACTCGGAGCGACAGGAACACGTCCGAACCCGATGGCGGAAAAAAACCAATCGAAGATGGAGTCGACGCCCATGCGCAATGGAGACAAAAGGAGGAGTCACTCGGTCCCGTGACTCGAAAGACTTCTTCGAAGAAAAACAACTTGTAACACTCCGGCCCAACACCAGATGGCGAGTGTAAGGAAATGCCTCCTTGGCATGGTTGCCCCCTGACTTTTTGCCTTTGCTGATGCTATGTTTACAATTGAAAGTGTGCTGAGGCCTGCTAACCAGGCCCCAGCACCAGTGTTCTTTCCCTAACCTGTACTTTTGTATCCACAATTGGCAGACCCTGGCATCCAGATAAGTCCCTTGTAACTGGTACTTCTAGTACCAAGGGCCCTGATGCCAAGGAAGGTCTCTAAGGGCTGCAGCATGTCTTATGCCACCCTGGAGACCTCTCACTCAGCACAGACACACTGCTTGCCAGCTTGTGTGTGCTAGTGAGGACCAAACGAGTAAGTCGACATGGCACTCCCCTCAGGGTGCCATGCCAGCCTCTCACTGCCTATGCAGTATAGGTAAGACACCCCTCTAGCAGGCCTTACAGCCCTAAGGCAGGGTGCACTATACCATAGGTGAGGGCACCAGTGCATGAGCATGGTACCCCTACAGTGTTTAAACAAAACCTTAGACATTGTAAGTGCAGGGTAGCCATAAGAGTATATGGTCTGGGAGTCTGTCAAACACGAACTCCACAGCACCATAATGGCTACACTGAAAACTGGGAAGTTTGGTATCAAACTTCTCAGCACAATAAATGCACACTGATGCCAGTGTACATTTTATTGAAAAATACACCCCAGAGGGCACCTTAGAGGTGCCCCCTGAAACTTAACCGACTGTCTGTGTAGGCTGACTAGTTCCAGCAGCCTGCCACACCAGAGACATGTTGCTGGCCCCATGGGGAGAGTGCCTTTGTCACTCTGAGGCCAGTAACAAAGCCTGCACTGGGTGGAGATGCTAACACCTCCCCCAGGCAGGAGCTGTGACACCTGGCGGTGAGCCTCAAAGGCTCACCCCTTTGTCACAGCCCAGCAGGGCACTCCAGCTTAGTGGAGTTGCCCGCCCCCTCCGGCCACGGCCCCCACTTTTGGCGGCAAGGCTGGAGGGAACAAAGAAAGCAACAAGGAGGAGTCACTGGCCAGTCAGGACAGCCCCTAAGGTGTCCTGAGCTGAAGTGACTCTAACTTTTAGAAATCCTCCATCTTGCAGATGGAGGATTCCCCCAATAGGGTTAGGATTGTGACCCCCTCCCCTTGGGAGGAGGCACAAAGAGGGTGTACCCACCCTCAGGGCTAGTAGCCATTGGCTACTAACCCCCCAGACCTAAACACGCCCTTAAATTTAGTATTTAAGGGCTGCCCTGAACCCTAGAAAATTAGATTCCTGCAACTACAAGAAGAAGGACTGCCTAGCTGAAAACCCCTGCAGAGGAAGACCAGAAGACAACTGCCTTGGCTCCAGAAACTCACCGGCCTGTCTCCTGCCTTCCAAAGATCCTGCTCCAGCGACGCCTTCCAAAGGGACCAGCGACCTCGACATCCTCTGAGGACTGCCCCTGCTTCGAAAAGACAAGAAACTCCCGAGGACAGCGGACCTGCTCCAAGAAAGGCTGCAACTTTGTTTCCAGCAGCTTTGAAAGAACCCTGCAAGCTCCCCGCAAGAAGCGTGAGACTTGCAACACTGCACCCGGCGACCCCGACTCGGCTGGTGGAGATCCAACACCTCAGGAGGGACCCCAGGACTACTCTAAGACTGTGAGTACAAAAACCTGTCCCCCCTGAACCCCCACAGCGCCGCCTGCAGAGGGAATCCCGAGGCTTCCCCTGACCGCGACTCTTTGAATCCTAAGTCCCGACGCCTGGGAGAGACCCTGCACCCGCAGCCCCCAGGACCTGAAGGACCGGACTTTCACTGGAGAAGTGACCCCCAGGAGTCCCTCTCCCTTGCCCAAGTGGAGGTTTCCCCGAGGAACCCCCCCCCCCCTTGCCTGCCTGCAGCGCTGAAGAGATCCCTAGATCTCCCATTGACTTCCATTACAAACCCGACGCTTGTTTCTACACTGCACCCGGCCGCCCCCGCGCTGCTGAGGGTGAAATTTCTGTGTGGGCTTGTGTCCCCCCCGGTGCCCTACAAAACCCCCCTGGTCTGCCCTCCGAAGACGCGGGTACTTACCTGTAAGCAGACCGGAACCGGGGCACCCCCTTCTCTCCATTCTAGCCTATGTGTTTTGGGCACCACTTTGAACTCTGCACCCGACCGGCCCTGAGCTGCTGGTGTGGTGACTTTGGGGTTGCTCTGAACCCCCAACGGTGGGCTACCTTGGACCAAGAACTAAGCCCTGTAAGTGTCTTACTTACCTGATTAACCTAACAAATACTTACCTCCCCTAGGAACTGTGAAAATTGCACTAAGTGTCCACTTTTAAAACAGCTATCTGTGAATAACTTGAAAAGTATACATGCAATTTTGATGATTTGAAGTTCCTAAAGTACTTACCTGCAATACCTTTCGAATGAGATATTACATGTAGAATTTGAACCTGTGGTTCTTAAAATAAACTAAGAAAAGATATTTTTCTATACAAAAACCTATTGGCTGTATTTGTCTCTGAGTGTGTGTACCTCATTTATTGTCTATGTGTATGTACAACAAATGCTTAACACTACTCCTTGGATAAGTCTACTGCTCGACCACACTACCACAAAATAGAGCATTAGTATTATCTATTTTTACCACTATTTTACCTCTAAGGGGAACCCTTGGACTCTGTGCATGCTATTCCTTACTTTGAAATAGCACATACAGAGCCAAATTCCTACATTGGTGGATCAGCGGTGGGGTACAAGACTTTGCATTTGCTGGACTACTCAGCCAATACCTGATCACACGACAAATTCCAAAATTGTCATTAGAAATTGATTTTTGCAATTTGAAAAGTTTTCTAAATTCTTAAAAGACCTGCTAGGGCCTTTTGTTAGATCCTGTTTAGCATTTCTTTTAGAGTTTAAAAGTTTGTAAAAGTTTGAATTAGATTCTAGAACCAGTTGTAGATTCTTAAAAAGTATTCCAACTTTTAGAAGCAAAATGTCTAGCACAGATGTGACTGTGGTGGAACTCGACACCACACCTTACCTCCATCTTAAGATGAGGGAGCTAAGGTCACTCTGTAAAATAAAGAAAATAACAATGGGCCCCAAACCTACCAAAATACAGCTCCAGGAGCTTTTGGCAGAGTTTGAAAAGGCCAACCCCTCTGAGGGTGGCAACTCAGAGGAAGAGGATAGTGACTTGGAGGAAAATTCCCCCCTACCAGTCCTATCTAGGGAGAACAGGGTCCCTCAAACCCTGACTCCAAAAATAATAGTCAGAGATGCTGGTTCCCTCACAGGAGAGACCAACACCTCTGAAATCACTGAGGATAACTCCAGTGAAGAGGACATCCAGTTAGCCAGGATGGCCAAAAGATTGGCTTTGGAAAGGCAGATCCTAGCCATAGAGAGGGAAAGACAAGAGATGGGCCTAGGACCCATCAATGGTGGCAGCAACATAAATAGGGTCAGAGATTCTCCTGACATGTTGAAAATCCCTAAAGGGATTGTAACTAAATATGAAGATGGTGATGACATCACCAAATGGTTCACAGCTTTTGAAAGGGCTTGTGTAACCAGAAAAGTGAACAGATCTCACTGGGGTGCTCTCCTTTGGGAAATGTTCACAGGAAAGTGTAGGGATAGACTCCTCACACTCTCTGGACAAGATGCAGAATCTTATGACCTCATGAAGGGTACCCTGATTGAGGGCTTTGGATTCTCCACTGAGGAGTATAGGATTAGATTCAGGGGGGCTCAAAAATCCTCGAGCCAGACCTGGGTTGACTTTGTAGACTACTCAGTGAAAACACTAGATGGTTGGATTCAAGGCAGTGGTGTAAGTAATTATGATGGGCTGTACAATTTATTTGTGAAAGAACACCTATTGAGTAATTGTTTCAATGATAAACTGCATCAGCATCTGGTAGACCTAGGACCAATTTCTCCCAAGAATTGGGAAAGAAGGCGGACCATTGGGTCAAGACGAGGGTGTCCAAGACTTCAACAGGGGGTGACCAAAAGAAAGGGGTCACAAAGACTCCCCAGGGGAAGGGTGATGAGACAACCAAAACTAAAAATAGTAAAGAGTCTTCTACAGGCCCCCAAAAACCTGCACAGGAGGGTGGGCCCAGAGCCTCTTCACAAAACAATGGGTACAAGGGTAAAAACTTTGATCCCAAAAAGGCCTGGTGTCATAGCTGTAAACAGCATGGACACCAAACTGGAGACAAGGCCTGTCCCAAGAAAGGTTCCTCTCCAAACTCCCATCCAGGTAACACTGGTATGGCTAGTCTCCAAGTGGGATCAACAGTGTGCCCAGAGCAAATCAGGGTCCACACTGAAGCTACTCTAGTTTCTGAGGGTGGGGTGGATTTAGCCACACTAGCTGTCTGGCCGCCTAACATGCAAAAATACAGACAGCAACTCTTAATTAATGGGACTAGAATAGAGGGCCTGAGGGATACAGGTGCCAGTGTCACCATGGTGACAGAGAAACTGGTTTCCCCTGGCCAATACCTGACTGGAAAAACTTACACAGTCACCAACGCTGACAATCAGAGAAAAGTACATCCCATGGCAATGGTTACTTTAGAATGGGGAGGGGTCAATGGCCTGAAACAGGTGGTGGTCTCCTCAAATATCCCAGTGGACTGTCTGCTTGGAAATGACCTGGAGTCCTCAGCATGGGCTGAGGTAGAACTAAAAACCCATGCAGCAATGCTGGGTATCCCTGAACTGGTATGTGTGAAAACAAGAGCACAATGCAAGGCACAGGGTGAACAAGTAGAGCTGGAGTCTGGAAGAATGGCCCAGCCTACCAAGAGGAAAGGAAAGTCAGTTGGGAAACCAACTGCAACACAGCAAAAGAAAGGGAACCTCTCTTCTCAGGAAGAAGTTCTGCCCTCTGAGGGAACTGAGCCTTTGGAGCTTGAACCTTATCAGGTTGAGCTCTTAGGCCCAGGGGGACCCTCAAGGGAGGAGCTGTGTAAGGGACAAGAAACCTGTCCCTCTCTTGAAGGCCTTAGGCAGCAAGCTGCTGAGGAGTCCAAGGGCAAGAAAAATGGAACACATAGGGTCTATTGGGAAGATGGACTCCTGTACACTGAGGCCAGAGACCCCAAACCTGGTGCCACTAGGAGAGTGGTAGTGCCTCAGCTGTTCAGAGAGTTCATCCTAACATTGGCCCATGACATTCCCCTTGCTGGACATTTGGGACAAACCAAGACGTGGGAGAGGCTAGTCAACCACTTCTATTGGCCCAATATGTCCAACATGGTTAAGGAGTTTTGCCTCTCCTGCCCCACCTGTCAAGCCAGTGGTAAGACAGGTGGGCATCCAAAGGCCCCCCTCATTCCACTTCCAGTGGTGGGGGTTCCCTTTGAAAGAGTGGGTGTGGACATAGTTGGTCCACTAGAACCTCCCACAGCCTCAGGAAATATGTATATCCTGGTAGTAGTGGATCATGCTACCAGATATCCTGAAGCTATTCCCCTTAGGTCGACTACTGCCCCTGCAGTAGCCAAGGCCCTCATTGGTATCTTTACCAGAGTGGGTTTCCCTAAGGAGGTGGTGTCTGACAGAGGTACCAACTTCATGTCAGCATACCTGAAACATATGTGGAATGAGTGTGGAGTGACTTATAAATTCACTACACCTTACCATCCACAAACTAATGGCTTGGTTGAGAGATTCAACAAGACATTAAAGGGCATGATCATGGGGCTCCCAGAAAAACTCAAAAGGAGATGGGATGTCCTCCTGCCATGTCTGCTTTTCGCTTACAGGGAGGTACCACAGAAGGGAGTAGGGTTCTGTTTGGTCATCCTGTAAGGGGACCACTTGCCCTTGTTAAAGAAGGCTGGGAGAGACCTCTCCATGAGCCTAAACAGGACATAGTGGACTATGTACTTGGCCTTCGCTCTAGAATGGCAGAGTACATGGAAAAGGCAACCAAAAACCTTGAGGCCAGCCAACAGCTCCAGAAGTTTTGGTATGACCAAAAGGCTGCACTGGTTGAGTTCCAACCAGGGCAGAAAGTCTGGGTTCTGGAGCCTGTGGCTCCCAGGGCACTCCAGGACAAATGGAGTGGCCCTTACCCAGTGCTAGAAAGGAAGAGTCAGGTCACCTACCTGGTGGACCTGGGCACAAGCAGGAGCCCCAAGAGGGTGATCCATGTGAACCGCCTTAAGCTCTTCCATGACAGGGCTGATGTGAATCTGTTGATGGTAACAGATGAGGATCAGGAGGCAGAGAGTGAACCTCTCCCTGATCTTCTGTCATCAGACCCAAAAGATGGCACAGTAGATGGAGTGATCTACTCAGACACCCTCTCTGGCCAACAGCAAGCTGATTGTAGGAGAGTCCTACAACAGTTTCCTGAACTCTTCTCCTTAACCCCTGGTCAGACACACCTGTGTACCCATGATGTGGACACAGGAGACAGCATGCCTGTCAAAAACAAAATCTTTAGACAGTCTGACCATGTTAAGGAAAGCATCAAGGTGGAAGTCCACAAGATGCTGGAATTGGGAGTAATTGAGCGCTCTGACAGCCCCTGGGCTAGCCCAGTGGTCTTAGTCCCCAAACCTCACACCAAAGATGGAAAGAAAGAGATGAGGTTTTGTGTGGACTACAGAGGGCTCAATTCTGTCACCAAGACAGATGCTCATCCAATTCCTAGAGCTGATGAGCTCATAGATAAATTAGGTGCTGCCAAATTCTTAAGTACCTTTGACTTGACAGCAGGGTACTGGCAAATAAAAATGGCACCTGGAGCAAAAGAGAAAACAGCATTCTCCACACCTGATGGGCATTATCAGTTTACTGTTATGCCCTTTGGTTTAAAGAATGCCCCTGCCACCTTCCAAAGGTTGGTGAATCAAGTCCTTGCTGGCTTGGAGTCCTTTAGCACAGCTTATCTTGATGATATTGCTGTCTTTAGCTCCACGTGGCAGGATCACCTGGTCCACCTGAAGAAGGTTTTGAAGGCTCTGCAATCTGCAGGCCTCTCTATCAAGGCATCCAAATGCCAGATAGGGCAGGGAACTGTGGTTTACTTGGGCCACCTTGTAGGTGGAGGCCAAGTTCAGCCACTCCAACCCAAGATCCAGACTATTCTGGACTGGGTAGCTCCAAAAACCCAGACTCAAGTCAGGGCATTCCTTGGCTTGACTGGGTACTACAGGAGGTTTGTGAAGGGATATGGATCCATTGTGACAGCCCTCACTGAACTCACCTCTAAGAAAATGCCCAAGAAAGTGAACTGGACTGTGGAATGCCAACAGGCCTTTGACACCCTGAAACAAGCAATGTGCTCAGCACCAGTTCTAAAAGCTCCAGATTATTCTAAGCAGTTCATTGTGCAGACTGATGCCTCTGAACATGGGATAGGGGCAGTTCTGTCCCAAACAAATGATGATGGCCTTGACCAGCCTGTTGCTTTCATTAGCAGGAGGTTACTCCCCAGGGAGCAGCGTTGGAGTGCCATTGAGAGGGAGGCCTTTGCTGTGGTTTGGTCCCTGAAGAAGCTGAGACCATACCTCTTTGGGACTCACTTCCTAGTTCAAACTGACCACAGACCTCTCAAATGGCTGATGCAAATGAAAGGTGAAAATCCTAAACTGTTGAGGTGGTCCATCTCCCTACAGGGAATGGACTTTATAGTGGAACACAGACCTGGGACTGCCCATGCCAATGCAGATGGCCTTTCCAGGTTCTTCCACTTAGAAAATGAAGACTCTCTTGGGAAAGGTTAGTCTCATCCTCTTTCGTTTGGGGGGGGGGGTTGTGTAAGGAAATGCCTCCTTGGCATGGTTGCCCCCTGACTTTTTGCCTTTGCTGATGCTATGTTTACAATTGAAAGTGTGCTGAGGCCTGCTAACCAGGCCCCAGCACCAGTGTTCTTTCCCTAACCTGTACTTTTGTATCCACAATTGGCAGACCCTGGCATCCAGATAAGTCCCTTGTAACTGGTACTTCTAGTACCAAGGGCCCTGATGCCAAGGAAGGTCTCTAAGGGCTGCAGCATGTCTTATGCCACCCTGGAGACCTCTCACTCAGCACAGACACACTGCTTGCCAGCTTGTGTGTGCTAGTGAGGACCAAACGAGTAAGTCGACATGGCACTCCCCTCAGGGTGCCATGCCAGCCTCTCACTGCCTATGCAGTATAGGTAAGACACCCCTCTAGCAGGCCTTACAGCCCTAAGGCAGGGTGCACTATACCATAGGTGAGGGTACCAGTGCATGAGCATGGTACCCCTACAGTGTCTAAACAAAACCTTAGACATTGTAAGTGCAGGGTAGCCATAAGAGTATATGGTCTGGGAGTCTGTCAAACACGAACTCCACAGCACCATAATGGCTACACTGAAAACTGGGAAGTTTGGTATCAAACTTCTCAGCACAATAAATGCACACTGATGCCAGTGTACATTTTATTGCAAAATACACCCCAGAGGGCACCTTAGAGGTGCCCCCTGAAACTTAACCGACTGTCTGTGTAGGCTGACTAGTTCCAGCAGCCTGCCACACCAGAGACATGTTGCTGGCCCCATGGGGAGAGTGCCTTTGTCACTCTGAGGCCAGTAACAAAGCCTGCACTGGGTGGAGATGCTAACACCTCCCCCAGGCAGGAGCTGTGACACCTGGCGGTGAGCCTCAAAGGCTCACCCCTTTGTCACAGCCCAGCAGGGCACTCCAGCTTAGTGGAGTTGCCCGCCCCCTCCGGCCACGGCCCCCACTTTTGGCGGCAAGGCTGGAGGGAACAAAGAAAGCAACAAGGAGGAGTCACTGGCCAGTCAGGACAGCCCCTAAGGTGTCCTGAGCTGAAGTGACTCTAACTTTTAGAAATCCTCCATCTTGCAGATGGAGGATTCCCCCAATAGGGTTAGGATTGTGACCCCCTCCCCTTGGGAGGAGGCACAAAGAGGGTGTACCCACCCTCAGGGCTAGTAGCCATTGGCTACTAACCCCCCAGACCTAAACACGCCCTTAAATTTAGTATTTAAGGGCTGCCCTGAACCCTAGAAAATTAGATTCCTGCAACTACAAGAAGAAGGACTGCCTAGCTGAAAACCCCTGCAGAGGAAGACCAGAAGACGACAACTGCCTTGGCTCCAGAAACTCACCGGCCTGTCTCCTGCCTTCCAAAGATCCTGCTCCAGCGACGCCTTCCAAAGGGACCAGCGACCTCGACATCCTCTGAGGACTGCCCCTGCTTCGAAAAGACAAGAAACTCCCGAGGACAGCGGACCTGCTCCAAGAAAGGCTGCAACTTTGTTTCCAGCAGCTTTGAAAGAACCCTGCAAGCTCCCCGCAAGAAGCGTGAGACTTGCAACACTGCACCCGGCGACCCCGACTCGGCTGGTGGAGATCCAACACCTCAGGAGGGACCCCAGGACTACTCTAAGACTGTGAGTACAAAAACCTGTCCCCCCTGAGCCCCCACAGCGCCGCCTGCAGAGGGAATCCCGAGGCTTCCCCTGACCGCGACTCTTTGAATCCTAAGTCCCGACGCCTGGGAGAGACCCTGCACCCGCAGCCCCCAGGACCTGAAGGACCGGACTTTCACTGGAGAAGTGACCCCCAGGAGTCCCTCTCCCTTGCCCAAGTGGAGGTTTCCCCGAGGAACCCCCCCCCTTGCCTGCCTGCAGCGCTGAAGAGATCCCTAGATCTCCCATTGACTTCCATTACAAACCCGACGCTTGTTTCTACACTGCACCCGGCCGCCCCCGCGCTGCTGAGGGTGAAATTTCTGTGTGGGCTTGTGTCCCCCCCCCCCGGTGCCCTACAAAACCCCCCTGGTCTGCCCTCCGAAGACGCGGGTACTTACCTGTAAGCAGACCGGAACCGGGGCACCCCCTTCTCTCCATTCTAGCCTGTGTGTTTTGGGCACCACTTTGAACTCTGCACCTGACCGGCCCTGAGCTGCTGGTGTGGTGACTTTGGGGTTGCTCTGAACCCCCAACGGTGGGCTACCTTGGACCAAGAACTAAGCCCTGTAAGTGTCTTACTTACCTGATTAACCTAACAAATACTTACCTCCCCTAGGAACTGTGAAAATTGCACTAAGTGTCCACTTTTAAAACAGCTATCTGTGAATAACTTGAAAAGTATACATGCAATTTTGATGATTTGAAGTTCCTAAAGTACTTACCTGCAATACCTTTCGAATGAGATATTACATGTAGAATTTGAACCTGTGGTTCTTAAAATAAACTAAGAAAATATATTTTTCTATATAAAAACCTATTGGCTGGATTTGTCTCTGAGTGTGTGTACCTCATTTATTGTCTATGTGTATGTACAACAAATGCTTAACACTACTCCTTGGATAAGTCTACTGCTCGACCACACTACCACAAAATAGAGCATTAGTATTATCTCTTTTTACCACTATTTTACCTCTAAGGGGAACCCTTGGACTCTGTGCATGCTATTCCTTACTTTGAAATAGCACATACAGAGCCAACTTCCTACAGCGAGCTATTGCAAAACATGCGAATCTACTGCGACCGATGCCATGAACAGATGTACACTGGGTAAGTGACATTTTCAAAACAAAACAACTATTTATTGCATTTCAAAAACCTCATACAGGAAATCCAATATCAAAACAAGGTATAGCTAGATGGATAGTTAGGTGCATCCAAACCTGCTATCTTAAAGCAAAGAGACAGCTGCCTATTACACCAAAGGCACACTCAACCAGAAAGAAAGGTGCTACCATGGCCTTTCTAGGAAATATTCCAATGAACGAAATATGTAAGGCAGCAACATGGTCTACGCCTCACACATTTACTAAGCACTACTGTGTAGACGTGCCATCTGCACAACAAGCCACAGTAGGTCAAGCTGTACTAAGAACTTTATTTCAAACTACTTCCACTCCTACAGGCTGAACCACCGCTTTTGGGGAGATAACTGCTTACTAGTCTATGCACAGCATGTGTATCTGCAGCTACACATGCCACCGAACGGAAAATGTCACTTACCCAGTGTACATCTGTTCGTGGCATTAGTCGCTGCAGATTCACATGCGCCCACCCGCCTCCCCGGGAGCCTGTAGCCGTTTGGAAGTAATCTTCAACATTTGTACATTTGTAAATATATTACTTTAACCTTCATTTTGTACATACTTATTCATTCCATTGCATGGGCACTATTACTAACATACACAACTCCTACCTCACCCTCTGCGGGGAAAACAATCTAACATGGAGTCGACGCCCATGCGCAATGGAACCAAAGTAGGAGGAGTCCCTCGGTCTCGTGACTCGAAAAGACTTCTTCGAAGAAAAACAACTTGTAACACTCCGAGCCCAACACCAGATGGCGGACTATGCACAGCATGTGAATCTGCAGCGACTAATGCCACGAACAGATGTACACTGGTTAAGTGACATTTTCCTTTTTTCTGTGGTAGACATCTTGCAAACAGATATGTCTTTTTTACAACAAGGACAAAGTCAGCTTAGGTCCATCATGCAGTGAGGTTGAACGTTTCAGGTTCTGAAAAGTGGTTGCGTACCCTGGTAGTACGTCAGCTGACGTGACATTGCAGTGTTTAATGTATTGCAGCAGCAGAAAACGATGGTCATGAAAAAAGCTACTTATGTAATATTAAACATTGAGAAGTTTGAAAGTTACCTCTTACTGTGGCGGAAATACCATCTGCGGTTTGGTTGTTACAGAGGGTTATCAGTTTGCCCATTTCAACATTAAAATTCACCTTGTGTTTAAGGCACATTCCCGTAGGTAGATTGAAGAAATTAGGAGATAATTGCATCCATGAGGTGTGGGAGCTGCCCTTCAAGTTCAAATGTTTTAATGGGATTAATGAGGTCTTTCTTAGCAGCAGCGAATGCAAGACTTCTGTAAACAGCAGTTTTTTTTTGCATGGAGCATGCAGTGCTTCAGTGGCCAACCTAGCCTCGTTTCTGAAGGATGTTCCTGTCCCTTTGATTTGCCAAGCTTTCCAGGTGTTATCAAAAGGAAGCTACATCCTCCAGAATGGGGAGAATTATTGTGGCATGCAAGCTGGAATTACCTGTTGTCTTGGTCTCCCAAATTGTGACTTGTTGCGGTTACATCCCCCCCCCCCCCCCCCTCGTATTCTCTTTTACCCCTCCACCCCACGCAAGACATAAGTTGCAGAAATGTGGCCTCCCATCGCAACTTTATATGTAAATTTTGGCAAGCTGAGCAGACTGAAAGCTCTTTTGTTCCAAAAACATGTGGCACTGACTTCTGCCCACAAGACCTATGATCTTCAAATGGCAAGGTCATCTGCGGAGATACAGTCCCTATTAAATACACATTTTCCTAAACATTTTGGCGAATTGATTTGTTGCATACTTAATGTTTACTTTAATGTCCTGTTCTATAATTTGGCTTGCCGTTAGTAAGCCTGGCTTGTTAGAGTAGGCATTTTTATCTCTGTTCATGAATATTTTTAGCATGTTTTTAATTAGTTTGCAGCAACGTTAATTGTTGGATTTTTAGATCACATTGCACTCTTGAACTTATATTGAGGGGGGGAGGGGTCGTGAGGTCAGTTGTTAGGCACATTATCACACTTATTTTTTGCTTATTTTAGCTTAGGTCTGAGTCCTGTGAACCTTTACAGAGTCACCTGGCATACTGTTTCTTTTATTTTTTTAGCGAGCCACCATTTTAGTGGTGTTGCTTTATTATTCTTATCTATTGCCTTTCTCCGTGGAATTTTGGTGTTCATTGCTTTGCACGACATTTCACTGTGCTCACATCAAGGCTACATATGATAGGATCCCAGGTATTGCCGGCTCAGAGAGTACAGTATCTTCCTTACACAGAAACAGATGTGTTGTCAGGTCACAGCAGTTCCTAGAATAACACAATGTTTATTATAACACGTCAGGCTGCCTTAGTATCCTTAGAGGAAACATTCCAGTCAGATCACTGTCTTAGGCTGCCTGTTGCCTTTGCAGTTTCAGCAGAAACTTGGCGCTTCCTCTTCTGTCACGGAGGAGGATTTCCAGCAGTCTAATCTACCTCTCCTTTACCTACAGCACAAGTATGGGGCTCACACTTCACTCCTGGGAGTAGATGAGCAGATGAGGGCTATTCACTGCTATTTGCTCTCACGGAGGAATCTAGGAATATTAGTAATACTGTTGTGACAAATATGGTCTGACAGTTTCTAGGTTTCACTTTCTTGGTCACCATTGTAATAGTGTCTGGTTTCATCATCCTTATAAGCGCACTTCATGCCTTTTAACGCAGAATGCATTTGCATCAACAAATCCTATTTGACCAAGATGTGCTTCTGCTTGTCACTACTTGTATGAGACTTGTGTAACTGAGAGGACGGGGCACGATCTGTTTCCACAACGACTTCCCCGAGGGGTCTGATTCTGTCATGCGATGGGCTGCCACCAATCACCTTTACCTACTGTACCTGTGAGGTGCTGTTACCTAGCCGAAAGGGTTAGTTCGACAGCTGCCACATGGTTTGGTATTGGACTCTGTTCCCCATACTTGTATTTCTGCAGCCCAGAACTCAACAGTCTTGTTATTTTAGCGAGAGTCTCACGACAGGATCAATTTGGACCTGTATTCCCAAATAATGCACTGAATCCGTAGTCCACTGCAACAGATACTCTAGTTGGACTGGTATCGTGGCAGCTGTGAGTGGGATTATTAGGAGCTTATTCCAGTCAATGCACAGGCCGGACTGTCCTCCAAAGAGCACTGCCTCCAGGAGGATCTGTGTTAATCTGCATAAGCAGAAATTACCAAGTTATAGAAAGGTAACCGTAGCCCTCTGTGAGCTTGGCATTCGTTTAGCATACAAGCCAGTCGCTCCACCACTAGAAGGTATAACCACTTTGGTAGAGTGCATCCCTGCCTGATTCCCCTGGTGATGTCTTTGGCATTAGTGACATTACAATTAACCCAAATCCACACGTTTGGCTCTGTGTAGAGTACCCGGACACGTTGGAAGAATACATCTCCAACACAGATAAGTCTCAAAACCTGCAGCATAAAGCCCCACTATACTGAATCAAATGCTTTCTCAGCGACCATATAGATTACCGTGGCGCACACCTCTGGGTCAACTCATGCAGTCGCGCTGAAGAGCTTCGGAAGATTGTATGATCTCGTTCGACCGGGTATAAACCTAGCTTGTTCTTTGCCCATTAAGCCTTGGAGCAACAGTGCCAACTGGTTGGCTAGTATCCTCTAAAAAAAAAAAGTCTGTTCAGTAGTAAGAACGGCCTCTAGATAGGACGCACAGTAGTCGGCCGGCTTGCCCAGTTTTAGTAGGGTGACTAGCAGCACCTTGCGCATCGATGATGACATGCAGCCACCCCTTACCATCCCTTTGTATAGACTTATCAGATGTGGAATAAGCAGATCCTGGTAGCCCTTACAAAAGGCTACTGTTATTCCATCCGTACCCAGTGCTTTACCGCTAGGCATCTTCAGGGCAGCCAAGACCTTGATGGAGCTCAATGGGGCCATAAAGTGCCCTCTATTGTTTTTCCAAGAGCCGCTTCATGGTAAGGTGTACAAGAAAATCCGCAGTGGCAGTATCATCTTGCGTGAGTCGCAGCTTGTATAGATCAGCATAATACAGCCGAAACTGTTCCGAAATCGGGTCAGTTGTCTGTAGGAGTGTCCCTCGTTCATCTCGCAATGATACAATCATGTAATCTTTTCAACTAGGGTGCAGGAGTGCTGCCAGCGTAGCTTCCAGATGCTCCTCTGCCCCATATGCCCGAGCTGTGTCATACTTCCCTAAATGATTAACTTCGCTCTGCGCAGTGTCATGATACTCTTCTAGCTTGACTTGTATATCCCCTAATAAGCTCTGCCATCTCCCTGTGTCTTTGCTCCAGTTTCCCGACCTCTGCCTCCAGCCATGCAAATCTCCAGCGCATAGACCAGAGCACCCCGGCATGCTTCGAGACAGTGACCCCCTCCAATGTAGACCTTGAAGTTCTCCCAAACCGTTGTAAACTTCTGTACTGAACCAATATTGGTAGTAAAGAAGTCCTCTAGCACCAGTGCAAGTTCCTCCCCAAACGCAGCATCTAATAGAGAACACAGCGGGAACCGCCATGTAAACGCAGGTGGGCGCAAACTGCAGTTCCATTTCAAGTAGGACCGGCGAGTGGTCTGAATAGGTGCGGGGCAAGGGTTCATAACGATGCATCCGTTGTGCCAAACTACAAGATAGTAACCAACAATCTATATGTGTGTGAATGTTGTTTACCGTGGAGTAATGTGTAAATCCCTCACCACTGTGGTATTTATGGCAGCAGACATCCAACAAGCTATACTGATCCGCAGTGGATTGCAGAGCACAGTCCGTAGGCCAGGGCGGTCTAGGCGTGCCTCTGGAGTGATCTCGTTGAGACAAATTTTGCAATTGAAGTCCCCATCTCAAATCTGTGGTAGGCCCCCACCCTCTTGGGCTAGGCAGGCGCTCAGCGTGTCCTAGAACTGTTAGTCGTCAAAAGCCTTACATTTGATGCTGCATCAGCATGCCACTACCCAGCGCAAGGAGTGTCTCCTGTAACATAGCAATGTCAATTTTGTGCCGCTGAAAGTATGCTACAACCTTGTGCACCTTCCTGAAATCGTTTAGGCACCTGCGTTCCAAGTAAAAAATCAAATCAGTAAAGGTGTTGGAGCACCCTTTGCAGTCCCACTTGATTCATCCGCCATTATCCTGTAACTTGATCAATCTAGTCATACCACCAGATATAACATTCACAGTCTAAGACCATTGCTAATGCCTAGGTAAGGGTTGAACTAAACAATACCCACCCCTTTCCACAAAGAGGACCCCAGTAACTTACACAGTGATGAATCAGTCCCCTTTAATCTCCCCAATACCCAACCAACAAAACCCCAAACATAGCTATGTAGCACACTCACAGGGGCTGATGTAACAAGCCGGTCACAACCCCAGCCCCGCTCCAGCAAGCAGTGTGATAGGCAAATTGTGTGCTGCAATAGTAGTGGGACAGTTACACTGAATCTGTCACATCCACCACCTGCGCTGCTCGACACAGTGTTACTGTCATCCCACACCAGATCCATCTTAGAAGGCTGCAAGAGCACAAGTGAGGACTGATAAATGGAAGCGTCCATCCAACCCTGAGTCTGCATGCGCTCTTCCAACCAACTTCGGATGTTCACTAATGCTCTGATTGCCCCTTCTAGTCATTATGTGTTCTATCAACATCAATCATTACCAGTGTAGCAGAAAATTGCAGTCGGTGATAAAAATCATGCAATCTGTCCCAAGGTACAGTGCGACGCTAGTCTATTCTGAGGGAGCTAATCCTGCTCATTCAACTCTTGAGAGGCTGCTGCGTCTGATTCCTCCGATCTGGGGGAGCGAGGCCTCGTCTCCTCCGTCATGTGGCGTTTGAGAAATAGTTGCAAATGTTTTGGGTTTCCAAAAATCATTGGCTTCCCATCAACCATTACCTCAGGTGTGCTGGGTAAATCATAATGTATTCCAGCTGCTGTTCTTGCAGTTTACACCTATCTGAGATTAATTGCTTCGGGACCTGCTGCTTAGTCAGGGTAAAGCGATAGTGCCCTACCCTTATGCCACAACACCTTGAGCTCCCTGACCTTGTGGTTCGCGGCATCCTGGTCCCTGTAGTTCAGAAGTCTTTCTATAATGGGACAAGGTCTCACCCCAGGTACTAGGTGCGGTGCCAGAAAGGTAGGCCCGCTCAACCACAAAAATATCTGAAAGTCTCACACCCCAAAAGATCAACTGGGAGTCGCTCCACGTAGTTTTCTGTATTGTTGATGTTTGTGGATTCCGCCAGTCCCACATTCAAGAGTATATTGCGGCGTGAGCAGGCTTTCAGGTCTTCCGTCTTAGTCTGCAGCACAGGTACTGTCCTCTCCATCTGCTTTTATGTTGCTGATGCCATGACCTGCGCATCTTCCACGTCCGCTACGAGCCTCTTGACCATGTCCAATTGTTTGTTGTGCTTATCCAGACACTCTGACATGCGGTCCATTTGAAAGGTCTGTGCATCTGTCTTACCATCTGTTTTAGTTAGATTGTGCTGCATTGTTGCCAGGATCTGCTGCAATTCAGCACCCACCTCCAGTTCTGCTTTGTTTTATCCTTATTCTGCTGTGGCTCTGTTATCGCAAGTTCTCTGCGTCTTTCTCCGATTAAACTGCAGTTTAGGGTGCGTCTTGACGGCCTTGCCCATTTTGCACAGATTCCAGGCTACTATCTCTCTTGTACTGTGTAAGCTTGATTACGCCTATGGCCTCTACCACGAATCATCGTTATTAACTATGAAAAAACTACAACCTATTCAGAACTCTACTGCCAGACTGGTCCTACATGTGAAGCCACAGGCCCACATCTCTTCTGCCTTGAGGGCCCTACATTGGGTACGTTGAGTACTGTTTGCCAGAAGATCTACCTTCAAGATGCTTTGTAGCACCCACAAAGTAATGGTACAGGACCGATTTTCAGCTGGAATTTTCATCAGGAATAAAATAAAAATATTAATTCAACAAAGGAACCTCCACTCCACATTGGTACTTCACCTCAAACCCCACCATACAAGGAAAAAACACATATATGGTACATCTTTCTCTGTTCAAGCAGGCAACTATGGAATTTGTAACTTTGAAACATAAGATCCATGGATAACCATCTTATCTTCAGAAGGCTGCTCAAGACTTGGCTTTTTCCTACATAACCACCGTACACAAACACTAATATACAGCATATTCCTGTGTATGTAAGCATTTAAACTTTGATTATTTGTATTTAGATGTGTATTTCTTTGTACTAATATGTATGCTAACCATGGTTGTAGGAAGTTGGCTCTGTATGCACTATTTCAAAGTAAGGAATAGTTCCCCTTAGAGGTAAGATAGTGGCAAAAAGAGATAATACTAATGCTCTATTTTGTGGTAGTGTGGTCGAGCAGTAGGCTTATCAAAGGAGTAGTGTTAAGCATTTGTTGTACATACACACAGGCAATAAATGAGGAACACACACTCAGAGACAAATCCAGCCAATAGGTTTTGTTATAGAAAAATATATTTTCTTAGTTTATTTTAAGAACCACAGGTTCAAATTCTACATGTAATATCTCATTTGAAAGGTATTGCAGGTAAGTACTTTAGGAACTTTGAATAATTACAGTAGCATATATACTTTTCACATAAAACACAAATAGCTATTTTAAAAGTGGACACAGTGCAATTTTCACAGTTCCTGGGGGAGGTAAGTTATTGTTAGTTTTAGCAGGTAAGTAAATCACTTACAAGTCTCAGGTTTGGGTCCAAGGTAGCCCACCGTTGGGGGTTCAGAGCAACCCCAAAGTTACCACACCAGCAGCTCGGGGCCGGTCAGGTGCAGAGGTCAAAGAGGTGCCCAAAACACATAGGCTTCAATGGAGAGAAGGGGGTGCCCCGGTTCCAGTCTGCCAGCAGGTAAGTACCCGCGTCTTCGGAGGGCAGACCAGGGGGGTTTTGTAGGGCACCGGGGGGGACACAAGTCAGCACAAAAAGTACACCCTCAGCAGCGCGGGGGCGGCCGGGTGCAGTGTGCAAACACGCGTCGGGTTTTCAATGGTTTTCAATGAGAGACCAAGGGATCTCTTCAGCGGTGCAGGCAGGAAAGGGGGGGCTCCTCGGGGTAGCCACCACCTGGGCAAGGGAGAGGGCCTCCTGGGGGTCACTCCTGCACTGAAGTTCCGTTCCTTCAGGTGCTGGGGGCTGCGGGTGCAGGGTCTTTTCCAGCCGTCGGGATTTCAGAGTCAGGCAGTCGCGGTCAGGGGGAGCCTGGGGATTCCCTCTGCAGGAATCGCTGTGGGGGCTCAGGGGGGACAACTTTGGTTACTCACGGTCTCGGAGTCGCCGGAGGGTCCTCCCTGAGCTGTTGGTTCTCCACCAGTCGAGCCGGGGTCGCCGGGTGCAGTGTTGCAAGTCTCACGCTTCTTGCGGGGAGTTGCAGGGGTCTTTAAATCTGCTCCTTCGAAACAAAGTTGCAGTCTTTTGGATCAGGGCCGCTGTCCTCTGGAGTTTCTTGTCTTTCTTGAAGCAGGGCAGTCCTCTGAGGATTCAGAGGTCGCTGGTCCTTTGGAAAGCGTCGCTGGAGCAGGTTTCTTTAGAAGGCAGGAGACAGGCCGGTAAGTCTGGGGCCAAAGCAGATGGTGTCTTTTCTTCTTCTGCAGGGGTCTTTCAGCTCAGCAGTCCTCTTCTTCTTGTAGTTTCAGGAATCTAAATTCTTAGGTTCAGGGAAGCCCTTAAATACTAAATTTAAGGGTGTGTTTAGGTCTGGAGGGTTAGTAGCCAATGGCTACTAGCCCTGAGGGTGGGTACACCCTCTTTGTGCCTCCTCCCAAGGGGAGGGGGTCACATTCCTATCCCTATTGGGGGAATCCTCCATCTGCAAGATGGAGGATTTCTAAAAGTTAGAGTCACTTCAGCTCAGGACACCTTAGGGGCTGTCCTGACTGACCAGTGACTCCTCCTTGTTGTTCTCATTATCTCTTCCGGCCTTGCCGCCAAAAGTGGGGGCGTGACCAGAGGGGACGGGCAACTCCACTAGCTGGAGTGCCCTGTGGTGCTGGAAAAAAGGGGGTAAGCCTTTGAGGCTCACCGCCAGGTGTTACAGCTCCTGCCTGGGGGAGGTGTTAGCATCTCCACCCAGTGCAGGCTTTGTTACTGGCCTCAGAGTGACAAAGGCACTCTCCCCATGGGGCCAGCAACATGTCTTGGTTGTGGCAGGCTGCTGGAACTAGTCAGCCTACACAGATAGTCGGTTAAGGTTTCAGGGGGCACCTCTAAGGTGCCCTCTGGGGTGTATTTCACAATAAAATGTACACTGGCATCAGTGTGCATTTATTGTGCTGAGAAGTTTGATACCAAACTTCCCAGTTTTCAGTGTAGCCATTATGGTGCTGTGGAGTCCGTGTTTGACAGACTCCCAGACCATATACTCTTATGGCTACCCTGCACTTACAATGTCTAAGGTTTGGCTTAGACACTGTAGGGGCACATTACTCATGCACTGGTGCCCTCACCTATGGTATAGTGCACCCTGCCTTAGGGCTGTAAGGCCTACTAGAGGGGTGACTTATCTATACTGCATAGGCAGTGTGAGGTTGGCATGGCACCTTGAGGGGAGTGCCATGTCGACTTACTCGTTTTGTTCTCACCAGCACACACAAGCTGGCAAGCAGTGTGTCTGTGCTGAGTGAGGGGTCCCCAGGGTGGCATAAGATATGCTGCAACCCTTAGAGACCTTCCCTGGCATCAGGGCCCTTGGTACCAGGGGTACCAGTTACAAGGGACTTACCTGGATGCTAGGGTGTGCCAATTGTGGAATCAAAAGTACAGGTTAGGAAAAGAACACTGGTGCTGGGGCCTGGTTACCAGTTCTCAGCACACTTTCAATTCAAAACATAGCATCCGCAAAAGCAAAAAGTCAGGGGGTAACCATGCCAAGGAGGCATTTCCTTACAATGGTTTTTAAACTTAGGTAGATATTGTTTAGGTCTGCTTAACAAATGTATATATTACTTTTTGTTAAGTGTGTGTGTGTGTGTGTGTGTGCTATAATTTTTTTCTTCACTTTAAAAACCAAAGGATACAGGGACGTTATAGTTGGGTTCTGAATTTACTCGCACAAAACCATAGAAATTCAGCAGTTATAGTTATGGTTATTTCAAGTAACTATAACTTGTACCCTAAAGTAACTATAACTCATGCCATACACTGCTTTTTTTTTCCCAATAATTTGATTGGTAATGTTTGGTTGATATTTTTATTGAGGTTATAAAAGTTGTTATGAGTGCTGTAATATCTGGGGTAATTAGCAGTGCATGGCGAGGGTGCCATAGGATGTGAGCTATAGTTACTTGAAATAACTATCTGCTTAATTTCTATGGTTTTGCATGAGTAAATTCAGAAACTACCATGATCATATGAATCAAGGGCTTAAAGTCGTCCGGTGCTTGAGGGTATGTGGGGATCAGTGCCCACAGGGTGCTTTGGAGTCGCCCGAGTACAGACTAGTCCATGTTGGTTGCAGTGGTGAATGTTGTGTCCTCTGTCCTTGAAATAACATGCCACCCCGGGGACAGGTCACTAAAGGTATACAGAGAAAATTTGGATAGTGTACGTTGAACAAGGGTTACCCCGTGATAGGGAGCCAGGTATGATTTGGTAGGGGTAGTGCAGGGGAGTAGAGATAGTCCACTTGGAGAAGTCTGGTCAGCTTGCACCATGCCACTTGCACGATGTCCCCAGTGGGTCGGCAACAGGGCCCGGCCCTCCGGCCAGTGACAGGGGAACCGTCCAGTGTCCTAGGCCTCACCAGGCGGCCCTCACGCAGTTCACCCCAGGCTCACCTGCGGTCCATTTCACTGCGGGGCACCCAGGATTCGTGGTGGGCCCGGAATGGCCCCCTGTGGTCCTTCAACCACACGCCCGCGCCAGTCCTGCCCCGTTCTTATGCGTTCCTCATGTCATTCGGGTCCTCGGGCAGACCCGGTGGTGATTCAACTCCGCACCACCGGCTTCATCGATGTGGTTGTGGGAGACCTTCCATTGGAGCTTCAGTGCCTGATGGCCATGTTGGTTGCTGGCCCGCCCCCGAAAGCTTTACCTTTTAAGAAGAATTGACGTTCATAACCTTAGCCTCTAACGTCTTCTGTTTATACATTGAAAAGTGGTCGGGAGAGCCTCATAGAGTGAAAAGGCTGCACTGTCTATAATGCCATTCAAACTGAAGCCTGTTCTTGAGCGCGTTAGAGTGTGGTATCTCACTGTTCTGATCTAAAGAGTTATGGCATATGATTACTTAGCTTGACCAACTTTGTCTTTTTCCACATCGTTTTTGACATTGTCCTTATGAACAGAGTTTTCTTGTGGGTAAAGTAATGCCTTTAGTTTTCAGGAAGTGCCAGTTCTGCTTGACTAAAGTAGCAAAGGGGTATCCCTGCGCAGTGTTATTCCTAAATGTCCTTCATACAACAAAAGGTCCTTTGAGACAAAAAAGAACATTCCAGTTAACAAATCCCTTCTGAGACTCCTGTGTGATCTCTGGCATCTCAAATCACAGAAGGGGTTTCTGCCTCACCTCTGCTCATTTATAGACCTGTTTTGACACCTTCCGTCTCAGAGCAGCTCTGGACAAAAGAAAAGCAAAACAAAAAAAGCATTTTTTGGCAAAGTTTTTTGATAAAGGGACCGAGCCGTTTCAAGGGCTTTTCTGCTAATAGGTTTGTTATCAAGATCGAACTCAAAGTACTCAAGTCTAAAGCATTTATCAAAACATTTGTTATCAATGTGTTGAATGTCAAGGCACTTTGCATTGAGAGAGTCGCTGTCCAGTATGTGTGCCTCTGAAGATAGCAAGGCACATACCAAAAGATTAATTTGATGCCAGATGTCTCTGATCATGTAGCATTTTGGCATTTCATTGTTCATCTAACTGGTGTGAAGGCTGATAGTTAGCAAAAAATGACAGACTTTCCATTTATGGACAGCATTGTTTGGATCCTGTGCAAATGATGAAAAACATCATACAAAGCCGGAAACAGAAATCCCTAGTGTCTTAGGCTAGGAGAAGAAAGGAAAATTATTTGGATAAGAAAGGAAAATTTGTGTTGCATTTCTAGTCCTTGGACAATTGCTTCCAGCTCCAACCTTTTGAAAGCAAGACACTAGCAAACTGGTGGTATGGTTTTCTCTAGAAAGCACAGTCTAGGTGTAGGGTATGCCAATAGCCATCTTGATACCTCAAACTGCAACAAAGCAACAGTTTCATCACTTACTCTTACTGTGAACTCTAGAACATTTGAAAACACCCGGAGAATTGGCAGAAAATATCAAAATTTGAATTGATATTGGGTACTGTGAGGTGTGGCTGCATTTTAAGATGCAAGTTCCAAAGCTTTTCATCTGGGCAAAGCCACATAAGCAGTTAAACCACTTCAGAAAAAACAAGTCCTCTCCAGTGGAGGAAAAAGACATACTTTTTGGGTGAAAGAGTGATTAAAGACAGTGTCTGTGCAGTTTCATGAAGGAGACTGGATGTGTGCAATAGATCTTCAAGGTGCATACTTGCATGTTCCAGCTGTCAGAGCCATGGACTGTTACTGAGATTCATTTACAACACGCATTGGCAAGCCAGTAGGCTTCACCTATGTGAACTACAGCATTTGTCAGTGTTTCAACATGTTGCACATGTCACACTTTCATGGCTGAAAGTAAAAAAAAAAGACATAGATAGTGCTGTGACACGGCCAGTGCTTGCTGGAGGAAGCATCTTGGAGGGAAGGAGGAAGGGAGTGCAGCACAGAGGGTGTAGATGCCTCCCACACCAACCTCTGGCCAGCATTTTCGAGCACGACCAGCAGGAGGACATGTTTAAAGAAATCAACCAGTACGTGGTCCATGCTCCATGAAACTTGGGCCATGCTCCATGAACGGGACATGCACGTGAAGACAAAACCAAACTCGATGACCTGGCGTGATGGCCAATGAGAAGACACAAAATGAGTGACAGTGAAGCCAATGAATGGTACATAATGAGTGAGCTGTAAGCCCTTTTTATATGATTTTTTGTTAATGAAAAATCATCGCAAGCAACAGCACATACTATCTTGGGCAAAACCTAAAAAAGACTAACTGTTAACTTAGTCTGTGCCAGAATCATTTGATGCCTATCTACACCTTGCTGATTAAGGCCAGCATCTATGTTAAAATGTTGCAGGTCTGTCAAAGGACAGCAATAATACTTAATAAGACGGGATTACTCATGAATTAAGAACAAGTCTAGTCTAGTATAGCTAAACAAAATCCAGTGTCTTGGAGGTTTCATAGACTCATAACTCTGTACAGTATATACTTTGGAGCGCCTACAGATTCCGCTGCTGTTTGTTGACAACCTGCAGGGGTGGGACTACGTCTTCCAGCAGGCTTTGCCCTAGAAGGCGGCGTGTTTGCTGCCAAGCACTGTAGAGGCGCTTCATTTCCACCGAGTACGTGCCTAGAGAGTCTGCCGCTGTTTGTTGCCAAACTGCTGGAGTCGGACTGCGCTTCAGAAGGAGGAGGGGGCTGGGGCCGTGGCACCCGCTACAGAAACCCTTCATTTCAACTGTGGCGTGGGTCGCAATTGCTGCTGGCTGTGGCACTTAGTTGATATAATTTGGTTTCTACCACTGTTGTCCTTTCTCTAGTCTAGCTCTGGAAAGCAGCATCTCCCTGCTGCTGTGGATAGCTTCATGAAATGTTGCAGGCCTGGCAAGCAAATGGGGGCGCCCTTAATGGTATGAGCTGTTTGATCGTTATGCAGTTATCTGTTTACAGGAGACATGGCTGACTGTTTTATTGGATGGTTTTGCTACTTACGTTACACCAGACACTCCGAGTTCTGCGGGCAGGGCCAAGGAGTGTGATTATTACTTTTGTGTCTGGCACTACCTGCTAAAATATTATGGTAGAGTTGTGCCTCTGTGTCTTACCAAATTGCTGCAATGTGCAAATACTTTATGGCTACCTATTAATGTTTGTAATAATGTGTTCTGCACTTCCAAGGTGGATCTGGCAAGCAGGTTACTTATGGACATTGATGAATGTGTCAGTAACATACAGGGGAGCGGTACTTTGGTATGTTTGGGGGATTTTAATCTATGCCTCTACCAGCACTCTGTAGCTAAGTCTGTGGGCTGACTGATGTCGCAGGGGACCCCGTTTCTCATTTTTCCCACTTTAATCTTGGAGATGAGTTTAATATCTCATGGGTCAAATATAATTACATTTTTCCCCACGATTCCCTATGTTTGGCACCAGTCAATATACCCACCTTTGTTGGAAGGGGTGCACCTTGTCGTATTGACTTTTTTATTCTGTTTTTGCACGTACTGGAGGACTAGGTGCTGGCCTGTCATCTTGATGATTTCCTCTCAGTGACCACAGGCTGCTGCCTCTATCCATTGAGAGTTCTTTCTTCTCCAAGAGGTCTGCTGTGAGCAAAACTGGTAATATATCATTCTGCAGGAACAGACGGCTAACCGGAAGCTGGTCCAAGGTTGATTCTGATTCCTTTTTTTAATGACTTGGTAGCTGCTTCATTTGCTAACTAAATGAGGTACCTTGTTGATGATTTTAAGCAGGGGCGTGGCCAGGAGCTTCTTCATAGCTGTGATAGGATTTGCAGTATTGCCCACATTGAGGGTTTTTCTTGCACCTTCAATTATTATTTATCAAACTTGGATACATTTAATTTCTACGTTTTCTATAATGTTTTGCATTGGTTGTAAATTGCTGTATAAATGTTTCATTCAGGGCCTGCAGCTTTTAATTGTATACCATTCTTTGAAATGTATTTCGAAGATATTGAACCTCAGTTTGCTAAAACTTTGCACTTGACGTTTAGAAAGGATGCCTTTTTGAGAGCAGCTCATACATATGTAGGCCTTGAATCTAAATTGGACAAACAGGGCCTTTTAAACGATGCCATGTCTTTTTTTTAATGTCTGGCGTGAATGGTCAGAGTTGGAGTTTTGTTGCTTTCTCTTGATATATTTAATTTGCAGAGATACTAGCAATATGAGATGGTTTCTGAAAATCCATTAAAAAAATCTGACAATTGATTTAGATAGACCTATTGCACTTCATCACAAATTTGATAAATTATTGAACCCTGTTTAATGCTGCTGAGCTTAGTGTGCTGTACGTTTTTTAAATCAGTTTCACATTTTTAAATTTAAATGAATGTGAAAATTGTTTTATGGATGTTATCCCAAAACTGTGTTTTTATGTATTGTAATGTGTGGCAAAAGACCATTAAAGCTCCTTCTACAGAAAGCTAGCACCGAGGCTGCAAAGATGTATGTGGCTGCAACTGTTATCCTTTGAAATGTCCGTTTGCAGATCATATACCTAGACCTCTTTTACAGAACAGTGAGAATCCTTTTTGGTTAAATGAGTCAATTTGTCCTGGTTTATTTTAAAGGTATTGTTTTGGGGATATGCCCCTCTGTCCGTCTGTTTGTGTAGTTTGCTATTTTGTTCAGCAGTTGTGAACATCAGAAAAGGTTCTGATTTATGGAGAAGTCAAGGTTGTTATCATGTTGTAATTTTAGCCTAGTGTTCTATCAGGGGCATCCTCATTCAATTCATAAGCAACCCATCTTCCCAGTAGACCCATGATATTTGCTAATTGTTTGGTGTAAGATCCTTCCTGTGGAACGTACTTCAATGTACACCATCTTTTGACTACTTCAGGTCAGGTTGCATGAGAGTGAAGTGGCTACTCCATTCTCCCTTTTGGTGAGACTGTGCCGCATGTCTGTCTGACTGAATTTCATTTTTAGAACTTTTTGTCAAGGGATTGAAATACTTCAAGGCTGGGAAGCTCTGTGTGTATTCTTTGCATATAATAAAAACATTTCTTATAGTAAAAAGTATGCCTTTGCCAAAAATATTACCTTTTTGGCATAAAGAGAGATAGGTTCAGTGTTTATGAATTTGATGAACATTCCCATATTAGAAAATCTTGGTTTTAATAAACGCTGAGCATTAAAATCTACACAGCGGAAATGTGCCTGCCATGCTGAAACTTTTAACCTCCTGAATTGTTCTAAAAACTATTGACCTTTTGAACTGGTTTTGTCCTCCAAATGGTAACTTTCGCTAATTCATTATGTATTTTGCTGTCTTTACAGACAAGGAGGACTGCTTGTCAATTTCCATCCTTCCATACTGGCCTGCCTACTTCCACAGCTGACCAGCCCAAGACTTGCTGTGAGGAAAAGAACCATCATTGCTCTAGGCCATTTGGTCATGAGCTGCGGCAACATAGTGTTTATAGACCTCATTGAGCATTTATTGACTGAACTGTCAAAGAATGATTCCATGTCAACCACTCGGACCTACATACAGAGCATCGCTGCAATTAGTAGGCAAGCAGGCCATAGAATAGGTAAGTTGTTACATGGAATAACTAAGAAATTCTTTCTAAAATTGTTTTTCAATGCTTTTTGTCCTAATTTGGACATTTTCTTTTGTGGATTTATTGCAGTTTATTACATATTACATTATTCTCACCACTGATTCGTGTAGCTGTACATTTCTTCTTCTTTTGCAGGTGAATACCTGGAGAAAATAATACCATTGGTAGTTAAATTCTGTAACGTAGACGATGATGAGCTAAGGGAATACTGCATTCAGGCCTTTGAGTCATTTGTTAGGAGGTAAATTACATTGGCACCTATTAATTCAGTAGTGTTTTTGTTGTATGTCTGATGTGGCTGCATTTTAAATTGAATCCCATTCTTAATGAATGTCCAGTTTTCATTCAGCGCGTTAAATTGTGTGAAAATACAGAATTTCTGTTTTGTCGTGGTGATTTTATCAATTCTATTGCCTTCCTTCTTTAATCTAGTGGTTGTTTACAAAATTGGCCTGAATTTAAAAAAAAGAAAAACAATTATTTTGGGTGGCGGTTGGCTCTAAAGTATTTATAAAACTCAATACCTTCTAGGACATTGATTGAGACACCAATTATCTTCTTGACCATTTTGGAGTTTGTTTGCTTTTATGTGTGACTAGAACCCTGATGTAACACTAGGAGGCATCTGTGCAGTTTGGTGAATGTCTTAAAGTTCCATGGCAAGTATGTAGATCAGACTCATTTACCCAAACATATTTTATCTAACAAGCCTCACTGAATCACTGTTATGTAATTTGTTACAATTTAAACCCCACCCTGACATTTGTTTGTCATAAACCCAACACGTTCCCTTAGATACTAGGAAAAGTAACTCCAAACCTTAATCTAGCTAGCATATGGAGACAATTGAAGAATGTTCTTCAGAATTTGAAACCTGTAGTGCTGAACATTTCTTTCTCACAATGCTGAAGTCCCCATAAAATGTGAAGATTGTAGCGGTCACTCACTAGAAGTCAGTGATCAGATTTAGTGTTGTTTTGCATAAAGAGCAAGCAAAAGGAATGGTCTCCCTTCCAGAATTTGTTTTTTTCTTTTTACTATTCCTAAATTAGCAGATGAGTGTATACAATGTTGCAAGTGGTGGTTTTAAATCTGTAGAAGTTGCCTTTAACGCTCAGTTTATTTCCCAAGCCTCTCATGTAAATTGGATGCTCCTGGCCTATCTTCTGTTTTTTTATGACTGGTGTAGTTGCGCTTTAGCGCCATTTCTAGGAAACTGATACATTTCGCAAGAAATCATTCGTAAAGCAAGTAGTTAGCAGAGGCTTCAGGTCTCCTTGCTTTGTCAAACGAGCATTTCCTTTTTTTCTGCTTGGGTGCGGAAGTGTTCTTCAGTATAAACCATGCATATTGGTGTTGTCTTTATGGATGTTTCATTATTTTGGAACCAAAACATTTTCATTGCCAAATACAAGTAGTGAAGGAAGTATTGAGGACGTGTACTGTGAAGGACTAAATCATGCATCTCGCTTGTCTGAATTGTGCTTCCAGAAAAGGCAAACTGCGTGGCACATTCTGGGGCTGTATTTCACTAGTTGGTAATTTTTTAACGCACATTAATATTGTTTGGGCAAAACATTGACCTCATTAGTACAAGTTTAACCCCTGTAATACAGCTGGAACAAATAGACCAGTTAAAATATATGATGGACCTAACACTGCATGTTGTGTGTGTGTGTGTGTCTTTTTGTTTTATAACTGTCAATCCTTTTGGGTTACTAACTATATTATTAGCTGAAATTGTGCAGCAGCTACTGTATTATGTAAAATTGTATGGTAAAACCATAATTATGTGGGAAAACTTCACTGCTTCAGAATTAAATAATCCCAATGGCTCTCAATACCGTATGCAAGTTTGAAAAAAATGTTCTCTGAATGTATGGCAGGACCCTGTGCCAGTTAAAGTCCATACTAGTAGTTATTCTTTTTTTAAAGACACTTTTGTTGCGCATGTCCTTTTAATATTTTTCAGGTGCCCTAAGGAGGTGTATCCCCATGTGTCTACAATTATCAATATTTGTCTCAAGTACTTAACCTATGATCCCAATTACAACTATGATGATGAAGATGAGGATGAAAATGCAATGGATGCAGATGGTGTGGATGACGATGATCAAGGTACATTTTTTAATTCGATATCTAAAAGTTTGTGAATACCGTTAAGCCAGAAATAACCATTTAATTAAGTTGAAGCAGTTTTGTTTATTTCTCACATTTATTCATTACAAAGCTACCTTTCCAGGTCATGCCTGAGGATTTGTTACTCGCCACAAATCATATTTATATTCCCTCTTTTTTTCTGTATACTCTTTTCAGTCCTAGTAGCATGGAAATAGTTATTGAAAAACTAGATGTTAGCTTTACTCCACTCAAAATATATTTTCTCTTAAACCACTAATATTTTGTTTCTTATTGTTACAGGCAGTGATGATGAGTATAGTGATGATGATGATATGAGCTGGAAAGTTAGACGTGCGGCTGCTAAGTGCCTGGATGCTGTGGTTGGCACCCGGCATGAAATGCTGCCAGAGTTTTACAAGACTGTCTCTCCAGCCTTAATTGGCAGATTCAAAGAACGTGAGGAGAATGTGAAAGCTGATGTATTCCATGCATACCTTTCCCTTTTGAAGCAGACCCGCCCTGTACAGAGCTGGTTGTGCGACCCAGATGCAATGGAACAGGGCGAGACTCCATTGACCATGCTTCAAAGTCAGGTTAGTTTCCTGTGAATCTTCATTTTGCCTCTTTCATTGTTAAACACTTAGTCCATTTCTCTTAACATGAGCAAATTCTCCACAGTGGTTTAATTTTTTGCTACTATTTTTGTTAATCTTTGAACATTGGTTTTCAAGTATCAAAGCAAACTTTTCCTCCAGTCAGTCTGGATATACAAAACATTAATTTGTACTGGTCATGCAGCATTTGTAAATTTTTGGTATCATTCTGACCCCTCTGTCACTTGAATGTATCCAACACCAATATCACAAGACTATCCGCTTCTGGCTCTTGTCTATATGTCTCTGTGTGAAAGATAGATTCCTGTTGCTATAGTAAGAACACACTCGTGTACAACATGGGTCTAGATCTTTCAACTGACTTCTTAAACAGAAAGCATATAACAAACTGGCATAATTTAGCATACTTGAACGATAAAGTAAATGGGTAGTGTCTTGTGTAAGGATGGGGGTAGTTTTAATTTCACCTATGTAGCCTGGAAAGTAAGAAATTCCCTCAATGCCTGAGGTTGCTGTAGTTTGCTTCTGGCACCCTTGCACTTCCTCCAGCCAGATGTCTTGTCCAACAAGGACAAAACAAAAAGCTGAAAGGAATTGATTCTCTGTTATGTAATTATCTCTGAAATCCTTAAACAATGTGAATATCTCCACACTTCCAGAATCCCCAGAACACCATTTAAAATGTTTTTAAGTGAAAACTTGTCTATAAGTGACAACATTTTCTGCTTCCTTCTTTCGGTTTTAAAGTATTTCCAGTTAGCAAAATTAATATGCTGCTTCTTTTTCTAAAACCCTACTGTACTGATTTCTAATATCCTATACCAAAAGCAAATGTAGCCTAGGCACACCTACATCAAGGGCAATGTGATATCTGACTCCTACTATTGTCATCACAGTACGTAAGAGACTGTAGGAAGCTGCCCTGGTGTGTGGTGGACACCTCTGGTGTTGGCATCTTATACCTATTCCAGACAACCACTATTAGTGAATGAAGGCAGTGTCTAGGATCCAGGGCTCTCTAGAGGTAGCTGTGGATGAGACTTCTCTAGGAGTGTAGAGCACTTGCAATACCACAGCAGTCACACAGCAACTTATCAAGCCTGAAAGGAACCACAGAGTGTTGAAAAATAAAGGTACTTTATTATAAAACACTGAACTAGACTACTTATGGAGTAGTTAGAGGTGAGCTGGGAGAGCCAGGGACTCCAAGGGATGAGTACCTAAGTGACCGCCAGTGCCTGGGAGATCAGAGGTAAATAGCTGGTCTTCCTAAGGACTAACAGGAGGACTTAGAAAAGAAACTTTGCAAGAACAGGACCCGATCAGAGGAACCCAAAGGTGGATTCTAGTAGAAGAGGACCTGCAAAAGAAGGGGACCAAGTACAGTCCACGATGGAGTGTCCAGACGAGGCAGGAGCCACTGCATTACTGGGACTAATCCCATCTTAGTAAACCATAGATGTGGACAATGCCATACATGTATTCAGGCTATAGTAGCTGACCGTTTGACATACAAAAACAGAAACATCAGTTTGAAAACTATGACTAACTGCAAGAGTAGTAATGCGATCTTTTGTATTCTCTGTCCATGTAGACTAGGATATGTGGGAGAGAAAAAATTGACCCGCTTAAGTACACGGACTCAGATAGGTATAGAAAAAAACAAGTGTGTTTTTTGGGGGGATTTTCTATTTGAATACAGTGGAAAGTGGTCTGAATGACAGAAATCCGTGGGAGAATGCATTTTAGTCTACCAGGATATTAGGTTGAGCTCTGTATTCTCTCTATCGGTTATACTTGGGTAAGTTTTCACCTCTTTGTCTATTGATAGAGACTATGTATTTTTTCTTATGATTTATTGATGTATTACCTTTTGTAAAGAGGTCATTCTTATTATTCATATAAATCTCAGATTATTTATCTACTTTAATTTTGGCATTGACACATGGTTCTGTTTATATATACACAAAGAAGATGATTTCAATAGTTCTTTATTATATATTATTCAGAAGTATGTTGGAGTCAAATGGAAAATTAATATCCATCTATAGTTTCCATGGTCGTTTTTCTCTTCTATATCTATTCTGAGTAATCTTGTGTGTGTTTTATAGTTGATCCATATTTTGTATTGATATTTGGCATTATCTTTATTATAATCTGTCTTCTTTATTGTTCATACATTGTTGCTATTTTGCTTATTTAGCTTTTAAGTTTTTGTGGCTAACTTCTAGACTCTAGGGTTACTTGTTGTATTAGGTTCTTTTATTTTTGTCGAAGAGGCTTCACCCAGGATGGCGGCCACAAGAAACATTACGTTCGATGGCATATGTTGCTGCAGATACACATGTTTGGCACAGTCCGCTGCCTGGTGTTGGGCTCGGAGTATTACAAGTTGTTTTTCTTCGAAGAAGTCTTTTTGGTCACGGGACCGAAGGACTCCTCCCTCTTTGGCTCCATTGCGCATGGGCGTCGACTCCATCTTAGATTGTTTTTTTCCGCTGTCGGGTTCGGACGTATTCCTTTTCGCTCCGTGTTTCGGTTCGGAAAGTTAGTCAGAATCTCGGAAGAAAGCGTCGGTATTGTTCCGTTCGGTATCGGGATAGTTAGGTACATCGACACCGATCATCGGAAGACTTTGGGGCAGTTTCGATCCCCCATCGGGGCCTGGTCGGCCCGACCGCGTGCGACATCGAAGCCGATGGAACGGACCCCGTTTCGTTTCTGCCCAAAATGTCACAGTAAGTATCCTTATACAGATCAGCACTTGGTCTGTAACTTGTGCTTGTCCCCCGAGCACAAGGAGGATACCTGTGAAGCCTGTCGAGCCTTCCGGTCCAGAAAAACACTCCGGGACCGAAGAGCCAGGCGTCACCAAATGGCGTCCACGTCGACAAAACAACGTTTCGACGACGAAGAGGAAACATTCTCGGTTCCGGAATCAGAATCCGGAGACTCCGACGTCGAACAACAGCAACAAACTGTGAGTAAGACGTCGAAAAGTAAATCCATCGACAAACCAAAAGCCCAGGGGACGCCACTGCCAACAGGCCATGGCTCGACCCATAAATCAGGCGACCCGTCGAAGGGGCCGAAAAAGGGCACGCCCATAGCGAAGACACCCGACTCCGGTCGAGGGACCGCCATGGAGCAACCTCGGAGCCGAGAAAGCGGCTCCGAGAGACAAAAACAAGATACCGGCACCGAAAGACATCGGCACCGAGAATCCGTGCCGAAAGGAACAAAAATACTGTCGGTGCCGAAACCGAAAAAACATTCTCTCTCGGCGCCGAAAAATACCACACCTTCATCCTACTCAGAGGAACAAGGACTAAGTGGTCAAATGCACAAATTTGGACAAGAGCTCCAAAGTGTAGAATCGGACTACACACAAAAGAGACTGTGCATCCAGCAAGATACAGGGAAGATATCAACCCTTCCCCCAATCATGAGGAAAAGAAAGATCGGACTTCCAAAGGATGACACACAACCACAAGCCAAAGTGGTTAAAAAAGTCACGCCTCCGCCCTCTCCTCCACAGGCATCGCCGGCACAAACACCGCCACAAATGCACTCACCAGCGCAAACTACCATAAGTCATGACGATCAGGATCAAGACGCTTGGGACCTGTATGACACCCCAGTGCCGGACAATGATCCCGAGTCATACCCCACAAAGCCGTCACCGCCAGAGGACAGTACCTCATACTCGCAACTGGTGGCTAGGGCTGCAGACTTCCACAATGTCCAACTGCATTCCGATCCTATAGAGGATGATTTCTTATTTAACACCCTCTCGGCTACACATAGCCAATATCAATGTCTCCCAATGCTACCAGGGATGTTACGGCACGCAAAACAAATTTTTGAGGAGCCCGTAAAATCAAGAGCCATCACCCCAAGGGTGGATAAGAAATACAAACCACCACCCACAGACCCAGTGTTTATTACTTCACAGTTACCACCCGACTCTGTGGTAGTAGGGGCAGCTCGCAAAAGAGCAAATTCACATACATCTGGCGACGCCCCACCTCCGGACAAAGAAAGCAGAAAATTTGACGCGGCAGGGAAAAGAGTGGCGTCACAGGCAGCCAACCAGTGGCGCATCGCAAATTCACAAGCGCTGCTGGCCAGATATGACCGTGCACACTGGGACGAGATGCAACTTCTCGTAGACCATCTTCCCCAGGAATACCAAAAAAGGGCGCAGCAAATAGTGGAAGAGGGACAAACGATCTCAAACAATCAAATCCGCTCTTCACTAGACGCAGCCGATACTGCAGCAAGAACAGTCAACACTGCTGTCACCATAAGGAGACACGCTTGGCTACGCACTTCTGATGGATACAACTACCTGTGGATTCCTCACCTCATGAATACTCCCATGGCGCCAGCATTCTACGGAAATCTTCTTACTAGTCTCTGCACGTCGACGAGGACGTCACTGTCTCGCACGCGACGCCGTCTGACGTCATACAGGCAATAAGAGGTCCTCGACGACGTGCGGACGTCAGTTCCCTTTTTTCCGTGCATTCGAAACGGTTATCTTCGAGGGAGCAACTGTTACTCTTGCGGTTACAGTGTATATCTTGCTGCGTACTCTTTCTCCGTGGAAATAATGTCGCAGAGAAAGTCTGGATTTAAGCCTTGTCGTGAGTGTGGAGGCAAGATGTCGGTGACGGATCCTCATTCCGATTGCCTTTGGTGTTTGAGCTCCGACCACGACGTCTCGACTTGTGATTCATGTCAGCACATGAATCCGAAGGCCCTTAAAGAACGTGAGGCGAAGCTGTTTATGGCCAAGTCAAAGGAGAAGCATCACAAGAAGTCTTCTCCAAAACATCGGCGTCATCGAGACTCCCGGCGCCGTAGAGAATCTCGGCGTCATTCAAGGGAGGCTCGTTCCAGGTCTCCGGATCGGCGCCGAAAGACATGGGAGGTCAGCCCCACGGTGACGCCGCATCCTTCGACGCCGTTGCCCTCTCCGGCGTCACCAACTTCGCCTGGACAGGCGTCGGTGATTGAGGTATTGGAGCCTCAAGTGTTTTCTCCGGCGCAGACGCCGAGGCCGGAGTCGGGGTCGCCTCCGAGACAGGCACCCCAGTATCCGGCTTTTCCCACCCCTGGAGCCGATAGTTCCGCATTCTTGAATGCGATGTATGCCATCTTCCAACAGATGGCTCCAGGGGGTGCTCCGGCTGGGCCTTTGGCCTTTTCTTTGGGTGATCCTGCGCCTCTTCGGCCGGCACCCTTTATGCCCTTTCTCCCGTTTGGGAACGTGGGCTCGGCGCCAGTGTCGGCGCCGGTGGCCGCTCCGGTGGCTTCAGAAGGATTGGCCCCGGGGATTTCCATCCCGTCGACGTCGGGATTTCGGCCTGTGACTCCGGTGGGTCCATCTGCTTCAGCTGCTCTTTCGTCGGCGCCGAAGTTACATGTGGCGCCGGACGCGGCGTCGGTGGCTTCTGAAGATCGGCGCCGATCTTCGACTTCGGCGGAGGCATTGTCGACTCCGCGTATTGAACAACGACTTCATTCGAGGAGACGTGCTCTCCGGGTACTAGAAGAGCAGGAGTACCAACGAGCCCTAGAGGAAGGAGAGCTAGAGGACTCGGGTGATGGGCTGCGTGGACTGGAGTCGGCCAGTGGGCTGGACACTTCCCCTGAGTGGGACCTTTCGTCCCCGGGGGAATATACTGAGGAAGCTGCTTCCTTTCATACAGTGGTACGGAAGGCAGCTAGTTTTTTGGACCTGCCTTTGCCGGTGGTGGAGGCAAAACAAAACCTTTTGACGGAGGTGTTGCATCCGGCCTCAGCCGCGGCGGAGCCTCTGTTACCTTTTAATGACGCTCTGCTGGATCCGGTTTTAGAGGTGTGGAAGAGGCCGGCATCTTCCCCAGCAGTTCACAGAGCCGTGGCCAGGAGGTATCGGACGGCTCCAACTGATCCTGGTTTCCTATCTAGGCACCCTACGCCGGAGAGCTTGGTAGTGCAGGCCTCCTGTTCGTCCAAGTCAGCGCCTGGTTCTTTCCCGACGGTGCCTGGGGACAGAGACTCAAAAAAGCTAGAGGCGCAGTCGAAGAAGATTTTTTCGTCCTGCAGTCTGGCGTTAAAGGCCACTAATGCGACCTGTATCCTGGGGAGGTATATTCATGCTCTGATGGATGACATCTCCTCTTCGTTTACAGAGCTTCCCCAGGGTCTTTTGGATCTTGTCTCTGATGCCCAGGCTGCTGCGACCCAAATTATCCAGACGGGACTGGATACCACCGACTCGGTAGCCAGAGCAATGGGCACAACTGTGGTGGAAAGGAGACAGGCCTGGCTCCGTAACTCGGGCTTTTCGGCAGATGTACAGTCCACATTGTTGGATCTCCCGTTTGATGGGGACAAACTGTTTGGGGCTAAGGCTGATTCGGCCTTGGAACGTTTTAAGGAGAGCAGGGCCACGGCTAAGTCGTTGGGACTCCAAGCTCCTTCTTCCACGGCCTCTTCCAGATTCTTCAGGAGGTTTCGTGGATTTGGGCGTGGCTCTTCCTCCTCTTCCTTTCGGGGAAGATATCAGCAACCTGCCTCTTCCCACCCCTATAGATCTTTTAGGGGGAGGGGTAGGGTCCGCACCAGGGGAGCCTCTCAGCAGCACTCTGCCTCTTCCTCATCCTCTGGCGGGGTGCAGCAGGGGAAGCAGCCTTAGGCTTCCACCATTTCCCACTCACTCCTCTCCTGTAGGGGGAAGATTACAGCATTTTCTCACCAAATGGGAGACTGTTACGTCGGACACTTGGGTTCTCAGTGTTGTGGGAAAAGGCTACACCCTTCCCTTTCGGGAGTTTCCGCCCCTCATCCCGCCCCGCCCTTCGTATTGTTCACAAGAACACCTCCTGTTGCTAGAACAGGAGGTAGAAGTCCTCCTTTTAAAGGGCGCGGTGGAGTTGGTCCCGGAGCAGGAAAGGGGTCAAGGAGTTTACTCAAGGTATTTCCTGATTCCCAAGAAGGATGGTCGTTTGAGACCAATTCTGGACCTGAGGATCTTGAATTGGTTCCTCAAGCAGGAAAAGTTCAAGATGCTGACCCTAGCACAGGTGCTTTTGGCGTTGAACATGGAAGACTGGATGGTGTCTGTCGACTTGCAGGATGCTTACTTTCATATCCCGATACTCAAGTCACACAGGAAGTATCTCCGGTTTGTGGTGGGATCGCAACACTACCAGTTTGCGGTCCTTCCGTTTGGTCTTACTTCAGCACCTCGAGTCTTCACGAAGGTGATGTCGGTGGTTGCGGCAGAGCTCAGAAGGAAGGGGATAGCAGTATTCCCTTACTTGGACGATTGGTTGATCAAAGCCAAGTCCCCGGAGCTTGTGTTGCGTCATCTGCAGTCAACAACCCAGTTGTTGTTCGACCTGGGCTTTTCGGTGAACGAGCCCAAATCTCACCTGGAGCCCTCTCAGCGCCTCCTGTTCATAGGGGCAGTACTGGATACAACATTGGGTCGGGCCTTTCCTCCGCCTCAGCGGATTCAAGATATTCAGGATTTGGTTCCAATGTTTCGAAATGGAGCGGTAGTTCCAGTCCTCAAGGTCCTTCGTCTGCTCGGTCTTTTTGCCTCCTGCATTCTGTTGGTCATGCATGCTCGCTGGCACATGAGGGCTCTTCAGTGGTGCCTCCGAAGGCAGTGGTCTCAACACAGAGGGGATCTAGAGGGTACTGTCAAGATCTCCAGAGATGCTGCTGTGGATTTGAAGTGGTGGATTGCAAGCAACAATCTTTCACAAGGAAAGCCGTTCCAGCAGTCGCCACCAGTGGCCACAGTCATAACGGATGCTTCCACTCTAGGGTGGGGAGCTCATCTGGGGGATCTGGAGATCAAAGGTCTTTGGTCTCCAGAGGAACAGATTTTTCACATCAATCTGTTAGAGTTACGGGCTGTACGTCTGGCTCTCAAGGCCTTCCTCCCTTCCCTTCGTGGTCAGTCGGTACAGGTCCTAACGGACAATACTACCACGATGTGGTACATAAACAAGCAGGGAGGAGTGGGGTCGTACCTTCTCTGCAGAGAAGCTCTTCGACTATGGTCCTGGGCAAAGGACCATCGGATTTGCTTGATAGCAAACCATCTGGCCGGAGTCTTGAACGTGCGTGCGGACAGTCTCAGTCGCCACTTCTCGGCAGACCACGAGTGGCGTCTCCATCCAGATCAAGTCCGTTTAATCTTCCACAAGTGGGGGTTTCCTCGGGTAGATCTGTTCGCCACTCGAGAGAACGCGCATTGTCCGTTGTTCTGCAGCCTTCAGTATCCGATGCAGGAAGCGTTGGGGGACGCGTTTCAAATGACCTGGTGCGGCCAGTTGCTTTACGCGTTTCCTCCCATACCCTTGATTCCTCGAGTATTGAGGAAGATTCGCCAAGACCGGGCTCTAGTAATCTTAATAGCTCCGGATTGGCCAAGGAGGGTGTGGTACTCCGACCTTCTCCAACTCTCAACGTGCCCGCCGCTCCGTCTCCCTTTCAGGGCAGACCTCCTCTCACAGTCGCAGGGGCAGGTTCTACACCCCAACCTCCAGAGTCTGCACCTACATGCCTGGAGATTGAACGGGGCAACCTGAGTTCCTTCTCTCTCCCGCCTGAGGTAGTGGATGTTATATTAGCGGCCAGGCGACACTCCACTAAATCTATCTACGCTAATAGGTGGTCTAAATTTGTTGCGTGGTGTGGAGAGAGGCAGATTGATCCTTTACATGCTCATCTATCGGACGTTTTGTCTTTTGCTCTATCTCTGGCGCAGAAAGGCTGTGCAGTGGCTACCATTAAAGGTTATTTATCGGCCTTGTCAGCCTTCATATGTCTTCCAGACCAACCATCTTTATTTAAATCCCCTATTGTTATCAGATTCTTGAAAGGTCTTCTAAATCAATATCCTCCAAAGCCATTCGTTATGCCGCAATGGGATTTGTCCTTAGTCCTGACTTTCCTTATGGGGTCCCCTTTTGAACCTATGCATTCTTGCCCCTTGAGGTATTTGGTTTTAAAAACAGTCTTCCTGATAGCTATAACATCAGCAAGGAGAGTGAGTGAGTTGCAGGCCTTATCAGTAAAACCCCCTTATACAACTTTTTATGGGGATAAGGTGGTGTTGAGGACCAAGGCTGCTTTCCTCCCGAAGGTTGTTTCACCCTTCCATTTGGCTCAGGCAATTACTTTGTCCACGTTCTATCCTCCGCCTCATCCTTCCAAAGAGGAAGAAAGACTGCACCGTCTGGACCCAAAGAGAGCGTTGAGCTTCTTTATCGATAGAACAAAGGATTTCAGGCTGGAGGATCAGCTGTTTATTGGATACGTGGGCAAGAGGAGAGGAAAGGCAGTCCACAAGAGAACACTATCCAGGTGGGTTGTTCTTTGCATTAAAATATGTTACTCTTTGGCAAAGAAGGATCCTCCTGAGGGCATTAGAGCTCATTCCACCAGAGCTAAGTCGGCCACTTCGGCCTTAGCCAGAGGTGTTCCTGTGGTCGACATCTGCAAGGCCGCAACTTGGTCGTCCCTTCACACTTTTGCAAAACATTACTGTTTAGATTCTGAGGTTAGAAGGGACGGCCATTTTGCACGGTCAGTGCTGCAGGATTTCTTGGTTTGACCATTTAGGCACCCACCGCCGGGCGTGGTACTGCTTTGGGACTCTATTCATGAGGTGAGGAATCCACAGGTAGTTGTATCCATCAGAAGAACGAGTTACTTACCTTCGGTAGCGACTTTTCTGGTGGATACATTAGCTACCTGTGGATTCCTCACGGTCCCACCCGCCTCCCCGTTGCCTTTATGGTCTTGCCAAGTAATCCTTGAGTGTGCTCCTCTTGGTCTTTGAGGGTGCAATAGATGTATATATATAATATATTTATATATATGTAGGTATATGTCTATATATCTTTATGTATATACTTGGTGTGTGTATATATTTTAAAAGAGAGAGTTTTATATATATATATATATATATATGTACATAAAAAGATTTACAGTTATTCATACAATGTGGTGTATTTTTACATTATAATGGATGTTGCTTTGTTCTTTCATTGCATTGCCTGGTTGTTCTCATGCACGTAAAAAATGATTGGTACTGACGTCCGCACGTCGTCGAGGACCTCTTATTGCCTGTATGACGTCAGACGGCGTCGCGTGCGAGACAGTGACGTCCTCGTCGACGTGCAGAGACTAGTAAGAAGATTTCCGTAGAATGCTGGCGCCATGGGAGTATTCATGAGGTGAGGAATCCACAGGTAGCTAATGTATCCACCAGAAAAGTCGCTACCGAAGGTAAGTAACTCGTTCTTCAGGCTTCAAACCTGAAATCCAGCAGGCTGTCCTTAATATGCCCTTCAACGAGAAACAACTGTTTGGCTCGGAAGTGGATACAGCCATTGAAAAACTTAAAAAGGACACAGACACGGCCAAAGCCATGGGCGCACTCTACTCCCCGCAGAGCAGAGGCTCTTTCAGAAAAACTCCATTTAGAGGGGGGTTTCGTGGCCAACCCACAGACACCACCAGCCAACAATCAAGAACCACACCATATCAGGGTTCCTTCCAAAGGGGTGGTTTCAGGGGATATCGGGGGGGTCAATTCCCAAGGAGTAGGGGAAGATTCCAGACTCCAAAAACACCTCCACCTAAACAGTGACTTTCAAGTCACGCAACCCCTTCACTCAACACCAGTGGGGGGAAGACTAAGCCAATTCTACCAAGCTTGGCAACAGATTACAACAGACAATTGGGTATTAGCAATAATCCAACATGGCTATTGCATAGAATTCCACAACTTCCCACCAAACATCCCCCCCAAAACACGCAAAATGTCACAACATCATTTAGAACTTTTAGGACTAGAAGTTCAAGCACTACTGCAAAAGGATGCAATAGAATTAGTACCAGTACAACAAAAAAACACAGGAGTTTACTCCCTGTACTTTCTAATTCCAAAAAGAGACGAAACATTAAGACCAATATTAGATCTCAGGACACTAAATACCTACATCATATCGGACCATTTTCACATGGTCACACTACAAGACATCATTCCACTGCTCAAAAAGCAAGATTACATGACCACATTAGACCTAAAGGATGCGTACTTTCATATACCAATACACCCTTCTCACAGAAAGTACCTACGGTTCGTATTCAAAGGAATACATTACCAGTTCAAGGTGTTGCCATTCGGAATAACAACTGCACCAAGAGTGTTCACAAAATGTCTAGCAGTAGTAGCAGCACACATCAGGAGACAACAGATACATGTGTTCCCTTACCTAGACGACTGGCTAATCAAAACCAACACAGTAAAAAAATGCGCAAACGACACCACCTTTGTCATACAAACCCTTCACAAACTGGGGTTTTCCATCAACTACACAAAATCACACCTAGAACCGTGTCAAACACAACAATATCTAGGAGCAACCATCAACACATCAAAAGGAATTGCCACTCCAAGTCCACAAAGAGTGCAAGCATTCCACAAGCTAATAAGTGCTATGTTTCCAAACCAAAAGATACAAGCAAAACTTGTGCTAAAACTTCTAGGCATGATGTCATCATGCATAGCCATTGTCCCAAACGCAAGACTACACATGCGACCCTTACAACAGTGTCTAGCATCACAATGGTCACAGGCACAGGGTCAACTTCAAAATCTGGTGTTGGTAGACCGCCAAACATACCTCTCGCTTCTATGGTGGAACAGCAAAAATTTAAACAAAGGGCGGACATTTCAGGACCCAGTGCCTCAATACGTTATAACAACAGATGCTTCCATGACAGGGTGGGGAGCACACCTCAATCACCACAGCATTCAAGGACAATGGGATATACACGAAACAAAACTTCATATCAATTACCTAGAACTGTTGGCAGTATTTCTAGCGTTAAAAGCCTTCCAACCCATAATAACACACAAATACATTCTTGTCAAAACAGACAACATGACAACAATGTATTATCTAAACAAACAAGGAGGAACACACTCAACACAATTGTGCCTCCTAACACAAAAAATTTGGCAGTGGGCGATTCACAACAACATTCGCCTAATAGCACAATTTATTCCAGGAATACAAAACCAACTAGCAGACAACCTTTCGCGAGACCACCAACAAGTCCACGAATGGGAAATTCACCCCCAAGTTCTGAACAAGTACTTTCAAATTTGGGGAACACCCCAGATAGATTTGTTCGCAACAAGAGAAAACTCAAAATGCCAAAACTTCGCATCCAGGTACCCACACCGCGAATCACAAGGCAATGCTCTATGGATGAATTGGTCAGGGATATTTGCGTACGCTTTTCCCCCTCTCCCTCTCCTTCCATATCTAGTAAACAAGTTGAGTCAAAACCAACTCAAACTCATACTGATAGCACCCACATGGGCAAGACAACCTTGGTATACAACTCTACTAGACCTTTCACTAGTACCGCATGTCAAACTACCCAACAGGCCAGATCTGTTAACACAACACAAACAACAGATCAGACATCCAAACCCAGCATCATTGAATCTGGCAATTTGGCTCCTGAAATCCTAGAATTTGGACACTTGGACCTCACACAAGAATGCATGGAGGTCATAAAACAAGCTAGAAAACCTTCCACTAGACACTGCTATGCATCTAAGTGGAAAAGATTTGTTTACTACTGCCATGCCAATCAAATACAACCAGTACATGCCTCTACTAAAAACATAGTAGGATACTTACTACATTTGCAAAAAGCGAATCTCGCTTTTTCATCTATAAAAATACACCTCGCAGCTATATCTGCTTACCTACAAACTACTCATTCATCGTCTCTATTTAGAATACCAGTTATTAAAGCATTCATGGAAGGGCTAAAAAGAATTATACCACCAAGAACACCACCAGTTCCTTCATGGAACCTTAACATCGTCTTAACAAGACTCATGGGTCCCCCTTTCGAACCCATGCATTCCTGTGAAATGCAATATCTAACCTGGAAGGTCGCATTTCTCATTGCAATCACATCCCTCAGAAGAGTAAGTGAAATACAGGCATTTACCATACAAGAACCATTTATTCAAATACACAACAATAAAATAGTTCTAAGAACAAATCCTAAATTTCTGCCAAAAGTAATCTCACCATTCCATTTAAATCAAACAGTAGAATTGCCAGTGTTCTTCCCACAACCAAATTCTGTGGCTGAAAGGGCACTACATACATTGGACATCAAAAGAGCACTAATGTATTACATCGACAGAACAAAGCTAATCAGGAAAACAAAACAACTGTTCATAGCTTTTCAAAAACCACACATAGGAAATCCAATCTCTAAACAAGGCATTGCTAGATGGATAGTCAGGTGCATTCAAACATGCTATCTTAAAGCCAAAAGAGAATTGCCTATTACACCAAAGGCACACTCAACCAGAAAGAAAGGTGCTACAATGGCCTTTCTAGGAAACATTCCTATGAGCGAAATATGTAAGGCTGCAACCTGGTCTACGCCTCATACGTTTACTAAACACTACTGTGTAGACGTACTAAATGCACAACAAGCTACAGTGGGCCAAGCTGTACTAAGAACATTATTCCAAACTACTTCAACTCCTACAGGCTAAACCACCGCTTTTAGGGGAGGTAACTGCTTTACAGTCTATGCCAAACATGTGTATCTGCAGCAACATATGCCATCGAACTGAAAATGTCACTTACCCAGTGTACATCTGTTCGTGGCATTAGTCGCTGCAGATTCACATGTACCCTCCCACCTCCCCGGGAAGCCTGTAGCCGTTTAGAAGTAGATCATAAACCTTAAACATCTGAACATTTGTAAATAATTTTTAGAAACTCTTATCATACATACATATTCACTCCATTGCATGGGCACTATTTATACCAAACAACTCCATCCTCACCCTCTGCGGGGAAAACAATCTAAGATGGAGTCGACGCCCATGCGCAATGGAGCCAAAGAGGGAGGAGTCCTTCGGTCCCGTGACCAAAAAGACTTCTTCGAAGAAAAACAACTTGTAATACTCCGAGCCCAACACCAGGCAGCGGACTGTGCCAAACATGTGAATCTGCAGCGACTAATGCCACGAACAGATGTACACTGGGTAAGTGACATTTTCATTCCGGTTAGAACGATCAGCCCATTTTATATTGTTTTGCTTTGGAATATACGTAATTTACGTTTTTGGAAAGAACATCCTCCTGTTCATGTAGGCGATGAATCTATACTAAATTTTTTTTTTGCCGTCGCATTCTTGTGTACTGTGCTTCTTCATATATTGATTTCAATATATGTATCGGTCGGAAAGCCCTTTTCTAGATGGCGACCATATTACGCAACATGTACAGATTTGAATACACCAGTCCTTTACCGATGTTGTTAACCGGAGCACATGTATTTGGCGTCTCCGGATAGAGCGATGGGGGGGTTCAATTGTAGACATGGTGGGCTTACGATACGGCGGATTGGGGAGCCATATTTAGAATCCACTCAATTCATTAAATCTGAGTTGGTGCTTCCCACTACATCACTACCGTGTTTGAGATTGGTGAGTACAGTTTTTTTTAATCTTAGTACTGTATTCGATCTTTAGATAGGAGGGCTTAGATAAGAAGGTTCCCCCTTCTGTGACATTTTTATAACCAGTTTTTATGTAATTGCTTTTCCTTCATTCCAAAGTTTGGACATTAGTATTAACATTAGGTTTTTGTATATAATATATTCGGTTTATGTGTAAGACATAGCTATACCTCAGTTGTTTTTCCTAAGATTTTTTTGTTCTGTTTTGCTTTGTCTGTTAGTATCTGTTACATACATTTGGAATCAGTGCTTTGGACACAGATTAAAGGCCATGTGGGCTGGCTTAAGAGAATGCCTAATGTTCTGACTTCTATGGGTGAGCCCATATAGCCTTGTCTATTTATTTTTCCTGATAGTGCTTCTCTCTTTTTGCATTTATGGTCCTTCTATTATGCAGTATTTTCTGGTGAACCTTCACCCGAGGGACTATTTTCAATTTTTTCTTGAGTTTGAACTTATTCTACTTGGTCTGTCCCACTAAGACTGACACTGTGGGTTTCTGAGTGTGCACTGTTTTGGTGAATATTGTGTCTACACAGGAGCTTGTGGATTTGGCAGCACTGCAGTATTTTTATTTTTATTCTGTTTTATCTTATCACTGGGTGTGTGGACTAGCGATACGTACAGGACTTTCGATTGAGCTTTTCATCATATCTTTGAATTTGTTTAGAGTTGATCTCCTGGACGGAACCTCTCTCTCTGGAAATATTTTAACCAGTTGTGGATAGTTTACCGGTGCCTTGAAGAAGGTGGGTGACCTTTTGGTCACATTGCACCGAAACATATGTCGGCAATGTAGGCAACTACGAAGAGTTTAAAAGGAGCTGGACAGTGCACTTGAAGCACCAGATGTCTACAATGTACACAATCAAAGTTTACTGAAGGAGGAAACAATATAAGAGCCTCCATAAGAACTGGATAATTGAGAGTATCTTTTAGGCTACCAGAAGATATGAGATAATAAATGAATGATCTTTTGTATAAACAAAAGTTTATATATAGTGTTGATAGGATTTTGAATATCGATGCCCCTATGTACTGTTTCAGTTATTTGCCTATGCCATTTAGGTTTTATTTTTGTATTAATATGTGAGGTATATATGAGTATGAATGGAGTGAGAGTGTCCGTCTGTAACTTTATACATGTATATGGTATATATTTATTTATATGTTATCGTTAGAAATAAATACTATTGGTATTATTTATATTCTGTAGCTCAATGTCTTAGTTTTATCATTTTGTTTGGATTCTTTGTGGAACACAAATAGGAGGTGGGTTTTGTTTTTCTCTTCATTATTGGAGCCACTACCCACCCTTCTGTGGATGAAGATCCTGGTCAACTGAGTAAGAAGATGACCAGCTGTAGAGCCCAGTAGCTGCATAGAAGTCCTTGGAGCCGTGTATTTCATGTCCCACATCGGTTGCGAGGTCGCATATGTTCAGCGGTCAGGAGAACCACCAACAAGCCTTGGCAAATGCAAGTTGGAGCAAAAGAAGAGTTGCAGGGCTGAAGAGGACCAGCAAGGTCCAGGGGACTCGACCCTTTGAGGAGGGTCCGGGGTGACTTTCAGCAGTCGAGCGAGCCAACAGAAGCAGTCACAGATCCCACAAGCAACCCACTGGCAACAGGCACAGTAAGTTGCAATGAGGCCCAGTCAGCACACCTAGAGAGGAGTCCCACGTCACTGGAGCAGCAGAGGAGACTGTCGTTGCAAGAATGAAGGGCTGGAGGCCAGGGCTACTTGGAGCCTGAAGATCCCTTGGAGTGGGAGTCAGTAAGCCTTGGTTGCTGCAAGAGTCTCAGTGCACAGGGGTGTACTGTCTTGCAAGAAGAGGCACCAGCTCCCAAAATGGACAGAGGGCAGAGAGTACCAAGGGGACCGCTTTGGACCACCACCTGTGTTGCAGAATCCACACAGTTCCAGAGGAGGTCAGAACACGCAGCCGGATGCAGTTTCCTTAGGTGGCTGCGGTGCAGGGGAGTGACTCCTTCACTCCAAGTGAGCTTCCTTCTTGCTGCAGCTGAAGACTTGCCGACCTCGGAGGATGCACAGCTGTGGAAATGTTGCAGTTACTGGAAGGAGCTGGGGAAACCATGTTGCAAGGCGAGGTCGTCTTGGGAGTTGCAGTCTTGTCGGTTCCTGAAGTGTCCGGTTGCAGTTCCGGTGGCCAAGAGCAGAAGAGGTCGATGCAGAGGAGTCCTTGTGGAGTCTTAGATGCCGAATCTGGGGACCCACATGCAAGGGAGTCCATAAATAGCCCTTAAAAGGGGTTTGGTCATTTTGCATGGTGACCACCTATCAGAGTGGGTCACTGACATCACCTGCCTGACCTGGTCACTCAGATGCTTTCAAGGACCTCAGCACATCATCTTTTCAGGATGGCAGAATCATGTGGCCACCTGGAAGTGCTCTGGGCACCACCCCTGCGGCTGTGGACAGGGCAGTGGTCACTCCCTTTTTACTTTGTCCAGTTTCGAGCCAAAGCAGGGAATGGGGGGCCTTGGACTGGTGGAAACTGGTTTATACAAGGATGACACCAATTGTGCCCTTCAAAGCAAACCGGTGGCTTAAGGAGGCTACCCCTCCCCAGGCCTGTAACACCTATTTCCAAGGGAGAGAGTGTTGCCTCCCTCTCCCACAGGAACTCATTTGTTCTGCCTTTCCCTGCTTGAGCTGGTCAAGAAGCAGGAGGGCAGAAACCGGTCTGAGGGACTGCAGCAGCGCAGGATGCCTGCAAATCCTGAAAGACAGGTAGGCGCAATACTGGGTGGTCCTCTAAGGAGCCCCAGAGTTCATGGAATCATGGCACCAATACTGGCACTAGTATTGGGGTATGATTCAGACATGTTTGATACCAAACATGCCTAGGTTCAGAGATAGCATTATGGAGCTGGACCACTGGTAGTGACCTGTGGGCAATACGCAGGTAAAATGGCTTCCCCGCACTTACAAAGTCCAGTGCATTGGAACTGGAGTTTGTAGGTGCACCTCTGCTCATGCAGGGGTGCCCTCACACACAGGAACCTGCATTCTGCCTTTTGGGCTGGAAGGGTCTACCATAGGTGTGTCTTACAGTGAACTGGTGCAGTGGCTAGCAGTAAAAGTGTGCATGCACCTTTTCACGTAGGCTGCAAAGGCAGGCCTGCAGAGATAGTTTACATGGGCTCTCATGGGTGGCATAATACATGTTGCAGCCCATGGGGTTACCCCTGGTGCACCAATGCCCTGGGTCAACAAGTATCATATACTAGGGACTGACAGGGGTACACCAGTATGCCAATTGTGGGGTGTAAAGGGTACCAAAGCAACAAGTTTTGGAAGAGAGAGCACAATCACTGGCGTCCTGGGTAGCAGGATCCTAGTAGAGACAGTCTAAACACACTGAAACAGCCTAAAAGTGGGGTTAACCATGCCAAAAAGAGTGACTTTCCTACACAAGGCACTGACCGCCATGTGGCCGCCACTTAACCAAGAGAGTAAGAGATTGGAAATGATGGGGCGCAACCTGGAAATGCCAGAGGCCTCTCAGCGCTGCATTTCCAATTCAGACCCACTGCTTAATAGATCTGGACGTCAGCAGTGAGAGGAGACAGAACAATTAATACAACATCTCCAAGTGCAGTACAAAGTTAGGGCAAAAACTATAATTCAGGAAGTCAAAACCATCGCCAGTACATGCCTGAAGCAGGTATCAGATGCAGCTGACGCAGTGCTCGGGTACCACCCAAAAAAGACATGCGGGGCTGTGAGGGTGCCTGACATCATACAAGAGTTGCATGCAGAAGTGATAAACATGCCCTTCCCAGTGCAGATCCTCTTTTGAAGTGAAGTGGATGATTCGCTGCAATGAAGGAGGACAGGTGCATTGCAAATCAGAGACCCTCCCCTTGAAATTCAGAATGGATCACAGCTCATCACCCTTCATATTGACTTTGCACTGCTGATCGGCACACAGAGAGCACCAGGGCAATATCAGTACTCTTCTGCACCAAGAGGTTAAGACACCAAGACAACACTTTCAAGATTGCCAGAAGGAGGGGAACTGCCTCAAGTGGGTTGGAACCATTGAGCAAGAGACCTGCCAGGGAAACCCCCTAAACAGAACAGTGGGCAGGATCAGAGGAGTCTTTCAGGAATGGAAGGAAGACAATCACCTCTGGTAAGTGGATCCTAAGTTTAATTTGATCTGGCCATTACATAAAACAGTTACGAAAGCCCCCCAATGATAAGGCCAGATGTCTGCAGAAAAGAGGAACTGCTGTGTCTGTACAAGAGGAAGATGAGTTAATTTTAGGAGGTCATTCCACTTCTACGATAATGGACTGTATGTCAGCCATTGACCTCAAAGATGCTAAGTCAGGGATACTACCAGTTTGGAGTACTGGCCTTTTGGATAAAATCACCACTAGGGAGTTTCAGAAAATGCTTTGCTGTAGTGGTACCACATTAGAGGAGGATGGCGATTTCTTAAATACCCATACTTGGACAGTTGGCGGGTAACTGTATTAGGACAGTGCTGGGACAGCATAGATACAGTGCTAATGGCACTCCACAGGCTAGATTTTTCCGTAAACCTACAGAAATCGTCCCCAGTCCCAAAGAAGGAGGAAATGTTTACTGGGAGCAAGATGACATTCCAGGGAGGCCAACCCCTTCCTAGTGGCAAAGAGGATCTGGGCTTTGACAGGGCAGCTGGGCTTTACTTGGAGGGTTACCCGCTGAAAGCAAAGATATTGGGTAAGCTAATGGGCTTGATGGCTTCTTCAATACCACTAATGCCCCAAACCGCACTTCTTTTGAGACCACTGCTTAAATGACTAGTGGCAGTGGTCATAGGCAGCCGGGAGTTGGGAGGATCTAGTGTCCCAAAAAGCACACCTAGAAATATTGAAACACAGAACATAGTGGGAAGACCGTTCACACAGTCAACGCCCTCTGTGACCATCACAACAGGCTCTTCCTGAATGGGGTGGGGAGCCTACATGGGAGGATTGTAAGGGGCCTGAGGAGATATGGAATCAACATAAATGTGCTACAACTGTCAGTCTTGGCCCTTATAAGCCTCCTAGCTGCACGTCAGGGGTGTAAAGACAGTTCAAATCCAGAGAGACAATACGACCACCATATTCTGACTTGCCAAACTGGGTGGGGACAAGGTCAAGCATGCTGTCAGAACTAGCACAGGATATATGTTGATGGGTCATTCAGAGAAAACAAATACTAGTAGCAATGCATATTACAGGAGTGCAGAACACAAAGCCGACAGACTTGGCAGACAGACGTATGCTTGGCCCAAGTGCCAACCACAACAGATTTTGAAAAAAATATTTTTGGAGTTGGGTACACCACACATAGATCTCTTTACACTCAATAGAAAGCAGAATGGTGGTCTCATCCAGATACCCACACAATTGGCCACTAAGGATATGTCCTACTTGTAATCCCTCTAATACCATTGGTACTAGAGAAATGCAAGCACCCGGGACTCTAATCCTAATAGCTCCCTAATGGACCAGACAAACGTGGTTCTCTGACCTGGTGAAGATAGCAGGGGACAGGGTTATGAGACTGCCACCTCATTGATATTTCTTGACAATACAATGTGGCCTGGTTTACCATCTGGAACCAGCCACCCTCCGTCTAATAGTCTGGTTTCTGAAGGCCTAGAGTATGGCCTCCTGTGGATCCCTCTAGGAGACCTCTATTTCCTAAAAGAGGCCAGAAAGCCTACTACAAGGAAGTGCTACTTTGCAAGTTAGAACAGTTTGACACAGGTTTAACAGGCAAGGACTGGGGAAAGTTGGACAAAATGCACTACTATTGTCAAATACCTCATCTGATGGATGAGTAACTTTTTACTATGTTTAACGTGATGTACACCTGTCAGCCACTGTTGCGTTTCTCAACTCGTCGTCAAGACTGTCCTGGAGGGAGCAAAGAGGATAGAGCCTCCACAGCACATGCAAACACCTTTAAGACTGTGCATAACACAAGACTCAAGACGGCTTTTTTAACCACCATCACGTCTTTATAGAAGATTAGTGAAATGTGCTTACAGCACTAGAACCTTACCTGCAAATACACAAAGGCAAAATGGTAATAAGAACTAACCCTTCTTTTCTCCAAAAGGTTATTACACACTTTCATGTCAACCAAGCTATATGGTTACTTTTAATGTCCAACAACCAAAATCACATGCAGAAAGGAGCCCTCATACATTGGTTGTCAGAAAGGCAGTTTTATGTTACCTGCAAGAGACAAGTCCAGGGAAGGAAACCAATTGTTCATAGGATGTGAGGCTGTGGATACACGTGCTGTACATATTCCTGCCATCTAATGTTTGGCTCAGAAATTGCAGGTTGTTTTTCTTCAAAGAAGTCTATTGAATCACAAGGTCTCGGTGACTCCACCTGGATCTATATGCGCATGGTCACTAACACTATTGTTAGACTGTTATTCTCTGCCATCGGGTTCGGATGTGCTCACGGTCTCCACAATTTTGGCAGTTACTGTCATGGCCTTAAGTCCACTAACTCCTTTCCATTGCAAGAAGACACTTCGACGCAAACTTTTCGCTTGCGGCACCGGCCGCATGGAGCATATGGACCTCTCGCCACTATGACTCTTCAGGCCACCGCATGCGCTGAACTCCCTTCAGAGATTGAAGACACTCTTGAGGTAATGAAACAGCTGCCATTTAAAAGATGCACCAGTTTTGCTTCAGGTATTCCTGGGTGAACCTTGTTGTGAGCAACTTGTGCCTCTCGCCAGACCAAAACAAGAGCCTCTGCTCAGTGATGTGTACGTCCGCACCGAAATAGACAGTGGGCACACAGCAGGATGGCCCAATCCACTTCTGAGATGCCTGACCTTCAGTGAAGCCGATTCCCTGGGCCCCGAAGAGCAGGAGGCGCTGGGTGAGTCACCCAAGCTCCCAGCCCTGAATACATAGACTCCAACACTACGGCACGGAGTTCTACCGGGAGGAGGAAGAAAACACCACACACCACCAAAGACACTCCCATCTACTTCAGTTGGCTCTGGTCCACACATGAAGACCACAGCATTCATGAGTACTGTTGATGTCCCCACTGTCCCTCATAAGCGGCCTTATGCCAGAGCCGAGCACCGCCCATCCAGGGAACGGGTATCCGGTGTGCCACTGTCCTTCAACGCTGGTCAACACCAAAACAGGGCCTTGGTGCCAAGGACTGCCAAAGCCCTCTATTGTTGCCCAGTCCGTGGGCGTATGTCGGCTTAGGCACTCCAATGGCACCTTCGAAGCTGAAGACTCCCTGGCTCCAGCCACCTTTGTAGCCATAGCTCTTGCTTTGAAACCATCCTCTGTGTCCAAGCCATTATCTAACGCCTCATCCTAGAGAACCTTCAGCACAAGCTGGATGTTGGACAAAGGAAAACTGTCATCCACCCATGCACCAGCAAGATTGTGGAACTGAACAAGATTTTCCCTCTGAAAAGGCAAGCTGGCTGGTGAGAATGCCCAGCCATCAGACATTTATGTGCCCGTCTAAGAGGCCTAAGCACAAACCTTCTCCTCCTCCATCACGACATCCACCATCTCCATCACGACATCCACCATCTCCATCTTTGCCTCCCACATCTTCTCCTCCCTCATCTCCCATGCTCTCTCCATAAAAGTCCCTTGAGTCTTACTCTGACTGCAGCCCAACTCTTATTTGCCAGCTGGAGATTTCGCACTCATGTACGCTTGTGCTTCAGGTGAGTTGTGAGAGGATTATGATGTGGAGCCCCACCACTAACCATGCTTAAGCCTGGCCTACAAAATAAAGAACATTAGTCCAACTGGACCTGAGAGATTCTTTTTGAAAGACTTGCCTTTTAATAACTGAAAGCAACAAAAGTGAGCATGTGATGCTCTGCTGTGGCATGAAGAATTACTGCTTGGCCCAAGCCTCCAGCGGACGACACAAACCTATTTTGTTACTTAAATGGTGAGGGGGACTGTTCCCCAGAGAATCATTTGGTCGTGGCAGAGGGAGTCCTGGGGACTCTGTCCCCTGAGGGCTGATGCGATTTAGGAACCCTAGGAGACCCCATCCTCTCAGGGACTGCGAAGTTGTGCAGCTGGTTGCATTGCCCAACCCCCGTGCCTGTATCTTGGGTAGGCGGTTCTAATCGCAGATTGCCTGCTTGCGCTCCTCGTGAGCAGGGGACCACTTGCGTACTGGGAGCAGAAAAGAAACTGCTCTCCCTGCACAGGGTCCCTCCAACAATGATACCGGTCCTGCAGATTCAGGGTGCCGGCAGAGGGCTCCCCCACCCTACGTCCCAATGACTGAATCAGACTGCGGGTGTCCTGGGTGTAACCAGGACACCCAGGACGAGAGAGAGAATGCAGCATGAGTCCTCAGGCAAAGAGAGAGAGCAGGTCGTTCATCTGACATATATGGGGTCAAGTTAGTACTCCTCATTATACCCTGGGAGGGTTCTGTCACTTATTTCCTTTTGCTTGTGGTGTCCCAAGCAGGGGCTCAGGGGACCTCCATTGTTAGGAACAAGAGTTGTGGAGTGTGCAGGAGTTGCAGCAGCCCATGTGGATTTTTTTCTTTCATATACTAGCCTAATTTTCCTGAGGCCTAAAATACATGATCCCAGGAGAGATTTTCTTGATTTCAAACACTCCCAGAGCTGGAGCTTGTACCTTTTAGCTCCAGGGAGTGCTGGAACCTCTAGTGATTGGTCATATGGATACATAATGTTGCCTGTGGCATGTAAAGAAAGACTCGGACATTCATGATTTGAATTCAGATGCTTTGTCGACATAGATGTGAAGCGGTGAATGTTTACCATTATAATAAATGCTTATGACTGGTAAGATTTATTTGCATTGCTTAAATGACGATGTTTCATTAAAGCACAACATAATTGATTATATCAATAATGTTTTGAGACCCTGACAAAGCCAGTAGCCCTTCTTTCTTTAACCTGACTCCTTCTTATTGTCTGATGTTTGGTTTATGTGGCGGTTATTATGGCGTTTTGGACCCACTGGGGGTGTAATGTGAATATGAGGAAGTCACCAATAGTACCTCTGTTTGTAATTTAATGCATAGTATTTAGTAATATTTGTGTTTTAAAAGTACTTTCCTTTGTAAAAGTAAACGCACTGACTGGACAATAAATTACTGAGCATTGTTGTGTGACAGCAAATTGGGATTACTAGCCCGCACTACCTCCTTTTAGTATTCCTTAAACTTGTCTGCTTTTCTAACCTGAGAGTCAAGTGCTGCAATGGGGCTCTTGGTTCCAGTAGTAAGATAGTTGCAGACCTATTACTTGTGAAGGGCTCTCATCCTTCACAGCTAATAACCCCCTGTCTTACAGGTTCAGTGCACAGCAAGTGAATACAGATTCATGCTGCAAAACAAAATGGTTACTTACATGCAAAGGTAGTTTTGCAGTTTAAAGGATGCAAAATGAGGCTAATTACAACAGAGGGAGTTAATACTTCTATAGGGGAAGAGAAGCTGTAACTTCAAGAGGGGTTGCTCAGGCAGGAAAATGATTGGTGACCATGCTGAGGGTCTTCCAGGGCGTACCACTGACTAAATGCAAGTAGGGCATAGAACCAAATAGTTATTTTGACGGTGCCTGCCAAAAAAAAAAGAAGAAGAGAAGCAACTACAAGACAATTCCAGACCCACCCACTGGATGGTAGAACAATGTACAGCATGTGATTAAAGAAAATTATTCAGACTTCAAGAACACTCCTACAGGGAAATTACCTTAAGTAACCATTACATTTTTCGGTGACTTTAGAAAATGATGAGGTGGATGGGTATTTAATTGATTCAGAGAGAATACCCATGACACATTACTAGTATCACAGGTAAACAATATTTTCTTCTTTGTCTTGGGATTCCCTTGGATAGCCATAAACAGTCTAAAGAGAGTAGCCAGCTTAAAAAAAAAAAAACACAGAAAAATTTGACCCTAAGGAGAGTTCAAAGGACAGTGGCGAAGAGGCCATGACTGTTACTGAGCAAATACATTTTTGAATGGGGCCTCCCTATCAGAGTATCCATTAGAGTCCGAGCCTACACAGTAAGTTTTAGCTAAAGGATGTACAGACATCCATGTCTTTGTTGGTAAAGCAACCACTTTCTTTTGAGAGCTTTACCCTATGCTTTCCAAGTTAAAGGGTTTCCCATTTCATTTCAGCCAGTGCACAAGGAGAATCCTACTTCATGGAACGTTGCTTTTCTTTTATCCAAGCTATATCTGGTCTTGCAACAGGACCATGTTTCGTTAAGGACTCACTCACCCTTTTTAACATAGAGTAACTTTGGATCTTCTTATCAATAAAGCAATCTCTTTATTCTTTGTAGACCATTCTTCTCCAGCAGAAAGAGCGATCTGTACTTCATTTGTAAAACGAGCTTTGAAATACTACCAGGATATGACTAAATCCATCTAAAAAGGAAAAAAATCTTTAGAAACTAACGTGCTGTGTGCACAGGTATTGGCTTCTTCAAAGCCAACATGGATTGTTTCTTTCTTCATTACGTGCTATCAAAAGACAAATAAGCCCCTTATGGGTAAGTCTAAGGCTCATAATAGTTCTTGGGAAGCAGTTACCAATTCCCTCATTGGGAATGTGCTTATTCAAGGTATTTGTAAAGACGATGCCTGTACATGCATTTGCCTAACTTTACTGCGAGGAGATATGGTGTATAATATGGTGGTGTTGTGTGACCTCACCTTTGTAATATACTTAAAAACCGTTTAGGTCCAGTAGAATTGTTTTTTTCTGTAAAACACTCCGCTCAACCCTGGGTAGCTGTGACGTTGAGCAGCAAGGCTTTTGCAGAGGAATAATTGTAAAGCAATTTAAACAGTACCAAAACAATTGAAGAAGAAATTGACGACACCCAATAAATCCAATATAAATTTATAAAAACAATTTAGATACTAGAACAAAAAAGAGCTACTGGGCAGTTCCAGAGACCTACATTTTACAAAAAATGATAAATCAAAGCAATTTTATTCAACCTCAAACAAGCCTTGGCAAAGTCAACGAACTGGACACTTTGAACCTTTTTCAAAGAAAACTTAGGTAAATGTCAATGCAATTGGAGTTCACTTGGCTTGACTGGGCTCTGGAGACAGCTGCCCCCCTGAGGACCCGACAGGTACAGCCACTCTCTTTGCGACCTACCACGTACAGCAGGAGCAGCCTTCAGTGCAGCCTCTTTGTTGGTCCCTCGGTGGCACAGAGCAGGCCTTCTTCAGTCCTAAGTCGGTCGAGATCTGAAATCTGGGGGCCCGCTTATGCTTGGATAATGCCCTTGGGGGAGGATGTGGTTGGTAGCTAGTGGCTTACCAGGTTCCCTACCACATGGTGACTATTTCCTGTGGCATCTGGCTATCCCAGGATGCACTATTCTGCCCACTCTCAAAATGGCAAGGCCCCTCTCACTTTTTTTCAGGACTCCCTGGACCTCCCCTGGGGTGTGGCTACCTTAGGACTCCATGGCTCTGGATTAACCGGTTTGGCAACTGGTTTGCCCTCTCTGCTCCCTGTGTCAGCTTGGATGCCTAAATAATGAGGCAGCCCTCCTCCAAAGTGTGATAAATCGGCCCTTCAAAGGTGGCTTACTCTTTGAAGATTGCCTTTTGGGGCTTGCATCCAAGTGCTTCCTGCAGGGAGGTAATGTATTCCTGGCTTGCAATCCTGATCGTTCTCCTTCTTGAGAGTCATTGGCACGTCTCTCCAAGTGGGGAGAAAGCTGTCTCGTGGAATAGGCTCCATGTGTGCCCGCGAAGGCACAGACGTTTTAAAGTCAACAAAGAGACAGCTTTGCAAATGCTGCACACTGCAGCAAGTTAAATTAATTTCAACTTGAGATACAGTTTGGGCTTAATGTAACAAGTTGTTTGATACCATGGAGTTTCCACTTCGTTTGCACCTTTCAGGAATTAGAACTGCTGATGGGTCAGCGTGTAATTCTGTACTCACCAATTGGGCAACCAAGTCCTTCCACAGTAAAAATTGTAGTTTTGCGTGTTTTACTGTTGGATCATGCCAAGTACTTGTCCTGCCTGTGTCCAATGTCTCACCCTGCCTTGGGTCTTGAAGGTCTGTCATAGAATTGACTTACACAGATGTACAGGAGAGGTAGTGGCGTTGGCATTGCTTTCAATGGCAAAGTCGGGCTAGCAGTACAGGACTGCCCTATTAGTCTGCAATGGCGGACTGGGATTGGCTGTTTTATTTGGGGGAACTCCAAGGTGGTACAGTCAGTGCTACAAACCCTGGGGTACCCCTCTAGCGCGAGTGCCCAACATGCCGGAGTAGCATATGCTAGGGCCTTGCAGGTAAGCTAGCCATTTCCAATTGGGTACAGCCAATTTGACACACACTTTAGGGTCAGGACACTGGCACTGAGGTCTTGTTAGCAGGGTTTAGTGCACTCTGTCGAAAAACCAGCCGCTTTGGTTGAAAAACTTGGGGGTGCCATACACAATGAGGCATTTCCTTACAATTACTGTGTAGAGTGTGTCTCCAAAACTGATACTCTGGTACCGGAGGCCCTTTTGCGCAACTTATAAACTCATAATTGGTTATTGTTTCTTTGCCACTGTCCTTCCAACCTGCTTTTGGGGCCATATGTTTCTTTAGGTTACTACTTTATTTAAATTGTTTTATGCATATGCAAGAGAATCTGAGAGAATGAAAAGATGCTTACCTGTAATGGTTCCATTAGACATTCTCATCTCTCTAAAACGAACTGCCTGCATGAGCCAGCTGCCTCTGGAGTTCTTAAAGGTGCAGTGTCTTATTTTAACACTGTCCGTGAAGCCTATTAGATTCCAAATTTTTTCTAGTTTTGGTTAAAAAGAGAGCACATTAGTGTGCTCAGTGTATTAATTTATATAATTTGACCTACTTTTTAAAACTCTTAAAAGGTAATAGAAAATGTTGGCCCTTACAGTCATATTGTCAGTTAATTTTGATGATTGTGTCTGTTGTGTCGCACATTGGCCCATGAAGGCACTACAGTGGTGCCTCCAACCTTTCCCAAGGAAGGCCGTTTGCCTCCCACCTCCGGTGGCCACAGTCATAACGAATGCTTCAACTCTAGAGTGGGGAGCTCATCTGGAGGACATGGAGATCAAAGGCCTTTGGTCTCCACTAGAACAGATGTTTCACATCAATCTGTTAGAACTGCGGGCAATATGTCTCTCAAGGCCTTCCTCCCTTCCATTCGCGGTCAGTCTATACAAGTCTTGACAGACAACACTACTGCGGTGTGGTACATCAACAAGCAGGGGGGAGTAGTGTTGTATCTTCTCTGCGGCTCTGGTTCTGGGCGCAAGACCATCGAATTTGCATAGTTGCAAACCAGAGTTCTCAGCGTACGTGCGGACAGTCTGTCAGCATTTCTCGGCCGATCTCAAGTGGTGTCTCCATCCAGACCTGGTTCTTCACAGCTTCCAGATGTGGGGATTTCCACAGATAGACCTGTTTGCCACTGAGGAGAACGCACACTGCCCGTTGTTCTGCAGCCTCCAGTATCCGGTGCAGGGAGCGTTGGGGGACACGTTTCAGATGTCTTGGTGCGACCAGTTGCTTTACGTCCCCCCCCGGTCTCCCCCCCCAATACCCTTGATTCCTTGGGTGCTGAGGACGATTTGCCAGGATCGGGCTCAAGTCATTTTAGTAGCCCCGGATTGGCCATGAAGGGTGTTGTACACTGACCTTCTCCAATTCTCAGTGCCCTCTGCTCCGTCTCCCTCACAGGGCAGACCTCTTCTCGCAGTTGCAGGGGCAGGTTCTACACCCCCACCTTCAGAGCCTACACCTACATGCCTGTAGATTGAACGGGGTAATCTTAGTTCCTTTTCTCTCCCTCCTGAGGTGGTGGATGTTATCTTATCGGCCACGCGACACTCCACCAAGACTGTCTATGCTAAAAGATGGGCAAAATTTGTTGCTTGGTGTGGATAGACAAATTGATCCCTTAAAGGCCCATTCGTCTGTTTTGCTTTTTGCCCTTTCCTTGGCGCAGAAGGGATGTGCAGATGCGACTGTGAAGGGTCATTTATCAGCGCTGTCGGCCTTTCTGTGCCTTCCTGATCAGCCATCCTTATTTAAGTCCCCCATAGTTATTAGATTCCTAAAAGGTTTGACTAACAAGTTTCCTCCCACTCCGTTTGTCATGCCTCATTGGGATTTGAATTTGGTTCTGACTTTCTTGATGGGTTCACTGTTTGAGCCTATGCTTTCTTGCCTGTTGAGGCTTTTAGTTTTAAAAACAGTTTTCTTAACTGCTATCACGTCAGCTAGGTGTGTGAGTGAGCTTCAGGCTCTTAGTGTGAAACCTCCTTTTATGCTGACAAGGTGGTGCTGAGATTCAGGGTGGCCTTCCTTCCAAAAGTGGTCACTCCCTTTCATATGGGTCAGTCTATAACACACTCATCCTTTTACCCTCCTCCTCATCCATCAAAGGAGGAGAAAAGACTTCATTGCTTGGATCCAAAAAGGGCTCTCAATTTCTACATTGAGAGGACAAGAGACTTTCGAGTCGATGATCAACTCTTCGTTGGATATGTGGGCAAGATGAGGGGGCAAGGCTGTCCACAAGAGAACCTTTCCAGGTGGGTCATTTGTGTAAAGATTTGTTATTCACTGTCAAAGAAGGTTCCCCTGAAGGTATTATGGCCCTTCGGCCTTGGCTAAAGGTGTCCCAGTTGCTGAAATTTGTAAGGCTGCAACTTGGGCTTCCCTCCACACTTTCGTGAAGCATTATTGCTTAGACTCGGAAGTTAGAGGGACGGCCATTTTGCGCGTTCTGTTTTGTAGGATTTCTTGGTTTGACCGGTCAGGCACCCACCTCAGAGTGCGGTACTGGTTTGGGATTCTATTAATAAGGTGAGGTATCCACAGGTAGTTGGATCCATCAGAAGAACAAGTTACTTACCTTCGGTAGTGCTTTTTCTGGTGGATACAGTAGCTACCTGTGGATCCCTCACAGTCCCACCTGCCTCCCCATTGCCTGTCTGGTCATATCAAGACTTCTTTTATTATAAATGTATATACGTTTGTGGTGTTTTTATATAAACAAATATTGTGGTTTATATTTGTATTTGGATTGGTATATATTGTTCTTGTGAGGCCGGTATTCACCTGTTCGCCTCGAAGGCACGTAAAAAATGGTGAAACTGACATCAGCATGCCGGTGAGGAAGTTTTTTTTGTCCCTTCTCAAGGCGATCTAGCAATACCTCTTGATTGTTCTTGGTGTGGCCACACCACTGAAGGGTCCAATAGAATTCGGCAATAAAATGAGTGTTTAACATTTGACAGAAATGGGTTCCCACCTGGTGCTGAGCCCTTTTTTTGATACTTAGGGAATTTTGTGGTTAAGGTAACAAAAAACAAAGTGATGGAAGAATTCTTGAATTGATGTCAGCCACTGGCAATTGTTTGGACCTGTTCTAGTCCATTTTAGACACTATGCTATTTCAGACAAAGACCAGCCAAATGCATATTAATCTTGGTCCTACTCCAGTAGGAAAAGTCAAGCACACACTGCCAGAAAGTCCCAAGAAAATATCCACAATGGTTTTTTTTTTATTTTATTTTTAGTTTTGCTTCAACAAAAAGTTCTCTGTTGGCTGTTTTCAGAATGTTCTTTTTTCAGCTTCGAGGCTGGTCAGTGTTCAGCATTCTGAATTCTACAGAGGATAGTTGGTGTAGCTTACTCAAGGTTTTCCCAAATAATCCAAGTACTGAAATAAAAAAAAAAAGTAGTGCAAGTTAGAGGGGGTAAAAGGGAGAAATGGGTATCCATGGGAAAGTCTATAGGATTTTACACTGAATGGCAATCTACAAAATTAATATATTTACGGGTGCAGGAATATAGTGTTTGTTGGGTTCCCAAAAACCTGTTATACCGAGAGCCAACTGATGACCGCTCTCCACACCATGGATTGCCCTGGGCCTGCAGTTGTCAGAAATGCGCTGGTAGTAGGGTTTCCTGAGTATCAGCCAACACAGAGCCCAAATGTTGCAGTGTTCTCCAATGGCAAATGATTCTAAATTGTGATTTCTCAGATCGTAGTTTTGACGTGCTCCAGCTGAGCCGAGCTACTCAGCTGCCACACCCTCCCAGGAGAGGGGGGGGGCACATGATTGAGTGTGTCTTGCCTTAATGCCAGGACATGCCAGCCTACTCTCTGAATTTCATTTTTTGACACCATTCCTTGGTGTCAAATGGATTTCCTGACTCTCAGAGCAGTAAGATCAGAGGTGAAACCAGAGTCTTCCCATGGAGGCCTAATGCTAGGAGGGGCTGGCAGTTTTCATCTACTCCCTTTATTTATCTTTTTCCTAATGTGTCATGGATGGTGTTTGACCCTTTTCACCCCCTCCCCCAAAAAAGGTGCAGGCAGGATGAGTGTAAAATCCTCGCCCTAGACATATGCAGAGCATAGGAGCTCCCATCATGCTCCGCACCTAACTTCGAGACGCTCGAGGTGTCGGAGAAGGCAGCACGCTGCTAGAGGACGTGGAATGGAAGCCGTTTGACTATGGAGCTGGTTTTTCCACGCCAGGACACAGACGCAATGCCGGGCAGTAAAAACGGGAAGGATTCCAGGAATCTGCTTCGCTTTGCCTGTGAAGCCCCCTCTCCCTCCCTCAGAAATCAGAACTGACCGGAATCGAGAAAGCAGCAAGAACTTCAAAGACAGAGCCGGCTTGGGTGAGTGAACTGTGAAAAACATAGCAGCGAAGCAGAGGGGTGGGGAGGCATCGTAAAGTAAAGGCACCTAGGTTAACCCACCCCCTCTCCGGGAGACTGGCACTAGGCTTTCAGGGTCAGCTTGGCACTGCGGAAGCGGGCCGTATACGTGTGGGTGTGGCTTGCGCCATCCAAGACGGCGCTGGCACAAAACAATAAATAAAGTGGGGGGACTCTGTCTTGAGGAGAGTGATACCCAGTATAATGAAAAGGGCTTTGCGCAAGCTCCAGCCAAAGGCACACCTAATGGGTAAAAACATGAAGGTGGCGTGAAATTTGAGGCCCAAAAACCCCTCTGGGTTCGATAAAGCCTCCAGTCCAGGGTCAACCTTCATAGCACCGCAACCCCCTTCTCAAACTCCATTCGCTCCACTCACCTCCTTCACTTCTCAAGCCACTCCTAAAGTAAACAGTGCATTTACGGAATCTGAGAGCAATGAACTTGTAACTGGTAGCCAGGTAGAGGGTTACTGCTGGCCAAAAGACTCATATCTTACTACACAGATGAAACATGACCTAGCAGGCACCCAACAATATAGGAATGGGCAACTACAGTTGTATCCACTATTTATCTTGACCGGATCCGAAGGTGTTAAGGAACCCCCCCTAAGCCAGTATCTTCAATAGACCACTCAACAGGAGAGGGCCAGGCCAGGTGCCTATTTTCCAGACTCCATCTCCCTATAACGTACTGAATACACAGCGACCCTTAGACCCTTATATCTCTGCTGGATCAATAGATTCCATATCCATTTTTGACTTATTGGAATGGGGGGCCACAACAGAGCATCAGGAAGTGGCTAAAATGACTGGTCTAGAGTTGGGACATTCTGGACTGAATTCTCATAATCAGATGGGAGGTGACCAAGCGAGAGGTTCTTAGGCCACAGAGTGTCTGCTTCTTCAGATTCATAGCGAGCTAAAAGCTCTAAAACTGTCACAGGAAGAGGAAAATCAAGAGACAGAAACTGCAGCAATTGACTACTCGTGTCAGGGAAGTCGAACAACGGGTATCATACCTAGAAGATGGCAGACTGCACATGGAAGCTTCAATTACCAGATACCAAGCTGAATTGTCCTACTTGCAGATCCAGGCCGACAACGCTAAGAATCGCTGCCGTCGCTTTAACCTAAGGTTCACAGGGATACCAGAAGGGAGAGAATGGTCAGACGGCCATTAATTTAATCTCAGACCTGATAAAACAGCATGTTCTAACGGAGCCTGTTGACAGTATCGCGGATCTTACCATTACACAGGCCCATCGAATTCCAGCAGACCAGCCCCTCAATGCAAAAAATCTGCGAACGATAGTGTTCAGCTTTAGAGACTATTGCATTAAAGAGAGAATCCTTTCACTGGCCATTAAAGCAAGGGCCTTTGCAACTCCAGGAGATTTCTTATTTAAAGTCTTTTCTGGTATGTCCGCACTTGCAGCATGCAGATGCCGAGAATTTGAAGAGTTGATTCCAGCTTTCCAGAAAATGGAGGTACCATCCGGCCTGGTCCATCAATCAAAGTTGAAAGTTTTATATAAAGGACTGGCTAATATATTTCATATGGTGGAGGTGGCAAAAACTCTTCCGAATTCCATACAGAGTGCAGAGGGGAGGGAGGTTGCAGAAACATTGCACGGGGGGACTAAATGATTAAGATAGCAGCTATCTGCCTGTGCATAGGGGTCTGCGAGCTAGTGAATAGCTGGTTGTGGAGGGAGGTGCGGGGAGCAGATGGAAAACGTCCTTGGGTTGACATGAGGGATTATTTCTTATGCAGTGTGACCCGGGCTTAGGAAAGGTAATGCATCGATGAAACAAAACCAATAGAATTTTTTTTTTTTTAAGTCCTCTATGTGAAGGCACCACAGTAAGGGTAGTGGGATGGGGTAGCGCTACAGGCTAATGGTGCCAAGACAGGATTATTGGGTGGGACCAAGGGAGAGGAGTGCTGAGACAGGACCTAGGCAGGAGGGCCTCAAGCCCAGATCACTCAGGGAGGGGAGTGGAGGGATGAGGCCAGGGTCTGAGTGAGGGGCTGCATGTGGGGTGGGAGTGCGGGGGGGGTGAAAAGGTTGAGAAAATTCAGGTTATTTCAGAAAGTAGCAGGTACTTTCATTTTTTTTTCTTTTTTTTTTTTCCATAAAGTAGCAGACACCAGGTACGGCTGGGAAAAGGCTATTGTTAAGCCAATGAAAAGCTATAGTGAAGCTTAAGATTATTTCCTGCAATGCAAATGGAATCTTAAATAGGCAGAAATACAGGGCAATGTTAAAATGGTTGATATCATTTAACTCAAAAGTCATTTATTTTCAAGAAACTCATCTAAAAATGTATAACCCTAAAGTATTTATCCTGAAACAGTACTCAGCAGCTCTATTCTCCTCATCTGGCTGGCAGTAAGAGGGGTGGCAATATACTTAAGTAACAGAGTTGACTGGATCATAAGAGGTGATCTGAGGCCCTAAGAGGAGATGGCACTGGTTAAAGGTTATGCTGTCAAAAAGTCAACTTAATCTGGTCAATTACTATGGGCCACTCATGGTTGAAGTTGAACCATTAGTACAGCTATATAATATAGCAATGAATGCCATAGGCCCGTTTATCATTGGGGGAGGGATTTTAACTATATTCAAGATATTATATTAGATACCTTTAATCTGGGGGGAAAAACAACTAAAACCCCAAACTAAGAGGATTTTGAATACAATAAAAAGTGATTTTCTGATAACGGACCTTTGGCGAGAAGACTATCCAGCAGCCACTCAATATACCTGCTTTTCACACCGTTATAAAACAGCTTCCCGGATAGATTTTTTTTCTAGTTTGACATACACTGAAGGAGGTTCGCGCGCACATATGCGCAAACACTTTTTCTTACCATTCAGTGGTCATGGTGACGACTGAATTAGAGGCAGCTAGCAAGAAGAAGCCCAGATTGGCAGTTCGATAGATCATTGCTTAATCAGGAATGGGTCACAGCTATGAGAAAATTCATACAGGAGTACTTTAAGCGCAATCAAAACTCTGCATTGTTGTTCAACATATAGGAAGCATTTAAAGTTACAGCTAGGGTTCCGATTATTTCTTTCAAAGCATCGCTGACTCGACAACGAGAGCTTGAAATAAAAAAAAAACCAAATGCCTATAGATAAGACTACAGACAATTGCATGAATGCAGGGGGGCAGGAAGCGGCAAAATGTAATCTCAGTCAAACGAAAGCTCCCTCCTCCTGTATGGGCATTTTGGGGGTTATAGTTGCCTGTTTGCTTCCCGGTGGAGCAGAAAGACTGTCTGAGTCTAGAGGGTGGGGACTTGCAGTATGATTGTGATCCCAGATGGGCTCTTCCCACACCCCTTCCCTTTTTTGTAAAAAAAATTCTGTAGTGTACTTTCATTTTTTGTACTTGTTCTTTGTAAGGTTTCTATAACATGATGATTTTTGTTTTAAGTGAATTTCTCTCTGTAGACTGGATTTTAGCCATGTAGTTAACATGAAATGTTTTAATATTCCCGTAACATTAGGGTGTATTTTAAATCCACTCATCAACACAGTAGGCTAACTTTGTCAAATTTTTACAGGTTCCAAACATTGTTAAAGCCCTGCATAAGCAAATGAAGGAAAAGAGCGTGAAGACTCGTCAGTGTTGTTTTAACATGCTCACAGAACTTGTTAATGTTTTACCGGGGGCATTAACGCAACACATTCCAGTGCTAGTACCAGGTATGATATGCATTACCTTTTCATATGAGTAGGCTTCATTTGAAGTCTTGCTTTAGTTTTGAGTGACATTTTCAGTATTAATTTTTTAAAACATTGTATTAGCAATATATTTAAATTATAAAACAGTGGACGTTTAAATTTGATAAACAAATAGAGTACATTATAATTTACCACAATACGTACATTTTCATTTTTTTTAAAAATGTTTATTAATTTTCAAACAGATGTTAATCAAGGTCAGTCCTCTTCCCGCCTCTCCCCCTCCGAGATAACTCACTTTTCCATCTTCTAACATTACATCTTGGGTCACTATGAACCGATTTTGCCTTCTTTGTGATGCAGAACTACTGCTATATACATGGGTATCTGTTGCAATCTATACAGGACTCTTGGTAGCACTGTCCTTTTACTTAAAGCAATGCAGCCCATCAGCATAATAAATTGTAACCGCTTGCTTATGGTTTTTTCCCAGTGCTAGAAGCAACACCTTTGCATCAATTTAATAAACCTCTTCTCAATCTATACTAAATAATATCCCCAAATACCTGTGCACAGTTGTTTGTATCTGCAGTGGTATGTTCCCCACAACACCTAATTCCACATCGTTCATTGGATGTAGGATTTACTTATTAAGAATACATATAAAATCTGACAAGTGACTGACCTAATTATGTGTTGGATGGCATCTGTCGCTGTAGATACACATGGTCTGCATAGATCGCCATCTGGTGTTGGGTCGGAGTGTTACAAGTTGTTTTTCTTCGAAGAAGTGTTTTCGAGTCACTGGACCGAGTGACTCCTCCTTCTGTGCTCATTGCGCATGGGCGTCGACTCCATCTTCGATTGTTTTCTTTCCGCCATCGGGTTCGGACGTGTTCCTGTCGCTCCGAGTTTCGGGACGGAAAGATAGCTGAAAACGGAAGATTTTCGACGGTATCGTTGCGATCCGGTTCGAGATAAACACATACGACGACGCATTGAACATCGAAGCGCTTCGGTGCCCTTCGGGGTAGATTTCGGCACACCGTCGGGGCCTAGTCGGCCCGACCGCGTGGAGAACAACGCCGATGGAACGGACCCCGTTTCGATTCTGCCCTGAATGCCACAACAAATATCCCTATACGGACCAACACTCGGTCTGTAACCTGTGCCTGTCACCCGAGCACAGCGAAGAATCCTGTGAGGCCTGTCGGGCGTTCCGGTCCCGAAAAACTCTGCGCGACCGTCGAGCGAGAAGACTGCAGATGGCGTCCACGCCCAAGGAGCATCGGCAGTTCGAGACAGAAGAGGAACAGGAGGAATCCTTTTCCATCCAGGATTCAGACTCCGACGAACTCGACAATACACAAACTGTGAGTAAGACGTCGAGATCAGAAATTAAAAAAGGCAAAAAGGCCCAGGGGACGCCACTGCCAACCGGCCATGGCTCAACCCAAATTCACGGTGACCAACAATCGGCACCGAAAAAGGCCCATTCAGTGTCGAGATCGTCCGACTCCGGTCGAGACACCGGCACGCAGCCTCCTCGGGACCGAGAGTGTGCTAAAGAGAAGCATCGACACCGAGAGTTCGGTGTCGACACGGATCGACGCCGAGACAGTGGCGCCGAAGACCATAGAGGCCAAGATTTTTCGGCACACAAGAAGAGGAAGGTTACCTCGGAGCCGAAAAAACAAACAACAGGGTTTTCGGAGCCGAAAAAAGCACCAACAGATCCAGTTTCAGGCTCCTATACTGAAGAACATTCTATGTCTTCACAAATGAAAAGACACAGATTCGAACAAGAACTGCAATCCACTGAAGTGGATCACACGCAAAAGCGTATCTTTATTCAGCAGGGGACAGGGAAGATCAGTACCCTTCCACCTGTCAAAAGAAAGAGAACACTTCAGTTTGGAGCACGAGAGGCTCCTCAGCAACAAACAGCAAAGACGGTAACACCTCCTCCCTCGCCTCCACCTGTAACTCCGGTTTCGCCAACTTACACCCCGTCACATTCGCCAGCTCACACCGCCATGAGCCACGACGACCAAGATCAAGACGCGTGGGACTTGTACGATGCACCAGTGTCTGATAACAGCCCAGACACATACCCAACTAGGCCATCACCACCTGAGGACAGCACAGCCTATTCACAAGTGGTGGCTAGAGCAGCTCAGTTCCATAATGTGGAACTACACTCTGAACAAGTAGAGGATGACTTTTTATTTAACACCCTCTCCTCCACCCACAGCTCCTACCAAAGCCTGCCTATGCTCCCAGGCATGCTACGCCATGCAAAGGAGATCTTCAAGGAGCCAGTTAAAAGTAGGGCAGTAACGCCTAGAGTGGACAAAAAGTATAAGGCGCCTCCTACGGACCCTGTATTCATCACCTCTCAGCTGCCACCAGATTCTGTGGTGGTAGGGGCTGCCAGAAAACGGGCAAATTCACACACTTCTGGGGATGCACCTCCCCCAGATAAAGAAAGCAGAAAGTTCGATGCAGCCGGGAAGAGGGTCGCTGTCCAGGCAGCAAACCAGTGGCGCATCGCAAACTCACAAGCGCTGCTAGCGCGATACGACAGAGCCCACTGGGATGAGATGCAGCATCTCATTGAACATCTCCCAAAAGATCTTACAAAAAAGAGCAAAACAGGTTGTTGAGGAGGGTCAAAACATCTCCAACAATCAAATACGCTCCTCTATGGATGCAGCAGACACAGCCGCAAGGACCATTAATACGTCGGTTACCATCCGTAGGCACGCATGGCTCAGAACGTCTGGATTCAAGCCAGAAATTCAGCAGGCAGTACTTAACATGCCAGTAAACGGAAAACTTCTGTTCGGTCCGGAGGTCGACACAGCCATAGAAAAGCTCAAAAAGGACACTGACACTGCCAAGGCCATGGGCGCACTCTACTCCCCGCAGAGCAGAGGATCTTATACCACCTTCCGCAAAACACCTTTTAGAGGAGGGTTTCGGGGTCAGGCCACACAAGCCAGTACCTCACAGTCCGCACCGTCCACCTACCAGGGACAGTACAGGGGAGGCTTTCGGGGCCAGTATAGAGGAGGGCAATTCCCTAGGAATAGAGGAAGATTTCAAAGCCCCAAAACCACTACCAACAAGCAGTGACTCACACGTCACTCACCCCCCCCACACAACACCAGTGGGAGGAAGGATAGGTCAATATTACGAAGCATGGGAGGAAATAACTACAGACACATGGGTCCTAGCAATTATCCAACATGGTTATTGCATAGAATTCCTGCAATTCCCTCCAGACATACCACCAAAATCACAAAATTTATCAAAACACCATTCACAGCTTCTAGAGATAGAAGTTTAAGCACTTCTGCAAAAAGATGCAATAGAACTAGTACCAAGCACACAAATAAACACAGGAGTTTATTCACTGTACTTCTTGATACCAAAAAAGGACAAAACACTGAGACCAATTCTAGACCTCAGAGTAGTAAACACATTCATCAAATCAGACCACTTTCACATGGTCACACTACAAGAAGTGTTACCATTGCTCAAAAAACACAACTACATGACAACCCTAGACCTCAAAGACGCATATTTCCATATACCAATACATCAATCACACAGAAAATATCTAAGGTTTGTATTCAAAGGAATACATTACCAATTCAAAGTATTGCCTTTCGGTTTAACAACCGCTCCACGGGTATTCACAAAATGCCTAGCAGTAGTCGCTGCACACATCAGAAGGCAGCAAATACATGTATTCCCGTATCTAGACGACTGGCTAATCAAAACCAGTTCGCTCATACAATGCTCAAACCACACACATCAAGTCATACAAACCCTCTACAAACTAGGGTTCACCGTCAACTTTGCAAAATCCAACATTCAGCCAAGCAAAGTACAGCAATATCTAGGAGCCATAATAGACACGACAAAAGGAGTAGCAACGCCAACTCCACAAAGAATTCACAATTTCAACAGAGTCATTCAACACATGTCTCCAAATCAAACAATACAAGCAAGAACAATACTACAGCTACTAGGCATGATGTCCTCATGCATAGCCATTGTCCCAAACGCAAGACTGCACATGAGGCCCTTACAACAGTGCCTAGCCTCACAGTGGTCTCAAGCACAGGGTCACCTTCTAGATCTGGTGTTAATAGACCGCCAAACTTACCTCTCGCTTCTATGGTGGAACAGTATAAATTTAAACAAAGGGCGGCCTTTCCAAGACCCAGTGCCACAGTACATAATAACAACAGATGCTTCCATGACAGGGTGGGGAGCACATCTCAATCAACACAACATAAGAGGACAATGGAACATACATCAAACAAAACTGCATATAAATCATCTAGAATTATTAGCAGTTTTTCAAGCACTAAAAGCTTTCCAACCAATCATAACCCACAAATACATCCTTGTCAAAACAGACAACATGACAACGATGTATTATCTAAACAAACAAGGAGGAACACATTCAACGCAGTTAAGCTTATTAGCTCAAAACATATGGAAGTGGGCAATCCACCATCAAATTCGCCTAATAGCACAGTTTATTCCAGGGATCCAGAATCAACTGGCAGACAATCTCTCTCGAGATCACCAGCAAGTCCACGAATGGGAAATCCACCCACAAATTCTGAACACCTACTTCACACTCTGGGGAACACCTCAAATAGACTTATTTGCAACAAAAGAGAACGCAAAATGCCAAAACTTCGCGTCCAGATACCCACACAAGCAATCCCAAGGCAATGCCCTATGGATGAACTGGTCAGGAATATTTGCTTACGCTTTTCCTCCTCTCCCTCTCCTCCCTTATCTAGTAAACAAATTGAGTCAAAACAAACTCAAACTCATTTTAATAGCACCAACGTGGGCGAGACAACCCTGCTAGATCTATCTGTAGTACCCCACATCAAACTGCCCAACAAACCAGATCTGTTAACGCAACACAACCAACAGATCAGACACCCAGATCCAGCATCGCTGAATCTAGCAATCTGGCTCCTGAAATCATAGAATTCGGACACTTACAACTTAACCAAGAGTGTATGGAAGTCTTAAAGCAGGCCAGAAGGCCATCCACTAGACACTGCTACGCAAGTAAGTGGAAAAGATTTGTTTGTTACTGCCATCATAATCAGATACAACCACTAGACGCAACTCCAAAACATATAGTAAATTACTTGCTCCATTTACAAAAAGCAAAGCTAGCCTTCTCTTCTATTAAAATACACCTTGCAGCAATATCTGCATACCTGCAGACTACCTATTCAACTTCCTTGTATAGGATACCAGTCATCAAAGCATTCATAGAAGGTCTTAAAAGAATTATACCACCAAGAACACCACCTGTTCCTTCATGGAACCTAAACGTGGTCCTAACAAGACTCATGGGCCCACCTTTTGAACCCATGCACTCTTGCGGAATACAATTCCTAACCTGGAAAGTTGCCTTTCTCATCGCCATTACATCTCTGAGAAGAGTAAGTGAAATTCAAGCGTTCACAACACAGGAACCTTTTATACAAATACATAAAAATAAGGTCGTCCTACGACCTAATCCAAAATTTTTACCAAAAGTTAGTTCACCGTTCCATCTAAATCAAACGGTAGAACTACCAGTTTTTTTCCCACAGCCAGATTCTGTGGCTGAAAGAGCACTACATACATTAGATGTCAAAAGAGCATTAATGTACTACATTGACAGAACGAAGAACATCAGAAAGACTAAACAGCTATTTATTGCATTCCAAAAACCTCATGCAGGTAACCCAATATCAAAACAAGGTATAGCCAGATGGATTGTTAAATGCATCCAAATCTGCTACCTTAAAGCAAAAAGACAACTGCCCATTACTCCCAGGGCACATTCAACAAGGAAAAAAGGTGCTTCAATGGCCTTTTTAGGAAACATCCCAATGCATGAAATATGTAAGGCAGCCACATGGTCTACGCCTCACACATTCACCAAACACTACTGTATAGATGTGCTATCCGCACAACAAGCTGCAGTAGGTCAAGCTGTATTAAGAACTCTATTTCAGACAACTTCTACTCCTACAGGCTAAACCACCGCTTATGGGGAAATGACTGCTTACTAGTCTATGCAGACCATGTGTATCTACAGCGACAGATGCCATCGAACTGAAAATGTCACTTACCCAGTGTACATCTGTTCGTGGCATCAGTCGCTGAGATTCACATGGGCCCACCCACCTCCCCGGAAGCCTGTAGCAGTTCAGAAGTTACCTTCAATTTTGTACATTTGTATATATATTATTTAAACCTTTAATAGGTACATACTTACACATTTCATTGCGCGGGCACTATTACTATAGTACAACTCCTACCTCACCCTCTGCGGGGAAAACAATCGAAGATGGAGTCGACGCCCATGCGCAATGAGCACAGAAGGAGGAGTCACTCGGTCCAGTGACTCGAAAACACTTCTTCGAAGAAAAACAACTTGTAACACTCCGACCCAACACCAGATGGCGATCTATGCAGACCATGTGAATCTCAGCGACTGATGCCACGAACAGATGTACACTGGGTAAGTGACATTTTCATTATTTGCTGCATGTATCCACGGGATCCCTAATTGTTAGCTAAATATTATTGACATACAATGATATTATTGTCAATGTAGAAATCAGTCTTTTTCCATCATCTCCATGTCCTATTCTCATCAGTTGTGCAAGGAAATAAATTAGTGGCACAAAAATCAGAGAGCAACCCTGCTGTGCTCTACTCTGCACCTATCATCTGCCTGAGCTTCTGTTGCCTATTCTCAACCGCGCTGCGCTCTTTGTGTACAGGAATGCCACACATCTCAAAAAGCTTTTGCCCAGGTTGTACTTTGCAAGTGTTATATTCATACACGTTATATCTATTGTATATGGGCGTCCAGACTAGCTATAGCACTTATTTCTCCTATTCTTGGTCTTGGGTTCCATAAAAAAAAATGTATTTCTTACATTTGTGGGATATTTGCGACCTCCCAGAAATCCCGCCTGATCAGTATTTCAGCTGCTTTTGCTTGTAGCCTAACCAGCATTTTCCCCAATATCTTGCCATGTTCATTAATTGTGGGGAGTGGTCTGTAATACTCACAATCCAGGCTTGGATAAAACAACTGTTTGAGCACTTCTTAACGATTCTGGAAGTGCTGCTTTCACTATTGCTTCATAAAACGTATTTAACATTGTGGAGGCCAGTATCTCAACATATTCTTGGCAGAAATCTGCAAGTAAGCCATAATTTCTGGGTGTTTACCCTATTGCTGATTTAATATCTTCTACATCAGTTGGCATATTACTATTCTTCCTCATCTCTTCTTCTAATGTGACTAGCTGGGCTTTCTCTAATAAAGTGTCAAGTGCCTCATTACCCTCCACCTTCTGCCAGGCATACAAATCAGCCTTCAAATATGTGAAGGATAGAGTACTGATTTGTATGTGCCCCTGCTTTGACCTAGCTATTGAACAACTATTACTGTTTAATTCCCCTTTCTATCTATTTACCAGACATGCCAACAAGCGATCTGCTTTGTCCATTTGCTCATGTGGTAATTTTGGGCCCGATTCACAAAGGGCCTCCCCACTCATAGTGGAGGCCCACCAGTCATGCCAGGAAGGGTCTGCAGTCATGGCAGGGGGGTGGGGTGTGTACTCTTAGTGGGAGGCCTCACACTTGTGGTGGGACTTCCACGCGGAAGTCTCAGTTGAGCTCTTAGGAGGTTACATATTCCTGTAAATCAAGCCTCCCCTGCCCCCACACCCTAAGCACACAGTGTCACACCAAGATTTAATAATACAGTCCGGTCCGGTAAATGCTCTTATACTGATTATTATACATTTTAGATTGAATCCTAGACCTTAACTGAATTGCAAAACTTCTTCAGCATTTTATACAGTCTTTTCCCTCATGCATCCATCCATAGACGCGCTGTCTGAAGTAATGCATAAGACATATTTAGTTCCCTCAGTTTCCAGCTTTTACTACTTAAAATGTTTTTCATTTTATTTGAGTTGCTGTGCCATAATCTGGCTAAAAGAAATCCTGATCCCATTGTTGTCAATAGTTCGTTCCTGTTGCACTACCATTAATGTTTGGGGCATTTCATGATATTGCTGTTTTCTCATCATAATCATCCTAGAGGTACCCTTCGGTGCCTGTTTCCATCCGGGCATTCTATACACCCTATTTGTAGGTCATCGATCCCTCCGAATAATTTTATGAGTGGGAAGCAATGTTTCTAAAAACATTTCCATTGGGTGTCTTTCGTCCTTCTGGCAGTCCAAGAATGCTCACATTAATACACGTAGATCTGTAATCTAAATCTGCCAGTTTGTCCTCATGCCTCTTCAACGACATCTTATTTTCAGCCAGTTGCCCAGTATGATTACCAACTGTATCTTCTATTGTACCAATCCGTTCCATTGCTTCTTTCATGCACTCTTGTATTTTGTCCGTGTGGTTCTATAAAATTACAACTGTAATTGCCCCATCATGTATTTTCTCTCCAATTGCCGCATGCACCTCCAAGATAAATTGTTTTAAATCCATATTTCCTGGTGTCTGTTTCATTATCCTATGCCTGCTCACACTTTTCTTTTTTTACCAGGAATTACTCAGTGTTTCTCCTTGTATGTTGCCCAGTGCTTCCATTATTTTCCTGTCTCTTTCAGGATTGCGTTCTCTATGAGCAATGCCCCCTCTAGATGGCTCTTTTTTATTCTGCCACCCAAATGCAGCTTCTAGTCTGTGAGCAAGGGCTCGTTCTTTAGTGCTGGCCACAAACTTCGAGATGTGTAGTACAATTATAGGCAATCCTCCATGGTCATCCTGGGTTATGCCTTTGGACCATCTTGCCACCGTTTCTGGTGCTGTTTAGTGATGGCAAGTTTCTTGAGTGCATACCACATCCTTGAGTCCCAACTGCGAACTGCCCTCATACCACCAGTTGTACTCAGCAGTTGGTAACTAAATCATTCATATAATTGTCTGTTCCTGCTCCATTAATCATGTCAGCCTGTGCATAATCTGCATGTATGTTCTGCTTTCGGTAAGCAGTAGCACCTCAGTTCACTCTGCAGTCTTACCCAACCAGATCAACACAATCGTCATTTTGAGTCTTGGCCTGCATGGCACCCTATTCGTTTAGGGAGGCTTTCCCATTCCTTCTCAAACCTGCGGAGCCGCCTCTACAATCTACCGATCTCCAGTGCGTCTTGGTGTCTAGGGACCCACTGATGTGGCCCTGGTCCTAACTTGCCCCTTTACTGCTCAATCGTTTGACACTAGCCTTACTTGCACTAAGCTGTTCCTTCTCGCCTCTGGTATGTTCCTGGAATGTCTACTTCCCTTTTTGAGTGTTTGGTTTTTGTGATTACTTTGGAAGGACTATTTCAGTTGCTTTACTGGGAGCTGTAGGAAGGTGCGTCTTCTCAGGCAGTCGTCTTGGCTCCTCCCACTAGATTTTCATTTTAAAGGTGAGGCTTGATTTCCATAACAGTTGTGTTGTGCTAAAGTGCTTACATTTGTTCTCATTGTAACACTAAGAGAATCTAAAACTAGACAAGTAAATATATTCAAGGGATACCAAAACTCTCCCTTCTCTTTTAGCTCTACTCAGTTATGCCACCACATTACAAGTCTGTCTATAATTGAAGATTTGGCTTCCTCACCCAATACTTCGTCCATATTGGTAACTTAGGGAATCTAAGAATGGCATGTTGCCTATCTAGTGATGTTAAATCACACTTTCTGTACTGTATGTTCCCATCAATTGGCAAGTTATTTGTAGTGCCTGAACAAGGGTACCTTTAGGTTACTCAAAGATCAGCTTTCTCTTGTTCATCATCTTGATGGACTAATCAAAGAATGGAAGAATATTGTTATAAAAGCTGGTGTGACCCATTTTAAAATACAATCTATAATCCAGTACCTGAATGACATGTAGTATCTAGGTTGGTAAAAGTTTAGGAACAATCTAAAATGTATTTATGGTATTTCATTTGACAGCTCTCATTATGTGTAATTTAATAATGTCCCTCACTCTAAAATCTGTCTCCATGCACAGGCCACAAATCTGATGTCCACAGGAGTTTTATTCAGCTCCCTCATCTTTTATGATTTTGGGGGACTCTTACATGAGCTTTCACAATGCTATGAAACCTTTTGCTTAAACTGGCAAACCAGTTTTATTTAATAGCATTTGTCCCCCCAAAAATGTTAAAAATCAAGAGGCAAAATGTTGTAGGACAGATTTGCCAGAATTGGTGAATTCTCTTGAATGAGGTAGGTGGTGCTAGAATGGTGTTTTGGTATTCACATCAAGTTATTGGGATTTAAATTGCAACCCTATGTACATTGTTGTATATTGATCTTGAGCTCAAAAATATGCCTATGTTTTCTTGAAGCGTGGCAATACTTATTTATATATTCCTGCATTCACTTTTCAAATTAAGACCTACATTTATTGGCTGTTGTTAATCCCTTCACTTCCAGTTTCATAGTGTCTTTTTCATTAGGTGCAAATAAGATGACATTAGATATAGAAAGAAAATAAAAGTGAATATGCAGCTTATTTAATAGCAATTATTTCTTTTTGCTCTTGAGCAAAAATAATCTTGAACGCCAGAGGCAGAACCATGGAAGGCGTGGCTGTACTTCCTTAATCAGGATACTGCCTGAAACGCACTGCAATCCCACCCAACATCCCACCACGGACTCACACCCTCCCTGCAGATCACCAGCTCCTTCTGCAATAAGTCCATGCTCTTATCCTCCAGGGCCCAGTAGAGCTAATGCCTTTGCAACACCAAGGCAGGGGAGTCTACTCCCTTGGTTTTATTCACAGAATGAGATATATAACACACACACACACACACACACACAGACACATTCGCGCGCTCTCTCTCTTTCTCTCAGCTGCTTTCAATCAGGTATGGTGAGAATTGTTGGGCAATCTGAAGCTTACACCCCCCCTGTCTAACTGACCAAGCTACAGCCCTGCCTAAGGCATGTTATTCCTTTTCTACAACAAGGCGACTTTGACAGCTCTCGACCTAAAGTATTCCTGTTTCTATATACAATCCATCACACTCATCGCTGCTACCTAATATTCATGTTAAGTTATCAGGATTTCAAGTTCCAAGTGCCACCGATCAGGGTCACCACTGAACCCGGAGTGTTCACAAAGTGCCTTGCAGTTGTGGCCACCCTCCACAGACCGAATGAATAGCATTCATGTATTCCCTTACTTAGATGATTGTCTGTGCAAGAGTGCTAGCAAGCAGCATTGCCCATATTTAAACAATAATATCCCTCCTTTACAAACTGAGCTAAATAATAATCGCTGTCAAGTCCCACCAGCAACCTCTGCAAATTCAACACTTTCTAGGAACTGTACTAAAGAATTACCGGCAAACCTTATCCCAGTTTAGCAAGAGTGCAGGCTTTCCAGCAGCTTCTGCCTCTTTCAGCCAAATTGTCAACTGACTGTCAGAACAGTTATGCGCCTTTTATGTATGATGGCTTCTTGCATAGCCATTGTTCCTCGCGTCCGCTTACACATGCTCCCAATCTAGCAACAGTCACAAGCTGAGGGTCATTGAGAAGCTCTAGTGTTGATGCAGTCCAGCACTCCTCGCTCTCTGCAGTGATGAAACAGCAACAACCTGTTGCAGTACCTGGCCTTTATAGACTCAGTTATCCAGCTGGCACTCAAGACATTCTTCCAAGATATTCAGCAAAAGGTAGTCCTTCTAAAAACGGACAACATGACCACCATGTTTTACTTTCAAAAACATGGTGACATTCACAGCAGCTATCCTGTTTAGCTCAGACCATTTCAAACTGGGCTATTCACCATGAGATACATCTCCTGTCGGAGTATCTTCCTTGAGTGAACAACCTATATACAGACCTGTTCAGCAGAATGCAGCAACAAGTCCATGAGTGGGAACTTCATCCACAAATCCTACTCCCATACTTCTGCCGATTGGGGGAGGGTACCCAATGTCGACCTGTTCATCACTACCCAAAACAAAAAATGCCAAACCTTTGCCTCCAGGTTTCACACCCACAGTCCTTGGACAGTGCTTTTCAGTCTCTCTCACTGCTTCTGTATTTGGTTGTAAGTTGTTGCTAAACTCTTGCTCTCATCCTGAACGCTCCCACTTGGGCCAGGGAAACGTGGTTCTCCACTCTCCTGGTATTGTCAGTGGTTCTTCACACGAAGTTCCTGAGAAGGCTGAACCTTCACATGCAAGACCAGTGCAAAATCAGACATTCCATTTGCTGGCAACTTAATCAAGTGGTCATGCCCCTGAGGTCTCAAGAGAGTATGTCTATCCTTAAAGAAATATGCAGACCCACTGCCTGGGCCTGCTATGTTTCCAAGTGGAAAAGATTTGTTCACAACTGCAGTCCTAAAAATGTAGACCCACTTAACCCATTCAGTACTTGCAACAATTAGGCTAATCATATTTGTCCATACGCTTATACCTTTCTGCAATAGCCCTGAACATGACGAATAAAGAACACATGTTTATATTCAGAATACCTGTGGCGAAGGCCTTCATGGAAGTCTCAAAAGGTTTATCCCACCCAGAGTTGCTCCCACCCCAGTCTGTTTTCATCCTTATCAGAATTATTGGCCCACACTTTGAACATCGATGTTCATGCCCCTTACAGTTCTATCCTGGAAGGTGGCATTCCTTGTCACCATCACATCCTTAACATGTTAGTGAAATATAAGGCTTCACGTTTGAGGAGCATTTCTTTAAGGGTCACAAGGCAGAGCTGTCCTTAGTACCAGTGTCAAATTTCTTCCAAAGGCTGTAACACTATTCCATCTCAAACCATTGAGCTTCTGGTGTTCTTCCCACAACCAGACTTCTTAGTAGAGAGGGCAAATTTTTTTTTTATGCAAACATCTGTGAATCTACAAGCAGAAAAAGTTACTCTTTTGAGAGTAAGGTTTACTATATTTCTGAAATCACTTTTAATGAAGTCAGTTCTTCAGTTTTGGTAAGCTGCTGTGACCGTTCTGTTTGGAATTCAATGAAGCCAGTGCATGGAATGTTTCTCCAGAGAAGAAAAAAAAGCAGACTTCATGAAAATAGTCGAATAATAAATGTAAATATCTGACAGCCCTATTGGTGTTAAAGTGTACTGTAGATTTCTATTAAGTAGTCTGTGTAAGGCAGCCTTCTTGGCTTAGTCTGACATCTTTGACCTCACCCCAGATGTTCACGCCCTCCCCTCCTATACTCCCAAAAGTGTCCAGCCCCAGCTCAGTAAAAGATGCGAGAGGTACTATTTCTGGGTTTTCTTTTTTCAATATCATGCAGTTAAGGCGATCTAGATAGTGCAACCTCCCTTGCCCCCACCCTTTGAAGTACTGGTCCAAGAGGAAGAATCTTCTGGCTGGCATACCCCCTCATTCTGTGATTCTTCCCAGACTGTGGTGATGGACTCCTGTTTAGTAAAGTGCTCCTAAAAGCAGCCCTATGACTCCAGAGCTGTGGCCTTCAGTGGAGAAGGAATATGCTCTTACTTCAAGGTGGAGCATCCAATTCAGATTCAGCAGCTTGAAGCTGAAACCATTTGTTGTGCATTGACCTATACAGTGGTGATACCCAGACCAGACCTTCATGTGGCCATTTTGTCAATTAATACTTCTGACTAGGTTGGCTCTGATGTCCTGGATGTTGGGTAGAATGTTTTTCCAACCTACCGTCACTCCTGGCATCCTACAATATGGACATTTGAAGCAAAGGGAAACACCCTTCTATATAAGGCTGGCATATGCATTTGATTGGAAGAGGTTGTTCACAGCTAATTGAATCCTAGAACATGCCAGGAAGCAAAGGTTTTGACGTATTTCCATTATTTTGAAAAGTTTGGTTTATTGATTTACGATTTTCTTCTTTTAAAGTGCCCTTGGATGCAATCACTGCTTATTTTAAGCTGCCTTGAGCATATATTTCACTATTCCAGAGATTAGAGATTTCCTTGAAATTCATTGTGTTTTCCCCAGCCACAAGACCACCTCCTTCGCCCTGGGAATTGAATGTAGTTGTCTTCAAGTTGAGGGAACCTCGCTTTGAGCCAATGCACAGGGCTGATTTACAGTTACTTTCATCAAAAATGATGTTTTAGTGGCAGTTTTCTGCCCCAAGAATAGGTGAGCATCCAGATCTCTATTTTGATGAACCCTACATGTTTATTTTCGTTGTAATAAAGTGTCAGTAAAGGCACAACCTTAGTTTCTTTCAAAGGCTGTTTCAGGTTGCCCTGTAAATCAGTATTTGTTGCCTACAGTTTCTCAAATCGAACGCACTTAGGAGAGGGATCTTAGCATGCTCTTGATGTTAAAATAGCATTACAGTGATATTTACATAAGGCTAAAGAGTTTAGAAAGCTCACACTTCCCTTTGTCGGTTATGGTTCTGTTCAGACTGGTTTAGGCTTTTCTATACTGTCATAGCCACATTTTGGTTAACAGGGGAAAAACAGTAAGTGTTTCTGCTTGTGACTCATCCTCTGACCTACAGTGCCCTGAGACAGGCTCCACCTAAAACTATTTTTCCCCCCACCATCTAGTTCAGGATTTTTCAATATGACTTCAAGGGTAGCTGACAAAATCACTCCATTTTTTTTTTTTTTTTTTTAAATTATTATTATTATTTAAAAAAAAAAAATATTCCAGCCATTTACGATCGTGATCAGTTGCTAGAAGAAGCATTTACTGCATGTTGACTCCCAACCTAGCCACAGTGGGTATTCACTTCTGGACTTATGTTGCATTTGAAAGTGAATGCTTGGGAGGGTACCACGGAGTGTACAGTTTTCCAGGGTTGCCCAAAATGTAATAACAAATATCTGTGGTAAGATCACCATCTGGTGTGTATGCTCTGCCACTTTTCAGAGCACATGGTTTCCCCCTCCCCAGCTTGCCAGGGTTTCAAGCCCAAACAATCAGATATTACCAAGAATGTTTTTGGGTTTGGCATAAAATGAGACATCTAGAACCTTTAAAAACACCTGGACTGCGGTCATTAAGGGAGCCAAATGCAAGGGTGGAAGCTTGTCTGGTATTGCTACTGCTCATAGAGTGCAGCTCCGAGGTCCTGTTCTCTGACACTTCATATGCGTAGGAGAAGGAAATTCCACTGTAGTAAATTGCAGTTCCCAGGGCAAAAACTACCCAGAGAGCCACTGTTCTCTTCCAGGGGTATCCTCATCAAAGTCATAAACATTGAATATTCCCGCCCTTGTGCGGGGACCCCGGAGCATATATAAAATACACACATATTATACATGTGTAAAACAGCAATGCAGGCTATAATGTTAAAACAGGCTAAAATGCTTTATTTCTATGAAGTTTTATTTTTTAATTTTTTTAATATTATAAAATTACAATAGAGAATAAATATCTACGCAAGCCCCCACAACTGGGCTTAGGGAAGCAAGCAGCAGTAAACTCTAGAGAAAAAGAGAAAAAACTGCATTGAAAAACAATGGAGCATTCTTAGCCAATAGGCTGCATGCAGGTTAACACAGGAGAACCATAAAAACTTTGGCACCGTGCCTTTAAGACCCTGAGCACCTCCAGTATCCCACCATGCCTCAGGGGTGAAGGAAAGGTGACAGTTGGTTCACAGTTAGGTCAGTTCTTTTTTCCAGCTTCTTCTGAGAGGATCCTGGAGCATTGAGCTCTCAGTTTTTCTGAGTTTTTCTCAGAAAAATCCTTTAAAAAAAGCGTTTTTTCCTTTTTCATTCGACAAATAACATCTTTGTCTGAGCTTGGCAGTTTTTTCCTGACAGAAAAATGCCTTCACTTTTTGTCAAATGCCCTGCTTGTGGGAAGAAGGCCCAGTCAGACCCACACTCTCTGTGTATAGTGTGCCTGCCTCAGAGTCACTGCCCTGACACTTGTAAGCACTGCAAGAATATGTCAAAGAGGACTCTGCAAGACAGAGAAAAGATCAGGCTGCATGGGCTTCAGGAGAGGCAGAAAACATTGTCCTCTTCACTTCCCAGACAACCAGCAGGCCATTCTCAGGAGAGAATGGCTAGGTCGACGTCGGCAGGTAGGAAAGTACCTGTTTGTTCCCCGTCGACGTCGACGCTACCACCGTCTCACCGGCATTGATCGACGGCGACACACCCGACGTCGAAGGAGACGGCGTCGAGGGAACACCATCGCAGGGGCAGGTCTCCGTCGACGGCAGCCCGCCGATCGACGTCGAGCCATCGCCGGCGTGCCCGGTCGCCACCAAAGGCTGTGCGCCCCCCGACGTCAAGAGACACGACGTCGAAATCGCCACGACGGCATGAGAGACATCCGCCGTCGGCTTCCCACCGCTCCACGTCGAGGCACACGACGGCGAGCAGGTCGAGGTCCAAAGATCGCTGTTCGACGTCGAGACACGCCACGTCGAGACACGCCACGTCGAGACACGCCACGTCGAGACACGCCACGTCGAGACACGCCACGTCGAGACACGAGCAACCGGTGGGGCTCCCTTCGACGTCGACTCAGCCATCGACATCGACACAGGTTTTACCTGTCCCGCAGGGAGTAGAACATCGCCCCACGCCAGACAAGGCCACACCATCTCCAGTGGTCTCCATACCGAGCGACTCTTCTCGGTCAAGAGCGGCATCATCTGGGCATGTCTCGCCCATCAATCTATCTCCAAGATGGCTGGAGAGCCTTAACAGACCAGCGGCCTCCCCAGATTCGCAATATTCGCGAATGTACTCGCCTACTGCCTCCCTACCAAGAACGCCATCACCGACCGCAAGGGCAGGACGGGCTCGTTCTGCTCCTCGTCAACCGGCCGCGAGGCCTGGGCGCTCTGCTACAGCGTCTCGCAGCAGGTCTCGTTCTCAACGACGATCCAGGTCTCGTTCACGAAGAAGATCACCCTCTTGGTCGTCTTCAGGATCATCTGTCGGGCGTTATTCACCCACCCTAACAGATTCACCACCTGCTAGGGTCTCACCGGTGGATGACATTACCACGTTTAACGAGGTGCTGCTAAGAGGAGCGCAGAAACTAAACATAGACGTTCCAGAGCCATCTACCTCCTCATCAGTCATCTTTGAGACTCTACAACAGAGATCAGCATCAAAAAAGCTGCTGCCTCTAGTGCCTGGTTTGTTGCAGCCAACCATGGACACTTTTCTGGCCCCAGCCTCGCTCAAATCTGCCCCGGCTAGGATTCTCGAAAAATACAAAGCTCCCGAACAGGACCCTCTGTTCCTAAGGAAGGATCCGCCACCGGACTCGGTAATATTAGCCGCAGCCCGAAAGACCCACTCGGTGGCATCATCATCCACGGTCCCCCCAGATAAAGAGAGCAGGCATCTAGACTCTCTGGGGAGAAAGATATGCGGGACGGCGGCTTCGGCAATGAAAGTCTCCAGTGCTTCTGCACTCCTGGGTAGGTATGATCGTTCTCTGTGGGACTCTCTCAATAGATTCACAGAGAAATTGCCCAGAGAGGACAGACAAGATTTCCAAGAGATCCTGCAAGAATGATGCCTGGTATCCAACCAGGTTATCAGCGCGGCAGCAGATGGGGCAGATTTAGCTGCACATGGGTACGCGCATGGAATCTGTGCAAGGAGGTCTTCCTGGCTGAGGCTCACTGGTTTAAAGCAGGAAGCACAACAACGCATCCTGAATCTCCCATTCTCCGGGAACTCTCTATTTGGTGCCCTTGCAGACGAGGAAATGGCCCGCATGAAGACCGAGGTGGATACCATGAGGGCAGTGGGCCTGGAAAGAAAGAAAGATTTCAGACGGAGGTACAGGCCTTATGACAGGCGCCCTTTCCAGCAGAGGGTTCAAACCCCTCACTGGTCCCAAAGGTCACAGCAACAACAGGGACGCCCTCTTTTTCAGCGAAGGAACACAAGGGAGCGAGGGTCAAGTAGACCTCAGCAGTCCACTCCGAAAGCACCCACCAAACAATGAGATCTCGCTTCCCTCGACACTGTACACCACTCCGGTGGGGGGAAGTATTACAGCTTATCTTCACGAGTGGCACTCTATCACAAGAGACAAATGGGTGCTCAATATTGTCGAACATGGCTACTCTTCTTTTCAAACAGCCTCCACCACACTTGCCGCCAACCAAAGGCAATCCATCTCATCTCAGCCTGCTGCGCAAAGAGGCTCTCGCCCTCCTAAAAAAGAATGCCATAGAAAAGGTTCCACCTGCGCACAGAGGAAAGGGGATTTACTCCCGTTACTTTCTGGTGGCGAAGAAGGGTCGAGAGGGCGTTTTCAGGCCAATTCTGGACCTACGGCTGCTGAACAAATATATAAGGAAACAGAAGTTCAGGATGCTGGCACTTCACCAGATTTTCCCTCAGCTACATCAGGGAGACTGGATGTGCTCCATCGACCTGCAGGATGCGTATTTTCACATCCCAATAGCTCCCAAACATCGAAAATTCCTGCGCTTCCAAGTAGCGTTACAGCATTACCAGTTCAGAGTTCTACCATTTGGCCTGAAATCTGCGCCACGCGTCTTCTCGAAATGTATGGCAGTGGTGGCGGCGCATCTTCGAAAACAAAAGATATTCATATATCCATACCTGGACGACTGGTTACTGAAGGCTTCTTCTCCGGAGCAGGCGACAAGCCATCGGGACATTGTGCTCGGAGTTTGCAAGTCTCTAGGTCTTCAGGTCAATTACCAAAAGTCAACCTTGATTCCAACACAGAACCTTCACTACCTGGGAGCTATCATAAACACAGAACTCCAAAGAGTGTATCCTTCGGAGGAACGACTATCCTCAATAGACAGGAAGTGTCAGGACCTGTTGAGAGCCAACTCACCTACGGCACGTCAGGTGACATCGCTGCTGGGCTCCATGGCATCATGCATTTTTATTGTCCCAAATGCCAGACTCCACATGAGGCCCCTCCAAGAGGCATTGGAGAGCAACTGGAGCCAAAGGACAGGTCGCTGGGAGGACAGAGTGCAACTACCGGCGGTAGCACTTCAATCATTGAGATGGTGGATGCACAGACCTCACCTGTCAGTGGGTGCTCCGTTTCACCAGGTACTTCCATCCGACACCCTAGTAACGGATGCGTCTCTTCAGGGATGGGGGGCTCATCTGGGTCCCCTTCAAGCTCAGGGCCTGTGGTCAGACAAGGAAAAGCAGTACCACATCAATCTGCTAGAACTCAGAGCGGTCCATCTGGCTCTCAAGTCTTTCATACCACTAATTCAGGGGAAAACTCTCCTAATACAAACGGACAATACAACCACGATGTATTATTTGAACAAACAGGGGGGAACGAGATCCCTACCCCTATCTCGAGAGTCCCAAGCGATATGGCATTGGCTCCTGGCCAGAGGAATGTCACTTACAGCGGTCCACCTGCCAGGTCAGCAAAACGTGGAAGCAGATTTTCTGAGCAGACACCTAGAGGACGCTCACGATTGGGTCCTACATGGCGAAGTCGCAGAATACATCTTCGCGCAATGGGGCACAGGTAAGTAATTTATCCTTCCTTCACACTTGCTTGAAATTCAACTGTCCAGGGTTCTTCAAAGAGGTCTTGTTCCACCCTTAAGGGATTTGGCCATTAAGGCCTAAGACTAGTCACACAAGGCACTGACATTCAGGCTAATCTGCCGACTTCTGGAGACATCCTTGGCTCCTAGAAACCCTTTGACCAAGGACCTCCAGCATTTGCACTAGCTAACACCAGCCCTGCATAGGGTCTCCATCAAGCCTTCTTCTGAGTCAAAATCCACTCCAAAACGCACTTTTCGAAACCTGTACTATAACGGGCTTTTAAAAAGACCTTGATTTTGGTCTGAGTATGTATATATGTATGTATGTGTGTGTATGTATATCTATATATCTTTTATTCTATCCATAGTGAAGATTCTTGCTTGCTGGACTCTAATACACCGCAGCCAGCACCAGGCTGAGAGAGAGGGCTCGGCTTGCAGAATGAGTAGGGCTCAGGGAACTAGCCCTCCCACACAATTTCCTGCTATTATTCTACAGTCTCCACCACAGACCCAACAACCTACTCCTCCATGACACCAATCTATACACACACTTCATACGGACTCAGATGAAGGAAGTCCTTAGAAAAGACAGGACCCATATTTACATCCTCCATTAGCTAGGGGTGGTACGGGCCCTATTGAAGATTCTCATCATCCTAGAGGATGGCAGAAATTTAGAGCCCTTACCTGTCAAATCCACAAGCTGTCGAATATACCCTCCCCTCGCAATTCCAGATCATCAATGGCTTATCAGACCCTTATCCAGCAGGCAACCGAGCATCATAAAGGGAACATTTACGTGGTAGAAGATGAAGTCAACTTTCTAATGGTGCACTCTTAAAAACCAAAATGTCTGTACTTCACCAAAAGCATCTCAAAGTATAGAGCTGACAGTTCTTAAGACCAAGTAAATATATGTGGTGTCTCTGCAATGCTTGAAAAGAAATGTAAGCCTGCCCTATATGATCCTGTGTATACCAAGGGATGTGCCCCAGACTAGTTGTTCATGCAACCAGGCTGCTGGAGAAACACATCTTTCAGATGAAGAAAGTAACAGGATAGATGCAACAAGCAAACAAGCTAATGTGAGGGCAGTCACTCAGATGGAGGATTTCTAAATCAATCAGATTCTTCTCTCACGTATGGAACCCTATTGCCTATTGTAGACCTCAAGCTGTTAACCCACTAAATCTGGTCGGTGCACTATAGGATGACCACCCCACAGGACTCCATTCTGCTGCTCTGCATAAGGGACTGTATAGCGATCCTCGACCACAAGGACACTAGCTTCCACATCCCCATTAGACCCATAACCGCTTTCTGTGTTTTGTGGTAACTGGCCAGGAATGCTAGTTGAAGGTTCTCCCATTCTGAGTCACAGCAGCGCCAGCGATGTTCACCAAGTGCTTAGCTGTGGTGGAGGCACATATTTGCTTCAACACCATTCATATCTTCCTACACTTAGACAATTAATAGATAGAGTAGCAGTCTGCAGCAATACCTAGCACAAACGCAAGCAGGAGTTACTCTTGCGCACGCTAGGGTTCAAAATCAATGTGGTAAGGTCTTCTCTATAATCTCTACAAATCAAACCTTTCCTAGGAGCTGTGATAAATGTGACGGAAACCCTATTCAAATCAAGAGAGATTGATGCCATTTCAAAGGCTGCTGTCCTTTTTTCTGAGAGCAGGTCATTACTGAAAGGAACATAATGAAACTTTTGGGTATGATAGTTTCATGTATAGCAATTAGACTTTGTGCAAGATTGCATATGCGTCCACTACAATAGTGTTCAGTGAGACAGTGGTCACAAGTGGAGGGCCAATGGGAAGATCTAATGTTAGTGAGGCCCAGTTTTCAGCAAACCTTAAATCTGGCCTTCATTTGAGGCACTGCACTCCTGTGGAAAAACACTTTGTTTCGAAAGGCACACTTAGTGGCAATTTACTCATTGCAATATTGATGATTTGCAGGCATTAACATTGGAGGAACCTTTTTGTTCAGGTACATAAAGGTAAAATGGATTTATGAACTAACACCAGATATTTGCTAAAGGTTTTCTCCTTTGCAGGTTAGCTAGACTATTGAGTTGTCCATTTTCTTACCTCATCCGGTCAGTGGCAGAAAGGGCATTTTACACCCTTATGCCAAAAGAACATTAATGTATTTTTTTGGTAGGACTAAATCTCTCTGCAAAAGCAAACTCTTCATTGTGTTTTTCCCATACCTAACTTATTAAACTCAATTTCCAATAGTATTATTGCCAGATGGACTGTTAAATGTATGCAACCTACCTTGATAAAGCTAAGCGTACAATGCTTACACAGTCTAGAGCACATTCCACTCGTAAGGAGGGGCCTACTGTTGCATTTCTTTTTAGAAACCGTCTTATAGCAGACATCGGTAAAGCTACCCAATGGTCAACATCACAAACATTCGCTAAGCATTACTGTGCCTATTCATGTTCGTCAAGAGGCTTTGGTTTGCCAAAGGTTATTGAGATCCTAGTTTCAAATATCTGCATCTTTAGCTCTCTATCACTTCAGTGGGGGCACTGCTTTGTAGTCTAACTAAATCATGTGTAGCTACAACACGATACAGATCGAATATCTTGATTTTCAGCCATTTTTTGTTTAGCAGGAAGTGCTATAGATTTAAATGCACCTTCCCATTTCCCTGGAAGTGAGTAATAATTCAGGTTCTTACTATGTTTAGTCACAGTCCTTCTTTTCTGTCTTACTTCACTACACTCCACTAACACTTCTTACCCGGTAGGGAAAGCAGTCTGATGTAGTCTTCAGTCTGGTGCATTGTTGGGTGAAGGAGGAATCTGGAGATATCTCACTACCAAAGACGACTTCAAACAAAAACAATTTGCAAATCTTGTACCCATTAGTAGATGGCAGAAATATGCAAAGTATATGAATCTGCAGCGCTCTGTTACAAATCAATAGTTACAGGGTGAGTAACATTTTCCTTTCCTCCCTAAGTAATACGGTACTACATATTGCATTTAGGAGGCTTTTAATGTTAAATAAAATCCTGTTTTAGCTGCATTTGTCTCATACTCCATTTTACCACTTCGTTTTGCTTTCAGGTATCATCTTCTCTTTGAACGACAAGTCCAGCTCATCCAATTTGAAGATAGATGCCTTATCTTGTCTGTACGTGATTCTCTGTAACCATTCACCACATGTCTTCCACCCTCATGTTCAAGCGTTGGTGCCCCCAGTTGTGGCCTGTGTTGGAGATCCATTTTACAAGATCACCTCTGAAGCCCTCTTGGTTACACAGCAAGTTGTGAAGGTTATTCGTCCTTTAGACCAACCCTCTCTTTTTGACTCTACCCCATACATCAAAGATCTGTTTACCTGCACCATCAAGCGCCTGAAAGCTGCAGACATTGATCAGGAAGTGAAAGAACGGGCCATCTCATGCATGGGTCAAATTATTTGTAGTCTTGGAGACAACTTGGGAAGTGACTTGCCTAGCACACTGCAGATCTTCTTGGAAAGACTCAAGAATGAGATAACCCGCTTAACCACTGTGAAAGCACTGACATTAATTGCTGGATCTCCTTTGAAGATCGACCTGAGACCGATACTTGGGGAAGCAGTTCCTATTCTTGCATCTTTTCTACGTAAGAACCAGCGTGCTTTAAAGCTCAGTACACTGTCAGCTCTGGATATATTAATTCAGAACTACAGTGATTGTCTAACTGCTTCAATGATAGATGCTGTCCTGGATGAGCTTCCACCTCTTATCAGTGAAAGTGACATGCATGTGTCTCAGATGGCCATCAGCTTTCTCACAACGTTGGCAACTGTATATCCATCTTCTCTTTCTAAGATCAGTGGGTCCATCCTGACTGAGCTGATTGGGCTAGTAAGATCACCTCTGCTTCAGGGAGGAGCTCTTAGTGCTATGTTAGAATTTTTTCAGGCTCTAGTCATAACTGGAACTGCTAATTTGGGGTATATGGATTTACTACGAATGTTGACTGGCCCTGTATATGCTCAGACCACATCCCTTACCCACAAGCAGTCCTATTATTCCATTGCCAAATGTGTAGCAGCACTTACCCGAGCATGCCCAAAAGAAGGACCTGCTGTTGTTGGCCAGTTTATTCAAGATGTAAAGAACTCTAGGTCCACTGATTCTATTCGTCTTTTGGCTTTACTTTCACTAGGAGAGGTTGGACATCATATTGACCTCAGTGGGCAAATTGAACTCAAGGCTGTAATATTAGATGCCTTTTCGTCTTCGAGTGAAGAAGTTAAATCTGCAGCATCCTATGCACTAGGTAGTATCAGTGTTGGCAATCTTCCAGAGTATCTGCCCTTTGTCTTACAAGAAATCACTGGTCAACCGAAGAGGCAGTATCTTTTACTACACTCTCTTAAAGAAATAATTGGCTCTGCATCAGTATCTGGCCTCAAACCATATGTTGAAAGTATTTGGACCTTACTGCTTACACACTGCGAATGTGCAGAAGAGGGGACCAGAAATGTTGTCGCTGAGTGCTTGGGTAAGCTTACTTTAATTGATCCAGAGACTCTGCTACCACGACTGAAAGGATACTTGGCCTCTGGTGAGTAATAAACCGCTATGTTCTTCTAATTAAATTTCATTATATTGTGGTATGTTATTGAGTTTGTAAATTATGTTCTGTAATAAGTTTGTGTCTTGAATGTTTGTGGCTGCTCATTTGCTTGCAGCACAAATTATTTGTTTATGATTTACAAATAATTGTCTGGTTGCAACAAAATGGAACATTTCATTGTTTAAGCATGAAGAAATGACTACCATAGGGCTTGAATAGCATACTGCAGTTAGTGATTGAACTGTCAGACGCCTAAAGATTATTTAGTTGATGTGTATTATGTGTACTGAAAGTAATTAGTTTATTGCCACATGATCCTTAGTTATTCAGTATGTCTAAGTGTAGGATTTTGAACAACCTCTCACTTGCTATTTCCTCTTGTCTTCAGTTTTCAAACTAGAGGGTTTGACGGAATCACAAAAATGAATGTGAAAAGATAAGCAAGGATATTAAACATTTTCAAGAGTATTTTATAAATGAGTGATCAAGTGTCTGACAGCAGAAATAAAGATTGTATTCTCAATCACTTGCTCTTCAAGAGTTACTATTGGCTTACTACTGTATTACAAGGGAGAGCCACCTTTCAGTGTTCAGTAAGCCTTCAGCCCTGGGTGCTGAGCCACGCCTCCTCCCAAAGGGCAACTTACGCTTCAGCTGCCAGACATCACAGACTCCAAGCCAATTAACGTCTATATTCTCCCTTCAGCAGTGAAAATCCTTACAAGGCCTCCTTCACACACCCTTCAGGATTCCTATGAAAAGGAGGGTTGCCTTCAAAGAGCCATCATTCGAACCACCCACCTCTCCCATTTCAAGGCTGGTTAGAGACAGGGCCACCAACCCATGACAAATGCACCTACCCCTTACAATCCCTCTCCACCCCTGCCACCCTCACCAGACTCATGCCCTTGCACATCTCCTCAGCCTCACTTCCCACATTCCCCATCTCAGTCAACCATATTGACTCTGATCCAAGAAGCCCATACCACCCTAGAGACCCATACGTTGAGCCCTTAGGGTCTGGGGATGAGGAGGACCCTCTGAAAGATTCCCAAGTAGATCCTTCAGATGACCTAGAGGTAGAGCCTTACTCTGCTAATGCTCTTCTCTGCCCCCTCTGCCTCCAAAATTGGTGTCACTATGGTCTACTGCTCAGGCCGCACAACAACACTGAAGCTAATGTGTGGCGCAGGAGGATGACTATTCATAGAGAGACTCTCCAAAAAGGAGGGGGTTGTAACAATATCTGCATGGGTTTAAGGGCATGCTCAGATCTTTGAAATACTTACTTGAGGAACCAGTGAAGACTAGGATAGTTACTCTACAAATGTGTTTTGGGGGAAAGAAATTGTTGAAGCCAAGCCCTGATGACCTCATGTACAAATGAGGGTAAGTATGTTTCGATTTCTCTTAGTCCACACAGCAAGGAAGTGTGGCTCATAACAAGAACCTAAAGAAATGAAGACCATAAGTATTTACACAGGAGGAAGGTGTAGCCGTGGGGACGGTATACACTGGTGAATCACCAACGCAGTCTGTTTGCTCTACTGGTATGATTGTCACCTTTAGGGACAAATGGATGAGCTCATTAAACACTCAACTGAGCCAAACAGAAAAAGGGGTCAAATGCTAGTGGCAGCGGGTGAAGTGATATCAAACATGAATTGAAGATGTATATTGTATGCTGTGTGCACGATCTCATGGGGCATAAAAGCAAGCATCCTCTTGTTGTTCTTGATTCCTTATTTCTGCCTTCTGGACAGAAGTGCAGTAGTACTTGCAAACTTTCAAAATGTGCCGTTTGATGGGAACATCTTTTCATTCAACAGGTGGTTGAGATTGTAGACAAAATGTGTTTTTTTAAATACCAACACCCAAAGCTATTGGTGCTTTTAGACCTCTACACCCAGGTCTAGTTTATTGTAAATATCAGATAAGAGGGTGCACCAAAACGGCATCTTCTACTTAGAGGCAGGCTACTGGCAGCAACTCCTTAAGGACACACAACTTCAAATGTTTGTCTAAGGTGGTTACCTGGGAAACCGGTGAGGCACAGAGGCGAGAGGCGGCTCCTGCTGTGGTGCCTCTGTTGCAAAACAGTGACTGTCCCTCTATTATTACCCCTCTACTGCCCTGACTGCACAATACCTCACATGGAAATGCTTTTTTTTATATCCCCTAGTGGGAGAGAATTATCTATGAAAAATGAGTGCTCTCATGGTACAGCAGGGATGCTGTCTAGAGTTCCACACAATACTGTCAAACATCCCACCTCAGTTTCTTGTCCTCAGTTGTGACTGTCTCTGACACCAGAAGGAGGAGGTGCAGGCGCTTCCCTCCAAAGGTGCTATCAGGCTTGTTCCCCTAGCCTAGCATGGCGAAAGAGTTTACTCTCTCTGTTTCTTAAACCTCAAGAAGAAAGATTCCAGGACCAATGCTGTGCCTCTGGCTTTTAAATTGCTACATCCTGTCTAAGCCTTGCCCTATGACTGGCCCTCAGGAAGTCATCCTTTCTCCAAAAAGGGGATTTCATGGTGGCTTTCAGCTTAAGACCTCTACTTCCGCATCACCATATGTTCAGCTCACTCCCACTATCTATTTATGGTCAGTGGTCCGCTCTACCACACCACAGTTCTGTTCTTCAGTCAATACAGCTCCAGGGGCGTTCACAAAGTGTTTGCCAGTGGTGGTGTGCATATGCACAAAAACACTGCTCACATCTTTACATGCCTGGATGACTAATCATAAGCAGCAACAACGTACAATGCTTATTACACAGTTAGACAGCAGTATACCTTCACCACAAATTAGGATTCACCATCAGTGCCAAAGAATCCCACCTTCCACTCCAGAAAATCCAAAGCTTCTTGAGGTTGATCCTTAACTCTGACAAGGGAAAGGCATACCCCCAACCAAGGGAGGTTGATGGAATTCCAAAAGCAAAGATCTCATTTTCAGATAGGATGTCCTTGTACTGTAAGAACATTAATTAGATATTTTGTGATGATGGCTTCATGTATCGCCATAGTGTTAAATGCCAAACTGCAAATGCGCCCACTGCAGGAGTGCCTTTCAAGGCAATGGCCACGAGTGGAGGCTAATTGGGAAGGTCTAGTGTTGGTGAAGACCAGAACTCAGTGAGCCGTTGTGTGGTGGAACAGCAACAACCTGTTGCCTGCTGCCCTTTCCCTTTCCCTTACCGTTCCACAGGACACGAACCCTGGACACATCACCCAACCACATGACTGTTAAAAATACCTGGACCCCACAATATTAAGGATGCTATATCACCTATCAGGCTGAGCTCTTAGTCATCCATCTCACTCTCACAGCTTTCATCCAGCTCATTCAAGGCAAAACAGTCTTCATGAAAATGGGCAACATTACAGCCCATCTCAAAGAAGGGAGGGACCCCACCCCAGAAGTCCTTGAGTGGTATTTCTGCCACTGGGGATCTCCCATCATTGATCTGTTGGTCAGCCCCAAAAAACTCTAAATGCCAGAACGTCCCCTGCAGACACCCTCACCTGCATACCATAAGCAGTGCACTGTGGGTTAACTTGTCTGGGATATTTGCGTATGGTTTCTGCCTCTCCCCTTCACTCCGTATGTGGTGGAAAAAATGAGGATAGTACCCATAACCTTCATTCTGGTGACACAGGTTTGGGCCAGGTAGCCCTGGTACTCCTGGCTCCTGGAAATGTCAGTGAGCCCACACAAGAAACTACTGCTTAGGCCAGACCTTTTTATTCAGTGTCACCTTGGGAACCCAGACCTCAAGTTTAACATAGTTTGGTTACCTCAAGGTACTATAGGAGTGTATTCATATCCCGTGTGAGGCACTTTAACCCACTGCATGCACAAGTTATACAGCTAAGTAGAAACTCCATTACTGCTTCATCAATCACGTAGACTCTCCTTGCACTTTACAGATATTAGCTGCTACCTGCTTCATTTACAGAAACCTGGATTAGCATACATTTCAGTCTGTTTATATTTACCTTTGTTTGCTGCATAAACGCAAAATGGAGCCCATGTCTCCTTTTAAAATCTGTTATTAAAGCCTTCATGGAAGGCACAGTGAGTCCTACCTCTAAGAACTCATTTAGTCTCATTTAAACTTAAATGTAGTTATCACATCGCTCCATCTTTTGAACCACTCCATTGCTGTGCATTTCAGTTTTTAAGTTGGAAGGAGGTCTTTCTAGGGGCTATCACTTTCTTTCAACCGTTCAGTGATTTACAGGCATTGAGTGTAGAGGAACCCTTTATACAGGTCCAAAAGGCATGGGTAATCCATAAAACTAACCCCAAATTTCTACAGAAATTAGTTTCTCAGTTTCAGATCAACCCAACTATTGAGCGTTCCATCTTCTTCCAGTACCCAGACTCTAGCAATTAGGATGTTAAACACATTTAATGCCTGAAGGGCACACACACTATATTGAGAAAACTAAATTCATCTGCAAGGCAAAAACAACTTTATAGCTTTCACTAAGCTTCATATGCTTCACTCCATCCGGCAAATGCAAATTGCCAGGTGGATTGTCATGTGCATTCTGACTTGTTATGCCAGAACCAGGTGTAGTGCCAGTGCTCCCCAAAGGCACATTCCATGCATAAGAAAGGTGCCACTATGGCCTTCTTGGGAAACATCCTTTTAGCATATGTCGGCAAAGCTGCCACTTGACCAACTTCACACACATGTACTAAACACTACTGTGTGGACATTAACTCCTCCCAGCACGTTAGCCACACTATTTTTAGAACCTTGCTCTACATTTTCTACATCCTTTACACTCTAACCACTTGTAGGAAAGTGGATCACCACATATCGTCACAATCTCAATTGAGTCTGGTTAGGTTCTTTAATAAAACAAAGTCCTGGGGAGCTGTGGCACTGAGCAGTCAGGCTTAATCATAGAAACAAGAGTAAAGCACTTGGAAGTACCAAAGCAGTCAATCAGAAATGTAACTCAGTTAAAATCCAATACCAATTTATAAAAAATAAAGTAAAATGTTGTCTTTAAACAGACAGCAAAATGAAAAATTTAGGGAAACCAGAGATGTGATTTTTCAAAGTTAAAATAAATCACTGTAGCTCAGCCATTAGGCTGCAGTGAATCATTACAAGTAGCGTAGCAGTTTGGAGCTAGCGGGCTAGAATGGCTACTAAACTCTCTTGGGCTGGCCACAGCTTGTTCGGGAGCCAGTCACAGGGACCATTCATGTCCAGGGAGACAGTTACCTGTTGGGTCCATCAGTCTCAGGGTCCTACTTATAGTTTTGTCCTATATCGCGTTCCAGCAAAGAGGTAGTGCTAATGCTGAAGATGCAGAATGCTGAAGATGAGTCTTCCTGGGGCCACCATTGGGCCCATGCATATCGGGGGTTGTCTCTGGGTTCAGTATCATTCTCCCACAATGCACTAGTGGAGTCCTTTTTAGGGCCAATGTAACTGAAAGGGTGTGGTAATATTTAAGGCCTAATTCTAGGATTCCCCACAAAACCTGTGCATTCAAACAGCTCTTCTAAGTCCACAGCTTCTTCTAAATGATTGCCATATAACAATAATTAGATATAATTGTTTTATTCCTTATATTTATGAATACCAAATATAGACAATCACCAGATCATTGATTATAACAAATCAGTAATCACAGTTCATGAAGGAAAAACAGTTTGAATAGTTTTCCAATTATCAATTCATTTCACATAATAAAAGCCATCATCAACACCTTCAAAGTGAAAAACCAGTGTAGTCCAATAAAAACAGACCTCTGTGTGAGACAGTCCCTGGGCTAGGAAGGAGCTCTCTACTATTTCCTTCTGAGATGGCTGACAACAGTAGGCAAATTAAAAGCGTTGATCTATGTTTCGGTGGACCATGCATATTTTTACTTCATTTTCATTAGGACCAACAGTTGCAAAGTGGCAATGTAAAAGTCTTCAATTAGACCAAACTTATGGGGTGGATGAGGGTTCTATAATTACAATGTTTTTTTTCTTTTTATTTTTGTTCTCTTTGGTCCAGTAGGGCCAAACAAACCATCCTTTCTCTACTGGGTCTAGTTCAGCTTGAGGAATAAAGGGAAATCCTGGCAGGACACATGGATAGTGACTTAATATGAGCAATTTGGATGATTATTGGCAGGCAGAGTCCGTTAAAGACACGTGAGCCATGTGGACTTCTGGCACAGGCCGCATGAACTACAGGGCATCTTGTGTAGGTCAAAACTGTCTCCTAGGGTGCACTTTGGTGTCCAGCTGTGGGCTGGGGTTCCTGGGCGGCTGGTGTCTCCAGGATGCCTGCTTACTTGGCTTTTGTACTCCTGATGCTTGATGGGTCCCCTACCCCTTGGTGCCGCCTCTTCTGTTTTGACACAGCTGGAGCTCTTTTCCATGAGTGGGCACAGCACGCAGAGTACTTTACGGGTCCCTCTGTTGCAGCAGGTGCAGTCCAGTCCTTGATTCAACATCTTTTTATTGGGGCCAGAGAGAGGCAAAGCATTCCTGTTGTCTTCTTTCTAGGTCATTTGTGATCTGTAGACCAGATACCAGGGGTTGCCTCTTTTATGCCAACTTTGTGTTTGTCAGAAGGGAGCATTCAGTAGCCAGTGGGTCAACAATTTCCAGGGGTTACCCTTCCCACTTTACAACACTTCCTAGGGGTTTGATCTGAAACTATCCAAGAATACCTTTATCTGCCAGAATCCAAGAAGGGTTAAGCTGCATTTCCACTCTGGGCATATCTGTAGGGTTTTGCCAGCTTAATAAGCCACTCCTCCTGAAAAATCGGTTCTACAAAGGGTTTTCACCTTATGGAGGAGAGGTCAACCTGTCTGCCTATGCAAGAGAGCAGGCAGGGTAAGATGTGACTAGCATTTGCTACCCTGCGGGGGTAGTCTCTTTGAAGCTGGGCTATCCGTGGCCACCACTCAATAGCCATCTTGCTGGAGGAGGACTCACCTCCTTCTGCCAGCAATTCTTTCTACTCCTGTTCCTGGGACTACATCTCATTTCCTGGCAATTGGGGCAGCCTATTGTGACAACTGCTGCTGTAGATAGTCAGCAAGGGCTGCCAGAGATTTAGGCAGCAACCTTAAATCTGATCTCAGCAATGAGTCTAGTTAAATGTAATAATTTGATACCTTGGAGTAATATCTTTGGTGTTCCCAAATGGACGTTCGCACTTTGTGCGGTGGCTAGTGTAACTCCATGTTAGCAAGTGGAGCCACCAACCTTACTACAGTGAAAACGTCCATTTCTAGTTTCCTTTGTCAGAGGAACATGCCCTTCTTTTTAATATTTTGTACCCTGCCTGATGGGCTGGCAAGGTCTTCTCTAAAGGTGGCCTAGTAATAAAACAAGCATTTGCAATGTAATGGGCCTCGCATTTGCTTGAGTTAAAGCTATTGGGGTATTAAATTCCTGACTGGACATTTCTTGGCACATAAATTGAAAATGAGAAGTAAAACAGTTTACATAAGCGAGCCAATTCAATGCGTCATGGTCGCTATGAGCATAAGCGCAAAGGAGAAACACAAAAGGAGAAAAAAGTTCGCTCACAGTCTAACATATCGGCAGTCATGCAAGTATCCATGTAACAGTGTCAGTCTGCAAGGCGGTAACGAAACCTCCCCAAGGCGGGAGATATGTAAAGCATTTACCAATGATTACAAAGGATTTTTGAAAGGCAAGCCCACGAACGAGTGAAAGTGTTGGGCGTGAGGCGGGCTTGGTTAAAAGCCCACAATACTTACAGCAGGTCAAAGCACCCAACCTAACAAAGCCCACAATACTGACCATATGCTGAGTGAAAATAGGTATGAGCAGACATAACGTGCTTCACTCAAAAGCACCCTTTATGTGTGCCTGATGCCTACGCGTTTTCCTTTGTGAAGGAATTTGCACGAGAGAGTACACCTCAAGCTTGCCTTTGCACTACAGAGCAAGACAGGGCATAGAGCAAAACAGCCATCCTTATTGCAAGCATTGCCTTTACGTCAGAAGTGGTCAACTCTATAAATCTTAAGCTACACATGTTTCTATCATTCATGCAATGCAGCGCTGCAGTTCTTTTTCAAACAACCTTCTGTTGCCTGAAAGGAAGAAATTTGGGCCATGATGTTCTTATAAAATAGATTCTACAGTCTTATTAACCTTCAAAGATCAGAAAAAGTAAAAAGTTGTCCTCTATAACATGCTGATTCATAGGCATGTCTAAATTTGTAATAAAAACTAATGACACCTTAGGTCAAAGTAAGAGGTTTAATTTACATCTCTTGTGGACGATCAGTCCAAATTAAGCTTCTTTCGGTAGCTTAACTCAAGTAATCATACATTTTGACCTAATTCACAGTTGTGGGAATTGCACCAAAATGCTCTTTCTTTTGTTTAAGGCACTGCATTCCTAGAATGGTATTACATGTGCATGTCTCTGACCACATAACTATATCATGTTACATTTCACGTGTATTATTGGGCTTGTAGGCAATTACCATTTGATTGGGCAAGTAACTCATGTTTTGTGATTGAGGTCAACAAATGAGACAAAATGAGTTTATTCACAGTAGGAATCATGGTATTCTACATTCAATGGTGGCCATGAGTGCGAAGGAGAGACACAAAAGGAAAAAGACTGCAGCCTTGAGGAAAGCACAAAATGAAATTAATGTCCTGCTGGGAACATAATGCTTTCGTAGGCGAAAGAACAATTAGATAGAGAAAATAAAAATCAAATGTGGCTATTGCTAAAAAATAAAGCGATGCTGAATAAAAATGTAACTGGGCTAAAGTAAACAACAGCATGCCTAGTTTGCTAAAATAACTTGCTTAAAATACAGCTAAAATAGCTATACAACAGCTCTCAGTCAAACATTTTGGCAATCGTGCAGCTATCCATGTAACAGGGTCAAGTCTGCAAGGCGGTAACAAAACCTCCCCAAGGTGGCACAAACGTAAAGAATGATTACAAAGTATTTTTGAAAGGCAAACCCATGAAGGAGTGAAAGTGATGGGCGTGAGGTGGGCACGGTTAAAAGCTCACAATACTTAGAACGGGTCAAAGATCTTGCACACAAAATGAAGGTTTTAACTTGGAAAATGGGTTTATTGTGTCAGACCGAGTTGGCAGTTTTTGTGTTATCCGACTAGGCTGCAGTGGCAGGTTTAGAGTCACCTTTCCACCATGTCATCGCAGTGGTGGCAGAATGAAGTGCTGCTGCATTCCACTAATGACATTTATTTAACTTATCAGCACTGGGTACGTCTTGTACAATATACTAGGGACTTGTAGGAAGTTAAGTATGCTAATTCGGGTTTAACCAATTGTACTTAAGCTTTGTGGGGTTGGAGAACATGCACTAGGGCCTGGACACTAAAAAAAGAAAAACATAAACAAAAAAGCAACTTCAGTCCAAAACTTGCAAGGGTGAACATACAAAAAGAGGCACTCCACTACACCACTATGAAGAGGAACTGTTTTACAGTTGATGCAGAGCATGTGTATCTACAGCTACACTTGATATAAACAACAAATGTCATCTTGTAGCCATCTGTGTGTACCTTGTTTTGCTGTAGATGCACGTGCCCCCTCCATATGTGTTTTCCTTTTAACTTAATTATTGTCAACAATACACACTTAACACAATCTCTCTCTTTGACACTGCGCTTCACTGATCCCACTAACCCCCTAAATGAAAAGCAGTTTACGGTGGAGTCTTGGTCCTGATTTTTTGACTTTTTTTGTGGACTGAGGGTGGAGTCTCAACACGTCTTGTGACTGTAAAATATTTTTGAAGCTCAGCGGTTGCAAGTGATTGGCCCAAACACTAAATGACAGTAGTATGCAGAGCGTGTGGATTGACAGCACCACTTACTATAAACTGATGGTTTTAGGGTAAGTAGCATTTTCCTTCTTTAAGCCTCTCTTTACTTTCAAAAAGTTATTTCTGTTTTCCTCAGTTTTTTTCCCCAATCTTCTAGTTTTTGGCCGATACGGTTTTACACACTTTGCCTGTGAATGAGCCCTGGGATACTATTTAACGGAACCAAATACATACTCAAGGCCAAACCACTTTTAATTATTGCTCTGTTCATCCAAGTAGCGTCTTCCAAACAGATCATAGCCAATTAGTTTATTTCTTTATAGTTTATACCACAAAGCCAACAGGCCCTTCTCGTGTAGCCCCAGGGCATTCTCCACTACAGAGAAAATGACCACTGCTGTTCCAACGAGCAACATTGTTATCAAGACACTTGGAGGGCTGCTGCTTGGAGATAGTTGTGTTTCCCATATTAATTCCCATACCGTTCTTATATGCTCCTTAAGCCCTAACCGCTGGATGGAATTACATAATTTTGTCAGAAAGGTTTGGTATTTGGTGTAAATCCATTTAATAGCTTTAGAAAAATTTAAGGAAATCCAAATTTGTATATCTGGGTGGAGCCTAACGACAGGTCTCCTGGTGAAATCAGATTGACTGTCAGAACTTCAACCAGGGAGTCTTGGCAGCCATCTTGGAACCACTGTACATGATAGCACCACATTTCAATGCATTGTAGTGAATGGCAGGTTTTGAAAGTCGCAAAAAGGAGACTGTATAAAGGGTGATAAATTTTAGTTCCAATATAAATCATTTGTTGATGGTAACATACTAATTTTAGGAATTATGATTTGTTCTAACGTGATTTTTTTTTTTACCCTGCTGGGATTTCTTGAATTGTTTGGAAAAAAACGTTTTCTCAAGATTTCCCCTTAGAGGTTATGGAAATGAATTCAGAAGCTAAAATAAGAGCATATCTTCTGTAAATTCACACTATTTTTCTCAGCCATATGACAATGAAGTATGACATTCTCGGTAAAATATAAACTTCCAACAGGAGCAGGCTGTCAGTTGATTCCCTTGTGTTCTATGGCAGCCTCCCAGAGTGTTCTAAAGAACAACTAGAGCGCTAACAGTCTTATGACAAAATTGTGGCACACCTGAAGCCATCTTGATTGAATTTACCTGCTAAAACTTAAAACGTTTAATTTAGAAAGGAACCAAATTGGGGGGGTTCATTTTGTCATTATTAGAAATTATGGTTAGTGCGGTAGAATGAAAAATTGGGACATGTTTTAAGTTAGTTCTCAAATATCCTCCTCTTCTATTTTATTAAAACAGTCTGACATTCATACTGAAACATGCACTTTCACCACCAGCAGCAGACTGCCAGTTAACTTCCTCGTGATCAGCGGCTTTACAGCAATGTTCTAATGAGCAAATAGAGTGCGAACATTCTGAATTTATGCCATACGGGTGACCTATCTGAATGCCATCTTGATGGAATCAGTCAAAAAGTGAAAGCATTTTCTACTGAGGATACTGCAGTAAAGGAGGGGATTATGGCGCTTTGTAACAAATAAGTCTCCCAAGATGGCCACCAAAGGTTACAAAAGAGCCCAAATGTAGCACAAATATCACTCACAAGTGTTGCCCAAAGACAGAAGTGTGCAAAATGCTTCTTTTTTTTAATTTTTTTTATGTAGCACACACTTGAGTGCTTTACATGAGCATCAGTTACATTACACAAGGGCGCATTCGTTTTGGTTTTCGGCATGGGGAGATTAAGTGATTTGCTCAGAATCACAGAACGTCGAGCTGACACTGAAACTCGAACCTGGTTCCTCCGTTGCAAAGTCAGCAGCTCTGGCTGTAACACCACATCCTCTCCCCTAAGTGAAACGTATAATCAAGTGATCAGTTGGATAAAAAAACATAAAGATAGCAAATAATTTAAAAGTGCTTTGTCACTACTTGGGAACTAACTCAGACGATATGTCCTAATTTTACTTTAACCATAATTTCTGTGGAATTAAGACCGTAATTTAAGGGAAATGCTAAAGGAAATGCTTTGGGTATTACAGTTTTGATTACATCAAAATGACGTCAGGCATGCCACACTTTTGTAATAAATATAGAATATTAGTAATCTAGTTAATTGGAATACTGTGGGGGAGGCAGATGTCAGGGGCAAGAACTTGGATAGTTAAGGGCAGGGACGAGGGTGCAGAGGCAAAAAGTTGACCTCGTTGGGCAGTTGGGAGGGACAGTGGCAGCACAAGGGACCATGGAGGGTATGGAGAAGGGGGCAGGGGCACCAAACCAACCATGCAGGACAGGCAGAGAGACTGTGGCGATATAACTGACCATTGAGAACAGAAGGAAGAGGCAGTGGCAGTACTCATACATGCCAACAGACATGATTCTGGCAGGAGACTACCGGTGTTTTTTAACCCAAAGGGCTTTACTTTATCGGTCTACTGCCTAAAATGTCCCCTTTTTCAGTGTAGGTCAGTGGGGAAAATCTGTTCCCCGGGATCATTTTTTAAAATCTCCCTCTTGCCTAGTTCAAAATGTTGGCAAGTATGGTACATTAGAACATGGAGGGCAGGAGGAAAGGGGAAGGGAAATTGACTTGTATAACAGAGAGCAGGAAGGAAATGGGCAGGGGCACCAAACTGACCTTACAGGGCAGGTTTCAGGGGTTGCAGCAGCACAATACACCACACAGGGCAAGTGGGACAGCAGTACAGCACAGCAGACCATGGAAAGCAATAGGGCAGGGACAGAGCCATGCACATGCACATGAACATCATAGAGCAGATGGGAAAGAGGCAATGGCAGCAAGCTGACTGTACCAGACAGACAGGAGGGACAGTTGCAACATAATGGACCATGAAAGACAGGAAGGAGGGGGCAGGGGCCCGACAGTGGACCAGACAAGGCAGGAGGGAGGGCTTTTGGGGCCTGCACATGGAAAACAGAGGGCAGGGATCAAGGGGGCAAGAGCAGCCAGTTGACCATGTAGGGCAGGCAGGATGGGCACTGGAAGTACAACACACCTTGGAGAGCAACAGTGAGACTATAAGAGCAAACGCGCATACAAAGGAGGAAAGGTGGGGGGGGGTCAGGGGCAGCATGCTGACGTCACAGGGCAGGTGGGAGGGGCTGTGGCAGCACAGAAGACATGCAAGCCAAGCAGTAGGGAGTGGGGCAGCACAGGGACCATGGTGCTCAAGAAGGAGGGATGGGTGTTGCACACAGACAAGAGAGGGTGGGGGAAGGGCCTCAAAGGGCAGGCATTGGGAGCAGTTGCAGCACAACATCTTAGTGAACATTAAAAAAAAAAAAAACTAGAAATTCAATAAAAAAATAAATAAACGAAGGTTACAGGGACGTTATAGTTGGGTTCAAATTTTACTTGAACAAAACCATAGAAATTCAGCTGTAATAGTTAATGATTTCATGTAACTATAACTTTGTGCCTTCACCATGCACTGCAAATTACCTCAGATATTACATCACTCGTGACACCTCTGACATTATTAATATCACTAACATTTGCAGTAAAATGTTTGATGAGGAAAAACTGTGCATGGTGGGGGCATGAGTTTCTTTCTTGTTGGTGGCGTCGGACACACTGCTTCTGCTCTAGCTGAGTTTCAACATTGTGAATTCCCTGTTCAGTTCTCTGGCTGTGTTCCAGATAGCTGGAAAACCAGTTAACCACTAGAGAAATGGATTTTGCATTAAAGTTCCAACTCTGTATATTTAGTATACCTCAGCTTAGCCTGTTTCTAGTACCTGCATAACTAATTTCTGTCAACCATTACAATGCATAGTGTTGATGAACCCAGCACGTCCTAGCTGGTTATTTGCTTTCCCCGTTCCTGAAGGTGCCAGCTGTAGCAGCCTCTTTTTACTGTATCCATTTTCTGCCATGGGTTTTTTCCTTGCCCTGGCTTTGGAAACCACCCCAGTGGGTGAGTTGGATTCTCATCTGCTGTTCAGTGACCATAGGTCTACCCAAACCTGACACACAATATCACATGGATAATCTCTTCTTTCCAAAGCACCATCTCCTCCATTCTACCAGTGTGTAAGGAAACAGGCTTTTTGCTGGTTCGCCGCCTCCCTCTAATTTTGATTACTAGTCACTACTTTAGTAATGGCTCTGAAATGCCCTGATGCATGCTAATTAGTATTCAGGGTATGTGCTCTGATCCTTAAAATGGTATACGTTTGACATACACCCAGTTGGCATAACTCAAGTCCTTAGTATTTAGTAACAGGGATACCTAGGGCCTGTAAGATGAAGTATCTCTTGTGGGCGCAGCACTACTTGTGCCACTGTGAGTATCACAAGGTAAGATATACCTCCCTGACTGCCACTGCAGACTGGTAGAGCAGTTTTAAACTGCTAACTAGATTTTGACGTTAAAGTAACGGCAGAACCCAGTGTATATATATATATATATATATATATATGTGTGTGTGTGTGTGTGTGTGTGTGTGTGTGTGTGTGTGTGTGTGTGTGTGTGTGTGTGTGTGTGTTCGATGGCATGTGTAGCTGCAGATACACATGCTGTGCACATCCCGCCATCTGGTGTTGGGCTCGGAGTGTTACAAGTTGTTTTTCTTCGAAGAAGTCTTTTTTCGAGTCACGAGACCGAGGGACTCCTCCCATTTCGACTCCATTGCGCATGGGCGTCGACTCCATCTTAGATTGTTTTTTTTCCGCCATCGGGTTCAGACGTGTTCCTTTTCGCTCCGTGTTTCGGGTCGGAAAGTTAGTTCGTCGGTATTGTTTGCGTTCGGTATCGGGTTAGTTACAACAGATCGACACCGAATTAAGAAGAGCTCCGGTGGCCCTTTGGTTTTTTTTTTCCATCCCCGTCGGGGCCTGGTCGGCCCGGCCACGTGTCTCTTCAAGGCTGATGGAACGGACCCCATTCTGCTTCTGTCCAAAATGCCATAACAAGTATCGGTATACGGATCAGCATCTGGTCTGTAACTTGTGCTTGTCCCCAGAGCACAAGGAAGATACTTGTGAGGCCTGTCGAGCGTTTCGGTCCAGAAAGACGTTAAGAGACCGAAGAGCCAGAAGACTGCAGATGGCGTCGACGCCGACAGGACAAGAGCTTTTCGAGGAGGAAGAGGAAGCTTTCTCTATCCAAGAGTCGGACTCGGAAGAGCTCGAGGCCGAAGAAATACCGAAAACCGTGAGTAAGACGTCTAAACATAAGACTCACGAGAAGTCAACAAAAGCCCAGGGGACGCCACCGCCAACAGGCCATGGCTTAACCCAAAAAATAGGTGACCGAGCCAAGGCACCGAAAAAGGGCACGCTGGTGTCGTAGTCATCCGACTCCGGTCGAGATACCGCCACACAGCAATCTCGGACCCGAGACATCGGCTCAGAGAAATTTCGGCACCGTGACAGCGGCACCGAACAAATTCGCCACCGAGAAACCACCACGCCGAAAATTACAAAGGTTTCTTCGGAGCCTAAAAAGACGTCCGAAAAAGTTTCGGTTCCGAAACATCCAGCCTCGGAGCCGAAAACAGGTTCCTATACAGAGGAACAAGGATTGTCCTCCCAAATGCAAAAACATAGATTTGGAGAGGAACTTCAAGCTGTAGAGCCAGACTATACTCAAAGGAGGCTCCACATTCATCAAGACACAGGGAAGATAACCACTCTTCCCCCAATTAAAATAAAAAGAAAACTTGCCTTTCAAAAAAAGGACAAGGAGCCACAGGCAAAGGTGGCAAAGAAAGATGGCCCCACCATCAGTGCACACATCACCAGTAGCAACTCCTCCACTGATGCACTCCCCGGCTCATACTGCCATGAGTCAAGATGATCCCGATGCATGGGACCTTTACGATGCTCCAGTATCGGACAACAGCCCAGACTCGTACCCTGCCAGGCCGTCCCCTCCTGAGGACAGTACATCTTACACACAGGTGATCGCAAGGGCAGCTGCTTTCCATAACGTCACCTTGCATTCCGAACCAATTGAGGATGACTTTTTGTTTAACACGCTATCCTCCACTCATAGCCAATACCAAAGACTACCTATGCTCCCAGGAATGCTAAAACATTCAAAACAAATCTTTCCGGATCCTGTTAAAGGCCGAGCCATAACTCCAAGGGTGGAGAAAAAGTACAAGCCACCGCCAACAGATCCTGTTTATATTACAACCCAGTTAACACCGGACTCAGTAGTTGTCGGGGCAGCTCGTAAGAGAGCGAACTCTCATACCTCGGGGGACGCACCACCTCCAGACAAAGAGAGTCGCAAATTTGATGCTGCGGGCAAAAGGGTTGCAGCACAAGCAGCAAACCAATGGCGCATTGCCAATTCACAAGCACTTTTGACAAGATATGATAGAGCTCACTGGGATGAGATGCAACATTTGATAGAACACTTACCCAAGGAGTTCCAAAAAAGAGCACAACAAGTTGTGGAAGAAGGACAAAGTATCTCTAATAATCAGATACGGTCTTCAATGGATGCAGCAGATACGGCTGCAAGGACAGTAAATACTGCAATACAATAAGAAGGCACGCATGGCTGCGCACGTCAGGTTTCAAGCCGGAAATTCAATAAGCCATGCTAAATATGCCATTTAATGAACAGCAGTTGTTTGGGCCGGAAGTCAACACTGCTATTGATAAACTCAAGAAAGACACTGATACAGCAAAAGCCATGGGCGCACTCTACTCCCCGCAGAGCAGAGGCACATTTCGCAAAACACCTTTTAGGGGAGGGTTTCGAGGGCAACCTACAGAAACCACAACATCACAAACAAGGCCCACTTACCAAAGCCAATATCAGCGGGGAAGTTTTCGGGGGCAATATAGAGGGGGACAATTCCAAAAAAATTGAGAAATTCCAAAGCCCCAAAAGTCCTCAAAATAAGCAGTGACTTACAAGTCACACATCCCCATCACATAACACCTGTGGGGGGAAGACTAAGCCAATTTTACAAACATTGGGAGGAGACAACAACAGATACTTGGGTACTAGCAATTATCCAGCATGGTTATTGCATAGAATTTCTCGAATTCCCTCCCAACAGTCCCACCGAAAACACACAGTATGTCAAAACAACATATAAATCTTCTAGGATTAGAAGTTCAAGCATTGCTCCAAAAAGAGGCAATAGAATTAGTACCAAAACAAGAACTAAACACAGGAGTTTACTCACTGTACTTTCTGATACCCAAAAAAGACAAAACTCTAAGACCTATACTAGATCTCAGAATATTAAATACATACATCAAATCAGACCACTTTCACATGGTTACATTACAAGAAGTAATCCCACTGCTCAAACAACAAGACTACATGACAACACTGGATCTAAAGGATGCATATTTCCATATACCAATACATCCTTCACACAGAAAGTATCTAAGGTTTGTATTCCAAGGGATACATTACCAATTCAAAGTGTTGCCATTCGGAATAACGACTGCGCCAAGAGTTTTTACAAAATGTCTAGCAGTAGTAGCTGCACATATCAGAAGGCAGCAAATACATGTGTTCCCGTACCTAGACGATTGGTTAATCAAAACCAACACGCAAATACAGTGTTCACAACACACAAATTATGTCATAGAAACCCTACACAAACTAGGTTTCTCAATCAATTACTCAGTCACACCTTCTGCCGTGTCAAACACAGCAATACCTAGGAGCAACAATCAACACAGTAAAAGGAATTGCCACTCCAAGTCCACAAAGAGTCCAAACATTCCACAATGTAATACAAGCCATGTATCCAAACCAAAAGATACAGGTCAAATTAGTAATGAAACTCCTAGGCATGATGTCCTCATGCATAGCCATTGTCCCAAACGCAAGGTTGCACATGCCGCCCTTACAACAGTGCCTAGCATCACAGTGGTCACAGGCACAGGGTCAACTTCTAGATCTGGTGTTGATAGACCGCCAAACATACATCTCGCTTCAATGGTGGAACAGTATAAATTTAAACCAAGGGCGGCCTTTTCAAGACCCAGTGCCACAATACGTAATAACGACAGATGCATCCATGACAGGGTGGGGAGCACACCTCAATCAGCACAGCATCCAAGGACAATGGGACATTCAGCAAAGACAGTTTCATATAAACCACTTAGAACTGTTAGCTGTGTTTCTAGCGCTCAAAGCATTTCAACCCATAAGCACCCACAAATACACTCTTGTCAAAACAGACAACATGACAATGTATTACCTAAACAAACAGGGAGGAACACACTCGACACAGTTGTGTCTCCTAACACAAAAAATATGGCATTGGGAGATTCACAACCACATTCGCTTGATAGCTCAATTTATTCCAGGGATTCAGAATCAGTTAGCAGACAATCTCTCTCGGGATCACCAACAGATCCACGAATGGGAAATTCACCCCCAAATACTGAACACTTACTTCAGAATGTGGGGAACGCCATAAATAGATCTATTTGCAACAAAAGAAAACTCAAAATGCCAAAACTTCGCATCCAGGTACCCACAACATCAGTCTCAGGGCAATGCACTATGGATGAACTGGTCAGGGATATTTGCGTACGCTTTTTCCCCCTCTCCCACTTCTTCCATATCTAGTAAACAAGTTGAGTCAAAACAAACTCAAACTCATACTAATAGCACCAACATGGGCAAGGCAACCTTGGTACACAACACTACTAGACCTATCAGTAGTACCTCATGTCAAACTGCCAAACAGACCAGATCTGTTAACACAACACAAACAGATCAGACATCCAAATCCAGCATCGCTGAATCTAGCAATTTGGCTCCTGAAATCCTAGAATTCGGGCACTTTGACCTCACACAGGAATGTATGGAGGTCATAAAACAAGCTAGAAAACCTACCACTAGACACTGCTATGCAAACAAGTGGAAAAGATTTGTTTATTACTGCCATAATAATCAAATTCAACCTTTACACGCATCTGCAAAAGAGATAGTAGGATACTTACTACATTTGCAAAAATCTAAACTAGCTTTCTCTTCCATTACAATACATCTTACGGCAATTTCAGCTTACCTGCAAATTACGCACTCAACTTCATTGTTTAGGATACCAGTCATAAAAGCGTTTATGGAAGGCCTAAAGAGAATTATACCACCAAGAACACCACCAGTTCCTTCATGGAACCTCAACATTGTCTTAACACGACTCATGGGTCCACCTTTTGAGCCCATGCACTCTTGTGAAATGCAATACTTAACGTGGAAAGTAGCATTTTTAATTGCCATCACATCTCTAAGAAGAGTGAGTGAAATTCAAGCATTTACCATTCAAGAACCATTTATTCAAATACACAAGAATAAAGTTGTTCTACGGACCAATCCTAAATTTTTTACCAAAAGTAATCTCACCGTTCCACTTGAATCAAACGGTAGAATTACCAGTGTTCTTCCCACAGCCAGATTCTGTAGCTGAAAGAGCACTACATCCATTAGACATCAAAAGAGCACTAATGTACTACATTGACAGAACAAAACTAATTCGAAAGACAAAACAACTATTTATCGCCTTTCAAAAACCTCATACAGGAAATCCAATTTCAAAACAAGGCATTGCTAGATGAATAGTTAAGTGCATTCAAACCTGCTATCTTAAAGCTAAAAGAGAACTGCCTATTACACCAAAGGCACACTCAACCAGAAAGAAGGGTGCTACCATGGCCTTTCTAGGAAATATTCCAATGAACGAAATATGTAAGGCAGCAACATGGTCTACGCCTCATACATTTACCAAGCACTACTGTGTAGATGTGTTAACTGCACAACAAGCAACAGTAGGTCAAGCTGTACTAAGAACATTATTTCAAACTACTTCAACTCCTACAGGCTGAACCACAGCTTTTGGGGAGATAACTGCTTACTAGTCTATGCACAGCATGTGTATCTGCAGCTACACATGCCATCGAACGGAAAATGTCACTTACCCAGTGTACATCTGTTCGTGGCATTAGTCGCTGCAGATTCACATGCGCCCACCCGCCTCCCGGGAGCCTGTAGCCGTTTAGAAGTAGATCTTAAACATTTGTACATTTGTAAATATATTACTTGAAACTTCATTATGTACATACGCATTCACTCCATTGCATGGGCACTATTACTAGCATACACAACTCCTACCTCACCCTCTGCGGGGAAAACAATCTAAGATGGAGTCGACTCCCATGCGCAATGGAGTCGAAATGGGAGGAGTCCCTCGGTCTCGTGACTCGAAAAGACTTCTTCGAAGAAAAACAACTTGTAACACTCCGAGCCCAACACCAGATGGCGGGATGTGCACAGCATGTGAATCTGCAGCGACTAATGCCACGAACAGATGTACACTGGGTAAGTGACATTTTCCATATATATATATAGATATATATATATACATATATATATATATATATATATATATAATGTTTTATGGCATGTGTAGCTGCAGATACACAATCCCTGCATAAGTCCGCCATCTAGTGTTGGGCATGGAATGTGTTACAAGTTGTTTTTCTCTGAAGAAGCTTTTGTGAGTCACAAGATAGTGTGTCTCCTCCTCTTGGTGATGGTGCGCATGGTCATAGAGTCCTTTGTTAGATTGGTTTCTTTCCGCCATCGGGTTCGGATGTGTTCCCTCTCACTCTGGTAGATCTCGGTTTGGTACTATCTGAACTTCTCTATCTTTCCTTTAAACGTCGGTATCATTTTCAAATGCGTTTTTCCATACTACACTCGATCCGATTGTAGTATCGGGATCGATTAAACGCCCTTTCGGGCACCCGTGCCCTTCTGTGCCTAATGTGTCACAGGCTCATGGATCGGACTCCGTTTCAATTCTGCCCTCGGTGCCACACCAAGTTCCCCTACACCGACCAACACTCTGTGTGTAACCTCTGCTATTCTTCAGACCAAAAAGAAGAAACCTGCGAGGCGTGCCAATACTTCCACTCCAAGAAGACTCTGGGATCTCGAAGAGCGTGTTGATTGGAGATGTCATCTAAGTCGACCGAACAAACGCCCAACATTTTCGGTGAGGAACAGGTGCAGACTGCAGTTCCCATCGCAGACTCAGATTCTGACCCCGACTCACATAGGGACTGCCAAGTTATTCCTGCTGCACAGTACGCGAGTACGCCGGCCCCTTTCCATCACCAAAAACATTCCAAAAAGTCAGCACAAATGGTCTTGGGTCCACCACTGCTTGCCTGCCATGTTCTGACCCAGAAGTTGCATCTCGATGACCGGCCCTCTGGTTCTGCATCGAAGAGGACCAAAATACATTTGAACGAACAGACTGCTACGCCTGTTTTGGGATCGAGTCACAAAGTGGAGGCTTCCACTTCGGAACCGAAACGTATGCAGACCACCTCAGAGCCGAAATATCCAAGCTCCTCTTCTGAGCTAAAAACACTCTGTTTCGGAGTACACATTTTCGGCCCAATTAAAGCAGACAGTCACCGTTCTTTCAGACCACACAACTATGGGAAGTAAATATGTTCCATCTGCAGAGGAGTCAACAGACATTAGGCCCATTCTTGAGGTAAAATACAGATCCAAAAGGACACTGGGAAAATTATTGCCTCTCCTCCTTCAGTAATCAAAAGGAAAACTGTCTTTCCAAGAACGTTTGGAATCTGGGCCTTCACCTGCAAACATATTTAAGCCCAAGGAGAAACAAAAGGCAGCCTTCTCCACCGCATTCTCCTTTGCTTTCCACTTCTCCACCACCTGATACTCTACCACCACCTTCACCTACACAGTATTCTATGCAATCTCCTGTCTCTTCACATGGGGATTATATTGATGACAGTACTTATAATGTAGACCCACGAGATGTGTATGATACAGACTTTATCCCAACTAATTACCCTGATCTACATCTCACTAGGCCATCTCCACCCGAAGACACCACAGCCTATAATCAGGTGATTGCAAGAGAGGTATAATCAGTTCTGCTCTAAGGTGCAATAGAGGTAGAGCCTATAAGTCAAGAAGGGACAGGAGTATATTCTCTATACTTCCTCATACCAAAGAAGGGCACTCTCAGACCAGTCCTCGATCTCAGACCCCTTAATCAATACATTCTCTCAGAGCATTTCCACATGGTCACTCTTCAGGATGTCATTTCTTTGCTACAAAACAAGACTACATGTCAGTATTAGATCTAAAAGATGCTTACTTCCATATTCCCAAACATCACGCATACCACAAATACTTAAGGTTTGTGATGGCAAACAAGCACTACCAATTCAAACTGCTACCCTTTGGAGTAACAGCAGTACCAAGAGTATTTACCAAATGCCTAGCAGTAGTTGCAGCATATCTGAGAAGACAGTCTGGATGACTGGCTCATAAAAGCCAGCACTATTCAAACCTGTCAACAACACACAATTGATGCCCTACACAAGCTAGGGCTCACAATCAATTACCAGAAACCTCACCTTTAACCAGCACAAATACAACCATATCTGGTCAGCATTAGCTTACCCAAACCAACAAAGAATTTAAGCATTCCACAGTCTCCTATCTCAGCTACAATACAATCAAACATACACAGTAAGGTTTATTATGAAACTATTGGGAATGATGGTGGTGTGCATATCAGTAGTACAAAATGCACGTCTAAACATGAGACCCTTGCAACAGTGTCTTTCACAACAGTAGTCTCAGGCACAGGGTCAACTTCACTATCTAGTGTTTTTGGACCGCCAGACTTGCAACTGTCTGCAATGGTGAAATCACAGCAACCTATTAAAAGGGCGGCCATTTCTGGGCCCTGTGCCACAGACCATAATCACCACAAATGCATCAATGGCAGGTTGGGGAGCCCATCTCAACAGTCTTATTATAGAGGGGAGAATGGGACTCAATCCATCAGACCTACCACATAAACCACTTGAAATTGCGAGCAGTGTTCTTAGCAATCAAAGCATTCCAGCCACAGATCACAGACAAGAGCATGTAAATAAGGACAAACAACATGACAACAATGTATTACCTGCAAAAACTAGGGGGGGGGGGGTACACTCATCCCAATTGTCCCTTCTAGTACAGACAATTTAGACGTGTGCAATTCACAATCTCATTCACCTACTAGCAGAGTATATCAGAGGGCTACACAACCAACTAGCGGCTTCCTAAGCAGGACGCAGCAACAAATACACGAATGAGAAATTGACCCACAAGTAATTCAACAGTACTTTCACATGTGGGGAACACCAAACATAGACCTTTTCGCAAAAACAAGCGAAAACTCAAAATGCCCAAACTTCGCATCCAGGAACCCACACCCTCGATCCAAGGGCAATGCTCGAAGGATCAATTGGTCAGGGATGTTTGCTTACGCTTTTCCCCCTCTCCCACTAATTCAGTTTCTGTTCAACAAGATCCATCACACTTCCCACGGTATGCTACTCGTAGCTCCCACGTGGGCACTCCAACACTGGTACACAACACTGTTGAATCTATCTGTAGTACCACAGCACAAGCTCCCAAACAGACCAGACCTATTGACTCAAAACAAAGGTCAGATCAGACATCCAAAACCCAGCATACGCAACCTGGCGATTTGGCTCCTGTGGTCATAGAATTTGGATATCTACAGCTTCCATCAGAGTGTATGGACATTCTAAAGGAAGCACGTAATCCTACAACCAGGCAGTGCTATGAGGCTAAATGGAAACGTTTTGTATATTACTGTCAACCCAAAAACAATGATCCACTGAAAGCATCAGTACAGGATATTGTATGTTATTTGCTTTACTTGCAGAAAGCAAATCTTGCATATTTATCTCTTAAAATTCAGATGCTGAAAGAGCTCTACACACTCTTGATCTTAAGAGCTCTCATGTATTATATATACTGAACAAAAGATTTTAGACAAACTAAACTTTGTAGCTTTTCAACAGCCTCATACGGGTATTCCTCTTTAAAAACAAGGATTGGCCAGATGGATAGTAAAGTTTATTCAAACGTGTATCTTAAAGCTAAAAAAGCAACTATTAGTAAATCCTAAAGCACATTCCACTAGAAAGAAAGCAGCTTCAATGGCGTTCTTAGGAAATATACCAATGGCAGACATATTCAAAGCAACCACATGGACACCACCACACAATTTACTAAACACTACTGTGTGGATGTGTTATCTCACCTACAAGCAAATGTTGGTCAAGCAGTGCTTAAAACACTATTTCAAACTACTCCAACTCCCACAGGCTGGCCACTGCTCATTTTAGGAGGGCACTGCTTTTCAGTCTATGCATAGCATGCGTATCTGCAGCTACACAGGCCATCGAACGGAAAATGTCACTTACCCAGTACATCTGTTCGTGGCATGTAGTACTGCAGATTCACATGTGCCCTCCCTCCTCCCCAGAAGCCTGTTGCTGTTGTAGTACTTTCTTTATGTAAATATGTGTATACACCGCATGGACATCTTTTTTACTATATATATCTACATATACATTTCTTCACTCCTTACTTCACCCTCCTGCAGGAAAACCATATAACAAAGGACTCGATGCTGATGCGCACTATCACCAAGAAGAGGAGTCACTCCATCTTGTGACTCAAAAAAAGCTTCTTTGAAGAAAAATAACTTGTAACACTCCGAGCCCAATATATATATATATATATATATATATATATATATATATATATATATATATATATGTGAGATACCAAAAGAATCTGTGCATTAAATCCGAATTCATGGTTAAATCAATTTTAATGTTGCTGGTGGGCAAAGTGCAACTTTAGAAGTTGCCACTCTGGTTGTCCAAGGTAGCCAGTGCCCATTTACATCTGCAGGCAAGGACTGCCCTCACAGATAGACCCTCTGTTCGTAAAATGACTTCCAGTAGAGGACACAATGGAAACCTGCATGGGGGAGATGTGACCTCTCTGTGGCAGGAAGCCTCATGCGTGCCAGTAAAAAATGTGGGCTTCAGAGGAGAAGCTGCCTTTCAAAGGCAAAGGGTGAACTCTTGGGAGAGGGGCTGCTTTATTGTTTAGGTACACAGGCTGGCTGGACGGAGGGGGGAAACCAGATGTCAAAGTGGTTTTCCAGGGGCTTCTAGCACCATGGCAGCCATAGCTCTGGGTTTCGGCTAGGGAGCTCTGCATGCTGAAAGGGGGGTTCTTCCATTATGAGAGTGGGCTAAATAAAGCACTCTGGGATAGCTAGATGCCACACTTCACAGGAAGTTGTAATCAGGCAGCAGGGGACCTGGTAGCTCATTGGCTAGTGACCATAATGTACCCAAAGGGCATTTTCTGGGCATAAAAAAGGCCCCCCTGCCTCAAATCTCATTGTCCTTTTGAAGAGGACTGAAGCACTGGCCTACTGCACCAAGGACCCAGCAAGGGAAGGCTGCAGTAACATGGTCTGCACCCGCTCTTCCTGATGGCTAGCACAGGAAAAGGGACTATGCCTGCGGTGAGCCCAGTCAGTGCATGAGATTCCAATAGTCGGTTGGCTGTTCTCCAGTTCACAGCTTAGGGCCACAACAGCTGAAGAAGCCTGCTTGGGAGAGTTGGCAGCCCAGATTTCTGTTTCACCACTCCCCTCAGCTGTGCAGCTCAAGGGGCAAAGACCAGATGCTCACAAGTTGCTATAGAGTCTGCTGAACCTGGGAAAGTTATGGTAGTGCAGTTAGTTAGCCCAGAAGGCAAGTTACCGTCCAAAAGGAAAACTGGTGACTGGTAGCCCAGTGGCGAACGGCCTTCTAACCAGCTTTTCTAGGCCTCTGGAGACATCGACCCCTGTGGTTAGAATCACCTCACTAAGCCTATGGACTGATTAGTCCCAAGAAGATCCCTTTCGACCTCATAGCATCTTTAGCATCCATGAGCATCTTCAGCATCCTGTAGTCTCTGCATTAGAGCCACTCCTTAGAAGTCAATGGCAAGAAGCCAGTGATGCTGGAACTGGACTTGAGACTTCATTCTTGTCTAGATAACTGATTGGCTCCCTGCCAGAGTTAGTCACTGTAAAGAAATGGCTCCCTGTTGCAGTTACCCCCCACTTTTTGCCTGATACTGATGCTGACTTGACTGAGAAGTGTGCTGGGACCCTGCTAACCAGGCCCCAGCACCAGTGTTCCTTCACCTAAAATGTACCATTGTATCCACAATTGGCACACCCTGGCATTCAGATAAGTCCCTTGTAACTGGTACTTCTAGTACCAAGGGCCCTGATGCCAAGAAAGGTCTCTAAGGGCTGCAGCATGTCTTATGCCACCCTAGAGACCCCTCACTCAGCACAGACACACTGCTTACAAGCCTGTGTGTGCTAGTGAGAACAAAATGAGTAAGTCGACATGGCACTCCCCTCAGGGTGCCATGCCAGCCTCTCACTGCCTATGCAGTATAGGTAAGACACCCCTCTAGCAGGCCTTACAGCCCTAAGGCAGGGTGCACTATACCATAGGTGAGGGTACCAGTGCATGAGCACTGTGCCCCTACAGTGTCTAAACAAAACCTTAGACATTGTAAGTGCAGGGTAGCCATAAGAGTATATGGTCTGGGAGTCTGTTTTACACGAACTCCACAGCACCATAATGGCTACACTGAAAACTGGGAAGTTTGGTATCAAACTTCTCAGCACAATAAATGCACACTGATGCCAGTGTACATTTTATTGTAAAATACACCACAGAGGGCACCTTAGAGGTGCCCCCTGAAACTTAACCAACTATCTGTGTAGGCTGACTGGTTCCAGCAGCCTGCCACACTAGAGACATGTTGCTGGCCCCATGGGGAGAGTGCCTTTGTCACTCTGAGGCCAGTAACAAAGCCTGCACTGGGTGGAGATGCTAACACCTCCCCCAGGCAGGAGCTGTAACACCTGGCGGTGAGCCTCAAAGGCTCACCCCTTTGTCACAGCCCAGCAGGGCACTCCAGCTTAGTGGAGTTGCCCGCCCCCTCCGGCCACGGCCCCCACTTTTGGCGGCAAGGCTGGAGGGAACAAAGAAAGCAACAAGGAGGAGTCACTGGCCAGTCAGGACAGCCCCTAAGGTGTCCTGAGCTGAGGTGACTCTAACTTTTAGAAATCCTCCATCTTGCAGATGGAGGATTCCCCCAATAGGGTTAGGATTGTGACCCCCTCCCCTTGGGAGGAGGCACAAAGAGGGTGTACCCACCCTCAGGGCTAGTAGCCATTGGCTACTAACCCCCCAGACCTAAACACGCCCTTAAATTTAGTATTTAAGGGCTACCCTGAACCCTAGAAAATTAGATTCCTGAAACTACAAGAAGAAGAGGACTGCTGAGCTGAAAAACCCCTGCAGAGGAAGAACAGAAGACACCAACTGCTTTGGCCCCAGACATACCGGCCTGTCTCCTGCCTTCCAAAGAAACCTGCTCCAGCGACGCTTTCCAAGGGACCAGCGACCTCTGAATCCTCGGAGGACTGCCCTGCTTCAAGAAAGACAAGAAACTCCCGAGGACAGCGGCACTGCTCCAAAAGAACTGCAACTTTGTTTCAAGGAGCAGATTTAAAGACCCCTGCAACTCCCCGCAAGAAGTGTGAGACTTGCAACACTGCACCCGGCGACCCCGACTCGACTGGTGGAGAAACAACGCTTCAGGGAGGACCCTCCGGCGACTCTACGACTGTGAGTAACCAAAGTTGTCCCCCCTGAGCCCCCACAGCAACGCCTGCAGAGGGAATCCCGAGGCACCCCCTGACCGCGACTGCCTGAACTCCATTTCCCGACGGCTGGAAAAGACCCTGCACCCGCAGCCCCCAGCACCTAAAGGAACGGAACTCCTGTGCAGGAGTGACCCCCCAGGAGGCCCTCTCCCTTGCCCAGGTGGTGGCTACCCCGAGGAGCCCCCCCTGGCCTGCCTGCAACGCTGAAGAGATCCCTTGATCTCTCATTGAAAACCATTACAAACCTGACGCGTGTTTGCACACTGCACCCGGCCGCCCCCGCGCTGCTGAGGGTGTACTTTTTGTGCTGACCTGTGTCCCCCCCGGTGCCCTACAAAACCCCCCTGGTCTGCCCTCCGAAGACGCGGGTACTTACCTGCTGGCAGACTGGAACCGGGGCACCCCCTTCTCTCCATTGAAGCCTATGTGTTTTGGGCACCTCTTTGACCTTTGCACCTGACCGGCCCTGAGCTGCTGGTGTGATAACTTTGGGGTTGCTCTGAACCCCCAACGGTGGGCTACCTTGGACCAAGAACTGAACCCTGTAAGTGTCTTACTTACCTGGTAAAACTAACAAAAACTTACCTCCCCCAGGAACTGTGAAAATTGCACTAAGTGTCCACTTTTAAAATAGCTATTTGTGAATAACTTGAAAAGTATACATGCAATTGAAATGATTCAAAGTTCCTAAAGTACTTACCTGCAATACCTTTTGAATGAGATATTACATGTAGAATTTGAACCTGTGGTTCTTAAAATAAACTAAGAAAAGATATTTTTCTATACAAAAACCTATTGGCTGGATTTGTCTCTGAGTGTGTGTACCTCATTTATTGTCTATGTGTATGTACAACAAGTGCTTAACACTACTCCTTGGATAAGCCTACTGCTCGACCACACTACCACAAAATAGAGCATTAGTATTATCTATTTTTACCACTATTTTACCTCTAAGGGGAACCCTTGGACTCTGTGCATGCTATTCCTTACTTTGAAATAGCACATACAGAGCCAACTTCCTACATTGGTGGATCAGCGGTGGGGTACAAGACTTTGCATTTGCTGGACTACTCAGCCAATACCTGATCACACGACAAATTCCAAAATTGTCATTAGAAAATGATTTTTTGCAATTTGAAAAGTTTTCTAAATTCTTAAAAGACCTGCTAGGGCCTTGTGTTAGATCCTGTTTAGCATTTCTTTTAGAGTTTAAAAGTTTGTAAAAGTTAGAATTAGATTCTAGAACCAGTTGTAGATTCTTAAAAAGTATTCCAACTTTTAGAAGCAAAATGTCTAGCACAGATGTGACTGTGGTGGAACTCGACACCACACCTTACCTCCATCTTAAGATGAGGGAGCTAAGGTCACTCTGTAAAATAAAGAAAATAACAATGGGCCCCAAACCTACCAAAATACAGCTCCAGGAGCTTTTGGCAGAGTTTGAAAAGGCCAACCCCTCTGAGGGTAGCAACTCAGAGGAAGAGGATAGTGACTTGGAGGAAAATTCCCCCCTACCAGTCCTATCTAGGGAGAACAGGGTCCCTCAAACCCTGACTCCAAAAATAATAGTCAGAGATGCTGGTTCCCTCACAGGAGAGACCAACACCTCTGAAATCACTGAGGATAACTCCAGTGAAGATGACCCCCTGTTAGCCAGGATGGTCAAAAGATTGGCTTTGGAAAAGCAGCTCCTAGCCATAGAAAGGGAAAGAAAAGAGATGGGCCTAGGTCCCATCGATGGTGGCAGCAACTTAAATAGGGTCAGAGATTCTCCTGACATCCTAAAAATCCCCAAAGGGATTGTAACAAAATATGAAGATGGTGATGACATCACCAAATGGTTCACAGCTTTTGAGAGGGCTTGTGTAACCAGAAAAGTAAACAGATCTCACTGGGGTGCTCTCCTTTGGGAAATGTTCACTGGAAAGTGTAGGGATAGACTCCTCACACTCTCTGGAAAAGATGCAGAATCTTATGACCTCATGAAGGGTACCCTGATTGAGGGCTTTGGATTCTCCACTGAGGAGTATAGAATTAGATTCAGGGGGGCTCAAAAATCCTCGAGCCAGACCTGGGTTGATTTTGTAGACTACTCAGTAAAAACACTAGATGGTTGGTTAACTGGAAATGAAGTGTGTGACTATGTTGGGCTTTATAATTTGTTTATGAAAGAACACATTCTAAGTAACTGCTTCAATGAAAAGTTGCATCAGTATCTGGTAGACCTAGGTCCAATTTCTCCCCAAGAATTGGGAAAGAAGGCAGACCACTGGGTCAAGACTAGGGTAACCAAAACTTCCACTGGGGGTGACCAAAAGAAAGGGGTTACAAAAACTCCCCAGGAGAAAGTGGGTGACACTAGAAACAAAGAAAAAGAGTCCTCTGTAGGCCCCCAAAAACCAGAACAGGTGGGTGGGCCCCAAGACACAACCCAAAACAAAGGTGGGTACCAGGGTAAGAACTGGGATGCCACTAAGGCATGGTGCCACAACTGTAAACAGTCTGGGCACCACACCAAGGACACTTCTTGTCCCAAAAACAAACCCCAGAACAAAATTCCAGGGGTAACCAGTGTAGCCATGGGAGATGACTCCTCAGATGAGGAGGTCTTCATAGCCTTCAACTGGAAACAGGGCCCAACAGGTGAGTTGGAGATTCCAGAGGGAAGTAGACACTTCCCCACCTACTGGTGAATGGAATCCCAACCACTGCCCTGAGAGACACTTGTGCCAGTCACACTATTGTGCATGACAGGCTGGTGCTCTCAAACCAGTACATCCCAGGTGAGACTGCCAGGGTAAGAGTTAGCCTAGACAGGGTCACTAAGAGGCCTGTGGCTTTAGTGCCCATAGAAGTGGGTGGCACTCTTAGCTGGAGAAGGGTAGTAGTCAGTACAGACCTTCCCCTTGATTGTCTCCTTGGAAATGACTACCCAGAGGTTAGTCAGAGCCCAAGAGGGGAACTGGTCCAGTGCCAGTCCTCTCCCAAGGATTCTGGAAGTCCTGCCTCTGCAGTAAATGCAAGCAGGCCCCAGAAGAAGAAGAAAAGAAAACAGAGTAGGAAGGGTGGACAACCTTTAGCCAAGGTTACAGCAAGCCAAGGAGATTCTGCTCCAGTAGGGGAGAACTCCAAAAATGGCCCTGATAAAGTCCAACCTGACCCACAAGAAGTCCTGGCTAGTCAGGCAACTGTTAAACCTGAGTGGGTGGCTCCTCAGCTAACAGAAGAAAGAGTGGAAGAAGGGTGTTTACTACAAGATGTGGTAACCCCCCACTCTAATACAGCAGACAGGCAACCTGAACCCAAAGAAGCCTGTAACTTAGCCCCTTCCCTTTTAGGTGAAGAGCTAAAGGTGTGGTTCTGGGCACTGACAGCTGTCAGTGGCCTCTGCTGGGTGTTAGCCTTTATGGCTGCACTATCCTTAGCATGGTGGTCTGACCCCATGCCAAATAGCAAGTTAGGCCCCCTGACCCTATTGGTCATGGTGGGGTTACTCCAGCTCTGGGTAACCTCTCTGGGTAAGCTAGGGGTAACCCTGGCCAAGATAAGGTTAGCAGAGGTGGATACCTCTAAGACCAAAATAAAAAGAATGGGTGGAGACATTAAGGAGGCAGACAAGAGGCAATTCAGACTAGGTCCTATCCCTGTGGAAGTGGGTCAGTTCCCCAAAGGGAATGACCTGAACAGAAGGATGTAAGGCAGAGTAGGCCCTGCAACTAACCAGCCTATTTCTCCTACTCTTCCTCGCCTGACCGACTAGGAAGACTCTCCCAGCTTGGGCTGAGTCTCCTGGCCTGTGGGCTGGGGGGGGCTTGTGTAAAGAAATGGCTCCCTGTTGCAGTTACCCCCCACTTTTTGCCTGATACTGATGCTGACTTGACTGAGAAGTGTGCTGGGACCCTGCTAACCAGGCCCCAGCACCAGTGTTCCTTCACCTAAAATGTACCATTGTATCCACAATTGGCACACCCTGGCATTCAGATAAGTCCCTTGTAACTGGTACTTCTAGTACCAAGGGCCCTGATGCCAAGAAAGGTCTCTAAGGGCTGCAGCATGTCTTATGCCACCCTAGAGACCCCTCACTCAGCACAGACACACTGCTTACAAGCCTGTGTGTGCTAGTGAGAACAAAATGAGTAAGTCGACATGGCACTCCCCTCAGGGTGCCATGCCAGCCTCTCACTGCCTATGCAGTATAGGTAAGACACCCCTCTAGCAGGCCTTACAGCCCTAAGGCAGGGTGCACTATACCATAGGTGAGGGTACCAGTGCATGAGCACTGTGCCCCTACAGTGTCTAAACAAAACCTTAGACATTGTAAGTGCAGGGTAGCCATAAGAGTATATGGTCTGGGAGTCTGTTTTACACGAACTCCACAGCACCATAATGGCTACACTGAAAACTGGGAAGTTTGGTATCAAACTTCTCAGCACAATAAATGCACACTGATGCCAGTGTACATTTTATTGTAAAATACACCACAGAGGGCACCTTAGAGGTGCCCCCTGAAACTTAACCAACTATCTGTGTAGGCTGACTGGTTCCAGCAGCCTGCCACACTAGAGACATGTTGCTGGCCCCATGGGGAGAGTGCCTTTGTCACTCTGAGGCCAGTAACAAAGCCTGCACTGGGTGGAGATGCTAACACCTCCCCCAGGCAGGAGCTGTAACACCTGGCGGTGAGCCTCAAAGGCTCACCCCTTTGTCACAGCCCAGCAGGGCACTCCAGCTTAGTGGAGTTGCCCGCCCCCTCCGGCCACGGCCCCCACTTTTGGCGGCAAGGCTGGAGGGAACAAAGAAAGCAACAAGGAGTCACCACTGGCCAGTCAGGACAGCCCCTAAGGTGTCCTGAGCTGAGGTGACTCTAACTTTTAGAAATCCTCTATCTTGCAGATGGAGGATTCCCCCAATAGGGTTAGGATTGTGACCCCCTCCCCTTGGGAGGAGGCACAAAGAGGGTGTACCCACCCTCAGGGCTAGTAGCCATTGGCTACTAACCCCCCAGACCTAAACACGCCCTTAAATTTAGTATTTAAGGGCTACCCTGAACCCTAGAAAATTAGATTCCTGAAACTACAAGAAGAAGAGGACTGCTGAGCTGAAAAACCCCTGCAGAGGAAGAACAGAAGACACCAACTGCTTTGGCCCCAGACATACCGGCCTGTCTCCTGCCTTCCAAAGAAACCTGCTCCAGCGACGCTTTCCAAGGGACCAGCGACCTCTGAATCCTCGGAGGACTGCCCTGCTTCAAGAAAGACAAGAAACTCCCGAGGACAGCGGCACTGCTCCAAAAGAACTGCAACTTTGTTTCAAGGAGCAGATTTAAAGACCCCTGCAACTCCCCGCAAGAAGCGTGAGACTTGCAACACTGCACCCGGCGACCCCGACTCGACTGGTGGAGAAACAACGCTTCAGGGAGGACCCTCCGGCGACTCTTCGACTGTGAGTAACCAAAGTTGTCCCCCCTGAGCCCCCACAGCGACGCCTGCAGAGGGAATCCCGAGGCACCCCCTGACCGCGACTGCCTGAACTCCATTTCCCGACGGCTGGAAAAGACCCTGCACCCGCAGCCCCCAGCACCTAAAGGAACGGAACTCCTGTGCAGGAGTGACCCCCCAGGAGGCCCTCTCCCTTGCCCAGGTGGTGGCTACCCCGAGGAGCCCCCCCTGGCCTGCCTGCAACGCTGAAGAGATCCCTTGATCTCTCATTGAAAACCATTACAAACCTGACGCGTGTTTGCACACTGCACCTGGCCGCCCCCGCGCTGCTGAGGGTGTACTTTTTGTGCTGACCTGTGTCCCCCCCCCCCCCGGTGCCCTACAAAACCCCCCTGGTCTGCCCTCCGAAGACGCGGGTACTTACCTGCTGGCAGACTGGAACCGGGGCACCCCCTTCTCTCCATTGAAGCCTATGTGTTTTGGGCACCTCTTTGACCTTTGCACCTGACCGGCCCTGAGCTGCTGGTGTGATAACTTTGGGGTTGCTCTGAACCCCCAACGGTGGGCTACCTTGGACCAAGAACTGAACCCTGTAAGTGTCTTACTTACCTGGTAAAACTAACAAAAACTTACCTCCCCCAGGAACTGTGAAAATTGCACTAAGTGTCCACTTTTAAAATAGCTATTTGTGAATAACTTGAAAAGTATACATGCAATTGAAATGATTCAAAGTTCCTAAAGTACTTACCAGCAATACCTTTCGAATGAGATATTACATGTAGAATTTGAACCTGTGGTTCTTAAAATAAACTAAGAAAAGATATTTTTCTATACAAAAACCTATTGGCTGGATTTGTCTCTGAGTGTGTGTACCTCATTTATTGTCTATGTGTATGTACAACAAGTGCTTAACACTACTCCTTGGATAAGCCTACTGCTCGACCACACTACCACAAAATAGAGCATTAGTATTATCTATTTTTACCACTATTTTACCTCTAAGGGGAACCCTTGGACTCTGTGCATGCTATTCCTTACTTTGAAATAGCACATACAGAGCCAACTTCCTACAGTCACCTAAAGTAACTCTTAGTAAACAAATTGATACTTAAAAAGATTTTCCTGGGAATGTTTCCTAGTGTCAAATTCATTGAATTTACCAATGCTTGTTCGCAGCAAAGTAAAGTGTTGATTTTCTATACCTTGTAAATTCTATATCTCCAAACCCTCCGGTGCATCTTTTTCGTTTTGGTGCCAAAAATTATATAAACATCTGAACTATTTTTGTAAATTGGTGTCTAATTTCTTGAGTGTCTTGTGTGTTTAAATGCTCTACACTTGTTCCTTTGTATAAGCCCAACTATTCTGAGCCACAGCTACCCAGGGTTGAGCTAAGAGTTTCTAAACGATACCTGGCAGGACCTTAATGGGGTGGTAGTGTATTACATCATGAGGTCACATAACCATACCATATAATAATCCCCATTTCCTCACACATTGTCAACACAAGAGGGGGTGAGGGGGAGTATTGTGTGCTGGCCTCGTTCGGCTGTTGGTGGTGGCCGCAGAGCAAAGTTGTTTTAAACTGCTTTCTGAAGTCCTTCAGGGAATGGGATGTGCGTAGATGGCAGAGGAAGGTTGTTCCAGGATCTGATGGCGAGGTGGGAGAAGCAGCACTCTCCGTAGCATTTGCGGTGGATATGGGGAGCATGGGAGGCAGAGCGGAGGTCTCTGGTAGGATGGCTTTGTTTGTACGCATGTGTGAGGACTTGAAAAGACATCTCTGCTGGACGGGGGAGCTAGTGGAGGGCTCTGAGGTTTGGGATGATGCTAGTTCTTCTGGGGAGGTCGAGGACAAGTCTTGCTGCTGCATCCTGGATGGTCTGGAGGAAGCTCATGATCTTTTTAGTGGTGCTCAGGCATAGAGCATGTTTTTGTAGTAGTCTGCTGGAGGCGTGGGCCTGGGTGACCATCTTCCTGGTGGAGATGGGGGACTCACTTGAAAATCCTGAGTAGAATGTGGAAGCAGGCAGAGGAGACGGCGTTGATCTGCTGCTTCATGGTCAGGTGGTGTCCAGGATGATTCTGAGGTTGCGTGCATGGTTGGTGTGCGTGGGTGGGGGACCGAGGGTGGTGAGCCACCACGTGCCGTTCCAGGGGGAGGGCTTGTTCCTGAAGATGAGGATCTCTGTTTTGTCTGAGTTTAACTTAAGGCAGTTGGTCTTCAGCCAGGAGGCTATGTTGGTCATTGTGTTCTGGAAGTTGAATCGTGCCTTACAGTCTTAGAGGGAGAGGGTGAGCTGGGTGTCATCAATGTATGAGACGATGCAGAGTCCGTGGGTGCGTGTGATGTCTGCCAGTGGAGTCATGTAGATATTGAAGAGGTTGGGGCTGAGGGTTGAGCCCTGGGGGGAGCCACAGATGACTTCTTTGGGTATGGAGACATAGGGAGAGAGGAGGATCCTCTGGATTCGGCCAGAGAGGAAGAAGGCAATCCAGCTGAGTGTGTTGTTTTGAATGCAGATGTTGTGGCGTCTGGAGATGAGGGTGTGGTGTGAGATGGTGTCGAAAGCCGCAGACAAGTCTGAGGATGAGTGCCACTGTGGCTCCTTGGTCGAGGACCTGATGTCATTGGTGGCTGCAGTTAACCCCGTTTCAGTACTGTGATTGGGCTGGAATCTGAATTTGGATGGGTCGAGCAGGTTGTTGTGCTCGAGGTAGTCCGTGAGCTGGTGGTTGGTGGCCTTTTCCAAGACCTTGACGTGGATTGGGAGGAGACAGATGGGCAGTAGTTCTTGAGGTCGCAGGGGTCGGCTGAGGGTTTCCTGAGGAGGGGCAGTGGAGATGGTCGTGTTGAGGAGTTCAGTGAGTGCAACTCCAATAGTTTCTCCTCCTAGGTTGTAGATACAGTGCAGGCAGGGGTCTGCAGGGGACCCAGGGTGGATGGAGCCCATGATGGAGAGTGGCCTTGGTAGTAAGCTTAATGGAGAGGGTGTCCTTATTAGTTGGATGATCATTTGGGGGTGGGGGGGTGTCAGTGGTGGGATGGGATGTGGAGGTGGTCGAGTGGGTTGGGGGTCGAAGTTTCTGTAGATGTTGGTGATCTTGTGGTGAAAGTATCTGAAAGTGTGTCACAGAGGGCTAGTGAGGGTTGAATCATGTTCTCTGTGGTGGTGGGGAGGAGAATTCTCTGACACTGAACAGTTCTCTGGTTGGTGCTTGCCTCCTGGCAGGTGGTGAGTGCTCCTTTCTTGATCTCTGAGTCGGTGGTGGTAGGTTTTGAGTGCAGACTTGACGGCGTTGAGGTTGGAAGTGGTCTTGTTGGATTGCCAGTGTCTCTCTAGTCTTCCGCAGTGTTGTTTGAGGACCTGAAGTTCTGAAGTGAACTATTTGGTTTGCTTGGCGGGTTTGCTCCCGGTGATTTTTTATTTTTATTTTTTTAAGTTGGTCGATGGTGTCGGCAGCGGAGTATTTCCAGTTGGAGAAATTTTGCATGTGCCGTTCGAGGGGGTCCTCCGGGCGTTTTGCTTTCTTTGAGGGAGGTGATCCAGGGAGTTTCTGTGAAATGGCTCCAGTTGCAGTAGGGAAGGTGGGGGGGTGGGGGGGGGGGGTGTCTCGTCTGTGCTTCCAGTTATCCCTCGATGGTGAAGTGGATGATTTTGTGGTCAGAGGTGTGGGAGAATTTGATTATGTTGCTGTAGGAGAAGAGGAGAAGATGGTGTCTAGTGTGTGTTCTGTGCTGTGCATTGGCGCTGTGACCAGCTGACAGAGGCAGATGTTGCTCATGTTGTCGAGGAATGAGGCGGAGTTGGCGTTGTTTTGGTCTCCTAGGTGGAAGTTCAGGTCCCCCAGGAAGATAAAGTGGTGATTAAGTCTGTGATGGAGTTGCAGAAACTGTGGCAGGGGCTAGGGGGTCTGTAGTCGAGAGTTCCTTTGATGGAAGAAATAAGGATTTCAGACTAGCCAGCAAGTGAATATTTATGGAAAGATTATGCTTTTTAGCACTCCATTAAATCTTTCCTCATTTAGGAAAAGGGACTGAATGTGTGCAGTAGATATTAAAAATGCACTTTCTCATTTCATTTATAAAGAAGAAAGAAAAGTTCTCTAGTTTATGTGGAAAAGGTATCCATTCTATAGCCCTTCCATTAATCTGAAGTCCGCATCTTCCACCTTTCCCAAATGCATGGTGATAGTAGCGTCACAGTTTCAAAGTTAAGGTTTGTGTATCTGTATCTGAACTACTGACTTCTCAAAGCCAGGAACACAGTCCGTTTTGAATAAGACCTTCAAACCACATTTACCCTTCTTTACCTGGGTCAGTTGATCAAAATTCTACCATAAAACCATTGCACATGCTGGTTTATTTGGGAGTAGAAGCAAGGAAAAGTGTTTGTAGCCTGTGTTGTAGTTGCATGGTCCTGCCAACTAGTGTTGGTTTTGGACGTTTCAACTTATTTTGTTGGAAGAAATCTCAAGTCACCTGGTGTAGTTACTCCTCAATTAACTGGTATTGCGCTTGTGCAATGACTCCATGTTAGATGGGTTTTCCACCATTGATTTTGGATTTGTACCTATGGGGCTCTGCGCTCACAGCACTTTTCTATGAGACCTTTACGATCGTTTCTCGACTACAGGAGCACCAGTAATTTTTCTGCAGCGATGACTGTCATTTTTTTCAACTAAGCACAGCATTGGTAGCCAAGTTCTTCCCTGCCTCGCTGGTGGTGGCTCTTGTTCTGTAAGCTTCGTCAACAACTATGCATTGCCACTAATGGAAAGGACACCCTTCCAAAACTGCCCCAAATGCCACTCCAAATTCTCAGATGTGCAACTTCTGCCTCTCCTCCAAACATAGCGATACAATGTGCGAAACCTGCTTACGTTTCGGTTCAAGAAGAGACTCCAGTATCAAAGTAAGCAGAGGTGGGCCCATCACAGAATGCAGAGGCAAGAGTTGGATGATACCCCTGATATCCTACCAAGCAGGATGTAGTGGCTGAGGAGTCAACTGAAGCAGACAAATACGTAAGTCCTACTCTATCTTCAAAACAGCTTGTCACAGCCCAAGGATCTAACCCGAAGGCGAGCATCGCCATAATAAGGGCATAGCTTCTAGCCGCACACCCAAAGGACAGTCAGTTGGGGCTCCACTGCCTTCGAGACAGTCGGCACTGACCCGACATCATTCCCTTCTTCGGGCACTGCCTCATCTCAGCCCTCGAGACTGAAGGGCACATCAGCACTGGATCCACCCTCTGCATAGAAAACTGCATCCGTGCCGAAACTGCCACAAAATTTTAAAGAGGCTTGGACATTCAAACATATATCGACTCTGAAATCCCCTCTGTGCCGAAGGAACCTTCAGCGATGGCCTTTGACAACTCAGAGTAACTGATTATTCAGCATCTTCAAGCGGAGTTGGACACAAGACAAAAGCATGTGCTCATGGAACCCACAAACAGGCAGAATCCCCACCAAGCCGCCCTTAAAACCCACAGAGAATTTGCCTTGAAAGAGAAAACTCACATTTGAGGATAAGATCACTGTGAAGCTTCCACCACCTCCAAAGATGAAAAAGCACAAGGATGGGGGTACCAGCCTACTTCTTTGTCCACAATCATGCCTCTTCGCCATTTTGCCTCTCCAAACGCACCCAATTTCCACGTTTCCAGAGGGTGATCATTTCATTCCTCATATAGGGAGGCCAGTCCAACTTAACTTGTAGACTCCACTGTCTGTGCCTACGGATGACCCATGGGGCGATTACGTTGATTCCCTGGGTGACACAGGTCCTGACCTCTGTCCAGCCAAGCTGTCTCCCCAGACAACATCCTATCATTAGGTCATTCAGAGAGCAGCCCCCTACCATCAGGTGGACATGCATATTCTTCAAGAAGATAACAATTTTTTGGGTTGAGGTGCTGTCCAAAGTCCAGCTTCTCGGCATTTTCAAGGGCATATAGAAGCCTCCTGCAGACACCCTTAAGGAGCCCGTAAAGACTAGGGTGGTCACATTTAGGGTTGACAAAAAGTACACACTTTACCCTAATGACCCACTTTATATTTGTGGGCAGGTACCACCTGATTCCCTAGTCGTACACCCTAAGCGTAAGCGCCCAAACCACAGGAGATGCTCCTCCAGGCAGAGAGCAAAAAGATAGATACAGCAGGAAAGAGGGTAGCAGTGCAAGTGACTACCCACTGGAGGATCACCAGTTCTGTCTGCTTGTTTTCCAAACATGATAGAGCTCACTGAGCTGAAATGCATGTGCTCCTAGCATCTACTAGAGGAATACAGGGAGAAGGGCGAGGAAGTGGTAGCCAAGGATAAAACACAAATACAAGCATCTTGGTTAAACAGCATGCCTGGCTCTGTCTCACTAGTGTACAAACCAAAGTTACAATAGCATTTGCAAACTTGCCGTTCGATGGTGAACATCTTTTTAGTCCGCAGGTTGACCAAATGTGGAAAAAGCTCCAAAAAAGATACGGACACGGCAAAGTCTATGGGGCCCTCCACTCAAGCACTGCATCTGGCTCCTTTCTGAGGCAACCGTACAGGGCAGGCATTTAAACCACATCCACAGGCACGAGCTTATATCTGGCCATCTCCAGGGGGATACTCATGAGGGGGTACAGGAACAGCAACAATAGAGATATAGAGATAGGGGCATGGGAGGCTCTGGGAAGGCAGCCTCATCCATGACTCACGTCCCTGTAACAACTTAACATCCTGCTGGCAGGAGATCAAACAAGTGGGTATTCAGCATAGTTCAGCACAGCCATTGCCTAGAACCTCTCAACACCAGCCAACAAAAGGGTTCCATTGAGCCGGTGCCCCACCATCACTGGGTTAAGGGGTTAATTAACTTTGCTTCCTTATCCCTAAAAAGAATGGCTCCCTCAGACCACTTAAAAGATATGTTCTATCGGAACACTTCCACATGGTGATACTCCAGGATTAATCCCTCTGCACCAGCAAGGCGACTGCATGGTGGCACTAAGCCTCAGAGTCCCTGAGGATGTTCAACAAGTGTCTGGTAGTGGGAGACATTCACTTAAGAAATGGGAGCATCCACTTATTCCCCTGCCTGCTACGTCTGGCTGATAAAGAGCTCAAGCTGCCAGCAGTGTCTGAGGCACACACAGGCAACTAGCTCACTTGTCCACGATTTAGGGTTCATCATAAAGGTGGCGAAGACTCGCCTCTAAATCCAGCTCTTCCTGGGTGTGGTCCTCAGTTCGGTCACAGCAAAGGCCTACCCAATCCTCAGTCACAACCTTCGGTCAGCTAGTGCCTCTTTTTCAGCCACAGTTATATCTCGTGGTAATAGCTGTGATGCAGCTTTTGAGCATGATGGCTTTCTGTATCACCGTAGTTTCCCACGCCAGGCTACACAAGCACCTGTTGCAGAAATGCCCATTGGCACGATGGTCACATGCGGAGGAGGGTCAAATGGAAAATCGAGCGCCCTTCAATCTCTGTAGTAGTTGAACAAAACAATTTGTTGGAGGGCAGGCTTTTCCTAGACCCCATTCTGCAAGTCATCACTACCCCTGATGCCTCTCAAGCAGAGTGGGGAGCTCACCTCAAACACAACACAGTACAGGGGGTGTGGACCAGAAACCCCACTGAATCAGTTGTCTAGAGCTCTTGGCAGTCCACCGAGCTCCGAGCCTTCCAGCCACTGATTTGGGACAGAGCAGTCCTTTTTCAGAAGCAGGGAGGACTCTCTCGCTCTCCCTGTCCTTGTTGGCTCAGTCAGTGTGAAATTGATTAATTCCTCACCACATTCACCTGGCACCAGAGTACCTTCCAGAGGTGAACAAGGGCCAGGCAGACCTCTTAAGCAGCCCAAAGTGGGTACTTCACCTGTATGTTTGCTGACCATGAACATCTTTGCCTCCAGGTACCTACACCTTCGCTCCCTAGGCAATGCACTAGGGTTTAATTGGTCAGGGACATTTGCCTTCACTTTTCTGCCTCTCTCTCTCTCCCTCTCTCTCCTCTGGTGCAGCAGAGGATACAACAAACATTGCAAACGCTCATCCTTGTGGCCCCCACCAGGGCCACACAGCCCAGGTACTCAGCTCTACCCAGTACCCAGGAGAGGCTTCCCCACAAGCTGGACCTTCTCACCAGCAACCAAGGCCAAAACACTCTCAGACCCCAAGCAGCTAAATCTGTTGATGTGGTACCTGATGTCTTAGAATGTAATTACTTGAGCCTCTCACAGGAATGCATGGACAAACCTGCATGAGTCCCGTAGACTACGCAAGTGTGCAATGCAGCAAAATGGAAACTCTCTAATAAGATAGACTCTCCTAAACTTGCTGTCCAAGACATCATTAGCTTTCTGCTCCATCTCCAGACGTTAGGCCTTGCCTGTACCTCAAGATGCCTTCATTTAGCAGGGATAACTGCATACATTCAAGATAGGAAGCCTTTCTCCCTCTTATGCATCCCTATTGTTAAAGCTTTCACGGACTGTCTTAGTCATCCAGCATAGGGTTCCTCCAGCATCTCTCTGGAACCTTAACATTGTACTCACCAGACTAAAGGGTCCCCCATTTGAACTGCTAAAGCCCTGGCACTTTACAGTACCTTTCTTGGACGGTGGCCTTCCTTGTAGCCATCTTTAGCACGTGTGCCCAAGGGGACCTTTATACAGGTTCATAAGGATGGGTTAGTGTTCAGGACAAACCCCAAATTCCTTTTCAAAGTAGTTTCCCTATTGCACTTCAGTCAAACCATAGAGCTCCCAATGTGCTTCCCACAACCTGACTTAGTAGCACAGAGTGTTCCATTCCCTGGACATGAAATGCACTCACATGTATTACATCGATAGGACCAAGCCCTTTCATAAAACAGGCAAAATATGAATTATCTTTGCAAAGCCTTACAAGGAGCATGGCACATCTAAGGCAGGATTTACAAAATGGATAATCAAGTGTGTCCGCCCCTGCTACCACAAAGCCAAGAGAGGTAGAGGACAACTGGGACAAAAAACTTGTGCTGTTGCTGACAGCAAAATAATCCATATGCTGTTGGTGTAAGACAAACTGCATAAGAAAGACAAGACTGGGGCACTTCTTTCTTTGTAGACTGAAGAAAACCTAGTCCTTTCTCTTAGTCTGGAACTTTTTGGAAAAGCAGTTACTACTCTCAGGGCAACAATCAACGAGCGAATCTCCTCTGCAAGTTGTATGAGGAAAACCACGAGTGGGTCTTAGATTACAAAATGTTGCAGACATCTTTCTGGACTTGGGCTTCACAGACTTATTTGCTATGGCTCAGAACTCCAAATACCCAAACAAAACCCCCTAGAGGTGGAAACCAGGTTGATAAAATGGTCATGCTTTGCCTCCCATCCTTCTAATTCCAGAGGTGATTATTTAAAGTTAAAGTTCATGAATTCCACAGCGTCATTAATACTGATATCTTCCAAATATCAAATTTCTCGCAAAGAAGCAGCGGTTCATCCCTACTCAATACATTGGGTTAATATTAAACTGTATCTCTCCTTGATGACAGTCCACCTGGCAGCTTTTACAACGTACAGAAAAGAGCCAAATAAAGCAGCTTTTTTCAAAATCCCAGTAAGACTTACTCGGAGGCTTAAAGAAGATATTGCACTATAAAACACAATCTCCTCCTTGAAAGCTTAATCTGGGTATTCAAAATTAATGGTTGCCCCTTTATTACCCATACACAAAGCTTCATTGCAGCATCTGTCATGGAAAATGGCCATCCTGGTTGCTGTCACCTCAGCTTGAAGGGCTGTTAAGCTGCAAGCTCTGTCGGTTTTGATCCCTGTATATTTTTCCATTGTAATAGTACTGATGATGACTCATTATTCCTTTTTACCCAAGGAGGTTTTAGACTTTACCATTTATCGTTTTATTAATATTCTCATATTCAGTAATCCTGGTACGCTGGATGAACGCTGTCTTCATTAGCTAGCTTTTGAGAGATTTTTTTTTTATCTAGAAGAAAGCTAATATGTAACACCGGCTTCTTATGAACTTTGGACCAGCATGTACAAAATTAGGAGCCTCAAAACAATCAATTTCTTGTTGGTCGGTTCCTTGCATTTCCTATTATCAGTTTCCCCATAAACCTTTGTCACAAAGGCCCATTGCGCCAGAGAAAAAGCAGCCCCTGTGGCCTTGCTGAAACAAATCCCACTACCCGAGAAATGTACAGCAGGCAATTGGAAATCTGTTCACATGTTTACAAGACACTATTGTGTGTTTGAACATGCAAAATGATTCCATTCTTGGGCAAGTCACTCTTAAGAATCTTTTCAGTTAATACTCCATTATAGAGCTTGAGTAATTGTTTTTAATTTGGAATAACGTCCATTTCTGAATATTTTCGGCCTTTTATGAGTACTGTACAGCATTTGAAATGCTAGTCGTTAGTATTTCTTAAAATAAATGTGTGATCTAGGAGCTCAGTAGTCCCCACACGCAGTGGGGAATTCCAGCTTGACATCCATGTAGATCACTACGATGCAGACCAGGGCTGCAGTAACAATTTATTTTTTGGCTTTCTGTCTAATTTCTCCAGTTGGATTCCTTATAGAAAGGGGATAAATATTGCTTAGAGGCTTGGTTAGTTTTAAAATTGTTTACCATGTAAAAAATATATTCAAGATATGTTCTTTGATTGCACACATTCAGCTGTACTTTACCTTTGAATTAATATAACCTTTACTGCCAGCGTACAGTTTAACCATTTATGAATAAATCTAAGGCAGATGTGTTGAAAGAAATGTCAAGTAGTGCTATTTGTGCCCTGTGTATGGAATCCATTTTTGCCGATGCTTTCATGGATAATTTGCTGGTGAAAGGAACTTCTTTCTGGTGTGCCTCTGATTCATTTTCAGATTAAAAACATCACTACTCACACCTATTTTGATACAGACATTTTTATGTGCGAAGAGTGGAGTGTTGTAGAGTAGAATGGCAGAGAGGGTTGTGTATTGGAGTGGCATAGCAGTAATCTAGTGTGCCATACACTGGAGTGGCAAAGAGTAGAGTGGACTGGTGTAGAGTACATTGATGTGGAGCTTGCAGAGTGCAGTGCATGGAATTCTGCATCGTAGAATGCAGCAGTGCGGACTAGAGCTGCACAGACTGGGGCAGAGTGGAGTGACAGTGTTGAGTGGCATAGAGTGAAGTGGCGTACAATTATGCAGAGGAGCATAGATTGGTGCAGCGAAGAATGCAGTGAAATAGCGTTCAGTGGCTAAATTCAGTGTTGCAGAGTAGCGTAGAAGGCTGTCATAGTGGCATAGAGAGTAGTGGTGTAGAGTACAGTGATGCAGAGTAGAGTTAAGTGGTAGAGTAGAGTGGTGTAAAGTGCAGTGACAGTGCAGTTGTGTATAGTGCATTTCTGTAGAATGCAGTGGTTAATTGTTGAGTGATGTACAGTACAGTGCAGTGCCGTGGAGTAGAGTGCCGTGGCGTAGAGCAGATTGTTTGAGTAGAGTGAAGTGGCATGGAATGGTGCAAGGTAGCGTGCAGTTGCATAGAGTGGCATAGGGTAATGGCGCAGATTTAAGTGGTATAGAGTGCAGCGATGTAGACTAGAGTGGCGTACGGCAGATTGGCTTAGAGTGCAGGGGCATAGAGTGTTACAGAGTAAAGTGCATTGGTGCAGTGTATTGGTGTATAGTAGAGTTGTGCAGAGTAGATTTGTGTAGTGTAGAATGAGGTGGAAAAGAGTGCAGGGGTGTAGAATAGATTGATGAAGAGTGCATTGGTTTAGAGTAGAGGGGCATAGCGTTGAGTGGCGCAGAGTGCAGTGGCAAAGAGTGGTATAAACTTGAATCGTGGAGTGGCGTACATTGGAGTATTCATGGTGTGGTAGCACACTGCCATTACAGAGAACACAGTTTCAGTGGAACTGACCGTTACATTTGAAGAGACGTACAGTTTTACTAATAAAACTATACAGTGCACAGATAAAAATGGGTGGAAATTGCACCAGCTAGTGTATGATTTTTTTGATAATAAAGTATGTTTCCAACACATTTCAGAATTACCAAAAAATTTGCTTCATTTGTGCTCCTAATTCTGATATATTCTGAAATACTTAAACAGATCATCTAAATGTTGTTGTGTGCTAGGAAAAATGCTTTCCTACCCCCAGTATCCAGCAAGATTGTCACATAAAGCCTTTCACTTTGAAGTCAGGGAAAGAAAAATAAACAAGCTCCATTGTAAGACCGCGCCTGACATTTGACCTTGGACTTTGAATGCACAGCCAATGTGATGAAATAAGAACAAGATTTACAGGCCTGTTTACAGAAAGGGGGCACTTGGAAGGATACAGTAAATAAGGTTTGGGCAAGGGAAGGCATGAACTCAAGCGGGACAATCTAAAGCAAATACATTTGGCAGATAGAAAGCAGGTGAATGGGAGTTACAAACCACAAAACCAATAGCAAGCAATGGGCAGGATGCACTCCTGAGTCAGCTTTCTGAAGGTCTCCAAGGTGTCTTTAGCAAACCAGATAGCTGCAGTAATAGGCTGCATCCTAAAAATGTTGACTTGTGAATCAGGCAACTAGATTGCTAGGCATCATTCTTACATTGTCATTCAGTTCTAATTTTGAGGCCCAAGTTTGAATGGCTGGACTGCTCATGATGCCGCAATTGAGACTAAAAACATATTTTTTTAAGCTGGCAATGTAATCTCTTGGTGGTGAAGTTTTGCTAGCCCTATAAAGGGAAGACGTTTCAGAGTTCAAATTCAAAAGGGCAACAACTATCAAGCAGTACCTGATAGGAATTGAGACACACATGGAGTCCCTGACTGGGTCAGATAAAATAAATAAGGTTAAACTGGATGATTCATACAAGAAGTTAAGTGCAAGACTCTGATTGGGCTCAACAGAGGTAAATAGCTTTAGTGATAAAGTACTTTCTAGGTCTCGACAGTGACTTGGGAGATACCATATTTTAAAGGCATGTGTAAATGGGAGTTCAGACTGCTGCTCCTAGACCACCTATACCAGAAATGGTGGGGCTCACAAAAAGCTATTTTTGTAAAACCTTGGATTCCCTGTTTCCAATACTATTGATTAATATTCTCAGTGTCCTTAGTAAATCTTCCATTCATGAGTTTGTGTGAGGTATTTATTTAGCAAAACTGGTGTGGTTTATGTAGCTCAGGAAACTGCTAAAGGATGAAACTGCTGATGGGCTCAGACTATTCAGAGGGAGAAGAGTTTTATCTGACCAGTCTGAGCATTCTGGATTTAGTAGTATTGAGTACGGTGCCATATAAATTGTATTTGCCTTTAGAGTTCACATTCATACTTGCTGAAGAACCAGGGAACCTCCTACAAGGACGTGTTACATCAGCACCATAAAATGTTTACTATGTGTTGTCTAAATTAGTGTTACATGCATTTTGCTTCTTGATTCCAATACAGTTGGCTACAGTGACTGGACATGGAAGAGATCCCTGATTTCATTCCTCTGTTTGTTCTACCCATGATATGTGTGATCATGTATGACATTCATTAGACCTGCCTGTGTGTGAGAAAGAATCCATATTAAAGGAGATGAATGTGTTGTCAGTAAGTTTGATGGGATCTCTATTTCAACCAGTGTGCATGTCTGCTGGTACAGCTCTTGCAGCAGGGGGATTGGCCAGCCTGGACATTGGTTGCCGGTTGCCCGACTGGTTTGGGTGTATGATCTACCTTGAATATGAAAAAAAGTGTAAAAACAAGGTTTAAAGTGGTGCATCACCTACATTGAGGTGGATCCAGTAGGTTATTCACTTTTGCTACGATTAAGCGTCAAATTCCAACTGATCATACATCTTCTAATTTGGATCATACAAATGAATTATCGGTTTTATCAAAATGTTGTGCTTTGAATTCATGTGTGTTCAGCAATGAGACACCCTGGAGTGATAACGAGGTCTGGAAATCACAGCATCTATTTCTTAAGGTTAGGACACTAACAGTTTCTAATTTGGCATGTGGTATTTTGAATGACTCTGGGGCTTCTGCCAGCAAATGCAAGACATAGTTTGGTTACAGTTGCAGGAGAAGACCACCTGTGGGCTCTTTTGTAAGTCATTCTGCTGGTTGAGGGGTGTGAAGCATCTGCACAAATTTCAATACATACATTTAAAAACTATATTTTTGATTCAGCCTTTTGACATCATGAAGAGCAAGTGGTGCTTCCAAAAAATATTTTCAAATTACTTTAAACCATATCCCACATTTCAAAACGTGGTTTCTAATCGTACTTTATGTGCAATCTGTATGTGATGCACCCTGCCAAAGTCTGAGGTTTCTTGTGTGTAATAATTTTGCGACTGAATATCCATTATAGTCAGTCAGTCGAAGCTTTATTTGATTTCCTTACAATAAATCATAAAAACATAAGATAAAAAGACATGAAAACGACAGGATAAAAACCAAGAACCAAATATACATAAAAAAATGTACAGATTTCACTAAAATATGTTACCATTAAAATGTGCTTCTCGTCTTCAAGAGCAAAGTTGCAAGAATTTAACATCCTTCTGCGGTTAATCACAGCCAATAAAAAAAAAAAACGGACATTTCAGGAACATATGAAAGCAGTCGGTAAAGTTTGTAAAAACAGGTAAGCAGGCCGGCATTGTACAACATTGTATGATTAAAACAACGGAATAATTAAATGCCTCCTCTGATCTTTATAAAACTTTTTTTTTTAAAAACTATATGTAGTGTACTTTGGGACGACACATTGAAACAATCATTCATAATAGGTAGACTGGTAAGGCAACGAAATGTATCCACATGTTAGCACAAACCTATGTTTATCATTGTGTATGAGCTCTAAATAAGGTTGAATAGTAAACGTGATCAGCAACATTTACATTTTCAGTATGCTAGACTTTAATAATTCAACGGACAACGTAGAAGCTTTGGACAGAGAGATAAAATTCTGCCTTTAATTCCCTATGACTAATTTTCACGAGAGTGTCAGGCAGATCAAAGAATTCTGGATGCACTTGATCCACACAAAGGTTTTTAATATATTTCATCCAAGGGAATTTAAAGGCAAACGAAGATTTAAGACAATCTCTGATTTCACGATTGAGCTTGGGAATCTCAGAAGTCCCGGTCTTTTGCCATAGCAGAATCGACTGCTTCCTTATTGTCTGTTGAAAATGAGATCCCCAGTTTAGCGTGGCGAATAACAGTAGAATTGCTACTTGGAAGTGAAAGAAGGTACCTTAGAAAAGCATCTTCCACCCGTTGTCAAGATTGAAAATTAATGTACCCCACATGCATACCCCATACATATCTGTAGCCAACCATTTAGCTTTATAAATGGATAATATCTCTGTAGGGGTAGGTTCCTGCCCAGCTTCCTAGAGAAGTTACATAAGGCAGACTTAGATTTAATAAACTGGAGTTTTCTATTATTAATAGCTTGTGTCCATGTACCCTCCTTGTCAAATAAAATGCCTAGATAAGAGAAGGTTGCAGTGAAGCAGATCTTAATGTTACCTATCATTAAGACATTACACTTTGACGACTACCTCCCACACTTCATGATAGTAGTTTTACTATGATTAACTAATAAAACCCAATCTTGCAGGAAAATTTCCACTTGGGTGACACACACACACTCTGTAACTAGGGTGAAACTGAGTTGAAGGAAGTAGCACGAGTATCATATTGCTGTGTTGTGCAGCTTAAACCTATTGACTAATTTCTGAGCTCCATGGTCACAACCTCAGTGTAACAGTGGAGGAGGGGGCATCTTTATAGAATATTTTTTTTCAGTGTTGTATTGCTGATCACATGCAGTAACAATGCCGTGTGAGAGCTGTCATTTTGCAAATTGAGCCACTTTGACCTGGGAAATTTATCAGAATCTAAATCATTTGCTTGTCTGTTTTTGAAAAATTATTGGGCCTTATTTGTAGCCAGAAAAAAATTACACATTCATATCATTACATGTCAAGTGAAGACATATGGTGGTGCCTTATGTGTTAGTCTTGTTAAGTAGAAAATCCTGTTTGAGATCTGTCAAATTTTCAAATATAACTTGTAATTTTCCACTATAGGATCATCTTATGCTCGAAGTTCTGTGGTAACTGCTGTGAAATTCACCATTTCGGATCATCCACAACCTATCGACCCATTGCTGAAAAACTGTATAGGTAAGTTTGCACATACGTTTAGAAAAGTTTGCATTTTTTCATTCACTAGTTTAAAGGACTAGCAAAACTCACCTTTTGATGCATTTTATTTTTTGAAAGCTATGAATACATTGTTTCATAAAGTAATAGTAAATTGTATTCATCAAAATTATATATATTTCCCATTTTTAAAGTTTTCCCCATCTCCTGGAGTTGGGAAACCACCAGTATATTTAATTATTATTTATTTTTTTAATCTGTAACTGGGGTTATGTTTGTTATTCCTCAATGTCATTTAACATGCAAAAAATTAGCCCCTTTGTTTATACCGTTTACCAACTCCCAGAAACATTTTCCTCCATGCTTTGCTCGGAGACAGAAATGTAGTCACTTTTTCAACTGGGACCACATATTACTTTTCTCTTGAGCAATTTTGTGACTCCTGTTAAACCTACTCGTTATTCCTTTGTATTCTTTTTTGTATTGTCTGTATTTTTTCTGTCCTAACAGGAAACTATATTGTCTTTCTTAAAATGGCATCTTACATTCAACTTTGAATGTAGCAGATATGAATGACCCTTAATGTATTTGCTGCCTACTTCAAACTTTGTTCAACATCTAAGATTAAAGCTGTTGAATTCAAGAACAGTGGTACTGACCAGCCATCAGTAGCATGGTGCCAGCTCTGGGAATCCTGGCAGCAGAAGCAGAGGATATTTGTGGATAATAGGGATTCTTTGCTTCTAAATAAAAAAAAAATGAAATAAAAAAATGTTTTCTACTTTGATAGTGCCTACAATATCTTTGTTAATAGGTTGTCTACAATCCTGCCTTGTACACCTTGCACCAGTTATGGCTATTGTGACTGCTTCTTTGCTGAGGAACTATTCAAAATGTATCTTAATCTGAATATCATGATTGTTGCACTGCAGGCGTTGACCTTATTGTGCCCAAGGTTTCAACAAGAAACACAGGCATTGCTTCTTAGATATGGAGGTAAAGCATGTGCTCACTATTTTCCTGTGAGACCAATAGATAATGAGGGCACTGGAAATTGAATTTATTGTGATGACTCCTGTGAATCCAAATATCTATTTTTTGTGCACATCTTGGAAAATTAAGTTTTCCTAGTTGTTAGTTCATTGGTTCAAAAGTCTTTTTTTATCAACATTTTCTATTCAAAACAGTGTCACCAAGGAGCAAGTAATAAATCACATTTCCATTTTCTTCTGATCATAACATTAATAAAAAGGGCCTCTGAGCAGCAGCAATTCCTTTTCCCCTTAAGTCAGAAAATTCCTCTGGATTTGTGTCCATGGTTGCATATTTCTTTCCACTTGTTAGGGTGTCCCCTTCCGTCACATATTTGCCGTTTGGCTGTATACACCTGTCCATGTCTTCCTTCCCACTGCCTAGCTTAGGAGACAGGTTTGCTTCCCACATTTGGGTGACATTTATTGTTGCCACAATCAGGTTCTAGCTACCTAATGTGTGCAGGCCTTCATCTTCTCATATGTTCATTAGAAATAACTTAGTCGCCCCCTCTACTTGCAAGCCAGTGACTCAACCCAGGCATTCCCATAACACCCTCTAGAGGTGTAAAACCATAGTGTATAGGGTAATGGTCCCTGTTCATTGCATCCTCCTGTGCATCTCTTAGGATACGTAATCTCCATTTTCACTAATAATTCTCTTGTATCGTATGGTCTATGGAGGTCCTGCAGCTGCACATGTCTGAACCCTGGTCTGATTGCCACCTCCCTCGGGGCTCTAAGGGCTTGCACCCATTTGTAATCTTCTAGGGCACTTGTTCCCCTCCCCCAATCACTTATGAAGTTCTATTAAGATAGGGGGGGGTGCAGTTGTTTTGCTTTTTTTAAATTATTTATTCATTTTATTTTTTTTGTAAATTGGGGAGATCACATTTTTAAGGAGGGGTTAAGAGGACTGTATCCTACAGATAGGAATAGTCCTCTATGGCCAATCCCACGGTGATGCTAGTGCATGCCTGATTTCAGTGTACTGGTATGTCTCTGTTAGCTTGTACTCTTGGATTGATTCTAGAGGTGTTGCTTCTCCTTCTAGCTTTCTCACCTAGCTTATTGATTCATGCATGTTTCCATTTTGGGAAGCCCTTCACATTTTCCACCACTTCTAGCATGTCACTATCCCAGAACGGTGCTTCTCTAGTCAAGATTCCCTCCATCCTAGGTGTTTATTCCCTTTCCTCAACAGTTTTAACACTGATATTGTGTGTACAGGTAATTTTCTGACAATTGGCTAGACTCTACTGTGGGGCTGCCCAGTAATATTTTTGTATGTCTCGGAGTAACCCTGAGTCATAGACTCCTCTTGTCAATTTATTGATCGCAGTACTCAGAGGCTTTCATTTCCAGAGGAATAGTCTGACTTCTGTCTCCAGTTTTCCAACTAACTCCAGAGGAACCCAGTAGGTATTTTGAAAGGTGCACAGAAACTTCAGTAGGGTCACACTTGTTAACAGCTGCTCGACCCAGCAGTGACCGTGGAGGCAACCACATTATTTGTAAATTAGTTTACTAAGTCCTATTGGTTGTGGTGAAAGAATTCTTCTTGGTCTCGGCTAATGTATGCTACCAGATTCAGTCAATGGCATTCATGGGTCTTATGTGACAACCATCCAGTCTGGGCAAACAGTAGGAATTTCTAACCGTTTATCTTGTATCTTAAATATATGTCAAATATCTTGCAAATCTGTAGGAGTCTACCAGTTTTCATCACAGGCTGTGCACGTAAAGGAGTACATCTTCTGAATATAGCAAGATTCTCTCATCCCACGTGCCATCATAAGTAAAACCATTACCAAAGTAGTCTCAAGAGCCAATGCAAAAATCATGGGAGACAAGTCACCCCTTTGACTTGTTTCTCATCTTCTGCTGTAATGGGTTGGACAGGATGTCGTTGACTTTTGCCATTGGCTTCTGATAATAGTTTGACCCAGTGTCAATATCGGGGCCCAAATCCAATCCTTGCCAGAACCTCGAATATGTAGGAGTCCTATGTTTTGTCGACATAAAATGACAGGACCACTGTCAACCCTGCTATCCTTTTTGTGTCCTCCATGCACCCATAACGCTGCCTTAAATTGAGTCTTGTATTTCTTTTGGGCACAGAGCCCCATTGGTATTGGTGTATAAGGATGGTGGTCACCTTTCCTAATTGTGTTGCCAAGGCATTGAGCAGGTTTGCTTTCCTTGAGTATTGCCACTATCGTGGAAAGTCACTGATTGTATGGCTGCAAACACTTTTTATAGGTCTCCATAAACATTTTCAGAATAAGTTATGCCTTACATAACTCCACAGACACACCGTTGATTCCCAACGCTTTACCAGATTGTAAATCTCTGATTGCCTCAGTAACTTCTCTCTACCTCCAGATAGTGAGTGGGTGTCATGGGGGCTGTGGAGGGACTTATGGTACTCTCCTTTGCCTGAGGGGGTGGGGGGGATTAGATAATCCTTGGAGTCCTTGTTCAGTTGTCTATCTGTGACATTTGGGTTTCTCTTCCTCTCCACACCTCACAGGCTACATGTCTACTGCCTGAGATTATCTTACTTCGCCAACCTTCCTTCTGCCACCACACCTCCTTCTGATTCCCTTCTTTAATTGCTCTGTCCCCCCTGGAAGTGTCCCATCCATGGCTTTGCTTTGAAAGGTGATCTTGAGTCAAGGCCAAGAGGAGAGATAACCCGCCTTCTGCATGTTTTCTGGCAATTCAGGCATACTCCTCCGCTCTTCTCTTGTGCCTCTGAGCATTTCCAGCTATTTGAGGCATATTGCTACAGCACCTACTTTCAGTAATAGTTAAGATACACTAGACATTTGAGAGTGCAAATTGCCTGTCAGTAGCCAGAGTCCCCGTCTTAGTCATTAGGGCTAATGTCATATTTCTCTTCCTGCTTGTATGCGGCGTAATCTGGGTATAGATGTGCCTGAAGACACACATTTTTTGTTGTCCTAGCTACTTATATGCTAATGTGTAACTCCCTCTTGGGGTTAACTCACCACTCTTTTCTGTTAAATGTGTGCATGCTCACAAAGACTCTTTGACCAAATATTAGACAACTCTGAGGGCAAGGTTTGCCTTTTAGAGAAATGCAGTGTGATCCGTTTTGGTTGGACAAAGTATGCCATCTTGTCATTGGATCAATAGAAAAGATTAACCCTTGTGAAGTTTGATAAAGTGACCCTAAAACTACTACTCTAGTCCCTATACAGCTGTGGAGCCAAGCAGTGGCTGACTGTATAATTGGGCTTTCTTGCCTTTCTACATCATACATCTCTGTTTTTGTAGGATTGTCTTGATGTCTCAGGTACCTTCTTTCTTTGACCATGTTGAGTATTTGATCATCTTGGAGCTTGCTCCAGTGAAGTCGGACAGGAAGTAGGTGATGAAACGCCCACCATTCCAGTTTTGTCCATAGTGCAACGCAAAGGACCTGTGGGTGGAACAGCATGGCTTTTAGAATTTCTGCCTCTCTAGACCACAACAAGAATTGCTGCAAGTTTGGAGCAGGAAAATATTGGGGTGCTGAAGAGAGTAGCATTGAGTGCACATGAAAAAAATGCAGCACCAGGCATCCTCTTACACACCCAGCATTTTTGGTGAACTTGACCCACAAGGTTTTGAGGAGGAAGAGACAGGTCCATCTGGGATCCCACAGCCTAACACCCAGCCCCAAGATATTGCCCTTAAGCGCTTCCGAGGAAGATCAAGACAAGGCACCCTTGGCCTTGACACAAGAATGGCCCTGATTCAGGAAGATGCAGAGGAGGTGTGTGTACTGCTCCCACTTAGTCAAGTGCTCTGACGCTGAGGCAGAGCACTATTCCTGTAGGTGTCTGGTTCTACGATTGTTGTTGAGACAAATGGCATCACGCCTAAGTAATCATTGACTGTCTCCCATCTGAAGGGCATGGAATCTTTCCATTTGAAGCCAAAATCAATGCTGAGAGTGACTTTAGTGCGGAGATCAGATGAATCTAAGGCTCAATACAGAAAAGACTGACCGGTTTTACACCAGACGCAAAAGTGGCTCTTGATGTGCCCAGAGACTGGCAAAGTTACTGTTAGCTTACTCCAGGTAACCAATCTACTATGCTGTCCCCAAACCCTAGGGAAGAGAGGCTAATCTTCAAGGAGAAGGAGCTCTCCCTATGTGCACCACAGCATTCGGTAGCCATGAAACACAAGGAACAAGGTTAAGGACCCTACACTGCAAATGCCTCATGCCCGGGCAATCTCTACCACTACGCCTATACGCCTTTCCAACACCAGCAGAGTTTCCTAACAGGTCAGTGGGCTCCTATTCTGACACAGGTAGTCCATATGGGGAAGCAAACGTTTATGACCTCTTGTTGTGGTAGCTGATTTGGGCGACTACTTTTTAGATTCTGAGGACGACCTAGATATCAAACCATCCTCTGCTAATCCATTCCCACCAGATGATACTACAATGTATCATGCTGTCATTTAGAGAGCTACCTGCTACCATAGAGTTGACTTGCGTGTCTTACAAGAAGAGTTTCTCTTCAGTTGAGACCCTCTCTAAGACAGATAGTACTTTTCAGTTCCTCTCCATTCTCAAGGGCATACTGAAGTCAGCTCCAGACAATGTCAATGATCTTTTCAGGGCAGAGATGGCCACATTATGATTCGGAAAGAAATGTAAGGCTTATTGTTCCAGCTAGCCACATTACCTATACGTGCAGGTCTCCCTAGACTCTATAGCGGTTCGCACAGCAAGGAAGTGGCCCTTAGCTCATCCTACAGGAGTTGCACCCCAGCAAGATAAGGAGAGCAAGTGTAGGAAATCTGCCTTTTCTATGTGGTCTCCTGATATTTTTCACCTTTTGCCAAACCCTATATTGTTTCTTGTTTTAGCCCTCTGTGCACTTTAACTCTTCTAACCAATAGTAGGGTGTCTGTGCTTCCCCTTTAAACCTGGTTGGATTAGCAGGCACCTAATTAGTAAATTTAACTCAAATATCAGACCCTAGAATATGGCACAGAGGACCTGCAAGTTAAATGTCACTGGTGGAATGCAGCACCTGTTGTGGCATACAGTACGGTGACCATATAAAACATGGCTTCAGGCCTGCCATTGTAGTCTGACTAATGCAATTTAAACACTTAAATTTGGCCTGTCAAAATAAACTCTTTTCACAGACTAAAACATCCCTTTTAAATAATAAGTCACCCCTTTGTAGGGCTTGTAGCCTACAAGGTAGGGTGCATAGTATTTAAAAGTATGATAGGTAGAAATGTAATGTTGCCAAGCCTTTAAAGGGACTAGCACCAAAAAGCTATGTTCGAGGCATGTGTTGCTTTAGATACACATGCTGTGCATACTACTGCCATCTGGGGTTGGGCCTGGATGTGTGCAAGTTGTTTTTCCTCGAAGAAGTCTTCTCGAGTCATGAGGCGCAGTGACGCCTCCTAGTGCTGTTAATGTTCATGGACATCTGCTCCATTGTTATTTTGTTTTCTTTCCACTGTATGGTTCGGACATGTGTGACTAAGCTCCGGTTCAACGCCATTGCACCGATTTCAGGGCCTTCTTGGTTCTTCTCTGTTCATCTTTTTTCCATTGATTCGACGTGCATTACTTTGTCTGGAATGAGGACAACTTCAACACCCCTGTTATGGCGTTGCTCTTCGGGGCTTACCCAGTTTGCCTTTTCACGGCAAGCATGTCCTGCCAGTGCTTTAACTGATGTCATTCCAATACTGTCTTTAGTGTTGTGACTAATACCCATGGGCCGATCTCCACCAGGTCTTCAACCTCTGCCTCTCTCCTGAGCATCACAAACTAACGATGGACAAGCAGGAAAATAATTTAAAAAATCAATCCTCTAACAAACACAAGCAAATGTTTGAGACGCACAATCAATTCAACATTTCAAACCTTTAAAAATTACCAAACTCTGTAATCTTGACTTTGCATTCAGCTTTGTATTTATTCAAACAAAATATATTCAGTGTGGGTACAAACATTAGCAAATTTTTTTTTAATAAAAAAAAAAAACATTCTATCAATATCATATCATATATACAACATGAATCGCATATATACATTTGATCATCAATCTATTTCCAGCATCACTTTACCTATCCAACCTATAATTTTCAGACTAAAATTTCCGCTGGTGGTTATGCATGGAGTTTTCAAACTATAATTCACTGATCAGGTAGCCTCTCCAAAATCTCATATATTCCTTTAAACATGTCTGCTTATTTGACTGCTAGAGCATCAACTTCTGGAAATGTCCATTTTCAAATTGGGCTTCTTAAGGACAATAATGTTGTTTCGGCCTGCATCTTATGGCTGATAGGTATTTCTACAAACTAAAAAAGCACACCAATTAAAATACGACACCTGCTTAACCTAATTTATTTATACTAAATTAAAAGGGACTTCTGCCTTTAAGTCACGCACACTTAAAATCAGTGTTGTAAACTCCCTGTGTTTTACTGCATGCCACAACTAACAACTCTGGAGTACATGAGCTTGTGTAATTAGATGCATGCACAAGGCTCATTGATCACACATGACCCATTTTACCAAAATAAATGTTCAAATTAATTATGTTACTAACATGCCATGCATTGAAAGTGGTCATGAGATGTTAGTACAAATTAGTGCTCTTCCCTTTCACCTGACATGTTTCCTAGATGCACCCCTTTAGTACCTGAGCTTGGCATTGGCTCAATATTTTCTTTATTATTTTCACCCCAAAAACGTTTCCTATAAACCAATATAGCAAGAAAGTGAACGCAACAACACTTTTTCCACCAGTTGAGTGTGCTAATTTAGCTTAATGAAGCTTACTAAAGGTTCTCTTTAATTATTGAACATGCCCAATCAAAGCCGAACCAACTGCCTGTTAAACATAAACTGGTAAACTGTCACTGGGCAAACTACAATATCATTTTCTAATATCCCTGGGCTAAAAAAGAAAAACAAATTGCACTTACTTCCACTGTAATATGCTCGATTTAATCTTTATTTTATTTCATCGCTGCATCATCATAGCTGCGTTCAGCGTCTCATGTTGAAGTTGCCAAATCTTGGGTATGTAACTGAATCACTTTAAATGTTGCCACAAAGAAAAAGGAGTAAACCTCACAAGCCTGACGAGACGTCCTGTGATGCCTTCCTCTATTTCTCCTTGAAGAAAACTCTTTGATAGCGTCTGGCTTGACATCGCTGTGTCTGATAGGTGGGAACAACACACCAGACCTCTTCAGCACCCAGTACCTCGAGGGTGAACCTCAGCTGCAACCGTCGAACGCTGAGAAAGAAGCCTTTTTCCCGAACCTAGCCCTGATTCAAACTTGGAAGACTTGCCCACCTGCTCAACAGACCTTGAATACAAACCCCCCTCCTGTAGCCCCTTGTAAACCATTGTGCTATGAGCAGCCCCCACTCAGGGGCCAGACATCCAGCCCCTAAGCCCAGCGACAGGCTTCTGTCCTGCTACCTCCACCAAGCTGTGGTCAGCATCGAACACCCTCTTCGGATCACACACCCACTATCGATGCAGAAGAAAATCGTGAAGCTGATTCACTCGGCGTCAACCACTGCCACCTGTGTGCCAACGCCTGCACTGAAACCTTTAACGTCAAAGCCCCAGTCAGCACAAACTACCTATGCACCAGCACTGAAATCCTTTGCTTTAAAACGGACGTCTTCTGTCAGCTGTGTGAAACCTGTTCTTCAGAAGCTGCAGGACTAACTTGACGCTCACCAGCATCATATACTGATTCATCTCCACACTTGTCGAATTCTCACCTAGCTACTGGCATCGACTGCAGTTGGATAGAAGCAGAAGCTCAGCTTTGAGAAAGCCCTCGATTTTCCAGCACCATCCACACATAGGAAGAGACATGACGGGGCCACTGGCCCTCCGCCATTGCTTCACCAACATACCCCAACTCTCTTCACCCTCTCTGCTACCACTTCTTCACCACCACCTCCAACACACACACACACACACACACCTCTGTGTTTGTGTTACACAATCCAATGGACCTAAGGGGCCCATAGGACATGCACCCACAGAATTATTCATGGGACATTTCCGATGTGCAACCTCTACGGAACACAAATCTAGACCTATATCACATCCATTCCTCCCCACTAAATAACACTACCTCCTACCATGAGGTCCTGGGCAAGGTGGCCCTGTCCATAAGTTGGAGATGCACAGGGATGCCATTATGGAGGATTTCCTATTGGAAACATTCTTCCTCCCAGTACTCCATACAGTACTTAACAATGTTGAAAGGAATACTTAGACCAGCCTTGGATAGCTTTAGAGAAATAGTTAAAGCTCAGGTAGTCACCCTCAGGGTATTTCACACTGCGCGCAATCTAGCCAGTGTTTGGGACACGGGTGATGCACACCCGCTGGAGGAGAAAAGCAAACAAATTGATGCAGCTGGCAAATATGTTGCTGCTCAATCTACCAACCACTGGTGTATTGCCATTTCCATCGCTTTGCTTTCACGTTTGTACAGGGCTCACTGGGGTTAGTTAGATGGGGCTCCGCCAGCATCCCCCATTTAAGTAACGCAAAAGGGCCATGAGCTGGTCTCTGAAGACAAGCTCATTTCCAATACCGCCATGAGATGGGCCCTTTGAGCTGTTGACACTGCAGCTCATGGCATCAATTATAGCATGCTTATTTGCAGACACACCTGTCTTCTTGACTGGTTTAAATCCAGATGTTCAACAGCATCTACTTATCCTGCCCTTTGACAGAGAGAACCTCTTTGGCCTGCAGGTTGATCAGATGCTGGAAACTATCAAAAGGACAATGAGACCACCAAGACCATGAGCGCCCTTCATATTCACCAGGTGGGTCCTTTAAAGGTTCAGCCTACCAGTTTTGCTCCAAAGCCACATTCCCAGAGGCTTCCACTTTGCCACATCCCCAGAGGCGTCCACCTCCTTCCAGCTTCAGCAACCCTACATTAGGGTTGCATACCAGACAAACAGCTCCAAAGGTAGAGGCAAAGGTGGTTCCCCCAATGGAACTGCTTCCACAAAGTAGTGCCTTGCCCCTCTTTCACCCGATAGCACAATACCGGTCAGGGGATCACTTCAAGTGTTCTTTCCACTGGTCAACAGGTCACCGCAGATTAGTGGTTTTGGACTCTGTTACTGTTTGAAGCTCACGTCACTCTTCTTAACTTTCCACCCAGCAGACATCTCCTCTCCCCACAACACCAATGCCTGCTTCAAGAAGAATTAGATGTACACCTTCTCAAGGGTGCCATGGTGCCAGTGCCACCAGACCTACCGTGTACTCTTACTTCCTTGTTCCCAAGGATGACAGGTCCTCAGGCCTATCCTGCTAGACCTCAGACCCCTCAATGAATGCATCATGTCATAACATTTTCACATGGTCTCTATACAGGATGTTATTCTGTTACTGCAAAAGGCGACTTAATAACTGTCCACGATCTCACACGTACTTCCACATGCCAATTCATCCAGTGCACCGTCACTACCTTCAGTTTGTAGCAAGTGGCAAAATCTATCAGTTCACGGTGCTGCTGTTTAGTATTACCACCGCCCATAGCGTCTTTACGAAGTGTTTAGCAGTGGTAGCCACACACCTGCAGTGAGAGGGCATCCATGTGTTCCCTTACCTGGCTGATCAAGATCACAACCCAGCAGTCGTATCTCACACACACACACTCCGGCCAATATAAACCTGTGACACGACCTGGGGTTTACCATTAACGCCACCATGCCCTACCTTCAGCCCCTTCACGTCCAGTCCAGTCTAAGGATGGTCCTCAACTCAGTGGTTGGCAAAGCCTATCCTATTCTTGCAGGAGCACATTCCTTTCAAGTGTTGCTCTCTTTTTCAGCTTCATTATCATGTCACATAGAGTGCCTCACCTATCACTCTATGCATGTGCCCACCCTCCTTCCCTGAAGCGTTTCTGTGTTGCAGTTCCTTTTTTTTTTTTTTTTAAATTTCTTGTGCATGGTCATCTCTTTCTGGATCACTACGCTCAGTTTCCATCCTCCACCACCTCATGGAAAACCATCTAAAAATGCAGCTGATTCCCATGAGCATTGCCAGCAATAGGTGGAGTCACCCTACCTTGTGATTCAAAGATGTCTTCTGAGATAAAGAATTTACACACATCCATGCCCAACCCTAGATGGCAGGAGTATGCACAGCATGTGAATGTACAGCACTACATGCCACAAACAGATCCTTACGGGGCAAGTAACATTTTCTGTTTCACTGTGTCAGGCCTAGCTGTTTTATGTAGAAAACCAGAGTACAGATTAAAATCCTAATACTGTATCTCGGGAATTGTGCGAACTACAAAAATAATAAACAACTGTTTGTAATAGTTATTAAAAATTTAATTCAGTGGTGAAGTTGTATTCTGAATAAATAAAGAAAAGCTACTTTTTAGAGGCTAATTAGTATTTTCTCCTGGTTTCTCCCAGTCTGGAATTAGCATTTAAATAGGTGTGAATTTCCTCTGAGGAGCTGGACTGTAGGTGTTGGAAGCTGGCTCTTTGGATAGTGGACCAAAATGAGGTACACTGTGCAAATGGTCCGAGCAATCCCCAGAGGTACCACCATGACATCTCATATGCTCTCTTTTTGGGTAGTGTGGTCGAGCAATCAGGCATATCAGAGGGTACCTCTAAGCAGGTAAGGTAAACACTCATACAGTAAGTGAGAGACACACTCCGAAAAGAACTCCACCACCAATTTATAAAAATAACGCTTACTTTTATATATCTTTTGATACCAAGATCACCGGAATCAGGTGAGTACTTTCTAGTTAGGAATTTTTAGAGTTTTTCAAAGTTGACAGTGCATTTTTCAGATGCAGTAATGTTTTCCTATGGAGGACGAGCAAGCACTGCATACAGGTATAGTACCGCAACTTACGGGACCAATCTCCAAGAGGGGTTCAAGTCCTGCAATGCTCGGGGATGTAGGGACACAGACTGTCCTGCTCTCCTCGGTCCAATGAGTCCGGGTGCAGAAATGCAGTGGACGTCTGGTCTTTGTCAACGGAGGCAGTCGTGATGGAGAGGGGGGATCGGCAGAATCAGGCTGCAGATGCTGTTGGGGAGTCCACAGAGGGCAAGCTCAGGGTGGGCTTCATCTCTGGATGGTCTGGGAACTACACTGGCATTCTTGACCCACTTCAGCTCGATCTAGGCTGCTTGGGTGCAGTGGTGAAGTCCGGTGTATGGTTTGTCTAGGTCCTGGTCCTCATACTTCTTTCTTTGGGTGCCTGCAGATGCACGGAAACAGCTCCACTGCTCCAAGGGAGTCTACTTGGCGATTTGCAAAGCTCCTTCCTTTTTGCCCAGCGAAGATCTGAGGATCTGGTATTGGTGGGTCGGGGGGTGGGGAGTGCTAAATACTCAATTTAGGAGGTGTTAAGGGGAGTCAAGGGTAGAGCCAGTGGACATCTTCCCCTTGGGGTCACTGTAACACCTAGGTTACCAATTCCTGAGGTTAGTGGGCATCACCCTGTCCAGATGCCCTAAATTCCACCAAACACAAGATGGCGGAATTTCCTAGGCTGTGTCCACTTCAGGCTGGTCCTCCCTACAGGTGAGTCCAATCTAGAAATGTAACATGTAAGCATAGCTAATTTACCCACCTGTCCAGGTGCCTGATTGGCCCTGGGGTGTGGGTGGGGGTGGGGTGGGGGCTGGCATCTCCCTCAGAGAGGCCAGTTCTGCATACCAAAGGCATTGGGCATCGTTGAAACACATGCCTTGGAATGCAGGTCATCCTGTGAGGAGGGGTGTGTAACACCCATGCCGAGCATGCTTTCTGACCTCCAGAGAGCAAAGGCTCTCTCCTTTGGGGGTCAGATTTTCTTCCATTGGTGGCAGACTGGTTGGAACCGATAAGTGAGCTCACCAGCTGTCAGTAGGTTTTTATGGGGCACCTCTAAGGTGCCTTCTGGCTGCATGTATCAACAAATCCATCACTAGAATCTGTGAGGGTGTATTAATACGAGATGTTTGATACCAAACATCCCTATTTTCAGTGAAGCTGTCATGTAGCTGGGGAACTCGTTTAGACCAGTGTCCAGCACATGTACTTAAAATGTCTTCACTGTTCGCCTACTATGTCTAAGAATCAACAGACCTGTTAGGGGCATATCTACGCTTGTAGATATGTCCACATGTAATGTAATACTCCCTGCCTTAGGGCTGTAAGGCCTACTGTGAGGAAGGGTGATTTACTAATATGAAATGCAGCGGTTAGGGAACATGACACGCAGGCTGTGTACCATGTTGTGTTTTCACTTTTAGGGAGCACGTTGTCACGCAGCCTGCAATGGCAGTCTGCATGAAATTTATGTAGGGTCACTTAGAGTGACACAAGTTGTGCTGTAGTTCTTAGGGCCTCTCTTCAGTACCCTTGCCCTAGGAACCAGGGGTACCATTTACTAGGGACTTAGAGGCTCTAAAGGGCCTGGCCACTTGGGGATCAGTGACCAGGTGTCTTGTTTTGGTCCTGAAGTTCTGTAAATTACAGGTGCCCAATGTAATTGTATTCAAGAGATAGACTATCATCTTTCTCAGGTTGAAGATTTTAAACCTTTTGGGTGTAATTGTTGGCTATGTTAAAGAAGATCGAAAAAGCAGATGTATTCAGATTATGGTATATTGAGCAAATTTGACGACTGCTGTGCAGCAAAGTTTCAGGGTCCACAACATACAGATTGAAGGCGTTGTAAAGCACTCTTTACAGGTGAAACTATTTTTAGATTCTTTTAAATCTGCTGATCGAGCCGTTTGGCAACTGAATGATTGCAGGTGGAGGTGTGAAGAATATTTTTATTTTTTTTACCTTAATTTGTTATGAAAGGATTTTCTGTCTTAGATTTCAGAACAAACGACTACATCATCTGAGTCTTGACACTCAGCCACCTCCTTTAGTGTTTCAAGAGTAAATGATTATATCCAAGCTTGTTTCTGATCTTGCACCACCACTATTTAGAGCATCTGCAGCTGTGAAGGGGTATTTTTTTGAAAAATACCTTACACATTTCCTTCTCTCACTCATCCTGTGAATTACTGATGTATACTGCAGCCCCAGATTTCTCACTGTGTGAATCTCCGTGTGCCAAACTGCATCAAGAAATCCTGTGATGGTATTTGACCACTGGTAGGTGGCACCATTGGGATTTGTCTTTTCTCAGTCCCTGATCAGGCCAAGATGACATATTGCTGCTTAAGGTTTTGACCTTGCGTGCTGATGTTAGTTCCCCTTTGCGGATCAGGAGTTCTGCTTCTGCTAATTTTGTTTTTTCTATCCAGCTATTGTTTACAGATGTTTTGACAGTATGTTGGGATGTCACACCTCAAAAACATAGGCTTCAAACCTTGTTGGATGTGTCGCTAGCAGGTGTCCGGAACGGGCCCACACTGTCTGTGGTGTTTCAGGACCAAGCACCACTCCAAGCCCTGCAACAAATGTTTCTCGATATACCTGTAGACTTCTAGGGAGGGGAAAATAAAGGGTCAGTCCTATTCCATGTCACCCTCTTAAGGGAAATCTGGGTCAAAATCAAGGGATAATTGAAAGTAAGCAACGTTCTTCTATATCGAGACACTCCCTCTCCAGGGATAGGTCTCAGTTTACTTTGAAGGAACTAGACTCTAGTGTCTTCCTGTTGAGATCACATGCTCACTTTGGAGCTATTGTATCTTTTAAGCAAGCCTTGCTGAAGACAGTAAGGTTTTGGCTCTAGCTGGCCCCTGGCACTTAATGGGATGTTCCTAACAGTCAGTCTAGTGGAATCTCAATTTCATAGAATACAAACTCTGCAGCTCTTACCTTGCAGAGTGGCATTTTCACAGGTGACACAGGATGTCTTCACACAGAGGGACACGGCCGTGGTAGATCATTCTATCACCTCAAAAAAAAACCTCTGCTCAGCATTCTACACCCAAATGTTTCCCTCTGGAGATTCTCTAGAAGATGAACTCTGCCTTCAGTGGGACCTCTGCCTGCTCTGCAGTTCACTGCCTTTCTGCCACACAAGAAAATCAGGTGATATCACTCTGATTGACCTTGACTGTGCTCGGAGCGTCTGGTACACATGATCTCTTACAATCTATACATCCATTCTTGGAAATTGAGCTGAGCCATGTAGGAGTTTTTGATCATCATAGGTGGTTAATGTAGTTTTGGGTGCTTAAGCTGAACTTGCCTCTCTTTATACTAGGTGTCAAATATACTCCCTACAAGCAAAACTGTTGGTTGTTTTGTTTGTTGTCTGGTCATTGTGTGTCACTCGTTTAGACGTTTTCTTAAAGGAGGATTTCACCTATTTTTACCCTGCTTCCTTTATTCTGTCCCAATAACACCATTTGATCTTCACCTTTTTAATATGTACTCCTTTTAAATCCATCTACTGCTGTACTCTAAGGCTCTTGACCCTAAGAACAGTGTGTTTGATGGTATGTGTGGCTGTAGAAACACATAGTATGCATACTCCTGCCATTTAGTGTTGGATCTGGATGTGTGCAAGTTGGTTTCCTTCGAAGAAATCTCTTGAGTCACTAGGCAAAGTGACTCTTATCGGTGATATTGCACATGGACATCAACTCCATTGTTAGATTGTTTTGTTTTTTTTGCCATCAGATTTGGACGTGCTATTTGGCGCTCCGGTTCGAGACCGTTTTCATGTCCCTGTTGGTTCATTGTTAATCTCTATAACCGTTGGTATTGTTTTTGTTACTGTCCCACCGGTTGTCTTTCAAGAAAAGAAGCAATCCTTTGATCGTCGATTTGACTTTCCTCAGTTGCACCTTCTGGCCTCGCCCTTTTTGGGCCTTCTTTCTTGTCTGTTCAGTCTATAGACGCAGGACCTTCCTTCAGGACAGCACGCTGTGAGTTCTCATGCCCCTGTCCAGCCCACTAAGAGAGAACCATTCCTACCAAAACTTCGGCTTCTCAGCTACCACTACCGACAGATCTTGGTAAGCACCGAACATTTGGTAAGGATGCCCTGCCCTCGGACCTGACACCGAAAGCCAAGCCGACACCTCCTGCCGCCACACCGAGCCGACCAATCTCAGTGCTGAGCCGACCAACAGCCTCCTCATCTCCGAGCACTCCGGCTTCTGCCGCTTCGGTTCCGATCACCTTGGCTTCGAAACAAAGACAAAGTTTGGCCCCCAACCCCTTACATTTTGGAACCAGAACCGATCCTCGAGACCATGAAGGAAAGGCTTGATCCAAAGTAGAAGAAAATACATATTCAACCTTCTACTGGTCAGATTTTGGCAAAGGCAGTGCAGTCAGTGCCTACTCCATCGAAGTGCCAGCTTTCTTTTGACTAGGCTATCTATCTACCTGTACCTCCTAAGAAAAAGGTCATTGCAGCCAGTCCTTTACAGCCACTTTTGCCTCCTTCTCCTCTACCACCTTCTCCACCACCACCTTCACCACATCACTCTCAGTGATATATAGGAGACATTACTCCACCGGGCTTCCCACAGTCTTAAGCTGGGGATTGGTGGGGAGGGGATGACAATCAACTCACAGATCCATGGAACAACTAAGACATTGACCCCAAGAGATAATTACCTACACCTATACCCAGCTAAGCCATCACCCCCAGATGATGCTACATCCTTTCAGGAATTGATAGCTAGGGCAGCTGCATATCACATGGTCCTCTTGCACAAAGATCCCATTGAGGATGGCTTTCTCTTTGAGACACTTTTCATGCCAATATCTGCCCATGTTAAAAGGGTTGCTCCGCCACTCAGATGGGATGTTTAAAAGGTCCCGTACGGGCACATAGTATTACACCAAGAGTAGATAAGAAATATAAAGCCGCACCCTCGGACCCAACTTACATCAAGGGCCAAATCCCCTCAAACTTGCTGGTGATATCTAATGCCCGCAAGAAGCCAAATTCTCAGACATCAGTAGATGCCCGTCTACCAGATAAGGAGTCTAAACTCATTAATGCCTCTGGAAAAAGTGTGGCAGCACAGGCAACCAACCATTGGTGAATTGGCAACACCCAAGGCTTGTTGGCGAGATACGACAGGGCCCATTTGAATGAAATGGAGAAATTCCTCCTACATCTTCCTCAGCAAACAGTCCTTAACATGCTCTTTGACAAGGAACATCTTTTTGGCCCTGAAGTGGAGACTACAGCTTGAGAAGCTAAGGAAGGACACAGATAAGGCAAAGCCCATTGGTGCCATCCAATCCCCCACACAGAGGGGTACTTTTTGTGCGCCAACTACACAATCCAGACAGCCTCAAGCCTCCTACTCTATGGGTTTCTAGAGGGGTTCCTACAGAGGCAACAGCAAAAAGAGGCACAGTAGGAGCGCCACTTCCAAAGGCTCTTCCTTCACTGTAAAGCAGTGACCGCCTCTGTCTTCCACCTGATTATTTCACATCTGTCGGGGAGCGGCTCCAAAGCTTTGATTCAAATGGGTCAATATCACCATGGACCAATGCGCCCTTTCTATTATCCAACATGGTTATTGTCTGCAGCTCATTACCACTCCTTCAAATATTCCACCTTGGAATCTCATGAACACCTCCCCCCTTCTCAAACATTAGGTTCAATCCCTTATTCTCATAGGCACCATCAAGCCTGTTCCCTTACAACACCAGGTATCAGGGGCCTACTTCCTATACTGCCTCATTCCCAAAATGGATGGCTCCCCTAGGCCTATTTTTGACCTCAGACCACTAAGCCCATACATCCTGTCAGAACACTTCCATATTGTTACTCTTCAGGATGTTATTCCACTTCTGCAACAAGGTGACTTTATCACGGCTCTAGATCTAAATGTCACCTACTTTCATATTACCATCCACCATGCACACAGAAAATACCTAATGTTCATTATCACAGACAAGCATTACCAGTTCAGAGTCTTGCCTTTCGGGGTCAATACCACTCCGAGTCTTCACAAAGTGTTTAGCAGTAGTTGCTGCACACCTCAGAAGACAACATCTACGTTTTCCCTTACCAAGACGGCTGGCTCATCAAAGCATGTACCTTATGACAGTGCTAATATCACTCCCAGTTGACAGTGGATCTCTTTCACACTTTAGGCTTCACACTCCACTTTTTCAAAAACCCACCTCCAACCCCTTCAGATAGAGCCTTGCCTAGGAGCTATTCTCAATGCAGAGTTGGGGTTAACATACCCCAGCCTGGCCTGTATTAAGAGTTTTCAGTCTCTTCTCCCCCAGTTTTAGGATAATCGCACATACACAGTCAGGACTGTTATGTGAACGTTGGGAATAATGGCGTCCTCAGTGCCATCGTTCCCCATGCCAGACTGCACATGCATCCCCTACAGCAATGTCTGTCTCGTCAGTGGTCTCAGTCACAGGGTCACCTAGTGTTAGATCGCCGTACTCACCGCTCTCGGCAATGGTGGAATACCACCTACCTGTTGATAGGGCAGCCTTTTTTGGACCTACACCTCAATTCATACTGACACAATGCATCACTGACGTGTTGGGGGCTCACCTTGAATACCTCACAGTGGGATCTCAGTCACCAATCCCTTCATGTCAACTACCTCGAGCTTTAGGCAGTGTTTCTAACCTTGAAAACATTTCTTCATCACCTATCTCGCAAGGTTCTCTTAGTCTGCACGGACAACATGACCCCCTATGTACAGAAACGGGGGGGCACGCTTGCCTCAATTGTCACAACTCTCTCAGATGATATGGAAATGGGCTTTCCACCACAACATCCATCTGGTGGCAGAGTATCTCCTGGGATGGACAACAACTTTGCAGACCTGCTCAGCAGGATTCAGCAACAAGTCTGCGAGTGGGAACTCCACCCACAAGTCCTTCAAACATACTTTGCAAATTGGGGGACTCCTCAAATAGATCTTTTTGCCGCAGCAGAAAAATGCCAAAACTTCACCTCCAGGTATCCTCACCCTCTATCCAAGGGCAATGCTGTATGGATAAACTGGTTAGGGATGTTTGCTTACGCTTTTCCACCTCTCATATATTCAATTTCTGGTTCAGAGAATCAGACAAACATCTCTCACCCTGATCCTTGTAGCTCCGACTTGGGCGCGTCAGCCATGGTTCACAACCCTGCCAGACCTTTCAGTAGTTCTCCACGAGAAGCTTCTCAACAGGCAGGACTGTCTCACTCAAAATCAAGGACCGATTGGACATCCAGACCACAAATCTCTCAACCTTGCGATATGGCTCCTGAAGTCCTAGAGTTTGGTTATTTGGGTTTTCCTTACAAATGTATGGACATTCTTAAGGAAGCTTGTAGACCCACAACTAGAGCCTGTTATGCTGCTAAATGGAAATGTTTTCTTTGCTAGTGCCAACCCAAACATATTTGCCCCCATGAAATCTACTGTTCAGGAGATTGTCTATTACTTGCTTCACTTACAGAACTCAAACCTAGCCCACACTTCTATTCGCCTTCATCTAGCGGCTATAGCTGCAGATCTACAGAACAGGCAACATATTTCTTTGTTCAGAATTTCAGTCATTAAGGCTTTCATGGAAGGCCTTAAAAGGGTCATTCCACCCAGGATGCCTCCCACCTTCCTGGAGCCATTGTGCTCACTAGGCTCATGAGTCCTCCTTTTGAGCCACTTTATAAATATTCTCTTCAATACCTTTCTTGGAAGTTAGCCTTCTTAGTGCCATCACGTCACTCAGCTGTGTCAGTGAGCCCCAGGAACTAACCTTGGAACCTTCTTCCAGATTCATAAAGACAAGGTAGTCTTTCGCACAAATCCAAAGTTGATTCCTAAAGTGGTTTCCCAATTCCATATAAACCAATCCATTGAGCTTCCAGTCTTCTTACCGCATCCCGACTCTGTTGCAGAAAGAGCTCTCCACACCTTGAATGTCAAAATAGCACTCATGTTTTACATAGATGAGACCAAAGGCTTCAGAAAAACGAAACAACTTTTTGTTGCCTTCTCACCACCACACAAAGGCAACCCAGCATTTAAATCCTGCATAGCTAGTTGTATAGTTAAATGTATCCAGATCTGCTATGCTAAAACCCAGAGACTATTACCTGTTATCCATAGGGCAGGTTCTTTTAGGAAAAAGGGTTACTTAAATGGTTTTTCTTGGAAACATTCCTATAGCTGACATCTTTAAGCAGTTACATGGTCAACAACACACACTTTCACAAAATACTTCTGTGTGGATGTATTAGCAAGCCAACAAACCAATGTATGTCAAACTGTGCTCCGAACACTTTGTCAACTGCAACTCCTACAGCCTAGCCACTACTTTCTGGAGGGACTGCTTTACAGTCTATGCAGAGCATGTGTACCTACAGCCTCACATGCCATCAAACTGAATATGCTACTTAACCTATAGGCATTTATTTGTGGCAAGTAGATTCACAAGTGCCCTCCCTCTTCCCAGATGCCTGTGGCCTTTGCAGTTACTATACCCTTGTATATATTTGTACATAGGTATTTATACATTGCATGGACATCTTTTTTTCTATACTTTCTTTCTATCACTCCTTTATCACCTGCCTGCTGGAAAACAATCCAACAAAGGAGTCTCTGCCTATGTGCAGTATCACTTAGAGGAGGAGTCACTCGATCCCATGACTCAAAATACTTCTTTGAAGAAAAACAACTTGCACCACTCTAAACCCAACACTACATGGCAGGAGGATGCAAAGCCTGTGAATCTACAGCACTACATGCCACAAACTGCTCCATACAGGGTAAGTAGCATATTCCATCTAATGCTTAAATCAAAGAACTGTGATCAGGGTTCTGGCTTTTAGCTAAAACCAATTACAACCGATAAAACACCTCCGAATGGAATATTTATTGTTCAGTAAAACACCAGATTTTGCATTACTTTTAGTGCCATTTCACCCTCTGATGTCAAGCAGTACAAGTGCAACGTCTGCTTCTAAGCATTTTTCTGTGATGAATGTTCTTGTTCTGATCCCCTCAGTCCATGGTAAGCCCCTTAGTATTCCATTGTATTCCTCTGAAAAGACTTCAGATCCCCCAGGGGTCCACGTGCACTCTGCTTTTGGGAACATGACTCTCCTCATATGGCTTCTGCTCACTGTTTACCTTCTGCTGTTGTGGGTGGGCCGCAGGTTAATGCCTTAGTCCAGCGCAAGTGCCACCTCCATGATATCCTTATTCATTGTGAGATTGGCAGAGTTTTGCTTTATGAGAGCTCAGGTATAAGGATTGTGGCAACAAAGATCACTGTGTATGCGAATTCCCCACTGACCCAAACACTGCTGTTTGGTTTAAATTGGGGTGATCTGAAAAGTGTGCTTACAGCAGCTGCTTCCCTTCATGCAAAAGATTTAGAGGCCATATCATGGGCTTACTCAGAACTCTTTCACAGGTCCAGATGGAGTACATGCTCTGGTTTATTTGAAACTTTGCTGCTTTTAGTGCATACATAAACTTGGAGAATCTATGAAATGATGCATACGTTGTACACAGTACAGCTCAGAAATATGAACAGGCAACCACTGTTCTGTGCTTCTGAGTACGTACTGCAGACAGCACTGTTTTAGCAATTACTGAGCATGGGTACTGATGTAAGATGTGTTCATGATACAGCCCCTGGATTACCAGCTTTAACTTTCATCCCGAATGCCTACATGTCAAACTGAAGGTTGGAACTTATGGTGCCAAATAAGGCTTGACACTTGGCAACACCACCTGTGCAAACCAGTTTAGACCTTGTGTAATAGAAACATATTCAGCTGTGATCATTCTTTCCCCACCAGATGGAAAATTCACTAGAACAGTGCTAATTGCATAGAACACATAGGTAAACTGCACTGTGCAACTGTCATACCTTTCCCACAGGAAGATAACCCCACACCGCTTTCAAATAAATTGTCATTTCCATACAGTTGATGAGTTGGTGCCTAGAGGTCCTGGTGCTAGTTTAAAACTAAACACAAAAAACAGTCAGGCAAATGACTAAGAGAATCCTATGTCATGAAGTTTCTACCTAGCTGCTGCTTCAGAAAGCAGCAGAGTTTGCTGTCGCCAGAGACCCTATACCTAAATGTGCATGTTAATTCCTTACCAGACTTCTCCATTAAGACTGTGCAGAGCAGGACTTGGCCCTGATCACAGTAATAGAACATGGTAATAATAATACTTCTTTCTTGCAGTCTCAAGGCAGAAAGTAGGTCAGTGTGTCTTTGGCCCCACAATATCTATCTCATCTCCTAAGTAGAAAATTTTAATTCATCAGAAGTTTGTGATATGTCTAAAGAGCAGAGCAGTATGTTAAATGTCCACCATTAAACATTTAGCTGCTACAATTAACTCTTAAAAAGTGATGCAAACATATCTCCACTCATACTCATGCTTGAGATTGGGTGGAACTAGACCACCAGCAAGATGGATTTGAGTGCTGGGAATTTAAACAGGTAAGAAAAGAGAAACAATAAATAGTTACTTGGGAGAGAAAAGGCAATAAAGAATAGAGAAGGAGGAATAATTGACAAAAGGAATGAATGGTGGAAGGAAGTAACTAAGAAATGTCTTTGCAAACCCCAGCAAAAACATCATCCAGGTGGCTTTGTAAGGAGCAAAAGAGTAAACACTGATAAGTAGTGATTTCTGAAGTTTTAATTTTTTTTTTACAAAGTAATGAAAATCCCTACTGTAATTCACACTAAATAGGAGCTGAAATCAGGAAAGCTTAACTTTGGTGCAAAGTAATTGCTTTCTGTAATATCCGGTCTCCTTTCTATAGCTATAAAGTGGCTAAGCTGGCTGTTGTAGTGGGAAGTATCAGGATAACTGAGGGTTGCCCCAAAGGCGCCCCCCAAGGACCAGTATTGCAGGATTTGTGCCTGGAATGTGAACAGCCTTGGCGCAAAGGTGGGGGGAGAACGATTTCCTATCATTTCTTCGTGATCATGAGATTGTACTCCTGCAAGAAACCTGGCAGCAGTCATTAAACACCAATCGTGGGATTCAAGGAATATTTCAGTGCAGCAGCGAAAGTGGCAAACTTGGGAAGGGCATAAGGGGGGCATGGTGATCTACATCTCGACTTACATCTTGTAGGCGAATAAGGAAGTGGATGTTGGCCTCTCATGGATTGTGTATTAAGGCCGTAGTGGATCCACATACCAAACTATTAATTGTAAACCTGTACATCCACCTAGCCCATAAGCACAAACCTGACAAGATCTAGGCCCTGACCAGTTTACTTCAAGCCTTGATTGCCATGTATCCACTAGTTTTCATATTAGTATTGGGTGATTTTAATATGAATTTATTGCAAGGCACGGATGTCAAACCTCCAAATCATATCCCAGAAATTGTTGGAAATCGAACTAGAAGGGATTTACAAAGCCAGTCATGCATAAAAGCTCTAGAAGCCTTTGGTTTCTACACATTTAATGAGTGAAGTCCATTGGATAACCCAGCCACCTTCACCCGAGTTAGACAGGTCAGGCTCCACTTTCGATTATACTTTGGCTGACCCTGATCTATTCAAGGGACTTACCAATTTCACTGTAAAGGTAAGAATATTTAGCTATCATTTTGTCCAAGGATTACTCTGGAGCTCTCTCCACCCTGGACCCCAGAAGCATAAGGCCTGTCAGCACTATCTCAGATGTTCAACTTGAGGCGCCATATATGGAAGGATACGACAGCAGGGACCATCGTGGACTTGATCATCAACCACCTCACACAAGAAACACCGAGCTCCATTTCTGGTCTGTCACCTGCCCAGAAATATTATTGGAAACTTTCCCACGGATCCTCCAAAACATTAAGGTATGAGCTAGAATGAGAAAGCATGATTTACACCCCAAATATGCACTCTGAAGAAACAACTCAATAAAGACCTCATGAGTACCTGTTTGGGACGTGGTCAACCCTACTAGCATCTACTGTCCAAATAACCAAAATGAAAGAAACCTACAAAAAAGCGATCTGGGCCGCGAACAATAACTTCGGTATGGGCCTTTGGATCAAACTATTACATGCAAGTAAGCAAAGGAGTTCCAAATCAATTAATTCTGGGACAAATTAAATAGGCTAATCAGCGGGCAAAATCAGCACCAAAATGGCGCTATTACAGAAGCAGCCTGGTCAGCACACATTGCCAGAGTCTACAATCTAGCGGACCAGGATCAGCCACCCACGCCTGTTACCACACGTGCAGTCTGGCTTGCTTAGCCAGGAGAAGCAACAAAGCCTATCCCAGACAAAGACAGATTACCTGCCGATCAGTAACAGACAGGTAGCCCAAATGTTGAAAATGCTCTGGGCAAAAGGAGCTTCAGGGCCCAACAGTCTTCCAAAACCTCATTTAAAAAAAAAAAATTGCTTTTGGTCCTGGTACTTAACTCCTCTTTGCAGTTGTGCCATGGTATCACACACTATCCCGGAATCTTTCATTTACACATCAGTTGAACACTCAACTCCGCCTAACTTTAGATTAATTGCTGTAACAGACATTGAAGCCAAGATCTATGCCTCAGATTTGCTCATTGATTTGCAGGACTGGGCCTGCTGCTCAAATATAATTCTAAAAAACAGACTGGCTTAAGGGCAGGTATAAGCAACAAGCCTGTTGGCAGTTACCCTTTTGCCTGAACAAGTAATTGCCAAATCATGTAAGCTGTTCTCCTGTTTTATTGATCTCAAAACCGTCTTCAACAAAGTCCTGAGGGCTCAGTTGTGGGGATGAAATGGCAAGGTGGGGTGCGCTGGAGGCAATAATCAACCTATATTCCAACACAAGGGTACAAATTAAGATAGGGTCGGCCGGAGAACCACCAAAAAAATCTATATTAACATGGGCTAAAACAGGGGTGTTTTCTTGCACCCTGTTTATTTAACATCTGCGTGGCTGACCTCAACGGCCACCTGGCCATAGTGCAGGGGGATCCACCCAGGATGGACCCAGCACAAATTAGAAGTCTGCAATACACCGACAATATTGGCCTCCTTAGTAAAAAACCCAGTTGGGCTGCAGCGGTTGATTGACCAATTACTGGGGTACACCAACAACCTGCGATTGAGCCTGAACTACAGCAAAACAAAGGTTCTTAGCTTTAGATGCGGGGGTAGCAACAGGCAGCCCAAATTCACCTGGCGAGCTAATGGTATCGTTTTAGAACTGGTCAAGACCTATAAATATCTTGGTGTCCGTTTAGTTAACGTGCAAACTGCACCTACAACCAAGACGAGCCTTCACTATAAATTTTCTGTTTGCTTTTAAAACCTTAAAACTAGACACAATACACCTCAGCGCTGCATCTCCTTGAGGTAATAGGAGGACAAATTCATGCTCTCAATATCTTATGGCTCGGCATTGCTTAAAGGGAAAGATGCTACAACCTCAAAAATCGTACAATCAAGCCTATTAAAAAAAAAAAAAAAAAGAACTATTTGCAGTTCTTCTGTAAGTCTTGCAAGCCCAAATCACACTTGAGTTTGGTCTGCTTCATAAGGGCCCATCAAGGCAGGGCACCCTGTTAAATTTCTGCTGAAGGACGAGGGTGCCAGAAATGAATTCGCTGGCACATCAATGTTGAGTGGAAATAGAAAGGCAGGCCACATGAACACTTTCCTGCACTACAGCAGTCCGATTAGAACATGCCTGGCACACCCCTATGGATTATTGCACTTTAAACGTATCAAAGCTGCCAAACTTTCAGCATTTGTCATTGATAAGGCCACCGTATCAAGCAAAGGGCATGCGTGGGCAGTCATGCCATTATACACAGCTTATGGTTGACAGCCATATCTATCTGCACACTTCTCATTGGCCCATTGCAGAGTGCCAGCACAATTAATCTTTGCTTCCTGTACTGTGAATTTGCCTGACCTTGTTACCCACAGACAGACTCTTATGTTTATCTTTTAGTTCTGCAAATCAGGTTATGTTGACCAGCTGTCATTTCTTAACTGGTGGGAGCTTCTGTGCAACTGGCATGAAAGACAGTGATATTTTTTAACCTTGCTGCTTAGGAGCTGGAAAAATCTAGCACCTGACCCTTTGATTTGTAGAGGTTGGATCAGTGGCTTTTCTTGGAGGTAGTAGGCACACTGCACCTGTACACAATGGGGCTGGTCAGTTTAAAAAAAAACTATTTAGTAGAGCTACAAAATCACCTAATGGGAATATGTTTGCACAACATGCTCACACTTATTATTACTTGATGGAGGGGTATAGTCTTGAAGCAGGCCTTGGTCAATTATCATACTGGGTGTAGCACGTTAAATTGACTGTATTAAGTTACTAGTGTGTGTGCCTTAATGGTTCAAAGTCTAACTTGATAAAATGCACTGTTTGCTGTTTTTCTTATTCAAGATGTTTTAGTGGCTATATTGTATTACCTTGGTAATATTTTAGCATGTTTTATATGTATGTGTAATGGTTTTACTTAGCTAAGCACTGAAATAAACATACGTATTTACCAGAATGAATGGATATATTTGAGCTATGTATTTGGCCAAACCACATTATATCGAGTGGTGGTGCTGCATAACTGACTCATAACATTGGATCTGAACAGGGGACTGGTAGTACAGTTACATGCGCAATCCAATTTATATAGGAACTCACAAGCTGTAACTACATCTGTTGATCTCTTTTGCAGTGGCAATCCGCACCAGAGGAGCATGGAACAACCCTGTGTCTTACCTGTCCTACTTTGCTACCTGTGTAGTGTCAGACCACAGATTTAGGCCAGAAGTCTCTAGTACAGTTAATCTCCAACTGTACAGATTTGAGAAATCAAATTAGGTACTTGTAAACCAAATACTTAATTTTTTCTGTAAAGCTTGGAAGTCAGATGTATTTTATATTGAGTTATTATAAAGCCCAGTAACTCCCTTCCTCAGTCATTCAAATCATGGTGTCCCCATAACCGTAAGCTACATCAGTCCAAAGGGCTGGTCTCCCAGTACACGGGTGAAATTCTTCTTTTGAATCAGTGCACCAAACCTGTATAGTATCAGCTAAGGTCTGCCGATTGTGCTCCAGACTTGGAGATTTCCACCAATTAAGACTGCCTAGCTTTTGTTAGATGTAGTCTACACGATTTTACTGATGAGCTATTACTTGGTTTTGTTTATGCTTTCCTTTTATGTACCCTCCCTGGTCTTTCGGGGTATACCTCTCTCACTGCACCATCCTCGAAAATAACTCTATAAGAATATTTACAGGCTTGTCACATCTAGGATGCAAATCCTGATAATAGGTGTCCTGTTTGATTGCCATCTTCCACACTTAGAAATATAACTACACTTGAAGTCCAAATTGAGCTTAGGATAATCTGACCTCAGTTTAGAAAGTCTGTTTTTTTCATTCCATCTAGGCATCATCAAGGTGATGTGAATATCAGCAAACTAATCTCGCCTGTACAGCTGTTGTAGTTATTTTGTGTTTTTGAAAGCTTTAAGAAGGTTACATGAACCTTACTCCTCTGTTGCTTTTGTCTCTCTATATTGAAAACGAGATTTATGCATCCACTCATACTTGCCTGTCCTATTCTTTTCCATTTGATCTCAACAAAATTTAACAATCTTAGAGCGGGAGTAGAGACGGTCTGGGGCAGTAGGGGACAACATCTCCTGGCTGGGATTGCGTCAGGAAGGCCGCTGGCTACACTTGTGCGCCCGGAGGCGGGATCCTTAATCCTGCCTGGGTTTCATGCAGCACGCAGAGCCGAGACAGTCTGGGGCAATAGTGGACCACAGTCCAGCTGGGATTGCGACAGGAAGGCCGCCGACGACACCTGTGTGCCCAGAGGCGCGTTCTTAAACCTTTGCTGGGTTTCCCGCAGCACGAGATGTGTGTGGGACGCGCCCAGGCAAAGACCAGACTAAGATGGGCCCGTCTGTGCCTTTCCACAGCTAGACAAGACTGGGCTTGTTGTCTTGGTCCTGTTCTTTTTAATTCGCTGATGTGTATTATAAAAGATTCCTAGCTCCTTGTAACAGGTTGGACCATTTGAACTAGACAAGTAAGTTTACTTGTCTCTTAAATTACATTGCTCTGGCTGTATAATCATCATTTCTAAGCAACGAGGGGTCCGTCGAGCTGGGCTATATTGTTTTGCATTTTAAATTAACTTGACCCTGTCAGTATGGGTAAATGTAAAGTTGGATGTGCCAAGCAAGCGATGAACCCTAAGTGTCCAGCCATTGACTGCTTTTAAGCGTGTGCTGTAGGAGTAATTTCCAAAGAAATAGTCCTTGCAGAACAATGCCTATCCTTGGACTTGGCTTGCCCTGGTGGAAATGTTGAGCCAACCATGGAAGTAGACTGCTGTTTGGAAAAGAAGGAAGACCTGGGGGAAAAACTGAACGCTAGCCCTAACAGTTTTGGCTGATCCTTCCAGTCATTACACACCAGCTAGGAATGTGACCTCAACCTCGTTTATTACCTCCCCTGTAACAAAACGAAAAAGGAAGAGTAGGAAAGCTACAATGCTAACTCTAAGCCCAATTTTTCTCCGGCTCCAACAGCCTAAGATAGTGCTCGGGTTGAAAGGCATTTGCCTTCTCCAGAATATTTTTTTGGGCCACCTTTTTGGAGTAAGATAACCACCATCATTAAGGATTTGTTATTTCCACTTAGTGAGAAGCTGAATAGATCAGAGGGGGAAATTGGTAAAGTTTCTTCTCTTTGTCAAAAATTGTATAATGTGTCCATGAAAGGCGACAATTTGACAGATCAGGCTTAGGCTTACCAACTCCACTACCACAAAGAGAGGGCCATTTAAATTCTAACCCCGGGTTGGTTCAACCACCAGAAGTATACATGGCCTGCCCTGTTTCAAGTCAGAGTATGGAGGGTCATGCAGCAGGAGGTATATGAGGGGGGCCCAGGGAATACTTACCAGGATGGTGCTGCGATGGGTAATTGCTATGTATGTCAACAAGTATATCATGGTACCCAATCTATGGGTGCCAATTTTGGGGCCCCAAGAGATCTACGTATTTTGGGTGAGTTGGTCATAATAAATTCAGAGATGGCAGTGGTTTAGCATTCCCTATTACACTTCGTTGGTAGTGCCTAATAGATTACAGGTACTGAGCTTCCTGACAGATAATGATTGACAATGGGAATGGAGGCCTAATAATCAGAGATGTGATGACCATAGTCCTGAGGGTCAGTGTGTGGATGTTGTGGAAGGGTTGGGTAGTAATGATCCTAAGGATAAAATGGCTGTGTGCTTTAAATTCACAATTTAGAAAGTGGGAGGTTTGAGCAAGAAACTAGGATCAAGTGAATGGATTAATATTACATTGGGCCTGGATACTATTTGTATTCAAGAAACCTGTGTGTAAATCCACTTAATATGGAGGGTTTCTTAACCTTTTTTCTTGGGGCAACCCCTTCACAGTGTGGGAAGGCTGAAGGTGGACTTCAGACTTTTATTTCTAATCAATTGCAAGTCACTGTAAAAAATAATCTTCTACATTGGGCCCTCACACCTAATTGCTGTGGTAATCAAAAACAAAGGGGGCCTGATGTGGCATTAATTAATTTTTATAACAGTGTCTTCGACTCTACACGAAGCAGGGTGGCTAGGGCATTGGAGGATGGTTTGGAAGTTTGTGTACACTCTATTCAGATTTTGTATTGTTGTGGGCAGGTGATTTTAATATTCAATCTTGCTGTTGGCAGGCGGCACATGTATGTGGTTATATTAACTAGGGAGGAATGGGTTATGCACAGTTTTGTCATAATGAGTATGGCGCCGCATTGACATGGAATGTGAACGTGATGTTATTGGAGAACAAATCCCAATGTTTACTGGAAGAAATGCCTCTTCAGTTATTCATCCTGTTATTATTATTATTATTATTATTATTATTATTATATATAGTTAGCCTCCATAAGAGGTTTGTGTGATGCACCGAAATTTATCCGGTCGGCTTAGTGATCCTTACCCTATTATTCTATCCTTGTCCTTCTGAGGTGAGAAGTGTAATGATTTTTATATCATTAATTAAATTGTTCTTGTTAGGCCAACTGGTGTGTGTATTAAGTGGGCTGGTATTGACCCACACAGTATTCTACAGAAGGTTGTCACAAGGAACTCCCATGATGTAAGTTACTGTCTACAAGCTGAAGTGATCCCTTCTTAATTGCTGGATAGCTTTAACATTATTCATAGTATCAGGACACTTCTCACAAGTCCACCAAATGTTAATTGAAGTAAAAATAAAAAATACAAAAAAAGATTTTTTTAAAAAAAGAGGCTTGTTCGACCATGAACTGATGTTCTTCAGTGTTCTGAAACTAGCTATATGCAGTTCCCCTAGGACATGATGTTAATTAGGCAGCAGCGAGCAACGTATGGGCAGCCTTTAACGTACAGGAAAAAAAATTCTTAAGGAAGGTGCATGGACACAGCTGACCCTAGCTGTGGAGAAGAGCAATAATAAGGTATTTTGGGACACTGTAAATGCTACACTCTTTAAAAAAAAAAAATATATATATATATATATATATATATATATATATATATATATATAATTAAATGATTTATTTTCTAGCAATGGTTTCTGGGCGCAGCAGGTTTATGTTGCTAGGTCGAACTTTAGTGCACACAAACTAGGTAACGGCCATTAGAAAAATGGTGGACATTTATAAGGCAAGCGGGGTGTCAACAATTACCTAGCACACCCCTGCAGGTAGAGGAAAATTGTTTTTTGAAGCATTTCCTGTGTCTCCCTGCCTCAGCCTCGACTATGATTGTCTACCTAGAGGTTGGTTCACAAAATATAGAGGATATCCTCTTGGTTAGACCTTTGTTACTATGGTACTCTATATGGGCGATAGAAGAAACTGGCTTCACCAAATCAATCATTTTGGATTGCCTTACTTTGGATAATTTTTGTCACATTCCTTGGTTAGCTTATAGTCATTCTGTTTTTAAAAGCTTGTTTAGCATTTCAGTATTGACTGATCCTTTTAGATGTTTTAGCATTTTCGTAGAAGGGTATTAGGGAGCCTTTTTTGATAAATACAGAGAGGAAGGACACATGGGCTCTGAACTGTTAAAACCATTGGTTGCTTACTATCGGTCCCTCCCTGCAGAGGCAGGTTTTAAGAGCTACCTACTTTAGATCACTAACATGCAATACCGATTTGTCCTGACAAGATTGAGATTTGGTATTGTCCATTATTTGGCGGATTTTCCTAATAGGAAGCTCCATCCCCTGATATGAACCTGTGCCCATGTGATGGTGTGAGCAAACAAAGCACATTGCACTTTATGCTTTTCTTTAATTTGTATTGGTCATATGGGCTGTACCATCTTAAACCGATTTTTGCTGCTCAGAACATCAGTTGTTAAAAAGTATCCCTGGCATATCTGTTTATACTGAATGAGCCGTCTGTATGCTATAACGTTGCACTTTACATATGGAAGGCTATTAACATGAGGAATAGTATTACGAACTTGTATGTTCTTGGATATTAGACTGCAGCATTGTTTACATTTTAAGGAATATTTATCTCAAACATTTTATGGACTTATTTATGTTTTGTGTCTGTCCATTGCTGTTGAATTTTATTATTTTATTTATTATGTGATTTATGAACTTTTACGTCTATTATGAATTTGCCAAATAAAGTCTTTGAATCAAAACAGTCTTAACAATATTGAGCTTAAAAGGTCTGGTACTTTAGGAAAAGAAAGATAAGATCCAACTTTCATTTGGAGAGAAACGTAATGGAGGTTTCTGCACCATCCTGTGTGTCAGTATTTTTCAGTTCTCCTCTCCAGTCCTTCAAGATGATGAACCAGACTCTACTATCATTATGTACAGAAGATGAAGTGGTGTTTTGCTTGCATCCATACAAATGCATTGTTTACTTTTATTTTGAATATTTGATTAATAAATTACACCCTACCCATAGGCTTCATGGCAGGGGAACAGCATTAATCTTATAACATACTTCAATATAACGTTCGAGACTAACAGTATAATACGCTTTTGCACAGTGGTAACAGTATACTTCTATTTGTCAAAGAGAGCTGAGGAAACCCAAAGTTCCCTAACTTAAACACGAACCACCCAGCTTTCTATTCTGTTGGAAAGTGTTGGAACCGACGAAGGAGTTGATTCACACAACATGCGTTCATGTAGGGATGAAAGGGACTGGAGTATTGGCCAAGAACTGAAGACCAATTGCTGGTGTAGCCTTTCAGGCAATAATTTTGGACATTTCTATTGGGACTGCATTAATAAAGGTGTTTCTGATGGATACCTTTCACTACAGATTTTCTCCTTTGAAATATTCCCATGCGCCAGGATAGATCAGGAAAATTTTCAAACAATAGCCCCTGCTTGTTGCTAGGTGCCGCTGTCCAACTCTGCAACTGCACTAGAACTGACAGAGCAGAGCCCTATATAATCGCCACACCTGGATACTCCTGTCCATTCTTCTTCCTGCGCTCTTCACAGAACCCGAGCTCCACTCCCAACAACAATATCTCACATGAAAACAGGATCTGAGCCATGTTGCAACTCCAGGAACCAGATGTTATTGACCCCCTCCCCCCTCCATCTTTGCCAACTCTTGAGCCCATTACACAGTTGGACCTCTTGAACCCTGAATGCCCCCAGCTGCCATCAACCACGCAGCAGCTAAAGGCTTTCATGGAGGCCATGCTGCAGATGTTTAAGATTCTACAGACTCCCTCTGGGAGACATTTTGGTCCAATGGAGCTTCAGGGTCCTCCAGTTGTGCTTCTTCTGCAGGCTCTTCCCTGGTGCCAACTGCCCCTGTGGGGCCAGCCGCCTTACTGTACCGACCCCTGCCCTTACATCCAGTCTGACCCCTGTCCTTACATCCTCTCCAACCCCAGTCTGTTCTGTACAGGTGAACTGTCAGCATCCTGTGCAAGTCTCTGACACCAAACCAACGTTGGCCTGTGCTAGTCAGATGTAGACCTACAAAATCACAAAGGTGCAACAAAACATGACCCTTTCATCTTGTCCCACACCCTCAAAATTACTAGCAGACATGGTTGCCTCAGATTCAGATGCAATACTGTACTTGAGGCATGTTCTCCTTGAAGGGGATGGCGAGGAGGCAGGCAAACTGCTTCCCACTTGCTACATTGATGAGGAATGAGACTGAAGGTGACTTGCCACGTGGTCCACAAAATGAGGCAATTGCTTCATTTACAGTTGTGGTGCACATAGCAGAAGACAACCTCAACCTTTTGACAGTACACAGCTAGCTGTCTATTGTCAAAACTGAATCAACATTGAATGAAATCCTCCAGCCAGGACCATCCTCCACTGAACCCCTTTTGCCCTCTAATGATTCACTAGCAGACAGTGTTAAGGCACTTGGACAAAACCATGCTCAACCCTTCCAGTCACTGGCCCATCCCTAAATGACAGACCGCACCCTGGTGACTCAACATTCCTTAAGGAGCACCCACTACTGGAAAAGCCTTGTTATACAGGCATTGACTAATAAGGTGAATCCTAGCACATTGACACCCTCCGGAAAATAAGGTTTTCTTTGGACAGGCTAGCTTTACTTTTGCTAAATGCAGTTTTCCTTGCCTGCTGGGTTTGTGCTCCATGCATTGTGGGATACTGTTAGCAAAATCTTGGTGGCCATCCCAGAGGACCTCCGGGCAAATTTTCCCCAAACAATTCAAAATGGAGAGGAGGTGGCAAAGTCTGTGCTGCTTGCCAGCCTTGCTATTTTCTTGTGCCCAAGAAGGATGGAAGTCTCAGACCCATTCTAGACCTTCGAGCTCTGAATCTCTTCTTGCGAAAGGACAAACTCAAAATGATCCCTCCAGCTCAAGTTTTTCTTCTCTGTACCCAGGCGATTATAAGATGTCTGACTTTACAGGATGCATATTTTTATTGTTCTGTAGTCCCACTTATGCTACCTGTGATTCACAGTGGCGTTAGAACCCTTCTAATATTCTGTTTTCTGCTTTTTGGTCTCTTGTCCCCCAGGATGTACATGAAAGTGATGACACGGCATCCTTTTTAGGCCTTTTTACTACTGCGAGTCGGGAAAACCCTTGTTTCAGTGTTATCAACACAAGGAGCATTTTTCCATCACTAATGGCATTTTGGAAGAGGCAGTCCTCCATTTGTGGCAGGCTGCTCTCTTAACCCCACCTGGAGCTCACAGTTGTGATGGATGCATCATCTGTGTTTGGGGGTCGGAGGTCTGTAGTCTTAAGCAAAACACTCATTGCATATCAATCATTTGGAGCTTCTGGCCATTAGGCTGAAACTTAAAGCTTTACTACCAGCTGCCAGAGGGCAGCAGGTGCAGCTTCTTACAAACTACTTGACAACCATGCTGTACTGTAAGACTCAAGGCAGGGTGGGGTTCTGTGCAAGGGCATTTTACTATTTGTAGGTGGCAGGATCATCAATTGATTATTCTGGTGACCAATCACCTGGTGGGGACTATGAAAATCAGAGGAGACGAGTTGAGCAGGTGCCCGCTGGTGGACCACAAATGGAGTCTGTCACATGGTGGCCTAAAACATCTTCAACCAATGGGACGTACCCTTACTGGGTCTTCCTGCCACTGCTGAGAACGTAGAGTGTTGAGACTACTGCACATTGGAGTTTACACCAGAAAGGTGGTTAGGAGATTCATTCTGTCCGCAATGGGGACAAAGGTCTCTGTGTTCCTACCATTACATTTACTGCTTCAAGTCCTAAAGAAAGTGTGGATAGACAGGGTTCAAGTCACCTTGGTAGCTGCAGATTAGTCCAGAAATGTGTGGTACCCACATTGAGCCTGTGCATTTGCCCTCTGACTGGCTTACCACTTCAGGAGGACATCCTGTTTCATTAACGGGGCAGGGTCCTGCACCCAAATCTTCAGTCAACAGCTCCATGCATAATGTTGAACACAGACAGCTGAGCAGTTTGTTTGAAGTCTGATGTGAATGCGATCATGACAGGCATCCCTCAACCAGATACATTTATTCAAGGCACTGGGAAGAAGTTTGTAACTGGTGTCCAAACCATCACCCTGAGGCCTTACTTGCCATGTTCACAGATGTTATTGTTTGATTTATCATTAGCCCAGCAAGGCTTTCCAGTGGCTACAGTTAAAGGTTAAATGCCAGCCCTTTCTACATTTTTGTGTGTTCCAGTCCAGATTTCCTTTTTCAAATCACCTGGTGTGATGTGTTTTCTGAAAGGCTTGATGCATATGTTTTTCCCGAAACCTTTCATAATACCTCAGTGGGGCCTTAATTTGGTCCTCATTGTACTCATGTGCATGCTATTCAAGTCCACGTACACTGTTTCTTGCAGCTCCTGACGATCAATACTGTTTCTACTTACGGCAGTCTTCCACGCCATGTTAGTGAACAGCACATGCTGTCTTGGCAACATTGGTACTCCAATATCTTTCCTGACAAATTGGTGCGCAGGGCCCGGGTAGCTTTTGTGCCTAAAGTGGTACCTCCCTTTTGCATGGGGCAGTCGATCGCCCTACTGGAGTTTTCTCTCAGCCACACATGCCTTGAGAGAGAAGGTGATTTATAAGCTTGCTCACAAGAGAACTTTAAGCTTTTACATTTAGTGCTTGGAGTATTATGTCGATCTGCTCTTCTTGCAGTTTGTTGGTGCTGGAAAGGTAAGGTATTCTGTCGAAGTGAATACTTCTGTGCATAAAAAAGGGTTGCATTAGAACTCCCTGATGGTCTATGGTCCGACTCCAGCAGAGTGACGGCTGCTACAACTGCATTAACCAGGGGAATTCCTGTCCTGGGCATACGTCAACCTGAAGCAGTGTTCAGTGCTTGCATTCAACTAGTAATTCAGCTATAACAGTTTTGTCTGCCCCAATAGTCCTTCTGTAATTGTACATTTGAGTCCACTCCTCCACTTTTTGCCAGATAGTCCTTGAGCATCTATTGTACGTCTATGAAATCTGTGGTTAGAAATATTGATGAGAAGAATAGGACACTTAAGTTTGGTAAGGCTTTCTCTGGTACACTCCAGCTGCAGATTACTCTGGGCCCTCCTGCTTCCTTGTGTGGAAAGGCCTTGTGTAACTGTTAAAAAAGATCCCAAGTTAGTTTTTGGCACAGTGACACCTGTACGTCTGAAGGCTCCCAGGAACCTTTATAAGTTCCTTAAAACAACCCCTCATACAGCAATCCCTCCCTGATTGGTGTAGGTCACATTCAGCTGTTCACAGAAAGCACTCCCCCCTAAGACATAACAGGTGAAGCCATATGCTAAGGAAATCCCATTTGACAGGGCTACTGCAGGGAGCTGGTTTCTGGTTGCAGTACCTCCCCACCCTGCTTTTGCCTTGTTTCTGATGCAACTGTGACTGAAATGCCTGGATTCCTGCTAACCAGGTCCCTAGTGCCGGTGTTCCTTCCCCAAAAAAAGACACCTGGGCACTTGATCCCCAAGTGGCCAGGCCCTTTAGCCCCTCTGTAAGTCCCTAGTAAATGGTACTTCTAGTACTAAGGAGGGTCCCGAAGAGCTGCAGCATAACTTGTGCCACTCTAAGGGACCCAACACCAAACCCATGCAGACTGCCACTGCAGGCTGGTGGGCGTGACAAGGTACTCCAAAAAGTGAAAATATGACATGGCACACACTTGTGTGCCATGTCCCTTAACACTGCCTGTAATATTTGTAGGTCACCCCTACAGTAGGCCTTAAAGCCCTACGTCAGAGTGCATTATATTAAAGGTGAGGGCATAGCTGCATGAGCAAATATGCCCCTGCTATGTCTTTGTCTATTCTTATTAAGTGAACAGGGAAGCCATTTTAAATACATGTGCTGGACACTGGTCAACACGAGTTGCCCAGCTACATGATGGCTTTATTGAAAATAGGGATGTTTTGTATCAAACATTTCACATTAATAAACCCTCACGGATTCCTGCATGGATTTATTATTACATATACCTGAAGGTGCCCCTTGCAAACCTACCAACTGCTGGTGGGCTAACCGACTAGTTCTAGCCAGCCTGCCACCAATAGACATATGTTCTGACCCCCAAGGGTGAGTGTCTTTGCTCTCTGGAGATCAGAAACAAAACCTGCTCTGGAAGGGGTGTTTAACACCCCTTCCAACAGGATAACCTGCAAATCTGCGTTAGAAGGCAGAAAGCTTCAGAGGAGCCCACCTCCTTTGGTATGCAGATTTGGCTATCCTCAGAAAGAGATGCCGACCCTTCCCTGCCCCAGGGCCCATTTTCCACCAGGACAGGTGGGAAATTAGCTATGCAGGAGGCGTGTTGCACTGCCAGGCTGGACACATCTGTAGGGTTGACCAGCCTGATGTGAACACAGCCAGAGAAATGTCCCCATCATGTGTGTGGTGGAATTGGGAATTCTGTGACAGAGTGGGTGTAGTGACCCCAAGGGTAAGTAGCCCATTGGCTACTACCAATCACTCCCCTTAACGTCCCCTTAATTGAGCATTAGGAGACCCCATGATACCAAGACAAAAAGATCTTTGTGAACACAAAAGGAGTGGACAAGAAGCCTGCTGAACCGAGGTACACAACGTACTTTGCGCCAACCCTGCCAGCCAGCCTGTCTGCTGCTCCCGATCTCCTTGGAGTAACTGACTGGTGCTGCTTCTGCTGCACCCTCCAAGAAACTAGGAGAGCTGTCACTGCTTTGCAGATTGCCAAGAAGAACTCTCTTGGAGCTGCTTCCCTGCGTCTGCAGACAACCCAAGAAGAACTATGCGGACCAGAGACAGTCACTCCGACGCCGGACATCACCACTGCACCAATCCGCCTAACCTGAGCTGAAGTGGGCCAACGGTGTCCACTTGGTTCCCAGCCCCGCCAGAGATGAAGCCCACCTTGAGTTCGCCAACTGTGGACTTCCAGACGGTGCTTCCAGCCTCTGTCTGCAGGCCCCTCCCCCCAACCTCGATTGCCTCTGGTGATGGAGACATGACAGTCCACTGCACATCTGCACCCAGACTCTTTGGACCGAGGGCAAAAGTACCACTGGTATCCCTACAGATCCCAGGCTCGTGAGACCAGAGGCCACTTGTTGGTTTAGTCTGACTGGTCCCCCAGTACACGCCTGCAGCCTGTTTCTGTTGGCACCCTCCACTGGTGACAGAAACTTGACTGTCCAAACCACCTCTGCACCTGGTCGCCCCGAAGCAAGGTGAACAGGACCACTGGTGTCCATACCCCCCTCAAGTGTCGACTTCTAAAATTTCCTGTTGTGAAATGTACTCCTCTGATTCCAGTGATCTTGGTATCTAAATTTATATAAAAGTATGTGCTATTGTTTAAATTGGTGTCTGATTTCTTTGTGTGTCACTTAACTGACAATGTGTGTGACTTACATGCTTAGCACTACTCTCTCATATGCCTAACTGCTCGCCCACAACACCAGAAAAGAGAGCATTTTCGGTGTCATTTGTGCCTCTGTAGTTCCTTTAGGGTTTACCTGGACTCTCTGCACAGTGTACCTCTTTCTGGTCCACTATATAAAAAGCAAGCTTCCAACAGCTAGTAAATCACAAACGTTACTACATGTCAAAAGAACCTAGGAGATGACACATCCGTTCAGTAGGAGCCTCCTGACAAAATGTGACTTACCTAATGACAGACTACGGTCTCCATATAGAGCAATTCCTAATACACTGGCCCTGCTGGTTGTGCTGAAAAGCATTAGAGAAGTTGAGGACACTGAACCTCAGGCACCTGAGCTAGAACATGTTCTATACGTAATGGGGGATAGAAGATGGTAGGTTTACTGGCTCTAGAATACAACTTGGAATGTCTGGAATATCTCTAGAACATCACTGACTTGTGAGATACATGAGAGATAGACTTGAGTATAGTGCATAATTTTATGGGCCGTCTTGTTTATTAGTGTATCCACCCAAAAGGTATTACGAAATGCCATTTCAGTTTTAACTGGGTTTTTTACCCAAGGAATAAATGGCAAACAAAAAAATCAATAGCATATTCATTGTCAAAAGTTCATAGTGCTGTGTGGGTGGGTTGGGGGAGAGGGGTGAGATTTGGCACATGGTGTGGCAGTAATCAGTGACTGTGGAATATTGGGAAAAGGCAACCAACACTCTAAGAGGTAGTGAAAGGAAAGAGCTATCATGAAGAAGAATGCTGTGTGCTGTGGCTCTTAGGTTGCCCTGAGAGGGCGAAGCTAATATCAGGTTTATAGATTGCAAGCTATTGTTGGCAATATGTGCAATAGCCAAAACATGAAAATCCAATTTTTATCACCTCCGCTTGACGGATGGTGATAGACTGAGCAGTGGATAAGAGCGGAGTCTGCTGCCTTATGGGAAAGATATTTAGGCAAGTCAGACAAGAACAAGACTGCATTTCTATAATCTAAACAGAACAACAGAATGAGATAGCTACCTGGGTCACAAGCCACCTCTCCAACCCCTGACGCAAGGAAATACATTTCTGAAGCTTTTAAAAAGGGGATTAACATTTACTAGCAGTCTTGTTGACATGCATGCAGAACGTAATATAATTGTTGAAAGCAACACCAACACACCAAATCACAGGGGCAGAGAGTGGGCCAAGTGCCAGTTGCTATCAAACTGAGATCCATGTCATAGGATGATTCTCTAGAAAACTGCACATCTCGGAGACTCGCCTGCAACGTTGTATGCGCACTAACTTGCTTAAGATTGTATACAGCAAAGGACTTGCAGCCCTCTAATTGCTTAAAATGTGTTGGCTTCATTGAACACTCTTATGTGCTGCCGTCTAATCCACTTACTCTCCTTTCGTCTTGAGCATGGACCAAGCACAGATTGCTGTCCTTCTACTGATTGCGTTGTGACTGAGGTGCTGCTTTTATCTTTTCTTCTCTCTTGTCATCCTTGTTGAACCTCTTGGCATTTTTTAGCAATGTTTTCGTGTACACAAGCTCTTTAAAAAAGCTCTTTTCACTTTTAACATGTATGTTTATTGTTACCATAGATGTTATCTGGTTACAAATGTATTTTCACTAAGAGATGGGCATGGAAGTAATTGCGTTTTTTAGGTGATAGGATTTTTTAACAAATGTCTTATTTTATTTTTCACACATGGGGAGAATAATTGAGAATAATTGGTAATTGATTTGCTCAGAATTAGAAGTGCTGTTTTATGACCCAACCAACATTGGCAAAGCCAGTAGGTCTCACCTTTGAGACTATTGGCTCTGCAATTGCGTTTTGTTTATTCACAGTAAATATTAAATCATTTGTTTTTTCTAAACAGTTGTTTTATTGAACTAAATTGTTGGCTTTTGCATTAATACCCCTGTCTGTTTCCTTCTTGTAGGTGATTTTCTAAAGACTTTGGAAGATCCTGACTTGAATGTGAGGCGAGTAGCACTAGTAACTTTTAATTCTGCAGCCCATAATAAACCCTCATTAATTAGAGACCTATTGGATTCTGTGCTTCCTCACCTCTACAATGAAACAAAGGTCCGAAAGGAACTCATAAGGGAGGTGCGTAACATTTTTACTACCTTCTAAGCATTGTACCGGATTCTGATAGTGTTTCTGTTCCATTTCATTCCCTGATCTTCCTCTTTTATTGTATTTTTTTGCAGGTTGAAATGGGGCCTTTCAAGCACACAGTTGATGATGGATTGGACATTCGGAAGGCTGCTTTTGAATGCATGTACACTTTACTTGATAGTTGCCTTGATAGACTAGACATCTTCGAATTTTTAAACCACGTGGAAGATGGTTTAAAGGATCATTACGACATCAAGGTAAAACAAAAATATTTTAGAATTTGCTGTTACAGAAAAGTTGATAATTCTTTCAAAATATTTATCAAATACACAATGGATGGATGAATGGATGTTTTGTGTTTTAGTATGCATTTCGTAGTGAATTGCCTCTAAATGCTGCAAAGATTTATGATTTAGGAACTTGTTTGAACTTTTGCAGCTCAGTTTCATTTTTAGAGGTTGACGAGCAGAAGGTTGCCTTATTAGCAAGATATAAACACTCGCTCATGAGCCTTATTGTCCCTTTTGTCCCACATCCTTCTCTTTAAGCATATTTGAGGACTTTGAGGCGAGTGGATCAGGTCAGAAAGAAAAACACACCAGATGTCTAAACTATGTCATGAAGGAAATCCTAATCATCTTTATTAGCCAGCAACTCGTGTGATAGCTCTGTAACAGAGTCTTTCAGTTTGAGACCAATAATCATATGACCTAAGACACTGGGCCCTATAGGATAGTTAGGCTTTGTTGGGAAGTCCTGAGTAAATTGGTTCAGTGTAGTTATTATCATTAACCACTGAGCCTTTGACTAATTTCCTCAAGTGTTTGTGAATTAGATATGATTTTCTTTTTTGTGAGTTTTTTTATTTATTTTTATTGAGGGTACAAGCAGTGAAAACAAGCAATGGCAAAACCAATAGGCTTTGCCTTTGTTTTTTCTTTTACATTCTATCTTACTAACTGGGTTATAAATATTAGAAAAAGGTGTAAAGTGTGTTTTAAATTTGATAAACCCTTAATAGTTTGTTGTGATGTATGCAGAATTAATATCCCTAGTTTCCAAACTCTTAATTTGTACCTTATTCAATATAGCATTGTATTAGAGTGTAGTAATGTGTAGTTAGTAGACTGCCGCTCCACTATGTAAATCATGCCCATTTTAACCTCAAGGTAACCACAATTGTGACTGCCTGTTTAGTAATAAAATATAGCAATATTTGGTGTTTAGTGGGGTTCCTAGAGCTTTGGGCCCCAGTGTCACTACACCTGCTGCACCTTTCAAATCATGACACTAGTGCCTGCAAGATAACTGAACATGACAGCCTGTTTAGTAGTAATGTATAGCAATATTTGGTGTTTTGAAGGGTTTGTAGAGCTTTTGGCCCCTGTGTCACAGTAACTGCTGCATTATTAAAATCATGACTTTAGAGCCTACAAGATAACTGCAGTTGTGGCTGCCTGTTTAGAAGTAAAATGTAGCAATAATTTGTGCTTAGAGGGGTTTTGACACCTTGTGGCCCCGGTACCACTGCACCTGCTGCACCATTCAAATCAATTTTAAAAATAAATCAAGGAACTACTAAATATGTTAGTCTACAAGCGATAAACCCGTAGCATTTCCACGTGCGTAGCAGAAACGTAATTGAAAGGCTTATTGGCATAAGGCTGTAATGACACGTAGACAGCTACCGGGAGGACGGTTCGTGTTTTGTCTGAATTCGACTGATTCTTATAAATGCTTTTAATCGTTAGTTTTTTTTTATTTTAACATCCTTGGGCAAGAGCATGCAATGCCAGCAACTTTAATGCATCTAAACGTTGAAAAAAATATTATTGGATAGGAAAAGGTTAGAATGCAAAAGTACTTTGTGGATGCTGCACTGATTTGAAAACAAACAAAAGTGAGAGGCCTTCTTTAAAAAAAAAAAAAACAATGTAAAGAACATGCTTTCGCATGTAGTGCTCTTCTGTACGTAAAAAACCCCAAACAAATGAGAGTAACCAGTGGAAGGACACTAACAAGCAACCAATCACCAAATACCAGAAGGTTTACTTCAGCCATGTTGTATGAAACGGCAAAAGCAGAACTTAAAGCAAAAAAGGAGAGCAGGAAGTGATCTGCTAGTCAATAAAAAGTAAGTAAACTCAAGTGACATTGGAATGAACAAATGGGAAGTTCAGGTAAGTAAGGGGCGAATTAGGGACGGGTTCGAAGTCCCTTGAAATATTTTTTTTTTTAGAAAGAAAAGACTTTATAAGCTGAGCGCAAGCACTGTTAGAACATGTAAAATATAGATATTAGAAATTTGGAAAATTGAATAGGGTATTAAATATTAAATGAACCCGGAGGACATAAATTCATTATAGACATTTGAAACGCTAAGAAATATTCAGATAAATCATTAGCAGCTCATTATGCAGAAAGCAGTTGTTAGACTTGGCATTCTTAGGGCAGTCCTACCCCAAACCTTTTGCCTTTCTCCTCCTGTTTATTTTTTTCTGACCATGTTTATGTTGACCTTAGGACTCATAGCACTTTACCACTGCTAACCAGTGCTAAAGTGCATGTGTTTCTCCCCAAAAACATGGTAACATTGGTGTATCCACAATTTGTGTACATGTAAGCCCCTTGTAAAGTGGTATACAATATACCCAGGTCCTGTAAATTGAATGCCACTAGTGGACCTGCAGCACTGATCGTGCCATCCACTTAAGTAGCCCTGTAAACGTGCCTCTGGTATGCCATGGCAGAGCCTTTGTGTGCAGTCTCAATGCCACCCTGACTTGGCATTTAAAACCTCTTGCCAAGCCTTAAACTCCCCTTTTCTTACATATGTCACCCCTAAAGTGGGCCCTAGGATCCCATAGGGCAGGCAGCCATGTAAACAAATGGCAGGACATATACTTTTAAGTTCTCATGTCCTGGTAATGAAAACTCCCAAAGTCGTTTTTCAGCACTGTGAGGACTGCCCCTCTCGAGAGGAGTGCGACAAGAATAGTACCGTAGACCATTAAAACATTGTGCACCTGTGCCGAAGATTCCCCGGCACCACCCCTTGGATCTTTGCATTCGCTCATCAACCTTGCTTTATTTTTGAGTCTGCAAAGCAAATTATGAATTAGATCTGCATCCTGCTGATATTAAAATAACCAGATAAATAAGGTTTATTTTTTCAACATGTGTGTGGAGTCTTTTTGTGGTGTACATCCTGTGGTTGTGTGTTGCGCAAGTACTTTACACTTTGCCTTTTAAGTTAGGCCTGCCAAGCTACCAGAGGGTGAGTACCGGCTAAGTTATGTTTTCATTGACTTGCCCTGACTACGATTGTGGTCCCTGCTTGGACAGGGTGCATACCTCTGCCAGCTAGAGACCTGATTTCTAACAGCAGTCAACATAAAAAAAATTGAATAGGGCAGTGGTTCCCAACCTGTGGTCCGGGGCCCTCTCGGGGTCCGTGAAGCCTCCTCAGGGGGTCCGCGACTGCTGAGAAAATGAAATAATCTTAACAGATTAGGTCCCGAGCTTTAAGTAATGACTCAGTAGGGGGTCCTCGGATTCCAATAATGTTTCAGTTGGGGTCCCGAGGTTCCAGTAATGATAAAGTGGGTGTCCACAGAAGTCAAAAGGTTGGGAACCACTGGAATAGGGTATTAAATATTAAACCTGGATGAGAAATTATTTTCTACATTGAGAATTTGGATACATATTTGATTTATGCTATATTCAAAACAGGTTGATTTCTGGCAATTTGGCTGCATGATTGGGAGTTCAGAAAGGAAGAGAAGCTAAGTGGGGTGTGCATCTGAAAGCCCAAAAAGGGAAAAAACTATAACTGCCATTTTTTGAGTTCTGATAAGTCGTCTTCTTTCCACCAAGCTTTTTGTCGTGGAGACCGCTGTAAACTATTGATTTGGAGGATTGTTCTCTGGCAAGAAAGTCTTTCAACTACATAATCAAAACTACAGTCACTATGCTGATTGATTGTGGTACCAGCTCAATGTTGCTCTGTTTCTTTTACAATCAGATATGATCAAGTTACTGCATTGTCACAGAGCTGTTTTACATTGTCTCAACAGATGCTGACATTCTTGATGTTGGTGCGACTATCGACCCTTTGCCCAAGTGCGGTACTGCAGAGGTTGGACAGACTTGTAGAACCCTTGCGTGCGACATGTACAACCAAGGTATTGTTATAATTAAATTGCAAGTCTTGTAATAGAATACACTTGAAAGTGTCATTATTTTCAGTCCTTCACAATACAAAATAGACCTGAGACACAAATTTGAAATTACCATTTGAAGCTCCCTCTTTTAATAAAAAATAAATAAATAAAATATTATTTTGTAGAAAATGTACTTAAGGAACTTTACTTTAAATGCATGCTTATCCTGTGCCACTGCAGCACTTAAGTGCAGTGATTCCATTCTATGTTTCTGTTGCATTAACTAATTTTTACAGGTCAGTCACACACCCATCAGGTTTCATTTGAATGAAAAATAAAAGCCCTTGAAGTATCATCTTGATTCCGTAAATAAGAAAATATTAAAGTTATTGTGTTTTTCTAGCTTTACTTTTCCTGTGTTGCTATGGCCTGCTTGCAAGCACTGGAACAATGGTATAGTTTAGAGCAGGACAATAAAGTTTGAATGCGAATATAAGCATAAGTGTTTCCTGATTGTGATTATAGGGAGCACAGGTCTTACTGATGAGTAAAGATAGTTTTATTACATGTGATGCAGTTTCGTGGTACTTGGAAAGCTTGGCTGTAACAACAATTCTGTTAGACTTTGCATTTGGCGCAGAGTAGAAGAGAAAAGGTCAGATTTTGAGCCAGTGACTGCCAGTAATTTGAACAGGCAGTGGGTGGGGCGGGCCACACACCCACACATTCATGCTTACACTCACTCATCTACAAGCACACTCACACCAATACATTCACAATCAAGAACATATACATCCACCATTCACAAGCACATAAACACGTAGACACCCATTGGCAGCACTTGCATACTAATACACATACATTCATACATATACATGCATGAAGGATTTAAAAAAAAAACTGGGTTGCAGCGTTGATCTCTGGTGGTAGGAGGGAAGATAATAAGGCTCCTGCCAGTGTGAGGAGGCTGCAGTCCCTTACTCCTCAGAGTGGAATGGGTCAGTGAGAGCTGCAGACACACCTCACTTTGTGACAAGGGTGGTTTCACTGATGGACACTCGTCCCTGGGCACTTCAAGGTTCAAAACTGAAGCACCTTGATCTCAATTCATGAGTAAGGTGCCCCCTTGTCATGAGGGGAAGGACGTACATGTGCTTTGCCAGGCTGAGGAGGTCACACCCACAGGGCTGTGAAATCCTCAGCCCAACAAAGTTCAGCTCAGGCAGCAATGCGCCTGCGCATTTAGCGCATGTACTGTGCCTGGTTGCCTGACCTGAAAGTGCCCCTTTTGGCATGGATATCTTCCTTAACCCCCCCCCCCCCCCCCCCCCCCCCCCAAACACACACACACACCTTTTGCCTGATATTGATGCTAACTTGACTGACTGTTTAGTAAGATCCTGCTAACCAGTCCGCAGCACAACAGTGTTCTTTCCCTAAACTGTACCATTGTTTCCACTGTTGGCATGCCCCTGGTACACAGCTAAGTCCCTTGTAAAAGGCTCTGTGGGCAGGGAGGGGGTCCCTAAGGGCTTCAAAATGTTTTGTGCCACCCTAAGGGACACCTCACCAAACACATGCATATTGCTATTGCAGATTGTGTGTGTTGGTGGGGAGAAAAAGGTAAAGTTGGCACAAACCACTGCCTGTGGCACAGATAAGTCATTTTGCAGACCTTACAGCCTCTTAGGCCGGGTGCAGTATACTACAGGTGAGGGCATGGCTGCGTTAAGTACATGTGCTGGGAGTCTGTCACTACGAATTCCACAGCTCCATGATGGCTCCACTGAAGACTTGGAAGTTTGGTATCAAACATCTCAGCACAATAAACCCACAGTGATGCCAGTGTTGGATTTATTGTAAAATGCACACAGAGGGCGTCCTGGAGATGCCCCCTGTACTTTTCCCAACCCTCTAGTGTAGGGTCTACTGGTCTGTGCCAGCCTGCCACTAACAGGCACAGGCACATTTCTTACTCCATGGGGTGAGTGCCTTTGTGCTCTCTGGGGTCAAGAACAAAGCCTGCTCGGAGCAGGAACTGCAACACTTGACGGTGAGTGAGCCTCAAAGGCTCAGGCCCTTGTTAAAGTGCCACAGCTATGCTAGCTAGTGAAGACTCCTGGAATGGGCACAGGAAGGGTGTAGCCACCCTCAGGGACAGTACTCATTGGCTACTGCCCTCTGACCCTTGTAACGCCCCTAAATCTAGTATTGAGGGGCATCCCTGAACCTAGCCCGGTAGATTCCTAGTGACCTCAAGAAACAAGGACTGAAGAACTGACCCCGCCAGTGAAGACTCCAGATGACAACTGTATTGGCCCCAGCCCTTCAGGCCTGTCTGCAGCTTCAAGACTGCTATAAAAAGGCGACACATCATGCAGGATCAGCAACCTCTACAAACCCCGTGAAGACTACCTGCCTAGCTGAGAACAAAGAACTTCCGAGGACAGCGGCACTGTCCAGAAGAAACCCCCCAGAGACTCCGGAACCGCCCCAGATCCGTGAGCCCTGTCCACTCTGCACCTGACGCCCAGAGCCCGAGTCCATGTGGCCCACCAGTCCAGAGGAGGTCCTCATGCCATTCTGACCTCGAGTCCACCCTGGGTTGGCCCCTCCTGGCTAACACGACAACGCCTGCAGCCTGAATCCAGAGGACCCACCTGAACGCGAAGGATCTGATGAAGATGCCCAATGTCCAGATGTTGGCCTGCTCCTGCAGCCCCCTGGCCTGGGGGAATCAGACCAATGATCCACCAACGTCCAGCGGGTGCCACTCCTTCCTGTCCATCCTTTCCTGGACCCAGCCTGCAGCATCTTTGTGACCCCCTGGGCTGGCCCATTCAAAAGCATTTGGCGCCAGATGCTGATTTTGCACCCTGCACCTAGCCACCCCTGTGCCGCTGAGGGTGTGGTTGGTGCTGGCCTGTGTCCTGAAACCTCAGGTACTTACCTGCAATCTGTGTTCTACTGAGTTCCCCCAGTCCTCATAAGATTCCTTTGAAAACCAGACACCAACTTTGACCTGTGCAGCTGGCCGGCCCTGTGTTACTGGTGGTGCACTTGGGGTCAACTTGAACTTGACCTGTGGACGTCCTGACCCCCAAAGACTAGCATCGTAAGTAGAATACTTGCCTGTTAACTGTGCTAACCCTTTCCCTCCCCTAGAACTGCATTGGTTCCTATGCCAAATTGCACTGTCAATTTTTAAAATGTAAGTGTTACTTACTTGTAAACAGTTGTATCTGTAAAACCTAGACAAAGTACATTTGATACATTTGCTTGATACCTACTCACAACTTTACTTACCTGCAACAAAGACCTTTTGGTTCTAGTAATAAAGTAACAATAAATATTTTTGCTATATAAACCTATTGGCCTGGAGTTAGTCATTGAGTGTGTGCCTCCTTTCTTCACTGTGTGTGTGTACAACAAATGCTTTGCACTACTCTCTGATAAATCTAACTGCCTGACCACACTGCCACAAAAGAGAGCATCAGTATTATCTACTTTAGCCTATGTTAAGCCTCTGGGGAAGGGAAAGCAGCAGGGAAGAAAGTAGAATCTTTGATTAAAAGATCAATATGATAGCTAACAGTTCACAAACCTGTTTCCTAAGGAACAGTGTTAATGGCACTGTCCAAGAAAGGGTGCTGGAATCCACTGTATGGGCACAGCCACAAGCTGCTAAAATATTACAGGCATTTTGATTAGAAGGCAATCCTTTTTCCAAATCCTTGATTTCCTGCCACAGATAAAATTAAATGTTAAACTCAGGACTGATGTCAGGAGGGTGATGGCTCCCTCGTGCTGCTGACGTTTGTGGAATCTGGAGCCATTCTCCCCACTGTTTTCTTTTAAGTTCAGAGGGTTAGTGGTATCCCTTTCCCGAATTCTGCATAGTGAGGGTTTCCCCCATAATATTTGGCTGAATCAAACTTGGCCATGCTCTGACATTTTTTCTATCTTGCTTTTAGGGTAAAACTCCCAAGAATAAAATGTTATCAGGAAGGGTTCTGTTAATCCAAATAGTTATACCTTAGCACAATATCACTGTACATGGTTCAGATCAGCACTTTGAATCTGTCGCAAGCTTCAACAGTTTGTTTATGGGCCACACTGTGTACAGACACACACACTACATCTGAGATGCTACTAAAGAGACCTGGTTTAGTGCCATAATGCCACACAAGGGGCAGCAACATGCTATACAAATATCTAGTTTAAAAAAAAACAAAAACTTTTAAGTGATGGTCACTATAAACCATTCATTACCAGGTCTGTCGTGGCATTCGATCCAAAACCACACAGGGTGCAGTCAAGTTCTGGGGCAAACTCTGTTCAGAGTATAAGAAGTTCCTTTCATAGAGAAGAATTGCAGATCTAGCCAACATGGTCAAAACCTTCCAGTAGGCATTTATCTTACCCAGTGTGGAAAGGAAGAGCTACGTTGTCGTCATTATGAATTTTGTATTCCCTTTCCTCATTGCACAGTCTACAAAGATGATTCAAGAGTTCATATTACAGGGCATTTGGATGTTAAAGTAAATCGGACACCAGCATTCAGCAAACTCAAAATATCTGTGGTGAGAAGTACCTTTTCAAGATCAAGACAGATTACCTGGACCATAGATGCATCCCTCACATACATGTGATCATACCATGAATGTCTAGAATCTAATGCGTTGGCACAGTGCCTCTAGCTCTTAAAGCTGCCTTGTGTGCAGTCCTAGGGAAGATCGTTAAGATTGACTGACCCTGCAACCATATACTATGTGATCTCAGTTTCTCACTTTGGAAAAGGTGAGAAACCTATGACCACTTCACCACCACATTGTCGTAGAATATCTTTGAGCAGTATATGTTCTTAGGGATGTGCTAAGCACGCAGATGGAAAGTTGCTTCACGTGGGAGTTTAATTAGTCTGAGATACAGAAAGTTGTGCAGTGCATGGCACCACTGCATCTTGCTACTACAGCAGAAAATATGAAATGGCTTACTTTCACCAGCAAATGAAAACAATCCAGGAGCTCTTAGTTTTTCACTTGCATAGCCAGGGTTGTTAGTATAATCCTTTCTCATTGTTCTCTATAAATTCCCACAATTGTATTCCAGATGTAACAATGAGTTGCTGGTAGTTTTAGTATGGGGCTGCTAGATCTGTTGCAGAGAACTTGTGTCCACACCAATTGAAAACCTGCACCGACTCGCAATCTGCCTATGTGGAAAAGTCTCAACACAATCCAACTTGCTTGACCCTGAGAGCATGACGTTTGAGTGCTAGAGCCTGACCATATTTCCTCTAGGCCTCCTGGCTAGTTATGTGGTTGGTTAGTGTTCTAGACCTCTAGCAAGCACAGTTGAAGATTCAATGACTTTTAGATAAAGAAATTGTTTACATGCACCTTTATTTCCACTGAGACTTGTCCTAAAATTCATGACAGTGAAGCTTTGTGTTCCTTCTCTGAAGTCTCCAAACTAGCACCAACGTAGGAATTAGACACTGTTAGAAGATTTAGATCTACCTTTTGAGCCAGTGTATGAAACAGAACTGGAGTATGTAACATAGAAAAGGCAATTAAGTCTTGTAGTCCTGTTGAGGAATTTAGACCGTGATATTCCCTTGTTTTAAGCAAAGAAAGTGTCTCAAATGTATCATTAAGGTACCAACTGAAGTTTACCGGAATGAAGTGGTAACTTAACCAACCTTTTTTTTTTTTTTTTCAAACCTTTTTGTGCATCAAAGAAATCACTTCATGTACTAAATTCAGAGAACTAATCTGATAGAGACTTCTAGTTGCAGATTCCTTACCTTAGTCTGACACCTGGGGGAAATTCTAAGGTAAGGAATCTGCAACTAGAATATGTCTCTACCAGATATTTCGTTACCGAAGGTAAGTAACTTGTACATCTGATAGAGACTTTCCCCTAGGCGCCAGACTGGACCCGGAGATCTTCAAGCAATACCCATGCGCGTCAGTAGGTGGCGTCGGTCGACTCCGCGGACTTCGTTGGCGTCGTAGTCACCGTCATGCCGTTGGGTGTAGTATATAGACGCCTCCCTCGCGCAGTGGCGTCCGTTCTTTTCTTTCTGCGCCACATGCTGATCCAGAGAAGAGCTACCCTGGTCTGTTTTTGACCGAATTCGACAGTTTTGTCGAGTTTTTGTATGAAATTTGGTGTGTCGAGGATGTCCCTGAAGACCGGTTTCAAGCCATGCAAGGACTCATCATACGATGTTGGTGACTGATCCTCATCGGGTTTGTCTGTGGTGTCTCGAGTGCGACTACGACCCGAAGTCGTGCTCCGAGTGCCGGGCCGTACACCCGAAGGCTTTGAGGGAGCGGTCGCTAAAGCTCATGGCGGCCCGGCATTCGACTCCTCGTAGTTCCCGTCTCGCTCGAGAGGAAGGTCTCGAAACCGGTCGCGGAACCATCACCCCTCGTCTTCTTCCAAATCCTCGGGTCAAGGTAAGACGACAAAGAAGTCGAAGAGATCTTATCGCTCTCCGACTTTTCGCCGTCGCTCTGCTGACACGGGAGGAGCGTTCACGCACAAGAACTCTGTCCTCAGAGCCTGGGTCTGGGTCAGCTCGGCGCTTCCCCGAGTTTCCCGGAGCCAGAGCGACCACTGCCCAGCTTAAACAGTTTTATGAGGCCATGCGCCTCCATCTTTGGGCGGTCCGGCCCTAATACGGTGCCTTCGGGCCCAAGGGGTTCGGCTGAGGGGCCTTTGGGTCCGGCCACCGAGGTCACCTCCGGATCCCCGTGCGGTCTTCACCGGCACCTGTCGCACCCTTCAGACCTTCCCTTGCGCCGAGTCGATTATCGATGCTTCCGTCGTCGGTAGTGCCCACTATTGACGTCTACCCAGTTCTTATCCCCGATGACTCTGAGTTGGAGCGGTGTCGGTTGACGCCGCCTTCGACTTCAATGGGGCCTATTCGCCCCAGGTCGGATTCGGACCCTTTTTCTTATCGGTACGAATATGGGGAGGAATTGGAGGGGTCCCCGGACCCTTATGAATACCAGGATGACCCTTCTGTGGACTGGGCTCAGGAATTGGGTGAAGCCAGTGGTCTGGATACTTCTGACACTGGCATGCTGTCTTCTACTGTGGCTACGGCGAAGGCAGCAACTTATGGTATGGTGGTCAGTAGGGCAGCTGAGGTCCTTGGTCTTGTGCTTCCCACTGTTGAGGTCAGGTCTAATCTCCTGACAGAAGTGCTTCAGCCTTGGGCTTCTACTTCAGAACCCCTTTTGCCGTTTAATGAAGCCCTCATCGATGTCCTTTTGGGTACCTGCTCCAAACCCAACATAGGGACTCCTCTGAATAGGACTATTGCGCGCCACCATCGGCCTGCTCCGAACGACCATAAATTCCTGTCCTAACACCCCACGCCTGAGAGTCTTATTATCCAGGATTCCTCTTCTTCAGACGCATTCTCTTCCGCACCCCCGGACAGGGAATCCCAAAGGCTGGAACAGTTTGGCAAGAAGTTATTTTCTTCCTCCAGTCTTGCGCTGCGGTCTGTGACACCGCATACCTTTTGGGCCGCTATACCCACTCTTTGTGGGATACGGTTGCACAAGTCCTGCCGCAGATACCAGAGGAGGCCTGTGCTATTGTCTCCCAAGCTGTGAACGATGGGAGAGATGCGGCAAAGTTCACAATCCGTTCTGGGCAGGACACAACCGACTCTCTGGGCAGATCGGTTGCTACGACGCCACTCCACGCCTGGTTGCGTACTTCTGGTTTTTCTGGGGATGTCCAACAGTCACTCATGGACATGCCCTTTGATGGCTCACGTCTCTTTGGAGACAAAGTGGTCTCAGCCTTGGAGAGATTCAAGGATTCGCGGGCTACCGCTCGGTCCCTCGGTCTTTCCTCTGCCCATCGCCCCCCCACAGTCTGCTTTTTGTCCCTTTCCTGGCCACAGAAGGGGCTCCCTGTCGCATCCTCCACCAAGCCACCGTGCCATCCATGCTGTTCAGCCTCTGCGTGGCCGGGGACGCAGAATCCCACGTGGCTGTGGGACAGGGAACCAGAGGTCTGCCCAGTCCACCTCTAGCCCTGCTGCAGCCTCCAAGCCCTCCTAGTCCGTCCCCTCACTCCCGTCCAGATGGTGGCAGGATTCGCCATCACCTGCCCCGGTGGGAAATCATCACCACGGACAGGTGAGTTTTTTGCAGATAGTTCGAAAGGGCTACTCCCTCCCTTTCGAATCTACTCCAAAAACCATGCCTCCATCCTCAAGTCACCTTCCAGAGGATCATTTAGCACTTCTCCGCCAGAAAGTTGCAGCTCTCTTGGCCAAGGGAGCTATAGAGAAAGTCCCTTTGCCCGAAGTAGGTTGTGGTGGTTGTTCCCGCTACTTTCTGATACCAAAAAAGGACAAGGGCTTACGTCCCATCCTAGACCTTCGGGACCTAAACTACTTCCTCAAGAAGGAGAAATTAAAAATGCTCACCCTGGTTCAGGTTCTTTCTTCCTTGGACCCAGGAGACTGGATGGTAGCTTTGGACTTGCAGGACGCTTATTTCCACATCCCCATCCTGCCTGCCCACATGTGTTAACTACGATTCGTAGTAGGTCACGAGCACTTTCAGTTTACCATGCTCCCCTTTGGCCTTACCAGCGCCCCTAGGGTGTTCACGAAAGTGATGGCGGTGGTTGCAGCTCATCTGTGCAGGTTAGGGGTCTCAGTCTTCCCCTACCTCGATGACTGGCAGTTGAAGGCAGACTCGCCCCAGAAAGTTGTCTCCCACCTTCAGACTACGGTGAACCTCCTGCACACGCTGGGGTTCACTATAAACGTGCCGAAGTCACACCTGACTCCGTCTCAGACGCTCCCTTTCATTTGAGCTGTTTTGGACACTGTGCAGTTTCGGGCTCATCCTCCTGTAAAGTGAGTCCAAGACATTCAGGCTATGATTCCGATCTTTCGGCCTCAGTCTTGGATTTCGGTGAGACTAACTCTGAGACTGCTAGGTCTCTTGGCCTCCTGCATCCTGCTAGTAACACATGCCAGATAGCATATGTGGGCTCTGCAGTGGGACCTGAAGTTCCAGTGTGCGCAGCATCAGGGGAATCTCTCTGACATGGTCCAGATCTCGGAGGGGACTGCGAAAGACCTGCAGTGATGGCTTTCGAATCCGCATTGGGTCCACGGCAGACCCCTCTCCCTTCCCCAACCAGATCTCTCTATAGTGACAGATGCGTCACTTCTGGGCTGTGGCGGCCACATGGGAGAGGCGAAGATCAGAGGACTCTGGTCTCCAGCGGAGTCTGGGCTCCATATCAATCTTCTGGAGCTCCGGGAGATCAAGCTTGCATTGAATGAATTCCTTCAAAGGGAAAGTGGTGCAGGTGTTCACGGACAATGCTACCGCCATGTGGTACTGTAACAAACTGGGCGGAGTAGGGTCCTGGACCCTTTGTCAGGAGGCACTACGCCTCTGGACATGGCTGGAACATCAGGGCATTACCCTGATGGGTCAACATCTGGCGGGTTCCCTCAACATCAGAGCCGACGAACTCAGCCGTCAATGCACAGCCGATCACAAATGGCCTCTCCATCCGGAGGTGGCACAAGGTTTCTTTCAGCAGTGGGGAGAGCCTTGGTTAGATATATTTCGCCTCCTCAGAGAACGCAGTGTGTCAGCTGTTTGCGCGTTGGCGTTTCCAAGGCGGCACACGCTCGGAGACGCTTTTCGTCTCGAGTGGAACTCCGGCCTCCTTTACGCCTTTCTACCTATACCTCTTCTGCCCAGAGTTCTCAAGAAAATCATGAACGACCGGGCACAAGTCATCCTGATAGCTCCAGACTTGGCACGGAGTGTATGGTATCCAGAGCTATTGAGCATGTCCATCGATCCTCCACTCAGACTGCCTCTTTGGGCGGATCTTGTGTCGCAGCAACAGGGTACGGCTCTTTGCCCGAACCTGTCCAACCTCCGCTTTCATGCGTGGAGATTGAGCGGCGACAGTTGATGGCTTTTGCACTTCCACCCGAAGTCTGCGATGTTATCTTGGCAGCCAGGCATCCATCAACCAAAACTGTATACGCCTGTCATTGGAATACATTTGTGGCATGATGTACCAACATATCTGCTGATCCCCTTTCTGCACCTCTATCCAAGGTTCTTCTGTTCATTCTTTCTTTGGCCCAGCAGGGCTCTGCTTTGGGCATCCTTGAAGGGTATTTATCTGCCATTTCGGCCATTCTTAGGCTACCTGATCAGCCCTCACGCTTTAAATCTCCTATTGTGAGTAGATTCCTAAAAGGACTCACCCATTTATTTCCTCCCACTCCATTTATTATGCCTCAGTGGGACCTCAATCTTGTCCTTACTTATTTGATGTGTACTCCCTTTGAGCCAATGCATAATTGTCCCTTGCAGCTCCTCACCTTCAAAACTGTCTTTCTTGTTCCTATCACCTCTGCACGCAGGGTGAGTGACCTTCAGGCCCTTACCTCAAAACCTCCATACTTGTCTGTGCACCCTGACAAAGTAGTGTTGTGCACTAAGGCTTCCTTCCTTCCTAAGGTGGTTACACCCTTTCATGTAGGTCAGTCCATCACTCTGCCTACTTTCTATGCACCCCCACATACTTCCCCTGAGGAGGAGAGACTCCGCCGTCTGGACCCAAAAAGAAAGCGTATCATCTCTCGATGGGTGCGTCTTTGCATCAAAATGTGCTACGCTTTGGCCAAGAAGCAACCTCCTGAGGGCTTGCGTGCTCATTCCACCAGAGCCATTGCTTCCACTGCATTAGCATGTGGCATTCCTGTCCTAAATATCTGCCAGGCAGCTATGTGGGTGTCTCTGCACACGCTTGCTAAGCATTACTGTCTGGACAATTAAGTCCGTCAGGATGCCCACTTTGGTCGTTCGGTCCTGCAGGACTTCCTATTATGATCTTGGCTCGCAGCCCACCACCGAGGATGGCATTGCTTGCGTATCTATTCTAAGGTAAGGAATCTGCAACTAGAAGTCTCTATCAGATGTACAAGTTTCTTACCGCCTACACATCCTCCCCACTTGCAAACTGATTTCTAGGGACAGGGATTCCCCCCTTAGCTCTGGTGCACCAATCTCAGTGTTCTTAGCGGCTCTGAGCTTTGGCGTGGAAAGTCGTTAAAAGAAACTGATGTCACTGCGCGAGGGTGGCGTCTATATACTATGCCCAACGTCATCACGGCGACTACGACGCCTGCGGAGTCGACCGATGCCACCTACCGACGCGCAAGTGTATTGCTCGAAGAAAAATCTCTGGATCCAGTCTGACGCCTGGGGGAAGTTCGAAGGTAAGGAATCTGCAACTAGAAGTCTCTATCAGATGTACAGGTTACTTAACCTTCGGTAACGAACTATCTGGTGTTGACATATTCTAGTTGCAGATTCCTTACCTTAGAATTTCCCTCAGGTGTCAGACTAAGGTAAGGAGTCTGCAACTAGAATATGCCTCTACCAGATATTTCGTTACCGAAGGTAAGTAACTTGTGCTTCACTACTATTTGGATACCAGTAAAAACAATCTGAAGATTGCTGAGCTTGATTTAGCCTCTAAAGACTACATGATTTGGCTTACTCTCCGAAGGCCAGGTGATATAAAAATAAGCATTCCCAGATGTATTTATTTTTATCATTTTATATCACAGCCAACTAACAGACGTTTGATAATTAACAGAACATTTCACCAGGTAAATTCAATAGTTATTACAAAATTAAAGATTATGCAAACAAGTTGCCTTCCAGTTGTGGTTTTTATTTTTTGAATACCTGATCACCAGCTTAGGCTTCAGTTGCTACCCATGTCTTTTACAGACCTCTCCACTGATGATCCATCTTTCATATCAGTTATAATTCAATGAACGTTCTGCTTTGTATACTACTTTGCAATAACATTCTTTGCTTGTGTGAAACCCATGATGGACAGCAAACATTCTTCTATATTCGCCATTTCTTCAACATCCACCCCAGAATGGGCAACTGAATGGGACTAGCAGTGCTACAGGACGTCTTTTGATAACTCTAATCTCAATACTTATTTCTCTAGTGTTCTGTTTCCCTAGTTCTTTACTTTAAAATGCATGATTTAAACATCAAATGCTGGTGAAAATATTACTTACACAAACTTTATAGCACAGCGCTCCCTCATTAAATTCCCTATCCCCTACCCTCCCCCACACCCCTACCCTCCCCAACACCCCTACCCACACACAGAATTCTGATGCTCTTGTCCTTCCAAAACTTTCCTAAATCAAATCAAATCAAATCATTAACATTTATAAAGCGCGCTACTCACCCGTGCGGGTCTCAAGGCGCTAGGGGGAAAGGGGGGGTTATCGCTGCTCGAACAGCCAAGTCTTTAGGAGTCTCCGGAAAGCGGAGTGGTCCTGGGTGGTCCTGAGGCTGGTGGGGAGGGAGTTCCAGGTCTTGGCCGCCAGGAAGGAGAAAGATCTCCCACCCGCCGTGGAGCGGCGGGTGCGAGGGACGGCAGCAAGTGCGAGGCCAGCGGAGCGGAGGGGGCGGGTGGGGTCCTACCACTCTCACCCCCGGGGCAAATTATTTGGTACATTTGTGCATGGGAAAACTGATGGCCTGGAATATAGAGATCTGATTGTGACTTCTAGTGGCATATTCCTTACTTTACTATACTCCCCAGCCATCAGACTAGATCCTGAACAACTTGAACATGCCGGTAGGTGGAGTCTATTGACTCTGCGCCCAAAGTGATGTGCATGATACCTATATATGTGCCTCCACCAGTGTGCTGACATTAGTTGTTTTCTTTCCTCACCATCAGCACAGATCTGAAAGCAGTACTTCTCTCCTTTTTTTTTTTTTACTACTTTTATAGACCCTTTGTCGAAATTCATTTTGAGCTCCACTCCCTGTGTGCTCTAGTGATGTCTCTAGATAAGCATTTAAAAAAAATATTGTGGGGTTAAAACCCTGTGGATCCTGTCACAAGTAGACGACTGGGCTGGGCCACAACTCCAAGGCCTGCGCACACTGTGGAGCTATGAACCCCAAGACGGTCTAATAGCCTGCCCTAAAGTTCTTGGTCATCCGACACCTGATGAATCTGCACCACTCCAGGACCTGGTCTTGAGGAAAGACCCGCCTGCTCTGAGTCACTCTGAGTATTCATGTTCAAAATCCTCTTCGGGTAAATCCCAAAGGGTGTTGAAGCATTCATTGACTTGTCCAGGTCAATGGAGGAGGTGCTGGAACAGTCCCACAAAACTAAGCCGTGCTCCCTAAAAAAGTGGCGCCTTAGAAGCAGAAAGAGCCATCCGTGGCTATCTGGTCGCCTTGGGCTGTGTCAAAGTCAAAAGTTTAGGCCGATTGTGATGGTGTGTGGGTCGGTTACAGTTCCAGATTAGTCCAGTTGAAGGTTTACCTTCTCAAGCTTTGTGCCAAGAGTCTCATTCGTATTAGAGAGGGTCGTGAGTAGCAATAAGAGCATCATGAGTGGCAGTCGGCATGGTGCGAAGAGCAAACTGGGCGCCTTAGACAGGTGGGCTGGAGCTCTACGTTTGACGATCCCCCGCGCACTGTCAAATCTGCTGTGAAGAGACCGGCTGGTGGCAGCTCACACTGTATTTCAAAGCGTGCCTCATGGTTCCAGAGTGAATGGGCCCGTTCACAGTCCCAAAGAACCCAAAAGCTGAATTAAAGAGCCCACTGAGCCACACCAATGTCCCAGACCTGATTGGCACCACTTCGGGGTCTGGAACTTGCTGCAGCTTGGGTCCAGGGGCTGGATGAGGAGGCTCAGATCCAGAGGCCTGCAGAACACGCCCTTTCAGTTACTTTGTGGTCCCTGGGTCAAGATGAGGTTGCAGGTTCAGTTCTTCCCCAAGCAAGTGGTTAGCAGGCAGCAAGTCAACACAGCAGAGCATCAGCTCCTTTAGTGCAGCAGTACAGCACAGCAGGCCTTCTTCCTGACAGATCCAGAAGTGTACTGCACTGGTGGTGTCTGAGGTCCAGTATTTAAACCCATTTATGCCTTTAAGAGGGGAAGTAGCTTCTAGAGGTTTCCCTTTAAAGTCCTCTGGCATCCTGCCTCCCCTGTCATGCATTCAGACTAACTACAGGGGCTATGCAGCACTTTGTGCGGAGACAGGACACAGTCTATTCAGATGTAAGTGGGGCTGTGCTCACCTCCTCCCTCCCATCCTGCCAGTAATGACCCATCTGGGCACACCTCAGCTATCTGTTGTATGTGGCTGTCTAGGAGGAATACACAAAGCTCAGCTGTCATCTACAGCCAGTTATGTGACCAGAGACGCCCCACAGGCACTAAACGTAATGGTAGGAAAATGCCAACTGACATTTTCAGGATCGCAATTTAAACCAACTTCACCCTAAGTTAGGATCTTAAACAGTCATTCCAGAGACACCAAACTTGAACTGGATACCTCTTCCCATTTGAAAATTACATTTAAATAATGTAATTCGGCAAATCCCATATTAACTCATGGGATAGATGGGCCTTGCAGTAATGAAAAATAAATTTGAGTTTTTCACTTCGAGGGCTTAAAAGTGCGTATTCTACTCCTTAAATACATTTTAAATACATTGCACCATGCCACCTAGGCTTTCCTAAACAGACCCTGGAGGTGACATTTGTATTAAATAGGGAGGTTTTGGCCTGGAAAAAGGTTTATTTTGGCAAGTCGAAATGGTAGTTTGAAACTCCACACACAGGCACTGCAGTGGCAGGCCTGAGACATGCTTAAAGGGCTACTTAAGTGGGTGGCACAATCAGTGCTGCAAGCCCACTGGTAACATTTTACTGGCACTGGATGATAACCACGTGGTACCACTTTACTGCAGACTTATAATTAAATTAAATATGCTAAGTGGAGAGAAGCCAACATTACCATGTTTAGAGGAGAGTGTACAAGGACTTCACCACTGGTAAGCACAGGTAAAGTGCACAGAGTCCCAAGGCCACAAAAAACAAAATCAGCACAAAAATGGAGGAGCCAGAAAACAGGCTGAGGGTAGACCACCCTGACAGGTCTAACATGCGCTTGTCCCTTGGGGGGACAATAACTGGTATGAGGAAGTGGCGGATGCCAGTGGCCTGGACAGTAGCCTAGTCACTCCTCTTAGTGTTGTTACGAAGGAAGAAGCTTCATTGCCTATGGTGGTGAGAAGGGCAGCTAAGGTCCTGGACCTTGCGCTACCCTCTGGTAGTCAAGGCATGCATCTTAGCAGTGGTGTTTTAACCTGGGGTAACCCAAATGGAACCTCTTCTCTTCAAGGAAGCCCTAACTACTGTACGGTCGGAATATGGGCCAAGCCCTGCACCTGTGCTCCTGTGCACAGGACAACTGCCCACTGCCACCACCCTGCTCATGGAGATCCAGCATCCCCACCTAAGTCCACGGTTAAACTTGGAGCGTTCCCTACCACATTACCAGATAGGGAATCCAAGAGGCTGGATACCTTTGGGGGAAAAGGATTTTCTTTTCCACAATCCTTGCATTGTGGTCAGTGAACACTACATGCCGAGCTTGGGACTTAGAGGAGACTCGAGTCATCTTGTCCCAGGCTAATGCAGATGGCAGATTCACGGCAAGGTTCACTATATGTTGCAGACTGACACGCCTGAGTAGCTAGTTAGAGCAATTACTTCTTCTAAGGCACTTTGTCGCCACGCCTAGTGGAGGTGAGCTGGCTTTTCGTGGATGTCCATGCATCCCTTATGGAGATGATGGCACCTGCCTGTCTGACATTGCAGATTCAGTGCTCGATTGTTAAGGACAGTGGGGCCATTAATTGCTGCCCAACCATCAGAGCTGACAGGCTCCCTAGTCCTTTCATGGCAGCAGGTGCGACTACCGCAAGGCCATTGATTTTCTCAGGCCACAACTCATCGGCTGCTGCAGCCTCTAAACCCTTTTAATATACACTCTGGCCATCTTAGACAACTGGTCTGTCGCAGGATCTAGCACTCCTACTTCGTTGAACGAGTTGGTGCTCCAGATGTTTCAGCGGGTTTACACAGTTCCATTCACTGAAACCCCACCACCCATGCCACCATCTTCAGATCTGCTGACGAGATCACACACCTCAGTTGTATCCGGAAGTACATGCTGTTCTGGCTTAAGGAGCTTTCAAGAGGGTGCTGACATCAGAAATATGTAATTTTTGTTATTACCACAAATTTCTGGTGCCAAACTCGTCTTGAAAAACAAGAAATTCAAAATTCTCATGTTAGCTGAGGTCCTGCCTGTCCTAGACCCTGGAGATTGGATGGTAGTGCTGGACGTCCATTTACCTGGCCTGCCTGCCTCAGACTTTACCTGTGATTCATGGTGGGCCAAGAGCACTTTTAGTTTAATGTGCTCCATTTTTAACAGTACCACTCGGGTGTTCACGAAGGTGATGGCAGTGGATGCAGCCCATCTGAGGAGGTTAGTGGTTCCAGTCTTCCCCTCTACCTCGACAACTGGATGTTGAAAGCGGACTTACCCCAGGAAGTCAACAACCACCTCCAGACTACAGCAAACCTCCTGCATTCACTGAGGTTCACTATAAACATGCTGAAGTTCAGGATATTCAGGCTATAATTATGGTTTTACAGCCTCTGTCCTGGATTTCAGTGATATTGAGCCTGCTACAGCTCATGGCCTCCCCTTTCCTGCTGGTAAAGCATACCTGCAGGCTTATGTGAGCTCTGCAGTGGGACCTGAAATACCCTGTGGGGCTGCATCAGTGGAATCTCTCTGAAATGGTCCAGCTGTCAGAGGGAACTGCAGAATATCTGCATTAGTGGCTGACAAACTGTGATTGGCTTAGCAGCAGACCCCTCACCCTGCCCCATCCAACCTCACAGTGGTGACAGATGTGTCCCTTGTGGGTTAAGTCAGCCATATAGGAGAGGTGGAGATCAGAGAACTCTGATCGCCGAAGGAGTTTCAGCTCATCCTGTTGAGAGCAATCCGCTTGGCATTGAAGGCCCATTAAGGGGAAGCTTCCATCAAGGGGGGCCTGGTTCAGGTGTTCACTGACAACACCATGGCAATGTGGTACTGCAGCAAGCAGGGCAGGGTGGGGTCTTGGACCTTGTCAAGAGGCCCTGCGACTCTTGCTATGGCTTGAATGTCAGGACATTTTCCTGGTTATGATCTGAACACTGAAGTGGACAAACTCAACAGTCTATCTGGCCGAGCGCCAATAGTGTCTCCAGTAAGAGGGCTGCAAGGACACTTCTGCAACTGAGGTGAACCTTGGTTATATCTATTTGCCACCGCTGAGAATGTGTTATGTCAGCACTTTTGTGTTTGAGTTTCTAAGACTCAGAGACCCGTTTTATCTCAAGTGGGGCTCGGGACTACTGTACGCCTTCCTGCCAATACCACTCCTGCTCATTTTCTGATGAAAATTAGGACGGACCGGGCACAAGACATCCTTATGGCTCCAGATTTAATACTGAGGGTAGGAAATCCTGAACACTTGAGCATAATCATCAGCCCTTCAGTTAGGTATCCCTTTCGGGAGGATCTCATGTTGCAGCAACAGGGTGTGGTTCTGAATTTGAACCTGTGTGTGGTCTGCCTTCATCTGTGGAGGTTGAGTGGTGGCAGTTGACTGTTTTTGATCACTTCTGTGAAGTTATATTTCTAGCCAAGTGTTCATCAACAGAAACCATATATGCCTGCCGTTGGGACAAGTTGGTGGCTTGGTGCACTTACAATCATGTTGATCCTCTTTCAGCACCTTAGTCCAGGAATATTGTTGATTGTTTTATCATCAGCCCGACACGGCTTTGCTTTGAGCACAGTTAAAAGGTGTCTTTCTGACATTTCGGCTTTTTTGTGTCTGCCAGAACAACCCTCCCTTTTCTAGTCACCTGTTGTGACTTGTTTCCTGAAAGGACTTCAGCAAATGTTTTCCCATAAACCATTCATTATGCATTAATGATTTTAATTTGATTTGAACCTTCTTGATGTATTAGCACTTCTAGCGCATGCATAATTGCCGTCTACCTCTCTTGAAGATAAAAACAGTCTTCTTGGTGGCCAATACTCTGGCCAGGAGAGTTAGCAAGTTACAGGCACTCTGTATACTCGCCATAAACCAGCTTCTTCCCAGATAAACTGGTTCTGCGCACCCATGTCTCTTTTGTACTAAAGCTGGTGACACATTTGCTCGTGGGCCATAGTATCACGCTGCTGACCACCTTCGCTTTTCCTCACCCTTCTAAGGCAGAGGCATTGTCTGGACCAAAAAAGAGTGTTGGTGTTGTACATCGATCTTTCTAGAGAACACCAGGTGGATGAGCAACACTTTGTTGGATTTGTCAGGGCAAAACAAAGAGAAAGCAGTGCAGAAATGGACCATCTGTCAATGGATTGTGATCTGCATTAGGGTCTGCCACGCACTGGCCAGGAAGTTACCCTCCAAGGGCTTGCGGGCTTCAGAGCCAAGGCTGTGACCACTGCGTCAGTTCGTGGAGTCCCCATCATGTGAATCTTTCAGGCTATGTGGGCATCTCTGCACATGTTTACAAAACACTACTGCTGTAACAATCTGATAGACTTCTACCTTAGCTTTTGAATTATCACCAGGCATCAGACTGGATCAATAAATCTTCTCGAGCAGTATCCCTGCACGCCCGTAGGAGACGTCATTCAGCTTCTTGTAACATCTGTGCCGGTAGTGACATGCATGGTGTCTACATATACACCACCCCGGCATGTTCGCATTTCTTTTTTTTTATAACCAGTCAACGCAGATCCAGAGAGAGCTACCACTTAGTCATTTTTGCCACTGTATTTTTTAGATCTACTGGTGTGGAAAGGATGTCATCTCAGAAGGCTTGCTTCAAGCCCTCCAGTGCTTGACACTGCTTGATATCAGTGACATACCTGCATCTTGTATGTCTTTGGTATCTCCCGTGCGAACAAGATCCAAAAGCCTGCTCTGATTGCCATGCCATGAACCATTAGGCCTTGAGGAAGCACTGCCTCAAGCTCTTGGTGGCTTGACGTGTGATGCTGTGAGACACTATCTCAGTCGAGAGAAACCAAGGAGGTTTCATCTAGTCTGTTGGATGACAAAACGAGGGAGCGTCGACATTCAAGGCCTGGCTCTGCTGTTGAGCCAGTGCCTGGGTCAGCTTTGCACTTCCCTGAGTCTCCGGAAGCTGGAGCAGCCCGCTCAACTTCAAGATTTTTTTTCTGGCTCATATTTAGGTGGCTTGCTTCTGCTGGCATGCTTTTGGGTTCTATGGGTGGGGAGGGGCCCCTGTTGGATCCACATTGGCGCACCCGCTCCAGTCAAGCCCCTTGGATCCACAGATGAAACTGGACACTTTTCGTTTCTAGTGGAGCTCAGTTTTCCTGTAGCCGTTTCTGCCAGTACCACTGCTGCCTAGAGTTCTCAGGAAGATCAAGAATGACCAAGCCCAAGTCATCCTTGTGGATCCTGGTATCCTGAGTTCTTGATTATGACCATTGATTCTCTGACCAGACTACCCCTTCAGGAGGATCTTCTGTCACAGCAGCGGGGGAAGAGTACTTCATTCAAACCTGTTCAGTCTTCTCCTTGCGTGGAAATTGAGTGGTGACAGTTGACTGCTTTTGACCTTCCTCTCAAAGTCTCTGATGTCATTTTGGAAGCCAGCAGTCCCTTCTCCAAGACTGTGTACGCCTGCCATTGGTAAACGTTTGTGGTGTGGTGGTCAGACAAATAGATCACCTTCCTGCCCCGTTCTGAAGTTCTTATTTTCATTCTCTCCTTTGCCCAGCAGGGCTCTTCTCTGGGCACTCGTAAGGACTACCTTTCAGCTATATGCATCTTGCCCCTCTTTTTCCATTTATCATGCCTCAGCGGGACCTTAATCTTGTCTTGACTTTTCTGATATGTGCTCACTTTGTTCCACTTCACAATTGCTACCAACTATCAAGACTGCCTTCCTTGTGGCAATCACATCTGCCTAGAGGGTCAGAGAGCTTCAGGCGTTATCATCCAAGCCTCCTTACCTCACCAAGTATCCTGACAAACTGGTGTTTCACATGTGGGTATCTTTTCTCCTGTAAGTGTCCACTCCTTTTCAGGTAGGCGAGTCCATCACCTTGCCTACTTTTTCTGCTCTGCCTCATCACTATAAGGAAGATGAGAGACTCAAAAAGAGCGTTATCCGTGATTGCAGACAAGAGTTCCGGGTGGATGACCAATTCTTCATGGTGCATGTCGGAGCAGAGAAATATTTGGCTATGGAGACATTGACCATACCCAAATGATTGTCCTCTGTATACAGATCTGCTACGCTTTGACCAAGAAGCAACCTCTTGAGGGCTTTCAAACTCTTTCCACCAGAGCTAAAGCTGCAAACACTGCTTTAGCATGTGACGTTCCAGTCCTTGACATCTGCCGGGAAGCAATAGGGGTCTCCTTGCACACTGCTGCCTGGACAGTCAGTTCATTTGGGATAGGCTCTTTGCCTGTTTGGTCCTGCAGGACTTCCTTGTCTGAAATTGGTCTACACACCCACCTCTGCAGATTTCTTACCTTTTGAATTTTCCCAGGTGTCTTTCTGGGTCTGGAGATTTTTCTTGAGCAGTACCCCTGCGTGTCGTTAGGTGGTGTTGCTCGGCTCCTTGTTTATCGTCTGCGCTGGATATGATTTTATAAGGTCCTTTAAAGGCACCACCCCGATGTTTTTTTTTCTTTTTTTTTTTCCTTCATCGCTAGTCAGCACTGATTCAAAGAAATCTACCCCTCAGTCAATTTTTTACCAGTCTTTTTTAAATTTTTGTCGAAGTTTTTTTTTGAGTTGACAACTCCTGGTGCATCGAGGATGTCCTCTAGGAAGACCAGGTCCAAGGCCTGCAGGTCCTGTCATTGGGCAATGTCGATGACTGACTAATCCGCACCTTGTGTGCCTTTGTTGTCTGGAGCGCAACCACAACCCAAAGTTCTGCTTTGAGTGCTGGGCCATGAATCCGAAGACTTTGAGGGAGAGGTCCTTAAAGCTGATGGTGGTGCGACGCTCTGCGTAAGTCTCGGTCGGGAAAAGGGTCTCTTGATCTGTTGCGGAGACCCCCATCTTCTTCGTCCACCTTCAAGTCCTCAGGACGTTCGGGTAAGTCGAGGCATATAAAAGTCTAAGAAGGTCAAATGTTCTTTGAATTCACCTCATCTGTTGGCTGACAAGGGAGAGGAAGTGTCGTCGCTCTAGGCCTCAATCTGTGGAGTCTGTGCCTTGACTGACTTTGCACTTTCCAGAGTTTCTGGGAGCCGAAGCAACCCCTGCCCAGCTGAAATAATTTTATGATGCCATGCGCCTCATCTTTGGGCAGTCCCACTCCGCTGGCTGCCTTTGGGCCCTGCGGAGTCAGAAGGGGTCTCTTTGGGTTCCATGCTGGCAGCTTCAGCCTTGGCTCCGAGGGGAACTCAAGGATCCATTCCTGGATCTGAACCGGTGGCTGTCGTACCTTTTAGACCTACACCGGTGCCAGTTCTGAGGTCAACGCTCCCAGCAACCCCATGCGGTGCCTCCCTCATCCTTATTGCTGACTCCAACAGAGCCGGATGGACATCATACGACGCAAATTCGGCACCGGCATTAGCCCTATCCCCTATATCGAATCCTGAGCCTCATTACTATGGGCTGGGTTACGGTGAGGAAGGGAAGGGCAGGGGTCACTGGACCCTTTAGAATACCAGCTCCAATACCTCATGGGCTAGCGTGCAGTCCTCGATGAAGCCAATGGACTGGATACCTCCCCTGATACTGGCATGCTCTCTCCCACTACTTTGGCTACGGAGGAGGGTGCTTCATAATCCGTGGTGGTGCAGAGAACAACCGAGGTCCTGGACCTTGAGCTGCCTTCGGTGGCACTCAGGACTAACTCCATGACATAGGTGCTTCAGCCTGAGGCTTCATCCTCTGAACCCCTGCTCCCCTTTAATGAAGCCCTTACGAATGTCCTTCTGGGTATTTGGTCCAAACCCAGCACAGGGTTAGGACTATTGTCAACCGCCATCAACCTGCTCCAACTGGCCGCTTGCTCCTGACACAACACCCCTCCCCTAAGAGCCTCTACTTTCCAGGGTGTGTTCCCGTCCTCACCCCCATAGGGAATCCAAGAGGCTTGACACAGTTGGGAAGAAGTTTTCTTCTGGCAGCCTGACATTGCAGTCTGTGAACACAGCATGCCTTTTGGGCCTTTATTCCCACACACTGTAGGATACGGTTGTGCAAGTGCAACAAAGTTCATGATCCAATGTGGACTGGACACAACCAACTCACTGGGCAAAGCAGTTGCGTCAACAGTGGCCCTTATGTGACACGTCTGGTTGAGGACATCAGGCTTTTCAGGGATGTCTAAGCTAACCTTCTTGACATACCCTTTGATGGCACCTGTCTCTTCAGAGAGAAATTTTACTTGGTGTCCGGCAGCCCCTAGTACACCTCAGTCTGCTTTTCGCCTCTTTCGTGGCTCCTAGAGGAAGTTGCAGCTCTCTTGGCCAAGGGAGCCATAGAGGAGGGTCCCTGTGCCAGAAGTAGGTCATAGTTGTTATTCCTGCTACATTCTGGTGCCCAAAAGGACAAGGCCCTCCACCCTATCCTAGACCTTCAATCCCTCAATCTTTCTCTGGAAGATGTCCAGAATGCTCACTCTGGGTCAAGTTTTACCAGGATACTGGATGGTCGCGTTGGACTTTGAGGACAGTTATTTCCATAGCCCGATCCTGCCTGCCACAAGTACTTTCAGATCACTGTGCTCCCTCCTTCCTTTTGGCCTTACTAGCACTCTTCGGGTGTTCACCAAGGTGATGGTAGTGGTCACAGCTCATCTGCGCAGGTTAGGGCTTTGTCGTTCGACCCCCCCCCCCCCTCCTGCTCCCCCTCACCTCGACAACTGGCTGTTGAAGGCGGGCTCATCCCAAGCTGTCGTCTTCCACCTACAGACTACGGTGGACCTCCTGTGTTCCCTATACGTACCAAAGTCACACCTGACTCCCTCTCGGATGCTCCCTTTCATCAGAACTGTTCTGGACCCACTGCAGTTTTGGGCATATCCTCCTGAGTGGCAAGTCCAGGATATTAAGGCTATGATACCGATGTTTCAGCCTCTATCCTGGATTTAGGGCAGACTGACTCTGAGGCTGCTGGGCCTCATGGCCTCCTGCATCCTGCTAGTGACTCATGCCAGATAGCATATGCAGGCTCTGCAGTGGGACCTGAAGTTCCAATGGGTGCAGAATGAGGGAAATCTCTCCAACATTGTCCATAATTCAGAGGGAACTTTGCGAGATCTGCAGTGGTGGCTAACGAACCGCGATTGGGCCCGAGAGATCGATCACTCTCCCTTCCCCAATCAGATCGGACTGTAGTGACACATGCGTAACTCTTGGGATGGGGCGGCCACCTTGGAGAGGTGAATATCACAGGATTTTGATCTCTGGCAGAGTCTGGACCCCACATCAACCTCTTGGCCCTCCTGGCGATCAGACTTGTATTTAAAGCTTTTCTTCCCTCTCTCAAAGGGAAAGTAGTACAGGTGTTCACGGACTAAACCACAGCCATGTGGTACTGCAATAAGTGGGGCAGAGTGAGGTTGTGGACCCTTTGTCAAGAGGCTCTGCGCCTCTAGACGTGGCTGGAACATCGGGGCATTTCCCTGATAGTTCAACATCTTGCAGTCTCTCTGAACACCAGAGCGGACAAACTCAGCCGACAGTCGATCATGAATGGTGTCTCCATCTGGAGGTGGCATAAGGTCTGTTTCAGCAGTTGACAGAGCCTTGGTTGGATCTGTTTGCCTCTGCAGAGAACACGCAGTGTCAGCAATATTGAGTGTTGGAGTTTCAAAGGCAGTTCTGCCCAGAGTTCTCAAGAAGATCAAGAACAATTGTGCCAAAGGAATCCTTGTGGCACCTGGACAGGGCATGTAGAATCTGGTATTCAGAGCTATTGAGCATGGCCATCAATCCTCCACTCAGGCTGCCCCTTCAGGAGGATCTTCTGTTGTAGCAGCAGCAGAGGCTTCTCCACGCGAACGTGTCCAGTCTCCGCCTTCTTGCGTGGAGATTGAGCGGCGACAGTTGACAGCTTTTTCCCTTCCGCCCAAAGTCTGTGCTGTTATCTTGGCAGCCAGGCATCCCTCCACCAAAACAGTATACACTTTTCGTTAGAAGAAATTTGTGGCATGGTGCACAGACAAGTCTGTTGACTGCCTTTCTGCCCCTCTTTCTGAGTTTCTCTTGTTTATACTGTTCGATGGCGTGTGTAGCTGCAGATACACATGCTGTGCACAGTCCGCCATCTGGTGTTGGGCTCGGAGTGTTACAAGTTGTTTTTCTTCGAAGAAGTCTTTTCGAGTCACGAGACCGAGGAACTCCTCCCATTTCGACTCCATTGCGCATGGGCGTCGACTCCATCTTAGATTGTTTTTTTTCCGCCATCGGGTTCGGACGTGTTCCTTTTCGCTCCGTGTTTCGGGTCGGAAAGTTAGTTAGAATCTCGGAAAAAATCGTCAGTATTGTTTGCGTTCGGTATCGGGTTAGTTAGAACAAATCGACACCGAATTTTGAAGAGCTCCGGTGGCCCTTCGGGGTTTTTTCGATCCCCGTCGGGGCCTGGTCGGCCCGGCCACGTGCGACTTCAAGGCTGATGAGACGGACCACATTCCGCTTCTGCCCAAAATGCCATAACAAGTATCCGTATACGGATCAGCATCTGGTCTGTAACTTGTGCTTGTCCCCTGAGCACAAGGAGGATACTTGTGAAGCCTGTCGAGCGTTTTGGTCGAGGAAGACGCTGAGAGACCGAAGAGCCAGGAGACTACAAATGGCGTCCACGCCGACAGGTCAAGAACGTTTCGAGGAGGAAGAAGAAGCTTTCTCCATCCGCGAGTCGGATTCTGAAGAACTCGACGCCGAAGAAACACACCAAACCGTGAGTAAAACGTCGAAAATCAATTCTCACGAGAAGTCCACAAAAGCCCAGGGGACGCCAACAGGCCATGGCTTAACCCGAAAACTAGGTGACCGATCCAAGGCACCGAGAAAGGGCATGCTGGTGTCGAAGTCATCCGACTCCGGTCGAGATACCGCCACACAGCAACCTCTGAGCCGAGACAGCGGCTCCGAGAAACTTCGGCACAGAGACAGCGGCACCAAAGAATTTCGGCACCGAGACACCACGCCGAAAACAAAGAAGGTTTCTTCGGAGCCTAAAAAGACTTCCGAAAAGGTTTCGGTTCCGAAACATCCAGCCTCGGAGCCGAAAACTAGTTCCTATACAGAGGAACAAGGATTAACCTCCCAATTACATAGATTTGGAGAGGAGCTTCAAGCTGTAGAGCCTGACTACACGCAAAGAAGGCTTCATATTCATGAGGACACAGGGAAGATAACCACTCTTCCCCCAATCAAAATAAAAAGGAAACTTGCCTTTCAACAAAAGGACAAGCAACCACAGGCAAAAGTGGCAAGGAAAACAACCCCGCCACCGTCTCCACCACCATCAACACATGCATCACCAGCAACAACTCCACCATACTACAATGAGTCAGGATGATCCTGATGCATGGGACCTTTACGATGCTCCTGTGTCTGACAACAGCCCAGACTCCTACCTCACAAAACAGTCACCACCTGAGGACAGTACATCCTACACACAGGTGGTCGCAAGGGCAGCCGAATTTCACAACGTCACCTTACATTCTGAACCAATTGAGGATGACTTTCTGTTTAACACCCTATCCTCCACCCATAGCCAGTACCAAAGCCTTCCCATGCTCCCAGGAATGCTAAGACATTCAAAACAAATATTTCAGGATCCAGTTAAAGGCAGAGCCATAACTCCATGGGTGGAGAAAAAGTACAAGCCACCGCCAACAGATCCAATCTATATTACAACACAACTAACACCAGACTCAGTAGTTGTCGGGGCAGCTCGTAAGAGAGCCAACTCTCATACCTCAGGAGACGCACCACCTCCAGACAAAGAGAGCCGCAAATTTGATGCTGCGGGAAAAAGGGTTGCAGCACAAGCAGCAAATCAATGGCGTATTGCCAATTCACAAGCACTTTTGGCAAGATACGACAGAGCTCATTGGGATGAAATGCAACATTTCATCGAACACTTACCCAAGGAGTTCCAAAAAAGAGCGCAACAGGTGGTAGAAGAGGAACAAAGTATCTCAAATAATCAGATACGGTCTTCCATGGATGCAGCAGACACAGCTGCAAGGACAATAAACACTGCAATCACGATACGAAGGCACGCATGGCTGCGCACTTCAGGGTTCAAGCCGGAAATCCAACAAGCTGTGCTCAATATGCCATTTAATGAACAGCAATTGTTTGGGCCGGAGGTGGACACTGCCATTGAGAAACTCAAAAAAGACACCGATACAGCCAAAGCCATGGGCGCACTCTACTCCCCGCAGAGCAGAGGCACATTTCGAAAAACACCTTTTAGGGGAGGGTTTCAAGGTCAACCCACAGAAACCACAACCTCACAAACAAGGCCTACTTACCAGGGTCAATATCAAAGGGGAGGTTTTCGGGGGCAATATAGAGGGGGCCAATTCCCAAGAAATCGAGGAAAATTCCAAGGCCCCAAAACTCCTCAAAATAAACAGTGACTCACAAGTCACACAACCCCATCACATAACACCTGTGGGGGGGAAGACTAAGCCAATTTTACAAACTTTGGGAGGAAATAACAACAGACACCTGGGTCTTAGCAATTATCCAGCATGGTTATTGCATAGAATTTCACCAATTCCCTCCAAACGTCCCACCGAAAACACACAATGTCAAAACAACATATAGATCTTCTAGGACTAGAAGTTCAAGCATTGCTACAAAAGGACGCAATAGAATTAGTGCCAAATCTACAAAAAAAACACAGGAGTTTACTCACTGTGCTTTCTAATACCCAAAAAGGACAAAACTGAGACCAATACTAGATCTCAGAACACTAAATACCTACATCAAATCAGACCACTTTCACATGGTCACGTTACAAGACGTAATCCCACTGCTCAAACAGCAAGATTACATGACAACATTAGATCTAAAAGATGCGTATTATCATATACCAATACATCCTTCACACAGGAAATACCTAAGGTTCGTATTCCAAGGAATTCATTACCAATTCAAAGTGTTGCCATTCGGAATAACAACTGCGCCAAGAGTTTTTACAAAATGCCTGGCAGTAGTAGCTGCACATATCAGAAGGCAGCAAATACATGTGTTCCCGTACTTAGACGACTGGTTAATCAAAACCAACACGCTAAGACAATGTTCACAGCACACAAACTACGTCATACAGACCCTTCACAGGCTAGGTTTCTCGATCAACTACGCAAAGTCACACCTTTTGCCGTGTCAAACACAGCAATACTTAGGAGCGACAATCAACACAGCAAAAGGGATTGCCACTCCAAGTCCACAAAGGGTTCAAACATTTCACAAGGTAATACAGGCCATGTATCCAACACAAAAGATACAAGTCAAAATGGTAATGAAACTCCTAGGCATGATGTCTTCATGCATAGCCATTGTCCCAAACGCAAGATTGCACATGCGGCCCTTACAACAGTGCCTAGCATCACAATGGTCACAAGCACAGGGTCAACTTCTAGATCTGGTGTTGATAGACCGCCAAACATACATCTCGCTTCTATGGTGGAACAGTACAAATTTAAACCGAGGGCGGCCTTTCCAAGACCCAGTGCCACAATACGTCATAACGACGGATGCTTCCATGACAGGGTGGGGAGCACACCTCAATCAACACAGCATCCAAGGACAATGGGACATACATCAGAGGCAGTTTCACATAAATCACTTAGAACTGTTAGCAGTATTTCTAGCGCTGAAAGCATTTCAACCCATAATAACCCAAAAATACATTCTTGTCAAAACAGACAACATGACAACAATGTATTATCTAAACAAACAAGGAGGGACACACTCGACACAGTTGTGCCTCCTAACACAAAAAATATGGCATTGGGCGATTCACAACCACATTCGCCTAATAGCACAATTTATTCCAGGGATTCAGAACCAGTTGGCAGACAATCTCTCTCGAGATCACCAACAAACCCACGAATGGGAAATTCACCCCCAAATACTAAACAATTACTTTCAAATTTGCAACAAAAGAAAACTCAAAATGCCAAAACTTCGCATCCAGGTACCCACAAGATCAATCCCAAGGCAATGCTCTATGGATGAACTGGTCAGGGATATTTGCGTACGCTTTTCCCCCTCTCCCTCTCCTTCCATATCTAGTAAACGGGTTGAGTCAAAACAAACTCAAACTCATACTAATAGCACCAACATGGGCAAGGCAACCTTGGTACACAACACTACTAGACCTTTCAGTAGTACCTCATGTCAAACTACCCAACAGACCAGATCTGTTAACACAACACAAACAACAGATCCGACATCCAAATCCAGCATCGTTGAATCTAGCAATTTGGATCCTGAAATTTGGCTCCTGAAATCCTAGAATTCAGGCACTTAGACCTCACACAGGAATGTATGGAGGTCATAAAACAAGCTAGAAAACCTACCACTAGACACTGCTATGCAAATAAGTGGAAAAGATTTGTTTATTACTGCCATAATAATCAAATTCAACCTTTACACGCATCTGCAAAAGAAATAGTAGGATACTTACTACATTTGCAAAAATCTAACCTAGCTTTCTCTTCCATTAAAATACATCTTACGGCAATTTCTGCTTACCTACAAATTAGGCACTCAATTTCATTGTTTAGGATATCAGTCATAAAGGCGTTTATGGAAGGCCTAAAGAGAATTATACCACCAAGAACACCACCAGTTCCTTCATGGAACCTCAACATTGTCCTAACACGACTCATGGGTCCACCTTTTGAGCCCATGCACTCTTGTGAAATGCAATACTTAACGTGGAAAGTTGCATTTTTAATTGCCATCACATCTCTAAGAAGAGTGAGTGAGATTCAAGCATTTACCATTGAAGAACCATTTATTCAAATACACAAAAATAAAGTCGTTCTACGGACCAATCCTAAATTTTTACCAAAAGTAATCTCACCGTTCCACCTAAATCAAACGGTAGAATTACCAGTGTTCTTCCCACAGCCAGATTCGGTAGCCGAAAGAGCACTACATACATTAGACATCAAAAGAGCACTAATGTACTACATTGACAGAACAAAACTAATTCGAAAGACAAAACAATTATTTATCGCCTTTCAAAAACCTCATACAGGAAATCCAATTTCAAAACAAGGCATTGCTAGATGGATAGTTAAGTGCATTCAAACCTGCTATCTTAAAGCTAAAAGAGAACTGCCTATTACACCAAAGGCACACTCAACCAGAAAGAAAGGTGCTACCATGGCCTTTCTAGGAAATATCCCAATGAACGAAATATGTAAGGCAGCAACATGGTCTACGCCTCATACATTTACCAAGCACTACTGTGTAGATGTGCTAACTGCACAACAAGCAACAGTAGGTCAAGCTGTATTAAGAACATTATTTCAAACTACTTCAACTCCTACAGGCTGAACCACCGCTTTTGGGGAGATAACTGCTTACTAGTCTATGCACAGCATGTGTATCTGCAGCTACACATGCCATCAAACGGAAAATGTCACTTACCCAGTGTACATCTGTTCGTGGCATTAGTCGCTGCAGATTCACATGCGCCCACCCGCCTCCCCGGGAGCCTGTAGCCGTTTAGAAGTAGATCTTAAACATTTGTACATTTGTAAATATATTACTTAAAACTTTATTATGTACATACGCATTCACTCCATTGCATGGGCACTATTACTAGCATACACAACTCCTACCTCACCCTCTGTGGGCAAAACAATCTAAGATGGAGTCGACGCCCATGCGCAATGGAGTCGAAATGGGAGGAGTCCCTCGGTCTCATGACTCGAAAAGACTTCTTCGAAGAAAAACAACTTGTAACACTCCGAGCCCAACACCAGATGGCGGACTGTGCACAGCATGTGAATCTGCAGCGACTAATGCCACGAACAGATGTACACTGGGTAAGTGACATTTTCCTTCTCTGGCCCAGCAGGGCTCCGCTGGTGGCACTCTCAAAGGTTACTTATCTACTATCTCTGTGTTTTTGAGGTTGCCTGATCAACCTTCTTTGCTTAAGTCTCAAATTGTAAATAGGTTCCTTAAAGGCCTTTCTCATAGGTTTTCTTCATCCCCATTCATTGTACCCCAGTGGGATTTGAATTTGGTTCTGATATTCCAAATGTGCACTCCTTATGAGCCTCTCGGATTTTCACCTTGAAAACAGTCTTCCTTGTGACCATTACGTCTGACCGAAGGGTGAGTGAGCTGCAGGCATTGTCATCTAAGCCACCCTACATTTCTGTCTAACCTGACAAAGTGGTGCTTTGCACTAGGGCTTTTTTGCCAACAGTGGTCATGCCCTTTCATGTAGGCCAATCCATCACCTTTCGTACATTTTGCGCTCTCCCACGTTCTTCTAAGAAAGAGGAGAGACTCCACTACCTGAACGGAAAGAGCATTGGCCTTCTACTGAGATCGTATAAGAGTTCCAGGCGAATTATCAATTCATTGTATGTTATGTGGGTGTGAATAAAGGTTGGGCAGTGCAGAAGTGGACCATCTCTCAATGGGTCGTACTCTATTAAAATCTGCTACGCACTGGCCAAGAAGCAACCACCTGAACATTTGCTTGCTCATTCTGCTAGAGCAACAGGTGTGACCACTGCGTTAGCATGGGAGTTCCAGTCCTTGATATCTATTGGGGGCAAAGTGGACAACCTTGCACACATTGACCAAACACTACTGCTTGGACAGTCTGTTTCATAGGGATGGTTACTTTGCTCGTTCGGTCCTGTAGGACGTTTGATCTTTGTTCATAGACCCACCTCGGGGGATGGTATTGCTTGTGTAGTTTTTTTGAAAAGGTAAGAAATCTGCAACTTGAAGTCTCTGTTAGCTGGACAAGTTTCTTACCTTCAGTAATGCCTGTCTGGTAGAGACATTCTAGTTGCAGATGCGTTCTTTATGAAGCATTCGTTCTGCATGGTAGCGTGAGTGAAGATGTGTTGCAGCTGTTGCTGAGAAGAAATTTATTGAATCACTAGTTCTCAAAATGCCTACATCCACATACCCATCCACTTCAAGCATCAGAAGTTTCTAAAATTCTAGGTAGCCAGTCAACATCGCTCCCGTTTGGCCTTAAATCACCTCTGGAAATATTCCTGAACTGTATGACACCATTATTGCAGTATCTTTGGCAATTGCCATCTGATATACTCAAATGTAGACAATTGGTAAGACTTGACCATGTCTTCATACGCCACAGAAAACTTGGCAGCTGCTTGTGTCAGAATATTTAAGACACTGAGGCGTACTCTGAACACGGAGAAATCACTCACACACTTTTCTTTCTTGATTGCCTTCCTGGACATCAAAGAAATTTAGGGCTTACCCTTCACAAGAAAGACAATGAATTCTGACTGTTAACAGGCCTGGTCTAAAAACAGCCAAAACCAGGCACAGGTGCAAAGTGCACCTACTGAATCTACAACTGGACATAGTGTATTGCTATATATGTATATTCTTCTGGCTCTGAATGTGCCCAGTACAATGAGGGGACAGACATTGTGCATAAATATCATGCTCCCTTGATCTAAATTCAGGTTACAATGGAAATAAAAATGCTTTTCCAAGGTGGAAGTCTAAAAAGAACTAGTGTGAGCCTGTCATTCCTTCCACCTCATCCAAATTGTTATAACAGATGCCTCTGTGGAGTGTTTGGGAGCAAATCTCCGAGAGCAGCCTGCAAGGGGGCTGAGGCCCAGTCAAGAAGCAATCCATCACTTTATTGTGATGGGACTGGGTGTCAACCAGGAAAGGTCTAGATTCTTTACTAGCCAGAGTACTTTACCTATTGGTTAAAGTAGCTAGGATGGAGAAGATCACAGGTATGTCCTAAGTACTTTCTGAGGACCTTTTAATGTCTGTAGCACTGGTGAATACAGCACTGGATTTCTTTGAAGGCGGAGAATGTTCCTAGACCAGACTAGAGTGTTACACAGATTTTCTCAGTTTTACTAATGAGGATTGCCATGAAAGGGAATGCAACGACCCTTTGAAGAGTGTTTGACACGTGGGAAAAGCCAAAGCTGGACATGTTATGACAAGAATAAAGAAGATATCAATATGGATAACCACAGGCAGGATCATGGGAAAATGCATTTTGGAGCATGTGGCCAGGCACATCTACTTTTTTCCTCAACCATTGTCAGAGGATATTTGTGAAGCTGAAACAAGAACCAAGTGGATGACTCTAATACCTCCTAGGTGATAAGATAATTCTGTCTCACCTTGTGGAACTGCCACCCATTCCACTGGGCCCACCGATTAACCTCTTCTCTTGATACCCATGGATAATTCCTGCTTCGTGACCTAGTATCTTTGTAATTTATCAGCTTGGCTCCTAAAACCAGTGAATTGTTCAATATAGGCATCCCCGATGACTATAGAGACATTCTTGCTTAAGGCACTGTTTACAAGACGTATATACAGATAATTGGAAAACGTTTTGCTTTCTGGACTGCATCCTCTCCCAGTAAGTCCTCCTCACCTCTTACCTGGACTACTTGAAATTGCTGTAGCCGAGAAATACAGAGGCAAGAAGATGAGGAAACGCCTGACATCTTCGGTATCCAAGACACCATGTGGGACAAAGAACAGGAGCAGGATAACCAGGAGGCTACTGCTGCGAAGAGGAGACTGTTTCCATTTAAGACTCAGCCCGAGGCTGAAATGACTCATGAAATGCAGGAAATTCCTCCAGGCCAACAGTGAGTAAACAGACACCTACTCCGTCCAAAAAAACGCAAGTTTGGGAGTAAAGGCGATCGAGCTGCCACTGCCTTCTGGCCATGGCAGGCATTGAAAGACTTTTTCGGATGCCCTGCCCTCATACTCGACACCGAAACCTAAATCAAAGATAACCACTTCCACCCCGAGCCGAACACCATTGGCTCAGGTTCGCGGCCCACTGTTTCAGCATCAAAAAGAGTGCTTGCCTCAGCTCAGACAACTTCGGCATCCAAAATTAAAAGTGCTTTGGCACTGAAAAAACTTGAACCCAAACTCTATGAGCCGAAAATATCAACAGAAAAACAAAAAATGAAGCAATGTCTCCAAGTTAAGCAGTTGCAGCTTCATATCCAGCCATAAACGGGGAGACTTCTGGTTAAAACTGCTGTTTCCACTCCCTCCAAGCAACAGCTCACTTTTGAGGAGGCCTTAGAAACACCTACACCTCCAATTAAACACAGGAGAATAGACAAGAACTTGGAAGAGGTTCAGTCATCTCTGCCTATATCTCCACTAACCACTCCACCACTGCCGTAAACTCCTTCTACACAGCATTCTCAGGGTGACCCTTTAGATATTTCTCCGGAAGGCTCACCTCATTCCTTGCACGATAATCAGGACACGGGGATAGACACAGCACACTTTCATGGCGATATAGACCGTTGATCTCAGTATGACGTAGGCACATTCACTGATACAGATACGGAGGCTTACCTAGCTAGACCTTCACCACCTGATGACACCACTTCTTTTCAAGAAATAGTGGGGAGAGCAGCTACATACCACCAGTACCCCTCCATAGAAGATGATTTTTTAATTTGAGACGCCAGAATGCATGGCTGCGTATTTCCGGAGTCAAACAGATCGATAAAGAGCATCTTTTTGGTCTGCAAGTAGATCAGGTGTTAGAAAAGGTGAAAAAGGGGAATGAAGTGGCAAAATGCATGGGAGCACTTCAACATCCTGCTTCTTGTGGTCCTTTTCGTAGGCCACAATACAAACCCGCCTCTAAATCGTCAAGTGAAGCAGCATTACCATCATACAGTAAAGGTCAGCCACACACATTTTCATACGTTTTTACAGGGGTTCATATAGGGGAAACAACTATATGGATAGAGGTAATACACCCTCCCCTCGATCCTCTGCCACTGTCTCTAAACATTGACTCACTCCATCTTCCCTCCGATTACCAAACACCTGTAGGAGGGCGCCTTCAGTTATTTCTCACAAATTGACAAGAAATTGCAACAGATCAATGGGTGTTGGATATTATCTAACTTGGTTACTGTCTGGATCTCAGTTCCACACCTCCAAACATCCCACCTTGCTGTCACAAAATTTCACAGTATATCATCACTCTCCTCAAACAAGTAAAGTCTTCACTAGAAAAAGGGGCAATAGAACCAGTTCCTATTCAACATCAAGGACACAGAATGTATTCCATTTATTTTATCATACCCAAGAAAGATGACTCTCTAAGACCCTTCCTAGATCTCAGACATTTAAACCATTACATTATATCAGAACATCTTATGTTATCACACTGCAAGATGTGCAAAGCCCTGCTACAGCGGGCGCCTTTCTATTCGCTCTAAATCTAAATGACGCCTATTTTCATATTCCTACACACCCAGCACACCGCAAGTATCTCAGATATATCATAGGACAACATTACCAGTTCAAGTTGCTCCCATTCGGAGTCTCCACGGCACCAAGTGTTTACAAATGCCTCGTGGTGGTAGCAGCTCACCTGTGCAGGCAGAAAATTCATATGTACCCATACCTACACAACTGGGTCATCAAAGCAGCTCTCTCAATGTCTCAGTCACATTCAAGCCAGAATAGAGTTGCTTCAGCAATTGGGATTCACAGTCAATTTCAAAAGTCGCATCTCACCTCACTTAAGGTACAGCCTTACCTTGGGCCCATAATCCATATTCTACTGGGCATAGAGTACCCAAATACAGCAAGAATGAACTTTCAAACACAGCTTCTTCACTTTCGCCTCAATCAACAAGTCACAGTGAAATCAATCATGATACTTCTGAGAATGATGGCTTCTAGCATTGCAATAGTGCTACATTCACCTCTTAACATGCGCCTGTTGCAGGAATGTCTATGACGCCAATAGTCTCTGGTACAGGGTCATTTACAGGATCTAGTGTTGGTAGACAACTGCACCTTTCTGCAATGGTGGAACAAAAAGAACTTCTTGAATGGGTGGCTATTTCTGGTCCCTGTTTCACAGGTAATTCTGACAATGGACGCTTCCCGATTTTTTTTTTTTGGGGGGGGGGGGGATATCACCTCTAAGACCTCACTATACAGTGTCTTTGTGATCACACTCACTCTTGCACATCAACCTTCTAGAGTTACTAGCTGTTTATCTAGCACTCCAGGCCTTTGTGATGCGTCTTACCAACAAAGTAGTCCTCATCTGCACAGATAGGACAATCATCTTTTATCTGCACAAACGGGGGGGGTAAACTCACTACGGTTGTATCACCTTACACAGACTATTTGGCACTGGGCTATTCGCCACAACAATTTCCTGTTAGCGGAACACCTGCCATGATCGCACAACAATTTTGCTTACCTCCTCAGTAGGATGCAGCAACAAGTCCACAAGTGGGACCTCCACCCCAGAAATCTCCAACCCTACTTCCAAAAGTGGGATTTCCAGACATAAATCTATTTGCAGCACAGGAAAATGCAAAATGCCCATACTTCGCCTCCAGGTTCCCACACCCTCAATCCAACGGCAATGCTCTATGGATGAACTGGTCAGGGATATTTGCCTATACTTTTCCTCATCTCTCTCCCGTATGTTTCGGAAGCTCAGGCAAACTTCTCTCACACTAATCCTTGTGGCACCCACATGGGCAAGACAACCATGGCTCACCACTCTGCTGAACCTGTCAGTAGCGCCTCACGAGAAGCTTCCCCTCGACCTGGACAGTCTCATTCAGAACCAAGATCAGATCAGGCATTCAAATCCCAAGGAGTTGAATCTTGCAGTTTGGCTCCTGAAGTCATACAATTTGGGTATTTAAATCGATCTCAAGAATGTATGGGCATTCTTAAAGAAGCACACAGATCAACCACTAGAGCATGGTATGCAGCAAAGTGGAGACATGTTGTTCACAAAAAACTGGGATCCTTTCCAAGTGTTGGTACAAAATATAATTTTGTATCTTCTCTATTTTCAAAAAGCAAAGCTGCCATATACCTTTATAAGAGTACATGTAGAAGCCATAGCTGCTTGTCTTCAAAACTGAGTACATTATTCTCTTTTCAAAATCCCTGTCATAAAGGCTTTTATGGAAGGGCTAAAAAGAGTGATACTGCCTAGATTACCTCCACTGCCTTCTTGGAATTTTAATATAGTACTCAGTAGACTTATGGGACCACCTTTTAAACCACTTTGTTCAAGCCCTCTGCAGTTTCTTTTGTGGAAAGTAGCCGCCTTAGTTGCAATCACTTCCCTGAGACTTGTGAGTGAGGTCCAGGCATTAACATTACAAGAACCATTTTCTCACATACATAAAGATAAAGCGGTTCTTCACACTAACCCAAAATTTATACCATAGGTAGTGTCTGAATTCCATCTCAATCAAACTATTGAGTTGCCGGATTTTTTCTCACAATCTGACTCGGTTGCTCAAAAAGCCCTGCACATGTTAGACATCAAAAGAGTTCTTATGTTCTATATTAATAGAACTGAAACATTCGGAATGACAAAACAACTTTTTCTTTTTGCTTTTTCTCAACCACGTAAAGGTAACCCTATTACTAAATCCAGCATAGCAAGGTAGATTATGTGTCCAAACTTGTTATGCAGAACCTAAGGTCACTACCTATTACCTCTGGAGCTTAACACGTAAGAAATATGCATCTATGCCATTTCTAGGGAACATAGCTGTAGCTGACATTTGTAAGGCAGTTACATAGTCAACACCACACCCTTTCACTGAACACTATTGTGTGGATATTTGAGCATGCCAACAAGCCAACGTAGGTCAGGCAGTGCTGTGTACTCTCTTTCAAAGCTCTAACACCCACAGGCTAGCCACCACTTCTTGGGAGGCACTGCTTTACAGTCTATGCAGAGCATGTGTATCTACAGCCACACATGCCATCAAACGGAAGCTGTTACTTACCCAGTAAGCATGGTTGTGGCTGTTAGTCTTTTGATATACATTCTCATGCATAGTTATTTCACCTGCTTATTTTTACATTACACTCCATACATTACCGCCTGCGGGGAAACAATCTGAAGATGGAATTGAGGACCATGTGCATTGCCAGCAAAAGGAATACCTCGTGACTCGAAAGATTTTTTTGAACAAAAACAACTTGCAACCTTCCGGCCCCAACACTAAGTGGCGGTAGTATGCAGAGCATGTGAATCTATAGCACTACATGCCACAAACAGATGCTTACTGTTTAAGTAGCATTTTCCTTATTTACAATCCGAGCATGCTATTTAGAATTCAGCATGCTTACTGAGCACTCATCCACAATTTATTCCGAAAGCACCCACTGACTTTAACCTCTGTGAACAAATTGTACTGGAGGTTTATTTTCAGAACCCTGTAGACACAGCAGAAATATCTTGCTCATGATGTGCACAGATATCTCTAATTATATTTTGACAGTCGAAATCTGATGAGCTAGTAATGGCATTCTCTAATCCACCAAAGGGTTAGAGGACATTTCAATATGAGTAGTGGCATCCCTCACCTACTGTCAGAAAAAAAGTTTGTAGGGACATTTGCAGTGCAGTCCTCAAGACGTAAGGCAACTTCATCTGCTCTAAACGGGAGTCCCTCTTTGGGAAATCTAGTACACAGCCACATGGGGAAATGAGCCCTCTTTCACACAGCTTTGGTGCAGTAGCAGACATTCAGATTCTGAATCCGTGAAAGCTCCACTGCTGCAGAAGAAGTGTTACGTGCCTCTTACAAAAGTTCTCCAGTGTTGGTATCTTTCATAGAACCACCTACTGCCCTTCTCTCTTCCTTCTCTCTTCCCAAGTAGATTTTCCTGTCCTGTCTTGCTACCGTTATTAGACCCACACTGGGAATCGAAAGAGTTGGCCTCTAGGCTCAGAGCACTCTTAAATCATTGATTGGGTTTAGTCTTTTAAATAGAGGCCAGTGGGCTATTACATTAAACTGGTTCATAGTCTGTGTTAACCTTTGTTTTTTCAAACTGATGTTGTAAAGTTACTGTGGGACTCATCTCAACGATGGGGAATTTATGGAATAGGAGCTCAATCAGAATGATAAATAGCTTATGCACCCAAATTCAGTGTACATGCATACCATTCTAGTTGATTTTTGTTCCTGTCTAAATCTTTCACAAGCAGTTGTAGCTATCATCTAGTTAGAAGTTGCCCCTTATACATACATTTAAATACATTCCTCTTTTTTGTTTAAAGAATTTTAAAACTTTGTTCCTGGTCCTTACTAGTTGAAAGTGAGCACGTTCTGTGCAAGCAAGTGGTGTTCCCTGGTTGTTTGGGATGGTGGAACATGCAAAAGTATCTGTTGTATGAAGTTTTTTTTTTTTTATTTACAGCCATCAGACTTTTAATGGCGGAAGGAGCCAATGAACATGTCTATATTGAGTATTTGAATTAAAGTACTCCAAAATGCTGATGAATGTTTTCTTACTAAATTTCATGAGTGGCGAGAGGTCATTTGCTATAATCAAAGAATGCATGACCATAGCTCCTATTTTAAAACCGTTCAATCTTGAGTGTAAAACAATTCTGTGTACAGATGCCAGTGCATATGGTTTAGGTGCAGTGCTGTTGCAACTCCACCAGGGCAAGGAAAGAGTTATAGCTTATGCTTCAAGAACAATAAGGGGTGCCGAACAAAATTACTCAGTGATTTGAAAAAGAAACCCTAGCCTGTTCGTAGGGGGTTCAGTATTTGAGAACGTAATTCTAGGGCATGAAGTTCGAGCTGAGACGGGACCATAAACCCTTGGTGGATATTTTTTCAACCAAAAGAAGTGCGAAAACGATGCCACACCTAGCTAAATGGCTGTTTAGACTACAAGGAATTCATATTCACTCACTTACAAGGTGACAAATACGTGGAAGAATTATTAGATCAGTGATGATTCTTAGGGAAATAAAAAATTATATGGAATGAAATTTCCCGTAATCAATGGCATGGTGTATAGAGGAAAACGATTGATTGTTCCTGGTTCACTTTCCAAGAGAATAATGTCTCCATTTCATGAAGGACATGGAGGCATGTCCGCAAAGAAACTTAAGGCACGATTGGACTTCTGGTGCCCAGCCATGGATAGTGATATTGAGCGTTTTGTAACGAATTGTGTAAAATGTTTGAATAGTGATAAGTCGTGGACTGTAAGATAATCGCCCATAATTCCCATCAAGTGTCCTGAAGGTGCCTGGCAGAAACTTAGCATGGACATCTGTGGTCCTTTAAATCAACAGGGTTTGAAGGGCAGATACGCTATAGTCCTGGTTGACAACTTCTCCAAATGGCAAGAAGTTTGGCTAGTGGATGAAGTGAAACCAGAGATGGTAATTATATTTTGCTGGGAGATATTTGCAAGGAGAGGAATTCCTCAAGAAATTGTCACTGACATTGGTACCCAATTTATTTCAGAAGATATTTGAACATAAAACATCACAGAACAGCCCTCTATCATCCCACGGAGAACGTTTTGTGAAAGGGTTTAATAGAGATTTAGGAGGATATTTGCAAGTAATAGCCAAGAATGGTTTGAAGTGGAAGGAAGAGCTGAGAAACATGCTATCAAGTTATAGATGCACACCACATTCTGAGACAGTCTGTGCTATTGAGTGGTAAGAAAATCAGTAACAATAACCTCTCCTGTATGGATGAGGACTACAGAAAAAAAGGTGCAAGCCTAGTATGGTAGTCAGAAGGATAGAAGAGGAGCAAAGCAAATATTGTGAAAGACACAATATCTGATTGATCAGAGCTGCCTAAAAAAGGAAGGAAGGGGTGTGTGTCTGTGTGTGTCTTTCTCTCTTCCCCACATGCATGGAATCCCCACCAAGATTCCATTCGTTCAACGGAAAACTACTTCACTTAGTATAGGTAGTAATTACAATAAATATATAATAATAAAGGTACTTTGTAACTATAAGAATACAACATGTAGTCTCAAAACACGGGGTGGAAGGAATTATTTGTCTATTGAATACACGCTTTGTAGTCAATAAGTTCATATTAAGATTGCATTTGTATATGCCAGTCTTTCTCAGTTTAGGTAAATAGTGCCATTCATTGAATATATTGCTCCTGTTTCAAAATTGATTTTTTTTTTTTTTTTTTTTTTAGGTTAAGGCGAACTCTGTGAAACAAGAATTTGAGAAGCAGGATGAATTGAAGCGATCCGCAATGAGGGCAGTGGCTGCACTTCTAACCATTCCAGAGGCTGAGAAAAGTCCACTTATGAGTGAATTCCAGTCACAGATTAGCTCAAACCCTGAACTAGCCGCTATATTTGAAAGCATCCAGAAAGATTCATCCTCTGCCAGCCTGGAGTCTATGGACACTACTTAAATGTTTAATCTGTACAGGGACCATACAATCTAATTGAAACGGATAATGCACTGAAATGACAGGTTGAGAGAGAAAATAAAATACCTAGGCTTGACAGTGTTTCACTTTATGTACCTTACAGAGACAGTTTGGCTTTGTTCCATTGTTGCTTTCATAGCATTTATTCAATAATTGTTTCCATAACCAAAAGGTTGCAGGCCACTTTTGTTACTGTGGTTTCAGCCAGTTTTAAAATGGAAATAGGTGTTTGTATCACACAGTGTATAGACACGGATTCCGGCATCTGTTTGCCTGCTAGGGTTGAGGATTAAACTAAACGTGTTGCGTTTTCTGGCCATAAACTTTCTTTTATAATTCAATTTGTCCTTCTCGCTGTTCTCCAAAAAGAAGTTATTTTGAATAGCTTCAAACTTATTTCTTAATTTGAGCTACATGAACGATTCTAACTACCAGATAAGCCCATTGTAAGATGTATTATATTGCAGCGTGTATGATGCAGGTGAAGAAAATAGGCATAAATAAATGTCATTTTTAAAGGTGTGGGGATAGAAAATGTATGTGTTCATTTTTGCATGGCTGTGTTTACAAATCAGTATTGCAAATGCATGTGCAGATCCTTTCTAGTGCAACAGTTGCTAGCAGTGCAATTATATCTTTAACATTTTTCAGGTTCATTGGTGATAATTTGGTCAGGAACCAGGCAGAGTCGAGCTTTATATTTGTCTCTAACTGTAGCAATATAGCCATCGGGTCATTTGCCCTAAGCAAACATTGTTGTGTATAATTTGTTTTTATTTTGGGTTTGCTTAGAAGCTGATTTTTTTAAATTCCTGTTAGCCATTTTTGAAATTCAAGCTCTTCACTCCATTTGTTGCTGAGATGAAGAACACATGCATCTCCTTATAGCCTGTTTTATACATTATTTAGTTCACTTGTTTCAGACGGCATTTTACTTCGTGTTAGGTACTTTTTGTTTTTACTTTTCTTAATCTCGTGGGCTAAATTTTGAATATGAAATAGGCTATGCCTTGTAAGATGCATTAAAGCGTAAAATTATTAAAAAAAGAAATAACAAAAGCAGTAGATATTACAGCTTTTATTTTTGGTAGAACAGCTTTATGCTCTACATTTGTAGCTGAAATCTTGAGTTGGTTCACATCCTTAATCACTACCACCCTCCCTTAAATCAGATAATCATTTTTGTATATAGGGCTGGTAAATGAAATAGTTGTTAATTAATGCAGTGAAGGGAAATGGCAATATTTGAATTGCTTTTTGAAAATGTTTACTATTGTGGGTGGGGTGGGAGAGCAGATGCATATATACTCATTGTAGTCCTAGTAGGGCCAAGCATGAAGTTCTATTTAGCCTTGGTTAAGGAAATCCTGCATAACTGTTATTGAAGTGTAACAGAATCATCCTTTTTCTAATTAAAGCGGTAGCAATACACTCTGTAGTGTACATTTCTACAAAACAAATTCTGCAGGTATATTTTAAGTATCTTAGATATTTTGTTACACAAATTTCAGCACTGCAATCTGTACAACTGCGTTCATAACTCAAGTCAGTAACTGTACTTTGTGCTCATAAATGGAATAGGTTCCGCACTTTATCTTCCAGTGTGCATGCTGCTGTGCTGCTGGGTTTTTGTTTTTATACAGAAAGTTGGTATGCCAGAACGCCACTTGATGGTAAAACAAGCAACATAAAGAACCAACAACAAATCATGGGAGGGAACTGGCAAACAAGGACGTTTTTAAAATGTCCCTCCTTGTGTGAGACCCACACTTTTTTTTAGGGGTTATTCCTGGTAGAGTTTGTTAGATGAGAGAGATTTTATAAAACGCATCAGTTAATCTGATAAAGCAGTCCTAGCACTATACTGGACGCATCTTGAGTAGATTCAAATTGCCATATTTTCAAACCTTTGTAGAAATATAATTAGTTATTCTCCCCCTTAAATAAAAGGGAAGAGCTTTCCTCAGCTTAAGGGTCAAAAAAGAGAAGGCTCAGTCTCCTTCTCGAATCCTGTTTATTTGGCTAACTGTAAATAAGAAAGCTTTTGCAGACCGTAATGTTCGACAAGGAAGGTCAGTGTGGGATTTTTCATTTATGATTTGCGATACCAGCTTATGACAGGATTAATGAACCATAAAAGCAGTTTTAATCTGGATTCTTTTGTCAACTGGCAACCTATGCAAAGGTTTCAGCATAGGAGAGGCAGGCTCATTGCGTATCACATCCGTGAGCAGTCTCACAGCCCAATTTTGAATTCTCTGCACGCAAGGTAGTAGATTGTCCCAGCTATGGTGCATTGCAGTATTCAACTCTTGATATAAAAGTTGCCTGGAATACTTTCTTATGAGTTTGGGCAACACTGGAAGTTCTTCATATAACATCTTTGAGTATAACAGGAAGCCAAACCCTTATTTATCTAAATTCAGATGATTGCCAACCAATACTCCCAGGTTCTTTGCTTCTTGTACTGGTGTAGTGGAATCACCCAAAACAGTAAGCTACCAGTGGAAAGTACTGGTGATTGATACATGGAAGCACAGTTCCATCTTAATTTTGATGCATTGGCACTCATCCATTTGATCAGAGAACAAGCAGTTTTGACTCTTCCATGACCTAGACAACAATTTGAGTATCTTCTGCATATGGCAGGAGAGCTAACCCAAAACATTTACTAAGTGCTTCCAGGAGGAAAATACATGATAGAGGCATGTGTGGCTGTAAATAAACATGCTGTGCGTCCTCCTGCCATCTAGTATTGGACCCGGAGGTGCACAAGTTGTTTTTCTTTGAATAAATCTTTTGAATCACAACATATTGTGATCCTCTTGTTGGTAATGCCCACGGCATCTACTCTGTTGTTCGATTGTTTTATTTCTGCTGTCAGATTCAGACATGTGCTCCTGTGCTCTGAATCAACAGTCACGGTGCTCTTCTCAGCCTTCAGGCATTCCTCTCCCTTCATCAGTATTGTTTCTGTTTTCGTTCCTACTACTACCATCTCAAATAGACGTTGCGTCCCTCGTCCTTGCAACTCTTTGGTCATGCAGCCCCATGCGGGTTCTCCTTTCGGGGCCTCCCCCATCTAATTTTCTCCATCTTCTCTAGAATGGATTGTCTATGATAGAATGGATGCCTTCAGATACTATCCTCGCTGCCACCCAAAGTAGCGATGGACTGATTTCAATCAAACCTGTAACCTCTGCCACATGCCCAAGCACAACACGACTTCCTGCAATGCCTGCTGCTGCTTGAAGAAAACCCTCTGTGACTATAGGGCCTATTTCCTCTGTGTCATTTCTGAGCGGGGGTGACACCGCAGACCTTTTTCAGCAGCAATGACCTTGAGGGGAAACGACATGCACAGTCATTGGCCGCTGATGAGGTGTTCTTGCCCTATCCAAGTTCTAACCTAGAGATCAAGGGCATTCCGCCAATACAAGTGGTCATGAGTACAGCTCCCTACCCTTCCAACAATATTCTTGTGTCAAACAACCCTCCACAAAGTGATGTCCAGCTGCTCTTGACCCACAGAATTGTGCTTCTGGGCCACCACTGCCATCGGGCCATGGTCTGCACTGAACCTCTTAGTGGGACTCGATGAGTAGCTTTGGCTCAATGCAGAACAAAAACCATCAAAGTCTGCACTGCCTGATCCCGCTTTGGCCCCGACTCAGCTGTTGGAATGGAAATCGGCATTGGCTCTGAAGCCCTCGGTGCCTACAACAGTTGAACCGATCTTGCTGATGCTCCAGGAGTAGATCAACACTCGACAACAGCACCTTGTGATACATCCCCGCTTGGGCCAGATCCTCACCCGTCCACATGTAACTGCCCACAAATGCCAGCTGAGCTTGATGTCCCTAGTCCAGCAAAACACAGTAGGAAGTCGAGCAAGATCATCAGCGCTATGCCAGACATTGAGTCCCCACCGCCCCCTCGTTCTCCACCAAGACGTCGGTGTTCTCACCTGACTCCCTTTTACATACACCTCAGGGGGTCCTGTTCTCAGAAACAGGGTAACACAGGAGGAGGGGGAATGCGCAAAGTACATCCCCCTCATGGTGATGGTTGGGATTCATGACATGAACCCTCCAGGGGACACTGATCCTGGCTTGTACCCAGCTCACTTGTCCCCTCCTGATGACTTCACATCTTATCAGGAGCTGGGAGCCTGTGCAGCACCTTACCACAAGGTCGGTATGCATGCCAACCTCATAGAAGACTTCCTTTTCAAGTCCCTCTCCACCACTCACTGTTCCACCCAGTATTTGCTTATGCTCAAGGGCAGGCTACGTCCAGCCTCTGGCCTCTTTCAGGATCCAGTAAAAGTCAGGGTTATCACTGTACTTGTATCCACATGGGCAAAGCGTCCCCTACTGACCCCGTCTATATTTGAGGACAACTACCGCCCTGATTTACTGGTGGTACACACCCCTCGCAAGCGGGTGAACTTTTAATGCACCAGTGATACCCCTCCACCGGATAAGGAGAGTAAAATAATTGATACCGCAGGCAAAAGAGTTGCAGAACAGTCAGTTGATCAGTGGCACATCGCCAATTCAATTGGTTTCTTCCAGAAAAGCACAAAAAAGGCATAAGATAGCATCCGAGGGCAAACTTGTGTCTAACACAACCTTTTGTGTGCCCTTGACTCCCCTGACACTGCCACCAGAGGCATCAGTTCAAGTATGCTTCTCCGTAGGCACGCTTAAGACGGATGTCCAGCAGCACCTGCTCAACATGCCATTCGGCGGACAGCACCTGTTTGGGCTGCAGGTTGACCAAATGCTGAAAAAGATAAAGAAAGATACAGAGACGGCAAAGCCTATGGACACCCTACAGATGTCCGCTCCTTGTGGGTCCTTTCGCCACACACACTTTCATGGTGGCTCAAAGAACATCTCCCTGAAGCCTCTACAGCTGTTCAGCACCCAAAGGCACAGCAGTCCTGCCCTAGAGGATCCTTTAGAGGGTCATACTGGGCATAATGGGACAATACTGCTAAAGATAGACGCAAAAGTGGCTCCCCTAAGGGCGTCACCTCTAAGACCTGAATTACACCCCTGCCCCGCAACAAGTACATCCTATCAGAGCATTGCCACATGATCAATCTTCATGGATGCTCTCGACCTGGAAGATGCCTACTTCCACATACCAATCCACCACGCGCATCACCGCTTCTCAGATTTGTGGTCAGTGGAAAACATTACCAGTTCAAGGTGCTTCTCCTTGGAGTCACCACAGCATCTTGAGTGTTCAAGTGCCTTGCAGTGATGGCCGCTCACCACCGCAGACATGATGTCCACATCTTGCCCTACCTAGAAGAATGGCTGATCAAGAGTGCACTCCACAATAGTTTGGTGAACACAAAGGTCACATTAAACCTTTTGCACGAGCTAGGGTTTATGATTAGTACAAAGAAATCTTACCTCTACCCTCAGTAGGGGCAATCCTCAACCCAGAAATCGGCAAGACCTACCCAAACCCTGCCCAGAAACAGTCCTTCCAGATGCTTACTCCTCTCTCAACCTGGTCAACAGGTTATGGGCAGGACAGTTATGTGCCTCCTCTGCTTGATTGCTGTATTCATCCATGTAAGGTTACACATGCATCTGTTGCAGGAATGATTGGTGTGCCAATGGTCTTCAGAGGAGGGCCACTGCGATGATCTAGTGATCCTAGTGTTGATCGTCCACCTCACTCATTGTTATCTGCAGTGGTGGAACACTGACAACCTGTTGCAAGGGCAGCCTTTTCTCGACCCAATTCTGCAGATAGCCATCACAACAGACACCTCCTTTATGGGGAAGGTGGGGAGCAAACTTACAGAGCCTGACTGTCCATGACCAATGGGAACCTACTTGGAGCCGTTAGCCGTGCACCTACTGCTGAAGGATTTTCTACCCATTTGTCAGGCAAGTTTGTCCTCTTCTGAACTGACATGACAGCCATGGACTGTCTTCAGAAACAGGGCAGTAACCTATTTCCACAGCTCTCAGCTTGCCCAGAACATTTGGAGGTGGTCCCTCCGCCACAAGATCTACCTGTTGGTGGAGTACCTCCTGGGAGTGGGCAATGACTTTGCCGACCTCCTTAGCAGGATGCAGCAACTAGTCCTTAAGTGAGAACTCTGCCTGCAAGTCCTCTTCCTGCACTTCCAGTGGTGGGGGTTCTCAAGTGGATCTCTGCCACAGCAGAAACTGCCAAATGCCTAAACCTTGCCTTCTGGTTCCCACACCCACAGTCCAAGCGCAATGCACTATGGATGTATTGGCCAGGTATGTTTGCCTTTGCTTTTTCGCCTCTCCCTGTTCTTCAGGTTTGTGGTTCAGAGGCTACAGCAGACGTGTCTCACCCTCACCCTGGTGGTCCCCACTTGGGCCCACTGGACCTGCTTCACATCTCATCTGGAACTCCAGACTTTCTCACACAAATGCAGAACCGCCGTGAAATCAAGCATGCAGTCCCCAAATCGCGCGATCTTGTGATCTGGATCCCGAGGTCTTAGAATTCAGGTATCTTAATTTACCACCTGAATGCATGAGCACCCTGAAAGAAGCAAGTAGGCCTTCCACACGTGCCTGCTAAGCTGCCAAATGGAAACGCTTTGGCCATTATTGTCATTACAAGCAAATCAGCCATTGATCACCAAGTGTCTAGGGTTTAGTCTGCTAACTACTTTACTTGCAGACACGTGGTCTAGCCTTCACTTCCATTCTCCTGGCTGCAGTGACTGCATATCTTCAGAATAGGCAACACATCTCCCTCTTTAGAATACCAGTCAATAAGGCCTTCATGGAAGCCCTCAAGAGTCATCCCAGCTTGAGTCTCCTGGCCCCAATGTGGAATCTTAACATTACTAACACAAGACTTACGGGCCCACCTTATGAGCCCCTCCAATCCTGCCCTCTTGAATTTCTCTCCTAGGTGGCTTTTGTTGTTGCCATCACATCGCTGAGGCTAGGCATGGTAGGGAGCTCCAGACATCAGCACTGGGAGAACCTTTCTTTGTACACAGGGACAGGGTGTCCTCCTCACCAACCTTAGATTCCTTCCAATTGTGGTCTTGTTCCACCTGAATCAGTGCCTTGATCTTCCCGTTTTCTTTCCACAACCTGACTCAGCTGCAGAATGGGCTCTTCATGCCTTAGATGTAAAGCAAGCCCTTACATCCCTTACATGGCATGGACAAGACAGAACCTTTTAAAAAGCCCAGCAACTTTTTATTGCATTTCCAAACACATAAAGGAAGGGCTCTATCTGAATCAGTCATAGCCAGGTGGATTGTCAAATGCATCAAATCTTTCTATAGAAAAGCCAAAAGAGCCTTACCTACTCAACAGAGAGCCAACTTTATACGAAAGAAGGGGGCCGCTGTGGCCTTCCTGTTAAACATTCCCATAGCTGACATCTGTAAGGCAGCTACATGGTCCACACACCTTAACAAAACCCTACTGTGTGTGGACATGCCAATTGTGACCAGACAGTACTCTGTACACATTTTAATTTCTCTGCAACACCCACATGCTAGCAACTGCATTTTTTTTTTTTTTGGGAGGGCTGCTTTACAGTCTGTGCCCAGCAAATGGATCGACAGCTACACGTCTCAAACTGAAAATATTTCTTTCCCTGTTTGTGGCATGTAGTGCTGTAAGTCCCCCCCCCCCCCACCCTCCCCCCAATCCCCCAAGAAGCCTGTGGCTGTAACAGTTAACATTCTTTCCTAGTGTTTCCTCTCTGGCATGGACATCGCTCTCCATACGTTGCTATGCTCTTTTTCACCCTTTGTGTGGAAAACAGTCTGGCAATTGAGTTGATGCCCATGCACATTTCAAACAAGAGGAGGAGTCACAATACCTTGTGACTCCAAAGATTTCTCTAAAAAAAAACAAAAAAACAATGGTCATACATCCGGGCCCAACACTAGATGGCAAGAGTATGCACAGCATGTGAATCTACTGTACAGCATGCCACTAACAGAAGCTTGAAGGGTAAATACAATTTTTCCATATTGAGCAGAGTAGGGCTCAGCATGGATCCTTGTGCTACACCCCACTGTAGCATTTTTTCCTTAGAAGCAAACAGTGCCATTCTCACATATTGAAACCAGTGCAACACAAAAGATGAGATCCAGTCCACCGTTTTGCCTTGCACTCTTGATGGCTGTAGTCTCTGAATTAAGACATTCTGGGAGACTGTATCAAATGCACAACTAAGACACAGAAAGATCAGTGCAGCACTACCTACTCCATCCAATTACAATGTGATGTTGTCCAACACTGATACTAACACGTTCTCCGTAGAATGCAGTGGTTTAAAATCTGGTTGTGTTAAGTCAAGTATCATCTTGTCCACAAAATGATTTTTCAGCTGTCTAGTGATATTAGATAAAAAATATGTTGACAATAAAAGGCAGTCTTGAAATCGGTCTATAATTAGACAATACACCTGGATCTGCTGAGTGTTTGTCTAAAATGAGCTGAATTTGAGCATTCTTCTGCCGTACAGGGTAAACTGCTGGTCTAATAGGCAAATCACACAAATCAGTAATGATTGGGGCTAAAACATCTACCGCCAACTGATAACAAGAGGCAGGACATGGATCTAATGGATATCCTAATTTAGTTGTTGGGATTGAAACTACCACTTCTTTCTTTTAAAGGTTCAAAACAGGATAGTGACGTGTGGTGATACACAAGGATCCACTGGTACCACCATCTCAGTGTCTTTGTTGCTCAAATGTTTTTCTTTAAACTTTTCTTTGTGGAAAGTTGCAAAGGCGTCACAAAGTTCTACATCCATTTTAGATAAAGAGGGAAAACATAAATTTCTCACTACTCTGAATACTTCTCGGTCTGAGTTTTCAGCCTCTAGAATTTTATGCGTTGTAGAATGTTTTTTTTTTTTTTTTTTTTTTTTTGCCAACCAACTAATGTTTTGTAGGTTATCTGATAGAGACTTCTAGCTGTAGATTCCTTACCTAGGAATTAGCCCAGATGTTAGAGCTGCATGCTGGTAGGTGGCACAAGAGATGGACTGGTGTGAGGAACTGGATGAAGCTAGTGGCCTGGATACTTCCCCAGATGCTTTTTCCCCATACCATGGCTATGGAGGAGGGAGGGTCTTTTGATGATGGATATAGAGGGCAGCAGATATCCTCAACCTCCAATTGCCCTCCGTGGTGGTCAAGACCAATGTCTTGATTGGAGGTGATTCAGCCGGGAGTCTCACAATCTGAACTGCTCCCCCCCATTTAATGAGGCCCTCACACCTGTCCTTTTGGATGTTCTCCGAAGCCACCACTTGTACCTATGAATAGGGCAATTGCCCAACGCCATCTCCCTGCCCCAGGGTACCCAAGTTTCCTCATGCAAAACCCACCCCTGAGAGTTTGGTTAAGGCTTCCACCTCCCATGTCAAACATGGTATGTTCCCTAATGCTCTGCCAGATAGGGAATCCGAGAGGATGGAGATACTTAGGAAGAAGATGTTTTCTTCTACCAGCCTGACGCTGCACTCTGTGAGCACTGCATGCCTTTTGGGCTGCTGTTCCCACGCTCTGTGGGGTACTGCTGCTCAAGTGCTTCCTACAATCCTGGAGGATGCCCGGATCATGCTTTCTCAAGCTGTAGGAGATGGGAGACATGCAGCAAAGTTCAGTTTGCTATGGACTCAACCTGACTGACTCGCTGGGAGGAGCAGTTTTGTCGATGGTGGTCCTTTTGTGACATGCCTGCCCCCGCATCTACATCCTCCAAACCTGCCCTTCTACCATCATGGGCATCCAGTTGGCGGCAGTATTCACCATTACCTGCTCCACTGGCAGTCCATAACATCGGATAGTTGGGTTTTTGCAGATAGTCCGAAGGGCCTACTCTCACCTGTTTGTGACTACTCCTCCCCATGCCTTCAGCTCAGGACAGGCTAATTGGGGATCATCCTTCTCTTCAGAAAGTTGTGGCTCTCTTGGCCAAGGGAGCTGTAGAGAGGGTCCCAATGCCAAAAGTACATCGTAGTTATTACTATTTCCTGGTGCCAAAGAAAGACTTAGGCCTTTGTCATAGACCTGCTGTCCCTCAACTACTTCCTCAAGAAGGAGAAATTCAAGATGCTCACATTGGCTCATGTTTGGTCTGCCCTGGATACAGGAGACTGGATGGTAGAGCTGGATTTGCAGGATGCATATTTTCACATCCCTATCCTGCCTGCCCAAAGGCATTACCTGCAGATCATGGTCAGCCATGAGCATTTTCAGTTTTCTATTGTCTGTCCCCTTTGACCTGACCAGCACTCTTTGGGTGTTCACCAAGGTGATGCCAGTGGTTGCAGCTTACCTGTGGAGGTCAGGGGTGTCAGTCTTTCCTTATCTCGATGACTGGCTGTTGAAGGCGGGCTCACTCCAGGCTGTCATCTCCCACTTCCAGACTATGGCGACCTGCATTCACTGGGGTTCACTATAAGCGTGCTGAAGTCACACCTGACACCCTCTCAGATGCTTCTTTTCATTGGGCCTGTTCTGGGCACAGTGCAGTTTTGGGCATATCCTCCTGAGAAGTGATTCCAGGATATTCAGGCTATGATACTGATTTTTCTGCCTCTATCCAGAATTTCAGTGAGACAGACTGTGAGGCTCCTGAGTCATATGGCCTCCTGCATCCTGTTTGTAACAAATGCACATTGGCATATGCGGGCTCTGCGGTGGGACCTGAAGTTCCAGTGGGTGCAGCATCAGGGTGGCTAATGAACTGCAATTTGGTCAGCAGCAGATCCCTCTTCCTTACCCAACCAGATTTGACAACAGTGACAGATTATAGAATATTCTACATTCTGGGTGAGATCTTTTGGTTCTGGGTGATGTCACTGCCACCGGGGAAGGTGGAGGAGAACCCACAGTAGTGGTAGCAGAAAGAGGAGGCCTGGGAAGGCGCAGAGCTGCACCCTTCACCTCAAGGCCGGGTCCCTGCCAGGCCCTTCCCAGTGCCGCTCCCTGCCCTGCAGTCCGCACCATTAATACCATGGCAGGGCGGTGGTATACAAGGCAGTAAATGGTTTGGCTCCAGTAAGCGGGGATCAGCAGTCGCCGGACCATCTCCCAGCAATCACTAGCAGGAGGTCACCGCTAGACTGCCAAGAGCCTACTGCTGGGTGCTGCAACGGTCTGGGCATTAACAGTACTACCCTCTGACTTGGGATGTGACAGGCGGCAGGGGAGCCCTAGCAGAGATGTGCTGCCTGCGCCCTGCAGTCAGTGCTGTAACACTACCCGGAAGCGGGCTGGGTTACTGTCAGCCCATGTGTTCTCATGATCCAGAATCGCACATCCACATAGCCTGGAGATTGGGAGCAGTCCTGAGAGCAAAGGCGAGAAGCCCCTGCCATCCGCACATCTGTCCAGGACCCGGCAGTGTTTACACCCAGCGCAAAAAACACTGATGTTTACACCCATTCCAGGAGCGCCCCACGCCAGTGCCCGAACCCCCAGTTACATCTACACAGGACCTTTTCACGCAAGCCTTGGGCCACCTCTCGCCTTCTCTGGACACCAGGAATTACTGTAACTCCCCGTCTCCCTCACTCGTGGCACCTTTTAGAAAAGGAGGTCGTTTTTTTTGTGCTTACATTCGGTAAGTCAGCTGCTGCTGCTTTATTTGTTAAAACAACCGTGTTGAGTGGTGGTAGCAGTAACGAGGACTCCAGCTCACAGCGTCCCAATTAGGAGGCCAGGGGTCCTTTGTGAAAAAAAAAAAAAAAGGGAAAAGTTAAGTGTGGGCATGTCTGTGGCCAGAAGAGGATTGGCCACCCCATCTGACATCTACCAAAAGCAGGGTGAGTGTTAACTTGTAATATCCCTATCAAGTCAAAGCTGGAGGAGGCTCCCCTGCCCCCCAAAGTTGTAATTGTCTAGCGCTTGAGAAGCATATTTGGTGAAGGACGGTTGCTAGATAGGTCAGCAGGATGGGCAGGAAGAGGACTCTTCAGAATTGTGATCAATCAGTAGAGGCCTGGAGGGCTGCCAAATTCAACTCTAGACTCCTTTTTAGCCCGAGCAGTGGTGGTAGTTTCAAAGGAGATAGATTAGGCAGAGAGATGCCATTCTAGGAAAATGAGTGACTGGCAGTGAGTATCAGCCATTGATTGAGTTTTGTGTGTGTCCTGAAAATGATGACTGTCGATCTGTGGCACAGCAGGCAGACTTGTTTAAATCCCCCTTGGCAGCAGCGGGAAATAGTGTTGTGGATAATCCTCTAAGAAATAGCAAGGGTACTTTGTCTGACCCCTCCCAGCTGTAGTAGCCCTCGGCAAAAGAGGAAAACCCCTTTGAAGAAACCTGGGGAAAACAAATCTAAAGTGGGACTTCCGAACATTTGAGCTGCTCTGGTATTCAGGAAGGTATCTGTGCCTGTCAGGGTCAAGTCCTCGGTTTTGAAAATCTTTTGGACAAATTCAAGGAGATGATTGAGGCATGACTGAGGCCTGTAAAGGAAAAACTGCTGGCCCTGGAAGCAGCAGTTTCCTTGTCTTCTAGGGAAAGGGGTGGGGGGGGGGGGGGGGGGGGAGAAAGGTGAGGAGGAGGGAAGGGGGGAAAGTACAGTATTAAAATAACGTGGGTTTTTGGATCTTGAGGATTATGGCCCCAACCCGAAAAGGATACCCTGCTGGAAGAAGACCTAGCAACTAAGGAAAGTGTTACCCAGCATCCTCCACACCATCCGAATACAGACAACTTTGTAAAGCTTGTAAAGACGGCCCAGAAAAAATTGTGTAGGTCTGTAGCGGAATCTGGTAGAAATGGTATTAGAGGGAGATCCTCAGGCGGGACTGGCGAGAAAGGAGTGCTGGTTCAAGACCGGGGGAAGGGGTCAAAATTTGCACTCTTGTCATTGTTTCCCACTCTCCCATTTGGAGCTTCCACTCTTGCTTGTGCCCCCTATTTGGTAATACTGACAAACTTTCCACTGTTAGCTCCGGGCGCAAATGAATCCACTGCACAGTTAAAGAACAAGACAGGACATTGGATGAGTAAAAACTGATTTTAACTGTAAGGAAATAACAGCTATTTTGTTTTTAGAAGGATTGGGTGAGTGGGCCCCCTGGAAAAGGAAGGACAAGGGGGCTGTATTATAGTGAACCGTAGGTACCCAGGTTTAGCCTAGCGACTGCTTTTTTTCATGTTCTGTTGATTCCCCAGGCGAGTGAAAAGATTGTTATGGCCTGTTTAGGCTTTTTTTTTAAAAATGTATAGGCACACCCAGACCCTAGTTGGTCTTTGAGCCAGGAGCCTTTCCAAACTGCAGGAGGGTCTGCAACCACCTAGAGTGGAAAATAGATTCACTGCACTTCCCGATCTGGAGGAGAATGATTGATGGTTTGGGCTGGCTTATTTGTCAACACAGGAGGAAAAAGATAAGAGAGTCCCATTGAGGTCCTCTAGTACAGTCCCAGGCTTGTGAGGGTTTTGGTGAGGTGTCTTCCCTGACTCTGCTAATCTCTTGGAATGTGGCCGGATATGATGCAAAGCTGCAAGATGCGCAATGGGTAAAGTTTATTTCAGGTTTTGATTTTATTTTCCTCCAAGAAACTTGGTCAGAAGGAGCCACGGTATGGGATGGATGCCAAAGGTTTGCTGTTCTGGCTGAACGGGTGCCCGGGTGTTGCCCAAAGGGGGTGGATTAGTTACCATGGTTTGCATCTCTAAGATCTCTAGAGTTTATCAGATTAACTGCAACCATCAGGATCTCCTCATCATCTGGGTGGTGTTCCCAAATAAATATAAGGTCCCCTTGGTAAACTTCTGTAATGCAGTATGGGATTCTGGTTGCCAAATTAGGGCCCTTTTTTCTGTGCTGCAGATACTGAAGGGATGGTTGGAGTTCTGTGGTATGGAATTTCATGCAATTGTATCTGGAAACTTTAATGCAAAGATAGGGGGCTACTACACGCCTGAGAATCCTCTGTGAGCGGAGCATGCCTGCATCTGAGGGTATACTGGATGTGAGGGGTAGGACCCTTATCAAGAGGCTGCAGTGTTTGGGTTTGTTGAATATCTTTGACCAGGTACCAACTTTTGTGGAGAGAGTGGCCGGGTCGATAATTGATTATATCTTTGTATCCCCATTAATGAGAAATTTGGTTCGGTATGGAGAGCTTCAAAGGCAGTATTTTAGTGATCACAACCCCCTTATGGTGTCCCTAAACTTTCCATGCAATAAGTGCACATCGGCGATTGGAGGGCTGGTATGTTTGAGAATAAAAGATCAGGGCAGGAGAATCTGCTGGAGACAGAGGAGCATCCCACAAGTAGTGAAGAGGGTGGGGAACCAAAATTTAAATCTCATAATTGAGATTCTTTTGGCCGAATCCCCACCACCGGGGAAAGTGATTGAGGCTGCGAATAAAGTAAATGATGCCATCAAGGAGTCCATGACCAAAAATGAAGAGGCCATTCCTAAGCATCAGGGAGGATGGTTCAACAAACTTTGTTACACAACAAGGAAAACATTGAAGAGGGCATTGAAGGTACAGCCCTGAGATAAGATCTATGTGTGCAGATTGCGGGCTCAGTATTATCTTGCTCTGAAGGTGAGAAAACAGCAGATCAAGGAGCAGGCTTGGGAGGATCTGGAGCAGGCATCGCATACCAAAAACTCAAGCCTGTTCTGGAAGATAGTAAACAGGGGTGCCTTTCAGACAGAAACATCTGATGGGTTGGGCTGCAATATTCCGCCAGACGTGTGGGTGAGTCACTTTAGTAGGATTTTCCTGGGTGGAACTCGAGGAGAGGAAATGGATGAGCTATCAGGTTATATATCGGATTCATTAAGTAAGTTGACAACAGAACAAAACCAAACGACTACCGCACATTCCTATATTTGAGAGTATGGTTGTGGTGCTCAAACATTCTAAACACGTCCGTTGTCAAACGTGTGTATAGGTACAGGAAAAACCTGTGCCAACAAGTTAATATTAATTAGAAAAAGAATGGAGCACACAGGGCATCAATTAATATATCAAACAAATTGCAACATTATTTGACCCAATAAATGTATAAAAATGACAAATAATATGTACCTATCAAGGTGATATCAATATAGTGCCTAATCAATTTGACAGATTGTCAATGAGACTCATGATTGAATGATTGAATATATCATAAATGTAAGATTTAATGTGAACGTAGAAAAATATAGAAAATATTAAGAATAGAAAGGAGAACAGTGTCACAATTAACAATCAAAATATTCAGTGGTACATGACCTATTTGTAAATCAAATGTAATAACCAACAAAAAATTGTCACATCAACCAATAAGTACTGAATCCCCTCTTTGGAGAAAAAATATACAGATCTCATATAGTAGTGAGATGAGCAAAAGATGTCCATTCCAAAGAAATAGCTGAAAGATGATGTCTTCATCCAGTTTGAGGAAGGAAGCTGAGATTCATCCGTATTCAGCCCCAAATTGAAAAGGAATAATAGAGTTCATCCGTATTCAGCCAATAATAAAGTTCATCTGAATTCAGCCGACACGTGTTTCGTCCACTATGGGACTTTATCAAGGCTTAAGATTTCAAAAAGATATTCGATAGTTTAATAAACTTCATAATTTATGAGGCAATTGTAGATCCAAAATGAAGTATTGGAATGTCATTGGAGATCTGCATTGTGCGAGATCTGTGTATTGGAAGTCAAATAATAAGATGTCAAGTACGCTTACTACAACCGAATCGCTATCGGCACGACTTAGTAACGTGTTTGAAAGGCACCTTATCATGGGATGCCATTTGTACTTGACATCTTATTATTTGACTTCCAATACACAGATCTCGCACAATGCAGATCTCCAATGACATTCCAATACTTCATTTTGGATCTACAATTGCCTCATAAATTATGAAGTTTATTAAACTATCGAATATCTTTTTGAAATCTTAAGCCTTGATAAAGTCCCATAGTGGACGAAACACGTGTCGGCTGAATTCAGATGAACTTTATTATTGGCTGAATACGGATGAACTCTATTATTCCTTTTCAATTTGGGGCTGAATACGGATGAATCTCAGCTTCCTTCCTCAAACTGGATGAAGACATCATCTTTCAGCTATTTCTTTGGAATGGACATCTTTTGCTCATCTCACTACTATATGAGATCTGTATATTTTTTCTCCAAAGAGGGGATTCAGTACTTATTGGTTGATGTGACAATTTTTTGTTGGTTATTACATTTGATTTACAAATAGGTCATGTACCACTGAATATTTTGATTGTTAATTGTGACACTGTTCTCCTTTCTATTCTTAATATTTTCTATATTTTTCTACGTTCACATTAAATCTTACATTTATGATATATTCAATCATTCAATCATGAGTCTCATTGACAATCTGTCAAATTGATTAGGCACTATATTGATATCACCTTGATAGGTACATATTATTTGTCATTTTTATACATTTATTGGGTCAAATAATGTTGCAATTTGTTTGATATATTAATTGATGCCCTGTGTGCTCCATTCTTTTTCTAATTAATATATATCGGATTCACATTAGATGAGGTGTGGTTGGCTATGCAGGAGAGCTCAAGCCACAAAGGACCGGGCCCTGCTGCAGTTCCAATGGACCTATGCAAACATCCTCAGCTGTGGACACCTATAATGCTTAATGTTTTAAATGCGGCAATGAGTGCAGGAATCCATTCCTCATGGAAATCCGTGTGTATTGTCCCTGTGTTTAAAAAATGGAAACCACAGTGATCCCAAATCCTATCGCCCGATCTCACTCTTAGACTCCTCAATGAAAATACTGGGGTGAATTGTTTTACAGCGTATTGAGGAACGGATGAGAGAGCAGGATGTGATGAGTAAGGTGCAGTATGGTTTTAGGGAAGGGCTGGGGACTCAGGAGCAATGTCTGAACTTGTTCAAGTTGATTAGTAAATATACGCAGGCGAAGAAGTGTACTTTGGGTCTTGCTTTTATGGACCTCCGCTGTGCATTTGACAAAATAAATTGCAGCAAGTTATGGGAATGTCTAACCTCGATGAACATGGAGACACAAATTGTGGAATTGCTCTGGTATTTACACTCTGGGACAAGCGCATCCGTGAGATATGGGACTCATTAGGAATGCATGGTATTTGTCTTAATTAAAAGAGGCGTGAGACAGGGGTATGTTTTGGCCCCCACCTTGTTTCTTTTATATACAAATGGCTTGCATAATTTTTGGGTGGGAAGTTGTAAAGATGTTCCTAAAATCAGTGGAAGAGTATCCCGGCCCTGCTATACGCAGATGATGTGTAACTTATGGCCTGCACTCTGAATGGTCTCCGTGAGGTGGTTAAGGTGTGTGGCGATTTTATGTCTGATTTAGATTTGGAGGATAACACAGCAATTCCCACTTTATGGTCTGTGGCACGCCACTGAGCAAAGTGGGTGCTTTGAAGATTAATGATCAAATCATCAGATGTGTGCAGGTGTTTCCCAATCTAGGGGTAACTTTTGATGACAAATGAATATAGGAGCCCTGTATCTCAAGGCGATGTGTGTGATTTAATGCCACTGTAGGAGCTACTTTTGAGTTTGCTTCAAGAGTAGGGAATGAGCCTATAAAGCCTGTGCTTGAGGTGTATAGACGAAAATGCCTTCCGGTTCTTTTATATGGGGGCATCACTCTGGGACTATTCGGGTAGTTTGGCTCCCCCAGATAGAGGAAAGTCACTTCTGCCGAAGGTTACTGGGCATGGGACAAAATGTTTCCAGGTTTTGCCTTGATGAGGAATTGAATCTGGAGTGTGTGGAGGATGGTATTAAGATTGAGCCTCTTCTGCTGTGGATTTCTGTTTGATCAAATTATTGTGCCTCCCTAAATAGGGAAATGTTGCGTGATTGTCTGACATGTGATCAAGCTTTGAATATCCCTTGGCTGGCATACATAAGAGAGACCGTCACATCCCTTGGCCGCCCAGAAATGTTTAATGCCCCAAATGTTTAACATGTATCAATAAACGTAGGGTAAAGAATAACCTTTTTCAAATGTTGGGAGCAAAAAGTGAGGCAGAGGAATTAAGGAAACCAACGGTGAGGTATTTCTTAATGCTAAAGTTGCAGGTGGGTCCGGAAATGTATCTTTTGACTGTACAAAATGTGTGGGAAAGGTCCCTCCTTACCCGCTTTTGATTATGAGTAATTAGAAGTAGTCTGTGCTTCTCGCTTGGCCAGTATGATTTGAAATCCATACAAATTTGTCTGTGTGATGGGGCGTCTTTAATCCATTTTACCATATTTTGTGATTTTTTTTTTTTAATGCACCTTTTATGCGAAGAGTTTTACTTCCCATATTGGAGGGAAAAAAAGGAAAAAAAGGGGTTTTGTGCAGTATTGTCTAGCCTACCTGTGGTTACATATGGTCCCTCATGTGTTGGTGTGCTAGGGGGTTGGGGGTCTTTCTTAAAAGGGGCTATAAGTTGGTAGAACAGTGTAAACATTTTTACTTATTAAATCTTTTTATTTTTGAATTTTAACTGTAAATGGAATGGGAAGCTTTTAAGATTTTAAATATACAAATGTTTACTTTTTTTTTTTTTTAAATGTATGTAAAGTGCTATGTATTTATGGTTATTATTACATAACCAAATAAAGAATTGATGATCATGACAAATAAGTCACTCCTGTGATGGGGCTGCCATCTGGAACAGGTGGAGATGAGAGGGCTATGGTCTCCGGCGGAATCCGGAATCAACATCAATGTGCTGGAGGTGCGAGCGAGATATGACTAGCATTGAAGGCCTTTCTACCTTCCATCAAGGAAAGGCTGGTGCAGATGTGCACGAACAACACCACTGCCATGTGGTACTGCAACAAACAGGGTGGGGTCCTGGACCCTATGTCAAGAGGCCCTGCATCTCTGGACATAGCTGAAACAGGACATTTCCCTCATGGTTCAACACCTGGCAGGTTATCTGAATGCCAGGGTGGACAAACGGTCACAATTGCTTAGTGGATCATGAATGGCACCTCCATCCAGAGGTGGAGCAAGGTTATTTCAGCAGTGGGAAGAGCAGCAAGATAACTACACAGGATTTTTCGGCCCCAGTTCCAATCTTCATGGAGGATGGCAGCCAGACAGAGGTTCCACTCTGGTTTAATGATTTCTTCTGCTGCTGGGGGGCATAAACCTTCTCAATGTTGAGTTGGAATGTTAAAGTAAAATGCTGAGTGCCGGTACTTGTACACTTGTGGGCCAAGACATTATGCCTTTAGCCAATCAAAGACTCTGCAGTTTTCAAATGTCCCATTCAACCCTGCAGGAACATCGTCGTACACCTGGTAAGTTTTCCTTGGCTTCTTACCACAGTGGCTTTTCTGAGGTCAGTCTAAGTGAGGATGTGCATCTGGGTGACTGGGAGGCTTCCACTGCTAGAGTACTTGACTGTCAGCAAAAGAGGGGAAAGGGTCATGGGAGCTCCACTGTAGCAGGAGAAAGCTGCCATTTGCAAATGATTAGAACGGTAGCATAAGCATCATGCAAACAGTGAGTTAATAAAGTGAACAGATTGTTGAAAGAGCCTCACAGCTGAGAAAAAATGGTAGCTCATACGAAGTAATCTAAGCATCGAGTAACATAATATAGAACATACACATAGCAAAATGCATATCATAAATTCAAACATACATCTGTTACTACACCTATCTCCCCCACCTACTGGGTGCACATTGTATTGAAAGAAGCCTTTGTCAAGAGCAAAGGATACTACCATCTTGTGTAGCACACAAGGAGTCCAGTGTACTCCAGCCTTCTCTGCTCCTTATACACACATGTAAACATAGACAAGTACAGGCATCCTACGTTCATATCTCAGAGCTGTTAACGTCCAAGGCTGAACAAATGCTTTATGGGTGAAGATAGTAGGCAGTCTGTCCGACAGTGGGACTCTGTCTTTGAATAAAAAAAAGACACTGCTGCTAACTCAAAAGCATGAGTAGCGAAGTCGGTAACCATGGTCAGAAAAAGGGTGCACTTTGAAAGACACCTAATACTAGAGCAGAGCTCTGATGCTAAAAGAAATAGACAGAGGGAACCTCCAGTAGGCGTGCAGACATGTTGAGCTTATTGGGGGACTGTCCAAAACCTATGTAAAAGTAGGGTGACACCGATTCAAAAAGTGATAATAGTTACTGAAAACTGCTGAGACTTTCACAAATGTTAGAATTGTTTTTAACTTCATGTTGAGTTGTCATGGGAATTGCCATCGCAGTTTGGGCCGCACGACTGTTCTAAACAACACCGAAAAGTTGGATTCGAGTTTGTTGACTTTGATGTAAACGAACAGAAGCATGTTGTCTGGTGACTGGTTTCTCCGAGGTAACCTAAGATTTTAAAGAGCTCTTTGGAAGAGTTGTTGGTTCCTCCAATCTGGCCTCAGACGTACCCTCCAGCCAGATGTACAAAGCAGTTTTTTGGTTGCAAACACTGCTTTTTGTAATGTACTAAACCCATTCAGCAGTCAGTAACTTCAGCGACTTTTAAAATGGTTTTAGAAAGGTATAAGAAATTGCTATTTGGAAGGGACACATATTGTAGGCATCCCTTCCAAATGGTAATTCCTATCTATATGTATCAATGGTTTAGCACCAAAATAGCAGTTGTAAACCACTGGACAGTTACCAATCTCCAAGTTGAAATGGTAACCCTTTCACATAAGGGAAGGCGTCCTTTTCTGAATGTTTAAAAAACAATTGTTTGGGAATAGGCAGTCCATGGGACCACTGCAAACTCTCAAAATACAAAAAAAAGTTAATCTTTCTTTTTTAAACTCAGGCCTGTTTTCTATAAGGAAAATGGGCTGCTTCTCATGGGCACTTCTACCTGCAGAATCCTCACCTTGTGAATACCCTGAGGTGCCAGACTGGATCCGGAGATTTTTCTCATCAATGTTCCTGTGCACAAGCAGGTGGTGTTGTACTGCTCCACATAAACTCCACCCCATACCAAAAGTGATGCTGGAGCCACATAAAAGTACCGCCACAAGCATCCATTCCTTTCTTTCTGTGCTTTTGGACACAGATCTGGAGTTCATTCCCAAATCTTTTCTCACATTTGACATGTCTTCTAACAAACTTTCCTCTACGTTGTGTAAGGGAAGATGTTCCCATTGAAAACTACTTGCTTTAACCCTTGCACGGGTTGTCACAAGCAGATTTCTGTGACAGATCCACATGAGGTATGTGTCTAGTGTCTAAAGTCCTTGTACAATTCCCCCCGATGAACCTTAAGGAAATTTGGGACTGTGAACCCAAGCTCTATGTTGTCGAACAAAGTTGAAAAGCATGTAAGGACTGCTTTATGCCATAGATGAGGACACGGTCCCATTCTGGGTCCTTTCTGTGAAAGATCCTACTCACGTTCCAAGTCTTCGTCTAAGTACAAGTCTAAAAGAAACAAAAAATTAAAGGCCAACTTTCCTTCATCCCACCACTCTCTACCAGATAAGTCATCGGGATGTCAAGGTATTGGTCTCTCATTGTCCCAGTCTTTTACTGGGAAAACCCATGTACCTGTGTCTATCAGTAACTCCCAAAAAAGTAGAGGCTTTTGTGGAAGCCATGTTGCACATTTTCTGCACCCTTCCGGCTTCCTCTGGCGTACCTTCAGTCCCCAAATTATTGAAGATGCCTCTAGTCCGAAAACTATCAGCAGAACAGTCGTAGACGCCATTTGACTCTGCTGTGCAGCTCTGCTGTGACTGAGGTCAATGCTCAACCCGACTTCAAGCCTGGCCTTCTACAGAGGAATCAGTCTCTTTGGCAGAGGCTATTCCACATAATGTGTAAGTGTGAGGTCTGCAGCTTATGTCCATGTAGGTCAAGACCAACGTCCTGACTGAAGTCCTGCAGCATGTGCAGAGTTCAACAGAACCCCTTCTTCCCTTCAATTAAGTCCTGACAGACACACCAAAGGGCACGTAGCTAGACCTTGTTCTTGGCTGCTGGTAAATAGGCAGTGGCTAGAACAGACAGACCCGATCGTGGAGACTCACTTTTTCTCATGCAACACCCTAAGCCTGAAAGTGTGATGATATAGGCATCCTCCAGTAGACACAATGCTAACCCAGTCCCTATTGCACCTACTGATGGGAAATCAAAAGACATGGATGCGTTCAGGAAGAGGATCTTTTCTTCAACCAGGCTAACTCTCTGTTTCGTTATTGCCAGCTGCCTCTTGGAACATTACTCATATATGTTATGGAATAAGGGCAGTGAGATCCTTCCGACAGCCCCTGATGAATACTGTGGGAACCAACGCAGATCATTCAAGATTAACAGGATGCTGTGAAGGATGTCATCAGCTCTAGGGTGGACACCACTGACTGTTTTAGCAGGGCTATCAGTACCAGTGTTGTGCTTTTGTGCCACGTGTGGCTGAGATCCATAGGCTTCTCTGGTGACGTTTAGGTGTCACTAATTGACTTGCCATTTGAAAGCACCTGTCGCCTTTGAGATCAGAGTGACTCAGCCTTGGAACGCTTCGAGAAAAGCAGGGCCACAGCGTGCTCTCTTGGCCTTTCTTCACCTATGTGGTAGTATCCACAACAGTCACCACTTTCAAGTCTTCAGAAGGGTTTGACTCAAAGGCAGTGCCAAGGTCCACCTCTGCAGCTACAGACCAACCCCCACCCAGTCCTTTTTTTCCCCACTGACAACACCTGGGCTCTCCCAGACAACAGCCTGCATAGTCTCTTGTCCTGCTACCGCCAACAAACCACTTTAGTTTGCCCTCTGTGACATATGGTCATCCAGTTGGAGGCAGGACAAGGTATTACCTTCACCAGTGGTTGAGCATTACATCCAACATGTGGGTGCTTCAGATAGTTCAGCAAGGATATGCTATACAATTCTTCTCCGATTCATAACATATTCCACCTATATCATATTTGCTGTTGATGTAACCTATCAGATTCCATCCAGGTTTCACAGGAGACTGCAAAAGGCCAGCAGTGGTGGCTGATCGACCACAATTTGACTGGCTGCTGACGCCATCCAGAGTGGCACTGGTGACAGATGTGTCATTGTTGTGCTGTTATCTGGGAGAGGTGGAAATCAGAGGACCGCAGTCTCTGCCAAAGACCCATCTCCACATCAGTCTGTTGGAGTTGTGGGCCATTTGCCTGGCATTGAAGGTCTTCTTACCATCCATGAAGGGAGCACTACGCCAAATCGTCATGGACAACACAACCACCATGTGTTATTGGAACAAGCAAGGCAGAGTGGGGTCCATTGCCCAATGCAAGGAGGCCATGCATCTTTTGAACTGGCTGAGTCGGTACGGCATCTCTCTGGTCTTGAACCACCTGGTGGGATCCTTGAGTGACAGGGATGATGACCCCAGTCAGCGATGCCTAGCAGATCACGATTGGCAGCTACAGCTGGCGGTGGCACAGAATGACTTCCAGCAATGGGAAGAAGCCTGGCTCGACCTATTCCCTGCCGCTGAGAATGCGTGATTTTAACACTTTTGCATGCAAGCATTCCAAAAACCCTGCTGTCTCATTCTGTAGGTCTTTCTGCCTCTGCCGCCCAGTGCTCTGTAGAAGATTAGGAATGACTGGGTCCAAGTCATCCTAGTGGCTTCTGGATTGGGCCAGACAGCGTGGTACTCAGAATTTCTGGGCATAAGTATCTGTCCTCCGATCAGGCTACTGGTCTGGGAGGATCTTCTGTCACAGCAGTGTAAAAGGTCCTGTCCCAGGTCTGCACAATCTACATCTCCATGCATGAAGACAGAGTGGCGATAGGTGGCAGCCTTTCATCTCCCTTCTGAAGTAGTGGATGTTATTATAGCAGCCAAGCATTCATCTACGAATATTGTTTACTCCAGATGCTAGGTTATGTTTGTGGCTTGTTGTAATTCCCACTATACAGACCAATTACAGCTAAAATTGTCAAACGTTGTGCTTTTTGTGCTGTTTTTAGCTCAGCACGGACTTGCTGTGCGCACTGTTAAAGGTTATTTCTTGGCCATGATTTTTTAAAAATGTTATTTACTGTACCAATCATCATTATTTAAATCACCATTTGTGATGCGTTTGTTAAAGGTCTGGTGCATGTTTTCACTCAAGCCTTTTGTTCTGCCAAAGTGGAACTTTAATTTGCTTCTCACTTCCCTTATGTGTTCCCCCTATGTAATTGTGGCTTCTGGTTCTTAAAACAGTATTTCTCATAGTGATAACTTCAGCTTGTTGCATGTGTGAACAACAAGCTCTGTTCGTTCTCCCATCTTACACCACCACAAACTAGTGTTGATGACTGGAGCGGCATTCTTGACAAAGGCTGTGATGCCTTTCCATATAAGACCAATCCATTCCTCTTCACCCATTCTTTGCTCAGCTTCACTTCTTGAACGAGGAAGAGAGTTTCCATTGCTTGGACCCAGAAGAGCTTTGAACTTTTATCTGTATCGTACTATGGACCATCTGCTCTTTGTACGGTTTGCTGAGGCACACATTGGTAAGGAAGTGCAAAAAGATCATATTGAGGTGGGTGATCCTCTGTATCAAAATCTGCTATGCATTGGTCAAGAAGAAGTCCACAGAAGGTTTGAGGGTCCCATTTGATTAGAGTCAAGGCTGATATTACTGCGTTGGCACAAGGCGCAGGCATCAATACATGCTTATGAAGCACTACTGCCTTGATAGCCAGGTTCTGCAGTAAGGGAATTTTGCTCATTTGATCCTGCAGTACCTTTTGGTTTGAGCCAATCCACGAACCCACCACCTTGGGAGGGACTGCTTTTTAAACTGTTCACAAGGTGAGGAATCTTTTATTAGACGTATCCATCAGAAGAACAGCATACTGCCCTGTTCTGTTGAATGGACTCTTTTCTTCATCTATAATAATAAGGTCTCAATTTAGACAGATGCACAGTCATGTTCGGTAACTTGTGCATCAGACAGCGCAGACAGAGTCCAGAAAGACATTGACATCAGCATGCAGCATTGGCACTTAAGTGGCTCTGGTATCCTTTTCCAGGCAGGACAGAGTAGACACTGAGCCACGTAATACCACCTTCTAGCTCATCAGAGCAATGTTGAGAAAAGTATTTGGATCCAGTGTGGTGCTTGGGGGGTATTCACAAGGTGAAGAATCTGTGCGTAAATAGAAAATCCACAAGAAAAAGTGTCACCAAAGGTAAGTAACATGAATTTAAAACAAAAAAACTCACTTTATTGAAGCTTAATCCAACATGGTTGTCTGCTGGCACCAGCAGACCACCATCCCTGTGGTGACATCCAATTGTAGTGACTTGCCATTTGCAACTTACCTCATTACTATTCAATAGGCAGGTCTGATTCCGACTCACTACAATTGGATTTTTTTTTAAATCTTTATTGGTCGCAAAAATATTGGTCACAGTTTGAAACCAGTATTTTGCAACTAGATATTCATTCATCTTGCCCTTTTTAAAATAAATTGTAAAATCGTATAACGCGTAGGCCCCTGCTATTGATATGGTATGTTGTACTGGCTACAAGTAATTTAGTTTTTCTTCTAGTGCTTCTCCAAAGCTCGGCGCGGTGTTTGTTATTATTGGAGAAGGTCTTTTTGAATGTGGGAGTTTCCGCCTTTGCAGAGGAGCAGCGTGTATGAAATGGTAGGTTCCCACGATGGTGGCATCTTCTTGCAGGGAGAAGGAGTTAGTCTGGTGACATTTTGATTTGCATGACCTCTGGGCTCCTGACAATCGATACTACAAGACTTTTGAATGACCGAAATGTTGGGGCTTGGTGTCCTTGGCACATGCTGTATTAGGTTGGATTGTGAGGCTAATGGTGTGGAGAGGCAGGAGCAGTGAGTCTGATTTTACCAGAAGGGTTATAAAAAATGGCCTCGACTGTTGTCTGCAGTGCAATGAAATAGTGATGAGATCTTCATTCGTGGGGGACCCTCAGAACATAAGAAAGTGATAAAATGGTGCCAGTCCAAGAGTAGACAGACTTTCATAGATCAGATGGTCTTGGTTTGTGCTTATTTTGTTTACATTACCATTCCGTAATATTAGTTACAGTGAGAAGTGGGTTGCTATTTTTTACCAAGTGAACAATCAGAGTGGCAACCTGATATCCAAGTTATACACCTGCAAAAGGCATCTATGCCTGATCTTGTATTCAATAAGAGGAAAATATCAGTTGTGACAGATACATAATCTTTTTGCATATACCTCATGTCAAGTCTATCTTTCCATATTTTAGACTAGTCTGAAAATAGTTTCCCCAGCAATGTATCTCCATTGTCACCAGGTAATGCCACCAGGCTTCATATGTGACTCTGCCTGCTGGACTTGACGAAATTGCAGTATATATGGTGCCACATGGCAACAGTTCCTGTTTTCTGTTCCTTCACATTTTGACAGCAACTAGGGCAAATGTCTTCTCCAAAAATCTCATGGATTAACTGTCGCATATCTCACAAAAAGATGTTTAGACCCACATGACATTGGCATATGGTGTTTAGGAAGATAACATGTACACTGACTCCTTTGCCACCATGTACTCAAATGCCATCACAAAGCAGGTCAAGCCATTTTTAACAAAGCTTGCAGGGATAGGCTGAAGTGGTCCCTCAAAGTTCTCTAGCAGGAATTAATTTCCCAAATGATGTTTGTACTAAAAACATGGAAAGTAGAAGCCCTATTTCTCCTGGAGTAAACTGAAATGGTCCCACTCTAGGAAAAATGTAGTCTTGACAGCATTCCTTGCTCTATTGATGACGCTGGGCAGGGTAAGTCCTGCCGGCTGGCAATGATGGATTTATTTAGCACAGCTCCTGTACCCCCAGAGTCACCCTCTAAGGTTGAGCAGGTTCATGCTAGCAAGCTAATGATGCACCACCGACCCTGACACAGCTTTTGCTGGGGCTCCAACGCCTAAGAAGAATTTGGAGCCTGACACTGCAGTGCTGGCAATGTGGTCAGAGTCTCCTTCAGGGTAGACACCACCCTCTGTGATAAATGTGACCCGGCCTTTAAATTCGGTTGAAATTATCGGTGCGGCAAAACAGAAAATTAAGATGTGCTTCAATGATGAGAATTTTTTGAAACAGCTTCCCTAGGACTCTGCCCAGATCGAAAATTCATTTAGCTCCGGCTCAGAAGCCCTTGCTATGCCTGTAAATTCTTATGGCTGCTAAGATGATGCTGCTAATGCATGTGTCTTGGCTTAGAAAATGCAATTGGCCTGGCCCTTTTCCCAGAAGATGCCGCCTTGAAGTTGACCATGCTCTCTTGGGCACAACGTCTAACATTTTGACTGAGATCTTATAATTCTCCACCTAAGGAACAGAACCCTTTCTTCCATTTAATGAGGTTGTTCTGGACCCTATAAGGGCTGCATGGTAGAAACCATTTTTGAAAACATCAATCCACAGACAGCTAGCCAGGCTCTATAGGTCTGCTCCTGGTGATGGTGCTGTACACTTTCTGTCCTCTCACCCTTCACTGGAAAATCTGGTAGTCCAACCTCCTTCCTCAAAACAAAATCTGAATGCATTTCGAATGGTACCTCCATATAAAGTGGAAAAAACTTGACCCCCTTAGGCCATGGAGTCTTTTCTTCTGGGATCTTGCCATTCACCCTGCTGTCACTCTCTTCCTAAAGGGCTTAAATGTTCATGTCCTATGGGACCTGCTGAAACTCCCTGATTAACCTCCCAGATCTTATAGAAAGCGTTTTTTTCTCATTTAGTCACAATAGTGTGGGCGCTTCCTAACAGATCCTAACGTGTGGACAACCTAGTACAGAGCGCTGCCAAGCTTGGGTGTGTTTTACTGGCTTCTTAGGAGATAGCCAAGCAAACCTCATGAACATGCCAGTCGATCATGAGCAGTTCAAAAAGGCTGACTTCAAGATTAGTAAAGCTATGGCTCGCTTGTTTAGCCTAGGTTTCTCTGCAAGTCTGGCTATTCCATGGTGATACAGTGGCAACAAAAGGTATTAAAACTTCACAACTTCTAATTTCGGGTGAGGGATGGATCTAGGGTTGGCTATCACAAGCAGCAGATCTAGTCTTCCCATCCTCTGCTAGATCCTCTGCTTCCAAACCTCTCTGAATCCTACACCCCTTACATCACAACCTTCTGGTGTGGCGGAGGGACTCCTACTTTTCCACCACTTGGGAGACAATTACAAGAGATACCTAGATCATCCAGGACTATGCCCTACCCCTCTTCCCCCTCGCTTTGGACTGGCCACCTTCCAGCTAGAAGTGGTATCCTGGACACACTAAAATGTTTAGAGCAGCTGAGAAAAAGGTCTATAGTGGTGGGTCCACTGGAAGCATGGGATTGTACTTCTGTTCTTTCTTTGAGCTCAAGAAGGGCAAAGGTTTGAAAACAATTCTGGACCTCCTCCTTCTAAACTTGTTCATTCAATGGGACAGGTTACAGATGCTATCCTTGTGCCACGTCTTGCTGAGGATTGTTAGAATCCCTGGATCTCCGTGATGTCTTCTCACAGTCCCAATTCTTCCTGATCCTACTAGACTTTATGAGGTTTACTATGGAATCCCAGCACTAGTAGTTCACAGCCTTGCTGTTTTGGCTGCAGACTGCACCATGTTGTTTTGCAAAAGTGCTGGCTGTTGTGGCAGCTTCACTGTGACAGTCAGGATTCCATGAATTTCTATATTTGGCTGACTAGCTAATGAAAGTGGAGTCCATGGCACCAGTCAATGAGCACCATCATCTCACAATGACTCTCCTCTATGACTTGGAGTTTACTGTCAATGACCGTAAGTGTCACTTGCCTCCAATACAGAGGCTAATCTTCAGCATATGAAGGCTTTTCTCCTCTGAGAATATTCAGCAGATTCTGAGATTTCTAACACAACTCCTGGTTCAGAAGATCTTGTACCTGTATGGCCTCACAGCCTTGCCTATCTCGTTGGTGTAGCATTTCAGATAAAAGCCACAAGAATCAAAGGATCCTCTCAGTTCTGGTGCAGTTCTTTCCATCAGTTTACCCAGATCTGCACTTGAGCCCTTCCAGCTTCTTGGTTGTTCTGCTTCCAGCCCTCTGTAAGCACAAATTACTGTAGACACAGACTACTGTGGTCAGAGATGGCTCCCTGTATGGCTACGTTGCCCATCTGGGTGACATGATGGTGCAAACTCTTTGGTCCACATCTAAGTAGCCTGCACATAAATATCTTGTAGCTTCAGGTGTTCTATCATGCGTTGAAGACATTTCTGCTTTTCATCTTGGGGAGCACTGTTTAGATTCTGTCAGACAGCACCACCACTGTCCATTATATCAACAGACAGAGTGATGGTGAGTTGTGTACTCTGGGTTGAGCGGTGGTTCGTCTGTAGCAGTGGGTGCAGCACTGGGTAATTTTCCTGGTAGCAGCTTACTTAGTAGGTTCCCTTAATGTGAGAGGAAATGCTCACAGCTGTCTCTTGTCAGAAGCTCATTCAGGAGTGAGAACTATGTTCCTATAATATATAATCCAATATGGAGATTGTTTTATAGTACATTGGAGCGGCCTGTGGCTATAAATATGCTTGCTAATTTTCATGGTTCAAGTAGACCTGGAAGCCAAGATTCCTGGGTTGTACATTTGCACATTTCCTAGAAGCACCATTACTCTTTCGTACCCGGTGCAAGGAAGTGGGAATTTGGGAGAATAATGATAATGTGTCCTTCCTGGGGGGTGTTGTGTTTATTTAGTATACTCCCAAATTTCCATGCGGTCCTTGCAGTAAACGTCGTGGACTCCAGTGTGGTGCCAGAACAAATTATTTATTGTTTTGGGCTGCAAATTCGGGTAACTGCTCAGCATGGATGCCACACATTCTTCTAAAATATGTGCGGCAGGATAGGTTTAAGGCTCTGCAGTAAAATGATAACTTGAGTGCTGAATTGGACTCCCAGGGAGCTTTTGGTGCATTTATAAAAAAAACTCTAAATTAATTTGGATAAAATGGAGGAAGAAATAAAAACCATATAACGAACGGAGTTCATTTGAGATTACGACGATTATAAAACAGGGTACATTCTATCGTTCAAGAAAAAGACTCATAATTTACAGAAAAAATGACAAATAGTCCAGGCCTTGTGGAAAATAACAGATAGTAACCTAAGCCAGCTGCGGATGTCCGGAAAGACAATGACACTTCAGAACTTGTCAGTACATCAACATTGTCATTGTCAAAGAACACTTTATTTTAGAGGAACTCTGAATGCTTTGGAAAGGAAGGATCGAACAACGCCCACAGAGAGGCCGGCAAAAAGGATGAGGCAGAAGAAGAAAAGATATAGAAAATCAAAAAAAGAAGACAGAAAAGGAGTGATGACATCCATGGGAATACAAACAAGGGGCACCAAACAAAGGGAATGTGGTGAATATATCACAACGTATTGTGTCTAAAACTGGGATAGAAGTATTATCCTTAGGCTTGTCATTCTGTCCCAGTAAGGAATTTGACTATACACCAAGGTGGGTGGACTTGATCGATTTCACTGGAAAATTGAAGTTCAAATACTGGTACCATACCAACAGGTATTTTTGGGGCTAATGCAGTTAAAAGTAAACCCACCATGAGCAATTTAATGATTAGTGACATTGAGGTACTACACACTTGTACATAACTGGAGAACAACTCAGAAGGTGTAACCGATTTTTTTTTTAACATAGCAGAATTAGGGGTCCAAGCAGACAGGAGCAGTGTTTCTCCCGGTAGTACAACACAACACAATTGAAATATTTGAAAAAGGAATTATTAAGGAATTGAAAAATTGAGATGCACAAGATCGGAAGGTAGACAAAATCTAACTCACATTTGCTCAATCCATAAAGTTAAAAAAAATGAAAAATGAAAATAATGTTGTTAATTGTCAATCAGACAAAGGAGGCAATGTGATTATCGTGTCACGTCCTCAATACTTAAAGGAAGGATATAGACAACTCCGGGATGCCAATTGTTGTGAATAAATAGATACAAATGCATTTATACATACCCACAAACTATTTTAGTAGAAATTGGAACTCTGGACTGATCAAGAAATTTTAGAATGGAAAGAATATCAATTTCTAAGATTTGAGGGGCTTATTTACAAGCTCCATGACCCGCCGGTGGCGCAAGGGGCTTGTAAATAAACCCCTAAGTTTCCAAGAACAACTATTCTTTACCACCTCCCCAAAATACACAAACATCCTGTACACCCACCAGGAAGACCTATTGTATCCTCAATAGGCTGCCTACTTGACAACTGTGCAAGGTATATAGATTGTTTTCACGACTAAGTGTTTTGGGTAAGAGCCATTGATGACCTCTTTGTCATTTGGAAGAGGCCCGAAAAATAACCTATGGATTTCGTTTCATAACTTAATGAAAATGACTTTAGTTTGAAGTTCACATGTCCTACAGACAGAAAGAAAATTAGCTACTTAGACTTGGAGATTATGTGACAGGAAAGAAACTGGAGACAAGGTTATACCATAAATTGACTGCAGTGAACAGCTTGTTACATGCAGTGCTCATCCTCAGAAGTTAATCTACAGTATATTCTTTAGAGAGTGTTTTAGAATTTCTGGCTCAGGGCAAAAATTTGAAAAAGAAAATCAAATTATGATAACTAGATTTTCCGAGCGATGCTACAATAAAAAAAGAACAGGACTGTTGTAGAAAAGGTAGACATAATATAGAGATCCAACCTGTTGACATGCAAGAGGGATAGCTCCCAGGAGCAAACCTCAGAAGGGGAGACATCATAAGATTCATTGTTTCTTTAGCAAAGGTACATCTAAATTGAGAAATATCTTAAAGATACAGTGGTGATGACATAATATCCCAATATGTCAGTGAATATCCTAAAATTACCTTTAAGAGACACCAATTCCTGAAAAGATATACTAAGCAGAAACCACGTAGCCAAACCCACTAAACAACATGGTTCACTTAGTAATATGATTTTTTAAATGTAGCAGGTGTCCACACACAGAGCAGGACACACTCTGGACCCAATCTTCATGTCCAGCGACAGAATCAAATACAGCCATGCCACTGAACTCACCTGGACCGACAACGCCATTGTCCACTTCACCACAACAGGTTCCAAAGATGCCACTACCTTGCCCCCCAGGCACTGCAGCTGGAGATGAGTAATTGAGGCCCAGTGGATGCAGGCCTTCAACTCCACACAGCCCCCACTGCGTCACATCTAGAGCAAGCCGTCCAGAACTTCTCCTCCTGGATCACCAAATGCACCAGCAAAGTCGCCCCTGTCAAACCAGCCAAAACCTACAAAACCAATAAAAAAGCCAGCTGGTACACACCAGAATTCAAAACCATCAGACTCAACTGCAAAAGACTTGAGAAACATTGGTGCAACACCAAAGACCCCACCAACTCAGCCGCCTTTAAATCAGCCCTCAACAAGTATCACCAGCAAATCAAGGACACTAAAAGAAAGGCCCTCCCGGGCTGCATCAAAACCAGCACCAACCACACCAAGAAACTGTTCAACAAAGTCAGAGAATTCTCCTGCCCATCAGCTACTGAGAACACCGTTCGCCCTTCCCAAGAACTCTGCAATACCCTCTCTGACTACTTCCACAGTACAATTGCCACCATTCACAACAACTTTGACCCCCCCAACCCACCAAACTCAACCTCAACAACCTCCGCCCCACCCCCAGCCGACACATATACTCGGCTCACCACGCAGACCATCCCAGCCATTGTGTCCACCATCCGCTCCAGAGCTCCCTTATCTGCCCTCACCACGTCTTTGACCTCGGAACCAAGGAAATTGGCACAGAACTCACCAACATCCTCAACGCATACATCTCCACTGCGGTCTTCCCAGGCAAATGTAAACAGGCAGAGGACAGACCTCTCCTGAAGAAACCCTCCGCTGACCCCAGCAAACTCAAACATTACCACCCCATTTTGCTGCTTTCGTGCACCGCCAAAGTCCTTGAGAAGGCCATCAACCAACAGCTCACAGAACATGTGGAAAAAACACAACCCTCTCGACACCTCCCAATCTGGCTTCTGTGCCAAGCACAGCACAGAGACAGCCCTGACCCCTGCCAAAGACAACCTCAGATCCCTCCTCGACCACGGATAAATGGCAACCTTGATCGTCCTCAAACTCTCTGTGGCTTTCAACACTGTATCCCATCACACCCTCTTCAACAAACTCAACAGCATTGGGATCCAGGGGAAACACTCAAGTGGATCGCCTCATTCCTCACTGGACAAGCACAGAAAATGTGCCTGCCACCATTCACATCAGAACCCAAGACCATCATCTGCGATGTACCCCAAGGATCGTCCCTCTGCCCCACACTGTTCAACACCTACATGACACCCCTGGCAGACATCGTCAGAACCCACAGACTCAACATCATATCCTATGCTGACAACACATAAATCATCTTCTTGCTCACCGAAGACTCCGCCACCATCAGACCAAACTTCTGCAATACCATGTCCTGTGTCGCCGACAGAATGAAGACCAACTGCCTTAACCTCAGCCTCATACGCCCCTGTGAGTATATGTATATTGGCAGTACAGTTCATCCTGTCAGAAAAAGAAATCCACGAATGTAACACTCATCTATTGAACTTTTTTCCATTTGACTGAGCCCCCACCAAAATGAGAAGGGGTAACAGGATTCTGGAATTCCATAGACTAGAGTCTAACTACATTATTAGATTTCATACTCTAATACTCATGTTGTGAACTCAGCAGAAGAAATGTCAGTTTATTTAGGTTAGTAAGAGTATGACAAATGTTTTAGTGAAGACTGCCAAAACTGTCTGTCTAATTTGGAGATGTAAATGGATTATTTTAATTGGTTTTTATCACTTTATATTTACATAGGGGTGCATGACACTTCAGCATTTAAACAGATCAGAGAATCAGTCTATACTCAGCTAAGATAAATTTCAGGTTTTTTTATTTAACAAGTTAATTGACCTTGTTATGTCTATTTTTGTTATTTCAGCTTAGAAGATAACGTGTACATTGAATATAATTGAACTGTTTATCAAATAATCTTATGATTAATAAAATTAGTACCTAGAATGCAGGAAGCCCACTTGGGCGTATTGAAATCCAGCGTTATTAAGTATAACAATAGACCATTATAAAGGTTCATTATCAGCCCACTTGGGTATGATGAAATACATTTCAGAGAGGTGAAATAATGTATAATTTGATTTTTGTTATCTAATCCATCAATTTGTATATGTATAAACAACACACAACATTACTTGATCTCTTGGGTGTTTGGATTCAAATTTGAGATCTTTATAGATAGCGGGTATTGATGTATGGCTGATTTTTCTAGGGCTATAATACTCGAATCATAATCCCATCAGGCTTGACACAATTTATTTCAAACAATGTGGTACACTGTAAAATTTGGTTGCTTTCAATTTATGAATTTATTGATCTTCGATTTACAGAAATCGACATGTGAGAAAGACTTTTCAAGAGAACTGTAAATAACGAAAAATTTGTTCTGACATCACATTGGAGTGTGCTCGTCTGTTTACCATGGGGACCGAGTGTGTGGGAATGTGTGAGTTGATATAATGGGCCCTCTCTCCTCGTATGGATATGTCTGTCACAAATGGACACACATATGTACCATTATCGTAACTTAAAATAGTTTAAAAAAAAATTATGTAAACATTTATTACAAATATATATGAAAATTAACATCAATTTAATAGCTTAAAGCAATTTAAATCAATGAAAATAGCAAGTATATGTAACTTAAAATAAATATAAATACTTTTTTTTTTAAATTAGGAGGCACAGAAATACTAATCTTGCACCAGTCAAACAAATATAGTGCAAAACGGGGAGGTTCAGATTTTCTTTTCTAACTCCAATCATAACATTGGGGAAACTTTACACATTTGAGGAGGAAGTCTGATTTACACATCTAACTCCACTTTAACACAAATTTGGGAAAGTACATACATTGGGGAAGTCTAATTTACTATTCTAGCTCCAATCTAATAAACATTGGGGAAAGTGTCTACATTGTAGGGGAAGGGGACCATTGGGGAAAGTGAATGCATTATGAGGAACCGATTAACTATTCTAACTCCAGCATAACTATGACTTTGAAAGTGGTAACATTGGAGAGGTTCAAATATATATATATAATAAGCATTGGGTTGCATATATTAGGTCAGATTTCCTTTCTAACTACAATCTAGCAAATATTGAGGGAAGTGCATACAGTAGGGACAGTCACATTTACTATTATGATGCCAGTCTAATAAAGATTGGGAAAACTGCATGCAGTGAATGGAGTGGGGAGTGGGGTGGGGAGTGGTTCAGGGGAGTCGTATGTACTATTCTAACTCCAGTCTAGCAAATTACAGAACATGAATGAGGGGGGTGGCAGATTTTCTCTTCTAACTCCGGTCTAAAAAGCGCATTTATTGATGGTGGTCATAGTTACAATTGTAATTCTAACCAAACTAACATTGAAGGAAGTGCACACATTTAGCAGGTCAGGTGAGGGGGTTCAAAAGTTCTCCTTTAAAATATTTTGTAAATGTAAAAGATATTTAAAAAGTGTTATTTTTCATGTAAAAGCCAATTCGCACACAAAAATAATCAAAATAATAAAGAAATAACAAAGTATTTGAAATTATATTAACATTTGAGCACGCCTCAATTTCAACCATAAAATACTCAAACATTAAAACAATTCTCTTTATCATAAAATACTTTTTACAATTTAAAAATATTAATCATAAAATACATTTAAAAAGCAACAGAATATCACAGACCCCATTAAAAACAAACCTTTAAAATTTAAAATAATATAAATGTATAATTGCCAATTAAACATTTACTTTGAACAAATAATTACAACTGAAAAATAAACATAATTAGTACATTAATCAAATAATATCAATTATTAAATATTGCTGTGCTGCCCAAACTTCTTAGAACCATGGCCCAATTTTTAGAACACAATACTTTTACGACCCACCTAGCTTTAACGGACATGAGGTGGGAGCAACTGTTTAAAGTAATAGCAGACTGTGATGATTTGGGTGTACTATTAGATATGGCTGTGGGGCCTTATTGTGCAGTACACTCCCAAATACCACCTTGGTACCAGTCAGGTATGTTTACTTAACCTTAAGCTCAACACTGAGTAGCTGTGGCTGTGAGGATTAAGGCTTAGCAAAAATATAAATATATATGTAAAGCATTCAACAGCACCAAACAACAAAATAGGAAAGCAACAACACATGAAAGAAAGAGGATACCAATGTATAAAAATAGATTATATTTTTATGATTTTGAAGATGATTTTTTGATTAACAAGATCCACCTGAGGGATCTAATGATACAGATTTTAGAAGATATTATTACTTTTAAATGCAACAAAAACAAGATATTATTACTTTTAAATGCAACAAAAACTTTGGATGCTTTTGAAAAGTTTGAAGCAGTTAATATGACCACTCCTGCCCATGTTATGTGACTGATTCTGGCAGGACAGAGGTCTAGGGGCCAGAGTGGAAACCTTGGGCAGTTACCTGGCCACCAGAGCATGTTGAAGCAAAATCCCAACTTTACAGGGCAACCCCCATAGACGACAATGTAGTGGTCCTGATGCTGAGGGATGCAGGAAAAAGATGCTCAAAAGATGCTCTGGTTGTGTTGCGGTCGACAGGGGTGTCTTTGTGGATGCTCCTCGGTTCCCAGGTGAAGTGGGGCAAACTTGGCCACAGAGATCAGGGTCTCTCGAAGTCCTCTAGGTTCCAGTAGCAGGCCATCCAGTGCTGGGCTACTGGTCAGTCTGCTCCGTGGTTGAAGGCACAATCTCTAGGTGGTGGCTAGTGACCCTCGGGTGTGAAGAATCTGGACTTAGATAGCACTGCCAGGTCAAGCAGACTTGGGTGTAACTTCTACCTATATCGGGTTTGTCCTCTTGTGTGCCCGGCAACTGGTAGCGGCAAAACCTCTGCGGTGGCTGCCAATTTGGCGAGTTGGACAACTTCATCTCTTGTGTCCCTGGAGCTGGTTCCAGGAGATTAGCCAAAGGATCCTTGAAGTGACTGCTTTTGTTGGACGTCGGGAATTAACTTTTCCTCAAGTGAGGAGCTGTTGGCACAGTCCTAACTTTGCTAGTCCAAAGTGCAGCAGGTGCAGTTCTTCCGAGCGTGCAGCCTTTCTTTGTACAGGTTCAAAGGCAGCTGGGCAGTCCTTCTTAAGGCCTCTCTCTGAATCCAGCATGATCTTAGGGTCAAAGTGCTGGGGGGGGGGCAAATGTATCCCAGGAAAGTTCCCTGAGGGGCCACGCAGTCACTAGCCAATGGGCTTCTGGGTCCCCTCCTACCTAGTGATGAAGTTCCTGTGATGTGTGGCATCTGGCTGTCCCAGAGTGCCACATTCTTGCCCCTTTTAAGATAGCTTGACCCTTCCTTGGTCGTTAGGAGCTTATTAGCCCACCCTAGATGTGTAGTTATCAGAGGGTTACAGGCCCACAGTAGAAGTGGTTTAGGGGTGCATCTTACGCCCTAACCCTGTCTCCCCTTTGTCCCTTGGAACAAAAGGTATCCCGCTCAGGAGTGTGGGCACTACTTCGTCACAAAAGCGGCTTCACCTTTGAAGAATGCTTTTTGGGATAAGAACCTGAATGGCCATCCTGGGGAAGGAGGTGACACTTCTCTCCACAGCAACTGCCTTTGTTCCTGTGCTGGGGAGTCATTTACATGTCTCCTCACGTGGTCAGAAACCTGCCGGTGTGCCAGGGCCTTTGTGAGGCCGCCTGGCTAGCTAGAGCACAGATTAGCAACTTTCTAAAAGTTGCTTACCTTTAATAGTGGTATTAAGTTCGATCTTGGCATCAGGTCGGGTTTAATGCCACAGTTAAATTCATACCTTACCTGACCCAGTATGATAGCCCATAAAGGAATTACCCGGGTTGTAATGCCAACCAGGTTCCCAGTGTTAGCCAGTAAGGCTACTAACTTTATCCACAGCAAAACAACAATTTGGAATAGTTGCTTTTAAGAGATATCAAAAATATATGTCTTGCTTAACAAAATACAGCTCCCTATCTTAGGGTTCTATAGGCCTTCCTTAGGGGAGGCTTACACATAGTGTTAAGTGATAGGGTGGCATGAAGCAGAAGATAGAACTCCATATCCCTTCATTAACACTGGCTTCATATTATGTTCTCGCAGTACTAGAACCAACTCTGCAGGTTCCTCAGGCTTCTCTGCCACCACACCATTCCTCTATCACAGCTTCCCATTCAGGTAGCACCTTCACAGCCTGCTCCAGGGACTCAGGTTGCGCTTATGTGGCTGAGGAAGATGACGACAGAATCTGACAATGATAATAATGAGTAAGAGCCTCCTGATGATAACTGGGTACTTACAGTAACCCCTGATGATGACTGGATGGAAACATATTGAAGGACTCCTTTGGGTCGATAACACACGTTTTGTGAAACTCATGTCTGAAATACTATCTTCTAGTGGCCACACCAAGAAATCCTCATTATCTTATGTAATGTACTGTAAATTGATTTACACACTCGTATGATTTATTGTCAACGTATAATGCATGTGTGTGATGTAAAGCACTTGGGCACCCATTCACTGGGCTGAATAGCGCTATAAAAGTATTAAATAAAATAAATAGTAAGTGCTATTTAAATTATTTGGTGTAGCTATTTGTACATACTGATACAGCAGACATTCTTATGGTGCATGATTGTCTCTTGTAGACAGTGGTTGCAGAAAGTTAAAAACCTACCTCCAAATCACATTCTCCAGTATTTTTGAAATCATAACAAGCTGTGTGTCTTTGTTCCCCCTCCATTGCAATGGCATCTAGTTTTTAGGCTGTAGACAGCTCCCTACCAGGATCACTATGGAACAAAAGGAGGACTGACTGACCTATGTTATTGCTCTTTCCTCAGGGTGATAACCATGGTTAATACCTATTCTAACCCACAGCCTACTGCTGCTCATTTCACTTCCAAGATAAGTCCTTCTTTGGGCGTGTTTTGATGCTGGCCACTTGATTCCTGAGTAATCTTGAACATACCTGAGTGACAACAATGAAGGTGGTGCTTCTGAAAGTTGTGGCTGGTGCTGGTTGTGACGACTGACAGCGCCTTCTTGAATGGTCCCAACTGCAGTCAAGATGGAAGCGGCTAGCACTGGCTGGGAGTGAGTATGGCTGCTATGCATTCCAGGAAGTAAAAGGTCTTCAAACTGAGGGCCTTAATTGATACCAGAGGGGACCACAGGCCCTGACTAAGAGAAGCATCATGCAGATAACAGCGCTTCGTTTTAAGTGAAAAAATGAGCAGCAGTAAGCCATTCTGTAATGGGCCATCACTAACATCTTTTGTCATTAATATTCTGGCTGGCAGTAGGTGTCAAAGAGGAAGGGACACCAAATATTCCTCCACCCGCATCCCCATCTCATAATCACACGGTGGATAATTATACGCTTTAGTATGGCCGCACTGGCCAGAATAGTATGTTTGACAATCATGTATTTGATTGATTTCTGATTGAATTCTTTTATTTTTTCTTGAAAGTATGGCTTGTTGGGGGAGGTGGGATTGCGGCATTAAAACGTTTGAACACTACTGCAGTAAGGTGACACTGCAGTGCTGGAGGGACACCAGCACTGTCAGGTGGCCTTCTGAGGAGTAATGCCAGTCAAGTGAAGAGATTGATGAAGACATTGATGAAGAACTGCCTCTGATCGTCTATTGTAGGGCAAGTCAGGAGACACTGTGAGCACCAGCTGATTGTGGGACTGCTCAGTGAGTGTCTCAGGCAAGAAACTATGCCCTGGATTTGAATTTGTCAGCCCCGCACAGTGGATCCTTCAATAAACAGGTAGAGCAACTCTGCTATGCCTCAGCAGGCCTGAATTTTGACGCAGTTGATGGGGCGAGCATCTTAATCTGCCCTGATGTGAGCCTGTACCTCAGGATATGAATATAAGTGGAAGAGGGTATAATTAGAGGAAGTTGGGGGAAGAAAGATGCCTATCCACTAGGTGCATTCAGCCCTTGACATGTACAGAAAAAGGCAATCTAGGGGCAGATTGGCTTATTTTTGAAAGGCCTATCTGTCCCCAAGGGGGGGACAGAAAGCCCACCAGAGACGAGGGAAGATTTTTTTTTTCAAAGAAAGAGGGTGGGGGTATAGCCATACACTCATCCCAAATAACTGGGGAAAAAGTTATTTTGCCCACCGGTGAGTAGATGGGGCAATTACCCCCGAACAACTCTCCGGGGGTGCAGAAAGCCTACTAGATGCCAGGGAATTTAAAAATAAATAGTGGGGTGGTTGCTACCAACCAGTATGGGCATGGTTATGCCCCCACCCCAACTGAGTGGGGTAACAGTCTTTCAGCTCTTCCCCGCACACTAAACCATCTTATCCCATGCTGAGCAAGAGGACATTTGATTATTTCTGGTTTTGGTTTTACATTTGGGCCTTGAGAGCTTGTCTAACTCTCAAAATCGTCCCACTTGGAATGGTGAGGGCTGAACCTTTTGGGCTTTGGGACTCTGCCATGCAGAAAAATCCACAAGACCTAGAAACATCTGAAAACTAAACATCTGGGTGAGTCCAGGGTAGTGTGCTTCACCTGCACCCCGGACCATTTTGTTACCCACAATACCCTGCAAACCTCCAACTTTGCTGGAAATCACACGTTTTTCCCACATTTTTGTGATGGAACCTTCTGGAATCTGCAAGAATCCACAAAATTCCTCCCACCTAGCATTGTCGCATCTATACCAATAGAAAATCTGCCCCACTTGTCAGCCTAAAAACATTTTTTTTATTCCAAACTGTCCTTTTGGACCCGCTTTGGTTCCTCCTAATTTTTGACATTTTATTGGCTCTTCCCTGTCACAGGCACTTGGCCCACCTACACAAGTGAGGTATCATTTTTACTGAGAGACTGAGGGGAATATTGGGTGGCAGGAAATGTGTGCCGGTGCGGTGATCCCACACAGAAATGTGGGGAAAATGTAATTTTTTAGCTAAATGTGAGGTTTGCTGAGGATTCTGGGTAAGAAAACACTAGTGGATCCACTCAAGTCTTACCTCCCTGGATTCCCTCGGGTGTCTAGTTATCAGAAATGTTTGGGTTTGGTAGGTTTCCCTAGATGGCTGCTGAGCCCAGGACCAAAAACGCGGGTGTCCCCTGCAAAAACAGGTAGTTTTGTATTTGATCATTTTGATGTGTTCACATAGTGTTTTGGGGCATTTCCTGTTGCGGGCACTACGCCTACCCACACAAGTGAGTACCATTTTTATAGGGAGACTTGGGGGAACGCTGGGTGGAAGAAACTTTGTGGCTCCTCTCAGATTCCAGAACTTTGCAGCACCGCAATGTGAGGAAAAAGTGTTTTCTTTGCCAAATTTTGAGGTTTGCTAAGGATTCTGGGTAACAGACCCTGGTGATGGGATCCCCTAGGTGCCTAGTTTAAAAAAATGCCCAGGTTTGGTAGGTTTCCCTAGGTGCCGGATGAGATAGCGGCCAAAATCCACAGCTAGGCACTTTGCAAGAAACAAGTCTGTTTTCTTTGGGAAAATGTGATGTGTCCACTTTGTGTTTTGGGGCATTACCTGTTGCAGGCACTAGGCCTACACACACAAGTGAGGTACCATTTTTATCGGAAGACTTGGGGGAACGCTGGGTAGAAGGAAATTTGTGGCTTCTCTCTGATTCCAGAACTTTCTGTCACCGAAATGTGAGGAAAAAGTGTTTTTTTGCAAAATTTTGAGGTTTGCTAAGGATTCTTGGGAACATAACCTGATGAGAGCCCCACAAGTCACCCCTTCTGGGAATCCCCTAGGTGTCCAGTTTTCAGAAATGCACAGGTTTGGTAGGTTTCCCTAGGTGCCGGCTGAGCTAGAGGCCAAAACCCACAGCTAGGCACTTTGCAAAAAACAGCTCTGTTTTCTTTGGGAAAATGTGATGTGTCCATGTTGTGTTTTGGGACATTTCCTGTTGCGGGCACTAGGCACAAGCAAAGTAACATTTTTATCAGGAGATAATTTGTGGCTCCTCTCAGATTCCAGAACTTTCTGTCACCGAAAATACACGTCAGATCTCAATGTAAAAATGTGATGTGTCCATGTTATGTTTTCTGTCGCAGGCACGAGGCCTACCCACACAAGTGAGGTACCATTTTTATCGGGAGATTTGGGGTAAAACAGAATGGAAATGTTATTGACCCTTGTCTTTCTCAAAAAAAAATTCTTCCAAATGTTAGACAGTGTGTAAAAAGGACATCTATTTGAGAAATGCACTGTAATTCACATGCTAATATGGGGAATTCAGAGATGTGCAAATAACCACTGCTTCTCAACACCTTATCTTGTGCCCATTTTGGAAATACAAAGGTTTTTACCTATTTTTCACTCTTTATATTTCAGCAAATGAATTGCTGTATACCCGGTATAGAATGAAAACCCATTGCAAGGTGCAGCTAATTTATTGGCTCTGGGTAACTAGGGTTCTTGATGAACTTACAAGCACTATATATCCCCGCAACCAGAAGAGTCCAGAAGAAGTAACAGTATATTGCTTTAAAAAATCTGACGTCGCAGCAAAAAGTTACAGAGTAAAACGTGGAGAAAAATTACTGTTTCTTTACCTCAATTTCAATATTTTTTTATTTTAGCTGTTATTTTCTGTAGGAAAACCTAGCATGATCTACACAATGATCCCTTGGTGAATTCAGAATTTTATCTACTTTTCAGAAATGTTTAGCTGTCCGGGATTCAGCATTGGTTTCACACCCATTTCTTTCACTAACTGGAAGGAGCCTGATAGCACAAAAAATAGTAAAAATGGGGTATGTCCCAGTAAAATGCCAAAATTGTGTTGAAAAATGTGGTCTTCTGATTCAAGTCTGCCTGTTCCTGAAAGTTGGGAAGATGGTGATTTTACCCTTTGTTGATGCCATTTTCAGGTAAAAAAAAAACACAAGCCTTCTTCTGCAGCCCTTTTTTCCATTGAAAAAAAAAGTGCTGTATTTTGGCTAATTTCTTGGTCTCCTTCAGGGGACCCGTAAGGAAATGCCTCCTTGGCATGGTTGCCCCCTGACTTTTTGCCTTTGCTGATGCTATGTTTACAATTGAAAGTGTGCTGAGGCCTGCTAACCAGGCCCCAGCACCAGTGTTCTTTCCCTAACCTGTACTTTTGTATCCACAATTGGCAGACCCTGGCATCCAGATAAGTCCCTTGTAACTGGTACTTCTGATGGATACAACTACCTGTGGATTCCTCACCTGATGAATACTCCCATGGCGCCAGCATTTGACGGAAATCTTCTTACTAGTCTCTGCACGTCGACGAGGACGTCACTCTAGCCCACGCGACGCCGTCTGACGTCATACAGGCAATAAGAAGTCCTCGCCGACGTGCCGATGACAGTTCCCTTTTTTCCGTGCATTCGAAACGGTTATCTTCGAGGGAGTTACTGTTACCTTCGTGGTTACAGTGTATTGTCTGCTGCGTAGTCTTCTCTGCGGTAACAATGTCTCAGAGGAAGTCGGGTTTCAAGCCCTGTCGAGAGTGTGGGGGCAAGATGTCAGTTACAGATCCTCACTCCGACTGTCTATGGTGTTTGAGCTCCGACCACGACGTCTCGACTTGCGATTCATGTCAACACATGAATCCGAAGGCCCTCAAAGAGCGCGAGGCCAAGTTATTTATGGCAAAGTCAAAGAAGAAGGAGAAACATCATAAGAAGTCTTCTTCGCCAAGGTCTCACCGGCGTCATTGAGACTCCCGGCGCCGTAGAGACTCACGACGTCACTCCAGCAAGGAGTCTCGTTCGAGGTCACCTTCGGCTCGGCGTCGGAGGACTTGGGAGGTCAGCCCCACGGTCACGCCGCATCCATCGACGCCGTTGCCCTCTCCGGGGTCACCGACTTCACCTGGTCAGGCGTCAGTGATTGAGGTGGTGCAGCCTCTTGTGTTTTCTCCGGCGTCGCAGACGTCGAGGCCGGCGTCGGGGTCGCCCTCGATCCAGGCACCCCAGTATCCGGCTTTTCCCACTCCTGGAGCCGATAGTACCGCGTTTCTTAATGCGATGTATACCATCTTTCAGCAGATGGCTCCAGGAGCTGCTCCGGCTGGTCCTTCGGGGCCCTTGGCCTTTTCGTTGGGTGATCCTGCGCCTCTTCGGCCGGCACCCTTTATGCCCTTTCTCCCTTTTGGGAATGTGGGCTCGGCGCCGGTGCCGGCGTCGGTGGCCGCTCCGGTGGCTTCGGATGTTTCGGCCCCGGAGGTTGCCCCTCCGTCGAAGTCAGGATTTTGGCCTGTGACTCCGGTTGGTCCATCGGCTCCAAGACCTCGTCCTCCGGCTCCTGCCTCGGCGCCGAAGCTGCCTGTGGCGCCGGACGCGGCGTCAGATGCTTCTGGAGATCGGCGCCGTTCTTCGACGTCGGCGGAGGCCATGTCGACTCCGCGTATCGAGGAGAGACTTCATTCGAGGAGGCGTGCTCTCCGTCTTTTAGAAGAGCAAGAGTACCAGCGAGTCCTAGAGGAGGGAGAGATTGAGGACTCTGGAGACGGACTGCATGGTCTGGATACAGCCAGTGGGCTGGACACTTCCCCTGAGTGGGACCTTTCATCTCCAGGGGAATATACGGAGGAGGCTGCTTCCTTTCATGCTGTGGTGAGGAAGGCAGCGAGCTTTTTGGACCTGCCTTTGCCGGTGGCAGAGGCAAAGCAGAATTTGCTGACAGAGGTATTGCATCCGGCCTCTGCTGCAGCTGAGCCTCTCTTGCCATTTAATGAGGCTTTGCTGGATCCGGTGTTGGAGGTGTGGAAGAAGCCGGTGTCTTCCTCGGCCGTTCATAGGGCTGTGGCCAGGAGGTATCGAGCTGCACCATCTGACCCTGGCTTTCTCTCTAGACACCCTACGCCGGAGAGCTTGGTGGTGCAAGCCTCCTGTTCCTCAAAGTCAGCGCCTGGTTCCTTCCCGACGGTGCCTGGAGACAGAGACTCCAAGAAACTGGATGCGCAGTCCAAGAAAATATTTTCGTCATGCAGTTTGGCGTTGAAGGCCACCAACGCCACGTGCATTCTGGGGAGGTACATCCATGCGCTGATGGATGATATTTCGTCTTCATTCACGGAGCTTCCCCAGGGTCTTTTGGATGTGGTCTCGGACGCCCAGGCTGCCGCGACCCAGATTATCCAGTCTGGGCTGGACACGACCGACTCGGTGGCCAGGGCGATGGGCACGGCTGTGGTGGCAAGAAGACAGGCCTGGCTCCGAAACTCAGGGTTCTCTGCGGATGTGCAGTCGACCCTGCTGGACCTCCCGTTTGATGGGGACAGACTGTTTGGAGCCAAGGCAGATTCAGCCTTGGAACGATTTAAGGAGAGCAGAGCCACAGCCAAATCGTTAGGACTGCAAGCTCCTTCTTCCTCTGCCTCTTCTAGAATTTTCAGGAGGTTTCGGGGATTTGGGCGTGGCTCTTATTCCTCTTCCTTTCGGGGGAGGTTCCAGCAACCCGCCTCTTCCCTCCCCTATAGGTCATTTAGAGGGAGGGGGAGGGGTGGGGTCCGTACCAGAGGAGCCTCTCAACAGCACTCTGCCTCTTCCTCGTCCTCTGGAGGGGTGCAGCAGGGGAAGCAGCCTTAGGCTTCCACCGTTTCCCACTCACTCCTCTCCTGTAGGGGGCAGATTACAGCGTTTTCTCCACAAGTGGAAGTCTATCACAACGGACACTTGGGTTCTCGGCATTGTGGGAAAAGGCTACGCCCTTCCCTTTCGGGAGTTCCCGCACCTCATCCCGCCCCGCCCATCTTATTGTTCAGAAGAACACCTCCTGTTGCTAGAACAGGAGGTTCAAGTCCTCCTTTCAAAGGGCGCGGTAGAGTTGGTCCCAGAGCAGGAAAAGGGTCGAGGTTGTTACTCAAGATACTTCCTGATTCCCAAAAAGGATGGTCAGTTGAGACCAATCCTGGATCTGAGGATCTTGAATTGGTTCCTCAAACAGGAAAAGTTCAAGATGCTGACCCTAGCACAGGTGCTTTTGGCGTTGAACAAGGAAGATTGGATGGTGTCTGTCGACTTGCAGGATGCTTACTTTCATATCCCGATACTCAAGTCGCACAGGAAGTATCTCCGGTTTGTGGTAGGGTCGCAGCACTATCAGTTTGCGGTCCTCCCGTTTGGTCTTACTTCAGCACCTCGAGTCTTCACAAAGGTGATGTCAGTGGTTGCGGCGGAGCTCAGAAGGAAGGGGATAGCAGTATTCCCTTACTTGGACGACTGGTTGATCAAAGCCAAGTCCCCGGAGCTTGTGTCGCATCATCTGCAGTCAACAACCCAGTTGTTGTTCGACCTGGGCTTTTCGGTGAACGTGCCCAAATCTCACCTGGAGCCCTCTCAGCGCCTCCTGTTCATAGGGGCAGTACTGGATACAACATTGAGTCGAGCCTTTCCTCCGCCTCAGCGGATTCAAGATATTCAGGAATTGGTTCCAATGTTTCGAAATGGAGCGGTAGTTCCAGTCCTCAAGGTCCTTCGTCTGCTCGGTCTGTTCGCCTCCTGCATTCTGTTGGTCACGCATGCTCGCTGGCACATGAGGGCTCTTCAGTGGTGCCTCCGAAGGCAGTGGTCTCAACACAAGGGAGATTTAGAAGGTACTGTCAAGATCTCCAGAGATGCTGCTGTGGAATTGAAGTGGTGGATTGCGGGCAACAATCTTTCACAGGGGAAGCCGTTCGCGCAGTCGCCACCAGTGGCCACGGTAATAACGGATGCCTCCACCCTAGGATGGGGAGCTCATCTGGGGGATCTGGAGATCAAAGGGCTTTGGTCTCCAGAGGAACAGGTGTTTCATATCAATCTGTTGGAGTTACGGGCTGTACGTTTGGCTCTCAAGGCCTTCCTCCCATCCCTTCGTGGTCAGTCGGTACAGGTCCTGACGGACAATACTACCACGATGTGGTACATAAACAAACAGGGAGGAGTAGGGTCGTACCTTCTCTGCAGAGAAGCTCTTCGGCTATGGTCCTGGGCAAAGGACCATCAGATTTGCTTGGTGGCAAATCATCTGGCCGGGGTCTTGAATGTACGTGCGGACAGTCTCAGTCGCCAATTCTCGGCAGACCACGAGTGGCGTCTCCATCCAGATCAAGTCTGTTTAATCTTCCAGATGTGGGGGTTTCCTCGGATAGATCTGTTTGCCACTCGGGAGAACGCGCATTGCCTGTTATTCTGCAGCCTCCAGTATCCGATGCAGGGAGCGTTGGGGGACGCGTTTCAGATAACCTGGTGCGACCAGTTGCTTTACGCGTTTCCCCCCATACCCTTGATTCCTCGAGTGTTGAGGAAAATTCGCCAAGACCGGGCCCAAGTCATCTTAATAGCTCCGGATTGGCCAAGGAGGGTATGGTACTCCGACCTTCTCCAACTCTCACTGTGCCCTCCGCTCCGTCTCCCTCTCAGGGCAGACCTCCTCTCGCAGTCGCAGGGGCAGGTTTTACACCCCAACCTCCAGAGTCTGCACCTACATGCTTGGAGATTGAACGGGGCAACCTGAGTTCCTTCTCTCTCCCACCTGATGTAGTGGATGTTATCTTAGCGGCCAGGCGACACTCCACTAAATCTATCTACGCTAATAGGTGGTCTAATTTTGTTATGTGGTGTGGAGAGAGACAGATTGATCCCTTACATGCTCATCTGTCACATGTTTTGTCTTTTGCACTGTCTCTAGCGCAGAAAGGTTGTGCAGTAGCTACCATTAAGGGTTATTTGTCGGCCTTGTCAGCCTTCATTTGTCTTCCAGACCAACCATCGTTATTTAAATCCCCTATTGTTCTCAGATTCTTGAAAGGTCTTCTGAATCAATATCCTCCAAAACCATTCGTTATGCCTCAATGGGATTTGTCCTTGGTCCTGACTTTCCTTATGGGGTCCCCTTTTGAGCCTATGCATTCTTGCCCCTTAAGGTATTTGGTTATTAAAACAGTATTCCTGGTAGCTATAACATCTGCAAGGAGAGTGAGTGAGTTGCAGGCCTTATCGGTTAAACCCCCTTATATAACGTTTTATGGGGATAAGGTGGTGTTGAGGACCAAGGCTGCTTTCCTTCCGAAGGTTGTTTCACCCTTCCATTTGGCTCAGACAATCACTTTGTCCACGTTTTATCCTCCGCCTCATCCTTCAAAGGAGGAAGAAAGACTACATCGCCTGGACCCAAAAAGGGCGTTGAGCTTCTATATCGACAGAATGAAGGATATCAGGCTGGAGGATCAGCTGTTTGTCGGATACGTGGGCAAGAGGAGAGGAAAGGCAGTCCACAAGAGAACACTCTCCAGGTGGGTTGTTCTTTGCATTAAAATCTGTTACTCTTTGGCAAAGAAGGATCCGCCTGAGGGCATTAGAGCTCACTCCACCAGAGCTAAGTCGGCCTCTTCGGCCTTGGCCAGGGGTGTTCCTGTGGTTGACATCTGCAAGGCCGCAACTTGGTCGTCCCTTCACACTTTTGTGAAACATTACTGTTTGGACTCTGAGGTCAGAAGGGACGGTCATTTTGCACGGTCAGTGCTGCAGGATTTCTTGGTTTGACCATTTAGGCACCCACCGCCGGGCGTGGTACTGCTTTGGGACTCTATTCATCAGGTGAGGAATCCACAGGTAGTTGTATCCATCAGAAGAACGAGTTACTTACCTTCGGTAACGACTTTTCTGGTGGATACATTAGCTACCTGTGGATTCCTCACGGTCCCACCCGCCTCCCCGTTGCCTTTTTGGTCTCTCCAAGCAATCCTTGAGTGTGCTCCTTTTGGTCTTCAAAGTTGCAATACATTTTGCATGTATGATATTTGTATATATGTGTATATTTATATATAAATCTATATATATATTGGGTATATACATGATTCGTATGTATAAATATATTTATTTGTTTAAAAAAAAAAAAAAAAAAAGAAAAAGGTTATATTAAATCTACAGCTATTTTATTGCAATGTTGTGTGATTTACAATATTAAGAGATGTTGCTTTGCTCTTTCATTGCATTGGGTTATTATTATTATTCTCATGCACGTAAAAAATGTTGGTACTGTCATCGGCACGTCGGCGAGGACTTCTTATTGCCTGTATGACGTCAGACGGCGTCGCGTGGGCTAGAGTGACGTCCTCGTCGACGTGCAGAGACTAGTAAGAAGATTTCCGTCAAATGCTGGCGCCATGGGAGTATTCATCAGGTGAGGAATCCACAGGTAGCTAATGTATCCACCAGAAAAGTCGTTACCGAAGGTAAGTAACTCGTTCTTCTAGTACCAAGGGCCCTGATGCCAAGGAAGGTCTCTAAGGGCTGCAGCATGTCTTATGCCACCCTGGAGACCTCTCACTCAGCACAGACACACTGCTTGCCAGCTTGTGTGTGCTAGTGAGAACAAAACGAGTAAGTCGACATGGCACTCCCCTCAGGGTGCCATGCCAGCCTCTCACTGCCTATGCAGTATAGGTAAGACACCCCTCTAGCAGGCCTTACAGCCCTAAGGCAGGGTGCACTATACCATAGGTGAGGGTACCAGTGCATGAGCATGGTACCCCTACAGTGTCTAAACAAAACCTTAGACATTGTAAGTGCAGGGTAGCCATAAGAGTATATGGTCTGGGAGTCTGTCAAACACGAACTCCACAGCACCATAATGGCTACACTGAAAACTGGGAAGTTTGGTATCAAACTTCTCAGCACAATAAATGCACACTGATGCCAGTGTACATTTTATTGTAAAATACACCACAGAGGGCACCTTAGAGGTGCCCCCTGAAACTTAACCAATTATCTGTGTAGGCTGACTAGTTCCAGCAGCCTGCCACACCAGAGACATGTTGCTGGCCCCATGGGGAGAGTGCCTTTGTCACTCTGAGGCCAGTAACAAAGCCTGCACTGGGTGGAGATGCTAACACCTCCCCCAGGCAGGAGCTGTAACACCTGGCGGTGAGCCTCAAAGGCTCACCCCTTTGTCACAGCCCAGCAGGGCACTCCAGCTTAGTGGAGTTGCCCGCCCCCTCCGGCCACGGCCCCCACTTTTGGCGGCAAGGCTGGAGGGAACAAAGAAAGCAACAAGGAGGAGTCACTGGCCAGTCAGGACAGCCCCTAAGGTGTCCTGAGCTGAGGTGACTCTAACTTTTAGAAATCCTCCATCTTGCAGATGGAGGATTCCCCCAATAGGGTTAGGATTGTGACCCCCTCCCCTTGGGAGGAGGCACAAAGAGGGTGTACCCACCCTCAGGGCTAGTAGCCATTGGCTACTAACCCCCCAGACCTAAACACGCCCTTAAATTTAGTATTTAAGGGCTACCCTGAACCCTAGAAAATTAGATTCCTGCAACTACAAGTAGAAGGACTGCCTAGCTGAAAACCCCTGCAGAGGAAGACCAGAAGACGACAACTGCCTTGGCTCCAGAAACTCACCGGCCTGTCTCCTGCCTTCCAAAGATCCTGCTCCAGCGACGCCTTCCAAAGGGACCAGCGACCTCGACATCCTCTGAGGACTGCCCCTGCTTCGAAAAGACAAGAAACTCCCGAGGACAGCGGACCTGCTCCAAGAAAAGCTGCAACTTTGTTTCCAGCAGCTTTAAAGAACCCTGCAAGCTCCCCGCAAGAAGCGTGAGACTTGCAACACTGCACCCGGCGACCCCGACTCGGCTGGTGGCGATCCAACACCTCAGGAGGGACCCCAGGACTACTCTAAGACTGTGAGTACAAAGACCTGTCCCCCCTGAGCCCCCACAGCGCCGCCTGCAGAGGGAATCCCGAGGCTTCCCCTGACCGCGACTCTTTGAATCCTAAGTCCCGACACCTGGGAGAGACCCTGCACCCGCAGCCCCCAGGACCTGAAGGACCGGACTATCACTGGAGGAGTGACCCCCAGGAGTCCCTCTCCCTTGACCAAGTGGAGGTTTCCCCGAGGAACCCCCCCCTTGCCTGCCTGCAGCGCTGAAGAGATCCCTAGATCTCCCATTGACTTCCATTACAAACCCGACGCTTGTTTCTACACTGCACCCGGCCGCCCCCGCGCTGCTGAGGGTGAAATTTCTGTGTGGGCTTGTGTCCCCCCCGGTGCCCTACAAAACCCCCCTGGTCTGCCCTCCGAAGACGCGGGTACTTACCTGCAAGCAGACCGGAACCGGGGCACCCCCTTCTCTCCATTCTAGCCTATGTGTTTTGGGCACCACTTTGAACTCTGCACCTGACCGGCCCTGAGCTGCTGGTGTGGTGACTTTGGGGTTGCTCTGAACCCCCAACGGTGGGCTACCTTGGACCAAGAACTAAGCCCTGTAAGTGTCTTACTTACCTGGTTAACCTAACAAATACTTACCTCTCCTAGGAACTGTGAAAATTGCACTGTGTCCACTTTTAAAACAGCTATTTGTGAATAACTTGAAAAGTATACATGCAATTTTGATGATTTGAAGTTCCTAAAGTACTTACCTGCAATACCTTTCGAATGAGATATTACATGTAGAATTTGAACCTGTGGTTCTTAAAATAAACTAAGAAAATATATTTTTCTATACAAAAACCTATTGGCTGGATTTGTCTCTGAGTGTGTGTACCTCATTTATTGTCTATGTGTATGTACAACAAATGCTTAACACTACTCCTTGGATAAGCCTACTGCTCGACCACACTACCACAAAATAGAGCATTAGTATTATCTCTTTTTACCACTATTTTACCTCTAAGGGGAACCCTTGGACTCTGTGCATGCTATTCCTTACTTTGAAATAGCACATACAGAGCCAACTTCCTACAGGACCCCACAAACTCTGGGTACCTCTAGAATTTCCAGGATGTTGGAAAAAAAGGATGTAAATTTGGCGTGGGTAGCTTATGTGGACAAAAAGTTATGAGGGCCTCATCGCTAACTGCCCCAAACAGCCAAAAAAAGGCCTGGCACTTGAGGGAAAAAAGGCCTGGCAGCGAAGGGGTTAAGAACAAGGTATGGCTTCCTTACTTGACATGCCAGTGGAGCATACCTTCCAGCAGTGTGAACTAAGTCAAGTCACAGGGAATCCGGAACCACCAGCTCTGCTTATCACCAAAGAGATACCGGATGCCCCATGACACAGAGTAAGTACAGATTTTGGAAGCCTCTGTGACTGATGACATATGCTAGTCATAATCAATGACTACTCCAAGTATCTTAAAATTGAAAAAGTAGCCTCAACTGCTGCTGTAGAAATGATACCCAGACTTGTGATGACTATGGAAACTCATGGGTTGATTTCTGAGCTCCGGATGGGCAACGGCCTGCCATTCAATTAACAAGTTTGCATCATTCCTCTGAGCTTGGAGATGGCCACAGGCTAAATGAGAGATGGCACGTTTTCTGTGTGCCAGAGCGAAGGTCATCTGTTTAGCACAAGCCGGGGCAAATCATAGACAAAGCCATCTATATGTTATTGATGAACTATCGACAAATGTCACCCACCATGACGGGGCCAGCGTGACTGTGTTATGATTAAGATGCCTGGCAACAAACATGATTCCTCACCACCCGGCTGTGTCCCCACCACTTCTTCAGGGAATGACATATTCCGGTGAAGACAGAATAGGAAGGATAAAACCAGCCAAAAACCATCCATTTTAGAAATGTGAGGAAAATGTGTGATTTCAGGCAAAGTTTGAGGTTTGCAGGTCACTCTGTGTAAGTAATCCTCGTGGGATTCACACAAGGCACACCACCCTGGAATCCCCTGGTTGTCTACTTTTCATAAATGTCTGTGATTGATAGGTTTCCGTGGGTGGCGGCCGAGCATGGCCCCAAATACCGCAGCTACCCCTATTGCTTATCTCTTCACATAGCACTTTAGGGACTTTTGTTTCAAGGACTCTTGGCCCAGCCACACAAGTGAGATACCACTTTTGTTGGGAGACTTGGGAGAATGCTGTGTGGTAAGAAATTTGTGGCTTCCTGAGGATTCAAGAAGTTCTCCTCGCAGGAATGTAAGGAAAATGCGTGTGTTTTAGTCAATGTTTGAGGTATTCACGGCATTGTGGGTAGGAAAATGTGTGAGATGCATGCGAAGCACACCACATTGGAGTTCTCCAGATGTCTAGTTTTCAGAACTGTCTGGGTCTGGTATGTTTTTCCAGGTGGCAGCCTACTCAAGCCCAAAAGTGCAGCTGTTCACCATTTCAAGTAGCCAAACTCTCCTGGCCCATATGTAAAAACAACACCTAAAAGAATCAAATGTCCTTTTGCTTGCCATTGGGATGGGATGCTTTAGTCCGCAGGGGTGCAGAAAGACTGGTGAGGTTTTAGACATTAGTGTGTGGCCTGATGTTAGGATGGGGAAGACTCACCCCATTATTTTATTACAAATATATATTGCTGCCATACAGTGGGCTATCGGCCCCCCCTGGGTGGGACGGATCAGGGGTACTTATCCCAATCTGCTCATGAGGGGGCAGAAAGACTGTTGCCCCCTTTTGTTATAGTGGGGGCATGGCCATGTCCATCTGGGCAGCCCCCCCACCCTATTTTTCTCTTATAAAAATTCCCTAGCGTCTAGTGGGCTTTCTGTCCCCCTGGGTGCCAGATTGAGGGTAATTAGCCCCATCTGCCCCGAGGAGGCAGAAAGACTGTTTCCCCTTTGTTGGAAATAGCCCTTTCTGCAGGGTTATCCCCAAGCTTTTTGCCTTTCTCCTCCTGTTTTTCTGACCCTCTTTTTGTTAGCTTTAGGACTCTAGGCATTTTACCACTGCTAATCAGTGCTAAGGTGCATGTGCCTTGTCACCTACAACTTTTTATAATTGGTTTACTCATGTTTGACTTATTTTATGTACTAATAAGTCCCTTTTAAAGTGATATATCATTTACCCAGGGCCAGTAAATTAAGTGCTACAAATGGACCTGCAGCGCAGATTGTGCCACCCACAAAAATAGCCTTTCAAACTTGTCTCAGGCCTGCCACTGCAGCCTGCAGGGAGCGTGTGGTGTGCTCCCCTGCTGTCCCTGGCTAGGGAGAGGGGGTCTCATCTTCAGTTTGTTGCCCTGCTGCCTGGTGTCTGCTGGGTGGCACAAAGGAGTCATCTGCCTTGCTTTTCTGCTTGCTGCCCTGCTTGCAGCTGCTCCCTGACTTTGGTTCCCCTAGACACTGTGTGGACTGGAACCAGATGCTGCTGGAGGGGGTGTGATGCTATAAGGAACCGCCATTGGACTGACTTATGCTGTGCTGACTCGTGGGCTGCTGTGCCACAAGAAGTACTGACACTTACTCTGCAAGGACCCTCGTGTGCTGGCCTGTTGCTTGCCCCCTGCCCTGTGTGCCACAGTTGTCTCTAGGAACTGGGAGGTGTGCCCCTTTCCCCCTGCTCACTGATTCTTAGGACTAGGTGAGCGCACAAGACCCTGCTTTTCCTGCCCTGACCCCAGACACACTACAGGGGGTTGGAGACTGTTTTGGGTAAGGACAGGCAGAACCCTATTCAGGTGCAAGTGTCAGCTCCTCCCACCATTCTAGCTCAGGAAGACCCATCAGGATATGCAGGGCACACCTCAGCTTCCTTTGTGTCAGTGTCTAGAGTGAATTCAAAAACAGCCCAGCTGCCATCCTAGCCCATACGTGTATTTGACAGGCAGGTTAAGCAAGAAAATGCCCACTTTCTAAAAGTGGTATTTTCAAACTTACAATTTAAAAACCAACTTCACCAAAAAATGTAGTTTCGAATTGTGGGTTCAGAGACCCCAAACTCCATTTTTCTATCTGCTTCCTAATGGGAAATTACACTTAAAAGATATTTCAAAGCAATCCCCATGTCACCCTAAGGGAGAGATAGACCTTGCAATAGTGAAAAACAAATTTAGCAGTATTTCACTATCAGGACATGTAAAACATGAAGCCAAAATGTTTCGGGCTGACACGCGAAAAGGACCATTTCCAGCAATTATCAAAGCCCCCTGGACCTGAAAAGGAATAAGGAATAATTATATAATTAATTAAAACTTTCAACAGATATGCCAATTGTGATGTCTCAGTGGGTCCCACAACTTAATAAGGAACCCTTTCCCAAACTATGCCCTCTGACACAGGATAAGCTGTAATGTTGGCAGCATAGAGATCTTGTTAAGCTCTGTGGGATAAGAGATTCTGTGTATATGCATGACTAAATGTATTTAGTCCAGTACTACTTCATAGGGTCTGTCAGGTTTAATAAAACAATAATAAAGAGGAATGATGTGTTCACTTGTGAACTGCAAGACAATAAAATGGCTTCATATTGTAGCTAGTTAAAAATAGCTTCTCTGTCATTTTTAGCTTCATGTTTCAGAGGATATTACGCCTATACACAAGGCTCTATCTTTAAAGGAAAGATACGTGGAATATACATTTTAGCCCACCCAACTTGACTTCTTTACAGGACTGAATCATGTTTTAAAAGCCCACTTGCATCAATTGTTTTTCCTGAGTTCTTCAGGCATTAACAAGGAAAAAATGTCAATATTATTACCTCTTCCCTTTGAGGTGCAGCTCTTTATAAAGACTGGAGGCCTCTGCCAAAATGGTGCAAAAAGTGATGTCTCAAACATCAAAAAAATGTGTGGTATTCCCACTTCAATCTATATATGGTCTAGTTAAATTTACCACCAGGTATACTTTAAAGATTCTAGTGAACTGCTGTCAATTCTGTTGCACTAGCCTGAAGTGCTAATTATGGACAGATCACATTTATTTTATGTACTGTGTGTATTGCATGTCCGCACACGTTATGCAGATCAAGAAGGAACCAGTCCTATAAAAGTCATTTGTATGACCTATTGTCTAAGTCACTTATATACTGATAGTACTAAATTCAGTAAATGTGTTACTTAGAGGCATGTAAGAATGTTGATGTTAGCACCTGGTCTAAACCCAGTCAACACAGGACAGGTGACTCTGTCATTCTTTAGCAAACCCCTATTAACATTTTGTGGTGTATGGGGCATTTGACCACTGTAGGAAAATGGCTCCCTGTTGCAGATACCCCCCACTATTTGCCTGATATTGATACTGGCTTGACTAAGAAGTGTGCTGGGACCCTGCTAACCAGGCTCCAGCACCAGTGTTCTTTCACTAAAAATGTACCATTGTTTCAAACTTGTCTCAGGCCTGCCACTGGCACACAGATAAGTACCTTGTAAAAGGTACCAGTGGTACCAAGGGCCTTGTGGCCAGGGAAGGTCCCTAAGGGCTGCAGCATGTGTTGTGCCACCCTAAGGGACCCCTCCTCTAACACATGCACACTGCCATTGCAGATTGTGTGTGTTGGTGGGGAGAAAAAGGCAAAGTCGACATGGCATCCCTCACAGGGTGCCATGCCCACAACCCAATGCCTGTGGCATAGGTAGGTCACCCCTCTAGCAGGCCTTACAGCCCTAAGGCAGGGTGCACTATACCACAGGTGAGGGCATAGCTGCATGAGCACTATGCCCCTACACTGTCTAAATCCATTCTTAGACATTGCAAGTGCAGGGCAGCCATATTAAGTATATGGTCTGGGAGTTTGTCAAAACGAACTCCACAGCTCCATAATGGCTACGCTGAATACTGGGAGGTTTGGTATTAAACTTCTCAGAATAATAAACCCACACCGATGCCAGTGCTGAATGTATTAAAAAATGCACACAGAGGGCATCTCTAAGATGCCCCCTGTATTTTACCCCAATCCTTCAGTGCAGGACTGACTGGTCTGTGCCAGCCTGCCACTGAGGTGAGTTTCTGACCCCCTGGGGTAAGAGTCTTTGTGCTCTCTAGGGCCAGAAACAAAGCCTGCACTGGGTGGAGGTGCTTCATACCTCCCCCCTGCAGGAACTGTAACACCGAGCAGTGAGCCTCAAAGGCTCAGGCTTCATGTTACAATGCCCCCGGGCACTCCAGCTAGTGGAGATGCCAACCCCCTGGACACAGCCCCCACTTTTGGCGGCAAGTCCAGAGGAGATAATGAGAAAAAAAGGAGGAGTCACCTACCAGTCAGGACAGCCCCTAAGGTGCCCTGAGCTGGAGTGACACCTGCCTTTAGAAATCCTCCATCTTGGTTTTGGAGGATTCCCCCAATAGGAATAGGGATGTGCCCCCCTCCCCTCAGGGAGGAGGCACAAGGAGGGTGTAGCCACCCTCAAGGACAGTAGCCATTGGCTACTGCCCCCCAGACCTAAACACACCCCTAGGTTCAGTATTTAGGGGTGACCCTGGACGCAGGAAATCAGATTCCTGCAACCTACAAGAAGAAGAAGGACTGCTGACCTGAAAGCCCCGCAGAGACGACGGCCCCAGCCCTACTGGCCTGTCTCCAGACTCAAAGAACCTGCACAGCAACGCATCCAGCCAGGACCAGCGACCTCTGAGGACTCAGAGGACTGCCCTGCACCCAAAGGACCAAGGACCCCACTGAAAACAGAGGCACTGTTCAGAAATAGCAACAAACTTTGCAACTTTGAAACAACTTTAAAGAGACTCTCACTTCCCGCCAGAAGAATGAGTCTTCACACTCTGCACCCGACGCCTCTGGCTCGAGTCCAGGACAACAAACACCGCAGAGAGGACTCCCACGTGACTCCATTGACGTGGATACCCTGAGTCGACCCCCCTGCACTCCCACAGCGGCACCTGCAGAGAGGATCCAGAGGCTCCCCCTGACCGCGACTGCCTGGTGACAAAGGAACCCGATGCCTGGACCAAGCACTGCTCCCGCAGCCCCCAGGACCGAGAGGAACCACCTACCAGTGCAGGAGTGACCAGCAGGCAGCCCTCATCCTAGCCCTGTCAGTGGCTGGCCCGAGAAGGCCCCCTGTGCCCTGCCTGCATCGCCTAAGTGACTCCCGGGGTGCCTCCATTGCTTTCTATAGTAAACCGAACACCAACTTTGCGTATTGCACCCGGCCGCCCCCGTGCTGCTGAGGGTGTGTTTTGGGGCTTGTGTGTGTCCCCCCCAGTGCTCTACAAAACCCCCCTGGTCTGCTCCCCGAGGACGCAGGTACTTACCTGTAAGCAGACTAGGACCAGAGCACCCCTGTTCTTCATAGGCGCCTATGTGTTTTTGGCCCTCCTTTGACCTCTGCACCTGACCGGCCCAGTGTTGCTTGTGCGGTGGCTTTGAGGTTGCCTTAAACCCCCAACGGTGGGCTGCCAATGCTCAGGAGACTAACTGTGTAAGTGCTTTACTTACCTGCAAAAACTAACCAAACTTATCTCCCCCAGGAACTGTTGATTTTTGCAGTGCCCACTTTTAAAATAGCTTATTGCCATTTTAGCCAAAACTGTGTGTACTACTGTTTTAAATCAAAGTTCCATACTTACCTGTGTGAAATACCTTGCATTTTATGCACTTACCTCAAATCTTGAATCTTGTGGTTCTAAAATAAATTAAGAAAATATATTTTTCTATATAAAACCCATTGGCCTGGAGTTAAGTTTTTGAGTGTGTGTTCCTCATTTATTGCCTGTGTGTGAACAACAAATGCTTAACAGTACCCTCTGATAAGCCTACTGCTCGACCACACTACCACAAAATAGAGCATTAGTATTATCTAATGTTGCCACTATCAACCTCTAAGGGGAACCCTTGGACTCTGTGCACACAATCTCTCACTCTGAGATAGTATATACAGAGCCAACTTCCTACAACCACAAAACCAAGCCTGGTGTTCTTAATGTCTCAAAGAGATTTCTAGGCCTCATTTAATTACAAACTGTAGGTCTGTATGTCTAAAAGCTCTCAGTGATGGAACCTATAGCATCACACTCCAACCCTCCACCCATAAGTGAATGCATTTGCAAAATTTCAAAGAGGAATGCAGTGTGTGCATTAATCCTGTCTCCCCATTAGGAACACATCTAGTGTGTGCCCTCAAATGACTCCTATCACAATAGAAGCCGCGTGTGCCATGGTAGCAAACAGATTCAACACACAGGAGATTCATACTCAGAAGTCAAATGAGGAATAACCTTTTATCAGTCAAGCACTTAAATACCTCAACTGGAACAGGAAATTGAACAGTTGAAACTTCATACTAAGGACTTAGAAAAAAGAGATGGTTGCAATGATTTACGATTATATTGGTTGCTGGAGGGGGTTGAAGATCTTAACTTTCTAAATATTTTGTATCGGTTTATTCCAGAATTCCTCAACATTACCAATTTGCTTCCTATTAACCTACAACATGCTCATCTCTTGGGGAGGGCAGCGTTACTGGGCTGATAATATCTTGGTTTATGTGCTTAATTCAGTTACATCACTGAATCCAATTTTTTCAAGAAACTCAATTATGCTGTAGTGTTTCACATTATAAATTGAATTTTACCAAAACCGATGTACTCTCACTGAATTGCCTATGTTTTCAATATATGTTTGCCAAATTGAATTTCTGTTTGTGTTCCTCAAGATCTAATATCTAGGCAATTGCTTTTCTTCGAATTTTAGAGAAACTAATGCTCTCAATTTTATATCTTTGAAATCTAAAATTCAGAGTTTACTTTCTGCTTGGTCTTGCCTCTTTATATCTTGGTAGGGTAGGCTGAACACTATCAAAATGATGACTTTACTTTATATCTTACATGTTATCTCCATGCTTCCTTTTAAGATTCCTAACAATTTTTTAAACAACTTGATACATCTGTTCAAAATGTTTTTTTAATGTATTGCTCTGTTCAAGTTCAAAAGATCAAAGGTTGAAGGTTTAGTACAATTCCCTGATTTTAAAATGTATAATTCTTCTTTCATTATTAGACATTATAACTTAACACGTGAATCTATTCAATTATATTTGTCAATGTTTGCTGTGCCTTTTGTCTCTGTTTTCCTTTTACCAAATGTAGAATTTGCACATGTTTTAAATGGCTTTCTTCCCAAAGAAGTCTACATTTGCAGGAGTCTATTATCTCCTGTTCTAACCAGGTTAAAGAGTCCAACTGAACTCCTAAGGTGGAAGATATTCATGCATCTTATTCTGTTCAGTTTTGGGAGAGGTTATGTTTGAAGCATTTTAAAACTTTTCTACCTACACACATTATGCAATCACTCTTCTTTATTTACAAGGCTCTCAGTATGTCATTGATGGCTGCCAGTATACCCCAACTAGACCAATAGTGCCCAAAATATATCAAGGATGACAGTTATTATATCAGTACCACTATTACTTCATGAAGATATACATTTGTACCAGAAAAACACTTATTACTAGGCCTAGCTTTGAGGGATTTTTTTTTACTGTTTATTACAGATGGAAACAATAGCATGCATACACATATGAACGTACACACACATGCATACACACAGACACACATACTTGAGGCCCTTAGTTGTCACAGTTCTAAATTCATACTCTTCTCTCCTTAGCTTCTAGGCTTATTTTGCACCCAACTTGCACATTTTCATCTGGCTTCTATAGCCACACAACTGCTGACTCTAATGAGAAAATTACATCAAATATCAATATTATTATTAGTGCAAATTTTATATTTGTGATACAATGTTGGAACAATAAGTTGTTATGTTAAATTATGCAGAAGTTTTGTTTGTATTATTATTCTTGTATTATTGACACAATATACTGTATATTGTGATATATTACAATACATAAGTAATTGGTAATACACAGCAGTGGTTTTAAAAACAACTTCTTATTATAATTTGGTTGTTGCTGTAACTATGGCTGGTACCCTTCTTCCCTTGCCCATTGTTCATGCACATGGTGTGACGGATAAAGCACAGGCACCAAAATGGCCAAGCACCTTGTGTCTTTGCTAGATTAAGAGTGGAAACAAATGGTTGCACATAGTTACTGGGTAGATCCCCTAGACTGACATAGTCTTTATTTGAATGTTCTTATGAGGCCCTGCCTGTTATGACCCTTACGAACATAGCATCCCACCATATTTCCTCCCACCACGCTCCCTGTGCCACAGCACGTTTAACTTCTTCTTCTTGATGCCCATAAGAGTAACATCTATGATGAGTAGGTAATTATTCTTTTGCCTTGTAAACTGATGTCAAAGTGTATAATACTTTTTGTCATAAGCATTGTATGGACTCTAACCCTAACTCTGGTGGCAGTAATAGACATTGTTTTTATGTTCTTCGTTATGTATTTATGTTATAACCCTGGTGGCAGGGGTAGGTATCAATCTGACCTTACGCATATGGCTTCACAGAAGAACTAAATGTTAAAATATGCTATTGCACCACCTGAATACATCCACAGAACATGTTTTGCATGTGAACACATGAAAACAGTTGCTAGCGCAGGTGTATTAATAAAAATTATTAATGAGTGTTCATGTACTCTGAATAAGGGGTTTGTGTAGAAAATATAATAACGTAGAAAAAATAATGCACGCATACGAAAATGTGATTACGATGAGTGGCCGTCAATGTTCACAAAGTGTACTTGCTAGTGGAATTAATAGTGAAATGTTAAATATGTGTTCGACTAATGTAGTAATATGTTATATTAAAGGTTATGCGTTATTCTCTAGCTTTATTTGTAGGCCTTAACTTAGCGAATGTCTGGACCTAGTTGTGCGGCCTCATGTCAAAGCTGTATTTCTTAACATTTAACAAATGGCTGTCCTAGAGAGATAAACTGTGATTTTTCATTTTGCATTGTTTAAATGTGCTCATAACTAAAGGTTCTCATGAGAACCGACTGCTAGAATATGCTGTTCTTGCTAATGTAACATTTTGTGTGTAATGCGTGTGAGACTGACTTTCTCAGGAGAATAACAATGGAGATACTGACTGGAGTAGAAGCTGCAACAATATTGTTACCTGACAAGCCGGATGATGAGGACATTGCAGGAAAATCAATCAAGCAAGGAGAACGGAGTAATGGTAGTATTTATAGATTTGGAATTTTAGTTTTATTGGACAAAGTGTGAACATGCAATTAACTGACCAATAGAGATTTGTGATATAGTTTACGTAGTTTTAATTTAACAGAACTGCACGGGAGAGGGATAGCTCATTCTTTCCCATTTTGCGTCCTGACAAGAGACGTGCTTAACGTTAATGCTTAAAGACTCTGCGTTTTCTGAACTTTGATGCTGAACCCTGATGCCTTGCTGATTGACTGATGTCCTGAGGACGAAGACTGACTCTGCTTGTTGATCCACACTGTGGATAGGTATTATGAATTAGACTGTTGAATATCATGTGTATTTTCTTTTGCCTTCTAGGTGCCAACTGCACTGTTTTGATAGAGCCATAGTTAGATGTTTTTCCAAATTTGTGTTACTAAATTGTTTTGCATGAAGCCCAACATGCTGATGCTAATCTGATGTTAGTTAAGGATCCTCACAAATGAAACTATGACTAATAGGGAATGAAGCTTGATGAATTGCTCTTCTGAATTCAAATGTATGTAATCACTTTGATGCAGTTGACTTTGTTATTAATTTGCACTGTAACCTTGGAATGTGTCGTAGTTCAAGCTTTGATTAGATTACATTTCTTCCACCAATTTGGACAGCCAGTATTATTTCTGTCTGTGTTTCGTTTGATTTTGAGATTAATCTACATGACCTTAGCATTGTTAATATAGTGAAATAAATATTGTAACTTACTAAAAGGCGTGGTTATTCATGATTGAAAGGTCATGGTGCGTGACAATTACTGACTCTATTGATTATTACTGTTATTGATTGTTGTTGATTATTGATATTGTGTATTGGTTATTGATTATGTACAGGAGCTATGGCAAGAACATCATACTTGTGAGTCAAAAGGTTCATCGACCTATTCGTGTCCCCTTGTAAGTTTACTTATCAAGGCCAGACGCGCTAACAGAGATGGTAGCAGACTGATGGTTAGTCTCCTTAAGAGCTCAACATAGACGTCTGGTACAGAGTAACAGGTGTTAACAGTGATGGTAAGAGAGGTAATGGTTAGTCTCCTTAAGAGCTTATCATAGACGTCCTATACAGAGTAATAGGCATTAACAGTGATGGTAAGACAGGTGAAGGTTTGTCTCCTTAAAGGCCCATGACAGATGTCCAGGGATAGTAACAGAGGTGAAGGTTCATTATCATTGAGATTTGGATTTTATTTTTCAATTATGCTAATTGGAGAGAAAATGATATTCCCTTAAGCACAGAAATGACTTTCCTAGAATCCTGGATCCTTCTATTGGTTGTTTGAGGGTGTTCTCGGCGTTCTAGTGAAAGTGTCAATGAAGTAGGTTGTGCTTGCACAGCTTATGCAAATCGCAGGTGAATTGTGAGGTTTGTGAAGGTTTAGGGATTTTCTGTACTTCAAATGAAGTTGTAGAAGGAGTGTGCGTACTCCCCAGTGTGAGAGTAGGGAAGTCGTCAAACTTAGTATGTGTGTGGTACTTTGTGCTAAAAAATTGTCCATGTGGTTGTTGATGTACGGACCCTGCGTGGTCTAAGGCTCTGGATTATACTGAAAAGTGTATGAGACACTTGGCTTTTATGTTGCAATCTGTCTGGTTTAGTGATCGGTCGTGGTCGACAAGTCAGAGTGTGAGCCAAAGTGAGTGCAAGAAAATTTAGACTGAGATTTGGCGACTCCTATGTGCACAAAGACAGACCCATTGATCAGTCGAGAGTAAAATTTGCGGGTTGAATTTTGCTTGCGAATCTGGGAGACCTAGAAAGAAGGAGTAGCTGTTAGAGCGAGAGCCGTCAGTGAAAAATCTGTAAAGTTTCTGAACCGATTGTGTAATCTTTCCTGTAGTAAACCAGCAGATTTGGGATTTTGGAAGGACAAGCCGCAAGACTTTGTCAGCGGCAGTACGTGTGGGAGTGACGTCATTGGAGCCGCGCTTGGATAGGTCAGTTAGTGAGAAGGGTTGCGCACGGATTGGCACCCATCCGTGAGAGGCAACTGGTTGAGAAAGTAGGAAAAAGGAATCTTGGAATTAAAAGTCACTTCCTGATTTGATTTTGAATAACAAAAGGTAGAAAAGATTACATTTTTCAAAGCTTTAAAGAGTGCCTTAATGGGAGATATGTATATCACATTGAGTATAGGTGAGGCTACACGGCCAGAAGGTGCACCAGCTTACATTGTAATGGAAGAGAATGGTGTCGCGCCATGTTTTTGGCTAAAGCAATGGTGCAAATTGACAGAGAAGGTGGGAACTTAGCGTTTCCTACAAATGGGATGTTAATTTTGAGGGTTTTGGAGCATTTAAGGATGGTGCTATACGAATCAAAGCCCCTTCCGAGACCAGCACAGTTTGAGGCATTAGCGATTTGGGAGCTAGTAGCCAGACAGCAACAGCAACAGAAATTCAAGAGGAGGATGAGAAAGATAGAAAAGACTTTGACAGAGGCTAGATGGGACAGTGATCAGAGAGTCTGGAAGATGGAGACTTTGCATGGAATTATGTTCTTTCCAGCAATTACACAGGACAATGAGAAGGAAGGAAGGAAAGCTAGTAGGAAGACTGACAGAAGTCCGTCCGAAAGTAGGGAGGCTAGAAAGTCTTCAACGCTGGGAGGAGGAATCAAATGATGATGAGTTTATTACACAGTTATTGAGAAATCGTCCACCACCATGTACAGCACTGAGAGTGGTCCAAGTACCAGTGCAGATCCGACAGCCCCAACACAGGTTAATGAGACAATAAATCCGAAGCAGGTTAATGCTAGCCTGACACAGAATACAATGCAGAATGGTCTTAACGTGCCTAATACCCCTGTAGTACAAAATAAGGTGCAACCGCCACAGGTTCAGAGAATCTATCCTGATGTACCCATTATAGAAATGACTTCAAACTTAGTTTTGCCCACGGACAGGTTTTCCCGAGACCGATGCAGGTTCAGACTGAACCAACTCCACTTTTACTAACCCAAGTGCAGCCGCAGGTAATGTCAAGATTTAGTCCAGTAACAGGGACACAGTCAGACATAACTCCAATGATGAATCAGAATGTGGGAGTTACTCTCCCACAAAGTGTAAATGCCAGAACAGCCCCAGATAATATATAGCAACCTATCACTGTTGATCCAGCTGTACCTTTACTTGCACAGAAGAAAATGACTCTAGGTGAACAGGGGGCAATGTCCCAGAGTATAATGAGGGGAGGGCCTAATGAAGATGCTTGAATAGTCTCTCCTGTGGGACATACGTTTGATGGATCTAGATCATTGTTAGACCTTAGTCCATTTGTAGCACTTCCAGATACTATGGCATGGTCAAACATTAGCCAGAGTTTGAAATTATTGACACCGCAGACCTCGAATGTAGTTGCACAGCAGGTGCTACCAGTCCAAGCAAGTAACATTTTGCTGCAAGGATTGACAGCTCAGCAGTTGACTGAATGGTTAGACAAGCTGAATACCCCACAGAGTGCTCCTAAGGAAGAGGAATGTTTGAATTATGCTAGGCTAAGCATGCAAGCGGGTGAACTCATTGAGGGAACAATGGGAGTGAAAAGGGTGGAGTTCTACACAGAGGCAGAATTGAGATATTTGTGCTCGAAGATTACGAGGGAAGTGAGCAATGTACATCAGAAAATGGCAGACTTGGCAGAGAAGTATGGCATAGAAATAGAGAAAAGAAGTTACAGATTAGATATTGAGGCTAAAGATTTTGAACATATGAGATCTGCCGGAATGAAGGCACACCTTAAGGAATTGCTCCAAAGTGTCCAGACCTGGTGAGCATTAGACAAATGGGAAGGCAGATGGGTGAAGAAAAGAGACAAGAGACAAGAGAAAAAGGGATTTTGTGGAGCTGACTACAAATGTGTAGCAGGATAAAGATCCAGTGAAAATCTTACCAATGAGAGAGATTCCATGAGGAAATTTTGTTCATGTCCTGTGGAGCAGAGGTGGCATTCTATTGTTTACAAATGATTATCCAAAATTGAGAGAAAAGCCAGTAGAGTGGTATCAGCAGACAGACAGGTTTGTGAAACTCACAAAGTGCCTGTGAGAAGACTTGAACACATTACTAGAGATAGTGGTTCCAGCTGATCTGTGGATTGAGTGTAAGAAAAGTGTAGATTGGCCAACAAGCGAGTCAGAGAGAGACAAGAATACAGGTACAACATCTCCTGAGGTAATGAAATATTACTATTAGGTGATTGAATTTTTTAAAACAAAAATTTCGCCCAAGAATTATGATTGGCAGAGGATTGACAGGACAGCTCAGGAGTCAATACATGCGTGTTATTAGAGATTGTTACAGGTGTTTAGGCATTACAGTGGTACAGAAACAATTGAGGCGAAAGACATGTTCCATTCGGTGTTCAGATTTGTGGAAGGATTGAGACCTGAGATTAGCCAGATGATTAAGAGTCATTTGATTTGCTGGCAAGCAAAGCTGATTGATGAGGTGTTGCAGTATGTGAAATACTGTAGTGATGAGATTGAGTAGAAGCAGAAAAAGTTGAAAGAGAAGGCAATGGTGATGCAGATTAAAGCAGCTCAAACGGGTATGCAAGGGAATTTTCCGCAGCAGTTATCACAGCAGCTGCAGGGGAACATAATGTTTCAGCCCCAGATGAGAGGTAGATGCCATGGAGGTAATGTGAATCGTGGTCCAGACTTAGGGGTTCAGAATGATGTGCAGGGAATGAAGAAATTATTGCCATGTCACGTTTGCGGAGCAGTTGGACATTGGAAATGGGAGTGTCCAATGATAGTACAGGAAGGTGTCGTTCAGCAGAGTAATGACATCAATTCATTCCAGAATGTGAGAGGACCGAGAGTGAGAGGTCCTAATCCGAATTTTCTGAATAATGTGAATCAAGGGCAGAACTTCCAACCCATGCAGCAGGTGAAGATGCCACAGTTGCAGCCAATGCAACAGCAGGTTCCCATGGTACCTAGACAGCAAATTCAAATACCTCAAGCCCAAAGGAACAGCAACAGATGATGCTTTCTCAACAGGTCACAGGTCAGAGGCTTAACCAAAGTAATAACAGTGCATCAATTCCTGTTACACAGTGAGAATTAAATAAATGATGTCTGCTTGCAACTTCCTTAGAAGTAGATCAGAGAGGTTCCTATGTTAAGGGAAAGGTTATAGGTCACAGTGTTTCATTTTTGGTTGAAACGGGAGCTACACGCTCTACAGTGAGATGTGCAGAAGTTCCAAATTTGCCCCTTTCAAGTACAACAGTTCAGATTGTAGGAGTGGCGAATCAATATTTGACCAACCCAATTACAGAGCCGGTTCAGGTTAAAATTGGCAACTTTCAGGGATTGCACAAATTCGTAGTCTGCGAGTCAAGTCCGGTATCCCTACTTGGAAGAGACTTGCTGTGTAAAACGAAATGTTCGAATACTTGTTCAAATGATGGAATTGAGATTCAGACGAATAGTGATGGTGAAGATGACCAAGCCCCAGAGATAGAAGGTGAAACTACAAATGAGGAGTACCCTCTGATTGAATTTTTCCCAATGTTTACAGTGAAATAGCTTCATCCTGATTTGCAAGGAATGGTGTAAAGATGACACTTCTAGCTTTATTGTAAATTCATCTTTTTATTTCCTAAGTGAATACAAAGCACCTCCAGCACAGCTCCTTCTCCTGCTTCTCTCCTCCTTCTCTCCTTCACCCAGGCTCCTCACATTCTATATGAGGTCACCACCTACCTCATCACATTCTAACATTGTAAATACTTCATTTGCACAAGATATCAAGCTATCTTCACAAATGGTTAAGGAGAAAGTGTGGGATTTGACAGGAAAAGAAGTAGGTCTGATAAAAGGAGTTGAGCCAGTTAAAGTTACTGGTAAGCCGAATGCAGTTTTTCCTCAACTTCCGCAGTACCACATGCCGCAAGATGTCCTTATGAAGGTTGCCCAGATAATTGCAGACTTTGTAAAGCAAGGGGTTTTGAAGGAAGCATTGAGCAGTCCATGTAATTCACAGATAATAGGTTTGCAAAAGCCCTGTGGGAAAGTTCAAATTGTCCAGGATTTGAGAAAAATAAATGAGATTGTAGTCAAATGTTGTTCTGTGGTGCCAAATCCAGCTGTTATAATGTTTGATTCCATTCGATGCTGAGTGGTTCACTGTCATTGATTTGTCGCAAGTCTTCTTTTCTGTGCCTCTTCATGAGGATAGCCAATTTCTCTTTTGTTTCAAATTTCTGGATTGAGTTTACTGATGGTGCAGAATTCCTCCAGGTTTTTCAGAGTCACCTTCCATATTTAATCAGATTTTGAAAAATAATTTAGAGTGGTTGGAATTGCCTTTCCAATCGACCTTGGTGCAGTACATTGATGACGTGCTGATTGCGTCCAAAACAAGGGAGGAGTGCAAGTATGATACGATTGCCTTACTGAACCATTTGGGAAAGAATGGTCATAAAGTGTCTCTGCTTAAATTGCAGTACTGTCAGAAAGTAGTGAAATACTTGGGTCACCAGATTGAGAAGGGATCAAGAAAGATGTCCAGAGAAAGGATTACAGCCATACTGCAGATAAATCCCCCAACCGCACAGAGAGATGTCAGGATACTTTTAGGGATGGTAGGCTATTGTCGCCAAATTTTCCAGTCATTTCGAGACCATGGCAGAAGCAGACTCATAACGAAGTCACTGATCCTATAGTGTTAGACCAGGCTGGAATGAAGGCTTTCACTGAATTGAGAGAGAGTTTGTGCAAGGCTCCAGCTTTGGGTATGCCTGATTACACGAAACCTTTCACAATGTTTTGTCATGAGTGTGATGCCTGTTCTTTGTCTGTTTTGACACAGGTCCATGGAGGTGTAAACCACCCAGTTGCATATATTTCAGCTACCATGGGCCCAGTTTACAGCAGCCTTACCAGGTTGTTTGAGTGCAGTTGCAGCAGTTGGTCTTCAGGTTTCATGACCTCTTCTGGTTCACCAGTGAGAAATGGTGAGAAAATTTAAGAATTGTTACCTGCTATTCAAATGCCTGAAAAGATTGCCGTGGTGAAATGCAGTGCACATCTGAAGGCACAGGACTTTGTATCATTGGGAAATGGATATGCGGATCAAGTCGCAAGGTTTTGCGCATTGAACTGTATATCATTCAAAGACAAGTGGGAACTGTTATCTGTAGAAGACAAAACTTGTCCAAGCTATGCACTGAAAGTAATTGACACATTAGAAGAACTGAAAATGTTGCAGAATAATGCTGACAGGGAGGAAAAACGATTATTGATATTGTGTATTGGTTATTGATGATGTACTGGAGCTATGGTAAGAACATCTTAATTGCGAGTCAAAAGGTTCATCGACCTATTTGCGTCCCCTTGTAAGTTTACTTATTAAGGCCAGACGCGCTAACACAGTCAAAATCATTCAAATGATCCAAAATGCATAATTAAAACCTCTGTTGCAGAACATGTGTCATACGAGTTTACACCTTGCAGCCACGGATATTTAAACTGCGCCGTACAGCAACTCTCCGCTTAGCTTCATAGGATCCCTATGTCACTTACTTGACTCTCGATTGCAGTCTCCTGGCTCCTGGACCATAGGCGGCAGTCTTCTGACATCTCCTCCTCCTTGGCAGCAGTTTTCCCTGTCGCTTCCGCTGCACCCTCCTCTGCACGAACTACCACATATCCTGTAAGAGAAACGCAGCACAAATGGTCAGACCAACCAAGGCAGAACACATGGACCATGCTCTGTGCTGGACATGCAGCAATATAAGGTAAAACACGCCTAATTATGTGCACACTGGATTTCTGGTGCAAAGAGAGATGTAAATAAAGTTTTACTTGCGCAGGAAGGTGTATTTTCTGAACTAAGCAGCAAAACTGAAATCTGATTGTTTCTCTCAGGAAAGAGGTATTTCCTGTAATAACTGCAACTAGTGAAACATGATTATTTTAAATCAGCCAATCGAAATAGGTGAGACCACAAACTCATAACACCATTGATTTTTTGACTGTTTTTCAGGCTACTGTATTTGCTTGTTATTGTACGTCGATCATTCTGGCATTTAAAGACAGATGAAAGTGCATAGAAAGAACTTCTTGAAAGAGTATATTGTGCAGAATGTGTTAGTTGGTATGTCAATCCTGTGAACCTTTCATAATGCTAAAAATTGTTTGACCACTTCTGGTCAAACAATGTCTAAATTAATATTATTCATTTCCAGATAACAATATGTCAGAATGTTTTAGTACCTGACATACTTGGCAAACCTGCCTCTTGGAACCTGTGGTTGGGCTTTCCTGGAACCAGAAGCACCTGATGCAGCTAATTCTGAATCATTCAAGACCTTGTATTTCTCTTTTTCTCTCTCACCCCAACCCCCCTTCTCTTTCTGGAGTGCAGTCTATATGTCACTGCTACCCACTTTGTTCTCAGTGGGGGGATTATCGTTGCTCCATCGGAACCACCTGGAGTTCAGGTGAGTGTCTTGCAACACTGCCACTGGTCTGGCTGACTGCCACTCTAAAAGTGCTATGTTCTTTAATAAGCACATATCTTCTGAATGAGATACTTCCTTGACTTCACATCTGCGAGTACTTCCAAGGGGCTGGTGAGCTACCAGTAGCTCCTGAGCTACTCATTGGAAACGTCTGCTTCAGACACTCTCTAATGGCCATTGTTTGTAACCTTCCATAAGCTAGTGTTGTGTTGCTAGATGTCATTGATACTAATATGGATGATATCTGGATGATATATGGTGTCCTGTTTGAATGGATGAATGGATGAATGTCTCCTCTGAAGGATACAGATTTGCTTGGCTTCAGTCCAGAATTGAAGCTCATAGATATTGAATCTTCCAGGTTGGTATAGGTTTTCAATTTTTCTTTCTTGCAGTACTTTCTATAATGAGTTGTCTACTTTGAGCTGGATTCCACTTACTGTCTCAGAACTGGAACCCATTTCTGTCTGTATCAACAAATTGTCTTTGGCATATCAACGAGCATAAGAGTGCATAGTTGTAGTTGCCTCCTCTGGTGTGTTATAAAAGTTTGCCAAATCAGATAATATTTTTTTAGTTCTAGCAGGGCTGATGTCATTCTAACACAAGGAAAGTAAAGTACACATATAGGGCCTCATTATGGTTTTGGAAGTCAGTGGACTGCCGTGGTGGGGGTGGCGGTCGCACCGCCGCGGGCCCGGCGGTAAAGACTGCCACATTACAAGTGGTGGGGTTTGGCCAAAGCCAAACTACCACAACGCTGCCTGGGCCGCCGGTGCGGTCGCACTGACGCGGCTGCGATGAGCTCCTCTGGGCCAGCTGCAGGCCTCTGCCTGCCAGATTACAGGACAGCAGACAACCAAGCTTTCCGTGGCGGTAACCCCACCACGAAAACCCTGGTGGTCATGCACACATGTCCCCACACCTCCATGCACCCCCTCACCTGTCCACACACCCCCCTGCGCCCCTCCACATGCTTGCAAACCCCCCCCACCCAAAGGCACATATCCATACAAACACCCCCACCTGCTCTCACACTGACGTACACATACCCCCACTCGCACTCACACATACGCACACCCACAATCATTCACACCCCCAACGCACGCATACATTCACACACTCCACCCTCCACCCTCAGCATATGCACACTTGCACTCCCCCATCCGCACTCTTTCACACACACCCTCATCCACACACTTGCACACAGAAACCCCCCTCACTTGCACACAGACACCACCACTCACTCGCACACTTGCACACAGGCACCCCCACTCACATGCATCCCAATACACATACCTACTCATTCACACCCCGACATTACCCCCTCCCCTGCGCATACATGCAGACACACACAGCCTCCATGCACACATACAGTCACACATGCACACCGATTCAGGTACACATACACGCACACACCGCACACATGCACCCAACACCCCCCCACCCTCCTCTTTCGGGTGATCAACTTACCTTTTCCGGCGAGGAGGTCATATGGGAGGGGATGGGTTGTGGCGTTTTCCACAGCCAGCACAACACTGCTGACAGGACTCCGCCACGCTATATTACGTATTGTAATATGGTGGGTGCTGTCTTGTTGCTGTGGCGGTGCTGGTGGTGGGACAGCCTCTTCAACTCCGTTGGCCAGGCCGACGGAGCTGGACGGCGGAAGTCCAAACAAGACTTCTAATATGGCGGTCAACAGACCGCCAACTCTGACGGTCTGTTGACTGCAGTGGCTTCAGCGGTCTGCTTAACAGATGGCCAAAACCGTAATGAGGCCCGTAATCTTTAAGCAGCAGTAAATGTTACAGGCTGTTAATATCATACTTAAAATGGTAAAAGTTTAACTTCTTGCCTTCAGGTTTACAGAAGTGTACAGAGATCGTATTTCAGTTACTCAAGACAGACATGAAAAAGGTCCTTGATACCATCTCAAAACATTTTCATAGATCCGGCGTATCTCTTAAACACAGGCATTCAAAAGTTACTTGATACTATCTCAAAACCTATTCACAGATCCAGCTTATCTCTTATTCTGAATATAATTGGCTCTGTTGAGTCGAGATTTAAAATGACTGTAACTCTCAATTTTACATTACCACTCTTCTTGCCACCACAGCATGTTTTGGCTATTTCAGTAACCTTTGGCACTTATGAGATTATTAAGGAGTGTTAGTTTTGGCATTTCTTAAGCTAAAAAAGAGTAACAAAGTTTATCAAGTTTATTTTAGTGAGTGTTTACTGCAACAAATTTAGCATTAATTCATTGTATGTAAATACATGCCCATCTGTTTTGCTGATTTAGACTGGCAGATGTGACCAGACCTTACGTGATCAACAGAAAAGGAGTTTTAAGAAGCTCTACTGAGAGAGGGGATTTTACTCCACCCACATGTTGATACCATTGAGTACAACATTTAATTAGCTAGATGTTCAATGCTTCCTCTAAAAAACAGTGATTGTTTTCCTTTTTTTGTTTTGTGGAAAACGTATGCTCAGTACTACAAGACTAATTTGGGTATGGACCATTATTTTGAAAAATTATAAAAAGACAAAAAAGACTGTAGGCCTGACATGTTTTTTTCTGAAATGCATATATTAAAGATAATGGCAATTTATGGGTGGATTCTTATTCTAGCTGTGTTGAGGTCTGTGAACAGGTATTTTGTTACATGGAATCTCACAAATTACAGTAGTAGGCAAGGGTATGGCATTGGCCACCACTCTAACGAACCCTGGAGATAGCCCCTTAGAACAGGTTGTACATGTCGCTGCTGTCTTTTGTGTGTGTTTGATATCAGGGCTGTTGAACGTTCTGGTAATCACTTCACTCTGAATGCCTACAGTGAACAAGAGTGCATACTTTGTATCTCTCAAAGTGTGACCTGCTTTTAGAGTGTCATCTTCCATTGTATTTGATTGTCTTCATTCGAGCCAAACTGCAATGAGCTTGTCGTAGTTTGACTCTTGCGCTAGGCAAGACTGCTGTTTTGAGGAGGACAGGTAACTAAGCCAAACCTACAACAAATCACAACTGTCTTCCAAAACCCTTCCGGCTCACAAGCAGCACCTCACCAAAACCCCAAACAGTAGAAGGTGATTTGTGGCAGCCTTTACGCATGGACTCAAGAATGTGACATCTCAGGGAGGTCGTGGTTAAATGGAGATTACCCCTTTCTCACATGAACAACATGTCTCAGTCAAATACACAGGCAATGAAGGAGATGCAGTAAAGTTTTTCAATAGGTTTTATTAACAAGACTGCAATCTACGATAGGTTGCATGGGCTGCAATTACTAGGATAATGAGCAGTGCAAGAAACAGAATTGTAAAGAAGAGAGTCATGAATACAAAGACCCCCACCTTCTTGCAACAGCATAAAATGACATGAGATGTGAAATATGTTCTAATACCCTAACATGATGAGCTTACCCTCTAGCCTAAAGAGAGCCAGGTGTGATAAACCCAATCTGCCAATGCCATGTCCATGTCCATGAGAAGAGCCCCCCCACCCTTGTTACCTTGGAATGAGGTCTCTAGGTCAGATTCCCTGGGGACACCAAGACTGGGTCAGCATCAAGGCGACATGTAGCATCGATAGCATGGATGGCTTCTGGTAGGAATCCTCTAACTATTTGTCTGTGTAAGGTGCATTTATACAGATCTGATCGGACTCCTGACGTAGGTCTGGTCCCAAAAAATAGTTAACAAGATATGCTTGGGGCAGCAATTACATAAATACCCTTGAAAGTGCAAAGAGGGAAAGTACCTAATATGAATACCTACAGTTTGTTAATCATTAGCGCTGATAGTGATGCCTTAGCACAGTGGCAGTCATAACAAGAAACTAAAACATTGGCCTAACTAAAAACAATGCAGCCATCTTGAAAATATATAATTAAATAATTGCGCTAAAACAGAGCAAAATAAGTAGGGTAAAAGTCACTGGGTGACGGGGCCACAAGACTGCAAGCCAGAAAGCTAAGCTAACTCCTGCTTCCCATTAAAACAAGATAGGATTCACTTCAAGCTGGATAATAGTAGGCTTAGTATATTTAGCAGAGCAAATGGTTTTAAAGCTGCCAGACAAAGTTATGAAAAATGCCTTATCCATAGACCATGGCACTATCTACTCTCAATGCTGCAACATAAAGATGCACTCATAATGAGCATTGATACTACTATTTCTTTATTCAATAACTCTAGGTACTTTTGTATTTGGTGCTAGGAAGGAGTTCTGAAAATCTAGGAATACAAATGTCAGAGAGCTGCCATTCTTCCAAAGCAGCACTGTTAAACTAAGTGATTTCAGAGTAGTAGCCAATGTTCCACATATTCTCTTCCCAGCTTCATACATTTGTCGGCTTTCCTGGTCTGCATGGGCAGAAGCTCAGGCCATTGATCAAATCCAGTGGAGGAGGTCCTGCTCTCGAAGATAACATTTATTGACTAGATGTTGTGTTACTGCTGCTGGAGGGAGACATAAAGATTACAATAATTAGTTTGAGAAAGATTGGCACAATGAGTATCGGGTCTCATCTGAGTTATGCTTTGAAGTAACTCGAAGGTGGCTGAAGACTGCTTGAGTCATCTAAAAAGCAGTGTTGAGATTTGTGGATCCTCTCACCAATTTGTGAGGAAAGGAATAAATATCAATAAGTAGTAAAATTCTATCCGAATACTTGGGGGAAGATGCTAGACTATGGTCACCTTGTGAGGTGGCTGAAGAAGAGACTGTTCTTGGTCTGTCTGTTAGAGGAAGATCTGTTCTTCTCCTCCTTGGATATTGTGGTCTGTGTTTCTTCCAGATGTCTCTGTTTGTGTAGCGCATGAAGGGTGTCTTCTTGAAGAAAACTGAGGCCATGTTGATGGGATTCTTTATGCAAGAATTATTGGTATAGGAGCTGCAGGTGAAAATGCCACAAGGGTAGTTAGTTTTTCTACCTTGGACCCTCTCTAGTACTCAAGGTGTATTAATATGTCCTCCGTTGCTGGGCTTGCAGGGGGAGGTGTTGATTTGCACTTCCTCATTGCCTAAGTTGGGAAGACCTGGGGCCATGACTCCCATATAGTCTACGTTTTTTCAGTCTGCACACTGTAGAGGTGCCTTTTTGATATAGGTTTAAAGGACTTGCTTCCAAAATTGAGGATGGTGTTTTCATTGATGTTCTATGTCTTGACTTTCACTAGGATTTGCCTCATAATGTTGGTTAAATGTCTCGACAAAATAGATCTCGAAGGTGAACGCAATGTGCGTGTCCTTACCAATGACTGCTTTGAAGTTATATAGTTTGATGCTAAATCTGATAGTAAGTATGATGGTAGTCTTGCTGATGTCACTCTCTCTTGACATTAAACCCTTTTACCCTGAGGCCCTAATTAAGAGTCTGGCGGTTCTAGGACCGCCAGACTCGTAGTGGCAGTCAGACCGCTGCCAAAGTGGCAGTCCGACCTCCACATTACGGCTGTGGCAAATGCGCAAAGGTCGGACTGCCGGCACCTCCACTTTTTCGCTGGCTGATGGCCTGGTGGTGCCGACAGTCTTAATCCACCCGGGAAGCACGGCCCCATACGGACCCCTGCACTTAGCAGTTCAGGGGCCCTCATGGGCAGCTCAGTCGCGCTTTCTCTGGCTGAATTACAGGCAGTGAAAAGTGTGACGGGTGTGCTCGCACCCGACACACTGCAACATTGCCGCCGGCTCGATTACAAGCCGGCGTCAATGTTGTGGGTAGTTTCCCTCTGGGCCAGTGGGCAGAAATGCTATTTCCGCCCTCTGGCCCAGCAGGAAACTCATAATAGGGCCAGCGGGCGGAAAACCAGAGTGGCGGTCATCTGACCCAAAGAGTTTGGTGGGCTGCCTTCGCTGCCCCCCAAACTCATAATGAGGCCCTGAGTGCTTCAACTCTGATCTTGATGGTAAGCAAGACACTGAATCCCTGGAGTTGAAGCACATTTAAGGGATACATGAGTGTCATTGGTGACTGGGTGTTGTGAAACGTGGTGGTAAATGCTACTATATCCTTTTTCATCTGCTCTAGAATCCCAGCAGCAGCTGCAGGTGGTAGGCTATGATAACTGTCTTTCTTATTTGGTCTCAAAGGCTGCTTGCTTGCACATTTACTAAATGATAGTGAATTAAATGCTATTCCAGAGAAGGAATCTCATGTTTCAGAAGGTCCTGTGTCTATGCACGATGTACAGATCTCTGTGTTGGAAAAGAAAGTGAGATTCATGCTCCGTGCTGAAATGCATTCTGTTGAGGCCAAATCCATATTGTTTATGGAGATCTTGGCAGGTAAGCAGACATCAGAGGAAATTCTTTCTCTGATGTGGCACTTATGGATCATCGGTTGGGGACAAGCCTCAGTCAGATACTGCATTACCTATATCAACCACATGGACGTTCGGCCCTGTGCTCCCAGATTTTCATATTTATCTTCAAATCCAGCACATAGAAGCCTTTTGTTCAGGCATCTTCATCTAAACTGAAGTCTGGTGTGATGTAATTTGGCATTACAGCATCTCACGCATTGAATTCATAGAGGGTACAAGTTTTGCTTTGGGCTGTGCACCCCTTAAATCTTCTCATCTGCAGTGTCTTCTATTAGATATAATCATGCTTTATGGAGATGACTGTTCTGGCTGCACTTAGACTCCTGGAGAATGGAGAATTGTAGTCTCGTCTAAGCATTCTATCTAAATCGGTTCAGAAAGCATGGGTTTAGTTGCCCACTCTATGGGTTTGGCAGTTGAACCCTCTTTGCATTATTGGACACATATAAGTTTTGTTTCTAGAGATTTGTAGTGCCAGCTATAGAACATGCCATTTGACATTAAGGTGCACTTTGTTTGTAAAGAGAGATACATAAAGCAACTGGTGCTAAACTGAGTTATGTGCGCTACATTGCAGGGCCCCAAGATGTTTGACACCATTTTGTGGGATGCTAGGCCCTTGCAATTACTGCAATATGCAAGTAGAGAAGCCACGATTTAAGGCTATTATTTAAGGCTGTAGAGAATGACACCATTCCTACTTACTCAGCATATCACAAGTGTGTGCTCAGGTGAGGTATAAACACCAGAACTGAAGCAAGTTAAGGCCTCCCAGAATGGTTATACATGGTTGGACAGTGACCATTACGAACCACATGTCAGCTACACAACATTAAATATTACATTAATAATAAATAAAGTAAAAGGGAGGCCAACCATCCTGCTAGGAAACATTGTTACACTGGTACAAGTGCTGTAACAAGCACAGCAAGGGAAACAACTATTCCTGCAAACCAGACCATAGCAACTTATTTCTGCAGGTTCATCCCCACCCATTGGGTAAGCTGAATAGCATATTTCAGTAATATACAGCACCTTCTTCTCTACTAAAGATAGTGTGTCAGAAGGCATGATGGTGGAGGCCGATGCACAATTGATCAAAGACAAAGCAAAATTAAATTGCCTGTGACTACTTCACAATGGCCGTGGTCTGCAACCACTGGGCACGTCATAGTATTTTGTGTTATGAAAATGTTTTTTTTTTAATTGCATTCCCAATTCCCTCCACCTCCCCCTCCACACCTGCTCTATTTTACTCTGGGCTGATTTAAAGTCTGTGGCTTTAAACATACATTGGCAAAGCCAATAGTTCTGTCATGCATTTTGAGTCCTGACTAAAACATTAACAAGTCTGCTGTTGTGCCTTTGGTACACAATGCATCTATGAGCTAATTTATTTAAGATGTGATGATTGTGAGTGCATTTGAGATGTGAAATAGGCTCTTGTGCATTTCAATGCATGCAGTTCATATGAGGCAGAATCAGTGGTGCTGGAACAATTTTCAAAATGGGGGTGCTGCCATCAATGTTACATCACTGAAGTCAAAGGAGTTGTGAAAAACCTCAGTGTCACACAAAGAACAAATATAGCAAATGAGTCACAATCATTCAGAAGGAGAGGGATAAGGGTGTGGTATCTAGCTTGTGATGCACTTTGGAGCACACTGTCTCAAATATTTGACTAAAGAGTGGTGTGGAGGCACATTTTCATTTACACAGAGCACATTTTCCATTTAAATGGGCACAAAACTCGCACTGACATGCAGTTTTACTGATAAAAACTATAAAGCACAGAGTGTGGAAATCGTGTTTAAAAAAAAATATATATATATATATATATATATATATATATATATATATATATATATATATATATATATATATATAATTTGCATATTCCAGAGTAAAGTGTCTTGAATTGCTTTGATTCTATTAAAATATGTGATTCCTTCACAATTCAGAATTATAAAAAAATAAGTGTGTTTCATTTGTCATTTGTGTTTTTCAACTGCTTATATATTTTGAAACATTTGTACATTCTATTTACAGGTATTTAAATAATGTTGCTTTCACTTTACAAAATCCTTCAAAGTTGTGGTGTGACCAAAAAAAGGAAACACCAATGTCCATGTTAAAAGAGTAAGCAGTTATTTGTTAGAAGACATAACCTGACATGTGACCTTTGTCCTGAACACACGCAAAATGTGAGAAGCTAAAAACTACATTTAAAGGCATTTATATTGCTCATATATCTTCTAAAGTCCAACATGGTAATTTTGAGGGTGCTGCAACACCTCCCACATCCCTACCTCTAGCACCTATCAGTGGAATGGTACACCAAACAGCCAATAGCATGAGATGAGAGTGAAATATTCTGCTGGGCAGAGCCAAACCCCATCTTTATGCATTTTAAAGAATTTGTACCAATAGGTCATGCACACAGCAGCGCTGTCACGCCACATCTAAAAAAAGTGGCTCCTGCTAGGAGAAAATTAGTCACCTCTTATAAGGCCATCCATTGACATAGCTTCCGATTCCGATTCCCATTTGTTTGTATTTCCTTGGTTTTGGGGGATTTTTAGCTGAAGCGTAGGCCGCGCGCATGAGCTGTCTTAGAAGACATGATGTATCTCTCTATGTGGGTTTTGTGCATGCCCATTGTTTGTCATTGGTTCCTTGTAGTGCCCCTCATACAATCCTGCTTTTCTGTGGTCCCTTTGTTGTCTTTGTCTCATCTTTTGGTTGTTGGTGCCCTTCCATAGAGACTGCCCCTGTTACATGTTGTCTTACTCATTCGTTTGTTTATCATTTGTCTGACGTGCTATTTTTTTACGTTCAGCTTGCTCATCATTGCGGCCTCACCTCCCGCTCCGTTGCTTGTCCGATGCACTATTTTTTTTAACTTATTGTGCCTGTATACTTGCAACATTCTTTGTTTTTAGGTCTTGGCTCTCGGAGTGCTCCTGTTTCTGTTAACAGGCCTGTCAATCTTGAATTTATCCTGTCACATTTGCTGTCAAAGATGTTGCAGCCAAATTGCCCTCACATCTGAATAAGGAGGCCAACTCTGTATATAAGGTTCATAATTATAAAAGTCATAATATTATGGTGAGAAGTAAACAGTCATCTGATCACTATGTATGGCTAACATTACAGGCAAACAAATATAATATAACATTATGGAGAGTTTAAACTGTAAATAGTTTCAAAATGTCAAAAAGAGATTGCAAGCCCAATTAATAAAGGGCTACAGGAAAAAAAGCAAAAGGTATGACTTGTGCTATTTTAATGCAAACAGTGTGAATGTTTGTAAAAAGAAAATAAATATGTTGCATTTGGTACATTTTGTAAGTTTACCTTATATTAACATTGAATAACAGAATCGAAAATTACATAGTATACATGGACAATACCAACTCAGTTTACAATACATGCACAAAGAAGTGCTTCCTTTTAGTGTTTTCAGCAGAACTGAACAGCCGAGCACAAGCCAAGGTGCTCCTCTTTCGAAATGATTGTTGCTCTTAAGGACCGCCGTCACCCTCGTGAATGACTCTGAGTTGTAGGTCAGTCCCTTCACTGCTCTTCACCTTGTTTGTTTCTCACTGTTCTTAGGCATAGCTTGACTTCATTTCGCCATCGCTCTCTCGTCCATGAGGGTGAGTGCACTGTAACTGATGCTTGTGACTATTATGCAGTTCCTTGACTTTTACAATCGGTTTTACGTTTCCGGCACATTCCTTTTTTGTTGCTAAAACATCAGTTTTTACTTTAATCTTAAAATTACACTTACTTTTATTTCAAGATAATAGTTTGTCTGCACTCTGCTGAGCTGGAAGGCATCTAAATTATTCAGACCACCCGAGCCCCCATGTCAAGCCCAGAGCTTTCATCCCTCCAGACCCACCTTTACTCCTGCTGATCTTAGCTCTACTCTACTTTTGCTGCACCTCCCCTCTGGATATAAAGGTAACACCGGTAGTACTGCTGTGCACGACAAGTGTACAGCTGATTGCACACCTTTCAGCTGCACTCATCCCATGAAATTCGCATGCTGCGTACTTTTTACAGACACAGTCTCATACAAGGTCACACTCTCAGGTACGCATGCTGTTCTTTTATTTAAAAAAGTGAGGCAATTGATATCTATATTCCACCATGAGAATTAGAGGTACGCCATTTCCTAATGGACGCATGGGCCCCAGCGGTATCCGTTCTTAAGACCTAAGGGGGTGCAAGCCCACTCCTGAAGTTTCTCGTATTCCCCTCTCTCGTTATCTATATTTTATCTTTTGTTTCCCTGTGCAGTTTTTTTTCCTTCGCAACTTTTGATTCCACTCTTCTCTGAAATGTCTCCCTGGCTACTTCTTCCACCTCCACCTGCTTTGCTGTACTGCCCATCCCTGTTTCTGATCTCGTGCTCGTCCTCTCTACTGCTGTTTCTATACCCCACCATCTATTTAAGAGGAAAAGTGCAGTGCCAAAAAAATTCCGTTTAAAATAATTGTGCTGCATTTCCCCAATAATCTTAGTTTGTCTGACTCTTTCACTCACTAGTCGAGTTCCATCTCTATATTATGCTGCAATGAGAATCAAAACAAAGTTTTTTTAAATTGCATTTAATTAGATTTTCGTCTTTTGCACTGTCAGTAACCACTCATGGGTGTCAAATCAACAAGCTTTGATCCATAAATAATGCTTCCATTATAACTGCAGCACCTTTGTTCAGACTACCTGAAGTTGCTATTCACTTGCACAGCTAAATGTCTTCCTCAGTTCATGGCCATAAAATTCAGTATTAACAAACTTTCAATCCAACTTTCAATCTGAGGTATCTAGTCAACATTTTCTGCTGCATGGATATTAGTTAATTGAATAGGTGGCATCTGTTTTCCTCCACATCACCGCTGGTGAAGGTATTTCCGTCTCACAGCTGCACATGATTTATGGCTCCACGTGCTCCGAAGAAAAATGTACTAAGCAAAAAATGCCCATTCATTACCTTCTTGTATTTAAGTTCATGCACACTGCGCACTAGGGATAAACCTTGGAGTCACTGTTGCGTAATAATGGCTTAGCCGCCACTGGCCTCGTCTTTAAAACACAATGAAAGATGGCTTGTTGGAGTGTGCTTAGCTCATTTCTCTCACTGAACTATGTTATAACACTTTTTTACTATAACTTATCAACATGCTGCACATGACACAGTACTAAACAACATATCTCACAGACATTGGCAAAACCAATAGCTCTAGCTAAACACGTAAAAGGTCCCAAAGGCGAGACTTATTGGCTATGCCAATAATGGTTTCTGTTATGTGCAAAGCTGCTTGAGGCAAGGCACTGAAAAGGGAATTCGATTTGCAGTAACCATATTACAAAGATACTATTGCCAACTTTTTGGTGACAAATACAATTGCATGTGTTAGCTTGCAGCACCCTCTTCTGGTTATCTTAAAGAATTGCTCACATTTTGGCTCATCCGATAGAGGTCGAAAGGAGCGGACATGCGTCTGAAATTAATCCCACATCTCTGAGAGTAGTCTCATTGAGTCGTGTTTAAATGAACTTTGTCTGTCAAGTACAGTTTGATGTATGCTTTTACTTGAACTAGCCGAAGCTCAAATTTACATATCCATGTTATAGTGTGAAGTATCTAGATAAGAGACAGCAAGGAGTCTGGAGTATAGGGGGGAGCATACGAATATTCATTTATACTGTATATGACAATGGGTGTGGTTCCCGTGGCTTTCCTTTTTTACAGCATATAATATATTGGGTGTAGTTTACGTCCATATTCGCCAACGAAGGCCTTCAAGTGGTGCTCAGTTTGGTATTTGCATAGGACGAGGTACTTACTCCGTGGATCACCCAGTGGATTGCTGGTTTAATCACACTGATCAACACGAACACACAGACACACGCTGTTATTTCTTCATATTGTTTTAGACCGCGTTGAACATTTTTACAATCGTCTCCTGCGTATGTTTGCGGTTTCGCTTGTATTGGCTGAGAATGTTAAAACGCGTGTGCGAGCAGCAAAGGGTATGTTTCCTGGTAACAATCATCTTATCAAGCACGGGTGATATCGTTGTCATGTCAAGAGCAATCTAATTGTCGCGCAGCTCACGCTGTCCTTCCACAGCTCTTCAAACATTATTACTCTTACCATCTTTAAAGCAGAGTAGCCAGGCCCTCCGTGCACCTGGTCGGTTACACCTGGTAAGGATTTATGACTGAACAACATGGGGGGCTATGCGTGAGCTTCTAAGCGTTTGGTTTAGAAAGAGAAACAAAGCGCTGCCGATAATAGTGATGTGATGAGGCCCTTACTTGCAAAATTCATGCACAAAAAAATGATACGAGGTTATAATGCAGGCCTGAATCAAAGTTCATGTGCATACGTGATAGAGACGTTACACTCTTACAGTAGGTATTCTAGGTGTAAGTCGTATGTTCTGTCTCAAGGAGACGTGCCAGTGTTGCTGTCTTTCATCAGTATTTATTATTCCTGCATTGTTGCTAGATTCTCTGTTGACAGTGGGCACTCTTTGTGTTGTTGTCTCATCATAATCCTTTGTGGAAGGGTAGGAATGACGTTTGTGTTCATCTGTCAGAAGCAAGTCATTCATTTGGTGGGTGAGAATTCTTAAAGATGCAGAGTTTGCTGGTCGTTGGGACACTGACACACGTCGGCAACATCGAGCATAAGGGTCCTTTGTGGTCTGAAATGGAAGGGAAGGGCCACGTTTCCAGCGCCCGACGCTAAGTCCTCTGTCTGATTTATATTGTGTATATAACAGATAAACTTATTTTCTATATTTTACAACACAAAGTTTCAAAGACATGTTACCCATTCGGCCACTAAGTTCAGCTGGAAAAGCTAATTTTGTTCCAAATACAACAAACATTGACAAAGCCAATAGGGCCTACCCTATCAACCTGCTGGGCTGGTCAATGTTTTTATTGCCAGTGCTGTGCTGCGTCAACAAAAAGAAATACTTCTTGCAGTTGCTTTGCAGCGTCATCAAAAATAAGAAAAAAAAAGAATGAAAAAGAGTGATCCCGAGTATATATGTACGTGCCACGAAGAGATGGCAGCGTCGCGTGATGAAATATGTCTCGCAGGGAGGCGTGGGAAGCAATGAAGGAAGGGGCAATGGTACAAGTCAATTATGGAGGAAACGGAAGTGGGTGTAAGAACAACGGAGGAGCTTGAAGCGAGGGGTTAAACAAATGAGTAATACATGGAAAGGTCAGGGCGGGGGTAGAAGTGACAGCTGGGGGAGGAGGAAATAGCGAGGAGCGCATGGCTGCCTCTAAACTCTCTGTAAGTTTTTGGTGTGGTCCACAGGAGGTCTTTCTACAACAGACTACTAAAAGCCATCTGCAGCTGAGACCTAAAAACTTAAGGCCAAATTTATGAAATTTTGGCGCGGGGTAGCGCCGCAAGTCGTCTTGGTGCGCTGCCCTGCGCCAAAATGAAAGGGCTGGAATGCGCTGTGTCTATGCAATACGATGCATTCCTGTCCCTTCCAACTGCCCTGGCGACGTTTTGGCTGCCTAGCGCCAATGCAGGCAACTGTGTTGTCGGCAGGATTGCTTTCGCGCAGGAAGGGGCACCTTCCTGCACAAAAACAAAATGCCAAGAGGCATTTTCCTCTTTCTGTGTGTGCTGCAGAATGCAGAGTGCAGAATGCAGCACACATGGAAAGAGGAAAAAACAAAGAGAAATTAAGATATTTCTCCTCGTTGCGCCTCCCCTGGGGAGGTGTAAGGTTTTGGCGGATCCCCAGGTTTACAGGCTCTCTTAAATCTGGGGATGCACAAAAATCCATGGGTGTTGCATGGGAAAACCCTTCGCAACATCCATGGAACGCCTCCCTTGTGCAGAGTAAGGCAACGCATCAACCTGAGCTGCCGTGCCTAACTCCATATCTATGAGGCTATTCAAAGTCACACAAACTGACGCTGCGTGGCCTCATAGATGTTGTTGAGAGGTATGCGCCGCCACTCCATCACTAAAAGTGACGCAACAGTGGGGCAAGCATCTTACAAGTATGCCCGAAGAGTAGACTTCATGCCTGCCCATTGCTTACCTTTGCTTTGCTTTCTTGTCCCTCTCATTTGCTTGCTTCTTATTCAGTGGCTTTTCTTCCTCATCTTGTGTTTGTCCTTTCGTTGGAGCATAGCCTCTTTGCCATGCTTTGACTGGGTGCGCTTATATTCTTCAACTGCTCACATTCAAGGATCTACTTTTTCTTTTTCTTTGAGCATTGCATAAGTGTGATGTGTTTTCTTGCTCTTTTCCTTGTGTACTGCTTCCCCACTCGAATGCTCCATGTTGCCCCTTCCTTACCAACTCCCAGCTTGTTTATAGCCTCACCTGCCACTCCTTGTTTTTTTCTCATTTCCCATTCCTCCCAGCTTAAGTGCCTACATTGATCTATGTTGGTTCCCCCAACTTGATGTTCACTTTTCCCCAAACCGTTCCTCCATTGCTCCTCCCTCCCCACTGCTTTTGATGTCGGCTGCTTCTTTTTTTCAAGTGCACAATTGCCCACTTCAAAACAGTTTCTTGTATATACAGCTCAAGATTGGCATCCACCATCTTGGAACGGGAAATACAAAATAAATAAATAACTGCCCCCTGCCAGTGTCATGACATGAACATGTCCATGAGTCATTATGCATATATGTGTATGTCATCATGCTTTTTTCGTTTTTTTATTAATTTTCTCTGATGCTGCAGCACCAGCAAAATATAATTTCTTTTTATCAATACTGAATAGCATCAGCAAATAACTTTGACAAAGCCAACAGGTCGAAAAGCTGAGACATATTGGATTTGCCATTGCTTGTTGTTATAGCCCACAAGAGGTCTTCAGACATCAGGCAGCCAAAAAGCAGTCTTTAGGCGAGAAAAAGATATGTGGAGAGTGATCGGATTGTGGAAAGGGGAGTTGAGGGGAGAAGGCTCTCCTTTAAAAGATTAAAGGACAGAGGAATAGGAATTGGGTGATTGAGGGAGGGGAGCATAAATACAACCGCATATTACTATGTTTACGTTTTCCATAGTGGGCAGTGTCCTACATAGAAGCTGCCATTGACGTGCATCAGGAGTATAAGATGGAGCCCCCCCGGAGCGCCAGATGAGCAAGCCATGCAAAGCATTGTGAAACCTCTAATAGTACTGTATGGTGTCTACACAGGAACATTAGACGAGTAAGTCATTGGAGGCACTGTTAAACGACCAAGGACTATTAATCGTCAGGCTACCCGGGAGCGATAGATGAGCATGGTGATTTTGCAGTCATGTAATTTCATGGACAGAGTACATGTAGACTAGTAAGTATTATGAACATTTTAACAGACAAATAAGGTACGTTCATAGTGCAATGAATCCGAGTGTCAGTCTGTGGGGTAAAGAGGCCACACTGTGTTATGTGAGTTTAGGTAAAACTCAAACAGCCTGAACCATAAAGTTAAGTAATTTTCTGTTAGGAATTATTGTCTCAGTGTTTGTTGCTTGGCTGGCAGCAAGTCTTTTTTCATAAAAGGTTTTTGGGGTATATGTATAACGACTAACCAAACAACTATACAGTTGAGGTATATGGAACATAAATGGTTGAAACTAAGTTAGACAAAAAAGATAAAGATTTTGTTAAACACCTCACACACACTGGGAAACTTGGATAAAAAATATACATAAGAAATATTATGAAATTATCATGCTTGGCAGCCAACTCGAAGGCCCTAAAACATAGGCTATGGCTCTGCCTTGAAGAAGTGTTTAAGAACTTCAGTAGCCAGCGCCAAAAGGTTTGGTCTCCTGGCTGGAAAAGAAAAAGAAGAGAAGCTCGACTTGCATGTCCCACAGCTGGGAAGGTTAACAAGCATTTGTAATGCAATCGGCCTCACGCTCGCTCGCGTTAGAGCTATTAGTATTGTAAACTCCTAACTGGACTTTTCTTGCCACATAAATTGAAAATGAAAAGTAAAACAGTTGACAGAAGCAATCTGATTCAAAGCACCACTGCAGCCATGAGCGTGAGCACGAGAGTTAGTGGCTCCCTGTGTGAATGTCTAGAAGGGATTGCAGTTGGGATGAAGGGCAAACCGAAACCGCACACATGTAACAGGAGGAAGCGTGAGATAGTGTGATGGCCAACAAAAATGTTCACTTAGTGAAATCCCCTGTAGGAGGGAATTCAGCACACAAAGGAGGGACATTACAAAATGCACCAATAAAAATGAAGCATTTAATACAAGCACAACAAACAATGAATAGCAAGAGTTGGTGTGGTTAAAAGCCCACAGAGAGATTACAACAGGCCACAGCGCTTGCACGCTCGACCCTAAAAAGCACGCACTGTGACCAGGCAATGTTCAACTTGGGTTGAACCATGGAAGGTTAGCTGGCTGAGAAGGGATCAGCCGTGGGATACAGACAGCTTGAAGTCTCTGGTCTTCATATTATGCTGTACAGAGTTTTGAGTGGGTACCGGTACCTCTTAATTGTGTGAAGCGATGCAAGAACAAATGCAAGACAAAGGTGTGACTGAGGAGCGTTTTGGTAGCTTGTTTCAGAGCAGGCACTTTGCACTGCAAATCCCTACGCCTTATACCAGGTGATCAAGTTTCAGTGTCTGGTGATTCAGAGGGTTTGCACAAGAGTGCAGTCTAGCTCCTGCTGCGGCAGCCAGCAGTCCAGTCCTGACCAAAGATGTACATTTCATGACTTCTCTGATCCTAAATCAAGGGTTCAGGCCCCCAGTGTTCTCCCCAGCACCAAATGAGCGTTACTCCTGTCCTGTTCAGGGGGATGTTAAGAGAGAAGGATATCCTTTCAGCTTATTACACACCCAGTCACAAGATACAATAGCAGAAACTTATCTCCTGGAGGATCTGGGGGTACTCTGAGCACCTACTGCGTAAAAGAGGGTAATTTCCTACAGTGATGAATGGAATGCTTGAATTATTTCAGCCACTGGTAATTACGTGGGACTGCATCCCAGTCCATCATTTTTCAACCACAAGGCAATTCAAGACAGACACCTGTCATATGCAGGTCAGTCTGGCTCCTGCTCCGATAGGAATAGTCCATCCTGAACTGCCAGGACAGGTATCCTCCTAATGAGAACACAAGTTACCCTGGACTCATTTCAGCCTATGATGACCGTGTCAGTAGACTGCAGTTTCAGTCCTGTGGCATAGTCATCAAAGAGCCCACGTCTGAGCATAGTCAGCTCTGGGTCCTGTGCTCGCTGTGCCATAGGATCCAAGCTAAACCTCACTGATGAGGCCTAATAAGGCTGAAACTGGTCTGAGGTGGCTTATGTTACCGTTTGAAGGGTGCCTCATCTGGCAGTTTGGAAACTCTGCTCCCATTAGTAGGAGGGCCTATTCTCATTTGTCAGAAAGGCGCACTGGGTGAAAAGAGATGGGTTGGAAAGCTTCACAGAATGATAAGCAGTGGTTTAAGCTATTTGTAAGCATTCCTCCCATCACATTGTGAGTGTTTAATACTCTGAGTGCCCCTGAAATACAAGGAACAAAAGAAGAAGATCTGCACAGAGGTACCACCCCCCAGTGATGGGTCCTCAGGTTAGTCACCCTCAGAAGGTTTGCTTAGAGGTCATCCTGACTCCTGAGGTGCACCGGACCCAGGCATATGTGACCCTGAATTCTGTCTGTTGCTCTCAATCTTTGAAGATCTGGAACCACTCCAGATTCCATGGTTCAATCAGAGGTTCAGACCCCCAAAGACCCTGCCAATCACAACCACTTTAACTTCCTCCTTAACTATTCCACAGTCAGAGAAGGAGGATTTCAAGGCATCAGTCGATCACCTACACAAGGACAAACTGGATTTGGAGTAGCCCTCTGAATTTAGGTACAGGCTGTGCCAAAAAGTCAGTATGAAACCGAAAGTTGTGTGTGGGGGGTGGGGGTGTGTGTGCTCCAGTTCTTCTGTCTCAGCTTCTCTTGCCCTTGTTGCACTTCCTCGTGCCTCAAGACCAACCAAGAACACTATCCCCCCTGGTTATTACTACAAGGTCAATTCCACCTCAACTGCCAGTCCCACACGCAGGAAAAAGGACATCAGTAGAGGCACAGACTTCCATGAATGCCTCTTCAAGGCTCTCCCACCCAAAGGTGGCCTTGCTTGGAGATCTGGACAGTGATCCTGATGTCAGTACCAAAGCTCCCGAGGACAGGCACCCAACCAAATGCTGCCACGTGTTGCTGACCAAACCCCTGGAGGGGTTGTCCATTGAGGCAATGGCATCCCTGCTTTAGAATGACAACATCTCTACTCTGCTGTCAGTCTTGAATCCTGTACCAAAAACATTTTTGTCCATAGAGCCTTAGGTCCTTAAGTACAATCTTGGTGAAACTTCACTCTCAGACAGGTATGTATCTCGAAGCTGTGGACAGTGTGTATCACTGTTCCGAAGACAGCCCAAATATTTGGCTGTGGAACCTTCGGGCTTCATCCATTGAACGGACAGCTCGATAAATAGCAAATTGTATATTGAAATGTATGGGAAAAGAATGTGTCTTAGGTGTCTCTTTTGCATGCAGTCCAAAACAATTAAGTCAGTTATGGGCTACACCTGCAGTAATAGCTCAAGTGGTGGTGTCAGGTGATGACTGATAAGATGCCCAAGATGAGACAAGCCAGCAAGATGAAGTAAGGACTCATTCCTAAAATCTCACATTGTAAGGCATCACAGAAGAACTAAAACAAGACCTGGTCTGGTTTCAAAGAGGTGGAGGGTGGACCTCTGGATGCTTGGGCTGAGATGGAAAGGACTTGCATTATGATCTAACTAAAACGACCAATCAGGGACAGACATTCATGCAGCAAGACATGGCAGGTGCTTCCAGGTGACCTATAGTAGTGGCAGAGAGATTCAGTGTAGGCCTTGCAAACTTCCTGTGCTACAAAGTTCCTGTTCCAAACATTTGTTTCATTTTGTCATTGTTAGTGTCTCCCCTCCACCTTTGTTGTTTTCTCCTGTTCCATCTTTGTGTTTTCTATCAGTAGGTCTTGTGACTCTGTTGGTAATCCTACAACAATTAATGTGCCCATCTTGCCTTACACCCTGCTACCTCCAGTGCTCCCGACCTTGCAGCAGGTCTCCTGGTACAGTCAACGGCCCAACATCCGGAGCATGGGTATGCTTCTATACAGCTTAGGATCAACGTACCTTGCTAAGCCTGAAATATCAGCTACTGAAGTATGTTCCATTACCTCTCAGATCCTCTAACACTGACATACTGAGAGCTGTACATTGATATCTTGTTTACAAGTACCTTTCATTCTGAAACCAGTGTTGTCTCCCTTCTGTCCAATCCATGAGCGCTTATCCCCTTGCAGGGGTCCTGATAGTGAGCCTATGGGGCATATTTACCAGGCTCTGTGGCACAGGGTGGCGCAGCAAGTGCCTTGCTGTGCCTCCCTGTGCCACTGGGAAAGGGCAGAAATGCACTGTATCTACAAGATACGGCACATTTCTGTCCTCTCCCCCTGCGCTGGCTCACAAATTGCTGCCATGCACCAGCGCAGGTACCTTTGCACCATGGTGCAAGGATGCCTGTGTTGTGGGGATGATTGTCCCTTCCTGCATGAAAAACAATCAATGGAGGCGTTTTCTTCCTTCTGTGTGTGCTTCTGCATGCAGCACACATAAAAAGAGGAAACAAACAGAGAGAAATAAAGATATTTCTCCCTGTTGCGTCACTCTTAAGCTTTGATGCATTCCCAGGTTTACAAACCCTAAAAGCGACGCACCGGCGGGGCAGGCTGCTTCTAAATATGGACCAAAGTGTCTGAGTGCACTGGCTAATCCGCTCAGGGAGGAGTTTTGTAGATTATCATCAGCTCTCATTTTATGCTAGTCCCCTTTGGCCAAATCCTGACAAATGGAACATCTTCCTCCCATATTATACCCACAAGTACTGGTTAATGCTTAGCCCAGACAAATAAACGGTTGAACTGAAACTGATGCTGTTATGCAGCTTCATGGACATTGCTGCAATGGCCATGACATTTTGCCTCTCTATATGCTGGCAGGTCGGGCTCAGCTCTTTGAATCTCAAGCCAGAGCTAGAAGAAAAAGTTGTTGACCTTCTGTTCGATGGGAAGAATCTGTACAGTTCATCCACTGATGAGGTCCTCCGAAAGTACAAATGGGCATGGTCAGGACCAACTTGCTGAGTGCCATTTAAGCGGCACGCCCAAGAACAAAGTCCTCCTTTCAACTGGTGCAGGCATTCCAGTCTTTTAAGGGCAACCTCTCTCAAATCCTCCTGCTATCTCCCTGATCATCCTCATGTTCCACTCAGCAGTCTATGACGAAGTACTTCAACAAGCTTGTTCTCCTGGCCTTAGAATGCCGAAAAGTCTTATTGAGTTCTTCAAGGGTCTGTTGCCCTCCTTGAAGCCATCGCAGGAGGCCTACTGCACTCAGTCAGCGGAAGGATGTGTCTCAGGATTATCAGTGGACCCAAGTTCCTGTTCATGTGTGTTTCCTTTTGGATCATTTTATGTATGCTGTAAGCGCCCCCTTCTGCCCCTATCCAAACCCTGCCAGACTCACAGAAACTCCTGCAAGAGGTCGAAAGGTTCCTACTTTTAAGAACAATACTGTTGGACCTGGCTTTTTGACAGGGACATCCCCAAACTTTTTGCCTCCTTCCTCCTATTTTTTCTGACCTGTTGTTGTTGGCTTTTGACCTCTGGGCACTTTACCACTGCTAACCAGTGCTAAAGTGCATATGCTCTCTGTGTAAATTGTACTACTGATTGGTTTATCCATGATTGACTATTTAATTTACTTGTAAGTCCCTGGTAGAGTGCACTACATGTGCCTAGGGCAGGTAGATTAAATGCTACTAGTGGGCCTGCAGCACTGGTTGTGCCACCCACCTCAGTAGCCCCTTAACCTTGTCTCAGGCCTGCCATTGCAAGGCCTGTGTGTGCAGTTTCACTGCCACTTCTACTTGGCATTTAAAGGTACTTGCCAAGCCTAGAACTCCCCTTTTTCTATACATTAGTCACCCCTAATGTGTGCCCTAGGTAACTCCTAGAGCAGGGTGCTGTGTGGGTAAAAGGCAGGACATGTACTTGTAAGGTTATATGTCCTGGTAGTGTAAAGCTCCTAAATTCGTTTTTACACTACTGTGAGGCCTGCTCCCTTCATAGGCTAACATTGGGGCTGCTCTCATACATTGTTGAAGTGGCAGCTGCTGATCTGAAAGGAGCAGGAAGGTCATATTTAGTATGGCCAGAATGGTAATATAAAATCCTGCTGACTGGTGAAGTCGGATTTAATATTACTAATCTAGAAATGCCACTTTTAGAAAGTGAGCATTTCTTTGCACTAAAACCTTGTTGTGCCCTTCAATCCACGTCTGGCTAGGTTTAGTTGACAGCTCCTTGTGCATTCACTCAGACACACCCCAAACACAGGGTACTCAGCCTCACTTGCATACATCTGCATTTTGAATGGGTCTTCCTGGGCTGGGAGGGTGGAGGGCCTGCCCTCACACAAAGGACTGCCACACCCCCTACTGGGACTCTGGCAGACAGGATTGAGCTGAAAGGGGGCTTGGTGCATTTCTGAGACACTCTTTGAAGTCACCCCCACTTCAAAGGCACAACTTAGTATAAAACAGGGCCTCTGCCCTACCTCATCAGACACTTGCTGGAGAAGAAACCTGAACCAGAAACTACATCCTGCCAAGAATAATTGCCTGGCTGCTCAAAGGACTCACCTGTCTGCTTTTCTACAAAGGACTGCTGCCTTGCTGTTGGCCTGCTGCCTTGCTGAACTCTTGTCTGGCTGTAAAAGTGCTCTCCAAGGGCTTGGATAGAGCTTGCCTCCTGTTCCCTGAAGTCTCAGGACCAAAAAGACTTCTCTCTTCCTCTTGGACGGTCCGTGCGCCAAACTTTTCGACGCACAGCTTGTTCCGCGGCAAGAAAAACGCCGCACACCGACGCTGATCGACGCAACGTCTTTGGGACGACCGAAACTTTGACGCACGGCCTCGCAAGGACAACGCCGCCCAACTTCCCGGGAGAAATCGACGCGACGCCTGCCGTGAGATCGAAACTTTGACGCACGGCCTCGCAAGGACAACGCCGCCCGACTTCGCAGGAGAAATCGACGCGACGCCTGCCGTGAGATCAAAACTTTGACGCACGGCCTCGCAAGGACAACGCCGCCTGACTCCGCAGGAGAAATCGACGCGACGCCTGCCGTGAGATCGAAACTTTGACGCGCAGCCCAGCAGAACGACGCGCAGCCGGAAAACAAGCAGGAAAATCCACGCACAGACCCGGGACATCTGGTACTCCCCGCAAACCACAGTAAGAGACTGTCCGCGTGCCGGAAAAACGACGCACGACTCCCCGCGTGGAAAATAACGACGCAAGTCCGTGTGTTCTGAGGAGAAATCGACGCACACGCCAGTTTTCCACGCACCTATTCTCCTGTGGCCCTCTGAGGAGATTTTCCACCAGAAACCAGGTACTTTGTGTTTGAAAGAGACTTTGTTTACTTTCTAAAGACTTAAGACACTTTCTATCACTTTTCAGTGATATCTTTACAAATTCGTATTGCAACTTTGATCGTTTTGACCTGAAGATACCCAGATAAATATTATATATTTTTCTAAACACTGTGTGGTGTATTTTTGTGGTGTTATGCTATGGTGTTGTATGATTTATTGCACAAATGCTTTACACATTGCCTTCTAAATTAGGCCTGACTGCTCGTGCCAAGCTACCGGAGGGTGAGCACAGGCTGATTTTGGATTGTGTGTGACTTACCCTGACTAGAGTGAGGGTTCTTGCTTGGACAGAGGGCAACCTGACTGCCAACCAAAAACCCCATTTCTAACAAATACAGTCAGCCCCATCCTCTGAAACAGACTGAGGTATTACTGCCTCCCAAACTGGATTATATATTGTAAGCCAGTTCCTTCCCCTGCAGAAGTTCTAGATGCAGACTTGGGATGGTGCAGGTATGATGTATAAGAGCCCAGAAAGTGTACCAGCCCAGAAAGTTATGATTTAAGCTTGAGAAGGTGTTGCTGTCCCGTTACTAGGTGGAAAAGTATTCATACATTGTTTATAGTAAAAATACGAGTATGCGCGTCATCGTAAATGTAGCCTTTCTTTGATACGCTTTGTGTAAATCTCAATTTCACTTATATTTTTGTGAAAATGTACACACACTGCATTCGTGAATTATCAGATGCTAGAACTGTTAAACAAAACATTTAGGAAAGTTTAACCTGTTGTTCCGTAACTGTTTCCTAGAGGCGAGGTTGCCTTCTGATCTAACTTTCTGTAGCCATGACAACGTCACTTTCATGCATGAAGGTTTCATCTTTATGCACAGCTTTGCAGGAGGTGAAGGGCCGCGTCGGTTTCTTACTCCCGCTCCCTCCTTTCTCCCCCAGGTCCTGTTAATGTTCACAGGATGTTGTACCTCATAAGTAGAAGAACCACATCTCCGAGCAGGCGGCACACTCCTCCCCAGAAAAGTGTCCTCAAGGCCGAGCAGCTCTTTAGGGCAACGCAAGGTGGACCAAGAAGACACCGCCGTATCTGAGGTGAGTGGTGTGTTTGTAAGATGTCACTTCAGTTCGCACAGTAGCTCCTCGCAGGTCAGCCAGCTCTATCTGCGTTAGAAAATGGACTCAGTGTTAGAACAATGATGCACAACGGCATTCAATTAAAATCATGTTCATTTGATTACATAGCTGATCTTCACCTGAGTACCTTTATTATCACTACCCAACGTATTCCACATCCTGACGCCATATTAACGAGGCCAAGTCCAGCATTACATAATGTGGCGCAGTATACATTGCTTAACGTAATATAGCTCTCTAAAATCCTCCCCATGTACGCTATACGTGGTACATACTCTACACAGGAGACTGTTTACTGCAACAAATACTCTAGGCCCAGAGTCAATATAGCATACCATCACACCAGATACACCTGCAGAATATATAATTCCTCTCCGATCGAAATGGTACAGCTCTAACCAGGAAGGTGTAGATAGCATAACATGCCATTACCAATAGATGCACGTTGTTTATCAACAAAGCATGTTCAACATTTTCTGCGCCGACAGCAACGCGCTGGCAAACTTTGCACTTTACAAATACCGCCTAACAATGACATTGTTCTGGGTGTGCCATCGGCATCTCCAGGCCATCTCCTCTGGGGTCTTTTTTTGTATGTATCTCTGACGCAAGAAACTGATTCTGGTGCGCTTAGTTAGTGACAACATAGGTTTCCATTAGCAACTGATACACTAACAGTGCCTGGGTTCCCAATAGTGTATATAGTTGTATATCAAATCAGCATTTACAGGTCGTGTTTCTTTTTACAAGTGTGTAGGAGTTTGGTGCAGGACAAGTCAAGTAAAGGTGACTCTTTTGTTCAAGGACCCTCTGAGGCATGGATAAAACAGGACACTCTGAGCCACTTTTATCAATAGTTCACACAACGCAGTGGCTGCCTCTGCTTTTTTCATCTCTCCACCACAGCAAAAGAGTGAGGTCGACAGATCGACTGTGTTTGAGATATAGGGAGAATTTCACACCTCGAGAACGGGTAATGCGTAAAAGTTCACCAACCTTTGAAACACTAAACCACAAAGCTATAGACGTGCCACATTGTTTTGCATTTCTGTTGCTCAGAGAACCATCATGGTGTTGCCTTAATAAAATAGTTCAATGATTCTGATGGAGATCTGTGAAAAAACTGGATAATTGGTTGAGGGAATGAAACCCTACTCAAGCAAGAACTACAATCACGTGTCAGGGTGAATCACAAAAAGTCACTAAATTAACCTAGGCTTAACCCTCTGGTATCATGGCACAAAAGTAGTCAGGCTTAAGTTAGAGGCAATTTGTAAAATATTTATGCAGCACACAAACAGTAATAAAGTGAAAACACAACCCAAGAAAAATCCCACATCAATTTAGAAAAATAGAGTACAATTTAATAAATTGTTTAACAAAAATCCAATCAGTAGAACCAGAGATTTGCAATTTAAAATATTTAAGGTAAGCATAGTACCTAAAAGCACAAAGCACCACTCACGGTTATCTAGGCATGCTAGACGGGGGGAAAGTCACAAATTCCAGCTGATCTACATGGAGCATGGTTTGGATACTCGCACCAGATTAGTCTCACTGATAAAGTTAACTTCATAAAGTCCAGCACGAAGAGTCCAGTTTTTGTTGGGGAGGTCTTGGGGAGCAGGGAGAGCGTTGTGAGTAGTTGTCGCTGTAGAGCGAAGAGCAGGAGGGGTATGGCAGACAGTCATGGCTTTAGCATGCAGATCCTGTATCATGTTGCTGGCAGTCTCTGTAATGCAAAGAGTCGGGTTAACCAGAGCTTCGTGTTGATGGATTGCGCAGGCGGCAAGATCTTGGAGCGAACAGGACCATTCACTGTCGCAAACAGTCCAAAACTTCTAGATTTCTCCTTTGTGTTCAGAGGAGTGCACTCTGATGCCAACCAAGGGCCCAGAATCTGGAGAGAATCCTCTTGGGGATCAGGGACTCACTCTTGCAGAGGCAAGAAAGGCTTAGGCTGGTCCAGTTGGAGGTTTTAGTCAGGTCCAGTTGCAGCAAGTCAGCTGGGCAGTTGCAGGGAGTCCCCTGGAGCTTGTTATGTCCCTGTTACTCTGAACAGGAGAGCAGGTCCAGTCTTCCTTCTCAGACAGCAGGGCAGGCCTTGGTCATCAGCCCAGTCCTCTGGCAGCAGGGTAGTCCTTCTTCTGGAGTACATATAGGTCGAGGAATGTACAGACGAGTCAAATCAGGGTCCAATATTTATACCTGGCAACATCTTTGAGGTGGGATTATCATCTAGACTTCCCCACAGAGCTAGTTCTGGAATTGTTTTGCTTCTCCTTACCAGGCCTCAAGATGTCTGGAATGAAAAAAGGCTAGTGTGAATATCTATGTGAGTGCAGGAGGCAGTCCAAATTGAGTTGCAAGTGTGGTATGTGACAACTCCGCTCAACCCATCTAGTCAGGATGGCACATCCTGCCAGCACCCAGACCCCTTTGTGACACTATCTAGGAGGAATACACAAAGGCCAATTGCCATCTTACACCTCGTCATTTGACCAAGGACACAGGCACCAAATGGTTAGGACAGGAAAATGACAACTTTCTAAAAGTGTCATTTTCAGAATTGTGACTTAAAATTCAACTTTACCATTAAAGATAACTTTAGTTTATAATTCTCTAGAGACTATAATATTTCTGCTTGTTCCCAAGCAAAAGTTATCATTTATTAAATGTAATAAGGTATCCCAATGTTACCATATGAGAGAGGTAGGCCTTGCAGTAGTTAAAAATGAATTTGAGTTTTTCACTTACCAGTACATGTAAAACGTAAAAATACATGTCCAGCTGTTTACATACAATGCACTCTGGCCTAAGGCTGTATAGGGCCTACCCAAGGGGTGACATATGTCTTGAAAACAAATATTTAGGCCTGGCAAAAGGTGTATTTTGCCTGGTCTAAATAGCAGTTTAAAACTTCACACAGGCTGCAATGGCAGACCTGAGACATATTTAATAAGGCTACTTAAGTGGGTGGCACAATAAGTACCGCAGGCCCACCATTAGAATTTAATTTACAGTCCCTGGGTACATGTAGTACCACTTTACTAGGAACGTATACAGAAATTAAATGTGCCAATTGGGTTTATGCTGATTTTGCCAGGTTAAGGGAGTGAGCACCAGCACTTTAGCACTGGTTTAGAGTGATAAAGTGCACAGAGTCCTACCGCCAACAAAAGCAAATTTCATCAAAACAGAGAGGAGAATGCAAAAAGTTTTGGGGAAAAGCACACCTAAGGATGCCAGGTCTAACAAGATCATATTCATTACAGTTTTAAATATTAATCAAAGTGACCAGCTCTACACTGAAGGCAGAAAGATTGTAACTAGGGGTCTCTCATGCATGACTTAAATAGATCTAATGAAGAATAATGTATGATGTCTTACCTGTGCAGCAAATAGTCACATGCTTAATTGTGACGGCTAACAAAACATAAAATTGGCATGCTTTAACATACACTCCTTACTCCTCTGGAGCAGCTTTCAAAGAACATGATTCACAAAGAAAATAGATAAGCCTATGCTCATACACCTACTCCTATACAATCCATTTTGGAAACTTAACTGAAACCTACATTTACAAGTTTTGGGCTTTCATATACTTTTGCAGTAGTGCATGTAAAAACTGCACCAGTCGCAGGTTTTCAAAACTATTAGTGGGAGTTTCCTGTGACATTTTTATGAGCTATTGTTTTCCAGTATGGAATTTTATGCACTGAACTCCACTTTGGCGACATGGAGCTTGCTATGCAAATAAATTACATCCCTTTGAAGAAACCTCTTTATCTACAGCTCCGGGAAGTTTGGTGTTTTTTGTACACCTTCCAATATTGCAAAGAAATGCACTGTAGTACTTTGCTGAAATCTCCAGTTATTTCCAGAGTGGGAAAGGGTCGGGGAAGAATTTGGAAAAAGCCACAGACCCATGAGTTTCTGTGCATTAACACATTCTCAACAGCAGAGGCTTCTCCTTATCTATTAATTGATTTTATGTCTGGCTTTTGAGACTTGCAAGACTATTGTTTTTCAAAACAATTCATATGTAAAATATATATTTAGAAGGGCTTTTGGTCAGAGAACTTCATCCATTGGTCTGTTTAAATGTCATTCACATTTTGCTTCCACCCACCTCGGCACACTGCATGGGGCAATATACTATTGAATCCCTACACTTTGGGTGACTGCACAAAGCCTACATGCATTGTTCACTTCTCCCTACAAATTGTTAATTTCTCTTCATTGACAAAGCTGGTTTAAAGTTACTTTTTATTTTATTTAGTATATTAATGATATACCAACTATTTCTCCTGCCTGAACCTTTGATGCCCAGTTGGATCTTGATTTATTTTCCGTCTGCTTTTTAAAGTTATAAAGTGCTTCAGTAATCTAGTAGCTGAGTGTGATTTGTCTGCTTTGCTATGTGGTGATTTTTTTTTTCTCCTTCACAAATAACTATACTATTGAACATCACTACTAAAATGACCACATAAGTGAATGTTTTTCAAATATATATATACTTTTAAATGAAGCATGTAGCACCATGTTTAGGTTTTATTTTTTAATTTCTCATTTTGTGGCCTATGCTTGCAATAAAATATGTAAAAAACATTAAACAGAGCTTGCCAAGTCCAAACCTGAAGGCATATCTAATGCTTGTGTATAGTGCATTGCCTAACAGAACATGTTTTCTTTGCCTCCTCCCACCATCTTTGCCAGAATGGAAGCTCTCTTTAGTCTCTGTCAAATTAGTTTGGTAGAGTGCCTGTTGTTAGGCAGTGTGGAGCAACTGAGGTCAATTGTGTATTGAAGCAATAAAGGTGTCCCTTTTGCCAGCAGAACAAGGCAAAGGCTGACTGTCTCATTCCTGCTATACATCATTTGGCCAGCATGCAAGTATGAACGGTCTTTTTAGGTCTTGCCTAAGACTTACAAAACCTCTAATCCTACAGGGGGCTTATAGGCCACCAAGTGCTTAACATTGGTTGACTTCCATGTCACTTTCATTGGTTTGCTTGTTTATAGTCATCTTCTGTAGGCTTCCTTCCACTTTGTGTGTTTTTACCTCCTTTGGAGCGCAGACGCATTATTGACCATTTTTGAGGTGCCACTTTAGCATTCCACGAGTGTGTGTGTGTTTTTCAACAGACTATATCATGTACATCTCCGCCTCTATGTTCCTTCCCACATCCCATCTGTTGTCCGTGTGTTGCCCCCAGATACCCCTACCCACCCTCCTTTTTCCATGTGGTTGCGTCCCCCTAGTCCGCATGCTTTGCTTTTGCCTCTCCCACAGGCCCTCTATTGCCTGTGCTTGTCCCAGCCACTCCCACACACCTTATATTCTCTGTCTGCTTGCCCCAGTTACTCCCGCTGACCCTTAATTGTCCATGTGATTGCTCCCAACCCCTCTGCCGATGCTCTGTTTTCATTGTGTATTTGGCCCACTCCGTTACCCACTCTCCATTGTCCAAGTGGTTGCACCTGCCTGTGATACCCACCTCCATTGTCCAGTTGATTGCTTTGAAAAATTGTAGGAAGGGGTTGAGGTAGAAGAACTTTTATTTTTGGAATGATTTACAAAGGTTCATGCAACAGCTCCAAAGTTATTAGCAAAATAAAAAAACGAAATTCCTAACTATCAATACACATCCATCCATCCATCTATCTATCTAGAGATGTCCATGTAGTTGCCACCGCGCCTACTACCCATCATCTCTGCTGTCTGTGTGAATGCCCATCCACACACGGCAGTCTTCTCCCCTCAACCATGTACTTCTCTCCCATCCTCACTCTCTCCCCCATCCCTTGATTACTCTATGTTGCTCCGTGTTGCAACAAAAATACAAAAAAGTGCTATGATAAAACTGGTGTTACTGCTCTTTCTTTTGGAAAATACACTTTAGCACTGGCTGTGTCATAGCACATTTTTTATTAGTTCTAAGTACACTGTACAGCAACTGTGCCGCTCTACGGCATGGCTATAAAACATTGCCAAAGCCAATATCTCTTGTAGTCGAGACCTGTTGGCTTTGCTCCAAGGTGGTACATGTCTGAAGTGGCACAACATGGCTCATTTATAGGCAAAACAGACAATTGGATTGCTGTCAAGTTCAGGTTCTAATGTGGCCATTAACTATGATCTGTTTATCTCTTTTTTAAACTCTGCGACTTCACTATATTCTCAAGTTAGAAAGGTGGCAACAATAGAAGTCTCACTATCGACCTACAGGATCAAACATTATAGTCAGCAGATGGGCCCCCTGTAGTTAAACACGCCCTTGTCTAACAAGGGGTCATTGGTTGGTCTCTCACCATTGGGCAGCTCTGCATAACTGAGTCATTCTCCACCCGAGAAAGGCATTTGTCATTTAAATTGGAAAAGGTTCCTGAGCAGAAAAGCTGTAAGTATTTTCTGAAGCCAGCACCACCAAGCAACGTTGAAACTGATATCAGAAAACTTTCCCTTTCATAAAATATATTCAACTCACGTTTTGGAAAAAACTTTAAGGAAACTTCAAAACAATTATTTTTTGTTTGACATCCAGGCATAATTATGCAAATCGTAAAAGAGATGTGAAGGCCATTTATACCATTTATACGCTGCCTCTAGTGTGCTTATATCATGTAATTATATGTAAGAGCTATGGACTTTAGTGCAAGATTATACTGTCTTATAGGAATTCCTTTGCATTTTTGTTTGGTTTATAATTAAAGCAAACGATTGTCAAGAATGTCTCAGGTTCAAGAATAAATTACTAATGTACCTGTTCAACTCGTCTGGAAACAAAGCCATAATTGTAAACGCATTTAGGCACACTTGTTCACTTTAACTTATGAATATCATTTTTGATGCATGAGGTCATATTTCTAGTAAGTACAAATATATATAGAGATACATAACCATATTATTTTTGTTTGGTATGTTGTGTCACATGAATTTATTAGTATTGTTTGCTATTTATTTATGTAGTAAAGATTTTTTCAAGTAGTAAGTATATTGAACATGTACCATTTACATGTATACAAATTATTTTTATATAATCATATTCATGTTGTGATATGAGTGAACATAATAAATAGAGATCCATAAACATGCAGTAAATTACTTAAATGTTATTTATGTAATGGCTTGGATACATTTAACGAATAATATAAGAAGTGTGTATATTTTAACTATACGTAATATTCATATTTGTACATTTGTTAAGCATAAATATTTGAGAGTACCTATATGTTTACTAATAAATGTGCATTTATACAAAGATATGCACATATCTAAATATATGCATATAATCAAAGTATATAAGTTTACAAACAAATATCTGCTCCATTAGTGTCTTGTGCATATTATTGCTGTATGTTTGTATTTTGAATATGGTGGCCATGGAGGAAAGAGACAGTTTTTGAGTAATCTACTGAAGAGTCCAAAATATCCCCTAGCTCCACTCTCTGACTCATCCCAAACCTGCCTATGAACTCCCAAACAGCTCTTTCCTTCTCTATCCATCCTTTATCCTATTCATCCAACTAACAGGCTCTCTGAATCATCCTAAACGTTTTACTGCTATGAGCTCCCAAATAATCCATTCTAAAGTTTTCCGTCCTCTATCATATTCATCCTACTAACAGACTTACATGTTTACAACTTCCTCCACTCTCAAAAACAATGTATATTTCCCTTTACTAACCCACCACTAATCCACCTTTAAGATTCAGAGTAGCTTGCTGAAAAGTGCATTAACGCCTTGTCCAGCATAGTAAGAGCTATATAAATACTTTTTACTTGGGGTCTGCCACTTTATAAGCTTAAACAGGAATTGTGTCACCGTTTGTCAGGACCCATAGTTTGCATGCCAGCACACTGTTCCAGAAATAGCAGTGACCATTTGAAGCCCTGGGCCCTTAGCCAAGGGTGCATTACTTATAGAATGAGCAAAAGATGCGTGGGTTCTAAGAGGGCACATTATATCGGCTCATGTTCCTACGCACACACAAGCCCACCCAGGAAGCGTGCAAATAGTTCTGTATTTATGCCATGCAGAAGCCAACGAATGAACAGGACGGTATACTACGTCCAAGGATTTCCTGCTACTGAAGTGTTGTTTTTAAGAGTCATGAACCACAGTGTTCTTTCTTTGAGCCACTCTCTTAATACAATTTTCATTATAATGTGTGAAGGTACTAACACTCAGGCTACCCAGACTGAAAAGGGGCCACGCTTATGATAAAAGATGGCGATGCAGTTGAGTTTCACCAATGCTTTGATATAAGTCTCCATTCAAGAAAAGCATGGCTAGCAGTCTTAAGACTTCACACTCCTCCACAAGGCCATGGACAGGATAATGTTTAATGAAGAACCACAGTGAGGAAGCCAGTGACACCAAGAAGCATGTTTTTGGGAGAGTGGCAAAGGCAAAATCCAAATTGAAAATGGTTAAGTAACGAGACAGGAAGAAATGAGACTTTTCCTCCTTGACCGCAATCATATGTGCTTGCCTCGTTTAAGAACTGGTTTCCTATTTAGTTGTAATTAGAAGTTTGGACATGTTTGCAAAACGTGGCCCTGGAGACATTAGTCTAAATCTTTGTGCCGACAATTAGCAACTGTTGCAGTGCCCTGCATGTGAACCTCCCTTTGTGTCTGATGAGGGATCTCTAATTTGTGCTGAACGCAGCCACTGGGATGTTGAGATGATTCTCTCTTTTCCAGTACCTAACTACCATAACGCAGGATCAGCAATGGCTACCCTTGATCTTTTTTGTCAGGTTCAAGCTGGCGATAGTGACTTTACCAGCTTTGCATGCTATTGCGCTGCACTGTTTGCGGTCTTGACTGGCGAACCAGAGGTCACAGATTTGCAGTCTCAGATCCCTAGAGATGTGTGCACCTTGTCTGACCATGAGTATTGCCCCTGGAGTTGGAGCTCTGCAAATTCTCCACTGTGGTGCTCATGGGGGTTTTGCACCTCCTCTCCCTCTTATGGTGTGGTGAGAACATACAGACTTTCGAGTATCAAATGGCCATAATATCGACCCCAACATACTGATTTGCACACTATTATCAAGGAAAGTAGATGTGGTGTTGGAATAGTAAATTTACATTCCACTATATATGCACTCCTTGAAGATATGGTGTAGTCTGTTACTGCATGTTGATATCTTTGTGGCTTGCATGTTGACGTGCATCTGCTCCCATGTCCACATTGCCCTGACACTGGTAGCGTTCTGGGCCTTGTGCAAGCCATGTCCCTTCCTTCAGATTTTTCCTCATGATTGTTAGTTTATCCCTTCATCCTTCTGATGCTTTTGTAATGTATTCTGATTGGTCTACAAGTGGGGGCATGGGTAGCATTTTAACTTTAACATGCATTTGATAGGCTCATGGTTACACATACCAGAGCTTTGGAAAGGTGAGGTAATCCGATGTTACATTGTTACAGAATGAAACAAGAGCAATATATTTTTATAGCATTATGGCAAATACACCTGGTACGTTTTAGAGTGGACACTGAAGAGTAATCAGAATTCAGCATTTGTTTCTTCTCGTTGCATCGGCTGGGAAACAACAGAGCTTGGGCTAGACCATAAGGCATTGAGGCTGGTGTTACTGCACAAGCTAAGAAACCCAAACATAGCATTTAGGGACCACTAGTGGAGGGCAAGAATGAGCGAACGCGACTTTGCCTGCTGAAGGTGAGGTTATTGGGAGGTGGGGTTGGAGGAGGGTAACGTATGCAATCAATATCCTTTATAATATTCTTTAACTTGCATGGGAAAAGGGAAATAGAAAAGTGAAGAGTGTAGGATGGAAGATTTTGTAATGCAGCTCGGAATTCCTTCAATGAGTAACTATTAGGGGCATGCTGGTACATGCAGGTCAGTCACTGACATCACTAAGAGGCTGTGGGAACTCATGCAGAGGGAACCTGTTTTCTCAGGGATGAACTGGCTGAAGGATGTTTGCAGGTACTAAAAACATTTATCAAGATTGGCAACAATCAAATAGATGAGCACCTCGAAAAACACAAAAATATCTATGTCAAGATGGTGACAGCACAACAGAGGGGAACCTGTCGAGCTCAATTACTGAACTGCATAGCATCACAGATAGAGAAGTTATTCCTTCTGGTTTTCAAACAAAAAGCTTCCAACACGTTTTATCCATACAGCATAGACTGAACTAAATAAGGGTGAGATTGGATATCACGATGGACTTATATGTCAGTAAGAAAGTTCAATGTGTTAAAGCACCAACAGAGACAGCAGTGTCTAATGAGGTGTAGATATACAGGGCCAGATGTATCAAAATGTCACGCAACACAACTCAGCAAGACAACTTGCAGTGATGTGCTGTGTGACAGTGAGATAGCAGGAATGCACCATATCTACTAAGATATGACACATTTCTGCTGTCTCCCCTTACTGATGCACCGAGTGCTGCCTCGCACCAATGCAGGCACCCTTGAGCTATAGTGCAAGTGTGCCTGTGTTACAGGCACAACCCTTAGAGGCATTATGCAGCCCACATGGATAGAGGAAATAATGAAGAGAAATTAAGATATCTTTCCTGGTTACGGCTCTGTTAGGAATGTGTACCATTTTGACGCAATCCCAGGTTTACCACCCTTAGTAAATTGGGGATTGCGTAAAAATACTTCGGAATGCCATGTTCCACCCATGTAACACCTCTCAAATGCAGAGTAACACAAAGCAGCGATTTGTGCTACCTTGGGTTACTCTGGATTTGCTAAGCCACGCAGCGCAATGCAAAGTGGTTCTGCGTGGCTTAGTAAATCTCTCTTAAGCCCTTACATTGACTTGAGTCACCTTGCGCAACACAATGGTGACACAACATCTTAGTACACCTGGCCCTTAGTCTCATCCTGCTAACAGAAATACATTAATTCATTTGAAGTTAGTTAATAAATGTACATTAAGCAGCACTACAATATATTTTGCCAGCATATGCAATGCAAATAAAAATTTGAACAATGGGCAAATAAACAAAATCTTTTGAAAAAATTAAAAGCGACAACTGAAAAGTGAAGTAGAGTAATTTTAGTTGAATTTGCACATCTGATTAGGTAAAAACTGTCCTTCACAATGCAATACAGACAGGGGCTGATATGGGCTGACCCACTCCCCAAGCTGTTTGCTGTCATTGTTGGAAGCAAAATGGAAGTGGCACTTGAAGACACATTTAAGAAAAGGGCTGACCTAAAACTCCTGTATATATGTACATGAAGATGTATTTATTTTTAGGCTATATCTTGATTAGATGAGGCTGGCGAGACAGCTAAAAGCTGTCTGTTGGCTAAACCTAACATTTAAGGCATTCCTCATTGTGTTGTTTTGTAGTAAAAGTTAATGAAGAATCAAGGGGAAAAAGAGACAGCTCTGTATGCAGTCATTGCATTCCCACTTAACCTCCAACATCATCAGTCTTCCCAAGAATTGTGATTGCCTGTTTCAGATTGCCTGCTTTTAGTTTCCAGATGTAAGCATAGGATTGAAGCAGAACATCAAATCGAACGCCCATCCAAGGATATGGAACATGATGGCATGCATCTTTTGGAAGACGCTTAGTCATCAGGTCATACAACATCTATAAAGATAACCAACAATTGGCACCCCATAGCGCATCCATATCCTCTCACTAACTTGCATATCAAACATTCAGAATAAGTAACATATATTGCGCCCCACTTTGTCTCAAAGTTACATAATTGGTTAATGATGCCTCTTAAAAGACAAGCCATCGGAAACCGATACATTGATACCTGTACATCCAGCAGAAACAACTGGGAAAGTCCCCAGGTACACACATTCAGAAATAAAATAACTCTGAAAACATGACAAAACCTAATCAGCAACTAGCCAATATGAACCACTACTAAACAATACATTGGCCATTTGTCATTAGTTTGCCCCTATCAATTAGTAAACAATAGCAAACACCATGTTCACAGACCACATCAACTCCAGTCAACGAGCATTGTAGAACCGTACGGGCTTTCCAGACTCCAAAGGTACCAGGGAACATAAAAAAGTGGAAGTAATACACCATGAAAATGCTCAGAACATGACATCAAAAATGGCTACCATTACCTACAAGCTTCAAAAGCAACAGTTTTTCATCCATGTTGACGTCCTGTCTTTTAGTTTAAAATTTTCAGTCTCACTCTACTTTCAAGGATACAGTAACATGCTGGCAGGTTCTAAGGTTTGACTTTTCCTGCACTGGGAGAAACAAAAGGCAGAAGGTAGTTAAAACAAACTAAGAAGTCATGGAAAGTTTGGGTATGTGTTTTACAAGGAAGAAAGAACATACATGTAGAAAAACGTTTTTTTAACAGTTGATCAATTTGATTGTACGGTACAAAAACACTGTTTTAAATAAAGCAGACAGGGAGTAAGCTCAACAGTAAGGGCCACATGTACAAAGTATTTTTCTAGAAGCAAACGGGCAGATTCGCAGAATTGGCTCATTTGCGACTAGAAAAATGTTTTTGGGGATGTACAAAACCCAAATTGTGATTTGGTAACTTGTTACTTATTCGCAATTTGGGTTTTGCGATTCGGTATTCGGAACGAGCGATTTCAGGGCGTCCCTTCCAAATACCGTATCTGAATAGCATGTATGATTTTTTTGTGACCATGAATGCGGTCGCAAAACAATCACAGTTAACACCAATTTCAAATTGGTGTTAATCTATTCTCAAATGGTAAGGGGCCCCTATGGGACCCCTTCCCCTTTGGGAATAGTAGCAAAAATATTTTTTTCAGTGGGACCACTGCCTACTCTGAAAAAACGAAAAGAAATCTTTTCATTTTTCTTTTTGAAATGCAGCCCTTTTTTCCTTGCGGGAAAACGAGTTGCATTTAAAAAAATGCTTTATTTAAAAAGCAATCACAGACATGGTAGTCTGCAGTCCCCTGCAGGCCACCATCCCTGTGATTGCGGCCATTCCCAATGGGGTCACAAATTGCGACCTACCTCATGAATATTGATGAGATAGGTAATTTTGCGACCCCAATGGGGATCGCAAACAGGGTACTTAACACTGTTGTGCATTTTGTTTTGCGACTCGCAATTTACATTCCCAAACGGATCGCAAATTGCAAAACAAAAGGTTGTAAATTTGGGCCTAAATTCATTGCATTTGTTTGATCTGTCATTTTGGAGGTTTTGAATTGTGATCTCAGTCAATCCAGACAGCACCATCCTTATCAATACAATATTAGGCAATGTGCACATGTGCACTTGAGCATACCTTAGGCCAGCTGATTTTGCTTTTACCAGCGCTATGTGCACTTTATTCTATAATGACATCCTCATTTGCCATTTCAGAACGCTGAACAGCACGCGAGGAAAATTAATATGCCTACTACAGAGCCACAGCTTCCGGTAATCAGCAACAGTACCAACAGGGAAACCATCAAGGAAGCTGATGTTTCGCTGGCAACCATTATCGACTACTTCATGAAGAGGAACAGTACCCTGAGCTTGAACAGAGTCCAGCTACCGCGGTCGCAGCTTTGTGCACCCCGACACGCCCCGCCATCACTCAGGTGGGGGTACTAGGCCTGGACTGATATATTAATTTTTCATTAATCTCCCTTAGTCTAGCCAGCTTTTGTTCTCAGTTGGTTTACTTCTCTCTTGATTACAGATACCTGTGAGCAGCTGGGTCATATATGGTCATAGCGTATGCATCCGATTTGATTCCTGCTGTGTTGGTCACCTACTCTTCCTAAGGATGATGGTGCTCCCACTGCCTTGCGCCATCCCCATCTGACATGATACCAGATTCCCTTTGGTTCTCTGCTCTACTCCCCCATAACTGGTGTCTGTATCACACCCATTGCAGTCTCAGCACCATCCTTGCCAGCTCTCAGTCTGTCTCCCTCAACCACCAGCCTACTGTCTTGAAAAGGTGCCCCCCTATTCCTGCCATTCTGCACAGTTGTGGCCTCACTTCTGCCCTGGTATTTTTCACACTTTCTGACCATTCACCAGTCCTTGGCAAATCCACGCGTCTCCTCTTGATTCTGCTATTTTCCAAACCTAGCACGTCGCAAATGGCGAATCGGGCCGTTTGCGACATGCAAAATGCAATTTGGGATGTACAGACCCATTTTTGCGATTCGGTAATCTATTTACCGAATCACAAAAAGGGTTTGCGAGTCGCAATTAGGAAGGGGTGTTCCCTTCCTAATTGCGAGTCACAGTCCCATGTATGATTGTTTTGTGACTGCGAATGCCATCGCAAAACAATCGCATTTAGCACCAGTTTGAAACTGGTGCTAACCCATTCGCAAACGGGAAGGGGTCCCCACGGGACCCCTTCTCCTTTGTGAATGGCAGCTAAAACATTTTTTCAGAGCAGGCAGTGGTCTAATGAAAAAATGAAAAGAGAACTTTTCATTTTTTGTTTTTGAAATGCATCTTGTTTTCCTTTAAGGAAAACGGGCTGCATTAAAAAAAAAAATACCTTGAATATTTATGAGGTAGGTCATTTGCAACCCCCTTGCGAATCGCAAACAGTATCATTTACACTGTTGTACATAAGGTTTTGCGACTCTCAACTTACGAATCGCTCTGACTTGCAATTTGCGAGTCGCAAAACCTGTATTTCGTACATGTGGCCCCTAGTTCTTACTTCAGAATGACCCCCACACCTCTCTATTGAGGTCTTAAAATTACCACCTTCACCGTCTCTCAGTTTGTCCGGCCATTCTCTGTACAGGTATGACAAACCTGATCACCTCCTCATTCCTAGGGAAAGTTACCTAAATACAAAAGGCAGCCATTGATTCATTTATTGACACGCTTGAATTTAGTACAATTACACAAGCTGTGGACTATATGGCGTTTGGCTACAAAAAGCAATATTGTGCAGCACAGTGAACATCAGGCTACGATTGTGTTTTGTTTGACGGAATGCAAAAAATCATGTTCATGAGATGAAACTATAGTACATTTGGCATGACTGTTATGGAATATAAGCTGCCATTAGGTATGTTTTTCTCAGATGATGAAGAAATATGTTACCTTTTTTGTATTTTCAAATGTATGCTTGTCAAATATTTCGCAGTCGTAATTTCAAAAATAGAACTCTTTCGTGTTTAGCAATCAACTCTGAATCATAGTTTTATTTCTGGAGCTTGTGATCGGTGTTTGCTCTATCCATAAGAGACATCGAAGTGGAACATTGTGACCACCTAAAGACACACTTCATGATTTTTTATGCCATCCTTTTATCGGATGCTGCTTGGGAGGGCATCTCTTTTTGTGAAGTAGCAGAACTGGCTAGGTTATCCGTAAAGTACAATTTTCTCAAGAAGCATCTCCAGCCTTTTTTCTCTATGAAGTCCCACATTCCTTTCAAATGCATCATTTTCTATTTATGGGGTGTCTGGGATTGCGAAGTTACGTTATACATAACTTTATGGATTTCTGTTTTCGAAAATTCCTCAACTTCATGAAGGAAAAAAACGATGTAAGGTGAAAAAAGCAGGTTCAGAGGTAGACCTGTGCTGACTGGATGCTGTCCCTCACTTTCAGCCCAACCCCCTCAGGCAATGACCCCTTTACCTGGAACTCTGAAGGCACCTTCCACATCCTGCCAACCAAACCATCTATTTGCCAACACCCATCCCAACCACTGTCTGCCGCCGCACCATCTTCTGCACCCAGGCCCTTTAAACCTCAATAGTAGCCGTAGTGTGGCAGGGTAGCAGGCAGTGTTGTTTCCCTCCCACTAAAAGGTTCGTAGGCCATCTTGCAGAAGGAAACCATCACTGCTGACGTGTAGAGTTGAGAGAATGGTGGGTCCTTTGTAAGGGCCAAATCGGGTACACCGTTTCATTTCATGCTAAAAGCAGCTGGTTGAAGGAAAGAGTTAAAGTTAATGGATACATCATCTCTGAACATTACAAACGGGGGACAGTGGACCATACCACTTAGCACATTTTTTCAATTTCAATTTACCCTTTAATAAGCACATGACACGTAAAGATGTCTCTGGTTTAACCCACCAAACAAAAGTGGAATCAATTATTATTTCAATTGTGAAATTGTGCAAGTGATCTCCGAAGTCAAGTTTTTTTTTTTTATAGAAAGTATTTGTATCTTTTATCGCCTATTAAAATGGAAATTTTTAGGTCTTGCTTGCCAGACATTGCAGGTTTTCTGGCTGTGAAAGACAGTTTGCGGGATAACCAAGAACTTAAGTGGTCTTAAAACCCACCCATTGCTTACCATTAGTTGGCTTTATTGTCACTCTCACGTTCCATTTGCTTTTCCTGTCTGTCTTGTTCCATTTTGTGTTTGCCCTTCCTCTAAAGCATATTTTCCCATCCTTTTGCATGGCCTACTTTTACTCTTCCACTGCTCTCTTTCGGGAACTACGTTTCCTGTGTAGTCAAGCACTCCATGAGTGCATTTGCATGTTTTTCAGCTCTCTACCTCAAGTGCTTCTACTCACCCTGCCTAATAACCACCCACCTCTCTTTGTTGCTCTCTCCCTCATGTACTGCTCGCTCTTCCTCATTCACGTCTCCCCTGCATACGCCCACATCCCCTACGCACCGTCTTATTCTCACCATTGTGTTCCCCTCTCCATGTCTCCATGTTGCTCACTCCCTCGTGTGCTGCTTTTCGTCTTCTCCCCCTCCTGCTCCTTTTTTGTCCCCCACCCTTAGCTTTTTTTTTATTTTAATTTTTTTTCATTTTTTTATTTTTACAACCTCAAAAACTCAGCTCCTCTGTTCTCCACTCCCCTGCCCACACCACTCTTGGTCACTCACTCTTCATCCCCACCTACTCCACCATTACTCCCCTCCTCCTTGTTTTGTGCACGGGCCAGCACACCCTGAACATATCATTGCAGTCACTGTCCCGTCTGTACATGGGCAGCGCACTCCAAGCAGATGCTCACTTTAACAGGCATGCACATGAAGCAGCACACCCCAAACATACAATCGCATTAACTTTAAGAACATGGCCTACTGTTGAAGCGTCGCAATAACAAGAAGGGGGCACCAGTCAAGTGCCAGTACTACGGGCACAGACTGAATTCAGACAACGGCAAGAACATACTCCGTTAGGATATGACATGCTCATGCCTAGTTGTTGCGACAGTGTGTATATATCACTGTACAGAGCAGGAACCATCAGGCATCTTGAGGTATCTACAGCGCTCAGAAGTGTCTTGAGCAGAATGTGGCGCTTTACAAAATACCATGGATGAATAGCTGCACCAGTCGTGCCTCTGGATCTTCTGGATTGGAAGTAAAGGGGTCAAAATGCGTACCAAGTTCGTTTGAACGCTTTCCCCATCCATGTTCTCGTGAAGCTTGTTGGTTGTGCAACGATTATCAGATCTCAAAGAAAGACAATATCCCAATAAAAGCCAATTTTGTTTTTTTAAATCCAAAATACTAAATGACATGCTAGGTACGTTTTATTGGACTGCTTTGAAGTCTATTATGGAAAACTTGCAATATCTCCCTCTTCCGCCATCCAGTTACTGAGATAATATAAAGCCTGCATTTGTTTCCCCGGTCTTGTGGTTTCCTCTTACTGTGAATAACAGATGTTGGTTTCATCTAATGTTACTCAAGCCATTAACTGCGGAATATGGAAAGGCCCAGTAGGCCCAGCGAGGCTGCAAATCTGTGACCTGCGGCTCACAAGCTCCCAAATGGGCTTAATCCTCAACACCCATCCCTCAGCCTCCACGACACCCCATCTGTTGTGGCGTTGTCTTCCCCACCCTGTACACCCTTACACTCTATAATGCGCTTTTCCTCTTATGAGTCTGCCTCTCTCTAAAAACCATAACAGTGCTCCTTGTTACTCTTTCTCTCGTGTGTTTTCCTCCTTGGAACTACCCACCCTTGTTGCTCTCTCCTTAAAGTGCTTCCCCCACTCATGTGCTCCATGTTGCTCTCTCCCTTGTGTGCTTCTCCCTCTAGATAACACCCCTCACCCCTGCACTCCATGTTGTTTCTCCCTCGTTTGATTTCTCCCTACAAATATAACCAGGCCACAAGTCCTAAAAAAGAAGAGGGGGGGGGACTACCAAGTTAGGCAGTATTCAAGTGACATCACAGCACATGACATCGCACGTGGCATTACAAGAAGTAGCATCACAGGATGTGGCATCACAACCCATGACTTTACAGGAAGTGATATCATAAAAAGTGATATCAGATTTCAAGACCTCACACATATGTTTAGTAGGTCTATCATAAGTACATTTGAGCACTTTATGAGCATACATACAAACACTCCTTACATATAAAGCCTACCTGACACAAGGTAACTCAATGCAGGGCAATGTGCTTCCTTGTGTTCATATTTTATTTTTTAGCAAATCAACTCAACCAGGATTTGTGTGGCACTATAAATCTCTACAATTGCTTCAGGGTTGCGCCAAAAAGTGACACAACCATAATGCATAATCTGCGTCTCAACTTATGTATTTGCTTTTAAAATCTCTGCCACAAAGAAATTGGAAACAAGGAGAAAGAGGGCAGTAAATCTGTTCTGCTTAATTGGTTGCAAAGCCTTGTTTTTTAAATATCTTATTGGGCTATGGCACCTGCTGCAGAGATCTTTGCGTTCCTAGTAAATTTGAGAGAGCAATAGCAATGGTAAGGTAACTTTGGTGGTTAACGCGTTTGCTGGAAAGATCTGTGTTTTGTCTAGTGCCCCTTTTAATTCAAAGAAGCATTGAGGGTTAATGTGTATTCTGCAAAGCACATCATGTAACATGCAGAGGACAGGTTTTTATTTTATGTAGCTAGGTAAGTGGATTACTGCTTTTAACACAGAGATACTTTTGTAGCTTGCAGTTCATAAATTGTATTTCTTCTAATATAGCGCAATGAGCTATGAAGGTCGATATGTGACTGTTACACCTTGTAACCCTCACTGTCTTATGTAATATATCCTTAACATTGGTGAACAAATCTGTATGATTTATTGTCAATATAATGAATATGTGTGAAGTAAAGTGCTCTGACACCCTGCATTGGGATGAGTAGCACTATAACAGAAATAGAAAATAGTGGTATTTAAATTGTTATTGTGTGTAAATCCTAGGAAAGACCAACATATCTGACATTCTTACAACAGTGAATGCATATCGCTCATACCCAGGGACTGCACAAAGTCAAAGTGTGCCTCTCTTAAGTACTTCTGAAGTGCTAAGAAGCTGTGATCCTTTGTTTCCCCTCCACTGCATTTGCATCTTGATGTTAGGCTCCAGCTAGGTGCGAGGCAGGATACTCCAACAAAAGGAGGCCTGAAGGCCCCTTAAATTTGGCCTTTGTTATAGGCCCAGCTGGTCCTTGAATTATGAAAGTCCCCTTCTGCCTGCATGTTGTTGTTCAGATCGAAAGCAGACAATGTGCAGGCGCTGCTGAATGTGTCTGAAAAGTACACCGAGAGATGTTCAGCATTTTGCATCAGGGCCCAGCTTCTTCTTGGCAGGGTGGGCGGCGTCCACCATCTGAAAATAGTGGGTGGATGCTGTCCATCTGCATGTACCCCCGACTTTTGTCATGAATATGACCCTCTTACTTGCACTTTGTGGCCCTCTTCCGCCTGTGATCTTCTTCCCCTTCCCCAGAAAAACACCCTCCCCCAAGCTCCTCGGTATGTTACAATGGGGCCAGATGTAGCAAACAGTTTGCGAGTCACAAACGGCGAAAATCGCCGTTTGCGAGTCGCAAACGTGTGTTTGCTATGCAGAAATGCATTTTGCGAGTCGGAACCGACTCGCAAAATGCATTTCCGACTCGCAAATAGGAAGGGGTGTTCCCTTCCTATTTGCGACTCGCAGTGGTATGCAATTCAATTTGCGACCGCATACGCGGTCGCAAATGGAGTCGCAGTTACCATCCACTTGAAGTGGATGGTAACCCACTCGCAAACTGGAAGGGGTCCCTACGGGACCCCTTCCCCTTTGTGAGTGGACCCAAAAATATTTTTTCAGAGCAGGCAGTGGTCCAAGGGACCACTACATGCCCTGAAAAAATCCGAAACTAAAGGTTTCGTTTTTTTTTTCTAAGTGCAGCTCGTTTTCCTTTAAGGAAAACGGGCTACACTTGGAAAAAAAAACTGCTTTATTTAAAAGCAGTCACGGACATGGAGGTCTGCTGTTCCCAGCAGGCCTCCATCCCAGTGAGTGCCCATAGTCGCTATGGGGGCGCAAATTGCGACCCACCTCATTAATATTAATGAGGTGGGTCTTTGCGACCCCATAGCGACTCGCAGACGGTGTCTGAGACACCGTTCTGCATAGCAAATTGCGAGTTGCAATTTGCGAGTCGCTCGGACTCGCAAATTGCAAGTCGCAATTTGACATCTTCCTACATCTGGCCCTATGTCCCTTGTGTGCTTCCCCCATTTTTCCCCCAGGCAACCTGCCTACCATCCGTCACCCAGACCCAACAGCAATGGGTCCAAAAGGCGTGACCTATTGGCAGTGGCAAAACAAAACTTGAGGTGGCCCCCCTGCAAAATAAATGAAGGGGTCCCTGATGTGGGATGGGTTTATCGCTAATGGCGCCTAGTGCAACACTTTTTTTGGCACCGCTCCCTCATGCCCTCCTTTTCCACATATTGCCACCACTCTCCAGCACTGCCCCTCACCTCTCCATAGCCCCTCTCTGACATACATTTCATTTCATTTTTTGAAGCGCTGCTCATAGTTTGCTCACAGTTTTGTGATCTGTATGGTACACATTCTTTGCAGCAGGCACATTATCCCTCTGCGCTACTTTATGATGAGTAAAAACTGCTACTAGATAAAATTCAGATCTCTCACCAGCAGTAACATTAATCACCAGAGTTATCTTGACATTTTTATTGTTGAGTTTAAAAACTGCTGGATGTACAAGCAAATTCATATGCTTCTAAATTTCTAAGTTATTTTTAAACACAGCTCCTGCACCATAGTCAACACCAGGTGCAGCTGCACCGACACCGCAGTAAAGCCGGCCTTGCCCCCACGCTTCGGACCCAGTTAGGAGCTCTCGTGCCAGGGGCCCGCTGCCTGTGCCTAGGGGCACCCTGGAGCTCGGGGCCTCCCGCGCACCGCAGGGGCTACAGGGGTTATTGTTACACCACTGCCTATTGGCTATGCTTGTTATTAATGACAGAAGCGTTTGTCCAAATTAAAACAAAGGAGCAAGGATCTGAGCTCTCACAAAGGCCACAGGAGGAGAGATGTCCAATCTTTCAAGTTGAGATGTAAGATCACATCAAGGTTGTTTAATACAAAAGGAATTTTTCCCCAGAAAGATCTTTAAGAGATTTTAGGGCCAGATGTATCAGGCGATTTTGCATTCGCAAACGGTGCGAATCGCAAAATTCGGCCGTTTGCGAATGCAAAAATGCCTTTCAGAATGTATGAAAGGCATTCGCAGTGCAATTTTAAGGAATCGCAAAAATAACGATTCTCTAAATAAGAAATCGCAAATAAGGAATCCTTATTTGCGATTTCTTAAGCACATGTATCAAGCATTTCCTAAAGGCGAATTGGGCATTTAGGAAATGCAATTACCACAAACAAAAGTTTGGTGGTAACCATGTGCAAATTTTAAAAATGCATTTTAAATGCATTTTTAAAAATGACATGTAGCGCACACATGACCTTAAGGCATGTGTGTGCTTCACATGTCCGTAAAAATATTTTTGGGGTGCAGCAGAGGGGGCCTTAGGCCCCCAGCACCCTGGGATTTGCATTTCCTAAATTGCAAATTCCTAACTGGAATTTGCAATTTAGGAAATGCAAAACCATTCGCAACAGGCCCACAGGTGCAAATGGGGTTGGATTCTCTATTTGCGATTCGGTAATAGCATTTGCGAATTTTAAGAAATCGCTATTACCGAATCGCAAAAATCATACATACCATTTTGCATTTCTTAAATAGCGATTTCTTAAAATTCGCTATTTAAGAAACACAAATCTGTTTTTTGATACATCTGGCCCTTAATGAATTTCACTAATTTGTCCATTTTCTGCTAATACTGAATGAAGTTTTGCCTCACAATTGTTGGACGTTAAATGATGCTTGGTGAGTGGGTGTTTCGAAAACATGAATCGTTAGGTATCGTATAACTGAAGTTTGTATAGATTAATAATCCCGAAATGACATGCTTGTTAGTTTCCCTTGCAGGAATATTGTGATGAATTTTGATGATAAGGTCGCGAGCTCCGAAAAGAGGGAGGACTGGGAGAGAGACACTTTTCCGGAAGGACGTGTCTCCCCTGTGCCATCTCAGTATTCGCTGGCATCCTCCGTGAGGTATCAGGTAATCAGGTGCTGCTCCGCCGCAGACAGAGGGCTCCGTGAGGGCCCGGGAGATGACACGAACCTGTCCGCGTTCTCTTGTCTGTAATGGTTTGCAGTTTTTGAACACTGTGTGGTACAGATCATTTTATTTCTTAAACCTCCAATGACGGTAGACTCCACCGTCGTACCATACACTCTACTTTTCACCAGGGTACACATCTGTATTTATGCAAGTAGACGGCTCTACCAGGCAGATAGGGAGGGAAAGATCCGGAACAACGCGTCCGGAACCACGCCTGTGCTGTTCACGCAAGTGGAAAGACACTTGCCTGAACAACGCAGGCCTTTTTCTCTGCCTTAACCACGCATGTGCTGAACAACACGCATGCGTGGTTAAGGCAGAGAAAAAGGAATATCCATCGGGAGAGGACGCGGTCAGGTAAGTGGGGCTGGGGCAGGATTGGGGGTAGTTTTTAGGGTTGGGGCGGGTGATGAAGGGGTTGAGGTGGTAAGGTTATTATTATTTTTTTTAAGGGGCAGGGGTGGGGGGGGGTGGTACTATGGTGTTTAGGGTAAGGGTCTGGGTTATTTTGGTTTTAGGGGTGGGGGTACGGGTAATTTTGTATTTAGGGGTGAGGGGGTTGGGTTTTTAGGGGTGGGGGTCAAGGTAATATTTTATTTAGGGCGGGTGGGAGTTCGGGTTTTTCAGAGGCGGGTGGGGGGGGTCAGGGTAATTTTGTATTTGGGGGTTAGGGAGATTATGTTTTTAGGGTGGGTGGGGGCGGTTTTTAGGGGTTGGGGATGGGGTAATTTTGTATTTAGGGAGGGTGGGGGGAGGGTTATTAGGGGTAGGGGTGTCGTGTAATTTAGTATTTAGGGTGGGGCGGGGTGGGTTTTTAGGGGTGGGGTTAATTTTGTATTTAGGGTGGTGGGGGGTTGGGTTTTTAGGGGCAGGGTGGGGGTTGGGGTAATTTTGTATTCAGGGCGGGTGTGCGTTCGGGTGTTTAGGGGTGAGGTGGGGGTTGTGGTAATTTTGTATTCAGGGCAGGTTGGGGGGTTGGGTTTTTAGGGGCAGGGTGGGGGTTAGGGTAATTTTGTATTTAGGGCAGATGGGGGTTCAGGTTTTTAGGGGTGGGGTGGGGGGTTGGGGTCATTTTGTATTCAGGGCAGGTGGGGGGTTGGGGTTTTTAGGGGCGGGGTGGGGGTTGAGGTAGTTTTGTATTTAGGGAGGGTGGGGGGTGGGTTATTAGAGTGGGGTGTTCGGGGTAATTTTGTATTTAGGACAGGGGCGGATTTTTAGGGGTGGAGGTCGGGGTAATTTTGTATTTAGCGCAGGTGGGGGGGTCGGGTTTTTAGGAGCGGGGTGGGGGGTTGGGGTAATTTTGTAATCAGGGCAGGCTGGGGGCCAGGTTTTTAGAGGCGAGGTGGGGGTTTGGGGTAATTTTATTTTGAGGGGTTGGGTTGTTTTATTTTTGGGGTGGGGGTCAGTTTTAGGGCTCAGGGTGGATGGGGTTATTGGGGTCGTTTTTAAGGGTGGGGGGTCGGGGTACTTCTGTTTTTAGGGTGGAGGGGTGGCATGCGACAACCATGCATGCCGTTTCCACACATGCCTTTACTAGGCATGCCTTTACAACAACAAAAAAATTGTAAAGGCATGCGTGGAAACAATGCAGTCATTGTTCCGACCGCGTTGTTCAGGCATGCGTGGTTGCCGTATGCGTGGTTCCATCATACAACTGATAGGGATTATGAAAAATCCCTTTTAGACCAGGCATGTAGTAACACAGATCCAGTGGTCCATTTCCCTACCCCCATATCTGCATAATTTGTGAATCATTTTATGAACTGCACCATTGCCGAGTTTGCTGAAAATCAGTCTGCCAGGCAGAGGGATTTGGTCCTGGATTAGGCTGACAGAGCACCCTAGGCTCTAAGTGTCTATTAATGCCTCTTAGATAAGCTTCAGAAATCAGACCCACAAAAGACAGTTCTAACTCTCATTGGTTCCTCTGAGAATCTGGTGTTCATTATGCTTGTCATTCAGAATTAGAAGAGCCAGATGTCTGGCCACATCTACATAAGGGATGCCTGTGTGCAACTGAAGTCCACCACCCTTGGAGCTGTGCAATGTGACGTTGGCAAAAAACACTTGTGCTGAGTAATCTATAAATAGCAGAAGCTACCTCACAGCAGTGGCAGAGCACTTATTAAATGTAGGTTTAGGTCTGGTTTGACAATGCAGCTGTCGCCAGACCTTATGTGATCAATCTAAAAAACAAGCTTTCAGGAGTACTACAGAGAGTGGCTTTGGATCCACCCACATATGGTGAACAGGACTACATGTTGTAATTGGGCAGAAGTTGTAGGCTCCCACAGAAAATATGCTTACCCTTCAAGAGCTGTAATCATTTGTTTATTAAGTTGAGTGAGTCAGAGCTCTTTATCAAATCTAGCTATCTTGTTCCAGCAGAGCTTAACCTTTAGGTCAAACACTTGCCACTGCAAGCCTGTATGTCTACTAGATAATTATGGTGTTTATTCTTCTCTGGCAGTAGCACAGATGAGAGGAGGGCCCTCAAGAGGAAAGTACTGCTGTATTGCAGGCCCAGCCACCTCCCCTTCCCTTTCCATCACCTAATTCAGCACTCTTTGAGAGGATGTTTTCTTCTTTCTAATCCTAGTTGGAAGATTTATGGACTGGAGAGACCCTTTTTAAGCTCCTAGCTCTAAAAAGTTAAGCTGATTTTAAACATGACATCACTAATATGTTTAATTTACTTCAACATTTTTATTTTTATATATTATGTTAAATTAATTTACTTATTTAATATACCTTAATGTTAAAATGCCATTCCCTTCATATTAATGCACCCTTACCATAGCTTAAAGCTATAATTTCTTGAATCCTACAAACTCCTCACCCCTTAACACTACCCTTCCCTGAACCTTAAAAACCCCTTCCTACCCCTTAATGATTCCCTTCCCTGAACCGTACAAACCCCTTAATGCTACATATCCCTGAAGTACTTCTTAAGGCTATCCTTCCTTGAACCCTAAAAACCCATCACTACTTCTTAACAGTGCCCATCCTTTAACCCTAAAAGCCTTTATTACCTGTTAACCTCCCTGATCCCTAAAAAGCTCTCACTACTGTTTGATGCTACCTCTTCCCGAACCCTAAAACTTCTTGCTACCACTTAACCCTACCCTTCACTGAACCCCAAAAGCCCATTACTAACCTTTAATGCTATCCTTGCTCTCTAGAGATACAAAGTCAGTGGAGTCTGCATTGTCAAGATTCATTTCGTGTTTGTTACCTTGATTTAGGGTTCCCCTTAGTCTGCCTAAAGCAATATGGATTATTTGGTAAGGGTTTTCTACTTGAAATACCCACAGCACAATGTTACTTCATTCACACAGACCTTGCTGTACCATGTTGGTCTCATTTTCAGAGATTTCTATTTTAGTTATCTCATAGGTGATACACTCCTACCTTCCCTCATGATTAGTTGGAATCAATGTTAGTAGTAGTCAGAGTGATCCCTCATTGCATACTACATAATTACAATATAAGTATGTGGTTCTTTCCAGCAGTAAGTAAAAAATGAAATTTGAGGCTGAGTAAATTATGAAGTACCAGAAACATGTCTGAACTTGTTTTTACATGTAACATATCCAAACATATCCAAACACAGGCCACAAAAAAAGTTTGTAAAAGAGCAGTACCTCTTTTTAAACGGACCAGGGTTTGAGTATGATGAAAATATTACAAGTTTAAAAGAATAACATAAAAATAAAGATGTTCAAACAATTATTTCTATCACCATGTTAAGGAAATGTAGTCCCATCCCATCTACTACTTCTCGATGCAATGCCTGAATTACTCAGCTGTAACCTTCATTCCACAGAATCTTCCTTTCTTGTTGTATAACTTGCATGGGGGTTCGTCATACCAGAGACCCAGAGTACATTTACACAACCCAGCATGTCCCTTCCCCATCTCATAGGAGCCTTTCTATTCATAGGCCCTGAAAGCACCCTAAAACGTGGGGTTGTTATTTCACATTTTCTTTTCTTTTAGAATAGGTCAAAAGGAAGAGTAAAACTACACCATGGCAGAGATTTTCCGGGAGACGATGATGACCAAAGTGTGAAAAGCATTCAAAGTGTCAAGAGTGCTAGAAATGCCACTGAGTCCATTGCCAGGGCGAAGTGGACTAGAGATGAGAGAAGAACACATCCGCCCTACTACGATCCGCCATTAGGGCCTGCAACAGCAAGGTAACTGCTTTGGAAATCCACAAGAGAGAAAGCGCCTCTTTTTGTGTAGTCCAACGCATTTTGTGTGGACTGAAACTGTTGATTTTTTTAAATCTGCACACTGGTACTGCAATCCTGCTCATGGTGTATATGCTTTTACCGTCTAAATTGGCTAATCCTCAACTGATGTATATATATATATATATGTATATATATATATACACATATATATATATATACACATATATATATATATATATACACATATATATATATGTATATGTATATATATGTATATATATATATATATATATATAATTCACATAAAACACTCGGACTGCAGGAACACCACACAGCGGTCCCGGGTGGGCTCCGAGAGGCCCTAATAAATCCTCCAACTCTCCTCCAAATCACAGGAGACCCAGGACACCTCCAAGGTGCAAATCAATTTATTTCAGCACACAAATCCAACGCGTTTCGGCAGCAGCCTTACTCATGGATACATCATTGTTACAGTGCCCCAAGTTAAAAACCATGCAATCCTAGACATAAAAAACAGACAAAATCTCAAATCCCCACCAAAAGACACAAAATGTGGCGGCCATCTTAAAGTGCATCTATAAATAAGTTTCACAGTAGTTTGTACCATAGTCCTATCAAAATACAACTCAAATTATTGTTCAAATCCATCAGAATCTTTAAATTAATGTGATATCATATTTCGCACAATAAATAGAGTAAAATTCAATTGCCAAAATACAAAAATTGTAAATAGAATAATTCATTGCATTATAAAAGTTTGTTAACTATGAATGTTTTCAAAATTTAAAATTCAATATATCACTTAAATCCTGAACATTATTAACTATGCTTGAATTAATTACATATCATCCTATACCATCCAAATAGACCTGTACACCTACACAAAACTTTTGGGGGATCTCATATTTTTTGGGGATCTCATATTGGTATATGGAGCTTCTCTACCCAAGTGGGTAGACGAACAAATTCTTCTACTGTAGAAACCTTATAGACCCCAACACCTGTACCCTTCTACTAAGAATCAAATAGGATTCAAAAAATCACCCCTACTTCACATTCTCTATCAGATGACCACCCACCAAACAAAGTATCGATTACCCTAGATGGATGCTCAGCTCCTCACTCGAATTTAGCCCTACAGGTTCCAACGTTTCGAAGTCTATTATATATTTAGACTCTAAAACACGTAACAATCTCTCTCTATCGCCTCCCCTTTTCCTCATCCTTACTTGGTCTATAACTACAAACTTCAGCAGATTCTCATTGCCAAAATGATGGCTGAAGAAGTGCCTAGCTACTGGATAGTTTTTATCCTGATTTCTAATGGCTCGTCTGTGTTCTAAAACTCTTTTCTTTGCATTATGTATCGTACTGCCCACATACAATTTTTCACATGGGCATATCAGACAGTACACACAGTAAGATGTATTGCAATTGTAATTACCTCTAATTACAAAGCTGTCTAACCTTCCTGGAACATATAATGTCCTACAACTATTACTGGTCTTGCAGGCTTTGCACTTCATACAACAGAAGAAACCTTCCATTCCCGTATTCTGTATCCGTCCTACTGATGTTATCTCGTTGCGACACAAGTTGTCCTTGAGAGATCTATTTCTCCTAAAAGTTATTTGGGGATTATCACTGATCCAGTCTGCCAAAACAGGGTCCGTCTGCAAGATATGCCAACTCTTACTAAGTAGTGAGCGTATTTTGTGCGACTGATTACTATAGGTTGTAATGAATCTAATGGACTCACTTTCCTTCTCTTGCCTTCTGTTAGTTCCATACAAAACATCATCTCTACTTAATGTCACCACTTTGCGTTTGGCTTGATCGATCACTTTAGCCCCATAGCCTCTGTTCCTGAACCTTTCACACATCACATTACACTCTTGGTGAAAATCAGCTTCTTCGCTACAGTTCCTCCGGGCTCTCAACAATTCTCCAAACGGAATACTCCGTATTAGAGTCCCCGGATGTGCACTGTGAGCACTTAGTAGACTATTACCGGCTGTTGCCTTCCTATACAATTTGGACACTAATCTACTACCCTTCACAGAAATTTCCACATCGAGGAACTCTATACATTTTGAATCCAAATGCTCAGTAAATCTTAGGTTGCACTCATTGGTGTTCAGATCTCGCACAAATTGCATAGCTGCTTCTTCATTACCCCTCCAAATTACAAAAATGTCATCAATAAAACGACACCACAAGACCACATTGGTATCGAATTGGGTAATTTCTTCTGACACCTGTTCCTCCCACCAGCCCATAAACAAATTTGCATAGCTGGGGGCAAAACAGGTGCCCATAGCTGTCCCTTGAAGCTGTTTGTACAGATGACCATCAAAGATGAATACATTGTTCTTAAGACAGAACTCGATCATAGTGCATAGCATTTCCGAATGGAAGAAAAAAGACAGTGACCTTGCTCTGAGAAAGTGTCTAATAGCTCTCACCCCCAAGCCATGATCTATGCTCGTATACAGACTAGTCACATCTAGGGTTAACAGTAAGAAGTCATCTTCCCATACGATATCCTCAATGATTTTTAAAAAATGTGTGGTGTCTTTAACATAAGAGGGTATTGACTCCACAAAAGGACGTAAGAAGAAGTCAATATATTTTGATGTATTTTCCAGGAGCGATTCCATAGCCGAAACTATAGGCCTCCCTGGTGGGTTAACCGCATCCTTGTGAATTTTGGGGAGAAGATACAGAACTGGAATTTTCGGATGATCACATTTAAGAAACAGGAATTCATCCCATTCTATCATCCCTTGATCTTTCCAATCAATGAGCCTATCAATATATTTCTCATTCATTGATTTAACATCTCCCCAACTCACTTCTTCATAACACAGAGTATTACTTAGCTGTTTCATTCCCTCTGACACATATTTGGTGGTATCTTGAATGACTACATTACCCCCCTTATCGGATTGTCTAATCACAATGGTATGGTCTTCTTTCAATTTCCGAAGGGCTTGCCACTGTTCACCTGATAAATTGCTGTTTTTCACATTCGTCACACTATATCTCAACTTCTTCAATTGTTTGGTCATTTCTCGCTCAAAAACCTCAAGGGCATCACAATGAATGGCAGGTAGAAAGGTAGATTTTGGTTTGAAATTACTCGGACAATTGCTGTTTAAAGCAATACCAGTTCCCATCAGATTGAGGATAGGGTCTTCATGGGGAACCATCCCCTCACATAAATCCATTGCTGTATGTAATACATCAATATCAGAGATACATAGATTGCTCACATTTGTTTCCACCCCCACTTTCTTATCCTTTCTAACCTTAGTGTGGTACCACTTTTTCAATTTTAACTTCCTAATGAACTTAAAGGTGTCAATCCTAGTCTGAGTGTAATTAAAACAACTAGTTGGGCAGAATGACAGGCCCAGAGATAAGAGGTCCTCTTCAACAGCAGACAACATTCTGCTGGAGAGATTTATAATATTCATAGTTTTCACTTGCGTGCTCGAGTTATCATTCCCTGGGGTCTTGTATCGTCTCCTGCGCCCCCTCTTCTTGGCCTGTCTGTTCCTCTCCCTCTTCCTCTGACTCCTCGTCCTCTGCCTCTCTGGGGGTGAGCTCCCTTGTGTTGATCCATCCTTCCCTGGTTCAACAGTCTGAATTGCTTTAAAAAATTCAATCTGTCCACTTCTTTATCTGATGCCGGAGCCCCAGCCAAAGCAGTGTCTGATACATCTGAGAGATTCCCATCCGAAATGTCACTTTCTTCCTGTTCCTCAATTGGTTGGCTAATTTGTTCAGAGTCCCTCGAATTTAGTTCGGTAGCTTCCTCATTGTACATATGATCATATTTCCGCTGAAATGTTAAAATGCGGCCAGCCTGATAATCCTTAAAGTCCCTTATGAATTTTCTCTGCTTTTTGGCAGTGATCTCTTCCTCAAATTTGCAGAGTTTTTTCTCTAAATTTTTCATATATTCATCAAATGTTTCCTGCGTGATTAGTGCCAATATCTCCAATCTTACTTTCTCCATCTCTTCTAGGGTCCTACTCCTATCTTTCATTGCATATTTCGTCAATATACGCATATTGATATGCTCATTGATTGGAAAGATCAAGGGATGATAGAATGGGATGAATTCCTGTTTCTTAAATGTGATCATCCGAAAATTCCAGTTCTGTATCTTCTCCCCAAAATTCACAAGGATGCGGTTAACCCACCAGGGAGGCCTATAGTTTCGGCTATGGAATCGCTCCTGGAAAATACATCAAAATATATTGACTTCTTCTTACGTCCTTTTGTGGAGTCAATACCCTCTTATGTTAAAGACACCACACATTTTTTAAAAATCATTGAGGATATCGTATGGGAAGATGACTTCTTACTTTTAACCCTAGATGTGACTAGTCTGTATACGAGCATAGATCATGGCTTGGGGGTGAGAGCTATTAGACACTTTCTCAGAGCAAGGTCACTGTCTTTTTTCTTCCATTCGGAAATGCTTTGCACTATGATCGAGTTCTGTCTTAAGAACAATGTATTCATCTTTGATGGTCATCTGTACAAACAGCTTCAAGGGACAGCTATGGGCACCTGTTTTGCCCCCAGCTATGCAAATTTGTTTATGGGCTGGTGGGAGGAACAGGTGTCAGAAGAAATTACCCAATTCGATACCAATGTGGTCTTGTGGTGTCGTTTTATTGATGACATTTTTGTAATTTGGAGGGGTAATGAAGAAGCAGCTATGCAATTTGTGCGAGATCTGAACACCAATGAGTGCAACCTAAGATTTACTGAGCATTTGGATTCAAAATGTATAGAGTTCCTCGATGTGGAAATTTCTGTGAAGGGTAGTAGATTAGTGTCCAAATTGTATAGGAAGGCAACAGCCGGTAATAGTCTACTAAGTGCTCACAGTGCACATCCGGGGACTCTAATACGGAGTATTCCGTTTGGAGAATTGTTGAGAGCCCGGAGGAACTGTAGCGAAGAAGCTGATTTTCACCAAGAGTGTAATGTGATGTGTGAAAGGTTCAGGAACAGAGGCTATGGGGCTAAAGTGATCGATCAAGCCAAACGCAAAGTGGTGACATTAAGTAGAGATGATGTTTTGTATGGAACTAACAGAAGGCAAGAGAAGGAAAGTGAGTCCATTAGATTCATTACAACCTATAGTAATCAGTCGTACAAAATACGCTCACTACTTAGTAAGAGTTGGCATATCTTGCAGACGGACCCTGTTTTGGCAGACTGGATCAGTGATAATCCCCAAATAACTTTTAGGAGAAATAGATCTCTCAAGGACAACTTGTGTCGCAACGAGATAACATCAGTAGGACGGATACAGAATACGGGAATGGAAGGTTTCTTCTGTTGTATGAAGTGCAAAGCCTGCAAGACCAGTAATAGTTGTAGGACATTATATGTTCCAGGAAGGTTAGACAGCTTTGTAATTAGAGGTAATTAGAATTGCAATACATCTTACTGTGTGTACTGTCTGATATGCCCATGTGAAAAATTGTATGTGGGCAGTACGATACATAATGCAAAGAAAAGAGTTTTAGAACACAGACGAGCCATTAGAAATCAGGATAAAAACTATCCAGTAGCTAGGCACTTCTTCAGCCATCATTTTGGCAATGAGAATCTGCTGAAGTTTGTAGTTATAGACCAAGTAAGGATGAGGAAAAGGGGAGGCGATAGAGAGAGATTGTTACGTGTTTTAGAGTCTAAATATATAATAGACTTCGAAACGTTGGAACCTGTAGGGCTAAATTCGAGTGAGGAGCTGAGCATCCATCTAGGGTAATCGATACTTTGTTTGGTGGGTGGTCATCTGATAGAGAATGTGAAGTAGGGGTGATTTTTTGAATCCTATTTGATTCTTAGTAGAAGGGTACAGGTGTTGGGGTCTATAAGGTTTCTACAGTAGAAGAATTTGTTCGTCTACCCACTTGGGTAGAGAAGCTCCATATACCAATATGAGATCCCCCAAAAATATGAGATCCCCCAAAAGTTTTGTGTAGGTGTACAGGTCTATTTGGATGGTATAGGATGATATGTAATTAATTCAAGCATAGTTAATAATGTTCAGGATTTAAGTGATATATTGAATTTTAAATTTTGAAAACATTCATAGTTAACAAACTTTTATAATGCAATGAATTATTCTATTTACAATTTTTGTATTTTGGCAATTGAATTTTACTCTATTTATTGTGCGAAATATGATATCACATTAATTTAAAGATTCTGATGGATTTGAACAATAATTTGAGTTGTATTTTGATAGGACTATGGTACAAACTACTGTGAAACTTATTTATAGATGCACTTTAAGATGGCTGCCACATTTTGTGTCTTTTGGTGGGGATTTGAGATTTTGTCTGTTTTTTATGTCTAGGATTGCATGGTTTTTAACTTGGGGCACTGTAACAATGATGTATCCATGAGTAAGGCTGCTGCCGAAACGCGTTGGATTTGTGTGCTGAAATAAATTGATTTGCACCTTGGAGGTGTCCTGGGTCTCCTGTGATTTGGAGGAGAGTTGGAGGATTTATATATATATATATATATGTACATATATATATATATATATCAGTTGAGGATTAGCCAATTTAGACGGTAAAAGCATATACACCAGGAGCAGGATTATATATATATATGTATATGTATATATAAATGTATATATATATATATATATATATATACATATATATATGTATATATATATATGTATATATATACATATACATATATATATTCATTTAGGCTCACATTGTAAACATATAAAACCATAGAAATTCAGCTGTTATAGTAATTTCCAGTAAAAAGTATAACTCACACCCACCCCATGCACAGTTTTCTCATCAATAATGTAACTGCAAATGTTGTAGCTATATTATCAATGATTTTATAAAAGATATGAGTGCTGTAATATCTGGGGTAGTTAGCAGTGCATGGCGGGGGCCCGAGTTATAGTTTCCTTAGGGCATGAGTTATAGTTACTTGAAATAACTCTAACAGCTGAATTTCTATGGTTTCTTATGTTTAAAATGTGAGCGTAACTATAGTGTCCCTTTCGTTCTCTATGTGAATTTCTCTGTTTTGTAAAATTCTATTTCTTACCTATAAAGTCCCTGTCACTGTTGGGTTTTTTCAGTGAATTTCGATGCCTTTTTTAACATAAAGTAACTTTAATAACTATACATCAATAAAACCACAGTCACGCACGGCCTTCAGTTGTGCACAGCGGGAGTTGGTTGCATGGCCAGACCCTGCAACCAACCAACCCCCTATAACCACCAAACCCTGTGCCATGCATGACCTTTGGTTGTGAGCAGTAGGGGTTGACCATCAGCCCTGCGGCCAACCCCCTCTAACCACACCGACTGCGCACAACCTTTGGCCGTGCAAGGCAGGGGTTGGCGGCAGGTCTTGTGTTTAACCCCCTTTAAGCTCCAAACCCCATGCCAGAGAAGGCCTTTGGCTGTGTGCAGCGGGGCATAAGCAACCAACACTACACCACACACAGCCTTTGTCTGCGGGGATTGAGCTTAAATGGATATACATTTACCTCCCTGGGGCTACCTAATAAAAATTGTTGGGGGGCCACATGGACCACCCTGGGCCCCAGGGACCTCCACCTCCCCGGGGCAACATGTTAAAAATAGTTGGGGGGGCTGCATAGGCCCCTCCAGGCCCCAGGGACCACCACCCCCCTGGATACATACCATAATTTTGTAGGGGGCCATGCAGATCCTCTTGGGCCCCGGGGACCATAAACTCCCCGGGGCAACATAAGAAAAATATATGTGGGGTCGCACGGACCCCCACCCCCGGGTCTAGAGGTCCACCATCTACAAGGGGCTACATAATTACCCGGGCTACCAATATAGTCTCATGGGGACTGCGGGGAGCCTCAAAGCCCCCGCGTTCCCACCAGCTCCTGTCTCCTGTCTCCTGTCTCCTGTGGGAGCCGGCATTGCTCCCACATGCAGGAAGCTGCAGCAAATACCATCTCCCTGATGCAGGAGCAATAATGTTAGCTCTTTCCCTGCCCGTAGATATGCAAGCAAGTAAGGAGATGAAATTTCCTCTTCCAGCAAGTAGGAGCATTTTTAAAGCTCCCGCTAGCTAAAAATGGAGTGTTTGCTTTTGCTTGGGAGGATCTGTCAGAGCTCCTGCCAAGTAAAAGCAAACAGCTATCTCCTGGGGTGGGCACCTCGGGAGGTAGCAGGAGCAGACCCTGGGGGGTGGCAGTCCCCAGGGCCATCAATGGCTCCAGGAGGGATGGCCGCTCGGCCCCTCTCCAATGTTCTGCACAGGCAGGCCCTGGGGGGGGTGGTGGCCCCTGGGGCCTTATATGGCCTGGGAGGGCAGCCCTCCTCCATTCTTTAAAAAGTGAAATGCCTCAGGGAGGTGGTGGCCCCCTGGGCCTGAGGGGTTCTGCGTGACCCTGCACCTTTTTCTATTTGTTTAGCCCCAGGGAGGTGGCAGTCGCCAGCGCCTGGTTAGGTCCATGTGGTCACCAATCATATTAATCACTTGGCCCTTGGGGAGGTGGTGGTCTTCGGAGTTCAGGGGCGTCTGTGCGGCCTCCCCATACTGTTATAAATTGCAGCCTTGTGAAGATGGTGGGGCCCGGGGGAGTCTGGGCAGCCACCCAATATATATATATTAAAAATAGCCCGAGGAAGGTGGTGATCCCTCCGGCAGTCAGCCAGGCCCCGCATAATTTTAAAACATAGCCCCGGGGGCTAGTGGCCCCTGGGGCTTTTAACATCCCTGGGAGACCCAGTGCAGCCCCTCCAAAATAATTAACATTGACATGCCCCTAGGACCTGGCTCACCAAGGGATCAAATTAATTAGAAGCTTGGGAACCTGTGCTTTTTATAAACATTTTCATCAAAATCCACTGATCCATCTATGGATTTTCCGAGATTTCTTTAAAAAATGCTTTTTTGCCTTGGTGGGGTATCAGGGGGGACTCTTGGACATAGGCTAGGAGCTCAGGGTATTCAACCCTGGACCCTTTTGAATTTTTGTTTGGGGGACTCAGCTGAAGCCAAGTCCCAAAATGACTGCCAACACTTCCTGTTCGAAGTGTTGGTAGCCAATCAGATAACAGCACTTGGGTAGTTGGATCCGTAGATCCTCCGTGTCCCTAGATATCTATATTTTTTTACTTTTAATATCTCAGAAAATACTGAGCGGGTTTATACCAAAACAAAAAAAGCACAATCTGTGCATGAGGATCTAGCTTCTTGCCAAATTTGGTTGGTAATTCGGGTCAGCGGTTCGGGTTGTAGTTGTGTCTAAAGACCCTATGGGAAAATAAATGGGGAAAATACATTTTGGGAATCCCCCTTTTTCTCGCCCCCTCACTTGACAGATTACCCTGAAACTTTCAAGAAAGCAGCTGAACCAACTGTTCTAATAGTTTCGAAAATTTTGTGAATTTGTCAAATGAGCATAAAGGTATTGGCAAAAATAAAAACGCTTTTCCTTTGGAAACTAGATTATAACTATAACTACCTACTGGTGACCGCCAGTAGGTTATATATATATATAAATATATATATAATTTCACTTAAAAAGCCAAAGATTATAGGGGCATTATAGTTAGGCTCACATTTCAAACATGCAAAATCACAGAGATTGACCCGCTATAGTTAGAGTTATCTCAAGTAACTATAACTCAAGCCCTAAAGTAACTATAACTCGCGCCCCCGACATGCACAGTTTTTTCTTCAAAGATTTTACTCCAAATATTACATTGATATTTTCAATGATGTTATCAAAGATGTCATGAGTGCTGTAATTTGTGTGGTATTTAGCTATGCATGATGAGGGCGCGAGTTATAGTTACCTAGGGCACGAGTTATAGAGATATCTCGAACTATAACAGGTGAATTTCTCTGGTTTTGTCGTTTAATATGAGCCTAACGGTAACGTCCCTGTAACCTTTGTTTTTTTAAGTGAATTTCTATAGTTTTTTTAAAATTCTGTTTCCTAACTATAATGTCCCTGTAACCTTTGTTTTTTTCAAGGAATTTCTATGTGTTTTTAACGTAAAGTAATTTGAATTACTAATCATTTATTAAACCACTGCCGTTTGTGGCCTTCGGCTGTGCATGGCTGGAGATGCCTGCAGTGCCATGGTCAACCCCCTATAAACACCCAACCCTGCACCATGTACGGCCTTTTATCATGCCCAGCAGGGGTTGGCCGTAGGCCCTGGCCTTAGGCCAGGCCCTGCGTCCAACCCCTATGACCACCCAACCCCGTGCCACACACGGCCTTCGACCTTGCGCAGTAGGTGTTGGCCACAGGGGCTGGCCTGCAGCCAGGTCCTGTGGCCAAGCCCCTATAAACACCCAACCCCCTACCACGCACGGCCTTTGGCTGTGCACAATAGGGGTAGCCACAGGGCTTGCCCAGGGGTTAGGTGGTTATAGGGGGATGGCCGCAACCCAAAGATTTTGCTGAGAAAAATACTTCAATGTTCCATCACAAGAAATGTTTAACATTTAAAACAATAGTAAATAAACAAACCACCATGAGGTAGACAGATTTGAACCCTCAACCTACTGAGTGTCAGTCTAAGAGTTTTACCAGTGGGCCACAAGTGTCTTTGCTGGACTGTGCATCTAAACATAGCTATAACGCTTGAACCAAACATCTTGCTAGTGTGACACTTTGAAGTCATTGTATATACCAATCACTGTCGCTCTCTCTTCCATCCCATTATGGAAGAGAGAGAGAAAGTGAGAGATTGAGAGAGAGAGACATTTAGAGATCAACTTTGACAGAGAGAAATTGAGAGAGAGAGAGAGAGAGAGAGAGAGGGAGAGAGGGAGAGAGGGAGAAAGGGAGACACTGACTCCTGCAGCTTTAAACCTATAGTCATACCTGCCAAGATAAATCTTTTGGGAAGAGGGAAACCCTTCTTTTGAATATTAAGTACCTCACCCCTTAGTAGACTTGCAGCCCTCAAGGTCAAGTGCCTGGTATTTAAAAGTGAAACATGTAAGAAGTTAATGTTTGCATGTTCCGAAAGTTACCTGTCTCCAAAAGCTATTTTCATTGCTAGCGCTGTAGCTGGTTGTATAAAGAAAAGGTTAAAGTACTGTTAATGTGCTAATCCTGTGTTTTTGATTTGGAATACATTCCAGGGGTGGTTTGGCCACTGTATTCCACTGTTTTGCATATTTATAAGAGTCCAACTTAGGAGAAGTTGATTTTACGGCAGATGTATATATATGTATCTAAAGTAACTTTTAAAAAGTTATACTTTCCCTTCCTGAATCTAATGCAGGCTAATTAACATTGGCTTTCCTGCAGCTGGGCCTGCCAGTACTGCTTTGATGAGGTTTGAAATACTTCTTCTCAGAGTGGAGACAATGGCTTAGTTCTGGCAGGATGGCACAGAGGAACAATGGATGGGTGGGAAAGGAATCTGACCCAGCTTAATGCAAGTAGGGCAGTTTAAGACTGTACAGTATGGTCACTAACTTAAATTGGACCAGAGGGAGACCTAACTGTTTTTGGTTTAGTGATAAGGGGAAACCTGGAAACAAGTGGTCTTTTGATCCCAAAATACTCTTTAGCTCCCGGATTTAGTCTCAGTGGAGGAGGAAGCTGGCCTCTCAATCAATGTGGAGTGGTTGATTGGGAAGGGACTGTCCATTACCCTCAATACATCCCCCGGTATGCCACGAGTTCCCTTCCGGGGCAGAAAGATTTTGCCATAATATATTTGACTGAAAATAGATTGGGATAGTTTGCAGTGAAGCAAACAAGATGTGCTGCGAAAGTGGGAGGGTTTACCCTTGAGAACTTGAGAACATTTTTCCCATTGGTCAAGGAGTGCCCAGAAGTTCCTCAACCAAGCGAATTAAACAAAAGTAGCACCTCACACCCTGCTCCTCAGGACAATTTCTAGACCTGTGGCAGTAAAGAAGAGGATGTAACCTGCTGTCGGTAATATGTGGGGATCTGAGGGGCAGGACCTGCTCCCACTTACACCCAGGACTAAGAAGTGAACACCATGAGGCATACGGCTGATCTCCTTGTGGCTACAGGGACACAAAAAAGCTGCAAGAGTCCTTTTTCCTGGACTTTCAAGTCATCTAGAAATTCTGCCGAACCTCACAGCAAAAGTGTCTTATTTCAGAGGAACTTTGATGGATACAGCTCTAGGCTAGCCCCTCTAGAAGATTCTGAGCTCCAGGAAAGAAAGTAAGTCAAACAAAGAAATCTTGATCGGGCGAAGCCTTGTAAACTATTCGCCCAATGAGAGGACTTTGGCAGCTACAAAATGTAACTGTTCCTGCTCTGAGCTTATCTTGCCTACACCAGTGGCTCAGCAGGACCTCATTCATTAGCTATCCAGCTTCAACAGGGATTTGTTAAATACAGCTTACAACCTTGCCCCACTGAAGAAATTCGACTTCCATGAAAAAGACTAAGTCAAAAGGTAAAAACATTAGTGGGATAACCCGCTTGCTGTATCCGACTTGTGCTCCATTGTAGTTGGCCTGAAATTGTGCCTAGGTCCCAGTGAACCACTAATAGAGATTTCTGTGTGGTGCATTATTTTTCCATGGTGCTTTTTGCTTTAAAACTTATTCTTATTAAAATCTTCTTATTGCATTTTTCTTAATTTTTAGAAATGTTGTGATCGTTTGATTGAGTTGTGTTTTGATTTTTTGTCTGTCTTAGTGTGGCAAACACTTGACAGAGTTCTCTAAGTTAAACCTGTCAGGTCTGTGCCATAGCTACCAGGTATTGATCCCAGGTTTATATTATTGAATCTGTTTTTTTTACCTTACAAACATTTAGGACTTTCTTCTTAAATATTACTCATATCCTTGCCAACTAATAACCCATTCTCTTTCAATACTGAAATCAGCTAACAATTATTCTTGAAGTTCTAGATGACACGTTACAAAATAGTTCCAATTAATATATGTTGACAAAAGGCAAAAGGCTATTTAAACCTCTCAAAAATTGCAATGGAGAAAATACTCATTGATTCTACTTGCATTTTTCACGGTTGGGTTGGTGTGTTATGATGTCTCCGGGTTCAATTGGCCTTTTTATTCAACAAGTAGACTATTCTTTGTTTTGTTCTGCACTAGTCATAAAATAGAATGCCCAGCTGAAAAGTTCAAGAGGGGGTTTAGGCAATGTTTAACCTTCACTAATCTTACTGAATTCCGTAAGCTAACAACTAGTATTAACATTTCACTCAACAGCAAGTCAATTACACAGAAAAATAACACTTTAGCATACAAACTTGAAGCCTATAAAATAACCAGTTCGGGAGGTATATTCTCAGATGAAGACAACTTAAAGATGCATTAATACTCTTACACAAATGTCCATTGGAGTTTCAGAGTGAAAGTCGTAGTTCCGCAACAGCTCCTACACATCTCTATGCCACCATATTTTGATGAACGGTTTGGCTGTGCTGGCTTTTTTCCTAGTCATATTTCAATTGTGATTAGGCACATATTTCAATTTTCAAAAGTGCATTGTGGACGATGTTTCTACACATATTATTTCCCAATTTATATATGTAATTAGTCAAAGCAAATTTTTTTATAATCAACCTAGGAATGTACTGTGATATATGTGTTCAGATTCAACTATTGTAAATTCAGCGCCAGTGGTGAGATTCAGGGAATGTGAACTTGAAATTTCCCAACTAAAAAGTGGTGGGTGGCCAGGTGGAGGAGTGAGATGAATAAAGGTTACTGCGCCCATGAGAGCTCGGAAACTTGTGTTGCAAATTTCTGACTATTTTTATGAATCGGACATGTTTTGTCCAATAATGCCTTTGGAAACTGTGCTGCCAAATGAATTGTTAAGTCCCAAATTTGTTCCAGATTTTGTTGGTGGGGTAACCCAAAAATTTCTCAAAATGATCAGACTGTCATGCGTTGTTGCTCCTGGTCAGTACAATAAGGGACTGTGATTATAACTTTTTCCAGGGCTGTTTTTAGGTCACAGTCCAGCACTGAAATATAACATTTAAAATAATTAAAATAATATAAGGGTTGTTGTGTCCTTTTGTCCTGCTGTCTCATTTCACACACCATCTCCCCAAAAAAGCACAGGTATGAAAGCCTTTGATGTTTACATTGCATTCCTCCCCCCGCCGTATATTGAAATTATGGGCCCAATTCACTAAACCAATTTTATGACCTAAAAGAGATGCCTGTTAAGTAATCATCAAAGGATTGTTACTCACTTTGTATAAATATGCAGTAGGAACCGCATGAAAGAAGTTGGGTGTGGAAAAACCAACCAAGATCTGCCTTGAGTTTGTGAATGCCCATCAACTTGTGAGTGTTTGGGGCATCCTCAAACTCCAGTCTGACCTTTATCCACCTTGGAAATTGTGAGAGATGAGTTCCAGCAAAGTGGTGAAGTAAAACTCTTTTCAGGGTGGTAAGGGGAATGGAACACCTCAATATTTTGTGGATTGTAGGATGGAATGTGTTTTTCCCCACAAAAAAAGAGTTCCCTCTGGAGAAAATGTACTGTTTGTACAATCTGCATTTTGGACATAGTACAATCCAAAATGTCACCAGACCAAAATGTCACTTGGCATTTCCAGTAGTGTTCCTGGAAAGCTGAGATTAGATTATCTTTCCAAGCTTACTACTGCCAATGTTTGTGAATTCCAAAAAGTAGTAAATCTGCACCTGTTCATGGGAGTGTTTCTAGGGTGACAGATTAATTAGTTTCTTTGTGAATAAGTCAATATATTTTTAAGTTCCTGCTTTAAAAAATGAACACTTTAAAACTATCTCTAAATCCCAACACAGATATAGCAGACCGAACTCAGGCACGACCCCCAACTCCAATTACCAATTCAGGAATGCTTTCATTTGTGGGGTGTCACACCCTAAACACCACCCTGAAGCTACACCCCTGTTTAGTGTAATCATTTTCTATGGTGCTTGGGACAGACAGATTATCTACTGTGTCTGTATTACTTGTTCACTTCTCTGGTATGCCATATCAGGCACAAAATCAAACTTCTAGCTGGATTTTTTGTAATAAATCACATTTCATACCTAAATGCCATTTTAGGTCATTACATATCTGTCATACAAACATGGAAACACAACCCGTGGAGGAGATATGGGTGGGATGGGTAGAGTGGATGTTCCCAAACAGCTTAGCTGACAACTGAAGGATTCTGGTAGTCCATAGCTGGTGAGGCATTTTACATAGTAGAGAGGAAAGGTGTTCAGAGTCGGAAGGACCCACAGTGCAATGGGTGTTGCTTAGGTGCAGTTATGAGCAAGGTTAAAGATGATGATGCACTGAGGTCCACTGCTTGCATGTTTCAGTGCATAGATAGCAGCAAAGGAGTGGAGCCTGTCAGTCATATGAGCGCTATGAGTTACTAGGAAGGTGCAGGACTTACAGCAGATGTGGGTAGTGGTACATAGATTGATGGCATCTACTAGGTGCATGAAATGTTTTGTTGGTAGCTTTATATTAGGGTGAAGAACCTGTAATCAGCAAGGTTGATCAGTACCCAGTAAGCAAACTAAGGATGCTTTCAAAGATGAGGAAAGATATATGTTGGATGGTTGGATGGCACAGTATCAACTACCATAATATTTTTGTGCATGCTCTATGTATATTACTGTTACCATTATATCATCTACATTCATATTGTATTACATTATATCTCTTTTAGGTATATAATTGCAATATAGGTATAGACAAAATAATGGTAAATATGTAGCACATGCTAAAAGTGTAACTGTACACCTAGCCCTAACCCCTGAACCTAATCCTTGACTAATGCGCCCTTTAATACTTAGAAGCTTTAAGCTTAAACAATATTTCACCAGCCAGTGACTTTGTTCTTGTGATGGAATGTTGATATGAGGAGATGCTCACTCTGCCCCGACAGCTATTCTTCACTGAGTAAGCCTTTGGAAACTGAGGTTGCTTGTTTTCCCGAGAAGAGGAAACCTGGCCTAGTAGCTTGGGCTGGAGAGTTGCTATTGGCGCAAGATCAATAATGAGTTACATATGACAGGTCTCTGTCCAGTGTGGCAGAATGGGCATAAAACAATGGATTGGAATGTGACCCGAGATATTACCAGTGGCTGAGATTAATTCAAGCACTCTTTCCATTGTCTTGCTAGTTGAATTATCTTATTGTAGCACAACTTTTTTATGTGATATTGTAGAGGTGCCCCAAGAGGAGGGTCAAGTGGCATGGAGTATGCAGACCATGGTAGTGAGGGCAAGTGATAAAGGAGAGCAGCACCATGTGACTGTTGTCATGCACTGTGATGGTCCTGTTGGGGGGTGCTGGCACTATGAGGAAACAGGGAATTGGATTTGGGAGCATCTGAGAAGCAGTGAATGGAGTTTGTAAAGTGCATTATTTCCGTTTTTGCTTAGTTCAGCATCATCCAGGACAGGGTCACCTGGGGTTCAACAGAAGTAAGCCATTCAGTGACCTGCACGTATAATATGTGCTTCTCGAGATTAGGGAGGGGATGGGTTCAGGGGTTGTCTTTTACATGCACATTCAGACCACATAGTTATTACCATGGTTTACACTCGCTTGTTTTCTTCCAGGGAAGGAGCAGAAAAACTGATGATTACAGGCTTCAACATTTGCAAAGCTTCGACAGACCCCTTTTCACTCAATCATAATAGACTTTCAAAGAAGGAACAGGAGAAACCCTGCAAAAGGCTGCTGCAGCCAACACCCAACAGGTATTTTGGGCCAGTGATTAAAAGGAGATGTTTTAAATATTGAACCTGTGGATTCTTTTAACCATAGCTGAACACACTGAAAGGAGCATGTTAAATATCTAAGGTGTAGGGTAGAGTTGGTATCTTCATCCTCAATAGACATATGCCTTATGTTTGTTTTCATAGATACCATGCAGGAGAAAGCACACTGGCAAGGGAGTAAACGGGTGCAAATTCATATATGTGTAATGAAAAGTGTTAATAAAAACATTTATTGTTTACCCGTGTGTTGTGCTCGCAAATGTGTTTGCTAGGGAACAAAAAGCGAGTGCACACTCTGCCTGTGATGACGTTGCTTTCCTTGTCGATGACGCCAGGAGAAGAAAATGAACATATTGTTGGAAAACACAGTTACACATTTGAAATATGTTTTCTTCGCGGTTAAGGTGTTAGTGATTGATCACTGCTTTGCGACTGCAATTACGTCCCAAATCATTAATAAATACGGTTGCACGTGCAATTAGGATGAGAGGCCCCACTTAAACCTTTTTCCTAATTACAATTCAGAATTGTACTCAGTCTATTTTGCAACCGGAAAGGCTTTTCCAACTTGCAAAATGGAGTTGGTAAATAGAAAAAAACGCTTGTGGTCGCAAATCCTGGGATTTGCAAGGTTTACGATTGCAAAGTAGCTTTTTAACACTGGTCCTTGTTTTTCTTTCCCTTGGGCTCTTTCAGTTAACCTGATTCCATTCTCACTTCATACAAACTGTAGCTACAGGATTATTTATTTATTGATAGAAAATGTGATTTTATTTCTAAATTAGTTGTACTGTTCTCTGGCCCGTGTGTCAAGTAGGAAGCGTCAGACTCGTACGATATAAATAAAGCGAACGTTATTGTCAAGCTTTACATGTAAACTCGTCCACCCCCTCCAACTGGCTGTAATCAATAGTCTACTCTTTGGATAAATACATGATGGAACCACAACCCTACATTACAAGACAATAATCGGGAACCAATAATGGTCAAACCTTTGTGATTGACACTTAATTCTGTTATACTGAAGCTGAAAGGAAAGTTACACGGTCATTTGTCAGTGCAATGTATTTATGCACCAAAATAAAGAATGTGCAGTCAGTGCAATGTATTTATGCACCAAAATAAAGAATGTGCAGTCAACTGATGTGCACGTTTGTTGCTCTACTGATCCTGTTAAAGATGTTTCCACTGCACTGATCTAACTCTAACTCCCATTGCTAACACGAGAAGTACTGAGGTAAGACAGAAAGTAAATGAGCTTATGTGCTCGCTTGTATTCCCACTTTAAAGAATGCATGCTATTTTAGCATTAGTGCCCTATACAGATGACATCGAAAGCTATTAATTGCATTTCGTAAAATTATGGTCTCTAGCCAAACGCAATTGCAATTAACAATGATTTCAATTCAGGTAATCATATGTTGGTCTATATCACAAACATGCACAGTAGCAGCACTTGGACTGGATTCTAGTAGGTTGTTATCTACCTCGGAAACAGTACACTGCCCAATCTACGGGTTAGGGGGGTTATGGCCTTAGTCCAAGCTAGGATAGAGGTCCCCCATGTCCTCTGCTGGAAATAAAACATCTATAACACATTGTTCCATTAATCTTAAGATCTTGCCCTGCAAAAGATAAAGGGCCAGATGTACAGCCATTTGTTTTGCGACTCACAATTTGCGGTTTCTTTGCAAATCGCAAATTGTGCGTCACAAAACAAAATGTACAACAGTGTCCGAGACACTGTTAGCAATTCCCAGATGGGTCGCAAGGGAACTAACTCATTAATATTCATGAGGCAGGTCACAATTTGTGACCCATTTGGGAATGGCTGCACTCACAGGGATGGTGGCATGCTGGAGTCAGCTGCTTTTTAAATAAAGTTGTTTTTTAAAAAACGCAGCCTGTTTTCCTTAAAGGAAAACAGGTTGCATTTCAAAAATTAAAATGGAACGTTTCAGTTTCATTTTTTCAGAGTAGGCAGTGGCCCGTGGGCCGACTGCCTGCTCTGAAAAAATGTTTGCGTCCCCAGTCACAAAGGGAAAGGAGTCCCTTGGGGACCCCTTCTCGTTTGTGAATGGGTTAGCACCAATTTGAAAATGATGTTAACTGCGATTGTTTTGCGACTGCATTCACGGTCACAAAACAATCATACACCACCTGCGAGTCGCAATTAGGAAGGGATACCCTCAGGATGCCCAATCCTAATTGGAAGTTGCAAACCCTGTTTTGCGATTCGGTAACTGCATACCCACTTGCAAAATAAGGATTTGTACATAAAGAAATTCTTTTTTGGGCGCAAACAGGCGATTCTGTGAATCAGCCCATTTGCGACCAACAAAAAGCTACTTACATGTACTCCATAATTCCTATGATAGTTTAAAATGTAAAACAAGCTGCATTTTTAGGTCAAGCATAAGCGTACAACTTCTTGTATTCTTTTAAACATACTTCTTCTGTGGGCTTCCAGCTATTTAATTTGTTAGTTTCAGTGTCATTTAAAAATCATTGCTTGCTAGTGGTCAGTCACGCCTCTTTGTCCCTCCTTCTTCTGTGTGGGAGCAGGGACCAACTACTGTATAATTACGCTTTGTCCTGTTTATCTGGTTTGTAGGGGACTTTTGTTTTACTTTGTTTCCTACTCCTGTTCAGGGAAGCTTCCCTTTTCATTTGCAGAGCATTCTTGCTCTGAGATTAGCTGTAAACAAGGCTATAAATCAGGCTGCTATCCTAGTCACATTTGGTCTTTGTGGGCTCTCCGCACCCTCTCTCAGCCGCCCTTCCTTGGCTTGGATTTTCTTTACCAAGTGTGCCTGCCTATGGGGTGCTGAGAGCCAGGGCATAGGATCGCTTGTAATTGCTTATGGCCTAGGCACCCAGCACTAGCAGGGCGCTGCAATCCTTAAAGACAGTGGCCACTTCTGCTCCATACTGGGATCCCACTCGCACCTCAGTTCACACACACCAAGCCCTCAGCTGTGCCAGTGCCAGGAACCCCACACACGCCTTCTGCCAGAACACCTCAGTTCTTCCAGTCAGTACACTCTGCTGCGCCAGTACTGGCACCTCGGGCGCAGCTCATCAGTGCACCTCAGTTCACATACTCCAAGCCCTCAGCTGTGTCAGTGCCAGGAACCCCACATGCACTGTCTGCCAGAGCACCTCAGCTTTTGCAGTCAGTACACTCTGCTGCTCCAGTACTGGGACCTCGGGTGCAGCTCGATCAGTGCACCTCAGTTCACACATTCCAAGCCCTCAGCCGTGCTAGTGCCAGGAACCCCACATGCGCTGTCTTGCCAGAGTACCTCAATTCTTACAGTCAGTACACACTGCTGCTCCAGTACTGGGACCTCGGGTGCAGCTCCATTAGTGCACCTCAGTTCTACCCCGGCAAGGTCACCTCCTCTCCTATACTGGGACCTCGCTCACATACAGTGCCATTACAGCAGCTCAATTCTAATATTCATTTCCACTGCCAAGTCAATACTGGACCCAAAAGAGCAAACCACAGCTCAGCCAGTGCACCTTAAGTCTAACATTCAACTCCATTGTTGATTGGAACCACCACAGCTCTGCCAGAATCCATCAATTCTATAACATTCAGTGCACATTTCTTCTCAGGAGTCCTTGCTTCTGTGCTTCAGTAGCAATGCCACTCCCATACTGGGCCCCATTCGCAGCTTCACCAGGGCACCTCCAGGCTAGCACTCGACAACTATGGCACACCAATATTAGGTTCCACACACAGCTTTATTAACATACCTCACTTCTGACCTTGTGTGCCCGTTACTATTCCAGTACTGCAGCCCACATACAACTCTGTCAGTGCACCTCAACCCTAACCGGCAGTGCCCCATTTTCCCAATACCAGGAATTACACAGCACTCCGTTTCTCATTCCCTACCGCTGCCTTTCAATGATTCCAGCACTGGGCCGGGACACAACTTTGGTCTATATCCCCAATCCTGATCTGAAGCACCCCAATATTGCTGTATTGGGGTTCGCATACAACTCTGCTAATGCACCTCCTGTTGTTCTGCAGTGCCCCCTGCTGTTCCACACTCTGACTTTTATTTGTGGACGCGGGGGAGCCCATTAAATCTATTCTTAGCTGCCATATTTATTCGTGAGGGTCTATTTTACCTGTCTCATTCCATTCTTTCTTTTACTCTGTTTACTCTTGATGTGTTCTTTCTCTCCCACTTTTCTCTTTCCAGCTCTTAAAATCCACATTCGCTTTTTCTTTCATCTGTTTTTTTCTACTACTCTCCCTTTTTTAATTTCCCTCCTTCTCTTGCTACCTCCTCTTTCAAACTTGCAAAAAACTGGTTATTTCTTTCCTTGTTTCGTTTCTCTCTTTTTTTTCATCAGGCGTTCATTCTTTCACAATTGTTTTATCTACCCTTCATTCTTTCTTGGTCTTTTTTATTTGCTCTTTCTTTTGACTCAGTATGCGTCCTTTCACTTTATTTTAGATTTCCTTCCTTCCTTTCTCTGGCGTCTCTCTTACCTATATCTGTCAATTCACGTTTTGCTGTAAATCCCTCTTTTTCCCGTCTGCATGTGGAAGTCACTAGTTACTTGTCGGGACCCGAAGTGTCAAAGTGGTTTATCCATTCTGTGTCTGTGGGAAATGTGTCAGTACACACATGCCCTGGTTCTTTCGCTGCTTGTTTCTCTCACCATCTTTCTTTTTTTTCTCTAATGTTCATTTTTCTCTTTCTTTTCACGCTTCTTTCATTATTTTTTCCTCTTTATCTTTCGTTTTGGTAGCTTCCATCCCTTTTTTCTTTTGTCTCACACATTTTCTCTATTTCTTTTTAGATGTGTTTTAATTTTCTCGTTCTTTTTTTCCCTTCTTTCTTTTATTTATTTGCGACCCCTTCTCTTTCTTCTTCTTTTCTGTTATATTCCTTTTGCTTCTCTTTTCCTGCCCCATTTGCTTTCTCTGCTTAAGCCTAGTTATCAATGGAGCAACAGGTGCAGTGGCACCAAGGCCCAGGACCTACGGACCTCACTCAACTCTAATTACTGCTGTATTTTCCTACCGAAATTCCAGTCAACCACTTTTTTTTCTTGCTCCAGGGCTCATGACACCGTTACTAGGCCACTTGTCCTTTCCATCTCTACTCCTGACTCCCTCTTTCCTTTGGCCCTCCAATCCAAATGATTTCTTTGTTATGATGTTTTGAGCTTTAGACTCTAATACCAAAAGGGTATTTCTGATAAAGTTTTATATGATAATTGTATATGTTTTAATATAGAGGAAGAAGGTAAATGGAAGTGCTTTAGTTAAATGCCAGGCCACTGAATTATACGGCAGGAAAAGACAAAATTATGAGGCAGGGTTGACCAATTCATATGACAAAAAAAGTCCAGTTATGAAGATTCAATGCCAATAGCTCTAACTCAGGAAAATGTGAGACCTAATGCATTGCAAATGCTTGTTATCTTTATAGCCATGTTTTGCAGTACAATCAGAACGACTTTCTGACAAGGAAAACAGGAAATCATATATATATATATATATATATATATATGTCATATGTCTGGGAACGTTGGACTGTTTATTGGATAGTATTATTGTTTGAATGAGCACTCATACTGCACCAGATCTCACTACGGGAAGCTGCTTGTTGCCAGGGTTACACTAGTACGCAAGATGGACAAGGCAAGCCAAAGCAAAGAAATCCGAGTGACAATAAAGCCAACCAATGGTAAGCAGGGGGCTGGCTTTAAGCCACTGCAAGTTCTTAGTAAAGCTGACAATAGGTCTTTTGCAACCACACAGCATGCTCTTTCTGGTAAGTTCGACCTAAAAGTGATGGCTGCCTGTTCACCAAAAATAATGCACCTATGTAAGCCTTTAATCTCTACCTAAAATACATACCTTAGGAAACATGATGTATTACACCTAAAATGATAAGGGCTCAATCAACTTTAGTGATGTATGCAGAGGCTGACCAGTACTAGGAAGCCTGGCTTTGTGTTGGTATCTGTGGGTCCCATCCAGGAAAAGTACTTTCTCTGTGCACAGCTCTTGCACAAAATTGCTTAAAAACTGCTTTATTTTTATTTAAATAGCTGACAAAAATTCATCAATTAATGTATCACAATGAAGTATTTTGTTGAGTCATAACTATAACGAAAACTTGCCGTACTTTTTTGTGAAAATCATAATATGAAACTAAAAATGAATATTTGATCTATTCCCAAAAAGGAACGAACTGGAACAAGTTTGCAAGTTTGTCTCTTATTGTGGACAACCATTCAAGTAGCAGATGGCACAGAATGGAGAAGACATTTGCGGGCATTTTGACTGCTGAGCATCATTTAATGTTCACCTGATCAAGGCCAAGGTGGGAGTACGGAAACTGTGGATGTATTCACATTTGCTAAGATCTGTTTCCTCAACCAAGCACACATCAGAGTACAACGCCTGCACTGTCACATGTATTTACCAATAAAGTCCTCTATGTTTACCAGTCTTGGTGCATATTTTATCAACGACTAGACCGCTTGCAAAATGTATACACTATTCAAAAGGGCCTATTATGTACAATTATTATTTATATAATCCTACATTTGCCAGCTGGTGGAAGTGGTAGGGAGAGGGGCCAGTGTACCAAATGACAGTCACCAATAATGGATTAAAAGCAGCTTTATTAATAAGTAGATCCTCCTTGGCATCTTAAAATTAGGATCCATTCCAGGCCTCTCAAGTACTGAATTATAGGGGAATTTGCGGCAACAGTGTTTTGTCTGGAGATTGAATCTCTCCTGTAATATAATTTCAGTTGAGACTGTGTGTGCACATAAAACATTAATGTCTTCACATTGGTGTAGAGATACTTTTTAATGTTTAAATGTCATTACTAGATTCAATGGATTTTACCTAGTGATGTTGTAGGTCATGGTTCTGGGGTAGGGCTCCAAAGATTACCATGGCTTGGGGTATTATCATACATTTCACCAATTTTAAGATGACTATACCCTGCAATAGCTGACAGGGCAGCACCTCTATAAGCGAAAAATAGCTGTCATGTTGGAGATTTTTTCATTTTATCTTAAGCCACAGAGACGAAAGATATATTTTTAAACAGAGCTGTTACTAAAATACACAGTTCACAAATGCAGTTGATACCGAGATGCAAAAGCTTGAAAGTCAGGAACTTTTTCCCAAGAATTCTTTCACACACCTTTGAAAAAACAGACAATTTTTTAATTCTAGAACTTCCTTCTCACTGTTCCATATCTTGCTGCTGTAGAGTTAATATGACATCTTTATATTGTAAATGCAATTTGACTTTGTGGAAATGTATAGGAAATTGAATGGCAGGTTGAATTACACTTTTGTCAGATTGCACAAGTAAATATTGGAGACATGACAGAAAGTAAAACCATGCAAGATCCTCCAAGACTGTGAATCTGTGTTTGAATCAGATGAAGGAGTAGAAACCATCCTGGCAGACATCAGGAAGGACCTACTGCTTTTCTTAGATGCCAGTCAAGTTGAAGTACTCTTCATACTGAATTTGTCCACAGTGCATTCCATATTTAATCATAACACATTTCTCCAAAGGCGCAACATTTGAAGCCTGCCTTCTTATTAAACAGAGACAAGTGAGAATTGGCAACACACCACAACCAAACCTATTACATTTAGTGTAACGAAGGCCCCTGCCCTTTCACCACTTCTTAACATCTGCATCTGGCCTCTAGTATAGGGGATCTCCCAACACCAACTACAATCTCAAATGTATGGTGTTGACATGCAAGTCCATATCCAATCGGAAAACAACCATGACCAACATTTTAAGGTCACAAATGGTTTTCGACATATATTACTGATACTTTTCTGTGACTAAACACGGAATCATAATTGTAGGTAACACTTCACTTCCATTTGACTGGACTCCTGAACTAACTATGGCACCAACACCAGCATCATTGTTTTAAAATTATTTGTCTATCAACTAACAAATTGCTTTAGTAGTGAAGAGTACTAATATCCAATAATTAGATTTAAAAAGATCCTTTATCTATTGCAACTAAACAACAAGACTTAACTTACTAGATCCCTTGTATTGTCATGCCTGGACAATACTAAGCTGGATTTAGAGTTTGGAGGACAAGTACTTCAACACAAATTTGACATCCCACTTATCTTATTACAGGTGCAAATATCATAATCCTGTCCGCCATACAGTGTATCAGGCACATCATCTACATCAGCACTCCATAGGAGTAAATTCAGAAACTTCAGAGGATGTAGAACAATTTGGTGAGATTCTCTTTAAACCTAAGAATGTATGATCACATTACTCCATCCCTTACTGAACTGAACTGGTTCTCCGTGGAACAAATAATTTTTTAGTTTTGTGAACAGTACTGACAACCGTTTAAGGAGAAGGTACTCTCAAACTCTATAAACGAACTCCTTGTTACACTCCATGGTGTTATCTTAGATTGCGAAGAACCAGTTTGATTAACCTTCCAAATTACAGAAGAAATAAGCCTGGGGAAATAGATAACTCAGGGGACTTTGATTTGGAATGAGCACTGTAACTTCTTATCAATCTATGGTCCCTCCAAAAACACCTCGAGCAAAGATATTCAAAGAAATATTTGACCCTTAAGCAAATGTATTATGGTCCACCCCTCTATTAGGATAGAGGCTTTCACTTTGCATTATTTCAACATCATGTCTGCTACTTGCCTTCTCAAATGTGAGACCCAGATCTATGATTCTCTTATGTCATTTACTCACTGTTCTTCTAGATATTTCACACCACTTCGATGCATGCCGCAAAGTGGCTTTGGCAACATTTTGGTCCACTACAAATCAAAACACATAAATGAATAACTAAATAAACAAATTCAATGGGGTAATAGAGGGTTTATCATAGACTACCAGTATGACCAAGTTTCTTATTACTTACAGTCTCAAATACTTTGGAGTTGCGATGATTCGTGCTTTTAAACTTTTTTATGATATATATGACATTGAGTAAGCGTATAAAATATAGTTTTCTGTCGAAAAGAGCATTTTTTTTAAATTAGGTTTTTGTTACAAAAAAGCATGTTCTTGCATTATTCATGTCCATGTTTCTCAATATTCCAGCTTCCTGGGTTGCAGTGTAAGAAACAGCAGTGAATGCAAAAGAAATTCCATTCCCCAAATAAAGCAATCCCTTCCAAGTATGAACAAATCTGTAAAGAGGCGGCAGTCCCTACCTCATCACAGAGTGGGATGGGGTCAGTGAGACTGATGACCCCACCCCACTCAGGTGCCGAGGTGTCACTGATAGACCCAGGCTGAAGAGGTCACAACCACTGGAGATGTACCATCTTAAACCTGGCTAAGTTCAGCTCAGGTAGCCAGGTACCAGAGCATTTAGCGCATGTCTAGAGCCTGGCTGCTTGACCTGAACAAGAGTGTGTGTAAGGATGTAATTTTCTCAGCCTGACAGACACTCTCCATGTTGGGCAAATCCTCTCCGCCCTTAAGGACGGGCAGCTCCTGTTTTCGTCCCTTGCTACACCCCTGCTAGAAACCAGTGATCGGCCAAACTGTACCTTATTCACTAAATTCCTGTCAAATGGCTAAAAAATGGAGGTATATCTGTGATGTCAGTCCCCACACTCCAGAATATTTTGAATTTATCATCAAAGCAAATCCAAACCATCTCCGGCTCTGAAAATATGAAAATGGAACGCACCATGCTAGCATTTGTTTTGTGTATGGTACATGGGAAACAAAATAAACTATTGCTATAACATTTTTGCTGTGCATTGTTAGGCTCTCATGTCAAGGATGCCGAAAGAGACACATGTGAATTAATCTTTTTTTTTAAGTGGCTCCCTTATTGCACCTGGTTTCCGAGACAAAACTCAACAAGTTACGATTTGTTTTCTATCACAGTTTAATATGTTGATATGAGTATTATTTATAGAGATTGGTATGTTCTGCTTTAGTCTCCCAGAGTGCAGAAGTATTGTTTAAAGAGATGCTTGTGGATGAAATTAGCATTGACGTCTCAGGAAAAAGAATGCAAGCAAGCAATAGAGACATACCACAGCTCTGTACTAATACTTAAGAAAGTCTTTCAGTCACAATTGTGGGTTAGGCATTAACTTTTATAAGGAGTGTTTCCTGGTAGTTACTGATGTACTTGCAAAAAATATGTACCACTCCCCAATTGCTATGCTCCACCATAGCTACATTTGTCAATAGAAACGTCTCTAAAGGTAGGTACAAAAAAGTCATGCTCCTCCCCAGAGAATAAATATTCTATTCGGCTGCTCTATAATGCAATTGGCTTACATTTGAAAGTTCCATTACTAAATTCTGAGGACTTTTATTTTTACTTTTGACTTGTACACCTTCGTCGACTTGAAGGTGTTGCTAATTTTTGATGAAGGACATGTTGCAAATGTACCTGATTAGCAATACCTTGCAATTCCTTACAAAACCCTTTTGAGTTCTGGTAGAGCCTGATTGACATATAGCCAATGTCTATTTTATCTCCAAGCTTTTTGAGGAAATTCCAGGCGAGGAATTACAAAACTGTGTTGACTTTTATGGGAAGTTGAAAAGCAGCAAGTTGGGGCTATGACCTCAGCAAGGACCAAGGAATACACGACTCTCCATGAGGTTTGGGTTACACAAATGGGTTGATATTCTTCTGGTCTGGTGCTTTTGGACCTATTGTTAGTCTTTCAGAGTGAAAACAAGTTAGTCTTACTGCAGGTGCTTTAGTTTGCTTCATATTATTCTTGTCTCAGTGGGCGTTGGAAGTGACCCAGAGAAATGGTGCAGTAAACACCTGGACTATGATCCCCCGCTCAACATTTACATCAAGACTCTTGTGCAGGTCATTTAAAGACATGAACTACATATGTATTATTTTTGTGCAGTGGGGTTGGCAATTAGGCATTCCCTTTTTCCCAGCAAATATATGTTCTTCAAATATTATATCTTGAGAGTCCTTGTTTTTTGAGTGGAAGTATCATCTTTACCCTTTTTCAAGATGTTGCTTTTCATTTCACTACTGTAGCACTTCTGATAAAGCTACTTATTGACCCTCACCCGGTACACAGGCTTGAGCCGCAGCAGAGGGCGCATAAGGAGTGTAAGAGACAAAGAGTAATTGCAAGGTCAGTACTGTTATTAGTCTTTGCATTTACCAGCCCTGTCACCCGTCCAAGCCAGTCTCTCAATCCCACTCCTCCTTCAGCTACTCCTAGGCATATTCCAGAAAAAGCTATTCTAATACATGCAGAAGGGATACCAACAGTTCTCAGTGACATTCAGAAAAACGTCATTGGTTCCACTTTAATATTCCAGTGAATTTTATAATAAGGTTAATTTCCCACCTTAGTACATTAAATAACTAAGGACACTGCTGTGAGAAAATGATGAACTCATATGAGATTGAGCTCCAGTTTTTCTTCTGTGATGTTGTCTGTATTTTTAGGTGAGGTCTAGAAACAGCTCTAATTGTCTTGTATGCCTTATCAAATAAAGCATCATAAGTATAAAAGGCACTTACGTAGGAAGGCATTGGGTCAGGACTCTTCGGCCATTGGTCTGTTAAATATTCATTCACATTTTGCTTCCACCCACCATAGCATGGGGCAATGTGTCACCTCACTTCAACCATTGGCTCTCTTGCACTGTCAGTGACCGCTTTTAGATTGATCAAATGTGCACATCCACCTAAAAGAAGTGCACTTCTGTGCCAGGGCTGGTGGTCCAATACTTTACTTTGCCAAAGCTTTTTCTTTCAATTTTGTATCTTGGTTTCTACTATTTTTAGTCATTTTTGGGTGCTTGAATTATGTCTTCAGGTTCAAGTAATTCAGAAATCAATAGTGCCTTACCTTTGTATCACTAAGAATCATATTTCCATGTGATGTGCATTAAAACAAATAATGTTTTGTGTACCTGTTCAGAGTACATCTGTCTGCTTCTTGGAAGCACCTGCACTGTTTAAAATTATATTACATGCGTATTTCTTTATTGTATATTACCAGCATGGTTATGTGGTGGTATTCTCTCTTTTTCTTCTTTTCATTTTTGTGGTGTATTCTTGCAATGATAAGAAAAGGAATAACCATTACACTAGCTTGCCAAACACAGATTTATTGGACGAAACACCTATTACATTACCTTGCCATTTAGAACAGGAGTGTAATCTACTCTCTCACAAACTCTTCCCCCTTACGCTTTCCTCTGTAATGCCCATCGGCCAGTGTGAAAATGTAATCAAACTGGCTTTTTCTTACAGAAATTGTGTTATTTGTTGTGTGGCCTGCTTACTTGTTTGTATAATTATGGTGTTTATAACATTTTAATATTCTTGCCATATGTCTCAAAGGCTATTGTTTTGTGAATTTTATAAGAATTGTAATGAAATTCCTCACTTAGTAAAATGTAATTAAGTAAGAGTGGCCTGCTTACTTGTTTGTATAATTATGGTGTTTATTACATTTTAATATTCTTGCCAAATGTCTCAAAGACTATTGTTTTGTGAATTTTATAGGAATTGTAATGAAATTCCTCACTTAGTAAAATGTAATTAAGTAAGAGTGGTCTGCAATAAAAAAAAAACGTTTGGCAAACATCAATAACTTGTAAAGAGTTTTTTGCAACAGTCTCTTCGAATGATGCAATTGTCCAGTAAATAAGTAAGTGAGTTAATGATTTCCATAGCATTCCTAATGAACCATCACATTGTAGGTGTCTGATCACTGGTGAGCTACCACTTGAAAATACAGAGGCCCTCATCACTATGTTGAGACATCAAGCATGTATTCCTACTCAGAGAGGAGGTGGCCTAGCAGGTTGTACTGGAGTGTTCTTACTGGAGCAGGACCAAGGTTGATTTGTAATTTAGTTGGTCCCCTGTCTATAGTAGCACAGCAAGCAAAAAAGAACAACCACAGACACAAATGCCGGCCAATGAAAATTAATTGCCAATGGGTAAGATTAAATAAAGCATTCAAGTTATCACGTTTCTAGTTCTAGTCAGAAAAATAGAAGTGCAGGTAATATGTGCTAGAGTACTAGCTTGTTTCTGAGAAGTGCCGGTACTCTCCAATTAAAAGTATTACATTTTTCTTGAGAAGTTCAGGTACTCTCCCTCTCAAAATAAAAAAAGTGCTGGTACTCAGTACCTGACAGTACCAGACCACTTAAAGCACTGGTTATAGTATTCAAAGCATACTGAACACTACACCTTAGTCACTACTAATTAGTATGAAAATGTTCCTGCAAAAATCCTGGAAGTACCCTTAGATGATAAACTCATGAACTGTAAAGTGAGCTATCCAGGTATCAAGACCTAGACATGAGTTGATGATAACTCCAAGACTCCTAATCACTGATGAGAGGTATGAGCTAAAGGTTGTTCTGTAATTGTTATCAGGAAGTAGAGAAATGATTGTACACAAGACCTCAAATTTGCTAGAATTCATTGCGAAACATTAAGAAGGTTGAATAGCACGCACCATCTTACTATGGTGGCTCATAATCTTATCTAATGGGCAATAGTAACCAGATCACCTCTGAGGCACAGAAAAAGGTGAAAGATACTCCCAGATAGCTTCCACACTAAAAATCTGTGACTAGCAACAAAGATAGCTACCTTAAAACTGTGTCTGTTGTTTCATTGATATTGAGTACCACATTGGAAAGTAGCCTGAGACTGGTAGTTTGAAAAAAGCATGGGTTCTGGGCCTATATCATTGTAGTATCCACCTCATAGGATCCCACAAGAAAACACATACGCCACCTACAGTCACAGTGTTCTCTTAACTTGTTGCCTCAATTCATATGTCTTGTACTTCTGGGGAAGCTGTCTTGCAGGTTGGTGCTGCTGTGTTTAATTTAATTGAGCCTGCCTTTGTCTGTCGTCCTTCGCAAAAGATTAAGTTAAATAATGCAAATACCTAGGGAGGCATGGGGTCAGGCCTCTTCAGCCATTGGTCTGTTAAACAGTCATCACTTCAGCCACTGGCTCTCTTGCACTATCAGTGACAGGTTTTGGACTGATCAAATGTGCAAATCCACCTAAAAGAAGTATCCCTCTGTGCCAGGGCTGGTGGTCGAATACTTTACTTCACCAGTGCTTTTCTTTCCATTTTTTTAGCATGTTTTTTTATTATTCTTTAGTCGTTCTTTTTTGTTGGATTTAGTCTTCAGGTTAAAGTAATTCAAAATCAATAGTACTTTACCTTTGTATCAATGTGAACCACATTTCCCTGTGATGTGCATTAAAACTAATAAAGTTTTGGGTACCTGTTTAAAGTACATATGCTTTAAAAAATCATATTCCATGCTTATTTCCTAAATGTATATTGCCAGCACATTTAGGTGGTGGGATGCTTTCTTCTTCTTCTTTTCATTTTCGAGGTGTATTCTTGCAATAAAAATGAAAAAGAATAACCATTACACTAGCTTGCCAAACACAGATCTACTGGACTAAACACCTATTAAATATCCTGGCCATTTCCTACAAGAATGCTGCATTCATGTCGAAATTCATTAAAAAGTACCTACATACAGCCCTCTTCATCGATTGGCCAGTTCAAATTTCATTCACATTTTGCTTCTTCCCATAACATCATACTGCATGGACAATGGGTCACCCCAGATCACCCACTGGCTCTCTTGCACTGTGAGTGACGGCATTTTACCTGATCAGAGGTGCACATTTTCAGAAGTGCACTTCAGGGCCTATGCTGGTGGGCCAATACTTTCTTAAACTTTTTTTGTCTTACATGTGCCCTTAGGTTTCAGCAATATAAAGCCAATAGTAATTTTTCTTTGCACCAATTATTATATTTTCCTTTGATGTGCACTAAAATTAAGATGCATTGGCAAATCCAAGACATCTGGACTTAGTGGCGTAACGCATGCTGTGTTCGTTAGAGCGAGGCACACTGGAGAGAGACAACAGTAGGTGTGGCTCCTCCGCTAGGGTAGAGGAGCATTTCCCCACCGGCCAGCAGCAGGAGCTGCAAACATTTTACTACAAAACAATGACAAACTGCGTTTATTATTATTTTGTAGTAAAAGGGGCGGGGCCACTGACTATGACGGGGATGGAGAGGGAGTGCTCAGCCTCCCCTCAGTGCACATGTGTGTTTGGCCAGCTGTCTCGGGCCGGCCAAACACACATGCGCACTGTGCTCTCTCCAGCCCGGCACTGTGTTGCCGGTGCGGGCTGGAGAGAGCAGGCACAGGCTCTCAGTCTGCCTGGGAGCACCCTAGCTGGGTTCTCCGGCCAATCCAAACGCTGCTGTCATGCTGCCAGTAGCATGACAGCAGTGTTCCGATTGGCTGCAGGGCAGGCTAGTAGCCTGTGCGTGCAGCTGCAGCTGCAGCAGAGAAGCAGGGCAGTGGTGGCGGTGGCAATAAAGGTGACTGTTTTTTTGTTTTAAAAAAAAATTAATTCCCACCCGCACACGCCGCCCCACCCCTACAAATCCCTGTGAGCCGCTCCTGGACAGCAGGAGTGGACAGACAGAGCTACAGTTGCAAACTAGTCTCTTATGCACTAATAAGCACTTATATGCACAGATTCAGGTGGAGGCAGGAAAACCTCAAAAACCCAACAGCTTTAGGTGAGAGATAATTACTTTACTGGGTTAATGAATAATTAGCGGCGCTTGGACAAAATATCGGATTATAAATATCGAGCTACATAAATATCGAGTTTTTAATATTGTGACACCTAAATATCGTGATGCAGAAGTATTGCTGACAAATATCTATTTTTTAGGTAAGTAATATCGTTTCTAATAATATCTCTATTGTTAATATTGTTTTCAATTATAACATTTTCAATTCTCTTTATGTGTTTTTGTTCATATCTTAATTGTACATGTTATATATTGTTTGTATCATTGTTATTAATGTTTTTTAATCTATTTTGTAATTTTAAGTTATTTATAATATTTAATTCAATTATTAATAGTAAGTAATAGTATCACAGAGAGTTGTGAGGTTTGCAGGGGTAAAAGGTGGGAAGTTAATTAAATATAATTAATGATAATTAATTTTTGATTATTATTAATTATTTAATTGAAACTTAATTATGTAAATAGTGTAATTATTATTGTTTTAAGTTATATTTTAGGTTTGGGTTGTTCGGTTTGAGGACTATAGGGTGTGAAGTTAAGTAATAATTCATTAATAATTATTAATTCTTTATTAATTAATTGGAAATTCATTATGTACATTATGTAATTATTATGCTTTTTAAGATATATCTTAGGTGCTGGTTGTTGAGTTTGTGGGGTATAGGGTGGGAAGTTAATTAAGTAATAATTAATTTTATTGAAATATTTTATTGATTTATAAAGATTAAATTGTTTAATTATATTTTTTTATGTTATATATTAGTTACAGGTTGCGTGTGTAGGGGAATAGGGTGGGAATTTATTCAGGTAATAATTGATAAAAACATAATTATTCATTTATTAATAATTACTTTATTGATTACTTAGTATTTAAATGGTGTTACACTTTTTATTTTAATTATATTAAAATTCTGGGCTGCTAGGTTTGCTTGAGTATAGTGTGGTAATTTAATTGAATAACCAATTAATAATTTTGTAAAATGTATATTAATTATTATAACTTTTAATAATTATGTAAATTGTGTATTACTTTTTAAATTTATATATATATAATTTTTATGTTAACAGTTTTATATTTATGGTGAATTGATAGAGTTATTAAAATAAATTATGTGTTTTAAGTGAACAACTTTCTTTACTGTTGCACAGACTGGCAATTGTAAATTTTACCCATCTGGAATCCAACGCTTTCCCTACTTTTGCAGAGACTAGAGTGGGAATAGTAAATGTTACCTCTCTGGAGTCTAACACTTTCCCTACTGTTGCACAGACTGGAGTGGGAATGGTACATGTTACCCCTCCAGAGCACAACGCTTTTCCTACTGTTGCACAGACTGGAGTGGGAATAGAAAACTTTACCCCTCCAGAGTCCAACAACTTTCTTAGAGTTGCACAGACTGGAGTGGGAATAGTAAATTTTACCCTTCCAGAGTCCAGCACTTTCCGTACTGTTGCACAGAGTAGAGTGGGAATAGTAAACTTTACCACTCCAGAGTCCAACACTTTCCGTACTGTTGCACAGACTGGAGTAAGAATAGTAATGTTTACCCCTCCTAAGTCCAACGCTTTCCGTACTGTTGCACTGACTGGACTGAAAAAAGTTAATTTAACTCCTCCGAAGTCCAGCGCTTTCCCTACTGTTGCACAGACTGGAGTGGGAATAGTGAATTTTACCCCTCCTGAGTTCAATGCTTTCTCTACTGCTGCCCTGACTGGAGTAGAAATAGTAAAGATTACCTCTCCAGGGTCCAACACTTTCTCTACTGTTGTACACATTGGAGTGGAAATAGTATATCTATTTTTCACAGACTTTACTCATTTTTAATATTGTTTAAATATATGTAATATTATTATTTGTTTATTTGTTACATTTTATATTATTTGTATGTATATGTATATATGTGTCACTTGACAAGAGTTCTCCTACTGGTTCCAGGGTCTCTATTCGGAGGATCGCACAGACTGGAAGAGAAGCCAGTCAAAATGTCTTCACTCAAGCCAAACAGATTAGTCACGCTCACAAAGGGAAGGTGCACAAAACAGGTTAAATCATACTTAAATTAACAAACTTGTTGCTACGTTTCTTTACACAAAGTAGTAAATTAAAATTATCAAAATATTAAAATACATATGTTGTATATTCACAATCAGCGTCACTTATGCAACTTAAGTTCATAACACTAATTTGTAAAAAGCATGTATATCCTGTTAGAATATTGATGCCCCATTGGGCTAAAAGTGTGTATGGAAGGTATACCTAATACACTCATCCACCCGGGAGTAGCACTAGAGTCGCCCGTCATGAGCACTCATAGCATCTCCTGCATCAATTATACTTATCTGAATACCCCCTATGTGCAAACCTAATGAAGCCCAAGTGGGCAATGTTCCCTAGGTACTCCAACTCATAGATCCCAAATGTGGATGGAGCCCAAGTGGGCTTTAACAATACCTCCCGTTTAATCAACATGCAGGAATCAAACAGCTATGGAGCCCAAAGGGATCTTAAAAATGACTCCTTTGTGGTATTCAAGCTGGGAACACAGCAGGAGTAGCAAAGGATCAACTCACATCTTTATGAAATACAATAAAGTGCATCAAAATAGTTTGATCAAGATTATTTTTGAAAATTAAATACAATCTAATAAAGCATTATGCCTAATGCAACCTCTCTTCCCACTTGGATACTCCCCCCATAGTAGGCTAGCCTCGTGCTGCTAAGAAAATAATAAGTGTAGATGTTTACCTACCAGGTGAACACAAAATTAAAACTGGTAACAAAAGGTACTAGAAAAATCCAGGAACCCCCAGGGAAAAGGCTTCAAAACAGCCAAACAGAATGGCCTGGGTCTTTTGTACAAAAAGGGACTCGTCAAATCAGGACAAAAAGATTCCTGTAAGGGTCGGTACACCCAAACCCAACCAAAGCTGATAATAAAGAGGCATAGTGTTATGTGTCTATTGCGTGCAACTGCCGGACGAAAAAAAGGGTAGGGAATAATCACAGGAGACCGCCGGTTTCCCTTCTCTGACCGCGGCTAAGCCGCCGCGGTCAGAATGCCCCGTGGGGCACCGCCGGCCTGTCGGCGGTGCCACCGTGTCCCGCGGCCCTGGCGGTTACAAACCGCCAGGGTCGTAATGAGGGCCATAGTGTTGTCCTTACAGGTGATGTCACTGTGGACCAAAATATCCCTCAAGGATCTACTCCTTCTGTACTTGATACTAGGTCTATGTTCAAGTGTGTGGCCTATGATGGCATCCGTTGTCAGGGTTTGCCAGTTACGCCTAAGGAGCTTCTCAACTTGTTTGTGCTGATTATTAAAAAAGGTCCCTCTTCGAGACCCAATCCGGGTAACCTTTCTCCCTGAATATGCTCACCATGATGTCCTGCTCTACAAGAAAAGATTCCTGGGAGCTACAGTTTCTTCTGGCCCTCAGCAGCTCCCTGTAAGGCATACTCCACTTGAGAGTCTCAGGGTGGCTGCTAAGTGCCTGGAGAAGTCCGTTACCTGCTGTGGGGTTATGATACAGCCTGGTGGCAAGATGACCAGAGTTCCTTGATGTTGTGGTGAAGGGTGATCATCTTGCCACAAGGCTGCCTCGTAAATGAAGTATTCAGGGGCAGTGGTTACCCAGAGAGGGTCTTGAAGAGTGGGGTAGTGTGAGTCTCTCATAGAGATAGGGATGATATCTTATCTTCCACTACAAGTGGGACTGAAGAAGGGGAAAACAAAGGGCCTCATTACGAGTTTGGCGGTCAGACTACCAGACCGCCATGTTGGCAGTCCCAAAAAGACCACCATGTTGGCGGTCTCATAGACCGTCCTATTACAAGTCATACAGGCAGGACTGCCAACCAAAAAAGGCAGACCGGAAGTGATGCAGAGGGCCAGAAGTAGGTGTACTGACCTCCAGCCGTTACAGCCCAGTGACCAACTACTGACTGTATTACAAGCCCAAAGTCACAGAGAGGGGCACCCATGGCAGTCAGCCAATGGTGGTCCGAACTACGGAGGTCCGCGGTCACCAAAGTAATATACAATGGCACATTGGATGAATTTGAAAACAATACAGCTGACACACATTGTCGCACTCAATACACCTGAAAAGGACACTATAAAACACACCCTTTCACACACCACAATCCTTTGCATTTACATAGAAAGACCCAGCAAGACAGAGTGCATTCCTAAAAAACCAAAAAAGAAATAGGCCCCCCTTCAACTTTTTCATATAACACATACCACACCCTGAACACACTTTTTCCAGTCACACACTTCTGCACTTCCCCGCTTTTATTAAGACATTGTTACCAGTTACTGTTTATTTACTACCATGTCACCTATGAAAAATCCTAATTTCACTGATGATGAGTTAAGAGTCATGGTGGATAAAATTGTAAGAGTAGAGCCACAATTGTTTGGAGAACAAGTCCAGCACAATTCTCTCAGTAGGAAAATCAAAATGTGGGACAGGATAGTCGACAGAGTGAATACTGTAGGCACCACCCTGCGTACAAGGAAGGATATCAGGAAGAGGTGGAAGAACCTCATGGGCAAGGTCTGTTCCAGGGTATTCAGGCATCAGCTGTACGCTAAGAAGTCTGGCGTTGGCACACCAACTCTGCCCTTACATCTCACTTCCTGGGAGGAGGTCTTGGCCATTCTGCATCCTGAGGGCTTGACAGGAATACCTGAGGGAGTGGAGTCTGGTAAGTCACAACCAGAAAAATGTCACCTAAATGCCATGGCATGCATGCCTACTGCTCACCTTGTGCCACCTTTACTGTCACTCCACTCACCAGCCCAGTGTCTACCTGTCCAAAGACCCCTGTCAGGCATCTCACAAGTGAAGTTTACTCACCTGGTAGGATAACATCTGTGAATAGTGTGTGTAGTACAGGGACTGACAGGACTAAAACTCCCAGCAGGTATTGTTATGATGAATCCTCACACCAGCACAGTGTCCTCTCCTCAAAATGCTCCTGTTTGTGAACTCAACATTGAAGTTTACACACCATGGGCAACATTTGTATAGTGTGTGTAGTACAGGGACTGATAGGACTGTAACTCCCAAAAGGCACTGTGGCTCCAACTTCAACCAACAGACCGGTATTCTTACTTCAATAGACACCTGTGTCTCATCTACCTATTGACGTTTACTCACCTGGGAGGAAAACAAATGTATAGTGTATGTAGTACAGGGAGTTAGATGACTGCAACTCCCAGGAGGCTCTCTTACTGTCACTCCAACCACCAGCCCAGTGTCCTCTTCTCCAAATACTCATGGTTGGGAAATCACACATGAACGGTACTCACCTGGGGGGGTGACATTTGCCGAGTGCATGAAGTAGAGAAAGCGCACTGAATGCTAATGCCAGGAGGCTCTGTCTCACCAACTACAAACACATGCCCAGTTTCTCATCCCCAAATACCCCTGTGTATTAACTCTCAAATGACGTGCACTCACCTCGAGGATTACTTCTGTATATAGTGTGTAGTACAGGCAGTAACATGACTGCAAATCCTAGGAAGCCTTGTATCTGTAACTCCAAATGCCAGTCCAGTGTACACCTGTCCAAAGACCCCTGTGTGTTATCTCACAAGTGAAGTTTAATCACCTGGGCGTATAACATCTGTGTATAGTGTGTGCAGTACAGGGACTGACAGGACTGCTAGGGCCAGGGGGGCCTGTGTATGTAATTCCAACCACCAGTCCGAAGTACAATTCTCCAAATACCCCTGTTTGGTTAACCACAATTGAAGTTTACTCACCTGAGAGGATAACATTTGTATAGTCTGTGAAGTAGAGAGAGATAACTGACTGCAACTCCTAGCAGGCACTGTTTCATTAACTCCAAACACCAGAACAGTGGTCACTTGTCCAAATACAGCTGTGAGTCACCTCTCAATTGAACTGTGCTCAATAAGGGGGGGGAGAACATTGGTTGAGTGTGTGTACTAGATTAAGTGACATAACTGCAACTACCAGCACATACTGTATCTGTAACTGCAAACATCAGCACAGCGTTCTCGTCTCAAAACACCACTGGAGGACAATTCCCAAATGATGTCCACTCATCTGGGGGGATATCATTTGTCTACTGTTGGGAACTAGAGGGAGTGTCCTGAATGCCAATGGGCCCTGTTTTGCTAACTACAATCAGTGTCCACTTGCCCAAATGCCTATGTAAGCGAACTCCCAAATGAAGTTTACTCACCTGGGAAGATAGCATTTGGATAGTGACCTGAATGCAACTCACAGGAGGCACTGTTCAAGTGATTCCAAATAGTGGATTAGTGGTCACTTACCTGATCACTCTCAAATGACAGGTACTCACCTGGGAGGGACCAATGTACAGAGCATGCTCAACTCAAAGATGTTGCTGGTCACCTAGTTCAATCTTGAACCATGAAACCTTGAAGATGGAACCATTGAGGATAGGAAGGACAGCACAACCAGTGTGCAAAATAAATGAACATCAAGGATTCAAGATCAATAACCAGAATGGTATTGGCTGCAGACACATTTACAATGCACTGACCTCTCCAATCACTTATATAACAGACTGCCTGCATAACAATGAACCAGGCCTCAAAACGGTCAAAGCCACATCCTGTCCAGCCATTGCTTTGCCTACACTACTGGCAAGATGGCATTTTCAGGACACCCCCCCAAGTGCCAATGAAAAGCCAAAATCAGTACTGCTTGAAGTCAATGGAATTTGCATGTATTACAATTCTCAGGTCAATACGACCAATAGCACAATAGGATAACCTGCAAATCAACTAACTACAAGGTCTTTGCTAAATGTCAATGTACACTTTTGGAGGTAGCTGTCATAATACAATCAGTAACATTGTATCTTTCATATCAACAGGTCGTGCTGCCACTGGGCAGACAGAGCCAACAGAAGAGACTGCCACTGCCCCCACGGATGAAGCCTTCAGTGACAAAAACACTCCTACACATCTGGACGTGGAGGACAGTTCTGGTCCATCTGGACAACCTGGTCGGGCAACAACAGTGACTCTCGGTGTGTCCACATCAAGACCTCCCACCCTAGTTGCATCAACCTCACAGGCAGCCATTCACCCCTGAACGTGTGTCCCTAGGACAGTGCAACCATTTTGTGCCCCCCAGTCCAGGATCCTGAGTAACATCACTACACCTTGGACAATGATGGTCCTGGAACCAGTAGTATGGGGCACCATGTGGTAAGGGCACAGGCCCGTGGGGGTAGGCTGCGTGGAAGGGATGCTGTGGGACCACAAGCTGTGGGCACTGAGGATGCCACTGGCTAGGTCGCCATCAGTCTTGGTGGTCTATCAAGAGTACCAAGGCATGGTGGGCCAGGTAGTTGCCAATCTGCGGGAGATCAAGCAGCTGCAGAGGGACATGCATAAGGAAATGCTTCAAAATTGGGAGGCCACAAATACCATCCTTGCCTCCCTAACTGGTGTGTTCAGGGAGATTAGCAGTTCCCTGATCAGGGATCATGAGCAATACCATACCCCTTCCTTTGGACCAGCAGCACCAGGCCCTTCATCATAGATGCCAGCCACTTGAAGGGAGGCCCAGTCAGAGGAAGAACCCATAACAGAGACCCCTGCCCCTGTAGCATCAGACCACCCCCCCCACAAACACACACACAAGCAGGGATGTCCAGCTAAGAATACAGGGGGTGAAGATGGCAAGACACCCACCACTGCCAGAAAGTGACCTCTTTCTGAAGGAACTCCTTTTTGTACCACATAATCACTCTGTTGACTGTCCTTCACCAACCTTCCATTTCCTATGGGAGGAGTATACTAGTCTTTGGACTTCAAATGCTGTGGCATCTAGTAAAATGATTTCATCAACCATGACTGAATGCCTCACTGTTCCGTTCCGTCGTGTCCCTTATTTTCATCCAATGCGCTTATGCACATTAAATACCACCTGTCACAAAGTTTGTGTCGGCTTGCTTCTGTTTCACTTATTGCTATGTAGAGATTTATGATCATGTGAAGAAAAGGAGGAAGATAAAAGATACTAGTGAAGGAGGGATGTGTAGCAGGCACACTGCCCTGCTAAGGTTTACTAACCACATACACAAACATGTTGGTACAAGTGGCTGGTCACACTAAACATTTTGTTCTACTGTTTGCTGTCAAAATGTCAGGACAGTCAAAGCCAAGAATGGCTCACACAAATTATGTCAAGGTGGATACACTAAGGTACAGTCCCCCAGACCACAGAAGGAAGGACCTTGTCAGACACTGAACTGCAGAATAGGCAAACAGAGAAGTGGTTGATGTTACCAGCTTGAGCCTGATCACATACCACACCAAAGTAATCTAACATCACATAAACCAAGGTACAGACAGAGAGGGCAGGACAACAGTCCCTCAGCACAGGTCTGTCTTACTCCAATGACCATGCATCTAATGGTATGACACAAACATATGTCAGTTTTGTGGCACACACACTGTGGCCTGCAATGAGGAAACACATCTACAGCTACATGCAGGTCGTGCAAAAAGAGTGTTTGGCCTATGTGAAAGGAAAACTCCTGGCTTGCTCTTGATGACAACATATTTCATGCCCACATATTCACACACAATGCAATTGGCCCAATGGCAGCACAAAAAAACAAGTACATTGTGTACTTCAGACCGTTCACCCAAGCAATGGCCAGGCTGCTTTCAAACAGGGCTCGCCCCCCCCCAAATCTGTTACTAACATTACTTGTAACAGTCCATGTCCACTTCACATGTCAGAACAGCATCAGATACCTGCCAATGTCACAACTATGAAATGCCCACATGAGGATGTCATGGTTAAGGTACCTGGGTAAAGACAAGCCAAGGAGTATAGATTCAATAACATCCCTACAGCACAAATCACATAGCAAGCATCAGGAAATTAGGTTACATTGCAACAAGACTGACATAAACAAAGCAGCTACATCAAGGTCGGGATATGTCAAAGGCTAACTTTTAATGCATCTTTTGGATGGATTTTGGCTAGCATTAGCTCCACATTATCTTGCAAACTCACTCTATTCCACACATTCTGACAACCACAGTTCTTCGTACAGTCACAGTCATTACATCATATGACATACTTACACTTATGAAAAGTAGTTATTGATGAGATCTTCCCGCAAGTCAACTCCTTCCTCTTCACCACTGTCATCCTCACTTGGCATTTCAGGAGGCTCCCACTGTGGCACTGCAGGCCACCCTCCTCTGGGATGTATAGGATATGCCTCTGCAGGTCAATGTTGTGGGGCATGCAGCAGGCCACAATGATCTTACACACTTTACTGGGTGAGTAGAAGAAGGCTCCACCAGTCCAGTTCTTCCATTGGCCTCTTCGAAGCGGACTTCCCCTAGCGTAGTTGAATTCCTCAGCAGCATCAACAACCAAGGACGGTTTGGATATGCAGAGTCTCCTGTTTTGGAATGAGACATATGTGCAGAATTGTGGCACCAGACATTGCACACACACAACCAGGACAGATGTGACTTGCCAACCAGCCAGGCTCTCTCTGCGTACAGTCAGGACATCGGAGGGGACTGTGCTGTACTGCATTATGAAGGAATCATATACTGAGCCTGGAAAACGGGCATAGACCTGTGAAATGTGTAAGTCCGCCAAACATACAACTTGGATGTTGATGGAATGGAAGTTCTTTATGTCACGGTACACTTGTTCATTGGCATGCGGTGCCACAAAGCCAACATGTGTGCCATCAATAGCCCCCACCACATGTGGGAAGCGTGCAAAGCCATAAAAGTCAGCCTTCACATGGGTGAAAACCTCACGTTGGGGAAACTTGATATAGCTGTCCAGATGTTTCAATATTGCTGAGAGGACATCCTTCAACACCAGACTGAACATAGGTTGGGACATTACCCCAGCTAGGGCCACAGTATGTTAGAAGGACCCTGTGGCTAGGAAGTGCAGTACTGACATACTGACATGACCTGTGCAATGGGTGGTATGCTGGTTGGATAACTAATAGCTGGCATCAGATCTGGCTCCAACTGGTGACATAAGTCCACCATTGTTTGCCTATCCAGGCAGTAATGTTATGATGTGCCTTTGCTCCATGGTCTGAAGGTCTGGCAGTGGATGGTAGACAGGTGGTTGTCGCATCCTCCCTTTCCCTGGGTAACTATACATCAGAAGAAATGAGTTCTGACATTAGTCATTGTGTCCACAGCAACATACATGATGGATGCCAAGGTTTACATTTGACTTGACAATTTTGAATGGATGCACATTACAACTGCTCAAAACACAAGGGTCACATCACCCCTTGATGTGCCACACGTGTACACATCATGTATCAGGAACAAAAGCAACTTTGTGCCTCACAAAAGCCACTCGGAATCTGACTGGATGTCTTGAGCACAAAATACGCCTTCACCGGGGCTTGACTGTGCCCCATTGTAAATTTCCATATGTGCCCAGCTACATACTACAATGGTGTTTGAGTAGTAGGACAAACGTACCAGACCTACAGACCTACAAGAGCATTTTTTAGTGCTGAAAACAAAGTTATATGAGGTGTGGCGCAGTTTATCAGTACTAATACTGCACTACAGGAATATAAAATGACAGCTGCCTGACTTACTCCATTGGACATTAAGAACTGCCTGCGACCGACTGCAGAAGTCATCATAGCGGTAGGCGGTAGCAACGCAGCGAACACAGCCATAGGCTAACATTGTTGCCAGTGGCGGTCTCAGGCCAATCGCTGTGTCCGCCTGCAGTGTGACTGCGTATGTGGCGGACGTGACCGCCAAGGTATGTAAAATCCCTCACTTGACTCCTGACAATACTGCCAGCAAGACCTCCACTACCGAGCAGCTGTGTACCGCCCTTGGGAGCAATCATGCCATGTCCAGCAGGTGATAGGCCCTTCACACAAGAGGAGCTGAAGAGGCTGGTGACTGAGGTCCTACCCTTGTATGAACAGCTCTATAGTGCACCAGAGGGGCAGGTAAGTGCCTCAAGTGCATAGTTTTCTCTGTACCTCACCATTGTCTGCCTCCTCACAGGGTAGATTGTGCCCATGTGTGCCTGAGGTTTTACATATGCGTCTGTTGTTCTAGTCTGTGTAGCATTAATGGGAGAGTCAATGTGCAGGCATTGGTGGCCAGTGCCATATGTTGAACAAATTCACATTGTGTTGTTCCTGTTTTCTGTATTCCCTGAACAAACTTGGGTTGGATGACCAGAACTCGGTGAGGTGACATCACAGCCATCTACTGACATCTATTTCATCGAGATTGTTGAATATGTGAGACATGTATGTGCATGTCAGCATGAGCTGAGATTGCATGTTGTATGTTGTATGTATGTGAGGAATGTAAGCTATGTGTATGTTGCCATTGAGATCACTTCAGACATCTGCCCTTGTGAGTCATTTTTTTTGGCAGGTATGACATCACTCTCTCTGCCCTACAGGTTGTCACATGCCAAATTGCTGTTGGCTACTTGATGTACTGTAATGCATGGCAGTGATAGGAATGTGAATGTCATGTAGGCTCAGTCAGCTCAGCTTGTAGAGACCTGGGCCTGTCACGTATTTCCCAGTCTGCGTCCTAGCCTAGGTTGGGATGGAGTCACTGTGGCCATACAACTTTGGCACTGTGGCCACTCCCTGTACCCTAGGAGATCCTGCCATGTGGGCAATATGAGCGCCTCATTCGTTTGATTAGACAATGAATGGGTCCAGAGGTAAGTTACTTATCTAGTCCACATGTGCATTTAGCATTATTGTCAATATGTGTCTTTGACTCATGACAGGTCCCTTACTTCCACAGCTTTGTTGTCACCTTCACACAGGTCATATATGTCCTGTGCAGGCTCATTGCATGACTGACATTTCCACAGTGCAGAGAGTGTGTAGATTCCTGGGAGACTATGATATGTGATTCAGTTGCTTGGTCACATAGTCTAGAGTGTACTGTACAGTGCATGCCTTTATTTGTTGGATGCCATCTCCATAGGATGGACACATATCTTCGAAAGCATGTTCTGTGGTTCAGATACAAACCACAGAACCCCACCCCCTGAAGTGGCATGAGTCTTCATTTGTCATTGTGAAGCTCCACCTAGGGACTGGCTTTGGGCACCCACCATGCCAGTCCCTTCATTGTCACCAATGTGTGTTGTCTGAGTTTGTACTCTGGCAGTGGCCTGTAGGGAATGCATGCAGGAAGTCATTCTCATACAGTGTGTATGAGTTGGTACATTCATGCCTAAAGATTCTACCTTTCAGAAGCCACAGAGGCGTGAAGTGCCTCATGGTGGCTCACATCTCAGTCAGGTTGCTAGAGCATGTCCCACAAGAAGTCAGTATATCTGCCTAGTAATTGTAGGGCCAGAGTCGGTGGTGGGGTGTCCTGCAGATTGGGAAATGTATGTCTGTAGTCATGGCACAGTACTTATTGGATTGTATATTCAGCACCTGGGGAGTATTGACAAAATGGGTAAGGCCAAGCTTGATGTTTTTGACATGTGTGCAAGTGATTGAGTGAGGTTCTGACATCTCACACTGACATTTACGGATGATCCATGTGTAACACAGTGGATGAGAGATTCTTTTTGTTGTTATGTCATGTGTTTTATACTGATGTGCCTTGGCCTGTTGTACCAGGGAACTAGGACTGCACTGGGTGGGAACCTAAAACCACTAGCTTCAAAAGGACTAGATATTGCAGTGTACAGTTGTCAGTCATGTTCTGTTTGTGGTTGTAGTGTGTGTATTTCCTATGAAACAGAACACTACTCCTCGGAGTTCCAGGCCAAAGGTAAGTAGGTGATGGATCACTGTCCTCAGCTATGTTTCTGTGTAAATGTGTATGTTGGCATTTGCCACCCAGAAGCTTGCTTCCTTCACTGTCTGGTGGGTTCTGGTACCTCACTGCAGTCTGTCATATGAAGGTGTCTTAGATGCATGTGACAGAGCTTAAATTTGTCTTTGTATTAAGCTATGGATCACTACTATCCCTTGGTAAGTGGTGACTGCACATTGACATTATTTATGTGCCATGACTGTTGCCAACATTCCTTGGGCCTACATGTCAGCATGTGTCCCTTTCTCTTTGGTATACATAAATGAGTGGAAGTTTCATACATGGTCTAACTATGTTGAGGGGATGATGTCTTTATCCTGACATATATACATGTGCATAGCAAGCTGTATGTGGAATATGCCATTTACAATGGGGCTACATGTCATGTTATGCCATATACAGGAGTGTGTCACCATTGTCTATTGGCTGACACATACCCTCAAGTGTCATAGCATGTCATTTGGCATGTACAACTGCAGTAGCAATTTCGGGACATGATAGGTAGGACTAGAGGTTTGAGCCACAATGTGAATATCCATGCCCTTGATGTGGTATCATGTTGATAAGTGCACTGCACATCTGTCATGGTTAAGGTTTGTGCCCTGCCTGTTGGCATGCATTATGGAGTGACGTATATTAATGTTTCAGTCACATGTGTTTGGGTACATGCATTCATCCACAAACATATGAGTTTGCATAACCAAAACGGGGATATTGATATAGCATTCCATTGGGCAACCTGTTGCTGGACCTCTACAAGTCCTTGCAACTTCTGTGTCTTTCCAACATGCCAAGGACTAATGGCTTCTACTGAAGCACTCAGAGCATGTCATTGTTAGGGGTGCTAGACATTAGTGGTGATCACCCTGGGGCTTGCTGATTAATAGTGCTGTGTATTTAGTGGACATCTCTCCCTGCCATCGTACACATGATGTCTATATTGCTCATTTCCATGCCACATGTGTGACCTATCTGAGCAACATCAATGATACCTCCTTGATTCTACTGGGACAGATGTGAATTGGTGAAGTGTACATAGTGGAACAGCTTTCAGTGTGACATGAGTATTTCCTGTCACCTTCTCCAGACAATTGGACTCTACTTTTGTAATCAAAATGGCAGGATTTTGGAGTATCAGTTATTTATGTTGGCTCCCTATGTATGTGACAAATAGATGTGTGCATGGCCTTGTGAGGGAAATGTGGGAATGCATTTGGCATTGGCCTATGATTATGTAACAACAGGTATCTGAGGTTTTCTCCATGAGGCAAAGCATTGAAGTTGATGAGGTCTCCTACTTGGTCAATGGTTACTGTGATTGCAGAACTTCAGCCATGCAATTGTTGTTGTCTGAGATCCTGATTTTCCTGTGGGCAACAGTTGACAGTTCAGTTGACATGCATGTATACAGTATGGCACATGTATGGGGCACTTAGGTGGAGTTAGTGGCTGGGGCCTACTTGACATTGTGATAATGTTTGCGCATAAGAGCTATTGTTCAAGTGTGTTCCTGAACATGTGATGACCCTATTTCTGTTTTTCATTGCAGCATGTGTACCAGAAAGCAAAGGAGATTGGGCTGATCCAAGTGGGGAAGCATTTGGCCACGGGACCTCGGGTCAAGACACCACTGACACAGAGAGACCCAGTGGCCCAGAGGGCAAGGGGAGTGCCATGGGGGAGACCAGATCGACATAATCATCATCATCAGAGTACTCCTCCAGTGGCCACTCCCTAGTGGTGGCAGACACATTGGGGCATCCCCCAGTACCATCCTTGTCCGCCACCCCCATTCTATTACCGCTCACCAGGTTGCCTCCCACCCAGTTGGCTGTGCCTGCTCACCCAAGAGGATGGGCATCTCCTCCACGGGCACCTCCGCCCCAGCCCGTTACCCCTGCTGTCCTCTGTGAGGAGTCTACTGACCTCCTGAGAAGTACCTCTGTGGGTCATTCAGCCATTGTAAATGCCATCCAGCGACTGCCAACCCAATGCCAACAGACCAACGCGTTCCTGGAAGGCATTCATGGTGCAATGGCTGGACTACAGAGATCTTTTTAGACTCTGGCCTCACTGATGGCAGCTAGTCACTCCCCACCTTCTGTCCCCCCTCCAACTCCTCTTCCCAATCCAAATCACCCTTCCCCTAACTAACAAAAGCACACAGACAGATCCGCAGACATCCACCTCAACATCCAAAAGGAGCGTGCACAAACACAAGCACCACAAAACCCACCAACACGCACACAAACAACATCCACCAACAGACACAGAAACACTCACAACTTCCCCAGACACCCCAGCGTCACACACACACCATCAGGCAGACTCACAGGCACCACACCAACAGTCACTGAAACACCCACCACACCTATCCTAACCACAGACACCACCCCAGCAGGCCCGCAGTCATCCACCACAAGGACCACATCTGCAGACACCACAACTACAGACACACAGACATCCACCACATCCACCATACCTTCAGTCACCACCACAACAAACACACACATACCCACCACTGCATCCCCCAGCACCTCCACCCACCTAAGTCCAAGACACACAAACACCCTCACTCACCCACCCAACAGCACCCACCACACACAAGCATACCTCCCAGAAGCATGCACCCAAGACACCCACACCTACACAGCCTACAACCACTCTTTCAACCTCCAAATCCTGAGCTCCTTCTGATGACCGTCCCCGTGTTCCTAAGAATGTTTTTTGTTTGACCTGGACCTTTGCCCTGTTTCCTCCACCCTGTTAGAAAACCCAAGAGGCCCACATCCAGCTCCCCACCTGTCACTTCCACCTCCAAGGCCTCCCCTGGCCCTCCTGCAAGTAACCATACCTCTCCCCACCAAGAAGAACCCCACCCCTCCTAAGCAGAAGACCACCCCTCCCAAGAAGAAGACCATCCCTCCCAAACCCAATCCCAAACTATCCCCTCCCAAATCTGACCCCCACCCTAGATAACCCCTGAGGTGCCTGCCTGCCCCCTTGATGCCCCTCCTGTGGAGGTTCCATGGCAGTTGGGAGTCAAGTTTGGGCATAACACAGTGCCATTTATGAAGGATTTGATGGACTGGCCAATGGCCTTTGGACTATGATATTTTTCAATTTAATAAATCCTAATCAGTTGTTTGTTTGGGTACACATTTGTTCTGCAATTCCTTTTCTACTTTAATGTTGTTCCTGAGTGACTTGTGTTGTGTTGCTACAATTGTGTGTGTTTCGGCCTGCTTGCTGCTCCTTTTGCAATTGTTTGCATTATCTGACTTTGTGGGCAGTGCTGGTGTACCCCAAGAGGAAAGTATATGTTGAGTGTATGTATATGTGGGTGTGAATGCAATGGTGGTGTCATGGCATTGTGTGGTGTTTGTTATGGTAGTTCATCTTCTGTTGTCCAGTGTGAGCATGTAAGGTTTTGGACTTGTCCACTGATGTGGCTTATGTATTCATCTGATATGTGTCAGTGTGAGTTTGGTTAGTGCAGACATGGAGTGTGTTGTATCGTGTTAGCTTGGTTTGTAGTTGCCTATGCGTGTGTCCATTTTTTTTGTGTCCCTTGGCCAGTTGTCTCCTGTAGGGGTATGTCCCATGCATTTATAGTTATATGTGCTTTGTAGACTTGCACTTCCACATTGTGCAGATGGACATGACTTTAGTGTATGGTACTGTTTGTCCCTGAGACACATGTAGGGCCTTGTCCTGTGCACATGTTGTTTTATGGGCATATGCAAAGTGATATGTGTCCCAGTGCAGCCTCTTTCCCCAAGCGTTCCTGGTGCCCCCATCCCAATAGTGCCAGTATTGTGTGGATTTTCCACTTTGTCTATTTGTCTCTCTGTGCATTGTGCATGCCATTGTCCTTACATTGTGCTGTAATGTATGTGATGTGTGTTCATTGTAGGGTTGTTTGATGGTGGAGTAGTTTGGGTTCCATGCCACATCCATACATATGTGGGTTGTATGCGACAACAGTCCCTGGCCTGTGTTGAATGTGGGTGTGTGAGTTGTATTTGTATGTGTGATGTTTGTGTATTGATGGTGATGTGTGAGAGAATGTTGTGTACCCTTCACTGTTCCTGTGCCTGAGATGTGCGGTTGTGTGTTTTTGTGTAGTGTTGCTGTGCAGTGTGATTGAAATGCACAAAGGGGGTGTATTGTGACTGTGCATGTGTCCTTCATTGTATCTTGTACAGATGCGGGACACAATTACAAGTGTACGTGCTGCCTGTAGCGTGCCCCCCTATGATGGGGATGACAACGCTATGATCTGTTCTTAAGATTCATCACACAGGTAGGGGTGCATACTTATGGTCTGTGGCGTCCACAACGGCATTGATTGGGGTCTCCTTTGATGATCACCAGTTTTGGCAGGACGTGCGTGATGGGTTCCATGGTGGCTTTGGATGTGTAAAGCTGCTTGGTGGTGAATGTCTCCTTTTATTCTGCCCGTTTCCACCTTCTGAGATGTGGTGGTTGGCCCCCCATGGTCACATTGGCTGTGTGCAACCTCGTAATGTGTCCAGTGGAAACACTGTCCCTGCCGGCCTGTTTGTGCTCTCTTGTGACCATGTCGGACTGTGCTGCCTTGCGGTGCCAGTGGAACCTTTGCGGTCTTTGCTTCATAGGCCTGTATGACTCGTAATATGGAGGTCGGACCGCCTCCCTGATAGTGGTTGAACCACCACCGCTGCCATGGCGGTCTACAGACTACCAAATTTGTATAGAGGTGCAAAGCCGGATATATCACCATCCTATTACTCTGTAAGATATGACGTTGTTCAAAGTCATACATGTATAAACAGGCCAGACTAGGAGCAAAAGTACTCCCCATCGATGTACCCTGTATTTGGTGATATAGCTGTTGTTCAAATTGGAGAAAAAAAATCTGTCAGGGCAATAGTGAAACACTGCATCTGTTTTCTATATATTTGTATTGATATTCCATCAAGCTTATGACACGCTTTTTCCCATGATGCCTCTTCCTTACTTAGGGAGGGTAAGCAACATTACTTTAACTGCTTATATTTTTTTACTAAGTATGGTACACACAATGTCCACTGAGTGCCACGTCACCACCAATATCATTAGTTTTTTCGTATATAATGTTTGATTTGGAATTGAACTTGCAATTTCTTATGTGTCTTCTTTTTCTCCACAGGCTATACCGCAAGTTGTGGTAGAATACCATAAGTGAGTGGTTTATTTATGTTTTTGCATACACATTTTCAGACACATTGAGGTCGCCTTAAAAATAGCCTAGGAGAAGTGTTTTTTTCTTTTTTATTATTTGGTCCTGACAAAGAACCGCTAGATCCATATGGACTTCTTAGGCACGAAATATGTTGACCTGTGATGATGGTTTAAGATAATTTCTGTGCCCTCACCCTGATTTGTTGGTAGAGTGGTTGAGCATTATCTCTGTCTAACTCCCCTTTGTTTTTAACCTTGACCTAGACCCTTCATTGATCAATAAAGTGTGGTTTCTTGGAGGGTCCATGAGCCAATTTTATCTATTTCTCTTTCTTTCTCCTATTCTGTGCGTAGGATTGAATCCATTCCTCACGAACCACGGCACAGATCTCTAGTTAAGATCTCCGGTAAAGTGCCACCTTGTGGTGGGCCTGTCAGACATTGCAGAGCCAGTGCCTTGTGGAATTTGACACATATCTTTCATTGGAACAGTGTACTAATTTATTTGATATATGTCTTTTCTTCCGCAGGAGGGAAGGAAGGGACATCCCGAAAATACTGTTGGACCTCCTGCAGATTGTTTCCTACCCTTTTCTTTATCCAGCAGTTCCAAGCAGCAGACAGATAGGACTATGCCTCTTTATTATCAGCTTTGGTTGGGTTTGAGTGTACCAACCCTTATAGTCATCTTTTTGTCCTGATTTGAAGAGTCCCTTTTGTGCAAAAGACGTAGGCCATTCTGTTTGGCCATTTTGGTGCCTTTTTCTCTGGGTGTGTTCTGTTTTATTCTAGCACCATTTGTTACCCTGTTTTATTTTGTTTTCACTTGGTAGGTAAACATCTACACTTATTATTTTCTAAGTAGTAGGAGCTACTGTGGGGGACTACCCCAGTGGTAAGGGAAGTTGTATTAGGTGTAATGCTGTATTAGATTGTATTTACATTTCTAAAATGATCTTGATCAAGCTATTATGATCCACTTTATTGCATTTCATGAATATGTTAGTTGATTCTTTGCTAGTCCTGCTGGGTTCCCAGCTTGAACACAACAAGGGAGGCATTTTAAGCCCACTTTGGACTGCATTGGCATTTGATTCCTGTATATTGATTACATGGGAGGTATTGTTAAAATCCACTTGGGCTCCATCCACATTTGGGATCTATGAGTTGGAGTACCCTAGGGAACTTTGCCCACTTTATTATATTTGCACACAGGGGGTATACAGATATGTAAAATCAATGTAGGAGATGCTATGAGTGTTATGGCGGGCGGCTCTAGTCCTACTCCCAGGTGGATTAGTGTATTAGGTATACCTTCCTGTAGACTTTTAGCCCAATGGGGCTTCACTGTTCTAACAGGATATACATGTTTTTTACACATCAGTGTTATGAACTTGAGTTGTATAGATGACTCTGATTGTGAATATACAACGTATGTATTTTGATCATTTTATTTTTATTTAATAGTTAGTGTAAAGAAACATATGGGCAAGCCTGGTAATTAAGGCATGATTTAACTTGTTTTGAGCATGTTATTGAATATTTAATTTCTGCTCCCTTCCACTGTGGAGGATGTTTGGTTCTTTAGCATGGTGTACTTCTTTAATTGTGTTATTTGTTTGTCTATATCTAGACATTCCTGTAACTTATGGTCATGTGACCAAGGCCGAAACACGTCTTGAGGTTCTGAAGACTGAAGGAGTTATTTCTCACCTTCCCCATGTGAACCTGCCTAATCTGTTTAGCTTGAGTGAAAATATATGTACATCATTTCTATATTTATTATTTTAGCACATTTATTTTTTATTTTTTGTTTGGTAATTTATTTCATATGTTGCATTTGATTTGTTACTTTTTTTTAAATACATTTTAATGATTATATTTATCTATCTATCTATATATAAATATATATATATATATATATATATATAATCAATGAAAAGGAAATCCAAGCGGCACTCCAAACAACTGTGGTCTTTAATTCATAGTATTCAACACATGGTCAACAGAAAAAGCTTGCTTTAGCGGCTAACGGGTTTCAACCAAACGGTCTTCTCCAAAAGCCTCAATTATACAAATGCCCCCACTCTTTTCCCAGTATCATATACCTTTTCATTTACTAAACATAGAAGAAATACTCACAAGCTCCTCCTTGGAGAAATGTACATTACATGCTAAAGTCTTTCCACTATTTCTCACCATGTTCAATCACTACAAACATAAATCCATTAAAAAAAGATACAATTCAACACAATTAAAACCATTCCACAAAAATACTCAAAATCCAACTAAGAGTATTATAATTCTCTATCAAACCATTTTACTTCTCTCTCCAAGTTACAGGGCCTATGTCAAAATTATCATACATTTTCCAACATCCCACCTGTATATCAACTATTGTCTAAATTCTACTACCTTATCAAATTATTCCACCAATTCCATAATTAATTTTTTGCTTCATTATTTTTTTGTGTTTTCTTTTTTTTAAAATGTTTTTCATTTTATTCTTTTTATCTTTTTTCTTTCTTTTTTCTTTTTTTCAGTTTTTCCAATTTTTTGATTTTTTTAAACATCCCATAGTGGCCAAGTGGCCATTCTCATTCAATCATACTGTGGGATGTTTCAAAAAATCAAAAAATTGGAAAAACTGAAAAAAAGAGAAAGAGAAAGAAAAAGAAAAAAGATAAAAAGAAAAAATGAAAAATATTAAAAAGAAAATAAGAAAACACAAAAAAATAATGAAGTAAAAAAATTAATTATGGAATTGGTGGAATAATTTGATAAGGTAGTAGAATTTAGACAATAGTTGATATACAGGTGGGATGTTGGAAAATGTATGATAATTTTGACATAGGCCCTGTAACTTAGAGAGAGAAGTAAAATGGTTTGATAGAGAATTGCAGGCTTTTTCTGTTGACCTTGTGTTGACCATGTGTTGAATACTATGAATTAAAGACCACAGTTGTTTGGAGTGCTGCTTGGATTTCCTTTTCATTGATAATATGATTTACGGGTCCTGCGCCCGTAGCAGTGCACCAACCTCGATTGGTGGAACCAAGAAGAACAGCAGGGAGTGTTTGGACGATGTATATATATATATATATACATACATATATATATATATGTAAATATATATATATATATATATATATATTAGTAGTAAATTAAAGAAACCACAAAAAAATTATTGTAATGCAAAATGAATTTTTAATAACGGTGTTATGTTTTTTATACATGTATATGAATACATAAACATACAAACCCATATATATTTATGTGTGTGTGTGTTTATGTAAGTATATATTTATGTATAATATTAAATGTTTCTTACATTTATTTATTTTACATTATATCAATGTTATATATTAAAATATTTAAGATTTACTATTTTAAATTATGTATTTACATTTAAAATCGATAGTTTGTATGTTTTTAACAATGTTAGTGTTAAACAATATTTTTGTACTTACCTTTATAAGTATAGGAAAATTCTATTTTTGTAATCAATATTTTTAGGATTGAATCTGTTTTATTGACATTTTATCATATACAACATTTGCACCTACAACCACTGGCAGGTGGATTAAATTGAATAGAACTTATAACAAACTACCATGCTTCCCCGTACCATTCCTATATCCTGCGTTATCAACTGTCCCTCTCGGGCTGTAGTAAATTAGTAAAGCTCGTCAAGCGCAGCACTTGCAAATAGCGCGGGCACGTCAGCTCGTTGAACTCATCTGAAAGGAAGGAGATACAGGGCCCCCATACCTTATCAAACTGAGGTAGGGATCCCATGGCCATTGCCGTAAATTTTCCCATCCCCAGGACATCCCACAGCTTGTGTAGCCAGTCCGTCTGTGAGGGCACCAACTCTGAGCTCCATCTAGCTGTTTGGCAGTTCCAATTGCAAGTGTGATGGCCCTACCCTTCGGAGTCTTGAGAGGGTAGGTCTGTAGATTTGGGGGCCCCAGTAAAACATATCTGGGGAAACGGGGCACTGCTGTGTCACACATTCTGTCAATAGCATCCAGAACTTTCTCCTAGAAGGCAGCCAAATGCGGACATTGTCATAGAATATGTGTGAGTGTACCCCTCTGGCCACACCCCGCCAGCAACTGTCCGTGGTGCCTGTCCGCCAGCCAGCCACCTGCGCCGGAGTGTAATACCAGTAGTGCACTATTTTAAAAAGGAATTCCTTGGTAGTCATACTACAGGCCGTTACGCACGCTCTGTGCAGTGCATCCCGCAACTCCTTATCGGTAAAGGCCCGCCCACGTTCAACCTCCCACCTCTGCCTCGCCGAAGTGCGGAGGAGATCCGGTCGTGCCAATAGGAAGCCATAAATATCTGAGATAAGTTTCTTATCTGACTAGCGCGTCCACAGCCAGCGCTCAAAGGGAAGGAGGGGCCGAGTTGCATGGGGTCTTACTGCCGGGGACAAAACCCAGTGTCTGATAGCCAAGTACTGCCAGTAGACCTCCTGTGGGAGCCCGTAAATCTCCTTAAGTGTGATCGATATTTTTGACACAAGTTATATGTCACAATATTTTTGTGATCAATATTATGTAATGGATCCTAATTTACAAAATCTGTTGCGAATGGCTCCAAGAGGCATGTTCAGCTAAGCCACTGGCTGAAAAAAACGCCCAATTATATTACAAATAGAGCTTCTGGGTTTTATGCTATTTATTTTTTCGACATCTCCATTTGTATTGATCCATATTTATTTTTTACAAATTTTATCTGTATTATTCTTATTTATTTTTGGGTTTGAGCATAAATGAAGCAGAAAACTGATATTTCCCTAGTTACTTAACAAATAAATGTATTTCATGCTTAATTGCGTGACAGGTTTCAATGATATTAATACCGATAGGTGATGTATCAATCACTCATATGAAAACACGCACTTCTTAGTATGAACTTTGTGAACATGTAGCGCTGTTTAAGGAACATTCTGTCCTTTTAACTCCCTTACTTGTCAATCTGAACAGCTACTGACTTGGTAGTCATGAAAGACGACATTTAGAATCATACAAAAAAACAATATTTACATTTTTGACTGTATCTTAAAATAAATACAGACAGGAACACATATGATACTTATTTGTAAAAGTCAGCAAAAACAGAAAAGTGGGAGCCTTTAATCATAAGCAATATGCTTTTTTCACAGCTCTGCTGTCAAACCCAGACCTAAAAAGTACGTCTGCCTGCTGGTAATCACCTGTCTATTAAAATATATGTGATGATCATTTATTTTTTGAGATTAAGATGTTAATTGCAAGCATAAGGTTGCCTCATTTAGGCAGTTGTTTTTTTTCTTTTTTCTTTTGCAGCACGTTTGAAGTTTTGCAACACATGTTTGCAGATAACAAAAAGACAACACACCAGCTTGCCAAGGCCTGACTTAGGGCCTGATTACGAGTCTGGTGGTTCTAGGACTGCCAGACTCATGGTGGCATTTGGACGTCCGCAATCCTGGTGGTCCAACCCCCAGATTAAGACCCTGGCGTGGACCTCTGTCTCTGATGGGAACAAGGTCCCCGACGGGGTGACGACTGTCAGAGTTGTAACCAGCCAGGGCATTACTGAATTCAGCGCCGCCAGGCTGATTACAACTCCATTTTCTGCAAGCCTTTTCATGGCAGGGACCCAACCATGAAATACCTGGGGGAAAGCCAGTCCCGGGGGCCATAGGCATGGTCAGTGCCCAGCACCATCGGAATGCACACTGTCTACATTGCACTGACCGGCGGGAATGCTCTATTACAATGTTCCCCCCGGTCAGCCCGGTGGGAACATGGTAATAAGAAGTGGGGGGGTGGGGCACCACCAGTATGATAGTGGCATCCTCCCCGCGGCATTGGTGGTCGGCTGGTCCGAGCATCAATGTTGTATAAGGCCCCTAATGTTTTGCCAATGCTTGTTTCTTTATTATTACTTATAGGAAATAAGGAGAGACTGGTAGGCCTGTATTTATTATGTACTGTCAAATATGAAAAAGTAATAAGGTTAGATGCAAAAGGCGAAGAGCTATACTAGGCCACCCAAATCCTGAATTGCCTTGCATTTAGGAATTTAGGAAATAGGTTATGTGTATACAGACACCAGCAGTTATACTAGGATTTAAAACACATCATATTCAACTGTAGCAAACCGGAGACAAACATTTCCACCAATAGATGTTCATCAAAAATAAAAAGCGGGGGACAAACATGCCAAAGCATGACAGTGAATACCCCTATATCAATGTAGAGCCATAGGTTGAGGTACAACTCCTCAAAGGTGGTTTCCCCTTTCCGTTGTGGTAAGTGTAAATATGAATATATAAGCGCATATCCGTGTTTTGCAGTATTTTAATCAGCTTGCCTCGGTGCAGAATGTCGCACTTTCCATGAGGTTTACAGGTAGGTGGCAGAATATGTAAGGTGTGATAGAGTGTTCCTTTCGAATTCTACGTTAGATTGACAAACTTGTTCCATTGTTGTGCTCAGACTGTCACTGACGTTGTCGTGCAAGTTGTATTAGTTGCTTTCAAATTCTGCTTTCTTGGACTCTGAGTCATGAACTCTGGCCCCCTGATCTGTACTTCATGTTAGAATCAAATATTTCACTTTTATTCTCATGCGCATGCATATTTCTACATTTCAATGCTTTCCGGTGTGTACACTATATTGTATGAAAGTACATCGGTAAATTTGCAATAGCTCCTCTTAGCACAGATCTGATATGACTATTCTTCAGTCACTTATGTCGACTGATATGGCAGTTATCCAACATGTCACTATGAGTCCTGTGGAGCCTGTTTTTTAGATATTCACTATAATGGGTAGTCAGGGTGCAAAGCGGCCGCACTCATGGCGAGTGTACATATGAGTTATAAGTCTTGAAAGTAGGGTGTGGTGCAAGTGATCATATGCCCTACTACCCTTAGGCAACAATACTGTGTAGGGTTGGTACACAATTAATATAATACAAGAGAGATCACAGCACACAGTATACAGTGGTAAAACATCAACAAGATTAAGATATTTTGTTGTTGTATGAAATGGTCAAACAGATAAGAGTTAGAGTCTTGTCTTCATAGAAAAGTTCATTTATTCGGAACGAAGTAACGTTCAGTGAGACAGAAACCGTTTTTCCAAAAACAGCCAAGCAGCCAACACCTGTTTCGTCACACCAGTGACTTTTTCAAGGCTGTAAATAAACATATATATGTATACCTAATATAAGTATAGTAATTCAGTACAGAACGCAATATAAAGTGTGACTTGATAGTGACATTATATACAGAGAACAGATGCGTGAAAAGTGACAAAATTAAAGGCACTGTAACAGTATTGTTGCCTAAGGGTAGTAGGGCATATGATCACTTGCACCACACCCTACTTTCAAGACTTATAACTCATATGTACACTCGCCATGAGTGCGGCCGCTTTGCACCCTGACTACCCATTATAGTGATTATTTTGGCCTTCTTTTTGGCACTCTGGGGTAGACCGCACCTTGGGCTACAGTTACTTATCTACTAGAACCCTCATACTTCTCACGTGAATAGACATGGCTTCCTTTGAGGACAATCGTGATACAATAGCCGCTGAACTATTCGCAAGAACACCTATCTCCTCCTCTACCTCTACTACCACAAATAGAAAGGAGGGTCTAAGATATAAATTCATTAAACTGGAAAGGCTCAAAAAACAGGAGCTAGCTAGATGGTGGGATGCTACCACATTAAAACGATACATAGAACTGAAACAGGTACCCAGGGGACTGCGAGTCATCATTTTTCCTTCCTTTGATGACCTTGACCCTGACCTCTTGGGGGAATGGGAACATCTTATCTCTTCCACATCTTTTGGCATGATGAACATTCTCATAAAGCACGCAGATAGAAAGAGAGAAAAACTACTTTTGGAAATTTCCTCCCTAGAGGATCAAATTAAGAACCTGAATCTCCCAGAGGCTACGACCAAAAATTACAACATACTGAGAGATACACTCAATGATTATCAACTATACATTAAGGACAAAAAACTCAAGAAAATCATTAGAGACGAAAATGACCATGCCAACGGCCGCATCTATACCTTTGCTCGCTGTTTTGACCAGGTCAACAAAGATCGAACTAACAAAGGTAGCAACACCAACCTTTCAGCGGTGTCCACTCTCAGCAGTAATTTATCAGACATCTCTAATGCCTCTGGGATTAGCTTGGACCCTTCAACGGAAGAGCCCAACCCTAATTTGACTATATCAAATGTTCCCAAACCTTCTCCTTTTTTAGAAAAACTGGGACGGTACAGGATAGGTATACGCCAGAACTACAACAGAAACCAAAACATAAACCCACCCGCAGGGGGGGGAAGAAACATGGCGGGGGGCACAAGAGAGGGAGTGACCACACGCTCTACTGCCAATACCAAATCAACTTAAATTGCTCATCACCTCCTGAACCGTCCCACACAGTACAAGTTATTAACTTGTCTAAAGTAACTTTGACTACTGAAGAGGTTAAAGTATTGGAAAAAGGCTTAGGCTTTTGTCCCGTATCCAAACCTGACTTTTCTGAGATCAAGATAGACTTGTTTAAGTACGTACGCCGTCTTAAATTAAAAAAATTCTTTCTTAACAAAACTACTCAGGACAAAACATACCAACAACCTCCTAGCATCTGTAACAGATCCATTGACGACATATTAGACATACAAACCATCATATCCCTAGATCCCATCACACCTGCGGGTGTGAGCATGGAGGACTTACTCTTCCACCTTGACATACGACCAAACTTAGATCTTGAAAGTGGCTTTAAACCTAAGTCTAGTTTTGTACCCACGCTTCCTCCTGACAACAACATAGATGTTTTCTATAAGGCTGTCAATATGGACCTATGTGAATTAGAGGACAAATTTAGACTTCAGAATCACAAATCTAAACAAAACCTTACACATACCGAATTTCTGGCATTACGACATTTGGCGTCATGTGCAGAAATTGTTATCAAAGAAGCCGACAAAGGGGGCAATATAGTGGTCATGAACAAAATGGATTACCTGTCTGAAATTGATAGACAACTCAATGACATAAAAGCCTACAAACACTTACCTGAAAATCCCCTCAATAAAACTGGAAGACTAATTCAGGACAAATTGACACACTGGAAAAACCTATGTCTCATTACAGAACAGGAATACAAATTCATGTTTAACAACACACCACGGGCCCCGTGCATTTACATTTTGCCGAAAGTACACAAACCAGGACCCTTTCCTGCAGGCCGGCCTATTATCTCTGGCATAGGTTCCCCTACAGAGCAGATCTCGGAATACATTGATTCTTTTTTACAGCCTTTAGTACACAATCTACCATCTTATATCCAAGATTCCAGGGACCTACTCTGTCAGCTAGAGGACCTAGTCTGGACAGACGAATGTGTCTTTGTGACACTGGACGTTAGTTCTCTTTATACTTCTATTCCCCTAGAAAAAGGCTTACACATGCTTTCTCTGGCACTTGCCGATCGAGACGCGACTCTGTTTGAACACACCCAAATGCTCTTGGACCTCACCCGACTGGTACTTGAAAACAATGTTTTTTTACACAATGGACAATGGTACCAACAATGTCAGGGAGTGGCCGTGGGTGCCAAATTCTCGCCCTCTTTTGCAAACTTATATATGGGGCAATTCGAAAAACAACATCTTTAGACCCAATGTCCCGCTTACATCACTTCACACATTCTTTTTTGGGGAAGGTACATTGACGATATCTTGGCCATTTGGACAGGAGATACTGTTAACCTTACACTACTCCTTGAACACCTTAATACCAATGATTTCAATCTACAGTTTACTCACAAGAGCGACAAACTACAGATTGAATTCCTGGACCTGTCTCTCTATGTTACCGGGCATAAAATAGCATCCCGACTTTACAGAAAACCCACAGCATGTAATTCAATTCTTCATGCACACAGTGCCCACCCTAGATCTCAAATCCAGGCCATACCCTATGGGGAAATGATACGCTTACGACGTAATTGTAGTGATGACACTATCTTTAGACAAGAGTTAGAAGACCTTAAACAACGGTTCCTGACCAGGGGTTACTCTAAAGACCTTATTGTTAAGGCTAGCAAACGGATTACTACCATACCACGGAACCAATTGCTTATCAGAGGCCAGAATAAAAAGAAAAACAATACGACCAAGAGGAAGGCTATCCCTTTTATTACCAAGTTCAGCCCTGCCAGTATATTTGTCTATCGGATTTTAAAAAAACACTGGCATCTGCTACTTTTGGACGACAAACTAACCTCTGCACTCCATAAGACTCCATCACTTGTACATAGTCGGGGGAAAACTCTGAGAAATCATTTATGTCCTAGCTTTCTGACTTCACCTACTAACCCAGCCCGGAGTACCTGGCTCCCCAATGCACCAGCGGGTTTTTACAAATGTGGCTGCTGCATCTCGTGCACATTGGCCCTCAACAAAACCATAACTTTCTCCTACAATACTGGGGTCATTTACCATATCAGACAATTCATTAATTGCAACACCAAATACACAGTGTACTGCATAATATGTGTCTGTGGTCTAATATACGTGGGCAGTACAATCCGCCCTCTGAAGGAACGCATACAGGAACACATTAGGGCCATCAGAAATCAGAATCAGTTGTACCCTCTTGCCACACATTTCAATCAACAACATGGAGAGGATGACATCCGTAACATCAGATTCCATGGTATCACACATGTCGCTACTGCACCTAGGTATGGAAATAGGACACTGGACCTACGAAAAAGTGAAGCGAAATGGATACTGAAACTTAGGGCGGTAGAGATGGGTCTTAATGTGGACAGGGAATTATGTGTTTTTCTGAAATAAAACAGCAATCACCACTGATGTTTGTTACCAACCTGACCTGTTTTACATGTATAAATATCATTGTTGCTACCTGTGGATATGTTACGCCAATGTTAACCTTTGTTCAAAGATATTTTTCATTTCTCTGTAAGAAACCTGGTGAATCTTAGGACTAATGGCCTTTTCCTTTTTGGGTCACTGGCCCCCCCTTTTCTGTCATTCTGCCTTATATTACAATTTTCATTTGACTATTACACTTGCATGTTCAACTAATTTTACCCGTGTTCTACACCTCAGTTTGTGGGTCACGGGCCCCCCCCTTTTTCTGTTACTCTGTCTTATATTACAATTTTCATTTTACTATTATACTTGCATGTTCAACTAAGTTTACCCATGTTCTACACCTTAGTATGTTTGTATAATAATTATTATACAAAAATAATATGGTTTCATTCTTAAATATGTTTTATACATCCCGTCGTTTGAGTTTGCCTACGGAGTCCTTTTTCATTGCGCTGATGGTTGTAGTCCCCTTTTCATTGCGCTGATGCTGTGAGTCACGTGTTAATTCACACAAGACTTCAACATACTCACTACGTTTGATCTCGCTTCAGAGATCACAACACCGGCACACGGACTGGGCGGCTGCCCCTTTCTCAACCATTGGTAAGACAGAACTCGTAACTATTCTAATCCTGACGGCTTTAGTTTGGTTACCTCGTTACGCCTGTGTGCGCATGTTCGAGGCATCCGGCCGGACATTAATATGTGCATTACGGTTAATTGGCCCCCCGTTTTCTACTGAACTCGCATATTAAAATTATTATTGTTTTTTTTTTTGAGGGCATCTTTTAGTGTTTAGTTTTTTGTTTGTCTTTACTCGTAACGTCTCTAGCGCGTGAATTAGATACACGGCTGGACATTTACATTTGTCCTATGGGGAATCTGAACCCCGGTCTGTTCCAACCCCAGTACCTCTTTGTAGGCATTTTTATAGTCTACTTGTTAGAGTGTCTTTGTGTAGCAGCTATTTGCCGACTATATGACTCTGTCCTATTGAATAGTTACGATAAGTGTCCGCACACCCTTGTGAAATTACGGACAGCATTAACATCTTCTGACAACTACCATCCATGTCACTATCACTGCCTTTCCAAAGTTTAAAAACATTACCTTTTTTAAATCACGATTAATTCACACTGGGATATCATAACCAGTTTCTTTACACAACCTGGACATTTACCCAGAGTATACCGACTGAATGGTGAATTACCTTCTCATCATTCTTCCCCCCCTTTTTTAAAGTAAGGCTTAACGTTAGAGGTACAAGCCCGGTGCCTCATATTTCCATTCAGCTTACATGGAATTTCCTTCTCTTCCCCCGTTTTTACTCGTGCATTTGTTATCTTTTATCTACCTATAGAAAATCACATGCGGACTTACCAGGGTCCCTTACCATAGATGGATCATTTCCCACGTTTCCCTTGAATCGCCTATTTTCGGCGTTGGAAAAAACTACTTAAAGGTATCTTTTTCCTATTTATCTTCCACTCAAACTAATACTTTGAGCTCATCACAATATTTCTCACCGAAAGCATATATTTTTACTTTTTCCAATTTGTTTTTTCTCATTATATATTTTTCCCCCCTTTTAGAAAACTAAGTATTATTTGGACTTCATAAAGCTTCTAAGACGCAGTGGATTTTTTGCTCGCAAAACTCTTTCCGCAAACTTTCGGGTATGATTAGAGATGTACACATATACTTTTTAACATTTTCTCATCACTACACCTCTTGGTTTGCTGGGTTTTCACCACTACAGTAAAAGTTGTTGTGACTACCTCCATTTGGATAATTGTCTTCACTATACTCTCTTCTTGATCCTTTTAGGTCACCTGGGCTGTTTTCTTTTTCTTCGTTTGTTTCTTTTGGACTATCTTTTTGACTTGGGTGCCCTGTAACATTTTTCCAGTAATAATCTGGTGCACGCTGAAGCCATGTCCCCTACGGTTCAAGGTTTTGCTTCTTTTACAGTGCCTTTAATTTTGTCACTTTTCACGCATCTGTTCTCTGTATATAATGTCACTATCAAGTCACACTTTATATTGCGTTCTGTACTGAATTACTATACTTATATTAGGTATACATATATATGTTTATTTACAGCCTTGAAAAAGTCACTGGTGTGACGAAACACGTGTTGGCTGCTTGGCTGTTTTTGGAAAAACGGTTTCTGTCTCACTGAACGTTACTTCGTTCCGAATAAATGAACTTTTCTCTGAAGACAAGACTCTAACTCTTATCTGTTTGACCATTTCATACAACGACAAAATATCTTAATCTTGTTGATGTTTTACCACTGTATACTGTGTGCTGTGATCTCTCTTGTATTATGTTTTTTAGATATGATCAAGGCACATGTAGCATGTAGTTTCAGTCATCTTTTGTTGCTGTGAAGTGGAAAGAGGAAAGAAAATCTAGAATTCTGACAGAGACTTCAAGCCAAGGATTCCTCACCTTTTGAATATTCCCCATGCATCAGACTGGATCCAGAAACATTTCAGCAGTTTCTCTGGCGGCTGGAAGGTGGTGCCATGCAACTCCACACTGATGCTGTTCAGCTCCAGAAATGACATGCAGAGCCTATACAGGTGCCACTCCTACCCTCTGATGTCAGTTCCTCTAGTTGTGGATCCAGAGCTCTCTTCATGTCTCTCAGAGACATTTACCTAATTTTTCTTCATTGTGCAAAGGATGTCACTCCAAAAACAACAGGTTTGAAGCCCTCCAGAGACTGTTGCAAACAAATTTTTGTGACTGTTCCCCATCAGGTAAGCCTGTGGTACCTATGGGTGGGCTAGCAGTTATGAACTCAAAGACCACTAGGGGATGTGAGGTGAATCTTTACGTCACTGAGTATAAGAAGAAATCTTGTCTGGGGTGTTCCAAATTGCACTCCATATCTAAGGTTAGATCCTGGGCCCATTCCTGAAATCAAGGTCCAGTGACCGGCACCGTCATGATCTAAGTCTTAAGGTACACGAAAGAAGCAGATGAAATCAAATCAGGATTCTACCACATCATGTAATTGGCCTGAGCAGGAGTGGGGGTGGCTCCACCCTTCTCGATCTCTCTTCCAAAGTTGACTGACTTTATAGCTGATCCCCTAGCTCTGGCACAACCCGAGTTTCCGGGGCCTCCAACCATGCTGCATCAGATTGAAGAGTTCTACACTGCCATGCTCCAGGTCTTTAGATCCCTACTGATTACCTCTGGCACTTTTCCGGGCCCCAAGGAGCTGAGAGGCCTCTGGGATACCATTGATGTGTTTGTTCTTGGTGCCAGTGGGCCCTCTGAGCCTGTCTAGCCTCCAGCTCTTGTCCCAACTCTGCATCTGGAGCCATGATCCATGCTAGCCTTGGACATGCCACTGCCTACTTCAATGATGCTAGAGGAGGCAACACCAATAGTTTTCTCTGATGCTGAGTTGATGCTGGTCCAGCCTCAACCGAAGTTGTGCCTGAGTCTGCCCAAGGCTCCACTTACCCCACTTAAATTGCCACAGGAGAGACAGCACTCTCTGCACTCCCTTTTTGGAACAGATTTGAATGACTGTGACTCAGCATTACTAGGATGACAACTGATATGAGGACTTACAGTAGATGGGTCTCCTCTCTCCTCCTGGACCATCCACAGACGAATTCACCTCCTACACCATGAGGATAAATACAGCAGCTGTAGGTCTTGACATCCAGCTCCCATCCTTAGAGGTTACGACAAATCATTTGACTGAGATCCTTCAACCAGGTCAGACATCTTTGGAGACACTTCTTCCTTTCAACTAGGCACTGATGAATACCTTATTGGAGGCCTAGGCCAAGACACACTCCAGGTGACTTAGCTTTTCTTTCACAATGCCGCTTACCAGAAAGCCTAATGGTGCAAGCTTCCACCAGCCGCTCCAATCCAAACACATTTCCTACCACTCCCCTTTACAGGGAATCTATGCATGGAGAGACATTTGTCAAATGTGTCTTTTTCTCTACTAGCTTGGCACTCCTTTTGTTTTGTTTGTTGGAACACTACGTTTATGCCCTTTGGAATTTGGTAGCACAAGTCCTCTCTGTTGGGTCCTAAGACATTTGCCCTGTGATCTCAGGTAGCTCATAATGTTCAGGATGAAGCCAAGTTCATGATTCACTATGGCTTGGACACCAACAGTTACATTGGACTGGCCATAGGTTCCAGTGTTGCCATTCACTGACATGCGTGGGCTGTGACCGACTAGGTTTTCAGGTGATGTCCAGTCCTCCCTAATGGACATGCCCTTCGATGGGACTCACCTGTTTGGGAACAAGGCTGATTCTGCTCTCAAGCATTTTAAGGACAGCAGGGCTACTTCTCGTTCTCTGAGATTTTTGTTTCTTACCTCTTGAATCGCAACAGTTCCATAATTCCTTTCATTGCTTTGGATGAAATGTCCCTTCCTACCACTTGTCCAGCCCCCTCAGGGAACCCAGCAGTTTCATAGTAGAAGCCAAGGTGCCCGTCGACCCCACAGCCAAGGCCAGTGTGATGCCCAGTCTGCTGCCTCTTTCTTGTGTGGCCCCCATCTGCCAAACATCTTTAGAACGCCCTCACTGAAACACAGCAACCGAATGGAAGGCAGACTCCACCAATTCTTGCTGGGTTGGCAGGCAATCACATCATACAAGTGAGTCATGCAGATTGTTCACAGGGAACAATCACTTCACCTTCCCACTGCACCTTCCACATTCTTCCCAGAGACTGGAGGAGGACCAGTTCTCCATTTTTGCAGCAGGAAATGCAAGCCCTTTTGGCCAAAGTGGCTGTTGAGAGAGTGCCAGTGCCAGGAGTAGGATGTGGTTGTTTTTGCCACTACTTTCTGGTGCCAAAGGTGGACAGAGGTCTTCGGCATATTCTAAACCTGCGAGCTCCCAATGCCTTCCTATGGAAGGAGAAATTAAAAATGCTCATCTTGACCCAGGTCTTGTCCGCCTCCAACCCTAGAAATTAGATGGTGATGCTTGACCTGCAGGACACCTATTTCCATATAACCTTCTGCCAGCCCACTGGTGTGATCTGTGGATCATGGTGGGATAGGAACATTTCAGATCACTGTGCTCCCCTAAAGTCTCAGCAGCGCCCCTCAAGTATTCACAAAGTGAGGGCAGTGGTGGCAGCACACCTTCAGAGGTCAGGGGTGAGAGTGTTCCCCTATCTCAATGACTGGCCATTGAAGGTGGGCTCACCCCAGGCAGTCATCAACCACCTCCAGAATACGGTCAAAGTGCTATCACTATCACTATCAAAGTGCCAAAGTCATACCTGACTCCTTCTCAGACGCTCCCCTTCATCAAGGCCATTCTTTGCCTTTCCCCTGGGAAAGAGAGACAAGGACATTGAGGTTATAAACCCACTCTTTCAGCCTTGATCCTGGATTTCAGTGAGGTTGATTCTGAGACTGCTGGGATTCTTGGCTTCCTGCATCCTGCTGGTCAAATACGCCAGGTGGCATATGCAAGCTCTGCATTGGGATCTCTAGTCCCATTGGGCACTGAAAACCTTCCTTCCGTCCATCAAGGGGAGGCTGGTGCAGGTGCTGACGGACAGCACCATCACCATGTGGTTTTTGCAAGAAACAGGATGGGGTGGGATCATGTACCCTGTGTCAGAAGGCCTTGCACTTCTGTAAATGGCAGGACTGCCAACACACTTATATATTTGTGAACCACCTGGTAGGATCATTGAATACCAGGGCGGACAACTTCAGCCATCGGCACCTGGTGGAGCACAAATTGCAATTACACTTGAAAGTGGCCCAGGTCTCTTCCACCAATGGGGAGAACCTTGGCTTGATCTGAAGAACGTACAATAGCAACACTTCTGCACATTGGAGTTTCCAAGGCATCTCTCTCTCTGAAAGGTGTTCTGCCTCGAGTGGAACTCAGGTATCCTGTATGCCTTTCTGCCAATAAAACCCCTTCCCTGAGTTCTCAAGAAGATCAGGGTCAACTGGGCCCAAATCATGCTAGTGGCTCTGATTTGGGAACAGAGAGTATGCTATCCAGAATTCCTGGGATTGAGCACATGTCTCCTGATAATGTTGCCCTTCCATGAGAACCCGCTGTCACACTGAGAGACCAGGCTTCTGCTCCTGGGCCTACGCAGTCCCCACCATTATGCTTGGAGACTGAGCTTCGGCAGCTGAACACCTTCACCCTACCTCCTGAGGTAGTTGATGTCATTTTGGTAGCCAGGCATCCCTTGACAAAAACTCTATGGTGGTCATTCCAAGCACCGCCAACAGGCTGGCGGTGCTTCAGTGCCCATTCTGACCGCGGCGGTAAAGCTGCGGTCAGAAAAGGGGATCCGGCGGTTTCCCGCCGGATTTCCCCTGGCTGGGCTGAACCTCCATGGCGGCGCATTCCGACCCTCTTCCCGCCAGCCTGTTTCTGGCGGTTTTGACCGCCAGGAACAGGATGGCGGGAACGGGTGTCGTGGGGCCCCCTAACAGGGCCCCAGCATGATTGCAGACAGTGAAAATCGCGACGGGTGCAACTGCACCCGTCGCACCCCTGCAACACCGCCGGCTCCATTCGGAGCCGGCCTCTGTGTTGCAGGGCCTTTCCCGCTGGGCTGGCGGGCGCTCCCTTGGTGGGCGCCCGCCGGCCCAGCAGGAAAGTCAGAATGGCCTCCGCGGTCTTTTGACTGCGGAGCGGCCATTTGGCGGTTCCCGCTAGGCGGACAGCGTCCGCCGCCCGCCCGGGTCAGAATGACCCCCTATATGCCTGGTTTGAGACAAAAATTATGGTTTGGTGCGGTGATTGTCAGAATGACCCCCTCAGGCCAAGGTATCTAACATTCTATTGTTTGTTTTTTCTCTTGCCCAGCAAATCATTGTTTTGTGAACAGTGAAAGGTTAACTTTAGGCCCTTTCAGCCTTCTTGCAATAGCCAGATCAGCCCTCCTTGTTTAAGTCATCAGTTGCAATGCAATATTTGAAAGCTGAGCATATATTTTGCCCTTCTTGTTTTGTGATAGCTCAAAAGGATCTTATTCTGGTTCTTACTTATTGGATGCACATTCCATTTGGGCTCCTCAGACCTGCCCTTAATGGCTCCTTACTATCAAGACTGTGTTCCTCATAGCCATCATCTCACCATGTAAGTGAGCTTCAGGATCTGTGTGTTAGTCCACCGTACACTACCTTCTTCCCAGACAAACTGATTCCGCCATCTCGGGCATCCTTCCTGCCAAAAGTTGCAATGCTGTTACACTTCACTCAAACCATCACCCTGCTGGCCTTCACCTCACCCCTCTAACGAGGAGTGAAGACTCCATTGCTTGGACATCAGAGAGCGCTGAGCTCTACATCAAACGTATCAAAGGTCACCAGGTGAATGATCAGCTCCTTATGGGGTTCAATGAAGTGAAAAAAGGAAAGGTGGTGCAGAAGAGAACCAGCTTCATCTGGATTGTGCTCTGCATTAAGATTACGCACTGACCAAAATACAGCCTTCAGAAGGTCTGTGTGCTCATTCTATCAGGGTCAAATTGCCACCACAGTGTTAGCATGTGGAGTCGCTGTCCTAGACATTTGTCAGGTAGCTGAATGGGCATCACTCAACACGCTCACAAAGCACTATTACCTAGACAGTCAGGTTTCCCTTTCTGGTTTGAGTCCTGACACAGCCCCACTGCTGAGTGAGCATTGCTTTGGTATCTATTTAAAAGGCGAGGAATCTGAGGCTGGAAGTCTCTATCAGAAGAACAAGTTACTTACCTTCGGTAATGAAAGCAACTGACATCAGCACGCTGAAGTGGCGCCTATATAGGTTTGGCACTTCATGTTTGGAGCAGAATGGCTTCAGTGCAGAGCCGTATGGTATTAACTTCCGGCATGCAGAGGTACTGCTGAAAGGTTTTCACATCCAGTCTGACACCTGGGAAATATTCAAAAGGTGAGCAATTTGCGGCTAGACAGAGGGGGTTATTACAACTTTGGAGGAGGTGTTAATCCGTCACAAAAGTGATGGTAAAGTGACGGATATATCACCAGCCGTATTACGAGTCCATTATATCCTATGGAACTCGTAATTCGGCTGGTGGTATATCCGTCACTTTACCGTCACTTTTGGGACGGATTAACACCTCCTCCAAAGTTGTAATAACCCCCAGAGTCTCTAGCAGAAACAGCATTACCGAAGGTAAGTAACTTGGTCAGCAGGGGCTGCCAAATCTGGAATGAGACTGTGGTACCCAAAGCTCTAAGGGTCTCTGTGACTTATCCATCCCCATAGCAGAAAGAAGTGATATCCTTTGATTATGGGATGATCACGAGTCCATTCAAAAATTATATTATAGGTGCTCATTGGTCTATTGGAGCTTCTCAGGTATCTTTTCTTCTTCAGTTTAAGGTTTTTATTGATCTGTTTCTCTGGCTTAGCAGCTGCTGAAAAATTGGGTTTTGCATTCTGTTTTGCCTTTGTAAAATAAAGTCGGGTGAGATATGAAAATGTAACAATCTGTAGGAGACGAGATACCAATAGAACACCGATATCTGATCTCAATTAAATGTGGTAGCTCCCCATTAAAAATACTATTTATAATTTAACTTTTGTAAAGAATCTTTGAGTCATTTTGACTGTCTTACAGCCGCATCCAATGCATGAGTTCAGAGTCTGCTAAATTTAGTTTTACCTGTTAGGGCGGCAGAGGAATCTCAATCAATTTGTGTGGATACACATTTTGGTTCAAAATCCACCAATTTCAGTCAAGGCTAGTTAAAATTGTGACAGCCAATTTGGAATTTTCCACTCATAGCATGCTCGCTTCTAAGGGAACACTAGAAAAAGAGGCTTGACTGCTGTAAATATGGATTAGGAATCTGATATTTTGTGTTGGATTCTGTTACCATGTTTTTAAATCCGGCATTTTGTGTAACCATGAGGGTACAGCTGTAGAGGGGTAGCAGCATAACTGGAATGTAATGTACATTGTTTAATTACCCTAACTCAAGGTCGAAAAATTAGTGCTATTTTTAATTAATTATCAATACATTTACCATTGATTTATTGTATAGAGTACTGATTGCGTGGCACTAATAAACAAATAAAATTAAATGAGTTAGGGTTAAATAAAATATTTTATAATGCAGATAATGGGTTCTTGAAATTCTACAGTGTTCAGCCTTCATCTCAACATCTAAAAAAGTCTATTTAAACAAAGGGCTTAGAATTCAGTTAAGGCCTATTTTAATAGCATTGCGGTAAGATAGACATTGGTGCGTTTCATGTTCTTAAACATCGAGTGATCCTTGGAGATGGGGCTTGGTTAAACAGAAATAATCTTGACCCTCGGGGTCTTAATCTGACCCTTTAAAAATACTCCACGTAAATCAGGATATGATAAGAACACCAAGTGACCCAGCACAACTACGTCTTCTGCCTAACACAGTTTTACAAGATATACAGGCCGTACATACTGTGACATCACATTCCTATAACACAGGCAGCTTTCAGAAGGGGCTGTGTATAATGAGGTAATAAGTCAGGCAGAGAGCCTTCCCTTAATGCTCCTTGGCTGTTTAGCATCTTCCCCAGCCCTGGAGCATACACATGAATGACACCCCACGGGAGCAGCGTTCAAACGTTACTTTATTCAGCAGCATTCACCAACGCGCTGTGCATTACATGATGCTTTCTATTAACCACACCTTAACACCTCCCATCCATTGCATACTTCCTCTTCAGAGTCCACCCACAACCACAAGGGTTCTAGTGCGCATAGCTTCAAGATGCTACATCTCCCTTTTTGTTAAATAAAAAGTGGTAAGCGTTACCAAAAACAGATTTTCTCGATTAATTGGCGAGGTGCTCTCACTTGTCTGCCAGCTCGGGTGGCTCAAGGTGATTGAGGTTCACCCTAATTGAAAGACTGTCAGGGTCGTTTCCCCTATAGTTTCAGGACTGGATAAGTGCCTCTGTAGGTGTTTGAAATGTGATGTGTCCCTGGTGATGGATTGTTCAGCACAATGTACTGTCACCATGTGTCCTTTGCACTCCACAGCCTGCAAAGGATCAGCAGCAAAAGAAGTGTCTGTTTCCCCTTTATGTTTCTGCTTAACCAATGCCTAGTCTCCTTTGCCAAAGACTGTCTCTTGAGGCATGGTGGCGCTGATCTGTGTGTGTTTTCATTTCTCTTTTCCAAGCTGTGTCAGTGTCTCGCACCTTGTCAGTGTCCACTGACCGATCCAGAGTCCATTGAGGTCGTTTCATTCTGATAGCTCTCCCAAATAGCAAGATGGCTGAACTCTCACCCGTTGTGGAGTAAGGAGTTGATCGATAGGACTGGAGGGCCTGACACATGGCTTGATTCAAGTCGGTTACCTCCATGGAAGCTCGTTGAAGCATTCTCTTGATGGTGCCAATAAATCGTTTTACTACGCCATGGGCTTGGGGCCAGAGAGGCATATTCTATTGGTGTTTGACACTCACACAAACAAGGATTTTTTTTAACTATTTGCTGTTAAAGGGTGGGCCGTTATCAGACTTGAGAATCTTGGAGATGCCCCACATTGCAAAAATGTCATCAAGCCATTCTATGACTTTGTCATGAGGTGTCAAAGATAGGTCTTCCACTAAAGGGAAACGTGACTATTTGTCTTTGAATACCATGAGATGGCACCAATTTCCTAAAGGCTCAAAAAAGTCAACTGTAACTCTCTCCCAGGCACAGGCAGGAAAATCCAACATTGTTACTGGATGTTGCATCACTTTGGGTGACAGACAGTTGCAAATGTGGCATGCCTTCATCTCTTTATTGACTCTCTCATCTAGTCAAGGGAACCACACTCAAACTCTCAATGCTCTTTTATTGGCCACAACACCATGGTGTCCTTCATGGGCCAGCTCAATGACCCGCTGTCTGAGGCTTCCAGGCACGACAATTTTCAAGCCTCTTAGTATCAAACCTTCTCAGGTGATTGCTAACTCATCCTGTACATTCTTGAACTTTTGGAATTCAACATCGTCAGCTAGGGGTTGGGTCTTTCCCCTCCAGGATTGCATGATAATCAGTTCTTTAACTACAGTAATGTCTTTGTCTGCATTGATCGCAGTGATGATCTGTCCCATAGATAGAGCCACTGGTGTGCTGGAGTTCACAATAAAGTTAGGATATGTTTCAGCTGTCTTGGGTGTCGGACTGTGGAAATGCAGTGGCACTCGTGAAAAATAGTCTGCTGGGTTTTTCTCCTTCCCCGATTTTTGTACAATTTTGTAGTCATATTCTTGGAGTCATAACTCCCACCTCTCCATGTCAGGGGGCATCTTAGCCGTCGGGTTCCCAAAAAATGTAAGCAAAGCCTGATGGTCAATGATAATAGTAAATTGTTTTCCAGAAAGGAGTACATGAAAGTGTTTGCAGGCCCACACTACAACTAGACTCTCCTTTTCTGGTTGAGAGTAAGCCGGTTCTGTGTCAGACAGGCTTCCACTGCCATAGGCCACAATGTGCCTCTCAGCATCTGGATAACCACTGTGTTGAGCAAGTATTGCCTCTAACCCTACCCGACTCAATCGTTATTTCAGTGTGCAACTTAGGGTCCAAGTAGACCATTTCCGTTGCATTCTCAATCAAATGTTTTATGTCTTTGAAACCCTGGTCACATCCTGGAGACCATTGGAAGGGTACATTTCACTTTGTCAAGTCTGTCAATGGGGCACTTACTGCAGCAAAGTTGTGGATATATCTTTAGCAATAACTGGCCATGCCTAAAAAGGATTCAGCATGTTCCACCCGTCAACATCTTAGGGGGTGCAAGTGGATCATAATGCTTGCACCTTGTCTTGATCTGGAGTCAGCCCTCAATTAGAGAAAATGTGCCCAAAAGAAATTGACTTTGGTCTAGTGAAACCCACGCTTGAGGCCTGCACCAGAGAGTAGCTGGCACACTTGGGTCATGGCTTTGTCATCTTCTCTTCATGTTTTCCCAAAAACCAGTATGTCATCACTGTAATTGAAAGCATGCATAACAGGTCGAATTACTCAATGAAGGACATCTTGAAATATTTCAGAAGCTGAAGACGCACCAAAACTCAGGCCTATATTTATACTTTTTTTGCACCGCATTTGCATCATTTGTTTACGCAAAAGCAGCGCAAACTTACAAAATACAATTATATTTTGTAAGTTTGCGCCACTTGTGCATCAAAAAGTGAAAAAAATGCAGCGCAAAAAAAAGTATAAATATGGGCCTCAGTCTCTTGTACCTGAACAAACCACCATCAGTGGAAAAGGTAGTGATGTACTTGCAGTTTTCCTCTAGCTCGAGTTGATACTATCCTTTATTCAGGTTGAGGCGAGAAAATATTTTGGCTCTGTTCAATTGCATGATCACGTGGGCTATGTGTGGACCAGAATGTCTTGCCCTCTCAATGGCTTTGTTGTCTGACGCATATCAACACTAATGCACAGCACTATGCTACTGTCCTTTTCTTGGTACTATTACTATTAGCCGGGGAAACCCATGGTGTGGGGCCTGAGGAGCATTCAGTGATGTCATGTTTTAAGAGGGCTTCCAATTCTTTCTCTATGGCTTCTTGTAGATGGAAAGCAACTCTGGGGTGTCACCAAGCGACAGGGAGAATGTCTTCATTGATGTGAAACTGTATTTTCATTTTCTTGAGTTTTCCCAGGCCGTGGAACAACAGCAGGAATTGGCTTGTGATTTCTGATTGGACACAGAGGTTGCAGTTAAGGAACATCAGTCCCATGTCAGCAGCAGTGGCAAAGCTGAGTAGGCAAGCACTCTATGAAGTCCCTTGTAGAATGTGAACAGTGGCTCGCACTGATGTCTTTTTATATTGCATTGTTGCTAAGAGCGACCCCTTGGCTTTGCAAAGGTTCAGAAGCAGCCCATATATATACCTTTGTGCTTGATGGAATTAGGTGAGACACAGGTGATAAGCTGTTAAATGTTTCCATTGGAATTATGTTAATTGACACAACACTGTCTATGATGAAGGTTGTTGGTTGATTGTTCACCTTCAACTTGATTTTGGGACACTGTCCATGCGACACTGGCCGGTCTGCTTGGTGAATTTTCTTAAAATTTTGATCCTCTTTACAGGTAGCTAACCCCACATGTGCACATCGTCTTTTGGCAGATATCATCAGTGCACATTCATTCTCTTTGCTTTTGCTGGATAGTGACGTTGAAGAAATTTTGTATGATTAGCTTGATGCTGATTGATTTTGTCTGTTTCTATTTGTCATAGCTAATGTTGCTTTTCAGTTTTATGGGCATGTTGCAAATGCTTCTGGAACATTTTGTGGCCATTTACCGTTGTGACGCATTTAAGTTTCTTTGGCCCGGCACACAGTTAGGAAGTGGTTCTCTCTTCCACAACCTTTGTAAACCTATCCCAAGGCGGGACATTTACCTAAATGGAGAAATTAATATCCACATTGGAAACATAATTTTGTTTTCTTTGACGACATAGACCTGCGCATGTCCTATTTATGCTTGTGCCTTCCCCAGCCTTGGAGCATACTCATGAACAACGCCACTTGGGAGCTGCTTTCCAACATTTCTTTATTTATCAGCATACACCAATGGGCTGTGCATTACATCATGCTTTCTGTTACCCACATCTTCACACCTCCTATCCATTGCATACTTCCTGTTCAAAGTCCACCCAAAACTATGAGGGTTCTAGTGCACATACCTTCAAGATGCTACAGACTTGTGTGAGTTAATTTTTGCTGCACGTTTATGACACACTATAGTGATTCAACCCTTCTCCACTCCATTTTAAGGAGGCCTGCATTTCATGGTGTGGAAATAACTAGGGGTGGGGAGGCGAGGTAGAGAAATTGTGTGAAAAAGGTTAATTTTAAGAAGTGGATCTGTCTACTAATGGTGTTATGCTCGTATGGTAGCTCAGTCGGTGAAAGCATCAGCTGAAGAGATCTGTGTGCAAGCTTAATTAAAAGCACAAAATTCCCTTGTCACTTCTGTTCAAGTTTAATACAAGCACTGGCAATACCAATAGGTCTAGTTTTTGTGTGAAAGTGCCTAAATGCTTTCATATATGTAGTCACTCATCTGCCACAGACTCAACCACTCTTCCTTGCACGTATGCATATATTTATCTACCCATTTACTCATAATTGCATTCACCCACTCATCCATTCACAATACCTCAGACACAAACTCACCAGTCAATGAAGAGGCTCTTTCAGTTATCAGCCAGATGTATTGGATTTATTGCTAGTTTGTGACAATTGTGAGAGCGCTGTTGATAGTGTGTGACTGCTAGCTAGTGTGTGTGGGGGAAGGGTGAAGAATACCTCTGGCAGTGTGTGACTGTTTGTGAGGGGTGTGAGAGTGATCTCAGCAGCGTGTGACTGCTACTCTGAAGGGTGTGAGTGCTATTGGGTGTATGTGACTAGGAGTCTGCAAGACTGCTTCTGACAGTGTGTGAGTACTACTCTGATGGGTGTGTTGCTGGTAGTGTGAGACTGCTAATATGTCAGGGGATTACGAATGCTTCTGATAGTTTGTGACCGTTACTCTTTGTAGAAATGGTTCAGGTAGTGTGCAACTGCGAGGTGTGTGAGAGTGCTAGCAGAAGTTAGGGCGTTTTGCTTTTCCGCCCTAAGGGATTTAACAATTCACCTCCAGTTGGGACTTTGTCTCCAGCATCAAATGTACAGTTCCTACTCCGAATGTACAACCCCTAAAGCTGCTTCAGCTATAAAGCATGCATGTCCATGCAATACACATGTGCAGAAAGGTTCCCTTCATGTACAGGGCACATGAGCAGTATGACTGGAGCCGTTCCGTACTCTGTTGTGTAATTTCAATTGGAAGAAGCAGCCATCTTTTTAGTAGGGAACCAACAGCGCATTATGCCTTTTATGAATGAATTCGTAATTCTTTATAGCTGTCATTAATTAAAATCATAACAATAATAAAACAAATTCAACAAATATACATTTAAAGTGCGTTGTAGCACAAATTCTCTTTCCAGCGCTAGTCCACCAGTTCATGTCCTTCTCAAATAAACCTATCTACATTAAACAAGAAAAGAAAAAAATATGAATATTGACTATTTTGTTTTTAAAAATTGGAATTGAAAATCTGAAGGTTTCAAAGGGAACTTTAAATAACCTCTTTGGCAGTCCTACTAAAACAAGCATTGGCAAAGCCAATAGGTCTTGCTTTTCCAACAGCTACTGGCTTTCACTATGTGCTTTAGCCATGTTGTACACCAGTGTGACTGCTGTTCAGCATGCCTAAATGTTAGTGGGGTACATTGGAGTGGGGTAGGTTGGAGTGGAGTGGGGTAGGTTGGAGTGGAATGCATTCATTGGAAGGTTTTCAGAATGCCCACAAGACGTTGTTAGCAACCAGACAGCACAGCTGCCTGGTAGGCTTTGACCTAAAAAGGAGAAAGATGTATTCCGTTTGAAGAGAAACACGAGTATTCTTTGGCAGACCTTCCATATAAACTTTTCATTGCATAATCAAGTAATTTAATTTTTTTTACAACGCACATGGAATATCAGGCACAGATTAACTACCTCCTTGCAAGAACGAGTGCTATATTTGAGAAATCCTGATCGTAGCAAATATCTCCTCTTATGATCCAGGCATATCCAAAGATGTAATTGTGGGTTAAAGTCTCCAGCTCTTGTGCACAAAGGGGCATTTGCTCTGTGTGTCTGGGAATCCTGGCCTCTTAAATCTCCAAGTAGAAACAGGAAAAACGCAGACAAATTATTTTTAATCTCATGACTGGTCCAACAGGCTTCTTCTATTATGCCTGAGGTATCCTAGTTTCATATGAGGAGGACGTGTACATAGTAACATTATTGTTGTACAATTCTAAATAATCAGTTCATCTGGGTTTACCAGCTAACTAGTTAGCAATCGGCGCCTTGGATCTTGATAGTTTACTTTGACCATGGATTCCCGTTTGGTCCCAGTGTTTGGGTGATACAGCTCCAAACATGTCATTTTAGGGTATTTCTTTATCCATCTGATTCTTTCGCTATTCTGTTACACAGGTTTAAAAGGGAGGCCATGTTTGCTAAATGTGAGTTGTGCTTCAGCGAGCCAGGTACTTAGCTGTCCAGGGAATGCTTCCAGCCTTTATAAGAGGGCAGGCTGACACTTCATTCTAATGGTCGTCCTAATGGCTGAAACGGTAGGACTATACAGCTTAAACTGCAATTTGCAATGAGTAAATATTAATGGTGCATTTTTATGTATTAGTATGACTTGATGGTGATGCGGTGAGCGCGAATCACTCAACTAAGTACGCAAATAATTATAACTGATGGTGCTACGAAGTGTTTATTTTCATGTATCTCAGGATTTCTGACTATTGTCTAAGACTGCGACTTAGTTTTTTTTAGGTATTGAGAATTACATTATTATTAGAATTGTTCTCATCCAAAGTTCTTAATATTCTTTGCAGAACAAGCCACATGCAGCCATGAGCCACATACTGGTTTACCTACACGTGCTGATTTTGCAGTCAAGTGGAAAGGCATCAAACCACACTGGGCAGACCGAACTGCTGCTGGTACATGTGGCATGATGTGCTGTGCTTGTGCTTTTCGTGGCTACTGCTGTCACACAGGAAGGAGCACAGGGAGGAGAGATGGACAGTAGCAGGCCTGGTCTCTTCTGGGCATTTGGCAATAGCAATGCACTTCCCCGCGCTTCATGTGGGAACTGACTCTGGGGGTTACCAGGAGCCTCCATGGCAGTTAGAGGTTGCTGGGCTCCAATAGCGACAATCGTAGGGCCATATGTACCAACCTTTGATGCAGGGCAGTGCTGCAAGCCCTCTTGCTGCGCGGCCTGTGTCAAAAGAAAAGGGCAGGAATACCCGTATCTACAAGATACAGTGTCATTCCTGTCCTTGTCTCCTGTGCTGCTGCACAAATTGCTGCCTAGCGCCAACGTAGGCACCCTCGCACAATGGCGTTGCGTTGCGAGGTTGGTTGCTTTTGTGCAGGAATGGACATCTTCCTTCACAAAAACAATCACAAGAGGCATATCCTCTTTCAATGTGTGCTGCAGAAAAAGGAAAAATCAAGAAGAAATAAAGGTATTTCTCTTTGTTGCACCTCTATGGGGAGGCATAGCCTTTTGATGCATTCTCAAGTTCACAAAACCTTGTAGATATGGGAATGCGTCAAAATCTAGTGGTGTTGCATGGCAAAGCCCACCACAACACCCATGGAATGCCTCCCTTGCGCAGAGGAAGGCAACACAGTGACTTGCGCTGCGTTGCCTTGCTTCATATCTACGAGTCCATGAAAAGCCACACAAAGTGGCTTTGCGTGGCCTTGTAGATATGGGCCTGCAGCTCGTGTCATCGGTGAATCAAAAATCAGTGATTCACCACCAGCGCAAGCCGCTGTAAATATGGCCCTGCACTCTTTTACGTCCAATGTCCTGAGGGCTACATCACTAGTGCACCTGCACTGAGCATAAAGTACACCATTTGAGCATTTGACCACCAGGCAGCGAGCCAGAGGAGTCCAAGGGTTAGGGTATGGGAAGAAACTCAGAACCCTTCAAAGCACACAATACCTTTTAATAAATCAATGTCACTGCTTTTACTTAAGAAAATAATTCACACAACTAAATACAGAACATAACTTTCTTAACTGTGGATACAAAGAATACTAGTTTTCTCAAGCCCCTCCTGAACTAGAGATCTGTGCAGAGTTATCTTGCAGCTTTACATCATCTAAAGCCATTTCCTATAGTATTTGTATGGATTTTCCAATGTAAACTCCTTCCTATTGTATTTGTCAAATACTAAACAATGTAAAACCCATTTCTACTGTACTTATATGGGGTCATCCAAAGTAAATCACTCCGTACTGAATTTAACCAGGGGTCTTTGTTATCAGTTATCAATGTATCTGCCATTTAAGAGAGATGCAACAATTTCATAAGTGGGTTAGCATAACTGCCGCCCAATCATATATCCATAAAGAAGAAAATCAACAAAGGAGCCCCTCTCTTGATACTCCTTTTAAGTCTTTTTTATCACATGCGTTCTAGCAACAGCTAATGCAGTCTGTAGACAGACATAAAATGCGGAGTAACATTTATTTTGCAAGCTATATAAACCACCTGTACACTCAGACAGTAAGTAATGTAATTCTTGTCTTTTATTATTTAGAGAAGATGTGGAAGGCAGAGTAAACTAGTGCTTTTATAAGAGGGATAGTATCAGCTCGCTATGTTCCTTTACCGCATGCAACATGGCTTCAAACTAATAGAAGCAGTTAAGTTGAGGCCTGAAAAGTAATACTTGGGGCCTGAATACGACCTGGGCGGAGGGAATTACTCTGTCCCAAATGTGAGGGATATCCCGTCTGCCCTATTACAAGTTCAATTATTTCCTATGGAACTTCTAATACGGCTGTCACATTTGGGACAGAGTAATCCCCTCTGCCAAGGTCGTAATCAAGCCCTCGGTGTGCATTTGTTGGAAAAAAAACAGCTTCACTTTATTAGTAGTTGTGGGCCACATCTACTGCTCAGGACCATGATAGGACAATAGCTTTCTAAACGCACACTTCACTTAACGAAGCTTATTTGTTTATGTACAATGTGGGGATGTTTGGAGGTATACACAGTAAATAAAAAGAAAAATAATAAATCATGAAGATGGTTGGAATATGTTTTGTGTTAGTAGATTAAGGGTAACATAAATTGGCAGCCCTCCCTCCAAATAACAAAGGGAACAATCTATAGTGCGAAGAAACACTGAATTGTGGAAATGCCAGCATTTAGGAGTGCAGATTCTGTGATTAGAATGGCTTTAATCACACTTAAAGTGGAAGACTCTGTTCAGGGGTTGCTGCTGTGATGGGTTACCTGCCAAGATATGCGATCACCGACAGCCTTGCAAGCTTGAAATTATTTACATTCTTTCGGCATGCAGGTTCACACTCTAGATGCAGTAGGAGATATGCGCCTGTTAAGGGCAAGAACAAGCCAATAACCAGGGTGGAAGATGGGAGAAAACTCCCAAAATTGGCAGGAACGTTAGGCAATGGCTGTACTCGCATGGAAACATACAATCTCCCTGGAGAAACATTACAAATATAATTAAAAGGTAATTTTGCATTGTATCGAGAAAAATAGACTTGTTATATTTCAGTATTTCGGGATTACTTATGCTCAGGAGTTCTCCTGTGAATCTGCATCAGTCGCTATTTCCCTGAAACACTCCTGAATAACCGGAAATCAAAAAGGTACTCAAACCTTAGTCAAAATTCCACGAGTGTACATTTCTGACTTTCTAGCCCATAGCATTCGGGAATCTGACCTAAAGTGCTCAACATGTGCATTGGAGAGGTGAGGGGAGCATTTGGGGCAATGATAATGCAATAACAAGTAGTATTCAAAAGAAAAGGAGCATGGAAGCCATATGACAACACTGAAGAAATTTGAGTAGGCAATAAAGGAGGCCAGAAGGATAAAGGTGTGCATCACAGATAATTAGCAGAACTTTTATACAAATAAAAAAATAGGATGGAGACCCCGGCAAGAAACCTAAAAAAGTAAGTTTCTGCAGTCATTTATCCATCGATCCACCCATCCATTCATCTATTTAACCAACTATCCATCACCACCCACACATTCATCCAGCTCCATCCATTCACTTACACGTTCATTCAAATCTGCCCATTTTTCCTAAATAAGTGGGTTCTACACCTGTACCTGAGTGATAACAATGTTCAGTAGGAAGAATTTTTCAAATGACAAGGAAATGGGAAATAGGTAGCTGATAACATTTGAGAGAAAATGGCCCTGTAACTACTGGGACAGTAGTTAGCCAGTGAAATCAATGTGTGTCCCCAAAGTAAGTGCTGTGCTTGGTATCTTAACTTGGTTAAGGACAATGTCATATAGTTTGTGGCTGTAGGCCAATTCTGCTGGCAGCTTTAGCAGGTTATTTTGCTTGTATTTGGACACAAAAGAAGAGCCATTCTTAGACTCACTTATGCAGTACACATGACATCCTGAAAAACCTGACACTTGGAAACTTTTTGGCTCCAAAGATCTCCGGAGGACCAGAACAAATCTGCCAAGTCAAACTGACGAAGATGCATTGCTGCTGGGCCTAAGATTTTGATTACTCTCATTCAGAGCTTTTCCACAACAGCAAACCTGTTTCAGCGTGATATTGTGGAAAGAGTATTTGGCTTCCTGGAGCCCTGTTTGGCTACAGCTTGCAGCCTTGCTTGCTTGAAGAATTTGTGCTCCAAACAAGAAAAAAAAATTCTTCACCGGGTGAAGGTGACAACGGTATCTGGACAGGAAGGGACCTTCCTTGGGTACAAACTCTGAACCTTTCCTGCAAGAGCTTTCCTGCCACAAGTCAACGGTTCACCAGGATATTTTATGACAGCTACCTGGCCTGGTGAAGCCGTTCTTGGCAATAACCTGCTGCCTTGTCCCGCTGAAAATGTTTTACTTCCATTTCAGAGAGTAAGGGCCTGATTTAGGTATTGGCCAAGGTGTTACTCTGTCACAACGGTGACGGATATCCCGTCCGCAGAAACTGAAATCGCATTGGATGTAATTGGGTTTAGATTTCGGTGGGCGGCATACCTGTCACCGTTGTGATGGAGTCACCCCTCCACCAATATCTAAATCAGGCCCTAAGTCAGAAGTTAAAACTTGCGACCGGGATGAACCTGTTTTCTGTAGATCTGACCCTCAGTCATTGCAGTCAGCCTTAAATCGTGCATCTGTGCCGGTCAAGCAATACCAGATGGCCGCGATTGGCACACAGCACTTTTTGGCACTATTTTTCTTTAAGATTTAAAAAACTCAACTTTCTGGTTTCCCTTATTGAATTTTTGTTGTTTTGTTGTCATTTTGTTCATTAAAGTATTCTCTATTTTTATAAATGCATGAAAAAGATATTACATTTCACCCTTTGTATCTAGGGGCCAGATGTATGAAAAAGGCCTTTTGCGAATAGGAAATAGCGATTTTTAAGAAATCGCTATTTCTGATTAGCAAAATGCAATGTATCATATTTGCGATTTGGTAATAGCGATTTCTTAAAAATTGAAAATTAGCGACTCTCTAAACAGGGTCGCAATTTTAAGGAATCGCTTTTTTTGCGATTCCTTAAAATTGCATTCAGAATGCCTTTGATACATTCTGAAATAGCTTTTTGCATTCGCAAACGGGCATTTGCACCGTTTGCGAATGCAAAAAGCTTTGATACATCTGGCCCTAGATTTTGCTCAGTGCCATATGCCAGCATGAGACCTATTTTGAGCAGACATTTGTGCTCCATTATCCACTCAGGTGCCCAAATGCAAATGATGTGCCACCTGACAGGCCCTAGCATGGATGCAGCTATGAACCCATCACCTCCTCTTGGGGTTCAAATGAAAAAATTGTTTAATACAAGGTGTCTGAATTTGAGATGTATCAAAAAGTGTTTCCCATGTAATACCAATTAGGTGCATTATAATTTTAAATAGTAATGAATGGCAATATGCACAATCAGGGAAGTCATCAAACTCCCGCTTTATCAGCTACAGTAGGGGTGGGGTTTTTGATGGGCCTCTTCTGTCTGCAACTTGGCAGACAAAGGCTCATAATTAACGTAAAAAGGTGGGAAGGTGAGTGAGTTAAAGGATTGATCGATGGATTGATGGATGTGTGAGTGAAAAGATTAATGGGTGAGTAAGTGAAGAGGTGGATGGATAGATGCCTGGATGAATGAGTAAAAGGATGGGTGTAAGAATGGATGAGTGGATGGGAGGAACGACGAATGGATGGATGGATGTGTGGATGGTTGTGTGAAAGGATAGATGGATGATGAGAGAGAGGATATATACATATATGAGTAAGTGAAATGATGAATGATGAGTGAAAGGGTAAATGAATGATGGGTGAGTCCATGGATGGATGGAGTTAAAGGCTGGATAGATGGCCAGGTTGACAGGATGGATGCATGGATGAATGAAAGGATGGATGTAAAGAAGGCTGAGTGAAAGAATGGATCAATGAGTGAAAGGGAAGATAGATGGATGGCTGTATGAAATGGATTGATAAATGAGTGGAAGAATGAGTGAAAGGGTAAATGATGAATGGATGTGTGAGTAAAATGATGGATGTATGAGTGAGTGAAAAGATAGATGTATACATGGATGAATGAGTGAAATAATAGATGTAAGGATGGATGACTGAAATGGAGGAAGGACTGAAAGGGGGGAAGAATGAATGGATGAGTGAAAAGGTGGATAGATGGTTGGATGAGTGAAAGGGTGGGTGGATGGATGGATTGATTGATGGATGGATGAATGGATGGATGATGAGACAAAGGATGGATTTATGAGTGAGTGAAAGGGTGCAAAGATGAGAGAAATGGTAAATGGATGGATCAATGAATGGATGGATGGACTGAGTGAATAGATGTATGGATGGATGAGTGAAAGGATGGATGTAAGGATGGATGAGTGAAAGAATGGATGGATGAGTGAAAGGGAAGATAGATCGATGGCTGTATGAAATGGATTGATGAATGAGTGGAAGAATGAGTGAAAGGGTAAATTATGAATGGATGTGTGAGTAAAATAATGGATGTATGAGTGAGTGAAAAGGTGGATGTATACATGGATGAATGAGTGAAATAATAGATGTAAGGATGGATGACTGAAATGGAGGAAGAACTGAAAGGGAGGAAGGATGGATGGATGAGTGAAAAGGTGGATAGATGGTTGGATGAGTGAAAGGGTGGGTGGAAGGATGGGTGGATAGATGGATGGATGGATGGATTGATGGATGAATGGATGGATGGATGACGAAAGAAAGGATGTATGTATGAGTGAGTGAAAGGGTGCATCGATGACAGAAAGAGTAAATGGATGGATCAATAAATGGATGGATGGACTGAGTGAATAGATGTATGGATGGATGAGTGAAAGGATGGATGTAAGGATGGGTGAATGAAAGAATGGATAGATGAGTGAAAGCGAGGGAAGATGGATATCTCGATGAAAGGGTGAACAGATGGTTTAGTGAAAGGGTGAATCGATGCAAGAATGAGTGAAAGAATGGATGGATGCATTGATGAGTCAGTAAAAGGATGGGTGGATGAGTGAAAGGGTAAATGAATAGATGGGTCGAAGGTGGAAAGATGAGTGGAAGGATGGGTGGCTGTAAGGAGATGCCTCCTTGGCATGGTAACCCCCTAAATTTTTCTCTTTGCTGATGCTAAGTTATTATTTGAAAGTGTGCTGGGACCCTGCTAACCAGGCCCCAGCACCAGTGTTCTTTCCCTAAACTGTACCTTTGTCTCCACAATTGGCACAACCCTGACACTCAGGTAAGTGCCTAGTAACTGGTACCCCTGGTACCAAGGGCCCTGATGCCAGGGAAGGTCTCTAAGGGCTGCAGCATGTCTTATGCCCACCTAGGGACCCCTCACACAGCACATGCACACTGCTTCACAGCTTGTGTATTTGCTGGTGGGGAGAAAACGACTAAGTCGATATGACACTCCCCTCAGAGTGCCATGCCAACCTCACACTGCCTGTGGCATAGGTAAGTCACCCCTCTAGCAGGCCTTACAGCCCTAAGGCAGGGTGCACTATACCACAGGTGAGGGCATATGTGCATGAGCACTATGCCCCTACAGTGTCTAAGCAAAACCTTAGACATTGTAATTGCAGGGTAGCCATAAGAGTATATGGTCTGGGAGTTTGTCAAACACGAACTCCACAGTTCCATAATGGCTACACTGAAAACTGGGAAGTTTGGTATCAAACTTCTCAGCACAATAAATGCACACTGACGCCAGTGTGCAATTTATTGTAAAATACACCCAGAGGACATCTTAGAGATGCCCCCTGAATACATACCCGACTTCTAGTGTAGGCTGACCAGTTCCTGCCAGCCTGCCACACACCAGACATGTCGCTGACCACATGGGGAGAGTGCCTTTGTCACTCTGTGGCCAGGAACAAAGCCTGTACTGGGTGGAGGTGCTTCTCACCTCCCCCTGCAGGAACTGTAACACCTGGTGGTGAGCCTCAAAGGCTCCCCCCTTTTGTTACAGCGCCCCAGGGCATCCCAGCTAGTGGAGATGCCCGCCCCTCCGGCCACTGCCCCCACTTTTGGCGGCAAGGCTGGAGGAGATAATGAGAAAAACAAGGAGGAGTCACCCACCAGTCAGGACAGCCCCTAAGGTGTCCTGAGCTTAGGTGACCCCTGCCTTGACAAATCCTCCATATTGAGTTTGGAGGATTCCCCCAACAGGATTAGGGATGTGCCCCATCCCCACAGGGAGGAGGCACAAAGAGGGTGTAGCCACCCTCAAGGATAGTAGCCATTGGCTACTGCCCTCCCAGACCTAAACACACCCCTAAATTCAGTATTTAGGGGCTCCACAGATCCCAGGAAATAAGATTCCTGCAACCTGAAGAAAAAAGAAGGACTGCTGACCTATAATCCTGCAGAGAAGGAGGAAGACGACAACTGATTTGGCCCCAGCCCTACCGGCTGGTCTCCAACCTCGAAAACCTGCTCCAGCGATGCATCTGACTGGGACCAGTGACCTCTGAAGCCTCAGAGGACTGCCCTGGACTACAGGGCCAAGAAACTCCTGTGAACAGCGGCCCTGTTCAAAACCAGCTACTTCTTTGCAACAAAGAAGCAACTTCCAAAGACTTCACGTTTCCCGCCGGAAGCGTGAGACTCTACACTCTGCACCCGACGCCCCCGGCTCGACCTGCAGAAAACCAACACCTCAGGGAGGACTCCCCGGCGACCGCGAGCCTGTGAGTAACCAGAGACGACCCCCCCTGAAGCCCCACAGCAACGCCTGCAGAGAGAATCCAGAGGCTCCCCCTGACCGCGACTGCCTGTAACAAGGGACCCGACGCCTGGAACCAACACTGCACCCGCAGCCCCCAGGACCTGAAGGAACCGAACTTCAGCGAGGAGTGACCCCCAGGCGACCCTCTGCCTTGCCCAGGTGGTGGCTGTCCTGAGAAGCCCCCCACTGTGCCTGCCTGCACCGCTAGAGTGACCCCCGGGTCCCTCCATTGAAACCTATACAAAACCCGATGCCTGCTTTGCACATTGCACCCGGCCGCCCCTGTGCCGCTGAGGGTGTGTTTTGTGTGCCTGCTTGTGTCCCCCCCAGTGCTCTACAAAACCCCCCTGGTCTGCCCCCCGAGGACGCAGGTACTTACCTGCTGGTAGACTGGAAACGGAGCACCCCTGTTCTCCATAGGTGCCTATGTGTTTTGAGCACCTCTTTGACCGCTGCACCTGCCCGCCCCTGAGCTGCTGGTGCGGTAACTTTGGGGTTGCCTTGAACCCCCAACGGTGGGCTGCCTATGCCCCAGGACTGAGACTTGTAAGTGTACCTCCTAATCTAACCTTTACTTACCTCCCCCAGGAACTGTTGATTTTTGCACTGTGTCCACTTTGAAAATAGCTTATTGCCATTTTTACAAAGACTGTACATGATATTGTTTTCATTCAAAGTTCCTAAAGTATCTAAGTGAAGTACCTTACATTTAAAGTATTAACTGTAAATCTTAGAGGTAAATCTTGAACCTGTGGTTCTTAAAATAAACTAAGAAAATATATTTTTCAATATAAAAACCTATTTGCCTGGAGTAAGTCTTTGAGTGTGTGTTCCTCATTTATTGCCTGTGTGTGTACAACAAATGCTTAACACTACCCTCTGATAAGCCTACTGCTCGACCACACTACCACAAAATAAGGCATTAGAATTATCTACTTTTGCCACTATCTTACCTCTGAGGGGAACCCTTGGACTCTGTGCACACTGTTTCTTACTTTGAAATAGTATATACAGAGCCAACTTCCTACAGTGGCTAAGTGAAAGGGTGGATGGATGGATAAGTGAAAGGGAAGATGGGTGAATGTATGGAGTGAAAGCATGGATGGATGAGTGAAAGAGTGGATGGATGAGTTTAAGAATGGATGGATGCATGGAAGGGTAACTGAAAGAATGAATAGATGAAAGAGGGATGGATAAGTGACTGAAAGGATGGATATGTTTGATGGATAGGTTTGAGGATGGATAAGTTTGGATATGGATGGGCATATGAGTAGACGGAATGGTGACAGACTGAATGTTGGATGAAAGACTGAATGGGTGACAGAATGTAAAGGTGAAATGGTGATTATCAGCGGGTGGATGGAAGGATGAAAAGATGATTGGATAGATGTTTCGATTGAGTGGATGGAATAAGGAAAGATGAATGAATAGATGATTGAATGGAAGAGACAAGAATGTGGGGGGGGGAGGGTCACAATGACTTGCTTTGCTTGCCTGGTGCCATTAGAACTTTGGTTTAAAGTGGCATTTTAATTTTCTGGCTCCTCCCTTGTGCACAATACATCCCTTCAGATCTGTCCAGTGTAGGTCGATAATTAACTGTTCTTTTTTTCATACTAAATATTCACTATGTAAATTAGTTCCAGTTGGAATCATTAAATGTACATTTATCTTAGGTGTATATTCTGAAACTCTAGCATGAATCTGGGCCTGCAGAACCTACCTTGGATGTCCCTACAGTACTTGGCCAGTTTGCTAGTGTCATATCTGGTGATTTTTTGTTATGTTATACATTTTCTTTCTTATATCATATATTCAAATGCATTACAATAATAGTGTTTATACAAAGTAATAGAGAGATACACATCAAATCGCGCGCGATCTGGTGGGGTAAAATCACTGCTTTGAATATAGTTTGTACGTTCCAAGAATGTCTCACTGTTTCCACTTTAAACATACAGCATGTCATGCCTTCATGCCTTCCACCAAGCCATAAGTTCCACTACCGTCATGTTTTATTTTATAACTTATTTTAGAGCATTTTATGGCGCACTGCTTGGCATATTTGTGCTGCCTCAGTGCACTTCAATGAGAGGGATGTGCAAGGAGGATTATTAGGAGCCTTTCACAGCCGGCAGTCTCCCCAGTTCTTCCAAACCACAAGGTGGGATTGGTGTGCAATGTTGGAATCCTTTAATGCCTCCGTGGAACTGCAACTACCAGTAGAAGAACCTTGAGTGCTGGAGCATAAAACGATGACGACTGGTATTAGACATCTGTCAGTATTTGGACTATGACCAGACTGTATTATGTGCTGATTGTATTAAACGCCACGAATAAGTGTAGTGTTTATTATCACTCTAGAACGGAAGAGCACTTTAATACACAGAATACTGATGAATCCCATCATTTACTTATGGCAGAACTAGCCTGATGTACAGAACACTCCACATTATCCCTAGAACAAGTCTTTCACAACAGTTTATGGTACCACAATTCCTCTTGAGACAGTAGTGCTCTGTCTTTTTGCTTCTCCAGACAGGTCATAGCTCAAAGTGACCATTTACCTTCTCTCTGCGACTATTTTATGAGAGCTCTTTTTCTTTTCAGGTTATCACCTCAAATCATCCAAAAACCAGGTAATCGATGGGTCCACATAATCTCTGGAGGCCCAGTACATAGACAATACCCTCACACTATGCCCAAGGACTCTGTTTGTCTTTAGACCTGTACTTCCCAAACTTTTTAGAACCATGACCCAATGTTTAAATTACAAACTTTTGTGACCCACCAAGCTTTACTGGATGATTTTTTTAATGCAATAATATCAATTGTGCGTAAATGTCACAACCTTAACCATGCCTCTGAAACAGAAGTAAAAAATCCTCGGCGGGATAAGGAGCAGGCTGTGGCCAAGAAGTGCTCCAGGAGGCTGGATAGCTGTCGGACAAGATCCCGGTGAAGCCACTGACTTTTGGCGGGAAATCAGTGAGCAGGAGAAGTTCGAATTTGGCACCCACTGAAGTCACTTGCCAGTCCGATACTTTTGTCACCTTCACCAGCGAAGATTTCTTCTTTCTTTTTTAGAGTTCGAATTCCTCCAGCGAGCAAGGTTGAAAGTTGTAGCTGAACAGGGCTCCACAAAGCTGGATTCCCTCTTCACAACATTTCACTAAAACAAATGTGCTGCTGAGGAGAAGCACAGAGTGGGAGCAACCTGAATCTTTGGCCCAGCAGCAACACACCTTTGTTGGTCTGACTTGGCAAGTTTGTCCTGGTCCAAGTCAAAACGTTTTTCAGGATGTCATTTGTGTCGCATAGGTGAGACTAAGAACGGTTCTCCTATTTTGTGCAAACACAAGCAAAACAACCTGCTAAACTTGCAAACAGTTTTGCCTACAACCTATATGACATTGTCCTTAAGCCTTTTATGGATCAAATCTATTTACTGGTAGTTTAGGATACAAATAACATCTAAGACAGCCATGCGCCTACAACTACTCGGGCCGGTGGCATTTCATATCCGATATCAACAAGCCCCAGGCAGAGGCTCCAATGAAAGGGCTATACAGCCTCAGCTAAGGTAAGCTCTTCCTTCCCACCCAACGAGCCCCAACTTGCACAGGACCCAGTTAGTGCTGAAGCCCCATCTAGAAGTAAAGAAACAAAAAAGGCACAACCAATCATAACAAAAGACATAACAACCCTTCACAGCAATGCTCAGCGAGAGTCCACCCCGCGCCCGCCCGAACCCCCCCAGCCCAGGCCCCACCTGCCCCGCACCCCTCCGGCCCCCCTCCAGCTCCCCTCTAGTCACCTCCCAGTAACCTTAATACCCTCAGATAGACAGGGCATGTAAGCTTGTTAAATTCAGCAGATAGAATCTGAATGAAAGGTTTCCATAGCTCAGCTAATACATCTGCTCGCTGGTCGGCCACTAAAGTTAATTTCTCCATGGCCAAAATGTACCAAAGCTTATAAAGCCAGGAGGCATAGCTCGGGACCCCATCCGTGCCCCACAGGCCAAGGATCACCTGATGCGCCGCATTGAGGGCAAGGGCAATCTGCCGACCCCGCAGAGAACGAAGGGGAAAGGTGAGAGGGTTGGATAAACCCAAAATAGTGTATGCTGGGAGTCTGGGAATCTCTGTAGAGAACACTCTATCAATCTCATCCAGAATACCATTCCAGTATCTTGTCAGCTTCGGGCAATGCCACAACAAGTGGATGAGTGAGCCCGGATTCCCACACCCCCTCCAGCAAAGTCCAGACTTCGTAGAGTCCCATTCATGGATCCTCGCAGGGGTATAGTACCAGGAAGTAGCAAGCTTATAAGCCGTTTCAACCCCCGGGACATGATGCGCCGCGTGGTGCACTCTAAAATAGATGTCCTCCCACTCCTCCTCCGAAAGCTCTCTCCCCAATTCCTTCTACCAGCGCAGCAGCCCCTTCGTCTTGGCAACGGGCACTGCCCCGAGAAGGAGGGCGTATAGCTCCGACAACAACAGCTTATCATCGTCCTTCCTGACCAGCCATTTCTCAAATGGTATAAGCTCTCTAGCGACTAAAGGCCTGATCACTGGTTGCAGCACCCAATGCCGAACCTGATAGTAAGACAGTCTATCAGCTTCTGTTAAGCCATAGATCTCTCACAGCCGGTCAAAGGGAATAATACCATCCTCATCAAAGAGGCACCCCACCCTTCTGCATCCCTTCGTGTGCAACTTAAGCCTTTTAAGATATAAACGTTGCTATGCTTTGTTGCATGAAGGAGAGAGAGCAGGACAGCACCATAACTACTAAGATATGGCCCTGATGTAATTCCCTCCTCTGGCACACTTTCTTGCGGCCTTGTGCTACGCATACACCTTCGCTCTGTAATGCAAAGCTGTCTGTGTCATGTCTAGCATAGGTTTTGTATTAAAAGGACGTCCTTCCATTACAAAAGGCTATCCTAATGCATTGGTTTGAACTTTTCTCACTGCATGTTAAAAAATATTTTCTCTAACTTTATGCCTTCCTTAAGAAGGTGTCATTTTTGGCGCAAAGTCCTGTCTACAAATGTTAATAGATTGGTTGTGTGGGAAAAATCATAGGTAGTTGCATGGGAACATCCATGGACCATCGATTGATGCGTCCTTGGTTAAAATAGCACAAAGCACTACTTTGCATTACTTTAGGGCTTCTTTCCAGACCTAGAAATTGAACCCCAAATTAATCACTTTTAGTGACTTATTGTGGCGCAAAATGTTGATAAATGTGGCCAGAAGTGTGAAATGGACTAAGACCGCCATTTAGAGTCATTTGCAAATAGACTGGTGAAAAGTGCATTATAAGTAAATTGCACAATTGACTGGGCAAAATCTTAACACAACTTTATACCTTCTAATTACTGATGTGTTTCCCTTTTAGAAGACCCTGTATTGTTGTATAACCACTGAATGCAAATCAAACAGTATCGAAAAATTAAATAAAATAATACTGCAGTCAAACCTGCATGTTGAGTAAACAGCAAAATCCGCTAAATGCTGGATATGCAGGATTCCTTGTCTTAAGGAGGGCACAAACCCTGGAGTTGCTGGATGTTGCAGTGTCTAGGAAACCCCGAAAAAATTATATCCAGAATCTAACGTAGGAAGTAGTGATCAGTAAATTCTGAAGAGGTGCTTGGGGGACATGACCCGACCCTCAAATAGAGTCACGTATGTAGGCATGACGTGATCCATAGGGGGACAATATCACATTTCCAGCGATGGTTTCCCTTTTACATAGTGGTGCTTTGGTAAACATGTATTGGTGTAGGGTTCTAGTTACGTGTATTCATACAGAAACAGGTGCCCAGTCATGACTGGATGACGTATGCAGTGTGCAAAATGGAAAGAAGTTTGCAAAATGTATTCATGTCATAGTGTTGAAGAGAGAGAAGAATGTATGTGTGTGTGTATATGCGCTCATGCGCTTCAGTGCCTAGAAGCCAAGTCCTGTAATGTGTTATGTGTTCATAGTGCATGCCGGGCCTTTGCTCAAATATCGTCCTGGACGGGAATACATTTGGCGCTCAAATCTGCCCATAGGTCCGTTGCTAGCTCACAGCATTGACTGGCCTCGTGAACACAATCATTTCCGCTCTTCCCCCATCTCGGCTTATTTACCTACATCTGACCTCCTCCACACAGGTGCTACGTTGATGCTGGTGGGGGACAGTGGGGAATGTATATGTGAGATTTGCAGGGGTCAGAGGGAGATAGGATGGGAATTGTGTGTGTGTGTGGGGGGGGGAGGGGGTAGGTGTTAAGCACAGTGCCTGCAGCATGTTAGAAGAAACAAGATCAAAATCATTTTAGTCCGAATTACTGGAACCAAATCAAAGAGAGACTTCTGCAGGCATTACCTTAAAGCAGACAGCTCAGGGCTCCCCCTCCTCCCACCCCTCCACAAACACACACCTAAAGGTTTGGGCCTGGACCCAGCACGCCCATGCCAAAAGCCGGCCCTGCGAGCATGGTATCTAAATCCTGCGTACAACCACTGCATTATGTTTTGAACCAGGAACTTGTGCACCGCAATGTTCACTATTAGAAAGAAAGAAGAACGCTGCTACGTGTTTGTGCCTCTCTCGGTTCGTCGCTGCTTGGCTTTTGTGGGTGTGTGTGCGAGTGCCAAGTGTCTGTGCAGTACAGGCCACGGCAGCCACGTCTGGAAATCCGGCAAAAGCGACGAGTTATACTTCGATCTAGGCACTGGCCGTTTGTCATTGTATAAACCTGCCTCAAATGTGCATTCGTGATCTGCCATTCTTTGGGGACGTGCAAGCGCACAGGTCGTTACTACTCTGTTGTGAAAAGACCCCGTTGTGAAAAGACCTTGGACAATGTCTGCATGGCAGCGTGTACATTAATCAGGCGCGCAACGACCACTGGGCTGAGAGGGCTAACGCCCCCGTCCCCCACCACCTCCCCAATGACCCACTCCTCCCCCGTCAGGTTCCCTGGCGTGGGCTGGGTGGGCTGAGGCTACTGGCTTGGCCTTTAGCCACATCTACACCTATTCCCTGCAATGCCGGTCAACGCCCCGACAAAACAGTGGGTGTTTTTATTGCTTCCATAATGTCTGCTGCCTTCCTGCCTCATGTTATATCATATGATACTGCCATAACAAACAGCAATGACCTACCCTACTTAATGAGGACAAGTGGGCATGACATCGGCAGGGTAAAAAAATTCCATTATCACATGCCACACAGCATGTGCCCTACAATAAACACTCATCACATGGGTTAAAAAGCACAGCTATGTCAGAATAATTTTGCCTTCCAAAGAAATTAGTCCAGTGTGTTGAATTATAACATGCATTATAGTAGAGTTTTTGTTTATTTCTTTATGCTGTGAAGTCAGTGTAAGATGCACAAAAGAAAGATTACATTTTGACATCAAATAAATCAAAAGAGCCTTCCATCTAAAAACTTGGTTCCTGAGCATTATTGGACCTGGGTGTATGTATGTAGTTATATGTTCCATTTTTGTGTCATCTACAGACATCAATGCACAACCTGAAGACATTTTAACTTCATGCAGGGGTGTCCAACCTTTCAACTTTTCGAGGCTGATAAAATGGATATCACTGAGTTAAGGATAAAACACGTTATTTATTGCAACATTTGCAGCAGGACCAAGGCTGATTTGCATATGGATGGTTCCTGTCAGAGGTGACACGGTGGCCAAAAAATGATGGACTGAAATGCAACCTCATGCAGTTACCAGTGGCAGAGATGAATTTAAATTTTCCACCCATCGCTTTTTTGCTTCCTTCAGTGCCACTCTCTGAGAGCCCAGCCCTGTGTCCTGTGCTCACCATATTATAGGACTCAAGCACCCTATTGACCAGGTCGAATGGGCCAAAACCAGTTTAGGGTTGCATGTGGCCTTGTTCAGAGGAGTCCGGGCATTTCAGTCTAAGCTGAACTACTCCTTCTGGAGCAGGACCAAGGCTGATTTGCTATTTTCTGCCTGTGTGCGGTATGGCAGGAAAAAAAATATGCACTGAAATTAGTAATTGCCACTCGTTGACATTAATTCAAAAATTCCACACAGCACTTTTCTGCTTTTGGCAAAATCTGTTGTAGCAATCATTATGTAGAACACACAATTATATATTTGTTACATGACCTACAAAGGTTCCATGGATTTTGCTGGAGTTTGTACCCTGGCCTTTACAATGCACTTGGGACTATTTGTGATATCCTGGCCTTTATATGTTTTGGCCGCTTTTCCACTCCTGACACACAGTGAGAAATGTGTGCTGATTGTAGAGTATTGACCATCTGCTATGGGCTGGGTGTTTTAGCTCCTATCTTGTTGCTTTCTGTGGGCCCTGTAACCTTCACACCCTGACTGTCTTTACCACCTTGACTATCTCACATCTGACAGTCTTCCTTTGTTTTCATGTGATGGGATTTACCACCACACCTTTCAGTCGACTGATGGTGTCCTAGGAACCAGAATAAACACATGTAATGGGCTGGGTGGTTTGAAGATCATTACAGAGGGAAGATAGAGACGTTCTGGGAGATGACAGAGGTGTCAGCAGGAGACCAGTGACCCAACACTCTGAGCTGGCATCTACCCCTGCTTTCCCCTTCTGTATATATTCCTGGGGACCTCAAGCAGACTTCTGTACTTACCCTGTCTTCAAACACAGACTTTAACGCTGGGATGATCACTATAGCAAAGCCCCACCCCTCACAACTGCCTTCATACACTGTTGGTGCCAGGAGGCCCCTGGGCTCATCTTTCTGCTGCCCATGCTGTACCTGTTCTGTCTGTGAAGTGAGCATGTATTGCTGTTGCCAATGATGTACGATTTGGGTGGGAGAAAAACATGCATGAATGGTACTTGCTGTGCCTGTTTAATGTGTTTTGGAAGGTGCAACACTGTTACTACTTTTGAAGTAGCATTTCATGTTCAGAGGGTGCAGTGGGGTCATGTACCACATAGTATTGTGATTGTACTACTGCCTTTTATTTTAGACCAAGTTGCTGGCAGGGGACATGGTGACCACCTGGCAACATGCATCCCCGCTAGCTGGGTTGTCCACAATTCTGTCTTTGTGGGACGTATGTTTGATGCAAATAGCACTTACTGCTCACCTGAGAGAACCCTTCTCCCAGGTTGTTTTGTAACAGTCGTAGTAGGCCAATGTGGGGGAGGTCTGAGGGAGAAATTGATGAAGAGGGCAGAATTATTTGGGGCTGAAAAAGAGAGGTGGAGGAACGTAATAGGGTAGATGAGTACAAGGGACTGTGGTGGAGGAAGGAATGGTGATCAAATTGGTAAGGATGCAGATAGTGATGCAATGAGAATGGCTAAGAAGAGGTGGAAGAGGAAAGACTCTGATGGATTTAAAGAAGAAAGACTGAGTAGGCCAATGGAGAAGGGGAGATTAAAAAGGGGGGAGAGGGAGTGCTTGGTGGTTGCAAAATGAGAAGCAGAGGAGGAACTCAGAGAAAGATAAGGGGGTGAAAGAGAGAACGTGAGAGTGAGTGAGGGAGAGAGAGACTGAAAAATCCTAGAAATGGAGATCCAAGGAGAGTGGCAAAAACCTAGAGAAAGTGTAAGACCATGAGAAAGATACCCAGGGACAGAGAGAGAGAGAAAAAAAATGTGCTTTAAAAGTAAAAACAAAATGCTATTTTGCTTATTTGTTTCTGATTGTCTTAAGATGATATTTTACTGTTCTGTATAACTTTTTAAGCCATAATTTAATCATCTCAAAGCACAGAAAGGATGATCGAGAGAAAATAAGTGGAGAAAAGGAAAGAAAGGCAGAGAGAATGAACCTTGTACATGAAGACAGTATTCTTTAAGGCATGGTCTCCCACCAGAGAGCCAGCAGTGCTTTTTTGAGTGACCACCTTTAAGCATCTGACCAACACCTATGCAGTACAGAAAACTAGAGACAATCAGCTGCAGGAGAGATCAGTGAAGGATGCTGTTGGGTTGTGGGTTCACAGTAAGAAGAATCAGACACCAACAGACAGAGCTTTGTAAATCTTACAGAGATACTAAGGTAGGTCAGATAGAGTCCCACTGAGGCAGGAAAGTGCCCAGCTGCTCCACAACATCTAAAGTCCGACCTTTCATGAGTCTCCTACTAATAGTTACTTTTCACTGTGTGCCCACTGCTGAAAAAGTGTTGAAGGAAGATCTGACCTGCGAAGGCAGAGGACATTAGTTTTGGAGATTTTATGTCTTTAATAGTTTTTAAGAGGTACAAGAAAGCAATTTAGGTTTGCAAGAGAGGCCATGCAAATTACTCATGTTTATCCAAAACCTTTTTCTCAATTAGTCTTATTTAACTGCATTACTGTTGCAAGAATTCATATTTCCTAGTCCCTTTGCTCCTACTCAAGGATTTCAATTAACTATATACATCACGCCATGTGTAAAAACATTGTGTTGAAATTCTACAGACTTAAGGCTGTAGCATTTCCTCTTCTTGCACTCTTACTATTTTTAGAAATCATTAATATGTATTACTCTTCTGCTACTAATGTTCAAACATGTGATGTATGCTTGGGTGTTGGTTTTGTACAGTCTTCAACTTCAAACAACTAAGGTACCAAAGTGGACTTGACAGTGCATACCCTTTGAATATGGATGGCAATACATGGTTGATCCTTTGACCCATCCTGAGCCTCTCAGCCCCCCTTTTGATTGTCCAGTGCAGGGCATTTAGAGTTATGTTTAGTTTCTGAACCGGCAACGGCATTGATGAACCTCAAAGTAACAATACCAAACACACTGCCAGGGTTTGCAAATGTCCTGACAGCTGTAGCAACTGATACTGCTGGATAACTCCAATTTTTGTGCAGTAGATGCACCATGGATAATCATACTTTATATTCAGTTTCTATGCTTCATCGGGTGCTTTTAGCACCAGCATCTTTACAAATATGAGTTGCTTTCATGCATTGGTACTTGCAAAGCATATCAAAAGCATGAATATGCAATGGAGGCTGGAATTCAGCATTACCATACAGTACCATTGAGTACAGCTTCGATGTTCTGTGTGTTATAGTGCTGTTCTGATTATGTAGTGTACCGCAACAGTAAAGGGAGCCTCAACTAGTCACTGTGACCCAGGTTCTGAAATTGGCTATGCTGCTATTGATCAAAGTGGTAGCCCGCCCCCTCCCCGCCCCCCGAACTCTGAATCTAGTTGCGACCCTGATATTAATGCTTGGCTCTGTCGTTAATGCACTGAAGTGTCCGTGCCCATACAGTGCTCTGTTAATATCTGATTCTGAGACAAAAGTCTCTGTTTTCATCGGGACTAAGGTTACCTACAGTCTAGTTGTTCCTCATGCGCCTCCTGCCCAACACTTACTTCAAAACTGACACTCGTGCATTGCTGGGGTGTGTGCAAGCTTCAGTCGCTGCTTGTGCACTTACATTTACTTTCGTGCCTATGAGCAGTTCATCAACACCTGCTCTGGTGTGACGATAACATGGACTCACGTTGGCATCTTTTGTGTATTGTTCAAATACACAAACATCCTGAGGTTTCTTTCACATGTTCTGATTTCACTAGTTCAACCGCCAATTTAGTTATTATTATCATTGCATAATCCAATATTTCACGGACTACTATCACTGTCTGTATTCAAACACTACTGGGAATTGGTAGATGCGCCACTTCCTGCGATTTCACTGTCTGTGCCGTTTTCCGGAAGTGTACATGTAGAAGGCAACAAAAAGCATGGACTCCTGATCCTCCAATGTCCAGAGCTCGCAAACGGCGGACGCCGCTTGACCCAATTAGCCATAAATCCTGAATTTCTATCTTGTGTATTGTATTTATCTGTTTACTGTGTTTTAAAGTACTCTGTAGCAGCTAAAAGCTTTCACGGCCGGGCTGCTATAAAACCTAAATAAGCGAAAGCATATTACGCATCTAATACCCAAGCTTTTCTGTCGCCACAAAGTCGCAGAGGTAGCAGAAGCCACAACACACACCCTTTGACCCCTCCACTTACCTCATAGGAAGTGACATCATGTAAATGGTGGCATGGATTGCGACTGGGCAGCGGGCGCGCGCAGCGGGCACGCCGCTGGCGCGCCAGAGGCGCGCCAGAGGCAAGCCCGTCTGCGCCCGTCCGCGCCCGTCCGCGCCTGGCCCGCGCCCAGCGCCACGACCCCTGGTCCCCAGCTCCCCCAAGCCCCGCTGATCCGCTACGACCCCACCACCCTCCACGCCCTCAACCCAGGGCGCTCCAAAACCTGCTTCCTAGCTCACCCCAAACGCACCCATGGACCCTTCGCCTGCAACTCCTGCAAACGCATCTTCCACCACGCAACTACCACGACCACAAGCCCACGCGCCATCAACCACCTCAAGTGCATCCTGATCAACGCTCGTTCTGTCCACAAGCACGCCGTTGAACTTTGGGACCTCCTGGACTCCACAGCCCCGGACGTCGCCTTCATCACGGAGACATGGATGAACGCCTCCTCTGCTCCAGACATCGCTACCGCCATCCCCGAAGGCTACAAGATCTCCAGAAAAGACCGCACCAACCAAGTAGGAGGAGGTGTCGCCATCATCTTCAAAGACTCCATCAGCGTCACCACCTCCACCGAAGACCCCCCCCTCGCCGCTGAACACCTGCATTTTCAGATTCGCACCGACCCAAGGACCACCCTCAGAGGATCCCTCGTCTACCGTCCTCCCGGACCTCGCGCCTCTTTCAGCGACGCCATCGCCGACTTCATCTCCCCGCACGCCCTCGCCTCACCGGACTACATCCTCCTAGGCGACCTCAACTTCCATCTGGAACAAAACAACGACCCCAACACCACCACCCTGCTCGACAACCTCGCCAACCTCGGCCTCAAACAACTGGTGAACACCGCCACCCACATCGCCGGACACACGCTCGACCCTATCTTCTCCGCCAGCAAACACATCTTCTTCAGCCACACCTCTGCCCTACACTGGACCGACCACAGCTGCGTCCACTTCACATTCCGACGCGAGACCTCCCACCTCCGCACTCAACCCACCCCTCGTCGACAGTGGAACAAGATCCCTGAAGAGCAACTCTTCTCCGCTCTCGCCGCCAACCAACCCACCCTCACCACCGACCCCAACGACGCAGCTCTCAACCTCACAAACTGGATCTCCAACTGCGCTGACAACCTTGCTCCCCTCAAACGCACGCATCGACAGACCAACACCAAAAAACCTCTCTGGTTCTCTGACACCCTCAAAGAATCAAAGAAAACTTGTCGTGCCCTTGAGAAGGCCTGGCGCAAGGACCACACCGCGGACAACATGACCGCCCTCAAGAACGCTACACGCGAACACCACCACCTGATCCGCACTGCCAAAAGGAACTTTTTCACCGACAGACTAGACAAAAACAGCCACAACAGCAGAGAACTCTTCAGCATCGTCAAAGAGTTCTCCAACCCCAGCGCCAGCGCCAACGCCGTCACGCCCTCACAGGATTTGTGCGAATCCCTCGCCACTTTCTTCCATCGCAAGATCAGCGACCTCCACGACAGCTTCGGACACCAGACCCAACCATACACCACTGAACCCGCTTCCCCGGACATCACCCTCAACAACTGGACCCACATCAACACGGAAGAAACCAAATCCATCATGAACTCTATCCACTCCGGCGCCCCTTCGGACCCCTGCCCGCACTTCATCTTTAACAAAGCCGACGACATCATCGCCCCGCACCTCCAGACCGTCATCAACTCTTCTTTTTCTTCTGCTACCTTCCCCGAATGCTGGAAGCACGCTGAAGTCAACGCCCTACTAAAGAAACCTACGGCTGACCCAAGCGACCTGAAAAACTTCCGCCCCATCTCTCTTCTACCTTTCCCAGCCAAGGTAATAGAAAAGACCGTCAACAAACAGCTGACCACCTTCCTGGAAGACAACAACCTGCTCGACCCTTCACAAACCGGATTCCGAACCAACCACAGCACGGAAACCGCCCTCATCTCAGTCACAGACGACATCAGAACCCTGATGGACAACGGTGAAACAGTCGCCCTCATTCTCCTCGACCTCTCGGCTGCCTTTGACACCGTCTGTCACCGCACCCTAATCACCCGCCTACGCTCCACCGGGATCCAAGGCCAGGCCCTGGACTGGATCGCCTCCTTCCTCGCTAACCGCTCCCAAAGAGTTTACCTCCCTCCGTTTCGCTCAGAACCCACCAAGATCATCTGCGGCGTACCTCAAGGCTCATCGCTCAGCCCGACACTCTTCAATGTCTACATGAGCCCCCTCGCCGACATCGTACGCAAGCACGACATCATCATCACCTCCTACGCCGACGACACCCAACTTGTACTCTCCCTCACCAAGGACCCCGCCAGCGCCAAGACCAACCTACAAGAGGGTATGAAGGACGTCGCAGATTGGATGAGGCTCAGCCGCCTAAAGCTGAACTCTGAAAAAACGGAAGTCCTCATCCTCGGCAACACCCCGTCCGCCTGGGACGACTCCTGGTGGCCCACGGCCCTCGGCACCGCACCGACCCCCGCAGACCACGCCCGCAACCTCGGCTTCATCTTGGACCCTCTTCTCACCATGACCAAGCAAGTCAACGCCGTGTCCTCCGCCTGCTTCCTCACTCTCCGCATGCTCCGCAAGATCTTCCGCTGGATCCCCGCCGACACCAGAAAAACCGTGACCCACGCCCTTGTCACGAGTCGCCTGGACTACGGCAACACCCTCTACGCCGGGACCACAGCCAAACTCCAAAACCGCCTGCAACGCATCCAAAACGCCTCGGCCCGCCTCATCCTCGACATACCCCGCAACAGCCACATCTCCGCACACCTGAGACACCTGCATTGGCTCCCAGTCAGCAAAAGGATCACCTTCCGTCTTCTCACCCACGCACACAAAGCCCTCCACAACAAGGGACCGGAATACCTCAACAGACGCCTCAGCTTCTACGTCCCCACCCGCCCCCTCCGCTCCGCTGGCCTCGCACTTGCTGCCGTCCCTCGCACCCGCCGCTCCACGGCGGGTGGGAGATCTTTCTCCTTCCTGGCGGCCAAGACCTGGAACTCCCTCCCCACCAGCCTCAGGACCACCCAGGACCACTCCGCTTTCCGGAGACTCCTAAAGACTTGGCTGTTCGAGCAGCGATAACCCCCCTTTCCCCCCTAGCGCCTTGAGACCCGCACGGGTGAGTAGCGCGCTTTATAAATGTTAATGATTTGATTTGATTAATGATGGATGACTGGAATACCTTTTTTTGGTCAGATTTTCTTTATCAGAGTTTAAGTGGTACAAGAAATATCATCACATTGGAGATATGTAAATAAACCAACCGCAGTTACAAGCTACTGACAGTTCCAGAGTTTCAAAATAATTAACTACATCATAGAAATGCATATGACAAATAATGCATCATGGTTATGTGGTGACTGCTTTGTATTACGTCCTCGCGAAGGCATAGAACGGTGTGACATCATTGATATGATGTCACGCTGTTCTGTGTCCTCGATGCGGCAGTTGCTGCTCTCTGTGCCCCTTTTCGGAGACGTGTCCTCGCTGCCTATCTGATGCTAATAAACTAAGAAGAAAGAGTACGTGTCTTCGTGAATTCATTCCCCTTCACTTCAATTGAAATTAATCAAGAATAGAATTGTTAATGGGTGGCCTGGTAAAGTAAAAGATGTGGAAGAACCTTTAAGGAGTTATTGGAATGTTAGATTTGAACTTCACATTTCAAATGATTTGGTGATGAGAGGCGAAAGAATTGTACCCCCTTGCAATCTTTGGAGCAAACTGGTAAAACTGGCACATGAGGGTCATTTAGGCCGCAGCCTCACGAAAAACAAGCTGCGTGCCACGTACTGGTTCCCCCAGATGGATGGTGAAGTAGAGAGTGTAGTGCGGGATTGTTGGGCATGTGCTGTGAGTGATAAATCTCACTCAATACGCAAGGCTCCTTTGTCTCCTGTGAACATTCCTGTGAAGCCATGGGATAAGCTTGGTCTTGACATCTTGGGGCCCATGAGTCACCTAGGGAACAAGGGTCAGTACATGTTTGTCCTGGTTGAATATCACTCCCACTGGACCATGTATCCCATAACATCAATTGTCGTACCTTCAAAACTCTCAGCTACAATGTCAGGTTCATTTAAATCAGTTGTGCCCAAATACCTTCAAACATACGTTCGAAATTATCTTGCACAACAATTGTCCACGGCGACCCCGAATCCGCCATAAGTACTAACTTTCTTCCTGCCACAATCACCTCACACATAGGTCGTTTTGACACATTCTCTTTTTCACCATCGCAACTTTTCAGCGATCACACCGTCCCACTATGCTCATCACTTTTCACATCACTGCCCCATCCATCCACCTTAGATTTTCCAACACTCACACACGCCATTTTCCCTCTCAAATTATTATTATTTTTCTTAACATCTCTGCATACCCTAGCAAAGTGTCCTATTCTACCACATTTCTTACAATCCTTTCCAATAGCCGGACACTGAGCTGACGACGGCATTATTCAGATGGCATTGAATAGCAGGAAAAATGTACAAGAAATGGTCAATGATCTAGTATGGGCCTATAGAACTACTGTGAATAAACCAACCGCAGTTACAAGCTACTGACAGTTCCAGAGTTTCAAAATAATTAACTACATCATAGAAATGCATATGACAAATAATGCATCATGGTTATCATTCAGTGATGTGACAGAGTTAAACAAAGTACCACACTTAGGAGTAAAACATCCTAACAAGAAAATATATATATTTAACAAACACACAATAGAAAGGAACAACCGAACTAATTAGCACGGAGAAGTCAGTGATTGCACACATTTTCTAAGAGTGGAGGCCATCTCAGGTGGAGGTGTTTCATGAGAGAGTGGAAGCAATATCCAGGTGAAGACAGAGTTGGGAGTCTGTACACCTGGAAGAGGTGACGTGCCCGTGTGCGGGGATGGCGGGAAAAGCGCGGAAGCCCTCTAGAGAGGAACTTTACCAAGGGACCCCAAATAATAGTCAAAGCCTTTCCTCTTCTCTGCCAGGATATCAGCCATATGTTCCATGGACAGGGCTTGCAGAGTCGGGTGTGCCACTGGGACATGGATGGGGCCTCGGGTCTCTTCCACGCTGCCCTCAAACAAAGCCACAATATAGAGTGGCCTCCCACCGTCTGGTGTTTCAAAGGAGGACCCCGAAGACTCACAAGAGCACACTTTGGACTACATTTTGTTAAACAGTCTATTGACAACTGGAGGCTGCAGTATTGATTTGATGGCGGTACCAAATAACGTTTAATGCTAGTAAAAGATAAAGGCAAACTCAGTTTTACAACTACTACTAATAATTTAGCGGAATTTTAAACTAAGCACCAGAACCAAGCAAAAATATAGATTTTGCGATTGCCACGGCTGTGAGAGTGGCACTGAAAATAGGAGTGCGGGGGTGCTGCTGCACCCAACAACGCTTGAAAGAGTTTAGATGGGGAATTTGCACTAAAGGGGCCTATACGGGATGCTCTTCTGGTAGCATTTTTGTGTTTTAAAAGAGAAACTATCAACTATGCCGCATGCGTTTAGTGAGGTGACGTTATGGAAGAACACCCACAATTAAAAAATTGTTCCAGCAACAGTGGAAATTAATGGAATTTCTCATGCATGAACGAGTGAAATAACTGTTTTTTCCATTTTTGCATCTATCAGCCCCTAGATGGCGGTAAATCAACAATTATCGAAAAAGGTGACCTGAACTCGATTAATGTTTGTTAACATAATCACCCCCTCAGCCGAGACTCCCTGCAAATGCCTAGTGACAAACTTCCTGTAGTGATAGAATATAGCAGGGACTATACAATCGCCAACTAGTTTAATCGAGGGTGATTTTCCCAGCTACAAATGATTTTCAGGTTCCATAATAGCTGCTTGTACAATCCTACAGAATCCTACCCCGAGCGGGCGGGGACCTGGCAGCATCCAGTGAAACGAAATGCAATTAGGCCTCGGTTTTGTCAGGCCATCACTTACCTGTTTAGTCGCTCACTCCTAATTTGGGACATCTAAATCCATCCAAACACTACAGCTGTTCCTTGACAGCTGTCAGCAGCAAAAGAAGAGAGTGCTGTTGCACGCTTCAGGCTGGCGAGGCCTTGCGGGGATTGGGCATGTGGTGTATTTACCGAGGAAGCATTGCACGATCATCAAAGCCATGTGTAATAATCATATCCATGTCAAGTGACATCAGCCCTCGCCAGTGAAGAAAGCTCTCCATAGAGGCGATTCAGTTTACTGCGTCGCACTATGAGCGTCTTCTCACCTTCCGCCGTTCCTCTTCAGATTCATTCAAAAAGCCAGGAGAAAACCATTTTTGCGTTTGGCAACGTTTCCGACCGTAACTATGCTTCTACATAGGCACAAAACAAAAATTGTGATTCGGATAGCAGTTTGCGTTTGAGATTCGTATATGGAAGGGGCATGTTTGAGCAAGGACGGCAATTCACTAAAATGCTAGGGGTAGCGGAAGTGGCATCACACATTCTTTGACCTCCAATTTCACAGGTACACACATTCATACTTACAAACACATACACTCTCTCAAATAAACACAGTCTCACTCACAGGCACGCACACAACATATATTTAAAAACATTTTTACCTACCTCAGCTGCTATGGAACGGCATATTCCCAGCTAACTGTATTCCATTTTTATTACCCTAATAGTGAATAATATCAATTATTATTCACTATTAGGGTAGTAAAAATTTGCAGAAAACAAAGAGAGTGAAGCCACAACTGCCGTCCACGAGGAGCTGCCACTGTGTTCCTGGCACTGAATTTGCCACCTCTGAAGCCAGGGGTTGCAAAAGTCAAGCCAGGGGTCGCAGATGTATGAATGTTTTGTGACGGAATTGAGGTCGCAAAACATTCATATTTTACTGACTCCTTGAAGGAGGTGATAACCCATTCACAGATGGAAAGGGGTCCCCAAAAAACCTCTTCCCCTCTGCGAATGGAAAACAAATATTTTTTAAGAGCAGGCAGTGGTCCTATGGACCCATGGACCCTGCCTGCTCAAAAAATGGAACTTCAGATTTTCACTTTCTGTGTTTTAAACATATTCTGTTTTCCTTTATGGAAAACAGGCTGCATTAAAAAAAGGTTGCTTTAATAAAAAGCACTCACACACCTGGTGGTCTGCTGACCCCATCAGGCCATCATCCCTGCGATGGCTATCATTTCTAATCGGTAGCAAATTGCAATCTACTGCATTATTATTCATGAGGTAGGTTGATTTGCTATCCATTAGGAATCGCTATTGAAAACTTTAATGTTTTCTTACACTGCAAATTGCTATTTTCTAATTACAATTCGGTACAAATCCCAATTAGTAAATAGCAATTTCAAAATTTTGTACATGTTACATCAGATGCACAAAACTACTAAACCATATTGTGGTCGCAAATCCTGAAATTATGAAACTCTCAAGGTTTGCAACAGCAAAATGTTTTTTAAAATGTATTTGAGAGATGGCTCCAAATCGCAATTAGAAGGGGGTAAGCAGGAGTGCATCTGTGGCATTTTAATTTACAATGAAATGTACAAATGGTTTGTGATTGCAATTGTAAAGTTACTGACACCTCAAAGGAAGTGATAACTCATTTGAAAAGGAAAAGCTGTGAGAGGTAGACAGTTTTTAGGTCGAGCGCAAGCGTACGATCTCTTGCATACTTTTAAGTATACTTCTTCTGTGGGCTTCCAACTATTTCATTTGTTAGCTTCAGTCTCATTTAAAAATCATTGCTTGCTAGTGGTCAGTCCTGCCTTTTTTTCCCTCCTTCTTCTGTGTGGGAGCAGGGACCAACTACTGTATATTTACGCTTTGTCCTATTTATTTATTTATTTCTCGTAGTCTGTACACTCTGCTGGTTCAGTACTGGGACCGTGGGCGCAGCACCATCAGTATACCTCAGTTTACACACGTCAAGCCCTCAGCCGCATCTGTGCCAGAACCGTACACACGCTGTCTGCCAGAGCATCTCAGTTCTTACAGTAAGTACACTCTGCTCTTCCAGTACTAGGACCTCGAACGCAGCTCCATCAGTGCACCTAATTTCTACCCCTGGCGAGGTCATTTCCTTTCCTATACTGGGACCCCACTCACATAAAGTTCCATTACAGCAGCTCAATTCTAATATTCAGTCCCACTAACAAGTCAATACTGGACCCAAAAGAGCAAAACACCGCTCAGCCAGAGGACCTCAAGCCTATTATCCACCCTACTGTTGATGGGAACCACCACAGCGCCGCCAGAATCCATCAGTTCTAACATTCAGTGCACAGTTCTTCTCAGTGCTAAGGCTCGCACACACTTAGGTGTTTCAGAGGAAATGCCATTCTCACACTGGGCTCCACCCGCAGCTCCACTCAGGCACCTCCAGGCTAACACTCAGCAACACTGCCACGCCAATACTAGGTTTCACACATAGCTCCATTAACATACCTCACTTCTGAACTTGTGTGCCCGTTACTATTCCAGTACTGCAGCCCACATACAACTCTGTCAGTGCACCTCAACCCTCACCTGCAGTGCCCCATTATTCCAATACCAGAAATTACACGGCGCTCCGTTTCTCATTCCCCACCGCTGCATTTCTGTTATTCCAGCACTGGGCCAGGACACAGCTCCGTTTATACCCTAAATCATGATCTGAAGCGCCCCAATATTGCTGTATTGGAGTTCACAAACAACTATGCTAATGCACCTCCTGCTGCTCTGCAGTGCCTCCTGCTGCTCCACACTCTGACTTCAGTTTGAGGACTTGGGGGAGCCAATTAAATCCATTCTTAGATGCATCTTTATTTGGGAGGGTCTGTTTGACCTATCTCACTCTGTACTTTCCTTTACTCTATTTACTTTCTTCCTTCCTTTCTCTGGTATTTTTCTTATTTTTATCTGTCAATTCTTGTTTTACTATATATCAATCATTTTCCCGTCTGTATGTGGAAGCCACAGGTTACTTGTCAGGACCTGAAGTGTCAAAGTGGTTTCCCCATACTGTGTTCGTGGGAAATGTGTCAGTACATACAAAGCCCTGCTTTTTTCGGAGCTTGTTTCTCTTACCATCTCTCTTTTTTCTCTAATGTTCATTTTTATCTTTCTTTCATTTCATTATTTTTTCCTCTATCTTTCATTCTCTAGCTTCGTTCCTTTTGTTCTTTTGTCTCATACATTTGATATATTTCTTCTCTTAGTTGTTTTTTCATTTCCTTCTTCTTTCACTCCCTTCTTTCTTTGCAACACCTTCTTATTCTTCCTTTTGTCTGTTGTATTCCTTTCACTTCTCTTTTTCTGCCCCATCTGCTTTCTCTACTGAGGCTTAGTTATTAATGGAGCAACAGGTGCAGGGACACCGGGGCCCAGAGACCTTTGGCCCTCACTTAACTCTAATTACTGCTGTATTTTCCTACCAAAATTGCAGTCAAACATTTTCCTTTCTGACTCCAGGGCCCATGATACCGTTACTACGCCACTTGTCCTCTCCATCTCTACTCCTGACTCCCTCTGTCCTTTCACCCTCCAATCCGTCCCAAATGATATTTTTGTTATGGTGTTTTGAGCATTACTCTCTAATGCCAAAAGTTTATTTCTGATAAAGGTTTATATGATAATTATATATGTTTTAAGACAGAGGAAGAAGGTAAATGGAAGTGCTTTAGCTAAATGCTGAGCCACTGGAAATATATGGTAGGAAAAGATGAAATTATGAGGCAGGGTCGACCAATTTATGTGGCAAGAAAAGTCCAGTCATGAATTTACAATGCCAATAGTTGTAACTCAAGAAAATGCGAGCCCTATTGCATTGCAAATGCATGTTTCCCTTTGGGACCTCGGTCAGCCACCTTGAGGATCTTAGTTGCCACCCCCAATCTCTTCCCCCATGGAGCTTTTTTTTTTTAATGTAAGGGCTGGTTTAAAAATATTTCCTATTTGGAAAATGTGATGTTTGAAGGTCTGTAGTTTTTGTAGGCAACCATCCTCGCATTGGTAGCCGTTCTTTGGGGGTTGCAAATAGTGAATGGCATTTTGTGATGCAACCTATTAGCATATAAGATGCATCACAAAAGTATAGATAGGTCACAACATGTTTGTGTGCAATTAGTACCTACTAGTTGTGACCTATCCATTGGTGCATTGGCATTAATTCCCTCAGCAGGGCCTGCACAGCAGCTGATCACTATGTAATGTTTTTTGCTTAGCTTATCTGTAGAATATGTTAGTGCTGGGAAAAAGGTGCCAATGGTAGGCACAGGTGGCAAAAATGTCACCTTTCCATAGATACTTTTTATTTGTTCCAGCTAACCAACTGGGTAATGAGATCAAGTTAAGGGTGTAAGAAAAATCAAAGTCAAAATGTATCTTTCTAATATGTTCCAACCATGCATATTATCGAACATTTTTGTTTAGTTAGACCATTTTCAGGATAACTAGGACTTTCTAATCCTATGTTGTTACATGAAACCTCTGCTCTTGATTGGGAGCAGCACTTGGTTTTGTAGTGTCTCCCTACTGTCCGGTGTACTGGACACGTTTATTTCATTGGAGAGGCAAGACAACCTTAGGCCCAGATTTATTAACATTTCATGCAACGCAGTGCAGCAAACGAAAGGGAGAGAGCAGAACTGCTCCATATTTTCAAAAACATGGTGGAGTTCTTCTCTCCCCATGTGCTGGGGCACTTTGGACTGCCAAGTGCCAATGTAGGCACCCTTGCGCCATAGTGCATTGTTTTTTAATCAATAGATTATTGATTTGAAAAATAACAAAACAGTGGGAAGAAGGCATCGAAGTTGAGGAGGACGTCTCCAAACAAAACTAATAATTTTATGTGGGACAAAACTACAACTCATTTTAAGTGTATGGCACTGGTTTTAGGGTATTTTCCAGGGAGCTAATGATGAGAGGGTAATAGCTTTTTATGTTTTTCACTATCAATGAACAGTAGCAAGAGGTGCTTGTCCAGTCTGAAGATGGGATTTGAAAATGTGAAAGTTTTGGAGTGAGTGAATATACTTTTCTTCCTTTGTTAAATATTGTTGAAGAAAATCTATTTTTATGATGGAAAGGAATAAGTGAACAACCTAAAGAAAATGGACAATTCTATTTCCAAGTGCCAGAAACAATACAAACCTGTGTCTGTGGAGCTGTTTATACTTGACAGTAGAGATATTCGCAAGATAATGTGCATATCAGAATATGAGAAGATGATCAACAATCCAACAACCCAACCATAAAAAGTGAACATTTTGCAAAGCAGCGCATGTCATCAAGACATACATTTAAGCAAGTTACCAGAAAGGACTACATATGGAAACATAAGACTACAGGAAGAAGTACATCTCTTGAAAGGGGAACTATGCGCACCTTATCTTCTTAGCAATATGACTGCACAAATTATAGGTTTAGCACCCTTGAAATTAACAGAGGGACAATCAATTCAAAATACATTTCCACAGTTTAACATTTTAGGTACATTAAAAACAACTCACAGATAACATTCATGTTTATATTCATGCATCAACTCACCCTACACACAAAATCATATAAACGCACTTATATATTTACAAACAAATGGAAAAAGAGCTTTATAGTCCATTAGAACAAGACACAATGGAATACGTATCAGGGCCAACATCCAGGGGAACGGGTTACAAATAAAAGCATTGAGATGGGCTGACTTGCCCAGGCATCTGGTCACACCCCTCAGCCCAAGCCCTAGACAGTCTATATGTCTCCCTGGGCAGCAGATTGGGAGGTGTAACCCCAATCTGCCAACTACAGGAGACAGAACACCCACTAGACATCAGGGATTGGTGTGGACATGGGGGGGGAGAGGGTGTCAGCCAACCTTAGAACCAGGCCCCACCAGGCAGTCTTTCTGCCCCAGGGGGACGTTTGCAGGATTTATTCCCAATAAACCAACCCAGGGTGCAGAAAGCCCACTGCACACCAGAGTACTTTTTGAATGGGGTGTGGGACCACATCATCTTAGCATTGAGCTATTCCTCCCCACCCAGGGGCATGGGGTAGTGGTGAGTAGATTCAGTGGCATAGCATAAGCCCCCGAACTCCAGGAGACCCCCTCATCAAAAGAGGTAGGTGGTGGGCTGAAGAGGGGAGGCCCTCCTCCATATACTGTGCGGGGGGTCCTTCAAGTTTTGTTATGCCACAGTGCAGATTGGGTTGTTTACCAAAATCTACCCTCCCAGGAGAGCAGAGAGCCCACTAGGCACCAGGAATTGGTGTCCAAAAATGGAATACATTTGTTAATTCTCACATCTTGCCATCAGGACCTTCCCTTTAGCACCAGCGGGCTTTTTTGTGCCTCTGAGTGGGAATTTGAGGGGCCCATCTGTGAGGAAGGGCCCCTTTTTGACATGGTTAGCCCCCATTTCTTGCTTGATGTATGATGTAGCCTCGAAATTGTAGTGCCCAAGGCCCCTGCTAACCAGGTTCCCTGGGCCAGATCTCTTTCCGTAAATATGTTGTGATGCATTGGCATATTTGGATACACCTTAGGCTACCACTATAAGTCCCTAGTAAAAGATACTTAGGTACCCAGGGCATGTGTACTAAGGGTAGGTCCCTGAGGGCAGAAGCACTAATTTTGCCACTCTCCAGGGCCATGCACTCAGATACACCCCGTCCTACCATTGTAGGCTGAGTATTCTGGGGCAAACCTAAAACACAAACTTGACATGGCACACTACCTGTGTGCCCTGTCCACCATACACTGCATACACTATGGGTAAGACACCCCTCTGGCAGGCCTTACAGCCCTAAGGTAGGGTGCTCCATATTATATGTGAGGGCACATCTGCATGAGCAATATGGCAGGAGTAACAACGTGAAAATACACAAAGGGTAGGAGGAGTGGCTCCACCTGGCATGCACCACCCCTAAAGTGTGTTGCCTGCAAAGTGGGCACTCCATCTCACTTTCCTCCATCTTGGATGAATGAAAAATAGCCAACCAGGTATACGGAAGTGACCCCTCCCCACAGGAAGTGGTCATTTAGTGGGTGTTGCCACCCTAAGGTAGATGACCCATTGGTCACTACCAGGTTCCACCTAAAATGCACACTAAATACAGTATTTAGTGGGCATCCCTAGATCAGGAAATCAGATTTGACGGACACAAGAAGACCATCACCAAGAAGAACAAGGCACGAGAACTGTGAACCTGCTGCAACAACGAAAATGTGCCAAACCCTGCCTGCTGCACCCAGGACCGGACAATTGCCACTGAGGAGCTGCTGGACAACTGGAAAAACTCTAAAAGAACCCCAGAGGACCTCTAGGCTTGGGAAATCACCAAGAATTCCCTGGGGGTACCGCTGTAAAAACAGCAAGAAACCATTAAGCCAGTTCGGGTTACTTTACTGACCAGCTGCTAACTCCCGAACCGTATCATGCAGCTGGGCCAAACTACACACCGATGACCGCAAGGATAAACCCTGCTGGTGTGCCAAGTTTGGTGGCACTGCACTCTCCAGTGGTCAAACCGTGCCAACATCCTGGGAATTGGTCAACTAACATCGGACACCAAGAAAACCATCCTGCCCTGGGCTGAAAGCAGACCAGGAGGAAGCCCCTGTTGAGGGACTTCAGGAGCACCCCAGACCTCCCACCAGAGTGCCCCTGTTATCCTGCAACTGACCCTCGAACCCTCACTGATTCGCTCTGGATCCGGCTACCCTGTGCCCTGCAATGAGGCACCTGCTGTGGCCGAAGGGTTCTTCGCCCCTTCCGACCTTGACACTCCAAGGGGACCCCCGGGAACCACCTCTAAACTTACCTACACCGACCTTTTCCAGGTGTTCACCTGCAGTGGCCCTGCACCAGCTCCAGAGACATTCCACCACCACTCCCACCAGAACCAGGAGCCACCGAAACTTCTCCAGCTGGCACAGTGTGCCCACCGACAACCTCGACCAACCTGCAAAAGAAGAACTTGGTAAAACAAATGTGTGATTTTATATGTATTTTTAAAGGTGACTGTCCATTGATAAGTATGGTGCGTAATTACGCACAAAAAGACAATTTTTCTTAAACTTCAAAAATTCATATCTCAAAAAGTACTTAACTAATTTTGATAATCTTGGTCTTAAAAATTACATAAAAATCTGAAGTATTTCTATAAATTGGTCTCGAGTTATTCATTTACGTGTGTGAGTTGCAGGATTGATGCTGTGAGTACAACAAATGCATTGCACTTCTCTAAGATTAGCATAACTACTCGACCAAGCTACCTTAAAAATTAGAGCATTAGGTGATCTAGTTTTTACCCCTGTAAACCGATGTGTGGTTGCCTGGACCCCCTGCACAGTCTGCCTAGCTTTGTACACTACGTAGAGGGCCAGCTCCTACACTATCCGGTCCGCGGACATAGATGTAGAAAGAATTTATATTTCTTTTATATCATTGAGGTGAGGAACCAACTGTCCTAGCTTCTGGGTAGAATTATAACTCCTCCCTTCCAGCTCATACATTAAACTTACAGCCTAATAAATCCACATATATTCTCTCCCTTTTAATTTGGGATGGCTGCATATTCTTTTTTCTATTGACCAGCACCCTGTACCCCCAACCAGCCCAGCGCATTTCTGAAAACTAGATACCAGGGTGTGATGTGGATCTTGGGAGATGGTTCACCCATAAAATTGGGGTACTGCTTATTTTATTGTGTACTGTATAATGTCAAAACTATACATATAAATACCCAATTTTCTTTTATCATTCCATGGGGAATGATATCTACATTTGGGCCAGAGATTGTCTACCACCCAGGGAACCCTTCAATTTACAACCAAATAATCACTCTCTCCTGACACACCTGCAAAATATCTAAAGTATCTATTAAATACCATATAGATACTGTGAAGACTTTTACAATAAGAGCCCATACCTCTCTATTGGGGGTTATTCAATCTCGGGGTGGTAGTAGAAAAAGGTAGGTGTAGTGTCAACCAGGGACAAACTGTCTTTGCAAAAATAGGAAGCGCCTCATGGGGGCAACCACCAAAAGCCTGTCAATTGTGCTTCCAATTGGGCCACCAACTGGATTGACCTGTCATCATGGGCACCTTCCTGTGCTTGCAGGAAAAAGCCACCCTTCCTAGATCTACTATGGAATATAGCTTAGTGAAGAATGATTGAAAGAGCTCCTATTCTAAAACCTGCTATGTATAAGGTCCCACAAAAATCTGAGAGTTCATTCTTCACTCTACAACTCAACAAACTGACCCAAAATTGATGTTAAAAATGTGTACAAGTAGGCCTTCGGCACATGGTTCAAATAACTGACATGCTTAAACCACAAAGTGATGAATGGCTGACATTTTTCATTGCAAGCAAAATCTTTCTTCAACATCATAAGGACAAGAGTACCAGGCTGTCACTCCATGGTGCTTCCCAGCTAATGAGGAAGGGAAATACGACAAATAAGTAGGATGGTCAAACATATCTGCAATGCCCAACAATTAAAAATGTGCACATGAGTGAAACTGTGAAAGAGTAGAATGGAAATGGCTTTATATTTATCACATCACCGCGGTGAAGGTCTACAGTGGTCAACGGGTTCAAACACTGCTCCAGTGAATTGAAACCCCTAAAAGATAAACAGCCATAAACAGCAGGAGGCCCAACCCCATAAGGAGTCCACATACAGTTTAGGATCACGAACTGGATAGAAGAGCAAGCATTGTTGAAAATGATATGCCCAAAGGGAAGGAGAAGAAACACCCAGCTGCCCATTGTAAGAAACATTGGAATAGAGAAACGTGCACACGCCACAGTCAGTGTAAACTACATCCAGCGGCACACTGGCTAGAACAGCTAGCCATGTCCCAGTGAACTGCTTCTCAATGCCTGTGGCTATATTTGTTTAAACAATGTTTGCTCTCCTATCGAGTTACTAAATTGTATGTGGACTCACTTATTTTGGAAATTTCTTTTCATTACAGAAATGAGTGTAAATTCTGATTTGTTTCTCAAAGTTTGATGTTTGCAGTGCATTTGAGAAAGAAACAGTAGTGCGATCGATGCAAGCCACATAACCCTGGAACCCCTGGGTGTCTAGTTTTCAGAAATGTCTGGGAATGATAGGTTTCCCTAAGTGCTGGCTAACCCTGAGCCCAAACACTGCCTCTGCCCCATCACAAGAATTGATGTAATTCGAATGAAAAGACCTTGACATTCTATGTTGTTGTTTTTTGGGACTTTTTCTGGCCTGGGTGACAGGTCCACCCATATAAGGAGGCTACCATTTCTATCAGAAGTATGGGAGTGATGTGCAGTGGAACTTTTGGTGCTCCCCACTGATACAAGAGGTTTTCTTCCCAGAAATATTAAGAAATTCTGTGATTTACCCAAAGTTTGATGTTTACAGGGAATTCATGGAAAGAAAAGGTAGTTGGATCCATGCATGCCTCCCCACACTGGGCTGCCTTGCGTTACTAGTTTTTTTAAATGTCTGGGAATGGTCTGGTGGACTCAATAACTGCAGCTACCCCATCCCCAAAATCTCAGGAATCGATGTAGTTAAAGGCAAAAATAATGATGCTACCATGGTGCCTTTTTGAGACTTTCCTGACCCAGGAGATAGAATAACCCACACTTTAGGGGCAAATTTATTTATTGTGGGAAACGCGAGAACACTAGGCTGTAGGACTTTTGTTGCTCTCCTCATATTTCAAAACCTTCCCACACAGAAATGTGTGGGTGTTCAATGATTTTGTCCACATTTTGATATTTGCAGGACATTCTCAGTCACTAAACGTAGTGAGATCCATGAAAGTTACTATAACTTTCATTACTTTGTGGTTCTAGTTTTCACTCATGGCTGGGAATAGTAGGTTTCTTTGGGTCCTGGCTGAGCGTGGGCCCAAACACCACAGCTACCCTCATCCCAAGAAACAATATAATTCAAAACAAAATCTTGACGCTTATGATCCATTTTGGGCTTTTTCATGTCTCCAGCAATATGCCTACCAAATAGGTAGTGTCTCATTTTAATATGAGAAGTGTGGAAATGCAGGGTGATGGGAATTTTGTTATTCCTCACAGTTTCTAAAATGTAATCTCATCGATATGTGAGGAAAATCTGTGAGTTCACCCAAAGTTTGATACTCGCAAGTCATTTTAGGTAGAAATAAACATGGTGGCATACACGCATGCCACACCACCCTGGGCTCTCCAGAGTCCCTAGCTTACAGAAGGGTCTAGGCTCAGTATGTTTCCATGGGTGTCAACCAATTTCAGGCCCAAATACGGCAGACAATCACAATAACAAAAGTCTATCTTATCCTATTGTCTTTTCCTTTCTTCACATGATTGCATTTTGGGCTTGTCCTGTGCAATAGGCCCACTCACACACGTAGGGTACGTTTTTTAACATTAGAAGTGTGAGTATGCAGAATGTAGGACGTTTATTAAAATCTATGGAATTTCTCTATATGTTTGGCTTTCAATTGCAAGACAATGTGGGCAAAAACACATTTGGAAAACACCCACAGAATCATCTGATTTTATTGGAAGCCCCTAAAATTAAATGTTTTTTCACAGCGATGTTTATTGATTCGTTTTTTTCCTTATGAGTTGATGATAGGCAAGAACATACATAAATTGCATGTATCGTGCTACTACATATTACTACAATCGTAAGAGTCCGATAGAGATAACTGTACATTACATTTAAGATTTGGCCTCAGTGAAAAAACTTACAGATGAAAATGTTCATCTACTTCAGTTCTTTACTCCTTATTTTCACTGTTTCTTTGAACATTTAGGCTGTCATCACAAGTTGTGAAGAAGAGGATGGTGTATTTACCACACCTGTAGCTTTATTACGAGTGTCCTGTAGAATTCTGACTGTGCACAAATTCTGTTATTGCACATGCTGGATCATTAGTTGTGCGGATTTTTTTCACACTGGGAAAGTACCGGCTTTGATCAAATCTGCATTCCTTTCATACATTTTAACCAGTGAAACCTACCTAAATACACAGAGGTAAATATGCCCGGTAAAAACTGAGACAAAAACTGCATGTGCACATGTTATGCCCCATTTTTGGTGGGAAGAACTTTTAATGAGTGATAATTATCACATGCAACAAAATCCAAACACTTGATTATTGCACAGGACGCTGGGACACTTGTAATTAAGCTAATTAAGCTCACGATAAATGCAATTGCCCCATTTACCACTGGTTGTAAGGTTCTGAGGAAATAGGATACAACATGCAAAATCAGTATTTAAAACACAAATAAGTCTGTAGGTTTTGCCATTTTTCCTAGTCTTTAACACCCATGTATGTTTCAGCAGTTTTGGAGTGCTGAAATCTCTCAGGTGAAGCAGCAATGTTGTGTTAATTATCACAAAACTAGTGATTCTGATCCCAGTGCAAACCTCTGTTTGCACATGGATCAGAATGTAACACCAAGCTTGCAATGACGGGCTGAGTGTCTCTTTGGGAAAAGCTTGAATCTCTTAATGAATTCCGATTTTTTTCTAATTGGAAGAGTTATTTAGCTTTCCGGGTTCACACTTTAAGTAGGTAGAAACGACAAACATAGGACATTTTGACCAAAATGTAGTGTTTTACAAAAACATTTTTTCTACTTTCCCTGTTTCTGAAAACTGGGAGGAAAATAATCATAATTATTTCATCTTTTACTACATCTCTGTGTTCTTCATTAAGATCAACGCATGAATTTCGTTTTTAAGTGAATTTGTTTTTTTGTGGAAACGGAGCCAGAGTTATTAGCTAAACAAAAACGCCATGTCTATGGAAAAGAAAACCTAACTATAAAGACCCAGTGGCAACTGCAACTGAGATATATATATGTGTGTGTGCGTGTGTGTGTGTATGTATATATATATATATATACATATATATATATATATAGTCGCCACTAGGTAGTTATAGTTAGGACCTAGTTTCTATACAAAAAGCGTTTTTTGTTTTGTTAATAACTTTAGCATCTGTCTGGAAAGTTTTGGGGTGATCCATGAAGCTGGGGCCAAGAAAAATGGGGGGAGGGGGTAAAACGCTCTTTCTCCATGTATTTTTCCATAGGGATTTTGAATTGTGCCAGAACCACTGGACGGAATTAAACCAAATTTGACAGAAAGGTAGCTCTTGTTCTAGAAAGCGACCTCCTTCTTATTTGGTGTAAATTCATTCAATAAGTGTTGAGTAATTAAAGAAAAACACATATGCATTTATAGGGATGCGAAGGCTCCGCGAACCATCCCGGTTTCGTGCTGAGATCTGATTGGCTGCCAACACTTCAACAAGGAAGTGCTGGCAGCCATGTTTGGACTCAGCTTCGGCCGAGTCCCAGAACAAAATGTTAAAAATAAGAAAATGGGGCCAGGGTAGGGACACCCTGACCCTTTAGCTCTGGTCCAGAGCAAAAAAGCATAAAAATAAAAATACCTGGCAGATCTGCTGTAAATGTAAAAAAAAAAAACAAGCACCTGCTCCCGTGCTTGTTTAAATGCAGCCCCTAGGTGGGTCAGGTCCGGGGGGAGCATTGACATTTTGAATGTGAGGGGACACCCCCTCCCGGGGACTAATGTTTTATGAAATGAGGGGGTGCCCCAGGCCCCCCTGCAGCCCCGGGGACCTCCACCTCCCCGGGGCAGAATACTTAATGAAATGCAGGGGCACTGACCCCCCCACAACCCTGGGGACTACCATCCCCTCAGGGTAGATTGTTTAATGAAATGCAGGGGGCCGCCCAGCTCTCCCGCCGCCCCAGGGACCGCTACCCTCCTGGGGCAGAATATGTTTAGAGAAATGTGGGGGGACTGCGTGTCCCCCCTGCATACCCAGGCACTGCCACCTCCCGGGGCAGATTGTTGTATGAAATGCGGGGGGCCACCCTGCCCTCCTGCAGCCCAAGGACCACCACCTCCCCACGGCTGTTTAAGTTGGAGGAGGGCCACGCAACCCCCCTTGAGGAGCCGTAGATGGCCCTTTGGACCGGCACCACCCAGGGCCGGCTCCTGCTACGTCTCAGGGTGCCCACCTCCGGGACATAGGTGTATGCTCTGAATTGGCAGAAGTTTTGACAGCTTCTGCCAAGTCAGAGCAACCACTCTGGTTCCAGCAAGTGAGAGCTGTCAAACAGCTTTCACTTGCTGGAAGCAGAGGTTTCCTCTGTTTCCCTGCCCACAGAGATGCAGGCAGGGAAACAGAGGAAACTACTGCTCTCACAGAGAGGGAGCTGCATGTTTAGCAACTCCCTCTCTCTGACAGCAATGCCAGCTCCCACAGGAGGTGGGGAGCCTGCTGGGACTGCAGTGGCCTTCAGACTCCCCCCAAGGTCCCCAACATTGTGACTGGGTGCCCTGGGGGCCACCGAGGTGACATGGCTGGGCCCCAGGGAATGAGGTCCCAGGGGTTGATATCAGCCTGGGAAGGAGGGTTGTACAGCCCTCCCCCAAAAATGAAATGTTTAGGCCAGACCCTGTGGCATGCGGTCCCAGGGGCTGAGATCGGCCTAGGGAGGGGAGGCAGGCCCCCCCCTCAGAAAAAAAATGAATTACCACCCAGCCCAGGGGGATGGGGTCCCTGGGGCCGAAATCAGCTGGAGAATGGGGGCCATGTGGTCCCCCTTCCCTTAAAAATATTTTTTGGAAGGTCGGACCCCGGGGATGGGGTCCTCAGGGCCGAGAACAGCCAGGGGAGTGTGGCTTCGTAGACCTGCTGCCATTTCCCACTGCACAGAGCCAAAGGCCAAGCACAGCAAGGGGTTAGGTGGTTAGGGTTGTTTGCCGCAGGGACAGGCCAAAGGCCTTGCACGTCATAGGTTTGGGTGGTTATAGGGGTTGACTGCAGGGCCTGGCTGCAGGCCAGATCCTACAGCCAACATCCGCTGCGCTCGGCAAAAGGAGGTGTGCAGAGCAGTGTTGGGTGATTATAGGGGTTGGCTGCAGGGCCTATAACTCACGACTTCGCTATGCACTGCTAACTACCCCACAAATTACGACACTCATGACATCTTTGATAACCTCATTGATAATATCAATGTAATATTTGCAGTAAAAAGTTTGACAAAAAAACTCTGCACGGCAGAGGCGCAAGTTATAGTTACCTTAGAGCACGAGTTATAGTTACTAGAGATAACCCTAACTGTAACAGGTGAATTTCTATGGTTTTGTACATTTGAAATGTAAGCCTAACTATAACGTCCCTGTAACTTTTGGTTTTTAAGTGAATTTCTATGTTCTTTTTAATTTTATTTCCTAACTACAACGTCCCTGTAACCTTTGGTTTGTTCAGTGAATACACACACACACACACGCACGCATACATAACCCCCCACACACACACATACACTTACATATATTAACATGTGGTGGTCACCCGATATATGCATATATTACCCAGTGACGGTTGTCTCTCTGTAGTTTTTGTTTTGCTAATAACTTTGGCCCCATTTGATGAATTTCCATGAAACTTTGCAAACACGTGCTGCTTTTTTACTAGTTTGTGCATAGAATGTTTCGGGGTGATCCGTCAAGGGGGGGCTAAGAGAAAAGGTGGTTCCAAAATGCAAAATCCCATGCATTTTTCATAGACTTCTTTAAAAAGCATTACTACATAAAGCGCTGAATGGAACTATACCACATTTGGCAGGAAGCTAGATCTCGTTGCTTTTTGTGATTTGGTGCAATTCCATTCAGTAGTTTATGAGATATTACATTTAAAAAATATTTGTATATCTGGATGGCTGGGTTTGAGGGACTCTTCTTTGAACCCAGTTTTAAAAATTGGAGCATTCTGATTGTCCCAGGGAGCTTTAATCCCCTTGAGTCAATTTGCTTACGCAGGAGTCAGACTCTAGAGAGAGCGAGCGCTCTAATTGGCAACGTATGAAAAAGGTTGCTGGCAGCCCTTACAGGACTCAGAGACTGAGGTGCTCATTCCGAGTTTGGCAGTCATCTCCGAAGACTGCCGTGCAAACGGCAGCCGATACACCGCCAGCAATGGTGGGGTGAAGCCCGACGCATTACGAGTGACCAACACAAAACCGCCAAATTTCATCCGAAAATACAACACTGTAGGCCCAAAAGACGGTATGAAGGAGGCAGCTGCACCACCACCACCGGCGCGCTGAGAAAATGCCATCCACCAAATTCCAATTCACAAATCAGCATCGCGGAAACCAACACAGCGGCAATCCATTGGCGGTCCAAACCGCCGCGGAAAAAAAATAAATAGCCACCACCGCAGCAACACTGCACCAAATAGGATAACACCAATAGCAACACCTGAAACACATACACACACCTGTCCACAGCTCTACAAAACACACCCCCACACATACCCAGAGCCCTTTCAAATAGAAACCCTGACAGAGCGAGAGAAGGACACACTGAAAGGAGTCACTGCACCTATATACCACAGGCACCATCATACTAAGAACGCATCATACAACACACCACTGCACACAAACACCACAGAGCACACGCACAAACCATTACACATATTCACAACTACAAACAGCACACACAGAATCCCTGCACACCATACAACCCCAACTACAACACAACCACCATGGCACCACAAAATTTTTCCAGATTCACAGAAGAGGAGCTCAGGGTAATGGTCAAAGAAATAGTGAAAATGGAGCCGCAACTGTTTGGAGCACTGGTCCCGCAGACATCCAAAGCCCGAAAGAAATACTTATGGCAGAGGATAGTCAACAGGGTGAATGCAGTGGGGAACCATCCACGCACAAGGGAGGACATTAGGAAGAGGTGGAACGACCTTAGGGGGAAGGTACGGGCCATGGCTTCCAGGCACCAAGTGGCCGTCATGAGGATTGGTGGCAGACCTCCACAACCTCATCCAGAAATGGCACAGTGGGAGGAGATGGTCCTGGCCATACTACATCCAGAAGGGCTGACGGGAATTGCTACTAGACTGGACACTGGTAAGTCCATTGTACTCACTGGCCATCATGTCCCTGTGCACAGCATGTACCCCCACCACCTTCTCACCCCCTCAAACAACCCAAACATGCACAATCCCATCATTGGCTCTATACCCACACTTGCATGCCACATCTCCCCACTGACGCTATTCCCTCACTGCCCAACCTAGTGCATGTATACCTCACACAGCAGAAAGTACCACAACTACCACAATGCAACATTCCCTACCATTGCCTGACTGCTTAGTCCTTATCACATCTCTGCAATTGTACGTTAAACCATGTCACTCCCCATCTCCAATATGTGGATAGGAATGCACATCAGCACATGGCCATGACAGTAGCAAGACAAATGTACACTGTACTGCAAATTAGGGCCATTGCAACCTTTCACTGATGGGAACACAATCAGTGGACTGGAAACTGTCAATGCCATTACTGCCCTGCAAATACAGTGAATGAGGGAATACAACCATGTGTGTCATCGCAAAAATACCCTCATCTAATACATTACCTCTCATCTCACAGGTCTCCCAAGTACGGACACACAGCAGAGGAGTCCAGTGACAGGAAGCCCAGGCTGGGATGCAGCACCAATAGGGGAGGATTCACATGCAAGTCTGGATTCGGACAATGAACCTGGCCCATCAGGCATGAGTGGTCAGTCTACCACCACCAGCCTCACCCTGCCCACAACTCATACCACATCCCCTGTGGCAGCCAGTGCACCGCAGAGCCCACCTGCCCATACCTGTGTCCCAAGGTCACATCAATCATCAGTGTGACCCACAGGGGCAGGAGTCAACGGTGCAAACCCAAGACAATGACAGTCCTGGTGTCAGTCGGAGGGGGCACACTGCACCAGTGGCACAGGCAGAGGGGGCAAGGTCCAGTGGGAGGACAATCGTGGGACAAGGGACGAGGCAGGTACAGGACACGGCTGGCCAGGAGGCCGTCTCCAGGTTCCTGGGAGTCTACTAGCAAATCCAGGACCTGTTGGGACAGATACTAACCACCTTACAAGACACACAAAGGCTGCAGGAGGAATACCACCAGGAGGCCAGGCAGCAGTGGCAGGTACACAATGCCACCATGACCTCCATATTAGGGGAGTTCAAGGAACTCAACTGCATCCTGCAGACATTCTCCACCCAACAGCAGACCACTTCCAGTAGTCAGTCAACACCACCCCCCTCAACATCAGCACCTGCTATTGGAATGGAGGCACAGCAGGAGGACCCACAGGACAACAACATCCCTACCCCTGCAGCTGAGGACCCCCCTGTAAAAGAGCTCACACATCCAGACATCCTGCAGGACCCCAGACCAAGACCAAACCCCCACCAGGAAGTGATCCCTCTTCTGAAATGTCACCCTTGTGTGCCACTGTTACACCCTGTTGGCTGTCCAATACCAAGGTCGCATCATTCCAAGGCAAATGGACACAGGTCCTATGAACCTAATAGCTGGACCACCCACTCTGTTCATTACCTAGAGCACTTTCCCACTCCTCTGGACTGTGAAATTCTACACTAAATAAACACCTATTATCACAAGTCATGGTGCAGGTCTCTTTATTGTTAGTATTGCCAAATATGTTGAAGAACAACAAAAACATACACATGTCTACACAACCAAAATGTCCAAGTTACAGATGTAGCGGGATACTCCAGCAGGTGTGTAAGTAAATCCATTTTGTTTTAACATCCACTGTCAAATATGCCAACAGGCAAACCAGCAAGCAGACTGCAAACAGAGATGTCACCTGAAGAGGGATAAATCCATGGAATGAGGTACAAGGTTGTAAGGAATGCAATCCACAGTCATACATCAATAGCAGTTGAACACAAACACATGATGAGTGTCCCAACAGTTATGTTACACCATATGTAAGAGACTGCATTGGCATTTACACACATTTGGGACAGGAAAGATGAAACATAGGTAGCATCCTCAATTTCACAACTCCCTGAGTAGTCATGAACAGGTACTTGACACCCAGCAGATGATAATGCATGGCATGCCTACACAGCAGGACAAGGCTGATTAGTACCCCCAACACATCCCCAAATAGGCAGCCTGAGGACCCTAAACCTTTAGTACAACTACCAGGCTGTACCGCAATGGCACCGGCATTGCACAAATGAACTTAGCAGCTGTGCATTTCCACTAACTCTCATGGTGAGTCACCTAACCTTCAAGGTCCGTACCCAATGTCTAAGGCACCAGTCCCCACACATACCTTGATGCATGCAAATACTGGCTACAGATTGGCTTCAGCAATACTTCTCCCATGCGCAGATGATATGTAATGCAGACATACCTGTACATCAAGGAAAGTAGTGACGAATCATGGTAGTCCTATTGTCATGTGACTCATCCTTGTCAGCCTCCCCCTCAGCATCTGAGTCACCGGCCACAAACTCATCTCCAGCATTAACATCCCCCTCCTCCAAAAGTGGCCTTCTGAGGGCCAGATTATGGAGCATGCAGCATGCAACAATGATTTTGCAGACTTTCCCTGGATTGTACTGTAGTGCACCACCGGACGCATGAAGACAATGAAATCTGGCTTTCAGGAGACAGAAAGTACGTTCAATCACACGCCTAGTCCGGCCATGTGCCTCATTGTACCTGTTCTCCCCTAATGCAGTTGGATGTCTCACAGGTGTCATGAGCCAAGACAGGTTGGGGTATCCAGAGTCACCTGTGTGGAAAAGGAAACATGGCCATGGGTAACATTGCTAGGCAGAGTGCTGACTGTGTCATGAAGGGTATAGACGTCTGACATGGAGAGCAGTACACATACCTATGAGCCAGGCCCTTTCTCCCTGTAGCTGTGAGATCATTGAAGGGACACTGCTGTTCCTCAGGATGTAGGAATCATGTACTGATCCAGGGAATTTTGCGTTCACATGGGTAATGTATTGGTCTGCAAGACACACCACTTGTACATTGAGTGAATGTGTACTTTTCCTGTTTCTGTAGACCTGTTCATTGATCCTTGGAGGTACCAGGGCAATGTGAGTCCCATCAATGGCCCTAATTACATGTGGGACATTTGAAATGTTGTGGAACGCTGCTTTCACAGTGGGAAAATCTGGAAGTAGTGGGAACCTAATGTACCTGTGCACATGCTTGTGCAGGGCATCCAGCACATCCTGCAACACCTTACAGAACTTGGGCTGCGAAAAGCCTGCAGTCCCACTCTGCTCTGAAGAGAGCCACTCGCCAGAAAATGCAGGACTGATAACACCTGGACTTTTGGAGGGATGTCATGGGGATTCCTCAAACCCAGCAGGAGGTCTGCCTTCAACTGTGCGAACAGTTCCCTGATGCACAAACGGTTCAGTCGATAGGTCAGGATGATGTGGCGCTCTTCCATGGTTTCAAAATGTACAAGTGGCCGGTAAATCGGTGCATTTCTCATCACTCCATTGTGGCCAAATCTGTGCGGGGATACAAATAACAATCAGGTTATCAGTCACAATGTAGGCCATACAGTATGACACATGACAGTCATTATGTAATAGTCATGCAAGTTGCCTGTAATGTGTGAGTACACATTACTCTATCCTCCATACCTAACTAGACGATGGCACATGATTCCTGTGTGAATAGATGTATACGGGACATGTACACCTACACCTTCCCTGTGTTTTACTATACTGATCAAATATGCTGACAATTGTTGTGAAAAGTCTGTAAATTTCACTAGACACGCACTACATGTGTCCATATTCACTAAGTCAGACCTGAAGTATGTATTTGTGACTACAGGCAGGTAGTTACGCTGTGTAAACTCAGGACAGTAATGTCACAAACTAAAATGGCATCCGCGTGTCCGGCATGCATTGTACTGCTGGAAGTGACCTTGTTCCACCGGCAGAAGTCGTCATGGCAGAGTGCGGTCAGAACTGCCATGCAACTCCTCATTTGTTAACATTGATGTCAATGGGAGACTGGGACAAATGACGATCACTGCCAGCGGTGACGGTCTTGACCGCTGCGGTCGTAACTGCCATTTTGTGTGGGACAGCTCACTTGACTCCTGGCATTCAGGCTAGACAGACCTCCACTTTGTGTGCTGCTGTGTCCTGTCTCTTGCAGCAACAATGGCACGCACTGCAGGGGAAAGGGCCCCAGCCTTCTCAACAGAGGAGATGGAAAAGCTGGTGGAAGGGGTCCTACCCCTGTATGGGCGGTTGTATGGAGCTCCAGGACAACAAGTCAGTACAAAGTCCTTGGTCCCACAAGTTGGATGTTGTTTGACAATGTATGTGTGTGCACATTGACATGTCATGACTGATCAGGTGTATAGCATGCACATATGTGTGGGATATTGCCAGTGTGCATGAGCAATGTTTGTTGTGTGTTGCCAAAGCTTACTGTTGGATTGGTATCATTTACATCTTGTCCCCCCTTTTCTCACTGTTTCCCAATCAAGTCAGCGCCCACCAGAAGAAAGGGTTTTGGTGAGCCATCGTCAAGGAAGTGCAGACCCTGGGGGTCCATTGCTGGTGGAGCACCCACTGCAGGAAGCTGTGGGAGGAACTGCGATACTATGCCTGGAAGACCGCATTGGGTGGCCTCCCAATGTGAAAGGGGTGCACATCAGACCCTGACCCCCTAATGGCCTGCATACTGGCAGTGGCGTACCCTGATTTGGATGGGTGCTTGAAGGCAGCACAGCAGCCACAAGGGGGTAAGTGTTGACTGTCAGCTCATTCCTGCTGTCACCCTCCTTGGACTTGGAATGAACGTAGTCAGATGTGATTTTGGGAATGTACAGTCCTGGTTGCCACACCCATCAAGTAGGAGTGTGTGATGGTCGCTATGTTTAGCCATGTAGGATGAGTAGTGGTGGTACAGTGACACATGTTCAGCTGTAGGGTTGGGTCTCTCAAGTCTGCTATCATGTCAATGGCTGCATCCTCCAACTCTGCGTGTACTGTAGTAGTTTGAAGTGGTCATGGTGGCACTGTATATGGGTAATGACAGGCATGTTATGTGAAGGTTGCAGTTGCATCACTTCCTACATCAATGGATCCTCTGTACCACATGTACTCCTCACATTCCTTTCAGTTAGTTAGTTTCCTGAGTCCCTCTCTGCTTAGATTAGTGTCATCCTGTAATCGATGACATATGATTGGGTACAGTCCTGGGCTTGATGCTAGGAGTAGTCATTTTTGCATTGATGGGCATGTAGTTGTCTTCATGCAGGAGTTCGATCTGCAGGGTTGGGATGGGTTCGGACATAGCTTGCATTACTCTATTTGGGAAAGACTACTAATTGTTCTATTTTTTTGCAGGCAGCGACTGTTATCTGCATTCTGTGTATGTGAAGTGGATGTGTGGGTTCTAATATTTTCCTCCCTTTCTGTTTCTGCCACCCTCCTTTTCTCTCTCCTCCTTTGTCTATTTGTGCATTAGCATCATCTGGCGAGGGAGGAAGGGCACCGGCGAGTGGGGATGCTGCAGCCCACGGGACCCAGGAGGCGGCCAGCAGTGAAGCCGTAGGGACCAGTGGGATGGAGGGCAAGGGGAGCACCACAGGGGAGACTGGAGCTACCACAACATCTGACTCAGATACCTCCTCCGATGGCGGCTCCCTGGCAGACCCTTCTGGTATCACACCAACACCATCGTTATTCGCTACCCCCCTTTCCAGCACCACCCTCCCTGTAGCACCCGACCCAGTTGTCCGTGCCCGCTCACCCAGGAGGGTGGGCGCCTCCTTCGCCGCAGGCACCTCTGCCCCAGTCAGCCCTGCTGCCCTCAATGAGGAGGCTATTGACCTCCTGAGGTCCATCTCTGTGGGGCAGACAACGATCATGAATGCCATCCAGGGACTGGCATCCCAGATGCCGCAGAGCAATGTGTTCCTGGAAGGGATTCACAGTGCCTTGTCTGGCCTCCAGAGATCGTTTCAGGCTCTTGCCTCCTTGTTGATGGCAGCCAATGTCCCTTCCTCCTCCGTCCCCCTCCAGCTACCTGTTCCCAATCCACAAGCCCTCTCCCTACACCCGTCCATGGCACACCAACATACATGCATACACCCAGTACAACAGACAAGGTGCGTAAAGACAGACATGGGCATCACAAACGTTCACACAGGCATGCACACACACAACACACATCTGCAGACACAGCAACAGACACTTCTCCCACCACCTCCTCCCGTACAGTCACATCTACACTTATACCTGCCAGCACAGCATCATCACACACTGGTCCTGCTGTCATTCCTGTCATCCCCTCAATCACCACAACAGCAGACTCACAGTCACACATCCCACACATCACATCCGCACTCACCACGACTACCGTCTCTGCCACCTGGAGCATATCCACCTCACTTGCACACACCGCCACAACATTCACTCACACATCACTCATTCCATCTCCCTGCATCTCGTCCCCCTTCCAAGAAATGCATACGTACCCACTCACCCACCCAACATTCAGCTACCACACACATCCAGACACTGCACACACCAGAATCCACGTATAGCACAAAGAACGTCAGACGAGCACTCCCTCTACCTCCACTCCCAACCCTCAGTCATGTGACCACCCTGTGCACCTAAGAGAGTTTTCAATGCCGCCCTTGACCTCTTCCCTACTCCTCTCTCACCCCGTCTTCCCAGTAAACAGCATGTCCCCCTGCCCCTCTCTGGCCCTTCCACCTCCCATTCCTTAGGTCACCCCTCTGGTGTTTCCCCTGCTCCTCCACCCAGCAAAAAAGACACCCCTCCCAGTTCCAAGGTCACCCCTTCCAAGTCCAAGCCGAAACATGCCCCTTCTACATCCAAGCCTCTCCCACCACCCCCACACACCTGAGGTGCCTGCCTGTCCCATTGCTGCCCCTATGACGTGGAGGCCTAGCTTCAATCAGGAGTCAAGTTGGGCCCACATTAATGCTAAATGTGTCCTGCTGAAGCGGACATTGGACTTGACATTGGCACTTTTTGTATATAGTTTATTGTTTGAATACATCTGCCCACATTGCTGTGGTTGGCAAGATAAGATGGTTGTCCTGGTTTCCTTCTACATGGTGGTGTAACATCTGTGTGCAAAGGTGTGTGAGGTCTGTGTGTGGATTGTGTCTGTGTTGTTGCATGCGCTTGGTAGATGGTTTGGGCCAGGGGGATGTTGTGATGTGTGTGTCTGCTTGCTTGTGTGTTTGTATGCGGTGTTGTGTGCATTCGCGTGTCTAGTGCTGCATGTTTGTATTGCCTTGATTGTTGGTTGTACGTGTTGTGTCACCTGTATGATTGTTTGGATGTGTGTTCATAGCTATCGATTGTGTGTCATTGTTACATGGAGTTCATGGTGTGTGTGTATGTGTGGTGTCGCACAACGTGCCCGTCTATGCCATCGTTGAGGTGTTTGTGGGGTAGTTGTCATTGTGTGGTTATGGGGTGTGTTGGTAGTGTTGTTGTGCGTTGTGCTGTATGTTTGGCATGTATTTGCATGGCTTTCTGTGTGTATTGGGTATTTGGCATTGACGTATGTTTTGTGTGTTGTGTGTGGCCTTCACTGTGTGTGTGGGGGGTATGTGTGTTCTGTGTGGGAGTGTATCACTGCCATTTCCCTCCCCTCTGTGTTAGGTATACTTAGGTATACTTACGGTTGTCGTCTTCGTTGTCGTCGGTGTTTCTGAAGGTGTATGGCGAGATACAATGCTGGGAAGACTAGCAGTTTATTTGCCATGGCGGCGACATCTCTGTGCCTGGAGGTGGGTGTTTCCATTTATACTTTCTGTTTCCGCCAGGTTTTTCATGGCGGTAAGGCCTCACCGGATATCCTGGCGGAGTGGTTACTCGGAATATGGAGGGCGGGACCTTGGCTGCCTCCTGCCTGAAGTTGTCTTCTGCCGGCGGATGCTGCTCGTCGGCTGTGGCGAGGCTGACGGTGAGTTGTTTGTATTGCGTTGGGTGCACCGCCTTACTCGTTATTTGGCGGTCTGCACCACCACCCTGCCGGCGGTCTCAAGACCGCCATCGGCGTGGCAGTTCAGTTACCGCCAGGGTCGGAATGAGCACCTGAGTCCCCTGGCCTTAAGTTAAAAAAAAGAGATAAGGGGGCAGGCTAGGAATACCATGCCTCCTAGCCCCCATTAGGGGATCCAGAGGTACCCTCAGTGGGGTCAAAATTTGAAAAAAAAAACTGTTTTTTCAACATCCCGTGGGACTCCCAAAGAATTGTGAAAAAAAACTCCAAAATGGCGGCCCAGGTCTGCATAGTTAAATTAAGAAGAGGGAGTGCACGAATCCCTTCCCAAGCATTTTTTGGCCTCAGGGCCCCTATCTCCCAGGTCCAAATTTAAATGATATGGTCCTCCTTGAGCTGTATTCGGCCATGTGGACCCTATCCCCTGTGGTCCAATGTATTGATTAAGGGGAGGAGGGCTGTGTAGCTCCCCTCCCCATTAAAATAAAAACAGCCCTGGGTGTGGGGTCCCCAAGGCCTAATAAGGCTCGGGAAGGAGGGCCACGCAGACCCCTCCCCTTTATAATGTAATGTGGCGCCAGGGGAGGGGGCTCTCAGGGCTGAATAAGGATCAGGTAGGGAAGCCATACATACCCCCTCCCCTTTTAAAAAAAGAGGGCCCAGGAAACGGGTTCTCTGGCTCCAAAGGAAGCTTGGGAAGGTGGCTTTGTGGCCCCCCTCCCTTTCTAAAAGAGAGATGGTCCCAGGGAATATGGTCCCTGGTGCCAGAGAAGGCCATGCAGCCACCTCATCTTTTTTATTTATTATATGTGGTGCCGGGGGTTGGGGTTTCCAGGGCTTAAGAGGACTGGAGCAGGAGGGCCACATGGCACTTCCCTTTATTAATTTCATTCGATTTGGCTTAGGGGCATAAAGGCCTCAGAGCCTATTAGAGCTCATTGAGGGGGGCTGCAGGCACCTGTCCTCCCAAGAACTTTGGCCACAGGGGTAGGGTCCCTGGGGCCCAAGAAGGGTTGGGGGAAGGAGGCTGTGTCCTCTTCCCTTTTTTATTGTTTTATTCCCTGGGGGATGGGGTCCCTGTGGCCTGTTAAGGATGGGGGAAGGGGGCTGCCTGCTCTTCTCCCTTGTTTAATTATATTTGGCAAAGGGGCATAGGGTCCCTGTGGCCTTTAAAGGCTTGAGGAGGGAGGCCACATGCACCCTCCTCTTTTTATTGGAACCTGCCCTGAGGTTAGGTTCCCCAGGGCCAATGAAGGGTCAAGGAGGGGGGCTGCACCCCCTCCCCTTAACATATATATATATATTTTGCCCCAGGGGATGGGGTCCCCAGGGCCCGAAGGCCAACCCTACACTGCGTATGCCAAAGTCAGTGGGACTTGTGGGGTTAGCAGCCTGCTGGGGGTTTGCTCACAGTGCCTGGTGGCACGCCAAGCCCTGCGGCCAACACCCCACTGCACACGGCCAGCATGGGGTTGGCTGCCTGCAGGGAATTGGAATCTGGGCTTGGTTGCGGGACAGGTGCTGTGGCTAACCCCATGCCACGCTTGACTAAAAGGCAGTGTGTGGCCTGGGTTGGCTGCCTGCAGGTAGCTGCCTTTGGGGAGCTAGATGCAAGGCCTGGCTGCAAGATAGCCCTGAGGCCAACCCCATGCCACGCATGACGAAAGGCCATGTGCAGCATGGGATTGGCTGCCTGTTGGGGGGCTGGCTAAGTCTGGGTGGGTTAGCCACAGAGCCTGACCACAGACCAGTTCCTGTTATCAACTGCCTGCTGTGCACTGTTGGAGGGCGTGTGCAGCAGGGGTTGGCTTTACATTTGAGAATAAAATTTTATTTTAGATTAAAAAAACACTAGAAATTCACTGACGAAAACAAAGGTAAAGGAACATTATATTTTGGTATGATAAAAAGATCTGTTTTTGTTAAAAAAAACTTAGAAATTCACAAAAAAACAAAGGTTACGGTAACATTATATTTCGGTAAATATGTCAGTGACAACATTACGTTTTGAACACAAATAAACACAGAAATTCACCAGCTATATTTGGCAGAGCTAACTATAACCTGTATCCCTGCCATGCACAGCTTATCACCTCACATCTTATATCACTCATGGCATGTTCTATGACATCATTTATGACATCACTGATGACATCTCAAATGACATCATTGATAGCAACACAGATAACATCAGTCAAGCTTTTTTTTTACACATTACTCTATATACTAATATGGCATTAAAATAAGTACAAAATATATCAGAATTATATGAAGCATTTTAATGTCATTAGAGATCCTTTAGGTGTAGCAAGCACATGTTATGTGCAACACTGACTATATGCCATACACTTCACGGATAGCCTAGTTCACATTAACAATCAGCCACAGATATATGGTCAATCCTCATTGCACACGCTGTTCAATCTGTATAGAAATATTCATAGAAATCTAAGTTCCTCAAAGTACCCAACATGTAGCCCAAAATTAATGCCTTACCACAGACAGCTTTTACTCACTGTCATAATCACCGAAGCTACACCGGGAAATTAAGTTGATATGAGTAGAAAAGTGGGTACTGTAAACAGTGTTTTCTCTATGAAGAGAGTTTACACTGTATCACACTGTTTGCAAACACTGAAACTCTCATGAGAAATTCACCACAGAGTATTTAAAAAGTATTTAGTATGAACAGTGTACACTATATGCAATACTTGTTTAAAAAAAAGACAGTAGTCGCTTGAAAGAACCAAGGTCTGAAGGTGCTAAAGATCATACTACCTGCAGCCTTCATACTGTAGTGAAAACTTTATAAATAGCCCAACTTCAGGAGCAAAAGCAGTACATAGTTTAGTACCTGGTGTACACAGTCTTTTTTTGTTATGTAGAAATTGTCAGGCTGAGACGACTCTGTCTAATAACTCAAGGCTGCTTACAGTAGATAGTATCTACTATGTAGAATCTTTGCCCTGTTAGAAACTTTTTCTGCAGAACCAAAACACTTGTGTGGAACATAATGGACATATTGTGCCAACTGTCATTAACACACAAAGTTACTCTTTAATACAAAGTTTTATAATGTGTTCAATACCTCTACACACTTACGATGTATTAGGAGCACATGCATTTTGTAAACACTTACACTCATTAGCTGGACACACGCTGTACAAAATTAGGCAGAAAAGTATTAAGGTAGTTATGCACTACTATGTAAACTATAAAACAAAAGAGCACACTCATTGGATGATGTCACCAGTAAAGTCATCAGTGATGCCATCAATTATGTCATTTCAGATGTCATCAGTGATGTCATGGACGATGTCATTGAACATGCCATGAGTGATGTAATAAATTCGGTCATAAGTAGTGCATGGCAGGGGCGCAAATTATAGTTAGCTCTGCTAAATATAATTGGTGAATTTTCCTGTTTTTTTTTAGTTCAAAACATTAACGTAAATATATATATTTATATGTGTGTGTGTGTGTTTGTAGATGTGGAGTTAACAACACTAAATCTATACTTACCTATATATCCTAAATTCACAACAGTGCAGTAGTCGACAGGGAAATTCATATTCATTACCTCTGTACCTGCTTTTGAAACAAACAATTTCCTTCTCTCCTTATCTTTAACTCCTACCTTCTTTCACTTTCTCTTATTGCTTACTTCTTTTAGTTTTTGATATTTTTCTATTTATCACTCCTGTGATACGTCATTTTCTTGCTACAATCATCATATATTTTCTTTACTAAGGAATACCCTCTTGAATTATATATGCTGGTATTTAGGTGTATGTATTACATTTAAGTACTCAATTATTCATGTTGTTATTCTTCTCAACACAATAATTAAGTCTGATTGTATATGTTCATGTTTTATAGTATAGACTGCAATTTCTTTTCCAGGGACTGGAATAATAATGAACAAGGTTTTTTTTAAATTGATACAGTCACTTCTCATTCATTGTTTTTGAATAATATGAAAAGTTTTGCCGTATGTAAGTAAGTGAAAGGCTGCAAAAGCTTTATTGTTAATTGTTTATTCTGAAAATGTTCAGAAATGTTCAAATACAACATATAAACTAAGAACAGAGTGCCATAGGGTAGAGAGGAACTTCATATCACAATGAGGGTCACACAAAACTTTAATCACCTTTATTTGCTGAAAGTCAGAGGAAGGACACATCCAGCTCAGACTTTGCAAGCCTACGTGCCTGCAGACGAGTATAACAGATGCTGTTTCTTTGCTGAACATTTTTTCTATTGTTCAGAAGAAGTATGGAGGTGTGAACCATATCTGAAACTCAAAATAGGCCCCTTTTGGTGCTACGTTTAGCTTAGTTTGCTGAGTTGAACTTGGGTTTGGAGATATTGATATAAATCCGTTTTATGATATCAAAATATTACAATATTTTTCTTTTTCACCCTCCCGATGATATTGTCGCCATTTTTTTGTTTGTTGCAATAGTTACTATTCATATTATTTGATCTAGAATAGGATTTTGATTTTAAATATATCTTGGAAATATATTCCTGGTTCCTAGTGTGCTTAAGGTTGCCTTTCTCAATGAAAGAAAATTTGGGTTCCACTGACTATCCCAGTGAACTCCTACAGGACTGATGTTGCCTAGAAAGCACCAAGTAATTCTCAGTGTGTTAAGGGGTAGTTGCATTCCACTGGGTGTTCCATTTAAGGCTGGCATATTGACTGGCGCCGGAGGGTTTAGAAAACCCATTTACAGGTCATGTTCTAGAAGGAAATTCTGAAAAATTATCAATAGCTCCCAACCTGGGGCACATCTTCAAGATATTTTAGTAATTTTACATGACACAGTCAAGATACCAACCATTACTATTAGAACTTTGTTGTAATATTGGTTATCACCTTCAGTCCAGATGGCTTCTTCCTTTCTTCTGTTGGTTTATCAAGTTCATGATTTATAAATGTTTATGTTCATTTCGATCAAATTCATTTTTGAATTCTATGTTTTGAATCTGTGTTATAATGGTGCAACCCATTCCAATGGGATACATTTTAGGGCACCAGGTACACAACTCCTCTTTGACAGGGCTTTCCCTAACCCGGGGTGGGGTAGCTTTCCCTGTAAATGCACATGCTGCATTCCCTTCGAAAATATTTTGCTCATAGGTGGAGTTTGATTCAGCAGAACCCAATATGTTCATTTTTTAATCATACAAGGTTTTTGTAGTTCTGGCTAATTAAGAACCCATTGCAACTTAGATGCTCTGTTAGGGTATTGAGTACATCAAGCATGGTTTGGAGGTCAATTACCCCGTGAAAGTAGCCTTTCAAATCTGTCTCAGGCCTGCTACCACAGGGCCTGCATGCGCAGTTTACTGCTGTAGGGACCTGGCCTCTAAATTTACTTGCCAGGCCTGGAATTCCTCTTTTACCACAAATAAGTCACCCCTAAGGAAGACCATAGCTATCCCTATGGGCAGGGTGCTGTGTATGTAAAAGGTAGGGCATTTGTCTTTATGTACTATATGTCCTGGTAGTGACAAACAGCCTATTTGGTTCCTCACTACTGTGGGTGCTACCTCTCTCATAGGACTGCATTGGTAATGTCCTAACATATGTCTAGGTGGTATTGTCTGATCTATGAGGGGTGGCGAAGGCATGTTTGGTATGGTTGTAATGAGTGAGAAATGCTGCTTACTGTTGTAGGTGGATTTTTTATTACCATTATAGAAATGCCACTTTTAGAAAGTGGGCATTTCTCTGTGCTTCTGACTGGTGTTTTGCAGCTTGACTCCAATCCATTTCTGGGGCAGAGTGACAACTGGGCTTTGTGAATACGTTTCAGTCAGCCTGTACACAGGAAAAGGTAGAGGTATCGCAAGGGTGCATCTGCATATTGAATGGTCTTCCTGGGCGGTAAATGCTGTGCCCTGGCCTCACACAAAGGGCTTCTTTACCCTCAACTGATGTCTAGAGACAGTGCTATATGAGAAAGAGGACAGTTGTGGAAACAGTTAGTACTGGTTGGAACCCCGTATCCCACTTTTGTGCAGACTACGCAAAATGAGTATAAGTACTGGGGATTTTCCCCCACATGGAGAGACATTAATGGACTACTTAACTGGGCACTGGATGCTACTGGAAGGATTCGCCAAGAACCGCCTTGTGACTGCTGCTGCTGTGCTGACCTGTGACCTACTAGGTCACTGAGAGGAACTGCCACTGCCTTCTTAACCCTTGTGCTGGCCTGTTGCTTGGACCCTGCAGCCCTGTGCCCCAGTTTTGTCTCCACGGGCTGGGTGCTGTGCCCTTTTTTCCCTTGCATTTGGACTGCCCAAGCGGAAGAGAGCGCTCTATTTGGGATTAGTGACTGGTGTCAGTGAATGGGGAGTGCTGGCTGGGGTGCTGCTAGCTGCTGTGGAAGTGCTTTACATTTTCTGCTTGTAAAGCGCTTCCACTGTCACTTGAGTGCGAGGAGCTTCTATTGGTGGTTTGTGCATCTAAAGCGCTTTTCCTTAATTATTGCCCCTGGTGTCAGGAAGCACCTCCGTGTCACCTTGTGTGCGCCCCCTATTTCACCACATGGAGAGGCTGCACAGAGCCGCCGGCAAAACAGATAAAGCTCACTCTTTAAAGTGCCCCCTGGGCACAAGCAGGCACCTGTTTTGGTGCCCTCACCACTACAGTCCAACACAAAGATGCGCCCCCTCTCCTGGAGGTGCAAAGGAGACCAAAGACACCTGCTGGCCGGGCAGGAGAACAAGATTCCCACCAGTCGCCTGCCACCCCGAGTCCAGAGGCTTATTTCGGCGGGATTCTGGCATCCAAAGGAGAAGCGGATCCGGCTTGAGCAGTCCCACCCTCCCTTCGTAGCAACCGGAGAACCGAGGAGAGTTACCTTGCGCCCAAGAGAGTTGTGGACTGGGCATGAGGAGGGCCTTGAGGATGGAGAATCCATAGTTCCTTGGAGAAGTCTCCCCACCAACAGAATAGATGCCTGGGCCCCGTGGCCTTTCTCCTAAGGTTGCCGTGCTGAGAGCGGGGGGCTTGATTTGAAAAAGCAGCCTGCATGGCATTGGGGGGTTTGGCAGCATAACTGCAGTTAGTGGACGGGGGAAGAACCTCGCTGGAGTTCCCGTGCCTGACTAGCTGCCTCTACTACCAAAAATGGAAACCCCAAAGTGCTGCAGCCTCCTTATGAGAAGTGATCCCTACACTCCGGGCTAGGTCTGGTGGTTCTCCCGTTTGGGGGAACACATGTATTTCTGGCAACTTCTTGGAATGCATTACAGGGGGTACTGATGATTTATGCAACCTGGAAATGTTTTCCTGTTATGGGCGTTGGTGATACGAATGGCTTGCCATTCGGGAAATGTTGCATTTTAGGTGCATTCATGATTATGTCTTACAATGTTCATTATGATACAGGCATTTTAGGGGTTAATGATGATCTGCCATATGGGAATGTTTAATTCTATGCATATGTTTGGTGCTAATGACAACCTGACTACTGCTTGTGTTGCAGAATACTAGTAAATTATATGTTTACCTGACTACTGCTTATTTTCACAGAATACTAGTAATCTATATAATATTCTGCCAAATGCTTGTGTAGCAGGGTATTACTGATACATGTTGTGTTTGGTCTCATGATGTTTTATGCAATGCAGTTTATTTTTATATAACTTGGTGTTGTGTTTCCTTTGTGGTGTATTTATTGTGTCACGTGTGTTGTGAATGTTGTGCAAACGCTTTACACATTGTCTCTGGGATAAGCCTGGCTGCTCGTGCCAAGCTACCAAGGGGGTGGGCAGGAGTTATCTTGGGTGTGTAACTCCATCGCCCTGACAGGATTGGAGGGTTCTGCCTGGCTTAGGTGTTTTCCCTAGCTAACCAGAAACCCCATTTCTAACACATACCCTCAATAGTGATGTTACTGGAGATGTTAAAACAAAAACAGAATGAGCTTGGAACTGCACCCGCAATAGTTTACAATTTTGTGGTTCATGGTACTTTAGGTTATCAAACCACAAAATTGCAGCTCAAGGCAAAAAATAACGATGCAGGCTTTGGAAAAGAGAAATCTGCACCAGAGGCTATGTAAAAGCAGAAAGCAAACTAACAAATAGAAATGGATCCCCTCCAATGCAAGAGTCTGGTAGGCAGTAGTAAAATGAAAGAAAGGAGTGAATCATGGGAAAGACAAGTAAGTCAAACAGAAAAGCGAGCAGATGTGTGAAGTTTAAATTAATATAAAGAAGAAAGAGAAAGGTCAGAGCTCAAAGACTCATTTCAAGAAAAAGAAAGTAGCCAGTTTAGCGAAAAAAGCATGCTGTGGAGGATTCAAAAACATCTGCAGGATATGGCTTGGGCGGTAATGCTTCTGAACAGTGCAGCAGAAGTAACAATAGTTTGCCAGCTTCTCAAGAAGCATCTTGTGGTTACTTCGGATAAAGAATATATACAGGTCGAGACACCAGGTGGACATGTGAACCCTCCAGACATGGTTAATGATTTAGAAATACAACCTGAGGGTGGAAAATTGTGCAAAATCACAACTACATTCTAGTCTCACCTGTTGGATGCTTGTGAGATGATCTTCACAGAGGATGACTGGCCTCCGATTCCATAAGGTGAGGCGGGAATAATGCAAGCATTTTTCTCCTTAGTTCCTCAAGAACCATGTGAAAAATATGTGTATGAGTGGTCCTTAAAGCTTGTATAGAAATCATGTGGTTAGGAACAAAGAATCTGTTCCACATGTGAGGTATTTTATTAATAGTTATAATAGTACCTTTCCATTGCACCATTACAAATTCTCTGTTTCTGATGACAATTCAGATATAATAGTTTTAGAATATAGGTATTTGAAAGCACATACATGCACACATACTGTTCAAAATGATCAATCAATCAATCAGTACTTGTAGAGTGCAGCTTATCATCTGCAGGGTCTCAAGGAGCTGTGATGGGCATGCTGATCATTCGAAGAGCCAGGTCACGAGAGCTTTCCTGAATTGCTTCAGTGATGTGGCCTGTCTGAGTTTGAGAGGGAGTGTGTTCTATGTCTGGGCTGCGAGGTAGAAAGGGATCTGCTTCCAGCTGTGCTTTTCTTGATTCTGGGGATGGAGTGAGGGCGAGATGGGAGATCGGAGTTGCCTGGCAGGGGTGTAGAAGGTCAGGCAGTGGTTGACGTAGTCTGGTCCGAGTGATCACAGTGCTGGATTAATGACAGATCTAGACAGAAAAATATATAATAAAGTTAGATATACATCGAATTGAGTTTTTAGTTAAAATATAGTGCCTGAATACCAGAACATAAATTATTTTTCATTCAGCAGTTTTTAGTACACTTATACAGAATTGCCCAAGGGCATATATACACCTTGGACTCTTTGAAACAAAGATCATGGAGCTCTTATGAGAAGATCCTGAGGCACCATTATATATTGATGACATCTATATAATAGGTGTTGAATTAACTAAAGGCCTGGTTAGGGTGAACAGGATAGTGATGCTTCTAGCCTGACATGGTAATAAAATCAACTTTAAAAAAATCTAAAATAAGTCCCTGGTACTCACTGATATCCAGAATGGTGTTGAAGTTTTCAGCATGGCTGGACTCTTCTAGGGGTATTTCCTCCAAAGTAGGGAGAGGATTTGACCGATCAACACTTTACCGTTCTATTTTGCACCAAAAAGCCGCAAAATTACTGTCCAAGTGCCTTCATCTCCATGAAATGGAACGGGTGGTCTGCATGATGGTCCAATCACTTCCTTGTCAGGGACCTTTTCCTGAACTAGTTCTATCAAATGGGGGAGCCACCCATCAGCAGCTTTGGTAACTTTAACTTTGTTGGTACTACAGTCAGAGTTCTTCATACAGGATAATTTAGTGCTAGTTTTTTGAACAGTCTATACCAAATTTAAGAGTGAGATGGAGGCGGATGCTTTAGTTTATGACTTTGGCACCTTTCAACAGACATCATGTTTAGGCTCTTAAGTTGGTACTACAAAAATTATTTGTATGGGATGACCACCTTACACTCCACTAGGAAAATTATTTTGTGCTCTCTGAACCCCGTAAAGGCTATTTTGCTAGGTCAAGCTTGTACACAATTCTTAGTGGCCATGGCTTATATAAGCATGCCATTAGCTCGCTCCACAATGCTGTTTGTTTCTGGGTAGAACAGGTACCGATATCACAGTCGTGCTCCAGAGCAGACATAGCATCTATAAATACCTTAGCGATGAATGCTGGACCGCTGTCTGAATGAAAGGCATGAACTGCTCCCATTGCTACTAGGTATTAGATACCTTTTATGACCACTTGAGCAGTAGCTGTTTTTTGTGGCCAAACCCAGAGAAAAATGAAGCCTTTGTGGAGTGTGACAATTATGTATTTATACTGATTGGCACTTGGGGTTTAGGGTCTCACAGATCTTTAATTACCTTCCTTTGCTTAAGGCCATGGGCAAAGCACATATTGCCCTCACTCTGTGGGCTTATTTGCCTGCCTGCAGATGCAGGCAAAATAGCAGATGATGTTTCTTAGCTGAACATTGGTTCTATTGCTCAGAAGAGTTACGTAAGTTTGAACCATCTACCAAATTCAAAATAGACCGATTTTGGTGCTCTGTTTAGCTCAGATAGCTGAGAGGAGGATGGGGTGGAAGATATTGATATAAAGAATTTTTATGACATCATCAAAATGTCACAACATTTTTTTATTTAATTACCTGATAAGTATCATTGCCACTATTTTGGCTGTTTTTATAATAGCTACTTGTCTTATTGTTTGCACTAGGATAGAATTTTAATTTAAAATATTCAAGTGTTCTTACGTGTACCTTTCCACGATGGAAGATGGTTTGGGTTCTACCGACCATCCCTGTAAAATCTCACATGAGTTATTGTTGCCTAGAATGTTCCTAACTCAAGTAATATTCAGTCGGTGTAGGATGATTGTAGTCCTCCAGGTGTGCTATCCCAGGATAGAAGATTGGCTAAATCCTTGTTTCAGAGGGTTTTGAAAACCCATTTCATGGCTGTGTTCTGGACAGAATTTTTTTATTTTAAATCACTCTCTTTCTTCTTGTACAGGATTCACAAAGTCTTTTAATTTAACTGCCATAAATCTACTCCCAAAGAGTGTCGTCAAAATTTGAAATAAAGTTTACACTTTACTGGAATTTGAATAGAATCCTATGAGTACTCATTCTGAGCAGTCCTACTTCATACAGTTCACTTATGCAAATTTTACAGTCGGTAGAAATATTGAAAACATACACAAAGGTCCAAATGTACGTTCAACTCCCATGGCAAGAAACCTTTTTAATTCTCCTACTCCAATCTTTCACCCATTTATGAATAATATAAATACTTCCTTATATGCCCATCCTGGAAAGGCACATGCCTTTTACTAGCAGACAATAGTTGTGTTAAAGGCATTTCCACATGTAACTACCCACAAAGGTATGAGTTTCTTTGTGACCACAGCTTTTTCCATACTCCCCTTACCTCAAGAACACTTTCTTTCTTGCCACATAGCCCTGATGTACAATAACTGAAAATGCACTGTGTTGGTGGATTGTCTGTCATTGTTCGTATATGTACCTTGCACTTAGAAAAATGTCATTTATACACATAATGTGAATCAGGATATGGAATTTAAAATCAGAAATTACTTTTTTGCATTTAGGTGCAAAATAAGCCTTCCTGAATCCAAAATATTCTCTCTCACTTGCTTTCTCTTTCTTCTTTCTCCAAAAAAAATCTTTTTGAAACGGGTATGTACATGAGCAAATATAAAAGCACTCTGTGGATGCCATAACATAAAAGGGATATATGGAGAGCGTACATATTTCCTGAAGGGTGTCATGGCACTATTGCAACACAATCGATGTTCATTGTTCCCCAACTCAATGACATTAATGTTTTCATCTTCAGAAGCATTAAAGATTGAGTTGTCCATCAGGATTTGACCCAGTAAAGCTCATATCTTTTTAGTGGGTGCATTAATTCACTGAGCCACAAGACCGTTGCATAAAAGGTCTTTCAATCCCAACATGTCAGCACCATTCTTTGGATTGTTCTTTAGCTCATAGAATGTGCATAGAGGGATTGTTGGTTTTGTTGTTTTGAATGCAGGGTAGATCTATGGTCTAAATGTGCGACCACATGGTATTGATTCTCAAATATGAGGACTCAGTCAGGTCCAAGTTCTCTCTGTCTAGTAGTGCTGCTGTCCAAACCTTGTAAATATAGTCTCAGATCAAAGCTGTGCTCAATTGGCATCTGTAGGAAACCCTAGGATTCTATGCCTTTCTGCTAAATAAGACCTCCTACCACATCTAGACTACACTGAGGATATATATGTTTAAGTCCCACTTGGACTGGCAGGGAGGATGTTTTAGTTCAGTGTACAAATAGAGCCAAGCACATCTGGGCTCCACAACTCTGGTAGCCTCGTACAGACCACCTTAACTGTGTGAGTGTCAGGGCATGGAGCTCCGCACCCTGGGGAGAATTTTTTCTTGAACCCTTACACCACTATCCAGCTCAGAGCTACAGCATCCTTGAAGATGAATATGTGTGTACCAGTTAGCCTCAATTCTAAATCCCAGTATCTCCCTCATCAGTTTGTGCACCCACATGCAAATGTATCAATCAGGAAGAGGCAGCTGTGTATGGTGTATGTGCAGACACATGGCCACAGGGAGAGGAGGCATAAGCCTCTCCTGAAACTCTCCTGGGCCAAGTGTCATTCTAACAGTGTATCTTGTATTTTCAATCCCCTAATACAAACACACACACACACATACATGTAGTTTGTGTTTACTTCTCCTGTGTCCCTATATATATACTTATGCCTCTCTTTAACAGCCTACCCACATCTTGTCTCTTGTGTGACAACTTTCCTCTCCTGCTAACCAGAGACCTCAGATCTGCTATATTTGTGGCTACCACTATACTGCAAACATCATCAACATCCAAGTTAGTGCACACAACCACTCAGTCATTACATCCTAGAGATATATTCCTATTCACCTAACTCTTATTTGACATGCCATAACTGTTCGTCATCCTAGGCCCAACAGGACCTTCTACTCAACAACTTACACACCTCCTTTCTAATTACACTTATAACTCAACATTATCAAACAAAGATCTCTAGACAGGCTTCTTGATAGCTTCAAACACATAGAATGGTACCACACCCATGTAGTTGACAAAGTGATGCTAACACAACAGCACTAACCTACAGCCACACTAAAATACATCAGATAAAGTTATCATAAACATGTGGCCACACCCTCATGCCACAACATTGCACCATAGATCTTTCCTGGCTAGTGCTCTGTACCAAGCAGCTTAATGAACAGTGCAAAGTCCCTTGGAGCAGCCATTTATACACACACACCACTCTACGAATATCATTAGCGGGATCAAATTCATTTTGCTTAGACATTAATCACTGCAGACCATTATTTAACTTAATATTTAACAAATCACAATTCTACTAATTATACATAACAAAACAGCCATACATGACCGATCTATAACAATACTGAACAGTATGAGAGGGCTGCCCACATTAAGAAGCCACTTTGGTGCAATACTAATAGTAGCAGACATTATACAAAGGCTGTTAATGTTAAAACAGCACAGTTGTTGAGACCTCTGCCTCTCTTTAACAGATCACGCCTCCATCCATCCACATTTGTTTTCCCATGTATTCTTGATTCATCCCAATTCAAACTCATAGAAAATAGATTCTAGGGGAGCTTTAAACATTAACAATTTTAACAGAGGTTTCAAGTTTTCCGATTTTATGATGTCACAGTTTATTTAATCCAAAATGTTCCTCGAATCATGATATTTGTAGTTCTAAATCTAAAATTGATTAAACAGGAATGCATGTGCAATACTGCAAGGTAGGGACCTGGGCTTGATGATCTACTTAATAATAATGGACTCTAGGCACTTGAGATCTCTACTAATTTGACAATGAATCATTAAAGGAGACTTGCTCTTGAAATTAATACATTTGGATCTGTACAATGATTATCTTAAATCCAAAATAGAAAGGTCCATGTCTTGCTGTCTGGTTATGGTCAACTTTCTTTAGGTTCAACCATCCCTCCTCCTTGTTGGTGGTGGAGTCCCTTGAAATACTACTTGTGTCACGTTCTATCCATGGCCGTCAATTCACCAAAATGCCAAGGATAGCAGAAGTGACGTCACACGCTATTGGTTCTTTACTTTCATTCACACACACATGCTGACAAATACACACACTTTACTCATACACACACTCTCTCTTACATAAACAAACTCTCTCCTGCAAGCACACACACAACATACATTTAAAAAGCTTTTTTACTCACCTCAGCTGCCAGATAAGATCTTATTTCAGCTAATTGTAGACTATTTATATTACACCAATAGTGAATAATAGTATATTATAATAGTAATTATTCATTATTAGTGTAATTAAAAAACTGAAAAGAAGGAAAGTGGAGCCCCAACCGAAGTCCATATGGATGAGGGGTCCCTGTATCCCAGCACTGATTTTACTACTACTGAGGCTAGGGGTCACAAAGGCAGTGACAGGGGTCACAAGGGACAACCAGGGGTCACAGCTGTGACCCCTAAATGACATCCATGATAACATTACATACCATGACATAATCACACATGTTATCATCATGTGACATGTCATTGTAATGGGATGGAATCTTGTGGTGGAATGGCATGACAGCCCATGGAGTGATACAAATTCCTCATTTAATGTTTAGCTGGTGAGCTGCAGTCCTGTTAGGGTGGCAGAGGCCATGACTCCCACCGTTCTGGGAGATGATCACCAGCCATACTTAGAGATTTCTGTCTACCTGGTGGAAATCTCTGTGTCTTCAAAGAAGCCGCCGCAAAGTAGGTTTCTCTGAAGGCACTATAATGTCTGTCATGTTTAATGTGGTCACTAAGCCAAGTTTTCTGTTGTTCAATAAAACCTCCCAAAGCGGGAATTTATATTTGAAAATACAAAAACAAATGAATGACATACTGGGAGTGTTTTCCCATTATGTGGGCCTCATTTTTAGGTCGAGCGTAAGCGTTCGACCTTGTGGATACTTTTAGTATACTTCTTATGTCTTAAAGCGATTTCATTTGTTGGTTGCAGTGTCCTTTAGAAATTCTTGCTCACTAGTGGTCAGTTCTGCCTTTTTCTCCCTCCTTTTTGTGTTTCAGAGCAGTGACCAACTACTGTATTATTCCACTTTGGTTTCTTTATCTGTTTCTGTGATGGACTATTTTTATTATTTCTTTGGTGCTCTCCTTTCACTGTGGGTGTTTTAGGCTGGTAGCTTCCTGTTTTATTGCAGCATTCCGTTTCTCCCATCTCCTCTCATGTTGCTGACATTTGTTTTGGCTTTATTCCTGTACTGTCCTCGTTTACCTCTGGCTCCTAAAATAAGCTTTTTTTTTTTACAAAAGAAACACCTGGTTGTTTAGCTCACAGGCTCATGAAAGCCTTTCTGGTATAATGTAGCTAAACCTAGAAGTAATGATGTGAAACTTGCTTAGCCTCACATCGCATCTTGAGTCTCTCTCTCCAGGGCCCCTCCCTGCCAGCATTCACGACATCGCACACAGGGCATTGCTTATCTCTTTTATTGGGGCAATAAATCTTCTCAGGCAACTCTGCTTGTTGAAATGGGAGGCAAGAATGCTTGCAAGACTTTTCATTCTGTTAAAATAAAAAGAAAATACCTTTCCAGCCTTATTTTCCAATTTCTGTTCAGACGTTTACACAACGCGAGGTAGTGCAGTCATCTTCTCATCTCTCCTCGAGGGCTTGTGATTTCTGATGTCAGTAGCCGCCAGTGAGCACCAAAACATGCCAGGAAAAGACGAAATTATGAGACAAGGTTGACCAATTTATGTGGCAAGAAAAGTCCAGTTCTGAATTTACAATGCCAATAGCTCTAACCCAAGAAAATGCGAGACCTATTGCGTTACAAAAGCTTGTTTTTATTTTTTCCTGTTTGAGACAAAGAAGATTTTCCTACGAGTTCAGAACAGGCAAAAATGACTTCACAAAGTCTGCCCTAAATACATTTGACATCTAGTGACCATCCGCCCAATACCCATGGGAGACCCTGCAAGAGGAAACATAGAGTTCTTCTGGCTTGTAACAGATTAGGCAGGATGAAAGTTTGGTGAACAGGGCAGTCTGCCATGTTCATGGTAGAGTACCCTGTCTGTCTAACCTTTCATATACTCCTCCATTGTCATCTGACATCTGTCCTGATGATGACCCCGTTAAATTGTATTTTGGTGGTCTAAATGTCAACATATTGAAATATATGGACTGCTAGCACAACATATCATATCCAGAGAGAATTGCTAGCTCCACCCTGCAATGTTATGTTGCAGCCATACTTGTGTATATTTGCACCCTATACTACTCTCACACTTCCATTCACTTCTGAGTATCATGAGCACTGCATCACCTTCACCTTTCACGTTTGAAGCACTCTATCAGTTATTTTTAATGTGGATACTAGCTTGATACATGCTTACGTTCATTTGAACTCAGGAACAATGTTTATGACTTTTATCAAACTATGTGCTTTCATTTCAAGGTCAGTTATGGATTTGTGTATAAGGTAACTGAAACCTTTGAATTGTGGGTTTAGTTCTGTCTCATATAATATACACTCTTAGTCCCCAAGGGAACCATTGCTTCATTTATGATATATTGGCCTGGTTCAGAGGCTGATGTGGCAAGCATCTTACGTTATTAAATACCTCTAAATAAAGTCTTGTGTCTTAATATCTGGGGACTGAGCTGAGTTGTAATTCAGCTGTCTGTTGCCTTTTGGGTCATGGTGAAGTGTCTGCTTATTCAACCTAGATTTGTTTTACAGGACCACTTATTTTTAGTGCAGAGGACCTCACTCCTTCATTGAAGATATCAGGAGCTATAGCACTAAACATGTTTGTGGTGTTAATAATGATATTTGACTATGATTTTGGATGCATCACATAAACAGATTTGTTGATGCTACTAGAATCCATCATTGAAAGAAACTGGAAGCATTATTTTAATTTGTCAGCAGTCATTGCACAGTGGTTAATGTTAGCACCTCATGTAATGTATTATTCACAGAGATATTGCAATAAATAACATTTTGGACAGCTTACTAAATTAGGGTGCATGCAGTGATATTACTATAAAGATGACATTTTGTGATAAATATGCACAGATGGGAATTTTGTGTTTAAAAAGTGGTGGTCCGGTGATACATTGTCATTCAAGGAGACCTGCGTTTGATTGAGCAGTCTGTCACAGTGATTTAGATGCTGCATTCAGAGCTACCAGTTGCAGCTTGCTGCGTGGTAAAGGGGCAGGAGGAGGGGGGGACAAAAACATGTAATTTTACAACAAAAAAAAAACTTACCTGCTCTGCCGCCACTCCTGTTTCCTGGTCACTGCAGGCAGACACAGGCTCCCAGCCTGCCCTACAGCCAATCATAACGCTACATGAAAGCATAGCCAGGGCGCTCCCAGGCAGACTGGGAGCCTGTGCCTGCTCTCTCCAGCCCGGCAACACAGTGCTGGCTTAGAGAGAGCAGACCGAGACGGCTGGCCAAACACACTTGCACACTGAGGGCAGTGCACAGTGCTCTTCCCCTCGTTCCCGTCATCCCCCATGGCCCCGCCCCATTAACAACAAAACAATAATAAACCCAGAGGCAGATTTAAGAGCCCCTGTGTCTCCTTGCGCCACATTAGCATAATTTTTGTTTATGCTATTGTGGTCAATGAAGCCAAAATCGCTACGCCAAATTTACAAAGTGGCACAAAGCATGCATTGTGCCACTTTGTAACTCTGCACTACATTATGCCCGTTAGGGGGGCTGAAAAAATGGTGTAAAGAGATCTAAAAGATTTATTTGCGTCATTTTGTTCGGCACTTTTAACGTCTGCTCAGAACAGGCGTTAAAAGGAGGCACAACATTGTTTACAATGGGCCTCAGTGGGCTTTGCAGGATTAGCATCAAAATTTTTTACGCTAATCCTGCAAAGCTTTGAACTAGCGTCAAAAAGTTTGACAGTAGTTCCCCTAACTACTGCCATGGTGGCATTAGGGGGGCAAGTGGCCCTGCACTGGGTGCAGCACCACTTTTCTTAAATCAGGCCCACAGTTTATTATCGTTTTGCTGTTAAAGGATTGCAGCGACTGCTGCTCATGGGGGCGACACTCCTCCGTCATAGCGGAGGAGCCGTCTCTGAGAGCTACCCTGTGTTCACAAATATCCAGCCCCACCTATGGTAGTGAAATAGCATTCAGCGTTCCTTCTGTTGTGATAAAAAAAGCACGTTAATCTGTATTTTCAGAGTGGCTAACATCAACAGATCATAAACATTTTTATTTCAACCTCGCTATTACAAACGCGCAGCTTATGTGTAGCTTGGTAGAATCCTGAAGATCGCTGCCACCAAAATAATCCTTGCTGGCCCAGTGGAAAATTGCTTCTAAATGTAGAAATCAGCTAGGGTTCCTCTTGCTATGCAGAGTAGTTCAAAGTGCAGATTTTTTGTAGCATCTAAATAAAGTGCCTGCTCATAGAGCCAGGAACAGTATGAGGTTTCTATGAATATTGTCAATAATTGGCATATTAGGCTGTTACCCTTTTATTGCTTCCTGCAATCCTTTGGGACTTCTTTCCTGCAATCAAAACAGTATGACTACTAATCTTTCAAATGTATGCATTTTTGCAGTTTTAGTAAATTGTTACCTTAATTAATTATTTGCTTTAAAACATTCAACAGACTAGTTTTCAACGAACGTTGCTTTAAAAATAACTATATTGGCCTGTCATCAAAGTTGATAGTTGTGTGATGTGATTTCGTTTGATGTCATTGCGTAGCACGGGGCACGTGATGTCACTTTCACTACCCAAATAATTTAGGTGAAATGGCGCCATTGGTAGATGCATGTCTTTATTGTCCAGCGGGTTTGCAAAACGGTCCAAGATGGATTAGTCAATTGGTGATTCGGGAATTATATGGTATTATGGTACGTAATCTGAGTAATTATACCATGAAAACGTCCCACTTTTTAAAGGACTATCCTAATAGGACACGTCGTGTCTGATAAGGAATGGTTCTAGAGCTTGACTAGTAAAGGCACAGGCCTTTCCAGGGACCTTCCTATTTCTGTGTTGGAAAGTCCTCCTCTGGAACAGTCAGATGCAATTGAGTTGGTCGGTTTCATATACATTGTTAGATTGGTCCTGTGCTAAATGTACACTTTCCATGAAGCCCAAATTAAAATCTCTTGAAATCTGTGGGGTTAATGTTGCCTCTGAATGATAAACGACTTTCTTTTGCCAAGGCTACATTTGATGAAGCAGGCACTAGTGTATACAACTGTGTGTGTTTTGGGTTATTGTGTATTTGATTTCTAACTTGCACTCTCCACTTGCAGAGTGAGACCTTAAATGCTGCACTTGGTCGGCAAACTTAAACAGCTTCTGTGGAGCCACTGCACTGCTTGCTCAGCTGGAGGCATAGAGATCCCCACCACCTTGGGTGGAAATCTTAAATATGGCGTGCAGTCCTCTGCCAAGGGTGCAAAGGCCGTAGAGAGTAGATTTTAGCAAGTTAGGGGGTTGTTTACCAGCTGACAGGAGGCTTTCTTTTCCGTATGGCTATCCAGGCTAGCTGAGAACTCTAAACATGATGGGCGGTCATCTGTCAGGGTGGAGGAGGTTATGCACTATGGGCCAGATGTAGCAAGCCGTTTGCATGGTGCAAACTGCGAAAATCACAGTTTGCGCCATGCAAACGGCCTCACGCGATGCTCATTCCCAAATTGCGAGTCGGTACCGACTCGCAATTTGGGAATGCGACTCGCAAATAGGAAGGGGTGTTCCCTTCCTATTTGCGACTCGCATCGCAATTCAGAGTTGCTTTGTGACCCCGAATGCGGTCGCAAAGCAACTCGCAGTTACTACCAGTGTCACACTGGTGGTAACTCATTCGTAAAAGGGAAGCGGTCGCCATGGGACCCCTTCCCCTTTGTGAATGTCGACAAAAATATTTTTTCAGAGCAGGCAGTGGTCCTATGGACCACTGCCTACTCTGAAAAAAACGAAACCAAATGGTTTCGGTATTTTTTTCATTTTGCAACTCGTTTTCCTTTAAGGAAAACGGGCTGCAAAATGAAAAAAAAAACTGCTTTATTTAAAAAGCAGTCACAGACATGGAGATCTGCTGACTACAGCAGGCCACCATTCCTGTGAGTGCAGGGACTCGCTATGGGGTCGCAAAATGCGACCCACCTCATGAATATTGATGAGGTGGGTCTTTGCGACCCCATAGCAAGTCGCAGAAGGTGTCTGAGACACCATTCTGCATCCGTTTTTGTGACTTGCAAATTGCGAGTCGCTCAGACTCGCAATTTGCAAGTCACAAAAACGGATTTTGCCCCTAGTCACCTAGGCAGATCCCTGCCCCCCATATTTAGAGATATCCGCCAGCCTGATGGAGATCTTTGTGCCTTCAGAGCAGCCACCGCTACAGACTCTTCAAAAGGTGCTGTAAATTTGCCCAGCCACCACGTTTCTTGTGGATGCTCTGCAAACTTTTGTTTTTCACAAACTCCCAAAGCAGGGTTTGTTTTCAGAAATATCTAATACTAATGGGACTGACACCTTGGGACTTTTTTCCCAGGGTGTTTTTTTTTCTCTTCAGGCTTTTTCCTGGCGGTCCCGAAAATGAAAAGAATACATCAGAACATCTGACCTAACAGGGCAGACAGTCTGAGGAACTTATTTTACACGGGGCCATCAGTCTAACTTTTCCACCTTTGGCACCTCCTCCAAGGTAAATATTATAGCTCACCTGACCAATCAACAGACAGCGCAGATTTTGTGTCAGAGCAACCTGTCTGCTAAACTCTAAATCATCCCCTCAAATGAGTCCTGAAGACAATGGGACCAGAAACTTTGGCCAATACAGTCTTTTGTAGAATAACTTTGGTTCACATTTCTCATACTGGGTATGGCTGCATTTTATTGAATAAGCATTTGGGTCCCCGCCACGGATAGATTTAAAGACAAAGCTGAAGACTGATGATGACATCAAGTCAGTGAGAGATGGGATACCAGTTTTTTCCGCTTACCAGGCCAGCTGCAGAGTTTTGAGTAATTGTAGGTTGAAATTTTATTGTTTCGGCAGGACAATGTACAGTGAGTTCCCCAACAAGTTTTTTATTGACATTCACAAAGGGGAAGGGTCACTTTTGAGAATGGATTTCCACCCCACCTCAACTTGGGGGTCAGTAACTTTGCCATGGTTTACAACCACTATTTTGGTCCTAATCCATTGGTAAATATGGACAGGAATTACTGCTTGGAAGGGATGCCTACAACATGCCTCTTCCAAATTGCGTTTCCTTGTCCATTTCTATATCCATTTTAGGGGCCAGAAAAAAGTTACTGACTCCTAAAACTGGTTTAGTACATTTGAATTATCATTTTTATTGACCACAAACTCTGAATCAGAGCGATGACTCAAGTTTCCATGTCTAGCCATTCATTTAGCCAGTCATTGCATTCTGGGAATGGTAGTCATGGTGTTTTTTAATTAGATCAATAGAAATATTACATCTAATTTCTCTGAGTGCGTGGAAGTCATTTTTTTCTTTTTTTTTCTTTTTTGGACCTTCAGTCTTTTCCCGGTGGTCCTTACACATGAAGAATTACCTCCGAATTCTTACACTAGATATGGCAGATGGTCTGAGGGACTCAGGCTAACAACCTGAAGTCAGTGGGGCTGTCAGTCGAAGATTTCTACTGGCAGAGCTCTGTCAATGCTAAATTGAGAGACGGACCAATAGTTTGGCAGACAGGGTACTATACCACTTTTGTGACAAAGTACTCCAAACACTAAATATTCTCCTAGGTTCTCCAATTTTATGCTCAGTACGGTCCTCCTCTGAAGAGCTCATTCTGCCCACAGTCTCTGATCTAGTTTCTTCCTTGGCACCAACATCTTAGTCTTGCGCCAATCCCTCACCCCAAACACAATGCAAAATCTCTGAAACCTTACCTTCTGTTGCTTAACATTATCAATGTTGATTGTATTTCTCCTTTTTCTTAAGTCAGAGGAATTACAAATACCCATACTTCATAATCTCCATTCCATTCAGTAGCTCTGTTTTGCCCACTGAGGACCAATATCCTCTTTGTGGAAAAGAAAATGTGTGACCATTGAGCTGAACAAACACATTCAGTACTGCAACATACTTGACCCACATGAGTCAAGATTTTGCCTCATTGTAAATTATGTTCTCTTTGAACAAAATTGGCTGGTGCCTACTTGTCCATACTTGTTGTGCTGTAGCTCAGATGGTCCCATGGCGATGTAAGAAGACAATAGAAGAATTCAGATTTTGTCTTCTTACATTACTATGAAAAAACGTTTCTGGAGTGATTCCACCGTTTTTAAAGTGTTTCCTCAAGTTTTACATATATTCTCCGAATGTCCTCTCACTCCCTGTAACTTGTGGCATGCCCCAGCAAATGGGCCTGCCACCTCTGATGTTTAACATAGAAACCACTCTGAGGTCCGGCAGCTGATCTCCATTCACTAGTGCATGAACTACATACATGTAATTATATAAAAAATATATCCAGTTAAGGGAGTCTTCTGCTGATAACCGGTTGGACACTCCTCCAGGTAGGAACTCCCTCTTGTATCTTTCAACCAATCCTTTTAGAAGATTCAGTCCAGATTTGCTCTGCTTGTGACATGTCTTCGTCCGCTGTAGTCAGGCTCATTAAACCTAGTAGCTTTCTGCCAGATTCAGTTTTTTTCTCTTCAGTCTCTCTGTGGAGACTGGGTTCATTTTTTTCCTTAAACTCAACCAATTTTATTCCATTCTGGAATTTCTTAAGAGTCATATCCACAACCGGTAAGGGAAATACCATTCTGTCGTTCTTTCTATTGAGATACATGTTTGTACATACAAGGTCCTTTTCCACATCTTAGTCAAATGATCTGAAGGGCAAAACTCTTGAAACACATAACACCAAAATCGGATCACTCTTCAATTCCCCCTCACCACATCACATTCTCTTTAAATTAATATGCTTCTCATAAAATGGACGTCCTCTCCAATGATATGTGTTTGGCCTATAAACTCACGATTTTAGCAGGGTTATGGTGTTTGTGCAGAATGTTGGTGTAATACCTTGCCATTTGCTTACCAAAGGAGACTGAGAATTGGAACCATACTTTCTCGGAGTATGCGTGAAGACTAAAAGTTGCACATGAGCTGACCTGTACCTGAAGTCTTGTAGTGAATCCTAGTTCGTTTTAATGGGATAACAGGAGTTAGCTTAGCCTCTGGCTTGTAGACTCGTGCCCCCGTCACCTAGTGACTTTTAACCTACTTAGCTTGCTCTGTTTTAGCCCATTTAATTATTTATTTCTTCTAAGATGGCTGCCTTGTTTATAGTTAGGCCACTTGTTATGAGTTTCATTATCAGTGTCACCGCGCCAAGGCGTCAAGATCAAGCTCCAAAGACAAACAAACAGTAGGTGTTCACACTTAGGGATTTTCCCTCTCTATACTTTCGAGGGATTGTTGATATTAATTGCCGTCCCAAGCATGCCTGTTATCTATTGTTTAGGAATACACCTATGTCAGGGGAACTTGTAGATCTGTATAAATACATCACACTTTAGACAGATAATCAGAGGGATTCCGACCAGAGGGCATCGCCACCATCGCTGATACTGATACCGATGCTGCAGTCGTCTTGACGCTGACCCAGTCCTCGTGTCCCTGCGGAGTCTGAGATAGAGACCTCATTCCAAGGTAACAAGGGTTGGGGGCTCCTCTCATGGACATGGCATTGGCAGATTAGGTTTAATGAACCCAGCTCTCCTTTAGGTAGGAGGTTAGGCTTTCTTTATTGGGGTATTAGGGCATCTTACATCTCATATATCTTTTCTGTGTATTGCAAAATGGTGGGGGTCTTCGTAACAATGACTCTTGTCTCCACAATACTGTTACTTGCTATATTCATTCTCCTAATCATTGCAGTCCATGCAACTTATCGCAAATTGCAGTTATGTTAAATAAAAAGCTATTATAACTTTACTGCATCTGTGTCATTGCCTGTGTTTGTATGAGACATAATATATCTGTGAGAAAAGGGTAATCTCCGTTTAACCACGACACTCCCTGAGATATCTCACTTTTGAGTCCATGCGTAAACGACTGCCATAAATCACCTTTTACTATTGTGTTTCTGGTGAGGTGCTGCTAGTGAGCCGGTAAGGTTGGGATAACAGTTGCGACTTGTTGTAGGAAAGACGCAGTCGCTTACAAACAAAAGTACTGTCATCCTTAAACCAGCAGTCTTGCTCAGAGCAAGAGTCCAAACTACGACAGTCTAGCCTACACTATTCAATCAACCATGAAAAACCGACCCTCTCCCTTTGAATTCTGGTTAATGCCTGTTGTCCTCTCAAGTTTTCATCTCTTTACTCTAGGGCTTTATTGTATACTTAAGGGCTCGAAATGTTGTACACTTATTTTTTGTTGGTTGTTTACACTTTTGTTTTGTGCTTAATTTCCCTCCCGGACAGGCTTGTGCAAAAACATGGCTATAAGCTATCGTCTTAGACAGTGATTTAAAGATTTTGATTTTTCTATCTTATTCAAAGCTGCTTGTGCCTGATTTGAGGACCTGATAGTCCATGTCCTATCTAAAAAAGGTCTCTTTAGATCAAAATATGTCCGAACATGTTAAGCACTTTGGAGTACACTAAGCATTCACAATGTTTTTTTCTGTATAGTAAATTTATAATTACCACATTTATAAATGTGATAATAGAGTGGGGTGGTGTACAGTGGAGTGGCATGCAGTGGAGTGGTATACAGGAGAGTGGAGCAGTGTAGAGCAGAGTGGCGTAGACGGATACTGGCATAGAACAGAGTGGCATAGAGTAGAGTGGGGTAGACTACAGTGGTGTGGAGTGGGATAGAATAAAGTGGTGTACAGTTTAGTGGTGTGTTTTATAGATGCATAGGATGGAGTGGCATAGAGTGAAGTGGAATAGAGTGTCATAGAATAAAATGGATTAAAGTGGCATAGAGTGGCATAGAGGGATTTGCGTAGAGTGCAGTAGATTGGAATAGTGTTGTAGAGTGGCATGGAGTTGTGGAAGAGTGGAGTACAGTGTCACAGAGTGAAGTAGAATTTAATAGAGTCGAGCATCCGAGTAGAGTATTGTAGAGTGTTCTGTCTAGAGTGTTGTACAGTGGCCTAGAGTGAAGTACTGCAAAGTACAGTGGTGCAGAGTAGAGTGGTGTACAATGCAGTGGCATAGTGTGCACTGGTTTTGAGTAAAGTGGCGTAGATTGCATTGACGTAGAGTGCAGCAACATAGATCAGAGTGGTACAAAGTAAAGTGCAGTGGTGTAGAGTGCAATCGCATTCAGTAGAGTGAAATGGTGTATAGTGGAATGGTTCAGGGTAGAGTGGAGTGGTGTGTGGTAGAGTGTAGAGATGTAGAGTAGAGTGGTGTAGAGTACAGAGGTGTAGAGTAGAGTAGCATAGAGTGCAGTGGCATGGAGTGTAGTGGTGCAAAATAGATTAGAGTGATGTGGAGTGATGCACAGTGGCGTGGCAGAGTGCAGTAGAGTGGCATAGAGGTGAGTGATGCAGAGTAGAGTGCAGAGAGTGGTGCCAGAGAGCAGTGGCATGGAGTACAGTGGGGCAGAGGTGAACAGAGTTCTATAGAATGCAGTGATGTAGAATGCAATGGTGTACAGTGCAGTGGTGCAGAGAAGAGTGGTGTTGAGTTCAGTGGCAGAGAGTGTAGTCTTGCAAAGCATCATAGAGTGCAGTGGTGCTGAGGAGAGTAGCACAGAGTAGAGTGGGGCAGAGTAGAGTGGCATAGAGTACAATGGTACAGAGTAGAACAGAGTGGCGGAGAGTGCAGTGACAGAGTGCAATGGTGTAGGGTGGATTGTTTCAGAGTAGAGTGAAGTGGCATAGAGTGGAGTGGTTCAGGGTAAGTGGAGTAGTGCAGAGGTGTAGAATAGGGTGGCATAGAGTGTAGTAGAGTCGCATATAGTTGAGTGGCTTAGAGTAGAGTGCAGTGGCTTAGAGTAGAGTGGCTGAGAGTAGAATGGTGCAGAGAGCAGTTGTGTAGAGTACAGTGGTGCAGGGTAGAATAGAGTGGCTTAGAGCCCTGTGGCGTAGAGCGCAATGGTGTAGAGTGCAGTGATGCAGAGTAGCGTGGTACTGAGTTCAGTGCAGAGAGTGCAGTCTTACAGAGTAGAGTGTAATAGATGCAGTGGTGCAGTGTAGAGTGTCATAGAGTACAGCATAAAGTGCCTTTGTGTAGTGTGCAGTGGAGTAGTGTGGCATTGAGTGCAGCAGCATAGAGTGCAGTGGTGTAGAGCAGATTGTTTCAGAGTAGAGTGAAGTGGCTGTAGGAGGCTGGACTGGCTTGTAGTGAGTACCAAGGGGTACTTACACCTTGCACCAGGCCCAGGTATCCCTTATTAGTGTATAGGGTGTCTAGCAGCTTAGGCTGATAGATAATGGTAGATTAGCAGAGCAGCTTAGGCTGAACTAGGAGACGAGTGAAGCTTCTACAGTACCACTAGTGTCATATGCACAATATCATAAGAAAACACAATACACAGATATACTAAAAATAAAGGTACTTTATTTTTATGACAATATGCCAAAAGTATCTCAGTGAGTACCCGCAGTATGAGGATAGCAAATATACACAAGATATATGTACACAATACCAAAAATATGCAGTATAGTATTAGAAAACAGTGCAAACAATGTATAGTTACAATAGGATGCAATGGGGACACATAGGGATAGGGGCAACACAAACCATATACTCCAAAAGTGGAATGCGAACCACGAATGGACCCCAAACCTATGTGACCTTGTAGAGGGTCGCTGGGACTGTAAGAAAACAGTGAGGGTTAGAAAAATAGCCCACCCCAAGACCCTGAAAAGTGAGTGCAAAGTGCACTAAAGTTCCCCAAAGAGCACAGAAGTCGTGATAGGGGAATTCTGCAGGAAAGACCAAAACCAGCAATGCAACAACGATGGATTTCCAGACAAGGGTACCTGTGGAACAAGGGGACCAAGTCCAAAAGTCACGACCAAGTCGAGAGTGGGCAGATGCCCAGGAAATGCCAGCTGTGGGTGCAAAGAAGCTGCTACTAGGCAGTAGAAGCTGAGGATTCTGCAGGAACGACAAGGGCTAGAAACTTTCCCTTTGGAGGATGGATGTCCCACGCCGTGGAAAGTCGTGCAGAAGTGTTTTCCTGAAGAAAGACTGCAAACAAGCCTTGCTAGCTGCAAGTCATGCGGTTAGGGTTTTGTGATGCTGCTGTAGCCCAGGAGGGACCAGGATGTCGTCAATTGTGTCAGGAGACAGAGGGGGTGCCCAGCAAGACAAGGAGCCCTCTCAGAAGCAGACAGCACCCGCAGAAGTGCCGGAACAGGCACTACAAAGTGGAGTGAAATGGTGCTCACCCGAAGTTGCAAAAAGGAGTCCCACGCCGCCAGAGGACAACTCAGGAGGTCGTGCAATGCAGGTTAGAGTGCCGTGGACCCAGGCTTGGCTGTGCACAAAGGATTCCCTCGGGAAGTTCACAGGAGCCGGAGTAGTTGCAAAAGACGCGGTTCCCAGCAATGCAGTCTGGCGTGGGGAGGCAAGGACTTACCTCCACCAAACTTGGACTGAAGAGTCACTGGACTGTGGGAGTCACTTGGACAGAGTTGCTGGATTCAAGGGACCTCGCTCGTCGTGCTGAGAGGAGACCGAGGGGACCGGTGATGCAGTTCTTTGGTGCCTGCGGTTGCAGGGGGACAATTCCGTCGACCCACGGGAGATTTCTTCGGAGCTTCTAGTGCAGAGAGGAGGCAGACTACCCCCACAGCATGCACCACCAGGAAAGCAGTCGAGAAGGCGGCAGGATCAGCGTTACAGAGTTGCAGTAGTCGTCTTTGCTACTTTGTTGCAGTTTTGCAGTCTTCCAGCGCGGTCAGCAGTCGATTCCTTGGCAGAAGGTGAAGAGAGAGATGCAGAGGAACTCTGATGAGCTCTTGCATTCGTTATCTACGGAAATCCCCAAAGCAGAGACACTAAATAGCCAGAAAAGAGGGTATGGCTACTTAGGAGAGAAGATAGGCTAGCAACACCTGAAGGAGCCTATCAGAAGGAGTCTCTGATGTCACCTGCTGGCCCTGGCCACTCAGAGCAGTCCAGTGTGCCAGCAGCACCTCTGTTTCCAAGATGGCAGAGGTCTGGAGCACACTGGGGGAGCTCTGGGCACCTCCCAGGGGAGGTGCAGGTCAGGGGAGTGGTCATCCCCCTTTCCTTTGTCCAGTTTCGCGCCAGAGCAGGGCTGAGGGGTCCCTGAACCGGTGTAGACTGGCTTATGCAGAAATGGGCACCATGTGTGCCCATGAAAGCATTTCCAGAGGCTGGGGAGGCTACTCCTCCCCTGCTTTAACACCATTTTCCAAAGGGAGAGGGTGTAACACCCTCTCTCTGAGGAAGTCCTTTGTTCTGTCTTCCTGGGCCAAGCCTGGCTGGACCCCAGGAGGGCAGAAACCTGTCTGAGGGGTTGGCAGCAGCAGCAGCTGCAGTGAAACCCCGGGAAAGGCAGTTTGGCAGTACCCGGGTCTGTGCTAGAGACCCGTGGGATCATGGGATTGTGCCAACAATGCCAGGATGGCATAGAGGGGGCAATTCCATGATCATAGACATGTTACATGGCCATATTCGGAGTTACCATTGTGAAGCTACACATAGGTAGTGACCTATATGTAGTGCACACCTGTAATGGTGTCCCCGCACTCACAAAGTCCGGGGAATTGGCCCTGAACAATGTGGGGGCACCTTGGCTACAAAGCAAAAACAACAAGTGATGGACGGAATGCTGAACATTGTCAAACATTCACCCCCCACACACTAAGTAACTTAGCACCCAACCTTTACCAGGTAAAGGTTAGACATATAGGTGACTTATAAGTTACTTAAGTGCAGTGTAAAATGGCTGTGAAATAACGTGGACGTTATTTCACTCAGGCTGCAGTGGCAGGCCTGTGTAAGAATTGTCAGAGCTCCCTATGGGTGGCAAAAGAAATGCTGCAGCCCATAGGGATCTCCTGGAACCCCAATACCCTGGGTACCTCAGTACCATATACTAGGGAATTATAAGGGTGTTCCAGTATGCCAATGTAAATTGGTGAAATTGGTCACTAGCCTGTTAGGGACAATTTGTAAAGAGAGAGCATAACCACTGAGGTTCTGGTTAGCAGAGCCTCAGTGAGACAGTTAGGCATCACACAGGGAACACATACCTATAGGTCACAACCTTATGAGCACTGGGGTCCTGATTAGCAGGGTCCCAGTGACACATAACAAACATACTGAAAACATAGGGTTTTCACTATGAGCACTGGGCCCTGGCTAGCAGGATCCCAGTGAGACAGCGAAAACACCCTGACATACACTCACAAACAGGCCAAAAGTGGGGGTAACAAGGCTAGAAAGAGGCTACTTTCTCACAGTGGCATAGAGTGGAGTGGTGCAGGGTAGAGTGCAGTAGCATGGAGTAGTGTCATAAAGTGCAGTGGCATAGAGTGGTGTAGAGTAGAGTGACATAAAGTGGAGTGAGGCAGAGTGGCATAGAATGCAGAGGCATAGAGTAGATGGCTTCAGAGTAGAGTGTAGTGGCGTAGAGTGGAGTGGTGCAGGACAGAGTGGAGTGGTACAGGATAGAATGCAGTGACATAGAGTATTGGCATAGAGTGCATTGGTGTAGAGTGCAGTGGCATGGAGTGCAATCTTGCAGAGTAGTGTGGCATAAGGTGGAGTGGAGTGGAGTGGTGTAGAGTAGAGTGGGGTGAATACATGCTATGTACGTGCCTATAAGCAAATGTGCACCCCAGACAATTGCCACACAACTCTAAAGAATAGTACGAACCACACAGCAAATAATAACTTTACAAAACACAACCACAAATGTGTATCTCACATGTACTTACTCAATTTTTGCAATCAACACACTTTTGGGCAACCAACACAAACATAAATGCATACAGGTAGCAGCAACTGAATCCGTATTACAATAGACAGAAACTACACCAACTCAACTATACATGTAAGTTGCATCTACAACACATTATTACCCAACTCTCAAAACACCCTGATCTATCAAGGTAGTAATGGGCACTCCTATTAACTCTACATAGAGCACCAGATATTCCTTCTTTTGCTACCCAAAACATGTAATGAAACATTGATGAGACTGCAGCGTACCATAAAACCAATACATGGGGAATGACATAGGCTAACCAACCCAACACACTGTAAGGCAGACCATATCCATCACTGATGTAAGTAGTACAAGCATTACTTCATAGAAATGATTTCAAATGTGGATGAAATTAGATGGTTGTGTAATCACAGACCTCTTTTTTGTGCTTACAGCTTTGACCCGGTAATGCTTTGCTGAGAAGCTCCTTCCAATTTGCGCGTAGGGTGACCACCCATCCGTAATTTTCATGGACTGCCCGTAATTTCGCCCTGCCATCCGTTGTCCGTGATGAAAGGCTTAACAGACAGCATTTGGCCGTAATTTTAGCCTTTCACCTAAAGAACAAAACGTAATTAGGAAAGATCAGTTTTCCCAGCTAGACTGAAAGACAGGGAGTCACCTTTGCTCTGTGGGAGGGGGGGGGGGGGGCAGACAGGTAAGAAACAGACCTTCTTGCCAGAGTGTCTCCTTAAGAAATGTAAATGTGCGCAACTGGTAAATCTGCAAATGCAAAGGGGCTTGGAAACCTGTGTTGAATTTAATCAAAGGCGTCACTTGAAGTTATCTGATGACATCTGAACATATTTTTTTAAAGAGGTACTGTAATGGCGTTCCTAGGTGAGCTGTGGAGTGTGTGGTTTTAATGGACTGTTATAAACAATGTTAGTACTAGGTATAAACTTATATTATTCAAATCTGTATTTTAGAAGGACTTTGTTTTATTTAACTGAAATATATTTGCGCATTTTGTAGCAGCCTATATTATGAGGTGTGTAATGCATGTTTAAAATAAGGGCTTACACACTCACAGTTCTTTCAGGGACCTCAGTACCTCATAGTACTAACAAACATTGGCAAAGCCAATAGGTCTCATCTACGCAAGAGTTATTGGCTTTGCCAATATGTTTTAGCCATGTTATACACCAGAGTGGCTGCTGTTCATCATGGCTAAAAGTTAGTGGCATAGTAGTGTAGAGTGGAGTAGAGTGGCATAGGAGCAGTGTAGAGCACAGTGGTGCAGAGTAGAGTGCAGCGGGGTACAGTGCAGTTATTTGAAGTGCATTGGCGTAGAGTACAGTGGTTTAGAGTGCAGTGGCATGAAGTGGCATGGGGCAGAGTTCAATGGCATAGAGTGCAGTGGAGTAGTGACATACAATACAGTGGCATAGAGTGCAGTAGTGTAGAATGGTGCAGTGGCATAGAGTGCAGGGTAGACCCACGTGGCATAGAGTGCAGTGGCATAGAGTGGTGCAGAGTGGAATAGTGTAGAGTGGTGCAGTGTAGAGTATAGTGCTGTCGAGTGCAGTGGCGTACAGTGGAGTGATGCAGAGCAGTGTGGTATAGAGTGCAGTGGCATAGAATGCAGTAGAACTGAGCAGAATGGTGTAGAGTACAGTGGCAGAGAGTGCAATGTTGCAGGGTGGAGTATATTGGCACAGAGAGCAGTGGTGTAGAGTACAGTGATGCAGAGTAGAGGGCAGTGGCATACAGTGCAGTTGTTTAGAGTGCATTGGCGTAGAGTGCAGTGACATAGAGTGGCATGGGGCAGAGTAAAATGGCATAGAGTTCAGTGGAGTAGAGTGGCATACAATAGAGTGGCAGAGAGTGCAGTAGTGCAGAGTGGTGCAGTGGCATAGTCTGCAGAGTAGACTCGTGTGGCATAGGTTGTAGTGGAGTAGAGTGGTGCAGAGTGGAGTGATGTAAAGTAGAGTGGCATATAGTGCAGTGGCATAGAGTGCAGTGGCTTAGAATGCAGTAGTAGAGTAGAGTGGTGTAGAGTACAGTGATAGAGAGTGCAATGTTGTAGAATGTCAGTGCAGTGCTGTAGGATGGAGTAGAGTGGTACAGAGACCAGTGGCATAGAGAACAGTGGTGCAGAGTAAAGGGCAGTGTTGTACAGTGCAGTTGCTTAGAGTGCATTGGCGTGGAGTGCAGTGGCATAGAGTGGCATTGGGCAGAGTAGAGAAGCATAGAGTGCAGTGGAGTAGAGTGGCATACAATAGAGTGACAGAGAGTTCAGCAGTGTAGAGTGGTGCAGTGGCATAGAGTGCAGTGGCGCAGAGTGGAGTGGTGTAGAGTGGTGCAGTGCAGAGCAGAGTATAGTGCTGTAAAGTGCAATTATGTAGAGTGGAGGTATGCAGAGTAGAGTGGAATAGAGTGCAGTGGAATAGAGTGTATTGGTACAGAATGCAGTAGTACAGAGTAGAATGGTGTAGAGTATAGTGGCAGCTAGTGCAGTGTTGCTGAATAGAGCGTCAGAGTGAAGTGGTATATAATGCAGTTGTTTAGAGTGCATTGGTGTAGAGTGCAGTGGTTTGGAGTGCAGTGGGGCAGAGTGGCATAGAGTGCAGTGGTGTAGAATAGATTGTTTCAGTGGAGTGGAGAGGTGCAGGGTAGGGTGCAGTGGCATAGAACGCAGTGGCACAGAATGGTGTGGCATAAAGTGGATTGTTTCACAGTAGAGCGAAGTGGCATAGAGTGGAGAGGTGCAGGGTAGAGTGGAGTTGTGTAGAGTGGCATAGATCGTGATGACATAGAGTAAAGTGGTGTAGCGTGCTGCGGCATAGAGTGCAGTGGTGCTGAGTAGATTAGAGTGATGTACAGTATATTGATGTAGCGTGCAGGGGCATAGCGTTAAGTGTTACAGGGTAAAGTGCACTATTATAGAGTGTATTAGCTTAGAGTGCAGTGGCTTACAGTGCAGTATTGCAGAGTGGCATGGAGTGGAGTTGTGTGGTCTAGATTGGTGTTGCCTAGACTGGAAAGGTATAGGGTGCAGAGGCACAGAGCGGAGTTGTGTAGAGAGGCGTAGTGCATTGGCATAGAGTAGAGTGGTACAGAGTGGAGTGGAGAGGTGTAGTGTGAAGTAACTGAGTGCAGTGGCATAGAGTGGAGTGGAGAAGAGTGCAGTTGCATGGAGTAATGTAAAGTGGAGTGATTCAGAGTAGGGTGAAGTGGAGTGGAGTAATGCAGAGCAGAGTGGTGTGGAGTATGCATGGTGTGGTAACACACTGCCATTACAGACAATACGTTTTTGATTGAAATGACCATTACATTTGCACAGACACTGTTTTTTCATATAAAACTTTACAGTGCACAGACAATGATGTGTGGAAATTGCATCATATAATGAAGTTATTTGTTTTAATCATATAAAGGTATTTGTTTCCAGCACAGTTCAGAATTATCAAAAATGTGTCTCATTTTTACTCCTAATTCAGATATATTCTGAAGTTTATTTAAAAGTTGTCATGTGATAGAAAAAACTCATTCCTAACCCCAGTATCCAGCAAGATTGTTGCATAAATCCTCGCACTTTCATGTCAGAGAAAGAAAAGTAAACACTGAGGCCCTCATTATGGCATGCCGACGACGGCTGTAGTACCGCCACCAGGCTGGCGGTGAAGACCGCCATATTAGGACCATGGCTGTGACCCCTTCCATATACAGCCAAGGCACTGCTTGAACCGCCAGTGCGGTCTGGCCACCGACCAAGGCGGTTGCCATCTTCAGCCTGGAAGGACACCATTCACCGCCCACAATATTACGACATAGCAGACCGACATAATTTCCCGAGCGGGACCACCGCTGTGAAAAGCCTATCGGAAATGACCCATATAAAAGGAGACACTTACCTCCAGGGACACAGAGGAGTCCGCGGCTGCCATGGAGCCCGAACTGGAAGTCCTGCTGATGCTGTACCACGCAATGGGAGTCCAGGAGCAGGGAGGGAAGAGAGAGTGACACACCCACACGTACAACACACACCATACACACATACCACACATATGGAGAACAATCCGCTGAAAAATACAACAATTACAGAAGCCAGAAGGAAAGAAACCCAGGACAAATACCTGTGATTCAACCACTGTATTCCAGAGCAGGGGTGGGAGTGGCTGCCCTGTGCTCCGTAGTGGGAGGTTTTTTAGCAGGGGAGGGGCATTTGAAACACTAGGGGGGCCATGGGATGAGTGGAAGCTGGCGGGCCTGGGCTGGGGGGGCACAACCTAAGGTTTCTGGACAACACAGGGTGGATCAGGAGGAGGGACGAAGTCAAGGCGGGCAAGGAATTGTTTTTTGCTACAGTGTGCCAGAGTGTGGGAGGAGGTTTGGGAGTGGAGGTAGAGGGGATGGTTGTAGGAGGTCTAGGTTTGCTGGACTGGGTCACCTTTAGACCCTCACAGGTGAGTAATGTGCTTTACAAATTCATGATTGATTGATTGATTGATTGAAGGTGCATGTAAAGTGTGCGTGTGTGAGGTGGATGGCTGCTGAGTGTTTGAGTGGGAGCGTTTATGTGTTTTGGGAGGAGGGGGTTGAGAGGGAGGGAGAGGGCAAACAGGTTGTGTGAATGTATGTTGGGGTGGTGTCTGCAATTAAGGTTGGTGTGCTGCATGTGGTTGTGATGGTGGTGGTGACTGCGCATGTGGTGAATGGGGTGCTAGTCTGTATGTCTGTTGATATGGTGACTGTGGGCAAGGCTGAACAGGTGGCAGGATCTCGGACTGGGACTGTGGATGCAGTGCTTGGAGGTGTGAATGCTGATGTGACTATGAGGGAGTCAGTGGAGGCAGTGGCTGTTGTGTGTGCTTCTGTTTGTGTTGGCAGTGTGTATGCTTGTGGTGTGATCTGTGGTGTCTGTGTTTGTCCTTGCAAGTCCTTTCTGCTGTCTTCGGTGCGTGCTTGTCTGATTGTGTGCTTGGGATGGGTGGGGGAGGGCTCTGGGACTTGGTACAGGTAGTTGGAGGGGGGACAGAAGAACTAGGGACACTGGCTGCCGTCAAAGAGGAGGCCAAAGCCTGAAACTATCTCTGTAGGCCAGCCAAGCGAACGTGAATGCCCTCCAGGTAGGCATTGCATTGCTGCATCTGGGATGCCAGCCTCTGGATGGCATTCACTATGGTTGACTGCCCTACAGACATTTATCTCAGGAGGTCAATGGCCACCTCAGTGAGGGCAGCAGGGCTGATTGGGGCAGGGGCTGAGGTGCTTGCGGAGAAAGAGACGCCCACTCTCCTTGGTGAGCGGGCACAGGCAACTGGGTGGAGGGCTACTGGGAGGGTGGTGCTGGAATGGGGGTGGCAGAAGATGATGATGCCGGGGTGGCCCCAGAGGGGTCCGCCACCACCAGGGAGCTCCCATCAGAGGAGGAACCAGAGTCATTTGTAGGAGCTCCTGTCTCCCTTGTGTTGCTCCCTTCACCCTCCAACCCACTGTTCCCCTCGGTGTCAGTGGACACTTCCTCCTGGTTCCCGTGGGCTGCAGCTCCCCCCCTGGCGGGGCCCCTGTTCCTTCGCCAGATGATGCTAATGCACACACGGACACGAGAAGAAAAGGAGGGAGGGTGGGGGAGAAAGAAAGGGAGCCAGGGTCAATAATAGCAATGACAGCACATATGGCATACACGTCACAATGACTCACTGGTAAGTTACAATATGCAGTAACAACCACAATACCGTACCATTGCCTGGGAACAACAGCTGAAATTAACTCTGAACACACTACCATCTGCACACCTACTGAGACTCACAAATCCATGTCTGCCTGTTGACAAAGGCACAGCTACACTTACTCAGTCACAGTGACTGCACAACATGCAATAGCCAGGTCACACCACCTAGGTAGTGGACATCAGTGCATCATTCCAACACTGGTGAGTCAGGATGTAGGCCCTTACTGAAGCAGAAATACTAGCAAATGACTAGTACCAATTGTACATACCACTCACCATAGCAATGCAGAACTATACAACATAACCTACAAAGCATTCTGAGGCATACACTGACTATTACATTGGCATCCAAAGACCATGCCAGGCATTAGGAAACAAATGTACACAGTGTGTACTCACTCCCTTGCGGCTGCTGTGCTGCCCTCAAGCGTCCATCCAACTCTGGGTTGGCCACTACCAGTATGCGGGCCAGGGTGCGGCTGGCACCCCTCCCTCGTTGGGAGGACATCCCCAGCTGAGCCTCCACGGTCTTTCAGGCACAGTGTGCCAGGTCCTCCTACCTCTTTCTGCAATGGGTTCTCCGCCGGCTATGGACCCCAGGGTACACACGTCTTTGGCGATGGCATGCCAAAACCCTTTCTTCTGATGGGCGCTGACCTGCATAGCATAGGAAACACAGAAAGAGGACCTTATTAACTACACACTACATTCAGTTACAGCAATGGACAACATACTACATTGATCCCACATTCATCTTGCACATCACTCGTACCTCTGGGTACATATTGCATACAGCAAACAACACTCCCTAAAGGACACACTGCATGCACACACACATACATCAACATATAACCATGTCACATCCAAAACACTAGATGTGAAGGATGGGGCCCTATCCCCTGTAGCATGGGTCATTGTGGGTTCCAGACACAAGCAGCTCACACAGTGGAGTCTTGATAGGGTGAAGTCAGGAGTCAAGTGACATTGGCTTCTGAAAATGGTGGTCACGTCCGCGCCAGTAATCACCGTCACCACCGGTGGTGATCATCATTGGCCCCTGTGCTCCATAGACTGCAATGTTAACCAATAAGGAGTTGCACAGCGATTCATACCGCCCTCCGCTATGACGTCAAACGCTGGCGGAGTGAGGTCACTTTAACCTGTCCTCTGCATGCAGGGCAGGAGGGTGCCATTTCCTGATGATTGTAATCATGGTAGCCAATAAATTGTGCATCATAGGTACATATGGTACACACCAAGGCAATTCCAACACATCTAGATTTTACATTTGGTGGGAGAATCTGGCTCTTCAATGAGAGTTCATACCAGTCCACTGCTTGCAGAAGAATAGTTGACACAACTTGTTAAATGTGATGGTAGAAATCACATCTCACAACTTCGACTACATCTGTGAAGCAGTATGACAAATTAGTGAGAATGTATGGTTTCAGAATGCAGTTTGTATGTAGAGTTCACCAGAGCATATTCCAATGATTGGTTGCCTGAAATGTGTGAGACAGCTCTGTTTATTGTGATGTTGTGTGTTTCTATCCTTCCTGCTGTCACACACTTGTGATGTTTTGTCTGTTCAGATACCAACCACTGTGGAGGAGGAGGATGAATGCACCTGTGTACAGACCCCTAGTTGACTTGGCTACTCTGGAGGAATGCCATATAATTCTCACCTATCATCTGGACAGATCCACAATCACTGAACTGTGTCAACAATTAGAGCCAGATCTCACTCCTGCTCTTCGTAGTCGTACTGCAATACCTCCTACAGTACATGTGCTGTCAGTGCTCCACTTTCTGGCCAGTGGATCATTTCAGGTGACAGTGGGCTTGGCTGAAGGTATGTCACAGCCAATGTTTTTTAATGTGCTGAGTAGATTTTTTACTGCCTTGCTGAAACACATGAGCAGCTATATCACATTCCCCCAAAGTGATGATTTGCCCACTGTTAAGGCTGCTTTCTATACAATGGGACACATTCCACATGTGACTGGGGCCATTTACAGGGCCCATATTGCTTTGGTCCCTCCCAGGATAAACAAGCAGGTGTTCCAAAATAGGAAGAATTACCATTATATAAATGTGCAGATGGTGTGCCTTGCTGATCAGTATATTTCCCATGTTACTGCCAAGTTTCCAGGATCTGTGCATGATAACTATGTAATGAGGAACAGCAGTGTCCCACAGATGATGGCACAACTACAGAGAGAACGAGTCTTGTTCATTGGTGAGCATGATGTTTCACCCAATGTAAGTCACAGAATGTTACCTGGAGTTGTCCTCTGTGCTATTGTAGACATGTAATTTGAGTTTCTCAATATTTCCAGGAGTCTCTGGCTACCCAAACCTATCCTGGCTGTTGACACCAGTGAGGAATCCGAGGACAGGAACAGAGAATCGATACAAGGAGGCACATGGACGGACCAGAAGAGTCATTGAAAGAACATTTGGGCTACTGAAGCCAGGTTCAGGTGCCTCCATATTTCTGGTGGATCCCTACTCTACTCTCTTGGAAAAGTCCACCAGATAGTAGTGGCTTGCTGCATGCTTCACAATTTGGCCCTCAGACGGCATGTGCAATTCCTGCAGGAGAAGGGGGGAGACAATGCACCTGTGGCAGCAGAGGAAACTGAAGATAGTGATGAAGATGGGGAGGAGGAGGAGGATATGGACAACAGGACACGTCTGATACACCAGTAATTACAATGACATTCAGGTAATACTGTAGTTCTGTTCACACCATCATTTCAATGAAGAGCTGTTTGGCAGCTATGATGTACCAAGCTCAAATGTGTGCATTCCAAAACCTGACACTGTTCCATCTGTGGTCAGTCATGCCAGTGGTATGATGATTGGAAAAAGCTTATTCTGCCTATGCAATGTATCAACTGTTTTTTAGTTTCAAATACTTGCCCGTGTCAAACTGTGCCTTCACTCCATACAGTACTTAGCATTTGTTGCTGGGAATGTAGTGTGAGTTTTCATCATGCTTACACAATGGCTCTGTGACTTCATTGTCCCTGACAGTTTGGCCTGGACTAGGTGTTTCAGAGGAGGGATTGGCATAGCCAAAACCATGGTATCTTGTCTGAGGCCCTTACATAAGTTGTTTCTCATCACTACTAGAGTTTGGAGTTAATTGCAGTGCAAGATTTTTAGTTGATGTGACCAGATGAATGTAGGCTGTCATGTTGCAGGGGCTCATGTTGCTTTACTTCCCTTTACTTCTCATTTGAATGTCTCCAAAGGTTCCCCTATTTTCAGATGTTGGTGTGGTCACTACTGTGAACTCATGGATGGTGACTTGTGGCAAGCACTTACACTGGTAATGTGTACCCCAAGCTGACAGTACATTGGATGGATTCACACTTTACTTTACATTTGCACAGGATGATAAAGGTCAAGACATTGCATATTGATAACATAAAAGCACAAATCCTTCAGTTGTGTTTAAGTGTGTTTATTGAAATTACAAAAAGGAAGGGATAGTGCAATAGAGTGGGGTAATGGTGGATGAAATCTTCAGTGTAGTGATCCAGTTAGTTTGTAGCACAGGTCAAGTATCCATGGGGCCATGGGAAAAAGGAGCAGTGGCAGTCCAAAGTGTACAAGGTGTCTCATTGGCACACAATGGAGACATGTTGGTGAGGCTCACTTCCTGGCAGTGGTTTTGGTCTTGGCTACAGTCACTGGAGGATGTCTGGCTCGCAGGGAACGTTTGCGGGGTGGTTCTTCTGCTACAGAGGGAGGGGTGCTGGTTGTCTGTGGCAGGTCCTCCAGTCCACTAGCTGTGGCAGATATGGAGGGCTGGTCAGTACACTGGCTAGTGAAAGGGGCCTGCTGGTGTTTTGTGGACTCACGCATGATTTTTTTTTTTTTTGTAAACAAAGTTTATTGCAATTTCGATCAACCAGTGAGTAGGTAAACATAGTATAAGAGAATATACAGTGACTCTGAGAGCAAGGGCTTTTTAATCTACACTTCTCTGCACTAATAGCAATCTGATGTTGCAACAACTACCCTACCCCCCCATCCCTCAACCTCCCCAACAGTGCCCCACCCCCCAGTGATGATACTGGTAGCATATCTGAATAGTTGTATTGTATGTAGGTGTGCTATGAAGGAGTCAACCCTCCGCTCACAGTTTGAGAGTATTTACCCCTTCTAGTCCAACCGTATGATCCTGCCCCGGGGTCATCCGTATTGGCACCAATGGATTGGGATTATTGGTAAATTCTCAAAGCATCCAATCATCATTCAATCATGGGACTGGACCTAATCGGTATTCCTCCTTAAAGGAGTCTAATATCGCATCCCAACCTTGCGCCGCCTCCAGGGGCCGCCAACCCCTTCTGGCCTCACTATGTAAAACAGCGCTCTCACACCTAGCCCACTTAGTTAGCTCTCTGGTCCATTGGGGCAGTCTCGGCCCAATTGGATTCTTCCAGGACATCGCTATTTCCCTCTTGGCCAGTACGTAGGCCAAGTCTCGGAACCTGTTGGTTATTTTGTACTTAGCCGTGCGTGGAAACCAGCCAAGCAGAAAATGCTCTATTGTGCAAGGGATTTCTCTTCCTATCGCTCCAGCCACCAGTCGGCTCACCTCCGCCCAATACACCTCCGCCGTAGGGCAGCTCCAGAACATATGCCTAAATTCCACCTTCTCTAGCCCGCACCTCGGGCAATTTACTCCTTCCGCTTCAAAGTACCTGCTGATCCGTTCAGGGGTGAGATATGCCCTATGAAGTACATAAAAATTAATCAGCTTAAATCTGGCATTGCGAGTCATTTTGGGGAAGCCCCCCAGAATACGCTCCCAGTCCACATCGGATATAGTTGTGCCCAGGTCTACTTCCCAAGACGATTTGAGCTGAGTCAAAGGTATGGTCCTATCTGCCTGAATCCTGCTGTAGAGATTAGAAACTGCCTTAAAGGTGCCAGAAGAAGTCGCCAAATATGTACAGGTTGTTTGTGTAGTGAGCTCTCCTGTCCATGTCAGCCAGTGTTTCCTGATACTAGCCACTACTGAGCCATACAATAAGAAGAGCCCTCTTTGTAGACCGAATTGTGTCCGAAGGACTTCAAACGGCATCAGTGTCCCCTCCTTAAATAGTGCTCCTACCGTCTGTATCCCGGCCTCCACCCAGGACTGGAGTCCACCCCAGTCACCCCGATGGGGCAAAGCTGTTAGGGACAAGAGGGGTAAGTCAGGGGAGTAAGGGGTCTTTACTTTAAGTTTACGCAATAAGCTCCTCCAACAGCGCGCAAGGACTTTAAATTCAAGGGAATCATGCGTCCCAGTACCCGGACACCCCAACAACAGTTCGTATAATCTAGACTCTGGGGGAGTAAATGTCTTTACCCCCAACCCTGTCGCTGCTCTGTTGGCTATCCATTGCGCCAACCACTGGAGCTGTGCTGCCAAGTAGTAAGCCTCAAAGTCCGGGACTGCTAGGCCTCCGTCTGTGGACCGCCTCTGAAGTTTGGCCAGAGCCACTCGCTTCCGTCCACTCCCCCAGATAAAGGCTATGACTATGGATTCTAGTTCTGCAAATATGGCCTTAGGAATCCAAACCGGCAGGACCGTGAAGTGATATAGGAGGCGAGGCAACACCACCATTTTAAGGATGGCTACCCTCCCCGCTACAGATAGAGGTAAGGTTTGCCAGAAAGCCATGTTGGAACGGAGGGAACGCAATGAGCCTCCAATATTGCTGTCTATTATATCCTGTGGGTCATGGAAAATCTTGACCCCCAAGTATGAGAGGCATCTTGGAACCCACTGGACATTTCCCAACTCTAATGGTGGGGCTACAGTAGCGTTCAAAGGAAACAGGCCGGTCTTGCCCCAATTCACCCGAAGTCCAGAAAGCTCACCAAACTGCGAGAGCAAATGTTGGGTCCGGGGAAGGTCTCTGTGTACATCGTCTAAGAAGATCAACAGATCATCCGCATACAACGCTATTTGATGTCTCTTGCCCTCTGCCACTATGCCGGGACCCCCACCGCCACTGCGCGCCGCAGCTGCTAATGGCTCCATAGCCAGTGCAAATAGCAGCGGCGATAGGGGACACCCCTGTCTGGTACCCCGCTCAACGACATAAGGTCTGGATATAATCCGTCCTGTCCGTACCCTAGCAGTGGGCTCAGTATACAACAATCTGACCCAGGCAATGTATTCAGGTCCGAAACGAAGGCGGGACATCACTGTATAAAGGAAGGCCCACTCCAAGCTATCAAAGGCCTTTTCTATATCGACTGCGAGCACTCCAGGGGCTGGGCTAGTCGATTTTCGATCGTTCATGACCGTTATAAATCTGCGTATGTTATCCGCTGTGTTGCGCCCCGGGATGAACCCTGCCTGGTCAGTATGTATTAGTGTTGCCATGTGGGGGAGAAGCCTAGAGGCCAGAACCTTGCTGAGGATCTTGTAATCCAGGTTCAGCATGGATAAAGGTCTGTATGCCCCAGCTTCCGCAGGATTTTTCCCAGGTTTAAGCAAGGGCACTATTACCGCCTCCCTCGCTGTTGCCGGTAACATTCCCCGGTCTCTGGCGGATTGATATAGAATCTCGAGCCTAGGAGCTAACAAATCTATATACGTGGCATAGAATTCGATAGGGAGACCATCTGTCCCCGGAGTCTTTCCCCTCGATAGTTCACTAATGGCCCTCCGAATCTCTGGTTGTGTGATGGCGCCCTCAAGTTGTGTCGCAGCTTCTGGTGGTAGTGTCTGCAACTGCAGTCTAGATACATATCTATCGGTGGAGTTACCGTCAGGACGAAGAGTGCTTTTATATAATCGTTCGTAAAAGGTCATGAGGTGTGAGTTAATTTGCTCCTGCCCGTGAAGGGGATTCCCACACTCCGATATCATTTCCAGGATAGGTGATGTCTTATGCGTTTGCGAAACTACCCAAGCTAACATCCGACCCGCTTTGTCTCTCTCCCCGTGTGCTCGTGTGATATAGTTTTGGTAGTCAAAGCATCGAAGACGCTCCACACAGTCAGCGACCGTTGCTCTAAGCTCTAAGATAGTAGGTTGAAGGAGCGGATTTTCAGGCCTTTTTTTCTCCATCTCTCGCAGCTCACTCTCCGCTTGTTCAGTGTCCCTAATTAGAGTCCTTCGGACCCCCACCGCTCCCGCGATACAGCGCCCACGCACCACCACTTTAAAAGCATCCCATTCAATCAAGGGGTTATTGGTCGTAGCCTCGTTATCTACAAAGTAGTAGGTAATATGCTGTCTTAGCTCCTCACGAAAGGGTGCGTCTTCTAGTGACTCAGTCTTCAGTCGCCAGGTGGGGATGCGGGAAGGGGCGAACCCCAGCGTAACTCTAGTAATAGCGGGTTATGATCAGAGATTGTGCGGGTCAGGTATTCAACATTATGCACCTGAGGGAAAATGTCTGGGGAGCAGAAAAACACATCCAAGCGGACATGGAGCTCATGCCGGAGGGAGAAGAAGGAATAGTTTCTGGGTGCAGTCGTCTCCAGACATCCACCAGCCCCCAACTCGTCTGCCAGGAGGAGAATAGCCCTGCTACTCTTATCAGAGGGGAATCATGTAACGGAGGGTGGGAGCGATCCCTAGAGGGATCGGCCACACAATTAAAGTCGCCCCCATCACTAGAGGGAACTGCAAATAGGTGGCTAGGAGGCCCGATAGGCGTGTAAAGAACTCACCCCGGTCCCAGTTCGGGGCATAGACATTGATCAACGCTAGATCTCTTCCCTCCAATCGACCCTGGATTGCTACAAAACGTCCCTCTGGGTCTATGAGCGTGTCTAATAACTGGAATGGAACCCCGGCTCTGATCCAAATCAAGGCGCCCCTGGCGAATGCGGAATAAGAGGTATAGTATGCCTGGCCCCTCCACCTTTTCTGCAGTGCTAGCCCTTCAGCCTGGGTTAAATGTGTTTCTTGGAGCAACGCAATCTGAATCCCCCTCCGCTGTAAATGTGAGAATACCTTATATCTCTTAGACATTGTGTGCATGCCCCGTACATTCCATGAGAGAAATTTATAAGTGCCTAACGACGCCATAACTGTGTTTCAATCCCCGTCTGTGACATACTCCATGCAGAGCTAGCATATATCACGAAGATCCCTACTTTCACATTATATAACAACAGCAGACCAGTGTTAAACATCCACCACTCATCACTCCCCCTAAACAAACCCCAACAATTAACATCCCAACTCCCCTTCCCCAGGACAAAAGTTTGAACGGCTCTCATCCAAACTTCGCGAAATGTCAACTAGATTATCAAAAGTGGGGTAACTCCTAGATCACAAAAGGAGTGGGCCATCGCTCTAATCCCCACTACCGGATTGCAAGATATAGTAGTACTTGTGGACCCCGGTCTCAACCAACTGGCGGGTACGACCGCCATAGTGACAGCTAATACGCCCACCTCACCGGCCTCCACGGTGTCTGCCAGGGGAGGCTCTCATTACCAGGACAACTGGCGCAAGTGTAGTTCGATGGGAGGATTCTCATATGATACAGTCAGAAGTGCCCGGTGTTATGGCCGGGCCCGATCTGTCGGATACTTGGGAAGTCTCGGATTCATGGTCCGAATCAGATGGTTCACAGTCCGCAGCAGTCTGTACTTGGGATCCGCGATCAGAGCCGCTCAATGAAGCTGCTGCCTCCATGGCTTTTTGCCTCTCAGTTTGCATCTCCACAGGTGAGGGACTATTTACTATACGGGCCGTGTTGCGTTTTGCCCTTCTCCTCCGTCCATGTTCAGGGCCCTGTGCCGGAGGACCATTCCCCTCATGTGGACGCAGATCAAGCCATTGCCATACCTCCTCCGCCGTAGTGAAAAACTGTGTACTGTCTTTGGTCACTACTCTAAGCTTCGCCGGGAACAGCATGCCATATTGTAGACCCAATTGGCGCAGTTTCTGTTTTGCAGCTCTGAAGGTGGACCGTTGTTTCTGTACTTCCCGGGAGAAGTCTGGGAAGATACGAACCGTGTGATTGTCCATTGTGCGGTCCCCTTTGGTCCTGTTTTGATGCAACAGGTAGTCCCTATCTCGGTAATGAAGAAGCCTGGCTATTATAGGTCGCGGGGGGGCTCCCGGAGTGGGAGGACGCGTCGGAACTCTATGTGCCCTCTCAATCGCAAAAAAGGAGAAAGTCCGTCGCCCGCTAATTCCTCTCGGAGCCACCGCTCGAGGAATTCCGCCAGGCCAGTTTGTGGAACACTTTCAGGCATACCAATCACTCGTATGTTATTGCGTCGCGATCTATTTTCCGCGTCTTCGGCCCTTAATTCCAGGGCCCTGATCCTGGTCTCCAACTGCTGTGTAGACTTAGTGGCATCCTTGACCTCCGGAAGAAGCTCTTTAAGTTGTCTGTCGGTGGTGGACACCTTTTCGGCCAGGCGGCGGTGATCATCTCGCAGTACTGTGAGATCCGTGGCCAAAGCATCGATTTTCCCCTCCAGTGCTACACGGGAAGCCGTTATAGCTTGTAGGACATCTTGAAGTGTGGGATCGTCGTGACCCTCTCCTGAAGCGCCATTCCTGGGTTCAGGCGGGTCTGCCTGTGCCTCAGCTGAGGACCCACCTTTTTGTTCTATGTCCTTCCGGCGACCGACTTTACCCATTTTCTGGGGTATGGCTCCAACTCCGTCTGGTCGGTGGGCTCTGGACATCTACTCTCCCACCACTGCGTTGTATACTGCACTGCCAGAGGGATCGCCGACATTTTTATTAGAGAGTTGCTGTTTCTGGCACTCGGTACACTTGGAAGAGGTTTATCGCCTTCCAGTGCCAGCTGCCCTCCGCACTCTAGGCCGCTAAGAACCTCTGGGGGACATCACACGCCAGGTAGACAGGACCCTCTCTCTCCTCCCAGTCAGGGTGTGGACCTGTCGAGCCAAGCAGCCTCACCGTTCGTGAAGGGCGCCTTCAAGCATGCATGACTCCCATCCAGTGTCTGGGGGCCCCCTGCACTCTCCTGTATGTAGCACTGCGCATCTAGGGGGACTTCTGTAGAGGGGGGCCGTTTGCACCGTGCCCCAGTGCAGGCCAGGTTCGCCCCCTCAAGTCGCCGACTTCGCCCTCCTCGTTCCAGCTCACCTCCGGCGGTCCATGGAGTCGAGCCTCCCCAGAAGTACCCCCCGGCGTTGCCGTGCAGACTGCGATCAGTCGTCCTCAGAGGGGAGCTGCCAAAGGAGCTCTGGGGGAACCCCGGAATTATCGCTTCTCACCGTGATCCTCTCGGACCTTCCCTCGGGTGTCGGTCGCCATGTTGTGTGTGCTCCGCGGTCCTCATCCAAGCACAGACTCAGTGCTGGGCCCCCCTGTTCGGCGGCGTGGGTCCCCAGAGGGAACCACCAGGTCCCCTTGTACTTCCTGTCTCCCAGAGGGGTGAGCGGGAAAGGATCAGGGAGTAGCTTTAGTGGATCGTCTGCCGCCGGGTATGCCGTTCAGATCGCGGCCGCCATCTATTTTTTTTTTCTTTTTTTTCGCGGCACTCCGTCGGCCGCCAATTCGGCCCCGAAACTCTCTTCCCTCTGGGATCGGGCCCCTCAAAATGAGCCTCGGGACCCCTACGCACCTCCAGCCAGGCAAATGGGCGGGTTGGGGGTCCACTGCCTTTCAGGCTGGACCGGAGTGGGGATCGCTGGCAGGAGCCTCACGGAGAGGCTTCCTCTGCCATCGGTGTCAGGCCATGCCCCCTGGACTCACGCATGATGGTGGCAATTTCACTGAGCACCCTTGCAATGGAGGCCATGGTGGCATTGTGGGCCTGCAACTGCTACATGACCTCCTGGTGGTGTTCCCCCTGCAGCCTTTGGTTCTCCTGAAAGATCGTAAGTACCTGGCCCATCCTGTCCTGGGATTTCTGATATGCTCCCAGGATACCTGACAGTTACTCCTGGCCAGTCGGTTACCTGGGTTGGCCCAACCCTTGGCCCACAGATATCCTCCCATTGGCCCGGGCCCCTGTGCCTTTGTCCCCTGAACTGTGTGCCCATCCCCACTCACACCAGGACCTTCTTTGTCTTGTCTGTAAGGTGTTGACTCAGATCCCTGTACAGGTGGGCACACTGTTGATCGACGTGTCCTGGGGACAGAGGTTTGGGGACATTGGGTGGCTGCTGTTGTTGTGGAGTCTGATGTGGGGTGCTCTGGGGTGGACTGAGTGTTACCTGTGGTGTCTGACTGACCAGTGGTACCAGATGGGCCAAGGAGATCTTCCAGATACAGACATCCAGAGTAGCTGTCATCACTGGGGCCTTCTTCTGGTGGAGGACTGGGTTGACGTGGCACATGATGCCGGCTGACATTGGCTGGGGTACCTGTGAACATGTATGATAGTTGTTAATTTCATTCTCAGATACATTTTCAGCATTTATGGCTTTCCCCATGGGATGGGTGTCTTTTTTCCACCTTTGGTTTGTGTATGGTGATGCATTGTGGGATTGGTAGTGCTTCATGTTGACCATGCATTACTCATGTGTGTGAATGATGACCTTTGAGAGATGTGCTTTAAGTGGGTTGGGCATCCAGGGGAACATTGTTGAGGGCGGTTATGGGGGTGGTTCTAAGTTTGGCATGAAGTGGGTTGAAGGGAGATAGGGTGACGGAGAGAAGTAATGGTGACTTACCAGTGTCCAGTCCTCCAGTGATTCCAATCAGGCCCTCGGGATGCAGGATAGCCAAGACCTTCTCCTCCCATGTTGCCAACTGTGGGGGAGGAGGAGGGTCCACCACCAGTCTTCATGATGGCAATGTGGTGCCTGGATGCCATTGCACGCACCTTCCCCCGTATGTCGTTCCACCTCTTTCTTATGTCATACCTTGTGCGTGGATAGGTTCCCCAGAGTTCACCTTGTCCACGATTCTGTGCACCAAACAGCTGTGGCTCTACCCTGGTGATTTCATCTACCATGACCCGCAACTCCTCATCAGTGAAACGGGGGTTCTTTTATGGGAACATGCCGATTGTGTAGTGTGTCTGTTGTGCAGAGGGTGGAATGTTTGGTGGGGGTGCAGATTGTGTGAGTATGTGGGATGCTGTGAAGTAGTGACTGAGTGCAGTGTTATGTGTGTTTTGTGTAGGGGTATGATGTGTGGTGTGTGATACGTGAAGGGTGATTAGTTAGCTGTGGTTTGTATCTGCAGTTCTGGAGATATGTGGGCTGGCAACACGTAGCAGAATTTTGGATTTTGCAAAGAATTGTGGGTTGTGTGGCGGTGTTTTCTAGTGCTGTTTGTGGGTGTGTACGGTGTGTGTATGTGTATCAGGTTTGGGTTATTCAATCTGGCCAATGTTGGCTTCTGTTGTTGTGGAGTGGCAAAATCGACGGTGGCGGTCCCCACCGCCAATGGATTACCGCCGTTGAGTGACTGCTGTGGTGATTCGTGTGTTGTAATGTGGAGGGCGGTTTATTGTGGGCGTGGCGGTGCGGGTGGTGCGACCGACTCTCTCCCGCCTTCGTTGGCTCTGGCATGGTTGAACCTATGCCTGCTTTCTGGTGGTTTTGTTTTTGTGACTCATGATATGGGGGAGTATTGCCGCCTCCGCTGTGGTCTTTTGGCAGTCGTCACCACGGCGGTCTTCAATAAAGACCACCAAAGTCGTAATGAGGGCCTAAGTTCCCACTGAAGACAGAGCCTGACATTTGACCTTGTTCTGTGAATGCACAGCAAATGTGAAGAGATAAGAACAAGATTTACAGGCCTGTTTACAGAAAGGGAACACTCAGAAGGATACTGTAAAAAAGGTTTGGGCAAAGGAAGGGACGAACCCAAGCTGCATAGCCTAAAAAAAATAAAGCCAACAAATTGAAAGCAACGAAATGTGAGTTACAAACCACAAACCTAATGGCAAGCAATGGGCGGATTGCATTCCTAAGGAATCTGTATGAATATACTTAAAGTGACAGCCACGGGATACTTTGTGGGGAACGTCCAGAATTTTAGTGCAGTCCATATCTTGCAGAGGTTTGGCCACATCAATCACCAAGGTAGTATAATGAGAAGACCTGGAGTGGTTTCCATGTTGCAGGAAAGGTTTGTAGACCCATTCTGTCAGTTTGCCACCAGTCCCTATGGTGTAGAACTTCTGGAACACCTCATGTAGGGTTAGTGCTAGGTGGCAGACATGAAATGGAGCATTTAATGATTGTTTAATGATTGTTTAAGGTGGTTGTAAGTAAGGATTTGACCATGGCAATTTACATCCCAAATATTATGGCAATCCTATGTGTACTTGACATAACCCTGATCAATACTTTGACTTTCATTCAATTTGAAAACCATTTTAAGACATGCACAAAGTGGGCAATTGCCTTTCACAACCTTGCAAAGGATCTGGTCCCTGCTCACCATTCACAAGCACGAACAGCGGACCATTGCACCAGAAGAGTTTGCCAAGGTGGGTGGGCGCTGCTTGTTCAACCACCTAAATAGTGCCTCTTCTGTTTCTCTCCTGTCTGCAGAGACAACTCCATAGGTACCCAATACCTTCCGATAGTCTTGGTGGACCCATCTTGTCTGATTTTAGGAATTGTCCCACCTTTTTCTTCTCTTCCTTATTTATCCAGTTCTTAGCAAGAACCCTTTGAATCAGTTACCGTGGGTCTCCCATTTGATCTCGATTTCATCCTCCTCTTTTATTATCTTTGTTTGGTAGTCCTGAGATAAATGTAGAGTCCCAGACATACACTCAAGTGCTGAGAGTCTACAGACAAGTTGTGGGTACCTCACATCCTGACATTAGGTGTGAGACTGTCGCCCACACCATCTGCTCTGCCTTATTAAAACAATTTTAGGTTGAAAGTCCATGGAGGGTTGGGGTGAGCCAGATGTTTTGGTTCAATTTGTTTAAACTAGCATTAGGCTAATTAACTGAATGTTTCCCAAACCGTTTGCCAGGGGTTTTAAAATGTTCAGAAACATAATCAAAATGTTGCTGTTACTTTCTCTTCAAGAAAGATTTATGAATTTGGGTAGGGGTGATGGCCTTGACACAGTGCTGAAGGGCATTCATTTACTACTGAACAAGGACGTAATGTGACATATTAATGTTGCATACCAGGAGGCAATCACAAAAAGACCACAGTGAATAAATAGTGCTTTGTTAAAAAAGATTAAATAAATGCACTGATAACATAGTGAGACATGGCCTGTCTTGGGTGTGTCTGTAAAACTGACATTTGTTCTTTAATTTTTGTCCTGAATTTTGACCCTTCATCCTGAATTTGTGCCCTGAATTTTGACCTTTTGTCCTGAATTATTTACAGTACTATCAAGAATTTGCCTCAATGACAGGGTCACCCTATGCAAGGGCAGGATAGAGCCTGTTTTCTACAGGTCACGCACACAGGCCACGTGAGCCTTCCTCACTCCTGCATTCGACAGGTAGTGCCCAAAAGGGAAAAATCGACCTACATACTGCAGGTCCCGCAGGCCGAATAGAGCGTATTGTTGGAGATTCTATTTTTCTACATCTCAGTTCTGTGGAATAAGTGCACAGAAGCACGGTGACACGTGATCTTAAGACACAAATGAGTTTTCTAGGAACGCTCAGTTGAGAGTTGGGAAGTAGGCTCTCGGAAGCAGAGCATGCCCGTGGACGCTCTTGTAATATAAGCCTCTCCTTTTTTTAAAGTTTCGGAGAAACCCTGCCTAATCTTTTTTTTGTATCTTTCCCGCCCAGTCGTGTCCTGGGCGTTAAGGGTTAGATAGTTCTATGAAATATTGTTCACTTCTCCTATTTTTAGGACAGTTTAATTAGCCCCCGAGACAAATTCAAGTTCAACTGCCTCAGCTGTTTAGATTTGGCGCAGACTGACAGCCCCAGTGGGAAGGAAGTCACAGGTCATGCTTGACTGCTTTATGACAGCAGGCTATTTCCTCCCAAGCTATACAGGGGGCAGGGGGCGGCGCTTTCTGAGAATCTGGTCTGGAGATCAGTGCTGGCTGGAAGGGACTCCAGATGGGGAGGTGAGGAGGGGACCTGCTGATTCAGCGCAGAGCTGATCTATATCAATACAGTGAAAATAGGTCACGGATGCTTGTGACCAAACTGCGCGCTAAGACAGAAACCCACTCGCGGCTGCGACCTTTTTGGAAACACAAGAATGTGTGTAAATGTGTTTGGAATTGTTCGAAACAAGTCAGGCCAGATACTAATTACAAGCGCTCAGGGGTCCAAGACAGTGGGAAAAATGTCCCCAGATCACCTCGGATCCTTACGGTGGCGTCATGTCACGGCTGGCAGTTGCCCAGTGAAGCCATCTCTGCCTCTCCCCCTTCCCTTCAAAAATCCACAAATCTTAAAGAGAGGCTGTAGATGAGGGATTTGGAATGTTGACCATATACCACTACCCGCCTCATTGTGTTCGATTAGGGACCCCACTGAGAGCAGGACGCAGTCCAGTCTTTCCGCAGAGCTATCAGGCTGGAAGAGGATGGCCTTAGTTAGGATAGGCTGGGGTCAGGGCAGGGTCTTAGGGGGTTAATATTTAAGGGGGTGGGAAGATCGGCCTCTTTGGCGCTTGCAGTCATGCTGCGCGAAGGTTGGTCATTCACTCGCCCTACTAAGCAGATGTGACGGATGGGATTTGGAGGCAGTTTGACATGGTTGGGGGGGTTTATGCTAGTTTTAGGGCAGGTTGCTTGGTGCGAGCAGTAGATGGGGGAGGGTGGGGAGTCAGATGCGGGCTTGTCCACCCTTCCAGGGGGAAAAAAGAAGCAGGTGAAGGATGACAGACTGGGGGGAGGCCCGAGTCAGGCAGGGGATACGAAGAAAAAGGGGATGTGTGGAAATTAAAGGGGAAATCGCGTGAGCGAAGGATACGTGATGGATTGAAGTGAGGATGTAAGAAGGGGAGTTACAAGTTTTAAGATAAAGTTAACATTCAAGTTACGGTTATACTTTTGTGTATTATGATTAGCAAGCATGTCCTAATAAATGGACTTCTACACTACAACAAAGGGTGTCAGAGACTATGGGGGTTATTCTAACTTTGGAGGAGGTGTTAATCCGTCCCAAAAGTGACGGAAAAGTGACGGATTTACCACCAGCCGTATTACGAGTCCATTATATCCTATGGAACTCGTAATACGGCTGGTGGTATATCCGTCACTTTACCGTCACTTTTGGGACGGATTAACACTCCTCCAAAGTTAGAATAACCCCCTATGTCCAGAGGAGCCTCAAGCAATTCATTGTTCTAAGATATATGTTTAAAACTGCCCCATGCCCAGTGCTTTAAATGGAAAAATAGAAGTGGAGGTACTCTGTACCAGAGCAACTGCTTATTGCTGAGAAGTGCTGGTACTCTCCAATTAAAAGTATTACGTTTTTTCTTGAGAAGTGCAGGTACTCTCCCTCTCAAAATAAAAAAGTGCCAGTACTCCGTACCGGACAGTACCGGCCCATTTAAAGCACTTCCCATGCCACACAGGAGCAATGAAAGCAATCGTAAGAAACATTGGCACAGTCAAAATGACTGATCTTGTTACCCTATTATTTTTTAATGTATTTGCTGCAAACATATCTAACATGCAAAATAAATGGTAAGCACATAAAAATATGAAGTGAGGGGATGGGCCCAGCACCGCCGGCACACAAACCTTGCTCATAAATGCACTGCTTTTCAGGTAGTTGTGCACATGAGATCAGGCAAAATGTCATCACTCACAGTGCAAGAGAGTTAGTGAATTAAGTACCCCGAGATGTACGTTGTGAAGGGAGGAAGCAAATTTTGAATGACACAGACCAACAGGTGAAGGGGGGGTAGGGGTGTGACCAAAAACTCCTTTATGTCTGTAGTTATGTATTTTTATTATGATTTTAACAAAAATTAAGCAGAAGACACACAGAAACCTATCTTTAGCTCATGTGCAAAGAGTAAACATACATAAATAGGATAGACATCGTTTAGGGGTTGTGGTGTTCGCAGCTGCGACCTCTGGACTTCACCTTGTGACCCCTGGCATGTTGGTTGCAACTCCTGGCCAGCATAACACACATACGTAGGTATATCTTAAAAGCTCTACAGCAAGACTCGAGCTGCTCAAGAAAGAAAAGCCAAATGGGTCACCTTCTCAGCTGCCTCTAGCCTTTCAGAGGGAGGTGGGTGCAGCTCTGTGAGGTGAAGCCCAATAATCACCTATATAGGGATAGTGTGTTGTGCACAACCAATTTAAGCCCATAGTTATGAAAAAGTGGCGCATGAGAGCTGATGCGCAATTTTTTCTGCACCTCCTAATGGAGGAATGCCTACCTTGCATACGTTATGCCTGAAGCAGGCAAAATGTGGCACTAGGGGTTACAAAGTGGCACAATACATGCATTGCACCACTTTGTAAACATGGTGAGGGGAAAAGGCCACCTTAGCGCTGCCTTTGCATGAAAGAAATGATGCTAAGGTGGCACTAAGGCGACGCAAGGTGCTCTTAAATATGCCACTTAGTTTCACTTTTGCATCTGTTCTGCATTCACAGGTGCAGGGCCTATGTTTAGAGACAGATAATCAAAGACTGACATGAGGTGTTCGGAAGGTGGGGACTCATGGTTGTGATGTGGTTGTGTCTGTGAATGCAGGTATTTGTGTGTGCTTGAGAGACTCACATCCTCTGCGTGGTGTTGCACGAGTGCACATGGAAGCAGTGGTCAGTCTTCCTGAGTACTGGGGGATAAAGGAGTTCGCACCAAATCCATGCTGAAAATTCTGTGAAACCCATTTGGCCCCACAATGATGACCAGGAATCACTATTGAAGGTTAGTAAGTTTATTTCTAATTAGTAATCACTCCAATATATGAGCTTACATAAATCAGGTTATAAAGATATAAAATCAAAATCGGCAATCTGAAATCTGAAATGCCGAAAAAAGTTCAATTTCTTCGCTATTAGGCATATAAAGATTACAGTCACAGCAATGCAAAAACTAAGGAGTAAGAATTGACATTCTATAAAATATTTTAGATTCTTTCTAGTCAACAAGATGGCCTATGGCCATTCAACTAGTTTGTATACTAAATTGGACCAGCAGAAGCTCCTCCGTTTTGGCAAGGAAGGGTCCCCCCACTACCAGCAGCAGCTGCAAATTGAAAAATATAAATCATAATAAACAATGTTTATTATGGTTTTTATTTTTCAAAGGGTGTGTCTATGGAGATGACAAGCACAGAGGGGGAGTGGTGTGCACTCCCCTCAGTGTGCATGTGTATTTGGCTGGCCGTCTCAGGATGGCCAAACACACAAGCACACTGAGCTGTCTCCAACCCGGCACTGTGTTGCTGGGTTGGAGTCAGTAGGTACAGGCTTCCAGTCTGCCTGGGAGCGCCAGGCCAGGGTGCTCAGGCCAATCCTAAGCAGCATGAGAGCGGTGTTAGGATTGGCCACAGGGCAGGCTGAGAGCCTGTGTCTGCGGTGAGTGAGGACAGAGGAGTGGCACAGTGACAGGTTAGGTATTTTTTTAAAATTTGTAGTGTTGTTTGTTTTGTGCCCCCTCCTGCCGCTTTACCCCGACATGAGACGCCCCTGAATTGGATTAGAGTTAAGGGTATCAGGACAAAGCACAGTAGGAGTCAGCATTGCAAAGACCTCAGTAGAAGTCTTCGGAAAATAAAGAATCCAGTGCTAGCATGATGATATGCACTGTAAGGACAAGGGGTGAATAAGAATGTCTCCATGTCTCAGGGTCTAAAGGATTCTGCAGTCACTCTAACAATGTGAACAGTAAATTAATGTGGAAAGTTCCAGGAGCATCTGTATCTTTTGAAAACAATCATCAGAATTCCAATTATTCCTCCTTCTCCTGGAGCAAACTCACAGAATAGAGCAATTCTCCCATCCCATGGGGCACTAATAAACAGATCGCCCTTGAGTTCTTCTTCCCAGATAGTCAATGAATAGGAGGCATACTAAATCATCCAGTCCGTTCTAAGGTCTTCTTCCTAGGCCTTTCCATCTCTAATGCAGAATACCCTTTTCGCTAGCTAAAGAACTACGAATGCACACATGCAAAACAAAAAAAACATGCAGACCAAGAAAAAATACATTTCATGTTAATATGAACCGCCTACACACGCTAACTTAATAAATCATTGTTAATGTGCACTTTTTAATACTCAAATATAACTGCTAACATTACGTTAAAATAAATACAAACATGAATAAGTAAATCCAAGATTACATGTGAAATGTGTATTCAGTAAATGCAGTACATCAGAGTGTAACTGTTAATGTGAATGAGAACTACAAATCATCATGTGAAATTCAAACATTAATGCACACTTGCACAGCGTGCTCTTATGTACTGTACATTGTAAGTAGACAATGGTACACCTACAGTGAATGTACCTTCAAAAATACTGTTTGATGCTTCACTTTACATTAGCAATGTTAAGTGACACAGGATATATGGTGTTGGTTATGTCTTGCGTTACTTCTGTAACTTGTAGGGGTGGAGCCAAAATTACACTGTTCCAGTTACCCACTTTGATGACGAATCAAGACATCACAATCCAAATAGGAGCCTTATTAGTTGGAACAAATAAATGTCATTGGTTTAAAAAATGTTCATCTAGTCTCTTCCAACTGTCACATTTCATCATAATATCTACACTGACTCCTCTCCAATTCAATTTCTTCTCTCTTCCTCTTCACTCCTCTTCACTCCTTTTCGTGGCTTTACTCTCCTGTACACCTAAAAGGTCACAATCAAAAATATAGCACTCAAGGCAATTATCACAAGATAGAACCTCGTAGCCCACTTCCTCGATTTCCAAACCTTTTGCCAACTGCAGCAAACCTATTTCCAATAGCTTCGCAGGCACCTGTCTCTCCTAACTTCTTCAAATCTTCCATCAGACCTGAGATACTTTGTACATATGCCTTCAAATCCCTACTTTATCTGGAATGTAGGTACAAGACTGTTGAACCTTTATAATCATGCAGACTCTACCCTCTTTGGTGAGCAAGACGATTCTGTAAAACCATAGATCTTTTGGCTACTATCTCAGTATCTATGACCAACAAGATTCTAGCTGTACTGGTAGACAGTTTAACAACTATAATAGATAGTTTCCTGATCATTCAGATTCACACCTACAATGGAATGATTGCACCAAAGATGTCTAGATCTCATTTCCAATACAGGATCATTAAAATGCTCTACAAAATATAACTTTGTGAAAAGAACAGCTAGATATCGTATGCCATACCATCTCTTGGTCAATTTAAAATAAGCATGTTCTCCACAAATAAAATAAACTCCAGGTATAACAGGATATTCTCAATCAAGAAACAACCTCCAATTTCCTCTGACTTCAAATATATGACCACATTCACTTCTTCCCACAAACACAGTGTCAACTGTAGATTTCTCTGTAAGTATACACAGCTTCCCCTTATACTTCCAATCCAACTTCAAATCAGCATTCCTGCAACTTGTTGCTCAATTTTCTCCTTGGCCCACCCAAGCTGCCTCTTAAGATCCGCTTTCAACCTAGCCCCTAAATCTCTTCTTCTGTCTTCATTCAAAAATGTCTTCTCTACATCTATTAGAATGAAAGTCAATTTGTTGCTATGTACATAGACTGTATATAATGTCCTAGTGGATTTAAAGAATCTCACAATTATACCTATTTCCTTCGCAGCAGGTCGACAATTCAAATGCCCCAGTATAGGAATCACTACAGATAAATACATCATAATTTAAAAAGTAATACTGGAAATGTCCTGTTCCACAAAATAATCTTAGTAAAAGGCTACATGAAATTTCATATGTCAAAGGAATATGGTGATAGGTAATCCCTTCTACAGCTACTGTGGGTAATTGTGTACACACATAACAGTCCCTTAGGACCACAGTGTCACTATACTCATAAAGTAACTTAAAATAAGCATTTAAAGAAAAATCTCCTCTAGGAGCATGTATGTGTTACTCCTATTCTCTAAGAGAATTACAACTGCAACTGTCAATATGCCTACCAATACATTTCTACATCTATTTATATTTTTGGTTTCTATGACTTCTCTACAACCAGACAATTTGGTGGAATGTAGCAGCAGCTGAGTCTTCTCTGAGGTTGGTCACCTGTGCAAATGTCAAAACAAAGTCCAGTAAATGTGATGTTTTTATTCACTGGTCTTTGTGAATCTTCCTTAGCCTGCTCCATGTTCTTCTAAATGGCAACCCTAGGCTCCTTCACCTCTGCCTCAGTACTCTTCTTAATTCCCTATCAGAGTCCAGATAAAGACTCGAATATGTGTCCAATTCAGAAATCACATTAATAATAAATCAAGCTTAGCCATTCAATGGCAAAGTAACTTCATTACATAATGCAGTCACAAAGTTCAGTTCAAGGAGGCTCAACTATACTTGCACTGTTATTCTCAAGGTCCAAAACCTCACTCTCTCTGGCATCAGTAGCAAAGTACGTCCATTCAGGTGAGGAGTACCTGTGACAGGGTACCCTTACTCTTTTTTAGTTCCTCCGTGCAAGTCCTTTATCCTCCCTGTCACTCAGACCATGATTCTCAGTATCCTCTGGACTAGTTTACACGTCATTCAGACAAACTCAGTCTCTTTCTCTCCTGCCTTCTTGACCAGCAGCCTCCAGGTCCCACACAGTACTAAGTCTTTCGTCAGCGTCTGAATCTGACTCATACACCAACCCATGATGAGGCTCTTTTGTTTCATTTCCAGCTGCTGACTCATTCAGACCCCCCTCAGACCAAACGCGTGCTATTTTGAGTTCCATTTGGCCCCTGACAGCTTGTCAAACCTGCTCCCTCTATCTCTCTGTCACCACCAGTACTTCTGAAAGAGTTTCTGTTGAAGGGAACACTCAACTCTATGAGTTTGGGAAGCATGGATCCAGTTGGAGAAAACCTCCACATTTAACAGCTGTAGTCGTCACCAGGATTACTTGGAAAGGCCCATGCCAACGCATTTCCAAACAGGACTTCCTCACATGCTTTTTCACCAGGACCCAGTCACTGGGACTAAAGTTGTGACACTGCTCAGGATACAGTGAGGGTTGTGGGTTCTCTGACCTGGTGAGACACAGAATGCACTACGTCAGTCAGTCCTTTGCAGTAGTACAGAATCATATTATCTGTAATGTTCACAAGTGCATTAGCAGGCACAGCTGGCGATCTCATTGCTCTGCCAATGATTATTTCATGGGGGAACAATACTGTCCTGCGATAAGGAATGCTGCGAAGACTCATCAACACAAGAGGCAAAGCATCAGGCCATTAGAAAGATGTCGAAGCGCACACTTTCATAGTCTGGATTTCAGAGTTCCATTTACTTGCTCCACCATGCCTGACCCCTCAGGACGATGGCTGCAATGTAGTCTCTGCTCCACCTGCAATGCTATGCACAACAATTTCAAGACTTCATTGTTGAAGTGGGTCCCCAGATCTGATTCCAGAAAAGTCAGGAAACCAAACCTGGGGATGAATTCTCTTAACAACAACTTAGCTATGGTATGATTGTCATTTCTTCTGGTCAGGCAAGCTTTGACCCAATGTGAGAAGATGCACACAACCACCAGGACATATCTCAGCCCGTTTCACACAGGCATCTCAATTAAGTCCAACTGCATCCTGTTGAAAGGACCATCTAACATCCGTATGTGGCTCAATGTCACTGCAGTTCTTTAACCTATATTCATCTATTCATGTTGTATGTTGGCATTCAACACATCTGTGACACAATCCTTCAGCTGAAACAAATGGACCATTGCATCCCTCCCTACCTGAGCAGGATCATGGAACTTCCTAGCTATAAGGAACAACAGACTATCTGGTAACACATTTCTTCCATCTGCTGAAACGCAAATGCCATCATTCCTTTTGACATAGCCTGTTCTGATCCAACCTTGCTGTTCTGCCTCTGGCACTTGCTCCTGCATTCTTTTAACATTGTTACAAGAATCAGCTATATTTAACAGAAGGTTGAAATTGATCTCATCTATGGGTTCATTACAATATTCTCCATTGAAAGTGCAAGTTCTATGAGCACAATACTTGGCAACCTCATCTGCATATTTATTACCCACAGTTACATAATCATCAATGCTGCGGTGTGGAGGGTGCTTAACAACTGCAATCAGAGTAGGAAATTGTAAGGCTTCAAGCATGTTATGAACATCTTCTCCATTCCTGATGGGAGATCCAGAGGAGGTCATGAAAAATTTCTATGACCATAGCTGTACAAAGTCATGAAACACACCAAAGCCATACTGACTATCAGTGAAAATCATCACTCTCTGATGCTCAGAAACACAGCATGCTCTAGTAAGAGCAACACATTTAGCCACTTGTGCAGAGAGAACTCCATGAAGCCAGCAAGCTTCATTTATGCCTGAGACTGTACAGACTATGCAGGCAGCACTCAGATCTCCTCCATGGTCTCTCAAACAAGACCCATCCACAAACAATATGAAATCAGGCTCAGGTAGTGGCTCATCTTGAATGTCTCTTTTCTGCTTAACTCAGTGACATCTAGACAGTCATGGTTGACAATACTCTCTTCTCCGTCAGCTTCAGGAAAGGGTAAGAGTGTAGCAGGGTTCAGAGTAGTACAATGCTTGCCTGTCACATTCTCGGTGGCCAATATGATTTGTTCTTAACGTGTTAACCTGCTACTTGTCAAATGTTGAATACAGGTATGGGTCAACAACAGCTCTACTGAGTGGGGCACAAATACAGAAAGGGGATGACCCATCACAATAGTCTCACACTTTTAAATGCTGTCACCCATTACAGACACATATTTAAGACATCCGGGCAGCGCTGCTACTACTGTGTCAAGCGTAGCAGAGACATAGGCCACAGGCCTCCTTGTACCATGGATCTGTGTAAGTACTGAGAGAGCTCAGCCCTCCCTCTCACAGCAAAAGAGAGCAAAATACTTATTGTAATCAGACATTCCCAGAGCTGGGGCACAACAGAGATTTTCTCTCAGTTCTAGGAAGACAATGAAGCAATTGTTATCCCAAGGTACTGGATCAGACATATCCTTGTGTGTCTGCCTCTATAAAGTCTTAACCACTAGGGAAAAGTTGGGTTACCAATGGCGACAGTAGCCCACCATTCCCCAAAACATCCTAAATTCTCCTTGGGTGGTGGCGGATTCATCTTTAGGATTGCTGAAATCCTCTCTTGTGATACCTTCCTTGCTCCCTTCTCAATGTGATGTCCAAATAGTGGACTTTTTTCTGGCAGTACTGCAATTTGCTTGGGGGAGACTTTATGTTCATTCTCAGCTAGGTGGTTCAACAGAGCAATGGTGTCTTGCTCACAAGCTCCCTGCGTATTTGAATCCAGCAATAGGTTGTCAGTATGTTGGACTAGGACTGAGTTGCAGGGTGGACTAGGGACTCCAGAATCCTTTTGATAATCTGGTTGAAGGTTGGTGGGCTCTCAGTATAGCCCTGTGGGACTGAGCACCATGCTAAAACACAGAGCTGGAACTGGAAGGCGAAGAGGAACTGTCTCTCCTCATGCAATGGTATGGAGAAGAATGCTGTGTACAAGTCAATGACTGTGAACCACTTAGTCTCACATGGAATCTGGAACAATATTACAGATGGATTTGATATCATGGGACAACATGGAACAGCAATGGTGTTCACCTATCTCAGATCCTGCAAAATGCAGTACAAACCACTAGGCTTCTGTAAGCCCATAATTGGTGAGTTACATGGACTTTCCATTAGCTCCTTAAGGATATCAGTTGTCATGGATTCAATCACTGGAGTAATATCTGCAATTGTTTCAGGGGTGAAATTGTACTGTGGAGTTCTGGGATATTCAACACTAGGTTTCACTTTAATGTGGACAGACTCAACACCTTTAATGGGACCTATGTCTTTTCCTGAAAAGCCCCAGACTTAAGGCTTCACCGTATCTGCTGGTAACTAATCAATCGTCATCATAAGGAACAGTGCAACAGACAGACCATCTCTTGCCTTTTTGAAGGTGATAATACTCAACATGAGTCTGCACTTCAATGCCTCTTGGGGTATAATACATGGAACAATTCAGTTTGCACAAACATTCTCTTCCCAAGAGACTTAGGACCATATTTATACTTTTTTAGCGCCGCATTTGCGTCATTTGTTGACGCAAAAGCGCGCAAACTTACAAAATACAATTGTATTGCATTTGCGATGCTTTTGCGTCAAATAATGGCGCAAATGCGGCACTACAAATGTATAAATATGGGCCTTACTGGGCTACAGTTGCATTCCACAAACTGGTGATTCTCTACAAAGGGCCCGATTTACCAGGTACTTCTTCTGTTACTGGGTTTGTCATTTGTTTAATTGCAACTCCTACAACTTGGATTCTTTTTCCAGAGAGGGGTAGGTTTGGAACCTCTACTGTTCTGACAGCAGAGCAAGTAGCAAGTAGCAGTATTGACCAAGAATGATATAGGGTGTCCATTCATCTCACTATCCATGAATGGACCACTCTTGTCTACCTCTAGATCTGCGCCAAGCATATAATCTTCCTTCCCTCTCCGCATTGTCATAAGGGTCAGGACCATCATCCTAAAATGCTTCAAGCATAGGGAACTACTGAAAGGCACCCTGATTCTGTGGAAAATTCTGGTTCAAATTCGAGACCGTATTTAAATTTACTCTGAGACCATGTGTATTCTGCTTTGACACTGGAGCTTGGGGCACCTGAATCGCTGGAGCTTGAGGCATAATAAAATTTTGCATTGTCTGTCTCTGCATATTTTGTGACTGTACATGATTGTTAGTTTGAGGTCCTGTAAACCCCGAGATTCAAGGATTCATATGACACTCCTGCATCCAATGCCCCAACTTGTTCCAATGACAAGGGTTTGTTGTTTTCAAAGTTGCCACATCAATCCAAGTACTTGGATCAATTGGAACACCATGCCTTCTGCCTTGTTGTGGGAACCTATTTCCATCTTGCATCACTGGAGCTCCCTGCTGATACACTCCTTGCATAGTACCCATGGACCCCACAAATGGTTAAAGCGGTTCCTCTCTGTGCTGCTTTCATCTGTGCCATCATCAATTTCTTCTTCAAGCATTTCTGCTTCATTTTATCACTGCGATATTTTGCATATCTCAAAATCTCATCAATTGAATTATTCTGCCAACAAATCAAATGCTGATGAATCATCAAACTAACTTCATGTCTTAATCCCATCACAAACGGACACAAAATTGTCCATATATTCAGATTTGAGAGTCTCCAATTCACTATGTTGTTTAAACACCTGCAAAAATCTCTCATAAAAAGCATGCACACTCTTTCGGCTTGTGAGTCGTCCTCTCAATCTTAAATCAATCCAGATCTTTGCCTGGTATTCTCCCTTTCAAAAAGTTCATCACTTGTTGTTACCTTTCATAATCAAAGATGAAGGGGCATTTGTTATTGGATTTCATGTGGGCTCTTTCTCTGGCCACTCTCTAGCCACTTTACACTTTGACCACAAGTCACTCGATACCACAATGTCATAGAAAGTGTTCCAATCCCCCCATTAAACCTGTGAAATCTTCACAAATCATTCAACCTGATTGCACCATTCAACAGGTTTCTCTCTCAGCTTAGGAAAATCATTAATGAATGATACAAGATCACTCCTACTCCAACGCATATGGACATAACTACCACCAGGCACTTCTCTCAATGGGAAAGCTGAGGTGCCCTCTCCATCCCTTAAGGGTTTTGGCAGATTTCTCTTTGGTTCATTTTGTTCTTTCATTTTTTGCCACCAACTTGACCAATTGTCCAACTCACTCCATTTTTTTCATACTCTTAAATAAATCTCTTTTATTTCCTGCTGTCTCACACTGCAATTGTCACTGCCATCCAAACATGCACAATAGCTTTTATGGAATTACTTAGTTCAACTTAGGTCTACCTCATAAGTTTGTGCCACTGCAGCCAGTTTATCTTGAGCTTGTCCCGCACATTTAGTAACGTCCTTGCACATTAATATAAGTTCATTCTCCTGATAAGTATTGAAGCTGGAAGTATCAAGATTCCCAGATATCATCTAATCTAATTCCAACTTTAATCTGACCACATCCACTGCATTTTCTCTCACTGGGGTTTGAACTATTTCTCGGCTTGACCCTGAGCTTCTACCTTCCCGCATGTACCCATTTAAGACTCTGATCAAATCATCCAAGGCTTGGGAGCTACTTCCATTTTGTGCCATAGAAGTGCTGGGTGCAACCCTTTCTATCGAGCTATTGCCAATAGCACCTTGAAGTGAATTTGAATCAGATAAATCAATGTGTTTTGATTCTGAAGTGGATGCTCCTAATGGAACCTCATCCCCCGTGGCCCACCACAATTCACTGGGGGAGGGGGCTCACGTGGCACCTCTCCCGGGCCAATTTTGGCCCAGGGACCCTATCTGACAGCCCGGCCATGTCTCCTGGGTGCCCCCCAGGGCACTGAGTGTTCAATGGGACAGCAAGGGGAGACTCAAGGCCCCCACAGTCTCAGTCTGTTTCCCACCTCCCGCCAGAACTTGTATTGCTATTGCACACAGGGAGCTGCTAAACATTCATCTCTGTAGGCAGGGAATGAGATTAATCTCTGCTTCCTGTAGCCGAGAGCACTTTGACAGCTTTCACCTGCTGGAAGCAGAGTGATTACTCTGACTTGGCAGGACCTGTCAACGTTCCAGTTAAGTCAGAGCAAACAGCTTTGTCCTGGGGTGAGCACCCTGGGACAGAGCAGGAGCCAGCCCTGGGGGGTGGCAGTCCACAGGGCCATTATTGGTTCCAGGAGGAAGCTGCGAGGCCCCCAACCAGAGTTTACAATTAGCCTTGAGAAGGACCCCTTCAATGTTTTATTTAGTGGCCACAGGGAGGTGGCAGTTCCTGGGCGCCCAGGAAGTAGGGGGGTGAAATCTGTAGGACCCCCCTTTTATAATTATAGTATTTTACCCCAGGGAGCAGGTGATGCCCCGGCACGGGGGTCTGCAGGAGCCCCCCTATTATAATTAACGTATTTTTCCCCAGGGAGGTGGTGGTTCCAGAGACGTGTTGGGGCCGTGCTGCCCCTTATACTATTTATTTTAAGCCCTGGGGAGCAGGCTGTCCCTGGGGCATAAATAAGCCCTTGGAGAGGGGCCTGGTGTGTCCCCTCCATTTTATTTTAAAGCACTGCATGCCCCTGGGACCTGCCCCACGCCAGGGCTTGATTAAAAAGAAGCGCGGAAGACCTATCTTGTTTTGTTTTAAATTTTTGCCACTTTCCAAATTTGAAGCAATTTTTTTTTAAATAAAATGCTTTTTTGCCCTGACTGGGTCCCTCTGGGACCTCTAGACCAAGGCCAGTACCCTGCCCTCTTTTCCTTTTTCTGTGCTTTTTTTGGGGACTTGGCTGAAGCTGAGTCCCAAGGTGGCTGCCAACACTTCCTTGTTGAAGTGTTGGCAACCAATCAGAGCTCTGCATTTCCCTGCATGAGCTCGTTATTCTTTGCAAAGTAGTTGCAGAGGAACTGTGGCTCTAGATATACAAATTTGGATTTCCTTAAAGTTCTCAGCAACTACTGGAAAGATTTACACCAAATAACAAAAAGCACAATCTATGGAACAAAATGTACCTTTTTGCTGAATCTGGTGTAATTTCATCCAATGTTTCGAGCTGTAGTCATGTTCAAAACTCCTATGGGAATCAACATGGAAAACACACTTTTTTTTGCCACCCCCCTTTTCTCAGCCCTCTCTTGACAGATCACCCCAAAACTTTCCATGCGCAAAAGGAATCACTGGCACACTTTTAAAAAAAAAGTTTTGTGAAGATCCGTTAAGCAGCACCAAAAATATAGGCAAGTCAAAAAATGTTGTTCCTATGGAAACATGGTCTTAACTATAACTACCTACTCGCAACCGCCAGTAGCTAATATACACACACACCCATACACACACACACACACACACACACACACACACACACACACACACATATATATATATACACATATATATATCTATATATATATATATTTATATATATAGAGATATATATATATATATTTATATATATATATATATATATTCACTGAAAAGACTAAAGGTTACAGGGACGTTATAGTTAGGTTCTGAATTTACTTGTAAAAAAGCATAGAAATTCACGCCTTAAGGTAACTATAACTCGCGCCCCGCATGCACAGTTTTTATTGACGTTAGAAAAGTTGTCATGAGTGTTGTATTATCTGGGGTAAATAGCAGTGCATGGCGAGGACACGAGTTATAGTTACCTTACAGCATGAGTTATAGTTACTTGAAATAACTATAACTTCTGCTTTTATGTGGTTTTGCATGTTAAAATGTGAGCCTAACTATAACGTCCCTGTAACCTTTGTTTTTTTAAGTGAATTTCTATGTGTTTTTTACTGTAAAGTCATTTTAATTAGTATACATTAATGTAACCACTGCCAAGCATGGCCTTTGGCCATTCGCAGCATAGGTTGGCCACAGGGCCTGGCGTGCATCCAGGCCTTGTGGACAACCTCCTATAACCACCCAACCCTACGCATGTAGGCCACAGGGTCTTGCTGAGGCCAGGCCATGCAGCCCACCCCCTATAACCACCCATCTCCTTGGCGCGCACAGCCTTTGGCTGAGTGCAGCAGGGGTTGGCCCTCAGCAGCAGTTGACAAAAAAGAACCCACTTGCCACAGTCACTACATGAGATATTGCGCTCAAAAAAGCAAGGATGCAAACACAATCAAGGTTAAAAGACAACTTTTCAAGGTGGAAATGCAGAGAAAAAACTTGCTTTGTGACTACCTAATTTTGGCGATAACTGCATGCCTAGCTGCCTCTCCTCTTTCCTGATTTGGTATACTGGAGAGGTTGGGACCTAATAATCATTTACTTATACCAGTGGCATTACCTTTCATAGCATGCCTTGCTGTCTCTCATCTTTCCTGAATCGGCATACTGTAGAGTTGGGTGCATGGTGGGTTGATGTCCACTACACCCTTACAGATTAAACCTAGGTGGAATTGTTTGGAGGGAGTATATACTCCTCAGTTCACACTGTTTCTTTGTTCTTTCCCTTTTTGTTTTTATGCATGGATGGATTTGGAACCCTCAAAGAGGGTGAGAGCACAGCCGGTGGGACGACCAATATGCTCTTGCGAATTATTGTATTGGAGGGGGGTCAGATAAGACCTTCCACTCCCTCTCTAGAGTGGAATTCCATGGAACAGTTTCCTTCTATAAACCCCTATGGTATTGAACACCTGAACATGGACAAAAAAGGGTTAAACTCCCTTAATAAACACCAACAATTTTGTAAATATATCCTTGATAGACACCTCGACATTATAGCCCTCCAAGAAACACATCTCAGATTAACTGAAGACCATAGATTGTGACATAAATTATACCCTCTTGTATATAAATCCTCTGCCACTACTAAACACAACAGAATCGCACTCCTCTTCCATTCCACGGTTAAATTCCAAAATAAGAGTAGTAAACCAGGTAAAGAGATGGGGATACCGATGGTTAAGGGACTTATCAAAGGACATCTGTGTACTGTTGTCATGGTATATGCTCCTAATATCGGTCAATCTGAGTTCCTCCTCTCCTACGTCTCCTTACTGGGCTGATTTGCAGAAGGAGGCATCATACTGATGGGGGACTTTAATTTAACACGGGATCCCACCTTAGATAGTACCCACCCGTAAAGGTCCCCTGCCGGAATATTTACCAAAGCCACTATATCAGCTTTACGCCAATTAGGCCTTGTAGACGCATGGAGGGCTTTGAAGCCTACCTCACAACACTACACCTTCTTCTCTCATTCCCATAGAACTCATTCTCAATTAGATCATATTTTTGTTAGCCAGTATCTAAGACACACAGTTTTAACCACCACCATACAAACCATTACAATTTCAGATCATGCCTCAGTGGAAATACCAGTAGATTGACACACTCCAAGATCTTCCTTCTGTAGATGGTTCTTCCTCAATGCACGCACTAGAGCTCTTTAAGATGATTCAAGAAAATAAGGCAGTTGTCCGGGGAAAATGTATCACCTCAGTGACCACCCTCACTCGTCAAAAAAACAAGGAACAGCAGATGGTAGAAGCAGAGCTTTGTCAAGCAGAATAGGCCCATACAACTACACTCACCCTCACCCTTCAGAGGAAAGTTACGGCCCTCGGGAGGAAAATCAAGGTCATATACGCCACTAGGTTAGAATTGACTCTTTTGAGGCTTGAAAAGACCACCAACTAAAGAGGCAACAAGCTAGGCCCTCTTCTAGCGGGACAATTATGAATTAAACAAGAAAAATAATACATTTGTCATATAAAAGATGAGACGTGAGAGACTCACCACACTGAAGAGGGGAAGGCCGGTCCTTTGGAGACTCTTATAAAAAGCTTTACACGTCTGACTCTCTAGATACTAAGAAGCAGCTAGCCTACTTGACTGATGCTACTCTACAACAGGTACCCAAAGCCCCTAAGACTCCTTAAGCCGCCCCTTAGCAACTGACGAGGTACCATTAGCTATAGATTTTCTCAAACTCCACAAAGCTCCCAGCCCTGAAGGATTCAATGCCCAATTTTATAAGATCTTTAGCTCAGACTTAGTCCCTCACTTGACAGAGCTCTTTAACCATATAGAAGTAACTCCATCAATGGGGGAAGCCCTGGTTTCTGCTATTCCGAAGCCAGGGAAAAACCCTCAATTCTGTGCCTCCTGTCATCCAATTGCTATCTTAAACCTAGATGCCAAATTATGTACTACAATTTTAGCTAATCGATTGTAGGACCTAATGCTGGAATTGATCCACCCAGATCAATCAGGCTTTATCACAGGGCAGCAAACCCATGACAATGTCATTAGTTTGATAGAGAAGGCCACGAAAAAGAACATTCCTGCAGTCTTACTGGCGTTAGATGCAAAGAAGGCATTTGACCATGTAGCTTGGACACTTTTATCCCACACGCTACTTCGATTTGGGTTTAATGAATGCTTTATTGCTATGATATAGGCCAACTACTCACACCCCTGTTCTAGGCTAATGGTGAAAGGAACCACCTCCGATTATTTCGATCTCACTACGGGGAGGAGGCAAGGCTGTCCCCTTTGCTTTTCACCCTCAGAATTGCACCCTTAGTGGCCAAACTACAAGAAACTCCTTCCATTCAAGGAATTCCTTTCAGTTCGGATGATCACAACAGTTCCCTGTTTTTGATGACGTTTTCCTCTCCCCCACCTCTCCCCAATCCTCTATCCAGGCATTACAGGTAGAACTTCAACACATTGAAGTCGTAGCTGGCTTCCATATTAATCTTCACAAATCTTTTTTCTTAACCTAACTGTTCCTACAGCGGAGATTACAGAGATAGCGTCCAGGCCCCAATTTCAATGGGCGAAGAAAGGCATCACAGATTTTGGGATAAAAATCACACCCAAAGTGACTGCTTTGCACAAAGCAAATTATCTCCCCCTCTTGAGGCAACAAAAAATAGACCTTAAACGGTGGGCTTTATTATATTTAACCTGGCTTGGGTGAATTAATGCGATCAAAAAGACTGTACTACTCGGTATACTCTTCCTCTTCCAGGGACTCCGAAATGAAATCGAAAGGGAATTTTGATCAACTACTCGCTCACTGATAATGATGTTTGTATGGCAGAATCAAAGGGCTCGACTTTCATACCACCTTTTAACGCTTCCCAAGGAAGCAGGGGGCTTAGCTCTCCCAGATTTACTCTCCAATTATAGAGCAGCCCAACTCTTAGTCATATCTGAATGATCCCTTAGGGAATGTGACAAAAATTGGCTGCATATGGATAGGGTGATAGTGGGAAGGACAATCTGGGACGTAATCTGGAAACCCAAATCTGACCGCCAGTGCAATGCATATCTAAGCACCCTAACCACCACCACACTAAAGGTTTGTGATGTATTAACCAAGACGAATGGCTTGACAACCTTTCCACTTTAACAGAGCCCAATAACCAGGCCCTTTTGACAAATGGTGAAATGGCGGCTACCTTACCACATCAAATCTATTTCATGAATGGGGCATATTAACATTCGATAATTGCTGCCACAACTTTAACATGTCTTTATCAGAAGTTTATCATTATGCTCAACTGAAGCACTGGGTGCTACAACCTGAAGTAAGAATGGCTCCCACTAGGGACCCCCTCCCTATTGAACAATTTGTGTGAAAGGCAGGAACAACCCGAGGGTGCAATTCCTTCCTGTACTCCCTGTTGAGATTGACTACTTGCACTGCTACTCCCCACCATATTTACTTTTGGGATAAATTACTTGGGATTATTATAGAAGCTCTGCAACAACGCACTCTGAGGCACAATTTCCCCAGATTTAATCATTCACTAGGTTTATGTGACGCACACCACAACGTTCTTTATGACTGGTACTTATATCATGAAAAACTCTGGAAAATATTCCCAAACACAACAGATCACTGCTGGCGAGGTTGTGGACTGCTAGGAGATTTTTATCATATCTGGTGGGATTGTCTGGCTAAATGATCGTACTATACAGAAATTCTTGCTCAAGTAAAGGAAATCTTAGGCTATACCATCCCCTCCACCCCAGAATCTATCCTATTAGGCCTTAGGGACCCATCCCTCAAATATCAAATGCAGGGAGATCATTTAATCCTATGGCTATTCCTGAGAGTGGCCAAGATGACATTAGCATCAAATTGGAAGAAACCTGAGCTCTCCCCCCATGTCGCAATGGCACACTCACCTGTGGCATGCAGATACGATGGAATGAATGACTGACATGCTGGCAGATACCCGGAAGAGCTTTGACCACCTATGGCTACCCCTGGTACAATTCCTGTTGTGAGGATTCCCACTTTTCTCTTGCCCCACCCGTACAAGGGCATTCCACCTATTTCAGATATAGCAACTTCCCACAGTGCACTCACCCGGAAGTGTAACTGCCAAAATGTGAGCAAGGTCCTCGACCCGCCCGATATCCCATATTAATCTTCATCAATGCTCCAACCATGCGTGTTCCTTTGTATTATTATGTCTGTTTAAATTCTGGTTACTATATTTTTATTTTACACAGATTATTATCACCTATATGCTCACTTTGTTTTTTTGTGTTGTATTTTTTTTATTTATTGTTAATTGCATCATATTACATAGTATAGTGAACAGTCTGTTAACCTAAGCCATTTCTGTTTCCAATCAGGTTTTCTCATAGGGAAGATAACAAGTACAGTTTTACATTCTATGAGTCATTATCAATACACATGTCTGTTTTTTCTAGGCATCATACATGTACAATTGTTATTTTATATCTCTCTTGTCTATTGCTATGCCATTTGCCATAGATGTGGCTTTTTTCTAATAATAATGCATATACAATCAGAGATATGGTAAACGATTCAATGAAACCAACTTATAAAAGAAGAGGGAGAGAACAAAAAAAAACAAGGATCCATTTGCTCCATGATGTCCTCGTTATACAATTCTGCTGTAATAACAGTCGTGGTCAATACTAACCAGGTGTCCCATTTGCCATCTCCTTGAGTCTCCCTGGAATATTCTGCTAGTCCATTTAAAGAGTGTGAGTCATAATGTTTTATGATAAGGGTGGGATACGGTCAAGGGTAGTGGGGGACCATTGGGAGTGTATTGAGGGATATAAAGAAAAGTAGTGATTAGTGTGGGTTATGAGAACTGGGGGAGGAAGGGGGGGTGGCGGGTGAGGGGGAGAGGTGTCTGGGTAGGAATCTACGTGTATAGAAAATGTAGAGTAGGGAGGGAGGGTATGGAAGAGGTAAGGGGAGAGAGGGCGTATATATGGATTGTATTAGTGTCCATTGTGTCTAATAGGCAGAAGAAGAATAAGGAAGTGGCAACGATAGTAACAATAAAAATCACTGTAATAATAATGATGTTAACATTAGTAGTGATATTAGTAGTGATAGTGATAGCGATAGTGACCAAGGGGAGGGGGCCGTGTGAATTCAAAAGGCAAATCATTATAGTGGCTGCTTCCATATGATGAGAAAATTAGAGCCAGACTATAAAGTGTTATAAGATGTTTTGGGGCAGGGGGGCGTGGTGGAGGGGGAATGGATCGGGGAATGACAAGGTGATATGAACATCAATAGTATGTATAAGGATTGGGATATGAATAACGGAATAGGTTATGCCAAAAAGGTCAATGAATAGTGGATGGTGAGCAGCGTTTTTTATCATAGGTTATACGGTAGCTTTCTACCTTTCTACCGGGGGGGTGGAGGGGGTCATCTGAGTCCAGGAGGGGAGGGATGGTGTGTTAGGTGTGGGTGGATGTACCTGCATGGGTATGATAGCAGGAATGGTATATTCCCACTACGTGGTATTTTGTGGAGTTCTCTAGGGGTAATCTGGTCCTAGTGTCCGGAGATGAAGGGTGACCAGGTCTGGAGAAACACCTCCGTTCTGTCCTGTAAACTGTAGATAAGTCGTTTGTGTGTGGCTGCTTGGTACATTGCTGTCAACCATTCATCATGGGAGGGGATGGTCGGTGCACGCCAGTGTCTAAGGATGCATAATTTGGCCGTTGCTAGCGCGGTGTGTAGGAGTCTACTTTGAGTTCGTGTGATCTTATGGAGTTCTCCCATGTCGTGTAGCAATAGAAGAGATGGGGTGAGGAGTGGTGGGAGGGGTAGGGATTCTCGGAAGGTGTTTCCCACTGTTCTCCAAAAAGGTTGTACGGCTGCGCAATCGTGTAGGATATGGAGTAAGTCGCAGTGAGTGTGTGGGCACCTCCAGCAGTTTGCATGGGGGAGAAGTCTTGCCATATGTAATTTTTGTGGGGTCCAATACCAATCATGTAGTGTCTTAAAGAGGCAGAATTTCAGACGAGCCTCGCGTGCTCCGCGGTCCCTGGCTTCGATCAGGTCAGTCCAGTCCTCCAGGTCATATTCAGTTTGTAGGTGCGTCTGCCATTTGTTTTGAGGGAAGTCAGGAGTGGGAGTGAGAAGAGGTGGCGATTCAGCAATGCCTGGAGTCCCGATATCGCACCCTTCATCTTCCCCCATGTCTCTAGATAGTGTAGTATAGGAGAGCGCGGGAGCTGTCGGGGAAGGGCACCTAGTCTCTGTTTAAGACAATGTCTGAGTTGGAGGTAACGCCATGAGTGGTATTCCGGGAGGTTGAATTCCACCTGTAGGTCCCTAAAAGTTCTCCAGGTTTCCCCTGATATAAGTTGGTCCACTCGTCTGATGCCTCGTTGACCCCAATCCTTCCAGGTAATAGTTTTCCCTACGATTTGGAACCCTTTGTTGCCCCATAACGGAGCCCTGTCATTTAAGTGGGGGTCTATCTTAAGGAGCCGATGTACCCGCTGCCAGGATTTCTTCATGGCTCCTATCATAGGATTGGTGGGTCGGGGGCATTTTTGGCTCGTATCGTATAATAGCTGGAGGCCGTAGGGGGCCCCTGTAAGGGCTCGTTCTACGTCCACCCATAGCGGCGGGGTTATTACAATCGGGAGTAGGAGGGCCATTTGTGAAAGATGTAACGCGTACGAATAGTGTTCGATCGAGGGAAGGCTTAGTCCACCGCATTCCCGACGGGCTATCAAGGTGGTTTTGGGTAGTCGTGGGCGCATGGATCCCCAAGCAAAGGAGCGGATACAGCGGTCTATCTCTCTTAATACAGGTAAGGGGATCTGTAAGGGGAGCATGCCTAGGACATATAGGAACCTCGGCAAGGTTACCATCTGCACCGCCTGTACTCTGCCCCACATGGAGAGGTTCAGTTGGCCCCATTTCTCAAAGTCCCGTTTCATGGTATTGATCAGTGGGTCTATATTGTCTGACACCACATTGACCAACCCTGTATTTACGTCAATTCCTAGATATCTTAGTCGGGAGTGTTTCCATTTAATCGGTAAGCCTTGTATGGAGGCACTCACTGTGACTGGGGAAAGTGGTAGAGCTTCGCATTTGTCCCAATTGATTCGATATCCTGATATGCATTCAAATTCCGTTAGAATCTCCCTCAGGGCAGTGATGGAAGTGGGCAGGTCAGTGAGGGTAAGTAAGATATCGTCTGCATATAAATATATGTCAGATTTTCCGCCTGGTAGCGGGATTCCTGATATGAGGTTGGAACTACGGATGGCTGCCGCCAGAGGCTCCACCGCGAGTAGAAATAGGAGGGGTGATAGTGGGCATCCTTGACGTGTCCCTCTCCGGATCTCAAAAGTGTCCGACAGGAACCCCCCACAGTTTACCTGTGCTGTCGGGGAGCCATATAGGAGGTGCACCTTGTTAATGAAGCCTTCTCCTAACCCGAATCGTTTCAAGATTTCGAAGAGGTACCACCATTCTATTCGGTCGAACGCTTTCTCTGCATCCAACGAGAGGGCTAGAGCTTCTTCTCGTGTATCGCGGGCGGCCCAAATGGCATGGAAAAGTGTGCGGAGGTGATTCCTGGAGGAGCGGCCCGGTACAAAGCCTACTTGGGAGTGATGGATTAACGAGGGGATAACTTTTTTAAGGCGAGTGGCCAGTATTCCCGCTAATATTTTAATATCTCCATTCAATAAGGAGATAGGGCGATAGCTTCCGCTAAGAAGTGGGTCTTTTCCGGGTTTCGGCAAGACTGTGATAGTGGCTTTATTAGACATAGGATGTATGGAGCCTTCCCTTTCGGCCCCTTGAAATGCCTCGTATAAGACATCTACAGTGTCGGTTCCTGTCCATTTATAGAATTCAGATGTAAACCCATCCTCCCCCGGTGCTTTGTGATATGATAGATTAGCTATTGCTTGTTGTATCTCTTACTTACTAATATCCCCTTCTAGAAGAGCCCTGCCTTCATCTGTAAGATGGGGGATGTGCGTCCTCTGCAGGAATGTGTCTAAGCGGGCAGTGTCTTCCGATGTTTCTGAGGAATATAAAGTTTGGTAGTACCGGCCGAATTCTTCGGCAATCGCCTGGGGGTGTGTAATGAGTAAGTTATCCTGGGTGCGTAGTGCCGGTATAGCAAGTGCTGTTTCCCGTTGGCGTAGTTGGGCAGCCAGTAAGCGGCCCACTTTCTCTCCGTGCTCATAGTGGCGTCCCTTCATCCGTTGTAGGGCATATTCTGCCTGTGAGGTGTAGAGGGTGTTAAGCTCCATTTTAGCCTGTTCTAGGGAGCGGCGATTGGAGGGGGTGGGCTGTTGTGTGTATTTCCTCATGGCCTGTGTTATTGTGTCTTCTAGCGTGTGTTGTTGGGCCCGTCTATGGGCATTGGAGATAGCTGCATCTCTCATTAATTGCCCTCTGATAGTTGCTTTCGTCGCAGCCCAGAGAAGTTGTGGTGAGGTCACTGAGCCTTTATTGTCCTTCAAGTATGTGGCCATATGGGTCTTAAGTTGTTCCTTCCCAGTCGGGGATCGGTATCTAGTGTTAGGGAGGCGCCAGGGTTTACGGCCGGGTGTAATCATTCCGAGTTCCAGGGTTATTAGTACCGGAGAATGGTCTGATAGTGCGGCTACCAGTATTTCTATTGACTTATCCACTTGTAGTATTCTATGATTAAGTAAGAAATAGTCTAGCCGTGACTGGGTCCCGTGGACCGAAGAGACAAAAGTATATTCCCTATTGGAAGGGTGGGAGAGACGCCAACAATCTATTAGGCCATGATCTGAGAGGATGTCTTTGAAAACGGCTCTATCTGCATTGTTACCCGCGTCAAGACCAATTGATCGGTCTAGAATGGCATCTTGGACTATGTTCCAGTCCCCCCCAAGAATATATTGTGAGGCACCTATCTGTGTCAGAAGACGGTTGAGAGAGAGGAAAAAGGTGCGCTTCGAGCCTGGTGGGGGCGTTTATGGAGCTTATGCATATTGTGGAGGATCCCACCACTAGCTTAGCCAGTACGTAGCATCCCTCTGGGTCATGCCATGTTTTAATTAGTCGGAATTGCAGGGAGCGACGCAGGAGTATTGCCACTCCACATTTTCTTCCCGTTCCTTGTGTACCTGCCAACATGGGTGGTGTTCCGCTGTATATTAATTTTCCCACCCAATCTCTACGTAATTTCTCTGATTCCGTCGAGGAGAGGTGTGTTTCCTGTAGTAGAGCAATGTCGGTATGTTTGGAGCGGAGATAGGACAGTATCTTCTGTCGTTTAATATAATGGGTCATGCCGTGTACATTCCAGAACAGTGCCGTGAGTGGGGTTGTCGATCCCGAGGGCGCGGGGTGTGTCATGGTTTATGGTATATTGAATATGTTATGGTCCGTGTGGTGGGACCAGGAAGTAAGTAAGGACTGGGCTGAGAGGCAAGGAATATGGATTTCTTGTTCAGTTAGGCCTTGGGAGGTTGGGAGAGTTCCCCTTGGTCACAATACAAAAAATATAGAAGAGAAGGGAAAAGAAAAGAAAGGGAGTGAGGGGGATGGAGAGGAATAGCGTGGAATGTGCAGAGAGAGACAGACAACGATTAAGAATAATTGATAAAAGTGATAAAGAATAAATAGGAAAAGGAAAAAGGAATAGCAAATGGAAATTGGTCAGAGGATGAAAACACTCACTACTGTCTAAAACCTTCTAATCTGCGGGTCTAACCTGTAAGGCCTGCGCGCCGGTAGGGTATTATATCAATGGGGCATGATAAGGGAATAGATGCTTCGTTCCTGGTATCATGGGACCTCCCAGGGGGGTGAGGGGGGGGGGGCCTCAGTCGTGTGGGTGCATAAATGGGTGCATGAAGTGCCGGGATGGGCTGGGCACGGGCCTGGAGTAGATGTTATGGTCCAAGAACGAGGCGGGAGGGGGGAGGGGGAGAGGGACAGGCCCGGGGCCATGTGCCACAGGACCTCCCGCTACACGTTCTGTGCTTATCATCTGTTAAGACATCTTAGAATATGAGAATTCTTAGTACCTTATGATGGCCTGCGGTGTTGCATTTTGAGTGTTCGTCCGGGAGCATGGCCCTTGTGGTAGTCTTGGAGCCGCCATGACCCCGATTTGTGTTAGTCTGATTACTCTCTTCAGTGCGATTGTCATATGCCTGAGAGTTAACTGTGCTGTTCTACAAGTATGCCTATGTGTTACATTGTGGCAATCAGTATTTGATAAATGTGTTTTTAGTAGGTCCCCACTCCCCTATTGGGTGAGCAGCAGATGTGGTGAATGGGTATGTCACTTATCTGTCCCAAGGTGAAGAGTAGATGTTCTAGAAGCGGGTCCGGATCTCCAGGGCAGCTGTCCTACTGTGGGTTTAGTGTTCAGCATGCTGATCTTCTGATGTTGGTTTCAGGGGGGAGCGGGATTTGTCTCTGACCGTGTCTTGAGTGTGATCAATCACTGCTTGCAGGATGTGCTCCCGGGATTCCTGTGTCTTTGGTGACCGATCATATCCTCGGCCTCTTTTTTGCGAAGGGGGACGGTGAGTCTGGGGCCATGGAGTTGACAGACTAATAGCAGTTTCTGTATGCGCCGCTGGGGAGTCCGGACGGCCGGGGGCGGTGTCCATAGATTGCGGGGTCACACTATGTAGATAAGCGCTGAGGTCCTCGGGGTCAGTGAAGTCTCTGGATGTGCCGTGGTGTGTGATCCACATACGTGCTGGTTCAAAAAGACCATACTTGATGTCTAGAGATCTTAGTTGCGGACGTAGGGCAAGAAATGCTCTTCTTCTGTCATTCGTTAACCTCGAGAAGTCTGCTGCCACTCTGATTTCGTGTCCATCCAGTGATATCGGTTGTCATGCTTTAGCTGTTGAGATGACCTGGCGGGCTTGTTCATGGCACAGGAAGCATGCGATGATAGGGCGCGGTTTATTTGCAGACGCTTTGTGTGAAGGACCAATTCTGTGCACCCTCTGAAATTCTGGAGGTGGTGAAAACTCTATGCCGAAGTGGTTGGTCAGCAGTGAGCTAAGAAAGGTTTTGATATCAGATCCTTCTTTTTGTTCCGGTATACCGAAAAAGAGTACATTGTCTCTACGACTTCGGTCCTTAAGTTCAGTAAGTTTAGCTCTGAGCGACTTTAGTTCTTCTTCCTGATCAGGGGTTGTCGCTATATGGTCTTCTACTGCCGACAGGCACTGATCTAGGTTATTTGCTGTTTCTCTGAAGCCTGCTATATCAGCACGGATTGAGGAGGATGCTAAAGTTAAGTCTGTTATTTTTAAGTCCATTGCCTCCAAGCGTCGTCCAACTGAGGCAATCTCTTGCAGTATACGGTCTGTGGCGTTTAGTGCGGGTTGATCTACCGGGGGAGATGTATGCCCCTGTGATGCCGTTTGTGCCGTCATAGCTTTGGGTTGAGCAATGGCTTCCGAGAATAGCAGTTGACGAGAATGTTTACTTGCGGTCTTGTCGTTGGGCATTGTTCTCAAGGGGTGGAAATCAATTAGGAGATATTATTTTAAGAGCTAGCACTTGTAGGTCCACGGAAAGTTTCCTCGACTTCCAAGGATGGGTCAGATCTTGGAATATAGGATCTGCTGTGGTCTGCTAAGCTTTAGAGCGTGATCTATAGAGGATTAGAATATGCTCAGTTTCTGATAGAGGTCCATTGATATAAAGCTGAAGAGAGATCAATTAATTTTGAGTGTGATGCAGCGTGCAATAGGGGGGGGTATCTTGTCTATCTTTTATTTTAGATCAGTCTCTTATTGTTTAGTTGGAGGGTCAGGTTGCGTAGTGCGACACGTGTTGTTCTACTCTTCTTTCTTCTTCCTATTCCGGTTTTCCTCCCCCTTCTTTGCTTCTTTATCGTTCCTTATGTGAGAAATCTTTGTCCCTCTGTTGCTCTTTGAGATCCTTTCTCTGTCTCCCTTTTGTCTTCCTTCCCCCTTTTCCTCTGCCTCCCCTCTGGGTGTCGTGGAGATTCTTATTCTTTGCGCGCTAGGTCATAAATGAGGGGGGGGGGAGTATGTCCTTTATTTGCTGCTGGTGGTGTCGCTAGATAATGTTGTTTGAGGGGTCTCACCGTCTCAGCGTGCGGTCTCCTTCAGGCACTATTTAGTCCTTGTGTGATATTGCTTCTTTTCCTTTCCGCCGTGGTCGTCGTGGTCGTCCTCAGGCCTAGGTTCCTCAGTGATCCATCCTCCTCGGGGTACCCTCTCCCTCCATCCGCATGAGGGGGCAGTGTGGCGCTCCAGCGCCCGGGGAGCTGAGGCGGAAGAGGGCCGATCCGGGTGCCTCCCTCGCGATGCGTCCCGGGCCCGTGTGGCACCGCACCTTAGTCCGCGGCTCCGCGGAAGCTCGGAGGCCGCATTTGCTCTCGCGTCTCCGAGCGTGTCTGCCGTCGCTCTGGTCCCACAACTTTGCCCCTCCGGAGGCCCCCTCCCTCCGCCAGCCGGGAGGCCACACTAGGGGTCAGGATCGCAGGGGGAAGACCCTCTGTTTGCCAGCTTGACCTGCCCGGCGCGCGGAGATCTTTTCTCAGGCGGCCATTTTCTTCGACGGCCAGACCACGCCCCCTATATGCTCACTTTGACTGACACTGTTGTATCACATGTTTATATGCAATCTTGATAAATACATACATCTGTGGCGTTGATTTATTTGTTACAAAACTGATCCTGTTACTATCCGTACCTGTGAAATTGGCCTCAGGGCATACTAAACATGTCATGTTTATGCTGTACCTTTGAAAATCAATAAAAACAGTTTGACAAAAAAACACGTGGTTTGTCTTGACTATGTGCTAGAAATTTGGATGATTAGGACTTGACAGAAGTGGTGCTTCAACTTGAGCACCTCCTTTGTTTATATTTATAAGTGCTTCCCATTGAGGTTTAATTTCTGTGAAATGAGCATCGTGCCAGAATGAGTCCTGCCATGCCTGTTTATCCAAGAAGAGCCACTGTTTTGTGCGACATATATACCAAACTAGAATACTTTCTACTGGCTAATTAGTAAGTGCTACCTTCTTAGGTAAACGTTTAGTGCATCTCCTACACTACAGGTGCTTAAAGGATGCCGTAGTAATGTCTCCAGTGACCTTGTGTGTCTGTGACTTTGCCAATATTATTTCCTTGCGTGTCTTCATCAGATAAAATTTCAAGGTGGAACTGCACATCTGCAGTTCCACCTTGAATAGATATTTTATTTTTTTATTCATCTCGGGGAACACAGGGGGAACCTCAAGATCCCGACAGTTTCAGCAGGCTCCCGTCTCCTGCTGGAGCCAGCATTGCTCCTGCACGCAGGGACCTGCTTTAAATAGAAACTCCCTGCTGTTAGCTCCTGCCAAGCAAAAGCAAACAGCTGTCTCCCAAGGGTGGGCACCTCAGAGGTGGCAGGAGCCATCCCTGGGGGTGGGGGTCTCCAGGGCCATGTACAGCTCCACAATGGGTCTGTGCAGCCCCCTTCTTTTTTCAATTTGGCCTAAGGCTCGTGGTGGACCCAGGGGCTGGGGGTCTATGATGGACCCCCTTCCTAAATGTATAAGTAGCCCTGGGGAGGTGGTGGTCCCCGTGGCCACGGGGAGTCCACAGAACCCCTCTATTAAATGTATATGTTACCACAGGGAGGTGGTGGTCCCTGGGATACTGGGAGTCGCACAGCCCTCCTCATATTTTATAAGCATAGCCCCAGGAGGTGACAGTTCCCAGGGACTGGGGGATCCACAGGGCCCCCCTATTAGTTGTATAGAATATTGCCCGGAGAAGGTGGTGGTCCCAGCCGCTACGGGGGGGGCCACACACCCACCCCTCTGCATACCTACAAAACAGGGGAGGTGGTGGTCCCTGAAAGCCTAGGAGGGAGGTCCCTTGTATCCCCTTCATTTTTTCCCCAAAATGCCCCCTGGACCCAGCCCACCCGGGGGGCAACAAAACAGAGACACGTGGTAGACCACATTTTTTTAAAAATCACTGCAAAATTCGTGGATCCACTTCAAATTTAAACATGATTTTAAAAAAATACATTTAAGCCTTGGGAAGGTCCCTGTCATGATTAGTTCCCTGTGCTCTCGTACCCATCACCAGGGGACCAAATTGTGGGATTTTCCAATGCTCTAATAGGTTTCCAGCCCTCCTCCTTCATGCATATCCTGACATGCAGCCATTTGGACGCTATTTGCAAATTACCGTTGGTAGTCCTTGTTTCTGTTACAGAGCCTTAGATGTTCCTTCCATGTTTCATGACCTTTTGTTATTCTTTTTTCCTGAGTTGGTGAGCCACAGTTATTCCTTGTTCCTGAGCTGTAGCTATCCTTGTTCCTTTTCCTCAGCTGTAGCAAATTCCTTGTTCCTGAACTAGCACTCCCTGCAGTGCTCTTTGACTCACGAGCCTCAGCTATTCTTTGTTCCTTGAACTATTTCCGCCTGCTGTATTTCCTTGTTTCCTTGATTCCGGTGGGCAGTCCTTGTGCTCCCTTGAAGCCTTTCCTTCTGTATTTTCCTTTTTCCAGTCCATCCTTCTTTCCATTTCCTTGCTCCAGTTCCTAGTTGGTTGTTTTTCCTGCTGTCTTGCTTCTAGTTTCCTTGTATGTTTGTTACTTGCTTTCTGCCAAGTGTGCCTTTTTTCTCTATTCTTTCCGGTTAAGCACTCGTCCTTGCAAGCTAGGTGGTGTTTCTTGCCCACTGTGAGTAGTGTCTTTCAGTTTATTTTATAACATCACCATAGGGATCAGCTCCACAGATCCTGCCTTTGAAGGTATATCCAATATCAAAATATGGGTATTAGCAGTCAGAATCTGTAACAGCAATTGTGGGTGAGGAACTTGCTGAGCCTCAGTCCTACCGTGTGGAGCTCCCAAGTGCTTTACCCCACATTCTCTTTATGTATATGTATATATATATATATATGTTGTGCTTGAATGTCTGTTCTTTCTGAGCATTATCTCTCTTATTCCCATGAATAGAGCTTCCCCTTTTGGATCCCCTCTCTCCTCTGACTCTGTGTCATCTTAGGCAGCTGTGTAACCAGTATTCTGCCTACTTTGTCTTCCCTTCCTCCAGCCTGGCCAGCACCTCTGACAGTTCCTGACTTCCTGACAAAATGACCAACCCACATATCCACAATCACTTGTGAGGTTTCTTGCATTCAGTTGGTTACCAGATTTTCTTTATGAATTGTTGTCTGTGAAATTGTTTTGATTGTGTGTGTAGGAGGCTGGACTGGCTTGTAGTGAGTACCAAGGGGTACTTACACCTTGCACCAGGCCCAGGTATCCCTTATTAGTGTATAGGGTGTCTAGCAGCTTAGGCTGATAGATAATGGTAGCTTAGCAGAGCAGCTTAGGCTGAACTAGGAGACGAGTGAAGCTCCTACAGTACCACTAGTGTCATATGCACAATATCATAAGAAAACACAATACACAGATATACTAAAAATAAAGGTACTTTATTTTTATGACAATATGCCAAACGTATCTCAGTCAGTATCCTCAGTATGAGGATAGCAAATATACACAAGATATATGTACACAATACCAAAAATATGCAGTATAGTATTAGAAAACAGTGCAAACAATGTATAGTTACAATAGGATGCAATGGGGACACATAGGGATAGGGGCAACACAAACCATAGACTCCAAAAGTGGAATGCGAACCACGAATGGACCCCAAACCTATGTGACCTTGTAGAGGGTCGCTGGGACTGTAAGAAAACAGTGAGGGTTAGAAAAATAGCCCACCCCAAGACCCTGAAAAGTGAGTGCAAAGTGCACTAAAGTTCCCCAAAGAGCACAGAAGTCGTGATAGGGGAATTCTGCAGGAAAGACACAAATCAGCAATGCAACAACGATGGATTTCCAAACGAGGGTACCTGTGGAACAAGGGGACCAAGTCCAAAACTCACAAGCAAGTCGGAGATGGGCAAATGCCCAGGAAATGCCAGCTGTGGGTGCAAAGAAGCTGCTACTGTACAGTAGAAGCTGAAGATTCTGCAGGAACAACAAGGGCTAGAAACTTCCCCTTTGGAGGATGGATGCCCCACGCCGTGGAGAATCATGCAGAAGTGTTTTCCTGAAGAAAGACCGCAAACAAGCCTTGCTAGCTGCAAGTCGTGCGGTTTAGGGTTTTTGGATGCTGCTGTGGCCCAGGAGGGACCAGGATGTCGCCAATTGCGTCAGGGGACAGAGGGGGCGCCCAGCAAGACAAGGAGCCCTCTCAAGAGCAGGCAGCATCCGCAGAAGTGCCGGAACAGGCACTACGAAGAGGAGTGAAACGGTGCTCACCCGAAGTTGCACAAAGGAGTCCCACGCCGCCAGAGGACAACTTAGGAGGTCGTGCAATGCAGGTTAGAGTGCCGTGGACCCAGGCTTGGCTGTGCACAAAGGATTTCCGCCAGAAGTGCACAGAGGCCGGAGTAGCTGCAAAAGTCACGGTTACCAGCAATGCAGTCTGGCGTGGGGAGGCAAGGACTTACCTCCACCAAACTTGGACTGAAGAGTCACTGGACTGTGGGAATCACTTGGACAGAGTTGCTGGATTCAAGGGACCTCGCTCGTTGTGCTGAGAGGAGACCCAGGGTACCGGTGATGCAGTTCTTTGGTGCCTGCGGTTGCAGGGGGACGATTCCGTCGACCCACGGGAGATTTCTTCGGAGCTTCTAGTGCAGAGAGGAGGCAGACTACCCCCACAGCATGCACCACCAGGAAAGCAGTCGAGAAGGCAGCAGGATCAGCGTTACAGAGTTGCAGTAGTCGTCTTCGCTACTTTGTTGCAGTTTTGCAGGCTTCCAGCACGGTCAGCAGTCGATTCCTTGGCAGAAGGTGAAGAGAGAGATGCAGAGGAACTCTGATGAGCTCTTGCATTCGTTATCTAAGGAAATCCCCAAAGCAGAGGACCTAAATAGCCAGAAAAGAGGGTCTGGCTACTTAGGAGAGAAGATAGGCTAGCAACACCTGAAGGAGCCTATCAGAAGGAGTCTCTGATGTCACCTGCTGGCCCTGGCCACTCAGAGCAGTCCAGTGTGCCAGCAGCACCTCTGTTTCCAAGACGGCAGAGGTCTGGAGCACACTGGAGGAGCTCTGGGCACCTCCCAGAGGAGGTGCAGGTCAGGGGAGTGGTCACTCCCCTTTCCTTTGTCCAGTTTCGCGCCAGAGCAGGGCTGAGGGGTCCCTGAACCGGTGTAGACTGGCTTATGGAGAAATGGGCACCATGTGTGCCCATGAAAGCATTTCCAGAGGCTGGGGGAGGCTACTCCTCCCCTGCCTTCATACCATTTTCCAAAGGGAGAGGGTGTAACACCCTCTCTCTGAGGAAGTCCTTTGTTCTGCCTTCCTGGGCCAAGCCTGGCTGGACCCCAGGAGGGCAGAAACCTGTCTGAGGGGTTGGCAGCAGCAGCAGCTGCAGTGAAACCCCTGAAAAGGCAGTTTGGCAGTACCCGGGTCTGTGCTACAGACCCGTGGGATCATGGGATTGAGCCAACAATGCCAGGATGGCATAGAGGGGGCAATTCCATGATCTTAGACATGTTACATGGCCATATTCGGAGTTACCATTGTGAAGCTACACATAGGTAGTGACCTATATGTAGCGCACGTGTGTAATGGTGTACCCGCACTCACAAAGTCCGGGGAATTGGCCCTGAACAATGTGGGGGCACCTTGGCTAGTGCCAGGGTGCCCACACACTAAGTAACTTAGCACCCAACCTTTACCAGGTAAAGGTTAGACATATAGGTGACTTATAAGTTACTTAAGTGCAGTGTAAAATGGCTGTGAAATAACGTGGATGTTATTTCACCCAGGCTGCAGTGGCAGGCCTGTGTAAGAATTGTCAGAGCTCCCTATGGGTGGCAAAAGAAATGCTGCAGCCCATAGGGATCTCCTGGAACCCCAATACCCTGGGCACCTCAGTACCATATACTAGGGAATTATAAGGGTGTTCCAGTATGCCAATCTGAATTGGTGAAATTAGTCACTAGCCTGTTAGTGACAATTTGAAAGAAATGAGAGAGCATAACCACTGAGGTTCTGGTTAGCAGAGCCTCAGTGAGACAGTTAGGCATCACACAGGGAACACATACCTATAGGTCACAAACTTATGAGCACTGGGGTCCTGACTAGCAGGGTCCCAGTGACATATAACAAACATACTGAAAACATAGGCTTTTCACTATGAGCACTGGGCCCTGGCTAGCAGGATCCCAGTGAGACAGTGAAAACACCCTGACATACACTCACAAACAGGCCAAAAGTGGGGGTAACAAGGCTAGAAAGAGGCTACTTTCTCACAGTGTGTCACTATGAGAGGTCTAGGAAACAAAACCACCAGTGCTTCATTTAAGTTTGTGCAGGGCAGATTCGCAGTGCCTGACAATGAAAGGCATTTAGGCCCTCATTACAACCCTGGCGGTCGGTGATAAAGCAGCGGTAATACCACCAACAGGCCGGCGGTAACCGAAATGGAATTATAACCACGGCAGAAACCGCTCAGACAGACAGCCACTTTAACACACTGACCGCCACGGCTGAATCAACAAGCACCATGGCGGTACCCGCCAACAGCCAGGTGGAAGACAATGTTCAGCCCACACTATTGCAACCGGCCTATCCGCCACCTTTTCCGGGGCGGTATCAACAACATCAAAAGCACGGCGGAAACAGAGCTCAGAAGTCAAAGGACTCACCTGTGGAGACTCAGGGAACATCCACAACGCCATGGAGCCCGAGCTGCACATATTTCCGATGCTCGGCTACCTTCTGCTGCATTATGAACAGCAACGCCGGCAAAGGCGACCACGGTGAGTACTGCCGCCTAGCACACAAGGGATGGGGAGGAAAAAGAGAGTGACACACACATGCAACACGCAACACCCCCACCCCCAACACCATACAACCACCAGATGCACTAATATTACATATTACCCCCTTCCCCCTAAGAAATAATGCAAGGATAAAAAGATTTAAAGAAAGTGAGTGTAATACGATAAAATAACATGATTAAGTGCATCAAAATAGAAAAGTATATACATATTTACAAATGGAGGGCCACAATACATAGGTCAACTCCTGCAACAACACGGAGAGAATACTGCAGGGGCATCAGGTCAAAAATACACAGGCACCTCAGGGGGACGGGGAATGGGTGGGCACCTCAGCCGGAAGATGGTACATCACCACTGTTCCTGGAGGGGGCAACATGCCCTGTGCGCTGTCCTGGGGAGTGCAAGGCCACAGTCTCTCATGTGGGTGGTTTGCCCACTGCTTGGTCCTGGGGAGTGCAAGGCCACAGTCTCTCTAGTGGATGGCCTCTTCCACTGGTTCTGGAGGGGGCATTGTGCTCAGTGTGCTTCATCCCGGGAAGGATGGGGTGAGTGGATGGCTTCGTCCACTGGTGCTGGAGGGGGCATTGTGCCCAGTGTGCTTCATCCTGGGAAGGATCGGGTGAGTGGATGGCTTCTTCACTGATTCTGGAGGGGGCATTGTGCCCAGTGTGCTTCACCCTGGGAAGGATGGGGTGAGTGAATGGCTTCTTCCACTGGTTCTGGAGGGGGCATTGTACCCTGTGATGCAGATCTTGGGTAGTGCAAGGTCACAGTCTCTCATCTGAGTGTCATACCCACAGGATTTGCAGGGGCAAGGACGCACAACAGCCCATGGATGCAGGACTACACACTGTCCGCCGGTGGTGATGACTGCTCAGAGGTAGCAGTGGCGGTGGTGGTGTCGGGGCTGGCAGTGGTGGGGGAGGCTCCAGCCCTTCCCTTGCAGCCTCGGATGACGGCCCACTGGGGCTGCTGCTGCTAGCAGTGGTGCTGGTGGTGGTGCTGGCAGTGGTGCGGGGAGGCTCCAGCCCTTCCCCTGTAGCGTTGGATGGCTGCCCACTGGGGCTGCTGGCAGTGGTGCTGGTGGCGGTGCTGGCAGTGGTGGGGGGAGGCTCCAGCCCTTCCCCTGTAGCGTTGGATGGCTGCCCACTGGGGCTGCTGGCAGTGGTGCTGGTGGCGGTGCTGGCAGTGGTGGGGAGAGGCTACAGCCCTTCCCTTGCAGCCTCGGACGGCTGAACCACCATGGTTGTTGGTGGGGGCTCCAAATGAGTCCCAGCACCAAGCCTCCTGTCCTTCCTGCCTGCTGGTGCAGGCCCCTTGCCCTTCCTGTCAGCAGCCAGGAATTTCTCCTTGCCCTTCCCTGTCGCAGCTGGTGGTGTCTCCTTGTCCTTCAAATACGCTGCTGGTGGTGCCTGCTTGCCTTTCCCTGTTGCAGCTGGTGGAGCCTCCTGGCCCTTCCCTGTCGCAGCTGGTGGTGCCTCCTTGCTTGCCCTTCCCTGTCGTGCTGGTGGTGCCTCCTTCCCCTTCCCTGTCACAGCTGGTGGTGCCTCCTTGCCCTTCCTAGACACTGCTGGTGCAGGCACCCTTTCAGTGTTGCTGCCTGGTGCCCAGGATCCTCTCCTACCAGCAGTACCTGTTGACACTACTGTGGCCGTGGACTGGGTGGGTGAGGTGCTTGCCTGGGTTCTGACCACCCTGGCCCGACGTGAAGGACGGGGGGGGGGGAGTGGTAGGGAAGAGGTCAACAGTGGAGAGGAAAAGCTTCTTAGGGACATTGGGGCGGGAAAAGGGTGAAGGTTTGGGAGTGGAGGAAGAGGAAGTGGTTGTAGGAGGTGTCTGCTGATTTTGGGTGCAGGTGCATGGGCTGGATGCTGTTGTAAGGTGGATGGCTGTTGGGTGATTGCATTTGTGTACTTTGCGAGGAGGGGGCACAGACGCAGTGGGAGAGGATACAGGGAACATGTGCATGGATGTGGGGGTGGTGACTGCCAGTGAGGGGCGGGTAGTGATAGGCGTGATGGTAATGGTGGGAGTGGATGAGGATGTAGTGCATGCAGGTGTGAGTGTAGACGCAACTGGGAGGGAGGTGGACGAGGAGGAGGAGGGGGGGACACAGTGGAGGCAGTGTGGATGTTGGTATGTCTGCATCTTGATGGGGTTTGTGTGAGTGCCTGTGGGATGATGTGTGGTGCTTGTGTTTGCCTGAACCACTCCTGTGTGTTGTGTTGTGTGCATGCTGGTCTGCCTGTGTGCTTGGGATAGGTTGGGGTTGAGGGGAGTGGGATTGGGTAGAGGAAGTTGGAGGGGGGAGGCTAGAAACAGGGACAATGGCTGCCATCAGAGAGGAGGCCAGAGCCTGGATTGATCTTTGTTGGGCCGCCATGCCAGAGTGAATGCCCTCCAGGAATGCATTTGTGTGTTGCAAATGGGCTGCCAGCCCCTGGATGGCATTCACAATGGTTGACTGCCCAACAGAGATGGATCGTAGGAGGTCAATAGCCTCCTCACTCAGGGCAGCAGGGCTAACTGGGGCAGGGCCTGAGGTGCCTGGGGCGAAGGAGATGCCCACCCTCCTGGGTGAGCGGGCACAGGAAACATGCTGAGGGGCTGCTGGGAGGGTGGTGCTGGTACGGGGGTGGTGGCTGTACCCGTAGTTAGGGTGGGCACAGAGGTGTCCGCCACCACCAGGGAGCTTCCACTGGAGGAGGTATCACTGTCAGAACTGTCCCCTCCAGTCTCTGCCGTGGTGCTCCCCTCACCCTCCATCCCACTGGTGCCCTCACTGTCGGTGGATTTGGCCTCCTGGGCCCTGTGGGATGCAGCTCTCCCAGTCTCTGGTGCCTCTGCTCCTCCGCCGGATGATGCTAATGCACATAAGGACAGGGTGACAAAACAAAAAGGGGGGGAGAGACAAAGGATACCCTTGGTCAGTGGCGGCAACAACACCACCATTGGCATACACGACACACACACACACAGGGAACAGCCCTACGCACTAGGCAATGTACTAACAGTTACAATGCTAGTCACCAGCCCCTGGACAGGGATACCTAATGCCAATTGCAGCATACCTGAGACTCACAGACCCCTGCCCAGTAGTGGATGCCTAATACCTTGGTTGGAGGAGGTTTACATCAGACCCTGCCCAACATGGGACCTACCCTGCAATGTCCTGCCTGGCCTGGGGGCACCCACAGGCCCACATCCCCCACCCGGAAGCCACCCCACCACGTGCAAGTAGTATATTGGGGCACTGTACTCACCCCCTTGTGGCTGCTGTGAGGCCCCCAAGCGCCCATCCAGCTCCGGATAGGCCACCACCAGTATGCGGGCCATCCGGGGGCTCAGGGTTCGACGGGCACCCCTTCCTCGTTGGGAGGCCATCCCCAGCTGGCCTTCCGCCGTCTTCCGTGCCCAGCATCTCAGGTCCTCCCACCGTTTGCGACAGTGGGCGCTCCGCCTGACGTAGACCCCCCGGGGCTTCACTTCCTTGGCGATGGCCCGCCATATACCATTTTTTTATGGGCGCTGACCTGCAGAGAAATACACATAGGAAAAGGTATCAGTAAGACCGTCTTGCCTGTTACACTCATGGCCCACCATAGCCCTCACATCCCCTTATGCACAGACATGGCCCGCCATACATGCAGCACGCTGCCCAGGGCCCTTCCACCAACCTCCACCCACATGAGGCCCTCACACACAACACTCCATGCATTCATGCCCCATGCATGGTGCTCACCGTGTACTCACCTGTTGGTCTGGAGGCCCATGCAGCATTTGGCACTGGGGTAGGACCCTCATCCACCAGTCTCTCCAACTCTGCAGCGGTGAAGGCAGGGGCCCTTACCCCAATGACACAAGCCATGGTCAGTTCCAGACACAGGTCACAGCAGCACTTGCAGTATAGGTCCTCTCCTGTTGAAGGTCAGGTAGCAAGTGAGTGAACAGATAGAAAATGTCCGCGGCGGAGCGTACCGTCACCATTGGCCACTGTAACCCATAGGGCCCAATGGTATCCAATGAGGAGTTGCACGGCAGTTCTCGATCGCCTCTCGCAACGGCACACAACATCAGCGGAATTACCTCATTTCCACATGTCCCTCTATACAGGGCAGGCGGATGCCGTTTCAGGGGGAGGTGCAGGCCATGGCACCTAACTGCGTCACAGTACACATATGCACCATTTGGGGCTATCCAACAATATACTGTTACAGTCACAACAAGCAATGCAGTGTAGTGTTTGTAAATATGGAATACTGACCAGCTGCTCACCGTTTTGCCCCCTAGATTGCAACCACTGCGGATGAATAGTAGATGAAGACATCCCCCGTGTACAGGCCCTTGGTGGACTTTGCAACAATGGAGGACAGGTACATTATCCTCACCTATAGACTGGACAGGCCCACAATCACACAGCTGTGTGCCCAATTGGAGCCTGACCTAATCTCTGCTATCCGTCACCCCACTGGGATCCCCCCTCTTATGCAAGTCCTATCTGTGCTCCATTTCCTGGCAACTGGCTCCTTTCAAGTGGCAGTGAGCTTGGCAGCAGGAATGTCTCAGCCAATGTTCTCAATAGTGCTGACCAGAGTGTTGTCTGCCCTGACACATGCGCAGCTACATCGTTTTCCCCCAAGTGGAGGATTTGGCCACAGTCAAAGCTACTTTCCATGCAATGAGACATATCCCTATCATTATTGGGGCTATTGATGGTACAGATATTGCATTTGTCCCCCCCCCGGAGAAATGAACAGGTGTTCAGAAATCGTAAGAGCTTTCACTCCATGAATGTGCAGATAGTGTGCCTGGTGGACCAGTACATCCCCCATGTCAATGCAAAGTATCCTGGGTCTGTGCATGAGGCCTTTATCCTGAGGAATAGCAGTATCCCATATGTGATGGCTCAACTCCAGAGGCACCGGGTGTGGCTAATAGGTGAGTCCTGGTTCCCACCCAGTTGGTGTTGCTGTATGGGTATGGTGTGGGCCCTAAGGGTTAGTGTGTGGCTAACAGTTGTCCCTCTATATTTTCGGGTAACTCAGGTTACCACAACCTCTGATGGCTACTGACCCGTGTCAGGAATCCCAGGACAAGGGCAGAGGAACTTTACAATGAGGCACATGGGCGAACAAGAAGAATCATAGAGAGGACATTCAGCCTCCCGAAGGGCAAGTTTCGTTGTCTCCATCTAACAGGTGGATCCCAGTACTACTCACCCAAGAAGGTCTACCAGATCATCGTGGCATGCTGTATGTTGCACAACCTTGCCTTATGTCGCCAGGTGCCTTTTCTGCAGGAGGATGAGGCTGGAGATGGGTGTGTGACAGCAGTGGATCCTGAGGACAGTGAAGATGAGGAGACAGAGGATACGGATGAGGACAACAGAAGTGCAATATTACGACAATACTTCCAATGACACACAGGTAAGACACTAACTTCACTTTTCATTGACAGTTTTGTGTTTGACATTGTCACTGGCAGGCTGATTTTCCTACTTCTATGGCCACTTACTGTACCCTTTGGCATCTCTATTTTCAGATATTTGTGCCCCACTACCCCTCCTGGTATGTTGACTGCAGCCAACTTCAGGTCATTCCTCTGTATACATTACTGTACAGTTGTATTGCAGTGTTTAAAGCTTGTTAAATGAATACATAGTTCAGTCATTTGACAGACTCCATACTTGTATTTATTCAAATGGTGTTTATTTAAGTGCCAATAAGTAGAGGGGATGTGCAATGGGCTGGGGTGATGGTGAAGGAATGCCCAGGATAGAGTCCAGTCTATGTGGATCACAGGTGCATTGTCCAAGGGGGCATAGGAAGTGGAGCAATGGCAGTTCAAGGTGTTGCTGTATGGGTATGGTGTGGGCCCTAAGGGTTAGTGTGTGGCTAACAGTTGTCCCTCTATATTTTCGGGTAACTCAGGTTACCACAACCTCTGATGGCTACTGACCCGTGTCAGGAATCCCAGGACAAGGGCAGAGGAACTATACAATGAGGCACATGGGCGAACAAGAAGAATCATAGAGAGGACATTCAGCCTCCCGAAGGGCAGGTTTCGTTGTCTCCATCTAACAGGTGGATCCCTGTACTACTCACCCAAGAAGGTCTACCAGATCATCGTGGAATGCTGTATGTTGCACAACCTTGCCTTATGTCGCCAGGTGCCTTTTCTGCAGGAGGATGAGGCTGGAGATGGGTGTGTGACAGCAGTGGATCCTGAGGACAGTGAAGATGAGGAGACAGAGGATGCGGATGAGGACAACAGAAGTGCAATATTACGACAATACTTCCAATGACACACAGGTAAGACACTAACTTCACTTTTCATTGACAGTTTTGTGTTTGACATTGTCACTGGCAGGCTGATTTTCCTACTTCTATGGCCACTTACTGTACCCTTTGGCATCTCTATTTTCAGATATTTGTGCCCCACTATCGCTCCTGGTATGTTGACTGCAGCCAACTTCAGGTCATTCCTATGTATACATTACTGTACAGTTGTATTGCAGTGTTTAAAGCTTGTTAAATGAATACATAGTTCAGTCATTTGACAGACTCCATACTTGTATTTATTCAAATGGTGTTTATTTAAGTGCCAATAAGTAGAGGGGATGTGCAATGGGCTGGGGTGATGGTGAAGGAATGCCCAGGATAGAGTCCAGTCTATGTGGATCACAGGTGCATTGTCCAAGGGGGCATAGGAAGTGGAGCAATGGCAGTTCAAGGTGGACAGGGTGACTGAGTGGGACACAAGGGTGACAATCAGGAGAGTCTTATTTCCTGGCGGGGGTCTTGGCAATAGTCTCTGGCTTCTGCCTGGATCGCAGTGACTGTTTTCAGGGTGGTTCTCCTTCTGCAGGGGAGTGGTGCTGGTGGCCTGTTGGTCCTGTGGCTGGGCCTCTTGTCCACTAGCGGCAGTGGAGGTAGAAGGCTGTTCAGTCGTTTAGCTAGTGTCAGGGGCCCACTGGTGTGCCACAGCCTTCCTCTTGGTGTTGGCCATGTCTGCAAGCATCCCTGCAATGGTGACCAGGGTGGTGTTTATGACATTCAAGTCCTTGGTGAGTGCCTCCTGGAGAGTCGGTTCCCTGGGCCTGTCCTCCCCCTGTCGCACTGCAGTCCTCCCAGCTTCCTTGTTGTCCTTTGCCTCTGTCTCCTGAACCGTGTGCCCACTGCCACTGACCCCAGGTCCCTGATCGTCCTGTGTTTGTGGGGTGGCCTGGGGTCCCTGTAGTGGTGGACACACTGCTGATTGACGTGTCCTGGGGACAGAGGTATGGGCCCGCTGGATGGGTACTGTGGTGGTGTTTCCTGAGGGGGGAGGCTCTGTGGTGGTATGGGACTGTGCTTGGGTAACTGACTGTCCGGAGGTCCCTCATGGGCCAGGTTGGTCATCCAGATCCAGACGTCCAGAGCTGTCATCACTTTGGGCCTCTTCTGGGGGGGACTGGATGTTGCTGGCACCTTCTCTCTGGTGACGTTGGGTGGGGGACCTGTGGGGATGTAAATTCAGTGTTATTGTTTCTATGTGTGACATCTTGTGCATGGGTGTGTTGCCCTCTACGGTTGTTATTGCACTGGCAGCTTTGCCTTGTGTGAGTAGTTATTTGGTGGGCTAGATGATTCTCTCTAGTGTGCATGCTTTAGTGATGGGTTTCCATGCAGGCCTGTGACGGGGTCTGTGCATTGGTGTTACATGCAGGGCTTGGTATTGGGAGGGGTGGGTTGTGATGATGGGGTGTGTTTGAGGTGGTGGAGTAATGGGAGTGAGGGTAAGGGTGAGGGTATGTGATGGCATGCAGGTAGGGGGGGTGATAGTAATAGATATTTGACTTACCTGAGTCCAGTCCTCCTCATACTCCTGCCAGGCCCTCAGGATGCATGATTGCCAAGACTTGCTCCTCCCATGTTGTTAGTTGTGGGGGAGGAGGTGGGGGTCCACCGCCAGTCCTCTGTACAGCGAGTTGGTGTCTTGCTGCTGTGGAAGGCACCTTCCCGTGTAGGTCGTTCCACCTCTTCCTGATGTCATCCCTTGTTCTGGGGTGCGGTCCCACGGCATTGACCCTGTCCTTGATTCTCTGCCATAACTCCATCTTCCTTGCAATGGATGTCTGCTGCACCTATGATCTGAATAGCTGTGGCTCTACCCGGATGATTTCCTCCACCACGACCCTTTGCTCCTCCTCTGAGAATCTGGGGTGTCATTGTGGTGCCATGGGTGTAGTGTGAGTGGTGTGGGTGAGGGTGTGTAGGGTGATGTGTTGGGGTGTGTGATGTAAGGTGCGTGGATGGTGTATAGGTGATGGTGGTGTGTGGCTGTGGTCTTGTCTGTGATCTTGCTATCTCTCTTGTGGCAATTGTTTTTTAGTCGTAAAGGGTTGTGGGTAAAGTGGGTGGGTGTCTTATAGTGGTGTGGGTGTCGTGTGTGTATGGGTGTCAGGTGTGTGTTATTCAAATTGTCCAATGTAGTGTTGTTTTGTTAGTGTGTGTGTATTTTGAGCGCAGTGGTATATAGCCATTGAATGTCCGCCGCAGTGATTCGTGGGTCAGAATGTTGTGGGCATAATTCTGTGGCATAACGGTGTGGGTTTTGCTACTGCTAGTGTATCACCACCCTTTGGGCTGGCGGACTTGTTTTGTGGCTGTATAGTGACGAATTGCTATGTGTGTGTCTTAATATGGGTAGCGGTAATCAGCTGCGGCGGCGGCATGTTGGCGGCAGTGAGCATGGCGGTAAGCGGTACTCACCGCCAATGTCATAATAAGAGCCTTAGTGTCTACTTTAGGATTTGAGAATGTTAACCCTAGTCCTGAAACAAAGTATCTTCTTATGAGAAATGGACATTTACGATCTGAATATTTTAGTCATTGGTTCTCAAACACCTCTTTGCCAGATCCAGACTTAGGCGGTCATTCTGACCGCGGCGGACGGCGGTCGCCGCCCGCCATACGGTCACCGCCAAATGGCCGCTCTGCGGTCAGGAGACCGCGGATGCCATTCTGGCTTTCCCGCTGGGCCGGCGGGCGACCGCCAAAAGGCCGCCCGCCGGCCCAGCGGGAAAGCCCCTGCAACATAGAAGCCGGTTCCGAATGGAGCCGGCGGTGTTGCAGGGGTGCGACGGGTGCAGTAGCACCCGTCGCGATTTTCACTGTCTGCAAAGCAGACAGTGAAAATCTTCATGGGGCCCTATTAGGGGGCCCCTGCACTGCCCATGCCAGTGGCATGGGCAATGCAGGGGCCCCCAGGGGCCCCACGACACCCATTCCCGCCATCCTGGTTCTGGCGGTGTAAACCGCCAGAAACAGGCTGGCGGGAAGGGGGTCGGAATCCCCATGGCGGCGCTGCAAGCAGCGCCGCCATGAAGGATTCACTGGGCCAGGGGAAAACTGGCGGGAAACCGCCGGTTCCCCTTTTCTGACCGCGGCTTTACCGCCGCGGTCAGAATGGCCCTGGAAGCACCGCCAGCCTGTTGGCGGTGCTTCCGTTGCCCTCCAACCTGGCGGTCATAGACCGCCAGGGTTGGAATGAGGGCCTTAATCTTCTGTTATACTGAGATACCATACTCAGTTTGCTGAACAAGAGTTCTGATTCTCAAGTGGTTGTAAAATACAATATTAAACCACACAACAACCAAAGAAAGAGCAGATGCATTTCGGAACCTCTGTTTACTATTCAAATGATATAGCCCAGTCTTGTGACCCAGCAGAGATCACAGTACCTGATAATAAAGAGACAATGCTTAAAACTAAATTTAGGATAAACAATGATCGGTTTATCAAAAGACAGAAAAATACCTACTGGAACTCAGGCAGCTAGTAGCAAGGGTAAACAAAGTCCCAGGTTTAGTGCTGCTGCTTGTTGTGCAGTTACCAAACCCAATGATGTCCTTGTAGAGAAAGATCTACAATCTCCACAGGATACAACTAAATCGAAGATTCTGGAATTGCAACAAGAAAATAAAATGTTTCAGATCCTGTTGAAAAACTATAACCCAGAGTTGAAGTGGAAATCTAAGAGTCCTGTAGAAGATTACTTTTCTGCATCTATGTCAGATTCCTTAAAAATGGAGAATTAAACTTTGCACTCTCTATTGTGGTCGCCCCAGAGCTGGTCCAGTGGTTGTGTGAATAATACTGTGGCTCATCACCCAGATTCCGCTCAGAATAGCCAGGGTGCCTTGACTCAAGGTGCAGTTAATGAACGTCTTTGTTTGAAATCTGAATTTTCTAACTCTTCTGATGTTTTGTCTTCCAGTACTAAATTATTTTAGGCGCTACATCTGAGTCAAATGTCAGGGAAAACTCAGAATATCCCTTTGCCTTTTCATCCTGGTGGTAAAGGCAGTTCTACCCTAAAGGTATCACATGTATAGGCCATTGACATAAAGGGAAAACCTGAACTTTGAGGTGGGAAGCCCCAAATAATACCTGATGTGGAAATATACTGTGACTCTGACCATGCTCTTGATTCAACTGCTGTGACTGAAGCCAACCTCCTAAATGAAAAGGAACAAAATCTTGACCCCTTGTTTGCTCTTTCGCCTTCAAGCACACCACAAATTGAGAAGTCAGGAAATAATAGTACTGTATGCTCTGATGCATCTGTACCATCTTGTAATGCTAAAGAAAATGAAAAGATCTCCGCTGACCAAGTAACCTCTGACTTATTTCCTCTGACTAAGAGATGTGATCTGCCAAATGGTAAAAGAAGTCTGGTCGTCAGAGACTCTAAGATAAGCAGTATTCTTAGCCATACTGAAAAAAGAGCTTCAGTGTGTTGTAATGGGTCAATAAACTGTGAAGATTTCACTGCTAACAGGGAATCTACACTTCATGAACTACTATCATTCCCAGAGGTTAAAGTCCAAAAGCCTTGTGCCTCTTTGCCTTTAGCCTGTCTTCTTACAGAGCCTCCAGAGTCCTCAGCCAGCCTGCTACCTTCAAAGCCAGATTCATCAGCCGGCTGGCCTCCTGAACTTCAGCCTGCCTGCCATCTGAGCCCAAGCCTGCAGCCTGCCTGCTATCTGTGCCCGAGCCAGCAGCCTGCCTGGCATCTGTGCCCGAGCCTCTGGATTGTCTTCCTTCAGGGACCGTGTCCTCTCCTTACAGAGCCAAAGCATCCAGAGAGCCTGCTTAGAGAGCCTGGGAAGCCACAGCCTCCAGAGAGCCTGCTTACAGAGCCTCCCCCTGGTCTGCCTTCAGAGCTTTCAGCTGGTCTTCCTTCAGCGCCTCTAGCCGGTCTGTCTTCAGAGCCTCCAGCCTGTCTGCCTTCCAATCCAGAGACTCCAGTTTGTCTGCCTTCTGATCTTGAGCTTCCAGCCTGCCTGCCTTCTGACTCCAATCTTTCAGCCTGTCTACCTATAAAGCCAGAGCCTCTCGCTTGCCTGTTTTCTGACCTTGCGCTTCTAGTCTGCCAACCTTCAGAGGTTTCAACACGTATACTCCTAGAGACTGAGTTTACAACCTCAGAGACAAAACTCTTAGCATGAAAGCCTCCAGGGCATGGTTTTCCTGCATATCTGCTTCCAGAGTCTCCTGCATTGTCGTCTTCTGGATGTTTTCCTCCAGGGAAAAAGCTTCAAGTCTGCTTCCCTTTATCTTATTTGTATTCTATCAGCTTGCCTTTGACTTCTATGCCTCCTGCCAATCTGCCATGTAATTTTAACCCTACAGTCAATCTGCCTTCATTTTCAGAGTGCTACTCCAGCTTGGCATGTAAACTTCTAGCTCCTTTGATTCAGGCTCCTAAGCCCCAATTACTGGATTTGGACTCTTCAAGTCTGCATTCAATTCTGCCTCCTGCATCAGGGTGCTTCCCACCTCAAAGTTCTGCCTCTAATACTGCTGCTGCTAATTTACTACCTACTTATCTACCCATTAGAACATCACATTTTCCAGCTGTTCCCTTGTATTTTGCACTACAACTTTGATGGAAATGGACTTACTACATAGGAGTAAAGCCTCTGAATCAAGTCCCAGATCCCGGGAGCATGTCGTGGGAGGGGTATACTGTCACGATTAACTCTCTGCGCTATCATGCCCATCACTAGGGGGCCAAATTGTGGGACTTTCCAATACCTTAATAAGTTTCAAGACCTTCCCCTGCATTCATATCCTGACTTCCAGCCATTTGGATGCTATTTGCAAATTACCATCCATTCCTAATCCATGCCGGGTTTTGTTAAAACCAGTCTGCTCATGCTTGGAACTCCATTACCTAAAATCCCTTGCTCACTGCTTCGTCTCCACCCCTGCAGGCCAAGGATGGATGGAGGAATTTAGAAAACCTGTGGCTGGCTGCTGCTAGCCTGCTCACACCTGATCCATCTTACATTGGCTGTGAGAAAGATCTCTTTGAGAGCGAAACGCGTTGCCATTACATTTTTCTTTTGCATATAACAAGCCTTGAGGTGCGAGTTTCTAAGTACCTATGATGGCGGTACTTTCGCTGAAATATACATATATATATATATATATATAGTATAGTATTTAAAGCACATATTTCATTTTGCAAAGAGACCTATATATCAAAGTCCTAAAAGCACTACTGCCAGATTCTTAAACTAGGGTCTAGCAATCAATAGTGCAGCAGGTGCACCAGCACAAAGGCTGCAGGGCACATTTTACCTACTTATAGTTTCATTTTTTTCTATTAAACGAGGTAAGAGGGCCTATTTTTTTTCTCTCACTGGGGCTCCATGGTACCTTGGTGCACCATTGCTCCTGCTCAAATTCCACGTTGTTACATTCCGACTAACCGAGCTTTCTGGAGCTCAATAGTTTTTTTTTTTTTAAACTAGTAGCAGTTTCATTTTTATTTTTACCTTTCTAAACTAGAATGGAATTAAACATCTCAGTCTAGAAAGTGCATTATGCTGTTTTATGTGCTTTAAGCATGCTTTGCGGGTGCTGCAATCCCTGGTTTTGATGCAATGTATGTTTAGGGCGGGAAGCTTACACCGTCCATTGCTCCCTGTGTCTTCCATGTTTCATGAGAAAGATTTCTACAGTGTTGCCCATAATCTTCGTGTTTTGTGCAGCAAAAACGTACATATCACTTGCTGATGTACTCTGTGGAGATTTCCGGACTCCTTACCATGAAGTCCTGTTTTTTATGTCAGAGCATTGTTTTTTTTTGTTATTTTATTTTATTTTAAACACTGTAAAATGATACAGAACCCAGAGGGGACCAAGGCCCCATCAGCAGCGAACATTGATACATAATGAATCGAACGATATAAGGAACAAATAAACGCTGAGATGTTACAGATCGTGTTTTTGAGACTTACTACACAAATGTTTAAAAAAAGGTAAAAGATGAAAATTAGAGGATGGGCAGAGTGCCGTACCATGGGACATTTGGGGAGGGCATTAGAGGGGAGGAAGAGCAGGCTATCAGAGTGGTGAAGGTAAGGGTAAGTGGTAAGAATGTTACATCTCAATATGGTAAGAAGAAAAGAGAGGGAAAGAAGAGAAAGAGGAGGGGAGGAGGGAAGAGAGGTAGGGAGGGGAGGGACGAGGGCGAAAAACGGGGAAGAGGGAAAAAGAAATAAAAAAAATTAAAAATAATGGAGTCCACATGAGGGGGGGGGGGACAGATAGTGTCGGGCGGCCTGCGATCGTCTTGCAGTGAGGAAGGAGGTCCACACCTGATTAAAGATTTGAGTTTGGTCTTGCAGGTTATAGATAATTCTTTCATGCATAGCAATGCAGGTCATAGCTGTGATCCATTCCTCCGGGGTTGGGGGAGTCGGCGATCTCCAGTGACGAAGGATGCAGATTTTCGCGGTAGCTAGCACCGTGTGTAGCAATCTTTTTTACGATCTAGAAAGATCTGGGAGAGAATCATATCTTGCAGTAATATGAGAGGAGGGGGGAGTGGTGATGGAAGCAACATAGACTCGGCCAGAGTAGAGCCCACCACGGCCCATAGGGGTCGAACTGTCTGGCAATTAATAAAGATGTGTGTCAGATCACAGCACGTCTCAGTACATCGACAACAAGGAGAAGCCCTGTCTTATGTAATTTCGCTGAGGACCAGTACCAGTTATGCAGGACCTTGGGAGGCAGAACTTTAGACGAGCATCCCGGGTGCCCCTGTCCAGAGCCTCCAGGATATCCTCCCAGTCTTTCGGGTCTAGAGTACGTTGCAGGCGGTCCTGCCAATGTAAGTGTAGCTTATCTAGAAGAGGTTGGGAGTAAAGCCGTCGGGTAATTTACTCGTAGAGGTCCGCCATAACTCCCCTATGCTGTCCCCATTTCCATAGGTAGGACACCACTGGTGAAGGCTGGAGCCCCTGTTGGGTAGCGTCGGCTCCCTGGTACAAGCAATGCCTAAGTTGCAGGTATCTCCACTCTTGGCTCGGCTGAAGGCCGAATTCGTCCAGCAGCCTAGCAAAAGGTTTAAGTGTGTCATTTTCCAAGACCTGAGAAAGTTCATGGATACCAGCCTTATTCCATCGTGGCCAATTGAGCATCTCGCTGCCTATCCGTCGTCCACTGTTATTCCACAGAGGGGCCTGAGCGTGTAGAGGAGGGTGGACCCCAAGCAGGCGGTGAGCCCTTCGCCAGGCTGCCCGACTCGCCTTCAGAATCGGGTTCGTCGAGTTAGTAGATGGGAGGTCATCGCGATAAGGTCCTCTGAGTCCCTCATTCGAGGAGAGCAAACGTCTCTCCAAAGCCACCCACTGCGGCGGGTCCGATACTTCGGGCAGAGTGTGGGACAGTTGAGACAGATGTAGTGCTAGTGAATAGTGCTCCACTGAGGGGAGTCCCATCCCCCATGGAAGCAGCAGGCCAATAACTTGGCGGGCGTGAGGTGTGGTCGCATAGAGCCCCATACAAATGCTCGGATGGTAGCATCTATGCTTCGTAGTGTAGAAAGGGACACTTGTAAGGGGAGAAGCCCCAAGATATAGGTGAAGTTGGGTACTGTGACCATCCTGAGCGCCTGTACCCTACCCCACATGGAGAGGCCCATTTTGCAAAGTCAAGTTTCATTTGTGCGATGAGGGGATAGATATTGTCCGCCACCATGTGTACCAGGCCCGGATTGACTAGCACTCCCAAGTATTTGAGGCGTCTCGGGGTCCAACGGAATGGGAAGCCTAGGAGTGCTGCTCTTGTGGTCACACGCGAAAGGGGAAGTGCCTCGCTCTTGTCCCAATTGATACAGTAGCCTGAGAGGGGCGCAAATCCGTCAATGACCTACAACAGGGCTGGTAATGATCGTTCAAGGTCGGTCAAGGTTAAAAGGATGTCATCGGCATATAGTTAGATTTTGGAAATGCCATTCGGTAGTGTAAGGCCTGTTATGAAAGAGGAGGAGCGGATGGGTGCGGCAAGGGGTTCCATTGCTAGTAGAAACAAGAGGGGTGAGAGAGGGCATCCTTGTCGTGTCCCTCTATGGATGGGAAAGGGGTCCGAGAGGAAGCCTCCACAGTTAATTCTTGCCATAGGCTGGTCATATAGCAACCGTGTCATAGAGATGAATCTGTTACCTAGACCAAATCTTTCCAGAGTCACAAACAAATAGGGCCACTCTATTCGATCAAATGCCTTTTCGGTGTCCAGAGTCAGAGCCAGTGCTGTCTCCGGGAGATCCTTGGAGGTCCATAAAGTATGGCATAGGGTACGTAGATGATTCCGAGAGGTGCGGCCCGGCACAAACCCCACCTGTGTATGGTGAATCAGGGACGGTATGACTTTACGTAATCTATTTGCCAAAATACTAGCTAGGATTTTGATGTCACCGTTTAGAAGAGATATGGGCCAGTAATTGCTACACAACAGGGGATCTCTCCCAGGTTTAGGTATTATGGCGTTGTTGGAGATGGCAGCTAGGTCTCCTGACTGACAGGCTTCGTTCAAGGCTGCATGCATAATGTCAATCGCCACTGTCCCCACCCATTTGTAAAATTCTGCCGGGAGCCCATCCTCCCCGGGCGATTTGTGCTAGGGTAGGTCAGAGATGACCCTCTTTATTTCCTGTCTGCTGATTTCCCCCTCCAGGAGGCCGTGCTCGCCATCTGATAGAGAGGGGAGATCAAGATCCGCTAGAAAGGTCATGACCTGGCCGGGATCGGGCATAGTCTCTGGCGTGTAAAGATGTCTGTAAAAAGACACAAATTTGTTTGCTATCACCTGCAGATGCATTAAGATTTCCCCGGAGGGAGCGCGGATGGCCGGAATAGCAAGAGCAGCCGTCCTCTGGCAGAGCTGAGTTGCGAGCAATCGCCCTGCTTTCTCGCCCTGCTCATACTGCCTTCCCCATAGTCTCTGTAAGGCATACTCAGCCTGGGAAGTATATAGCTCATTGAGGGCCATTTGGACGCGTTCTAGGTTCCCGGCGCCCTGAAAGAGATGGGTGAGTAGTATATTGTCGGGTAAGCCGATGAATGTCAAGTTCCAGTGTCGCCTGTTGCTCCCTCCTGTCTCTGTTTGCTAGCGCAGCATCTCGCATGAGTTGTCCCTGGATCGTTGCCTTGGCCGCAGCCCACATGGTACGGCTGGATGTAACAGTACCTAGATTGTCTTGGGCAAAGGTGGATGCATGATCCCTTAGCCGTGTCTTGCCCTGGGGGGAGCGATATCGGTGGACTGCAAATCTCCATGGCTTACGGCCCGGGGAGACCAGGCCCATTTGGATAGCGACACTAATAGGGGAGTGGTCCGAAAGACCACCTTCTAGTATGCAGCCATCATTGGCATAGGCCATAAGGTCATGAGATATAAGAAAGTAATCGAGGCAAGATTGGGTGCCGTGTACTGGGGAGAGAAAGGTATATTCTTTGTCATTCGGATGGGTCATCCTCCAATGGTCCACTAGGCCGTTGTCTGACATTATATCAGACTGTAGGGCTCTGTCGCCGTTGTTAGTCACGTCCAGGGGTCCCGTACTGTCCAGTACAGCGTCTCTAACTATGTTCCAGTCACCCCCTATCACATAGCGGGATGCCACTATCTCCGTCAGAAGGCGGCTGATTTGTAGGAAAAAGAACTGCTTTGAGCCAATTGGCGCATATACAGAGCCCACACACAGTAAGGAGTCTCCTATCTTTAGTTTAGCAAATACATAACGACCTTCTGGGTCAGTCCATGATTTAATAACTATAAGGGGGGGGGCTTTATGCAGCAATAAGGCAACTCTGCATTTTCGAGGGGTATTCTCCGTGTCCAATGGGGTTGGGCTGCAACTGAACAGGGCGGTGCCCACCCAGTCTCTTTGCAGTTTACCGGACTCCACTCTAAGTGTGTCTCCTGTAATAAGGCTATATCAGCCTGCTTGGAGTTGAGGTAAGACAAGACTTTTTTCCGTTTTATGAAGTGGGTGAGGCCGTTTACGTTCCATGATACAATCTGCTGTGGCGTCGAGGGTGATATGTTCGGGCCAACCATTCTTGTTCCTTGTAGGAATCCGGAAGGGTGTGGGGCTATAAGGAATGAAGTAAGGAGGAGGGAGGTGAGGGTAGGGGGGGAACTTAGTGCTGCCCCTAGAGGCGAGGAAAAAAGGGGGGGAGAGGAGACGCCAGAAAAGTAATAAGAGGAGGGGAAGATAAGGGAGGAGAGAGAAGGGGGTAAGGGGGAGGGGAGGAAAAGAAAGGAGAAGAGGGTGGGGGGGAGAGAAGTGGGAAAAGGAGGGGAAAGGTAGAGAAAAAGAGAAAAGGGAGTGGCAAGAGAAGAAGAAGAGAGAAGGAAAAAAAGAGTAAATGAACGGAACCGTAGAAAGTAGGGAGATCGGAACAAAAGTCCAGGCGTTCTCGATCTATAACCTGCGGGTCCCAACCCAGGCCTAAAGAGTTTCGACGCTCGGTCAGCGGGCCCCAGACTGAGGGAGGTGGCGCACATCCGGTGCCCGCCCCCCCCCCCCGAACTCGGCCTCCTCAACCAAGTGCGGAGCTAAGCGTCATGAAGGGGGGAAGTATGGAGGGGGGGCAGCGCGGGGGCATAGTCAGCGCACGTGGGAGCCTGTGTCTTGAGTCAGGGTAGTGCTTCGCCTTATGAAGGGGGGGAGGGGTACAGGACGGGAGGGTGTTACATGGTTCAGAAGGGATTTAAGGATTAAGATCCTGACTATGATTACATCTAGAAGGACATAGCTGCGAGGACAGCATAGGTCTAACTTGTCTAAGTAAGAAGGAAGGAAAGGGGGGGCGGGGAGAGGGGGGTAGTGGGGGGCTGAACTGGATTGGGGAAGATGTATTGGAGTGCTTCACTGCCGTTTTATATCAGGCAGCTATGATAACATGTTATAGCACGTATTAATCATCGAATATAAACCGTTGAAAAACAACCAAACTTGGGGCAGATTGCTAACAAATGGGAACAGTGGGGTAACTCCAAAGAGGTACCTAGTGTCCTTAAACAGGTAGAGCAGAAGTTAAGCTATTGAAAAGGCATTTCTTATGAGCTCCGAGGATATACGAAGATATACGAGAACAAACAGAAATAGTGGCACCCAAGAGTAAAGCGTTTATGAGGTCACAAAATCGAGTGCTCATCTCCGCTTCATCTTCTCCACAGTTGGGCCCTTGCGGCTTTTCTGGAGATCTCTTGACCAGCGATGGCAAGGGTCCTAAAGGACACAGCATTTTCTTGACCTCAGGTGGAGGCTGTTATAGGTTTCAGAGGGGAGCGGGATTTGCCTCTGTCTGATATCTGCGTGTACAGCGCCACTGCCTGGAGCACCTGACCCCTGTCATCGTGGCTCTTCTTGAGTCTCTCTAGGTCTCTCCCCCTGACCTGTGGGCCTTCGGTGGGTCTTCCCCCAGTCTCAGATGCGTGTGTCGAATGGGTGGTACTCGGGGGTAGTCCCCTCAGGTCCTGGGGGATCTGAGTCGTCATGTCCATGGATTGGGTCTGATCCTTGAGCCCCTCTAGGAATGCTCCCAGGTCCTCCGGGTCATAGAAGTCTCTTGATTCCCCGTTTTTGGTGATCCACATCCTGGCCGGCTCGAACAGGCCGTATTTCACATCCAGTTGGCGAAGGCGAGGGCGGAGAGATAAGAATGCCTTCCTCCGATTGTTAGCCTCTTTGGAAAAGTCGGCCGTTAGTCGGATCTCCAGGTTGTCCGACCAAAGTGTTCCCTGTGCTCGGGCTGCCTGTAGTAGTTGACGGGCCTGTGTGTGGCGCAGCAGACAACCTATCGGGGGTGGTTGATGCCATCATGTCTCTTAGGACCCAGTCTGTGCGCCCTTTGGAATTCTAAAGGAGGGTCGAATGTTATATCAGTGAGTTTGGGTAAAGTCTTACGTAGGTAGGAGTATATGTCCACCCCTTCGACGTTTTCCGGGAACCCAAGGAGGCGAATATTGTTCCTGTGGCTCCTGTCCTCCAGGTCTATCAGTTTGCTATGGAGGTGTAGAAGTTCCTGATCTCTGTCAACCCAGGAGGCGACTTGTGATTCTACTGTTGTCACTCGCTGATCTAGTCCGGAAACTTGCGTCTGGAAGCCCGCTATGTCCAAGCGCATAGATTTTGTCTCCGCCGTCAGCGAGTTCATGGCACTGTCCATACTTTCCAACTTGCGGCACACCGCCGATATTTCCTGCAGGATACGGTCCATTGTCACGCCCTGAGTGGAGTCCGCCATACTGGTGTGTGAAGGGGGCGGGTGTTCCTCTGCGGGCGGGACTTTCTGGTGGCGCAGGGCTTCCGAGAAGAGTAGTTAACGGGGTGACTTACCCAGTGGTTTGCTCCCTGGCCTGCCCCTGGGCATTGCGGGTTCCCCCGTGCAGGTAGGGATCTGAAGGACGTCTGTCTGTGATTCAGCAACTGCGGGGGGAGCAGACGTCCAATGCAGCAGAAAGGAGGAGGTGGGGGAGGAAGGGAAGGTAAGCCGCCTTCAGTGCGGTGGTCAGGAGACATACATGGTGGTATTGGCAACTAGAGACCAGTAGGCATAAATCCGGGATATAAGGCTGTGCGTTGGGTAGCAGACTCAGTCTCCTGTGGGAGTCTTGAGGGGGGAGCAATAAACCAGCAAGCCTGCAGTACCTTGGGTCAATTATGGTTTGCTAATGTTTGTCAGTACAATAGCCCATGGGGGCTGCAACACAGGGGCAAAGTTGGGGTCTGTGCGTCTAAGGATCTCCCCTTGGGTGGTCTATCAGAGGTTCCCCTTCACAATGGCCGCAGGGTGGCAGTGCCACTCCGTGATACCTGTAAGGGCTGTAGTGGCGAAGAACCCTGTGTCCGAAGATTGAGCCGTGCCATCAGACCACTCTCCCTGGAGGGGAGAGGGTGAAGGGGCAGGGTGCTTCGTTGTGTTGCTAGCACTTAGTAGAGTCCCAATTTGCAGGCCTCTGGTCTTTGGGATAGATCCAGGTGCGTGTGTAGGTAAGGGTGCAAGTAACCAAGTAATCAGGTAACCCCCGCTTTCCGAGGGGGGGGGGAGAAGGTTGCGCAGTGTGAAGCTAGGGCGGGCCTAAGATGAAAGCGTGGAAGTGGGTGAGGACCAGTATGTGGGCGCAGTTGGTGTCTCCGCTCACCCGTTGTGTCCATTAGTTGCGGCTGTTATTATGTATCCAGGGTCCGTTGGGAGGTCTTTGCGGGTCTCTCCCCCTAGTCCACGATGCAGCCGTCTGCCTCTGGCTGCCAGAACTTCACCGCTGCCCTCGTGGAGCAGGGGCACTCCAGGCACCGCGTAAAGGGAGGGGGAGGAAAGGCGAGGAGGCTCTTGGGTGCCCGCAACTCCCGATGCCTGCAGGAAGGCGCTTCCTCCGAGCCGGGTCGCACAGTCAAGCGAGGCCGCAGCTCCGCCTCTTGTCGCAGGCTGTCATGCCGTCACCTCTCTCCTCAGTCGCTAAGGGGAGAACTGTAATCCCTCGTGCGCGTCGGGGACCCCCGGGGATCGCTGACCTCTAGCGCTCGCTCTGTAGGTGGTAGAGGGGTTGTCGGCACACCCCCAGGGCTGCCACCCCTGGCCCAAGGCCCGCCGACCAGTAGAGCTCGGCTCTCAGGCGGCCATCACTATACGTGGTCAGACCACACCCCCGTCAAGGCGGTTTTAATGCTGTCTATTTTTTGTGTTCGGAAAGCCTGCACTGCTGCTCCTATTTTAAGTTTTTACTGTCAGCGAAGCTTCTGTATGACAGAAGGTTCCACTGGTGCCATCAGTGCTGTACATATTCTGTGTGTAACGGAATCTGACCCTCCATACAGTACCTTTTTGAGTGGGTGGGATGCTTGCACAAGCTGATATCTACACAGCTTGCTGTCTTGATGCCAGTACTATACCTGTTCCTGCTGTGATGTTGTGTTTTCGTTTGCATTGAGCAGCAGGTGCTGAAGTGAGCCCTGTATCACTGTCATGGATAAACTAGTGAAGACACTGTCCTAACAACGGAGAGAAACCGAGGGAAGAAGAAAGGACCAAAGGACTCTGGGTGAAGGCGAAAGAAAAACAAAATAAGAAAGTAGAGTGAAGCAAATGAACTGAAATCGAGATTAAGCGAAAGGGTAACGACAATTAACAGAAATTAAGAACTGAAAGTGGAAAAGACATAATAAGAAGGGCACTCAGAAAATAAGATGGGATGGAAAGAACTCAAAGAAAAAAAGCACGAGATAGAATAAAAAATAAATAATGGCAAGTTTGAAACACAAGGGGGGAATGAAAGTTGTGGGAAGAAATAGAAAGATAAAGGGGATAGGAAAATATATAAAAGGAAAGTAACTAGTAAAGAAGAGAAATGAAGTGAATGACGGACAGCTTGGACATTGTGGATGGTAACAGCATGTAAGCAGAGAGCAGTCAGTAGTGGCATGTGAGAGAAGCATTACTGTAAATAGGTTACATGCGGTTTTGCACTCAGCTGACGGTAACTAGGCACAACTGGGCAGTGTATGCACACAGGTAGGAAGGGCTAAATGCCCACATATGAAAGGGGGTAAAGAGATAAGTAGGAGCTCCCTGTACCTATGAGTGATTGGGGCTAGGTGCACACATAAAAGGTGGGGTTATGTGAGGTGAGCTCCATGACCCCGAAATCTGAACTTGTCGAATGTACTTCTGAGTAGCTGGGGGTGGATCTACATATACAGCTGACTCTCTCAGGTGAGAGTGAGCAAGGTGCACAGGTGAGGGTTAGGGGACGGTGCACAGAGGCTACTGGTGCTATGTGGATAAAGGTGCTACAAGCAATTGCACATAATTAAAATGGTAAGGTGCACCTAGGCGGGAAAGAGTATACAAGAGGGACTATGAGAGGGCACACACGACATGAATCAGTACCTGCATGCATGAGGCACAGCTTAATGAATGAAGATTCTAGAGAGCTAAGAGCACACAGGCAAGAGGTGTCTAGGTGCACACATCTGAGATGTGCTTGTGTGCACATATTATGCACCAGCAAGATGTGGATATGTGACTCAACTCTAAAATGAAACATTGTGTTCTGTTGGGTAACTGCTATTCATAAAATACCAAGAGGCAATTCAGTGTTCGATGTGTATTCTATACGGTTAACTCTAACATAATTTGTGTAGAAGAGAAAGTCCAATATTTGGGCAGGGTGGATCAATAGCAGATTTGTATGACAGCCACCTAATCAAAGGTACACGGAATTATTGTAAATAAAACGTATCCACAGAGTCAGAGGTTATCGTGAAAATTTGGCATAGCCCCCCCTTTACCTATGCTGGATAATGTGTCAGTTAATAAACTCAACTAGATAGTCTCAGAGTAGGCACCAAGGTTTCCATTGATTGGAGTCAGTTGTGATGACAGAAGGGCAAAGGAATAACAGATATATGTAAGTGAGTGTCTGTATATTTTTGTAGGCACATTTGCTCCTGTGCCTTGGTGTGGGATAAGCAGAGCTTGAACAAGCATATCACTCATGGGCGGCCTCTGTTTAAAGATGCTGCTCTTATAGTACAGCCCTTGACATATTAATTTATTCCTGGGCTTGTAGTAGTTTTGCTGCAGCATAATTTGATGTTGCCTCAGCTTTCAAAGCTGTATATGGGTAACTGAGGCCATGTGTTGTCCATGTATGGCTTTGCTTACACAAATGATGGTTATTTTTCATAAATTATAGGATGCCTCGACATATGAGGCTTTGACTGAGCATATGTAGCAATGTTTAGGAACAGAATGAAAGTTGCTGGCCTTCCCCCTGGCATATGATGGTTATGCTCCTGGCTTTTCGGTGGTTTTGCCCCTGCCATCCCATTACAGCAGGCTAGTCAATATATGGTTGATAACTAAAGTGCACTTGATTCTACGTTAGTAGATTTGCAGGAGTGTTACCTTTAATGATATAGCTTACTTTAATCCTAAAATTACAGAATATCACTTTATGTGATGTTGCCAGGGTCAAAAGTCATATAATATCACTTCCTTTGATATCATCTTGGGTCAAAGGGAATGTAATGTCATTTCTGCTACCCCTAGCGTTTTGGTGAATTGACATCCATGGTATATAGTCCATGACAATCACATAAGATCATCAAATAAAACTATAAAATTAGAACAAACCTACAGCTATTGAAAATTCCTGTGGGATTATATATTAACAGCAGTACATTTGCACTGTCTCTAATATATAAACAACAAATTCCAATATACACTAATGTGACCAGGTGACATATGGGGCAGGGAATGCTGAATATGTACATGAATACTGGTAAAAGGTTTGAACATCTTTTGAAATCGAAATGAAGCATGGCCAAGATGGCCGCCGAGTAGGAGCGTTTCACTGGTGCTCTGCCGCCGGATCGAGAAGCGACGCGGACCGGGCACCCGGTCATGTTGCTGGAGGACGTGGAGAGGGCACCATGGGTACCCTGGATACCCCGGCGACCAGCTGTGGCGGTGGCTGCAAAGCTAGGCCTTGCGGGGCCCGGAGTAGAGGGCTGTTGTGGGCCGCGGCTGGAGCGGCCCGAAATGGGCAGCCGCGTGGGAAACGCAGATCCCTTGCAGTGCGGAGGTGGCGGGAGAGGCACTTTCCGGTGCGGATCTCGGCTGCCGCGTTCTTCGAGGAGACTACAGTGGCGAGCCCGAGAGTCCCTGGCTTACGGATGGGGCAAGCGAGGAGGGGCCCGGCTGCAGGCCTGGGAGAGATGTGCGGGGACTGGGCCTTGATGGGGCCGCCCCACGAGGAAGCATCCTGAAGGAGGCCCCCCCTGGGCACGGCAGTGAGGCACTTGTCGTCTTGGCGTGCCAGATGAGCTATGGCACGTTGCGGGCCTGAGCTGTGTGCAGCTGGTGGAGGAGAGGCACCTTCGGAGTCGGAGTGAGTGCCAAGCATTCCCCAGGTGAGGAGCCCTGAGTGGGGACTGGGCGGAGCAGGGGCAAGTGGCCGGCAGCCATAACTGAGTGGAGGAGAGTCGTCTGGGACCCCACCCCCGCAGGAGTATGGGGATCCCTCGGGAGAGGGGCTCCAGGTGAGGCGGACCGGGAGCCAGCTGGTGCAGATCCCGTTCCGCGGGAGCGCTTTGCAGCGCTAGGCCACACAGCAGGAGAGAAGGCAGCGTGCGCTGGCCTGGCAGCCCAGCCGGGGCTTCTGGAGCGAATATACTATCCGCAGTGGCATTAGAAGGACGACTAACCCTTTGGTGGCCTCAGACTGATACGGGCAACTGGGAATGGCATCTCAGAAGCACAGCAAGAAGGAGGGTTCCCTCAAGGACCTCTTCAATAAAACCCTGTCAAAAGAATGGCACAGTCAGGAGCACCTGAAACGGAGTGCGGAGACGTGGCGGGGCCAGTGCCGGTGGAGAGTGATGGAGCACCCCTGACGAGAGCATTCATGGAGCAACTCTTCAGCTCCTTACGTGAAGACTTCGCAACACTGAAGCTGGAAATAGCGGCTGACATTAAAGACCTTTAAAGAGAGGTGATCGACCTGGCCAATGAGTGGATGCGGTAGAACAGACACACAACGCGCGAGAGGAAGAACTGGATTGCCACAGGAGAAAACTCCTCACCCTGCAAGACAAGAACCAAGACTTGTTATACCAAATAGAGGATCTAGAGAACAGGTCACACCGCTCCAACATTCGGATAAAAGGGTTACCGGCACAGGCAGTGGCAGGATCTCTGGAAGATATTGTAGTGCGCCTCTTTCGCCATGTGGCGCCGGCCCTGAAGGAGCAGGACATTGGCCCTCATTCCGACCCTGGCGGTCATAGACCGCAAGGGCCGCGAATGACGGAAGCACCGCCAACAGGCTGGCGGTGCTTCATTTGTCATTCCGACCACGGCGGTACAGCCGCGGTCGCCCATCCGGGTCCGGCGGTTTCCCGCCGGATTTCCCCCGGTTGGGAGAATCCTCCAGGGCAGCGCTGCAAGCAGCGCTGCCTTGGGGATTCTGACCCCCTTCCTGCCAGCCTGTTTCTGGCGGTTTTCACAGCCAGGAAGAGGCTGGCGGGAACGGGTGTCCTGGGGCCCCTGGGGGCCCCAGCCTGCTTTTCACTGTCTGCCTAGCAGACAGTGAAAAGCGCGACGGGTGCAACTGCACTCGTCGCACACCTGCAACACCGCCGGCTCCAGTGTTGCAGGCCCCCTTCCCGCTGGGCCGGCGGGCGCTAACAATGTTAGCGCCCGCTGGCCCAGTGGGAAGGTTGTAATGGCACCAGCGGTCTTTTGACCGCGGTGTGGCCAAATGGCGGTTCCCGCCAGGCGGGCGGCAGCCGCCGCCCGCCGGGGTCAGAATGACCCCCATTGTGCTTTATAGAATGCATAGGGTTGGTAGGGCTGGTAGGCCTGCCAGGGCACCGGGGCAGGCTCAAGACATACTTACTTGTTTACACTACTATAAACAGAGCAAGGTTATTATGGTGGCAGTTCGTGACACTGTGTCCATTGAGTTTGAGAGCCATCGTGTCAGTCTGTACCAGGATCTCTCAATGCTAACATTACAGCGACGCCGACTGCTTTGGTCGGTGACTGACCCGCTCAGGGAGGAAGGCATCCGGTACAAGTGGAGCCAACCCTTCAGGCTACTCTTCACATGGCAAAATGAACTCCGTAGTATCCGCACCTTAGAAGAAGCTCAGAGGATCGGGCCCAGAAGGTAGCGCCCCGGCGAGGCAGCTGGGCGCAGACATGAGTTGCCAGAAAACAACCAGCCAATGTCGTAAAACCCACAAACCCTCAACGGCCGAGAGACAAAAGGAGAGGGTGGCAGTAATCAGAAGTCTACGCAGCCAGGATAGTATATCGGAAATGGACTCAGACCGCTGAATTGCCTATGCCACCCTGCGAGACACCACGCGACCCTCTAGGCTGGCACCCCCTGAATGGCCCCAGCGAGTGCCCATCCGATGACACGGCTACAGATGTAAAGCACTGCGATATCCGGTTGGCAGAGCTCCACCTCAACAGAGCAGTAGTTGAACTTTCGATGGACTGATGTATACGCACGGACCCCAAATGATGCTGAAGATTGTTCCCAGGCGGGGAACGTTGTTAACAGTTTACCCCGAGTTAAATGTTCCTTTGACCCTACCTTCCTACAGTATCCTAGGGGGGACATTTGCCTCTTACCCCACTACTCCTGAACACACAGGAGGGAACCACCACATGGTTCACACACCGAGATGACGTACAGCGTTGTGCCACTCGTCAGATCCCCGATGATAACCATACTTAGTCTTAATGTGAGAGTCCTTAACGCTCCGGTGAAGAGGCAAGCTCTCCTGCTACAGCTTAGAGACCTGAAGTGCGACAAATGTCTACTGCAGGAAACTCACTTTCTTCGTCAGGACTGGAAAAAGACGAGGATGCGCTGGTTTGACTGACAGTTTCACTCATCAAGTCCTGGACGACGGGCAGGAGTGGTGATCTTGTTGGCCACAAGCTTCCCAGGGAGGATGATCTGAGTGCAGGCTGAGATCCCTGGGAGGCTCCTCATGCTGCAAATAGACATGCAGGGGCACCACCAGACGATTGGACCAAATGAGCACCAAGAGGGCTTTCTAAGAGACGCACTGGGAAGGGTCCTGGTGACACCTGACAAAGATATTGTGGTGGGTGGAGATTTTAACGTAGCACCAGTCCCCCACCTAGACAGATTTGCTCAGAGATATGGTCATACGGGCGCTTTCACACAGGGATTCCAGGACTGGCTCGGGGGCGGGACTGACAGACATCTGGCGCCGACACCACCCAACAGATAGAGCGTATTCTTTCTTTTCTGCCGCTCACCAGACATATGCCCATATAGACCTCTTCCTCACCTCACCTCACCTCACCTCACCACGCATTACCACCCTGGCTACCAGCTCTGCCATTGGGGTGGCCTCAATCTCAGACCACTCCCCACTCACACTTTCTCTCACACTACCTGCCTACCAACCAAGTAGACGACAATGGCATCTCAACATAAGGCTTTTAACATATGAGGACACGCTGGCGGAAATTAGAGACACCTAGCTTTGAACGACACTCCTGAAATTAACATTGCGACCCTTTGGGAGACCCTTAAAGCAGTTGTTAGAGGTCAGTTTATAGCGATAGCAGCAAAGCAGAACACCTTACGTCGTGATAAGGGTCAACAGTAAGAGGGAGGTATACAGGCTTTGGAAGAGGCACATAGAAAGACTGGGTCCCTGGCCGTGAGACGACAGCTCATCATCCAGCGAAAGCAGCTAGGGGCTTTGGATGAGGATAAAGCAGAACATGCCCTACTCCGAACCAAACAAAAGTTCTACATGGGGGGGAACAAGCCGGGATGATTGTTGGCTCACAGACTCCGTACACAGTCCACAGAACGCCAAGTGGTGGAGCTCAAGCTGCCCGATGGTACCATGACCAGCAAGGACGAGCCGATCCGCCAACAATTTGAATGGTTCTATTCTGACTTATACTCCGCAGAGGGAGTCGATCATAAAGGGGTGGAGTACTATTTGGAAACCTCGCCGGTTGTCCGACTCCCACCCCTGTATATCTCCACATTAGAAAATGATATTACGCCTGCCGAGGTCCTTGCGGCTATACATCGCTTGCAGCCAGGGAAGGCTCTGGGCGCGGACGGCAGTGGAGCAGAATTTTATTTGTGCTTAGGTACGCAGTTAGCCCCGATTTCGGCCAGTCTCTATAATGCGTTGGGCCCATCTCTCCCCATTCCGCCTACGATGCAACTGGGCATAGTGACAGTCATTCCTAAACTGGGGAAGGATACGCAGATCTGCTCTTCCTACCGCCCCATCACACTGCTAAACGTGGACGCAAAGATTTTCACGGGTATTGTAGCTCACATGCTGAACCCGTACATGCAACACTTGATAGACCCAGACCAAACCGGATTAATACCTGAACGGTCCTGAAGCGATAACATCAAGAGGCAATGCCACTTACTGGACAAGGTCCATTGAGCTGGAATCCCAGCTTTTCTCTCCATTGATGCAGAGAAGGCATTTGACTGACTTCACTGGCCATACCTTCAGACAGTTTTGAAGAAAATTGGGCTTGGCCCCAGATTTCGAGGGTGGATCAGTTGCAACTATGACAAACCCAGAGCAATGGTCGCTGTGAATGGGGGACTGTCCCTGTCAAGTGTCCCCTCTCACCCCTACTATTTGCTTTATACATAGAGCCCTTTGCTGAGCACATACGGCACATACGGACATTTCTGGAGTGCCAATGGCTGGCAGACTGCAGAAGCTGGCTCCTTCACTTGACCCGGCCCCAGATCTCTCTCCCGGTGTAATGGCGGAACTGACGGCTTTCGGCAAAGTATCAGGGTTTAAAACTAACCTTACTAAATCTTCCATATTGAATCTTACCACTCCAGAGGCTGAAAGGATCTCCCTGGAGGCCGCCCTTCCTTTCCCGTGGGCTACACAAGGAATTACATACTTGGGTTTGCGTGTCCTCCCCACAATAGCGGCCACAATAGACAGTAACTACAACCAGATACTTGACACTACCCGCTCTGACTGAACCAAATGAAGGTCACATGGCCTTTCTTGGATGGGGCATCTCGCAGCAGTAAAGATGACACTCCTACCTATAATACGCTACCTCATGCAGACCCTGCCACTTCAGCCACCCCCTAACCTCCTAGATAAGATGCAAACACTCATCTGGGACTTTATCTGGGTTGGAAAGAGGGCCAGAATGTCAAGACCACAGGCATATCTACCCCAGTCTGATGGCGGGTTGGGAGTTCCACCACTACTGAGAAACTATCAAGCTGCACAGCTGCACCATATGGTTGAATGGAACCGACCCTGACTGAGAAATACTGGTGCTTTATTGACCAAGCGGTGGCGGGGGTCCACATCTGGAAGGTGCCATGGTTGCAGAAGAAACAAAGACCACCTCAGGTATATGTCTCACCAATTCTGAGGGCCACAATAAATGCATGGGACAGGGTGCAGGTTATGAAAGGACTTTCCACACCGGTGTCCCCCCAGACACCGATCATTGTCAACCCGGACTTCCCACCGCACTTGACGAGCCTGCCTTCTTGTCCTGGCAGGAAGCGAATTGTGAAAGGATAGGGGACCTTTTTGACGAGGACAGAGTCGTGGATTTCAACAGCTTCCAAAAGGGGTACAGTCTCCAGACCTCTGCCTACTGGCAGTTCGTGGCTGTCCATCACTGGGTGACCTCACCCAGGATGCATCCACACGCCGGCCGAACCCTTACGGGATTTGAGCAGTGGTTACTGACCAAACATACGGACAAGCGGCTCTTGTCCAACATTTATAATTTCCTGACTACAACACCCACACTTTCCATGACATCCACACGACGTAGATGGGAGGGAGAATGTGAGCGCACTTTTACAGATCGGGAGTGGCGTGATATCTTCCACCGAGCACGGGTCACAGCACAAGCTATGAACACTAAAGAAATGTTTCTGAAAATAGCCCACTACATGTACTACACACCCGCACGTGTGGCCCAGTGGAGGGCACACAGCGATGGCAAGTGGTGGCATCAGTGTGGACAGAAAGGTACACTCACCCATATATTATGGCATTGCCCAGGGATCACCTCCTTTTGGCAATCTGTCCTCACTGCAATTGATGACATGTATAACACAGCCATACCACGTTTTCCAAGTTATGTGTTGCTGGGCCTTCCCAATCCTCAAACATACCCACTCTGCACACCTAGGGGTAGAGCTATTACCCTGGCGTTGGGGGCTGCTAAACAGCTACTACTATCCCACTGGGGTACCGCGACTATTCCCACCCACAACGACAAGCTACATAGGCTATGGGCTCTTATGGGCATGGAAAAGCTGACAGCCGCAGTGACCGGTTCATTGTCCCTCTTCGATAAAACATGGGGACAATGTATACAGTATCTATCAGACAAATTTCTGAAACTAACATGCCCCTCCTACCTGCGCATCCTTAGACTGACAAACTCTCCACAGGGCCTCGCTAACTCACCGGCCTGTGGAGACTTCAGGCCTCTCTCATCCGCATTGACCGTCTTGAGTCCGTACACTGAGCAGGGTACCTTCCGCGACATAGGCGCAGCACCCACCCCCCTCAGCTCCCCATTTTCCCCAGTTATCCGTTGCCCCACCGGCCAGTGGTTGTAGGTGGGTGTACTGTATTGCTCCTGCTTCACAAAACAATAAATTCATAAAAGAGATTTAAACCATAAAATTGAAATGATTATGATATGATATCAGCCTTACAAACTCATACACAAAATTTGTTGACACTCAATTCAACAATTAATAATTACAGTTTTAACATTTGTGGATACTTCACATGGTTCATGATCACATCTAATAACCCCAGACATTCACCAATTTGTGCGGGAGTAGCAAACAAGACACACACATTTTCTATTACAGGCAAAGGCCAGACAATCTAACAAAATATATTCAAACGGCTGGTTAGTGAAGTTGCCAAACATTTTATATTCATTGAGCAAGCGTGCTCGCTTGCTGATTATTAACTTATAAATCATTCCATCAAGTTTTTGAAAGTTTATTCCTCACTATATATAGAGAGTTAACCTTTGGTTTTATGTATGCTTTCAACTAAGTACAGGCTTTTAAATGAAGTTACATTTATGGATGAAGAAGACGGCCATGACTTTGAAATGTATTGATAAGAGTGGTCTATATGTGGTCGATATGATTTTGAAATGTATTGATAAGAGTGGTCTATATGATTTGAAATGTATTGATAAGAGTGGTCTATATGATTAGCTGAAGAATTACTTGAAGCTTCTTTACCAATGCCCAAACGTACATAAAGTGCAAAAAAATCAAATTTAGTTAAAAAAACCCTGTCTTATGAAAATCCAACACCAGAAAATATGGAATAATATAAACCACACTTGTTCTTATCTGATTCCTAAGTTTTGCAGGATTCTTGTGGCTACAATTGTTTAGGCTGAAAAACTTCGAAAGCCTTTCTCCCCTTGTATATTTAACCACACCCTTGTAAGATAAAGTAGTAAGGGCCAGATGTAGGAAGGGTTTTGCGACTCTCAAACGGCGGAAAACGCCATTTGCGAGTCGCAAAAGCATCTCCGCGATGCAGAAATGCATTTCCGACTCGCAAATAGGAAGGGGTGTTCCCTTCCTATTTGCGACTCGCAACGCTATGCAATTTCATTCGCGGTCGCAAATGAAATCGCAGTTACCATCCACTTGAAGTGGATGGTAACCCAGTCGCAAACGGGAAGGGGCCCCCATGGGACCCCTTCCCCTTTGTGAATGGAAAAAAAAATATTTTTTCAGAGCAGGCAGTGGTCCAATGGACCACTGCCTGCTCTGAAAAAACCCGAAACTAAAGGTTTCGGTATTTTTTTCCAAGTGCAGCTCGTTTTCCTTTAAGGAAAACGGGCTGCAGATGGAAAAAAAAAAAAAACTGCTTTATTGAAAAGCAGTCACGGACATGGTGGTCTGCTGTCTCCAGCAGGCCACCATCCCCGTGAGTGCCAATACTCGCAATGGGGTCGCAAACTGCGACCCACCTCATTAATATTAATGAGGTGGGTCTTTGCGACCCCATTGCGAGTTGCAGAAGGTGTCTGAGGCACCTTTCTGCATTGCAAATTGCGACTTGCAATTTGCGAGTCGCACGGACTCGCAAATTGCAAGTCGCAATTTGCTTCTTTCCTACATCTTGCCCTAAATGTCTGAGCCTTAATCACTTCAATTTTGTGCTTGAGGATGGAGATTTTAAAGCGTTGCAATTAATAAAACAAGGAGAGCCATTCTACTAAAGTTAATAAATTACACATATTTTATTCTTTAGTAAGTGAGGTTTGGTGAACTGCCCTTGACATTTTTTATATAAACCTCCTTGCCTTGATCCCGAACCACGAAAGAGATAAACTGGTGCAATTGTGTCACCCAATAACCTTAGATATTCTACTGACCACTGAAATTCGGACCAGATCCCAAAATGTAACGAATAATATTGGGCTCTGCTCAATTAAAAAATCTAACAGGAAATAAAAATTTAGAGGCAGATTTAAGAGCCCCTAGCGCCTCTTTGCACCACATTAGCGCAGGTGTTTTTACACTAATGTGGCTCAATGAGGCCAAAATCGGCATGCCAAATTTGCAAAGTGGCGCAATGCATGCATTGCGCCATTTTGTAACCCTCTGCACTACATTTTGCCTGCGCCAGAGGGGCCCGTTAGTGGGGGTAAAAAAATGTTGCAAAGAACTCTAAGAGTTTTCTTTGCATCATTTTTTGGGTACTTTTAATGCCTGCAGGTGTTAAAAGGAGGCACACCATCGTTTACAATGTGCCTCAACGGGCTTTGCAGGATTAGTGTCAGCATTTTTTATGCTAAGCCTGCAAAGCTCCGAACTAACGGCAAACATTTTGACTGTAGTTTCCTAACTACCACCATGGTGCATCATATCTAGATATGGCTCACACATGGTGGTGTTGGGGGGGCGCTAAGGGGCGCAAGAAAAGTGCCAGTGCACTAGGTGCAGCGCCGATTTTTTAAAATTTGGCGCTCAATGCAGCTGTCCACAATGGGCTGCTACACACTTCTAATTTCGCAGTTTCCTCTCATGTGTTGGACTTCATGCAGAGTAAACGTCACCACATCCTGGCTTATGTTTCTCTATCATTTGAGGAAAGTGCAGTAACCAAAGTTAAAAAAACATATGTTAAAATAGGGGAAGCCATGCCTTCATATGCCTGAGTAAATGGGTGCAGAGTAGCCCAGAAATTGATATGAAAACTAATAGGTACATTGCTAAGAGCTTCAAGGGAATTACCTTGTTAACTTAGAAATTAAATGGACATATAAGATGAAACTTCTTTTTACAGGATCACCCTTAAAGGTTTAGACTGATACTGCTGTTTTTTTTACTCTGAGAGTGCACTGAGGATTGCTAACCAAACCTCAGTACCAGTGCTTTGACCGTTAAAAGTGTAATGGTGGATTAGCTATACCTAATTGGCATACTTTTACAAACTTAGAAGTCCCTCGTATCCTGGCTCAGAGGTACTATGTGCTGTGTTAAAATGTGCAACCAGGGCTGCAGCACTAATTGTGCCACCCTGGTTGTGACAACATTAAACCATGTCTCCCAGTCTGCTATTACAGACCGGCAAAACAGTTTTAAACTGCTAACTCAACTTTGTCATTTTAGATAATTGTAAAGCCCAAGCCTCCCTTTTTAATATATATGTCATCCTTAAAGCAGGCCTATTGGGTCTTAAGGGTGCCATATATTAAAAAGCAAGAGATGTATTTTTATAAGTCCATATAGTAAAACCCCCAGTAAGTGATTCTTACTATGGAAAGGCTGGTAGCCCCATTGGCGAGTGCAGGGTGACACGCTGGCCACTCAGCTTTGCTTACTTCTGAATGGGAGTAATACAGTTGGTGCTTCCAAGTGTCAAATAAATTATCACAATAAACACAACTGAGAGCCAGATGTACGACCTTTTGTTTTGCGACTTGCAATTTGTTTGGGAATCGCAAATTGCGAGTTGCAACACAAAATGTACAACAGTGTTAAGTATACTGTTTGTGATTCCCAATGGGGTTGCAAATGACCTATCTCATCAATATTCATGAGGTAGGTGGCAATTTGCGACCACATTGGAAATGGCTGCACTCACAGGGATAGTGGCCTGCTGGGAGCAGCAGACCACCATGTCTGTGATGGCTTTTTAATTAAAAAATTTTTTTTAAATGCAGCTCATTTTCCTTAAAGGAAAACAGGATGAATTAAAAAAAAAAAGAAAAGTTTTCTTTTCATTTTTTCAGAGCAGGCAGTGGTCTGTAAGAATATTACAAGGAAGTTAGATTAACCAATGAATTATGCATGTCTGAAATATATTTCACCTGTTGTGATAATCATAGAAAATCCATCTCTGAAAAATTATAGACCTCAGCCAATGAGGAAGACTGTGAAAGAAGTGTAGCCTAACTGCTAATAAAGTGAGAGAGGTTAAACCCATGCTTATCAATCGAGAAATTCAGAGAAAAGAAAAGAGAGGTAGCATGCAACCATATAGTGTTGCAGACTAACCTGATAACTTTAAAACTGAACAACATGGTTCAAGTTGTATAAGGAAATTAACCTTTATGCTAACTGAGTGATATGAAGCTATCAAAAGCGGCCTGTTCGTAAAAAAAAAAAAAAAAAAAAAAAGACAAGACAAATGTCACAGTGGTGAATTACATAGACTGACCTCTTCACTACAGATCACTTCATTAATTAGAGAATTCTGAGAAGGCATGATGAACTAGCTAAAATCATTCAGGTAGTAATAAAAGCACCAAAGGAGAGGAAAACTTACTAATAATGTGGCGACAACCATTTAATGGTAGAACCACCCATTATGAGACCTGACATGTCGCTAATCCATACATACTTGATTAACACGGTTATGTGAACCAATGGAGGTTCTAAATCCCTTTATAAATTGGAGGACTCTGTGAAGACATGATTGATCACAATCAATATAGCATGGTATACTCAGAATCAGTCAGAAAGTGCTAAAGTGCAGTGAAAGGCAAAACTTACCTAAATGATAGAGGCAACCATTCAGTGGTGAAACTGCACATGTAGAAAGGCTGTTGTGTGGCTAATCTGGATGCGCTCGATTAGCCCAGGAAACTGACTTGATGTAGTTGACTGAAAAATGTCCTAGCTAACGTAAAGGAAAGTTTCAATCCTATTAAGGACACAGAGGTGAGGATTATGCAGTCCTTTCTTCACTTTTAATATCACAGCAAGTTCAAACAAAAAACACTGTAAAACACTACATATACCATTACCCATAAGTCCAATAGAACGTTCCCATGGTAACCATAAACCAACATTAACACTGTCCGAATGTCATATAAATGCGGGTCAGCTCGATTCCTTCCTCTTCTTCACTGTAGAAAGTTAAGGGCAAGCAACCTTAATCTATTTTGGAGTCAGATCCTAGAATGCTAATAAAATATTAAGCATTCTCAAACATTACCAGATAAAATCAGGGCAATTATTGTGATTACTAAAGACAAATCCTAGTAACATTACAGATTTTAAAGGAAATGTATTGAGAAAAAAGCTAAAATAGACAACTCACTTGTTATCGAGAAACAAGGTTAATCATCTCAGAAACATTATTCTTTCAAGTTTGTGAAATAATAATGTTACCTGTAAATTATAAAGTACTCCTTTAATAATCCTCACTTGAAGTGTTTTACCCTTTAGGTAGATCAGAGAACAGGGAGGGATCATAATGCAGAATGCTTAGGGTGGGATAATCCTCACATCCATGCCCTTAATAGAATTGAAACTTTCCTTTACGTTAGCTAGGTAATGTTTCATTCTATGTCAGGACTGAAGGCAAGGATTATGCATGTTCAAAGCTTACTCATCACCAGCGATGCGGCTTCATGTATAGGTTTGAAATAGATTTTTTTGAAAGTGGATTCAGATGAATAGTCTGCTGCATTCACAATATCTTCCAGCCTGCCACCTACCTGGGCTGCCTTAGAAGCCATGGTGCCTCTGGTAGAGTGTGCACCAAAAAGGGGAACATCGATACCAGCCTCCGTCATGATCCATCTTACCCACCTGGCAATAGACGAGGAAGAAACTCCCTTGTATGGCTTCTTGATGGCAATTAACAATTGTTTCTCACCTGATGGTCTTATTCCCATCGTCATTTCCTTGCACGCATTAAGTCATCTTACTACATACTACACAGAGCTTAGGATAGCTTTCAAACATAAGAAAGGGTACCAACCTGGTATTTGTTTTGGTCCTCCTGGATATATTAAATGTAACCCCTTCTGGGTAAATACTCTTGCTGTGATGTCTAGGGTCTGAACGTTTGAGACTGTCTTGCAGATTATGAGGCATAAAAGCATGGCCAATTTGGTTGATATCTACTTCCTAGATAAGTATTGGTTATCATGCCATTCCGAGAGGAGATGAAGAACTCTATTGATATCCCCTAATCCATAGTATCTGAGTTCTGAGGACTTAGACATTCTGATGCCTTTAAGCAGTTTACATCTCCAAGGATGTTCCACCACTGGAATATTATTGATGGGTGAGGTGACCTGTGGAGATGGCTGACATGAAAGAATTCACTGTTTGATAAGCCAGACCCAATTTGAATAGGTCTGCAAAAAATTTGATTATTTGTGGAACCAAGGCCCCCACGGAATCCAGATGTGTCTCTATATACACCAACTGGACCATAAGTTCCAGGCCAATTTATATCTTTTAGTCGTGCCCTGTCTGATGAGATTGTCAGCCTCCTCCAAAAGTCTGAAGTCCTTCCGTCAGACCATCAGGTTCAAGTGGCCTTGCGTCACTAGAGGGTGATGGTGACCGAAGGGATCCTGGTGGATCCCTTGTGATGACAGGAGTCCCCTCACAAATAACTACCCTGTGAGGGTTCTAATTTAGGATGTGGCAATTCCTTGTCTCAATACATATAATATCAGGCTGGAAGACCTGAAATTCTTAGTGTGGTACAGCCTTGAACTTGTTGCCTTCACTCCTCCTGCTTTGCTGAATTAGTTTTTGTTGGTTTCAGGACTGTGCACTTTACCACTTCTTTACCAGTACTGAAGTGCTTGTGCTCTCTCCTTCAAACATGGTAACATTGGACCACACCTAAGTGGCACATCTAGTTTATTTCTACGTCCCCAATAAATTGTGCTATCTGCACCAGAGACCTGTAAAATAGATGCTACTAGTGGGCCTGCAGCATGCATTGTTCCCCCTACTAATGTAGCCTCTTAAAACATTTCTCAGGCCTGCCCCTTGAGACTGTAGTTTTAAACGGCCATTTCAACCTGGCAAAATAACCCCTTCGCCAGGCCTAAACCTTCCTTCCTAATACTTGTAAGTCACCAGTAATGTAGGCCCTGAAGGCTCTTAAGGAAGGATGCAATTTTATTTAAAACATAGGGCATGTGTGCTTAAATTTGACATGTCCTGGCAGTAAAAACTCCTAAAGTTTTTCAGTACTGTACGACATATCTCTCACATTGATCAAGACTGGGTTCCCATATTATATTGAATAAGTGATAAATGTAGATAGGGAACAAGTAGAAATGTACCGTTTAGACTCAAATGAATTGCAATTTTAAATCCTCTAGTAGTAAAGTTGTTTTTTAAGTCACAATTCTAAATATGGCACTTTCTTGTCCTGACCATTTGTGCCTTCTGCCAGTGCCCTAGGTCACATGAGTGTGAATGACTGCTGCTAACGTTTGTGTATTCTTCTCAGACAGTGACACAGTGGGGACTAGGTGTAGGCAGGATAGGCCATCCTAATAGGATGGCTGGGGCCTGAGCTGTGCCCTAACCCACTTGTACTTCAAAGGGCTTACCTCCAGCACACACACAAAGGAACCTGACACCAGCCTTTTGTGTCCCCAGACTTCTTGGAGCCTTGACAGGGGAAAAGAAGAACATTCTAGAACCAAATGTGGGAGTAGTGTAGGGAATCCCCTCACACAAAGGCTGGCATAACATTTAAACATTGGCCCTCCATAGTCACTCAACAGTACTCTCCTGGACCTGTGGACATTGCAAAACAAGGGCTGCCCTGCTGCCAGATGACTGATCTGCTGCTTGAGATCTGGAGTGTTGTCAGAGAAGGAAGACTGGCCCTGCTTATTTGTATCCCAGGCTAATCTGAGTGCCTCCAGCGGTCGATTGGCTGACCTCCTGTGTGAGCTACAGGAACACAACAAGCTCCAGAGTACTCCCTGAAAATGCCCAGCCGACCTGATGCAACTGGGCCTGCGTGGACCTGCAATTGGACCATCCTTTGCCCTGCTGGGTTCTGCTGGAGTGAGTCCCTCATGCCCAGAGATGCCTCCCCAGATCCTGGACCCTAGGCTGGCATCAGAATGTACTCACCCCTCTGCAAGAAAAGGTGAAGATCCTGATGTTTGGGCTCCTTGGGACCATGAACGGGCCCATTTGCTCCAAAACTCTGGGCCACGATGACCACAAACACGAAGCTCCCATGAGACCTGCTCTATATGCTACAGAGACTGCCAGCAATGCCCGTCAATGCGAGAGCCACACTTCACGCTACAACAACTACAGCCCGTGGTACCCACCAACATGAGCTATGGCAGTGACCGGCTGCAATGCCCGACTGGCTCTTTGAGCTACAGCAATGACTATCAGCAACGTTCTACCCCCTCTCTGTGGCCACATCCAAACAGAACTCTTCACAACAAACTCAGAAGGTAACACTTCAGCTGGACTAACTTGTTTCCTGTATCCAATCCATGCTTCTTCTTGTTCTGATATTTTATTTATTAACATTTTCTTTATTGTTTTAAATTGACTTTGGGGTTTTTCTTGTGATGTGTTTTCACTTTATTATTGTTTGTGTGCTGCATAAACACTTTATACATTGCCTCTAAGATAAGCCTGACTGCTTTTGTGACAAGCTACCCAGGGTTAAGCACAGGTTAATTTAGTGACCTTTGTGGCTCACCCTGAAAATGTGGTTGTGCCTAAGTGGGGCTGCCACCCCTCTAACCAAAAACCCAATTTCTTAAACAGGTCTACTAAAATGGTTAGAATTTTGATTGTATGGAAGGAAAATTAAAGATCTTCAGTGTAAGGATTACTTTTGTGGCATGTTTCAATACAGAAGCCAAAATTGATAAAAATAGGCCAACATACAAATGTACAGTCTAATATTGATTGTGGATTGCATTCACCTAAACCTCCCCACACATTCCACTAACCATAAGATAGCCCTTATTCTCATCTTCGAATTCCCAGCCTTCAATTTGAAGCTCAGAACCATCTCATGGTTAGGCCATGTCCTGATCACATTCAAAAGTACATAGTATGAAAAAATCTACCAACCCCTCTCAACACATGCCCTTCCAACATATCGTAACTAAACGCAAAAGAACCCTAACCAGGGAGAATTTTCATCTGAACTCCCTAAAAACCTCAATCCTGACCTGACTGAAACTAGAACTAGTATTGCTAAAATTCCAGACCAAATCAAGCCCACTTTAGACATGTTCACTCTATTGAAAAAAACTGAAAACTCTCTCACTGCAAACCTCCACACAATCTATTTGGGTACTACACTGCTCAGCGCTCCATAAAAAACTGCATATGGTTCAAAATACAGCGATGAGAATTACCTTTGGTCTGAAGAAACAGAGCCACATTTCTACCTATTATTCTAGACTAGACTGGATGCTCTTCAAAAACACAAACTATGTTAAACACCCTCTGCATCATTTGGAAGAGAACACACCATAAACCCCCCAAATCACTCAAACTATTATTAATCTGAAAGGACTCTATGCCCCAACAAAAACACTAAGGGGCATATTTACAAGCCGCTAGCGCCACTGGAGCATGTCTTTTTGTGACGCTCTGGTGGCACTGTGCGCTCAGACATATTTACAAGGTGGCACTAAGTGTGCGATGGGTGTTGCTGTGGGCGTTCCACTGCAACACGCATTGCTTTTGACACTGCCCCAGACTTACAAGGAAATGTAAATCTAAGGCAGCAGCAAAAATGGCACGAGGAGAAATACTTTTATTTCTCCTTGTTTTTACTTTTTCCATGTGTGCTGCATTCTACAGCACACAAAGAATGAGGAAAATGCCATGAATGATTGTTTATGTGCAGGAAGGTGCCCCTTCCAGCACATAAACAATCATTAAATAATGACGATTTGTGACTTCTATGTGTGCTGCATTCTATGGTGCAATGATGCCTTCATCAGCAGCTAAATTTAGCGCTATGGGAAACACAGGTGTGCACCGTATTTTTGTAAATATGGCGCATCCCTGCATTTCGGAACTGACGCATTGTGGCGTTGCCAATTTTATTACCACCCTGCGCCAGTTTCTGGTAAATATGCCCCTAAGCTCTCCATCACTAAATGGAGAAAAAGACTTAGAGGGAAACAACTCACCACACAAGGTACTGAACTATGGAACCTACTGCTCCCACATATATAAATGTCTAGACTCTATAGTCTATCAAAGTCAACCTGAAAATGTTTCTGATGAGCAATCCAGATGCTAGTGAACTCCTGGTGATCCCTCTTATAATTCTTCACTCTGCTTGTGCCATTTCCTCCTCCCTCCACCTCCTATTTTTCTCCCATTCACCTTTAAACTTTACTGTCCTGATATATGTTGTGCATAATATAAAGTTAAGTACAAAATAAAAATGCAAATTACACAGCGGCAGCATGGCTCAGTGCTGACCTCTCATTGCTCTCCGTACGGCATGAGTTTATCGGTATGACGATTTTAGCCTTTCATCTTCCTGAAGTCGATAAATCGAGTGCCCAATAAGCGTTGTATTAAAAGCAAGCTAACATGAAATCATTCAATACCAACATCTAAATAATCTAAAATGCCCATTTAGCTGCAATCTTTAATTTTTAATTTTATTACGCAACACCCTTTCTAGGTCTTGTATGTCAATATTTTTACTAGCTGCTCAGTGGCAAAACAAATGCCATAATCCACATCTAAAATAGACATCAACCAAGGATATTCCATTGTGTATTAGTTGCAATGTTTTCTTTTTCAAATATTACATTTGTCTCCCTAAGGTTATGCGAATATCATAATATTGTAAATGAAAGTGCAGGACATTAAATATATATCCCCCTGAGAAATACCTATTCAACTTTCTGCCTCTTCAGTTTATTAACACTTTTAATTATTAGTGGGTCCAAATTTAAATTAGCCATTTGGTCTACTAAATGTAAGGTACTAGAGTGCGTTAATATTTCAAAGTAACAGTAGTAACAGTAGTTTCCAATTCCTACTACAGGTATTCTCTGTATCTTTTCCTAATGTCAGATGACAGCGTGAATTTGAAATTGTATTCCTATTCTTTACATGTTTTTGCTGAAAGAGATAGACATGATGAGATTCTCGGAATCTGCGAGGTGCCCAGTAAAAGGGATTACTGTGGACCTGGGAATTATTCCCCTGGGAGTTGCAGCTGCTGGAAGCAGCTGGATGTCTTGGGGAAGGTATCGGCGGGAATGGCGACTGACCTGAGGCGTCACACCCGGAACTATTGACACTGCCAGTAATTTCCTAGGAGTGGCCAATGGCATGTAGCAGTGTTAACTGTGCAGACGTCAGTTGGATTGAAAGATGTCCCTCAATAGAGTAGCTTTGTTCAAAAGGATTGTAACGATATTTTTGAACTGCATATGGTGAACGAGCATTGGCAAAGGCAATAGGTCACTTGCCAGCCATTTGGCAATTCCTGTTTTGTCACAGCTTTTGAAAAACTTTATTGTTTGGGAAACTGTCGGGAGTTTGTCAATCTAGACAAATAAAATTGACTAATGATGCTGTAACTCATAGGAAAGTCAGCCAGCGGCTGGAGTGGGGTGACACATTGCGCCTTGATGCACACTGCAGTGGATTGGGAAAATGTGAATGACACAACCAAAGACAAATGGATGAAGTGTGGCTGAAAACCCCTATATGTGAGTATGCTACACACATCATTTTAGTATAATCAAAAGGTCTTGGCTAACACAGACTTAAAAAGGCCAATCGTTGTGCCATTGGCTGTCAACCTCTTGCATTTGAAAGAAGGAAAGAAAGCAGGAAAAAAAGGAAAAGAATAAAAACAAGATGGAAAGAAGGAAAGAAATAAGGAAAGAAGGAAAGAAAGAAGGCAATAAATAAAAAATGCAAAAAAGAAGGAAAGAAAAAGGCAGGAGAGAAAGAACGATAGAAAGACTAAAAGAATGTAGGAAAGAACGATAGAAAGACAGAAAACAAGAAAGAAGGAATGAAAGCAAGAAAGGAGGAATGAAAGTAGGATAAAAAAGGAAAAAGAAAGAGATGGAAGGAGAGAGAAACAAAGGAAAAGAAGAGAGAGAAAGCAAGGAAAGATGACAGAAAGAAGGAACGCAAGAAAGAAAAAAAGGAATGAAACCAAGAAAGAAGGAATGAAAGTAAGAAAATAGGACAGAAGGAATGAAAGCAAAAAGGAAATAAAGAAGGCAAAAAAAGGAAGGAAGTAAAAAGGAATAGAAAGAAGACAAGAGAGAAAAAAGTGGGGAAGATGGAATGAAAGAATGAGGGAATGAAAGAAGAAAGAAAGATGAGAAGGAAAGAAAAATGGAATGAAAGACTGAAAAAATGAAAACGGGAAAGAAGGAATAAAAGAAGAAAGGAAAGGAAGACAAAAGGAAAAAAGCAATGAAAGAAGAAAGGAAAGAAGGAATGAAAGGAAAGAGGGAAGCAAGAAATGAAGAAAGAAAGAAGGAATGAAAGAAAGAAAAAAGGCAGAAAAGAAAGAGGGGATGAAATAATAAACGTAAAGGGAAAAGTAAAGACGGAAAGAAAGAAAGAAAGAAAGAAAGAAAGAAAGAAAGAAAGAATGAATGAAAGATGAAGGGAACAGAAAGAGGAGTAAAAGAAAGTAAGCAAGGAAGAAGGAAAGGAAGAAGCAAAGAATGAAGGAACAAATGAAAAATGGAAAGAAAGAAAGAAGGCAGTAAAAAGTGTTACAAATGCTGCAGATTTAACACAGTAAAGGATAGTTGTTTTCTTGGACAAAGTTTATTAAAATCACCTTTGGTGAAGCTGAGTCTGGAATAAACATGTTCTGAAGAATTATCCACTTATGAATTCAGATGTATAATTTTGAAGCGTTCCTTAGCTAATTATAGAACAGTTTCAAAAGGAATCAATCTGTTATGCTGTAAATTACCAGCAGTCAAACAGTAAACCAAGGACACTTCAAAAGGAATTTAGAATAGCACTGGCAGGAGGCAGGAAATAATAAAATTTGGAGTGTGCTGTGTTATCACATCTGGTAGAGCTTCCTGCTGTCACATCAGACTCTAAACACAAAGGCAACATCTAAGTAATAAAAAAAACACAAAGGCACAGAAGGGAACTGGCTTGTGTGCGGATATGCTCCTTGTGAAAGAGAAACATGCATCACTCAAGGTGAAGTTACCCAGTGGCTAAAGTGGGCTGACTCTCTGCCTCATACTGCAGTGTGCGGAAGCAACGCGGGAATGACACATCAACAGACCAATGGATAAATAAAGCTGTCTGCAAGCTCTTTTAAATAAGTATATTGTATATATTTTATCAAAAGGTCTTGGCTTATGCCAGACCTAAACATATGAGTGAAATCAACGCCATTTAAACTATCCAGTAAACTACCCTGATAGAGTTTCAGTTACCAATGATTCCATCGTCCATCTTTGGATTAATGTAGATATGAAACGCATCACTTACGAACATTTACTTATGTTTTTAACTTTTCCTTTACCATAGCACTTTCTCAAACTTATTTGTAGGGTATGATTTTGTTCTTTTTCTTATAACTGGTGCCCCAGGGGATCTGAGGCCCGAACCCTATTGCTAAATAATATCTTATTTCACCTCATTTATAACTCCACCAACTTCAAATTGTCCCCTAGCTCGCAGATACCACCTCCAGGTTAACTTTATGCATATAACAAATTGTCCAAATGAAGACATAATTTAAAAAATTTAAAAACACCGGGACTGGTACATTATTACGCTTCAGCTTTGACACAAAAGAATATACTGACACATAAATAGAGCTGGGTAGACATGCTTGAGATCACATTTCGTGTCTAGCCTGATGACAGGATGTAACATATCTGTGGCTATTTCTGCCATCTCTTCGTGTTCTCCTAGGATGATGTATGTTTTTTCCTCTTCACTTTTTTTAGGAAGTCCTTTTCATTTTTAGACAACTTTTGAGAGGGGTTTTCTATGACATCTCTATAGTATTGACAGTGCACGAGGCTCTACCTCGCAGTTTCTATCACTGGGTGCAATGCTTGGCCTCTAGGGCTCTGCATCTGTTAGTAATAACCAGTCCAGTTTGTGGAGGCTAAGCTTGTATCTGGCAATTATTTATCGAGGTTGTGTATTCCTGACAGGTGAGCAGTTCTGCTGGGCTGTACTTCCTGCGTAAGGATCAGTTACAGTCTGGTTTAGTGTTCATTTCTGGCTGCGCTCCCTTCTGGATGAAATCTGTATCCTCTGGGAGGCTTGCTTTAAATGAATGTAGGGTGATTTTATTAATTATAGAGTGTTCATTGTGGAAGTGAGCTTGTTTCACTATTACTCACAACCAAAATGTAGCTGCCTGTTTCTAGTTGCCTGTTAATAGTGGGATCTACACTAGTTTTGCAAGGCAGCTACAGTGCGCACAGTAACCATCAGTAGGGTGGTAAATCATATGATTGTTACAGAAGCTTAGAAGTGTGTCACTTAATTTCCACATAGTATGAGTAGTAACATGGTATGTGATTTTTAGGGGGGCTACGGCTTCGTCTAGTGGTTTCTTTATGTCACTGAATGTGTAAAATGGTTTACTAGTAGTTGACAGATAGACAGGTCGGAGGCTTAGCAAGAGGCTGAAGTACGTACAGATTCAGTAAACCCCATTTCTATATGAGTGAATAAATGTGAATTTATTTCCATTGTTTCTAGCTTCAGTTTGGAAGTCCATGATCTTTATTTTTCCCAGACTGATTAACTAACCAGTTTCCTCAGACCACTAAAGTATAAAAAAGTGAGGGATGGAATACTTAAATTTACCTCAGCTACTGATACTTACTTTGTTCACATGCCTGCCCAAACTATACCTGACTGACGATGCCTCCTAAGGACGAAACCAGACTTGAGTTGTTTGTGTTCTGTCTCAGGGAGGACCAGACCTGGAAGTTTGAGCTGGACTGCTCCCAGGACTGATTTACAAATGTCTGGGTCCAAACTGAGGTGGCATGGTGTGCAAAATAACATGGAGTGGAATGAGGCCCGAATAATTGCCCGTAGCTGAGATTAATTGAAGCATTCCACCCATCTCATTTTTGTATACTTTAGTGTGTTGCTCTAAGTGGTATGAGTTTGCCCAGACGTGGGTCCCTACTGTGTCACTGGACCAAGCTACATTTAGCTGATGAGTCCTAACTAGGGCAAAACCTTTCTTGGGTTGCTTGTGTTCTGTTCCATGGAGGACCTGGCCTTTCAGTTTGGGCTGGACTATTCCAACTGAAGCAATATCAAGACTGATTTGCATATGGCTGGGTACAAACTGAGGTGGCATGGTGTGAAAAATAACGATGGAGTAGAATACGGCCGAGTAATTGGAAGATGCCTAATTCAAGCATTCCATCCATCACATTTAGGGTGCCGATCACGAGTCTGGCGGTCACAAGGCTGCCAGATTTGCGGTGGCTGTTGGACTGCCGTGGCTGTGGCAGTCTGACTGCCACATTACAAGGTTGGCAGGCAGACCTGCCAACCTACCGACGTCCCCATTAGTATCCAAGATACAGATGAGCTCGGAACAATGCTGATGCACCTTTCCCACTGGGCTGACCGGCGGAAACACCCCCTTAGACCCTGATTTATACTTTTACACGCAAAACTGCGTTAGTGCAGTTTTGCGTGTAAAAGTATAGCGCCATTCCTGGACTCCGGCCGGGTGCCATATTTAAAGAATGGCGCTAGGCGGTGGAAGTGCCCGGTTAGCGTCATTGTAAATGATGCTAACCGGATGGGGGAGGCGTAGGGGGAACCGGAGGTTGTATGCGGAATAATGGCGCTACACTGTTTAGAGGCAAAAAATTGCCTCTAGGCAGAGTAACACCATTTCCTGGTGCACAACCCCCATGCACATGGCTCCTGTCTTAGTAAAGACAGGAGTCATGCCCACCACCCAAATGGCCATGCCCAGGGGACAGATGTCCCCTGGGCATGGCCATTGGGGCCAGTACCATGCAGGGGGCCCCAGGTGAGGTCCCCCGAGGAGGAAACAAAATAAATATATATACTTACCGGGACCTACCTGGGATGGGTCCCCCATCCTGCGGTGTCATTCTGGTGTGGGTGGGGGTGTCCCTGGGGCCAGGGAAGGGCACCTGTGGGCTCAGAGACCATGGAAACAGGCCCACATGTCCCCTAACGCCTGCCCTGACCCAGGCATTAAATAATGGTGCAAAGCAAGCTTTGCACCATTATTTTACCCCTCCTCCCCCAGTGTGTGATTTTAGCATGGGGGATAAATATGGCCCTAAGGCCATAGAGTCATTTTTTGCACAGGAAGGCCTACCTTGCATCTCATTGAGGCAAGGTAGGTTTCCACATCCCAAAAAATGACTTTAACTCCATAACTTTGGAGTTAGACGGGTCTAGCGACAAAGTATAAATATGGAGCTAGTTTTGCATCGAATTTGCATTAAAAAAATGACACAAATTCGGAGCAAAACAAGTATAAATATGCCCCTTAGTGTTTCCTCAGACCAGGCAACTGCAGAAGGTTGCAAAGTGTCTTGGTCTCCATAAATAAGTGCACACCGTCGACTACCGGCATGAATCTGACCCTGGTTATGCCATGGCCTTTCCAAAATACTGGCAACAAAGCATCCTCCAGTCATTTAGGACATGTAACCCTAGTAAAGATATGGGTCTGGACCAAGAAAGCATGCTATGCTTTACATTTTGTTGGTATACTTAAAGAGTGCTTCCTCCTCTGGTATCAGTAGGCATGCAAAATAGGAGCGCAAATTCACAATGTACCTTTTGATTCATTTACTACTGTGATTTAAGTACTTTTCATGAAGACTTTCCTTATACACTGAGAGGAATGATATTCATGTATAAAGTAATTGCAACATTCTTGCAAACAATTTCTCAGAAAATCCATTCAGTTTACACTGCATAAACATAAACATTAGCCATTGCTATATGTATACCTCTTATGTTTGATATGCAAGGATCATTGAGTAATATTTTGCAGAGTTGTATTATTTTAATAATCTTTCTAATCTTTTGAAAAACATTGTATAAAGTTAGCATTAAAAAATGGTTCGTATGTACTGGCAGAGCTTTCTTTGTTTCAAATATTACATTTTGAAGCATTGGAAGCTATGGCTGAATAACGGAAAGACAGTGAGTGAGACAGAGATCAAACATGCACTGGGTCTGTGATATATTATATGCCTGCCTTTCTCTTTGCTTAGCTCAAGTCTGATAAGAGGAGGTGAGGTACATAGGCTGTGGGCCCAATTCTCAAATATAAATATCTGAGTGGAGAACTACACATACATATTAGTAAACCAATTACTTATACATAATATGTACAAGTATATGCTCAAATCCAATTCACATAAATAAGAACAATATGCCTAGTAGTAGGTTAATTTTCCCCACCCTCAAAATATAATTGAAATGTTACTCCAAGAAAGATTACAGTTGTAGTAAAGGTGGAGTACGGTTACAGCCCACAGGCAACGAATTCCAACTATGCTGCTTAGAACTCCTCATGCCACAGAATAGTCAACATATCACTGCCAGTTACCAATCTTCTTCCTTGAACAATTATCTGGATTTCAAATCCCTAGTCACAAGAGCAGATGCCATTGATGCTTTTACAGCCTGGCAGGCCTCCTCTCCCCGAGAATTCACTCTCATTATACTAGGCAAAGCACCAGTTCCACTATCCCACCCATATAAAATGCCTGCCTTCTCTCCATTGCCGAAGCAACTGCATTCCCCAGATAAGCAACGGGTCTCAACCATAATGTAGACACCATGTTTCAACGTATCAGGAGCCAGCATAATTGTCGTCAACAAGGTGGCCAGGTGAAATGGTCCATAGGGGTTGGCTTCTGAAAGATGTACCCTCTGGGAAAAGGAATTTTTTGAGCAGCAGGATTCCATGGGATGTAAACGTCAGAACAGAGAAGGGTCCATGAGCCCCAAAACCCCCACCTGGAAACTTAGGCATCCTTCTGTAGGACAAGCTTCAGTGATGGTGAAACAGAGCCAGAACCTGGAAAAAGTCTACCAAACGCTCCATGACATCTTCTAGTTGCACTGGAAAAGTTTCTGGGTGGGCAGGGAGGACAATGCTAGTTGGCATGACTATATCCTGCACCATATTTCGGTAGTTAATAATGAGCCCAGATATTCTTGTCCCTCTAATCACATCTCTGGGACATTTGGTTGACTGCAAGCAGCTCTAGGGAGTCTTTCTCCCCAAACAGCTCCTAGTGCAGAACCTGATTCTGACCACAACCAAGGCCCTATATTGCTTATCCAGGGACATGAATAATCTCACTGTCCCAAGGATGTGGGTGATATCCACCAAACCCATAAACATATCAGGGACTACTCAGAACTCCCTTCCTCAGTCATCATAAACCGTCACATGTGTATCCCCATCCCCAACATGTAAATGTGTGTTGCTACTTTCCTCCACTACCTTACATATTAAATGTCTTTGTTCTTGCCTTTATGTTGTCTGTTTTATGTTGACCGCCTGCACATTTATGTGTATAGGCATGGCAGAACGAGGCACTCCCTGAGTTTTGTGACACAGAGGATTTGATGCCATACAGTTGTGAAGGAAGATGAGTGGATGACATAGACAATGGGAATAGAGGAAAGAATTAGACAGGTGAGGATATGGCAGCAGTCCAGGAGAACAAGGAGGTAAGTTCCTGGTGGTAGGCAGCATGGGAATCAAGTTGATCTGTGAATGCTTCTGATACCTTGACAAGTCTCTGCTAAAGGACCTGCATGATGTCCTGCTGCCCAGCTTTCACCTAATCGATTCAATACAATCCTGTAAAGCCACCAAAGAAACACATGGAGGGGCAACCCAAGACTGCTCCTCAGTGTCCTGGTCAAATCACGCCCTCAGCAACTGCTATTCTCAAGGATGCGCCCTAGGCTGGGACATGGGTGTGTGGGAGAGGCAACCTCAGGTCCAGGTCTTGGTGGGGCCTCGTCACTGGGTATGAATGTAGAACCTGTATTAGATCTTACATAGGCCTGCTTTTCAGACCCCACTAATGTATCCTTGCCAGGAAGAGATATGGCTTCCCTCACTTCCTGGTATGTTGTGTTGAAGTTGATCACCTCATTTGCGGCAGCCACCATCAGGAGTTAACTTGTCTGAATGCATGTCTTTGGATGGACTCACTTTCCTCATCAGTGGTAGGTTTATCCTCATTGTCCTCAGAGGTTATGTTTAACACCAGTACCTGCCGTGTAGCCTGCTGCTTCCTTCATTCCCACTGCAAAGGAAGAAGAAAATGGAAGGCCCTTGAGTGTATTTGGTCACTTCTTCCTGTGCATTGATGTTGACGTTGTTGATGGTATTTATTGCACTATAAGGTAGGCTTCCATAGATATCTTCACTACTCACATCTCATTCAAAGGTGCATTTCTCACATTCGAGTGGGAGACTGTAACCATTTCTTACTGATATCCCATCTGCTATACTACAATTCTGTTTTAACCTATGGAACTTTTAATACGGCAATTGAGATACCTGTCACATTTGTAATGGGGTAGCACCTCGGCCAAACTCTAAATCAGGCCCCGAGTCTAGTACCAGCCTCTTGTCACCCACACTCAGTAAACAAGTACTATTGCCGTATGTGACCCAAGTCTTAATCATTTAATGTCCCTTAGGACCTCCTGCGAAAAGGGCTTCTATGTTAGCCATTTGCTCAATGCGCAGTCCCTGCCATTCGCCTACCCATTCCAATAATCCCGAAAATGGAGATGCCCTTCTGATAGAACAGATGTGTGTGTGAAATACCTACCTGACATGTGACGGATGACAACTAGAAGAGTGTGTAAATTGCATAAGAACATTTCATGACTTACATGTGATTTGAGCATCATTTATGGAAATGTTTTGTGCAAATGCATTTCAGTAGTGTCTCACTTGGCTTGTTAAGGCTTGGACATACTTCACATATGAAAGCTGGACATGATACCGGCCAAAGGCTGTAGTAAGGTATACAATTCACATTCATGTAGCTACACTAGTAGTACATTTCATTCCCTCCTGAGATCAGACTTCTGTGTGTGAATATATGTGGTGATGTTCATCACACGACACAGTATCTAAAATTGCTAGACAACTGATAGTATTTGTGCAGCGAGAGTGCAGGGGTTTATTCCTATTTTGCGCTTTGTGCTCTAGTTTTATTCCTTGACTTCATTGATTTCTCTTTTGGTTTTATTGCAGTAATCTGTGTGTGGCCATGTGTGATGTATGACGTTCTACAAGGATCCACTAGAGTAGATGTGGGTGTAATGTTTGTGATTTGCATCTGACTTACCCTACTGTAGGTGTGTTTTTATATTTGCATGGCCCGCTATTTGCTCCTCCGTGATTTTCCATATGTTCCTCTCACCTTGAAGTATATATGTCCCATTTTGCAGTCACTCCCCCATGCCACTCGCACATTTACACCTATGTCATAGGTTTACATGCGTGAAATTCTCCATGCTTCAGAACTGTTCACATAAAAGAAAGGAGGCAGAGATAATTTGGGAACTGCCACTTAGAGTCTATGAATGAGTACAATAAGAATACTAATCCTCATGTTAGCAAACTGCTTTTTGAATTGGGTCCCGTTTGTGGAATTGTTCCTTGATGTGCTATGTGTAATGTAATGTAATCCCATTTTTATAGCACTCACTACCACTGATGAGGTGTTAAAGCCCTTTGCAGTAGGTAGCACACCACTTCATGATTCTAGATTAGTGGTTAATCCAGTGGTGTTAGGGTTAGTCTTGGGCTTCAGTCACTGCATTTACCTAAGTTTGTTTGTGAAGGTATTTCATTATATTAACTATTTGATAATCAAATGGGACTTTTATGTTATTGATAGTAGATGATATTTGAGTTCATGCAAATTGATTGAAGGTGATTAGATGGGCTGAAGGGAATGAGGAAATTGAAGACTGCAGTCAAGTGAATTCTATCACAGGACCGGAGGCGAGGATTATGCAAATCTTTCTTCACTCTTTATTCAACAGCAAGTTCAAAGTTAAACAAAACATGAACAGAAAAACTACAAGTTCCATGAGCCCGCCGCCATGGTAACGAGTATCCAATGAGGTGCCCTCCTTCACGTCAGTATAAATGGCCCGAGACACGTCACACTTCCTCTTTCTTCACTGCTCAGATAAGTGCCTTTTCTGCCTCCGTTGGGAGTTTGTTTTCCTAAACTTGGCGCGCTGCCGCTCAGTTGTTTTACGGGGCTTTCTGTAACAGCTTTCTCGCCACGAGCGGTCCGGAACGGACGGGCCGCTCGAGCGTTTAATTTCCTTTCGGCCCTCGGCGTGTTAATACACGTTGGGCCCACCAGAGGGAGCGCGCGCTGTGTTCTTCGTACTAGAAGAGCGTGCATCTTTCAGCGCGTGGCTCGCGCTTCGCGTTTGCTTTTTTGGGGAAACCTGTTGTGTCCAGGGGGTTAGGTTCCTGCCTTTCACCCAGACAAGCAGGGTTCGATTTCCAGGCCTGCCAAATGACACACTCAGTCTCTTAGCAGGCATATCTGCATTAATCACTTTGCTTTTCTTCCCAGGATTGAGGGTTTCTCCTCTATTGCATGTTTGCCACCCTGGTGCATTTTTTCATCTTCCCTACCCTGACACCCGTTTGGGTAAGAATTACCCCATTAGGGAAGGCATTATTTCTTGACTTACTATCAGTGACAGAGAGGGTAGGGATTTTACCCTATATATTGTATATTTTTTGTTGGGTGTACACTCTGTCATAGTCCTCATTATGCATTCCTCCCAAGAGAATGAACCTTTTCCCAACATGTCCCCAGGTGAGGGTCCCTCTCACCGTACCCTTCCCCCCGGAGTGGACACTTTGTTTTCCCAGGCTATTTCTCACGCTTTGGCCCCTCTTAGGGATACTGTAGCTAAGCTTACTGAACAGGTGTCCAGAGGTACGGGCATGTTTGGTGTGACGGGAGCAGAGGGTGATTCCTCTACCCTTTCAGCCCCCAGGAAAATGCGCAAGCGCGACGCGGGGCACCTGGGGGATGGGGTATTTTCACCCAATCCCAAGAGTGCGCGCGCGCATACGCGCGTACCCTCCCGGGAGGACCGTTTGCCCGGAGTACTGGGTGACAAGCTTCACCACCTATGGAACCCTGATCGGGGATCCCCCAAAGGCTTCATGGGAGGTTCAGATGAGGACTCATCATCTCTAGATGACGACTCGGGTCGCCCTTGGCGTCCGGGTGCTACCCTACCAGATCCTTCGGATCACGCCGATTCTGACTCCGATATGTTTGAGCCGGAGGGTATCTACCATCCGCGTTCCTCGGAGTGGCGTCCAGACCACAAGGTGGCTGAATATGTCGCCAGTAAAATTAGGCAACCTCTGGACAAAGAGGTGCGCGCTCGTCTACGGGCGGAGTGCCCACGCCCGTCTTTATCAGATAAGGTCGCTTTCACGCCAGTTATTGACCCAAAAATGTGTACGTTTTTCTCCAAGTACACCAAGGATCCCAAAAAAGGGATTGATCGCTCCTGGAGGGCATGCCAGGATAAACTTCTTGATGTGTTAGGTCCCCTCACACAAATTATTCAATTGGCGGAGCGGGCCAAGCAAGCAAACACTCCCCTTCAGACGGACATCATTGCGGGATGGGCTCAGAGAGCTGTTTGTCTTCTGGGCAACGCGAACTGTGCCATCTCTGCAGAAAGACGCAGATCTTTATTGATCAAAATCGACCCCAAGTTAGGGGAACTGTCTAACTCGGAGGCAGGGGCTGTTGCCCAAGGCAATTTATTTGGCGATCCCTTTGTGAAAGAGTTGGGAAAATTTGTGGCTACGTTTTCAGCTTTGGATAAAGCGCAATCTTCGATTAAGAAGGTTTTCCCCAACAAGGTTTTTGGCGGGGCCGGGCGAGGCAGGGGTCGCTCTTCCGGCCGTCCTTTCCAGCAAGGCCCCAGCTCCTTCCGCAACAACGGTTGGAGGGACGGCAGACAAGGAACCTTCTTCCCCAACAGAGGCAGGGGAAGAGGCAGAGGTTCCAGAAATGCACGAGGAGCATATAATGCCCCAGGAGGTCCCTCGGGTGAGGCTTATCCCTTTTTTCCCAACAAATTTTGGCGGGAGATTGAGGTTTTTCAGGGACAATTGGAGGCGCATTACCTCCGACGCATGGGTTCTGCAAACTGTCTCGGGTTTTCAAATCGAATTCTGGGGTACCCCATTTCAGGAGAAACTGCCTCAGCCCATCGCGTTCTCGGCAGACGACTCAGAACTCGTAGATTTAGAGGTTCAGGCCCTTCTTCACAAAGGTGCCATTTCCTTTACTACCCTTCACCCCACAGGCTTCGTAAGCAACATCTTCTTGGTGGACAAGAAGGACAAAGGGTTTCGTCCCGTTATCAATCTTCGTGCTTTCAACGAGTGGGTGGTTTACAGACATTTCAAAATGGAGGGTATTCACTTGCTCCGCGACCTCCTCTTACAGGAGGACTGGATGGTTCGTCTAGATCTCAAGGACGCGTACCTCACGGTCCCTATTTTTCCACCCCATCGCAGATTCCTGCAATTCTTATGGAACAACCAGGTGTTCGAATTCACCACACTCCCCTTCGGCCTGTCGTCGGCGCCGTGGTGCTTCACAAAACTTCTCAAACCAGTAGTGGAAACTCTGAGGTTACAAGGCATTCGCCTCATAATTTATCTGGACGACATCCTTTTGATGGATCAGTCCAGGTCTCGGTTGATGTTCAATCTGAACACAACTATTGCGCTTTTCCAGGACCTTGGTTTTGTGATCAACCAACAGAAGTCGCAACTTACCCCGACTCAATCGTTAGTCTCCCTAGGGTTTCTAGTGGATTCCCGCTCAGCGTCTCTCAGTCTCCCGGCGACGAAGATTTCCAAGATAAAGAAGGAACTGAGAAAGGTCCTGCAACGGGACCAGATCTCTCTACGCCAGTTAGCCAGAGTAGTAGGCCTGCTTTCGTCTTCGATTCAAGCCATTTTTCCGGGTCCCCTACACTACAGAGCCCTGCAACGCTTGAAAGCGTTTCACCTTCGCCGAGGGGTGACGTACTCCGAGTTGATCTCCCTGTCTCAAGAGGCCAGGACGGAGTTGTGTTGGTGGCTGGACCACATGGAGGCATGGAATGGCAGGGCCATCTTTGGGGCGGCCCCGGATCTGGTGATCGAGTCAGATGCCAGTCGCCAGGGATGGGGGGCTCGTTGCGGGGACATCTCGTTGGGGGGACGCTGGACCCCGCAGGAACTAACCATGCATATCAACTGCCTGGAGCTCCTGGCGGGTTCTTTTGCAATCAAGTCCCTCACGAGAAACAAGGTCTCATGCGTAGTTCTACTACGGATGGACAACGTATCGGCAGTGCAATACATAAATCGTTTAGGGGGAACAAGATCAAGAGCCCTAGCGGGGCTAGCGATAGATTTTTGGCATTTTTGCCTTCAACACCAAATCTCAGTCACAGCGGAGTATCTTCCGGGAACCCAGAATGTGTGGGCAGACTGGAATTCTCGGTTTCTCCGGGATCCCAGCGATTGGCGACTACATCGCTCGGTTTTTCAGGCGATCATGGATCATTGGGGTCCCTGTTCAGTGGATCTCTTTGCGTCTCGTTGGAATGCCCAGCTTCCCCTATACTTCAGCTGGCGTCCGGATCCGGGAGCGATGGCAGTAGATGCGTTTCTCCAACATTGGGGCACTCTTCAGGGTTATGCTTTTCCCCCGTTTCTTCTTATCCCGCGGGTTGCTGCTCAGGTTCGCCGCCAAGAGGCGACGGTGATTCTAATAACCCCCTGGTGGAGATCACAGGCATGGTTCCCGACTCTGCTGGAACTCTCGTGCGAGTGTCCTCTTCGCCTCCCGGATTTTCCCTCGATACTCCTGGATCCGTCGGGGTTCTGCCACCCTCTAATCCTTCAAGGTCATCTTCCCCTCATAGCTTGGAAGATTTCCGGCATCACTGGCAAAACAACCGGCTTTCGCAGGAAGCTAATAACTTCATCGCACAGGCCTGGGCCCCTGGTACATGCAAACGATATAGATCAGCATGGAATAGGTGGTCTAGTTGGTGTGTGGGCAAACACTGCGATCCCATGGGGGCCAGCATTGCCGACATCATCAATTTCCTGGCGGAATTAGCTGCATCCGGCTTAGCGTATCGCACCATCAATTCTTTTCGCTCGGCCATCTCTGCGGGCCATCCTCCCCTGAATAATCTCCCGATTGGGGGGCATCCCTGGGTTTGTAAACTTCTTAGGGGTATTAGACTCTCCAGACCTCCACAACCTAGATATTCGGAGCTCTGGGATGTGAACTTGGTTCTTAATCTCTTATCCTCTTGGCGGGACAACCAATATTTGTCGATGAAGGAATTGTCGGCAAAATTAGCCATGCTTCTCTGCCTCATTTCCTGTAAGCGTGTGTCAGATATCAGAGCACTGGATGTTTCCGCTCGAGTCTTTACTCCAGAAGGAGTCACGTTTACTATTGCAAGGAGAACAAAGAATAATACCAGGTCGGTGTCCTATCCCGTTTTTCCTGATTCCCCGAGGCTATGTGTGGTTAGATGTCTCAAAGTCTATGAGGAAGTGACCAGTTCTTGTAGACCCCCAGGTGAGACTCAATTGTTGATTTCTATTAAGAAGCCGTTCAGGGCGGTTTCTTCTCCCTCCATTGCCAGATGGATTCGGTGGATTCTCTCTGAGGCAGGTATAGATATTCGAGTTTTTGGGGCTCATTCTACTCGGGGAGCTATGGCTTCCAAAGCCATACAGGTGGGGGGGCAGATTGGAGGACATCATGCATGCTGCTGATTGGTCTTCAGAGTCTACTTTTAAGACGTTTTACTTTAAACCAATTCACGACGCAGCCGCACTGGTCGTAAGTAAGCTTTGAACTTGCATAATCCTCGCCTCCGGTCCTGTGATAGAATACGAAATTTCCTAGCTATCGTGAAGGAAAGTTTCAATTCTATTAAGGACACGGAGGCGAGGATTATCCCACCCACATACATTTCGCGGATATGTTCCCTCCCGATTACATCTATCTGCGTAGCAAGGTGGTATACTTGCGTTTATGCCTTTGTTTATTGGTTATTCTGCTCATGTTTTAACTTTTCAGGTAAACACTTGATTCGGATATATTTTCATTTATATGTGTTTTGGAGTTCATAACTTTGTTGCCTTTGGTAGGTTTCCTGTGTTCTATCGGACTTGCATCTAATTACACCTATTTTTTAGGTTCCGAAACTACGACCAATTGACTCTACCAGGATTCCTTCCGCAGTGAAGTCGAGGAAGTGTGACGTGTCTCGGGCCATTTATACTGACGTGAAGGAGGGCACCTCATTGGATACTCGTTACCATGGCGGCGGGCTCATGGAACTTGTAGTTTTTCTGTTCATGTTTTGTTTAACTTTGAACTTGCTGTTGAATAAAGAGTGAAGAAAGATTTGCATAATCCTCGCCTCCGTGTCCTTAATAGAATTGAAACTTTCCTTCACGATAGCTAGGAAATTTCGTATTACTGGTTTCAAGGAAAGAGGTTATATTCTAAGAAAGGAGGTGTGGGCATTTTACAGTGATACCTAGAGAGTAACAATCCATGCAATTTGGTTTAGCGTGTAATGATGGAGAAGAGTAGAGCATTCAGTGGATGGTAAGTGTGCAAAGGTAATCAAATGGCAGACAGAAATCAAGCTCACATTTAAAAAAAAAAATTCTCAGCATACATCTCAAAAAGAATCATCACCAGATTTCCCATCATCACATTTTTCCTGTCAAAGTACCTTTACAAGAAGGAGCCATTCACATTCAAGCAGACCTTATTTCCACGCATCCTCCTGAACAGGAAACCATCTACAGTTTCCCATCATCCATCTTTCCAGGACATGACATCACTGCATTCCCCAACATTCAGCTCTAAGGAAGTAAAATCACTGTTAGCACCTGCCATTTCCTGTTTCCAAACAATTCTTCAGTAGGGGTATGCAAAATGTGCGTAATTTGCTTTTAATGTTGGAAAAATTATGTGAAATCACATGTAATTACATGCAATACAAAACTGTCATTTAGCGCTGTATTTTAATGTAAATCTTTCCGCCACATCCACTTTGGATTTAAGGATGCATTTTCTGCAAAAAAAACATAGTGCAAAGAAACAAAAGCAATGCAATAAATAGCTGATCACATTCTGTTGTTTGCATCAGGCTTGTAGTGAAGTTTTACTGTGAATTGCACATTCACAATACATTTTTTTCTGTGAGTCTTACATAATTATGCAACAATGCATAATAGTGTAATGTCAAGAACTTGCATAAAATTAGTTTAGGAAATCTGGCTATTAGTTATGCAGGATGTGAGGCCTGGCAAGTAATAGGTCCAAATATTTCTCCTTACTGGGAACCAAGCACCCCATTGTGGTACATGACTGTCTCAGAGTAGCAAAGCAGAGCAGTCCAAAGCCTCCTCAGGGGAGGTGGTGTGGGCTAGTAATCAGCATTCACAGGCACACAATAATAATACTAAATAAATGATTCTCCATTCAATGCTTTTTATTTACTACGCATTATTTCACAAATATATGCATAAAACAGAACAAAAATACTTTGGATTATGTTGTGAAATCACATTTAACCTCCAAGGGTCAGGACCCTCAACATCACAGTAATACCAGACACCTCACAATACATGGTGTATCATGTTAGATATAACAGGACTATTGACTTTATCAAGAGTTCACCATATTTCAAGAATAATAAACCACATGTTAAAAATAACCTAAGTCAGTGCGTAAATACAATAAATCAAAGGTAAATGCAATTATTAATGTCAACAAAGCATATCAACCTTCAACAGAAATCACTAGAATCAATAAAACAGTTTTAAAATGAATATGACGTGTTTGTGTTCTTTTTATATACTATCAGACCACATAAAATGCAACCATAAAAACAACCTGTTGCAGGAATGGCGCAAATAAGTACGCAAGGCTGTGTCTGATACTCTGGTAGTGGTACTTTCATTGGTTATATACATAGTGATAAGTATAAAAACACTGGCTTCCTGGGTAGTTCATACAGTCTTTATGCGTCTTGTCCAGGTAGTGGTTCACAGTTCTCTCTCTCTGTTCTCTTAGTTTTTCAGGTCTCGTGGGAAGCACATGTGAAAAGAAGAAGAAATGTTTCGGTAAGTGCTGGTACTTTCCTTTGGGGTTTTTCTTTGTCTGGCTTTCCCTCTCCTGCTGCTGTATCTTTCCTTCTCTTTCTTCTCTTCTGTCTGCGCTTCTCCTGTGCTTTCCCTTTTCTAACAGGAGGTTGCCTTTCCTTTTTCTTTTCCTTTCTTTCTTGGTTCTCACGAGCAATACCTGCTCGGTTTCTTTACTATCCTTTTTTCCTACTCTTTTCTGCTTGTTTCCTCTCCTCCCCTCGTTTTGTTTTACTATGCAGCCTCCTTCCTGCCCGTCTCATTTATGATTACAGCCCCTCCTTGCCCCGTGTCCTTTATTTACAGTGCAGCCCCTTCCCTGCCCGTGTTATTTCTGGATAAAGTGCAGCCCCACTTCCTCCACTCCCGCCTTAATTCCTCCTCCCGTTCTCCCTACCCCTGTCCCAGCCACTAACACGCACCTGGTTATGCTCCACTTCTCCAGAAGCGTGGCAGGTCAATGGATTCCGCCTCCCGGGGACTGGCTCTTCGTCTTCTTCCTGATCAGGCCAACCGTCATCCGGCTCTTCACCCTCCTCTCGTCCCCGATTGGGAGACTCGACACCCCGAGCTCCTGGGTTCTTCTGTCCTCCTGGTCTTTCTGTCCTCTCCGCTCCGTCTTCTTTCTTGATTGCGGCGCGCCCTTGAAAACCCGAGTTCGGGTTCTCTTCCCGCCATGACCTCCATGCTTCGCAATTTTGGCGAGCCGGCCGAGGACTTCCGGCTCCTCAGTGGCAGAGTCAGCACCATTGGCGGACTCGTGCGGGCCGGGCTCATCCGGCCCGTCACACAACCCTTACAGAGCGCCACTTTACTGAGTGTATCTTTCATAAACACATTCAGACTATGTAAATTGCAGCCATAAAAACAACCCTTAGAGCAGAGGTCTTCAAACTGGGGGGCGAGCCCCCCTTGGGGGGCCTCAAGTGATCCCAGGGGGGGCGCCAAATTCTGGCCAAAATAAATATTATGCAGATAACATGCCTTTGTTTAAAGCAGAAACATGTTATTGCAGTTTTAAAAAGGTAACAGTACTTAACTGCAATGTTTAAATAGGTTTAGACCTATTTAAACATTGCCATCTTTCTAAAATAATTGTGAAAAATTCTGAGGGGGGGCCCAATGATTTTTATTTTTCAACTGGGGGGGCGCGGCATAAAAAAGTTTGAAGACCACTGCCTTAGAGGGACCACTGGCGGACTCGTGCAGGCCGGCCTCATCCGGCCCGTCACACAACCCTTACAGAGCGTCACTTTACTGAGTGTATCTTTCATAAACACATTCAGACTATGTAAATTGCAGCCATAAAAACAACCCTTAGAGGGATTAGCACTCCCTGCTGAATTTCATAATCTCCAGCCTTGGGAGTGCTTAAAAATTCATTGAAAAAGTCAAGAGGCTCATCATTTTCCTGACCCAAGAAACACAGGAAATGCTTTCAAACTTCTTGGGGTGGAGCTGTGTCACTCCTGCAACACCCCACCATACTTTCTTTCAATCATTGGTGGCATCCCTGCTCATTTAGGGGCTTCCACAGTCTGGGAAAATATGCACTTTAAGAGCCCTGTAAGGTATTATGGTGCACTTCTTCTGGAGTAGTGAATACTTTGTGAGCGCCTCTCCTTTTGCGCTGGGGAGAGCCGCTTTCTGTTTGAGGCTGCACACCTTATTTTCTTTCCCTTTTGCTCTCAAGGGTACCCGGTTCCACCTGGGGCACTTCTAGGTTTTGGATGTGATGGAGGCTGTGTGGGGGGGGGAGGGAGGGTGCTGGCCTACTCCCCCTAGCCGGTGCAGGAGCCAGCAGTCTTCTTTTCCCTGCTCACTCCATGTAGGTAGGGTGGTGCATTTGGTGGTGGCTGCCCCGCTCCTCCCATACACTGCACGGAGAGCAGAGGTGACCACTGCCACTGGGAGGTTGCATTGCACACCCCCTTGTCCATTTTGGTTTAAGGGTCCCGGGGCAGCCAAAATTTCTTCTCTAGGTGGCAGTGGTATGCACCCAGTCCAAGTAGGGACCAAAATCCTAGCCAGGGTAAGTCTAAATTAACCTGTGCTTACCCTATGGTAGTTTGGCACAAAGCAGTCAGTCTTAACTTAAGAGGCAATGTGTAAAGTATTTGGCAACAATTAAAACAGTAAAGCAGTGAAAACACAACATAAAAATAATCCACAACAGGTTAGAAAAAGTGATCTTAGTTTAATGAATAAAACAAGACCAAAATGACTAAAATTCAATCAGTAGAAGTCGGAATATATGAATTTTTAAAGAATATTTGCAATTGAATCGCTTAGAAACTTAAAGTGCCAACCAGGGCTAGCTGGTCATGCTACACTGTGTTAAATCCAAAGGTTCAGGTCAACCACAATGCAGCGTGGGCTAGCTACAGGGACCAACCTTGTCCCGCTGAAACAGTACCTTGTGTGGAGGGTTGCACCAACATCCATGATTAATTCAAGAAGCAGAGGAGACAATGCGAAGACGATGCATCGGTTCCAATCCGTGCAGCCAGGAGATGTGTTGTCATTGGGCCATGCAGTCGTGGATCCTTGAGCAGTGGGATGACGTCAGACTCCCTTTGCGAGGCGATGCCTCATGGTCGAGCCGTGCAACTGGGCGATAAGAAGGTAGGGTGTTGAGGTTGAAGGTGATCCGCCTGTTCTGAGCCATACACTTCGTGCTGCAAAGTCTTTGTCCTCGATGGCAGCCGAGATTGTCAATGCCGGGAGGCAATGCGGCTGTTCTAATCGGCGCAACGGCAGCGATGCAGCAATGTTGAGAGTTGCAGCACAGAGGAACACACTTGCAAGGGCCCAGGAATGGATTGGCACCACTGGGCATGACAGGACTCCCAGGTGGTAGAGTCCACGAGCTGTTAGGAATGCAGGCAGTCTTTGATGTCCATGAGGCTGCAGAACAGGAGGTAAGCTAGCAAGCCCTTGGAGTAACTTGCCTCCGAGGATGTAGAACTTCAGGTCTAGTCCTTCTCATTCTCAGGTAAGGCAGCAGGGCAGGCACAGCAGAGCAGGTGTCCAGCAAAGTCCAGCGGAGTTCCAGCAAAGTGACAGTCCCTTCAGCACAGCAGTCCTTCTTCCTGGCAGAGTATCCTCAGGCCCAGAAGTGTACTGACTTGGTAGTGTCTGAAGCCCAGTTCTTATACCAGTGGTGCCTTTGAAGTGGGGATGACTCCAAAGAGGGGCTTTGAAGTGCACAAAGGGCCTCTCTTTCCTGCCCTAGCTCCAACCACACTACAGGTAGGTATGCAGCTCATTGTGTGGGGACAGTCACAGCCCTATTCAGGTGCAAGTGTCAGACTCTCCCTCCCACCCTTCACAGGACGGTCATCAGGCACACCTCAGTTCTCTTTATGTGTGACTGTCTCAAGGGAATGCACAAAGCCCAACTGTCACCCAACCCAGACGTATATTTGAGGCAGGCAGAAGGCACACAGGGCGATATTTATACTTTTTGACGCAAAACTGCGCTACCGCAGTTTTGCGTCAAAAAAATTAGCGCCGGCTAACGCCATTCTGAAGCACCATGCGGGCGCCGTATTTAATCAATGACGTTAGCCTGCGTTAGCCGCCGGCGCTGCCTGGTGTGCGTGGAAAAAAACGACGTACACCAGGCAGCGCCGGCGTAGGGGGATATGGAGCTTGGGCGTCAAAAAATGGGGCAAGTCAGGCTGAGGCAAATTTTTCGCCTCAACCCGATTTGCGCCATTTTTTTCGACTCCCAACCCCCATAGAAATGACTCCTGTCTTAGCAAAGACAGGAGTCATGCCCCCTTGCCCAATGACCATGCCCAGGGGACTCCTGTCCCCTGGGCATGGTCATTGGGCATAGTGGCATGTAGGGGGGCACAAATCAGGCCCCCCTATGCCACCTAAAAAAATAAAAAAAATACTTACCTGAACTTACCTTAATGTCCCTGGGATGGGTCCCTCCAGCCTTGGGTGTCCTCCTGGGGTGGGCAAGGGTGACAGGGGGTGTCCCTGGGGGCATGGGAAGGCACCTCTGGGCTCCTTCCGAGCCCACAGGTCCCTTAACGCCTGCCTTTTCCAGGCGCTAAAAAACGTCGCAAAAGCGGCCGTACGTCATTTTTTTTGACCCGCCCACTCCCGGGCGTGAATTTTGCCCGGGAGTGTAAATACGGCGCACATGCCTCGGAGTAAATTTTTTAGACGGGAACGCCTACCTTGCATCTCATTAACGCAAAGTAGGTGTCCACGCTAAAAAATGACGCAAACTCCATGGACTTTGGCGCTAGACGCGTCTAACGCCAAAGTATAAATATGGAGTTAGTTTTGCGTCGGAATTGCGTAAAAAAAAACGACGCAATTCCGGCGCAAACAGAGTATAAATATGCCCCACAGGGTTTAAGAGCAGAGAAATGCAAGGTTTCTTAAAGTGGTAATTTTAAAGTTGTAATCATAAATCCAGCTTAGCCATTAGGGAGTATTTATTATTACAAGTCCATAGGTCCCAAACGCGACAGTCCTACTTCTTCTCACTCAGGAATTACACTTAATAAATGTATTAAGGAATCCTCAATGTTATCCTATGAGAGGGGTAGGCCTCACAGTAGTGAAAAATTAATGTGGGAGTTTTTCACCACCAGGACATGCAAAACTAAAAGGTATATGTCCTGCCTTTTATATATACCACACCCTGCACTGTGGGCCACCTAGGGCCTATCTTAGGGGTGTCTTATGTGTAAAAAGAGGAGTTTAAGGCCTGAGACATGTTTAAAGGGTTACTTAAGTGGGTGGGACAATCGGTGCTGCAGGCACACTGGTAGCATTTAATTTACAGGACTTTGACACATATAGGGCCTCATTACGACCCTGGCGGTCATAGACCGCCAGGTGGAGGCCGGAGGTAGCACCGCCAACAGGCTGGCGGTGCTACATCAGGTATTCCGACAGCTGCGGTCGCCCAGCCGGGTCTGGCGGTTTCCCGCCGGATTTCCCCCGGCTGGGGGAATCCTCATGGGGATTCCGACCCCCTTCCCGCCAGCCTGTTCCTGGCGGTTTACACCGCCAGGAAGAGGCTGGCGGGAACGGGTGTCGTGGGGCCCCCTAACAGGGCCCCATTAAGATTTTCAGTGTCTGCTTGGCAGACACTGAAAATCGCGACGGGTACAACTGCACCCGTCGCACCCCAGCAAATCCGCCGGCTCCATTCGGAGCCGGCTTCATCTTTGCTGGGGCTTTCCCGCTGGGCCGGCGGGCGATCTTTTGAAGATCGCCCAGCGGGAAAGTTAGAATGGTCCCCGCGGTCATTTGACCGTGGGGCGGTGTTTGGGCGGTTTCCGCCCGGCGGGCGGCGCCCGCCGCCCGCCGGGGTCGGAATGACCCCATAGTGCACTTTACTAGCCACTTATAAGTAAATTAAATATGCCAATTGTAGGAACACCAATGTTACCATGGGGAGTGAGCACATGCACTTTAGCACTGGTTAGCAGTGGTAAAGTGCCCAGAGTTCTAAGGACAATAAAAACAGGTAAGAAAAATAGAGACAAGGAAGGCAAAAAGGGAAGACCACTCAAAGGCTGTCAGATATAAAAGTCGGCTCCCAGGGAAGAATAGAACCGCTGCGGTCAGGAGATGAACTAGGAAGGGGGTCCCACACATTCCCCCTCCCTGTAAATAATGAACTAACTTTTGTGCTGCCCTTCGGGTCCTGGCCCTCCCCGGTGGTATTTTTAGGAAATGTGCTAACCTTAAAAAGGCCGTAACACAAGCCCCAATGGGCCAATTGGGATGAACTTAAAATCATTTTACTCCTGGTGGAGAGCTCTAGCCACCAGAAGCACTTCCACTAGCCCTCCTGGCCTAAAAGATGGTATTTCCTGCAGGGAGCTGGATCCACTGGATCCCTGTGCCAACTGTCTTCTGAGTCTTTGCCTCTGGGTGCAGAAGTCCAGATCTTTCCCCCAACTAATCCTCAGTGTGTCTAAGCGGGCCAGTCTCATTGGCCCTTGCAGAGACCCACTCATCCTGGTGTCATCTGGGGCAGAGTACTTGGTCACTTTGGGCATCAGAGGGTTTCCCCTTCCAATTGTCCGTGGCTGCCATCGTCCCAGGGTCCAGCAGCGAAAAGCGCAAACAACATCAACAGCACTTTCTCTCTTTTTTGCAAGGTTTTTTTAAAAAAGGGGTGGAAGTTCTACATACCCCTTGTCAATCCTAGAGGGCCACATCACATCTCCACCTCTGTCCCAAGCCTGATGTACAGCATGCTGGGACAGTTCAGGATGGCGTCATCCAGGAGTTAGTGGTCCCATCTGCTCTTGGGGTCTCATCTCCACCCCTCATTGACTTCACTCCTAGCTTCCACCACAACTCTAAAGAGGAACCCCCTCCTGTGTTGGCTCGGGTTGTCTGTGTGTGCTCCTTTATTCAGTTTGCCTGGGCTATCCCCGGTGCTGGTACAATATGACAGGTAATTAACAGATGCAGATTTTCATTCCCACCCCTTCCTCCTCATTAGTTGAAGGAAGCATTGTTAATTACTCCTTTTGTGTGTGGTGGCCTTTGTTCACTCTGCTTGTGAGAAATGCATTTAACTTGGCCCAGCAGAGTAGCAAAATACCTCAGCTCTGATCCTGAAATGAGCCAGAGAAATATGACAATTTTAGGTGACCCATAAGATGTACATAAGATTTACATGTACGGTTTGGGGACCTGCAAATATGAACTGGGGACACCTTTCCACCCCAGTTTCATACCTTACAGAACTTATAGGCTTAAGGGAAGTGAAACTACACTCTAAAGCATATTTCCACCTATGTATATAATAATGTTTTGCTGCAGACAAAACAGTAAATTACACTGATTTTACCTTATAATGCCCACTCATATTATAAGGTCTATTCCCAGTAGATATCTAACCTTTCACAGTTTCCTCTGTGCCAGGCTACCCGCAAGTAGTTACCAGGCTGCACACGATGGTAGTCTCGCACGCACAGCCCACACATGTATGCACACACTTATGAATGTGTGTTTGTGTGTAAACAGCCAATTAACCCTTACCGTAGCTGTGTCGCAATGGCCTTATCTTAAAAGGCAGATGCTGGGGGTAAACACTGACAAACCTTTTGCATGCAATAAAGCCATGTGAGAAAGGGTGAGCCACATGCAGTGAGACTCACCCACAGTAAAAAGTCCAAAACCGGTTGATTTAAAAAGCTAAAAATCTGGGCATAATAAATGGGCGGAACCCATTTTGCAACATGAAATTACCAAAGTTACCAAAATTATGCCAGCATAACACAAATTTCACCCGGCCTACTCTTCAGGGCTTGCCACTGCCTGAGTGTCCCTAGATAAAGGTTGATGCAGATGGGGGTGTCACATATTTGCATTTGTTGTAACCAGGAAGGACAGAATCTCTGTTCCAGGTACTCTAGCTTCATCATGTTCTAGCAAACATTACATTTCACACTATTCTCCCACTAGCACTGGATCATGCAAACACATTCACACCATTCACACATCTAATGCTTCTAAACTCATCCTCACACCACTCACCAGAACATACACCACCTCATAAACCTAAGAATGATGCACATCAATGTACACTCGCCAGTCATACATGATCTATATATTGCTGACATCTTCACCCAATACAACCTAGATGCACTTTTTATCACAAAAGCTTGGTTCATATTCTTCTACATAAGCATTCTGGGTTTCCACATTCCTGGCGGTTATTGTATCCACACATATACTACATGCTCCAAACAGGAGGGGAAATGAAGTCATACACACAACATCCTGCCTGTACAATCTTTGCAACTCTACCCCACAGATTTCTTTTGAGTTCCTCTCCTGCCACATCTTTTTTTACAACTTCCAAAGCCTCCTTTCATCTGATCTGCAGAGTATCCAGAGAAAACAAGCACTTACTTGTATAAATCTCAGATGTTATCAACTCTGCCTCCATCCAACACACATACCCCACATTCCTCGAAGACATCAACCTCCCTGACAACTCCAACATGAACTGCATGAACACACTAGAAATAAATCAACTGAACATTAACCCAACTCACTCCAAAGGCAACATAAAGGAGCTCATCCTCTCATCATCAACAAATATCCAGCGCTAGACACCTTTAGTCCTGGATTGTACCAACCACTTTGCTGTTCCTTTCAGCATTACATATATTACAGCTTAGCTCCAAGGACAACCAAAAACAATACAAATAACATTTCAGCATTTGGCACATAATCCATCATCTGCAGCATAATCTGAGGAATTTAACAAAAAGATTTGTGTTTCTAGCTCAAACAGTTCAAAAGTTAATAAAAATGACAACATGTGTTGCAGCACAGTGGAAGGCCCTTTGCAAAGCTGGAAAAGTCACCTTTCTGTTGCTTATTGCTGTTTTGTTGTGAAACTGGCACTAATAAGGTGCAACCAATGCCCAGAGAGTGTTACTAAGTTTAAAAATGATAAAATAATGAAGCAATACTATTACAAAATGTGCTACGTTATGCCGCATAATGTGCCTTTTCTTGCTGCATATTTTGCTCAACCCTGCCACATATTGTGGCCCTCTCCCACTGCATAATTCCAGTAGCCCTGGTAATAGTGACCATATCAGACAAGATTACATCAGTGGTTACCCCATGCTGCATTAAGCAGGAGTGATCACCTCGGTGCATCAGACAGGGTTGCCACCCATACCTTTAAAATGGCATCAGTTTGGAATGCTCCTACATGGGGTGCACATGACAGGCATAGTTGCAGCATATCTGACACCAAGATAATATTAATGAGAGTAGGCCTCCTTAAAGGTGCATGGTTTATCACTCAAATGTCATCTTCAAATATATGTTGGAAACACAACCATTTTTCTCCAAACATCAGCTTATGAGTTATGAGAATAAACACATTTTCCTCTTGCATACACACTTTTCACTCTTGAGATACATATATTAATTCAACCAAGCAAAAGCTTTTAATTTAGCAAGTTGGGCTGCACACAGGAAAGCGACTCACATATAACTGGAGTTACCAGTAGCTCAAGAGCTACTTGCTCAAAAAGCCTGTTCCAGAAGTGTAATGTGCCAACAGCCACACAGTACTTTGCATCACTGCTTTGTCATATACAAACTATATACAAACAACAAGCATTGGTAAATGCAATAGGTTTTGCCTATGTGATTAATAATAAGCTGTTTTTGTTGTAAGTTTTAGCTTGGTGAGTAGTTGTGCAACATAAGTTACTGAAACTTCAAGACAGTTTGATGGTGTTTACTGCATCTCCAGTTATTTGTAACTCTGACATTTTTTATGTGCTGCACATCTATGATTACCCCTTGAAAATAAAAAATTGTAGAGGAGGGTGAGTGAGTTAAATAAGACAGGAGCATTAATCATCGTTATTATCTTGACATTTTGATTGTTGCCTTAAGACTGCTGGACGCCCAAAGAAATTAGCAGCACCCACTTTCAAACCTAACAGACATTTTTAAAACAGCTACCCCACCCCACACACCCCACAAGGTCAGTGACAGGTACCTCTGCTCCAATGCCCTAAAGTTGGCCCTGATTGAACACACACAGCAATGGCATTTATACAGCTTGTGTTATGTGAAACAAAGAAAACAATTAAAAAGCAGCAGTGAGTAGTGAATGGCAATATTCACCAACTTCTTTGTGTTGGGCCTAAGCCATTACATGGAACTGGCTCCCAGTCGGATCAGAAAACATAGCAATTTAATTATTTTATTTTTATCAGCCTCAACCAGAGACTACCTGAATTGATAGGGGGTAAAGGGAAAGGCACCTCCGACCCTACATTGTGAACAAGGACCTACAAATCATCATACAATAAATCATTGTTTCCTGTAACATTCACCAGTGCTCATGTTACAAACTGTGCAGACTCACTGACATGTGAAGTAAACATTTCTTGTGAATTGGAGTCGATCTCCGTTGACAGTCAAGCTGATACTTCTTCTCTTCCCTTGTTAGAGATTCACCCTTGATGGTATACGAAAGATACATTTTTTAGCACAACAGGATAATTACTAATACGAATTAGGCATAATTACTTGCATTTGGTCTATTTATTAATCAAAATGGCAAGAGGAAGTGCTGTTTCGTTGAATTCCATGATGCTCGTTTGCTTTAACTGTTGGGAGAAGAAGAGTGGGTGCCTGTATCTCTGATGCGGGCCTATGCATTTCAGCGGCACTGTCATTTGCATTCTGACATTAGAGCTGTCTACAGCAGTTTAGGATGGCAAGGGCTTGTGTGTGTGTGTCTGAATACAAGCGTATGAACCTTGGGCGCATGAAGTGATCGTACGGTGGTGCGTGCCGTCAGCTTATTCCAACCTTTGATTGTTGGAGTTTCTGGTTTAGTTTATACTCAGCACTTTTTTTAATTTAAGTGCTCAGAATTCAAATTATTAAATTATAGTGAACACAAAGGCATCTTTGTTGCAGAGTGCATGGTGAATGGCCTGTCCCCCTGAAATCAATGGTGCAAGTGTCAGCTCACTTCTATACAATGTTTTACGGTCCGACTGGGGACTCGGTGTAGGTAAAGCACAAAAGTCCTGCAATGTTGTGTGCCAGGGCATGGGAGACCTCCCGTGGTCTTTCCTGGTTACGACCGCAGGCAAAATGCATTATGCAGTCACGGGGAAATTAAGTAAACAAGCACAGCGCAAGTGCTGTGGGGCAAAACATAAAACAAATTATCCAACAGCAGACCTTTGGTTGTTGGAGTCACTTGTTTACTTAGTTTATTCTGGGCGCTTTTTTTATTCAAGCACCCAAAACTCAATTTATGAAATTGTAGTGAACACAAGGGGCACCTTTGTTGCAGAGTGCATGGTGAATGGCCTGCCCATGTGAAATCAATGATGGAAGTATTACTGCACTTCTATACAGTGTTTTACAGTCCTGCCGGGGACTGGGTGTAGTCAAAGCATGAAAGTCATGCAATGTTGGACTTTGGGGAGTGGGAGACCTACCATGGTCTCTCCTGGTTGTTGCTGCAGGTAAAGTGCATTATTCAACCCAGGGGGGATTAAGTAAACAAGCACAGCACAAGTGCTGTGCAAGCAAAACATACCAAAAAAAGTTCCCCAAAAGTGTATGAAAAACAGTACTTGGGCCTCTGGACACTGATAAGAGCAAACACACAAGGAAACAACAGAAATAGTATGTTACAGCCAATAGAAACAGAGTTAAATTAAGTGGCAAGCACAGGAACCAATGAAAAACAAGGGGGCGGGATGTAAGCACCTTTTAAAATTTAAATTGAATACAATAGATTTCACAAGCACAGTGCTAGCACTGTGCAGGCAAAACCTAAAAATGTCTAAGGACTAGATGTACAATTAGGAATAGCGATTTCTTAATTGTGATGTTCTGCGAATTACAGGTAAGTAATCTCTATTCCTAATGTATGAAACTTGCTGAGTTTCGTTTAGCAAATGCTAGTGGGTCGCAAATCGAACTACCTCATGAATATTAACAAGATAGGTCACAGTTTGCGAAACATTAGGAATGATAGCCATCACAGGGATGATGGCCTACTGGGGTCAGCAGACCACCAGGTCTGTGATTGCTTTTAAATAAAACAATCATTTTTTCTTTTAAATGCAACCCGTTTTTCCTAAATGAAAATGGGATGTGTTTCAAAAGAAACATTTAAGGTTTATTTTTTAAGAGTAGGCAGTGGTTTGTGCAACCATGCTTGAGCTTAAAAAAATATCTGTATTATATTCTCAAAGAGGAAGGTGTCCTATTGGGACCCCTTTCCATTTGTGAATGGGTTACCACCAACTTTAAACTAGTGGTAAAATATTAATGATTTTCAACCAAAATGTATTTGCAAAACATTAATACATACCAGTGTGAATCAGTATTTGAAAGAACACCTTAAACACACTCATTCTAAATCCTGAAACACAAACTCAAATTGAGATTTGGTAACAAGTTACTCAATCGTAATTGGCGTTTGTACAATAAAATATGTTTTTTTGTGATTACAAAAGGCACGATTCTGCAGCTAGGTCAATTTGCAACCTCAAAAATGCTTTGTACAGTTAGTCCTATATGATCAACATTGAAAGTGTGAAAAAAACCATGCAAAAATTGGGTTTGGCAAAATAAAATCTCTGATATCCTTCTTCCTCTTTGTGGCTGCTAGAGGAGTACAAGAGTCACAGCTATGCATGCTAGTCGATTACAGTTTGCGCAAAATCAACGCTACAGGCTGTGTTAGTCAAACATCTCCCTCCAGAACAGACAGCAGGCAGAGGAAGGGGTGGTGGGCCCCTCTGCTGCCGTTTCTCCACCATTGACAACAGGGTTCAGATGGATTCTCCCTATGAGCAGACACTTCACTGTCTATCAAAAAAAAGCACATGCCTGAGACAGAAAGGTACATTATCAGCAAGACCAGGTTTAGCAATGGTGGCGTCTAACACAACCATCTTTGTGTGTGGTGCGTGTGTCCCCAAAGACCGCTGCTACGGATTCCTCTGCCACCAACCTCCAATAATGCCCCTCATGACTCCAGAGCTCCTCACTCCCATGTATTACAATTGTTGTATAGCTCTACTCATACCAGTGTGGGGTGTCTGAGCACTTTACATCATACACACATTACACAATGAAACACACTTGTCTAAATCCATGTATTGGAAATGTTTCATAAGACTATGGGGACTACAAGTTGTGAGCAGTACCAGGCCAATATAATTGTAGCTATTACATTTTAAGAGTGCTTGTCTGGAGAAGAACGAAGTTAGGATCTACAATTTAACACAGCGGTTGGTGTTGGCTTCAGTAATAAGAAACAATTTCTATCCAAACAAACCCTTTTTAGCAATGCTAGAATAATGAAAGATTGGGGAAAATCATAACGTCTTAACCTATACCTTTCAGTTTGCTCTTTGATGACAGTTTATAGCTCACTGTGCTATATTAGGATTGCAACTTATGAACTGCAAGCAACAAAAGGATCTCTGTGACTAAAGTAGCAATCCATTGAGCTACCTATATGAAATCCAATTCTGAACATGGTGCACGTTCTTTACAGCAGGCATATTAACCCTCTGGGCTACTTTATGGTGAGTCAAAACTGCCACTAGACAAAACTCTAATCTTGCCAGCAGGAACATTAGTCATCAGAGATACCTTGACATTTTGCTAGACTCAAGGGACTCTTTAGCAGGTGTCTTTTAACCCTATGACATTAAAAAAATAGCACCCCTCACCCCAAGAGTGGCTGCACCACCCAAAACCGGCTCTGACCATCACTGAGCGCCTGTAAACTGCACATGATGAACTACAAGGCATGGACAGAGGATCATTTACTAAAGAGATATCAGACCTGCTCAGCTGATTGCATGGCAATTCTAGCAACCTACCTTATTAATATTTATGAAAGCAGGTTGATTTGTGAACCGCTAGGAATCACTATTTTAAAAATGTATCTGTTATACATTTGGAGTTGTGATTTCCAAATTGTGATTCAGAAAGAATCACAATTTGGAAATCACAATTCCTATTTGGCATACTTGTCCTTGGTAGGTTACCATACCTGATTTTGGGATGTGTCGCTGGTAAGTCTCAGCTTTGATTCCAAATACAGGTTCCACTTCTTCCGAGATTGAATAAGTGAGTGTCAATTAGACAGAAATATTGACAGCTGTTAAATACCTCTTCCAGGAATCTGTGTATTTTAAATCATAATAAAATAGTTTTTGTAAGTACCCCACACTGAGCAGTTCTATGAGAAGTCAGAACTACATTGACCAGGCCTACAGAAATGGCAATAAAGAAAGCTGCTTTGAAATAACTTTGCAACAAATGGTGTTGTATCATGCAAAGGGTGCCTCTAAGCTCCAGAACACTTTCAATGTGTGGCTGATGAGCAATGTCCTAAAAAGATGTCACTCCAACATAAACAAACATAGTGTATCCTAATAATATTTGATATATTAACAGCAACCACGTTTTCATTTCTGTTCTGAAGCCTGGAGCACACACGGGGTCATTAAGACTTTGGCAGACGAAAAAGACCATCCGCCGAAGTCTCAGCGGGTTGGTTGCCGCCAGTGTGGCTGCCTCCCCTCTGACTCCATTACGAGTCCTCCACTGGGTCAGCGGGCGGAAACAGAGTTTTTGCCTGCTGGCCCAGCAGGAAACGGCCTACAGCATTGTTGCTGGGTCGTAATAGAGCCAGTGGCAATGCTGTAGTGCGAAGGGTGCACCAGCACCTGTCGCAAAGTTCACTGTCTGCCGCATTGGCGGCGGTCCGACAGCCACTGCGACCCTGTCGGTCTTAATGCAGAATTTGTTACACATTTGTTACAAATGTCTCCACAAAACATTTAAGAAGAATGACCATCCTCTTATAGCAGTTAGTCTAGGCTGCGTAAGGTGTTCCGGGGAAGGAGACGGCTCACAGGTGAACCAACTTTTGTGGTTCGATATCAATTCATAATGGAATTTAGAGCCTGCCACCTCCCTGAGGGAGCCCACCAGTAATACTTGGAGGGTTTTGAATAAATTAATGCACAAAGCAGTTTTCATAAAGGATTAGGTACGTAAATAGGTCCTGATGAATCGCATGAGATCAAATTTCAACTCAATATAGCGAGAAACATGTTGACCCCTTGATTGAGTATCACAGTGATTCTGTATACTCTTTTTTGTACCCTTTTTTTACTTGAATTTCTAGTGAAAATTGTTATAATTTCGAGGGATTGTATACATTTACTTACTATATCCCTAAAACGATGTTTTTAACTATGCCAGGGGTTTAAATATCTGAATAAATACATTTTTTACCCCTAGTCATTTTTAATCTCTTCCATACCAATCCTCTTTCTTTTTTTCATCTGACCGGCTCTACACCAACTGCCTAAAAGATCTCCGGCAAAGAGCCCCTTTGTGGGGCCCGTCAGGCATTGCAGTGCCGGCCTGACGAGGAGCATAGCCCTATGATGAAGCATGTCACCGGACGGTGAGTGAGGGCTCTTGCTTCAAGCATATTGCTTCCCCCCCCTTTTTTTGTCTCTGGAAACCTGTCTTTACCACTATAACCCTCGATCTCTTTTTTTCTCTGATTTTGGAACTGTGTGTAAACTTTGTGGAGTATATAATTGGGAGAAATACACACTGGACCAGGAGATATTCGTTTTTTCTCCAAATCTCCCGTTCTGCCCCTCCTTTTTTGAAATTGATGCGTATAGAACAGACAACCTTTAATGAGGCACAAGAAAGAAACCAGGCAGACAACATTGTTTACAGTTTGTCACTGTAACAGTGGAATAAGTAATGCACAAATTAGTGTTTTCATTGTATAATGATTTTGCATCTGTAACCTACTATACACAATGCCAGAGTTATGCTGCTTTTGCCAGATCCAAGCTTAGTTTTACATCAGAATGAGGTTTCACAGGCATTTTGCTACCTACTATTCCTCTTTGCCTCACACAAAGGGTTTCTAGTGTACTGCCATTCCAGTGACACCATCCTGGAGAAAATCATACAAGGCATATGTTAAAAGCAATTCTACATCTGTCTTACAATTCCCTCTGAGAACCTTACCATGGAGTGCTTTTTCTTTAGGTACCAGAGGTATGTCTCTGGTTAGTCATAAATTGTATGTACAGACTTTTCATAGCTGAGCTATGTCTCAGTCCAGCCAAAGGTCAGGTATCAGGCACCCAAGCCACCCCTCAGACACCAATGCTTCATCACCATAATTTCTGCTCATTTTCTTTGAAAATTGTCACTGGACCTGCATTTAGTACTTGAGGCGCCCACTAAATTTGTTGAAAATCTATATATGCAATGTGTGAGTTGCGTTGTTATATATAAAGTGAAACAAGCTTCTTAAGGCTGAACTGAATCACAACTTCAGAAAGATATGAAAATAACCGATAAAATAGATGACTTTTAACAGCCTTCCTAAACATAAAATGGTTCTTTATTTTGTGTAGGCTAATGCAGGGAACATTCCAAATAGATGAAGCAACTAAAGAGAAGGAACCCCCTCTCTACACCCCCCTCACCAAGCCTTTCTAAGTTGGGGGACTGATAATAGGAGGGAGGAGTGAAAATGAAGGAATCGGTTAGACTTGGAACAAACACATAAGCAGCATGGGGCCTGTTTCTGAATAGGCTCCGTAGTCAAATCAGAGCACCTCATAATGGATCCGTCTAGAAATTGGAAACTGGTGCAGCTTACAGTGACCTTCAGAGAACCTATCAAATTTCCTGAAATTCATGACAAGTCACACTGCCGTATTGGAGAATCTTGTAAATCACGGATTCAGGAAGAACAACATAGCAATCATTCAGATAATTCAATCTAGGTAAGGTGGTAGCATTTAAGTGGCAATGATTAAAAATAAGGTTTTTCATCAAGATGCTCTTTTAGAGGTAATAGGATGATAGAACTGCTACAGCATGATGAGGCAGGTGGAAATACCATCATTGTGATCTTGCCTTTTGTCATTCTACAAAGCCACAGGGGCAGTTTCGGTGCCTAAACCAGGTCTTAAGCTCTACAGAAACGTATACAGCTTGCATCTAGTAACTGCTGCAGTTCAGGATTTTTAGAAATCAGGTGAGCCAACTGGTAAAATTTGGTTTATTGTTCCTGCATCCAGTAAATCCATGTGCAGGACAACTGGACCTCTAACAAGGGTGCAGAACGAAATTTTACATGGGAATTCTACTCCACACAGTTCATAATTGGGGCTCGTGTATTTTATGAGCAACTTGCAAGTAGACTTATTAGGCAGAAGTGTGATACAATGAGGCAAGAGAATCAACAAAAAAACAAACCTTCTTCTACCTGTTAATTGTTTGGGATGCAGACGCCTATTGTATGCGGTGTGTAATATAAATTCAAAATACACACTTGCAGACTCATACTGCTTTCAGTCATAGGCTGGGACTATGAATGCACATGACTCTATTCCCAGCGCAACCTCCCAGGATTCTGTTTTGTGACTGGTTACACGATCTGCAGTGATCACACCAACCAACTGAGCTTTCATTACATAAAAGCATGAGTAGTAGGAAGGGATACCTTTAATCACCATATTAAAAGTGACAGTTGTCCCGCCCCGGAAATGACGTCATATCCGGTGGCTGGGACTTCCGGTGTCCCAGAAAGCCCTCCCCGGAAGTGACGTGCATGGGGGTGTCACGTGGTTTGTGAACACGTGTTGTTGGCTGGTAGAGCCACCCTTTTTTTTTTTTTGAAATGCTGCATATAAGGAGCTGGTTAGAACCGGCTGTCAAACCGCAAACCAGGGCTGAATCAGTTTGCCAAGGCGCTATGAAGAGATACAATCCGATCGCCAGAAAAGCCGTCTCCTCAGGGGCCCTGAACACTATTGGTAGATATTACCGGACCCTCGCCCCTCGTACGATGGATGAGAATGCACAACAGGGTGTCCCAGACACCCGGGATACCGATGTTACAGGTTTTCAAGAGGAACTTTGCCATCGGCTTGAAAAGCTTGACCTCAAGGATGTGTCGCCCTTGATATCCCCTATTAAGGGGGCCGGCAGTGACAGCGATGTCTCGAAAGATGGATTAAGCGGGGCATCTAACGTCGTAGACATTGAAGTTGAAGAATGTGTACCACCCCCGAATTCGCCCATCTATGAAGACATGGGCTTCCAGGAGGACCCCGAGGCAGAGGCCTTTATTTTACAACCATCAGGTGTGAGTTCAGGCGCTGTTTCTGCCCCAATGGACCTCTGCGACTCCCAAGATTTCAGAGGAGCCTCTGAGTGTGAAGCGAATGCTGAGGTTAGTAAAGACATTTTTTTTATTTTATTTTTTTATGCCTGTATACTCTAATGTCATACTTTTAACTAATAATGTGTCTTGTGCTTTCTGTTTGAACCCTAGAACATAACAGAAGAAAGAGAGCCTCTAGAAGGGTCAGCTCCAAAGGTTAACACCGTAAATTTTTTCTGCTTATGCTGTTCCAGACAGTCTGAAAGTATTACAAGCCAGAACAAAGAGCCTCGTAAGAAATGTGTTTGCACCTACACTAGCCACGATCTTGAAAAGGAAGCTCCGGGCGTACCCTGTGACACCATATGGCCGGTTAAAGGCTTTGCAGCTGCCGTTGTGAACGCTTGTGTTAAAAGGGATTATTATGACCTTTGCTACGGGCATAAAATTAATGACCCTCAACAGGAGGCTCACGAATGTCTATACGATGCATACACTGCAAGAACAATTCGTCACGTTTGTAACCGGATAGACACTTATCGGGTATATAAGCTGTTAAGGGTTGTGTATGGGCTGTCTGCTGTGAAGAAAAGTGTCCACTGTGACATGATGAAGGTCTTGGCTGCGGCTGTCCTTGAGATCCGATACGCTGCAGAGCCATGCTCAAAACTCGACCGCATGCACGGGATGTGTCCCCCCTTTGACAAACGTATGGTAGAACGGGTTATAGAAAGACGAATGTGTGACATTTATTATAAAAACAGAAGAATGTTGTCTTTAGCCCCTCAAAAACTGTTTTAAATAAATAAATAAATAAATAAATAAAAAATAAATAAATAAAAAAAAAAAAAAAAAAAGTAGACCATAAATATGTTACTTAACGCTCCATACTTACTCACTTTTAGGAGGGGATTCCGGGTATCGAGGTGCAAGATGTCTATGAGTTACAACCGGGCTACATCTGTATCGGGAGATTGATTTTTGTGCTGGTTAAAGAAAGAATAGCTGAAATACAGCCTGTGACTCTGCGATGTCTGAACATTTCGGAACCTTCGGCCTTGTTGCAATGTAACTGCCATGAGTGTATCGCCAAGTGGTGTATCAATGGCCGGCTAAACGCATCTGTTAAATGCTGGGCCTTGGACAAAGACCACAAGCGCAAGTTAAGACTTTCACCTGAGACGGGGGTGCATGAGGCTTTGGAGAACATGACTGTAGATTATCTCACAAATAAAGGTTCTGCATTGTCCTATCTAGAACTGTATGAACTGTTGAATTATATCAGTATCCTGAGCGTTCAGAGTTATAGACTTGGGGAACGGGAAGTCATGTCTAGAGCTATTGAGAGTATAGCCATAAAAATATCAAAGTTTGTGTCGCTTAGGGTTTGTAAAGGAACATGCTCTGAGTAACATGTGTAGTGGATGTTGTACTATGTATACGTTTGTAAAAAAGGCCACATTGGATCCGGGTTTTGACATTTATAAGCTATGTAGCACAAAATGTCAAATACACGTTGATTGTATACCCCAGCCGCACATGTATGTTTTTTATGTTTAATAAAATGACCTTACACAAAACAGGTGTCTTTCATTTCGGGGTGTTGATGTGAGACAGCATGACGGATGCTGATTTAAGGAAGCTTTATTACGATAAACAGGGGGTTGGAAGTTTCGGAGGCTCCGAAGCTCTATTTAGAAGGGCTCGAGCTGAAAATGAATCTGTAAAACGTGCCAGTGTGAAGACTTGGTTAGCTGGGGAAGAGGCTTATTCGCTGCACAAACCTTCCAGGAGGCGCTTTAAGAGGCGGGCCACCGTTGTTAACGCACAGCTCGATTATCAGTGGCAGGCCGACATAATCAGTCTTCAAGATCTAGCAAAACATAACGATGGCGCCATGTATATATTAACCGTCATAGATGTGTTGTCCAAATACGCCTATGCAGAGGCATTAAACGATAAAAGTGGTACCAGCGTTACAGCTGCTTTTAAAGACATCTTCGCTAGCGGGCGTGTGCCCCAGAAACTACAAACAGACGCCGGAAAGGAATTTTTAAACAAACACTTCCAAAAATTATTAGACCTGCACGCTGTTCAACATTTTGTAACGCACACAGAGGTAAAGGCTGCTGTTGTAGAGCGTTTTAACCGTACTTTAAAGTCGAAGATGTGGCGATATTTCACCGCCAACAACACCTACAGATACGTGGATGTTCTAAAGGCTTTTATAGATGTTTATAACGCCACCTACCACAGGACAATCAAAATGGCCCCTGTTAAGGTAACAAGGGATAATTCGTTAACGGTGTGGAGAACGGTGTACGGTGGGCGTCTCACACAGAAGGTCAAGAAACCGGATTTAAAAGAAGGGGCTCATGTCAGGGTTTCAAAGTTGAAGGGGGTCTTCACCAAAGGCTACCAGCAAACATTCAGCGATGAGATATTCATAGTGGAAAGTGTGCAGCTTAAAGAAGGGGTATATATTTACAGGTTAAAGGACTACGCTGGGGAAGAGGTATCGGGTGTCTTTTACACAGAAGAGTTACAAGAGGTGCCCTACGACCCGAACAGGGTGTACAGGGTTGAAAAGGTTCTGAAAAGAAAAGGGAGCGGAGCCCGGCGACAGGCGTTGGTCAAATGGCGCGGGTGGCCCGAGAAATTTAACAGTTGGGTTCTGGCCAGCTCGTTGCACGGTGTGTGAGGTATAGCTGTAAACGCTATGATGGAGAACTCCCCTTTTTATATCACGCTGCCATCCAACGCTTCGAAGGACATGTTCCCAGACAATCAGATTTCGAGTTATACAGTGAAACTTGCAAAGCCAGTGGATTTGAAAGGCCCGTGGGAGGTGGCACTAACGGAAATACAGTACCCTAGAACTTGGAATACCTTTACAAAGGCCGATGTTAAATTTCATATAAAGCGACCTCAGGATGCACTGACCTATAACTTGTCTTTCCTGCACGGCTATTACCCTACCGTCGCAACGGTGGTCGATGCCATCAACAAGTCTATAGCCAGCACTGAAGCGTATGCGAATATATATCTGGTATTGGATCACGTTAGAAGAAAGGTGGTTCTTAAAGCCCCAGAGTTCAGTACAGTGTTTAAATGTAGTGGTAAATTACAAAGGGTTTTAGGGACCGTACAGCATCACCAAAGGCAGATGGATCCAGACCCTACATGTCCCGATATTAACGGCGGTTTTTATACACTCTACGTTTATAGCGACATTGTAGAGCCGCAGAGGGTCGGGGATAGTTATTCCCCTTTGTTGAGGTGGGTCCCGGTGCAGGGTGAAAATAACGCAATGGTTAATATACAACATCACAAACTCGACTATGTTGCAATTTCTAAAAACCATTTTGACACTATAACCATCATGGTGTACAACGATCAGTCGGAGCCGGTCGCCTTTAAATACGGGAAAGTTATTGTTAAGCTTCATTTAAGGCCACGGCGCGAAGGTGACTATTAGACAGCTGCAATGGTCACCATGAAAACCTACGGGGATCCCTCGATGTACAGGGACTATTATAGAGTTCAGGCCGGGTATGGCGGTCCCCAACCCTACTTTCAAGGGGCTCCGGTTATGTATGGGGCGGGATTGGGGGGTTTCTTCCGGAGCATGTTTAGACGTGCCATGCCCTTTTTGAGAAGAGGGTTCGAAATTGCAAAACCTCATGTTAAAGCGGCAGCTACAAACATAGCCCAGGACGTTGTGGGCAGTGTAACGTCTGCGGTAGCAGAGCGCATGAATAGACAGCCCCAAGAAGGAGCGGGGTTGCTGTATAAAGCGCATGGTTTTGTTAAAAGGAAGCGAAGGGCATCGCTGCGTAGGGGGCCGCCAAGGCCCTATAAGAAGCGCCGGACTACTTCAAAAGGCCCTCACAAAAGAAGAGTCATAAGACGGAAGAGATCAACCAAGAAGAAGAGAACTCGTTCTAGTGCGAATATTTTTTAAAACATCGATCATGGCCTTCGTACACTGTGCATCGGGTGAATGCGCCAAATCTGAGTTAGATCTGTTTTCTCTCAAACCCACACAGACTAGCATTGAAAACAGTTTTTTCATGGAAGTGTCACCAATGGCCGCTCTGACACCCCTTGCACCTATAGAGTTTTATGTGTCGGGATCCACGGATATGTACCTTGATCTCAACAATACTCTCCTGCACCTCGTCTGTAAAATAACCAAAGCGAACGGTGACAACATCGAGGATGATGCTAGAGTGGCCCCTATAGCCTATCCCATCGCAACAATGTTTAATCAAGTGGACATTAACCTAGGCGATCGCCTCGTCACACAGAGTGATAACATGTATGCCTACAGGGCCTACATAGAGAGTATTCTAAATTATAGTCGTGATGCGCTGGACACACATCTTTCAGCGGGGCTCTTCTACCGAGATACCGAAGCGCATTTGGAGAACACAGCTTTGGACGGAGACAACGAGGGTTTTAAAAAAAGAGCCAGCTTCGTCGCCGGCAGTAGGCAGTTTGACCTCCTGGGGCGCGTACATTCAGACCTTTTCTTCCAAGACAAACTGTTAGTCAACGGTATTGATCTTAAGATCAAACTCAATCGTAACAAGGACTCTTTCTGTCTCATCAGCGGTGATGCAGAGCAGTATAAACTGGTTATATTGTCAGCGAGCCTGTTTGTAAAGAGAGTGAAAGTGTCCCCAAGTGTCAGACTGGCCCATGCTGAAGCTTTACAATTATCGAACGCCAAGTATGCCATTGAAAGAGTTGCTCTGAAGATATTCAGCATCCCCGCCGGAACCCGATTAACGCAGCAGCAGAATCTATTTCTGGGGCAGTTACCGAAACTCATCATCATAGGGTTTGTGGACAATACCGCTTTTAGTGGCGCCTACAACTCAAACCCTTTCAACTTCAAACACTATGATATCAACTATGCCGCTCTGGTTCACGAGGGTGCTGTGATCCCCGCAAAACCTTTCACGCCGAATTTTGGAACATCAAATTTTGTCCGGGAATATCTAGGACTGGTCTCGATAACGGAGAAACAGCTGCGGGACTCAGGAGTAGTTGTTTCAAGGGAAGGGTATGCTGCAGGCTACACGCTGTTTGCGTTCGACCTGACGCCGGACATGGAAGATGGCGACCATTACAACCTGATCAAAAACGGAAATCTAAAAGCGGAAATACGTTTTACACAGGCACTGGCGGCCAATGTGAACATGGTTGTGTTCTCTGTATTCGACAGTGTTATTCAGATCAACCACGCCCGTCAGCTTATGTTTGACTACCATTGAAAAAGTGTAAAATAAAATTTTTTATTTTTTAAAAAAATATATAAAATGGACACTACTGAGATACGTGACTTCTTAAGTAGACATAAATATGCTAAGAAATACTTTCTAGGGGTATACCCTAGCGATGGACTACCTGAAAAGATAGGTCCGGAAAGGCCACGTACCCTCGTCTTTAACACCGATCCCCATTACAAGGGTGGGGCACATTGGGCTGCACTGTTTCTGGATGTGGACAAGGTTATAGTGTTTGATAGTTTAGCTGAATTCCCTAAGCATAGTATTTATACAAAGCCGATATTCAAATATGTAAAAAAAGCATCACCCACTGTTGTGTATAATAAACTACGGGTACAGGATCCTATGGCCATCACATGTGGGGAACATTGTATATACTTTATTAGTAAAATGTCTGAAGGTATAACGTTTAGAAATTTTTTAAATCTATACTCAGATGATTTAGTAAACAACGATGATGTTGTTATGAAATATGTGAATGAAAACTACAGGACAATGTCACACGTTGTTAAAACAGACTCTGGTCTCTGTCAAAAGTGTAAGGTCTTGTAAAGCTGTTATTTGTACTTGTGAGTGTCTAAAATAAAAAACATCTTAAACAAGCTTTCATCCTAGGCATTTTTTTTTTAATCCGTACTGTGTACATTTTCAAACCATTCATAAATAAAAAGATGGCATACTCCGGCTGAAAGTTTAAAAGTGTTTATTACAAGCATGTTTCAACACGAACATTTACATGGTTAAACATATAAAATGAAGCACATTTTTTCGAACCGTAAAAACTTTTAACAAAAAAACTGTACATGTGTGCAAAATTAGATCGGTAGCCATGTGTTCATTTTGAATAGTCTCTTTTTAGGCCCCATAGGAAGATCAGCACGGTCCCGAGCGGGGGTTAGTTGTGGAAAGAAAGGCGATGTCGATATAGCGGGGCTCCTTGTAAAAATAGCGGGGCCCGGGTCTTTTAAACTTTCAAGCTTACGGCGATTCTCGGCATTTCCGATGATCGTGGAGGGAATGTTGAGTTCCGCAGCTGCATTTAGGAACTGTTCCCAGCCTCTAGGAGCTTCTCGTGTTGTTAGGGTTTTACCGTGTGTGAGACCCCGGACCAGATCATACATATGGGAACCAACAACCGGCTGCCCTTTGTAAACGAATTCACCCCGGGCGTTCCAAGTGGTCAAATCTTTAGTAGTACTCATTTTACTGAGTAACATTTGCGCAGCCCCTCTATATTTCTGACTGATATTTTTTAAAAGGTCTAAGACAAAGGCATCAGTTGTGGGTGTGGGACCTATGTCATGAGCCTGCGTAGAGGGTCCAGGCGGCTGTTCAGCATCTGGGGTGTACAGCGTCAGTTTGGTTTTTTCAGAGGTGAGTTGCTTGTAGTATTGTAGAAAGTTTTGAAGGGCTCCTGAGTAAAGCCCTGCCTTGTCGTGGGGTTTTAAATCAGTCCGGTTCAAAATGGCTTTGATTTCCGCATCGAGACGATGTGTTTCGTTTTTGCGTATGTCCCAGACATCCGTGTTAGAAGGGGCCAGATGTTCCACCTGTTGCCGGGGCACGAGGTACATTTTGTGGGCGTGCTCCATCAGGATCGCGACAGTAGCCCTGTGATTAGGGGTATAGCTATACCTAACAACGACCCTATAAAGCCTCCTGACTGTTTGAACAGTTTTCTTTTGGAAAGGAGTGAAGCCCTCTTATTGCTGAGCTTCTTAATAATGTGGCGTTTCTTCTTCAGAACCCGGAACTGGCGCGTTGATATAGGGACATTACCTTTTAGGGTGTTTAGGGCTATTTCTGAAATGGCGGCCACTAAATCATCCGTGGCAGCGCAGAGGATGGCTTTTCTTCTCGCGGGGCTGGCCGTGATCAACATTTTTAGAAGTCCTAAATTACGTCGTAACCGCGCAGACATTGTGGGGACCTTATATTACAAGGTTTAGAGTGTAAATGTTATAAGCAGCTTTTTACTTGTTCTTTTTATAGTTTTTGGACACTGTTTTAGGCGTGTAGGCGACTGGGAAGTCCGGGGGTATTATGCCGGATCGTAGTCTGTAGTCTTCAAAAGTGTTGGGTTTCAAATCCACCAGTAAGTAGCCGTGGGGTTTTGATGTAGCATCGTTAAAGGCATCCATGAAAAACTGGGTGTTGCCGGGGTACATTTGTTTAGCTATAATTGAGATTTGAAGTTTGTCTCTAGGGTTTTTAAATAAGACCAGGTATGAGGCGTTGAGAGTTATGGACCGGCTGCTCTTGCCCTTGTAAAACAGGTTCTGCACTATATAGCATATGCTCAGATTGCGGTGGTGTGAATATTGCGTAAAAGCCCGCTCAAGCTCGGGGTGGTCCCCTCCTTCACGCATGAGGTCATCCACCACGACCATGTTTACAAGGTGTTTTGGTAGCAAGTCATCGTCGTTGAGATTATCGGGGATACCCTCTATAAATCGAATGTGGGGGAATTTTAGGGTGAGCTCAGTGTAAAGATCCTGCCAGCATGAATAAAGCCACACGATGTTGTTAGGGGTCTGAGATAAAACACCGGGAGCGTTTTCTAACAGTTTCTTTATAAAAAAACTTTTACCGCTATTGGAGGGCCCCGCTAAAACGCAGGAGAATGGGTGCTGCAGTCTGGTGTCCATATCTGGGTGATGTTCAAACCTCTAATGGCTTTTAGTAACCGTAAGGCAGTGTTTTGTAGTCCGTTGTGAGGACCCGTTTGTCAAACACTACTCTTAAGGTTTTAAACATAGGCTGTGTTGTAATTTCCCATTTTTTCTTGGACCTGACTATGCTCGGATGGTTTACAACAATGGCTTTGCTATTTTTGTGATCGCTCGATGCAGAGTATTCGTGCACCAGCAGAGACCAGAGTCTGTTTTAACAACGTGTGACATTGTCCTGTAGTTTTCATTCACATATTTCATAACAACATCATCGTTGTTTACTAAATCATCTGAGTATAGATTAAAAAAATTTCTAAACGTTATACCTTCAGACATTTTACTAATAAAGTATATACAATGTTCCCCACATGTGATGGCCATAGGATCCTGTACCCGTAGTTTATTATACACAACAGTGGGTGATGCTTTTTTTACATATTTGAATATCGGCTTTGTATAAATACTATGCTTAGGGAATTCAGCTAAACTATCAAACACTATAACCTTGTCCACATCCAGAAACAGTGCAGCCCAATGTGCCCCACCCTTGTAATGGGGATCGGTGTTAAAGACGAGGGTACGTGGCCTTTCCGGACCTATCTTTTCAGGTAGTCCATCGCTAGGGTATACCCCTAGAAAGTATTTCTTAGCATATTTATGTCTACTTAAGAAGTCACGTATCTCAGTAGTGTCCATTTTATATATTTTTTTAAAAAATAAAATTTTTTATTTTACACTTTTTCAATGGTAGTCAAACATAAGCTGACGGGCGTGGTTGATCTGAATAACACTGTCGAATACAGAGAACACAACCATGTTCACATTGGCCGCCAGTGCCTGTGTAAAACGTATTTCCGCTTTTAGATTTCCGTTTTTGATCAGGTTGTAATGGTCGCCATCTTCCATGTCCGGCGTCAGGTCGAACGCAAACAGCGTGTAGCCTGCAGCATACCCTTCCCTTGAAACAACTACTCCTGAGTCCCGCAGCTGTTTCCCCGTTATCGAGACCAGTCCTAGATATTCCCGGACAAAATTTGATGTTCCAAAATTCGGCGTGAAAGGTTTTGCGGGGATCACAGCACCCTCGTGAACCAGAGCGGCATAGTTGATATCATAGTGTTTGAAGTTGAAAGGGTTTGAGTTGTAGGCGTCACTAAAAGCGGTATTGTCCACAAACCCTATGATGATGAGTTTCGGTAACTGCCCCAGAAATAGATTCTGCTGCTGCGTTAATCGGGTTCCGGCGGGGATGCTGAATATCTTCAGAGCAACTCTTTCAATGGCATACTTGGCGTTCGATAATTGTAAAGCTTCAGCATGGGCCAGTCTGACACTTGGGGACACTTTCACTCTCTTTACAAACAGGCTCGCTGACAATATAACCAGTTTATACTGCTCTGCATCACCGCTGATGAGACAGAAAGAGTCCTTGTTACGATTGAGTTTGATCTTAAGATCAATACCGTTGACTAACAGTTTGTCTTGGAAGAAAAGGTCTGAATGTACGCGCCCCAGGAGGTCAAACTGCCTACTGCCGGCGACGAAGCTGGCTCTTTTTTTAAAACCCTCGTTGTCTCCGTCCAAAGCTGTGTTCTCCAAATGCGCTTCGGTATCTCGGTAGAAGAGCCCCGCTGAAAGATGTGTGTCCAGCGCATCACGACTATAATTTAGAATACTCTCTATGTAGGCCCTGTAGGCATACATGTTATCACTCTGTGTGACGAGGCGATCGCCTAGGTTAATGTCCACTTGATTAAACATTGTTGCGATGGGATAGGCTATAGGGGCCACTCTAGCATCATCCTCGATGTTGTCACCGTTCGCTTTGGTTATTTTACAGACGAGGTGCAGGAGAGTATTGTTGAGATCAAGGTACATATCCGTGGATCCCGACACATAAAACTCTATAGGTGCAAGGGGTGTCAGAGCGGCCATTGGTGACACTTCCATGAAAAAACTGTTTTCAATGCTAGTCTGTGTGGGTTTGAGAGAAAACAGATCTAACTCAGATTTGGCGCATTCACCCGATGCACAGTGTACGAAGGCCATGATCGATGTTTTAAAAAATATTCGCACTAGAACGAGTTCTCTTCTTCTTGGTTGATCTCTTCCGTCTTATGACTCTTCTTTTGTGAGGGCCTTTTGAAGTAGTCCGGCGCTTCTTATAGGGCCTTGGCGGCCCCCTACGCAGCGATGCCCTTCGCTTCCTTTTAACAAAACCATGCGCTTTATACAGCAACCCCGCTCCTTCTTGGGGCTGTCTATTCATGCGCTCTGCTACCGCAGACGTTACACTGCCCACAACGTCCTGGGCTATGTTTGTAGCTGCCGCTTTAACATGAGGTTTTGCAATTTCGAACCCTCTTCTCAAAAAGGGCATGGCACGTCTAAACATGCTCCGGAAGAAACCCCCCAATCCCGCCCCATACATAACCGGAGCCCCTTGAAAGTAGGGTTGGGGACCGCCATACCCGGCCTGAACTCTATAATAGTCCCTGTACATCGAGGGATCCCCGTAGGTTTTCATGGTGACCATTGCAGCTGTCTAATAGTCACCTTCGCGCCGTGGCCTTAAATGAAGCTTAACAATAACTTTCCCGTATTTAAAGGCGACCGGCTCCGACTGATCGTTGTACACCATGATGGTTATAGTGTCAAAATGGTTTTTAGAAATTGCAACATAGTCGAGTTTGTGATGTTGTATATTAACCATTGCGTTATTTTCACCCTGCACCGGGACCCACCTCAACAAAGGGGAATAACTATCCCCGACCCTCTGCGGCTCTACAATGTCGCTATAAACGTAGAGTGTATAAAAACCGCCGTTAATATCGGGACATGTAGGGTCTGGATCCATCTGCCTTTGGTGATGCTGTACGGTCCCTAAAACCCTTTGTAATTTACCACTACATTTAAACACTGTACTGAACTCTGGGGCTTTAAGAACCACCTTTCTTCTAACGTGATCCAATACCAGATATATATTCGCATACGCTTCAGTGCTGGCTATAGACTTGTTGATGGCATCGACCACCGTTGCGACGGTAGGGTAATAGCCGTGCGGGAAAGACAAGTTATAGGTCAGTGCATCCTGAGGTCGCTTTATATGAAATTTAACATCGGCCTTTGTAAAGGTATTCCAAGTTCTAGGGTACTGTATTTCCGTTAGTGCCACCTCCCACGGGCCTTTCAAATCCACTGGCTTTGCAAGTTTCACTGTATAACTCGAAATCTGATTGTCTGGGAACATGTCCTTCGAAGCGTTGGATGGCAGCGTGATATAAAAAGGGGAGTTCTCCATCATAGCGTTTACAGCTATACCTCACACACCGTGCAACGAGCTGGCCAGAACCCAACTGTTAAATTTCTCGGGCCACCCGCGCCATTTGACCAACGCCTGTCGCCGGGCTCCGCTCCCTTTTCTTTTCAGAACCTTTTCAACCCTGTACACCCTGTTCGGGTCGTAGGGCACCTCTTGTAACTCTTCTGTGTAAAAGACACCCGATACCTCTTCCCCAGCGTAGTCCTTTAACCTGTAAATATATACCCCTTCTTTAAGCTGCACACTTTCCACTATGAATATCTCATCGCTGAATGTTTGCTGGTAGCCTTTGGTGAAGACCCCCTTCAACTTTGAAACCCTGACATGAGCCCCTTCTTTTAAATCCGGTTTCTTGACCTTCTGTGTGAGACGCCCACCGTACACCGTTCTCCACACCGTTAACGAATTATCCCTTGTTACCTTAACAGGGGCCATTTTGATTGTCCTGTGGTAGGTGGCGTTATAAACATCTATAAAAGCCTTTAGAACATCCACGTATCTGTAGGTGTTGTTGGCGGTGAAATATCGCCACATCTTCGACTTTAAAGTACGGTTAAAACGCTCTACAACAGCAGCCTTTACCTCTGTGTGCGTTACAAAATGTTGAACAGCGTGCAGGTCTAATAATTTTTGGAAGTGTTTGTTTAAAAATTCCTTTCCGGCGTCTGTTTGTAGTTTCTGGGGCACACGCCCGTTAGCGAAGATGTCTTTAAAAGCAGCTGTAACGCTGGTACCACTTTTATCGTTTAATGCCTCTGCATAGGCGTATTTGGACAACACATCTATGACGGTTAATATATACATGGCGCCATCGTTATGTTTTGCTAGATCTTGAAGACTGATTATGTCGGCCTGCCACTGATAATCGAGCTGTGCGTTAACAACGGTGGCCCGCCTCTTAAAGCGCCTCCTGGAAGGTTTGTGCAGCGAATAAGCCTCTTCCCCAGCTAACCAAGTCTTCACACTGGCACGTTTTACAGATTCATTTTCAGCTCGAGCCCTTCTAAATAGAGCTTCGGAGCCTCCGAAACTTCCAACCCCCTGTTTATCGTAATAAAGCTTCCTTAAATCAGCATCCGTCATGCTGTCTCACATCAACACCCCGAAATGAAAGACACCTGTTTTGTGTAAGGTCATTTTATTAAACATAAAAAACATACATGTGCGGCTGGGGTATACAATCAACGTGTATTTGACATTTTGTGCTACATAGCTTATAAATGTCAAAACCCGGATCCAATGTGGCCTTTTTTACAAACGTATACATAGTACAACATCCACTACACATGTTACTCAGAGCATGTTCCTTTACAAACCCTAAGCGACACAAACTTTGATATTTTTATGGCTATACTCTCAATAGCTCTAGACATGACTTCCCGTTCCCCACGTCTATAACTCTGAACGCTCAGGATACTGATATAATTCAACAGTTCATACAGTTCTAGATAGGACAATGCAGAACCTTTATTTGTGAGATAATCTACAGTCATGTTCTCCAAAGCCTCATGCACCCCCGTCTCAGGTGAAAGTCTTAACTTGCGCTTGTGGTCTTTGTCCAAGGCCCAGCATTTAACAGATGCGTTTAGCCGGCCATTGATACACCACTTGGCGATACACTCATGGCAGTTACATTGCAACAAGGCCGAAGGTTCCGAAATGTTCAGACATCGCAGAGTCACAGGCTGTATTTCAGCTATTCTTTCTTTAACCAGCACAAAAATCAATCTCCCGATACAGATGTAGCCCGGTTGTAACTCATAGACATCTTGCACCTCGATACCCGGAATCCCCTCCTAAAAGTGAGTAAGTATGGAGCGTTAAGTAACATATTTATGCTCTACTTTTTTTTTTTTTTTTTTTATTTATTTTTTTTTTTTTTATTTCTTTATTTATTTATTTAAAACAGTTTTCGAGGGGCTAAAGACAACATTCTTCTGTTTTTATAATAAATGTCACACATTCGTCTTTCTATAACCCGTTCTACCATACGTTTGTCAAAGGGGGGACACATCCCGTGCATGCGGTCGAGTTTTGAGCATGGCTCTGCAGCGTATCGGATCTCAAGGACAGCCGCAGCCAAGACCTTCATCATGTCACAGTGGACACTTTTCTTCACAGCAGACAGCCCATACACAACCCTTAACAGCTTATATACCCGATAAGTGTCTATCCGGTTACAAACGTGACGAATTGTTCTTGCAGTGTATGCATCGTATAGACATTCGTGAGCCTCCTGTTGAGGGTCATTAATTTTATGCCCGTAGCAAAGGTCATAATAATCCCTTTTAACACAAGCGTTCACAACGGCAGCTGCAAAGCCTTTAACCGGCCATATGGTGTCACAGGGTACGCCCGGAGCTTCCTTTTCAAGATCGTGGCTAGTGTAGGTGCAAACACATTTCTTACGAGGCTCTTTGTTCTGGCTTGTAATACTTTCAGACTGTCTGGAACAGCATAAGCAGAAAAAATTTACGGTGTTAACCTTTGGAGCTGACCCTTCTAGAGGCTCTCTTTCTTCTGTTATGTTCTAGGGTTCAAACAGAAAGCACAAGACACATTATTAGTTAAAAGTATGACATTAGAGTATACAGGCATAAAAAAATAAAATAAAAAAAATGTCTTTACTAACCTCAGCATTCGCTTCACACTCAGAGGCTCCTCTGAAATCTTGGGAGTCGCAGAGGTCCATTGGGGCAGAAACAGCGCCTGAACTCACACCTGATGGTTGTAAAATAAAGGCCTCTGCCTCGGGGTCCTCCTGGAAGCCCATGTCTTCATAGATGGGCGAATTCGGGGGTGGTACACATTCTTCAACTTCAATGTCTACGACGTTAGATGCCCCGCTTAATCCATCTTTCGAGACATCGCTGTCACTGCCGGCCCCCTTAATAGGGGATATCAAGGGCGACACATCCTTGAGGTCAAGCTTTTCAAGCCGATGGCAAAGTTCCTCTTGAAAACCTGTAACATCGGTATCCCGGGTGTCTGGGACACCCTGTTGTGCATTCTCATCCATCGTACGAGGGGCGAGGGTCCGGTAATATCTACCAATAGTGTTCAGGGCCCCTGAGGAGACGGCTTTTCTGGCGATCGGATTGTATCTCTTCATAGCGCCTTGGCAAACTGATTCAGCCCTGGTTTGCGGTTTGACAGCCGGTTCTAACCAGCTCCTTATATGCAGCATTTCAAAAAAAAAAAAAGGGTGGCTCTACCAGCCAACAACACGTGTTCACAAACCACGTGACACCCCCATGCACGTCACTTCCGGGGAGGGCTTTCTGGGACACCGGAAGTCCCAGCCACCGGATATGACGTCATTTCCGGGGCGGGACAACTGTCACTTTTAATATGGTGATTAAAGGTATCCCTTCCTACTACTAGCATGCATTTCGTTCTGAATTTTAGCTTGCATTTGTTTTTCACTTAAGATGTGTGCTTTATATTTTCCCTAATGATCTATGGCCCCGCCCCCATTGCAGTTAGGATCACAGATCCCACTCTTTTTTATGTATTTCATGCTGTCGATAAAATACAAAATACTTTGTACAGGGCTATCATTGATGCCCATCTCCAGCGCAGCGCACCAACATCAGCGCAAGAACTGTGTGTTCTGAAAGCTGCAGCCACCCTAGCTAGGACAGTCAAAGGGGGGTGGTGTGGTAGGGAAGGTGTTAACGGCGAGAGGATGAAAGCCTTTTACCCCAGTGGACATTCCATGCCTAGTACTAAGCAGGGCTGGGGATTTAGGGCAGAATTTCTGGCCCCAGGCCCTTCCTAGGCCATAGCATGCCCAATCAAGGAAGATGCCACAGGGCAACATCCTTATCCTCTGCGCTCTTTGCCTTGAACTCCGAGCAGTACTCACTAGGGACTAGAATAAGAAGGAAATAGGGAGGGAAGAGGCAGGGAATTCTGGTCACCTGACCAACCAGGCTATGCTAGGTGGGAAAAACAAAGGACCTCAGACAGTCCAGATAGACAAACTACAAAGCTGGAAGAAGGTGTGAGGACAAAACAGGGTAAGGAGACAGCGGGTTCAAAAACTCAGCCCTTTTTTTTACCTTAAATGCTCCAATTTTAGAAATATTACACATGGTGACCGATACTAATGCAATTTAAGACAAAACGGTGTTGACTAAGCAACATTCATTTTCAGTATATAATCAAAAAGTTAAAAAAAAAATCTTTCTTATAAAAGCCACTTCTGATGTGTGAGTGGAATTCTTTTTTAAAACTGGCCTTTCACACAAGGAGCAGATGAGTCCCAAGTCCTATCTTTTTCCCTCAGAATCAGACTAGAAGGAAGGGACGCATGGAATGTAGTGCCTTAGGTATGTATGGGATGCTTTCATTGAAGGGAATGCCAGTAGTGTGCAGGAGTTTTTTTTCCACGGAAGTCAGAAATTGTTTGCTGTGGATAGTGCTTAATTTGTAAAAACGTAAGTGCCAGGTTCCTCATCGGGAGGCCGCTGCCAGGACTGCTAATGAATGTACCAACACTACTAGCCATCACTTTCCCTTAAGTGTGACGATTCACACTATTCCAGCCCTTAACACTATAAGGATGGCTTGGGCAGCAGCTATTTGTCATTTTTAATGTGATTTGAATTAATAAATGACTAGTATATTGTTAATTTCTAAATTAGACAGACAGTCCACCCTGTGGTAGACTGTCATAAGGGCCAGTATTGACAATAAAGTGCCGTTTTCGAGCACCGGAAACCACCGGCTCAAATGAAGCACTGGCTGTGGATAATAACAATAGCCTGCTTTTCTATAGTGCACCATACCACACGCCTGTCGGTCCTGTGCACTGTAAATACCATAACATCATACTTCTCAAACAATTTAACAATTTTGGAGAGGGTGAAAGACTGAGTGCAGGGTTTCGAATTTGTGATCTGTCGAGATCTTTATTGCAGAATTGAATATTCAATTCATTGAACTATCCTTAATGGCCTGCCTTCTTTAATTAATGTAGTGGTTTTGTTCATATGTACAGTTTTTTCTTTGTGATCAGTAATTCTTTGTCTGCGGGTGTGTTTTGGACATCATTCTTGAATGGTGTCTGTTTTGATCTGAATGGTGCTTCTATTTCTGCCTTGTGTAGTGGTGATCAAATCATGTGTCTTGTTTTCTTTTGATTTTTATTGGTCAGGCTGTTGCCGGATTTGGATAAAAGACCATTTTTCTTATTATTGTTCTGTGTAATGCCTCATTAAAGTTTCTAACTGTCTGACTTCTGTATTTAAAGGTATGAGTGCCCAGGAAGTTGTTGGTAGGTATTCTCATGCAGGTGATTTTAGAAAGTGTTTTAACTCTGAAGTACTTCAGTGTTTTCATATATTTTATTGAATTTACAACATAGAAAAATATGGACAGTCTCCATTGTCACCAGTGTTGTCAAAATATAAGTACACAGCATTCACCAGAATGGTCCGTTGCCCACTCCCGAGCGCCGCTCCTCCCCCTTTGTGTCCCTGCCCACCATCCAAGCTCTCTTGTCTTCCCTGTTCTGTGGCCGGTCCTGAAATTATGCTCTTATCCCTGTATAGTTGCCTGTGGCCCCATACCTCCTCCCATTTTTTCAGGCATCCCCTTCTTTCATACACCTGTTTCTCTGCCAACATACCCCAATCCATGTCCTCCGTCCAAGTCTGAGTATCTGGTGCTTCACATGCCTCCCAGCTCCTGGCTATTTTCATTCAGTGCTTCAGTGTTTTAAGTCGCATGTCCTTCCTGCTGGCATTTACTATGGGGGTTTATTAAGTTTTGGTGATGGCAGTGCTTGAAATTACGAGTTGCTGGGGTCATGAGACATATGAAAACAGTGAGAGGATGTTTAGACATGTCATTAATGCACGGAGAAACAAACCCAGTTTTACCACATCTGACGAAAAACCCTCATCCCTGAGGTTACAAGTGCTCTGGACCTACATGGCAATGTCCAGGAGAAAAGCTCTCATATTTTTATAAACTATAAACTCACTCCATTTTGCCTACTCATCCCCCAAACCCTACCCCACAGCAAGACAGCCAAAAACTGAAATGTTAATGTATCATTAACCGAATAGACCCCTTTCCGGTATGACAACAAGAAGTACCCTGGTTCCATTCACTTAGGGCCTCGCGGTGGCGGTCAGGATCGCCGCTGCATTAAGACCCTGGCGGTTAGACCACCAGGATACCACCATCACTGCCGGGATCCATGATCCTGACTGCCTGGGGGTGGTGGAGATCGCAGTCAGCCAGGGAGGTGCTTCATGCAGTGCCGCCCTGCTGATTATGACCTCGTTCTCTGCCAGCCTTTTCATGGCAGTTTTACCACCATGAAAAGGCTGGCAGAGAACAGGTGCAGGGGGCAGAGGGGGGCCCATACACTGCCCATGCACTTGCAATGGGCAGTGCAGGGGTCCTCTTGCCCAGCACCATCTCCATGTTCACTATCTGCACTGTGGTGCACCCTGTGGCAGCAGCATTGCCACCGGCTCAATTACAAGTGGGAGACAATGCTGCCGCCTGTTTCCCGCTAGGCTGATGAGTGGAAACGTCGGCCTAGTAGGAAACAAATAATATGGTTCGGGGGGGTGGTCACCAAAAAGCAGCAGCAAGCCTGTTGGGTGTTTGGCAGACGAGCTATTGCATCCGCCAAACTCTTAATTAGGCCCTTAATGCCAACTTTTGTTCCCTGGGGCCTCCCAAGTTAGGTTGTGAACTGAAGTGAAAAACCCCTTTATTTAGTTAATTAAAACCATAAAGGGGTGGAAATCCAGCAACACAGAGTAGCAAACACTTTCTGAATTAATTTATGGTTTTAAACATCCTTAAGTGACCAATATAAATCCATTCGGCAGTAGAACCAGGCTTTCTAAAACTGTAAGTACTAGTACAGTAAAGGTTAAAATCTCACAATTGAATTCACCCTTAAAATAACTATATGACTCTTACATAAAGTACTGAGGCCTCGGCGTGAGCCTCAAAATAGTTAAGTTAAGCCTAGGCTATTTTCAGTTGAAGTTCTCAGCTGAGGGATAGAGGTCTGGTGTGAAGAAAATCTGGTTACAATAAGTTTCATCCCTCCTTTCCAGTTACCAGCTTAATTGCCTGATTTATGAATTTAACTAGGGCATATGAGATTTGCAAGTTATCCCCGTTTAGGACACATGGCCTCATGGACCATGCGCTTTTAGAAAACTGAGGCTTAACCATTTGTTTCTTTCACAAAGCAAGTGGGGACATGTGCATACAATGTGTGCCAAAGATTTCGTTCTTAAAGCCACATAGGTGGTAGAAGTGGAACTAGAAAAAGGGTAAAAATAAAAAAAATGTCTAACTGATGTAGCCATACCGGCTAGCGGATAAGCCTGAGTTACGCTGTTTGTATAGGAATCAGCCATACAGGAGGAAAACATTTTACCTTTGAAGGCATCTAAATCTGATTCATGTGATATAACTTCCACTTGCTTCTGAAGAACTTTTCTAAACTGTGCTTCAGTTGTTGGTAGGCCCCAAGGGGTGTCAGCCTGTAATATATGCAGAGCGGATTTAAGGTAATTTTTCCAAGGGGCCTGGCTGGCAGAGCCTGAAGACATGGCCGAGCAAATTGCTGCCTTCAGTGGAGGAGCGCAGGGTGTTTGCAACTTATGGCAGATAACAAAGAACTGTACCATAAGTAATAGTGCTGGCTCAGTTTGATTATATTCTAGCCTGGCATGGCAGAAGCTAGTAGAGTTACGAAGTTGAAAGACAAACTTAAAGAGCTTGGAGAGTGACATGTTAAACCATATGCTGGCCAAAGCTAAAAAGGCCAGGAGACCGTATACTAAAGAAGGCACGTACTTTTCACGTATGACCGCAAGTAAAGGTGTTATGGAGGAGGCTTTCAGGTTGTTGTCAAGATGTTTAATGACAAACATGAGCAATGCTGCTTTGGAGTTTAGATAATCGAGATGGTCTCTTGGGGACCCTTTGTCATCAAACAAAACTCCTCAGAAGCAGTAGTTTGTCTTGCTACAAACTTATCCCCTATTGACCACTGGGTTAACATACAGCACTTGTTGCTAAACACTAAAACCATACAATTAGTAAAATTCAGACTTAACTTGTCAGACATATTATAAGTGTTTAGTGCATTAAGGGATTTTTGTAATCCTGTTGCTATGTGATCCAGAATTACTGTGTCATCTGCATACTCAGGTTAGGAGTTATTACATGGCTTGGTTTAGGGTGAGTTCCACTCTTTGAAATCTATTAAATAACCATGTTGTGAAGACATGTGTCTTAGATTGTCCAGGCCATTTGCAGTCTCTGCCCTGTGACTTTACGCTCTAATCTCCTAATGATTTAAAAATCCTAAATATTGTTTTGCCCCTTATTTGCAGCTTCAAGTTCTATAGCACTATCGGAGATGGTGGAGTCGTTCCTTATCCTTCTGTGTCTTGTTTCAAAGGAGCATTTGTAGGTACTTAATGGCTGTAGATCTTACAAGCGCCCCTTTTTTGAAGGTTTGAGTGGCTAGTATTTCAAATGTAAGTATTTTTTAATTGATTAAAAAATATGTTACAAAAAATAACTGTTTTTTTTATATGTTTAATGTTTTTCTTTTTGTTTAATTAAGGATAATTATTGTTTAGTATCTATTTTTATTTGTCAGGTTGTTGGGTTTATTATTGGGTCGAGTGTATAGTGTTCCAATTCGATCATTTTAGTGCATACATTATAAATAATTTTACTTTTAGAAGTTTGCATTTTTTGAGATTTTTTTTAAAGTTATGTTATGTTTTTGAAGTTATGCTATTTTGTTTTAAAGAAGGGTTCATGGATTGGATTGAGAAATCGGATGGATGGTGTTTTATTTATTTTTTATCAATAACATTTTTTTCAAGTTTGAAGTTACATAAATTTGTTTTAAAATGTTTCTCATTTTAAATGTAAAATATAATTTTTCAAAAATATTTTGGCTCTCTATTTTATTGTTTTTATTTGTATCTGTTTCTTATATTATTGAGTAGCTTGTCTTTTTTTAGATCAACATATGTTCATTTATTTTTATTTTCTGTATTACATTTTGTATTAGGAGAAATCCAAAATAAAAATAAAATAACATTGAGTGCATGGGTGTGTAATAAAAAGCTGTTTTAAAAAAAATGAAAATAAATATAACATCTATACTAATAATGTAATGGTTTTTCAATAAGTTTTAAAAGTGGTTCTATTACTCTTTTTAATGCTATTTATATATGCATATTCCTCAATGTTTCAGGCACTGAATTCAGAAAAGTAAATCGGACTCCATCATATATGCAATGGGACTGGAGTATCTGACCACCCCAACATACACACATTTCCTAATGTCCGTAGGATCGCAGTTGCACCCACAATATATTAAATTTCCCTGGCGTTAGAATAGTGGAATCCATCTCTCTATTCAGGAAGTGGAAGTGAGTCTATCTGGGTCTGACTGGGAAGTGAAGTGTCAGCTAAATGATCATATTGCCTTGTTATTTTACCTGTTCAGAACTATTGCTTTACACTTATATAAAAGCGTTTTTAATAAAGCAGAAAACTGTTGACAAAAATGTATTTCGGCTTATAAAAAAAGCTTGTTGCACAATCCACTACTTTCAACTGGCTCATAGTGATGGAGGGTTCGCAATGCCATTCTTGCGGAACTGCTTTCTGTTGGCTTTTATGTCTCGGCTTCCCGTAGTTGTAGGGCTCGGTATAAGGGATGTGGTTGGACTATCCCCTGAATATCGGACCTTCTCTACTACAATCATGCGATCAAAAGGGATCGTGGATGCGCCCTATTTCAAAACACATAGTTTACAACATTATGGGTATATCACCGGGTTTGGCAGGCCATTAGCTCTACCTATCAGGCATCACGTTTCAATCAGTATACCGCATTGGGGTAAAATCCGAATTTTCGGCCCTCCTTACAAGATAGTTTTCTCAAGTGTTGGGGTAAAGCTAAAATTCAGCATTTGGGCCAACTCTTTAAGAACGGAACCCTTATAAATTCTCAGAATTTAAACAGGGATTTTCAGCTCCCCAACATCAGGGCCTTTTGTTATATGCAACTGAGAAAATTTGTGTTGCAGATATCGAATTGGGACATTAATGGTAATCGCAATTAATGTCTTGCAAGCTTTATCAATATGAGGGAGTGTGGCCACATACATGTATTCTATACAATCCTGGGGCACCAGACGGGTGAAAGCAAAAGATTTTGATGTACTCACTGCTAAGTGGTCCAGAAGCTTACCATGTAATATTTTGGTGTCCGAGATACGATACACCAACACATTGGCTCAGAGTTCTCTCAATGTCTCCTGAGTGAAGGCGCATTGTTTTGAAATTATATTTATTACACACCTCCTAAGATGTATAAATCGGGGTTGAGGGAAACATCAGCTTGTTTTAGGTGCGAGGCGCACGATGTGGACACAGTGCATATCTTTGTTACCTGTCGCTCTTCTTTACAGTTCTGGAATCAGATGCTCGTAATGATTAACCAACTTTGTAAGACCAATGCAAATCCTAACACAAAGAATGTTTTGCTTGGACACTCACCAGATGTTCAGACGAGGGTGCTGTTTTTTTTTCTTCTCTTGGACCTCTGCAAGACTTATGATTGCTGGTATGTGGTTGGAAAAGGAAGACCCGGACCCTCAATCTTGGTGGAGGGAGAGTTTATATCTCTCTCTGGAACTTACAATTATTGACTACCATCCTCGTCGCCAAAAGCTGAGTAAAATGTGGTCAACTGTTAGGCGGGCTGTGTGGGACCATTTACCTTGTTTCGATTTGAGGGTTTGAAATTATGGTCAATAGGGACAGGTGCTCTGTTTGTTCGGTACTAGGGAATTGTTCTCTCTTTTTAATGATTTTTGTCACTGTCTTTTTGTATTGTTTTCATGCTTGTTTGATGGTTCTTATGAATTTCTTAACTGTATAGTTCTGTTTTCGGGTGTATGCCACTTTCGTATATGGAAATACATTTTTTGCCTAATTAAATTTAACTCCTCAATAAAAAAAAGTTTAAAGTTACATAAATCTGTCTTACAATGTTTTGCATTTCACATGTAAAATATAATTTTTCAAAAATATTTTGGCTCTAGATTTGATCTTTTCTATTTATATATGTTTCTTATATTATTGAATAGCTTGTGTTTATTGAGGTCAATATATGTTCATTTATTTTTATTTTCTGTATTATATTTCGTATTAGGAAAAATTCAAAATAAAAATAAAGTAACATTGAGTACATGGGTGTGTAATAAAAAGCTGTTTTTTATATATAATAAAATAAAGATAAAATCTCTACTAATAATTTAATAGTATTTTTTATAAGTTTAAAATTTGGTTATATTACTCTGTTTAATGTTATTCATATATGCCTATTTTTCAGTGTTTCAGGCACTGAAGTTAGAAAAGTAAATCAGATGCCAGCATATATGCAATGGGACTGAAGTATCTGACCACCCCCAACATACTCACATTTCCTAATGTTTGTAGGATTGTAGTTGCACCCACAATATATGAAATTACCCCAGTGCTAGAATAGTGGTTCTGACCCCCTCAGTTAATACACTCACCACAATGTTTGTGGGATTGGAGTTAGAATGCTGAAGGCGGCCCAAAACCCGGACCGCCAGACCCATGGAGATGAAACTACTGCGGAGCTGGCGGTCTTCCCCCGGCACTATGACAAGGTTTCCAATGGGCTGACTGGCAGAAACCTCTGAAATCAGGCTTTCTCTGGTCAGCCCAGTGGAAACTGTGTGGCGACATTGACCTTGGCTTCTTATGGAGCCGAGGCCAATGTCGTCGCGAGAGGGTGCCCCCAGCACCCTAGGAATGCACACTGTCTGCAGTAAGTGTATTTCAAATTGTTTTACGGATAGTAGGTGGATATTTAAGACATTGGGTATGTTATTTAACATGTTTTAGTGCACATATGTTAATTTACTGTAGGGCATATATAGGTATGAGTGATATGTTATTTATATGTATATTGTGTTATGTTAAGAGGGTTTGTGTATGTCTGATTTTAATTTTGGGGTTATTATGTCTTGGATGGTAGTTGGAATATCCAATTGGTTTCTTTATAGTCAAAAAAGGGACTGTCCTAGAAGGATGTTTTTTTGTGGATTCATCTTCTCTTTCTATGGCTGGATACACATGAAAGAGCAGGCAGTGATGGACTGTGTGGAGGATATTGATTAGTTGGTGCATCAACATTACCCTAAATGAGCTGTTGACTCAGACGATTCGAAGCATGTGAGTGAGGAAAGGGAGACCATGGAACTGGAGGACACCAACACAACATTTGGTCCAGTGCTCACCATGCGATCAGCAGATGATGTATTTTGATAGTTGTATGAGTCACCTAGTTGACTTTTGATTGCATGCTTTCTTGTTTTGGTTTGCTCCTCAGTGCTTACTATCTCCCTTTTGCTGGTAGACTCTTTGCTCTGATGCTGTTATCTGATCGCATGACCCACAGAGCCTTGTACAATGAGGGTTCAACTTATGAGCGCTTCTCTTTCATTAACTCAGGGGGATTTCCTCCACAGTCCTCATTACACTGTCCATAATACAGTCGACGAAGATGGTGCAAGCTCGGGTAGTTCTCTTGGGTGAGCAACATGTTTTCCTCACAAGCACAAAGTGCTAAGTTTGTTCCAGACAGATAACTTTTGCTTTTTGATCTGTGTTATATGTTTTTGTAATTCCATTTGTAATTTGGGTCCTCAAGGCAGTTCTCAAATCACAGCCAGAGAGAGGTATTTTGGATTCAGAGTTTTTAAAGATATGGGTAGAGGGGGGCTGTGCTTACCGGGGCAAGAAGGGTGCGCAGACTTTGGCTTCCAAGATGGTCTATGTGCTCCAGAACACAATTGCTTGGATTGGGGTTGTCTGTAAACCTTGTTGGTGCACGTGGGCCTGAGAGGGTGTTCATTTCCTTATCCCCATGGTGCTACATAATCTATAGTGTATGAAAAGGAATGTGAGGGATCCAGCCTTTTCATTTCTGAAGAGACGTAGCACTCAGATTGCATGCCTCCAATACTTACTTACTTACTTATGCCTATTACACCTGCCGGGATGTAGGCCAGCTCCAGCCACCTCTGTCCTGGGCTTATCTATCAAGCTGACTCTAAGTGTAACCCAGATGCTTGCAGTCAGCCTCCAGGCCTCTGCACCAGGTGTTTTTTGGCCTTCCTCTTTTCCTTTTCCCTTGCGAGCTCTAGGTCAGGGCTTGCCTGATGATGTTTGATACAGGCCTTTGAGGGTGTGACCTTTTCAGCCCCAGCTTATTTCATGATTTTGTTCATGAGCAAGGAGTTTGAAAGTCTGCTGCCATAGTTCACTATTGCTGATGGTGTTTAGCCAGGGCATTTGACAGTTTTCCTCAGGCAGGTGTTGATGAAGGTCAGGACTTCATTGGTAGTGGTCACTGTTGTCCTCCAATTTTCTGCTCCATACAGAAGGGCCAATTTTACGTTGCTGTGAAAAAGCCAGATCTTAGTTCACAGCATTAGGTCCTTGAAGCTCCAGATATTCTTTAGCTGAATGAAGGAAGCCCACACCTGTGCCACCCTGCTTGTCTATGATGCTGCCCAGGTAGTTGAAGGAAGTAATCTCTTCCAGTGCATCACCTGTAAGAGTAAGAGTGACTGCATTTGTGCTGGCCGTGACTCCAATAGACCCACATAACTGCGATTCAGCTCACTACATTAAAGAACAAAAATGGCACTGCCAGCTGAATGGAACAGCATACTCTGTGTTCTCCAGGGTAATGCTGATCTGGTTGGTACTAGGGGTCCCATATGTGTTACAGGATTCCTGTATAGATACAGAAGGTTGACGTTGGATGGCAGCGCCCTGGTGATTCCCAGTATATACTTACCTAATGTTCATCAAGAGATTTTTTGGGAGAGACTGGGGCCCCTATGCTTGTGATATGCAGTGAGACTATGGGGAGGCAGTTTTACCATGGTGCATGGTTGCGTAAGGGACAGGTCACATCCACCATTACAGGGATCCTCAACCAATTTTCTTGCCATAAAATTTTCAGATTGGGTGCAACAGTGGTCGTTTTTAGTTATATGGAGAGGTCTCCACATGCAATCTCAAGAGTTCTCTTACTATTCCCCAGTGCAGGCAGTACACACTTGATCAGACTTATTTTTTGGGGATGAAAACACTGTTCTGTCAATCAGTGGGGCTGAGTACCTGGGATGAGTAACTTTGGATAATAGTCTTCTTTTGCTGCCTTTGGTGTAGACAGAGCCTGTCCCCAAATCACTACTTGACTCTTAATGGGCTTCTGACACCCTATCCTCAGTCTGATTGGTCCCACGATTGTTAGAGAGGTACTTGGAAGCACTCAATAACAGAATTGTAGCCCCTTCCATGCGGGTAATATTAACTGTAGAGCTACATAAGTCGGAACGGGACTCTATTGATGTGAGGTCCTATTGTCTACTGTTGCTAATTAATAGGGAAGAGAAAATTCTAGGCAAGCTATTGGCCAACAGAATACAATTTTTGCTGTATGTCTTGGTACATGAGGACCAATGCAGATTTATTCTGGGCTGTAATACATTCCTTCATTTGTGGGGCCTGTTCCATGTTATGGATCAGGTAACACATACTGCAGTGAAACCAGTAGTTCTTTCAACGGATATAAAAAAAAAAAATTGATGGCCTTATTTATTTGCTGTACTTAAGGCACTGGGGTTTGGTCCCATTGGTGGATCATCTGCTATATACTTTACCATTAGCCCGTGTGCACACGGGTTGCACAGTGTTACAGCAATGATCCATTGGGCAGGCTCCAAGCAGGGACGCCCATTGTATCCTCTGGCTTTCTGCTTCAATGTAGGGGACCTAAGTAGGGCATTCAATTACCTCAGAGTACACTCATTGTGTCCATATATGTGGAAAATACTGTACTGTACTTGCGCCATCCTGAAGGTACTCTACTGGAAGACATTACTGACAGTCTTGGGTATGGGCTGAAAGGAAATTACAGCAAGTCCTGTCACTACTGTCTGCGATCTATGTCCAAACTGGAATGGCTTCTGACAAGTGCTTCCCCTGTGATATAGGAGGTTGATACGTTTCAGTATCTGGGTGTACAGATATAGGCCCTCATTATGATCTTGGCGGTAATCACCTCCGACCGCGTGGCAATGGTGAACAGAAGACTGCCAGTGGTGGTAGACTGCACACCGCTGAATAATGATGCCAAAAAGTCAAACCTCCAAAAATCCTGCAACCTCCACCCACCACCAGGGCCTACAATGGCGGAAAGGCAGTACACCCCACCCCGCCACCGCCATGCAGACAAGTCCTCCGCCCACCAAATAATGAAGCACAAATCAGCATGGAGGATAGTGAATGCCGAACGACCATTGGCGGTACGGACCGCCACGGCCAGCAATGTGACCCACCAACAACAAAAGCACACATTTGCAACTTTGAAACCCACTCACCTGACCCACATCTACACACTACAGAACACTCACACACATACCCCACAATCCCTTGCATCGTCAACAGCACGACTGAGATTCACAACACAACACGCATACATTGAACACAACATCACACAAGTCTCACACACAAATACACCACCAAAACACATACAAACCTCAAACACCTTTACAAGCCACACACATAACCATGCGACAGCACCCTCACGAATACACACACAACACACCACCCACAACACACTTCATAACACCCCGCTTCACAGATAGGGAGCTAAGGACCATGGTGGACGAAATACTCAGGGTCGAGCCACAACTATTCGGGGCACAGGTGCAGCAGACACCCGTGGGCAGGAAGATGGAGCTATGGCAAACAATAGTCAACAAGGTCAACGCAGTGGGAAACCATCCACGTACAAGAGATGACATCCGGAAGAGATGGAACGACCTGCGCGGGGCGGTTCGGTCAATGGCATCCAGGCACAACATCACCATACAGAAGACTGGTGGTGATCACCCACCTACACCCCCGAATACACTGACTGGGAGGAGAAGGTCCTGGCTATCCTGCACCCGGAGGGCCTCACTGCTGGACTCGCAGGAGGACTGGATTCGGGTAAGTCAACTATAATACCTTAACATTCACCCCACTAATAATACATGTATCACCCCACCCCTCTTACTACCACCAGGACCCCATCCTCTACCCAGTCCACAACACCCACATCCAACTCCCCTGCATGCCCACTATCCCACAAACAGACCTCCATCCAGCCCTTTGTGCACAGTCACCTACCCCTGCATGGATTCCCAATGGCACTACAGCACCCACAATGCACCTCCAAACACCACATAAAATGCAAAGAAATGTACACGAAGGGACCTTGCATGCCACGACAGGGGAATATAATCATCGAATAGGGCAGAGCAGTGCAGCAATTGCTGAAAAAGTACCTGACACCCACATGTCCACCACCCTCCCACAGGCATCACCACCCATGCCACCTGGACGGAAACGCCAAAGAGTGCCAGCGCCCCACCTGAAGACAGAGGCCCCACTCAGGAGAGTGCCAAGGGATGTCTGGAAATAGAGGAACTCCCTGGCCCATCACACAGTCCTGGACTGTCACCCTCCAGCAGCCCCACCCAGGATACCACTGAAACCCCTACCACTCAGTCACCATCATCAGCTTTGGCCAAACAACCCCACACCAGTGTCTCCCGGCCACGGACTGGTGGTCCACATGTACAGAGGCCAGAGTCCCCACCCACCAACAGGCAGGATGATGAAGGGCCAACTGCAATTGGGACTGCCAAACCTGTGCAGGGGACACAGGGCTCACTGGGAGGGCATCATGGCCCAGAGAGGTGGCCAAAGGATGGATGCAGCAGCCCAGGAGGTGATATCTGAGGTCCTGGGAGCATACCACAATACCCAGGACAGGGTGGGCCCGATCCTGGCCACCTTGGAGCAGAATCAGAGACTACAGGTAGCACACCACCAGGTGGCCATGGAGTAATGGAAACAGCTCAGTGCCACCATGCCCTCCATTGCAGGGTTGCTGCTGCACCGCTACCACAGCCAGCCTGAGTCCTCCACCCACCAGCAAACCCTGACTACTAGCCAGGACACTGCCCTGCCCTCTACATCTGCAGCAGTTACTGGACTGGTGGCACTGGCAGAGGACACACAGGAAACCAGCACCCCTGCAGCCCAGCTCCAGTTACGCAAATGTGCCCTCAGACCCATACATGCCACTGAAACACCAGCCAAGACCAAGCCCAGCGCTAGGAAGTGACTCTGCCCTGAACTGTCTCCCTTGTGTGCCACTGTGCTCCCTTGTTGATATGCCGCTGCCATCACACCATCTTCCAGTGGCCACATGGACCAAAACCTAGTGCTACCAACAGCTGAGCATATGTACCCGAGTATGTATGTGCACCATGTGCCCCCTCCCTTTCACTGTCCCATGAATTATGTATATTTTGCCATTCCATAAACACACCTATGCACTCAAATCGTATGTACCTCATATGATTTCATAATCAGACCTTTATTGAAGGAAGGGATCCAATGGACTGTAGTGTCTGAAGTATGTCAAACTGTACATAATATTGGGTTTCCTGGCACATGCCACTTCAGTCATCAGTTAACATTGTCACTGACTATAGACACCACATTACCAATTACATGAGTCATACTGAAACTATGTAGTGAATACATCAGCATCATTGAACAGTACCTTAGAGTCACTGGAAGTATAGGCGGAAAAGCTGGGTCCTGGAGTTTAGATCTTCCCCCTCTTCTTCCTCACCATCACTCTCATCCCCTCTTTGAGGTTGCCGGGCTGGTTGGACAGCACCCTCCTCTTCCAGAAGGGTGATAGCTTTCCTCACAGCCAAGTTGTGCAGCATGCAGCAGGTCACCACTATCTCACACACCTTGTCAGGGACATAGCACAGGGATCCCCCAGAGAGATGGAGACAATTAAATCTAGCCTTCAGGAGACCTATAGTGCGCTGAATCACCCCCCTAGTATGTCCATGGGCCTCATTATAATTCCTCTCTGCATCTGTCCTGGCATTCCTCACAGGTGTCAGGAGCCGTTGCAAGTTGGGGTAGCCAGAATCACCTGCAAAAGTAGGCGAAACAGGACCTTAATAAACTAACTTTACATTCATATAGCCTGGCTGTCAGATCCAGAGTCGTACACACTCACCTATGAGAAATCCTCTGTCTCCTTATAGTTGTTCCATCAAGTGTGGTACACTGCTGTTTCTCAGGATAAAGGAATCATGGACTGAGCCTGGGAACCTGGCATTGGCATGTGATATGTACTGGTCAGCAGGACACACCAATTGTATATTCATGGAGAGATAGTTCTTGCGATCCCTGTACACCTGTTCATTCACTCTTAGAGGTATGAGAGCTATGTGGGTTCCATCAATGGCACCTATCACATGCGGGATATTAGCAAAGGCATAAAATCCAGATTTGATGGCGGGAAGTTCAGCCCTTTGGGGAAACTGGACATATGTTTGCAAGTGTTGGACAAATGCATCCAGGAATTTTCATTGGATGAGGCAGAACATTGGCTGTGAGACCCCTGCACCCATGCCCACTGTCACCTGTAATGAGCCCGTAGCCAAAAAATAGAGTACAGATAGCACTTGCACAGGTGTAATGATGGCATGCTGATTTCGATTTGCCGGTTTCAGTACAGGATCCATTAATGCAAAGAGATCATGGATAGTAGCTCTATTGAGTCTGTAGGTGACAATGATGTGACATTCCTCCATGGTTTCCAGATCAACCAGGGGTCTGTAAACAGATGGGGCCCTCCCTCGCCACATGGGTCTGTACCTATGGGGGAGGAAAGAACACAATCTGAGTGTCAACTTACACTTGCATCCCATGATGTCACTGTATCTTTGTAAGTGCGACAGGTAGGTAACACACACAAATGCAAAGTATGAAGTACATCTTCAGGCAAATGTGTACTGAGTTAACTCTGTCATAATGGCATCCCAGTGTGGACACACTTCCAAAGATGGGCACATGTGAGGATCCTAGACTCATGTCAGCAAGCGACTAAGGGTGGAGATTTTGAGGCCCTGGATGAGGCCCCTGGCCAGGCTATGGTGATGTGGTGGTAGCAAAATGGCAGCCTCCTGCCATCCAGGTATAATAGAGTGAAAGTGACTTCATTCCGCTGGCGTTAGTCATCATGGCGGAAGGCAGTGTTCTCCGCCGTGCACCCGATCATTGGATTACATGGTTGTCAGTGGGGTACCTGGGCCAATCATGATCACCGCAAGTTGTTTGGGAGACCATAGGAGCAGGTGAGTTGGCATCTGTCATACTTAAATGTGTGTGATTGTGGCAGATGCCTGTATGCATGTGGCTTCAATGTGTAACTGCCCAGCCATAGACTGTCTGGCATGCACTGTATGTGAGTTGATAACATGCCTTTCAACAATGGCCGTTTCATGGGGAACGACTTGTCATCTGTATTCGGTGCATACATACTGACATCTGTTTTTCTGCTCTGTGTGTCACATGCAGGTCTGTGCCCATCAAAAGAAAGGCCTGTGGCGGCCATCGCCAAGGAGGTGCGGACCCTGGTGGTCTACAACCGGCAGAGCACCCACTGTAGGAAGCAGTGGGAGGACCTGAGGCACTGGGCCAGGAAGACCAGAGAGGCCCAGCTGGGGAAGGCCTCCCAACGAGGAAAGGGTGCCCGTCAGACCCTGACCCCCTAATGTCCCGCATTCTGGCGGTGGCCTACCTGGATTTGGATGGGCGCTTGAAGGCAGCACAGCAGCCACAAGGGGGTGAGTACCAACACTGTTGTGATACTGCTTAGATGTATGTATGTTGGTGCTGTGGTATGTATGCATTCTAGTGCCAGGCACTTGGACAGGTGTGTTCCCGCAGTCCTGCCCCCTCAAAGTCCCTGGGATGGTGTGAGGGCTAGTTTGGATAGTCTCTAAAGGCCCATGGAGGGGGTCCCTTTTCTGTCATCTGGTATGCTTTGTGGCCTCATGGACTTGTAAGTTCATTGGCTGGGCATGGTCTCTCATGGGTGTACTTCACAGAGGGTATCAGGTCCGTGTTTCATATGGGTTATGTGGGGTATTCTGGGGTAATAGCCACTAGTCAGGGGCACAATTATGACGTATGTTGTATGTGCTGCGTGTAAGTGTGTGACCTGGATGGGAGTGTGTGTGAGCCAGAGATGTACATATATTCAGGTTTTGACAAAGTTCTCCCTTGTTTTGTTTTTCCACCCCTGTGCTCTTGTGTCCTTTGTGTACATCAGCATCATCTGGCGAGGGAGCAGTGGCACCGGCGAGTGGGGATGCAGCAGCCCATGGTAACAAGGAGGCAGAGTTGACGGACGCCAATGAGAACAGTGGGTTGGAGGACGAGGGGAGTACCATGGGGAGGCAACTACCACTGGAGGTAGTGACTCTAATACCTCCTCTGTTGGAATCTCCCTGGTGGTGGCGGCAGACCCTACTGGGCACACCCATTCTATGCCATCTTCGGCAACCCCCATACCATCACCACCCTCCCAGTTGCTCCCCATCCAGTTGCCCGATCCCGCTCACCCAGGAGGGTGGGCGTCTCCTTCGTTCCAGGCACCTCATCCCCTGCCCCAGTCAGCCCTGCTTCCCTCAGGGTGGAGGTGATTGACCTCCTGAGAACCATCTCTGTAGGGCAGACAACCATCGTGAATGCCATCCAGGGGCTAGCATCCCAGATGCAGCAATATGAGGAAGATTTAAAGCTCACTACTGCCCCGCTAAATTGGACGGACCATGCACTTTTGACCTTTAGGTTTACTGAGAAACAATCTCTTCCTATACACATACCCCCAAATAGACCACTAAGACAATGGAAAACCATCAAGGCCAAACCCCTGGAAACTGCATTAAAACTCAGCTGGAAGGATCCTAAATTGTCTGTCTTACCGCCACTGGCTGGTTTTAACCAGGGAATCACTCTGGCAATTGACTCATTAGCCCCTCTGAAGGCTTATGCACCACACATAGGCAAAAAAAACAGCCAACCTTGGTTTTCCCAGGACCTTAAAATACTCCAGAGAAAATACAGACAGCAGGAGCGCCGCTGGAGACTCAACTCTGGAGCCAGTGAGAAATTTCATTTAAAATTAGCTTTAAATAACTATAAGGAGGCTTGTTTCAGAGCTAAAGCAGATTACTTCACGTTAAAAATTAGGAAAGCTACTAACTCTCCTAGAGAATTATTTAGAGTGATTAATGCTCTGACCACCCCCCCTCTGTACGACTAAGCTGGAGAACTCTCAAGATCTCTGCAATAAAATAGCAAAGTTCTTTGAAAGTAAAATTTTAAATATTCACTCCAGCTTTATTTCAGATAAGTCTCAGGGGCACCCCCCCTTTCACCGACATGCCAGCATTGCTTGCTTCCACCTTACCTAGCGCTACGCTCAATAATGGTAGCTTACTTCCTAAATTTAATACGCCATCCCAAGACATAATTTGCAAATTGCTTCAGGAATGTAAATCTGGTTCTCTGCTAGATCCCTGCCCTCCGGCTACCTTGCAATTGGTTCCGGAGTTGGTGGCAACTGCACTGGTCCCCATATTTCAGGAGGTCCTCACTTCCAGTATTTACCCTTCTGCCTGGAAAGAAACTATCATTATCCCCCTAAAGAAGAAGGAAATGGGGAAACACGATGATTTGACCAATCTTTGTCCCATAGCCTTGCTCCCTTTTCTGGCCAAATTGTTTGAAAAATACATTAACAGAGAATTGGTCAGTTTTTTGTCAGACTCAGAGGGGCTTGATCTCTCTCAACACGGATTCCGTAAATTTCATAGTACGGAATCTGCCCTCATCTCCTCTTCAGACACTATTCGTAGGCTGGTTGATGAGGGTCAGGGGCTCTTTTTGGTCCTGTTGGACCTATCTGCAGCATTTGACACCATTGCTCCCCACATTTTGCTCGAACGCCTACATCAGGTAGGCATTAGGGATCAAGCCCTGAAGCTCATTGAATCCTTTCTTACTAACTGGCGGTCCACAGTAAGCTGTGGAGATTTTAGATCCCCTGCTTACCTTTTGCCCTGTGGGGTAACTCAGGGCTCGTCGCTTAGCCCCACTTTATTTAACATCTATGTGGCTCCCCTGGCAGCACTAATACGCTCGTTTGGCTTCATCACTACCTCATACGCGGATGATACGCAACTTATCATCTCAATAAACAAAGACGCGGAGGTAGTTGCTGCCCGTTTCAACGCTTGTATGTTGGCGGTTAGCAACTGGATGAAGACTAATTGGCTAAAACTGAATTGCGATAAGACCGAGGTTCTTTGCTTTGGGATAAGTAGGGCAAAATGGTCCCCCAACTGGTGGCCTAAAGAGTGTGGCACTCTGCCTCTACCTGGTCCACGTCTAGGAATCTAGGATTTCTCTTTGATGATCATTTATCTTTTCAAGCTCAGGTCAACCAGACCACAAAATCCTGTTTGTGGATTTTGAGGAAATTGAAGAAAATCTTTCCTTATATTTTAAAAGAATGGAGAATTACGGGCACTTTGGCCCTTGTTCTGTCCAGATTGTATTATGGCAATTCTCTCTTGCTTAATTTGGATAAAGGATCTCTAAAAAAACTGCAGCTGATGCAGAACACGGCGGCCAGACTAATATTGAATTTGCCACAATCAGCCTCTGCTACGGAGAGCCTTAGGAATCTGCATTGGCTTCCGATAGCCCAGCGGATCTCTTTTAAGGCACTCTGTATTGTACATAAAGCCACCCATGGGATTGGTTCCAGGTACTTGACGACCAATTTACAGTGGCATCGACCGGCACGCCTGCTGCGCTCTGCCAGCACCTTTCAAGTTTTGTCCCCCGTACTAAGAAAGTGAAGTGGGGGGACAAAGCCTTTACTATCGCCGCGGCTAGGATCTGGAACTCTCTTCCGCTCAAACTCAGGAAAGAGCACAATTATCTTGTCTTCAGGAAACGGATTAAGACCTGGCTCTTTCCTCGATAGCCTGATCTCTTCTCTTTTTTTATAGATAATACATTGCCTCACCTTGGTTAGCGCTTCGATGCCCTTGGGCCGGAATGCGCTCTATAAATACTCCATACATACATACATACATACATACCTGGAAGGCATTTGCGGTACCATATCTGGACTACAGAGATCTTTTCAAGCTCTGGCCTCCTCTTTGATGGCAGCCAGTGTCCCTGGTCTTTCCGTCCCCCCTCCCACCACCTGTACCCCTTCCAGCACCCCACTCCCTTCACCCATGCCAAGGACACGTACAGACAGCCATGCACACAGATCAACACACGAGAAGCACACAGACAAACACAAGCACCATACTTCCCACCACGGGCAGGCGCACACCCAACATACCTAAGCACACACAACAACATCCACTTCCCTCAGTCTGTCAACCTCCCCCACCACCCTGTCTGTCACCTCACCATGCACAGCCACACGCACTGCACCACCAGTCACTGCTGGTGCCCCATTCATGCAGTCACCACAACATCTGACATCCAGACATGCACCCCAGACACCACAACTGCACTCACCACAACTACATTGACAGACACTTGCAGCACACTCACCAGACCTGCAGACACCCAGACAACATCCATGTACACTGGCAGCCTGTCTTCTCCCACTGTGTCTACCCCCCTCCTCCCAAAACACTCTAACATTCACACACATCCGCACCACACACATTCACCACACATCAGCATAATTTAAAGGCACCTGCAATGGCCTTATTTGGACATGATGTAATGTATTTGTAAATAACGTTTCAGTACCCAGTAGTGCTGTTGGCACAATATGGCGATGCTTCACTATGGAGGGGTGATGTGCATATGTGTGTACTTTGGTGCAGGTCTTTGTTGGCATGTGTCTGGGTTGTACATTTTTTTATTGTATGTTTGGCTTGGGATGTGGGAGAGTTTGGGGGTGCATTGCAGGGTGGGTGGGGTTGATGCGTAACTGTGCCCTTTCTTCCCATGTGTACTAGGCTGCGGTACTTACCGTGATCATCTTCATCGGTGGTCACGGTCCTGGAGGTATATGGCAAGGAGCAGCACTTGCATTATTTCCAACTCTCTCTCCATGTCTCCGTCGGCGTGTTGTGTGTGCCTCCAGTGAGTGTGTCCTTTTATATTGATCGTTTCTGCCATGCTTTGCCTGGTGGTGGTTCCCGCCCCAGAACTGATGTCGGTCGGTCTTGTTTTTCATTATTTGGTGGGCGGGTAGGACCTTTCCACTGGCCTGTGGGCGGCCTCCTCCGTCCTCGTCGGGACTACAAAGATGGCGGTGTGTGGATGGACCGCTACTTGATTTTCATTTGCTTAATTATTTGGCTGTCCAGACCGCCCGCCAGCCTGTTGGTGTTCATAATGACCACCATAGTGTGATAGGGCATGTTTTTTCAGTGTGAATCTGGGCTGGTTGTTGTCAGCGTCTAGAGGCTCTATTACATTTGTATCCCTTTGTGCCCATTGAGCCAGTTGTTGCTCTCCCAATTTCTCTATGATTTTAGAACCCTGCCTCTGCTGTTGACCAAGGGATGTTTTTGCAGAGATTCATATTCTCCTCCAGAAGCTGATCAGCAACAAGGACAGGGGGAGGGTGACACTCAGTAAGCTCCAGCACTCTCTATGTAGAAGTTGCCTTGGTGCCTCAAATTACCAAGCCTACTATATGGTGACTCATCCTCAGTGGCCTGCATGATGACTGGCCCCTGGACGTGATACAATGCAGATGGAGCTTGTGAGGGTGCTAGATCCTACTTCACTTTACGAAGTGGTCTTTGGCACAGTTCCCTTGCCTGTACAATGCGCACAGGCTGTGTGAGTGGTTATGCAGTGCTGGTCATGCTTGAAAAAATGTTTGGAACATCAGGCATTGTATACTCCAGAGATTACCCTTTGGCTTCTACTGAGATTTCATATACTGTTGGGTCAACATAATCATCAGGTGTGGACAGAGGTTGGGATACTTACATTGGGTGATTAATACTGTAGTTGCACTTCTATGACACTTCAACAGATTTAGTGACTTTTTCCACATCAACCTTCCCAACGGAATAAAAAGAAAGAAAGGCCATCACCCAACCATATGTCACTATCTCAGTGGCATTATATGGTGACCTGGGACCAGTTAGGGCCTTTTGGGAACACACCTTGGAGAGAGAACTTACCAGCTGAGAGTGTGATAAGACATTGCAATATACCAAGGTGGTCAGTAGAAACTCATGTTTTAAATTCGCACAATTTAATTATTTGCACCAGACCTACCTGACCCCAAGCAGAATAGCTAAGCTATACATCTTAGCCCTGCCCTAGATGTTGGTTGCCTGGGGAAGACAGCAGACTTTTTACATATGATGTGGACTTGTGCAGTAATATTTCAATACTGGGCCCAGATAGCGTTGACCCTTACTAAGGTGTCGGGTAGAACTTGGCATCAAGACATACGAACCTGCATGTTGGGACTGATGCCCCACTCATGACCTAATAAGTAGACCAATAGGCTTCTTGATTTAGGCCTTGTTGTGGCCAAACGGCCATAGCAATGTCTTAGAAGGCCGGTCCGAGTGAGTACACCAGCAGGTGTGCTGAACATGGGACAGGGAGCCACACAGCCCTTTCCACCAAAGATGCAGGCTCAGAAGCCTGATAAACACTAGCTGGCTGGGCATGGGGGAGAAGTAAGGGGGACATCATGGACAGACGGTTGGCGCGGGATCTTCAGAGTGCCCTTAATAATGCATGGTCAACCATAAAACACTCAACAGGAATTTATGATCTTATGGTACTCATCTCACTGGACATTCTGTAAATAACTCAGACCCGGCTTATGGACTCCCTGACATAGAGGCAATGTGTCTTTCTGGCTTTAAGATTGTGTAGTTTCCCCACTTTAACTGGCAGGGTGGCAATAATGGTCAAGGACACCTTCCTGATTAAGAAACTGACATTAACCATATTGTCTTCCACATCGATTTTGGGTTTCTCCATTTCTTCTTCAACCACAGCACTTCTAAGTGGGATATTATACATTCACCCACCAGGTTCAGGAGGTGTTTGTATTGACCCTTTTCTGGAACTAGCTCTTGCACTTTCTTAGGCATATCCCAGGGTTATAATAGTTGGAGATTTTAATATCAGGCCTGACTCCCCTTTAAGTGCCATGGCCAAAAAACATCTTAATGGCCTGGTGGCCTATGGTGTTGTGATGTTAGTGAAGGGGCCTACTCATATGAAAGGTCACTTATTAGATTTAAACGTTGACTAGAAAACTTTATTTAAGGTATCAATATCATTCCGCTGTTATGGTTGGACCACTTAAGGGGCAGATAAAAGGAGGTCACCTACTGAAATACAAAAGAAATGGTCATGGGAAAACTCTGCATCCCTGACCTGGCCCAAAATCTGAGAAACCCCAACCATAGCAGTTCTCTACAGTCCATAACAGCAAGTTAAATAAGATATACTGAGTGGATAGAGCACTTAATACGTTTTTACTGTATAACAATTTTCATAGTAAAAGACTTACTCCTTCTACCATGTGACACGTGCCAGACTTAAGAGAGCCAAAGCCAGGTTGTAAAATGAAGGAGTGGCTTTGGTGCTGCAACTACTCCTCTTCTGCAAGGGAGGCACTAAAGCAGGCCGTCTGGCAATAAAATAAACTGGTCACTTCTGCAAAATCCATCTTTTATAGCAATACAATTATAAGTACAGGTAGCACGGGTAGAGAATTGTTTCAAAGCATTTGAAACTTTTCCACTCCTACCTAAATGTGTGAAGGTCTCTGTTGAAAACACCAATGGATTGGCAGATAAGCTCTCTGACTTAGTTGAAGAAATTATTTCGATGATCGACTTTATGACTCCCTTCAGTGATATTCCACCGGTTTTAGAAGCTGATTCAGCCACTTCGCTCAACAGAGTAGGACAGGAGGGTAAGGGAGCACCCTTTGCTGACCAACACTCTAGGCATGATGCCGTGGCTGGAGCACTGGGAACCGCTGTCTTTTGAACAGTTTGTCACCATTGCTATCTCTCTCTCATCTGGTTCTCCTCTGGACCCTTTACCTCCGAGGCCAATGGAAAATGCTTATTGAGATCCTTGGACCTCCATTACTGGAGGCCTGCAGTGACTCTCTTACTAGTAAACTTGTACCAGACACATGGTAGAAAGTTTAGATTGTGCCTCTTTAAAAGAATTCAGTTCCAATCCCTCAATCATCTCCAATTTCCATCCTATAACCTTATTGCCTTTTGACGTTAAGATTCTGGAGCGCTATATTAACCATTGCCTCTCCAGTCATATGAGGGAAGGCCAGATTCTACATCCTCTCCAGTCAGGCTTCCAACCTTTATAAATCACGGAAACACCCCTGTTAGACATAGTGGATAAGCCTTGAATGCTGGCAGACACAGCCACATCTTTTGCTCTAGTGCTGTGCTGTCTCTGCAATCTTCAACACCGAATCAAATACAATTCGGCTGACCTGGCTACAAGAGATTAGTAATAAAGGGAAGGCACTTGACTAGTGCAGATCGTATCTCATGAGACAGACCCAGGCGGTCTATTTGCCTCCTTACATGTCCAAGTACAAGACATTTTTGCAAGGGGTCACCTAAAGGCCCACCTTAAGATTAACGCTTTTTAGCATCTATATGTAGTCATACATGGCCATTGCTAATTAGGTCTGTTTGCCTCCGCTGTATGACTTATGGGAAAGACAGCCAACAGTGAAAGTGTGGCTACAACATAACTCTTTGAAGCTTAACTCAGATAGGACAGAGGTTCTTGGATCAAGCGCTCTTACATCCCTCGTCCCTAACCATCAAACTTTTGCCACCTTCCTGCTGTGACAAACACCCCAGCTAAAACAGTAAAAAAAGGGGTGTTTACTCTGAGACCGACTTTTACTGCTGGAGCAGGTCAAATATGTTGTGTACTTGACCTGCTCCAGCAGTAAAAGTCGGTCTCAAAGTAAACATCCATTTTACGCCCTGCTTCTTCTTCTTGAAAGTCATCAGAAAAGTCCTGTCTTTTCTTCCATAGAATGTTCATGGTGTAGTTAGCCAGGCTACCATTTCAGTTGCCTGTTCAACCTCAATTCCCTCTTTTTAGAAATGGATACAGGACTTTTGAGGAAATTGCAGAGGGTCCAGAATGAAGCAGCTAGAGTGACCATTGTTCTTCCTGTCTCTCCTCTGCCTCAGGAGCCTTAAAAGTTCTGCATTGTCTCCAAGTTTCAAAAAGGATTGAGATTAAGGTCTTGTGCCCTGTCTTTAAAGCTGTTCATCATACTGGGGCAGAATAGTTTTTGCAACTGTTCACCAACTATACCAATATTTTGATGCTCATGTTACTTTGAAGCCTTAGTGTTCACTTCACTGCCCCCTGAGATAAGTGGTCACTGTTCCATGGCAAATCTTTCCAGGTTAGGGAGACCACATTGTGGAACAAGCTTTTTCTAAAACTCTGAAAGATCCCCATCTTACTGAATTTCAGGGAGCCTTAAAAACCTGGATTTTCAGGTATTAGGACTCTTTCTACCATTTTCTTTGTGGTCTCCTTCTTTTCTTAATGCTTAATCTTTCACGGCCAGGTCATCCCAGAGGGTTAGTTAGATCTTGCCGGATAGTCAATAGTATTTACTTTCACTGATTATTGTAAAACTATCAGTGATACATTGTTTCTTGGTTGTTTTTCAGTGCGCAGGTATGTCCGCTGTAGTCCAGTCACGATGTTGTTGATGACGTTTTGTTTATAAGGGAGTTTGGGCATTTCACTTATGTTCCCGGCTTTGATAAAGACGTCAAGGTCAAAAAACGTCCATAGCCTTAATAAATATCTCAAGGACAGTGCATCTTGGAGTGCGGGCATTTATTTGCATCGGATGTGGCGTAGATTATTTATATATATATATATATATATATATATATATATATATATATATATATATATAAATATATATATATCTTTCTATTTTTGTTTTGCTAATAACTTTGCAGTTGTTTGTCAAATCATCATGAAATTTTCAAAAGTAGTGTACTAGTTACTTTAGCTACTGTTTGAAAAGTTTCAGGGTTCATCAAGTGGGGCCAAGAAAAGGAGGGGGGGTGGGGCAAAATCCTTTTTTCCCATGCAATGTCTATGGAGATTTTGTGGTTTTTAGATTTGACTATAGCCTGAACCACTGAATATAATTATACCAAATTTTGCAGAAAGGTAGATATTGGCGTAGAAAAAGTCATTTTTTGATATTGTGTGTAAATCTGTTTAGTAGTTTGGGAGTTCTGAAAGAAAGAAAAATATAGATATCTAGGGATTTGAATCCTTCATGGATCTGAGGATACCCACAAGTACCTGCAGATCCAAGCGAAAAGCAAATCATTGATGAGCTGGCCACAACCTGAAAGGAAAATTGTGGCTGCCATTTTGTTTCTTGGTTGGGCCCCTGGGGAGAAAATGTAAATAAAAAGGACAAATAAGAGGTCAGGACAGGACACATGGAGGGTCTTTAAGGGACCCCTCATGGGCACAAAATTGTCCAATTTCTTTTGTCTGATCCGCTGATCTGCATATCCACCGGGGCCCACAGCACCATCCCTAATGTAAATCTATGATGGATACGCAGATCTTAAACCCAGTGGAAAAAAACATCCACTCACACACCATGACCCCACTGCGCATGGCCTTATTAATGTACGATATTTATATATTACTTTCCGTTAAAAAAAACCCATAGAAATTCACTAAAAAAAAAAAGATTACAGGGATGTTATAGTTAGTTTCAAGTACGTTTTACCCACACAAAACTATAGAAATGCAGCAATTACAGTTATAGTTACACATATATGCATTTGAATCAATTCTACTAGATTCTTTATCCATTATGGCATAGATATCTTAAATGAAATTTCAGATATAGGCCGGGAGCAATATAACCAGATTTTTTTAATAGATTTTGTTTTTAATAGCTCGTCTTTGCACATTGGGATTAGCACTTTGTATATTCTTATTGATTGCACTTTATTTAGCACTTTATGGTTATTGGCGGTCTGATGGTCTTTTTACATATATATATAAAAAATCCATTTTATCCCCTATACATGAATTTCTTGATGGGTTAATTTGATGCTTTTTACATTTATGAGATGATTATTCCAGTTATGGTCATTAGATCCATTTAGGAGTTAGACATGTTATTGCTGAGGTGCTTTATGTGTCATTTTGATTCGTACCCATTGAGGTGGTTACTGTGATTGTAGAGGGGCCTTATTCACTCAGCATGGATACAATTGTATCTGGAAATAATTGACTTTTAATGATTGTTAATTTGATAAATGGATTTGAGACTAATGTGGAGATGAATATTCTGGATACTTGAGAAACTATATTTATGTACTATTTATTTAGACATTGACACTTATTTATTTACATATAAATATTTCATATAAAATATGTCGAAAATATTCACAATATTCATCTTAAAAATATTTATCTTGTATATGAGAAATATCTATGTTGAAATTTAAATTTTCACATTAGGGAGATAAACTCAATCATTGGTAGATATATATGATTACAATGACATGGTTTTGATATTTATATATGGTTGTTTTTTAGCCATTGTGATTGGTAATAACAATGTTTCAATATGGCCGCCATGTTTTAAAAAAATATATATGGTGTTGATGTAATCAAAGAAGGACTATACGATTTAAATAGCTATGTGAAAAAATGTCAGCCAATGTCCCGTTGAAGTCGTTTGCTGAAACACGTTGACATTTGGCCGGGACAGCGTGATTTAGATTTATTTTTGCTCTGAATTTCAGACATATATACATATATCTTTTTTATATACTTTTTCACAATAAATAGTCGATGAACTTTATACAAATTATTTTGGATTTCTTCGTTCTGTTTGTTACACACGATCTTTGGGACATTGTGCAGCCGTTCGTCTCTCCGTCTTTTGAAAAAATAAATATATATATATATATATATATATATATATATATATATATATATATATATATATAAATATATAACTATAACTGTATGTACAAGTGAGAAAACAATGCGTTCCCTCCCTGCACCTTCATGCGGTTCCAAACATTGTCAGCACAAGATCCACCCTATAATTTAGCTAATTTAATGTAGCAGTTAAATTCAGGGTGCACTCCGGTTACTAACGCTAGCAGCAGCAATATGTAAATACAAAGGTTGTACACTTTCACATAGCAGTGCAGCCTAGGCTGCACTAATAAATCGTAATTGCCAACCTCAGGAATTTCCTGGCAGAAGAACGTGACCAGCAACACCAAGTGCTGCCCTTGCATTCACCCGCACATCCACTCTGCACTGCCGGGTGGTGCCACGGGTATCAGTCAGCTTGTGCTCACACACACTCATATACACGCACTCCCAGCAACCTAATGTGTTGCTCTGATATCCAGCTAGTAGATAACACTGTGTTTCAAGGCACCATGGGTCCCAAACAACCCTCCGCCCACCAACCAGCTTCTGCTATCCTGACACACCTCAAGCCATAGATTACATCAACCTTCCCCCTGGATATTAGGCTGCTTGCGGCCTTAGTCACTCTATGCAGGACAAGATGGGGGGGTGGGAGGGGGAAGACAACAGCTGATCCGGCAACTATTAGGAAGGAGATGATTGGGCTCCAAGTAGGCGGTCCACTCAGAGGTCTGCAACATACAGTGGGAGAGTCACTGAGACTTCCCATTAGCCACTGTGGCACCCCGCCCCGGCAGACAGCATTGCAGAATAGCTGACAGTTTTGCACCTCCAGAATGGAGGTGCACTGTTGGGGCAAGTTGACTTGAATCACGCTTGACAATTCCAGTAGCACAAAACGAGTTCTAGGTTGACACCCCCTTTACAAGGAGGCACCGAGTCTGATGCACAAAGACTTGAGTTGCACAAGATGGTTACGCTCCCACATGAAAAGTGCTCAGTGCTGTAACTCCATGAAACATGAGGTACATCGCCAGGGCCCTGATGACCTAAATTGGCCTCGACCATATGATCACTCCAAAGACAATTCCCAATGTGGTACTTCCTAAGGAGAAGGCACTGGTCTGGTGCGTGATGACTTGGACCGCACCAGACACTCCCAGATACTCCCATGACGAACGTAAATCCTGCACCTCACTGGAATGAGGCACAACATCTAGCGCTCAATGACTTGAGTCTAGACCATGGATACTCAAAGTACGGCCCGCGGGCCTCATGCGGCCCCTCTGACCTTTACATGTGGCCCTTCGAGCAACAGGAGCACTGGGCAGCTGTTTGCTCGACTCTGCACTAACAATAAAAAATATGAAATACACGCACAATCATTTATTTTAAGCTCAATTGGTCTTAAAGAAAGGAAGTAACTAGGGACTCCTGCACTTAACTTTAGGAAAGCCTTCATTTTTAAAGACATCTTGCAACACAAGTGTAAAACTAAGACAGCCTCTTCAAAATTAAAAAAGTGTATTTAGTTAACATGCAGAACCTTTTCACCTTAATACAATTTCTTTTATCAGTGCATTGAGATGTATCCATTTAAAAGTGATAGTTTTCAAACATAAATTTGGAAACATTAATTATTTCCCTAACCCTGAGAACATCACCAATAGTAAATTAAAGAGACAAGTCACCTGGTATGTGCGCTTTATGGGTGGCCTGGGTTCCTATCATACATGAACAACATTACACTTTAATAAATCAAACATAGAAGCAGGTTTTGTGCAGCACACCATGAATCATGTATTTCGAGGTAATCTTAAATGTGATAATGCAGAAAAAGGAGGGAAAGTGAGACTAAACAATTGTCTAGGATCACACAATTTGGAAAAGTGGGTGAGCCGGGATTAGTGCAAGGTTTTCTGATTTCCCATTGTTTATTTCAGCCACTAGATGTATATAATTTGCTTCTCCTACACCTACCTTGCCACCAATACCCCCAGCCATCCCACCCGACTGCCACTGACCTGGCATCAATGCGGCCCCCAGGCACGTCACAGACCAAACTTTTTGGCTCCTGGGAAAATGTTTCCGAGTACCCATGGTTTAGACCCTCTGGTCACACAAGGAACTTCGTTTCCGTACCTCCCTGGAATGGGGCACGGCGTCTGGTGTGCAATGATGTTAGTTGCACCAGACTCTCTGGTCACACACTTCAATGCAAGTTCAGCTATACCACGAGGCAGTGTATAGCACAACTCAGGTTGCATTCCCATATCTGAGGGTTGCAACCTATGAACGGTGCACAGTATGCAATGTGGGTGCAGCAGAGGATCACAGATTAGAAATGTGACTCACTCTACAACAGCAGACCACGCAGGGTCCTGCAACAGGTGATCCTGCTCACACCACAAGATGTCTTGCCGTGCAGTGGTCCCCATGATGAAGGGTCACTCACCTAAAGTGTGGGCTATAATTGCATGCTCTGCACCAGGTAACTCCGGTCTGCAGACACAATACTTCATCCACACTTATGTAGCTTCTGCCCAGTGGAGTCCAACATACAATGTAGGCACGTAAGACGGCATCGCTCTCCAAATGGTACCAGCAGATAATGTAAATCACTTGCAGGAGGTCTATGATGTCCCTGAGACCTCCACTGAGAACAAAGGGCAGTCAACGTGCCCTTGGAGAGCACACCTCGGGTTATGACACAGCAGCAGGTAGTCAACTCAGGCCATCCACAATACAGGAAGGGTGCAAGGATCCCTTCCTCAGACAGATATCCTCGTGTGCACAACAGATTCATTTGTCAGTGTGCACCACGCGGTCCAACAGCACTGATCCCACGTCATCCTAGATGCAACTCTGCCTTGCTGAAGCATAGTACCCCTAGTTATACTAAAGTGTGCCTGGAAAGGCACACTTTCGTTAGGGGACTCCCACGTGGGGATTTTCCCTACCAAAGCAGATCACCCTTCTGTACCTGGCATGCCCTATGCCTATCACCTGCCTCATCTCCCGGGCTCTCCCTGTGAGGCGTGAGGCTGGCTCAGGGTTGGCCCCACATAGGGGCTACCACCCTGAGCACATGCACACTAACACCCCTCCTGCTGGCCATCCAATCAGAACTAAGATGTGGTTGAAAGGGTCTTTTAGGGGGTGGCACAACCAGTGCAATGTCCTCCTAGTAGCCAGAACCATACCCGCCCCGGGCATGTGGGGTAACTGGGTAGAGCACCTCACCCATGCCCATACCCGTCCCTTCTTAACATAGGTAGGAAAGGCATACGTACTTTTCCCCTGTCATACAGTGGAGAAGTGCCCACAGTACTAAGGTCACACACAGGGAGCCAGCAAAGCCTGGAGGAAAAAAGTAAAAAGTTTTAAGAAAATTCCCCAAGAAGTGCCATATCCAACTGATACCTATTCAACAACATAATGAACATACTTCAACGTATTCCACAATAGGCTCTTTCTTGTAATATGTGAAATTAGCTGTAGATGACAGTGTGAAAGTGACATAAAAGTGGAAATGACAGTGGAGGATAGACATAAATCAAATCAGTAACACTGAATAGTATACTATAAGGGCATATAAGATTCAAAATCATAGCAGTACTTAGAAAATTAATTTCATAAGTTTCACTCAAATAGTATTGATCATTATAAGGCAGGCCCACTTACCTAACAGACTCTAGGGACCCATCCAATCTTTTAATATTTTTGTTTTTTATATTATTGAATTTTATATAGGGTATTCAAAATAACAAGATTTTTATAATCAATATTTAGTCAATTATATTTTTATCACAGTAGTTTTATTAATGTTTTCACATACTACCGTGTATTTGTTTATCCACAGGTCTTGGAGAAAAGATAGTACAACAGATAAAACGCAGTCACACATTAAGAGTAATAAGGAATCAAATAATGTATTCCTGAGCTCATGTTCTGATCTGCTTCTGATACAGCATGTATTTTTTATTGTTTTATGAGAACTGAGAGAGGATAATTAGCCAACAGGAGAGACTATAAACTTTGCTTTGTTTTTAAGCAAGTGGCTAATCCACAATTGCCTGATGAACTTTACAAATCACACAGTTTAAATGACAGAACTCACTATGATATTTTAGTTAGTTATCACCATTTAAGGCGAACATTTAACTCACAGCCAACATTTTTTGCACCCTAACATTCTTTGGAAGCAGGAGCATTGGTTATCTATGAAATGCGTAGTTTATGCCTATGAGTGATTATAGCTGTGTTAATGTCTGTGTGATTCACCAGCATTCCGACTTTTCATGTATAACATATGTGAGTTGTAGTTTACTAGTGAACCTCTTACAGTATTCACGTACATGTGCATACTCCAGACATTGCATACAATTAACATTCAGAGGTTTCAGAAGAATGTTTTCCCCTACAATGTGTTGTTCCTTCAATAAAAATGAATTTCCAGCTTTCTCCCTACACACATTCTGCTTGAACACTTTCTCATGCCTTTTGCAATCATCATTTACAGTTGAACCTTTTGGGTATAAAGTAGCTGCGCAGATAAGTGTTAAAAATGTTCTTGCATCTTGTTTACATTTGAATGCCCACTACTGTGCCACTGACTATGTGAGTGTGACCCGCAGCTGCATTGCATTTCTCTAGCCACTCCTCTCTGGGAATGCCTCCCACCTCAGTTGATATCACAACCATGTGGGAGTAGGTTATGCATGACTTGCGTACATTATACACTGGGCTCCATATACACGTTTGCAATTACCTGTGCTTCACAGTTTGTGAATCCTATGTAATGTACCCATGCCTCACTTATGACTTTCCTAGGCCTGCATCTTACCTACACCTAGAAATGTTTTTTTTCTCCAGTTGTCCGATTTGTGTTTTGTGTTTACTGTATTCCATTTCAAGTTATTTTATCGTTTAAGAGCTATAATTTTTCATCTTTTGAAGCGACATTCCTATGCCTTGATGTGCACGTCGCATTCCAGCCTGTCTTAATCTAACCAAAGATCAGGCACATTTGGTGGATCCTGTGTGAATTACCTATGGCACTAGCTTTCTGGTCATAGGGTGGAGTCAAAGGAAAGTTTGGTTAGTGTCATAATTGATTTGCCAGTGCCAGGATCCACTGAACAGTTGTTATTACCCCTCAGCCTATTAGAGTTTTATTCTTCCCGTATTCCCAAGTGCCACTGAAAAGATACACACAATGTGAGAGATGCTAAACAAAGGTGAGAGGTTTGCTTGGGATCTAAATTGCAAGCACAGATTTGCACAAATCAATAAAAACATCAAGATGTTTTGCATTACAATTATTTTGACATCCACGATCCCAATATTGTGGCCACGGATGCTAGTCAGTATGGCCTTGGAGCTGTTTTGATAGGTGAAATGGTGGCATTTGATTCTCTAAGTCTGAAGGGGTTGGGAACCTCATATTTAGTTGTTGACTGTGAAGTTTTGGCTTGATACTAAGGCGTCACTTATTATAGGAACTATTTGTGGTGTACCATATTTAGGGTTGGTGTGGCCCACAAGCCTTTGGTGGAGAGCAGAGGTCTGCCTTCGAGAGAAAGTGTGTTAAGTGCCTCATAGTAGATAACCTGCCCTGATGAGGCATGAGAATGTCGCAGGTTGCATGTGGATGTGAGTGATCTACTTAGGGTCAAGCTTTCTGGATACCATCCCAAGGGTTGTGCTCGTTTCTCTTCTCCCAGTATGGTTTTAGTGGTAAAGGATTGTGTGGTTAAGTTGGACGATGATAAATGGTGGAACAAGGAGAGGTTGTCTATAAGTAGACATGAAATACTATGCACATCCACAAAATGCAAGGTCCCTTTACGAAGAGTAGTCACAAATTCAAAAACAACGGAATCATGGGCACTCAGAAGGTCGAGTACATGGTTTGTGCACCAATCCTAGGTTGATGAACTTTAGGTCTTAGTTCGATATCAATTTATTATCTCACTGTTATGCATGGTGTGCTTGTCACCGCAATGGATGCACACAAAGGCAACTGAACGAATGTTATCACAGGGCTACATGTACAAGGTGTGTGCCTCTTCAAATAAAAGTGAACACACAATTCATCATCTGCTCTGAAGGGCACATGTTCAAACATTAGTGTAGGCATGTGCATCACAGGTTTTAGTAAGATGTCATCACTTCCATATGCAAGATGGCACCATGTTACGTCTAATGCGCTGACAAAAATGCGCAGTGACATTCTTGTACAGGGTGACACCAGTGATGATGCTGGGATGCGCTTGTGTTCCAGCACAGGTTCTTAGGTTTCGGACATGCGGCCAGATCATGGAGGTGCCCAGGTTTGGCAGGTGACCATGCTGCAACAAGGGATGCCAGAACAGCTTCTACTCAGGTAGATGTCCTCACCATGACCTGGCACACAAAAGCGCCGGAGACTGGAAAACTAGAATGAAGGCTAGGCCAATTTTCTGGTACACGTAGTGCTTCTCCTGCCTAATGTGGGTTAAGAAATTCAGTTGGTCACTGTCCTCCTTTCTAAGGACATTCACAACTTAGTACAAGTTGGCAATTTATAGGAGCGTAAATGTACCGACTGGCAAGAGTGAGTGCATCAGACTGTCAGGATTTCGCTATAATTCAGTCCAGGGATTCCGATGCTAATGCCACCCCTTGCCCTTTCGATCAAACAGAATCTGTAATGAACCCAAGATTCTGAAGCGGCTGTACAGGGGATGAATGGGAAGGAAGATAGAGAGAAATGAAACACTCCAAAAGCGCCTGGAAGGCGTGTCTGTTGGTGAGACCTAAAAAGGAAACAACATTGAGTTTGGCCTAGGAGGCGTTTGAAATGTGTACAAAGGAATTCATTTATCTGTATTTATGTTACTGTTTTGGTTGTTAGGCTTCTCTATGTCCTTACACTGGTGTGTATCAACACAGCCAACTTGGAGTCCGGCAGATGGGCAGCGGGGCCTGTGCCAGTCTCCATATATCTAAAAACTTATCAACTTTATGATGTTCATGAGCTGAGCCAAACAAGCCTGCGGACATTACTTGTGCAAATAGCTTGCATGTTTACCCTCTTCCATCTCTGCCAACATCTATAACTGGCATATTTCACAGCTGAGAAAAGATCTACCTGTCCGGGTGCCAATATCGCCCACATCCTCATTGATCTGTCACATGCCACCTCTGTTCGGAGCAAGGAACGACATACAATGAACTATAGTATTTTACCCACTTAAGGTGACCGAAGTTTGAAAAACAGACAACAGGGCATCCCACCTACGTAGAAGTAGGACCATAATTTTGCATCAACTGAGGGGCTCCGCCAATATTAAAAGCACAGTCAACAAGGCACTATGGTAATTAGAGCTTTTACACTTAGCATCCTCTGTGTTAACTTAATTGCTTTCTGTCAAGGGTAGTAACTATTCTGCCCTTGACCACATGGATACCTGCCTCCCTGTGTGTTCAGTCGACCCTCTTTGAAAACGTGTTAAATTTACTGAAATTCGTCAGGATAGAATGTGAGAATACAGGACTGTCCTGCCAAACCACAGACACCTGGTGATTCTGCAGCTACTGCTTTCACCAGTGAATCTAAGCACTTTAGCCGGTGATGGCACCAGAGACCAAATATACCTGCGACCAGGCAACACCTGCTAGGACCCCTAGGGACAGAGAGATGTGGGAAACCGCGTTCTGCACGTACAATTAGTGGCACACAAAGCTGCTATGAAGAGGGTTTCGGTTATGTTTCAGTTAAAGTTTTTTGTAAGTTTTTTGATTATTTTCATCTCGCCGAGCTCATGTGATCTCTTTGAGGGCCTGAGATTCACCGAGTAGTTGTTACAGGGAGTAGCATGTAGTGCTAGACACTTTTAGACATGTTACACTAGCAAAGTCTCTATTTTTCTTAAATTATTCTTGAAGGTGTTTCTAAGAACGAACATCAACAATCAGAGGGCCAGATGTCCAACAGAATGACTTTGGTCATATACTATTTCCGCCCATCCACAAAGCAGGCCTGTGCCATGCAGGGGCAATCTTTTAATGACTTTTACATGGCAAAGATCTGACTGTCGAGGACTCTTCCTTCTCAATCAAATGTACTGCCGCTGAATATTCTTAAAATGATTCTGGAAATCCAATTTTTCTACGAGACAGCAGTTAAATATAGAAATGTAAGAGTATAGTTGAGGCAGAGAAGACTACAGAGCTCTTGTGCGCCCAATTTAAGATGGGAACGAGAAGCTTCATCATCTTAACCGATTACAGTTGTTTGGCCAGAAAAGGTTTAATCCATTCCCTTGATTTGTGTCACTTTCTCAAGAGATTGACTAACACTTGACGGGTTATATAAAATCCAAAGCAGACATGATGCATAATAATATGAAAAACAACTCTTGAAGGTAAGCCTCCTAATGTACAGCCCTCTGATTCCTGACCCTGCATAGTTGTGCCCTATACAAGTATTTAAATAAATATATTGATAAATATTTGCATGTTACCCATGACGTAGGTTACGGGGCAATAGCGTCATTTTTATTGATGCTATTGAAGTACTCTGCAGGAGTAGCACCAAAATATTGGCGCAACTCCTGCAGAGTACATAGGGGCCCATTGTATTCAATGATGTGTCCCCATTTAATGGCTGCTCTGAGCAGGCGTTAAAAGTGCTGACAAAAAATGACACAAGGAAACCCCTTAGATTTCCATGTGCCATTTTTTCGTCTCCCCCAAAGAGGGAATGCCCCCTTTACATACATTATGCCTGGTGCAGGCATAATGTAGCACAGAGGGTTACAAAGTGGTGCAATGCATGCATTGCACCACTTTGTAAATATGGCGCGGAGATTTAGGCCATCTAACAAAACATTAGCATCAAAAAAATGATATTAATGTGTTGGTAGATGGCGCTAGGAGCTCTTACTCTTAAATATGCCTCAAAATATATAGGACATAGTTTTAATGCAAGTGAAGGGAGCTTGTTAGGGAATATGTAGTGTCACTTGGAAAGGAGGTACACCAGCATCACAACGAGATGAGCATAAAAGGATGCCTGGCAGTTGCAGAAAGAGAAAAAGACATGTGCAAGTCGTAGCTTTTTTATCCCACAGTTACCCAACTCCAATGTTAATACTATAATTTGCACTCTTTACATTAAGGTACAAGGCTACAGTCTAGATTTGAAATAGGATTAAATATTAAACAAATTCTTGTTAGGCCAGGGGCTACCCAACAAAGGGCCTGGAAATTGCAAAACATAGCACTTGGTACTTGTAAATGTACCTACGTTCATTGCTCTTTTCTAAATTTTCTTTAAAAAGTAAGCTGAGTGTCACTGAGTTGAGATACATATACTAGAAAAATAAGCGCTTATCGTTAGGCACTGAGAAAAAAGAATAACATACATTTCTCAGTATAATAAAAATAGTTAAGTTAATAAATACAACTGCGATAATAATAGTAACTATTATTGATACTCTGCTTGACAACAATATTACAACTATTATTATTTTTTTATACTCCTTTTGTTAGGCAGAATATGGTGATATCGTTTATTTGCATTGATTGAAAAGATCTGATTTACCCATGCTCACATTAACAAATCTTTGGCTTATATTGGCACTTGCTGCTGATAAACTCAACTACAAGAGGCTAATGTTAACAGGACAGGGACCGTGATATTGGATGGATCTTTAGGGGTGGATTTCACACACCTTTAAGTACACAGGACGGCTGGCACCACTATCCCCACCTCTTATCCCCTCTCATGACACAACTGTCATCAGCATTCGTCTCTAGAGGCATGGTCTGTCTGCAACTTTACAGACCAGGTGACCGACACAACAGTACTATTTGTGTACTAATATTACCATGACAACTTTAATCATTATTTCATCACGCTCAATAAAGCTCTATGGCCAATATGCAAAGCAAAACACTTGGCGGCTGTCCTAATATCTCCACTCATGTTCTAACAAAGTTTAGTGGATAAACCAAGAAGATTCGGAAGTATAATTATAGTGGGACTCCTTCATCTATATTTCAGGATCTGTGTTTTGTTCCCCTTTGTGTTGTGTTCACATGCTATTCAGGTTCTCAGAAATATGGTTGTGACAGATTTCCTGTGTGTCCTCTTGTTCCTGCAATTCTTGGGGATGCATTCTATTGACCTTATATCAGGGATTAACAAATAAGTCGTGGGAGGTCCTGTTTCTAGATATTTTTTTCTGTCTTCTGGGTAACTCAAGATTTTGTGTATCCTATCCTGTACAGATTCTCTTCCTTTTCTTTTGACTCCACTTGAGAGCTCTGGTTTGGGTGATTGTTGGCTACGGCCCATACTAATGGGCGTTTGGCACAGAGCAGGGCAGAAAGTCACCTTGCTGCACCTCCCTGTGTCAAAGGGAAAGGGCAGGAAGGTGCCCTATCTATGGCATACGGTGCATTCCTGACCTTTCCAGAGTGCTGGTGCCATTTTGGCATCTTAGCACCAATGCAGGCACCCTTGCATCATGGTGCAAGGGTACCTACATTGTAGGCAGGATTGATTTTTGCAGGAAGGTGCACCTTCCTGCACAAAAACAATCCCGGGAGACTTTTCCCTGAATTTTGCAGCTCACATAGAAAGAGGAAAAAACAAGGAGAAATAAAGATATTTCTCCTCGTTGCGCCTCCCCTTGGGAGGCGTAAGGTTTTGGCGGGTCCCCAGGTTTACAAGGTCTTGTAAATCTGGAGATGCGTCAAAATCCATGGGTATTGGGTGGGAACGCCCACCGCAATGCCCAGGGAATGCCTCCCTTGCACAAAGAAGGCCACGCAACCATTTGCCTTGGCTCGCTCCATATCTATGAGGCTATTTAAAGCCATGCAAAGTGCCTTTTGTATGGCCTCAAAGATATAATTTAAAAGTTTGCACCAATGTTGCATCATAAAAAGTGATGCAGCGGCAGCACAAGGGGCTTGTAAATAACCCCCTAAGTGTGTAACCAGCTTTGTAGCTCTTTCTTCCCTCTTCCTGAATCCTTAGGCATGATAGAATCATCACAGTGGTTGGGCTTATTCTCCCCAGATCACTCACTAGTGCTGATTATCCAATAATGAGGCAAAAACTTGTAGTAGCGAAAGATATTCTTTTCCACTTCATGTACGACTGAATGATGACAAAAGCATGCAACACAACAACAAGACCATAGGGATTTCTTTGCCTGAGAAGATGGATATTAATGTCCACCACAACAAACATCTAAAGGACACAAAAGGAGTGCATAGAGACCCCGCACGAGATAATAAAAGCATCTACATATGTGTAGTTACTCATTTATTCTAATAAGCTCATTGTTCTTGTGAGCTATTACGTTTAGTTCAGTAGGCTGATCACTTGCTGTAATCCTACATTTTCCTCAAAAGTTTTCCATGTTGCCATAAGTTCTACTTAATCTTTCAGTGTAATATGTATTCTTGTAGAAACTCGATTAATACCTGTGCTGGTACTAACATCATTGGATTTGAATATGATAAGACTAGCAGCAAATTATTCTGACAAGTCAAACGAAGATCAACTGCAGATTTATTACTTATTTCCAGACAATCACCACCAGCTCCCACTTTCTGGTCTGTAAACGAGACATGGCTACTATAAACGCATGCATGTATGTATGTGTATACTATTTCTATAGGGCAAACCTTGTGAAAAGAACTAAGGAAGCACTTTTTGCCATCAGTTCTCTGCCACTTGTCCTATAATTCACTCCTCTTTTCTGGCCGCTCAGTGGTACAGTAGCAGTATTTTTTGGCTGCTGGAAAACAAATATGAGATCTACCTTTGACGGTTTTCTTAGAGCCAGCTGAAATTGCTACTATGCAATTATGCCATAAAGCCACCGGGGAGAGTGGTAATTTACCATTCATAGAACTCTTCCTCTATTTAGGCCCCTGGTGTTCTGTGCACCTTTGAATAGGAAAGGAGTAAAAGTTTGAAGTTGAGGGAAGCAGTTGTAGTTTTGAACAGTTGAGTCTAAGTATTCACCCCACCAGCCATCCATGGTGTGATGAAACCCCCTCGAATTAGGACATCAAAACATAAAATTACACAATAGGAATTTCCCAGCTTTAGTTATCTAAAGGAAGAGTTCAAAATAAAGAGCAATGTGCAGGGTATAAAACTGATAAGCACATTTACAGCCTTATTACGGAGCTAGAAAATGTCTTCAGTGCGATCCGGTTATCCCATCTGTGTACAGATAGCACTGCGCCCAGGTGATAAAAATATACAAGCTGAAAATGTTTCCAAGAACCGGTTCAAGACTCCTCCAACAGGTAAGAGTCAAGGAAGATACTAAGAGTTATTTAGTAGAAAGGGCACTGTCTGCAGGGAAAAACCAGAACTTGAATTGTGTGGTTCTAAAATTGATGCCTGTGAGAAAAACGTCTCAAACACCCATTCTTGTGTTGAACGAATCTTTACACAGGGAGCATCTACTTTTTGGCCATCGTGCCAAGAGGGTCAAACAGGGACCAGAGAGGATAGTGAATCTAGGTCCACAGGGCAGCTAGTTGCTAGCACTAGCAATAAAAGAAAAAGAAATGCTCGTATTTGTGGGGGAAGAATGTTTTAAGAGAGGGTCAGTGGAAACAGTTTGATTCCGTTCCGAGGGTTAAAAAGTTGTAGTAATACTGCACTATTGTAAAAACGAACTTGAAGGAGAGGGGATCCTTTTTTATAATGTTTTAATAACTATTTGATGAGATGTTCAAATAGATCCCTCATAACATTTCTAGAATGTCAAAGTAATTATAAAAAAACATTCTAGCCTAAAAACAACCTCAAGAACAGTTAACCTGTAGCTATTTAACCGAGTAAAATTACTTTGTTAGAGGAAAAAGCCACAGAAAAAGACATGTAAATAAAAGAAGAATGGGAAGATATTTGGAAAAAGGGCAGAAGTAGTGGTGGAATTGGAAAGAGGAAAGCAAATCAGCTAAGATTGTCAAATTTCTAGACTAAGGAATAGTGTCAGCACAATACTCTAGAAGACTGCGTTGTATCCCTTGGATTCCTGCATTTGAAAATGGAGCCAACAAGCAATTGTTTATGCGCTCGCAATCCAATCCAAACGGTGGGGTCACCAACAGAATTCTTTGACAGAGATTGCAGTTATTCCTAAAGAGAAATGTGAAGGCCTTGATGAACAATCATCAGGAAAGTGCTAGTGATGTTTCCCTCTGGAGGGCTCGACATAAAGCAGCCATCCGCATACTCTTGCAAACAGTGCACCTCTAAGATCTGTGTCTTCTTGGGTTCATGGAATCTCAGACTAGTTGTGAAATCCCAAAACGTATTTCTTTATATAATTCCAGGGTGCCACTCCATTTCTTAGTATTTTGGACTCATTCCAAGTTTCCCTTGATACTCTGGGAAACTGTGCCCAGCTAAATCCCATTTTAAACAATAATTGTGACCATTAATATGGTCCACGTCATATGAACGTCTGTAGGCCCTTACATGCCAGGGGCTGTTTTGACAAATTAATGGAGGTGGTGCAAGTGCATTGAAGCGTTTGGACAGAGCACTCATAACTCGTTTTCTCGAGCTGCTCAAGAGCACTAGATGGTGTTACCAAGTACAAGTCTAGCTGAGATGGTTATACCATAGGATCTAAAACACCAGACTTAATTCAGGACTTAGGGCCTGATCTAGAGTTTGGCAGGCAGATTTACCATCGCATTTGTGGGGTAGAAGTCTGTCAAACAATCTCTAAATCATGGCCTTAGTATTTTTTTCAATGCATCCATTTCTAAACAGGATCAGTATTGCGACAGGAGGAGCAATTGTTTTTCCATTATGGTTCTACAAAGTTTATTAGGGAACAAAAAAATGATTGCTTTTGCTTTCTTACTGCAACTTTCTCAACATTCGCCAGTTGATGGTATTTAGATATACCCTTGGCAAAGTCGTCCCCATGGAACACGTGTCTGTTGCTTCGCATTGTTATCTGATGAGGACATAGGGACTAGAGTATTAAAATATAAAGGACATACGAATTTGTTATAAAACTGTTTATTTGTTTATTTTCTCGAATTTTGCTTTGTTCTATCTTAATTCCATTTTCTGTTGTGTACTATCCTCTCGTACAAGAGCCATAGCAGTGCAGACAAGCATTCCTCAATGCATCATGCTGTTCTTTTAATAATATTAATGATAACAATTGTAATGGCAAAGACGCCTCTCAAGAAAAATGAATTAACTGTTTTGCAAAACACTATGTTAATTATATGCCTTTGTCTTTGGCGTTTATCAGAGTGACACTTTCCAATAAACAAGTCCAACGTATTCCATGTGCAGCTATGCCCACCACAAATTCATAAAACCAAGTTCAAAGTCGATCTGCATGTACTGTTGCAGCTCTTCAGGCCACATGGTGAGAGGGAGGAATTTGTGCAGGTTATTGCTGTAAGAGTTAAGAGAAGATGTACTGGTTGGGGGCTCGAACAGAGTTGAGGGAGAATGTTTTTGTGGGCTTAGAATGGGGGAGGCCAGGCTACAAGAGAGATAAGGTATGGTCTACATGTTAGAGAAGGACTGTGGGTAAGAGGCACAAAAAGTATGACTTCCTATGTGGGATATTTGAGAAAGATATGAGAGTAGGTTTCGGGAGGAGAGCAAAAGGGAGGATTGGTACAAAAATCAGTTGAACATTGACTCAGAAATTGGGCACAAGCATGGTTTGAAGAGAAGTGCTTAGGGGCCTACACTTTCAGATGGTTCAGGCACTCAAAGGCTGTGTACATTTCTTAATTCTAAAGATATAGCAGCCAAAGACACTTGCAAGGTGGCAATATTGTTCCACAAGGTATTGCTTTCAAAATTTAGAACTCAGAGGCATGAAAGGAATCACAACACATCAAATGGTATCACTACACGAAGATCACAGACCACCTTTGGCCCACCTTGATGATATCATAGAAAATTACATCATACACCAACTGACCCTCAATGATGACCTACTGTATGTCTTGTTTTAGATTTTCTCCAGTGAATACTTGTGAAAGCACCAATTTAGGATCTTTGAGCCAAATTTATCGACCTCTTGCAACAAGTGACATAAAGTGTTGATCTGAGATTTAAATGTTCTGGAAGGTAACCGTGAAGTAACATAAGCAGTGCTTTGTGCTACTTTGTGCTAATTTACTTCAAGGAGCATCCCAAGAGCAGTAAATGATGGTGGTTGATGAAAAGTTAATGTACTTACATTTGTAGACAAGGCTTAGCGGCAAACATGTCTGCTTTCTCGAAGCAGGAGCAAACTTGGAAAAAAGTTATTTTTTTCTCAAACTATTTTAACTTTGCGTGTGTGCTGTATAATATCAGATAACAGTATTTATACAGCGAGGGTATCCTAACAATACAATACATATGCAAAACATATTGGTGCAAACGTGTGTCAGTGGCATCAATCAGCAAGAAAAAGCTTCAGTGTAGGGGATGACAGAGGCAGCGCTATATCTTTAACAGATATGGCATTGTTCTGTTCTCCACCCTTCAAGCAACGCAGTGCAGCATTGCTACACTGAGTTGCATGAAATATAGTAGATCTAGGAGCATATGTATTAAAGTCCATTTTACATTTACTAAATAGTGAATTTTAGATAATCACTATTTAGGAAATGGTATGCGACAAAATAGCAATTCCCTAATAGCGATTCCTACAGAGTCACAATCGCTATTAGGGAATCGCTATTTGGTAATGCAACTATATTCATTCCTATGGGCTCAAAAGCCCGTAGGTGCAAATGGTTTTGCATTTCCTAATTTATGAATACCTTTCATACATTTGGATAGGCAATTTGCATTCGCAAATGGTCGAATTTAGCGAGTCGCACCATTTGCAAATGCAAAAGCGTTTGATACATATGCCTCCTAGTCATTTAAATGAGGGAAACATAAAGACCCCACTACAAATCTTCAAAAAGCTGCATTTTCAAACATTAACTATTCTTCAGATGAATCCATAAAATTCCATGTTACAACCATGTAACAGCTATGCATTTTTATAAATATTAACTCCTTTCATGTTTAAAATTTTGGAACAAATAGCACCTGTGGTTGAAAGTAGTCAACGGTAATCACCTGATGTGCCAAATGGAAACTGTCTGCCTTCTGAGTTCCTAGCTTGATATCAAAATGGAAGTGAAAACAGCTGACTAAAGATGTAAGGTGTTGCGTTCTGTGTTCAAGGAGTGGTGTCAGGACAATAAACAATGGGAAGGTTGTGTGACAGACACACAAGAAGACATTCTCATTGACCCTGACCAATGTGCAATGATTGTCTCAGGTGCCGGCAGACAAGAGTTAAGTTGGGAAACACAGATAAAATGAATGAACTAATGGTCCCTTATGGCTTGAGCGAAACAGGTGTCAGCTGAACAGGTTGGATTCGTAATAACGGCTACGTACGCAGCTTAAATACCTTATTCAATTGAAGCCATATGAAGTCATATGAACAACTAATCCAACAATTATTCTTCAGGTTAGTGCTTTACATATATTACAGCTATTACTGAAAAGTTCACCAAGGATATTGTGATGATTACCTTGCTAGTACTCAACATCGAGGGTCTCTTTGGGACAGAGGTAGAGGCGATATGCTTGAATTTCTGAATTATAAAGTCAGTTAGCTGACTGATGAAGCGCCATACATGTTCTTTATACGAAAGACCTAAACCACGTTAATCTGCGTGGGGGTCTTTTAGCTCTAAATCTAAGCTTCACGATATACTTTTAGGTACAGAATTATCTTATGAACGTCTCAAGATTCCATCCTTTCTAGTCCAAAAAGCAGTTGCCACCTGAAAATATCAATGTATAGCGTGGTGCGGGGTCTAATTGGCCTATTTATTAATTTCATGTAGAAAAAAAGGACCAAGACAGTAGTGGACCCCAACATAATTACGTGTCTCCCCTCAAATTTGTTTTGCCTAATTATGACTTACAAAATCTCAACTTGAATAAACTCAGTTATGCCACCTGAAACTTGAAAAACTGAACGGAATATAAAAAGTTGTATTTTGGGAGAAATCCCTAGTGGTCAGAGGGGGAGCCAATAAAGGTTTCCTACTTTTTCTTTCTGTTCAATATTGGGGATAAATAGTACAAAAAGACTATGTGGTCAAGATATGGCATTTAATATAATTTCCTTATTATATCCAGAAACAAAAGCGGTAAAAAGAATTGCCACAGAGATAGGTACTGGCATTCTTCCTATTTATTTGCTGTGTTTCTCATGTCTCAGAAACATTAGGTCGAGTGGAGGTGTTTTCCCCTAAAACTAGGATAACATTATTAATCAGTGTTGCTTGGTACAAATGATACAGTGCTCGCGATAAGATGTCTACTGGTTTATAGCATTGCTGGATGCATTACTTTTACATATTGCCGGGTCAGCTGGCCACTAATGATAGCAAATTGAAGGTCTTGCACTTCGTAAACTGTAGGGAGGGCACAAGTGCACGATTAATCAGGTAATTTTAAAAGGACGTATGCTGGAAGTAAAATGTAGGCTGCTTGAGTCCAAGTATTCATCAACATTTCATATCGATTTCTGGAGGTAAAGTTTGTGTCAAGCATGCATTTCTTTGAGGGGAATTCCTTGCGCCACCTCTTGTTGGTGAAAGTCTACAGGCAAACGTCATCCCTGTGGTTTAGAATAACGTCCCAGTGTGAAGTCCATTACTGATCTCCAATGATTAAAAAAAAATCTGTAAGGGAATGTTCGAGAATGGCATTTTGTTTTAGGTCTCTCCAATGGAGGCGCTTCAAATTAACCAACATTCGGATGTGTTAATCAGCACACTTGTTAATGTGGGCCGTATTATTTTATCAGTTTATAGGGTTTCTATCTTTGGGGATATTTCTAGCCCGACTTTAGAATTAAATAAAAGTGAAAAGTACTGTTGACCTGGGCTTTGTCCAAGCTATAGATGTGATGAGATACAGCATTAAAACGGTGCATCTCTGGATACCAAAAGGCTTTTAAACCTGTTTCCGACTGGATTAGATTTGTGAAACGTATGGGTGTGGACCAGTCCTATTTCTAAATCACGCAATGTGAAAGAAATACTGAGAAAATGTAGTGCCAGGGTATTGCACATGGTGCCTTTCAGAGCTTCTATTCATTAAGTGGTACAAGAAGCTCTTGTTAATTAAAGTTAATCAGCTGCGTACGCCTTCTGTGGAACACATGGAGGGCTAGAAGAAAGATATTACTCGGTCACAGTTTTGTTCGTCTGCCTTTTTTAATCCTGACTTGGTAGCTCAGCTGACTACAACACGTATTATTAATATGAATCGAATGGGCTTTAGCTCCACACAGAGGAATATCAATCTCTGACCTCATGCTATTGGCTGTTTCAGGTATCATTCCTCTTCCAGAAGATGCTTCAATTGGAATGCATGGGGAACTACTTTACATCAGAAGAGTACACTGTCATCACACTGTTTTGGACACATTCAATGCTTTAGTTCCTAAATGTATTGCCCAAAGAAAGCAATCCTTTGTTGCTACTTTGTCCCCAGCTCCAGCAAAGCCAACAGGACAGGCTTTAATATGATGGACAGCATTTGTGAATGGCTATGTTTTCCTGCTTCTTTATTTACACTCGGAAGAAATATTGGGAGAATCATGTCATAAACTGTGGAGTAAGACCATGTATTTAATATTAGTAGGATCCAATTACATTATTATTGTATTTGGGTAATTTTAGTTCACTTTATCCGCTAAGTCAGTATATTACAAATGGAATAATGAAATGGGAAAAGAGGAAAGTATCCTTTACTTTTTTTTGCTAACAAATATATTTAGCTATAATAGTTGAATACTGTTACAAAAATGTGACTGTCAGTTGAAAAAGACACCACCATCTCCATGCAAGATTTTCTGCAGGAAGTCGAAAAAATAACTATTTTTACTATTTTCTTTTCTTTTTTAGTTGCATGTACCATATAGGTGTTTAAAAGCCTGCTTTGGAATATGCCTATTATAACTGAATGGAAAAAATAAATAGCTATAGCTGTATCATGATTGGGTGAGCTGAAAAAGGTAACATAATGAGTAGTAGTACTGTGGAAAATTACTAGACCAGAAGGAGTAATCTAATGACAAACTGTTACCCTGTTTTAGCAAGCTTGCATTCAAGCTGTGGTGATGTTTCTGTACAGTTTAAAGGTTTTACAGACTGAGGGCCAGATTTAGATTTTGGTGGTATCACTACCAATCCGCTGCAGCGGCAAACTTGAAAACACCCTCAAGGTGATGGTGTTCAGTCTGCTGTATTTAGGTGCATTGCAGTTGAGCTGCTGAGCGCCATGACAGAGCGCTCTTCCTAACTTTCAGGCTGGTGGGTTCCTACCGACCATATTTAGATGTTACAGTTCTACAGGTAGTGTACCGGTGGCGGATTTCTGATGGGGGGAGAATGCTGTTGGACCCAATGGACATGAGACAATGGCAGGGGCTATGTAGTAGAGGCAAGTCTGACATACACACACACACACACATACACACACACTGTAACCGAGCCATATGTGTCCCCCTGTACACCACACCACCTACATACTATTATCAATTGCCATTCCTACACCACACAACACATACATGGCAAAAGCACACATTGCAATACATCCATGACACAACACACACACACAATTGACACTGCACCCACACACAACACAACCACAACAACTGACACAACTACACACTCATCTACACAAACACACACACAAGCACAACTAAAACAAATCACGACAATGACAACTACACAACATTAACACTCACACACATATGTGTGGCACACATACAGTCACAACCTCATCACCTACTCCAGCTCCCTCTACCTCAACCAACCAACCCACTCACACACACATACACGTACTGACTCACATACACAACTGGAGGCACTCCATTACAGGTATAGGTCCCCTTGCAATGTGCACACATTGACATAGTTGACGGGTGTGAATGTAACGTTGCAGTGGTGCCAGCATTTATTTGGCAATGAATACTGTCACCACAATGACAGTTATGTATGTATGTGATATGTGTCATGTACCAGTGTGTCCCCACCCATGTCCTACACAAATGTGTTCCTACTACATGCATGTCACAGTAATTCATAAAACTTACTGTGACGTATATGACTGCAGTGGTCCTGTGCTCATATGTGGTTACCAGCCAATGCTGGTTCCCTACCTTTAAGTCTGGCAATGGGGGGTTGTCTTTTCTCCGTGGTCAGTGGCAGCAGCGACGGAAGATCTTGTCCAGTAGTGTCCAGTCAAAAACAGAAAAGGAATGGGGGAAAAAGGTAGGTTTGCACCTCATTCCCCCCCCACAACCTGCCAACTCAGATGTGGAGGTTGGACCTCCACAGTTGGCTTGGCAGTAAGGCACATCCAAATCTGCTCTGTAGTAAAGGTGGCTGGAGTCTCTACATTAGCCCCTATTCCCAATGCCGCCATCAAGGCAGCTGGAGATTCTTGGCAGAGTTGGCGAGACTCAGGCGGTCTTTTGCCTATGGTCCTGCCAACATCTAAATCGGGCAGGTGGACTGACAAGGCGGCTGAGAGGTTTTCCAATGGAAAACCGGCACCAGGACCGTTATCACCAAGATCTAAATCAGACCCTGAGTCTTTTTCAAACTTAAATCATCTTCGAATTTAAAAAATAAATACTAAGGCTAGTGAGGTGAAGACAAACGTAGAGATCTGTGTATAATCTTTAGGACACCTACTTAAACATTAAGAGGCTGACTCAGCAGTTTTTTAGATCTGGCATTAGCCAAGATGTTTTGATTGTACTCATATTATATATATAAAATATCTTTACCTTAGTTTTCTTGTAGGGACTTTCAGTCAGTCATCTTCATCCATTGGGTTGTGTTGTGTCATTCACATATTTCTTCTCTCACTACAGCATACTGCCTGAGGCAAAGGGTAAGCCCACCCCAGCCAATGGCCAACTTCACTGTGACAGCATTATGCTCATTCATAAGTGGCAAACCTGCACATAAATCAGTTATTTTCAGTGCCTGGGGCCACTATGGCAATTAATTTTTTTACGACCATCCAATGCACATCATTTGATATTGTTAACCCTTTTTGTTTAGGCTTCAAGAAACAACTCATTTAAGCGTGTACATACAGTAGGAATGACCAACAGTATATATTAAATATAATAGGGCTCGGTAGGCCTGGAAGAAACTTTTTTGCTCTTCTTTGCATTAATGCAACAGTTACCTAACAGTGGAATGTGGGCCAAGATTCCCTTATAAATGTCTTTAAGATATGTAATTTCTGGAGCTATACAATGTATTCCCTCTGATAGAGCAAACCACGGGTCTTTTGCTAGGCCATAGCACCAGGAAGCAAGAGTCATATACTCCCTTCTTTGTAATGTCAGCCTTGGTGACTCATCTTGTTCCAAGAGCGCACTAGGTTTTCATAGACACGCCTTTCACTGTGTATGTTGCTATAAATTGACTATTAGTTTAGTGATAAAAAGAACTAGTAGGCGTGCACTAAGACTAAAGGGTTAAAGGTCAAAATGAGCACTGTAAAATGATGCTTTTCAATTTAAAATGTCAAAACCACGTTATATGAACGTGAATACATTATGATAAAGAATTATTGTATTTGTAAGTGTATGCAGCACTTGTACAATTAACATGCAATTGCTGAATGGCTTAGTGCCATAGGGCATCACTGAGATCAACCAGATCCCTTGGTCACATTTACAGAGATATGCTCAAGTACACTTTGCAGTTACTGAAGAACTCTAATATAGCCCTAGAACCCGCCCTAGCGGGCTCTACCGGCTATTAAAGGCCCACTCCCGCGTTAAATGCCCGAGGCGAAGACGAGGGCATTTAACAAGGGAAAGGGCCTTTAATAGCCAGTAGAGCCCGCTACGGCGGGTTCTAAGGCTATTAGAACATTCTGCCACTCAGGGCAGAATGTTCTATTAAAAAAAACTAATTGCTCACGGAGCCCGAGGGGATTAAAATCCCCTCGGGCTCCGTGAGGCTTTCTTCATAGCTGTTGCTGTGAACAAAGCGAACATTGGAATGTTGGCGCTGCGGGCTTTTACCGACCAGTAAAAGCCCGCAGCACTCCAAGAATCCGTGTGTCACAGATGCATTCCTCTATGAAAAATGTTTTTCAAAGGGACCTTAGAGTGGATGAAAGGGAGTTTGTTTTCACCAAGAAACCACTGGAACAATATGGCTGCACAATGCATCTATTTTTTAGTAAAAAATCGTTTTTATTGGAATTTTGCAAAACAATTGACACAGAGCATCTGTTGGATGAAAACCACCATCAACTACCAGAATCAACATCTACAACCTTGAGTTACACCAGATTGCCGGCTTCCAGAGGGTATGTGAGATTGGAAACCATAATAATCGGGGGAGGGCAGAACGAGAGTTAAACTGTGGTGTGCTGCTAGGCAGATATATTGGAGATGGCGGTACAGAGGGGTAATAAGGCAGATCAAAGTGTATCCTCATGGTTTGCAGTGGCCTGGAACGAATAATGGAGACATAATAAAAAGGCAACTGGTAGGCTGTGGCTCCAGAATTAAGTGGAGTGGCTAGTTATAAAGAGGGAAATACAGGATGGAAACTCCAGGAGCTGGGAGGTAGGGCCAATGCATACACCACATCGTGGTCTAAAGAAGCGAAAAAGAAATGGAGGAGGTAAGAGTGGGGGAGACACCTTAGTCCCATAGCTTGCAGTAGAGGCAGTAGGCAGGACCCTACTGAACCCCTGTTCCCAAGTGTCTCGCAATGGTTTCAAAGAGAGTGGGCCATGGCGCAAGAAACCTTTATTGAGCCAACTGACTGCTCAGCATCTGTTGCCTAAAGTATAAAAAGAGTATAGCAGAGAATGGGTCTCGGGCTCTGTATTCGTTATGACCTAACTGCCTCAGATGAAATGGTGTGAGGAGCCAAATATCAGACACTGAGCTTAGTGTAGTCCAAATTGCTCGACCAGTGAAGGTGACGGTGGATGTTGACCATCTAGAATTAAATCGCCAAAGGCTGGAATACTATCCTCATCCCAGAGGTGAAGATCTCTGAAATCACTGGAGCCCCTGGAAGGGAATGACAGGAGTGTGAGGATCTGAGTGTACTATATGGTAGGGCTAGGTAGCCTTATAGTGCAGTACACTCGCAGAGACCTTTTACTGAAAGAACAGTGTTGTTTACTTAACTTCTAGCTCAACCCTGGGTACGTGTGGCCCAAGCAGTAAGGCTCAGTAAAGGAACTTAGGTGGTCATTCTGACCCTGGCGGTCTTTGACCGCCAGGGCGGAGGACCGCGGGAGCACCGCCGACAGGCCGGCGGTGCTCCAATGGGGATTCCGACCGCGGCGGTAAAGCCGCGGTCGGACCGGCACCACTGGCGGGGTCCCGCCAGTGTACCGCGGCCCCATTGAATCCTCCGCGGCGGCGCAGCTTGCTGCACCGCCGCTGGGATTCCGACCCCCCCTACCGCCATCCAGATCCCGGCGGTCGGACCGCCGAGATCCGGATGGCGGTAGGGGGGGTCGCGGGGCCCCTGGGGGCCCCTGCAGTGCCCATGCCACTGGCATGGGCATTGCAGGGGCCCCCGTAAGAGGGCCCCTACATGTATTTCACTGTCTGCTGCGCAGACAGTGAAATACGCGACGGGTGCAACTGCACCCGTCGCACAGCTTCCACTCCGCCGGCTCGATTCCGAGCCGGCTTCATCGTGGAAGCCTCTTTCCCGCTGGGCTGGCTGGCGGTCTGAAGGCGACCGCCCGCCAGCCCAGCGGGAAAGTCAGAATTACCGCCGCGGTCTTTCGACCGCGGAACGGTAACCTGACGGCGGGACTTTGGCGGGCGGCCTCCGCCGCCCGCCAAGGTCAGAATGAGGGCCATGGTGTAAAGCATTTAACAGCACCATATAGCTAAATAAGAAAATCACATACTAATAAAAAGACATGACAATAATTAATAAAAACTGAGTGTATTTTTATGAATTTTTAGAGTCCTTGATCATCAAAAGCACCCAGAGGGTTCCGGAGTTATAGATTTTAGAACTTTTAAATACTTTTAAATGCAACTCCAAACAAGGCATTGGAAAACATAAAGTTTGAAAACGTTTAGAAAGTTTGGAAAAGTTAGTTTGAGTATTCCAGCCTGACTTGGGTGACCGAATCCGACAAGGACAAGGTCTGGGGGGGGGGCAGAAAGGGTACTCTGCACACTTACCTGGCCACTAGAGTGATTTTAAAGCAAGTTTTTAACTTTCGATAAAGACCACTATAGGAAACAAAAGAGTGACCGTGCTGCTAAGGCATACAGGCAAAAATGCTCATAACGATGCACCAGTAGTGGTGTGATCGACGGGAGTGTCTCTGTAAAGGTTCCTCGATCCACAGGTGGTGTTGGGAAAACCTGGTCATGTAGATCAACATCCCTCGAAGTCCTCTTTGTTGCAGTAGTTGCACAGCTGTGGCTGTACATCTGGTGACAATACACTGAGGTTGGAGGCAAAACTTTAGTGTGGGCTTGTGCTCTTGTAGTCCAAGAAATCCAGTCACTAAGAGCTCTCCTTGGTCCGGCAGACCCAGGTGTAGAAATTGGCTATCTAAGATTCCTTTGTTGGTGTGCCCAGTGACTGGTAGCAGTAAACCTTCCACAGGGACTACTACTTTGTTGATTTGGGCTCTTACCATTCTTGTGTCCCTGGAGTGGATTCCAGGGGACTAGCTACCTGATCCTTGGTGTCACTTGAGTTGGTGAAGCTGGGGAATCAAGTTTTCTCAAGGTCAGGAGCCACAGGCAGTGTTCCAGCTCACTAGCCCAAAAGTGCAGCAGGTGCAGTACTCTAAGCAGCACAGCCTTTCTTTGTGCAATCAAAAGTCAGCAGGACAAGCCTCCTTCAGTCCTGTCTTCTTTTCCAATTGTGATTTAACTGTAAGGGTACCAGGGGTGCCCATTTTATTCCAGAAACATGCCCTGAGAGGACCATACCGCCACTAGTCAATGTGCTACTGGGTCTCCTCCTCTCTAGTGATGCAGTTCCTGTGGCTGGCTATCTCAGTGTGCCCCATTCTTGCCCCTTCCAAAATGGCACAATACTTCCTTCATCGTGAGGAGCAGGGTAGCCTACCCTTGTGGTGTGGCTATCAGTGGGCTGCATGCCCATGGGAATACCGGTCTAACACTGGTTATGCCCTCTTGACCCTGTCTCCTAAATGTCTGCAAGAACAAAAGGCATCCTGCTCAGGAGTGTTGTTACTAGTGGCCCTTCAAAAGTGGCTTCACCTTTGAAGCTCGCCTTTTGGGCTCACACCCTTTGCAGCCTTCCTGGGGGAGGAGGTCACACTTTGATCCACAGTTAAAGCCTTTCTTCCAGGGCCTGGGTGTTGTTCATCCATCTCCCTAGGCAGTCAGAAACCTGTCTATGTGTAAATAGCCTTTGTGAGGCCACTGTAGTAGCTAGCGTGTCGTGTAGCAACTTTCTAAAACTTGCATAAATTATTAGTGACATTAAGGGGGTCATTCTGACCCACCGCCGGGGCCAGGGTCGGCGGGAGCACCGCCGACAGACCGGCGGTGCCCCGCAGGGCATTCTGACCGCGGCGGTTCGGCCGCGGTCAGATGCGGGAAACCGCCCTGCAGAATCCTCCGCGCTCCGCCGCCATGGGGATTCTTACACCCCCTACCGCCATCCTGTTCCTGGCGGGTCTCCCGCCAGGAACAGGATGGCGGTAGGGGGTGCCGCGGGGCCCCTGGGGGCCCCTGCAGTGCCCATGCCAATGGCATGGGCACTGCAGTGGCCCCCGTAAGAGGGCCCCACAAAGTAGACACTGAAATACGCGACGGGTGCCACTGCACCCGTGGCACCTTCCCACTACGCCGGCTCAATTCTGAGCCGGCGTCCTCGTGGGAAGGTTGATTTGCCCTGGGCTGGCGGGCGGCCTTTTGGCGGCCGCCCGCCAGCCCAGGGCAAATCCCAAAATACCCTCAGCGGTCTTTCGACCGCGGAGCGGTATTTTGGTGGGGGAACTTTGGCGGGCGGCCTCCGCCGCCCGCCGAAGTTAGAATCACCCCCTAAATCTGATCTGACCATCAGATAGGGTTTATTTTTCCGATTAACTTGATACCTTTCTTGACCCTGTTAGGTGGTCCCATTCAGGAGTTAGACATGTTTAAGTGTAAACCATTTTACCCTGTGTCAGCCAACGGGACTCCTAACATTTCCTGGTAAAACAACAATTTGGAATTGTTGATATAAAAACATATTTTGTTCCGTGCCGTAGGACTTGCTAGGCCTGCTTTAGGGGAGTCGGATAATTATACTTAAGGGAAGTGGTCCTTTTTTCATTAGGGCGAATGGCAAAGGCAAGTTAGCCATGTAGAACACTGCCCTTTCAGTCTGCAGTGGCAGGCTGAGATGCCTTTCTCATTTTATGCATGCAGGGTGGCACAAACAATGCTGTAGTCCTGTGTGGACACTCTGCCTTACATGCCCTGGTTACCTGGGTACCATGTACTCCGGAGTTATAAGTTAGACAGTGCTTGCCAATTGGGGGTAGCCAATTAAATATAATTTTGTACAGGGATAAACAGTGGCACTGTGGTCTGGTTAGCAGGCCTCGGTGCACTCTCAAAGTCGAAAAAAACAGCAGCATCAGTCCCAAAAAGTGGGGGTGGACATGCCAAAAGATGCATTTCCTTACAAGGAGCAAACAGGGCTATGTGTTTCGTTAGGTGAAGACTTTTAGTGTAGCACTGTGGCGCTACCTTTAGAAGGCAGAGTGCTTCGTGGGGGAGGGGGCGAGATTTTGGGGGCAAGAAGCTACAAATGCATGGCTGCTCCTGTAAACATCCTCATTCAACAAGATTTTGAGTTCCCTTCCAGTCAGCCAGCAGGAGCGCCATTCTATTTATGCTGCCAGATATTAGGCCAAGTTGGGCACTCCACGGCCTCCACGGACAACCAGGAGCTGAAGCTCCGCAAGCACAATTTTAGAGTACTCATTGTGCCAAAAAAGATCCCAAAGTGCACAATGCATCTTAAAGTACATTTCTCAATTTACTTTTAGAAACAGTTATGAATAGGAACTCATCAAACATTAGAATATTTTAAGGTGTGCCACATTTTCCAACATCAGTACTCAACATCAGGATGCACATTTAATCATTCATTAGAAAATGGTGTGCTCGGTAGGAACACCGAATCTTGTGCAGAACAAACATATCCCATAGAAATGATAGTGCCTCGTATCTGCAGGGCAGAGATGGTGTACACGCATGTCTGAATCTCTGTAGTTGTCTCAGCTAGTGACGTTGATAACAACTGAGAATCTCCGGTGGTTAAGACAGGCACATGCTTGGCTAACAAAAGCATAGCGATTGTACCTCAATCCAGTGGTGACACGGAACAGCCTCCCTGCTCCAAGTACTCATTTCCAGGAGACACATGAGTGGATTCAGTAACATCTCTATTGGCAGACCTCAGTAGGAACATACACAGCAGGCATTAATATGAGTGGTTCTCCTTTTGCCGATTTATAAAAACCTTGTGCAAGAAGAGACTAGTAAGTTCTGCTGTTCGACTCATATGGCCAAAGAATTGAGTATCTTGGGACATCTCCAAGACACTGTCCCAATTGTTTGCACGGGTGCCTGAAATTCAGAATGCTTTACTATATGTTGAATTTGCCATTGGTGGCCCTTTGGAGGTCTTTGAGGTGTAAGCACAGTTGCAGTGGATACATGAGTTCCTATGGTAGGAGAGGTGTGGAATGGATCTTTCCAAGGAAAGGGTGACAATCATGGAAGTGATGCTGTAAGAATTATAGTAAGATACCAGGGTGGCAGGAATGAGTCAAAAGGAAAGTTAGTAACTGAGGGAAGAAGAAGCTAATATAATTAGTGCATGTTCATTAGATATCATTTGCTAGCTCAATTCTGTCTCTTTGTATGGCTTAAAAACAAAGGCGATACTATTGCCTAATTTATTATAAGCATTTTAATGACCTTTGACAAATTAATGGCCGAGTAACCCTTGGCAAAATTTGAACTTGCTACCAAAAAATCACATGGAGATGTCAACTAAAAGATAGTGACTCACTTGGCCATCTTGCTTTGTATATGTTAAAGCTCAAGGGGTCAAATATAGTAAGATTCAAACTGTCTCTGGGAAATGCACACTTTGAGAATTGAATCAGATTTCGTGAACCAACTATGTACTAATAAGTCAATTCACACAATAACAAATTGCAGGGCAAGGACTACAAAATAATAGACATTGTGACCCCTTGTGATTGGATACAATCACAAGGATGTTTATCCGGAAGGGACAGCAGACCACTATCTCTGTGATTGCCTTCCAAAGTGGAAAATCTTTACTTGTTTGTTTAAATCAGTTGGTGTTCAATAAAAGATAAGGGGGGTTATTACAACTTTGGAGGAGGTGTTAATCCGTCCCAAAAGTGACAGTAAAGTGACTGATATACTACCAGTCGTATTACGAGTCCATTATATCCTATGGAACTCGTAATACGGCTGGTGGTATAACCGTCACATTTGGGACGGATTAACACCTCCTCCAAAGTTGTAATAACCCCCAAAGTGTTTTCTGTTTTGGTCTGGGGCTGTTGTGGAGTATGTGAATGGGATTGACACTCACGAACATAATCTCTTTTTTGGCAATACTGTGGCAGACTAATTCATGTTCAAAAAGAAGGAGGAAAACGAAGAGCTCTGCAAAACACTGACTGACACTCTAAATCTGAAGCGTTTGGTTGAATTCATTATTATTTGGTATCATTAGTTTTGCAGGAATAACAAAAACTAGTCTAAGTCAATTTCTGAAAATTCACACCCACCCTAACCTTCTTTTAATCAAGATTGTGTTTTAAAATGTCATAGAATGCATAGAGGTTAACCGGTGTCAAAGATGTGTCTAGCATGGCAAAGAGCTCTCATGTGTTTGTCAATGTGTCTCATGTTTCAGTGACATCTGACTGGGTGCTGTGGAGTAGATTGTGGTGATCCACATATTTCTGGAGCTGCTGGGGCACTTCTGTGTCGAGGATTTGTCTTGGATGTTTAACGTCTGTAATTGGTTGGTAATTAGCAACATCCTTGGTTAGACAATGGACTTCTTTATCATTTGGTTAGCATGTATGTGGTATTTGTATAGCACATCCATACACGAAGGAGAGGAGCACTATGATAAGTGAGGGCTTCAAGGTGGGTTAGCTACCCTCATTGAGTGTGAGGGTCAACATCATGAGGTCTGCAATCCGGTAGCAGTATTGTCAAAAAACACATGGATGCCTGCTGCAGTTGGACACGGATCACTGCCATTTGCCCCTTCACTTTAAGCATTCCCTCAAACCTATCAATTTTGATGCACTGATGGGTGACAATTTAATGCTCCTTTTCTTACCCTAATCAGCACACAGTATGCTCAAATGATGCTTAAGAGTTTTCTATTGACTTGTATTAGTGTAGGTTTCTATTAAAAAGAAAGTGAAAACAGACGGAGTTCACTCATTTACTCTGTGCTGTTCTTTTCTACATCGCAAATGTACAAGTAAACGAGAACTTTAAGAATTTGATGAACACACTCAAATGAAACACATACAAGCTGAGCAGGTATAAGTATAATCTGCTATGTTTGTGATGCATTCTATGCACAACTCCGTTTTTCTCTGCTCTGCTCAGCTAGTGTGTGATGTCATGGAATGTTGGTGAGTAAGGGGAGGAGTGTGACAGTTAGGCAAAGTGAGCTCAGCAGAGAGGATGCTGTTCATGGAGGTGTTTCCTTATTAAATAACTTGTAACTTATCCTGTAACCTTTTAAATAAATCTACATTCTCTGTCCTGCGTGAACTGGCTACCTGGTTCCTCCTTACTAAGGAAGGATCTTTGATTACAACACTGTGGACAACTAGAAGCCAATGAAGTGAAGATAAATTGAAGATTGAAGACTTAAGAAGGAAAAAGAGACACCTTGAAACCCCATCAGTGTCTTTTCTATCAGACAGCCTGCGGACAACGAAAGTGCAACTGCGTTGGACTGACTGGAAAGACTCCTAATGTATGCAGATGTATGGAGATGATTGTGTAACCAGTGCCAGCATTGTGTGGAGTTGACTTTGATACAGCATTTCAACAATTATTGCAAGAATTCCGGTGGTGAGTGAACCAGCAGTGGGTGAAGACATAACGGTGGTTAGTGAACTGGAACAGTGTGAAATGTGGACATTGTCAGCAATTTTACCTTGATTTATCCTTTGCCTGTGGAGAAGTGTGGTGGACAAGTACATCTGGGGATAAAGGGTGAGTCACCCTAAATTTAGCAGCAGTAATTTTGTGCTTGCATGTGCAGCGTAAGACAGGCAAGCAACAGTGCCATGATTTGAATGGCATGCATGGTCCCATATGTCCGCCTGACATGCTCTCATCAAAAGCATTAGCGAGTCTCAGGGGAGAGTGTGGACGCTCCAAAGGAGCGTGTGAGCACCAGTCACTGGCAGCCTTAAATCTAGACTCAGTGAAGAGCATGGATGATTTAAAGGAACACGTGAGGACCTGTCACCAGCAGCCTGAAAAAACTAGTAGTGTATGTCTGGCACCGTGCACAAGGCTAAGGTATACGTCCTGCACCATTGGATTCATGTTGAATGTGAGGTACTGGGTGCGCAAGACTGTATTGCCAGACCAGAGAATGTTAGACTCTTTTGGTGTTAAAGAGGATAAAGCTAAACCTGTACATGCCAAGGACACATTATTAAGGGAAATGTTGTCAATGCTCACAAGCGTGTGCTGAACAGAGCAACGAGTGTCAATACAGCCGTTCATGCCCAGCTGAGGAGAAATATCTTAACAGACACTGAAAACAATGAAATACAGCCTCATATCATTCTCCAATCAATCAATTATTGTACCAGTTTATTCCACCCCTTATGCTACAGGAAAGGCCATTGGATAGCCGATATGTGCAGGGAAGGAGCAAAAAAAAAGGGAGCACACTGCCTCACACTCCATCAAAAAGTTGGCCCCAATGCATCTTGGTAAATGCAGTCAGATTCGTTTCACATTAACAAAAGTAATCAAAGTCTTTCACCTCAGTAGGTGCAGCAAGTGCTGTGTATCTCTGGACACGTGTTTCTGGGTTTCGCCCGTCATCAGCAGAGAGCAGCATATTTTGTGGGGTTGCTTGAAATGCCACCAAAAGTCTTCTCAGGTTTATGTACCACTCTGATGCGCAGGTGCCTCAGCAAAGCTCGTCAGCCCGTTAGCTCAAGGGAGCCGTCATTCGACACAGTGCAGAAAAAAGGGAGCACACTGCCTCACACTCCAGCAAAAAGTTGGCCCCAATGCATCTTGGTAAATGAAGTCAGATTCGTTTCACATTAACAAAAGTAATCAAAGTCTTTCACCTTAGTAGGTGCAGCACGTGCTGTGTATCTCTGGACATGTGTTTCTGGGTTTCGCCTGTCATCAGCAGAGAGCAGCATATTTTGTGGGGTTGCTTGAAATGCCACCAAAAGTCTTCTCAGGTTTATGTAGCACTCTGGTGTGCAGGGAAGGTGTTTGGGAGAAAATCTAGAGCACTGACCTGCCAGAGGAGAACAGGACAAGTGCAGTGAAGGCTAGAGCACCAACCTTCCGCAGAAAGATTAATTAATAACATTCACTTTCATGTGAAGACTAGTAAATTGAGAAATGTTTTAAGCATTCAGCTAGACACAGGTGTGAGTGTACAGTCAGTGTACTATCAGTCAGTGCACTATGTGAAGGGTCGGGTGAGACATCGCTCACCAAAAAGAAGGATTTGGGGTTTGCAGCCAGAGCACATTTTAATGCTATGCTGAATGTTTATATTTGATGTCAAATTGTATTGTATATTTTTGCTCACTCTGTTCCAATTTTGAGGTGGGGTAATCGGGAAAATGTGTTTAGTTTCATGTATTGTGTCATTTGAACTCCTGCTCGTTTAAGACTGCCCAGTAGATGGTGTCCATGTCTTGAATGCGTCGATGTATCATGTCTCAGTCCCTGCTCCTGTGAGAGGATGCAGTTGTCACGATTTGCCTTTGGCTTACCCTCCTGGCCAGATGGGAATGGTGTGCGGCCTTGGTTCTTGCAAGTCCTACTCTGGCCAAGTTAAGTGCGACCGCTTCCGGTAGCCAAAGTGCTGCTGACAGTAGTACGCCATCACAATCTGTGCCCTCCAGAAGGTCCCCCAGGGGAAAAACCCCAAAGGGAAAAAACCTCCAGACAGAAACTCCCTGGAACAGAAGGAGGACACAAGAAAATCAGAACTTCGAAGCCAGGAATTTCACAGGAAGGACAGGGGAAAAACTGGAGCAAAAAACTGGAGTCCAATAGAAGACCAGCCGGAGCGTGACCACCACAGGAGAAATGTTGCAACGGAAAGAGAAGAAGAATCTATCCCCTTATACACCCCTTTACAGGAAGTGACGTACAGGAAGAAGTAGGACTGCCATCTTGGATTGGGAAAGGGGCTATGGAACCAGATAGGAAAAGGCACCATTATAGTAAGGGAAACAGATGCATACAGGGAAGATGAAAGGAGAATGGTGTGCTGGGAAAGAGAAATCATGACTCCTCCAGGAAGAAGAAGGAAAAAGAGAAGGCCCTAGATTGTGGAACCAGGTAAGTGGAAGGACCGAGTGGGGGCGTGGGCACCCCGTGACAACATCTGTGCCATGCATTATGCGCGGCGTGGACCAACACCCAATCCTGGGCCTCTGGCCTTGCCGTGGTAAAGAAAACAGAACGTGGCCGGAAAAAAGGGCCACGGCGGGCCCCGCAACCCGATAAAACAGACTGTGGCCCGAGCGGGAGTTGCCGTGGAAGCCTGCAGCATGACAGCAGTAGAGGGTGAATGTTCCTAAGCCTGCAAGAATAGGCAGTAGAGAGTGAACATTTAGTGCTAACCTGTTGCTAATTTACAAGACACCTTTTTGTTTTGGGATGGGTGTGGGTTGAAACAGACCCATAGCTAAATTCACAAGATGTCCTGCTGTTTTGGGATGAGTGTGGGATGAAAAAGACCTGTTGCTAAATTCACAAGATGTCCTGTTGTTTTGGTATGAGTGTGGGTTGAAGGAGACCCATTGCTAAATTCATGTGCTGTGTTGTTGCCACAGAATGGATGAGGGTTGAAAAATACACGCTGCCAATTTCTAGAATTAGGGTTGAAAGACACTCTTTGCCTACTGCTATAGTGAGGGTTGAAAGGCACCTATTGGGGCAGACTTAAGAGCCCCTAGCACCTCCTTGTACCACATTAGCATAATTCTCTTTTTGCGCTAATGTGACCCAACGAGGCCAAAATCGCAGCGCCAAATTTACAAACTGGTGTTAGTTTGTAACCCTTTGTGCTACAGTATGCCTACACCAGGCATAATGTATACAAAGGTGGCATTACCACGTTAGGGGGAGCGAAAAAATTATGCAACTAAATCTTAGAGTTTTCTTTGCTTCATTTCATTGGCACTTTTAACGCCTGCTCAGAGTAGGAATTGTTTACAATGGGCCTCTAGGTGCTTTGCAGGATTAGCGTCAACATTTTTTATGCTAACCCTTCGAAGCTCCAAACTAGCATTAAAAATGTTGGCACTACTTCAATAACTACCGCCATGGTGCGTTGTATCTTAGATGGGAAACGCCCTCAACGCCGACTCCTAAACAACGAAGTCCTGGTTAACGAAAGCAGAACAACGCTTTTGTTAACAACGACTTCGTTGTTTTGTGCCTTAATCACGCATGTGTTGAACAACGCACATGCGTGGTTAAAGCACAAACAAGGGAGTCGGCTGAGTAGGACGACGCGACGAGGCGATGACTCTGGTAAGTGGGGCGGGGGTGGGGGGCCGGGGTATTTTCTGGTTTGGGGCCGGGGGTCAGGGTTTAAGGTTTAGGGCCGGGGTGGGGGGTCGGGGTATTTTCTGGTTTGGGGCCGGGGTGGGGGAGGGGGTCCGGGTTTAAGGTTTAGGGCCGGGGGTGTGGGGTCGGGGTATTTTCTGGTTTGGGGCCGAGGGGCGGGGTGGGGGTTTAAGGTTTAGGGCCGGGGGTAGGGGTGGGGGGGTCGGGCTATTTCCTGGTTTGGGTGCGGGGTTTAAGGTTTAGGGCTGGGGGTGGGGGGTCGGGGTATTTTCTGGTTTGGGGGTGGGGGGTCGGGGTTTAAGGTTTAGGGCCTGGGGTGGGGGGGTCGGGGTATTTCCTGGTTTGGGGGGCAGGGTGGGGGGTCGGGGTTTAAGGTTTAGGGCCAGGGGTGGGGAGATAGGGGTATTTTCTGGTTTAGGACCGGGGGGCAGGGGTGGGGGGTCGGGGTTTTAGGTTTAGGGCCGGGGGTGGAGGGTGGAGGGTTGGGTATTTTCTGGTTTGAGGAACGGGGGTGGGGGGTCGGGGTTTAAGGTTTAGGGCACGGGGGTGGGGGGTCCGGGTATTTTCTGGTTTGTGGCCCGGGGACGGGGGTGGGGGGTCGGGGTTTCAGGTTTAGGGCAGGGGTGGGGTGGGAGTCAGGGTATTTTCTGGTTTGGGGGCGGGTTGGGGGGTCGGGGTTTAAGGTTTAGGGCCAGGGGTGGGGGGTCGTGGTATTTCCTGGTTTGGGGGGTGGGGGGTCAGGGTTTAAGGTTTAGGGCTGGGGTGGAGGGTCGGGGTATTTTCTGGTTTGGGGGGCGGGGTGGGGTGTGGGGGTTTTAGGTTTAGGGCCGGGGGTGGGGGGTCGGGGTATTTTCTGATTTGGGTGCGGGGTTTAAGGTTTAGGGCAGGGGGTTGGGGGGTCAGGGTATTTTCTGGTTTAGGACCGGGGGCGGGGGTCGAGGTTTTAGGTTTAGGGCGGGTGGGGGGTTGGGGTTTTAGGTTTTAGGGGTGGGTTGGGGGGTCGGGTAATTTTAGGGGCGGGGTGGGGGCTTGGGGGGGTTTAGGTTTAGGGGCAGGGTGGGGGGCTCGGAGTAGTTTTAGTGGTGGGGTACTTTAGGTTTCAGGGATGGGGTGGGGGTTGGGGTTGTTTTAGGTTTTGGGGGTAGGGTGGGGGTCAGCTTTAGGGATGGGCGGGGGTAGTTTTAGGGGCAAGGGTGGGGGGTGGGTGTTGTTTTATAGGGAGGGTGGGGGTTGCGGTAATTTTTAGGGGTGGGGGTGGGGGCCAGAGGGGACACATGCAGGAACAATGGATGCCTATCACTAATGCCTTTACCAGGAGTGCCTTTACAACGAAAAATCGTTGTTAAGACATTCGTGGTAAAGGCATTAGTGGTAACAACAAGGTCGTTGTTCCGACCTCGTTGTTCAGACATTCGTTGTTCCGGCAGGCGTTGTTCCGACATACATCCATCTTAGATACGCTCACACATGGTGGCATTAGGAGGACATTAAGGGGCGCAAGGAAAGTGGCGCTGCACTGGGTGCAGTGCTACTTTCCTTAAATCATGCATGTTGTGTTATGCACAAGATGCCCTATTCTGGGTTGAGTAAGTATTTAAAAATACATATTTTGTGGTTAATTTGATTGTTTCTGCCTGGTTGAGTAATAAGTGGTGTGTTAAGGGTTCAGCGGGACCTGTATATGGGTGTGCTGTTGGTTTTGTATGGATGGGGTTCGCATGCTACAACTGTGTGAATAATTTATAGGGTTTGAATAATTTATAGGACTTATTGAAGCTAGAGTCTCTTGCGCTTTCTGTTTGCATTTTATTATTTTCTAAAGAAAGGAGATGTTATTATAATCTGCTATGCTTGTGATGCATTCTGTGCACACTTCCATTGTTCCCTGCTCTGCTCAGCCAATGTGTGATGTCATGGAATGTTGGTGAGTGACTGGAGGAGTGGGACAGTTAGAGAGAGTGGGCTGAGCAGAGTAGAGAAATCTCCTGATGGGGTTTCCTTATTAAGTAACTTATCCTGGAATCTTTTAAATAAATCTACAACCTCTATCAGACGTGAACTGACTACCTGACTTCTACTCTAATTACTATCAACATTTTTTATGAGGGTACTGCAAAGCTCCGAAATAGCGTAAAAAATGTTAATGCTAGTTTCCCTAACCATGATGCGCCATATCTTAGATAAAGCGCACAAATGGTGGCGCTAGGGGGACGCTAAGAAGCGCCAGAGATGTGGCACTGCACTGGATGCAGTGCCACTTTTCTTAACTCAGCCCCTTAGTACTCTAATTAGTGTGTCTAAATTCACATAAAGTGTAAACCTTCAGCTTCAGGAAAACAAGAGATTGTGGGCTGAGAGAAGCAAAATCTTTGCAACTACATATCTCTTGAAAGAGCACTGTGAAGGCACTGAAGGACCAGATTTAAAGGAAAATGGTGCAGTGTGGTGCTGTGCCAAAATCAGCAGCGCCACTCTGCACCAGTTTTGAAGCGCAGGGCTGCACCATATTCACACGAATACAGCGCAGCCCTGCATTTCCCCTTGCACTGGTGCTAAATTAAGCTGCCTGCGCAAACACAGGCATCCTTGCTCCATAGTGCAAGGGTGTCTGTGTTGAGGGGAGTGATTGTTTATGTGCAAGAAGGTATCCTTTCCTGCACATAAACAATCTACAATGGCGATTTGGCACTTCATAGAAGTACTAAAGCATAATTTTTTGAAAGATTGTTTATGTGCAGAAAGGGACATATTCCTGCACATAAACAATCATCTATGGCATTTTGCTTCTTCCATGTCTGCTGCAGAATTCAGCAGACATAGAAAAAGCAAAAAACAAGGTGGAATAAAATTATTCCTCCTCCTTTTGCCATGCTAAACCACCCCTAGGGTTAGTGTTTGGCTCTGCCACAAATTTATGATTTCTCGTAAATCTGGGGCAGCGTGAAAAACAATGGGTATTGCAATGGAAAGCCCATTACAACACCCATTGCACACCCCTCTGATGCAGAAAACTGCGTCGGAGGGGCCCAAATTTACAAGGAGGAGTAACGCCACAAAAAGTGTCAGTACACCTTCTGGTAAATATGGAGCAGTGGTTAGCGCCACCAGCGCGTCGCAAAAAGTGACGCTCTGGTGGGTATAGGGCCTTGTAAATCTGGCCCCCAGGAGTTTTATGTTAAATGGGGCAAATGACCAGGGTGTGGGTTAATATCTGTGCTGTATAACAGGTGGTGTGGGTTCATTATTTCCCATCAACACTTTAGTTACCTGGGGCACATTACTGATGCCTACACTTTTTGTGGGATATTAAGCATAAGGCACAGACATAGACATTTGCCAACAAAACACTCAAATGTAAACAAACCTTTGCTCTCTTGGCCTGCCTCACATTTGCTGTTAGGAGTTTAGTTCCTCTGTGCTAGGAATGAGTCATGTGAAAACAGGGCTGGACGGATGTCAAACCAAAACAAACTCGTCAAGCTCAAGGGCATGGGTTCCTCATGACGGAAGTTTAATGCAAACACGTCTCTCCACGCGCAACAGCGATACAAAAAATTACACCAAGGGCCTTCCATCGAGCGTTCTATTGTCCTCAACATATGCTGTTATAGTTATCGTACCGAGACTGGATGTCGGAAAGATTAAAAAAATTACACACTTGTAATTCGAGGAACACTTTTTTATTTTAGAATATATACCTATACAATAGTGCTTCAAGGCAACAAAGCAGGCTCTGTAATGTTGGTGTCTGATGTTACGGAATACACACGGAGACCAAGTTAGTTCGCTGGTGCGCAAGAGACTGCGTCACCGCAGCTCCTCTTTATTTATACCCTCGTGCTCCATGCCCCTCCCGGACACGCAGATCACGTTAGACAAACAAGGAGAGCCCGCATGGCTCCCCGCTTACTCTCTACATCCCTCCCATGTTTTACTCCACATGGAAGAGAATTAACTACAGCACCCCCCCCACAAGGGAGAAAGTGACAGAAAACAAAAGAAATATCGAATAACCACATATTGCAATTCTGTAACAATCAGGGCAAAATATGTGTAAACACTGTCCACTTTCAACGTCGGGTGGCCTTCTCCTTCGGTCCCCTTCTGTCTCCAACAGTGGTATTGGCATAAACATGTTACAACTGATCGACTTGACAGACAAAGTCTTTTAGCTGACTGTTTGGTGCAGGATTAGGGCGTAAGTCATACCTCACATTCCTAGTACGCACACCTCCACGCTCAGGAGCACACACAGGCGGGGTCTGTTCAGATCCTGCTGGTCCGACAATGTTCTCCATCTCTTTAGATGTTGTTACGGTGTCACCATCTATATCACCTATCTCGTCTTCTTCTTCAGTCGACTCTCGCAGCCCAGCCTTCCGGAAATGTGACACGTTTCTGGTCACTCTCCGTCGTCCTCTGGACGCAGTTATCATCGACCCTTTGACTCCAATGACTTCCCATATCTCAGGATCAAACAGTGTCCTAAACTTCCCTCCTCCTCGACGACCTCTCACCACCACTTGATCTCCTTCTTGAAACCCTCGATATTTTGCTCTTCGTTTTAAACTGGCCTTCTGATTAGTAATCGCTCGTCGCTTTTGAGTGGCCTTTACATCCAACGCTGGAGGTTTCCACTTAGGACCTGATGGAATACAGTCACGTGGAGACACTTTGAACATCAGAGCAGAGGGGGCACACCCTGTGGTGCTATGGGGTGTTTGACGGTACGCACTCAAAAACTGGTACAAACACTGTTCACTGTCTTCCTTCTGCTCCACTCCAATCCGGAGAGCCCTATTCAAAGTTTGCATAAACCTTTCGACCTCCCCATTAGCTTGAGGCCAGTAAGGCGTTATCTTACGGTGATGAATCGCCAACCCATCAAGATACGAGCGAAAGTCTTGTCCCTGAAACGGAGGACCATTGTCTGTTCTAATTTCGTCAGGCAGACCAAACAATGCAAACGTCTTCTGCAGAACTGGCTTTACATTTTCAAACGCTGTTGACGACACAACCTCAACCACAGGGAATTTGGTATATGAATCAATCAAAACAGCGGTCAACCTTCCATCCGGAAAACTTCCAAAGTCCATGCTTACCTTCGACCAAGGTTTCAGAGTAGCAGGTTCGGTTACCACAGGGCAACTCGGAGGTTCCACCGATGTGATAATACAGGAGTGACACTTCCTTATCATGTCGTCAACGTGCTTATCCATACCAGGGAACCACACCTTGGCACGTAACCTTGCTTTGGTTTTAGCTGCCCCTTGATGTCCTTGATGAGCTAACTCAACTACTCGAGACCATAAACGCTGCGGAAGTACAATTCTTCTTCCTCTAAGCACTAACCCATTATTATCGGTAGACAGTTCGTCACGCACCTTCCATATACTTTGCATAGCCAAGTTCTGATCTGGTCCTGACCCATTAGTTTTCTCTAAGAAATACTTCCATTTTTTATGGCTTAGCGCCTCCTTAACATGACTCAGTACCACATCCTCCTGTGTAGCACTTACAATGTCCGTTACAAGAAGAGCATTAGGACATGCCGACTGTACGACCATGCTGACGAAAATCTCAGTACTCTCTTCGTCATGTTCTTGGTGAGCATCAAATACTTTCGGAGTAGGATGACGAGATAGATAATCTGCAGGATTATTCGCCCCTGGCCGATAAACGACTGTGAATCGATACGGTTGAAGCAGAACAGTCCATCTTTCAATTCTGGGAGGTGCCAGACGCGGGCTACCCGCAAACAATGAAACTAAAGGCTTATGATCAGTTACAACTTGAAATTCATGCCCATACAAATATAGATGAAAATGGCGGCATGCCCATCGAATAGCTAGCGCTTCGCACTCAATCTGCGCGTACCTAGTTTCAACCGCTGATAAAGCCCGGCTGGCATAGGCGACGGGAATCCACTCTTGATGCCCTTGTTCTTGCAATAGAACGGCTCCTAGCCCAACAGGGCTTGCATCTACCACCACTTCTGTTCTCTTGCTGGGGTGGAAGTAAGCCATAGTCGACCTGTCTAGCAATGCAGCCTTAATGTCCACAAACGCCTTGTGTGCCTCCGGAGTCCAGTCCCAACAGTGTTGCCCTCTCGTGAGCTGTCGAAGCGGTTCTGACATAGTGGCGAGTTGTGGTATGAATCTCCCACAATACGTGGCCATTCCTAGAAAGCTGCGAACTTCCGTGGGATTTTGTGGAACAGGGGCCTGACGAATAGCTTCAGCTTTCTTCGGGTCTACTTGCAGGCCATCTTTCGAAAAGATGTAGCCGAAGAATTCTACAGATGTTTGGTAAAAAGCACACTTCTTTTTATGCTGTGTCAACCCTGCTCCCGCTAACCTTTTCAATGTTGCTCTGAGATGACAGTGATGCTCTTCTCTCGTTCGGGAGTGTATCAAGATGTCATCACTCAGATTGATTACTCCCGGTAATCCCGACAAAGTCTCTCTAATTGCATTCTGAAACACCTCAGCAGCTGACGAGACCCCAAAACTGAGTCTCTTATATCTCCTCAGCCCCACATGTGTCGAAAAGGTGGTGATATTCCTACTCTCCGGGTCAAGTTCTAGCTGATGATACCCAGCATTAAGATCCAGCTTTGAGAACCATTGTGCCCCATTCAGATCTGCAATTATGTCATCCATTGTTGGCGTTATGTGCCTTTCCCTTCGAATAGCCTTGTTTGGCAAACGCATATCAACGCAAAGACGAATCGCTCCAGGTTGTTTGGGTTTCGGCGCAATCACCAACGGTGACACCCACGGCGTAGGCCCATCTACCTTTTCAATGACTCCTTGGTCTTCCAGCAGTTGCAATTCTTTCTCAACAATGGGGCGCAAATGGAACGGCACTCTGCGATGTCGTAGCGCTACCGGCACCACGCTGTTGTCTATATGCAGTTTGATCCGTTTTCCTTTCAACCGTCCCAGCCCCTCAAACAGTTGCGGGAACTCACGGAGAAGCTGTTCCACCTGAGTGTCATAGACTTGACGTGCAAAAAATACCAGTTCTAGTTCTTCTGCCGTGTGGCATCCTAACAAAGTGCCACGGTCTCCAGCCACCACATAGAATTTTGCTTCTGTTGACTTGTCCCCACTATCCACAGCCACCTCCACAGTTCCCTTAAGAGGAAGGGGGTCTCTCCCTCCATAGTTATATATTTTTGTAGTCGTTGGAGTAAGTATCGGAGTAGGTACTAGTTTCATGAATAGAGTTTCATCCATGACATTTACAGACGCCCCTGTGTCAATGAGTACTGATACGACTACACCATTGACATGAACGTCACTCATGGGAGGCGGTCTTTTTTTTTGTTGTCTCCCTCCCGTAAAAGAAATTACAAAAATGTCCTCCTCTTCATCTTCGTCGAACACCGGGCCACTCACCATCGGGTGGTCTCTTTCCTCTTCCATACCTTTGGATACCGCTCTAACATTAGCGTCTTTTCCTTTCTGATTTCCTGGCTTATTCCTCCTGGATCTACATACTTTAGCGAAATGGTTTGGTTTACCACAGCGGTTGCACGACTGTCCCTTTGCCGGGCACCCCATATTCGCTCGATGTTCATAGCCACAGCTTCCACAAACCCTATCACTGGGTTTAGCGGGATTCGATTTGCGCGGAGTTGACTGGCGCGTCTGAACAGCATCCACCTGTTCCTCTTTTACCTGAATAGAGCGTGTTGACGACGCTGCAGCCAATGACTGACCCCTTACGGCTGCCATTGGGTCTGCTCTTACCGCCGACAGTTCATGCGATCGTGCAAGAATCAAAATATCATCAAGAGACATACCCTGCTGTCGAAGAATAAGCTTTCTTAACGCATTGGATCTACAGCCTTGAATGACTTGCGCTCGGATCTCCTCTTGCTGATTGAGTGCGGTACACGAGCTTGCCAGTTTTCTCAACCTTGCATAAAACATATCCATCGACTCAACCTCTGTTTGTTGTGCCTGTCTCAATTTAAAACGTTCATAATCAGAATTAAGTTGAGGATCGAAATGCCTATTTAAAGCAGTTACTGCTGCATCAAAATCAGACTTATCTCCTGTATCAGGGAGAGAATCAAAAAGCTCCTGCAGTTCGTCCCCTCCCATCAGCAGCATTACCGATCTACGTACTGCCCCATCTGTTTCTCTCGTTGCGCAAAAATAGTTTTCTAGGCGATTGATCCATAAGCGCCATCTGGGCGCAGCAGTAGCCGGGTCAATAAGTTGGCTAAACGGTGGTAACGACGTGATTAAGGAGTGAACACTATTAGTTAACTGTGCTGGAAGTTGAGGATTTCCTGGTGGTGGCGGTGGTGGATTGGCATTGTCTTGGGGTGGGGCACTCATATTGGCACTCTGACACTTCACTTATTAACAGAATCACCGTTGTACTTGTTATTTGAGGGCTATATCTGTGTTTTGTTTGAGAATAGCCTTTGTGAAGACAAAACGACCACTACTTATTTAAGCTGAATGTCCATGAAAGCAAAACAAAAGACAAGAGAAGAAAGAGAGAAAAAAAAAATCTTCTCCCTTTTCTTTTTTTTGTTTTTTTTTTTTGTTATTTTTTCACACATCTCTGCCGTTTTCTTACTTAGTAATAAAGTTTTTTTTTTTCTTTTCTTTTTTTTTCAACTCCCCAGCCTCGGGGAAAACACTCGTTGTTGCCTTCACACAGCAGCAGAATGCGGGGAAACACTTCAGCGTCACTGTTGCTCGCCTGGCAACAAGACGCTCTAATCGCTACTGTCTAACGGAGCGTTGCGCTCCACGTGTTTATTTGTTCTTCTTCCAGGGCAGGCTGTCCTGGCAACAGGACACTCCCCCCTGGGCGCGCTCGACGGAGCGCTGTTCTCCCATTGATCTCTTCACTCGGGGCAGGCTGCCCCAGCAACAGGACGCTCCCCGCGGACACGCTGGGCGGCTGCGCTCCCTTTGATGTCTTCACCTGGGGCAGGCAGTCCCAGCAACAGGACGCTCCCCGCGGACACGCTGGGCGGAGCGTTGCGCTCCACGTGTTCTTCCTCCTTTTTTTCTCGGGCGGGGCGGCTCACCGTAAACGGCCTCTCCGGTCAGGAGACTCGGCCGCACACTTCCTCCGCAGCACCTCCGGCGATCGGTCTCCACCAAGTCACGGCCGACGCTCGCCTCCTTCACCAACTTGTGCCGCCAGCCGCATCTCCACTTCAGCGGCCGACTCAGCACCACCTGCACTGATACGTGTCCTTTTATTTTAGTATTTTATGACGCGTCAATTTGTCGAAATCCCATCCTCGTCGCCAATGTAATGTTGGTGTCTGATGTTACGGAATACACACGGAGACCAAGTTAGTTCGCTGGTGCGCAAGAGACTGCGTCACCGCAGCTCCTCTTTATTTATACCCTCGTGCTCCATGCCCCTCCCGGACACGTAGATCACGTTAGACAAACAAGGAGAGCCCGCATGGCTCCCCGCTTACTCTCTACAGGCTCGAAGTGTTTGGTAGCAAAAAGTGAATGGTTGAACTTTAAACAAGTATAGAGGGGCGCAGGCGCAGCCTACAAAACTCAGATCTGAAAGTGGGCTCGGCATGAAGCTAGTCTCTTCCTCACAGACCACTCGGATGCAGTCATTGTCCATGGCTTCTAATCGGTGAGGGTCTTGGAAGGTAGCGCCAGCAGGTGCGCGTTTGTACCTGCGGACATATTCCGTAGCATATTTTCCTTTCCAAAGCTATCCTTTCGGACAGAGACGTTTTAAGGCATGGGCGAAGTGGGCAACTCCCAAGGGCCCCCACCTTCCAAGGCCCCCCCTGGAAAGTGAACTTTCTATCTAGCCCACTTCTCTGTATTTTTAGATCTGAACTTCTAACATATGATTCAATATTGCAAGGCCACAAAGGGCTTGAACTAGTAAAAAAAAAAGGGAAATAAGACTCTAAGGGCCATATGTACGAACACATTTTCCCATTGACACAGAATGGGAAAAACCCTTTGCTACATCTGGCCCTAAAGGTTCCAAGCAGGGGCCACCAGAATAGCTCTTGGCGGTGGCCCCTAAAATCTTTAGGATGACGCAGGTTTCGATAAAACTTTAGGGTGAATTATATGAATGCTGAATACGATGTTCACAAAAGCTCCTCACTTTCCTGCCAGGGACTAGCAGTGGCAGTTTTAAGGGAATATTGCATTATTTTTTGCGATTGCTCTTTTTTTTCTTTACTTCAAGAGCCTCGCTATGAGAGCCATGGTATCCAGTGCAACAAGTATTGCACACATAAAATACCACATGAAGTCATTCACTTTTTATTACCTGTGATAATTATCACCTATTACAAGTCGTGCCCGCACTAGAAGGCATAACTGAAGTTACCACACACACTAGTATTATTCAGGTCACTCATAAGGAGGCCGCCTATCGATTACTCCCTTTTGTATGGCAGCCTCTATTTCCTTTCATATGCGAAGGTTAGTGTGTTTCTATGTTTTCTTGTCGTTTCTTTGTAATAGCTCTGTGTCCTTCTGCACTTTCTTTTATTTCTGTCCTCCCCATCTCTATGACCTCAGTCGTTGCTTGCTTGCTCTTTGCCTTATCTCCCTTGCTGTCCTTTTTCACCAGGACCCCTTTAACAACCTTTTTCTTTCCCTTTCTCATTTCTTCTCTCCTCCTTGCATACGAAGAGTGCTTGTAGGAAGTTGGCTCTGTATGCACTATTTCAAAGTAAGGAATAGTATGCACAGAGTCCAAGGGTTCCCCTTAGAGGTAAGATAGTGGCAAAAAGAGATAATACTAATGCTCTATTTTGTGGTAGTGTGGTCGAGCAGTAGGCTTATCCAAGGAGTAGTGTTAAGCATTTGTTGTACATACACATAGACAATAAATGAGGTACACACACTCAGAGACAAATCCAGCCAATAGGTTTTGTTATAGAAAAATATCTTTTCTTAGTTTATTTTAAGAACCACAGGTTCAAATTCTACATGTAATATCTCATTTGAAAGGTATTGCAGGTAAGTACTTTAGGAACTTTAAATCATAAAAATTGCATGTATACTTTACAAGTTATTGACAAATAGCTGTTTTAAAAGTGGACACAGTGCAATTTTCCCAGTTCCTAGGGGAGGTAAGTTTTTGTTAGTTTTACCAGGTAAGTAAGACACTTACAGGGTTCAGTTCTTGGTCCAAGGTAGCCCACCGTTGGGGGTTCAGAGCAACCCCAAAGTCACCACACCAGCAGCTCAGGGCCGGTCAGGTGCAGAGTTCAAAGTGGTGCCCAAAACACATAGGCTAGAATGGAGAGAGGGGGGTGCCCCGATTCCGGTCTGCTTGCAGGTAAGTACCCGCGTCTTCGGAGGGCAGACCAGAGGGGTTTTGTAGGGCACCGGGGGGGACACAAGCCCACACAGAAATTTCACCCTCAGCAGCGCGGGGGCGGCCGGGTGCAGTGTAGAAACAGGCGTCGGGTTCGCAATGTTAGTCTATGAGAGATCTCGGGATCTCTCCAGCGCTGCAGGCAGGCAAGGGGGGGGTTCCTCGGGGAAACCTCCACTTGGGCAAGGGAGAGGGACTCCTGGGGGTCACTTCTCCAGTGAAAGTCCGGTCCTTCAGGTCCTGGGGGCTGCGGGTGCAGGGTCTCTCCCAGGCGTCGGGACTTTGGATTCAAAGAGTCGCGGTCCGGGGAAGCCTCGGGATTCCCTCTGCAGGCGGCGCTGTGGGGGCTCAGGGGGGACAGGTTTTGGTACTCACAGTATCAGAGTAGTCCTGGGGTCCCTCCTGAGGTGTTGGATCTCCACCAGCCGAGTCGGGGTCGCCGGGTGCAGTGGTGCAAGTCTCACGCTTCTTGCGGGGAGCTTACAGAGTTCTTTCAAGGCTGCTGGAAACAAAGTTGCAGCCTTTCTTGGAGCAGGTCCGCTGTCCTCGGGAGTTTCTTGTCTTTTCGAAGCAGGGGCAGTCCTCAGAGGATGTCGAGGTCGCTGGTCCCTTTGGAAGGCGTCGCTGGAGCAGGATCTTTGGAAGGCAGGAGACAGGCCGGTGAGTTTCTGGAGCCAAGGCAGTTGTCGTCTTCTGGTCTTCCTCTGCAGGGGTTTTCAGCTAGGCAGTCCTTCTTCTTGTAGTTGCAGGAATCTAATTTTCTAGGGTTCAGGGTAGCCCTTAAATACTAAATTTAAGGGCGTGTTTAGGTCTGGGGGGTTAGTAGCCAATGGCTACTAGCCCTGAGGGTGGGTACACCCTCTTTGTGCCTCCTCCCAAGGGGAGGGGGTCACAATCCTAACCCTATTGGGGGAATCCTCCATCTGCAAGATGGAGGATTTCTAAAAGTTAGAGTCACTTCAGCTCAGGACACCTTAGGGGCTGTCCTGACTGGCCAGTGACTCCTCCTTGTTGCTTTCTTTGTTCCCTCCAGCCTTGCCGCCAAAAGTGGGGGCCGTGGCCGGAGGGGGCGGGCAACTCCACTAAGCTGGAGTGCCCTGCTGGGCTGTGACAAAGGGGTGAGCCTTTGAGGCTCACCGCCAGGTGTCACAGCTCCTGCCTGGGGGAGGTGTTAGCATCTCCACCCAGTGCAGGCTTTGTTACTGGCCTCAGAGTGACAAAGGCACACTCCCCATGGGGCCAGCAACATGTCTCTGGTGTGGCAGGCTGCTGGAACTAGTCAGCCTACACAGACAGTCGGTTAAGTTTCAGGGGGCACCTCTAAGGTGCCCTCGGTGGTGTATTTTACAATAAAATGTACACTGGCATCAGTGTGCATTTATTGTGCTGAGAAGTTTGATACCAAACTTCCCAGTTTTCAGTGTAGCCATTATGGTGCTGTGGAGTTCGTGTAAAACAGACTCCCAGACCATATACTCTTATGGCTACCCTGTACTTACAATGTCTAAGGTTTTGCTTAGACACTGTAGGGGCACAGTGCTCATGCACTGGTACCCTCACCTATGGTATAGTGCACCCTGCCTTAGGGCTGTAAGGCCTGCTAGAGGGGTGTCTTACCTATACTGCATAGGCAGTGAGAGGCTGGCATGGCACCCTGAGGGGAGTGCCATGTCGCCTTACTCATTTTGTTCTCACCAGCACACACAGGCTTGTAAGCAGTGTGTCTGTGCTGAGTGAGGGGTCTCTAGGGTGGCATAATACATGCTACAGCCCTTAGAGACCTTCCCTGGCATCAGGGCCCTTGGTACCAGAGGTACCAGTTACAAGGGACTTATCTGGATGCCAGGGTGTGCCAATTGTGGAAACAATGGTACATTTTAGGTGAAAGAACACTGGTGCTGGGGCCTGGTTAGCAGGGTCCCAGCACACTTCTCAGTCAAGTCAGCATCAGTATCAGGCAAAAAGTGGGGGGTAACTGCAACAGGGAGCCATTTCTTTACACAAGCCCCCCCCAGCCCACAGGCCAGGAGACTCAGCCCAAGCTGGGAGAGTCTTCCTAGTCTGTCAGGCGAGGAAGAGTAGGAGAAATAGGCTGGTTAGTTGCAGGGCCTACTCTGCCTTACATCCTTCTGTTCAGGTCATTCCCTTTGGGGAACTGACCTACTTCCACAGTGATAGGACCTAGTCTGAATTGCCTCTTGTCTGCCTCTTCAATGTCTCCACCCATTCTTTCTATCTTGGTCTTAGAGGTATCCACCTCTGCTAACCTTATCTTGGCCAGGGTTACCCCTAGCTTACCCAGAGAGGTTACCCAGAGCTGGAGTAACCCCACCATGACCAATAGGGTCAGGGGGCCTAACTTGCTATTTGGCATGGGGTCAGACCACCATGCTAAGGATAGTGCAGCCATAAAGGCTAACACCCAGCAGAGGCCACTGACAGCTGTCAGTGCCCAGAACCACACCTTTAGCTCTTCACCTAAAAGGGAAGGGGCTAAGTTACAGGCTTCTTTGGGTTCAGGTTGCCTGTCTGCTGTATTGGAGTGGGGGGTTACCACATCTTGTAGTAAACACCCTTCTTCCACTCTTTCTTCTGTTAGCTGAGGAGCCACCCACTCAGGTTTAACAGTTGCCTGACTAGCCAGGACTTCTTGTGGGTCAGGTTGGACTTTATCAGGGCCATTTTTGGAGTTCTCCCCTACTGGAGCAGAATCTCCTTGGCTTGCTGTAACCTTGGCTAAAGGTTGTCCACCCTTCCTACTCTGTTTTCTTTTCTTCTTCTTCTGGGGCCTGCTTGCATTTACTGCAGAGGCAGGACTTCCAGAATCCTTGGGAGAGGACTGGCACTGGACCAGTTCCTCTCTTGAGCTCTGACTAACCTCTGGGTAGTCATTTCCAAGGAGACAATCAAGGGGGAGGTCTGTACTGACTACTACCCTTCTCCAGCTAAGAGTGCCACCCACTTCTATGGGCACTAAAGCCACAGGCCTCTTAGTGACCCTGTCTAGGCTAACTCTTACCCTGGCAGTCTCACCTGGGATGTACTGGTTTGAGAGCACCAGCCTGTCATGCACAATAGTGTGACTGGCACAAGTGTCTCTCAGGGCAGTGGTTGGGATTCCATTCACCAGTAGGTGGTGGAAGTGTCTACTTCCCTCTGGAATCTCCAACTCACCTGTTGGGCCCTGTTTCCAGTTGAAGGCTAGGAAGACCTCCTCATCTGAGGAGTCATCTCCCATGGCTACACTGGTTACCCCAGGAATTTTGTTCTGGGGTTTGTTTTTGGGACAATAAGTGTCCTTGGTGTGGTGCCCAGACTGTTTACAGTTGTGGCACCAGGCCTTAGTGGCATCCCAGTTCTTACCCTGGTACCCACCTTTGGTTTGGGTTGTGTCTTGGGGCCCACCCACCTGTTCTGGTTTTTGGGGGCCTACAGAGGACTCTTTTTCTTTGTTTCTAGTGTTACCCACTTTCTCCTGGGGAGTTTTTGTAACCCCTTTCTTTTGGTCACCCCCAGTGGAAGTTTTGGTTACCCTAGTCTTGACCCAGTGGTCTGCCTTCTTTCCCAATTCTTGGGGAGAAATTGGACCTAGGTCTACCAGATACTGATGCAACTTTTCATTGAAGCAGTTACTTAAAATGTGTTCTTTCATAAACAAATTATAAAGCCCAACATAGTCACACACTTCATTTCCAGTTAACCAACCATCTAGTGTTTTTACTGAGTAGTCTACAAAATCAACCCAGGTCTGGCTCGAGGATTTTTGAGCCCCCCTGAATCTAATTCTATACTCCTCAGTGGAGAATCCAAAGCCCTCAATCAGGGTACCCTTCATGAGGTCATAAGATTCTGCATCTTTTCCAGAGAGTGTGAGGAGTCTATCCCTACACTTTCCAGTGAACATTTCCCAAAGGAGAGCACCCCAGTGAGATCTGTTCACTTTTCTGGTTACACAAGCCCTCTCAAAAGCTGTGAACCATTTGGTGATGTCATCACCATCTTCATATTTTGTTACAATCCCTTTGGGGATTTTTAGGATGTCAGGAGAATCTCTGACCCTATTTAAGTTGCTGCCACCATTGATGGGACCTAGGCCCATCTCTTTTCTTTCCCTTTCTATGGCTAGGAGCTGCTTTTCCAAAGCCAATCTTTTGACCATCCTGGCTAACAGGGGGTCATCTTCACTGAGAGCATCCTCAGTGATTTAAAAAATGCTGGACCCTCCTGTGAGGGAAGCAACATTTCTGACTATCATTTTTGGAGACAGGGCTTGAGAGGCCCTGGTCTCCCTATTTAGGACTGGAAGGGGGGAATTGCCCTCCAAGTCACTAATTTCTTCCTCTGTGAAGTCATCCTCAGAGGGGTTGGCTTTTTCAAACTCTGCCAACAGCTCCTGGAGCTGAATTTTGGTAGGTCTGGAGCCAATGGTTATTTTCTTTATATTACAGAGAGACCTTAGCTCCCTCATCTTAAGATGGAGGTAAGGTGTGGTGTCGAGTTCCACCACCTGTATCTCTGTATCAGACATTATTCTGCTAAGAGTTGGAATACTTTTTTAAGAATCTAAAACTGTTTCTAGAATCTAATTCAAACTTTTAACAAACTTTTAAACTCTAAAAAGACAATGCTAAACAGGGACTTAACACACAAGGCCCTAGCAGGACTTTTAAGAATTTAGAAAACTTTCAAATTGCAAAAATGAATTTCTAATGACAATTTTGGAATTTGTCGTGTGATCAGGTATTGGCTGAGTAGTCCAGCAAATGCAAAGTCTTGTACCCCACCGCTGATCCACCAATGTAGGAAGTTGGCTCTGTATGCACTATTTCAAAGTAAGGAATAGTATGCACAGAGTCCAAGGGTTCCCCTTAGAGGTAAGATAGTGGCAAAAAGAGATAATACTAATGCTCTATTTTGTGGTAGTGTGGTCGAGCAGTAGGCTTATCCAAGGAGTAGTGTTAAGCATTTGTTGTACATACACATAGACAATAAATGAGGTACACACACTCAGAGACAAATCCAGCCAATAGGTTTTGTTATAGAAAAATATCTTTTCTTAGTTTATTTTAAGAACCACAGGTTCAAATTCTACATGTAATATCTCATTTGAAAGGTATTGCAGGTAAGTACTTTAGGAACTTTAAATCATAAAAATTGCATGTATACTTTACAAGTTATTGACAAATAGCTGTTTTAAAAGTGGACACAGTGCAATTTTCCCAGTTCCTAGGGGAGGTAAGTTTTTGTTAGTTTTACCAGGTAAGTAAGACACTTACAGGGTTCAGTTCTTGGTCCAAGGTAGCCCACCGTTGGGGGTTCAGAGCAACCCCAAAGTCACCACACCAGCAGCTCAGGGCCGGTCAGGTGCAGAGTTCAAAGTGGTGCCCAAAACACATAGGCTAGAATGGAGAGAGGGGGGTGCCCCGATTCCGGTCTGCTTGCAGGTAAGTACCCGCGTCTTCGGAGGGCAGACCAGAGGGGTTTTGTAGGGCACCGGGGGGGACACAAGCCCACACAGAAATTTCACCCTCAGCAGCGCGGGGGCGGCCGGGTGCAGTGTAGAAACAGGCGTCGGGTTCGCAATGTTAGTCTATGAGAGATCTCGGGATCTCTCCAGCGCTGCAGGCAGGCAAGGGGGGGGTTCCTCGGGGAAACCTCCACTTGGGCAAGGGAGAGGGACTCCTGGGGGTCACTTCTCCAGTGAAAGTCCGGTCCTTCAGGTCCTGGGGGCTGCGGGTGCAGGGTCTCTCCCAGGCGTCGGGACTTTGGATTCAAAGAGTCGCGGTCCCGGGAAGCCTCGGGATTCCCTCTGCAGGCGGCGCTGTGGGGGCTCAGGGGGGACAGGTTTTGGTACTCACAGTATCAGAGTAGTCCTGGGGTCCCTCCTGAGGTGTTGGATCTCCACCAGCCGAGTCGGGGTCGCCGGGTGCAGTGGTGCAAGTCTCACGCTTCTTGCGGGGAGCTTACAGAGTTCTTTCAAGGCTGCTGGAAACAAAGTTGCAGCCTTTCTTGGAGCAGGTCCGCTGTCCTCGGGAGTTTCTTGTCTTTTCGAAGCAGGGGCAGTCCTCAGAGGATGTCGAGGTCGCTGGTCCCTTTGGAAGGCGTCGCTGGAGCAGGATCTTTGGAAGGCAGGAGACAGGCCGGTGAGTTTCTGGAGCCAAGGCAGTTGTCGTCTTCTGGTCTTCCTCTGCAGGGGTTTTCAGCTAGGCAGTCCTTCTTCTTGTAGTTGCAGGAATCTAATTTTCTAGGGTTCAGGGTAGCCCTTAAATACTAAATTTAAGGGCGTGTTTAGGTCTGGGGGGTTAGTAGCCAATGGCTACTAGCCCTGAGGGTGGGTACACCCTCTTTGTGCCTCCTCCCAAGGGGAGGGGGTCACAATCCTAACCCTATTGGGGGAATCCTCCATCTGCAAGATGGAGGATTTCTAAAAGTTAGAGTCACTTCAGCTCAGGACACCTTAGGGGCTGTCCTGACTGGCCAGTGACTCCTCCTTGTTGCTTTCTTTGTTCCCTCCAGCCTTGCCGCCAAAAGTGGGGGCCGTGGCCGGAGGGGGCGGGCAACTCCACTAAGCTGGAGTGCCCTGCTGGGCTGTGACAAAGGGGTGAGCCTTTGAGGCTCACCGCCAGGTGTCACAGCTCCTGCCTGGGGGAGGTGTTAGCATCTCCACCCAGTGCAGGCTTTGTTACTGGCCTCAGAGTGACAAAGGCACACTCCCCATGGGGGCAGCAACATGTCTCTGGTGTGGCAGGCTGCTGGAACTAGTCAGCCTACACAGACAGTCGGTTAAGTTTCAGGGGGCACCTCTAAGGTGCCCTCGGTGGTGTATTTTACAATAAAATGTACACTGGCATCAGTGTGCATTTATTGTGCTGAGAAGTTTGATACCAAACTTCCCAGTTTTCAGTGTAGCCATTATGGTGCTGTGGAGTTCGTGTAAAACAGACTCCCAGACCATATACTCTTATGGCTACCCTGTACTTACAATGTCTAAGGTTTTGCTTAGACACTGTAGGGGCACAGTGCTCATGCACTGGTACCCTCACCTATGGTATAGTGCACCCTGCCTTAGGGCTGTAAGGCCTGCTAGAGGGGTGTCTTACCTATACTGCATAGGCAGTGAGAGGCTGGCATGGCACCCTGAGGGGAGTGCCATGTCGCCTTACTCATTTTGTTCTCACCAGCACACACAGGCTTGTAAGCAGTGTGTCTGTGCTGAGTGAGGGGTCTCTAGGGTGGCATAATACATGCTACAGCCCTTAGAGACCTTCCCTGGCATCAGGGCCCTTGGTACCAGAGGTACCAGTTACAAGGGACTTATCTGGATGCCAGGGTGTGCCAATTGTGGAAACAATGGTACATTTTAGGTGAAAGAACACTGGTGCTGGGGCCTGGTTAGCAGGGTCCCAGCACACTTCTCAGTCAAGTCAGCATCAGTATCAGGCAAAAAGTGGGGGGTAACTGCAACAGGGAGCCATTTCTTTACAGTGCTGTTGAAGTGGCAGTGAAGATTTGCCTTTTTCATGTGCGAGGGCGGCCGCAGCAGCACGTGAGATGCCCAGAAATAAACGCGTTAAGTGACGCCATCCGTCGTGAGGCCTGGGCAGGTCCAATTAAAAGTCCACCATTGAACGTTAGAACACACGGCTTCATATTAGAGGTGCAGTGGGTTGGAACTTCCTAAACCCTAAGACCAGGGGGTAGTCTTGAGTGGACACTCCATTTAAGTCTGAAAGAAGGATGATTGCAGCTACATCTCTCTTGACACATATATATCACATCTATAGCTTGGAGGCACAATCTGAAATCCCTTATTTAGGTGCCTGACCAAACCACCCAACTCCACCTTGTCTTAGAACTGGCCCACAGACCAATTGAATTTTGCTTAGCAAGCAAAAGACTACGAACTGGACGCAGGACAGACAAAGCCTAAAAGAGACTTGAGGATAACAAGCATTGGCAAGGACAGTAGGTCTCACCTTTGAGACCTACAGACTTTGCCAGTGGGTTTAGCCATGCAGCATATTATCCTTGATGCTGAGCACCACGGCTAAATATTTTTTTTTTAAAGCTTTTCAGACGGGCACTTTTTTTTCTTTTTAGGTAGCAATCCAAGTTGGATCGGTAATAAAAAGAAAACAGTGTGGGAGAAGCAACATGGGATGGCATGGGTGGGGGCAGAAGCAACACGGGGATAGGGCAGAAGCTACACAGGGGACACTGTTTTTAAAGCAGGTGGTGGAAGCAAGTCAGAAGACTGAAAAAACACAGGATTTACGGGTGTGGGACAGACGCAACAAAGTGGGCTTGGGTGGGGGATCATACGGGTGAAAGAGAGCCACATGGCACTGAGGAGAAAGCACATAGATGAGAAGACAACACAGGCGCAGTGTTATATTAGCATGTTGCAGGGCAAGTGTTGATAAATAAAGCAATCTTTGCTGACTACATGGTTTTAGTGCCAGTATGTGCTCATTCAAGTGTGAGGGTGTTCCATCTAATATGTTATATTTGAGTAAGGCACATTTTAAGTATGATTAAGTGTAATGGAAAAGGTGCTGTGTGCGGAGGATTGTTGGGTTGAGGTAGAAAGTAGTGTAGGGTGCTGCTGTATTGGCTGTGTGGTATTTTGAAGATGCAGCATAGGACACGCTTACCATTGTGCACTGGTGCCACATAACATTACGCACCAAGGATCATGCACACCCATGTCTTCAGGAGTGGAAGAGAATGGAAGGATGTACTGGGTCTGGTCTGGTATCTGCTTGGGCAGAAGCCTTGGTTCTTAGGACATGTTTCATAAAACAGCAGTGAAAAGATAAGGACTATGGGGCAGATGTAGGTAGGAAAAAATTAGCGAGTCGGAAATTGCGAGTCGTTGCGACTCGCAATTTCCGACTCGCTAAATGGTATCCAAGAAGAAAAAGCGACTTCATTTTGTGACTCGCAAATGAAGTCGCACCACAGATTGCGAGTCCGCTGTTTGAGAGGTCGTTTTTTGCGACCGCGCTAAAAATGAACACGCAAATTGCGAGTGGGTGTCGCAAATTGCGACTGTGCCGCAAATTGAATGCAGGTGCAGCAGAACACTCTGGAAAACACTTCCTGGCTCTTGATGATGACATCACAGCCAGGAAGTTAACAAATACACCTGGGAGGAGGAAGGACCACACCCATTTTAAACTGCTGAACTGCCAACAGGAGGAACAGCAGCTACCATGGCAGACACTCCTAGAAAGCGAAAATTGAAATTTGCAGAAAAAGAACTGGAGGTGCTGACACCCACACAACACCATCTCCAGCCACAGCGTCCAGGGGCCACAGGTCAGCCACCAGCCAGCATAGGACTCAGGACCAGCCACCACAGGGACCTGCACCACCCAAACACAGTCCCCTCCTGATGCACCAGTGGCCAGACTGGAGGGTGAGCCAGCACCCGGTCCCAGCCACAGTGCCGGTGTACAGGACACGGAACCTCCACTGTGTCGCAGGCGATGTCTAAGTGTCCCTCCAGTGCCACAGGGTGAGGCAGGGGATGCCTCCATGTCTGCCGCCGAGGCTGCACTCCTACGTGGTCAGCGCCTGCAGACAAGAGAGATAAGGAACATATCAGGGGCCATGCGGCGCATGGAACAGAACCAGAACACAGGGCTGCAACTAGTACACACAGAGCTGCAACAGCTAAATATCCATGTTGGTGACCTTGTGCTCTCAATGAGACAACTGGTGTCAGAACTTATCACTGAGAGAGAGGGTGCAAGGTGCCGTGACAGGCAGCTCATCCACCGGCTGGACCGCATGTCTGCCTCCATCGACCGGCTGGCTGTGAACACCACTGGGCTGTCACGGCGCACGGTCAGCCTCCAGGTGGACATGGGCCACTTTGCCAGTGATGTGGCACGTGGGCTGGGACGTCTCAGCCACGCTGTATATCTAATGGAGGCACGACAGGTGGCAATGGGCGCGGCAGACACGCCACAGGACAGCGAGAAGGGCTCCACCGTTAGGAGTGTCTCAGCCACAGACACCAGGGTGTTGCGCAGTGGTAGCGCAAGGCAGGGCACTGCTGACACACCAGGAACCAGCCATGCTGGGTGAGCACGGCGTAGAGTGTGAGCTACGCACTGTCCTTGAGTGGAGACACATAAGATTAATGTGTCCTCATGGCAGGTGGACTTGTACAGCCCCTGAACTGTAGTTTATGTAAATAGTTTTTTGGTGCACATTATTCAATTCCTTGTTTGTTCCACTTCACACCTGGACTCTTTGTGTGTGACATTAGTGAGTGTGGTGACAGTTAGCACGTACCTTCCAAAGTATTGGTTTGCAATGTGGTCCCGTCTCTGTCTGCCTTGATTTGCAATGCTTCTATCCCCATGATGGCGATGTGGTAGCTCTTGCTCGTCATCCTCCGAATCTGGGTCTTCTGGGGTGAGAGGTAGCCCACGTCTGGTGGCAATGTTGTGCAGTATAGCGCATGCGCCAACAATCTTGAAAGCTGTTATTGGGGTATACTGGAGGGCACCTCCACTTCTGTTGAGGCATCTGAATCTTGCCTTCAGCAGTCCAAAGGTCCTCTCTATGATATTTCGGGTCCTCATATGTGCACTGTTGTATCGCCTCTCTGTCTCATTGCTGGGTGTTAAGTACGGGGTAAGTATCCATTGTTGTAGTGCATATGCACTGTCACCTGTTTGGCACAAAATGTACAATGTTAGCTGGGCATAGATGGGTTCCACATTGACCTGTGTGTATGTCTGCAAGGTGTATTCAGCTATACCTAGGAGGTATCCGTCTCCAAACTCCCCACGTTCTAGGCGTTGGTGTATCCCACTGTGCCTGAAAATGTAGGAGTCATGTGTACTCCCTGGAAATTTGGCAACCATGTCAGTGATTACATAATGGGCGTCACATACCACCAGGATGTTCAGTGAGTGGGTACACTTCCGGTTGCGGAACAGATATTCCAGATTTGCAGGAGGGCATATTTGTATATGTGTCCCGTCTACACACCTTATGACATGGGGAAGTTGGCAATCCTGTAGAATTCAAACTTGGTGCTGTTGATTTCTGCCTCATTCCTGGGTAGGTATATGTATCTGGACATGTGTGTGAGTATGGCATCTAGGAATGCTCTGAAGAACTGTGAGAGTGCACTTTGGGATACCCCACCTGCCACGGCAATGACCCACTGATAGCTACCCGAGGCCAAGAGGTGCAGTGAGCATAGCACTTGCACATGTGTGGGGATGGCGCAGCCGCGCACAGTCTGGCGTTGAAGCTGCGGATCGAGTAGATCTATTAAATCTAGGATTGCTGCACTGCTAAGTCTGTATTTATCATATATCTCCTCCTCAGTTTGTTAGAAAAGTGTCTGCCTGGTTCTGTATATCTTCTCCTGTCTGTGGCTCCTCCTCCTCCTCTGCTGTGCGGCGTGGGCTCTCCTCCTCCTTGCTATCACATATATCTCCGCCATCTTGAGTAACCCAGGTGCCTTCTGGGTCTCCTTTTATACTTTGGTTCTGGTTACCACCTGCTCTGAGTTAGTGGTAAATTGGAAGTGCAAAATGGGCTTTTTGCGACTAGTCGCAATTTGCGAGTGGCTATTGCATATGGTTTGCGACTCGCAAATAGCGACTTTCTATTTGCGGGTCGCAAAATGGGGTTGCTATTTTTGCGAGTCGGTAATGGCTCGCGTCGCATTTTGCGAGTCGGAAATGGGATTTTTGCATCCCATTTCCGATTTTGCGGGGGCGCAAATTGCGATTCGGGCCATTTGCGACTCGCAAAAGTTTGCTACATCTGGCCCTATATGTTGAATGAGCTTGCAGGACTCTCATGAGTTTTGCAGAAGATGGAGGCCTACTTGAAAAACAGATTATAAGCCCCTTATGGTCTATAGAGTCCTTGCTAGGCAACCTTGATACATATTTGCTGTAGCTGGGACTTGTTGTTGGAATCCTGTTAGCCATTCTTCCTGGAAGCCAACAAAAACATCTGGGAAACAGAGACATCTTGCAAGAATAGATTTGCAATTGTTTGTTTCACAAGAAGACATCCATGAGGATCAGAAACTCAATATCACTTGTTTGTTTCTAAAGGAGGTGTCCACAGGAATTATGAACGCTTCAGCTCTTATTTGTCCCACAAGAGTCATCCAGAGGGTTATGAACTCCATTGCACTGTTTACTATGCAGGGAATCAATTGTATTGGTTATGAACTACTGTATACTCCACTAAAAGTATCTTAACAAAGAATTGTTGTATGGTCTGCTGTTATAAAAGACCGTGATAGTGAATACATATTTATGACCAAAGTTAGAAACTACTAATTATTAGAAACCTAGGTGTTCACTTCTATGAAAAGTAGAGTCCATGATGAAGGATGCACACTGGGGTTCCCACCTGAGAAATATGTTACACCCTTTTCAAAACAAGCCCCATTAATTTCCTCCGGTACTATGTCACTCCTTTTAGATGATATTGATTAATTGGATTAATTATTGTGCAATTCCCTTGCATTATCATTTGTTCCTTAACTATCAACCGAGTTTTAACTCAGTGCAACACTCCTTCTCGAAGATCTTTGCTTTACATCTGGGACTAGTTACTGTCTTTTCCATAAAGTTATCAATTTATGTGATAGTGTTGCCTTGGTGTCTTCACCAAGCCTAAAGTGCCCTGGACTGACGGTTTATCAATGATGCTTCAGGCCACAATTTACCAACCCATCACAGAGTAGAGTACAAACAGCGAGTTTCACTGATCTCCACCCAACTCTGTGACAAGTTAGGGAAGCTCCTGATCTCATTGGTCAGTTGTTGACAAGGTTAGCCAATAAGAGGAGGTGAAAAGATCTTCTGTTTCTTCCTTCCCTCCTGAAGTCTCCAGCTCCTTCCTGGACCGTTGCACTTCTCCCTCTTGCCAGTGCTTAGTTTGAACCTGTGGTTGCATGTGGGGTCCACTGGCACTCATTTTTGAGGACCAGCACTTATTTTCCCTTACCTGACTTTGACCCAGCGCAAAAGAGAGAATAAAAGATAAATATAAAAAAAGGGAAACAAGGTGAAAGAGAAAGATGGAAAAACAGTGACTAAGAAAGAAGACTGAGTTGAAAAGGAATCTGAAAGAGTGAGATAAAGGTGCAGGATGTGTCTGGTCATGGATGAAAGAGCATGAGTTGGCACCAAGACTATGTGATGTACATATCATTAGGTTTGCTTATGAATGGGTGTGTGAAAGCGTGTTTTTATGTGCTCGTGAATAGGTAGGTGTCAGTGTGTGCACGCATCTGTGCTTGTGAATGAATTGGTGTGAGTATGTGTCCACATGCGAGTCTGTTTGTGCTTGTGGATGGGTGGATGGATGGATGGATGGATGTGAGTTTGCCCCTTTGTTGTAGCCCCACTACTATTTTAATTAACCAGCTGCCACTACTAAAGACTAAACGTGGAGACCTGTAGTAACTTATGTGTGCCCGACCATGAAATACAGCCCAAAAGCTGCAGCACAGAAAAAACAAACAAGCAAACCAGATGTCAGGCAGAGATAGAATAACAAAGCCCAAGCCCTCTTGAAACTGTGTGAAAATCAGTAAAAATAACAATAGTTTAAGGGCCCACTGAAATAGCTTCATGTGTGGTATTGAGGTGATTTGCTTTTGCTTTTCTCGGTGGACCGGAAGGGAGCTCCGGGCACAACTGCAGTGCTTGTGATCAGGCCGAGGAGAACCCCTCTGTTGAAACGACTAATTTCTAGACTTTGCTGGTGATTTGATGCATTTCGGTGCTCGTAGAACATGTCCTACGTTAGAAAAGCCAGCCTATACGGGGCAGAATGTGTTTTTAATAAACGCCCAGTGACAGAGGACCAACCCACGAGGGCAGTAAAGTTTATTTTTAAAATGCAACGTGGACGGCCAGAGTTCGCAGATCAGTGAGATGTCCTCATGCCCCTACACAAACACAAACGAGAGTGATAGATCTGCATAATTGTCTTGTTGTGGATTCTCTTTCCGCACAGTTCCGAGGTTTCCATCACAGACTCGTAAATTGGTTTTTGATGATATATTACGTATAATGTGTCACTGTCTGGGCTAATAATTGAGCTGGGGGTGTCCGATTTTTGTGTCCAAGAGGTGCAGGTCAGTAACTTACCCGTTGCTTTGCGGTTTCGAGAGTTTGAGCGGTGCTTTGCTGGTTGTGTGGTATTTCACAGCGCTATAGGACATCTCCGTAGGATTCCGACAGGTTTCTGTAAGGTTTGTAATGCATGTTTGTCATTTTTTGTATAATAAGACCTTTGAGTTTGAGAGGCAAATGTCTATGTAGTGGCATGAAGTGCTTCTGCATTAGTGGTGTGTGAGGGGGACATTATATTTAATGTTTATTATCTTAGGGTCCTGCCTTATAGTGGCCAGTGGAGAATGTGACCTATAACAGCCCGGTACATGATCTGTCTGGCCCGACCTATGCGTGTGAAATATGCTTTCTTATGGGTTGGTAAACTTTGTTATTGAGAGAATTGTGGTATTACTGTGGAGCATATGTTGGTAGAAATTACTGAAGTGAAGGCTGTATGTCATGTAACCAGTGTGTCGTGTGTCAATAGATATTGTCTAATCTGTTTTTATTGAGTGGTTTGTGTGGCATATTTTAGCGTCAATCACCGTGGCAGCAACGTGAGAGTTTACAATAAGACTCACCAGCTTTGTGTTGTATGTGATATATTCTGTGTAATGTTTTCTGTTGGATGTTGCAATGTCTTTCGAGACAAACGCAAACCATACAAAGGTTATAGTGGTTAGAGGAGATGTCTGTGATTTAGTTAAAACAGACATTGAATGAAAACCGGTAAAGAAGTTACTGGCCCTTTCACACGTGATGAAGGCAGGTCAGCAGGGACTCGGGCACTGCCAACAAAGATACTTAATGGACGTAACTGCCCTGGGGCAACATGAGGGTACAAGCACAGCTCGCGTCAGGTAATGTCTTTTAGGGGAAGAAACAAGATCAAATGGCTGGAGCTGTGGAATTTGAAACATGCGGAACTAGGTTTAAATCCTGGCGTCAGTTAAACATTTTGTGATTCTGGGCAAATCACTTACTCTCCCTGTGCCTAGAAAAACCGTTAACGGTATACTTGTACTGTTGTAAGTACTCTAATTACTCTAATGCCATGAATTAGAAAGAACATGGTGGGACTGCACTGCCACAGAAGACACAAGAGTCTGTTAGTTGTATAAAAATGGACATCCCCCCCATAGACATAATAAAGCCAAATATGCGCAAAGCAGGCCACAGTCCTGCATACCTTGGCGTGAATTTCCATGAAGATCTTTGGACAATTCTCTATTTGGATTTCCAAATATTTGCAAGTTACATGCATGTGGCACAAGCCTACCCATGAAGCAACAGAGCTCTCCACATTTGTAATGAAGAGTTGGAAGAGGATGTAGCTTGCGCACATGAAGTGAGGATTACACAAGTACAGTTTTTTCACATTTTAGGCACAGGGAGAATAAGTGGTTTTGCAAAGAATCACACAATGACGAGTCAAGCACCAAGGCTGAGATTCAAACCAAGGTTCAGGGTTCCAAATGCAGCAGCTTCAACTGCTAGGCCACATCGCCTCCCTCATAACAAAAACGCATTTATTTTCCTCAAAATGGTATGGTTTATAGGTATTTTTATCTCCCTCTGCTCTCTCTGGTGACTGTATCAATAGTACACCAAAACGGATGAATCCCACGTGAAGAAAAGAAAATGACCATTACTTAGAAAAGTTCACACCTGGTCACTCGTGGTATCAAAAATGATATTTGAGGTTGTTTGTCCTATCCCCATAAGCCAGAGCCACAGAGCAAGAGTCATCTGAAGTTTTGCAGTTTTCTGCCAGGCCTATTTAAAGTGGGTGAACAAATGGCAAGTTTTTAGTTTTGCTTACTGCCAATCAAAATATGGGGGAAGTGAAAGTAAATACATTTCCATGACCCCCACGCTATGGTAGAGAACTCGGGGCCAAGGGTGTCATTGGTTTTTTATATTTTCAAAAAGAAAATCCTACTTTGTAATTAAAAAAAAATAAAAAACAAGCATGAATGCCTGCCATATGGATCCGCCATGTTGATGGAGCCATACAGCTCACTTTCAGTGCATTGGCAGGAGCCTCTGTGACAGCGGTTCCTGCCAATGTAAGAGATGTCCGCTGTGGCAGCAAACATCTCTAGATTTGGAGTGCGGTTACTCTGTCAGGGCAAAGGAGTAAAATACTCTGTTGCCCTGATGGCGTAACTACACTCCAAATCAGGCCCTTTGTGAATTTCTCAGAATCATAAGATGTTGAGATGACATTGAGATTCAAACCTGGTTCCCCAGTTCCAAAGTCAGAAGCTATGGCTGTCTCTTTTGTCACTTATAACAATAGGATCAAGGTTTAATGTTAATCATGTTACCACCACTATAATGAACTCATAATTTCATTTTTCAAATCCTCACTCTATTATATTAAAATATTCTGTTTTAGTATGGTGCTCAGTTCTAGGGGTAGGAGTAACTAGTGTTATTTTCTATAGCATAATTACCGCAAAATTACTCGGAATTATGGCTGGGTGGCTGCAGCAGCTCTTGAGATGCCTAGGATTAAGCAAGGAGCTAAAGAGGGGAGCACAAACCAGCATTTAGTGCTCTCATCTCAGTGCAAAAGGTATCCTCTTGTCCAAACTAGGCCCAAGGATGCATTTAGCGCTAAGAAAATAGCATGAAATGCTATACAGCATGAACAGCAGTAGCCAGCAACAGCTCACACTCACTTAGTTTTCTGTTCCTATGCTCCTGTGGTAGGATTCTTGCTCCAAATTACTCTTAATTGCTCAAACTGGAGTAATCTCATAATTTTGGTAATTTTGCATCACAAATAGTGATTACTGAAGTTGCTCTGATTACTGTGGCGTCCAGGCCTACTCAATACCACAGTTCCACCATTTCTCATCATTGCTGTTTCCAGTATTCCTAAAACACATTTAGTGCTAATTTCGATTAGTGACTTTGAAGGAAGAAAGGCAGGATTGATTGGTTCAACTGAGGGCCATCACATGGGGGGAGATCTGAAGTAAGGGGATGCGGGTCGAGATTGCATTACGCCTTAGGCCCCATGCTTTTTAATGCCCCTCTATCCTTCAGCAATGTTTATGGATTTTTTAAATTAATTACAGGCGTCTGCCATCTTTGTTATAAATGAGAGCGCTTGCGTAACCTGATCACTAGGTGGCGCAATATGGTATGCTTTCAAGTTGCAGAGGGGAGCTCACATTAAGGCCCTGATTTATACTTTTTGACGCAAACCTGCATTAGCCCAGGTTTACGTCAAAAAGTATACTGCTGGGTAGCGCCATTCCTGGACGCCAGCCAGGAATTATTTTTAAGCAATGACGCTAGCCGGCAGTAAGGCCCAGTTAGCGTCAAAATTATTGATGCTAACCGGGTGGGGGAGGCGTAGGGGAAGCTGGAGGTTGTGCATGAAAGAATGGCGCTAGTCAGGTTTGAGTAAAAAAATTACTCTAACCTGATTAGCGTCATTATTTCCACACACAACCCCCATGGACATGACTCCTGTCTAAGTAAAGACAGAAGTCATGCCCCCCGAGTCCAATGGCCATGCCTAGGGGACATAAGTCCCCTGGGCATGGCCATTGGGCACAGTGCCATGTAAGGGGGCCCAAGTTAGGCCCCCCTATGGCACTTTGCAAAAAAAAATAAAAAAAACTTACCTGGAATGGGTCCCCCCATCCTTAGGTGTCTTCCAGGCGTGGGTGCAGGTGGGTGGGGGTCTCCCTGGAGGCAGTGAAGGGCACCTGTGGGCTGTTTCCATGGTCTCTGACCAGGGAAAAAGGCCCACAGGTTCCCTAACGCTTGCCCTTACCCAGGCGTTAAATAATGGTGCTAAGCAGGCTTAGCGCCATTATTTAAGGCCCGCCTTCTCCCGTGTGTGATTTTTGCATGGGAGGATAAATAAGGCGCTAGGGCCTTTGAGTCATTTTTTGCTTCTCATTGACGCAATGTAGTTTTCCGCAGGCAAAAAATGACTTTAACTCCAATATTTTGGCGGCAGACGTCTAACGTGTCTAGCGTCAAAATATAAATATGGAGTTAAGTTTGCACCGGATTTGCATTAAAAAAATGACGCAAATCCGGTGCAAACAGAGTATAAATATGCCCCCATATTTTCAAGGAAAAAAACACTGTGGGTACTTTTACTCGGTGAAATAAAGCATCCCTTGAAGAGTGCCTTCTAATTGTGTAATTGAAACACCTTTTATTATAGTCCCTTCATGCTAGGAGATGAGTGATATGTGCGTATAAAAGGTGAGATCGGGCTGATTACAAAGTTGTTGCCCCAATTTACTGCTAAAAATAGTAATTACTATTGCGACCGTCATAGCTGATGATTCCCCTGTTTTACACGTTTTGTGCTCGTTAACAGCAACCAAGACCAAAATTTGCACTCAGCTCAAATGTTGTTAGTGTAAAAACAAGTTTCTCTCGAAGGTGACACAACTGCACCAGCCTTCGCCCCTGTATGTGCAATGAAAGTCCCAATGTTATTGTTTCAAAATAATACTCTTCACCTCTTAAGAGCAATACAAAGTACAACATATCCGAATTAATTACAACTGAAACTGAAATCTAGAATTTCTCTGAAAATGGTCATAATGTAACACTCATTTGATTTTAGAAGCTAATGGACACATGTTTTACACTCAGCGCGTTATTCTGCATCAATGAGATCCCGATTTAGTTTACAGCATAAAAGCACACCTGTAGGTCTATTTTTAGTCGCCCTTGTCCTCACAGGGTGAGACTAACTCCTAATGGGTAGGAGAAATGTTGCATTTTCAGCCTGGCAACAGCTCGGGATCTGCCAACCGTGCCTTAGGAAGGTGGCACTTCTGCATATTTGCACGGCAGACTTCAGATTGTTCACTTTAGGAGATCCGAGCCAGATTTGAGATCTCTACTGTGAAAGCTCTTTCACAATGGTCACATAAATATTACAAGTACTATGAGATTATTTCATCTCTGGTTTTATTACACTAAGCTGCTGATTTACAAATAGGCCCTTTTCAGCCTTATATGTGTTTAGAAGGAGGAAGTTACCTCAATCTAAACTGGAGATAAACGCCCCGAGCTCTAACCATGAATGTCATTTGGAGGTCGTAATGGAAACCTCTAGGCGTTCGATAGCTACTCATGTTCACCAGAGAGGCTGCTTTCAGATGGACATGGACTCTCCTCGCCGCTACCATCCACAGATGCAGAGATACGGACACTTTCATGCACCGCTCAGTCCTGCGTGGAGTGCCAGGAGCTTCCTCAGGCTCCAAGTATGAACCCAGCCCCCAACTCATATCTTCTTTTGTGAAATTTTGAAGCTTACGGAGCCTACGTAAGTGATATCAGCTGTACAATCACTGGGATATAGCGCTCCATTCTGAGTGGTATAGTGGGAACAGGTGTTGCAGAATAAAGATTTTCAGAATCTATGTTATGCTCTAACTAAAGTGGGGCAATGGAAGTGCCCCCACCCGTGTAAGTGACAAATAGGTTGGATGCTTGTACACCTCTTGCTCAGCTTGAATGTATGACTCCCACACCTTGAATTGATGCCAACAAGATGACTGGTGAATTAACAATCCCTGGAGTGATCTGTCAATAACTTCAATAACGGCAAGGTCAACTCAAAATGTCATCCTTTCAAGTCAGTAAATTAAATTAGATTATTTAAATTAAATTGCCTAATAGTAACTGCCATTATTTACAGCAACATAAAATGCGTGTGGCATGAAGCACTGTATCAAAATATATGATGATTATTATTATTGTTATTATTGTTGATGTTATGTCTGTTTGATTCAGTCAGAGCCAGTTTTCCCTTATTCATTTGACTTGACCTTTTGCTGTTAGTTGAGAAGGAAAATCTTAGACAATCAAAGGTTTTATTTTAATCTAGAAGGGCGACCTGCATAGGGACTTTAACAGCCACCATATCCCTGCTGTCAATCTTCTGAACTTTTGCTTTTATTACCTGCAACCAGGGGCTAAAACACCAGGTGTCTGTCTAGACAAACTATGGGCCAGATGTATCATCAAGGCCATTTGCGATTCGGAAATGGCGATTTTTAAGAAATCACTATTTCCGACTCGCAAAGTGCCATGTATCACATTTGCGAATCGGTAATAGCGATTTCTTAAAAATCACAAATGCTATTACCGAATCGCAAATTGCGATACCGGCCCCATTCACAGCTATGGGCCTGTTGGCCCATATCTGCGAATTTTTAACATTTCCAAAATTGCGATTTCTGAACCAGAAATCGTAATTTTGGAAATGCAAAACCCCAGCTCTGCTGCACCCCAAAACATTTTTGGGGGACATGTAAGGTGCACACATGCCAAAAGGGCATGTTTGCTTTACATGTACAATTTAAAAATGCATTTTAAATGCATTTTTTAATTTTGCACCTGGTTACCACCAAGTTCAACTTGGTGGTAATTAGCGATTCCCAAATGCCAAAATCGCATTTAGGAATTGCTTCATACATGTGCTAAGGAATCGCAAATAAGGAATCCTTATTTGCGATTTCTAATTTAGAGAGTCGCAATTTGCGACTCTCTAAACAGGGTCGCAATTTTAAGGAATCGCTATTTTTGCGATTCCTTAAAATTGTGTTTAGAATGTATTTCATACACTGTGAAATGGCTTTTTGCATTCGCAAACGGGCATTCGCACCATTTGCGAATGCAAAATGCTTTCAGACATCTGGCCCATACTGTGTTAATTCATCATGGCATTCATGGTGGTTTAGCATCATTTGCAGGATGCTCAATTCACGCAGATTCATGCCTGCTTCATAGAGCCCTTCCCAATGATTACAACTGTTCAAAGGAGGTTTGCAAGTCTGCAAAAACAATTGGAGAGTAGAGGACTTTATTTGCTTCGATATATTTCAGGTTAACAGCAAAACGATTTAAACATTGCTCTAAGTATCTTAATTTCCGGTGATACTAGATTTAATCTTCGAATTACATATTTTCATCAAATAGCCTTTCCTTGGAACACCTTCTGGGGCTGCCACACAGACTGTACAGCGGTTTGACTCATGTCTGTTATTTGGCTGCAATACACATTCATCCTGAGCCATGTCGGAGCACAAAAGTTGACTAAAACCAATTCTGCTGAAGAGATGAGCTTGCCCCCACGCACATCAATTGAAATATTGTGACTTCTCCCCTTTGTGCTCTGATAAAGACAGTCTGGAAATTGAAGAGAATCCCTTCAAGGGGTCTGAAGTGTCTTCCAGGTAATCCACACATTCTTGTGGAATTGGTGCCTGACGTTCCCTTCCTTTTAGAAATCTTGTAAGAAAGCCTGTGAGAAAGCTTTTTAACTTGGTTGACTGAAGTTAATATATTTTAATACTGAATGACAACATGATTAGGTCTGGCCTTCTGCACTTGCCCTAAGTAGTAAACCAATAAATATTAAATACTTATAATTCCGTGGAAGCTCTTCTCCAGAAGTCCTAAGGCATTTCTGACCAAGAATATGACACTTGAGGGTGGTGTTTTCTAGAAGCTGGCAACAACATTTGGGTTGTGGATGAAGAGGAAAAGCTTCTGAGGAATTACATAATTGGGTCCCCCTTGCTTCTGTAACTGAGTGTGTTGGAACTGGAGTGCAATATCAAAAGGTTCAATAAGGATGAACGTGCAACACATTATTTTACAGGTGTTTGAGATTTTTCCTGCTCAGTATCAAATGAACTTCAAGAGTGTAGAGATGTACATTAGTAGTGTCTCGTGGGAAGCATAGGTTCGAGGTGCATAGAAGAACTTGAAAGGCTCGGTGAAGGGGTATTTCTGTAACCAGGACTGATCTTGTTGGATCTTGTTGAGACTGATGGTTGTATGCAAGGTGGCGTGGTACTCCCAATGTTTCTGGAGGAAGTCTGGGTGGGGCGAATTCTCAATGTATAACTGCACAGAGGACTTCCGGCCCCAGACTCATAATATTCATCTCCACATTGCTGAGCCTGAAAAGTACAACAGAGGGGTCCTGGGCACATTCTAGACGAATTGACAAGTAAAGGCCATATGAAAAATAGAAAGGGTGTGTAATGAGATATTCCCAAGAAATTTTCTTTGGAGGTTTATTTGGAATGACCTTACTAAATTTGGCTAGGTCTAGGCTTACACGGCATGGTATAAGGTGCCCAAAATGAAAAGTCCTGTGAAGGAACCCGCTAAGGCTCACAAAGTATCCCAAGGCAGAGTGACAAATGGTCCTGTTATAGAGAGTTATAGCATACCCACTGAGTGCCTGGCCTTACAAGAAAGCAAATTACTTTGGAACTTAAGTGTCTACGTAGAGAAGTATGCCAGAATTATAACAGAGGTTACCTGATGAGAAGTATGAACATTTCACCATTTGAGAAGAGTTAAAGAACGTTGAAGCTTCTCAAAGTACATGTATGCTCCATCTGACAGTGAGAGGTTTCTGCATCAGTAACAAAGGGTAATCCACCAGTCTTCTTCCAACAAGCGAGGATGCCAGAGGACGGGGATCTCTGAAAATGATAATATAGCCTGGGTGGCTGGGCACATTAGGCTTGATGCTCAATACTATTCCCCCCACTGAGATTGAATGGAGGGTTGATGGTCATTAAGAGTGTCTCCAAATGGTTGACCCCAGAAGAGGAGATGGGTATCAGTAGTTGCTTCACCCCACCTCACTAAAACTTCCTTGTAAATCAAGTGGTTTTCATACCTCTCGATGGAACAATTGTCTCTTGACCTTTCTGTGAAGAGAGATCTGTCTCTCAAGAATGGCTCCGTACAAAATGGACAGCCTGCAAAGTAAGCCATGGTGTCTCAGAGGGACAACGACAGAGCACCACAGTGCCAATGGGGAAATTATATACCTTAGTATGAGAGCTTTGGTGGAGCACAGCAAACAACTGGAGTTTTATGTATCATGAACACAAATATCGTGTGACAAGAATATAATTCCATGTTCTTTAGATGTTAATGATAGAAATGGCAAAAATATTGAATCAAAAATATTGTGAAAGAGAATACTGCCCAAATAAACACAAGAAAATTGTTGATTTAATACATATTGACTTTAAAGTAATTTATTTTAAATGGTTCATTAGATAAAAATTAAATAATGCTAAATTGTTTTTATTTTATATATCTATACTTTACATATATATACACACACGTATATATATGCATGTGTATATATATATATATATCTATATATATATATATACTTAAAAACCCAAAGATTACAAGTACGTTATAGTTGGCTCATATTTTAAACGTACAAAACCATAGAAATTCATCAGTTATAGTTAGACGTACCTCAAGTAACTATAACTCATGCCCTAAAATAACTATATCTCGCGCCCCCGCCATGCATAGGTATGTGATCAATAATTTTACTGCAGATGTTACAGTGACTTTATCAATGAGGTTATTAAAGATGTCATGAGCGCCATAATTTGTGGGGTAATTAGCAGTAGATAGCGAGAGCGCGAGTTATGGTTACCTTAGGGCACGCGTTATAGCTACTTAAGGTAACTCTAATTACGACTGGTGAATTTCTATGGTTTCCTACGCTTAAAATGTGAGCCTAACTATAAATTCCCTGTAAACTTTGACTTTGTTTTTTAATTGAATTTCTATCTTTTTGAATTCTATTTCCTAACTACAATGTCCCTGTAACTTTTGTTTTCTTCAGGGAATTTCTATGTTTTTTTTAACATATAGTCATTTTAATCACTATACGCTAATCCAACCACCACCAAAGGCTGTGTACATCAATGTTTTAGTAGGTGCATCAGTGTGTGCATAGGTCTGTGAGTGGGTGTATGAGGCTGTCAGTGGGTGTTGTGAGAGGGTGTGTGAGTGTCTGAGTGGGTCTGTGAGAGGTGTGCATATCTGTCTGAGTGGGTCTGTGAGTGTGTGTGTGAGGGTCTGACTGGGGCTGTGAGTAGGTTCACGAGGCTCTGAGTGGGTCTGTGAGTGGGTGCGTTAGTGTCTGAGTCGGTCTGTGAGTGGGTGCGTAAGTGTCTGAGTCGGTGTGTGAGTGGGAGAAATTGTTTGAAAGAGAGACAGAGAGGGAGAGAGATAGTGAGTTTTTGAGGCTTTGATGTATGATATACTTAGAATGAGATATTTCTGTACAATTCAAAGAAATGTACCTGTCATTTTTAAATATTAAAAGGGAAATTAGTCCGGCTCGACTTGAACCCTGAGTGCTCCGTGTGAATGTCTACGACCTTCATACTCAGCTACTGCTTTCATTTTTTAAAATCTTTGTTTGCCCTTTATGGGCTATCTGGGACCGTGAAGGAGCCCTCAAGGGGTCCCACGTGGTCCCTCCTTATTTATTTATTTACATTTTTAATGTTTCAAAAGGCCCTTTACAGACTATCTTAACAGCAGCTCCCTGCTTCCTGCAGCATTTCATCGCTGTCCCCTGCATACCTGCAGGAGACAGAGATGAAAGCTTTGGTTTTTGACTGCTGGACCTGCTTAACAGGTCCGTCTGTCAAAAACCAAAGTGTTTGCTGTGGCAAACAGCTATGTCCTAGGGGTGGGCACAGCAGGGCATAGCATGAGCCAGCCCTGGGGGGTGACGATCCCAAGGGCCATCAGTGGCTCCTTGAGGGGGACCATACAGACCCCCTTCAATGTGCACATGGTCCCGGAGAGTTGGTGATCCTTGGGGCTAAAGGGGGTCTGAACGGACTCCCTTGCCTGTTTTTTTTATGCAATTCTTTTATACTTGCCGAGGAGGTAGTATTCCCCGGGGCAGTGGGGGAGCCATGTGGCCCCCCCTCACTCAATAGTAATGAAGCCCCAGGGAGGTGCTGGGCCCTGGGATGGGGGAGGGGCCGGGCACCCCCCCTTATTTATTTGATATAGCCCCAGGGAGGTGGCGATCCCCGGGGCAGTGGGCAGCAGATACCTTCCACTTATTAAGTAAATGTCAACATCAGGGCAGTGCGCACTCTACGGGCGACTAGAATGCAAAAACCCAGCACTCTCAAGATAACGTAATTCATGCATTGTGCTGATATGCTGTTGTTTAACCTTTTGCATTGCAGAGTTTAATCCTGAAGACTTATGTTCAAGGTGCATATAAATACTGTTAATTTGCAATGTACTGCTGCAGGCTTTCAGAGTGTGTCAGGGTGAGGTCCCTTTCCAGGGCCTTCTAGAAGCTTTCCCTGCAGCATGCCTGGGTGTGGTTTGTGGGCTGGGTCAAGATTCTATACAAGGGAGCCAGCCCAGCTCCATGTGCTCACTATTCAGAGGTCCTGGTGCAGAGCAGCAGCAACTTCCTGAGCTCCTGTTCCGGAGGCCTACTTTGATCTTCCAGGCCTCGCCCTTTCACTTTGCTCGGTGATTCTTGATCAGGGCGGTAAGACGGAGGTCGGGCTGGGCCCCCGATTCTGTTCTAGAAGGATTTCGAGTTCTTGGGCCTAATTAACATGATAAAACTATTTTGCTCTCGTGTGTGTGAATGTGCGCTTGATGTTTAATGGTATTTTACATGCTGGCATTTGAATCGGCAAGACGCGCGATTCTTTCCTCGAGTACAAATCTTGATATTCATTGTGCGCTACCATTTTATGGCATTTACAAGGTATCATTCGAATCGGCAAGACGCGCAATTCATTTCTTGTGCTTAATTCATGTCATTCATTGTACCCTACCATTTCTTGGCATTCATATGGTGGTATTCGAATCGGCAAGACGCGCAATTCATTTCTTGTGCTTAGTTCGTGATATTCGGTGTGCGTTACCATTTGTTGGCATTCACATGGTGGCCTTCGAATCGGCAAGATGCGCAATTCATTTCTTGTGCTTAGCTCGTGATATTCAGTGTGCACTACCATTACTTGGCATTCACATGGTGGCCTTTCGAATCGGCAAGATGCGCAATTCATTTCTTGTGCTTAGTTCATGATATTCAGTGAGCGCTACCATTTCTTGGCATTCACATGGTGGCCTTCGAATCGGCAAGACTCGCAATTCATTTCTTGTGCTTAATTCATGATATTCATTGTGTGTTATTGTTTCATGGCATTTACTTGGTGGTCTTTGAATCGGCAAGACGCGCAATTCATTTCCCTTGTCTAATTCATGTTTCTCCTTGTGCACAATAATTTCATGACAGCTACAAACCTTTGTGGAAATCTGTAATGTGCGCAATTCATGTTTCTGCATTTCAAGAAAACCAAAGTGTTTCAAAATTCTAGATGTTATATTGTATGTGCATAACAAGTCTCTCAAGTGTTATTCATATGGTGTTATAAGAAATCATTCAGATTATTTCCTTTTCCTCATGCCAAAGTCTATGCTTGAATTTGAAAGCGTAATTCTAGAAAAGGCTGATGTTTCTAATTCATGTGGAACATTTCATTGAGTGGTTCAGTAGAATGTTGTATTAATCTTTCTTGATTCCCTCACAGGTATTCAAAAATATTTGAGGCCTTGTTATTTAAGTCAATGCTTAAGTTATTCATGTTTCCAGTATGACAATGCTTAGCGTCATAGCCTAGTAATGATTAGTATGATATAATCTTGATATTGTGTGTTCTAACCTTTTTGCTTCCTACAGGTCTCCTTCCCAGCTGTTCCCTACCTAATTCCCTTTTCCCCACTTGAACTCTCTTAGACTCTGTGACATTCTAATCAGAGTATTGGAGATGTCTTGTGGTGGACGTGTTGGGAACGTGCACGGACCCCGCGGATCTGGTGACTCTGACATTAAATGAAGCCCCTGGGGAGGAGGTGGCGGTCCCCAGAGCTGAGGGGGACGTACAGCTCCAGCACATAATTTCCATTTTGCCCCAGGGAGGTGGTGGTCCCAGGGCTATGGGGGGGGCAAGGAGTCCCCCACGCACTCAAAAAAAGATTGCCCCCCGGAGTTGGCCCACCTGGGGGCAAAATAAACAGAAGCACGGGAACCTTCGCTTCCGATTACAGAACATTTTTGGCGGATCCGCTGCGTATCCTTATGAAAAAAAAAAAAATGCTTTTAAAACTGAGCTAAGGGGTCAGGGTGTCTGTACCCTGGTCCCTTTTCTTCTTTTTTTTACATTCCTTTTGGGGACTCGACTACCAAGTTCCTAGATGGCTTTCTGGTTGAAGTGTTGACAGCCAATCAGATCTCTACATGAGATTGGGAGGGTTTGTGAATCCTTCACGTCCCTATTTGTACACATTTGTTTTCCCCTTAATTTCTCAAAAACCACTGAGTGGAATTACACCAAATCAAAGAAAGGTTGCTTTCTGGACCAGAACCTACCTATCTGCTAAATTTTGTGTAATTCCAGCCAGTAGTTTTGGTGCTATCGCCGTTCAAAATCCCTATGGAAAAATGAATAGGGAAATTGTATTTTGGGCCCCCCACCTCGAAACTTTCCAGACAGTGGCTGATTTGACTAGTAAATCTTTTGGGAAAGTTTTGTAAAGATTCGTCAAGTGTCGCCAAAAATATAGGCAAGCAAAAAAATGCTTTTTATATAGAAACTAGGTCCTAACTATAACTACCTAGTGGTGACCACCACTAGGTAATATATATAGTTATATATATGTATACTTCTCCCAATTCCTCTTCAGCAATGTGTGAATCGGGTGAGGAATGCGTACGTAATCAGCAACACTCCTCTCTCACCATACAAGAGCGACACGCAGTCCAGTATCAAATAAGGATCATTTCCAAAATACTGCTTTATTGGATCTTTATGACAATGTTAATATTGCTGTTCAGCATGAACAAAAAAATACCCTGACACATTTCGACATTCATGATGCCTTGTTCACGGGTAAGTCATGTGATTACCAAACACCAATAAATATTGTGAAACAAATGACATAAACATAGAAAAGTGGCCATGTCTTTTAGAACCGTTAAACAAATGTCAGCCATCTTGACCAATGTTATCAAGCATTTCTACATTCCACACAATAAAGAAAAATTGTAATTCATGAAATGACCTCACAGAAAAGTCAAAATACACAAATTATTTTTTGCCATGTCATATTTTGCAGATCGCACTTGCAACCATCTTGTTTTTATATCAATATTAATATATTGTTGCTATGATTATGATGTTAATGTTTTAACCCCTTGTATGCCATGGACCTAATGGTTACGTCCGTGGCTGCACCTCTCAGGTGCCATGGATGTAACCATTACGTCCATGTACCGGCCCTCGGGGAAGCGCTAGTGCTCCCCACGAGGGCCACTTTGTCAGGTTTGGAAGGGGAATCGCCTCCCCTTCCACCCCCAACCCCCGACCCCCTGACCCCTGACCCCCCAATGAAGTCAGCGCGCAATCACGCGCTGACATCATCAAAGGGTGCAAAGACACACTGGAAGCCATTTGCTTCCAGTGAGTCCTGAAGAAAGGAGGTGAGTTTTTCCTCCGGGCGGGGGGGATTCCTGTAAAAGAGGCATCAGGGGAAAGGAAAGGGTTTAACTTTCCCTCGATGTCTCTTTCAGCATTCCTGCTGTCCGATCGCGATGCGATCTGGCAGCAGGAATGCCCATTAGACTCTAAGAAATTAGTGTATGTGTGTGTGTGTTTGCAGTGTGGGGGAGCGACTCCTTGGGGGGGCATTATATTTATCGCCGTTTCTGCCCCCAATCATCCTTTTATTTTTAGGCCGATCTGCCCCCAAGGGGGGCAGAAAGCCACTAGAACCAGGGATTGTTTTTTGTGGCTGATTTCTTTGTGTTGGGGGGCGGCCCCTTGGGCAAGGGTCGCCCCCAAGGGGCAAAAAGCACTATTGGGCAGTTCTGCCCCCCCATGGGGGCAGATTGGCCTATTTTCTTTACGTCATCTGCCCCCAAGGGGGGCAGAATCCACTTAGCGCCAGGGATCATGTTTGTATGTGTGTGCTTTGTGTGGGGGGTGGCCCCTTGGGCAAGGGTCACCCCCCAAAGGGGGCAATATCATCTGGGCCATTTCTACCCCCCCTTGGGGGCAGATTGGCCTATTTTTTTAGGCCCTTCTGCTCCCGGAGGAGGAGGGGGCAGAAATCATGAAGACGCCAGGGATTTTTTCTTTCTTTTGTTTTTTTCGGTGTGGGGGGGGGCGCCCCCTTGGACAAGGGTCGCCCCCAAGGGGCAAAAAGCACTATTGGACAGTCCTGCCCCCAAGGGGGGCAGATCGGCCTATTTTATTAGGCCAAAATCCACTTAGCGCCAGGGATCATTTGTGTGTGTGCTTTGTGTATGGGGGGGTGGCCCTTGGGCAAGGGTCACCCCCCCAAAGGGGGCAATGTAAACTCTGCCATTTCTGCCCCCCTTTGGGGCAGATTGGCCTATTTTTTTGTAGGCCCATCTGCCCTCATGCAGAGAACACTAGACACCAGGGAAAATTTTAAAATAGCTGGTGACGGGGTGTTTGTCAGCTGGCAAAGTATTTGCATTTATGATAATAACAGTTTATTTCTCCTTTTTGCTCTAGTTCAAAGCTTTTGCTTCCTTTGCTGTGGCTTGTTGCGGTTTTGGCAGTGGTTGTCCTGCAGTTTGCGTAGTTGCATGTTTTAGGTAAGTAAATAAATTTACTCCAAAGGAGTATTGTTGCCATGCATGAATGACATGTTTGCAGGTGGTGTACTGAATGCAGGACTGTGTGTGAAATTGTTCATAGATTTATGCACAGTGATTATTGTGTTGTCTTATGTCTAATTTTCTTTTTTTTTTCTTTTTAGTGGGATATCATTGGTGATTGCTGTGGCTGTGCAGAGTAGTTGCTGGTGAGTCAAGCTTTTTCAGGCAAATGAGCAGTATAGTTTTTGAGTTTATAACTCTTAGTGATAAAGCTACACTTTGTCGGTGGTGTATTTGTCCACTTACTTTTTGTAGGAAGGATTATGGCTAGCCATAGGATGACCGCTCAGCAGGTTGTTGGTGTGCTTTTTGAGTCGTTTTTTGACCATGATTATGAGACTGACTCTGCATCTGAGGCAGAGGAGGAAGTGCAAGATTCTGGAAGTGAATTTTCTATCAGAGAGGAATCATCTGATGATGAAGCCACTATCAGTGCTGATGAAGGGCTGTTTTAGAGGAGGACACTGATGTGCCAATAGTGCAGCAGCCAGCGGCTGAAAGGCTTCCCATTGGAAGACCTGACACGTGGGTTGCACCAAAAATGGAGCAACCACAGTTGCCTGCGTTTACTGGTTTCCAGGGGTGTCGAGTTATTCTGGAATTTTTTTTGCCTGTCAACTTCTTTGAGTTGTTTATGGGCAGTATATTTTTGAAGAGATTGTTGAGCAGACTAATTTGTATGCAGAGCAGTATTTGAGTGACAGCGCTACCAGGCTTAGGCCACACTCTAGAGCTAGCTGGTGGATTCCCACTAATCTGGAAGAGGTGAAAAAGTTCTTGGGTTTAACTTTTTTGATGGGGCTCATAAGGAAGCCATCACTGTCTTCATATTGGTCTACTAGCCCCTTGATGGCAACTGCTATATTTCCTGCAATCATGAGTCGTAACCGGTATGAGCTTCTTCTCTGAATATTGCATTTTGTAGATAATGCTTTAGCCTTGCCACGAGATCACCCTGATTCTGACCGTCTTTTTAAGATTAGACTTGTCCTTGATCATTTGGTAGATAGGTTTTCAGAGATCTATGTTCCAGGCAAAGAAATATCTGTAGATGAGTCTTTGGTCCTGTTCAAGGGTCGGTTGTTTTTTAGGCAGTACATTCCTAGCAAGAGGGCACAGTATGGAATAAAATTGTGTATACTGTCTGAAAGTAGTACAGGATATGTTTATAATTTCTGGGTCTACACTGGTAGGGATTACAGAATTGACCCCCCCGGTTGTCCACCCTCTTTGGAGTTAGTGAGAAAATTGTGTTGGAACTTGGTAGACGATTGTTTAATAAAGGTCACCATTTATATGTACTTCTACAATGAAGTTCAGTTGTTCAAGGAGTTGTTCAGAGTGGACACTGTTGCTTGTGCACAATCCACTCTAATTGGGAAGGCTATCCAAGAGAGCTAGTCTGTAAAAAACTTGAGAAGGGACAGTGCAGTGCCTTGTGGAATGATGAGCTGCTAGCTCTGAAATTTGTAGATAGGAGGGATGTGTACATGCTAACTACCATCCATGATGAGAGTACTTCACCTGTGCTGTTTGGGGTAAAGTTGCTGAAGTGCACAAACCTGTCTGCATTTTGGACTACATCAAGCACATGGGTGGTGCTGATAGAGTAGATCAGAGGTTGGAATCTTACACTGCTGCTCGTAAGTCTTATGTTTGGTATAAGAAATTAGCGGTTCACCTGTTCCACTTGGCAACTTTTAATGCTTTTGTTGTGTTCAAAGATAGTTCTCCAGAGTCAAAGATGGCATTTGTGAAATTTCAGGAGTCTATCATAGTGAGCCTTGTTGTGCTGGAACAGGCAAGAGTTCCCAGAAAGCAGTGGTGGAGGATGTGGCTAGATTGAAAGATCGTCACTTTGCTGAGCACATTCCTCCCACGGCCCAAAAAAACTTTCCTGCTAAGAGATGTAGAGTCTGTGCTTGAAGAGGTATCAGGAAGGAGACTAGGATATACTGCCCTGATTGTCCTTCAAAGCCTGGGCTGTGTGTGAGTGGCTGCTTCAGGAGCTACCACACACAGAAGAATTATTGGGAAATACTGTGAGCGTAAACTGCTGTTTTATATTTTCATATGTTCAGTTTTACGGTTAGCATTACTGTCATGTATTCAGTTAGAGCTTTTGTGTTTGTAGTTTTGTACTTATTTATAATTAGTGGTTTCTTTGCTGTTTAAAAACAAAAAAAAAGTGATGGCGGTGTGCGTGCGGTGGCGCTTGGCTAGCAGTGTGTGAGGGGTGGCGCTTGGCTGGCGGTGTGCGTGGGGTGGTGCTTGGCTGGTGGTGTGCGTGGGGTGGCTCTTGGCTGGCGGTGTCCGTTGGGTGACGCTTGGCTGGCGGTGTGAGTGGGGTGGCACTTGGCTGGCGGTACAAGTGGGGTGGCACTTGGCTAGCAGTGGGCGTAGGGTGGCGCTTGGCTGGTGGTGTGTGTGGGTTGGCGCTTGGCTGGCGGTGTAAATATTGACTTGCTGTTGGCTACTACAGCACACTGCCAGGCAAACTCCAGTCCACACACTCCCACCAGTTGGTGTGATTGCTGTATCAGGCATGAGGGCGTATGTAAGTGATGGGCCCTTGAGTGGCGCTGCCTGTTGATGCGAGTGTTGTAATGTGCTGGGCCCGTGGCTCGCGGCATGAATGGTCTTGTGTATGTCATGTATGAAAGGCATGTGAATGGACTGTAAAGAGGTTGGTGCCTTGTTGTGGCTTTACAGCTCATGAGCTGTGAGTCATTGGTTCAGTTTTTTGGCCTTTCAGTTATTAACAGTGCATTTCATTTTTGTGAAATCTCTTGTTAATAAAATGTGATCTACTGAACCATCACTCACCCTCGTGCCAAATCCAACCAGTATGTGTGGTAAAAATAACAAAACCTGCTCCACTGTAATCAGGCGTCGCAGCACACCTGTGACACGCTAGGTGTCTTGGGTGGGACCCCGATGATGAAGCATGCTACCAACTTGGTTGGTGGGTGAGAGGTCTTTTTAACATAACCTAAGTGTGTTTCTTTTCACAATTTTAGTGTTTGGAACATCACATAAGTATGTGGACACATCAAAATGATCTATTCAAAACAACCTGTGTTTGGTGGTGGGCACCTATGTTTTAGGTCCTGGGAGCGGCCTCCATCTAGGGAAACCTACCAAACCCTGACATGTTTTAAATCTAGACACCCCAAGGAGTCCAGGGAGGTGTGGCTTGCCTGGATCCCCTACATTTTCTTACCCAAACTCCTCTGCAAACCTCAAAATTTGTTTCAAAAAGCATATTTTCCTCACTTTTCTTTGTAGGATCACCACTCTGGCACAAATTTCCTACCACCCAGCGTTCCCCTAAGTCTCTCAAGTAAAATGATACCTCACTTGCGTCAGTCCCCAAAGCAGAGTCAGCCTAAAAGATGTATAAAAGGAAAATATGTGCTTATCAACTCTCTGTGCTAACCACAAATCTCTACAGGTTATTGGCATTTTTCTGTTGCAGGCACCTGGGCCACCCACACAAGTGAGGTATAATTTTTATCAGGAGACTTTGGGAAACGCTGGGTGGAAGGAAATTTGTGGCTCCTCTCAGATTCCAGAACTTTCTGTCGCCGAAATGTGAGGAAAAAGTGTTTTTTAGCCAAACTTTGAGGTTTGCAAAGGATTCTGGGTAACAGAACCTGGTGAGAGCCCCACAAGTCACCCCATCTTGGATTCCCCTAGGTGTCTCGTTTTAAAAAATGTGCAGGTTTGGTAGGTTTCCCTAGGTGCTGGCTGAGCTAGAGGCCAAAATCCACAGCTAGGCACTTTGCAAAAAACAGCTCTGCTTTTTTCGGGAAAATGTGATGTGTCCACGTTGGGTTTTGGAGCTTTTTCTGTCCAAGGCACTAGGCCTACCCACACAAGTGAGGCACCATTTTTATCGGGAGACTTGGGGGAACGCTGGGTGGAAGGAAATCTGTGGCTCCTCTCAGATTCTAGAACTTTCTGTCACCGAAATTTGAGGAAAAAAATTTTTTTAGCCAAATTTTGAGGCTTGCAAAAGATTCTGGGTAACATTACCTGGCGAGAGCCCCACAAGTTACCCCATCTTGGATTCCCCTAGGTCTCTAGTTTTAAAAAATGCACAGGTTTGGTAAGTTTCCCTAAGTGCCAACTGAGCTAGAGGCCAAAATCCACAGCTAAGCACTTTGCAAAGAACAGCTCTGTTTTCATTGGGAAAATGTGATGTGTCCATGTTGGGTTTTGCAGCATTTCCTATTGCGGGCACTAGGCCTACCCAAACAAGTGAGATACCACTTTTATTGAGAGAATTTGGGGAATGCTGGGTGGAAGGAAATTTGTGGCTCGTCTCAGATTCCAGAACTTTCTGTCACCGAAATCTGAGGAAAAAGTGTTTTTTTAGCCAAATTTTAAGGGTTTGCAAAGGATTCTGGGTAACATAACCTGGTGAGAGCCCCATAAGACTCCCCTTCTTAGATTCCCCTACGTGTCTAGTTTTCAGAAATGCGCAGGTTTTGTAGTTTTCGCTAGGTGCTGGTGGAGCTAGAGGCCAAAATCCACACCGAGGCACTTTGCAAAAAACAGCTCTGTTTTCTTTGGGAAAATGTGATGTGTCCACGTTGTGTTTAGGGGCATTTCCTGTCTCAGGCAGTAGGCCTACCCACACAAGTGAGGTACCATTTTTATCGAGAGACTTGGGAAACGCTGGGTGGAAGGAAATTTGTGGCTCCTCTCAGATTCCAGAACTTTCTGTAACCGAAATGTGAGGAACAAGTGTTTTTTTATCCAAATTTTGAGGTTTGCAAAGGATTCTGGGTAACATAACCTGGTGAGAGCCCCACAAGTCACCCCATCTTGGATTCCCCGAGGTGTCTAGTTTCAAAAAATGTGCAGGTTTGGTAGGTTTCCCTAGGTGCCGTGCTAGAGGCCAAAATCTACAGCTAGGCACTTTGCAAAAAACACGTTAGATTTCAATGTAAAAATGTGATGTGTCCATGTTGTGTTTCCTTTCACGAGCATTAGGCCTACCCACGCAAGTGAGGAACCATTTTTATCGAGAGACTTGGGGGAACACAGAATAGCAAAAAGAGTGTTATTGCCCCTTGTCTTTCTATACATTTTTGCCTTTCAAATATAGGACAATGTGTAAAAAAAGACGTCTATTTGAGAAATGCCCTGTAATTCACATGCTACCGTGGGCACCTCAGAATTCAGAGATGTGCAAATATCCACTGCTTCTCAACACCTTATCTTGTGCTCATTTTGGAAATACAAAGGTTTTCTTGATACCTATTTTTCACTCTTTATAGTTCACAAAATTAATTGCTGTATGCCCGATATAGAATGAAAGCCCATTGCAAGGTGCAGATCATTTATTGGCGCTGGGTACCAAGGTTCTTGATGAACCTACAAGCCCTATACATCCCCGTAACCAGAAGAGTCCAGCAGATGTAATGGTATATTGCTTTAAAAAATCTGACATAGCAGGAAAAAGTTACAAGTAAAACATGGAAAAAATGGCTGTTGTTTTCACCTCTATTTCAATATTTTTCCATTTCAGCTGTTATTTCCTGTAGGAAAACCTAGTACGATCTACACAAATGACCCCTTGCTGAATTCAGAATGTTGTCTACTTTTCAGAAATGTTTAGGTTTCCGGGATCCAGCATTGGTTTCACACCCATTTCTGTCACTAACTGGAAGTAGGCTGAAAGCACGTAAAATAGTAAAAATGGGTATGTCCCAGTAAAAGGCCAAAATTGTGTTGAAAAGTGTAGTTTTCTGATTCAAGTCTGCCTGTTCCTGAAAGCTGGGAAATGGTAATTTTATCACTGAAAACCCTTTGTTAATGCCATTTCCAGGGAAAAACCACTAGCCTTTTTCTGCAGTCCTTTTTTCCCATTTAAAAACAAAAACTTTACACTGTATTTTCACTAATTTCTTGGTCTCCTTCAGGGGAACCTACAAAGTATGGGTACCTCTAGAATCCCTAGGAAGTTGGAAAAAAAAGACGCAAATTTGGCGTGGGTAGCTTATGTGGACAAAACGTTATGAAGGCCTAAGCGTGAACTGCCCCGAACAGCCAAAAAAAGGGTTGGCACTTGAGGGGGAAAAGGCCTGGCAGTGAAGGGGTTAAAGGTCAAGTTCAGCAACACAAAATATGCTGTCTTAAGTGCATAACATATCCAATACACAATCATATATCTGCAATCCACATATGTTGTCATTATGCCTAGTGTCTTGGAGGAAAAGCACATTATTATTAGACTACAAATATCAAGAGCATCTATTAACATTGTAAGGCATCCACAATTGGCCTCATGTTGGATTACCCCTTCACATGCCTAGTTCAATGCTATACAATGACATAATGTGCACAATCAAGTCCACAAAACAGACATGTCAAAAGAGGGAGTAACCCAAAAACCTGTTACTGTCTCAAGATGGTACAATTCGGTGCCCCTACTGAATTATTATTATACTGAACCTCATTTACCCAAATGTACATGTAATTCAACATCTGCATTTAAACCATTCAGGGTCTTGGTGTCTAATTCCAGAATATATCTGAATTCTGTCTAAGGACACATGTCCTATGGCCTTCCCTCTTTGTCTGTGGGACACTGTCATTTGCATAGAATCGTAATAGTCTCCTGTCATCATCATGGTGTGTTGAAAAATGTTGTGCTACAGGGTATTGCTTGTTGACATGTTTGATAGCCCTGAGGTGCTTTAATATCTGCTTTTTGACAGGATGTGTCACGTTTCACCAAAGGGACACAATAACACATGCACACTGAAGTCAGAATGACCACCCAGTTGTTGATTAATAGATCTTTCTACTCCCAATAAAGGAGGAAAATGTCTTAATATTTTAGTGAAGATGACAGGATTCCTGAAATATGGGAAATGTAAAGCCTGCAGGAGCAGTTGAAATGTTAAGAAAGAAATTTACTAAAAAACAACATTTTTCAACACATCATGATAGATGATGCAATCTACAGAGTTCCACAGACAGAGAAGGAAGGCAAAAAAGGTTCCTCTAATGTGGATCAGCCTCTACATGTTTCTACAGAGATAAGCAACAAAAGTATTAAAAATGGTTTGCAAGCAATGGTGCACATGTTATGCCAGGTGCATTTCCCATGGTTCCAGAACATCATCATTGCTAAAATTAGGTAGTCATCTGCAATGAATTAAAAGCCACTCTTCTACTCTCAAGTCAAGCAGGTCCTTGTGAGCTCAGCACAGCATCCCTGCTGATGTCAGGCTGTGATCCGAGGAACAACTGCTAGAATTTTACAAATAGCAATCACATCAGTGGCATTGCCACTCTTTTCCTTTAGTCTTCCTGTGGCCACTCACGGATGTTGTCCACAAGACAGACTTCTGCCATCCTTGGAAAAAGTATGAATGACTACCAGGAGTAAAACCAATAGAGGCGTGCAGTTGGAAGAGGTGTTGTCTCTCCCTGACAGGAAGCCAGACTATGTGTGAGCCTAAAAGGGGAGCATCAAAGGTGAAGCAACTTTTGAAGGGGATACAAGAGGGTCTGTTTTTTTGTTTCGGTAGATGGGTAGGCGTCGGGGATAAAGATGGAAAACCAGTTGCCAAACCATGTAACCTTCATGTAGCCGCACCTCTATCATGAGCTACCAAGTTCCATACAATGAGAGAGGAGTCCTGCCATTTTGGGAGCGGGCAGAATAGTGCACTCTGGTATAGCTATATTCCACACATCACACATCATCACCAGGCGGGGAGGGTCATAGTATCCCATTGCTTAGTAACCATTACCTCCCGTGAGGGCACTCTCTGGGCATAAATATGGTGCCCCGGCACCAAGACCTCCGATCACATTTGTACTGGATAGAGGACTGAAAAAGACTGCCCTGCTGATCCCTGGACCCTGCAAGGGAGGCAGCGCCAACCGCTGGACTACACCTGCTGATCCTTGAGGTAACAAAGAGAGGATTGTGCCTGTGGTGTCTGGCTCATGGAAAAGTCATTTGTGAGCCCCTGACAGAAGCGGTGAGCCCAAAAACCAGTTGGCTGACTTTCTGTTACAGCATCAAGGCCACAAAAGTTGAAGAAGCTTGTTCTGGTCACTCAGTAGCCACAATCGCCTGATCGCCACTAACTGTCAATGTGCAGCATGAAGACCAAGTCCCAATGTTCAAAAGTTGCACCTGAGTCTTCCAAATCTGGGATAGTCTTTGGGGGGCAAGTTTAGTTTTCCAAGATGGACACTAGCCTTCATTAAAGGGGAACCGCTAGTTTCACTATGACTGGAGGAGACCAGTAGTCCATTGGCAACTTGACTTTTGCTGGACCAATGAAAGCTCTTGGGACATCGACCCCTGTGGAAAGTCACCCCACATGGGCTGTGCACTGAGGAGTAGCCCCAGGAAGACCCTCATTGACAGCACAGCATCCTCGGCATCTTGCAGCATCTTCAGCATCCTGTTTCCCTTACATCGGGAAAACTCCACTGAAGTCTTTGGCAGTTCGCCCATAGCACCTGGAATTGGACTTGAGACTGCTTTGCTACTAAGGTAACTATACTGCTACTCTTCATTTGTCCCCTTGACCTTACCCAGTTGGATTTGGTTGCCCAAAGATGGCTGGAGACAACCATTCAAACGTTTTACAAAGTTTCCACACCTTGTGGTTACCAAAGCTTGCTCTTGTTTCTGAGCAAACATGAGTTTACTTTTCACTTAAAAATCTGTATCTCCAGAACAGTCTCATAGATTTTTTTTTGTTTTGGTCTCTAAAAATTCATAAGACTAGTAAATGTTTTTATAAATTGGTGTTGGGTTTCTTTCACTTTATGTGAATTTCTTATTTCATAATTTTGGTACTTCTAAATGCTTTACACATGTTTCTTTGTTGAAGCCTGACTGCTCAAAGCCACTGCTAGCTATGGTTGAGCTAAGGTTTAACAAATGAGCCTGAATGGACTTGAGTTGCTCTGTGAGTGTATTCCATGGTGAGATCCCACAACCACACCACATAAAACACCACATTTCCTCACAATTATAATGATTTACTTTATTTAATTTGTATTGTAATATGTTTTGCATTTATACAAAGTAATGTTAATGGGTGTATCTGATGTTTAAAGATCAATCAATCAATCAAGGAATTTGTAAAGTGCACTACTCATCCGTGAGGGTCTCAACGCACTGAGGGGGGGGCGCTGCTACTGCTCGAATAGCCAGGTCTTGGGGGAGGGTGCTGCTACTGCTCGAACAGTCAGGTCTTGAGGAGTCTCCTCAAGGTAAGGAGGTCCTTGGTCTGACGCAGCTGGGTCGGAAGAGTGTTCCACGACTTGGCGGCGAGGTGCGAGAATGATCTTCCACCGGTTGTAGTTCTGCGGATGCGTGGGACAGTTGCGGGGGCAAAGTCAGCGGAGCAGAGCTGTCAGGTTGGGGTGTAGAAAGATGTATGACCATTTATTCTCTGTGGTGGCATGGGTGTAGACTTAGATCTATGCTCGTAGTTTTGTGAATTGCATATAAGAGCATGAGAAGTAGTACTACAGGGGTACTATTACACGTACTCATAATGCCTTTATGAATAGAGCCTAGTAGATCAACTTCTTTGACCACACCACTCTTGCACACCCTATAAATCATTGATGGAATCAAAACCTCAAAGTAACCAAATGCAGCATTCTAGAAGAGCTGAGACTCATTTAATCAGCAAAGGCATTAAAAACCTGCTTGTACACTCTGTATCTAAGACAATAATGCTTAGCTCTTAAGAGAGTAACGGCATTCCTACGCTGAGTATCCGATGAAAAGAGAACTTCACACATTGGTAAAGGAATTTACCTGCAAAACCTGATAGTAAATACACCAACAACCTCCTTGTGTAGCACTTCGCAGTGCTTTCTCACATGGCTGGTGCATCACCGCAGATCAGTAGCAAAATATAGCCTGGAGACTGCTGACTTAACCACCTCAGGTAACGTGGATCATCTCTTTCTCACCAAAACCTGGATGAATTAATCCTCTCAATCAGTGCTGGAGCAGCCTGTCCCACCTAAATACTCGAATCCATCTATGCAGAAGTGAGAAAATGTGCAGTGAGGTAAGAGGTATAGAGGAATTCAACATAAAATATGATTCTCTGGCTTCAACTTCTACCCATTAAAATAAAAATGATCAAAGCTTCCCTCATTAAACTCCAAATCACCCATGCAATGCCACCAAACTCTTCGTTGGAAAACTGATTGAACTCTTCGCTGTATCCTTAATAAATACTGGCAACATCACCTTCCTGGGTGAGTTCAATCTCCCTTTCTGTCTTTTTCCACTCCTCAAAAGTTGTCACCACTAGAAATCCTAGGAGTCCTTTGTAATAGCTAAGAGTGTAAAAAAAACATATATTATTTCATGTTAGACTCAGAAGTCCCTAACATATCACATGACAAGATTACTTGACTTCCAAGCCTTGGAAAGACATAAATACAAAATTATTGATGGATTAGTACTATACACCACTCTTTGAGGGTGTGAATTTAAGTGAGCTCTCTTACGTGACTGCTTAATTGTAGGAACCCATAGCTGCCATGCTGTCTTACTCATGCTAACTGCAAGACGAGATGTGAATTGCCCCTTGCATCCTTGCAGTTGATTTGCTTGTTCGGCAAAAATTGTGCTCTAATGATTCTTCCTGAAGATCGTCTGTGCCGGCACTCACAAGGTCACTTCTGCACCACCTTGATTCTTAGTCAAACTTCATGGACTTATGACTGGTTCTAGAAACCTTTGTATAAGGATGTTAATATGTGATCTGCCTTGACTTAGGTATCTTTACTAACTATACTAGGGGGATCCCTTGGTTCTTTTATTGTGTCATTCATAGACTTTTCCTTCTAATAAACAACTGTTTTAGACTGAAACGAAGTGTGAAATTATCATTTTCTTCTACAATGGTAAGTAAATTCTCAAATCATCCAAACAATTTTGGTATCAAATCCCTTCTTACAGAACCTGGCAAAACTTTGAATTACAGCCACACCTACCTTTATTAAAAGAGAGTTTAATCAAGTAAGAAATCACCTACAATTTATTTTTCAGATTTTGAAACAACCCACTTTCCTGAAATTAGAGGAGGAATTAAATGACCCTAAAGGAAAATGAGATGTTTCTTTTTTGCAGTGAAGGTGAACAGGACAGAGCTCTCCTTCACACCGCCTCCCTGATCTATAAAGTCACCTCATAAAAACCTACGGCCACATGGTCCTTCTTCAAATTCAACGCAATAGCACAATCAACCCAATAGCACATCTCAACACCACATTCAGCAAAACTAAATATTCCTCTCTCGTATTTCCCTTCTCACAAATGTTAGCTCCTTTCTTCCTCTTTATTGGATCAACCTGAAGGATACTTCACTGCCCAAGTAACTCACTAAGAAAGCTTAAAAATTAATCAAGTATTGCCCTATCTACAAAAACATAGGGTGGCCCTCACAGATCTGAGTAATGTTCCTGCAGTCTCTCTTCCTCCTTCTTGACCAAAGTCCTAGAGAACTGGGTAGTGTCTCAGCTCAAACACTACGTTGAGGAGGACAATCTACTAGGTGAGTTCTAGTGAAGTTTCAAATAAGGATATATCTTTGAGGCCCTAACTTTAGAAATTGTTGATAAGGCTCCTCACAAAGAAGATTTTTTTCTCCTTCTGCTTCTTCAGTTATCAGCTACATTCAAGTTGAAATGCTTAAAGGAAGAATGGAACTCAACGACGATGTGCTCAGTTGGTTTTGTTCATTCCGAGAAAACCAGGGTCAATGCATAACGAAGACACAAGAATCTGTATTCTACCATTTTCACCCTTTTTCAACTTCTACCTGGATTCTCTAACTCCCAGTCTCAAGAAATGAAAAATCTCTCAACATTTTATGCAGATAAAATGCCTCCTTTTTTAAAAAAATGTCCACTCTGAAATGAGTTTGATTTATTGTCAATGTTTTTAAGGACATTCAAACCACACCACCACTTTACCTATCTCCTGCGACCTAAGCTACTATTATCCCCTGCTGTCGGTGCCATCCTGATTCAAACATGGCTGTACTCACGGTGCTAAACTGTAACCCTCCAATTGTGGAATCAGCCAAATCTCTAGGTTCTTATGTGGACATAAAACTCAACCTTCAAACACGTAGCTAGCAACGGTAAAGGGTACATAAGTACAACTTAGGTTCATTAAGGGAAATAAAACTTCCATTCCTGTGGCCTGAATTTAACCAATTCCTAGTTTTGACAAGAACTCCAAATTGCATCTAGTTTATATAAAAGACACCTTCGTGCAGCTGTTGGATTGGATACTACAGAAAGTTTGACTCCGCTCCTACTCTGGTGTTTCTGAAGTAGTTCACAAGAGAAGTAAAGATCATCTTTAAACATGCTTTCAGCACACATAAAACTGTGTTTTTAGGAACCCTCAACTATCCTTCTGAGAAACTGGCCACCTTAGCAGGGCAACAAATACTCTGAGTACTTTAGGATAACTGCATTTGATGATAACTTTAAAAAAAGGGCTGGAACACCTACTCTTTCAGCACCATTTCCAACCACGGAAGACCCCCTTCTCTCCAATGTAATTTCTGAAATAGGTATTGTCGTAAATGTCTTATTTGGGAAACATCCTTTTTTACAACTTTTTCATTACGAAAGTCGTGGTTAACGAAAGCGTAACAACGCTTTTTTTAACCACGACTTCGTATTTTTGTGCCTTAACTACGTATGTTCTGAACAACGAACATGCGTGGTTAAGGTACAAAGAAGGGAGTTGGCGAAGGTAAGTGGTGGGTTTAGGTTTTGGGGTGGGGGTGGGGGGTCAGGGGGTTTTAGGTTTTGGGGTGGGGTTGGGGGGGTGGGGCGTTTTTGGTTTTGGGGAGGGGTTGGGGGTTAGGGGGTTTTAGGTTTTGGGGTGGGGTTGGGGGGGTGGGGCGTTTTTGGTTTTGGGGAGGGGGTGGGGGGTTAGGGGGTTTTAGGTTTTGGGGTGGGGTGGGGTTGGGGGGGTGGGGTGTTTTTGGTTTTGGGGAGGGGGTGGGGGGTCAGGGGGTTTTAGGTTTTGGGGTGGGGTTGGGGGTGGGGCGTTTTTGGTTTTGGGGAGTGGGTGGGGGGTCAGGGGGTTTTAGGTTTTGGGGTGGGGTTGGGGGGTGGGGCGTTTTTGGTTTTGGGGAGTGGGTGGGGGGTCAGGGGGTTTTAGGTTTTGGGGTGGGGTTGGGGGGGTGGGGTGTTTTTGGGGAGTGGGTGGGGGGTCAGGGGGTTTTAGGTTTTAGGGTGGGGTTGGGACGTTTTTGGTTTTGGGGAGTGGGTGGGGGGTCAGCGGGTTTTAGGTTTTGGGGTGGGGTTGGGGGGGTGGGGTGAGGGATGTGGGGTGAATGGTGCCTATTGCTAATGATTTTATCAGGAATGCCTTTACAACGAAATATCGTTGTTAAGGCATTCGTGGTAAAATCATTAGTAGTAAGGACGAGGTCGGTGTTCCAACCTCGTTGTTAAGGTTAGTAGTTGTTTTTAATTCGGTGTTCCGTCATATAATCGTCTTATTTCACTTTATCATATTGTGATCTCAAGGCATTAAAAACTGAGCACTTACCAACTCGTCCATATTGCCAGCCTACCACGAGTAGGCAGAGGTCGAGAAAACACCTGCATGCTCTCCCTGATGTTTTCCTATGTGGTAAATATTTTGGAAGTTATCTACAAAGAATTGGCGTAGGGCAGCTTCGCAAGTCATTTTGCTGTTATGTTCTACACCAATTTGAAAGGGCATGAGTACGTGCATTCCTATCCTTTCAGCAAGTACTGGTTCACAAATTGTAGCAGAGCGCCAATGCAGGCACCTTTGCACTGTGGTGCACGGGTGTCTGTGTTGTTGGGATGATTGTTTTTGTACAGGAAGGGGCACCTTCCTGCACAAAAACAATCACAAGAGGCATTTTCCTCATTTTATGTGTGCCGCAGAATGCAAAAACCAGGAGAAATGTAAACATTTCTCCTCGTTACTCATACTTTGAGGAGGCATAGGTTTTTGGCACCGCCCCAGATTTACACTATGTTGTAAATCTGGGGCAGTGTAAAAAACCATGAGTGCTGAGTGGGAACAACCGCAGCAATGCCCATAGCACGCCTCCCTGACTCAGTGTGAGGTGATGCAGTGACTTGCATTGCGTTGCCTTACACCATATCTACAAGGCCTGGTAAAGCCACACAGGGTGGCATTGCATGGCCTTGCAGATATGGGTCTGCACGGTGTGCTACAGGAGCTTCAAGAAAGTGATGCTACGGTGGCTTGTAAATAAGACCCTTATGTTTTGTTTAAGCAGCACCTGTTCCTTTCTCGGAAATTGTGATTGGGCTCCTTGAAAAAAACATGAAAAGGTGCATGTTTGGAAATGAAGCACAGTGGTGGTTGTGGTGGTCTGCTCTCCCTTGAAGGCCACCAATATGGAATTTGTAGACAATCACAGAGGGCCACAAATCGTGACCTGCCTAATTATTATTTATTAGGCAGGTCATTCTGTGACCCACTATGTATGGTGCTTTTGTGTACCGATCTAATAGTAAATATTTCTGTTTGCCAAACCAGAGTCCATTCACAAAAGGTTGGTGTGCAATTTGTGACCACTTTTTTACTAATGGACTCGTGGTACATTAGGCCCTATGGGCCATATGTACGAACACTTTTTCCCATAGACACAGAATGGGTAAAAACCTTTGCTACATCTGGCCCATATATGTTCGCAATTACGAGTAGGAATGTTCTTAATAGTGATGTAGTGACTAATCTAGTTGCGTTTTATTTTTGGATTCACATACAGAAGGATTAATTTTGGGATTTTACCATTCAGTTCTGGAAGCTATTAGAAAATAAATTAGAACAACGCTGTATTAGCATGGAAAATATTTTATTGGCACTAGCAATAGGTGTTACGAGTTTGCACCTTGGGTTTAGCAGACTTAATCGTAGTAACATTCAATGCAAAATATTAGCAGAAACTGTAACCTTATTTTCACAGGGGACTGGCCCTTCACGTCCAACACTCCACACTGTTCAATAATGTTTGGACTAATCATTTTTCAACTTTGAAGCATTAGGAATAATAAAATCAGACTTTGCCCTTGTAAAACATTTATCCTTAGATCAATCCCAGTTAAGGCAAAAAAAATTAACATTTCTAGAGACATATCGAAGGGTTTGGTCTACGAGAAATTTGTATCCCCAGAGAGGAAAAAAATGTAGACAATATTATGTGTTTGCCCATAGGGCTGCATTCACCCTGCGTCTAATTCTACACTATGTAGAGTTACACAACGACAATAAGAAATCAGGGGATATGTTAAATGGCATTCCAAGGTAGTTCACATACAAGCAGGCAAACCACTCGGAATGTATGTGAATAAGTAAATTTGCACACAGACGTAGGCGTACTTTTACAGGTGCAGTTTTACAAATTTGTTTGGAAATTGGCCGCAATGTTTTTTCAACTACACATTTTACATGCTACGTGTATTTTGTATGACTAATCCGCAAGGAGGACAGTATAATTGTGTAAACTTGCTTCTCTAAGAGGTGCAGAGGGATTATGGCGATTTTCAAACTGTGTTTGCGCTCACGTGCCGTGCTGGTTTGGATGACGATATCATACTGTGCCTAGCAACAGCTGAAGTGACACAAGAGCAGTCGGTGACAAGATGGCTGTGAAAAAATAAAGGTACAGTATATTTTTCAATGTCTATTTGTTTTGTCCTTAGATCTGTTGCCATCATTCCACTCCATGGTCCCCCGTCCCCAGAACAATAGGCGGAACTTTGACACACTGGTTTGACACAACCAGTGCATGGAATTCCCAGCATGTACGGCCCATCCTTCATCGCGGTGTCACATTTCTGTTACCTCTGCAATGCGAGCTATAATAATCCTATGAGCTTACAAGTCTCTAAAGGGCAACCACTCTGTACATATCAATTTATGGACCACTGCTTGCCGCTCAGCCTCTCTGCCTTCTGCGCCTACCACTAGTGCAGACCCGCAAGCCTCTTCTGTTCTGATACTAGGAAGAAGTGGAAAGGTTATACTATTGGACACAGAGGGATCATTTTGATTCCCAGAGAAAAGTGAAATTGGGTGCAAACAGCGTTTTCTCCCATTTCACATTCTTAGGGCCAGATTTATGGAAAGTGGCGCTGCGCCGTGTGCAGCGCTACTTTCCCTATGCCCCTTAGCACCCTCCTACTGACACCATGTGTGCGCTGTATTTAAAATAAAGTGCACCATAGCGCAGGGTAGGCAGCAATTGCGTCATTATATGTGACGCTATTGATGCACTCTGCAGGAGTAGCGCCAAAATGTTGGCGCTCCTGCAGAGTACATAGGGCCCCATTCTAAATAATGCAAGCCCCCTCTTAACGCCTGCTCTGAGCAGGCATTAAAAGTGCAGAAATAACGGCGAAAGGAAATCTCATAGATTTCCTCGTGCCATTTTTTCAGCCCCCCCAACAGGGGAATGCCCCCTTGCATACATTATACCTGCGCATGCATAATGTGGCGCAAGGATTTACAAAGTGGCGCAATACAAGCATTGAACCACTTTGTAAATATGGTGTGTGGGAAATGCCACCTTAACGCCACATTTGCGATGAAATAAATGCCGCAAACGTGGCGCAAGGTGGTGCTAGGGGCTCATAAATAGGCCCCTTAGTTTTAAGGAAATGCCACTTTAAGAATTCTAAGTAAGTACCCGCAAGATTCCCCCGCAACGTCCTCCAAGTGATTAACTGGAGGACTTTGTGTACGTAAAATAGGTCATAAGAAGGGAAAATGTGTGATTTGTACCATTCCTAAATGTGCATAAGAACATATGAGAACAGTTAAGAAAATGTAAAAAAAAAAAAGTAGGAGGAATTTAATTTCCTCAATAACTAGGATTAAAGTGGAGGATTTTTAACATGGAAGACACCTAAAATAAAGCCATTTTTGCCTTAAAGAATAGCAAAACTCTCGCCCAAATTGGGAATGTTGGCATGTATGAGTAAAGCAGAAACTGCATATAATTCCCTATTCCAATATACTAAACGTGCAATTTAGAGGTAAAATTTACCAGGAAAATCACATCGTAACATTGTGGCTAGATGTCCTAACATTAGGAATACTGCTTTTCTAATTGCTATTCTCTCCAAATCGCAATTAGGAAATCAGTATTCCTAATGTATGAAACTCTTTTGAGTTTCATTAATGATTCCTAATGGGTCGTAAATAGACCTACCTCGCGCATATTAATGAGGTAAGTTGCAATTTGCAAGCCATCAGGAATCGCAGCCATCACAGGGATGGTGGCCTGCTGAGGTCAGCAGACCACCATGACTGTGATTGCTTTTTAATAAAGCAATCCTTTAAAAAAAAATATGCAACCTGTTTTCCTTAAAGGGGGACCACTGCCTGCTCTTAAAAATATTAATATTTACATTCCCAAAAGGGAAGGGGTCCCAAGGACCCCTTCCCCTTTATGAATGGGTTATAACCAGTTCTAAACTGCTGGTAAAATATTACTGTTTGGCTACCGGAATTGAGTTGCAAATCAGTAACATATACCATACCAATTCAGTATTTGGAAGAGATGCCCTAAACTCTCCCCTTCCAAGTACTGAATCACAAATGCAAAATGCGATTCAGTAAAAAGTTACCAAATCACATTTTGCCTTTGGTACATTAGAAAAAAAAAATTCTGAGCAAAAAAATGCCTTGTATATCTGGCTCATTATTTAGTGCAGCGGGGGTTATTAACCTCAACTGCTAAATGATTCAGAGTGAGGAGCACTGTTAGAAACGGGGTTTCTGGTTGGCTAGGGTATGCAACTCAGCTAGGCATAACCCACCCACTCTAGTCAGGTCGAGGGAGTAACACACCCAAGATAACCCCTGCTCACCCCCTTGGTAGCCTGGCACGAGCAGTCAGGCCTATTCAAAAGGCAATGTGTAAAGTCATTGCGCAACACACACAAAACACATGATGCACTCAATACACCACAAAGGAAACACAACACCAAGGTATATAAAAATAAACTGTATTGCACAAAACATCATTAGACCAAAAACAACATGTTAATAATACCCTGCTACACAAGCAGTTGTCAGAACATTACTTAGTTACTAGTACTCCGCAAAAGCCAGCAGTAGTCACAGAAAACACATAAGTTACTGGTTATCATGCACCACAACAGCAGTCAGGTTGCCATAATACCAAAGGTGCACTTCTGATAAAACACATATGATAAACGTCACAACCACATTGTGAATGCCCATAAAAAGGAAGCATCAGAGAAACTCATGGCAACATTGTGGATGCAGAGAAAATCCAACATTCCTATGTGGCATAGGTTAGCCTAATCGGATTATCAGGGCTACCATGCCCTTGGGCAAATGGGGATATCTGAGTCCCAATCCTGGAGCTCTGATTTCTTAGAGGTGCAAAATGACCTCCAGTGGGACAGGATGTCCATTGAGGCTTCCATCCGTCCTGCGAATCACTGCCCCCAAGATAACAAGGCCCGCGATCCCCAGTAACTCTCCGGTGAGAGGGGAAGAAGAAAAAGGGAAAGGCCGCACCTAGGAGGGAGGTGACCCCACTCCTCAAACAGGGGCTGCCTTTAGCTAGGAACCCTCCTGATAAGGTCCGGGGGTGCACATAGCTTTCTGCGTCCTGGGAGACCACATGCCTCCCTCACAACACGTGGCCTGGCTTTTGAGCTTGCTCGGGGCTGGGAGGCCACCTCACCTGCCCAGCCTGTGCTGATCCTCTGCTCCTGGATGCCTCTTCGCCTCCGGGTGACAAGCAGCAGTAGTGGATGGTCGAGTGCTCCTCCAGGGATGTGTCGCAGTCACGACTGCTCCTCTAGCCCCACATGGCCCTCGGCAGCAGATCTCCCACAAAGGGAGAGACCCGCTTGTTCCAAACTCACCCAAAGTAGGTACCTGCCTGTGCCCTGGGGGCATTTTACTCAGTACTCCTTGCGTGGGGCACCAAAGGGACCGTGCTCGCTCCATTCTCTTTCTCTTTTTTTCCCACGCTCAGGGAATATCGCTCCGGCACACCAGATCCAGCACTTCTCATGGACTGTGAAGTTTATAAATCAAGCGCTCTTTCAGCGCTTCAGCAAATAAAAATTGCTAGGGAACAGGGGCCTCAGCACCCTGCCCCTGGAGACAGCAAAAGGAGGCACAGGGCAGCAGGGCCCAAGCAAGCAGGCCAGCACAAAAGTCTGCAGTCAGTGACAGGCTCTCTTAGTGACCCAGCAGGTCACAGGTCAGCATAATAACAGTAATCCTAAGGCGGTTCTTGGCGAGTCCTTCCAGCAGCATCCTGTGTCCAGTTCAATAGTCAATTAGTGTCTCTAAATATGGGGAAAAACCCCTTCACTTATACTCATTTTGTGTAGTCACCACAAAAGGGGGGAGAAGGGGTTCCAACTATTAGTAACTGGCTCCAGGAGTGTCCAATTTCTCCTCCAGCACAGGCTTCAGACATCAGTGGGGGGTAAACAAGCCCTTTGTGTGAGGCCAGGCCACAGTCTTCACAAATGCAGGTGTGCCCTGCCTCTCCTTCTCTCAGCCCAGGAAGACCATTAATTATGCAGATGCACCTCTGTGACACCTCCCTGTGTACAGGCTGTTTGGAAAAATTCACAAAGCCCAGCTGTCACTCTGCCCCAGATGTGGATTGGAGTCAAGCCGCAAAACACCAGAGTCATAAGCACAGAGAAATGCCCACTTTCTAACAGCGGCATGTCTATAAAGGTAATACAAAATCCACCTATACAAATAAGCATAATTTCTCACTACCATTACAACCATACCAAACATGCCTACGTTACCCCTCATAGATCAGACACTACCACCTAGACATAAGGCAGGGCATTCCCAATGCAATCGTATGAGCAAGGCAGCACCAGCAGCAATGAGAAACCAAATAGACTGTCTGTTACTACCAGGACAGGCCACACAACCAGGCACATGTCCTGCCTTTGACATACATAGCACCCTGCCCATACGGGTATCTAGATCCTACCTTAGGGGTGACTTACATGTAGTAAAAAGGGGAGTTCCCGGCCTGGAAAGTAAATTTAGATGCCAGGTTGCTGTGGCAGTAAACTGCGCACGAAAGCCCTGTGCTAGCAGGCCTGAGACAGGTTTGAAAGGCTTCTTCTTTGGGCGGCGCAAGCATCGCTGCAGGTCCACTAATAGCATTTAATTTACGGGCCGTGGGTATAGGGGTACCGCCGTATAAGGGACTTACAGGTAAATGAAATGTGCCAATTAGGTGTAAGCCAATAATACTGACTTTAGAAGGGAGAGTACCTGCACTTTAGCACTGATCAGCAGTGATAAAGTGCTAAGAGTCCTAGAGCCAACAACAAGCGGTCAGAAAAAATAAGAGGAATGCAAAAGGTTTGGGGATGACATTGTAAAAATGGATAGGTCCAACAAGCACAAACTCTATAAGGAATCTTAAGCAATTCAGGGTCAGAATTAAAAAGAGTAGTCAGAGCGATTTCCAAATAGCGATTTTATCTGAATCACTACTTGGAAATTGCTATTCCTTATGTATGAAACTTTTTGTTTTATACTTACGAATCCTAGTGGGGTGCAAATCGATTTACCTCATGAATATTAATGATGTAGGTCACAGTTTGTGACCCATTGGGAATCACAGCCATCACAGGGATGGTGGCATGCAGAGGTCAGCAGACCACCATGTCTGTGATATTGCCTTTGATTAAGCCTGTTTTCCTTAAAAGAAAACGGGATGCGTTTCAATAATAAAAAATGAAACTTTTTTTCTCTTATTATAGAGATCAGGAAGGAGTCCATGGGACCACTGTCTCCTCTTTAAAAATGTTTTTCCAACATTCACCAATGGGAAGGGGTCGTTGCAAATACATTACCAACAACTTTGAGTTGGTTGTAAAATATCAAGATTTTGCGACTGCATTTCAGTCGCAAAAGCATGACGCATGACACTGGAAATCGCTATTTGGAAGGGACACCCTAAACATGCCCCCTTCAAGTATTGATTCCCAGGAGAGGCTCATTGTGCTTGGCGGGGGCTGGTGGAGCAGGGGGATGGGAGAAAAATTAATTTTAAAAAACCCAAAACTTACCTGAATCGCCATCGTCGCTGCCACCACCACAGCACTGCTCTTCTTGCCTTCACTGCAGGCTGCAGGCACAGGCTCCCAGCGAATCTGAATGCTGCTGCCATGATGCTGGCAGGGCCAGGGCGCTCCAAGGCAGACTGTGAGCATCTGCCTGCTCTCTCCAACCCGGCAATGCAGTGCAGGATTGGAGAGAGCTTAGTGCGCATGTTTGTTTGGCCAGCACTCCCCCTATGTCCCTGTCATGCCCCTGGCCTCACCCCTTTTTGCAATAAAACGATAATAAATCTACTTTATTATCGTTTTATTATAAAAGTTTGGCAGTTGCTGCTGGGGGGGAGGGGGGAAGTGACACTCCTCTGCCTTAGCGGAGGAGCCGCACCTGGTGATTTCTACACCCAAACTGCAATTATGGAGAACCGCAGTTTGGATGTTTGTACATTTGGAAAAGCATTTTTGTGCCCCTACCGCCTGATTCTGTGAACCGGGCTGTTTGCAGTGGCAAAAATGATTTGCTCATGTGGCCCTCAAAGTACAAAGTTCTATAAATTGAAACACCAGTCTGTGCAAAAGATGTATGAAACTGAAAATCTGGAGCAATGTAAGGTGAATTCGAAAAAGGGTATGGGGCTGGGGCATCATTCACCAACAGCCAAGTCTAGGAGTTGCTATTACTCTGTGATATGCCCAACAATGGTCTTTTACAGTAATTTTGCCTTTGATTCCATGGTAACGTATGGCATTGAAACAATGGATATCTTTCTAGATTTTTTTAATATATCTCTAAGCGTGAGGCCTGGTTTTGTTTTGTGGATGAAGCCTTGGTCCCTTTTTTGCTTCATTGTTTTTTGCTGTTCCGACTGCTGAATTGCTCTATTTCCATTGCAGATATGCCAAATACCCTAAAAAGATTTAATAATGTTTTTAGCTTTAGTGTTTTGTTAAAAGTTGTTTTATTTGTTATTTTATCCCATTACCACAGTTTAGATTTCATTAGATTTATGTGGAGGCAACACACCATTAGGAACCTGGACAAGAAACTATAGCATGGTTATCACAACATCTTAGTAGCTGTGTGTTTGTTACTATTATCAGTCACTCTTTACTAACATGTTGAAGCACATTGTTTTAATTGAGGTAATTACAAAAAAAGGTAAGAACCTGGTCATTTGTGATGAAAGGTCATAGTGATAACTTTCTGCACGACTCATGATTTTGATAAACCAACCCCTTGATACATTATGCTTTGAAACTCACAGTAGTGATTGAGAAATACGATGTCAGTGAATTCTTACTTGGAATCCAATACAATAGAGACAAATAGCACAGCAAAAGAAGCATAAAGCTTGAGCTTCAATCCCGAAGTAAGCAGCAGATCAACGAAACTAGGCTAGGGATTGGATTGAAGACACTGGAGCAGTTCAGGAAAATGTGGTAGGAAATGTAATTGGGAATGTAAAGGAGTGCCTGAGAAAAACAATTTGGAGTGAATGGATAGAAATAGGGTGCAAGAAGACTTAAACTAATGGAGTCACTGGTAAGTAAATAATCATGGCCTCACTTTTGTTTTCCTTACTGGCTCTTTAAATCATGATGCACTACCAGGGCAGGCTTGATGGGCATCATCTGCCCCCCATTGTAACTACCCAGAAAGCACAACTATGGAAGACTGGCCAAAAAAGGCCAATAAAGTCCATGGGACAGACACAAAGCAAGCCAACAAGCAATAGAAAGAAAAAAGGCAAACATATAGAGAAGCAGGCCCCTATAAAAGGGGACTATCCCCCTTTGCTTAATCAACGAAGCAAGACCAGTGCCAAAGAAACCAAAGGCAGCCGCTAGTCAAGAAACCACAAGCAGTGATGAAAGGAAAGGAATCTAGAAGGGCTCAAAAGAAAGCAGCAAGAAGACATCTGGCAGCTAGTGGAGGGTTAGAAACAGGAAGATCAAAAAGGGTCACCTGAATGCAAGATTGAAGGCCACGGCTCCCAAAATGAACTCAACTGTGAATGCCACTTCAAGAACAGATGAAAAACCACTAACAATCAGTGGACACAGGCATGCTTATTCACACTACAGCATGACTTGGTCAGTTAAGTGAAGGCCTTCCTAAAGCAAGCCCAGCATGAAAGGGAAACACCAGAGAACATGAAGCAGATAATCAAACACACCAAAGAAGAATAGGGGTAGAGACGGAGTCCCATGCTTCAACACAAATGAATGACACAGTTATAAAAGCATGCCCAATGAAGACCAGGCTCCAACCCCATCAAGAAACATATTAGGAATCCACCACCAGAGTCCACATCAAAATGGTGTGGGGGGGGAGGCAACAAATCCAAAAGGAAAGGACAGACCAATGAGAAGAAGCATCCCTAGGGCACTCCACACCTATGACATGCAGCCACAATTGGAATTCCCTAGAGGACCAGCCAGAACCATTGCAGGGAAAGATCCATCACAAGTCCACCATCCTGGACCAAAAGAGGAAGTACCTCTGGCAGCAACGACCAAGCAAGGACTGTAGAGTGGTAAAACGAGGACCACAACAGAAGGCACCAACACCACAACCCTACCTCACTGCCAGAACAGTGAGGGCATGCATAGGGCCCAGGCCCAGGCATTGTGTAATCCATAGCTAGAGAAGCACATTCTCACTGAAAGAGGGGGAGGTAGCTGCAATAGCAAGAAGAAAAAAGCTATGCAAAGACAACCCACTATAGCAGTGGTCTTCAAACTTTTTTATGCTGCGCCCCCCCAGTTGAAAAATAATAATCTTTGGGCCCCCATCAGTATTTTTCACAATTATTTTAGAAAGATGGCAATGTTTAAATATGTCTAAACCTAATTAAACATTGCAGTTAAGTACTGTTACCTTTTTAAAACTGCAATAACATGCTTCTGCTTAAAACAAATGCATGTTATCTGTGTAATATTTCTTTTGGCCAGAGTTTGGCGCCCCCCCTGGGATCACTTGAGGCCCCCCTAGGGGGGCCCGCCCCCCAGTTTGAAGACTCCTGCACTATAGCCTAAGCACTCCTAAGCAAACAACAAGAGAAGGTGGAGGCAAGCAAGAAGAGTCAGAGTGCCCTAAGGAAACTACACTCAGAACCCTGAGTCCAGCAGGGGGCAAACGCACAAGGCAAAAGAAGGTAAACATCCAACACACAAAGCCCTTTTATCCCAATAACTAGAAAGGGTGGAGACTAGCACATTAAATACAACCTAGTCCTATAGTGCACTGAGTAAAACCAAAAGGAGTCACATTAGAAGGCATTAACACCCCCTGTGAAGCCATGGGGACTAGGAACACCCCAGTGAAAAATCTGCAATGGGTAGGACAGGACCGATTTATCCAGCAGGGTGTGTGAGGAGCAACTCCAACAGGACAAAATTACCTCACTTATATACAGGGTTAAGCCATATTATGGTGCACATGAGACAGCCCACAACTACATAAAAAGCAGTACAGCAGCAAAACTTACTAACAAGAAGCAGTGATCCTACCAGAAGAGTCTTATGACAAACTGGAGAGGTCACACAACTACAACTTGCGAACCACTCAGAAATCAATACAAAAATAGCACAGAGGGTCAGGATGAAGCATTAGGGCACACATGGCAAGCAACCATCAGCCCTATATCCAACAGATAGCAACAGAAACACAATCACAAGAAAGCACATCTTGAGGAGGAAGAGCTAAAATCTTGGCAAAAAACACAAATAAGGGTGTGTGGAAAGGGCAGACAAACCTCAGAAATCACAACACCAAAACATGTTGGGATTGTGACAGTAGTCCAAGCAATAAGGAAGAGCAAACTCCCCAGCAGGTAAACAGGAGCCAACATAAAAGCTGCAAAGGGAAAACCGGGGAAGCAACCCAAAAGCAATAGGCAGAAGGACAGGTTCGGGTAAGTGGAGACACCATCAGAATACCAGTCTGCACATGGGTCCAAATGAGGGTACTAATCCCAACACCAAGCACCAGCACCACTCAGCAAAATATGGATGACCAAAGGGTCAAGCAGGAAGGAAACATTCCTATACAGATAAGGGAGCACCTCTGGCAAACCACAACTTGTGAGAAAGGAGACACAAGGGCAGAGGCACAATACTCCAATAGCAGGCTCAATCTGAGCCCGACAGAGAAAAGGATGCATGGGCCAGCCCTCAGGAACCCAAACATGAAATAAAAGAGTGGGAGGGCAGGATTTACCCTTTAGTGGAGAGGGAGGGAAAGCCCCCCCAAACCATACACATCTATAGCAGATGCACAGATGTGAGACCACACCCAACACCTCCAGAAGTAAACCAGAAAAATGGAGGCATGCTAAGTCAGGAATTACTAACCCCGAGCAGGCCAAACACAGTTGCAGCAGACAGGGATCGGGTCATATCGGTCACCTCTCCACACGAAACACAATAGAGGTAGGGGCAAAAATGGTCATAGGGCAAGGAAACCAGAGCCCACGTTCACAAGCATCAGATCACCATCAAAGTGCACAAACCAGACAAGGTGAAACCTGGCAGGACATAAGAGCCAGCCTCATGCCAAACCCAAAGGAAAGGCTTGACAAGCTGGCCAGTCAGAAACCGAGCCAAGGCACACATTCAATAGGTCTGCAGGAAGCAGAGGGAATTATCCTTAATTTTCAAGCATCCCAGTTAAAAAGAGTAATCTCAGCTCGAGCAGGAAGCCAGGGAAGAGCAGTCTGAAAATAAGAACCAGGAGTATTCAGTTGCCAGAAAGTCCAGTAGGGAAGCAGAGTACAGAAGAGGCTACCAGACAGAGAGACATGACACATACCTCATGAGCCCTAAGTTCATCAGGACACACAGAACGAAGTCCAAGACCAGCCTGAACCCCAGGAAAAGAGGTGGTGATGCTCACCCATCCTCTAGCGGAGCATGTCCCAGCACCACACAAGGAACAGAGATACCCCTGCATCAGGCACATCAGAGTGCTAGGTAAGGCCAAGCCAAACAGTGAAACAAGAATCACTTATCTCTCAAAAAGGCCAGCACAGAGCTAGGGACACACACGCTGGAGGCTACAAGATAGGGAAAGCAGATGTGGTGAAACCAAAAAACAACCACAAACACCTTTGTGGAAGGTCTATGGGCTCCACCCACAAAAAGAGGTGGCCAAGGCCAAAAAGAACCACAGCTACCACAGCAATGGGGCTCTACGGTCCATTCAAAAGTGGTGAAACATTACCCATTAGAGCAATAAGTGTTGGTCTTTGGGGAGAGATCGTACTTAGTTTGTATATGTTGGATCTGAGGGAGAAAGGGTTAAGGAAAAAGAGGCACAGGGTACATAAGCTAAAGCACCAAACAGACCCAAGCAAGAAAGATGCTATAGGAATGCAGCCTTAACTTCTGCCATTTTCTAGACACCCATATTGGCTACACTGAGATGATAGGTTAACAAAGCAGTGCAGGAGGGATGGTGCGACGTCCAAGATGGTGCTGGGAGAGTGAGAGGCCGAAAGGGTGTGCACAAGTAGATGAGCAGAGAAGGGTCTGGCAGAGAGCATCCTCCATCACATTCACAGGCAGTGAGTGACCTGTCTTTGCATTCCTTGGTAGAGAGCAGACTGCCTATGCCAACATTGTTACAGAGCAGTTGTTAACATGTACAGAGCAATCTTCCTTCACATTTGTTGATAAAGGGCAGCCTACATTCACATTTATTTTTGCAGAGTAACCTGCCTTTAAATTCATTGCTACAGAGTACCCTGCATTTCCACTCACTGGCACAGAACATCCTGACTTTACGTTTATGATGCCGAGCAGCTTGATTTCTTAATTTCTTGTGTAGATAATCCTCCCTTCACATTGACAGGCGCAAAGCAAGCTGCTTTTGTGTTCCCTGGCACTAAGTCACCTGTATTTGCATTCACTGAGGCAGAGCAGCTGGTCTTCACATTCACTGGCATGGACTGCTGACAAACAATGGCCCATCACTGCACTCACTGGCATTGGCCAAAGCAGCCTGCTGTGCATTTTATTGTTACAGTGAAGCTTGGTTTCCCACTCACTTGCACAGAGGTCTGCCTTTGCATACTTACAGCGTAAATTTTAGCTCTGTCCCTCATGTCACTAAAGTCATTAGACTGTGACAAGTTCTATTTTATAAAGGTGAAGAATTGAAAGCTTTGCTTGTATTTCAAAGTTCGACATAGGTGCCTTTTCAATTAAATCACATGCTAGAAGGTTAAAGTTGATGTAAGAAAAATAATTTAGACTTCAGAATAAGTGTGTACATCAAAACGATATTGAATTTCTAATGATTAATGAGTGATTTATGAGTTTGGAGATACACACAGAAATGAGAAAATGCACTTCTCTGTTATATCTAATGTAATGCAATAACAAAGCTTATACTGATGAAATATTATTAATGATGAATTTTTAGGTTTGCATATTATGTATGTTTTATTAACAAGTATTAAATCAACTGCATTTTATTTTTCCCTTCAGTTAGCATATCTGAGGCCTACAGAGCTTGCATTTCGCAGTCATGTAAAAATGATTGAATTATTGTTTATAACTTGAAGTATTTCAGATTTCGTTCCCATGAGAACCAAAGTCCCATTTGTAAAATGTCTATTGATTAACTGTGGACAGTTCTACCCATTTGGCCTTGAAAGTATTGTAGAACAGGAACATGGACTAAGATCGTATACAAATGTTTCAACCTGTTTGGAGTCATATGGAAAGGAGATGTTCTCATGACAGACTTGAAAAAATGTAGAAGTGTTGCAACCTGGAATCTGGTGATAATATATAATTGGATGGTGGCCCTTCAATGTAATATGAACTGATACATGGGACAAATCAGAATGTTTGTTGTGGATTAATATAGCGTTGGTCATTCAAAATGTAGTCAGTCCTGTCCCAGTCTTGTCTTGGTCAGAGACAGACGCTTTCCTGATGCTTGCAGATGCCTTGAGGACCAGGTGCTTTGCTGATGAAGATTGCCTGAGTGCTGTGTCCCCTATAGAGGTACCTTCCACTCTGACATTTGCCATTACCCCCTAAAATGTCTTCTAGGTTAGAAATTCCACTATGCTGACATTTATGTTATTTTTCTTTTTAGTTAGTGCCCTGTAGTCCAAGATAATATTTTTCCAGAGCATTTTTGTCCTTTTATATTTTTGTATTTTGCCCACGCATGTTTTTCCCCACACATGTATTTCCCTAATTTGGTTAGCTGTAGGGTTGACCTATGCCCAGTCAAAGATTATTAACTCTGGACAACATGTTATATGTGTGACTCAGATATTTCTATTGACTTTCTGCATCATTTTCTTGAATGCTTAGTTTTACTGATGTTAGTGTGCCTGAACTGATTTCATCACCTTGGGCAACCATTTGTGATTATATATCTTTATTAATTCAGTTTTGTGCATTGTCTACCTGACTTTGAGCTTGTGTTTGTAATAAATCTTTAAACTGTACTCCTGATTGGAATTTTCCTTCGGTGGCCACATTGGTCATGGTGTCTAAATTATTGGGTTGGTGTTGGAGTAATTGTTTTGACTGTTCACTACACATCTTTCTGGGTCCAAAGGTTCATCGACCTTGATTCCTGCATTTGATTCCTGCCAAGGATGAAACATATGTCCACAATTCACTGGCGCAGGGAAGCCTGTCATTTCATTCACTAGTGTAGAGTAGCCTGCCATTATATTCGCTGGGACAGGCAAGTGTGTTACAGATTCACTGCTACAGGGCCTGTGTTTAGTTGGTGAGAGTGGCCTGCCTTGGATTCACTGGCAGCGAGCAGCCTGTGGTTGCATTCACTTGCATTGATCAGCCTGCTGTAAATTCACTGCTACAGAGCCTATGCTTTGTTGTTAAGAGGGGTCTATCTTGCATTCACTGGTAGAGAGCTGCTTGTCTTCACCTTCTACTGGCTGAGAGCTGTCTAACTTGTCATTCACTGACTGTGAGTTACTGTGCGTGGCAGACAGTGGACAGTCTCTGCGTTCACTGGCAACCTTTGAATTGCGGAGAGTGGCCAGACTCAGCAGAGAATAGTCTCTGTTGGCCTCCACTGACAGAGCACAGCCTGCCTTTCGATTTTCTAGTACATCTTGGTCTAACACTGACTGGCACAGAGCAGTCTGCCCTTGCATTCCCTGGCAGAGAGCAGCTTACAGAGCACATCCTGTCATCACATTCATTATTACAGAGCTGCGTCTCAAGGCTGGGTAGCATTCAATGTCTATGTGCATCTGTGAAGGTCGCATTGGAGTCACCTATGTGGCCAAACTCCACCTTCTTTTGTCAACACACGAGGTAAAATATATATTTTAAGAGAAGCACGCGGGAAAACATTGAAATTCGTGTTAGATGGTGGCTCATTGCCCCTGTCACCCGACTTCAGCTCAAAGAAACATAGGTCACCTGTCATCCTATCCGGCTCCGCCCCCTTGATAGTGAAAAAAAGAAAAGTGATGCACTAGAGAGCTCCCGTGGGGTCCCCCGCTGAAGCCACTCACGACACAAGCGCAGAGACAGGCTCTGGCAGTCCCGCCGACTGTTACGATTAGGAAATCTACTCAGACTCTGAAACTGTCTTTCAGTTCCATCTCGAGCTATCGGAAAGAAAAGAGTAAATAACGCCACTCAATCACAAATTGTAAATATGTCTGTTGTGGAAACGCCGCTATCCACCCTGTTTACTGTTTTATATTCTACTTGCATATGACACACACCAGCGTTTTTGTACAGTCACGCACACCTCGCGTTGTCTGATGTTAACCATCCCAAGTGCATGTCATGTCAAGTATAGCTATTGTCTTTTCTATGACACTTCTCAAAAAGATGCTACTTCCTACAAAAAAATAACGAAACACGCATAAAGAACTCAAGCATCTCACTGCTGATTGACTGTTCAGCCATTCCACCCGGATGTGTGAGTGTACATTATGCATCTATAATTCCCAGCCCCGTCTGCAGGGCATGTTCCGCCCGATCCTTCCCGGGAAGCTCTGTCGCCTCTTGGACCGGAGCCTGTTACCTGCGGTGAGGGCGCGGTGCGCCACCCGCTGTACCCGCAGCTTAATCGGGGGCGCTAGTGAGGCGCACTGCATTGTTTTAGGGACCTTCTTAGCATTGGTCTCTGGCGATTGCGAGGCACAAGTTAAATCCAATACACTCTGCAAGAATAACTGAGAATAACACAGCTGTGGGGTGGGGATGGGGCAAAAAACCGAAAACCCTAAGACGGTGACAGACAGAAGGAAAAACTGCCAAAATGACAAAGAAAACAGAGTTAGAGGCCAAGGGAGAGAGACAACGTAAAGGGAAGGAAGTGAAATGCAAATAATGAGGAAAGGATAAAGAGATCATGAAGGAACGAGGGTACAAATGAGCACAGGAACTAAGGAACAAAGGTTTAAACGAAGAAAAGGAACGAAGCAAAGAAAGAACCAAGAGTGGAAAGAAGAAAACGAAAGGTGAAAGAAAATGGAAAGGAAAAAGAAGGAGAGCAGAAAAATATAATAAAGAAATGTGAGATGAAGGGGTGGGCGATTGAAACAAAGAAGTAATAAATGGTAGGAATACAAAATGAAAAGATGCAAAGAATGTGTGAAAGAATGCCAAGAGCAGCATAATAGTAAATTAATAGAAAGGATAGAAAGTTAAAGAAAGGATTGATGAAATGAGAGAAGAGTAGACAGAAGAAAAGAAAAATTAAAAGAAAGAATGGACTACACATAAAACAAAAAAATGATGGAAAGAAGGAAAGAAAGAAGCTTTAAAAGAAAGAAGGGAGATGGATAGGATGAATGAGAGAAACTGGTCAATACAGGTAAGTGTGTAGTTTTTGGCCAAATTCCTTTCAAGTCATGCTATAAAAAGCATTATTTTGCATCATTTTCTGCAAATTGTCCAAAGGGTATAATCCCTATGACACTTCATAAGAAGGGTTGGGATTGCTAACTTCATTTGCACATTTATTTCTATAGATGGGTTCAAGTGTGTGGGGGGTATTTTATTTTTCTGGCTACTCCCTTGACCTGCAGTGTACATATGGCTCTCTGCTGTGCTGCTTACACCCGCCGATCTTCCGATGCCTGGAGGTGAATGTAACAGCCCCACCTACCAGTCACCTCAGCAAAGCCTTGAGAATACTCTACACCAGGGGTCTTCAAACTGGGGAGCCTCAAGTGATTCTAGGGGAGGGGCGCCAGTCTCTGGACAAAAGAACCATTATTCTAATATCAGGGCTTTGTTTTAAGCTTAAAAAAACATGAGCGGCAGTAAACTGTCTGTAACCGGCCATCACTAACATGTTTTGTTATTTATATCCAAGCTGGGAGTATATGTCAAAAGGGAAGAGACAACAAATACTTTTTAAAATTCCCACCCTCACTTCTAATAATCACACTGTGGATACTTTTACATGTTAATAAGGCCCGCCTGACCATAATAGTATGTATGGCATTATGTATTTGGTTGCATTTTTAAAACAGTAACAGAATAACGCAACTTAACTGCAATGTTTAAATAAGTGTAAACATATTTAAACATTGTCAATGTAATAGAATAATTGTGAAAAATGTGGAGGGCGCCCCGATGATTTCTGTCTTCACTGGGAGGGGAGGGGGCGGCATTAAAACGATTGAAGACCACTGCTCTACACCCCCCTCCTGCTCCCTAGACGGTGTCTGGCTGCTCCTAGGATTTTCACTTGTGACCTACAGAGTTTTGTGCAGAGGGTGGACAAGCCCTTCCATTCTTCTGTAGCTTGGGGTTACTGAGACAAATAAACCCCCTACCTGTGCCAACTGACCCCTCAGATCTCATGTTTTCCCTGTGCCCCTCCAACGTTTGTATTCCCTTCCCCTCTCGCCAAATGGCAAACGGTAACCCATTGCTTCTACGATTGCACCCTCTTACCTGCCTGACAAAGTCCACCCTTCCCATCCTCACTGTCACACATTCGTCCTCAACAAGTTAATGCACAAGTGTAAGAAATGTCACCTGTGTGCATTTTCCACAGTGGCCAATGCTCAGAAGGGCCGCACGCACAAAAACTGCACCACAGTGTGTCACGTTTGTCAGTTTGCTCTCCATTTTCTTAATGATCTGTAGGACAGGTCAGCCTGGCACAGGGATCGCCCACCACTCGATTCCCCCGCGCAGAACAGTCTTTTCATTACGTTTGTGAAAGCTTTGGCCAGGGCAGCTCACAGCTGTTCTGTGTGCTACATATCCTTTCCGTAGGCATAATAGGCCTTTCCAGAGGGAAGTAGAGCGAGATCTGCACCGCTCAGAGGTGGGCTTCGATCCATCCTGTTCCCCCAGGACCTTAGAATTGTTTTAAATCGTCTGCTATTGGCAGAAACGTCTATACCGCCCCACGAATATATGGCAACTCTGGGAGCACTGTTGATTCATAAATAATGCTTGTTTCTTACATTTCTCAGAGAAACCCGAAAAAACTCACTGGTCTTCTAAAATAATGTTTACCCGACCCTATTATTCGGAAATCGTCACTGCTATCCTCGGAATATTTAGAACAGGTGTTTAAAAATGAACTATCCACCATCTCTGTGCATTTCCTCACTTTCTTACACTTTTCAACATTACCAGCCCATAAGGAAACTGTTTAAAGGAGCACACTGACGCAGATGAGGATGAATGATGCAACGTAACAAAAACCCGCATAATATGCAAAATAAAACAAATTACTTGGCTCCAAGTGCCAACACAAAAATATTTTCATTATATAAAAGCCCAAACCATTGACTTTGTCAGTGCTTATTGTACTTTCCCTCTGTTCTACGACCTTTACACAGGGTGGTGGAAGAAAAAGTAATGCTTTCATAAAGACTGGCTACAGTCCCAGGTGCTAGTAAAGACTTTTATTTTCTCGGTATTTGCATATTCAACACAAGCTCACTTGTCCTGATGCCATGTGCCAGCATGCCTGGGCAATCCTCCAAGCCAGTGTTTGCCGACGATTCTTTAAAATCCTGTTTACTTTCACATGTGATTTCACTGTGGGAGTAAATTAACTTTCTTGTTTTTATATTCTCAGCCAGACCACACTGGAAGCAACAGTCTCAACCAGAATTTCTTGTTTTCAGCGACGTGCTTCATATTGTGGCAGCGTGCTCGCTGAATACCAACGATCAAATGTGGCCAGGTGCTCAGTTACTTTAGAAAACATCTAAAATATCTGTGTGAGGAGGACTTTACACATAAGAAATGTAGGAGACCGGCACCAGAACCGGCTGGTGAGTTTTATATGTGGATGGGGTAAATACTTTCCATGAGGTGAATGGAACAGGCGCTTAACCACAACCACCTGTAAGAGGGTGGAGGGACAACAAGGGATGAGGTTTCTTCTCTGCAATCAGAAAAATAGGGCAAAATGGTGCATTTCATAGCACAGTTTTCACATAAATTGCCTAAACGCCCATGAATTCTAAAGGGATAGTAATGTAATAATGTATGTGTTAGAAATGGGGTCTCTGGTTGGCAGTCAGTTTGCACTCTGTCCAAGCAGGGACCCTCACTCTAGGCAGGGTAAGGGAGATACACTCCTCAGCCAACCCCTGCTCACCCCCTTGGGAGCTTGGCACAAGCAGTAAGGCTTATTTCAGAGGCAATGTGTAAAGTATCTGTACCAACACACAGAGTAATACAGTGAAAACACTACAAAAGGGACAGAACACCAGTTTAGAAAAATAGCCAATATGTATCTAAATTAAACAAGACCAAAACAACAAAAATCCCACATGCACAAGCAAAGATATGAATTTGTAAAATGAAAAGACTGTTACTCCAAAGAAATCAGTGGATGCGTTGTTTTTACACAAAGTACCTGGTATGCTTAAAAAATAAAGCCGCACGGGTGAGCATGCGTCGGAAAAGTAAGTGATATGTCAATTCTTGACTTCCAAGTGAGGTCACGCGTCGATTCTTCTCTGGTTAGGGAGACAATGCGTAATTTTTCTCTCTCGCTGAAGATGATGCATCAATTTCTGGACAGGCAACCTCGGTTGGTGCAGGTTCACTGTGGATTTGACGCCCAGCGACAATGGTGCAAAATTCTGGTGCACGGTGGTGAAGAGTAGCTGTAAGCATGTGTTGCGTCGATTTTTCAGCCCTGATGCAGGTGATGCGTTGATTTTTCAGCAGCGAAGCAGGTGCTGGTCAAATTTTCTCCTGCTTGGCTCCAGTGCGTGGATTTCAGCCTTGGTTCCACCAACTTGTCCTTTCAAGGGCCCAGGGACTGGCACCACTTGGCAGGGTAGAAGTCTCAGCAAGAGAGTCCAGGTGCTGGCAGAGGAAGTCTTTGATGGCCCTGAGACTTCAGAACAGGGGTCAAACTCAGTCCAAGCCCTTGGAGTCACTTCACAAGAAGGAAAACACCACAAAGTCCAGTCTTTGCCCTCTCTTAGGTTGAAGCAGCAACTGCAGGCCAACCTAGCAAAGCACACTTACACACAGAGGGGCAGTACTCCTCCTCCAGCTCTTCTCCTTGGCAGAGGTTCCTCTTGATCCAGAAGTAATCTAAAAGTCTGGGGTTTTGGGTCCAACACCTATACTTCTTTCTGCCTTGGAAGTAGGCAAACGTCAAAGGAAAGTCTCTGTTCACAAGATCCTGCCTTACCCAGGCCTGCCCCAGACACACACCAGGGGGTTGGAGACTGCACTGTGTGAGGACAAGCACAGCCCTTTCTAGTGTCAGTGTCAGCTTCTCCCTCCCCAATCTAGCCCAGGAGACTCATCAGGATGTACAGGACACTCCCCACCTCCCTTTGTGTCACTGTCTAGAGGGAATTCACAAACAGTCCAACTGTCACTCTGACCCAGACGTGGATTCCACAGACAGGCAGAGGCACACAATGGTAAGTAAGAAAATGCCCACTTTCTAAAAGTGGCATTTTAAACTGACAATCTAAAAAAACAACTTTTCTGAAAGACGCATTTTTAACTTGTGAGTTCAGAGACCCCAAACCCCAGATCTCTACCTGCTCCCAATGGGAAACTACGCTTAAAAGATGTTTAAAGGCAGCCCCCATGTTAACCTATGGGAGAGATAGGCCTTGAAGTAGTGAAAAAACGAATTTGGCAGTACTTCATTATCAGGTCATGTAAAACACACCAGTACATGTCTTACCTTTTAAATAAATACACTGCACCCTGCCCATGGTGTTACCCAGGGCCTACCTTAGGGGTGCCTTACATGTACTAAAAGGGAAGGTTTGGGCCTGGCAAGTGGGTACACTTGCCAGGTCGAATTGGCAGTTTAAAACTGCATGCACAGACACTGCAGTGGCAGGTCTGAGCCATTTTTACAGGGCTACTGTCAGAGTCATCAGATCCTCTGGGTCTGCGCACGTTCCCAACATGTCCACCACAAGACAGCTCCAATACTCTGATTAGAATGCCACAGAGTCTAAGAGAGTCCAAGTGGGGAAAAGGGGATTAGGTAGGGAACAGCTGGGAAGGAGACCTGTAGGAAGCAAAAGGTTAAAATACACAAAATCAAAATTATATCATATTAATCTTTACTAGACTATGATTTCTAAGCATTGTCATATTGTAACCATGGATAACGTAAGCATGGACTAATTAACTAGGCCTCAAGACGTCCGGTTACCTGGGAAGAAATTAAGAATGATTAATACAACTTCTCAATAAAACCTCTTAATGAATTGTTACACATTGACTAGAAACATAAAAACCCTCTAGAATTATGGGGGTCATGCAGAGGTTGCGGGCGCCAGAATACCGCCATTGCTGGCGGTATGGCTGGCTCCCTATTTTGACTTTTCCGCTGGGCCAGCGGACAGTAACAGAGTTACCGTCCGCTGGCCCAGCAGAGAAGTCACATCAACATTGACGCCGGCTCGTAATTGAGCCGGCGGCAATGCTGATGTGTAGCGGGTGCAGTAGCACCCGTCGCGCATCTCACTGCCCGAAATTCGGGCAGTGAAATGCGCGATGGGGCTCTGCCTGTGGGCCCTGCACTGCCCAGGCCAAGTGCATGGGCAGTGCAGGGGCCCCCAGGGGCCCCCTGAGTCCCCTTACCGCCAGCCTCTTCCTGGCGGTGCAAACCGCCAGAAACAGGCTGGCGGTAGGAGAGTCATAATCCCCAGGGCAGCGCTGCTTGCAACGCTGCCCTGGCGGATTATCACCGCCAGGGCTGAAATGGCGGTATACCGCCAGCCCCGGCGGTGCGACTGCGGCGGTACCGCCAGGGTCATAATGACCCCCTATGTCTTCAGAATCAAACACAATCTTTTTGCATGAGGACAAGGAAATAATCTGAACGTTTTCTGGAACACCATAGGAGTTGTATTAAGGGGGCTTATTATGCACATATAATGTAACATCTAGAATTCTAACACTTAGTTTTTGAATGCAGAAACATGAATTGCGCACATTGCTGATTTCCAAAAGAATATATAAAATGCCTTGAAATTGTTGCACACAATGAATATCATGAGTTGAGCACAAGAAATGAATCGCACGTCTTACCGATTCGAATGATACCTTGTAAATGCCATGGAATGTTAGCGCACAATGAATAACATGGATTTAACACAAGAAATGAATCACACGTCTTGCCGATTCGAATGCTAGCATGCAAATGCCAGAAAAAGCCAAGCGCACATTCACAAGCACAAGGTAAAATCATTTATCATGAAAATTAGGACCAAGAACTCGAAAGCCTTCGAGAACGGGATTGGGGGCCCAGCCCGACTTCCGTCTTACCGCCCTGATCAAGAATCACCAACAAAGTGAAGGGCAAGGCCTGGAAGATCAAAGTAGGCCTCTGGAACAGGAGCTCAGGAAGCTGCTGCTGCTCTGCACTGGGACCTCTGAATAGTGAGGACGTGGAGCTGGGCTGGCTCCCTTATATAGAGTCTTGGCCCAGCCCAAAACCACATCCAGTCATGCTGCAGAGGAAGCTTCTAGAAGGCCCTGGAAAGGGACCACACCCTGACACACTCTGAAAGCCTGCAGCAATACATCGCAAATGAACAATATTTATAAGCACCTTGAATATAAGTCTTCAGGATTAAACTCTGCAATGCAAAAGGTTAAACAACAGCACATCAGCATAATGCATGAATTACGTTATCTTGGAAGTGCTGGATTTTTGCATTCCAGTAGCCCGTACAGCGCGCGCTGCCCTGATGTTGACAGTACTCCCCTCTCCCAGACGCGGTCTAGGGCCTGGCTTGCCTGGATTGAGACGATGAAAACGCCTCACAAGTAATGGAGCATGAACATCAGATGCGGAAACCCATGAGTTACTTTCAGGGCCATAACCTTTCCACAAGATCAAGTACCATAGGTTACGCCCTCTCAGTTTGGAATCCAACACCTTCTTGACTTCGTATTCCACTTCCCCCTGTACTAAAACTGGAGCTGGATGAGGACCGACCTTCTGGACTGCTTTTTTCAGGAGGGACGTGTGGAATACTGGATGAATATGTAGTGACCTTGGTAATTGCAGTTTATAGGTCACAGGATTGATTTGCTGAAGGACAGTGTAGGGACCAATGAATTTGGGATTAAACATGTGCTTTTTCTTGAAGTCTATGGGGGTTATTCCAACTTTGGAGGAGGTGTTAATCCGTCCTAAAAGTGACGGTAAAGTGACGGATATACCACCAGCCGTATTACGAGTCCATTATATCCTATGGATCTCGTAATACGGCTGGTGGTATATCCGTCACTTTTAGAACGGATTAACACCTCCTCCAAAGTTAGAATAACCCCCTATATGTCTTGTAGAAAGCCACACTTTATCACCTGGTTGGTACTGAGGTCCCTCACAATGTTTCTTGTCGTAATGTTTTTTCTATTTTTGTTTGGCCTTTTTCTAAATGCTGTTGAATCAGTTTCTGGGTTTGGTGAAGGTGTTGAATGGTTTCCGACACAGCTGGTGTAAGAGAACTTTCTTGAGGGATCGTGATGGGCAAGGTGTCAGGATGACAGCCATTTAAGCCAAAAAAGGGTGTAACACCAGTGGAAGTGTGAAATTAGTTATTGTAGGCTAACTCAGCTAACCAGAGCATTGATGTCCAAGAATGAAGTGCTTTTTCAGCGTAAGCACGCAGGTATTGCTTTAAAGTCTGATTTAGTCTCTCCGTTTGACTATCTGTTTGAGGATGATGGCTAGTAGATAGTGTGGACGTGACTTGGAGTGTTTTGAACCATGTTTTCAAGAAACTGGAGGCAAATTGTGATCCTTGATCGGAGAGAATCATTTTTGGCAGCCCATGATAACGGACCACTCTATTTAGTAAGATTGTCACCAGTTCGCTGGAGGTGGGCAATTTCTTACAGGCAATGAAATGTCCATATTCCGTGAGACTATCTACTACCACAAGGATTATTGAATGTTGTTGGACCACTGGTAATCCTGTAATGAAGTCTAAAGAGATGTGTTCCCAAGGTCGATATGGAGTTGGGAGTGGATGCAACAACCCTTTCGGTTTTGAATGACTTGTCTTGATGCGAGCACAGACTTCGCAGTCGTTTACCATTGTTTTGATGTCTTTTGTCAGAGTAGGCCACCAAAAGTAGCGTTGGATTAATTCAAGAGTTTTTGAAGTTCCTGGATGACCTGCCGTAGGAATAACATGCAACCAATGAAATACTAACTTGCGAAGCTTGGTAGTGGGCACGAACAAGCGAGCATCATGGAAAGGTAGTCCTTGCTTGATTGACCTTTTGGGGTCTGCTTGAGCCCATGTCTGCCATTTCTCAATGGTGAAGGAATTACGGATATCTTCAAAGAAATCTTCAGTTTTTATGATGCATAGGACTTTGTCTGGAGCAATGATAGCTCTGGAGGGATGGACTGCAGGCAACGCGGTAGACTCTTGGCGGGACAAGGCGTCAGCTTTGCGATTGTCTTTACCAGGACGGAAAGTCACCACAAATTCAAATTCGGCAAAAAACAACATCCAGCGTTATTGCCTAGGAGTCAAAAGTCTGGCTGAACTCATGAACTGGAGATTGCGATGATCAGTATATACTGTGACAGTGTACTTGGCACCCAACAAATGATGTCTCCATTCTTTAAAGGCATCACGAATCGCCAGAAGCTCTTTCTCCGCAATGACATAGTTTGTTCGGCTTTGTTCAGCTTACGAGACATGTAAGCTACAGGATGAAGTTGGCCAGTGTCTTTACTTCGTTGTGACAAGACTGCAGCAATTGCCACATCTGAGGCATCGGCTTCCACTATGAAGGGACGATCCACATCAGGGTGAGTCAAGACTGGGGCAGTGGAAAAAGCTTCCCTCAAAGTTGAAAAGGCTTGGTCAGCTTCTGGGGACAATACAAATGTTTCTTTCTTTCTCAATAACTTAGTGATGGGGGCCACTGTTTGAGAGAAATGGTTTATAAACCTGCGGTAAAAGTTTGCAAACCCAAGGAAATAATTGTACATCTTGGACAGTCTTTGGAGTGGGCCAATCAGATACAGCTTGTACTTTCTTTTCTGCCATAACCATACCTTGAGGGGTAAGGATAACCCCTAAAAACTCAACTGTTGTAACATGAAACTCACACTTGGTTAGTTTGCAATATAAATGGTGCTTTCGAAGAGCTGCGAGAATTTTCTTGACATGTTGTACATGTTTGTTTACATTGTCAGAGTAGATCAAAATGTCATCGATGTAGACTATTGCAAATATGCCGAGATACTCTCTAAGAACGTCATTCAGGAAAAATTTAATTGCTGCTGGATCATTGCACAGACCAAAAGGCATGACGGTGTATTCAAAGAGGCCATATCTTGTCTTGAACGCTGTTTTCCATTCATCGCCCTCTCTCATTCTGACTAAATGATTAGCACCTCGTAGATTGAGCTTAGGGTAGATTTTAGCTTTCTTTACTTGTTCCAGCAAGACTGGAATCAGGGGCAAGTGGTATTTATTCTTGATGGTGACCTTTTTCAAACCCCTATAGTCAATACAAGTTCGAAGATCTCTATTTGCTTTAGGGACAAAAAACAAAGGAGAGGCTGCAGGAGACTTAGAAGGGTGGATGAAACCATTCTCCATGAATTGATCTAGATACTTTCGTAAATGTTGGTTTTCATGTTCTGACAGGGTGTATAGACGACAGGTGGGAAGTTTCACCCCTGGGATTAGATCAATTTGACAGTCATAAGGTCTATGAGGAGGCAAGTTTTCTGCTTCCTTTTCATCTAATACATCTTCATAGGATGAATACTGCTTGGGCAACTTAACTTCTTTCTCCGCTGCAGTGGCTATGTAAGAGTTGCCAACTTTGGTTACTTCAGACTTTTGGAAGCATTTTTCTTTACATAGATCTGAGGAGAATATGACCTTTCTTTCTGCCCAACTAATCTCAGGATTGTGATGAGTTAACCAGGGTAGGCCAAGGATAATTCCATACTGAGGAGCATGGATCACGTCAAGGATGAGTTTCTCTTTATGTTTGTTTCTTTGGTTCTTCCCTTCACAGGTCACCGACAAGGGGACAGTCTGAAGAGATACTGGGCCTCCTGTCAAGAGTTTTCCATCGACTGCTTGGATTATTTCAGGAGTCTTCTTCTCGATGCATGGGATCCCCCACGCGCGGACCAATTGGGCTTCAACAAAGTTCCCAGTAGCCCCAGAATCCACAAGGGCCTTCTTGAAATAGTTATTTTTCTTTACTTGAACTTTTATGCCCAGCTTGAGATGTCTAGATTGTGAAGGGTCCACGGTAACACCCAAGAGTAACCCTTCTTTACATCTTGGGTGATTTAGTTTTCCAGCTCGACTTGTGCATTGGCTGCACGTTTCTTGACAGGACCTCGTTTGTTCTTTGATTTGATTGGACATTCTTTGGCCAAATGACCCTTACGCCCGCAATAAAGACATTGTCTATTCTTTCTATGTAAGTCCTTTTGACTTGGGTCAGAGGCCTCCTGATTGTACCGATTTCCATAGGTTCTGGCATTCGTTCTTTCTGAGTCCTTGATTCTCTATCATCGTGAACACGCCAGGAATATTTCTTAGTCTTTTTGCGTGTTCCCCTTCGTTCCGCTAAACGATGATCCAGTCTTAAAACAAGGTTTATCAGGTCTTGACAGTCTGTAGGCTGCGGGTTTATTTGAGCTAGAATATCTTTTAGCTCCTCCTTGAGTCCCTTGTAGAAAAAGGCTGCTTGCTTTTCTTCAGGCCAGGATGTCTCGGCTACCAGCCGATTAAAGTTAGCTAAATATGACACTAGATCCTGGTTATCTTGTCACAAGTCTAATAATTCACGATCTGCCGACAATGTCACAGTTCTACGATCAAATACTCTTTCAAACTCACGAACAAAATGTTTCCAATTGTAAAGCAGGGGACTGTCTTTATGCACAAGATGAATAGTCCAGGTAGCTGCATCCCCAGACAGGTATGATAACAAGAAAGCTACTCTGGATTGGGCATCAGGGAAAGTGTGTGGTCGGCAGGTAAAATGTAGTTCCACTTGAACCAGGAAAGATTGCGCTTTAAAGGGGTCGCCTGAGAACGTTCTGGAGGAGCTATGGGAATGGCCGAAGGAATGTTGAGGGAAATGTTCGTAGGAGGATTACCTCCAGAGGCCTGAGAAGAAGGACCAGGCCAAGACGCACCTAAGGGATTTTGTTCCTTCTTCTCTACCTTTTCCTGTAATTGACTCACTTTCTCAGCTAGGTGAGCTGCTATATCTTTTGAGGACACCACCTCTGCTTGGAGCTGTGTGATAGCCTTGATTAGCTCGTCCAAGGTGGCCATGCTGAGAACACACGCAAACCATGAGGATAATTAATTTGTGAGCGCACTATTCGGTCAGAGTCACCAGATCCTCTGGGTCTGCGCACGTTCTCAACATGTCCACCACAAGACAGCTCCAATACTCTGATTAGAATGTCACAGAGTCTAAGAGAGTCTAAGTGGGGAAAAGGGGATTAGGTAGGGAACAGCTGGGAAGGAGACCTGTAGGAAGCAAAAGGTTAAAACACACAAAATCAAAATTATATCATATTAATCTTTACTAGACTATGATTTCTATGCATTGTCATATTGTAACCATGGATAACGTAAGCATGGACTAATTAACTAGGCCTCAAGACGTCCGGTTACCTGGGAAGAAATTAAGAATGATTAATACAACTTCTCAATAAAACCTCTTAATGAATTGTTACATATTGACTAGAAACATAAAAACCCTCTAGAATTATGTCTTCAGAATCAAACACAATCTTTTTACATGGGGACAAGGAAATAATCTGAACGTTTTCTGGAACACCATTAAAGTTGTATTAAGGGGCTTATTATGCACATATAATGTAACATCTAGAATTCCAACACTTGTTTTTTGAATGCAGATACATGAATTGCGCACATTGCTGATTTCCAAAAGAATATGTAAAACGCCATAAAATGGTTGCACACAACGAATATCATGAGTTGAGCACAAGAAATGAATCACGCATCTTGCCGATTCGAATGCCACCAGCATGAAATGTTAGCACAAAATGAATAACATGAATCAAACACAAGAAATGAATCGCGCGTCTTGCCAATTCGAATGCTACCTTGAAAATGCCATGAAATGGTAGCGCACAATGAATAACATGGATTTAGCACAAGAAATGAATCATGCGTCTTGCCTCTTCGAATGCTACCTTGTAAACGCCATGAAATGGTAGCGTACAATGAATATCATGAGTTAAGCACAAGAAATGAATCGCGCGTCTTGCTGATTCTAATGCTAGCATGCAAATGCCAGAAAAAGCCAAGCGCACATTCACACGCACAAGGTAAAATCATTTATCATGAAAATTAGGCCCAAGAACTCGAAAGCCTTCGAGAACGGGATCGGGGGCCCAGCCCGACCTTCGTCTTGCCGCCCTGATCAAGAATCACCAACAAAGTGAAGGGCAAGGCCTGGAAGATCAAAGTAGGCCTCCGGAACAGGAGCTCAGGAAGTTGCTGCTGCTCTGCACCGGGACCTCTGAATAGTGAGCACGTGGAGCTGGGCTGGCTCCCTCATATAGAGTCTTGGCCCAGCCCACAACCACACCCAGTCATGCTGCAGAGGAAGCTTCTAGAAGGCCCTGGAAAGGGACCACACCCTGGCACACTCTGAAAGCCTGCAGCAATACATTGCAAATGAACAGTATTTATAAGCACCTTGAATATAAGTCTTCAGGATTAAACTCTGCAATGCAAAAGGTTAAACAACAGCACATCAGCATAATGCATGAATTACGTTATCTTGGAAGTGCTGGATTTTTGCATTCCAGTCACCCGTAGAGCGTGCACTGCCCTTATGTTGACAGCTACTCATGTGGGTGGCACACAATCAGTGCTGCAGGCCCAATAGTAGTATTTGATTTACAGACCCTGGGCACCTCTAGTGCACTCTACTAGGGACTTACTAGTAAATCAAATATGTCAATCATGGAAAAGCCAATTAGAGTTACAATTTACACAGAGAACATTTGCACTTTAGCACTGGTCAGTAGTGGTAAAGTGCCCAAAGTCCCAAACAAGCAAAAATGAAGTCCAGCACACAGTCAAAAATACAGGAAGCAGAGGGAAAAAGACATGGGAAACCACGCTAAGGATGCCAGGTCTAACACATGTCCTACCCAACCTCATGGGAGTTCTCATCACTAATGGGGAAGAATCTGGACAGACCATCAGCATTGGCGTGATCTGCACCAGGGCAGTGTTCCACCGCAAAGTTCATTCCCTGTAGGGAGATGGACCACCTCAACAGTTTTGGGTTCTCATCCCTCCTCTGCATTAACCATTTGAGGGGTCTGTCTGAACCCGAAAGTGAGTCCCGAACAAGTAGGGTCTTAGCTTCTTCAGCACCCAGACCACAGCCAAAGCTTCTCTCTCAATTGCACTACACTTCAGTTCCCGGGGAAGTAACCTCCTACTAATGATGGCTACAGGCTGGTCTAGGCCCTCTTTGTTTAGCTTTGCTAGAACTGCCCCCACACCATGCTCTTAAGTGTCAGTCTGCACAACAAATTCCTTGGAGAAGTCGGGTGCCTTCAGCATGGTTGCCATGCACCTGGCTGCCTTCGGGGCATCTAAAGCAGTCTGACAAGCCTTAGTCCAGATTACTTTTTTGGGCTGCATTTTGGAGGTCAGCTCTGTCAACGGGCAACAATGGTACCATACCTCTTAACAAACCTCCTGTAGTAACCGATGAGACCTAGAAAGGTTCTCACCTCTGACTGGGTCTTGGGGTGTTCCCAAGGCAGAATAGTGTCAATTTTTGTTTGCATGGGTGCCACCTAGCCACTTCCAACCTGGTGTCCCAGTTAAAACACAGATCCCTGCCCTATTTGGCACTTACTGATCCTAATAGTGAGGCTTGCCTTCTGCAGGGCCTTCAACACTTCACAGAGGTGTTGCAGGTGTTCCTCCCAGCTGGAGCTGACCACTGCAATGTCATTCAGGTAGGCTGTGCTGAACTCCTCCAGCCCTGCCAACACCTGATTGACCAACCTCTGAAAGGTGGCAGGGGCATCCCAAAGGGCATAACCCAGAACTGGTAATGCCCCTCTGGGGTGGGAAATGCTGGCCTCTCTTTAGCCCCATAGGTTAAGAGAATCTGGCAGTACCCAGACGTTAAGTTGACTGTGCTGAGGAACTCTGCAGCTCCTAGCCAATCTATGAGCTCAGCAGCTCTGGGGATGGGGCTTGCGTCAGTCTTAGTGATGGCGTTGAGTCCATGGTAGTCTGCACAGGGGTGGCAATGGGGGTAGTAGCCTTTGGGACCAAGACCACTGGACTGGTATAAGGGCTGCTGGAGAACTCAATTACCCCTAACGCTAGCATCTTGGAAACCTCATCCTTGATGCTGGCTCTGACCTTGTCAGTCACCCTGTAAATCTTGTGTTTCACAGGCAGACTGTCCCCAGTGTCCACATCATGGGTACACAGATGAGTGACCTCTGGGGTCAAGGAAAACAAGGAGGCAAACTTTCCCAGTACCTGTCAACAGTCCCTCTGTTGCTCTGGAGTCAGTGTTGGGGAGAGGTTCACACCTGCCATAAACCCATCTTTCTCCTGGGCAGGCAGGGTGTCAGGAAGATGCTCACTCTCCTTCTCCACCCCCCTCACAGTGAGGTTTGAGGCGTTTCAAATCTAGGACCCTCAAAAGGTTACTGGGAGTCTGCAAGTTCACGGATAGGAGACATCACTCTTGTGCTCCAAAGGCCCCATCCACTTGTCCTGGAGAGCACGAGGCTCCACTGGGGCCATGACCCCACTTTCTTGCCAGGCTAAAACTTGACCAGAGTGGCATTCTGGTCATTCCACCATTTCATGTCCTCCTGGCTGGCTTCTAGGTTCGCCAGAGTGAGTTTTCTGAAGCGTGCAGCCTGGTTTCTAATGGCCAGTACACAGCTAAACATGTCTTAAGGGGGCCTACTGGAGGTTTTCTCCAATCCCTCCTTTACCAGACTTAGAGGTCCCTTTACAGGGTGGCCATACAGTAACTCAAAGGGGCTAAAACAAAGTCCCTTCTGCAGTACCTCTCTGTAAGCAAAAAGAAGGCATGGCAAGAGAATGTCCCACTTACGCCTCAGGGGTTCTGACAGACCCATAATCAAACCCCTCAGGGTGCGGTTGAACCTTTCAACCAACCCATTTCCTTGGGGGTGGTAAGGAGTGGTGAACTTGAAGGTTACCCCACACTCCTTCCACAGAGACTTCATATAGGCACCCCTGGCACCCATGTCTGATACCACCTCTTTGGGGAACTCCATGCAGGTAAAAATCCCCATCAATGCCCGGCCCACCACAGGGACTGTCATCGACCTCAAAGGGATGGCTTCTGGGTACCGGGTGGCATCGTCCACCAAGACCATGATAAACCTGTCGCCCATGGCTGTCTTGGGTTCCAGAGGCCCCACAATGTCAATGCTCACCCGCTCAAAAGGGGTGCTCACGACAGGAAAAGGTTAGAGAGGGGCCTTGCACTTCCCCCCACTCTTGCCGCTTGCCTGACAAATGGCAAGACCTGACATGTGCATCAAAGTTCCTGCTCATTTGGGGCCAGTAAAAGTGGGTGACAAGCCTCTTAAAGGCCTTGTCCTGCCCAAAATGCCCTACTAAAGGCACAACATGAGCCAGACCCAGTAGGAAGGCTTTGAAGTGCTGGGGTACCGCCAGCACACGTGCTGCCCCAGGCTCAGCAACCTTAGGGTCGCTATACAGGAGGCCTTCCTCCTAATAGATCCAGTGTGATCTAGACTCCTTGCCAGAGGCCTGGAATGTAGCCTGTCGCCGCAGACCCTCAAGAGTAGGGCATGACTTCTGTGCCTCACAGAATTCTTTCCTGGTGGGACCCCTTCCTGCTGCCAATGGGTCAGCTTGGGTACCTCCCGCACTTTAGCCACTTGTTCCCCTGTAGGCTCCGGGTCATCTCCCTCAGGTTGAGCCTCCTCCTGGACTGTGAGAACTTCTGGGGCGGGTTCTCCATGCCTCTTGCCCCTCCTCTTCCTGGCAGGCACCTGGGACACTCTTTTAGGCTCAAGGGCATCCTGATCCCTCTGAAGGGCAGCCATAGACCGGGTGGTCACACATGCCCACCCAGGCTGACCCAACATCTCAAAGTATGACCGGCGTTCCACCTCACTCCAAGGGGAATCCTCCAGGTCATTGCCTATCAGACAATCAACAGGCATGGTTGGACTCACAGCTACCCTCAAGGAACCTGAGACTTCCCCCACTCAAAGGGGACCTGCACCACCTTACTCAGGCACTCTGAGTTTTCTACTGCAACTACTTGGTGAAGTACATGGGGAAATACCTGCTCTTCAGACACCAGGTGACACCTCACAGTGGTCACACTAGCTCCTGTCTCTCTCAGAACCTCCGACCTCTGTCCATTGATGATCACCCATTGCCTGTACTTCTTAGTATTCTCAGGCACAAGGGTCCTCTGGACCATCTCACTGTCCCCTAGTGAGACTTGGGTAATCTAAGCTGGCTCCCACCCTTCTCCTGGAACCAACTCCTCCCCAAGCACCTCACTGCCCAAACCCTGTGACTGAGCACCAGTGGGTATCGGTGTCCACTTGGGACATTTGGGGTCCCTCCTCATGTGACCCACCTGAGCAGATGCAAAACGCTTGTGGGGACTCTTCTCTACATGTTTTCCTGTAGAGACCCGTGTTTTTTTTATCATCTAGGGGCTAGGAATCCTTACCCTGGGAACTAGGTTGGGGCCCTTTAGAGAACTACCCCTATTTACCTTTACCCCTCCCACTTCTTCTGATGGGAACCCTGCCTACCCTTGACGAGTCTCCCATATACCTCTTTTGGACCCTGGTGCTCTCCCAAAGGTCCGCTTCTCGGGCAGGCTTCCTAGGGTCAGTCAGATTGCTATCAATTAGGTGCTGGCACAGCTCTGGAAAAACATAGACTATACAAGTGCTCCCATGCAATCAAATTGTACAGCCCCTCATAAATTGTTACCTTACTGCCTTCACTCAACCATCCAGTGACCTGCAGAAAGAATCTACACATTCCAACCAAGTTTGGGATTTCTTTTTCTTATAGGATCTAAACTTCTCTTTGTACTGCCCAGGGGTGAGACCATACCTAGTGAGTAGGTCGCCCTTCATGACAGAATTGGTGAGCCGCTCAGGATCCCCCAAGGATGTCATGGTGTTCCTTCCCTCTACCTCAAAGTGCTTCCACAGATCCGCCCCACAGTGTATCTCAGGGACCATGCTCATGTGGGGAGCTGACTCGTACCCCTTAAACCACAGGTACATGTCATCCTCCCTTTTGTAGTTTTCACTAAAACGTTTGGGATGTGTACCCTCCTTTCAGGATGCTCTATGGTATTGCTGCCACCATCTCTGCTGGACTGGCTCCTTTGGTCTAGCTCCCTCAAACTTAACTGATGAGGCTAAAGCAACTTTTTTCTCCTCCATTGCAAATCTTTTCTCTTCCATTTCCATTTTAAGTTTCTTCAACTCAAATTGGTGCATTCTCTTTGCTTAGCTGTCCTGCAACTCCTCAGGGGCAGACCTTTGGAAGAAACACTACTGTAGGAAGTTGGCTCTGTATGTACTATTTCAAAATGAGAACTAGTGTGCACACAGTCCAAGGGTTCCCCCTAGAGGTAAGATAGTGGCACAATTAGATAATTCTAATGCTCTATTTTGTGGTAGTGTGGTCGAGCAGTAGGCTTATCAGAGGGTAGTGTTAAGCATTTGTTGTACACACACAGGCAATAAATGAGGAACACACACTCAAAGACTTGCTACAGGCCAATAGGTTTTTATGTTGAAAAACATATTTTCTTAGTGTATTTTAAGAACCACAGGTTCAAGATTTACAGAAAACACTTTAAATGTAAGGTACTTCACTTAGATACTTTAGGAACTTTGAATAAAAGCAATATCATATACAGTCTTTGTAAAAATGGCAATAAGCTATTTTCAAAGTGGACACAGTGCAAAAAGCAACAGTTCCTGGGGGAGGTAAGTAAAGGTTAGATTAGGAGGTAAGTAAAACACTTACAAGTCTCAATTCTGGGGCAAAGGCAGCCCACCGTTGGGGGTTTAAGGCAACCCCAAAGTTACCACACCAGCAGCTCAGGGCCGGTCAGGTGCAGAGCTCAAAGAGGTGCCCAAAACACATGGGCGCCTATGGAGAACAGCGGTGCTCCGGTTCCAGTCTGCCAGCAGGTAGGTACCTGCGTCCTCAGGGGCACCAGGGGGGTTTTGTAGAGCACTGGAGGGGACACAAGTAGGCACACAAAACACACCCTCAGCGGCACAGGGGCGGCCAGGTGCAGTGTGCAAAGCAGACGTCGAGTTTCAGGTAGGAAACAATGGAGGGACCCGGGGGTCACTCTAGCGGTGCAGGCAGGCACAGGGGGGGCTTCTCGGGACAGCCACCACCTGGGCAAGGCAGAGGGTCGCCTGGGGGTCAATCCTGCACTGAGGTTCGGTTTCTTCAGGTCCTGGGGGCTGCGGGTGCAGTGTTGGTACCAGGCGTCGGGTCCCTTGTTACAGGCAGTTGCGGTCGGGGGAGCCTCTGGATTCTCTCTGCAGGCGTCTCTGTGGGGGTTCAGGGGGGTCGTCTCTGGTTACTCACGGGCTCCCAGGTGCCGGGGAGTCCTCCCTGTGCTGTTTGTTCTCTGGATCTCGATTCTGAGGCGTTGGGTGCAGAGTGTGAAGTCTCACGCTTCCGGCGGGAAATGTGCAGTCTTTGAAAGTTGTTTCTTTGTTGCAAAGAAGTAGCTTGTTTTGAACAGGGCTGCTGTTCACAGGAGTTTCTTGGTCCTTTAGTCCAGGGCAGTCCTCTGAGGCTTCAGAGGTCGCTGGTCCCTGTCGGAGGCGTCGCTGGTGCAGGTTTTCGAAGTTGGAGACATGCCGGTAGGGCTGAGACCAAAGCAGTTGTCGTCTTCCTCCTTCTCTGCAGGCTTGTAGGTCAGCAGTCCTTCTTGTTTCTTCAGGTTGCAGGAATCTGAGTTCCTGGGATCTGGGGTGCCCCGAAATACTGAATTTAGGGGTGCGTTTAGGTCTGGGAGGGCAGTAGCCAATGGCTACTGTCCTTGAGGGTGGTAACACCCTCTTTGTGCCTCCTCCCTGTGGGGAGTGGGGCACATGCCTAATCCTATTGGGGGAATCCTCCAAACTCAAGATGGAGGATTTCTCAAGGCAGGGGTCACCTCAGCTCAGGACACCTTAGGGGCTGCCCTGACTGGTGGGTGACTCCTCCTTGTTTTTCTCGTTATCTCCTCCAGCCTTGCCACCAAAAGTGGGGGCAGTGGCTGGAGGGGTGGGCATCTCCACTAGCTGGGATGCCCTGGGGCGCTGTAACAAAAGGGGTAAGCCTTTGAGGCTCACCGCCAGGTGTTATAGTTCCTGCAGGGGGAGGTGTGAAGCATCTCCACCCAGTAAAGGCTTTGTTCCTGGCCACAGAGTGACAAAGGCCCTCTCCCCATGTGGCCAGCAACATGTCTGGTGTGTGGCCGGCTGGCAGAAACTGGTCAGCCTTCACTAGAAGTCGAAATGGTATTCAGGGGTCATCTCTAAGATGACCTCTGGGTGTATCTTACAATAAATTGCACATTGGCATCAGTGTGCATTTATTGTGCTCTATTTTGTGGTAGTCTGGTCGAGCAGTAGGCTTATCAGAAGGTAGTGTTAAGCATTTGTTGTACACACACAGGCAATAAATGAGGAACACACACTCAAAGACTTGCTACAGGCCAATAGGTTTTTATATTGAAAAATATCTTTTCTTAGTTTATTTTAAGAACCACAGGTTCAAGATTTACAGAAAACACTTTAATTGTAAGGTACTTCACTTAGATACTTTAGGAACTTTGAATAAAAGCAACATCATATACAGTCTTTGTCAAAATGGCAATACGCTATTTTCAAAGTGGACACTGCAAAAAACAACAGTTCCTGGGGGAGGTAAGTAAAGGTTAGATTAGGAGGTAAGTAAAACACTTACAAGTCTCAATTCTGGGGCATAGGCAGCCCACCATTGGGGGTTTAAGGCAACCCCAAAGTTACCACACCAGCAGCTCAGGGCCGGTCAGGTGCAGAGGTCAAAGAGGTGCCCAAAACACACAGGCGCCTATGGAGAACAGGGGTGCTCCAGTTCCAGTCTGCCAGCAGGTAAGTACCTGCGTCCTCGGGGGACAGACCAGGGGGGGTTTGTAGAGCACTGAGGGGGACACAAGTAGGCATACAAAACACACCCTCAGTGGCACAGGGGCGGCCAGGTGCAGTGTGCAAAGCAGGTGTCGGGTTTCATGTGGGAAACAATGGAGGGACCCGGGGGTCACTCTAACGGTGCAGGCAGGCACGGGGGGGCTTCTCGGGACAGCCACCAGCTGGGCAAGGCAGAGGGTCGCCTGGGGGTCACTCCTGCACTGAGGTTTGGTTCCTTCACGTCCTGGGGGCTGCGGGTGCAGTGTTGGTTCCAGGCGTCGGGTCCCTTGTCACAGGCAGTCGCGGTCAGGGGGAGCCTCTGGGTTCTCTCTGCAGGCGTCTCTGTGAGGGTTTAGGGCGGTCGTCTCTGGTTACTCACGGGCTCCCACGTGCCGGGGAGTCCTCCCTGTGGTGTTTGTTCTCTGGATCTCGAGCCGGGGGTGTCGGGTGCAGAGTGTGAAGTCTCACACTTCTGGCGGGAAATGTGCAGTCTTTGAAAGTTGCTTCTTTGTTGCAAAGAAGTAGCTGGTTTTGAACAGGGCCGCTGTTCACAGGAGTTTCTTGGTCCTTTAGTCCAGGGCAGTCCTCTGAGGCTTCAGAGGTCGCTGGTCCCTGTCGGAGGCGTCGCTGGTGCTGCTTTTCGAAGTTGGAAACAGGCCGGTAGGGCTGAAGCCAAAGCAGCTGTCATCTTCCTCCTTCTCTGCAGGCTTGTAGGTCAGCAGTCCTTCTTGTTTCTTCAGGTTGCAGGAATCTGATTTCCTGGGATCTGCGTTGCCCCTAAATACTGAATTCAGAGGTGTGTTTAGGTCTGGGAGGGCAGTAGCCAATGGCTACTGTCCTTGGGGGTGGCTACACTCTCTTTGTGCCTCCTCCCTGTGGGGAGGGGGGCACGTGCCTAATCCTATTGGGAGAATCCTCCAAACTCAAGTTGGAGGATTTCTCAAGGCAGGGGTCACCTCAGCTCAGGACACCTTAGGGGCGGCCCTGACTGGTGGATGACTCCTCCTTGTTTTTCTCGTTATCTCCTCCAGCCTTGCCACCAAAAGTGGGGGCAGTGGCTGGAAGGGCGGGCATCTCCACTAGCTGGGATGCCCTGGGGCGCTGTAACAAAAGGGGTGAGCCTTTGAGGCTCACCGCCAGGTGTTATAGTTCCTGCAGGGGGAGGTGTGAAGCAACTCCACCCAGTACAGGCTTTGTTCCTGGCCACAGAGTGACAAAGGCACTCTCCCCATGTGGCCAGCAACATGTCTGGTGTGTGGCAGGCTGGCAGAAACTGGTCAGCCTACACTAGAAGTCGAAATGGCATTCAGGGGTCATCTCTAAGATGACCTCTGGGTGTATCTTACAATAAATTGCACATTGGCATCAGTGTGCATTTATTGTGCTCTATTTTGTGGTAGTGTGGTCGAGCAGTAGGCTTATCAGAAGGTAGTGTTAAGCATTTGTTGTACACACACAGGCAATAAATGAGGAAACACACTCAAAGACTTGCTCCAGGCCAATAGGTTTTTATATTGAAAAATATATTTTCTTAGTTTATTTTAAGAACCACAGGTTCAAGGTTTACAGAAAACACTTTAATTGTAAGGTACTTCACTTAGATACTTTAGGAACTTTGAATAAAAGCAATATCATATACAGTCTTTGTAAAAATGGCAATACGCTATTTTCAAAGTGGACACTGCAAAAATCAACAGTTCCTGGGGGAGGTAAGTAAAGGTTAGATTAGGAGTAAGTAAAACACTTACAAGTCTCAATTCTGGGGCATAGGCAGCCCACCGTTGGGGGTTTAAGGCAACCCCAAAAATACCACACCAGCAGCTCAGGGCCGGTCAGGTGCAGAGGTCAAAGAGGTGCCCAAAACACACAGGCGCCTATGGAGAACAGGGGTGCTCCAGTTCCAGTCTGCCAGAAGGTAAGTACCTACGTCATCGGGGGGCAGACCAGGGGGGGTTTGTAGAGCACTGAGGGGGACACAAGTAGGCACACAAAACACACCCTCAGGGGCACAGGGGCGGCCAGGTGCAGTGTGCAAAGCAGGCGTCGGGTTTCAGGTAGGAAACAATGGAGGGACCCGGGGATCACTCTAACGGTGCAGGCAGGCACAGCGGGGGCTTCTCGGGATGGCCACCACCTGGGCAAGGCAGAGGGTCGCCTAGGGGTCACTCCTGCACTGAGGTTCGGTTCCTTCACGTCCTGGGGGCTGCGGGTGCAGTGTTGGTTCCAGGCATCGGGGCCCCTGTTACAGGCAGTCGCGGTCAGGGTGAGCCTCTGGATTCTCTCTGCAGGCGTCTCTGTGGGGGTTCAGGGGGGTCGTCTCTGGTTACTCACGGGTGCCCAGGTGCCGGGGAGTCCTCCCTGTGGTGTTTGTTCTCTGGATCTCAAGCCGGGGGCGTCGGGTGCAGAGTGTGAAGCCTCACGCTTCCGGCGGGAAATGTGCAGTCTTTGAAAGTTGCTTCTTTGTTGCAAAGAAGTAGCTGGTTTTGAACTGGGCCGCTGTTCACAGGAGTTTCTTGGTCCTTTAGTCCAGGGCAGTCCTCTGAGGCTTCAGAGGTCGCTGGTCCCTGTCGGATGCGTCGCTGGTGCAGGTTTTCGAAGTTGGAGACAGGCCGGTAGGGCTGAGGCCAAAGCAGTTGTCGTCTTCCTCCTTATCTGCAGGCTTGTAGGTCAGCAGTCCTTCTTGTTTCTTCAGGTTGCAGGAATCTGCGTTCCTGGGATTTGGGGTGCCCCGAAATACTGAATTTAGGGGTGCGTTTAGGTCTGGGAGGGCAGTAGCGGGCATCTCCACTAGCTGGAATGCCCTGGGGCGCTGTAACAAAAGGGGTGAGCCTTTGAGGCTCACTGCCAGGTGTTATAGTTCCTGCATGGGGAGGTGTGAAGTATCTCCACCCAGTACAGGCTTTGTTCCTGGCCACAGAGTGACAAAGGCACTCTCCCCATGTGGCCAGCAACATGTCTGGTGTGTGGCAGGCTGGCAGAAACTGGTCAGCCTACACCAGAAGTCGAATTGGTATTCAGGGGGCATCTCTAAGATGACCTCTGGGTGTATGTTACAATAAATTGCACACTGGCATCAGTGTGCATTTATTGTGCTCTATTTTGGGGGTAGTGTGGTCGAGCAGTAAGCTTATCAGAGGATAGTGTTAAGTATTTGTTATACACACACAGGCAATAAATGAGGAACACACACTCAAAGACTTGCTACAGGCCAATAGGTTTTTATATTGAAAAATATATTTTCTTAGTTTATTTTAAGAACCATAGGTTCAAGATTTACAGAAAACACTTAGATGTAAGGTACTTCACTTAGATACTTTAGCAACTTTGAATAAAAGCAATATCATATACAGCCTTTGTAAAAATGGCAATAAGCTATTTTCAAAGTGGACACTGCAAAAATCAACAGTTCCTGGGGGAGGTAATTAAAGGTTAGATTAGGGGGTAAGTAAAACACTTACAAGTCTCAATTCTGGGGCATAGGCAGCCCACCGTTGGGGGTTTAAGGCAACCCCAAAGTTACCACACCAGCAGCTCAGGGCCGGTCAGGTGCAGAGGTCAAAGAAGTGCCCAAAACACATAGGTGCCTATGGAGAACAGGGGTGCTCTGGTTCCAGTCTGCCAGCAGGTAAGTACCTGTGTCCTCGGGGGCAGACCAGGGGGGTTTTGTAGAGCACCGAGGGGGACACAAGTAGCCACACAAAACACACCCTCAGCGGCACAGGGGCGGCCAGGTGCAGTGTGCAAAGCAGGCGTCGGGTTTCAGGTAGGAAACAATGGAGGGACCCGGGGGTCAGTCTAGCAGTGCAGGCAGGCACAGGGGGGGCTTCTCGGGACAGCCACTACCTGAGCAAGGCAGAGGGTCGCCTGGGGGTCACTCCTGCACTGAGGTTCGGTTTCTTCAGGTCCTGGGGGCTGCGGGTGCAGTGTTGGTTCCAGGCGTTGGGTCCCTTGTTACAGGTAGTCGTGGTCAGGGGGAGCCTCTGGATTCTCTCTGCAGGCGTCTCTGTGGAGGTTCAGAGGGGTCGTCTCTGGTTACTCACGGGCTCCGAGGTGCAGGGTGTCCTCCCTGTGGTGTTTGTTCTCTGGATCTCGAGCAGGGGGCATCGGGTGCAGAGTGTGAAGTCTCACGCTTCCGGCGGGAAATGTGCAGTCTTTGAAAGTTGCTTCTTTGTTGCAAAGAAGTAGCTGGTTTTGAACAGGGCCGCTGTTCACAGGAGTTTCTTGGTCCTTTAGTCCAGGGCAGTCCTCTGAGGCTTCAGAGGTCGCTGGTCCCTGTCGGATGCGTCGCTGGTGCAGGTTTTCGAAGCTGGAGACAGGCCGGTAGGGCTGAGGCCAAAGCAGTTGTTGTCTTCCTCCTTCTCTGCAGGCTTGTAGGTCAGCTGTCCTTCTTTTTTCTTCAGGTTGCAGGAATCTGATTTCCTGGGATCTGGGGTGCCCCCAAATACTGGATTTAGGGGTGTGTTTAGGTCTGGGAGGGCAGTAGCCAATGGCTACTGTCCTTGAGGGTGGCTACACCCTCTTTGTGCCTCCTCCCTGTGGGGAGGGGGATGCATGCCTAATCCTATCGGGGGAATCCTCCAAACTCAAGATGGAGGATTTCTCAAGGCAGGGGTCACCTCAGCTTAGGACACCTTAGGGGCTGCCGTGACTGGTGGGTGACTCCTCCTTGTTTTTCTCATTATCTCCTCCAGCCTTGCCGCCAAAAGTGGGGGCAGTGGCTGGAGGGGCGGGCCTCTCCACTAGCTGGGATGCCCTGGGGCACTGTAACAAAAGGGGTGAGCCTTTGAGGCTCACCGCCAGGTGTTACAGTTCCTGCAGGGGGAGGTGTGAAGCATCTCTACCCAGTACAGGCTTTGTTCCTGGCCACAGAGTGACAGAGGCACTCTCTCCATGTGGCCAGCAACAAGTCTGGTGTGTGGCAGGCTAGCAGAAACTGGTCAGCCCACACTAGAAGTCGAAGTGGTACTCAGGGGGCATCTCTAAGATGACCTCTGAGTGTATGTTACAATAAATTGCACACTGGCATCAGTGTGCATTTATTGTGCAGAAAAGTTTGATACCAAACTTCCCAGTTTTAAGTGTAGCCATTATGGAACTGTGGAGTTCGTGTCTGACAAACGTCCAGACCAAATACTCATATGGCTACCCTGCACTTACAATGTCTAAGGTTTTGCTTTGACAGTGTAGGGGCATAGTGCTCATGCACATATCCCCTCACCTGTGGTATAGTGTACCCTGCCTTAGGGCTGTAAGGCCTGCTAGAGGGGTGACTTACCTATGCTACAGGCAGTGTGAGGTTGGCATGGCACTCTGAGGGGAGTGCCACGTCGACTTAGTCTTTTTCTCACCACCAGCACACACAAGCTGTGAGGCAGTGTGTATGTGCTGAGTGAGAGGTCCCCAGGGTGGCGTAAGACATGCTGCAGCCCTTAGAGACCTTCCCTGGCCACAGGGCCCTTGGTACCAGGGGTACCATTTACAAGGGACTTACCTGAGTGCCAGGGTTGTGCCAATTGTGGAGACAAAGGTACAGTTTAGGGAAAGAACACTGGTGCTGGAGCCTGGTTAGCAGGGTCCCTGCACACTTTCAAATCATAATTTAGCATCAGCAAAAAGGCAAAAAGTTAGGGGTAACCATGCCAACAGTGGCATTTCCCTATACTTGGTCAAACACATGTGAAGCTACATTGCTTTCCCCCAGGTGCATGATTTGGCCACTGTGAAGGCAGGTGTTTATGGAATGGGACATATACCCAATATTATTGAGGCGATTGATGGAACACATATTGCGTTTGTTCTCCCCCACAAAAAGAATGAACAGGTATTCAGGAATCGGAAAAGTTTCCACTCACTCAATGTGCAAATGGTGCGCCTGGCAGACCATTACATCTTCCACATCACTGCCAAGTATCCTGGGTCGGTGCATGACGCCTTTGTTCTGAGGAATAGCAGCAACCCACAGATGATGGCACAACTACAGAGGCACAGAGTGTGGCTAATAGGTGAGCCTGAGTGCCCACCCAATGTATGTCAGTGTATGCCTTCTGGTGTTAACCCCATACCATTGTGTAAGGAAAATGTTTGTCCCTCAAAACTTGCAGGTGACTCTGGCTACCCAAACCTATTGTGGCTCCTGACCCCTGTGAGGAATGCCAGGACAGGGGCTGTATATCATTACAATTATGCACATGGGTGAACCAGGAGAATTCTCGAAAGGACCTTCGGCCTCCTGAAGGCCAGGTTCAGATGCCTGCATCTGACAGGTGGATCCCTGTGCTACTCTCCCGAGAAGGTCCACCAGATAGTAGTGGCATGCTGCATGTTGCACAACCTGGCCCTCAGATGACATGTGCCTTTTCTGCAGGAGGAGGAGACTGGACATTCCTCTGTGACAGCAGCGGACCCTGAGGACAGTGAGGATGAGGAGGCAGAGGATGAGGATGTGGACAACAGACCATCAGTTATACATCAATACTTTCAATGACACACAGGTGAGACATGTAACTGACCATTCCTCTGACTATTGTTTTATCTGTGTGCTTGTAGCAGGATTCACTTCCTTTGCATTTCAACTTACTGTCACCTATGGCTTCTCATTTTGCAGATGTTGGTGAGAATATAACAGTGTACTGATGTGATGACTACAGACAGCTACAGGTCATTAATTGTATGCTATCATAGTTTTCAGATCATTTGCACATGCTGTGACTGTTTCCATAAATGCAACTTTTCATCACATAAAACACTATCCGTGAAGTTGTGTTCAAGGGTGTTTATTGTAGTGCAAATAATTGATAGGAAAGTGCAATGGAATGGGGTGAAGGTAGAGGAAAGTCCAGGGTATGGCCCCATTCTGTTTGTAGCACAGATCCAGTATCCAAGGGGCCATAGGAAGGGGAGCAAAGGCACTTCAAAGTGGACAAGGTGACAGGGTGGAACACAAGGGGAACATTCAGGAGGGTCTCATTTCCTGGCGGTGGTCTTGGTCTTGGCAAGTGCCTCTGGCTTCTGTCTGGACCGCAGGGAACGTTTGCGGGGTGGTTCACCTTCTGCAGGGGGGGTGCTGGTGGCCTGTGGGTCCTGTGGCAGGGACTCCTGCCAACTAGCTGCAGCGGAAGTGGAGAGCTGGTCAGTAGGCTGGCTAGTGGGGTAGGGGCCTGCTGGTGTGCTGTCCCTTCCCTCATGATGTTGGCCATGTCAGCCAGCACCCTGCTATGAAGATCATGGTGGTGTTGAGGGCCTGCACATCCTCCCTGACCTCCTGATGGTGTTCCTCCTGCAGCTGCTTGTTCTCCTGCATGTTGGTAAGGATCTGGCCCATCTTCTCCTGGGATTGTTGGTAAGCCCCCAGGACATTAGTGAGTGCCCCCCTGGAGAGTCGGTTCCCTGAGTCTTTCCTCCCCCTGGCGCATAGCGGTCCTCCCAGTGTCCCTGTACCCCGTGCCTCTGTCCCCTGAATGGTGTGCCCACTGGCACTGACCCCAGGACCCTGATTGTCTTGGCTGTGTTGTGTGGACTGGGATCCCTGTACAGGTGGGCACACTGCTGATTGATGTGTCCTGAGGACAGGGGTGTGGGGATGTTGGGTGGGTGCTGTGGTGTTGGATACTGATGGGGGAGGCTCTGTTGTGGACTGTGAGTGGGCTGGGGTGTCCGACTGACCAGTTGTCTCTGATGGGCCAGGGAGTTCATCCAGATCCTGAAGTCCAGAGTTATTGTCATCACTGGGGGCACCTTCTGTTGGGGGACTGGTTAGATGCGGCACCTCCTCTCCGCTGAGATTGGCTGGGGTACCTGTGGGGGTGTAAGTGATGTATTATGCCTCATGTCTGTGACTAATTGTACATCCCTGGCTTTCCCTCTATCGTTGCTGTTGTCCTGCCACCTTTGTTTGTGTATGGTAATGTATTGTGGGATTTTTAGTTCTCTATGCTGTGCATGCTTTTGTGATGGGTGTCCATGCAAGGCTGGGAGGGCTGTCCATGCATTAGTATGGCATGCAGGGCTAGGCATTGGGGTTAGTCATATGTGTATGTGCAGTGTGTGGGGTGGAGTGGAGTGATGGGAGTGAGGGTGAGGGGGTGTGATGGCATTCAGGTATTGGGTGATAAGTAGTAAATATTGACTCAGCAGTGTCCAGTCCTCCGGCAACTACAGTGAGTCCCCCAGGATGCAGTATTGCCAAGACTTGCTCCTCCCATGTTGTGAGCTGTGGGGGAGGAGGTGGGGGTCCACCACCAGTCCTCTGTATGGCGAGCTGGTGCCTTGCTGCCACGGAATGTACCTTCCCCCATAGGTCATTCCACCTCTTCCTGAGGTTGTCCCTTGTTCTTGGATGCTTTCCCATGGCGTTCACCCTGTCCACGATTCTCCCCTATTGCTCCATCTTCCTGGCAATGGATATTTGCTGTACCTGTGCTTCAAAGAGCTGTGGCTCTACCCTGACTATTTCCTCCACCATGACCCGCAACTCCTCATCAGTGAAACGGGGGTGCCTCAGTTCGGGACATGGGTGTTGTGTGGTGTGTGTTGGTGAGAGGGTGATGAGTAATGTGGTGGGGTGTGGGATGTGGGGTGCGTGACAGATGGATGGGTGTTTGTGGTCTTTGTGTCTAGTTGTCTCAGTGCTCTTGGTTTCAGTCTGGTGGAAATAAGTGGTGTTCGTAAAGGGGTATGGGTAATGTGGGTGTGTGTTTTATAGTGCTGTGGGTGGGTGGGTGTGGTGTGTGTATCAGTGTCAGGTGTGTGATTTTGGTTTTGGCCAAGGTAGTGTTGTTTTGTATTTGGGTGTCCATTCTGAGCATGCTAGTGTGTACCGCCAATGGTTTACTGCCATTGAATGTTCGCCGTGGGTCATAATGTGGTGGGTGTTTTGTTGGCGTAACGGTATGGGTGTGGTGGTACCGACACTTTAGCACTGACCTTTGGGCTGGCGGATTTGTGTATGTGGCAGTATTCTGTCTGATTGGTGTGTGTGTGCCATAATATGGCGAATGGATATCCACCACTGCGGTTGTATGTTGGCGGCGGTCACAGCGGCGATAAGTGGGATTAACCGCCAAATTCGTAATGAGTGCCAATGTGTCCTAGGTAGTCCACTTCTACCATCACTTTGTGTTTGAATACACACAAAACTCAGTCAAGAACCAGTAGGAGTTGTTCAGGAATCTCAGTATAAATCAAGATACTGTCCGGAAACACTTGAACATAAGACACAGTGCTAAATAATGCATCCATCTTTGGAACACACCTACAGCTGAGGCAAGTCCAAAAGACAACCACAGGTGCTTAAAGACACCAAAAGGCATGACAAATGTGGTAAGATATTGAGATTGTTTTGAAAGAGCAATCTTATGGCATGTCAAATGTAATTCAATGAACGTTAAATATTTTGCTTTTCCCAAATTTGCAAGCATGTCCTGGATGAATGGTAAAGGATGGCAATTCAGCACCATTTTTTATTTAGTGTACACATGTCGACATATAAATGTGAATGTCCAGAGGGTTTATGTATCAGAGCAATAACAGACTCCCATTTTGGGGAATAAGTAGGCTCAATTATTCCTTCTTTACACAGATTCTTCAATAAAACTTTAAGGTCATTGTTTACACTGAGAGGCACAGGTCTTACTTTATGCACGGTAGGTATGGCACCAAACTTGAGCTTGATGTCATGCAAAAGAAAACACTGACGGTATGGTCCCAACCTTGATGTCATGTAAAAAAAAACACTTACTTCACCCACTAGGTCATGGAAACTTCTTGAAATTTGAAACAATACCTTGAGAAAAATTCTCATTACCATCAATTTTGAAGGCAGGAAAATCACCAAGAATAATGTAATCATCTGAACCAGGGTTTAAATAAAGCACTAATCTTGCCAAATCCATCCAACCAATTATGCCACGTCCTTTAACCCCCTATATAGACTTTGACTTCCATCTTTCTTCCTAAGCATACAACAGTCCTTATAAAGTAACCAAGAATCTTGATATCATGTTCTCCAAAGGTTTAGGATTAATCAGTACACTGCAATTTTTTTACTTTTCGGCCAATGTTTTAAAAATGTTGTGTCTGCTAAAAGAATTATTACTTCATCCGAATCAACCATAACTTTCAAAATTATACCTCCAATACTTACTTCACATATAGGACCTTTGATTTTTCTGCCAACTGATTCTAAAACATTCAGACCAGAATTCACTGCTGCAACAATACTAGTCAGTCTGTCCTCATACTCACCAATTTCCACTTTGCTAATTTTCGTTTTGCTTTTGTTAACGATGCATACTGACTGGAAATGCCCAGTATTTTAGTTATTACATCTTCTTCCTAAAGCTGGGCATGTGGGGTTGTTTCCAAGAAGGTTCTTGGAGTCACACCATGGTTTGCCAGGTTGTTGTAGTACATGTTGAGCAGATACCATAATTAATAAACAGTATTAAAGATTGAGGAGGTCATTCCGACCCCGGCGGTCAAGGACCGCCGGGGCCGGGGATGCGGGAGCACCGCCAACAGGCTGGCGGTGCCCCACAGGGCATTCTGACCGCAACGGTTTGGCCGTGGTCAGAAGAGGAAAACGGGCGGTCTCCCGCCGGTTTTCCACTGCCCTGGGAATCCCCCATGGCGGCGCAGCTTGCTGCGCCGCCATGGGGGATTCCGACCCCCTCACCGCCATCCTGTTCCTGGCGGCTCTGGCCGCCAGGAACAGGATGGCGGTGAGGGGTGTCGTGGGGCCCCTGGGGGCCCCTGCAGTGCCCATGCCAACAGCATGGGCACTGCAGGGCCCCCCGTAAGAGGGCCCCACTTTGTATTTCAGTGTCTGCTTTGCAGACACTGAAATACGCGACGGGTGCCACTGCACCCGTCGCACAAACCCACTCCGCCGGCTCCATTCGGAGCCGGCTTCCTCGTGGGGAGGGGTTTCCCGCTGGGCTGGCGGGCAGCCTTCTGGCGGTCGCCCGCCAGCCCAGCGGGAAAGCCTGAATGGCCTCCGCGGTCTTTCCCCCGCGGAGCGGCCATATGGCGGCTCCCTCCAGGCGGGCGGCGACCGCCGCCCGCGGGGGTCAGAATGACCCCCTGAATGTCTGATCTTCAGACCATAAACACAAAAAGTAAAATTGCCACCAATGTTGTAGTTCCTCAATAAAGTAAGATTAAGATCTTTGTAAGTTTCTAAAATAAGTATTGGTAATATTTAACATTCTTCCTTTTCTTTAATGGACTTTATTTAGTATACTACTCAAAATCTAGTGACCTATGCAATAAAATGAGTGCTCTTAAATTATGATGGACACTTAAGTGTGACGTAACACGTGCTCCTGCTGCATTATGGGAGGAACTATGAACGCTGGGAGGCTTGTGTACAAGAGGAAGGAGAGAGACTGTGCAAATTACCAACAGTAAGCAAGTTAAGCTTGAGCGCATCCCCTCCTCATAACAGCATCAGCACTGTCTGCTTAACATATCCCCCCTCCCTAAAGATAATGACAGTCTTAAACAAAGGTAACACACTCCCGTGTTGACTTGAACGGTTTTGAGAAAAGAAAAGCAGCTTTTCTCAGTTCTTCTAAATTGATCCAAAGTCCTAAATCCTCTTAAGTAATCCTTGAGCAGGGTTCCCTGGTGGTTTCCTTAACCAGGCTTGTCACCATATTGTGGGGTGTAAAGGAAACACCAAGACAGTTTTTAAAATCCAAGATTAAAAGTATTTATTCTAATAAGGTGTCCCCGGTATGAAACACATCCAATTATTTGGAGTGTCAGCAACAATTTACTAGTGTACTGGAAGCACACCAGAGCCATCAGATACATTCCAAAGTGGAAATATAACAACACATTCTGATCATAATCATGTCTTTAGTATATAGCAGAATTTAAGATATAACAGAGGCATTTACTGTACTATGAGTTCAGGTAGTCTTTGCGCAGTGAAAGTGATAAACTACAAATGCATGTGTGTAAGCCTAAAGATGCATAACCGACACATTTATTTTTAACTGCACACGTGGCAGACAATGGCAAGCAAAACAGCTCTGCGTGGGAGCTTTTACATTCTTCAACTTCTAACCCACTCACACCTTCCCACCCCAACTCTGCTCCTTCTGCAAATGTAAAAATAGTTCTGGCTTGCACCTGAATGAACTGCATATTTGACAGGTGTGGAGGTGGTCATTGGTAAAGGTGTCTCCTGATAGCTACAACACATGTGGGACGATACTTAGCCAGCACCGGTGTCAGCATTATAGCTGGCTAGGCTCTTTTCTCTGCAGTAAAGGATTGTAGTTTATTCTTCACACTCCCTAGCCCCTCCACTGAAGCAGAGCCTGCGTTAAAAAACCCACTTATTATAAAGAGTGCAGTTGTGTATAGATACACACCATCTACTTCCATGTCTCTTTGCACAACTGGGCATAGCTGCGCATTACCTACTTTCATGTCTCTTTCATGCTTTCAGGAACCAGAGTCTCTCAGGTAAGTAACAGTAGGGAGATCATCATTTGGTTCAACACCCTTCAAGCACCAGAGTCCAACCAGGGACACAAGGGTCTCTCCAATCTTCTTGACTGTCTCCAGGTCTCCCATCAATTTCTGAGGAGGTGGAGTAATGACTGTGTTGGCCCTTGTTGTCATTACATGAGGCCTGTGACCGTTAAGGAGTTGTTGCGATTGCAGAAGAAGGAGTTGAACATATTTTATTTTTTATTTATGTATTCATTTAATGAGCTTTATATGTTGCAAACATGACCCAAGGGTATCAGAGTGCTGTACAGAGAACAGTCCATACCCATTACAGAACACATATAATCCTGTGACAAAGTACATATACAGATATAGGCCCTCATTACGACCCTGGCGGTATAGAACCGCCAGGGCCGCGGCACGCGGGAGCACCGCCGACAAGCCGGCGGTGCTCCAATGGGCATTCCGACCGCGGCGGTAAAGCCGCGGTCGGACCGGCAACACTGGCGGTCTCCCGCCAGTGTACCGCCGCCCATTGGAATCCTCCAAGGCGGCGCAGCTAGCTGCGCCGCCGAGGGGATTCCGACCCCCCCTACCGCCATCCAGTTCCCGGTGGTTCTCCCGCCGGGAACCGGATGGCGGTAGGGGGGGTCGCGGGGCCCCTGGGGGCCCCTGCAGTGCCCATGCCAATGGCATGGGCACTGCAGGGGCCCCCGTAAGAGGGCCCGCTAGTATTTCACTGTCTGCATAGCAGACAGTGAAATACGCGACGGGTGCCGTAGCACCCGTCGCACCTTCCCACTCCGCCGGCTCGATTACGAGCCGGCTTCATGGTGGGAAGGTCGTTTTCCCCTGGGCTGGCGGGCGGCCTTTCGGCGGCCGCCCATCAGCCCAGGGGAAACGTCAAAATACCCGCCACGGTCTTGCGACCGCGGTACGGTATTTTGACGGCGGGACTTTGGCGGGCGGCCTCCGCCGCCCGCCAAGGTCCGAATGAGGGCCATAGTCTCTAGCAAAGTTTATTGACTAATAACATTTCATGAAGTTAGATTAAGAGGCTCAATACTCCTGCGTTATAGTACAAGGGTGTTCAGTGGACCTCTGGTAATCCTTGATCTTGGTCCTTATGGGAATAACCTGTAGAATAGCAGCCTTTCAACTTCTTTTTTGATGGCTATGCTCGAAATGTTAGTGTGGAGTTTCACATTCTTGGAGTGGACCTGGAGAAAATACAAGAGTAGGTCTTTAACTTTCTGAATCTCAGGGGTTAAAGCCATACGGACTTGCCGCTCCTCAGGGAGTGGCTACCACTTAGATTGGGAGTTTTTTTTACGGTACATCAGGGTATCATTGTATAGGGCTTTTCTGTGTGAGGCACACACTTTTTAGCTGGATCCTAGCTTCAAAAAGGATTCAGAGGTGAGTCTTGAGAGATGGGGTGACATGGTCAACGCGTGTTCCTGTTATCAGTCTGTTCATGATTTTGTTAAACAAGACAGGATCACACTTCCATAGCTTAGTCTAGATACAACAAACTAATGTACTGCAGGCTTGAAGTCTGGGTGCAGAATGAAGGTTTTCACCTTTTTGAGTAAGTAGAGGTGGTTGGCCACACCAAAAGGGGGTGTCCTAATGTATGCTTGCATGTTAAAGTATCTGTCAAAGGTTATTCCAAGGGATTTTTTCATTTCAATGATGGCTGGTTTGAAATTGAGGGATGGTTGGTGGTTTATCCATTCTAATATGGAGGTGGTACTGTAGTGTGGTGAGATTAGAAGATTTTTTTTTTCATTTAGTTTAATTTGAGATGATTTCATGCTAGCCTGTTTTTTTAGGGTTTCATTGAGTTGAGTGATATCCTCCACGGAGGAAACCTTTATGTATAACTGGGTGTGCACAGCATACATGTGGTAGGTAATGTTCTCATTCTTGAGTATTTCCGTCAAAAGTTTCATATATAGGTTGAAGAGTGTGAGAGAGATGGTGGATCCTTGAGTGACTCCACACCTTAATGGGGATTCGTTAGATGGTGGGCTGCCTACTTTGACTTGTTGTGAGCCACTTCGGAAGTAAACTATTTTAGAATGATACCGTATAGTCCCATTCTGTGTTCAAGAAGTGCTATGAGAGTGTTGTGATTGACTGTATTGGACACTGACAAAAGGATTATTAGAATGAGTAGGAAGGAATTGTTACCATCCAGGATTTTGATAGCATCATCCATGATATGTCTGTTAGCTGCTTGTGTGCTGTATCCTGGTCTGAATTGAGACTAGAATTTGTCTAGCAGGTTGAACTGTTCAGTGTGCTGACAACGTTGATTGTGCATGCATATTTCTAATAGTTTTGTGAGGAACTGATTTTTTGAGACTGGACAAAAATTGTTTAGGGCAGTCAGATCAGTGTCTGGCTTTTTCAGGATCGGAGTTACTTGCCCAATCTGTAAGCAGTCTGGTATTTCACCTTGAGTGATGGAGGTGTTAAAAAATCTGCATCCAGAAGGTGAAAACAGTTGTCTGAGATCCTTACTGATGTAGAGGGAATAGGATCATTAAAGTGCGTGATTGGTTTCATAGGCTCTATGATATCATCTTCATTGAATGTTCTGAACTCGTTCCAAATAGCCTCATTTTTAGATTTCCAGTGGTAATTGGGAGTATCAGTCTTTTAATTGGTTGACCTTTTCCCCTGGGATGGTTGTTTGTTTGGATTCAACTCCTGTTTCATGTCTGTGTCGATTATGATTGACTCTTGGATTTTAAGTATCTTCTCAAGATTGTCAAGGCGCTCATGTTCATGATGGATTTATGGTTCTAGTTTGTCGCTTGACAGTTTAGAAGAGTTTTTTCTGTCAGTTTTTGGCATTGTCTATTTGGGATCTGAAGAAGGCTGTTCCAGCAGTCCATATATTTTTCTAATTTACAATAACAAAGTTTGCTTTTACACTTTTATATATGTAAGAATAGTCGCATTTGCAGTTGGTGCTTTTATTGAGTGATTGTTTACACTACAATTCCATTATAAATGTTTTCATTTAATGATGCTCATTTATTTGCATAAAAATGGTTTTACTGTGTCAATGTTACACCAATTTGCAATGCTACGTGATACCAATTATTGGACATCCTCTTTTGCAGAGGACAGGTATATGGTATATACTGTCCAGTGCCCTTCAAGACAACCACTCTTTATGTTAGCGGGGTGGGTGCTCATCAATAAGGACACAGAGGTCAATAGTTGTTCCAACTGGACTCTGACAATTGACCATGTTATCTGGTCACAATGATCACCAAGATCTCCAATCCCCCAACATCATTGCCAGTGTAATGTAAGATGGATTTGTAGAACACAGTTGTCACCTGTGAGGGTATCCAGGTGCAAAATAGGTGGGGGTAGGTCAATGGTGATTCTAGGCTTGTGTACAGACAGTCTCAATAACCCCATAAGAAGACTAATTGAGAAGCCAGGTCTTCAGTTTCTTGCTGAATTCAAGAAGTGAGGAACATGCCCTTATGTGTTGGGGTTTTTCCAGGATTTGGTGGTTTTGCAGAAGAATGGTCAACCTGCTGTTCTGCTTCTGTGGATGCAGGGTGTGTTTGTGAGTGAGAGCAATGCTGAGTGAAGTTGTCTGGTGGGTTGTGGAAGTGAAGCCAGTGATTGAGGTATGCGGGTCCCGTACTGTGTAGTGACTTGAATGCATGTGTGAGAAGTTTGAACTGGCAGCGCTTTGGATGGGGAGCCAATGGAGATTTCCAATGGTATGATGTGCAATCGGCGCTGGGGGTCGATTGCGAGTCTGACAGTGGCGTTTTGGATGGTTTAAAGTCTGTGAAAAAGGATGGGGTTGGGATGCCAGCATGGAGTGTGATGCCGTAGTCCAATTTGCTTGTGATTAGGGCCTGCGTAATAGTATGTCTGGTGTTTAGTGGGAGCCACTATAAGATATTACATAACATGCGGAGGATGTGGAAGCATGGGGGGGATGATAGCATTGATCTAGGACTTCATGGTGAGGTTGGTGTCCAGGATGAGACCTAGGTTCCTAGCATGGTTGGTGGAGGTGGGTCTGGGTTCGAGTTCAGCAGGCCACCAGAGATTTAAGGTGAGCTCTTATTCTTAAAATCAGTCCGTCAGTTTTGTCTGTGTTGAGCTTGAGGCAGTTCTCTTTAATCCCATTGGACACGCTGGTCATGCATTGTTTGAAGTTTGTCTTGGTGGTGACGGTGTCTGAGAGGGAAAAAATTTGCTGGGTGTCATCATTGGAGAAGATGATGTTCATTTTGTGGGATCTGATGTTAACCAGAGGAGTGATGTACATGTTGAAATGTGTGGTGCTGAGTGATGATCCCTGTGGAACTCCGCAGATGAGGTCCATGGTGTCTGATTTGAACAGCGTGAGCTTGACTCATTGTGTTCTTTTAGACAGGAAGGAAGCTATTCATTTGAGTGCTGGTCCTTGTATTCCTGTTGTGTGTAGTTTGGTGATGAGTGTGCAGAGGGAAATGGTGTTGAAAGCAGTGGAGCGATCGAGGAGGATGAGGGCATGTTCTAGCCATGGTTAAGGATAGTGCATATGTCTTCTGTGGCAGCAATGAGGGTTATTTTGGTGCTGTGGTTGTTTCAGAATCCGAATTGCAAGTCCTCCAGAAGTTTTTAGCATTCTAGCTTGTCAGAGAGTTGTCTACTGATGGTCTTCTCAATGACTTTGGCTGGGAAGGGTAGCAGCAAGATCGGTCTGTAGTTACTGAATACTTCGGGGTCGGCTGAGGGTTTTTTGAGGAGGGTGGAAACTTCAGTGTGTTTCCAGCTATCTGGAAAGGTGGCCCTCTTCAGGGAGGTGTTGATGATTGAAGTGAGTGCAGTGATGATCGTGGATCTTCCTAGGTTGCAGACTTTGTGGGGGCAAGGGTCTTCAGGCACTCCCAAAGGGACTGCCTTCACTATTGCTGTAGTGCCCTTGATGGATAGAAGCTTCCATGCTGTCAGTTGGTAGTCTTTGGTTGATGAAATTATCAGGCTGGGAAGGTCAATGGGGTGGTTGCAGTTGCTGTAGATCTTGGTGTTTTTTTGTGGAAGAAGTTGGAGGGGTTGTTGCAGAGTTCTTGTATGGGGGTTATGGTTTTGACTGCGGCTACTGGGTTGGTGAATTCCTTGACAATGGTGAAAAGTTCCTTGCAGCTGTTGGCGCTAGATTCGATTGTCAGGGTCTTTTCTTGGTCTCTATCACTTGATGGGGATAGTGTCTAAGTGCGGTCTTGTAGGTGTTCCTTGCTGTGGTTCATCGGGTGGTTCTCCATTTTCTTTTGGGTCGTATGTAAACTCTCTTGGACTCTCTGAGGTCATTGTTGTACCACCAAGTGGCTTGTTCGATTGTTAGACCTGACAGCTTTAGGGTGGTCTTTCCCCAACTATTTTCCTGCCTCCTTTTGTTTTTCTGACTTCATTTTTGCTGGTTTTAGAACTCTGCACACTTTACCACTAATGACCAGTGCTAAACATAGCATCATTGGCTCATACCCAATTGGTATATTTAATTTACTTGCAAGTCCCAAGTAAAGTGCACTACATGTGCCCATTGACTGTAAATTAAATTCTACTAGAGGGCCTGCAGCACTGATTGTTCCACCCACATAAGTAGCACCTTAGCCATGTCTCAGGCCTGCCAGTGCAAGGCCTATGTGTTCAGTTTCACTGCCACCTCAACTTGGCATTTAAAACTACTTGTCAATCCTTATACTCCCCTTTTATTACATATCGGTCAACTCTAAAGTAGGCCCTAGGTAGCACAAAGGGCAGGGTGCTATGCAAGTAAAAGGCAGGACATGTACTTGTACGTTTTACATGTCCTGGTAGTGAAAAACACTCAAACTCGTTTTCATTACTGTGAAGCCTGTTCATCTCATAGACCAGTATTGAGAATTCCCCCGTGTAGGAAAGTACCATCTTGCCTGGCATGTTACCCCCATTTTCACTGTATGTATGTTTGTTTTTGCCCTTGTGTCACAGTGCTCATAGTGTATGCCCTGTATGTGTTCCCTGTGTGGTGCCTAACTGTATCACTGAGGCTCTGCTAACCAGAACCTCAGTGTTTATGCTCTTTCTGCTTTCTAAATGTGTCACTGCAGGCTAGTGACTAATTTGACCAATTCTCATTGGCACACTGGTACACCCATATAATTCCCTTGTATATGGTACTTTGGTACCCAGGGTATTGGGGTCCCAGGAGATCACTATGGGCTACAGCATTTCTTTTGCCACTCGTAGGGAGCTTAGACAATTCTTACACAGGCCTGCCACTGAAACCTGAGTGAAATAACGTCCACGTTATTTCACAGCCATTATTCACCGCACATAACTAACTTATAAGTCACCTATATGTCTAACCCTCACTTGGTGAAGGTTGGGTGCCAAGTTACTTAGTGTATGGGCACCCTGGCACTAGCCAAGGTGCCCCCACATCATTCAGGGCAATTTCCCTGAACTTTGTGAGTGCGGGACACCATTACACGCGTGCACTGCACATAGGTCACTACCTATGTGTAGCGTCACAATGGTAACTCCGAACATGGCCATGTAACATGTCTAAGATCATAGAATTGTCCCCCCAATACCATTCTGGTATTTGTGGGACAATACCATGATCCCCCGGGTCTCTAGCACAGAACCCGGGTACTGCCAAACTGCCTTTCCGGGGTTTCCACTGCAGCTGCTGCTGCTGCCAACCCCTCAGACAGGATTCTGCCCTCCTGGGGTCTGGGCAGCCCCGGCCCAGGAAGGCAGAACAAAGGATTTCCTCTGAGAGAGGGTGTTACACCCTCTCCCTTTGGAAATAGGTGTGAAGGGCTGGGGAGGAGTAGCCTCCCCCAGCCTCTGGACATGCTTTGATGGGCACAGATGGTGCCCATCTCTGCATAAGCCAGTCTACACCAGTTCAGGGATCCCCCAGCCCTGCTCTGGCATGAAACTGGGCAAAGGAAAGGGGAGTGACCACTCCCCTGACCAGTACCTCCCAGGGGAGGTGCCCAGAGCCCCTCCAGTGTGTCCCAGACCTCTGCCATCTTGGATTCAGAGGTGTTGGGGGCACACTGGACTGCTCTGAGTGGCCAGTGCAAGCAGGTGACGTCAGAGACCCCTTCTGATAGGTCCTTACCTCTCTTGGTAGCCAAACCTCCTTTCTTGGTAGCCAAACCTCCTTTTCTGGCTATTTAGGGTCTTTCCTCTGGGGTATTCTTCAGATAATGAATGCAAGAGCTCACCAGAGTTCCTCTGCACTTCCATCTTCGACTTCTGCCAAGGATTGACCGCTGACTGCTCCAGGACGCCTGCAAAACCGCAACAAAGTAGCAAGACGACTACCAGCAACATTGTAGCGCCTCATCCTGACGGTTTTCTCGACTGTTTCCTGGTGGTGCATGCTCTGAGGGCTGTCTGCCTTCACCCTGCACTGGAAGCCAAGAAGAAATCTCCAGTGGGTCGACGGAATCTTCCCCCTGCTAACGCAGTCACCAAAAGACTGCATCACCGGTCCTCTGGGTCCCCTCTCATCCTGGCGAGCGTGGTCCCTGGAACACAGGCGCTGGGTCCAAGTGTCTCCCAAAGTCCAGTGGCCCTTCTGTCCAAATTTGGTGGAGGTAAGTCCTTGCCTCCCCACGCCAGACAGCAAACCTGTGTACTGCGTGATTTGCAGCTGCTCTGGCTTCTTTGCACTTCTCCAAGGATTCCTTTGTGCACAGCCTAGCCTGGGTCCCCAGCACTCCGTCCTGCAGTGCTCAACCCACTAAGTTGGACTCCGACGTCGTGGGACCCTCCTTTTGTGACTCTGAATTCACAGAACTTCCAAGTGCCTGTTCCGGTACTTCTGTGGGTGCTGCCTGCTTTTGCAGGGACTCTCTGAGTTGCTGAGCACCCCCTCTGTCTCCTCCTCCAAGGGGCGACATCCTGGTCCTTCCTGGTCCCCAGCAGCACCCAAAAACCTCAAGCGTGACCCTTGCAGCTAGCAAGGCTTGTTTGCAGTATTTCTGAATGGAAACACTTCTGCAACATCCAGCACGCCATGGGACATCTTCCATCCAAAGGATAAGTTCCTAGCCCTTTTTGTTGTTGCAGAATCTTTGGCTTCTTCCACCCGGAGGCAGCCCTTTTGCACCTTCATCCGGGGTATTCTGGGCTCCTGCCCCCCCTGGACACTATTGTGACCCTTGGACTTGGTCCCCTTCCCTTTCAGGTCCTCAGGTCCAGGAATCTGTCTTCAGTGTTTTGCTGGTGCTTGTGGTTCTTGCAGAATCCCCCTATCACGACTATTGTGTCTTTCTGGGGTACTGGGTAACTTTACTCCTACTTTCTAGGTTTTTGGGGTGGGGTATTTTGGACACCATTACTGTTTTCTCACAATCCCAGCGACCCTCTACAATCTCCCATAGGTCTGGGGTCCATTCGTGATTCGCATTCCACTTTTGGAGTATATGGTTTGTGTTGCCCCTAGACCTACTGTATGTTTGCCTATTGCATCCTATTGTGATTCTACATTGTTTGCACTACTTTTCTGTTACTTACCTTACTTACCTGTTTTGGGTTTGTGTACATATAACTTGTGTATATTACTTACCTCCTAAGTGAGGGTATTCTCTGAGATACTTTTGGCATATTGTCACTAAAATAAAGTACCTCTATTTTTAGTAACTCTGAGTATTGTGTTTTCTTATGATATTGTGCTATGTGATATAAGTGGTATAGTAGGAGCTTTGCATGTCTCCTAGTTCAGCCTAAGCTGCTTTGCCATTGCTACCTTCTATCAGCCTAAGCTGCTAAAAACACCTCTATTCTACTAATAAGGGATAACTGGACCTGGCACAGGGTGTAAGTATCACAAGGTACCCACTATAAGCCAGGCCAGCCTCCTTCATTGGTGGTGCAGCGGTGGGATAAGTACTTGTAACTGCTTTACCACTTTGTCAATTGGTGCTTTTCGTAAGAAAATCTTATACCAAATAGTTCAGTATATGTACATTTATCCAAAACAGTTTACTTTTCTGCTTTAAAACTTTCTTCTAAGTTTCTGAAAAGTTTTGAAAACTTCTAAAAGTTTTCCCAAAGTTTGAAAACGTTTTTTCTCTGTGCTTTCTATAGTTCTAAAACTTTTTCTCTCACTATCCTTAAACCTTTTCTATCATGTATGTAGTAGAGCCCACTCCCAAAACTGTTAATGCAACGTATGAGAGTTTGAACTATAAACGTTTGAGGGGTCTCTGCCTGGATAGAGGTTTGAGTATAGGTAAGAGTCCTACAAAAGAGTTTCTCTTTAACATGCTCATTGAAGATGACCAGAACCAGTCTGGCCCATCTAAGGAGAGGTTAGAAAAGGGGGAAGCTTCCCAGTCAGACTCAGAGGAGTTCCTTGAGGAAGCTGGGGAGGGTTCTTACAAAGTCCTGCCCCTTAGCAGGGCACCTAGTGACACTGGTAGTGTTAAAGGGTCACACGTCAGTAAGACATCTTTCACTCCTAGAGGCCAGGTTACTAGGGTCCAGCCAGTTAGGGACAGGTCTCTCTCTGAAAATTCCCACATTTCCTCTGTGTCCAAACATTCCCAACCCACCCACCCTGAGGATAACTTAATGGAAAGGGAACTCAGAAAGCTTAGGGTAGAAGAGACCAGACTGAAGCTTAAACAGCAGCAGCTGGCCTTAGATAAGGAATCCCTAGACATAGAGAGTGAGAGCCAGAGATTGGGGTTAGTTCCCCATGGTTGCAGCAGCAGTATTTCTGATAGCAATCCTGTTAGAGAACAGGATTCCAGGAATCTGCATAAGATAGTCCTCCCTTACAAGGAGGGGGATGACATTAATAAGTGGTTTGCTGCACTTGAGAGGGCCTGTATGGTACAGTTGGTCCCTCAAAGGCAGTGGGCTGCTATCTTGTGGCTATCTTTCACTGTAAAGGGTAGGGATAGGCTCCTTACTGTCAGAGAAAGTGATGGCAATAATTACAAAGTTTTGAAAGATGCACTCTTGGATGGATTTGGTTTAACCACTGAAAAATACAGGATTAAGTTCAGAGACACCAGAAAAGAGTCCTCTCAAGACTGGACAGATTTTGTGGACTGTTCAGTGAAGGCCTTGGAAGGTTGGTTGCATGGCAGTAGAGTTTCTGACTATGAAAGCCTGTATAATCTTATTCTGAGAGAGCATATTCTTAACAATTGTGTGTCTGACTTGTTGCACCAATACCTAGTGGACTCTGATCTGACCTCTCCCCAAGAATTGGAAAAGAAGGGAGACAAATGGGTCAGAACAAGGGTGAACAGAAAAGTTCATACAGGGGGTGACAAGGATGGCAAGAAGAAGGATGGTAAGTCTTCTGAGAAGGGTGGGGACAAAAGTAAGCATTCTGAGTCTTCATCAGGCCCACAAACATCCTCTGGGGGTGGTGGGTCCAAATCCTCTTCAAACAATCAGAAAAAGCCTTGGTGTTATTTGTGTAAAGTCAAACGTCATTGGGCAAGTGATTCCACTTGTCCAAAGAAAAACACCAAACCTCCCACCACCACAACCCCTGCTACAACCTCTAGTGCCCCTAGTAATAGCAGTGGTGGTGGGAAATCTACTACAAATAGCCAATCCAAAGGTGTAGCTGGGCTCAATATTGGCAATGTAGTTGTGGTTGGTCTTGTTAGGGAGACCACAGAGGTTGTTTTAGTCTCTGATGGTGGCATGACTTTGCCACCTTGGTTGCTTGTCCCCTTAATATGGGTAAGTACAAGCAACTACGCCTAATCAATGGTGTTGAGGTTGAGGCCTACAGGGACACAGGAGCCAGTGTAACTATGGTGATAGAAAAACTGGTCCACCCTGATCAACACCTACTTGGTCAGCAGTACCAAGTGACAGGCACTCATAACAACACTCTTAGCCACCCCATGGCTGTTGTGAATCTCAACTGGGGGGGGGGGTTACTGGTCCAAAGAAAGTTGTGGTAGCCACTGAATTACCTGTAGATTGCCTACTAGGGAATGATTTGGAAACATCAGTTTGGGCAGAAGTGAAGTTGGAGGCTCATGCAGCAACGCTGGGCATTCCTGGGCATATTTTTGCTTTGACAAAGGCTCAGGCCAAGAAGCAAAAAGGACAAGGAAACTCGGATCCTGGAACAATGGACCAAGTGCTCCCACAAACTAGGGTTAGAAAGGGTAAATCCTTGCCCACTATCCCTCCCTCTACAGATGATTCCCCTTTTGAGGAAGAGGAATCCTCTCTCTGTGCAGAACATACACCAGAGGAGCTGGCAGCAGACACTGCTGAGCTTTTGAGTGCAGGGGGGCCTGCCAGGGAAGAGCTGAGTGTGGCACAGCAAACCTGCCCCACATTAGAGTGTGTAAGACAGCAAGCTGTCAAACAGCAGAATGTGGATGTCAGTGATAGTCATAGGGTGTATTGGGAAGATAACCTCTTGTACACAGAGTCAAGGGACCCTAAACCTGGAGCTGCCAGGAGATTGGTCATTCCCTTGCAGTACAGAGAGTTTCTTCTTACCCTGGCACATGACATTCCTTTGGCTGGGCATTTGGGCCAGACGAAAACTTGGGAAAGACTTGTCCCCTTGTTTCACTGGCCTCATATGTCAGAGGACACAAAAGACTTTTGTAAATCTTGTGTGACCTGCCAAGCCAGTGGCAAGACTGGTGGCACTCCAAAGGCCCTTCTAATTCCACTTCCAGTGGTTGGGGTGCCCTTTGAAAGGGTAGGGGTTGACATAATTGGCCCCCTTGACCCTCTAACTGCTCCAGGCAATAGATTTATCTTGGTGGTAGTGGACCATGCCACAAGATATCCTGAAGCCATACCCTTAAGGACCACTACAGCTCCTGCAGTGGCACAGGCCCTCCTGGGAATCTTTTCCAGAGTAGGTTTTCCTAAAGAGGTGGTGTCAGACAGAGGTAGCAACTTCATGTCTGCATACCTAAAAGCAATGTGGAAGGAGTGTGGTGTTACCTACAAGTTCCCCACCCCTTACCATCCACAAACAAATGGTCTGGTTGAGAGGTTTAATAAAACTCTCAAAGGTATGATAATGGGACTCCCTGAAAAACTCAGAAGGAGATGGGATGTCCTGTTACCTTACCTCCTTTTTGCTTACAGGGAGGTAACCCAGAAAGGAGTGGGCATCAGCCCCTTTGAACTCCTCTTTGGGCACCCTGTAAGAGGTCCACTTGCTCTTGTGAAGGAGGGTTGGGAGCAACCTTTAAAAGCTCCTAAACAGGACATAATGGACTATGTACTTGGCCTAAGATCCAGAATGGCTGAGTATGTGAAAAAGGCCATTAAAAACCTTCAGGCCAGCCAGGAGCTGCAAAAGCAATGGCATGACCAGAAGGCTGTCCTGACTCAGTACGAACCAGGACAGAAGGTGTGGGTATTGGAGCCTGTGCCCCAAGAGCAATCCAGGACAAATGGAGTGGACCCCATCTCATTGTTGAAAAGAAGGGTGAGGTTACCTATTTGGTAGACTGCCTAAAACCCTACTATGACAGGGCTGATCTCACCCTGCTCATGGCAACAGATAAGGGACAGGAAGAAGAGAGTGACCCTCTCCCTGATCTCTTCTCCACCACTGAAGCAGATGCCATAGTGGAGGGAGTAGTCTTGGCAGATTGTCTGACTACAGAATAGAAAGACAACTGCATCAATCTCTTAAGCCAGTTTTCAGACCTCTTTTCACTTGTACCAGGTACAACATCCTGGTGTGAACATACAGTTGACACTGGAGACAGCCTGCCTGTCAAAAGTAAAATGTATAGGCAGCCTGACCCTGTCAGGGATTGCATTAAACAAGAGGTGCAGAAAATGTTGGGTTTAGGGGTGATTGAACCTTCTGAAAGCCCCTGGGCTAGCCCAGTTGTGCTTGTACCATAACCTCACACCAAAGATGGAAAGAGAGAGATTTTGTGTAGATTACAGAGGGCTCAATCAGATAACCAAAAATTGATGCTCACCCTATACCCAGCGTAGATGAGCTCATTGACACACTGGCTTCTGCCAAGTATCTTAGCACTTTTGATCTAACTGCAGGGTATTGGCAGATTAGATTGGCAGAAGATGCTAAACTCAAGACTGCATTTTCTACCATTGGAGGGCACTACCAATTCACAGTAAAGCCCTTTGGTTTGAAAAATGCACCTGCCATTTTTCAGAGGTTGGTGAACACAGTCCTGCAAGGGTTGGAGGCTTTCAGTGTAGCATATCTAGATGATATTGCTGTCTTTAGCTCAACCCGGGATTATCACCTGGTCCACCTATGGAAAGTTTTGGAGGCCCTGCAAAAGGCAGGCCTCACTATCAAGGTCTCAAAGTGCCAGATAGGACAGGTAGGACAGGGAAAAGTGGTTTATCTGGGCCACCTGGTTGGTGGAGAACAGACTACACCACCACAGGGGAAAATCGAAACTATCATGATTGGGTTCCCCCTACAACTCAGACCCAGGTGAGAGCCTTTTTAGGCCTCACAGGGTACTGTAGGAGATTCATAAAGAATTATGGCTCCATAGCAGCCCCTCTTAATGATCTCACTAGCAAGAGAATGCCAAAGAAGGTATTATGGACAGCCAGATGTCAGAAAGCTTTTGAGGAGCTCAAACAGGCCATGTGCTCTGCACCTGTCCTAAAAAGCCCATGTTACTCCAAGAAATTCATTGTTCAAACTGATGCATCTGAATTAGGGGTAGGGGCAGTACTATCACAACTGAATTCTGAGGGCCAGGATCAGCCAGTTGCTTTTATCAGCAGAAGGTTGACCCCTAGAGAAAAGCGTTGGTCTGCCATAGAGAGGGAGGCCTTTGCTGTGGTCTGGGCACTGAAAAAGTTGATGCTATACCTGTTTGGTGCTCATTTTATTGTTCAGACAGACCACAAACCTCTACTTTGGTTAAAATTAATGAAAGGTGAAAACCCTAAATTGTTGATGGACTATACAGTGGAACATAGACCTGGGAGTACCCACTCCAATGCAGATGGACTCTCCAGATATTTCCACTTAGACAATGAAGACTCTTCTGGATAAGGCTAGTCTTATTGTCCTTCGTTTGGGGGGGGGGGGATTGTGTAGGAAAGTACCATCTTGCCTGGCATGTTACCCCCATTTTCACTGTATGTATGTTTGTTTTGCCCTTGTGTCACTGGGATCCTGCTAGGCAGGACCCCAGTGCTCATAGTGTATGCCCTGTTAGTGTTCCCTGTGTGGTGCCTAACTGTATAACTGAGGCTCTGCTAACCAGAACCTCACTGTTTATGCTCTCTCTGCTTTCTAAATGTGTCACTGCAGGCTAGTGACTAATTTTACCAATTCTCATTGGCACACTGGTACACCCATATAATTCCCTTGTATCTGGTACTTAGGTACCCAGGGTATTGGGGTTCCTGGAGATCCCTTTGGGCTGCAGCATTTCTTTTGCCACCCATAGGGAGCTCAGACAATTCTTACACAGGCCTGCCACTGCAGCCTGAGTGAAATAACGTCCACGTTATTTCACAGCCATTTTTCACTGCACATAAGTAACTTATAAGTCACCTATATGTCTAACCCTCACTTGGTGAAGGTTGGGTGGCAAGTTACTTAGTGTGTGGGCACCCTGGCACTAGCCAAGGTGCCCCCACATCGTTCAGGGCAATTTCCCCGAACTTTGTGAGTGTGGGCACACCACCATTACATGCGTGCACTGCACATAGGTCACTACCTATGTGTAGCGTCACAATGGTAACTCCGAACATGGCCATGTAACATGTCTAAGATCATGGAATTGTCACCCCAATACCATTCTGGTATTGGGGGCACAATTCCATGATCCCCCGGGGCTCTAGCACAGAAACCGGGTACTGCCAAACTGCTTTCCGGGGTTTCCACTGCAGCTGCTGCTGCTGCCAACCCCTCAGTCAGGATTCTGCCCTCCTGGGGTCTGGGCATCCCCGGCCCAGGAAGGCAGAACAAAGGATTTCCTCTGAGAGAGGGTGTTACACCCTCTCCCTTTGGAAATAGGTGTGAAGGGCTGGGGAGGAGTAGCCTCCCCCAGCCTCTGGAAATGCTTTGATGGGCACAGATGGTGCCCATCTCTGCATAAGCCAGTCTACACCAGTTCAGGGATCCCCCAGCCCTGCTCTGGCGCAAGACTGGACATAGGAAAGGGGAGTGACCACTCCCCTGACCAGTACCTCCCAGGGGAGGTGCCCAGAGCTCCTCCAGTGTGTCCCAGACCTCTGCCATCTTGGATTCAGAGGTGTTGGGGGCACACTGGACTGCTTTGAGTGGCAAGTGCCAGCAGATGACGTCGGAGACCCCTTCTGATAGGTGCTTACCTCTCTTCGTAGCCAAACCTCCTTTCTTCGTAGCCAAACCTACTTTTCTGGCTATTTAGGGTCTCTCCTCTGGGGTATTCTTCAGATAACGAATGCAAGAGCTCACCAGAGTTCCTCTGCACTTCCCTCTTTGACTTCTGCCAAGGATTGACCGCTGACTGCTCCAGGACGCCTGCAAAACCGCAACAAAGTAGCAAGACGACTACCAGCAACATTGTAGCGCCTCATCCTGCCGGCTTTCTCGACTGTTTCCTGGTGGTGCATGCTCTGAGGGCTGTCTGCCTTCACCCTGCACTGGAAGCCAAGAAGAAATCTCCCATGGGTCGACGGAATCTTCACCCTGCTAACGCAGGCACCAAAAGACTGCATCACCGGTCCTCTGGGTCGTCTCTCATCCTGACGAGCGTGGTCCCTGGAACACAGGCGCTGGGTCCAAGTGTCTCCCACAGTCCAGTGGCCCTTCTGTTCAAATTTGGTGGAGGTAAGTCCTTGCCTCCCCACGCCAGAGAGCAAACCTGTGTACTGCGTGATTTGCAGCTGCTCCGGCTTCTATGCACTTCTCCAAGGATTCCTTTGTGCACAGCCTAGCCTGGGTCCCCAGCACTCCGTCCTGCAATGCTCAACCAGCTGAGTTGGACTACTCCGACATCGTGGGCCCTCCTTTTGTGTCTCTGAGTTCACAGAACTTCCAAGTGCCTGCTCCGGTACTTCTGCGGGTGCTGCCTGCTTCTGCGGGGGCTTTCTGAGTTGCTGAGCACCCACTCTGTCTCCTCCTCCAAGGTGCGACATCCTTGTCCTTCCTGGTCCCCGGCAGCACCCAAAAACCTCTACTGCGACCCTTGCAGCTAGCAAGGCTTGTTTGTGGTATTTCTGCATGGAAACACTTCTGCGACATCCAGCACGCCGTGGTACATCTTCCCTCCAAAGGAGAAGTTCCTAGCCCTTTTTGTTGTTGCAGAATCTTCAGCTTCTTCCACCCAAAGGCAGCTCTTTTGCACCTTCATCTGGGGTTTCTGGGCTCCTGCCCACCTGGACAATATCGCGACTCTTGGACTTTTTTCATTGAATATCTGACTACTAAGTAATGATTCAGCTGACATGGGCAATTGCCATGCCAAGGAAAGTGAATGCAGTTCATGTAAGTATGCATGGCACTGTAAATTGTATTTTTCTGTTGACACCTAATACCTTAACATTTTGCTTATCAGTGGCACCTCCTGCAAGACAGCGTGTATGGCAACGCCCGACCGTCATGGACGAGAGAAGAGAAGGAGATTGGATGACTGGTCTGGTACAGTTATACTACTTGCACAAGCATACAAGGTTGGTCCCCTTCCAGAGCCCCTTAAGTGTGCATGCTCTATGATTGTTTATGAAACAGCAGCTTTCCCTGTCTCAGGATGAACACTTGGCTTGAGCACTGACGTATGCTGGAACCAGCCTTGTTGATCCCACCCACCTCTTTCATTGCTGACCACTCAGATAGTCAGCCAATGAGAGATGGAGGCAGGACCCTGGTGAAACAGAGCACTGAATGTGCCTCTGCCACAGTAGTGCCTGTTTGTGCCATTTTCAGATGCTTCCTTGTCTCTGGGTCTGTGCCACCCAGCTCCTGGGCCAGCTTATCATTAGTATTCTGACTCCTTAGAGCTCAGGCTTCATATCTCCTTAGCTCTGGAGAACCCTGAAGCCACAGAGTTGCTCTCTCCGTGGCCAACATCTCCCTCATCCCACATCCTGCAGCTGCTGAGCACAGCACAAAGCCAGACATTCCAACATCTGAAAGTTTTCCACAGTATGTTGAGAGGGCGGGGTGTTGGAGGAGCAGGGCTTTTTGGTGAGCAAAGCTTGAGGCACTTCTACTCCCCTCATCCAACACAAAAAAAGTTTGAGTCTAGCACCAACGATCTGGGGAGCTATGCAGAGCCTCTGATCAGAAGTAGGAAAGCCACCTTGTGCAGGGATTTGCAGCTCACTTTGGCCCTCATTACAACATTGGCGACAAATCCCGCTTACCGCCATGCAGAAGACCGCCAAAACACTGCTGCGGTGGCGGAAATCCGCTACAGCTGTTACGACCCACAGCTCGGAATCTGCCAAAATCCAGACACCCACACAAGTCCGCCACACCAAAGGTCAGTGATAAACTGGCAATAACAAAACCAACACCATCACGCCAACAGGAATACGCCCACACTATCACGACCCACGAATCCACGCGGCGGTCTTTCAACCGCGGTATTCCTTTGGCGGTACACACCGCTGCGCTAAAAATACACACACATTCACAAAACACAACCACATTGGACAATTTGAAATACACACACCTGATACACATACACACACCCCTCCCACACACCCAATCCAATATAAAACACACACCCACATCACCCACAAACCCTTACGACCAGAATTGCAAAAGAAGGCCAGAATGAGACACCGCCAGAAACAACACTAGCATCCACAGACACACAACATCATCACTCACACAACATCCACGTACCTCAGACAAAACACACAAACACATCCCCTCACACATCACAACACACACCACCCCACACATCACCCACACTACATCATGGCACCACAACGACACCCCAGGTTCTCAGAGGAGTAGCTCTGGGCCATGGTGGAAGAAATCGTCCGGGTAGAGCCACAGCTATTCGGATCACAGGTGCAGCACACCTCCATTGCTAGGAAGATGGAGCTATGGCGCAGAATCGTCGACAGGGTCAACGCGGTGGGACAGCATCCAAGAACACGGGATGACATCAGGAAGAGATGGAACAACCTACGGGGGAAGGTGCGTTCCGTGGTCTCAAGACACCAGATTGCAGTACAGAGGACTGGCGGTGGACCCCCACCTCCTCCCCAACAACTAACAACATGGGAGGAGCAAGTTTTGGCAATATTGCATCCCGAGGGCCTCGCAGGAGTAGCAGGAGGAATGGACTCTGGTAGGTCAGATCTTAACTATTATATCCCCCACCCTACCTGCATGCCATCACATACCCCCATCCTCACCCTCACCCCCATCACTCCAACACCTCACATATGTCCCACTATCACAAACCACCCATCCCAACACCAAGCCCTGCATGCAACACCAAAGCATGGACACCCATCACCAAAGCATGTCCACCACAGATACCCACACAGACCCCAAACCAAATATCACACAAAGACCTAGACAAGAATGCAAGCACTGGAGTACAGGGTCACTCAAAAATTGCACACGATGGCACACACAGGTGCAATAATCATGCATTTACACCCCTGCAGAACCCCTACCCAATGTCACCAGACAGGAGGTTCCAGACTTGTCCACTCCCCCCACAGAAGAGGCCCACAGTGATGCCAGCAGCTCTGTGCAACTGGATCTAGATGACCAGCCCGGCCCACCTGGGACCTCGGGACAGTCGGTTCCCCTGACACTGGCACAAGCCACCACAGAGCCTCCCCCCTCAGGAAACACCAGCACAACACCCACCCAGCGGGCCCATCCCTCTGTCCCCAGGACACATCAAACAGCAGTGTGTCCACCACTACAGGGAACCTAGGCAAACCCACCACCCCAAGAAAATCAGGGACCTGGGGGCAGTGGCAGTGGGCACACGGTTCAGGGGACAGAGGCACAGGAAAACAGGGGAACTGGGAGGACTGCTGTGCGACAGGGGGAGGACAGGCCCAGGGAACCCACTCTCCACAAGGCCCTCTCCAACATCTTAGGAGCGTACCATCATTCCCAGGAGACGATGGCAACAGTACTGGCCAACTTTCAGGAGACCCAGCGGCTGCAGGAGGAACACTATCTGGGGATCAGGGAGGAACTAAAGTCCATCAACACCACCCTGGTCACCATTGTAGGGGTGCTGCAGGACCTAGTCAACACCAGGAGGGACACTGTGGCACAACAAGGGGCCCCTGACACTAGCCTGGATGATGAACAGCCCACCACCTCTGCCGACGCTAGTGGACAGGAGGCACAGCCACAAGACCACAACACCAGCACCCCACCCCCTGCAGATGGAGAGCCACCCCGCGAACGGTCCCTGAGATCCAGGAACAAGACAGAGAACATTGCCAAGTCCCCCGCCAGGAAATGAGACCCCCTGAATGTCATCCTTCTGTCCCACTTTGTCACCCTGCTCATCCTCAAACTGCCCTAGCTCCACTTCCTATGCCCCTTTGGGCAATGCACATGTGAAACAAATAGACTGGACTCTGCCATGGGCATTCCTCCACCATCACCCCTGACCATTTTACAACCCCCTCCACTTATTTGCACAAAAATAAACACACATCAATCACAAAACAATCTGGAGTCAGTCTGTGCTTTTACAAATGTGTATTTACAATAGCTATGGAATATAGCAATGTCAATATTATTGTCAACATACCGATGTAACACAGCCCTAGTCCATGTCGAAATATAGCAGAGGTCACACAGTGGGACCCACATCTGTGAAATGGAAAGCCAAAATAACAAGTCAGGGTCCATACACTGGGTGAAAGTGACGGACTTATGATAGTTCAAGCAATAGTATGAGATGTGTGAGGCAGTGATATCTTCTTACCTGTGTCTCACTGGAAGTATTGCTGGATAACGTTGTTTCTGTTTTCGATATCCTCTTCTTCTGCCTCCTCTTCTTCAATGTCCACAGGCTCCACAGCTGCCACAAGACCTCCAGCTGGACCATCCTCCTGCAGAACAAAGCACTTGCCATCGCAAAGCCAGGTTGTGCAGCATACAGCAGGCCACGATGATCTAGCACACCTTCTTTGGTGAGTAGTAGAGAGAACCACCTGTCATATGGAGGCACCTGCACCTGGCCTTCAGGAGGCCGAAGGTCCTTTCAATCACTCTCCTAGTTCGCCCATGTGCCTCATTGTAGTGTTCCTCTGCCCTTGTCCTGGGATTCCTCACTGGGGTCAGTAGCCATGACAGATTGGGGTACCCAGAGTCACCTGCAAATGTCGAGGGACAACTGTTAGACACACACTAATCCGTAGGGACAAACCCAGACAACTATTCACAGGGTATAGGCTCCTTGTCCTCACCTATTAGCCACACACGATGCCTCAGGAGTTGCCCCATCACATAAGGGATGCTGCTATTCCTCAGAATGTAAGCGTCATGCACAGAGCCAGGAAACTTGGCATTCACATGGGAGATGTACTGGTCGGCCAAACACACCATCTGCACATTCACTGAATGGTAGCTCTTCCTGTTTCTGTACACCTGTTCACTCCTGCGGGGGGTACCAAGGCCACATGTGCCCCTTCATTGGCACCTATAATGTTGGGGATATGTCCCAGGGCATAGAAGTCACCTTTCACTGTAGGCAAATCCTCCACCTGAGGGAAAACAATGTAGCTGCACATGTGTTTCAGCAGGGCAGACAACACTCTGGACAACACTTTGGAGAACACTGGCTGGGACATCCCTGATGGAATGGCCACTGTTGTTTGAAAAGACCCACTTGCCAGGAAATGGAGTACTGACAGGGGATGCCTGTGGGATGGCAGATAGCTGACATCATGTCTGGCTCCAACTGGGCACACAGTTCATGGATTGTTGCACGATCAAGTCTGTAGGTGATTATTACATGTCTCTCTTCCATTGTCGACAGGTCCACCAGCTGTCTGTACACTGGAGGATGCCGCCATCTCATCACCTGCCCCAGCGGACGTGCCCTATGGAGGAGAACGTTGAGCAGAGGGTCATACAACACTTAGGTATCACTATGCTGTTTTTCAAAAATGTTACATTTTCTCTATGTGCCTTTGTCTGTCCGTATTCCTGGCCTAAATAGGAGTGACGCAGTTATTATTCTTGCTGTGTGGCCCCCTGAAATGGCGGCTGCCTGACCTGTAAGGTGGCACAAGGGGATATGAGGTAACTGCGCTGGCGTTCTACACTGTCACAGTAGGTGGTCGAAGACCGCGGCGCAATCCTGCATTGGTGAACATTGGCGCTATGGGTCCGAGGAGCCAATGACGATGTACGCCGGTGGTGACGGTACGCACCGTCGTGGACGTGACCGTCATTTTCTATCTGTTCACTCACTTGATACCTGACATTCAACAGGAGAGGACCTACACTACAAGTGCTGCTGTGACCTCAGTCTGGAAGCGACGATGGCTCATGTGTCTGGGGAAAGGGCCCCTGCCTTCACTTCGGAGGAGTTGGAGAACTTAGTGGATGGGGTCCTCCCCCAGTACACGCTAGTCTACGGTCCCCCAGACAAACAGGTGAGTACACTGTGAGCATGCTGCATGGGCAATGCCTGTTTGGAGTGGTGTGGATGGAAGATACATAGGGGGTGGACTGAGGCCTGCATGTGCGGACGGTGAGTGTATGTGCGTCAGGGCCAATGACTATGACGGTCTGGACGGTGACAGATTTACCTTTTCCCCTGTACTGTTCCTCTAGGTCAGCGCCCACCAGAAGAAGGATATTTGGCATGCCATCGCCAAGGAAGTCCGGACCCTGAGGGTCCACCACAGACGGAGCACCCACTGCCAGAAAAGATGGGAGGACATTTGCCACTGGAGCAAGAAGACAGCGGAGGCCCAGCTGGGGATGGCCTCCCTACGTGGGAGGGGTGCCTGTCGCACCATGGCCCCCCTGATGTTCCGGATCCTGGCAGTGGCGTATCCAGAGTTGGATGGCCATTTGAGGGCATCACAGCAGCCACAAGGGGGTGAGTACAGGCACATTCATCTGACTCTGCGCGCATTACGAGGTGTCTGGGTGGGGGAGGTGGGCAGTGGGTTCCCCTAGGCCAGGGCGAAGTTTGTAGGCAAGGTCCCTTGTGAGGCAGGCTATGTGGCACCCCACCCCACCAGTGGTAAGAGCCATCTACACCTAGTCATTCTCCTGTGACTTCCATGTGTACAGCAATTGGGCATAGGCCTTGAATCCCATGGCCTTGTGAATAATCTAGGAACTGTTAGTGCATGGTGTAGTGCTGAGGTCTGCAGTGTCTGTAGTGTCCGCCAACGGTAGTGGTATTGCATGCACTGAACATGTCTTTCTTCTGTCTCCCCCCCCCCCTTTTTGTGGTCTCCCTGTTCTTGTGTGCAATAGCATCATCTGGCGGAGGAGCAGTGGCACCGTAGCAGGAGAGAGCTGCATCCCACTTGGCCCTGGAGGGCGAGACAATGGAGTCTGAAGCCAGCAGTGGGACGGAGGGCGAGGGGACCTCCACGGCAGGGACAGGAGGTGACAGCAGCGACAGCGACTCCTCCTCTGATGGGCGCTCCCTTGCGGTGGCGGTCTCCTCTGTGCCCCCCGCATCCACAGGTACAGCTGCCACCCCCTAATAGCACCGCCCTCCCAGCAGCCCCTCAGCGTGTGTCCCGTGCCCGCTCACCCAGGAGGGTGGGCATCTCCTTCGCCCCAGGCACCTCAGGCCCTGCCCCAGTCAGCCCTGCTGCCCTCAGTGAGGAGGCTACTGACCTCCTGAGATCCCTCACTGTTGGGAAGTCTACCATTCTGAATGCCATCCAGGGTGTTGATAGGCATTTGCAACAATCAAATGCATACCTGGAGGGCATTCATTCTGGCCAGGCAGCCCAACAGAGAGCATTTCAGGCTCTGGCCTTAGCACTGATGGCAGCCATTGTCCCTGTGTCCAGTCTCCCCCCTCCAACTTCCTCTACCCAGACCCAAACCCCTGTACCTCAGCCTATCCCAAGCACACCATCAGACCAGCATGCACACACCTCAACACACAAAAGTGGCTCAGGCAAACATAAGTACCACACATCCCACAGGCACTCAGACAAGCATCATACCCATGCAGACATACCAACATCCACTGCCTCCACTGTGCCCCCCCTCCTCCACGTCTCCCTCCTCCCTCCCAGTCTTGTCTCCGCTCACACCTGCATGCACTACATCTTTAGCCACCACCTCCATCACCAGCACACCCATCACCACACACCGCTCATGTGCACTCACCACCCCCACTACCATTCACACATCCCCTGTGTCCTCTCCCAGTGTGTCAGTGAGCCCTCCTCCCAAAGTACACAAACGCAGGCACACGCACACACAACAGCCATCCACCTCACAACAGCCTCCAGCCAATGCACCTTCACCCAAATTCAGCAGATGTACACCTCCTACAACCACTACCTCTTCCTCCACTCCCAAAGCCCCTCCATCTACCCGTCCCAGTGTGTCTAAAAAACTTTTCCTGGCTAATATTGACCTCTTCCCTACACCTCTCCCCCCGCTCGCCCTCTAGGGCCAGGCTTTCCAGGGCCAACCCAGCACCTCAGCCACCACATCACCAGGCACAGTGATGCCAGCAACTGCGGGCTATTGGAGTGCGCCAACCATCAGGTCTGCCAGTGTGCCTCGGGGCGAGGGCAAGGACATTCCTCCACCTGCTAAACTTAAAAAGTTGCCCACATCCTGGAGAGAGAAGCCAAAGACACCTGCCACCAAGGGCTCAGGGAAACTGAAAGGGGATAGTGGCAAGACATCAGTGCCACCATCCAAGGTGGGGAAGGGCCAGAAAGTGAAGGGCAGGTCAGGAGAGGGCATGGTGGCACCGACTGAGGGACCAGTGTTACACCTTCTGTCCACTTCCACGCCAACCTGTACGGCGGAGAAGACCGCCACCTGCACCGCCATCTGCACCGCCACAGAGCCCGCCGCCAGCACCGCTGCCACTGAGCCTGCCGCCAGCACCGCAGTCACTGAGCCAGCTTCCAGCACTGCTGCCACTGAGCCTGCCGCCAGCACCACTGCCACTGAGCCCGCCGCCAGCATTGCAGTCACTGAGCCCGCCGCAAGCACCGCAGTCACTGAGGCCGCCACCAGCATTGCAGTCACTGAGCCCGCAGCAAGCACCGCTGCCACAGAGCCTGCCGCAAGCACCGCTGCGAATGACACAGCCGCCAGCACCGCCAGCGGCCCCGCCACATCCTGAGCCAGTGGCACCACCGCAGACATGGCTACCATCCCCAGTGGTCAGTCATCCGAGGCTGGTGGAGAGTTTCAGGAGCCTGGCCAGCTTCATTGATGCATCACTTTCAGTGGAGAGATTCAGCCACTACCTCTGACCTTGGCAGGATGAAGCACTCTGGGCACAAAGCCCCCTCCAGAACCAGTGGAGAAAGACATCCACTACCTCTGTCCTTGGCAGGATGAAGCACTCTGGGCACAAAGCCCCCTCCAGAACCAGTGGAGTATCACATCCACTACCTCTGACCTTGGCAGGATGAAGCACTCTGGGCACAAAGCCCCCTCCAGAACCAGCGGAGACTGTTATCCACTTGAAAGACTGTGGCTTTGCACCCCCCAGGATAAAGTAGTGGGCAAACCACCCACTGGAAAGACTTGAGAGACTGTGGCTTTGCACTCCCCAGGATGAAGCAGTGGGCAAACCACCCACTGGAAAGACTTGAGAGACTGTGGCTTTGCACTCCCCAGGATAAAGCAGTGGGCAAACCACCCACTGGAAAGACTTGAGAGACTGTGGCTTTGCACTCCCCAGGATAAAGCAGTGGGCAAACCACCTACTGGAAAGACTTGAGAGACTGTGGCTTTGCACTCCCCAGGATGAAGCAGAGGGCAAACCACCCACTAGAAAGACTTGAGAGACTGTGGCTTTGCACTCCCCAGGATGAAGCAGTGGGCAAACCACCCACTGGAAAGACTTGAGAGACTGTGGCTTTGCACTCCCCAGGATAGAGCAGTGGGCAAACCACCCACTGGAAAGAGTTGAGAGACTGAGGCTTTGCACTCCCCAGGATACAGCAGTGGGCATGGAGCCCCCTTGTGGAGCAGTGGCATCGTGCGTTCATCAGGCTGAGGTGCCCCCCCTCACCCACCCCCTGAGGCACCTGTTTATATTCCATCTGATTCCCCTCTAGTGTTCTCTCCGTTTGGAGTCAGGTATCGAGTGTGGGCCTCGCCCAAGCATTTTTGGCCCAGTGGTCCACGTACAATGATTGGTACACTATCCGGACTTGTGTAGTTGGTGTACATAATTGTATATACTGTATTTAGAGTTTTGAGTACTGGATTTTTATTGATTACATTGGTACAAATCAATTCTTTTTGTCCTTGCATTAGTGAAGAGGGGGTGCATATGTAATGTTGCAGCATGTATTTGTGTGTATGGTGTTGTGGGTGAGGGTGGGGGTGGGGCTGTTGCGTGTTGTGTGTGTGTGTCACTCTCTTTTCCCTCCCCCCTCCCCTGTGTTGTAGGTGCAGTACTCACCATGGTCGTAGCCGCCGTCTCTGGTGTTCCTGATAGAGGAGCAGCAAGACGATCGCCGGCAGGATGTGAAGGTCGGGCTCCATGGCGTCCTGGTTCTTCGTGGGGTGTGGAGAGGTGAGTGATTTCCCCTTCTGTGTACTGTTTCCGCCGTGTTTTTGATCGCGTTGGTTCCGCCCCGGAAAAGGTGGTGGATTGGTGTGTCATAATAGTGTGGGCGGTACATTGTCTTCCGCCTGTCTGTTGGCGGTTACCGCCGCGCTGTTTGTTTGTACCGCCATGGCGGTCGGAGTGTTAAACTGGCTGTCTATGTTGGCGGTTTCCGCCACCGTCGTAATCCCATTTTTTTTACTGCCGGCCTGTTGGCAGTATTACCGCTGCTTTAACACCGACTGCCAGGGTTTTAATGAGGGCCTATGTGTTCTTCCTTGGCTTCTCACAAGGAGACCATGTGAGTGGAACCAATATCGTGGGGTGTACAGTTGCAGTGTGTGAGTTTGAAAGTCTGCACAATTGGAGGGGTGCAATTGAGCCCATAGGTAAGTAGTAAGGAGGCATAGATCATGAAGGAGAGAGTGAGAGACAGAGACAGAGAGAAAGAGCGAGAGAGCGTGTGTGTGACAGAGAAAGAAATAGCCAATGTTAAATGGATTTGTACTTCTAAACTATATATGAAGATACTTATATTTGACGTTAACCACTTTGAGCTGCATTTTTTAAAATAGGAAGTTATGAACTGGAGTTTGCTTACTGGGCTCTGCAGAATTTTCATTTATCTACTAAACTAAGGGTGCTTTGGTCAACGGCCTAGAGACATGTTTGTGATGTGCACTTAACATATCTTGAAACTGGAGCGTGATAAGTCACATACACACCGCTCTTTGCAGCAGATACATTAACCTACCAAGATGATGAAAGGGTTTACACAACAGGGATTCCATTATATTGGGATTGAATGGCCCCTGCATGGTTCGCAAATGTGCACCCCTGCCTCAACTTTAGTTTTCACTGGTATTCTGATTTTTTGTGCCAATTGCTCACAACAGTTATAGGCATGCACTGAGGCCTAGGGTGTGTGAACGCATCTGAGACCCATAGCTTGGCTGTTTGGTCTGGAGGGGTGCACTAAACATGCCTTCCTATGACATAAAACTATCATCAATGTCCTAGGACATGATCATGGAGAGTTGATGGGGCGTTCTTTTTGCTTATCTGTAGTATATGACAGGCCTTTTTCCTCTTTGTCAAGAGAAAGCTCTCTACCACACTCCCTTAGGGAAATTTCCATTACCATGATGTGCTTGCACTCTGCGTTAGCATCCCTGAGTGAGTGGTGGGTGCACTGGGGATAGTGTTTGTATAGTGACTGGTTGTGTGATTCCCTGTGCAATGCAAGAGTGAGACTATGAGGCCAGTGGGATCCATGTTTGAGTACTAGTGGAAAAGTAAAAGAAAAGATAGAGGCTGAGGGACAGCTTCTCAATGCAGGAATGTGTAATGCTGGCATTCCTGGGCTTTGGGTTTATTATCAGACAGTATGGTGTGAGAGGATGAAGAAACAACTGTTTTAGTTATGAAGCTGTGAGATTTTGAGCAGAATCCTGGTGACTGTCTGTTCTGTAGCAGCACCATTTGCCTTGATGAACTGCATGGGGAGGTGAAGAGAGTGGTCACCTTTATTGTGCAGAGGGAATCTTCCAGGCAGGGCCTGCCCATTTGTCTCTACCAGAGGTTCTATTCCAAAAGGGGCAAGGGGTTCACTTTCGTCACTTGCGATTGTGCTCATGTTTTGGGTGCTCCTGTTTGTAGACAACCCTCATCGCTACCCCCTATGGAAAGCATCACCTGCAAAAAGGCTGTGTATACTCTGCAGAGGGCAGATACACTAAGAGGGGGAACCACTTTGGTTTGGTTCCAGGACGCTGTCAGTGGAATCAACATTCCCTGTCAGAAATATGACTATAAAAGTTAGACTGAAACTCCCCCACTTGGTTCCAGATTCTTGCTAACTGGATGGTACTCAGCAAACTACCTGAGGAATTCTTGAGCTACATGGCTGGTGATCCTGACAGGCAGTTTCCCAGAGTTGAGGGGACATCAACTGAAAAGTCTGAAAGGAGTTTCTGGAAAAGCTGTTGGACTGCTTTGGTACCAGAGACAAACTGGCCTTCTGTGAGAGGGAAGCAGAAAACACGAAGAAGTAAAGAGGAATAGGAGGGGGCTGGTCACTGAGCCTTAGTAGAAGGGGCAGCCTGAAGTGCACACTGGCATAAGAGTGACAAATGATGGTACTCGGGAAGAAACAGTCAGCAGGCATGAGGGTGGCACACGAGCTGACCTGAGGGCTAGAATGGGCCTCCATGCCTTACACATTACATCTTAAACTATAACTGGTGCACTATACCAACCAAAGGGAAGGACAGGATTCCAAAGACTGCGTTTGAAACTCAATTGCCCGTGCTGCCCCTGCCAGTAAGCAGACGATCGCCAAAGCCCAAAGAATCACTGCATTTGGAGGGGGAGCTCTTCAATTTTTGGGACAGAAGTTGAGGAGGGGGTTGCTTTCACAATGTTCCCCCACAGGACCATGCAGCCACACCTACTGACCAGTCACAGTCTGCACCTAGGTCCCACACAATATCAGAAACAGGCGGGCCGCTGAAAAAAATACTGCAGAATGAGGGCTAGCCCTCGGGTCCTCTCTGCTGCTATGCTGAGGTAACTCCAGCACTGCCGAACTTGTGCTCACCAGACATTAGGACTCTTTGGCTTTAAGAAAAGCAAGGATAGGGCTGTGGGAGAAAAGGCCATTTAAAGACAGGCCTATGTGCCAGTGCTTACCAAAGGTTGTATGTCAGAACCACACAGGCATTTATCACGCAAGACTCAACAACAAGGTCCGGACCATGAATACGTTTTTACAACGCATTCCTTTACCACACAAGTCGTTACAATGACTTGCCTTAGGGAAAGCGCTGGATTTGGAATAACATAATTTACTATTCCAACTCCAGTCTGTGCAACAGTAGGGAAAGTATTCGATTTAAAGTCCAACAACGGTTTCCTTAAGGCTAGTTGTCGTAACAAGTGCGTGGTAAAGGAATGCGTTGGAAAGACGCATTCATGGTTTGGACTGCTTTGTAAATGTACTGCGTGGTTCAAGCCTCGATGTAAAGGCTGTTTGCCCTTACTAAAATCTGCTTATACTTATTTAGCCTACACATGTGAGATTATTCTAAGCCTGACACATTTAGTAGATGTTCCCTCTGGCACCAGTTAAAGAGCCCTGTGCCCGCAGGCATATTCCTTTGTGTGGTAATTTTTTTTTTTTAATAGTGTAATTTTCTTTTTTTTAAGATACGCACAGCAGTGCTAAAAGGTCCTAACCACCATGGATGTGGGCCAGTAACCACTGTTTGTCCCCTGGCCACCAAATTGGTTCTGGTAATATTTATGATTAAAATGGGTGGAGGATTTTACAAAGGACTAAAAACCAAGGCATAAACGAAGGGAAGGTTATCTATGAAGAGGCAGCAGGTGAAAGGGTTTAGGAAACCATTATCCATGAGTTCAAGACAAAAGACAGTAGTATTTTGGAGGTGTGTCTCATGATTTTGTCCACTTAATGATTGCTTCCCTAATTTGCCCGTAGGTATCAGGTAGGATACCAGGTAACCCAAGCAAGTAATAGCACTTTCAACAAGCACTGGCTATTTAAAGCACTGAATCATACCCATAATTTCCCGTTTGACTCATCCTGAAACCTTGTTAGAAGAGCTCCGTTCTGAGGATAATTGATTAAGAACCCACCCACCAGGCTCTTATCCATACCAAGTCCATGCTTAGCCTATAGTCTCGATTTGAGTAAACTTCCCCTAGAAATACTCTTAAACACAGATGCGACCACACCACACCATAGCCCCATCGTCGAATCCGATTGGAAACTTAATGAAGATCTGAAAAGCATCTTGCTGAACCTAAAATTGGCTCTTATATCACTACAAGAATTATAGCCACAATTAAATTATGGGTCATCTCCCATAACCAACAGCCACACCTCCACACAACCAATCTCAAACACTCTTTCAAAACGGTACGCAAATATACTGGCCAGCCCAAGAGGACAATTACTCAGCTATCCTGAGTGGATATTGGAACCCTTCAGTGGTCCTATGAGGATGTAATGCTGCCCCCTCCACTACCGACATTTGCCTTATGGTGGTGGTTAACACTGCTACTTGTAGACCACATAGCAGAGAACAAAATGTGAACTATAGGTATCTGATTTCTATTCCACTTATAGCAGACTATTCAACCTGTCCACATCAGGAAGTCACAACTCTAACGTGCTTACTACACAAATGCAGATCAGCAGGTAAAAAAGCCAGAGACATTGCCAAAGCTAGACCTGATACTCCTAATAGAAGCATGGCTTAATAAAACCCCCACGTCGCTCTTAGATGTACTATTTCCCCCGAAGTTCACCATCAACCATCTAGACTATCAGCAGAGACAGGGAGGGAGGATTGCAATGATCCACCGAAACTCAGTACACAGAAAACCCTTCCCAGTGGACAACTTGCCCTCTTGTAATTACATGGGAGTAGAAATCTTAAACGCAGGCAGATCAATAGCTAAACTACACCTGATCTATCACCTCAAGAAGACAACCAGTTGTTCTTCAAACAAATCGTGGAAACCATGACAGTACACTGCTTGCAACACCATATCACCATGTTTCTACATTAATTTAACCTGCACTGGAACGATGATGACAACCCACTGGTATCCACTCTATCCAACTTCCTCACAAAACCTTATACAACTCTGCACAAATCCAAAGCACGCCAAAGATACTACACTCTAAAGGAGCCATAAACATTGACTCTGTAATTCCAACTGACTGGACTGACTGGTCAGATCATCATCAACTCTTTTTGCACATCCCAACAAAGGCACAGAAGTCTAGAGGCCAAGAACTCAAACTTAAATATTTGACTAGGCACATCAGAATCCTGAACAGGGAGGATCTTGCTTCTTTATGCTAAAGGAACTTCACCCTCCCAAGTGGACTGCTAGGAGTTCAAGAACTAACTGATGATTATAGGACAACAATGACCGACATAATGGATGCAATAGCCCCACTTCATCTCAAAAGGCACAAACACAAAGTAGCACATCCCTGTACAACCAACATTTAAACAAATAAGTGTTTTAAGACTTGTGGAGAGATCATAGAGGCATAATCCCTTAGCAACACACCTAAAACAGTGGCGAAAGAGTAGAAACAAATTTTAAAAAAACATTTAGAACCTCAAAACTCTTAATCACTGCAGAATATGTAAGTGTGCCAAGGGGCAGGCAGTGGTTTCTAATGACAAGGCCAGCAAGAGGGAGAAGTCACTCTGTGTTTAAAATCCACTGCACAATTTAAAGTAGTTAAGTCCAAAGGTGTAATTTATCAGCAATTCCACGTTACAAGAATAACATAGAATTACCAAATTCCTTCAATTCCTCTGGTGGAACTAAAATGTTGCCCAGGCCTCCTTATTTAGGCTTGAAACATAAACCTATGCACAATCTGTTTTACTTTCCTTTCAGAATGAGGGGATTATAAGTTCTTGTGCTCAGAGCTCACCATTACCTTCCTCTTAGAGTTGCCAGTAAGATTTAAATGATGTGTGTGTTATGATAATTGCATTAAGGTCTTGGAGCTCATGACTTGCCATTTCATATCTGTCCCCCTGCAGTCTCAGCCTCAACTCATTCTACCGTAGAATGGAGTGGAATGTCATATAATGAAGTTGCATGGAGTGGAATATGAATGGCGTGTAGTGCACTGTCATTGCAGTCAGCACATTTTCAATTGAATGACCATGACATTTGCACAGGCATACAGTTTTAATGATAAAACTATACAGCGCACAAACGATAATGTGTAGCTATTGAATCATCTAGTGTATTAATTTATTTTGATCGTATTAAGATATTTACTTTTACCACACTTCATAATTACAAAAAAGTGATTCATTTGTGCTTTCCGAATTTTGATACATTCTGAAATATTTGTACAGTTCATTTACTGACATTTAAATTTTGTTGCGTGCTAGAAACAAAATAACATCCTGCAGCCTTTCTTTCAGCAGAACCCCAGTACCCAGCAAGATTGTCACATAAATCCTCTCACTTTGTGGTCAGAAAAAGAAATGTTAAAGTCAAGCTCCCATCCGAAGATAGAAACTGACATTTGACCTCTGTCTTCAAATATAGAGAGCAACTGGTACAATAAAGGATCAAAATGTAAAGGCCTGTTTACAGAAAGCGAACACTTCTGGAGAATACAAGGAGCAAGTCAGAGAGGTGGTAAGCAGGCTATGCTCCACCTGAGGGACTAGGGGCCTGATTACAGGTTTGGCGGTCCTGTCATTGCTGTCATGATGTCATCCCTGACCTCCGACTAGGTGGTCTGTCAGCCGAATTACGATGTTAGCGGTTTGCTGAACTAGAGACTGCTGGAGTCCTGCCAACACCTCCAGCCATTCCCCGACTGCCTTGATGGCGGCTGGGGAAGAGCAGCTGTCAGAGGGCAGTATAGGCAAGGGTACAGCAATCCACATTATGATAGGCTTTACCGTCGAGCTGACTGTAGTGGGGAGACCACCTCCAGCCATTCCCCGACCGCCTTGATGGCGGCTGGGGAAGAGCAGCTGTCAGAGGGCAGTATAGGCAAGGGTACAGCAATCCACATTGTGATATGCTTTTCCGTCGAGCTGACTGTAGCGGGGAGACCACCTTCTTCGATATGGCAGAATCAAGGAAATGGGGTGCTGGCTCCCCCATTTCCTTCTTCCCCTTCAGTCTCCATCAAGCACCCCTTTGTCCAGGGCCCCCCCCTACACAGCAGCAGCTTCACCTCTTAAAAAAATTAAAAAAAAACAGGTAAGTACCTTTTGCCTTTTTCAGCCATTGACTGGACTTGGCATATATGGCTCAGACTCTAGCAATGGAATGGGACATGCACAAAGTATTTTTACACATGTGTCTTGCATATGTGTACATTTTAGTCAAAATGTACACACCTGCATTGGCACAAATGTAAAATTATACTTGTATTGCTGACAGCGTCCCCCGCTGGTCCTCTGCCATCAGGAACACCTCTGCTGGGCCAGCTGTAACATTGTAATATGGCGGACGGGTCGGCGGTCCTTTTGGGACCTCGTATCATGGCAGTTTGGCAGTCTGACCGCCAAACCCGTAATCAGACCCTAAGACAAGCTTGATAACCCAAAAACATAAAGCAAGGAAATATGAGTTATAAACCATAAAGCCAGTGATAAGCAATGGGCGGAATACATTCTTAGGGATGCTTTCAGAATGTCCCTAACTAGTCTTTGCAAACCAGATACATTCGGAAATATTTTTTACAGTTCATTTACTGCCATTTACATTTTTCTTACATGCCAGAAAAAAATAACATCCTGTAGGCTTTGACCTAAAAAAGCTTTGTCAATGTGGAATGCCTCTACATGGGTGTAACCCTTAACAGCCAAAGCTGCAATGTCCCTAGAACCAAGGAAACAATATGAGTTATATTTCTCCCCAGTTCTGCATCATTAATTATTCAAATATTAACTTTAAACATATTTTGGCAACTAAACCGTTTTTCTCCAGACATCAGCATATGAGTTTTGAAAGTACACACATTTTTGTCTTGAAAACATGTTTTTCGATTGTGATATACATACAATAATTCAACAGAGCAAAAGTTTTTAATTTAGTAGGCTGAGCTGCACACAGGGGAGCTACTGACAGGTACCTGGAGAGCCCCAGTAGCTCACGAGCTACTCTTTAGAGAGGACTATTCTATTGCCTACCAGTCATAGATGCACACATTGCCCACCAATGTAATGTTCCCTTGTAGTCCAGCTCACACCAGCTCCTCGTGTTGCCCAGCTCCTCATACTGTAAACTAAAGACGCCTTCATACACTGCTCTGGAGGCTGATGAGGGAGTTTAGACTTCATGACCAGTCATTCATTGGCCTCTCCGCTGAGGCGACAGACAGTGCGCTAATGTTGATGTTCTTTGTAAGCCTTACTAGGCTAACCATATTTCTGTTCTCCCTTTTTGATCTCTCCCTTCTATATTATTAAACTACTCTCTACCTTTCGCCTCTTATAACATTATTTTTATTCTCTTCTCCTGCTCACACTTTCCTTCATAATTACAATTTCATGATCTTCCTTCATCTTCCCCTTGCCTCTTCCTCGCGTTTCCATTTGTTTCTTTCACACTCACCCCACCCCTCTGATTTTATACTCTACCTTTCCCTTATACTATTCCTCTGACTACTTCTTCTTCCGGGCATCTGCTTCCTGCTTAGGTCCCATCCCAAAACCTTTTTTTTTCTCTCCCACTTTTCACCTGTGCCCGTTAGAGCAGTGAGTGGGGCGAATGTGATGCGAGTGGACGGCTAAGTGCCCCGGCATATGCACTGCTTCTCCACATAACACGTATTTATATAGCACACGTTTAGCCATGGGTGTCTTGGGGCGGAACTAACTGATGTGTGTTGTACTCCAACTCAGTGGTAATGATTTTATCAACCTCAGGAGGATGAAAGCATGAGGGGACACGAGGGAATTGGAACTTAAGGCCCGAGGCCATGCGCCTGTGCTTGAGAGCGCGTTTTTGGAGAGATCAGAGCGATGCTTACGCTGTTCATTCTCTGCTCTCAGGCGATCCTTGTTTGTGGTCAAAACTCATTTTGCCGAAGTCAACTTAGAGAAAAAGATGAGCACTTCTTTATTAAATAGTCATCTAGCCGGGCCAATGCATTGCAATGGAGCGGTTGAAATGGACCAACATTTCCCCAAGAGACTCACAACCTTGGCAGGTTGGTAGACAAACGGCCTCCGACCTTGAAGCCGGGTGTAAGGTGACTGTGGCCCAAGTTTACGAGCAAAACATCAAAAAAACCTATGCAACTATACAAAAAGCGAATGAATTGCTGCATCGGTGCTTGCTTCTCCGGGGTGGCAGGAAAAGCTTTCTCCTCTCAGGGGGGCATTCAGTGGACCGCCTGACCGGGGCAAAGCGGGTGAAACCGGGCAGTATGGGATCCTTAGTTTAAAACCAAACAAATGCTGGAGAGAACATTCTGCCTGCAGCGGAAGGTTCAGCCATCAGAATGCTCGGCCTACAGGTCAGTTGGGAACATGAACCTCAACCTGGGGTTGTCAACAAGACAGCCCAGTGAAGCCTTTCGACCACTCATTTAGCAGAAGAATTGCACTCCGAAGAAAGTAGACGAATAGGGACACAAGCAGGCGATATACTCATCATTTAAGGCCCTACCTGGCTCCGGGGATTGGGCGTTTGATTGCATCAGGGTACACAGGGCAGCTAGGAGTCTCTTGCTATCTTTAGCAGATTCCACTGTGGGGCACCTGAAGGGGTACAGAGTGGGCACCAGGCTTACATTTTGTTGGTTTTAGATTCATACCAATGTAACTCTACTTACGCCATGTCAGGAAAGCCGTCCCTTTCTAAGAAGCAGCTGTCTCGCCTCCCCTGTAGAAAGCAGCTACCCTTGCAGAGGTACGATTTTTGTATCCGCCAGGAATTGGGTGCCAGAGAGATTTGCGCCGTTCCTCTAACCAGCATTGACAGAGCCCGATAGGAGTTACCATGCCGAACAAATCCATCTGCGTCAAAAGGATGAGTGCGTGGGATAAACACAGATGAGTGGCTTTGGGCAGAGAGTAAAGCTGCCGACGGAGCACAGTTATGTTACAGGATGCAAACAAAAGGACGGATACGATGGGCCTGGCAGTGCTCACCTACCACAAGTCCATGTGACAAGAGAACCAGTAGCCCAAGTCTGTCTGTCCAGCTCAAGCACTTGGATATTGCCATGCAACAATCAGTTCCCCAGAGCTGTTTCCGAAAGTAAGTGTCGGGTTTGCTGTATCTCTGCAGGATGACTGAACTCATGTTTTACTGACTGCCCTGTGTCCGCATGCATATTGCTGGTTCGCTTAAATTGTATCACATTGTGGGCCTTGTACCGTCTTTGTTACCTCGATGTGGAGCGCTGAAGCAGTCACCACGTGGATAGAAAGGCGCACCAAGCCTACGTGGGAAGTGTTTTTATGTTGAGCGTGGTGACCAATGAGGTGGCTCTAGCGTGTTTTTGGATGCAGAGCTTAGCAAGGTGATGGGTGAGTCTATTTGAGAGAAAGACATGCAAATTATATAAGTGATATAGGCAGCTACAAACCTTCAGTTTGGCCCTAAGGGCAAAGGGATGCTCAATGTGTCCGCGCCAGTAAACAGGGGGTAATCAGACAAGGCCCAATAATCTGTATGGCAACATTCAACTGGCAGCTATGGTATTAAATGAGTAAAAGAATGCCAAAAAGTCAATAATTAGAATTGTTCTCATGAGCCGTAGCAATGATTTTTTGGGTGTATCAGCAAGGATTCTGACTATTGCTAAACAACTACACCCTATGAATCAAGGCTGGCAACCTAAGCAGAAACTCTGTAATATTTAAAATGTCCAAATTCAACCAATGCCTTCTAGGCCAAAGGAAGTCAACATTTTGAGCAGGTATCCCAAAGACCTCTTAGGCTCCCAAAGGTGGATATGCACCAATCAGCTTGCCAAGCCTTGGTCACATTGCGGCTCATGCGAGGGTGAGACAAAGCACTTTGGTGGTTACTGCACTGAGTGCAAAGGGGTCTCTGGTTGCCTCATATTACCCTTCAGTTCTCAGACCTCTGTGCAAACCCAAGACTTTTCTTATATTCCAGAAACCCTTGATCTTTCCAGTTTGCAATACATAAGGAGGCATACGCTAGTCCTGACATTCTAGAATTTCCCCTCAGACACCTCCATTTTCATTAATAGTAGAGAATGACATTCCAGGGTAAAAAAGAGACAGTGTGTTGAAAGGAGACTTCTTCAGCTTTCATTGTTTTGGCTAAGACAGCAGCATGGAACATATTTGGTGGTTTCCATTATTCTCTTGTCTAAGCCCAGCAAATCTATGACCCAGGTGCCTTGCGTAAAACACCTCTTAGGCGTGTCTCCATAAATTAACATTCCGCCTGATTTCCTCTATATAGTTCCTGCCCATTCCCTAGCACCCCATGAACCCCACTGTCACATTTAGATAGATGACTTTGATCTTTTCTGTGCATATTCTAGGTAGGGAGACTCAAAAGATAACAATTGACTTGAATTTGCTGCTTAACTCTCCTCTATCTGGCTATATGTTCGTGTTCAGCTCTCTTACCTACACCCCTAATCTTCATCCCTTCTTTGAGCTTTGGATAGCTGTTTCTTTGCCACCAAGGTGTTGTACTCATCACCTGCAGCCATACTGGCTGCATCGGTGCTACACCCACACAGCATCTAAGAGACCAAGTAGTTTTGTGACTTGGCATTGGTGAAGAATCGAAAGCAAAGGTGTGCACCTGACTATTCCTCCTTTCGTCTAGATGCAATCAGGCTAAGAGTTAATGCTACTGTACAGTTTTATCTGTAGTTCAGTGGGGGAGACAAGGAATTCAAACTCTCAGAATTCCCATACTTTCTAAAAGGTCAAAATCAGAAAGCGGTTTTAGATACCTATCAATGGCATCTATTGTTATCTGCAAGTCAGAAGCTTAAATCCTGCCTAGACCATCTCATCCTTAGGTCCTTCTAAAGTCGATACATTTAGCACTGTTCAATTTAGTAATAATAACACCGGTTAAATACAGCACAGAAAATTGTAGAAGAGTGGTATAAAGTGTTACATAAAACGTTTAAATATAATTATTTGTATGACAACTGAGAGAAAAGTAATTCAAAGTTCAATACACAATTGTAGTATCTCCTACATAACTGCAGGTGAAGTAGTAGATGTTATATCAAGGTGAGATCTTGATTTGATGTTTGTGCTTCTATTGTACAAGAGGTGTTTGTAAGTTCCATTCTTTTTCCAGCATATGTTAGGCTACTGTATCACATGACACCATAAATGGGATAATCAGAAGCAAATGTAGTATAATCTTCTCCTTTAAATCATCATGTGCCCCATCTAATCAACTCCGTCTATACTATGCATTCAATCTAATATTAAACTTTGACCTTCATTGCATCATTTCGGTTCCCAAGCCATCCCTCTTAGCATTTGACCTTCAAAGACCAGCTGAGCTTATGTAGAGTTTCTTAACCCTGAAATCTGCCACGTCAACAATTTATCCATTACCACAGCAAACCACCCCCTAATCAAAGCTATTACGGCCATCTTATTGTTAATTAATCAAAATCTGCACATTGTAGAATAATAAGTCTTCTTCAACTTTAAAGACATCAAGAAAGTCATATGAATCTTAACGGCAATCAATCTTTCTTTCTTCTCGAAATACCGGCTCCCCCATGTTATACATCGATGAAGGCCTGCTGCAAATGCAGGATTGATGAGGCTTGCCTATCTTGCTACTTTTGGGCCTCTTTGGATCGTCTGACACCATAGCTTGATAGATATTACTGAAAAGGCACTGTTGTAAGTGTCTGTAGCACTAGTTTCAATTGTTTTTCATTGGTCACCAATGCACCACTAAAGGAACTGTATCATCTCCTTTACATTTTAATTTTGTACCAGATACTGACTATCAAAAGATTTCTGTTCCCTTTCATACATACACAGCGGATAGTCAATTATACTTTCAAGTCAATGTTGCAGACCAGGACCCCTCCTAGCTAGAGTTGCCTCAAGCCTCACTAGAAGTCACTGACCCACATCTATTGATTGACACCGGCCCCTGGGTGAAAATCCCAAGGAGGCAAAGTTTGATTTCTCAGGGTTACCTTCAACCCCAATCTATTCCTAACTATGCAAGTCACCGATCTTACTTCAACTTCCTGTCTCTCATTTACATATCCATCCATGGTAAACTGGCAATTTTTCTTACAAATGAATAGCCCTTCGCTCCCTAGTCACCAACTTAGCCCTTCTTCATAAGGGCTATATCGTTATCTTCAACTTTCTGGACCACTAATCTTTTTCACCTGCACTCTACCTTTGAAACATGTTCCCAATTTTGATAAAATCTCCCTCTCAACCTTGCCTTCATCATTGACTCCTTGGCCTTCTGTAATCTGTTAAAGACCGTATAATTATTATTGCATTCAAACTCTAGTCTGACATGCACTCTGTGGCCTCTAAGTGCCCAAAAGTCACCAAGGTAGCGCTATATAAAAAAAGACAAATACATATTTTAGTAGTTAGACAAATAAAAAAAGCGTCTCTTTTAGCCAAGGTGTAAAAGTCTAAAATATCTAGTGCAACTCTTTTTAGTCTATGTAAAAAATGACCTATTTGTATATGTCTCTAATCGTTCCCACAAACCATGGAATGTCCAACATGTCTGCCACCTTTTCAAACAGATGCCACCACCAAGGTCACACTATGTAAAATTGCTGCAACTACTCAGCAAAGGAATTCTGCCTGTTAAAGGCATGATTTTGTGATGACAGTACTGAACAGACACATAGGCGGTCATTCTGACCGCGGCGGGCGGCGGTCGCCGCCCGCCATGCGGTTACCGCCAAATGACCGCCCCGGGGTCAAAAGACCGCGGCGGCCATTCCAACTTTCCCGCTGGGCCGGCGGGCGACCGCCAAAAGGCCGCCCGCCGGCCCAGCGGGAAAGCCCCTGCAACGAGGAAGCCGGCTACGAATGGAGCCGGCGGAGTTGCAGGGGTGCGACGGGTGCAGTGGCACCCGTCGCGATTTTCACTGTCTGCAAAGCAGACAGTGAAAATCTGTATGGGGCCCTGTTAGGGGGCCCGGCACTGCCCATGCCAGTGGCATGGGCAGTGCAGGGGCCCCCAGGGGCCCCACGACACCCGTTCCCGCCATCCTGGTTCTGGCGGTGACAACCGCCAGAAACAGGCTGGCGGGAAGGGGGTCGGATTCCCCATGGCGGCGCTGCAAGCAGCGCCGCCATGGAGGATTCCCTGGGCCAGGGGTAAACCGGCGGGAAACCGCAGGTTCCCCTTTTCTGACCGCGGCTTTACCGCTGCGGTCAGAATAGCCCAGGAAGCACCGCCAGCCTGTTGGCGGTGCTTGCGCTGCCCTCCGCCCTGGCGGTCACAGACCGCCAGGGTTGGAATGAGGGCCTATATGACCAGGTTTTGGCACAAGCTTATCAACCTATTACCTCAGATAGTAAATTGTTTATTAAATCATGAAAAGGTTCCTGCGATACTTTAACTTCTTGCTTTAATATTAAACTATTGTTCCCATTCTTTGCGATATGCAGTGACCTATATCTAGATCATTTCTGTGCAACTTCACAGTACACCAGTCAAGAAAAACTATTGATCTTATAACATATTCTGCTTGTCCTGTGTGACAGTTTGAACCAGTCCTGGCCTTTGGGGATCAAAGCGCATTGCATGCTGGCATTTGTCACTCATTTTGTTGTAACTCTGTGTGTGATTCGGGTAAAAAAAAAAAAAAAAAAACACACACAAACATCCTGGCAGGGCGTGTTGTGACTACAATCTACAAAGGTATGTCTGTCACACAGCACGTGCAGTTATGGTGATGACAATAAATATGTGAACTTGTTGTTCGTTCTGTTTTACAAATAGGGACACATTTTATCTCTGCAAACCTGAACTCCACCTTTCTGATGGATACAACTACCTGTGGATTCCTCACCATATGAATTCTTCCATGTGCCAGCATCCAACAGAAAATCTTCTTCCCAGCTCTCCACGTCGACGAGGATGTCACAATTGCACGGCTCCATGCGACTCCGTCTAACGTCACCGTGCCAATAGGAGGTCTTCGCCGGCGTGCTGACGCCAGCTCCCTTTTATCTGTGCCTTCGATGCTAACAGTTTTCTCCTAGCTCTTGCTACTGTTGAAAGTGTTCCATCTTGTTTCTGGTTACAATCTTGTTTCTGGTTACAATGTCTCCTCCTAGGAAGTCAGGATTTAAGCCTTGTCCAGAGTGCAGGGGTCGCATGTCGTTCACTGACCCTAATGATGATTGTCTTTGGTGTTTGAGCTCCGAGCATGACGTCGAGGAGTGTGTATCCTGCCAGAGCATGAATCCAAAGGCTCTGAAGGAGAGAGAAGCCAAACTCTTTTGGCTAAGGAGAAAAAAGGACATAAGAGCCATCACAGGTCATCTTTTCACACTTCATTAAAGAAGCACAAGAGGCGACATTGTCATGACTCTCAGCGTCGTTCGGCTCAGAGACGTTCAAGATCCAGGTCTCCATCTAGACAGCACCGTGCGTCTTGGGTGATTAGACCAACTGTGACTCTACATCCTCAAAGCCCTCAGGCTTCTCAGATGACGTCGATCTTCAAGGTGGTCGAGCGTCCAGAGAGTCCTCGCTTTTCACCTGTGGTGCAGGATTCGGATGCTCAACAGGCACAAGTGCAGCATGGAGACCAGCGGTATTCTGCCTTCCCGGCTCAGAGAGCGGATCCGGTGGCATTTTAAATGCCATGTTTTCTATGTTTAATGCTATGGCCCCTGCTGGTGCACTCGCTGGTCCCACGGGTCCTTTAGCATTTACGTTGGGCTCCCCGGCTCCTTACAAGGCGGTGCCGTTTAGGCCCTTTTATCCGGCTGAGGGTGCCGGTTCGGCGCCGATGACGTTGCCTCAAAGACCTGTGGTTCCGATGACATCACCTTTTATACCTGTGGCCAGGGATCCGCTCCAGCTCCAGCACCGGATGGCTCCAGATTAGACCATAGTCAGCCTTCTTCTTCTGGTTCGTGCCTTTCAGTTCTGAAGCCGGTGTCATTGACGTCGGCTAATTCTATGTCGTCGCCAAGGTTAGAGGCCAGGCTGAAGTCGCGTAGACAGGCTTTAAGACTTTTGGAAGAAAAGGAGTACCAAAGGCAGTTGCTGGAAGAAGGAGAGATTGTGGAGCCCTTGGGAGAATATCAAGGACTAGACTCAGCCAGTGGGCTAGACAGTTCCCCGGAATGGGGCCTTTCTTCACTATGGGAGTTTACAGAGAAGACGGCCTCTTTCCATACTGTGGTCAGGATGGCGGCACATTTTTTGGATCTTCCGTTGCCTGCTGCACAGGTCAAAACAAATATCCTAACTGAGGTCATGCATCCTTCTTCGACTTCGGTGGATCCATTGCTTCTGTTTAATGATGCTCTGACAGAGCCTATTTTAGAGGTATGGAGGAAGCCTGTGTTGTCCCCAGCTGTCAACAGATCTGTGGCAAGGAGGTATAGAGTGGCTCCTGGAGATCCAGGATTCTTGTCGAAACATCCTACCCCGGAGTCTAGTTGTTCAAGCCTCTTGTTCCACACGGTCTGCACCAGGCTCCTTCCCTGTGATTCCGTTGGACAGGGAGTCAAAGAGGATGGAGCAGTCAATGAAGAAGACTTTTTCTTCTTGTAGTATGGCCCTCAAAGCAGAAAACGCTACCTGTGTATTGGGTAGATATGTGCACGCCCTGATGGATTCAGCTAGGGCTATGATTCCAGACCTGCCACAGGAGGTGCAAGGACAATTTGGAGAATTCCTGTCAGATGCTCAGGCCGCGGCAAAGCAGATAATCCAGTCTGGTCTGGATTCTACAGATTCGGTGGCCAGGGCGATGGGTATCTCTATTGCTACCAGGAGGCTTGCATAGTTGAGGTCCTCTGGCTTTTCCTCAGATGTCCAGACTGCTCTCTTGGACTTGCCTTTTGATGGGGACAAACTTTTTGGTGCTAAAGCTGACTCTGCCATAGAGTGCTTTAAGGACAGTAGGGCCACAGCAAAGTCTTTGAGTCTGCAGGCTTCCACTACTAACCCTTTCAGGTCCTTTCGGAAGTTCAGGGGGTTTGGGCATGGAGCCGTTTATCGTGGGAGACCGCAGTCCACAGTTCAACAGTCTGCCAGCCTCCCTTATAGATCCTTTAGAGGACGGCGGAGGGGTCGGACGAGAGGGGCTACCCAGCAGCACCCTGCGTCATCCTCTTCCTCTGGAGGACAACAAGAGGGGAAGCAGCCCTAGTTTTCTGCCCATTTTCAGCCATGCTTCTCCTGTAGGGGGAAGATTACGTCTTTTTCTCCACGAGTAGGAGTTAATCACATCAGACTCCTGGATTCTGAACATTGTGGGGAAAGGATATGCTCTTCCTTTTCAGGAGTTTCCCCCTCCCATCCCTCTCCGTTCCTCGTTTTGTTCAGAAGACCATCTCCTATTGTTGCAGCAGGAGGTTCAAATCCTGTTATCAAAAGGTGCAGTGGAGTTGGTTCCAGAGCAGGAAAGGGGTCAGGGTTGTTATTCGAGATATTTCCTGATTCCCAAGAAGGATGGTCGATTGAGACCAATCCTGGACCTGAGGATTTTGAATTGGTTCCTCAAACAGGAGAAATTCAAGATGCTGACTCTAGCACAGGTACTTCTGGCGTTGAACGGAGAGGATTGGATGGTGTCTGTCGACTTGTAGGATGCTTACTTTCATATCCCTATACCCAAGTCGCACAGGAAGTATCTCCGGTTTGAGGTGTGGTTGCAACACTTCCAGTTTGCAGTCCTTCCATTTGGTCTTACTTCAGCACCTCAAGTCTTCACAAAGTTAATGGCGGTGGTTGCAGCAAGTCTCAGAAGGAAGGGAATATCAGTATTCCCATACCTGGACGATTGGTTGATCAAAGCCAAGTTGCCAGAGCTCGTGCTGCATCACTTGCAGATGACAACTCCGTTGTTGTTCAGTCTGGGCTTTTCGGTAAACGTGCTCAAGTCTCACCTGGAGCCCTCTCAGCGCCTCCTGTTCACAGGGACAGTACTGGATACAACACTGAATCGGGCCTATCCTCCGCCTGAGCGGATTCAGGACATCCAGGCGTTGATTCCAATATTTCAAAATGGAGCGTTTGTTCCAGTCCTCAAGGTCCTACGCCTGCTCGGTCTGTTCGCTTCTTGCATTCTGTTGGTCACTCATGCACCTTGGCACATGAGCGCTCTCCAATGGTGCCTCCCTAAGCAGTGGTTTCAACACAAAGGGGATCTTGAGGAGTCAATATCGATCTCCAGAGATGCTGCAGCATATCTACGATGGTGGGCTGTGGACGGCAAGCTTTCTCAGGGAAGGCCGTTTTCACTGCCGCCTCTGGTGGCCACGGTCATGATGGATGCTTCCACTCTAGGGTGGGGAGCTCATCTGGAGGACCTGGAGATCAAGGGTAGTTGGTCTCCAGTGGAACAGACTTGTCATATCAATCTGTTAGAGTTGCAGGCGATACGTCTGGCTCTCAAGGTCTTCCTCCCATCCCTTCACGGTCAGTCAGTTCAGGTCCTGACGGACAACACTACCGCGATGTGGTATATAAACAAGTAGGGAGGAGTGGGATCGTACCTTCTCTGCAGAGAGGCTCTGCGGCTCTGGTCCTGGCTTCAGGAGCATCAGATTTGCTTGGTAGCGAATCATCTGGCCGGAGTGCTCAACGTGCGTGTGGACACTCTCAGTCGACATTTCTCGGCCGATCACAAGTGGCATCTCCATCCGGATCTGGTCCGTCACATCTTTCAGATGTGGGGTTCTCCAAGGATAGATCTGTTTGCCACTCGAGAGAATGCGCACTGCCCGTCATTCTGAAGTCTCCAGTATCCGGTGCAAGGAGCTTTGGGGGACGCGTTTCAGATGTCTTAGGGCAACCAGTTGCTTTACGCGTTGCCCCCCATACCCATGATTCCTCGGGTTCTGAGGAAGATTCGCCAGGATCGGACTCAGGTCATTTTAAGAGCCCCGGATTGGCCAAGAAGGGTGTGGTACACAGACCTTCTCCAACTCTCACTGTGCCCTCCGCTCTGTCTCCCTCTCAGGGCAGATCTCCTCTCGCGGTCGCAGGGGCAGGTTCTACGCCCCCACCTCCAGAGCCTGCACCTTTATGCCTGGAGATTGAACGGGACAATCTGAGTTCTTTCTCTCTCCCACCAGACGTAGTGGATGTTATTTCATCGGCCAGGCAACAGTCCACTAAGAAGGTTTATGCCGGCAGGTGGGCAAAATTTGTGGCTTGGTTTGGAGAGAAGTAAATTGATCCTTTGAGGGCCCATCTGTCCGATGTTCTGTTGTTTGCATTAGCTTTAGCACAGAAGGGTTGTGCAGTTGCTGCTGTGAAGGGCTATTTGGCGGCACTGTCAGCCTTTCTTTGGCTTCTGGATCAGCCCTCCTTGTTTAAATCGCCTATTGTTATTAGGTTCTTAAAGGGTTTAACTAATACATTTCCTCCTATTCCTTTTCTTATGCCTTAGTGGGATCTGACTCTTGTTTTAGCTTTTTTTAATGGGGTCACCATTCGAACCCATGCATTCTTGCCCGCTGGTAGCTATAACTTCGACTAGGCGTGTTGGTGAGCTTCAGGCTCTTTCTGTTAAACCTCCCTTTACTTTATTCTTTCCTGGAGAAGTGGTGCTGAAAACCAGGGCGGCTTTCCTACCTATAGTTGTCACTCCGTTTCATATGGGACAGATCATTACCCTTCCATCTTTCTACCCTCCTCCACACCCCTCGAAGGAGGAAGAGAGGCTCCATCGTTTGGACCCCAGAAGGGCTCTCAGTTTTTATATTGAGAGGACGAAAGACTTTCGCTTGGAAGACTAGCTGTTTGTGGGATATATTGGAAAGAGGAAGGGCAGAGCGGTCCATAAAAGAACGATCTCCAGGTCGGTCATTCTTTGTGTCAAGGTTTGCTACTCGTTGGCAAAGGATTTTCCCCCTCAGGGTATTAGAGCCCATTCCACCAGGGCTAAGTCTGCCATTTCGGCCCTGGCTAGAGGGGTTCCGGTGGTGGATATTTACAAGGCAGCATCTTGGGTGTCCCTCCACACCTTCGCAAAGCATTACTACTTGGACTTGAGTGCGGTACTGCTTTGGGACTCTATTCATAAGTGTGGTATCCACAGGTAGTTGTATCCATCAGAAGAACAAGTTACTTACCTTCGTTAACTCTTTTTCTGGTGGATACACTAGCTACCTGTGGATTCCTCACAGTCCCACCCGCCTCCCCGTTGCCTGTCTGGTCATACCAAGATTTTTGTTTTACAAGGGTACATGGGCTTTGGTAATTATGTGTATGTATAAATGATGGTTATAATTCTATTGCATCATTATGGTTTTATGTATATAAGTATTCATTTAAGCTATTGTGAGGTCGGTTTTCACCTGTTCGCCTCAAAGGCACGTAATAAATGGGTGAAACTGACGTCAGCACGCCGGCGAGGACCTCTTATTGGCACGGTGACATCAGACGGAGTTGCGTGGAGCCGTGTAATTGTGACGTCCTCGTCGATGTGGAGAGCTGGGAAGAAGATTTTCCGTTGGATGCTGGCGCATGGGAGAATTCATTAGGTGAGGAATCCACAGGTAGCTAGTGTATCCACCAGAAAAAGCGTTACCGAAGGTAAGTAACTTGTTCTTTTGCGATGAAAAATGTTATTTCATGCATTTAAGGTGTTTTGATCCCAGAATCCACCTAAGGATGGACATCCATAACCACGAGCCACAACACTTCGGTTTTGTTCTTGAAATACTTATTGGTAAACGCTCGTCCAGGGGAAGAGGGACGGTAACTGAGCTGTATGAGAAATGTGTGCAGATCAGGTTATGATGCATAGTCTCAACATACAAACAAGGCCCAGGGGTACAGATAAAACAAAATGAAATCACCTATGAGCGCAGCGCTCTGCAAGGCTTTATCTAGTTGAGCTCTCCTTCTTCCCAAATGCATAGGTATCCTCAGAAAAATAAACGAATACAATGGAATCACTGTTATACAATGTACACTTATGGGTGCACACATCTGCAGCTCTGCATTACACCAGACAGCTGTGCGCATTCAGGGCCATATTTATACTTTTTGACGCAAAACTGCACCGACGCAAAACTGCGATGCCACAATTTTGCATCAAAAATTTTAACGCTGGCTAACGCCATTTCTTTGCACCACTCGGGTGTCAAATTTATACTTGACTTTGAGCCAGTTTACGACGTCGCAAACCGGTTGCGTGCCTTTTTTTGCAATTGCGTCAAAAAGCGGCGCAAACACAGCAAAATGTGCAAAGGAGAGCCAAAATGGATCCCAGAAGCTTTGAGAGACCACAGGAAGATGACAACAGACCAGGAACCAGCCAGGAGGACCCACACAAGACCCAGGAGAGGGGGAAGAAGAAAAGGAAGTGTCGCTTCAGTGCAGAGGAGCAGGAAATACTGGTGAAAGAGGTGACGGAACCCCAGCACCAACTTTTTGTCACCTCTAAATTGCCAATTAGTAGGAGAGAGACAATTTGGCAACAAATTGTTGACAAGATAAACAGTGTGGCAGAAGAACGGAGAACAGTCATCGAGTGCAAGAAACACTGGCATGACTGCAAGCACAGGACCAAGGAAAAGATGGCTAGGAATATGAAGGCAGCACTGCAGACTGGAGGTGGGAGTCCAGCACCGCAGGCGGCCCTGGACCATATGGAGGAGATGGTGGCCGCCGTCATCCCTGAGGAGATCGAATCACAGGGATTCAAGGACAGGACAGCGCACACTACCAGGAGACATCACAGATGCAGGGTAAGTAGCATGGGGAACTAAAATGCCTAAAGGTTAACTGTAAGCAGCGGGGGTGGGACATACCTACTACACAATGCATGTAAGTCATGATATTCAGGGAGTGGAATGGGCAAAGGGGCACGGCACGGGGGCATGGGCTGTTCAGAGGAAACCTGGGGCACAGTACTACACTACACCAACAACCTTTGCATTGGGGTATGCTGCCAAGGATGTCGGAAAGGTAAAGCCATTCCAGGAGGTTACGGTACAACATAAAACTGGCCTGCTGTCACACGACAGCTGGTATTCTCCCTACATGAACTAGGGCTCAATTAACAGTCTCAGGCCATATCCGCAAGTGGAATTTAACATTGACAACAGTTGCCACTATCACCTCTGCTGTGTGTGCAGGTCAAGTAGCCAATGACAGTTACGTGCCCATGGATCAAACACACCCAAATTAGAGGGTTCAGGATGACAACGTTATCAATCCCCTGTAATCAATAAAAATGTGCTAATCCTGTCAAATGTGAAAGTCCATAGTTGCTACAAACATCAGCCATTGTCATAAACATTATGAGGTACACAGCAGTAATGTCATACCCATGCTGCATATGTCAGGGTCCACTCTGTGCCTGGGTCACAATAGCTGCAATGACACCATGCAACATCCCAACTGTTATACTGCTCAGACAACAGCAATGAGGGGGAGGACATATGTTACCGGCTAGTGAAATACACCCGCACAGTCAGAAGAGGAAATGGAACACTGCTAGGACCATCAGTGCAATCCAATGTACCACACATTCCCCAACATCAACATTACACACTACCAATGCTGACATCTGTAGTGTGCCATGCCAATGCTATACATAGTATATGCTTGGTCTCAGCAACATATAGCTGGGTGTGAAATATCAGAGGCTGGGGCAGTTCCGGATTGTTAAGTGTGGTGCAAGAGCCATCAGAACACCCACAGCCAGTGCAAGGCTACTACATGAGAATGGAAGTAGACGGAGGGTTGAGTTGTACAATAAGGTGGCAACATACAATTTGGGCTGAACCTACACCTAGAGGATGTGATGCAGACAATTCCTCAAACTGCCCACACTAGATGTGACATGCAGGTGGGGTGTAGGCCTGGGAGAATGCTAATATTAAAGACAGGAACAATGAACAGGAACCAAGATCACAATGTGCAACTAATAGGAAGTTAGGCACGTCACGTTACAAATGACACAACACAGACACACTAATGGTACTCTATCTCATTGCAGAGGACGATGGCTCTCCTCTGGATATGCCTGTCCTGGACTTCCTTGATGACATGGATGACAAGCTGACAAACATCAGCCAGCAGACCCTCCAAGATGGAACCCTCCAGACCCCACCTTCAGTCGCAAGGAGGAGCACAGATACAGCAGCCATCACAGAGGACCCACCCACCACACCAATAGTACGATATGCCAGCTCCAACCCAGCTGAGGACTCTAGTTGGAGTACAGAGGGAGCTGGCCAAGGAGGTGCAGGTGGAGATGGAAAATATGGCAGCCAGCCTAGAGGGGGTGTGTTTGTGCATGATGTCAACTGCAGAACAGGCAGCAGCCATGCAAGGGTGAACATCAATCTTGCAAGAACTTCAACAAAGTGTGAGGGAATTCAGCACAGCAGTAAGGGAGTTGACACAACACCTCCAACAACAAACCTTTCAACGCGTGCACAAATGCAATATTGACCCCTCAGGGCCGACCTGGCTGCCTACCACAGTGATGTAGCTGCTATCCTTAAGAACCAGCACCTCCTCCTTGCTGCAGTACTGCCCTTAATAGCCCCACAGTTGGTAGCTACCGGGATTTCTGACTCCACGTCTTCAAAACTGAAGTGTGTGTTGCCCCTTCAAACCCACCACCACCAAGGGCAGAGGAGACGACACACACATCAGAAGATGAAGACGTGGAACAGATCACCTTCGCCCGTAAGAGTACCCGGTAGCACTAGTCCCTGCCACATGGGCACTTATAAACAAGGTACTGTGCTTTGTAACATACCAGTCTTGCAACAGCTGCTCACAAGCACTGTTCTCTAGCCCACTGTTTACCTTGTCACTATGCCCTGTGATTGTCTCCCACTACCTCATTGGCAATTCATGTCCCTCTGCACTGTATGACACTTCACCCCAGCATGTCCAATGACATGTCCTTTTGCACTTGTGTAGGATCACAATGGAAGGTGTCACACTTATGGACTCTCAATCCTGGACTATGTAAATATAGCACTACAGCACTTTAAAATAAATAGCACTTACACAACCACTTTGTCTCTGTGTAGTGAAACACATCAACCGTGAGGGAGATTAGTGATGTTTGCCTCATGTCGATGCCCATAGAATGTCAATACAACTGCCCTGAAAGATTGTGGGCTGATAACTATGCACTGTGGTCTGGATTGTACCATCATCTGCCCTTCCTAAGGGTTAATACTGAAGTAAATAGAAATATTACAGTATAATGCTGTGTTGGACAGAATAAGTCTTCTTCAAGGGATGTCTTAGCAGAAAATCATTGTCTTCAAATTTTTCTTCCAGACAATCTTTAGGTATGTGACATTTGACTCAAATTGTTCATCACACACACCATACAGCAGGAATGGATATGTACAAGTGTATGTACAAATAAGTAACCTGGCTGTACAATGTAACAAATGATAGGTGTGAGTTATGTATACTATATTACATGAGATTATACCATCACTCACCTTATCAGGGTTCACATGAACATCAGGCTGCAGGCAGACGTAACACAGTGTCCTCAATACCAAATCTGGTCTCAAAGTATGACAGATTGAAAACATACATCCAAACTTAACAACACATTGGGAACCATACTAACCTTGAGTGGTGTGTGCAATGGATGGCAGATTCCTAGCGAAGTAGCTTTGGTGTAGCTGCCAATATGACAACTCAGTTGGGATTTGGATGCAGGATGGAACACAAATGCAAATACTAAATTGACACTGTTCACCCATACCAAGGCCCTGATCTCCAAACATATGACACGTACTGTAAAGGAGTACCCACGTATTTATTCAACTGTAAAAACAGGATGCTAAAACTAGGGGGAACCCCTTAACTAACCTAACCTATCCTAACTACACATTACCCACAACTGGCCCTGACTACACCAAGCTAAACTTACTTATCACATTTAACTAAACACTCTAAACATCAACCCCTCGCCCCCTTTAAATGACGGGACACATGGAGGTCAACATATACTAACCTAAACACATACTATCTTACACTAAATAAATATATATATTTTTTTATTTTTTATTTTATATATATATATATTTTTTATTTTATTTAATACACAAAAACACCAACATCATCACCACCCACCCACCCACAAACAAAACATATGTAAAAATATCATACCCTCCACCCCAAACCCACTAATACTAACTACAGTAACAGCCTATTCTAACCTAACACTAAGCCCCCTAAACCTACTAATTAAAAGAACCAGGAAATAGGAGAGAGGGAATCATGGGTGAGGGTATTAAAGTCACAAGTTCGCCCTTCGCAGGGTCTTCTCAATCGCACGCACTCTCTTGTTTGTCTGCAACACCTCCTGCTGCAGCCTGTCCAGTCTGCGCAACATCCGTTGCATGTCATGTTGCATTGCACCAAATTCAACATTGTCAATGACTGCAGCAGGGGTGGTCGTTGTGCCAGTTGTGGAGGGTTGTCCAGTTGGTGGTGCCATGCTTGGAGGAGGAGGTGCAGGGGCTGCTCTCAGTGGTCCAGGAGATGAAGATGTTGATGGACCTGCAGTGGTGGCTGTCATCCTTACTGCCACCAGGGTCGTAGTGGTGGTGCTGATGGTGGCAGCTGTTGTGGACACAGAAGGGCCCCCTTGGGCAACTGCCCTCCACACCCCTGAGGCTCTTTCATGGTGATAACGCCATGCCACGTGGTGGAACCCAGACTCTTCATCCAGAATGTAGCGGTAACGCATCGCCCTCCGCTGAAATTCACGGATCTGGTTGGCATCCATATTGGCTGCTGTTAAAAAAGATCAAGCCAAACATTAGTTACATCATTGTGTGATACAGCTACTGATGAGAATCAGAAAATACATCTAATGAGGCTGAAACAGGCCGTATCACCGCACAGATCACAGATTGCCCCTGAGGAAGTACATGCCAATGCAGCCTACACATGTCCTATCTAACAGCACAGCAATGCTCAAAAAGATGTGTACATACTTAATTGCTCTAATTATCATTGTTCTGCCATTAGTCACATAACAAATGCTACAAGTCCTCCAGATGTGACGAGCCAACTAATGACTGTCGTCTGGCTGACAATCAAGGGCCACAAGATCTGTGATTTGTAAATGGAATTGCCAGGATGGTATGCAGTTGCTAATTAAGAGTGGGTATCCTAGGTTGGGACAAATGATTTACAGATTTATATGTCTGTGTACTACACTTGGATCCTCACACCTAGGTACACATATTTCATAACCCTAAGCCTGTGCATCGGGGGGTTAGACAAGCAACACATACTTTCAAACATCAAGGACAGCCAGGAAGCTTTGGACAGCTGTACATAGGTTTAGTCAGTCCACCACAGGTAAGGAGGGTGTCCAACTCAGATAGACACAAACCTTGGACAATCCCATCCACATTTATGTTTGTAATTGCAGACAATTGTCAACATCATTTGATACCAACAATACCTGTCCTACAACAAGCAGATAGATGCAAGCACCCATCTGGGCCTGAGCTGCATGCACACCTATGACATTGTACTCAATTGCCACATACGCGTAGCACAACATGTGGAGCTAGATGCTGCTAGGAAGTCAAACATACAGTCTAACATGTTCATTAGTGAACAGGGAGGTTCAAGTCTGTGGGTAATACTTTGGCATCCCTATTCTGTGAGATTCAGGGTATGACTTGCTGACTAAATCGGCTATATGACGGAACACCGAATCTTAAACTACTACTAACCTTAACAACGAGGTCGGAACACCGACCTCGTCTTTACTCCTAATGATTTTACCACGAATGCCTTAACAACGATATTTCGTTGTAAAGGCATTCCTGATAAAATCATTAGCAATAGGCACCATTCACCCTACATCCCTCACCCCACCCCCCCAACCCCACCCCAAAACCTAACACCCCCTGACCCCCCACCCACTCCCCAAAACCAAAAACGCCCCACCCCCCCAACCCCACCCTAAAACCTAAAACCCCCTGACCCCCCACCCACTCCCCAAAACCAAAAACACCCCACCCCCCCAACCTCACCCCAAAACCTAAAACCCCCTGACCCCCCACCCACTCCCCAAAACCAAAATCGCCCCACCCCCCCAACCCCACCCTAAAACCTAAAACCCCCTGACCCCCACCCACTCCCCAAAACCAAAAACGCCCCACCCCCCCAACCCCACCCTAAAACCTAAAACCCCCTGACCCCCCACCCACTCCCCAAAACCAAAAACGCCCCACCCCCCAACCCCACCCTAAAACCTAAAACCCCCTGACCCCCCACCCACTCCCCAAAACCAAAAACACCCCACCCCCCCAACCCCACCCTAAAACCTAAAACCCCCTGATCCCCCACCCCCTCCCCAAAACCTAAAAACCCCCACTTACCTGAGTAATTTAGTAGGGTTGTGTGGGAGGTTACGGTAGTAGAGTGAGGTTTGGTGAGTTAGATGTGGAAGCGGAGGGAAGAGCTTAGGCAGAGTTATTTAGGAGATGAAAGTAGTAGAAAGGATTTGGGATGAGTCAGAGTGGAAATGGAGGATAGTTTGATAGAGACATGACATATGATGATTGTACGAAGATGGCTCTGTATGCACTATTTCAAAGTAAGGAATAGTATGCACAGAGTCCAAGGGTTCCTCTTAGAGGTAAGATAGTGGCAAAAAGAGATAATACTAATGCTCTATTTTGTGGTAGTGTGGTCGAGCAGTAGGCTTATCAAAGGAGTAGTGTTAAGCATTTGTTGTACACACACAGGCAATAAATGAGGAACACACACTCAGAGACAATTCCAGGCCAATAGGTTTTTGTATAGAAAAATATATTTTCTTAGTTTATTTTAAGAACCACAGGTTCAAATTTCACATGTAATACGTCAAATGAAAGGTATTGCAGGTAGGTACTTTAGGAACTTTGAATAATCAAAATAGCATATATGCTTTTCACATAAATCACATATAGCTATTTTAAATCTAGACACAGTGCAATTTTCAACAGTTCCTGGGGGGGAGTAAGAGTTTGTTAGTTTTTGCAGGTAAGTAAACCACCTACGGGGTTCAAGTTTGGGTCCAAGGTAGCCCACCGTTGGGGGTTCAGAGCAACCCCAAAGTTACCACACCAGCAGCTCAGGGCCGGTCAAGTGTAGAGGTCAAAGTGGTGCCCAAAACGCAGAGGCTTCAATAAAGAAGGGGGTGCCCCGGTTCCAGTCTGCCAGCAGGTAAGTACCCGCGTCTTCGGAGGGCAGACCAGGGGGGTATTGTAGGGCACCGGGGGGGACACAAGTCAGCACAGAAAGTACACCCTCAGCAGCGCGGGGGCGGCCGGGTGCAGTGTGCAAACACGCGTCGGGTTTTCAATAGGTTTCAATGGGAGACCAAGAGGTCTCTTCAGCGAGGCAGGCAGGGAAGGGTGGGGGGCTCCTCGGGGTAGCCACCACCTGGGCAAGGGAGAGGGCCTCCTGGGGGTCACTCCTCCACTGGAGTTTGGATCCTTCAGGTCCTGGGGGCTGCGGGTGCAGAGTCTTTACCAGGTGTCGGGATCTGAGGAGCAGGCAGTCGCGGTCAGGGGGAGCCTCGGGATTCCCTCTGCAGGCGTCGCTGTGGGGGCCCAGGGGGGGCAACTCTGGCTACTCACGGTCTCGCAGTCGCCGGGGAGTCCTCTCTGAAGTGTTTGTTCTCCACAAGTCGAGCCGGGGGCGTCGGGTGCAGAGTAGCAAGTCTCACGCTTCCGGCGGGAAACGCAGGTTGTTTTAAAGTTGCTCCTTTGTTACAAAGTTGCAGTCTTGGGTGAACAGAGCCGCTGTCCTCAGGAGTTCTTGGTCCTTCTAGAGCAGGGCAGTCCTCTGAGGATTCAGAGGTCGCTGGTCCCTGGGGAAAGCGTCGCTGGAGCAGTGTCTTTAGAATTCGGGAGACAGGCCGGTAGAGATGGGGCCAAAGCAGTTGGTGTCTCCGTCTTCTCTGCAGGGTTTTCAGCTTAGCAGTCCTCTTCTTCTCAGGTTGCAGGAATCTGAGTTCCTAGGTTCTGGGGAGCCCCTAAATACAGAATTTAGGGGTGTGTTTAGGTCTGGGAGGGCAGTAGCCAATGGCTACTAGCCCTGAGGGTGGCTACACCCTCTTTGTGCCTCCTTCCAAGGGGAGGGGGTCACATTCCTATCCCTATTGGGGGAATCCTCCATCTGCAAGATGGAGGATTTCTAAAAGTCAGAGTCACCTCAGCTCAGGTTGCCTTAGGAGCTGTCCTGACTGGCCAGTGACTCCTCCTTGTTTTTCTCATTATCTCCTCCGGCCTTGCCGCCAAAAGTGGGGCCGTGGCCGGAGGGGGCGGGCAACTCCACTAGCTGGAATGCCCTGGGGTGCTGTAACAAAGGGGGTGAGCCTTTGAGGCTCACCGCCAGGTGTTACAGTTCCTGCAAGGGGGAGGTGATAAGCATCTCCACCCAGTACAGGCTTTGTTACTAGCCACGGAGTGACAAAGGCATTCTCCCCGTGTGGCCAGCAACATGTCTCCAGTGTGGGAGGCTGTTAAAACCAGTCAGCCTACACGGGTAGTTGGTTAAGGTTTCAGGGGGCACCTCTAAGGTGTCCTCTGGGGTGTATGTTACAATAAAATGTACACTGGCATCAGTGTGCATTTATTGTGCTGAGAAGTTTGATACCAAACTTCCCAGTTTTCAGTGTAGCCATTATGGTGCTGTGGAGTTCGTGCATGACAGACTCCCAGACCATATACTCTTATGGCTACCCTGCACTTACAATGTCTAAAGTTTTGCTTAGACACTGTAGGGTCACAGTGCTCATGCACTGGTGCCCTCACCTATGGTATAGTGCACCCTGCCTTAGGGCTGTAAGGCCTGCTAGAGGGGTGACTTATCTATACTGCATAGGCAGTGTGAGGTTGGCATGGCACCCTGAGGGGAGTGCCATGTCGACTTACTCGTTTTGTCCTCACCAGCACACACAAGCTGGCAAGCAGTGTGTCTGTGCTGAGTGAGGGGTCCCCAGGGTGGCATAAGACATGCTGCATCCCTTAGAGACCTTCCCTGGCATCAGGGCCCTTGGTACCAGGGGTACCAGTTACAAGGGACTTACCTGGATGCCAGGGTGTGCCAATTGTGGAAACAAAAGTACAGGTTAGGGAAAGAACACTGGTGCTGGGGCCTGGTTAGCAGGCCTCAGCACACTTTCAAATCAAAACTTAGCATCAGCAAAGGCAAAAAGTCAGGGGGTAACCATGCCAAGGAGGCATTTCCTTACACAACCCCCCCCCCCAAACGAAAGAGGATGAGACTAACCTTTCCCAAGAGAGTCTTCATTTTCTAAGTGGAAGAACCTGGAAAGGCCATCGGCATTGGCATGGGCAGTCCCAGGTCTGTGTTCCACTATAAAGTCCATTCCCTGTAGGGAGATGGACCAACTCAACAGTTTTGGATTTTCACCTTTCATTTGCATCAGCCATCTGAGAGGTCTGTGGTCCGTTTGAACTACAAAGTGAGTACCAAAGAGGTATGGTCTCAGCTTCTTCAGGGACCAAACCACAGCAAAGGCCTCCCTCTCAATGGCACTCCAACGCTGCTCCTTGGGGAGTAACCTCCTGCTAATGAAAGCAACAGGCTGGTCAAGGCCATCATCATTTGTTTGGGACAAAACTGCCCCTATCCCATGTTCAGAGGCATCTGTCTGCACAATGAACTGCTTGGAGTAATCTGGAGCTTTTAGAACTGGTGCTGTGCACATTGCTTGTTTCAGGGTGTCAAAGGCCTGTTGGCATTCTATAGTCCAGTTTACTTTCTTGGGCATTTTCTTGGAAGTAAGTTCTGTGAGGGCTGTCACTATGGATCCATATCCCTTCACAAACCTCCTGTAGTACCCAGTCAAGCCAAGGAATGCCCTGACTTGAGTCTGGGTTTTTGGAGCTGCCCAGTCCAGAACAGTCTGGATCTTAGGCTGGAGTGGCTGAACTTGGCCTCCATCTACAAGGTGACCCAAGTAAACCACAGTTCCCTGCCCTATCTGGCATTTGGATGCCTTGATAGAGAGGCCTGCTGATTGCAGAGCCTTCAGAACCTTCTTCAGGTGGACCAGGTGATCCTGCCAGCTGGAGCTAAAGACAGCAATATCGTCAAGATAAGCTGCACTAAAGGACTCCAAGCCAGCAAGGACTTGATTCACCAACCTTTGGAAGGTGGCAGGGGCATTCTTTAAACCAAAGGGCATAACAGTAAACTGATAATGCCCATCAGGTGTGGAGAATGCTGTCTTTTTTTTGCTCCTGGTGCCATTTTGATTTCCCAGTACCCTGCTGTTAAGTCAAAGGTACTTAAGAATTTGGCAGCACCTAATTTATCAATCAGTTCATCAGCCCTTGGAATGGGATGGGCATCTGTCTTGGTGACAGAATTAAGGGCCAGATGTAGGAAACTGTTTGCGACTCGCAAACGGCAAAATTTGCCGTTTGTGAGTCGCAAAACGCAGTTTCCTATGCAGAAATGCATTTTGCGAGTCGGAACCGACTCGCAAAATGCATTTCCGACTCGCAAATAGGAAGGGGTGTCCCCTTCCTATTTGCGATTCGCAGTGGGATGCAATACCATTTGCGACCGCATACGCGGTCGCAAATGGCATCGCAGTTACCATCCACTTCAAGTGGATGGTAACCCACTCGCAAATTGGAAGGGTTCCCCATGGGACCCCTTCCAGTTTGTGACTGGACCCACAAATATTTTTTCAGGGCAGGGAGTGGTCCAAGGGACCACTCCCTGCCCTGAAAAAATACCGAAACTAAAGGTATCGGTATTTTTTAAGTGCAGCTCGTTTTCCTGTAAGGAAAACGGGCTACACTTAAAAAAACAAAAAAAAACCTGCTTTATTTAAAAGCAGTCACGAACATGGAGGTCTGCTGACGACAGCAGGCCTCCATGTTTGCGAGTGCCTATACTCGCTATGGGGCTGCAATTTGCGACCCACCTCATGAATATTCATGAGGTGGGTCATTGCGACCCCATAGCGAGTCGCAGTCGGTGTCTGAGACACCGTACTGCATACCAAATTGCGAGTTGCAATTTGCGAGTCGGATGGACTCGCAAATTGCAACTCGCAATTTGGTTTGTTGCTACATCTGGCCCTAAGTCCTCTGTAGTCCACACAAAACCTCATCTCTCTCTTTCCATCCTTGGTGTGAGGTTTGGGGACTAAGACCAATTGGGCTAGCCCAGGGGCTGTCAGAGTGCTCAATGACTCCCGGTTGGCTTTCTCAAAGTCTGCCAGCAGCTCCTGGAGCTGTATTTTGGAAGGTCTTAAGCCAACTGGTATTTTCTTTATTTTGCAGAGAGACCTTAGCTCCCTCATCTTAAGATGGAGGTAAGGGGTGATGTCGAGTTCCATCACATTCTCTTCTGCATTAGGCATTATGGGGGTCATTCCGACCCTGGCGGTCAGTGTTAAAGCGGCGGCCAACCCGCCAACAGGCTGGCGGTCCAAAAAATGGAATTCTGACCCTGGCGGGAACCGGCAACACAGGCCGCTGCTTTAACACTCCGACCGCCACGGCGGCACAAACAAACAGCGCGGCGGTCACCACCAACAGCCAGGCGGCAGACAATGTACCGCCCACCCTATCACGACTCACCAATCCGCCACCTTTTCCGGGGCGGGAGCCCCGCCGACAAAAACACGGCGGAAACAGACATTTCCAATGGAAAACGCTCACCTCGACACACTCCACGCGGAATCGGGACAGCATGGAACCGGAACTCCACATCCTTCCAGCCATTGCCTTCCTGCTCTTCTTCCAGGATCACGAAGGTCGCTGCAGACGACAACGGTGAGTACTGCACCTACGACACAGGGGAGGGGGGAGGAGGAAAGGTTACGGGCACACACATACGCCCCACACCCACCCCCACCCTCACCCCCACCGAAGTACCTACACACCAATGCAGATTAAAAAGTCAGAGTGACACCCCCAAACCCCCCAAACAAAAATGCAAAGACAAAAGGCAATGATTGTAAAAATAGAACTATATTATAGCAATAATTAAGTATAGCGAACTTAGCAATATATAAAGAATTATTACACATCTAGATCTATATATATACAAGTAGCAAAAGTCCGGCACAGTTTTGCAAAGTTCAAATGTCCGTGGGCCAATGTGCAGCAACACATGGGCAAAGCCCACACAAGAGATCGAGTCCATTGGAGAGAACACTGCTGGGGCATCACAAAAATAAAATACTGGCACCTCAGGGGGAATGGAAGGGGGGGCACCTCAGCCACATGAGTCCACGACGCAAGATCCACGAAGGGCCTCCATGCCCACTGTGCCATCCTGGGGAGTGCAAAGCCACAGACTCTCAAGTCTCTACAGTGGGTGGATTGCCCACTGTGCCATCCTGGGGGGTACAAAGCCACAGTCTCTCAAGTCTCTACAGTGGGTGGATTGCCCACTGTGCCATCCTGGGGGGTGCAAAGCCACAGTCCATCAGGTGGATTACAGAGTCCACTGGTCATGGAGGAGGCATGGTGGGCAGAGTGCCTCGTGAAGCCCTGCCCGACACAGAACCGGGCCTGCCAATGGGCCAGCGCTGCTTGACAGGAGGGCGCAGCAGAGCGGTGCTTGAGACGAGGGCCCAGCGGAGCGGTGCTTGAGATGAGGGCCCAGCGGAGCGGTGCTTGACAGGAGGGCCCAGCGGAGCGGTGCTTCAGATGAGGGCCCAGCGGAGCGGTGCTTGAGATGAGGGCCAAGCGGAGCGGTGCTTGACAGGAGGGCCCTGTTCAGCGGTGCCTGTCTTGGCGGGGCCCTGTTCAGCGGTGCTTCTCACGGCGGGGCCCTGTTCAGCGGTGCTTCTCACGGCGGGCCCTGTTCAGCGGTGCTCCTCACGGCGGGGCCCTGTTCAGCGGTGCTTCTCACGGCGGGCCCTGTTCAGCGGTGCTCCTCACGGCGGGGCCCTGTTCAGCGGTGCTTCTCACGGCGGGGCCCTGTTCAGCGGTGCTTCTCACGGCGGGCCCTGTTCAGCGGTGCCTGTCTTGTGTTTCGAGTGAACCACACCTGGACAATACTTCCCGCTCAGTCAGCATCGGACCTTTCCGTTGCGGGGCCCTCCTGTGATGGAGTCCTGGGGCCCTGGGTCTCCTCCGATACCCCCGGAATGGGGCTGGTGGGGCCCTCATGGCCAGGTCGGCTGCTCCCTGCCTTTTGCGCTTTGCTGCCCTTGCCCTCCTTGGCAGACTCTCCGTGGCCCTTGGCTCCCTTACCCGATGTGGCAGGTGACGGTGCAAGGCTACCCTCCTTGGGGGCAGGCGTATCAGGCCTGTCGCGCCTGCCCTTCAGTTTTTTACTCCTCTTCCGGGGGGGGGGGGCTGGCTGTGCCTTTGCTGCTGGCCGATGTCCCTGCCCAAGGAAAGGGCGGACTCCAAAAACCAGGCACAACGTTCTTGGGAGTTGCTGGGCTGGTGGTGGCTGAGGTGTTTTTGGAACTCTTACGAGATGGAGGGGGTGGGTCAGGTGAGGAAAAGAGGTCCAGTTTAGAGAGGAATAGTTTTTTAGGAGCAATGGGAAGGGTAGCTGGAGTGGGTATGGGAGTGGAGGAAGAGGATGTGGTTGTAGGAGAGTCAAGTCTGGTGTCTTTGGGTGCAGGTGCTTGGGCTGGAGGCTGACGTGAGGTGGATGGCTGTTGGTTGGGTGCCTGCCTGCCTGCGTTTGTGTGGTTTGGAAGCGGGGGTGACAGACACACTGGGAGAGGACACAGGGGACATGCACATGGCAGTGGGGGTGGTGACTGCACGTGTACGGACTGGTCTGGAGGGTGTGCTGGTGATGGGTGTACTGGCTGATGGTGGTGTGCATGCAGGTGTGAGTGTAGACGTCACAGGGAGGGAGGAGGGAGACGAGGAGGTGGGGGACACAGAGGAGGTAGTGTCTGTTGGCATGTCTGCATCTGTATGTTGCTTGTGTGAATGCTTGTGTGTTCTGTGGTGCTTATGTCTGGATGAGCTTCCCTTGGGTGTTGAGGTGTGTGCAGGCTGGTCTGTAGGTGTGGATGGGATAGGCAGAGGAACAGGGGAGTGGGACTGGGTGGAGGGAGTTAGAAGAGGGAGGCTGGAGACAGGGACAATCGCTGCCGTCAGTGCTGAGGCCAGAGCGTTGAACGATCGCTGCTGGGCAGCCTGACCCGAATGAAGGCCCTCCAGGTATGCATTGCTTTGATGCACCTCCCTCTCCACACCCTGGATGGCATTCAAAAGGGTAGACTGCCCAACAATGATGGTCCTCAGGAGGTCAATGACCTCCTCACTGAGGGCAGCAGGGGTGACTGGGGCAGGGCCTGAGGTGCCTAGGGCGGAGGAGATGGCCGCCTTCCTGGCCGTGCGGGCACGGGCCGAAGGCCGAGGGGCTGCTGGGAGGGTGGAGCTGGTGCGCTGGGTGGCGGCTGTACCTGTAGTATCGGTGGGCACGGATGTTGCCGCCACCGCAAGGGAGCTCCCATCCGAGGACGTGTCGGTGTCACTGACGTCTGCACGGGTCCCCGTGGTGGAGCCACCCTCGCCCTCCGTCTCACTGGTCATGTCGGAGTCCGTTGCATGGCCCTCTGGGGCCATGTGAGATGCAGCTCCCTCGTGCGCCGATGACACTTCTCCTCCGCCTGATGATGCTAATGCACACATTCACAGAAAAACAAAGAAAATGGGGGGGGGGTGGAGAAATAAAGACAAGTTGAGTGCATGCATTGGGGACACCGTTGGCGGAGAGGACAGACACAGAAGCCCCCTGCACTACGCTGCGCACTTGGGGTACACTACTCATTCACTGGGACATGCCCTACAAGCCTATGGGCGACAACTGCCCACACAGAATACACAGGTCCATGAATAGCGTTACTAGGCACCCTACAGAGGTGGGGGGCGGGGGCACAGGACCATACCTCACGGAGGGGCCTAGCCTACAGAAATCGCCCTGGCCTATGGATACCCACAGCCCTCCTCCCCCACCCAGGCACCTCCACTGCACGCAAATATAGCTGAATGTGCTGGTACTCACCCCCTTGTGTCTGCTGTGATGTCCTCAAGCGCCCATCTAAATCGGGGTAGGCCACCGCCAGGATCCGGGACATCAGGGGGGTCAAGGTACGACTGGCACCCCTCCTAGGTTGGGAGGCCATCCCCAGCAGAGCCTCGGCGGTCTTCCTGCTCCCGCGGCGGATGTCCTCCCACCTCTTGCGGCAGTGGGTGCCCCATCTGTTGTGGACCCCCAGGGCCCGGACGTCCTTGGCGATGGCACGCCAAAAATCGATCTTCTGATGGGCGCTGACCTATGTGACATGTACAGGGGGGGAAAAGAAACATCATCACTTTTCTGCATGCTCAATGTGAGTGGCCCCCCCCTCCCCAAACTTGCCATGTGGCACATGCTCTCATCTGTCGTGCCATGCATTCGTAATTCGCTCCCCTCCCCTCCATCGTACATCCACCCCACTCATCACAGGCATTGCCCACTATGCATTGGCCCCCGTGTACTCACCTGTTGGTCTGGAGGACCGTAGAGTAGCGCATACTGGGGGAGGACCCCGTCCACGAGCTTCTCCAACTCTTCGGAACTGAAGGCGGGGGCCCTTTCCCCAGTCGCAGCAGCCATTGTCACTTCCAGACCGAGGTCATAGCAGCACTTGCAGTATAGGTCCTCTCCTGTGGATGCTCAGGTCTCGTGTGATTAAGCAGAGAGAAAATGTCGGTCACGCCCGCGGCGGTTTGTACCGCTGCGGTGCGTACCGCGACCGCCGGCGCACATCGTCATTGGCTCCTGAAACCCATAGGGTTCAATGTTAACCAATGCTGCTTTGCGCCGCGGTCTTCGACCGCCTACCGCTACGGCGTGCCACGCCAGCGCAATGACCTCACTTCACATTGTCACACTTCACAGGCCAGGCAGCTGCCATTTCAAGGGCCCACATGGCTTAATTCCTACTGCGTCACACATGGCTAGGCCTTGCATCGACACTCATACAAGCCATTCAATCCAGAGAGATTCGTGTACTGTGCAGGCTGTGGGAACTTACCTGTGCGTTGATTGACTCCGTGCTCCATGTTGTCCTTCCTAGGCACCGTCCGCTGGGACTTGCGAGGAGACGGAGGAATGTTCCCGTGTACAGACCGCTGGTGGACCTGTCGACAATGGAAGAACGACATGTCATACTCACCTACAGACTCAACAGTGCCACTATACAGGAACTGTGTGTCCAGCTGGAGCCAGACCTGATGTCACCCATCCGCCAACCCACAGGGATTCCGCCTCTAGTGCAGGTGCTGTCAGTACTCCATTTTTTGGCTAGTGGATCATTTCAAACTACAGTGGCCATTTCATCTGGGATGTCTCAGCCTATGTTTTCAAGGGTATTGTCCAGAGTGTTGTCTGCCCTGATGAAATACATGCAGAGCTGCATCATTTTCCCTGAGGTGGGTGACTTGCCTACAGTGAAGGGTGATTTCTATGCCCTTGGACACATTCCCAATATCATTGGTGCCATTGATGGTACCCATGTGGCTTTGGTCCCCCCAAAAGACAATGAACAGGTGTACAGGAACCGAAAAAGTTATCATTCGATGAATGTCCAGGTGGTCTGTTTGGCTGACCAGTACATCTCCCATTTAAATGCCAAGTTCCCAGGGTCAGTGCATGACGCGTACGTCATGCGAAATAGCAGCATCCCTTATGTGATGGAACAGCTACAGAGACAGCGTGTGTGGCTAATTGGTGACTCTGGTTACCCCAACCTGCCTTGGCTATTGACCCCAGTGAGGAATCCCAGGACAAGGGCAGAGGAACGGTACAATAAGGCCCATGGGCGTAATAGGAGGGTGATCGAGCGGACCTTCGGCCTCCTGAAGGCCAGGTTTAGGTGCCTGCATATGACAGGTGGATCCCTAATGTACTCACCAAAGAAGGTGTGTCATATCATCGTGGCCTGCTGCATGCTTCACAACCTGGCTTTGCGACGCCAGGTGCCTTTCCTGCAGGAGGATGGTCCAGATGGTGGTGTTGTGGCCGCTGTGGAGCCTGCGGAGAGTGAAGAGGAGGAAGACGAAGAGGACGACACAGACAACAGGGACAGAGTGATACTGCAGTATTTCCAGTAACACACAGGTAAGAATCTACTCCTGCATTTTATTATATCTGTAACAGTACTGGCTCTCTACTGTCTGACCTTTCACCCCAATGTATGGTAACTTAGTTGTGAATTTGCCTTCCTATTTCAGTGATCTGGTCCCCACGGAGTGCCCTCTGGTTTATTTCCCCATGGACTACCGCTGTGTGACACTGGTATGTTGTCATCACAATGTAATTGGACATTTTTGGTTGGTTATATCGAATACATTTGGTTTAAAAAAATAAATAGCAGACTCCAGATGGTTTTTGTGCAATAATTGTGTTTATTGAAGTGCAAAAATTGGTGTATAGTTCAAAAAGGGTGATGGGTGATGGTGGAGGCATGTCCATGGCAGAGTCCAGACTCTCGTTCTCACAGGTGCATTGTCCATATGCCTGTGGAAGGTGGAGCAGGGGCAGTTCAAGGTTGGACAGGGTGAACAAGTGGGACAGTGGGATGACATCCGGGGGGATCCGTGTATGGCGGGGGTCTTGACATCCTACTCTGTCTTCTTCCTAGATCTCAGGCCTTTCTTGCGGGGTGGTTCATGTTCTGCAGGGGGTGGGGTCCGGGTGGCCCGTTGCTGTTCTGTCAGGGCCTCCTGACCACTAGCGCCGGCGGAGGTGGTGGGATGTTCTTCCTCCATGCTAGTGGCAGGGGCCCTTTGGAGGGCCACATGGTCCCGCAATGTGGTGACAATCTGGTTGAGTGCCACCACGATTGTACCCATTGCGGAACTGATGCTGCGCAGTTCTTCCCGGAACCCCAGGTACTGGCCCTCCTGCATGGCCTGGATCTCCTGGAACCTGGCCAGGACCGTCGCCATCGTCTCTTGGGAGTGGTGGTACGCTCCCATGATGGTGGTGAGGGCCTCTTGGACAGTGGGTTCCCTAGGCCTGTCCTCCCTCTGTCGCACAGCAGCCCTCCCAGTTCCCCTTTGTTCCTGGTCCTCTGTCCCCTGGACGGTGTGCCCACTACCACTGCCCCCAGGTCCCTGTTGTTGCTGGGGTGGTGGGTTGCCCTGGGTGCCCTGTAGTGGTAGACACACCGCTGCTTGACCTGTCCTGGAGACAGAGGCATGGGCCCGCTGGGTGGGTGCTGTGCTGGGGTTTCCAGAGGGGGGTAGGTCTGCTGTGGCTGCCTGAGGGGAACCGACTGTCTAGAGGTCCCCGATGGTCCGGGCTGGTCATCAGGTTCTAGGTCGACAGAGCTGCTGTCATCACTGGGGGCCTGTTCTGGGGGTGGGATGGACATTTCTGGACCCTCCGGGCCGGTGTGTTGGCGTTCGGGCCCTGCAGGGGTAAAAGAGTATGGTTATTGCTTCCTTGTGTGCCATGGCGTGCGATTTGTGGGTGCCCTTGTCCCCCAGTGCTGGCATTCCCTTGTGGGAGGAGTTGTGAGGGTGGTTGGGGGGGGGGGATGGGTATGTGCAGTGGTCATGCTTAGGTGATGGGTGTCCATGGTTTGTGTTGGCATTCAGGGGTTGGTGTTGGTTTGGGTGGGTTGTGCTGGTGAGACATTAGCAGGGAGGATATGTGCTGGGGGTTGGGGGTGAGGGTGGGGGTGTGGGTTGGCATGCTGGTGGTTGGGGGGGGTGAAGTAGTTGAGATTAGACTTACCAGAGTCCATTCCTCCGCCTACTCCAGCGAGGCCCTCAGGATGCAGGATGTTCAAGACCTCTTGCTCCCATGCTGTGAATTCGGGTGGAGTGGGTGGGGGTCCGCCGCCAGTCTTCTGCAAAGCGATGTTGTGTCTTGACACCATCGTCCGCACCTTCCCCCGTAGGTCGTTCCAGCGCTTTCGGATGTCTTCCCGATTTCTGGGATGCTGTCCCACAGCGTTTTCACCGTGTCGACGATCCTTTTCCGATAGCTCCGCCTTCCTGGCTATTGTGGTGTGCTGCACCTGTGTGCCGAAGAGCTGTGGCTCTACCCTAATTATTTCCTCCACCATGACCCTGAGTTCTTGGTCCGAGAACCTGGGGTGTCTTTGGGGTGCCATGGGGTGGTGTAGATGAGGTGTGGGGTGGTGTTTGTGGTGATGAGTGTAGTGGTGTGTGGTGTTTTGTGCGTAGATGTAGTGTGGGGGATGATGTTGGGTTCCTGTGTGTGTTGTGGTTTGCGTTCCCTGTGCTCTCTCTCTGTGTATTGCGCCTTGTCTCTGAATTTCGATTTGTGGGGGTTTGTGGGTGATGTGGGTGTGTGTTTTATATCGTATTGATTGTGTGGGAGTGGTGTTTGTATGTGTATCAGGTGTGTGTATTTGTAATTGTCCAATGTGGCAGTGTTTTGTAGATGTGTGTGTATTTTGAGTGCAGCGGTGTGTACCGCCAATGGGATACCGCGGTTGAAAGACCGCCGCGTGGATTCGTGGGTCGTAATGACACAGGCGTATTTCTGTTGGCGTGACGGTGGAGGTTTGGTCTTCTCCAGTTTATCGCTGACCGCTGATGTGGCGGCCTTCAGTGGAGGTCGGGTTTTTGGCGGTTTGGCAGTTGTGGGTCAGAAGGACCCTGGCGGGTTACTGCGGCCGCGGCAGTGTTATGGCGGTCTTCTGACCGGCGGTAACTGCCTTTTACCGCCAGGGTCAGAATGACCCCCTATGTTTCTAAAAGTTGGAATACTTTTTTAAGAATCTAAAACTATCTCTAGAACTTAATTCAAACTTTCACAAAACTTTTAAACTCTAAAAGAAATGCTAACAGGGACTAACACAAGGGCCTAGCAGGACTTTTAAAAATTTAGAAAAATAGCACAAATTTCTAAAATCAGTTGCTAATGACAATTTTTGGAATTTAGTCGTGTGATCAGGTATTGGCTGAGTAGTCCAGCAAATGAAAAGTCTTGTATCCCACCGCTGATCCACCAATGTAGGAAGTTGGCTCTGTATGCACTATTTCAAAGTAAGGAATAGTATGCACAGAGTCCAATGCTCTATTTTGTGGTAGTGTGGTCGAGCAGTAGGCTTATCAAAGGAGTTGTGTTAAGCATTTGTTGTACACACACAGGCAATAAATGAGGAACACACACTCAGAGACAATTCCAGGCCAATAGGTTTTTGTATAGAAAAATATATTTTCTTAGTTTATTTTAAGAACCACAGGTTCAAATTTTACATGTAATACGTCAAATGAAAGGTATTGCAGGTAGGTACTTTAGGAACTTTGAATAATCAAAATAGCATACATACTTTTCACATAAATCACATATAGCTATTTTAAATCTAGACACAGTGCAATTTTCAACAGTTCCTGGGGGGGAGTAAGAGTTTGTTAGTTTTTGAAGGTAAGTAAACCACCTACGGGGTTCAAGTTTGGGTGCAAGGTAGCCCACCGTTGGGGGTTCAGAGCAACCCCAAAGTTACCACACCAGCAGCTCAGGGCCGGTCAGGTGTAGAGGTCAAAGTGGTGCCCAAAATGCAGAGGCTTCAATAAAGAAGGGGGTGCCCCGGTTCCAGTCTGCCAGCAGGTAAGTACCCACGTCTTCGGAGGGCAGACCAGGGGGGTTTTGTAGGGCACCGGGGGGGACCCAAGTCAGCACAGAAAGTACACTCTCAGCAACGCGGGGGCGGCCGGGTGCAGTGTGCAAACACGCGTCGGGTTTTCAATAGGTTTCAATGGGAGACCAAGGGGTCTCTTCAGCGATGCAGGCAGGCAAGGGGTGGGGGGGCTCCTCGGGGTAGCCACCACCTGGGCAAGGGAGAGGGCCTCCTGGGGGTCACTCCTGCACTGGAGTTCGGATCCTTCAGGTCCTGGGGGCTGCGGGTGCAGAGTCTTTACCAGGCGTCGGGATCTGAGGAGCAGGCAGTCGTGGTCAGGGGGAGCCTCGGGATTCCCTCTGCAGGCGTCGCTGTAGGGCTCAGGGGGGGCAACTCTGGCTACTCACGGTCTCGCAGTTGCCGGGGAGTCCTCCCTGAAGTGTTTGTTCTCCACAAGTCGAGCCGGGGGCGTCGGGTGCAGAGTAGCAAGACTCACGCTTCCGGCGGGAAACGCAGATTGTTTTAAAGTTGCTCCTTTATTACAAAGTTGCAGTCTTGGGTGAACAGATCCGCTGTCCTCTGGAGTTCTTGGTCCTTCTAGAGCAGGGCAGTCCTCTGAGGATTCAGAGGTCGCTGGTCCCCGGGGAAAGCGTCGCTGGAGCAGTGTCTTTAGAAATGGGGAGACAGGCCGGTAGAGCTGGGGCCAAAGCAGTTGGTGTCTCCGTCTTCTCTGCAGGATTTTTCAGCTTAGCAGTCCTCTTCTTCTTAGGTTGCAGGAATCTGAGTTCCTAGGTCCTGGGGAGCCCCTAAATACAGAATTTAGGGGTGTGTTTAGGTCTGAGAGGGCAGTAGCCAATGGCTACTAGCCCTGAGGGTGGCTACACCCTCTTTGTGCCTCCTCCCAAGGGGAGGGGGTCACATTCCTATCCCTATTGGGGGAATCCTCCATCTGCAAGATGGAGGATTTCTAAAAGTCAGAGTCACCTCAGCTCAGGTTGCCTTAGGGGCTGTCCTGACTGGCCAGTGACTCCTCCTTGTTTTTCTCATTATCTCCTCTGGCCTTGCCGCCAAAAGTGGGGCCGTGGCCGGAGGGGGCGGGCAACTCCACTAGCTGGAATGCCCTGGGGTGCTGTAACAAAGGGGGTGAGCCTTTGAGGCTCACCGCCAGGTGTTACAGTTCCTGCAAGGGGGAGGTGATAAGCATCTCCACCCAGTACAGGCTTTGTTACTAGCCACAGAGTGACAAAGGCACTCTCCCCGTGTGGCCAGCAACATGTCTCGAGTGTGGCAGGCTGTTAAAACCAGTCAGCCTACACGGGTAGTTGGTTAAGGTTTCAGGGGGCACCTCTAAGGTGCCCTCTGGGGTGTATGTTACAATAAAATGTACACTGGCATCAGTTTGCATTTATTGTGCTGAGAAGTTCGATACCAAACTTCCCAGTTTTCAGTGTAGCCATTATGGTGCTGTGGAGTTCGTGCATGACAGACTCCCAGACCATATAACTATATGGCTACCCTGCACTTACAATGTCTAAGGTTTTGCTTAGACACTGTAGGGGCACAGTGCTCATGCACTGGTGCCCTCACCTATGGTATAGTGCACCCTGCCTTAGGGCTGTAAGGCCTGCTAGAGGGGTGACTTATCTATACTGCATAGGCAGTGTGAGGTTGGCATGGCACCCTGAGGGGAGTTCCATGTCGACTTACTCGTTTTGTCCTCACCAGCACACACAAGCTGGCATGCAGTGTGTCTGTGCTGAGTGAGGGGTCCCCAGGGTGGCATAAGACATGCTGCATCCCTTAGAGACCTTCCCTGGCATCAGGGCCCTTGGTACCAGGGGTACCAGTTACAAAGGACTTACCTGGATGCCAGGGTGTGTCAATTGTGGAAACAAAAGTACAGGTTAGGGAAAGAACACTGCTGCTGGGGCCTGGTTAGCAGGCCACAGCGCACTTTAAAATCAAAACTTAGCATCAGCAAAGGCAAAAAGTCAGGGGGTAACCATGCCAAGGAGGCATTTCCTTACAATGATGGGTAGATAAGTGTGATAAGATGAGAGCAGGAATTCATAGATATCTAGTATAACAACCCACCCAAGAGCCATGCAATGACCCACGAACATGCCAAGCACAGAAACAACATACACACATACATACATACATACATATATATAAATATAAATACAAACATACACACACACATACAAACACACATGAATAAACACACATATGCACATACAATACATAATTAGAACCATGGGTAAATATACTTAGTCAAACAGGTTTAAAGAGTGTGTGTGTATTTTATTGTTATGACATAGTAGCGATACATATTTTCTAAAGAACTATACATAACTAGAAATATACACATAATCAGAAAACAATATTTATCAACATAGGCATATGCAGTACATAGTTGTTTGAATATGGTGGTTATGAAAGAAAGTTATCTGTGGCTCTTATAGTTGGGGGTAATGAATTCCATAGTTTGGCTGCTTGAACGGAGAAGGATGTACCACCTATAGTCTTTTTCTTGTATGGTGGTGTTCTAAGGCGGGGTGCCAATCTTGAGCGGAGGTTTCTTTGTTGGATGTATTTGGTTATTTTGTTTCTGATAAAAAGCGGTCCTGTTCCATGCATAGCTTTGTGGGTGATACAAAGCAGCTTGAAAGTGCATCTTCTGGCAACGGGTAACCAGTGTAGTGCTCTCAAGGCAGGGGAGATGTGGGTGTGCGGCTTACATGTAATAGTAACCTGGCTGCAGAATTCTGGATACGTTGTAGTTTTTTCATAATAGATAGAGATGATCCATGGTAGAGGCAATTGGAATAATCCAGTTTGGATAGTACAAGCGAGATATTAGCTTGCACCTTCTGTGGAAATCCGAGGTGGGGGAAGATGCGTCGTAAAGTCTTCAAGGTGATGAAGCTTGTTCGTGCTAATTTGTCCACTTGGGCATTCATAGTTAACTTGGAATCCATGGTGATTCCTAGGTTTTTAACTTCCTTGGATAATTGAGGAGGTGGTCCGAGATCGTCAGGCCAGACGCATAGAGGGTCATAATTTTTCCAGTCACCACATATGAGTATTTCTGTTTTGGAGGTATTTAGTTTGAGATGGCTCCAGGTCATCCACTGATCAACGGCTCTGAGGCAACTGAAGATTTGTGAGTTTTCAATGTTTTTGGGGCATTCTAATTTAAGTAGTATTTGTGTGTCATCTGCATAGTTGTAGCATGTGAGATGGAAATCATTGATCAGTTCTGGTAAAGATATCATGTAGATGTTGAAAAGCAAAGGTGAGATGATTGATCCTTGGGGGACCCCTGCTTTTGTGAGGTAGGGTTCGGACGAGAAGGGGGGCGAGTGGATGATATTAGATCTTTTTTTAAGATAGGAAGTAATCCAGTCGAGAGCAATCCCTTGTATGCCAGCTACGTGGAGTCTTTGAATTAGGGTGTCATGGACAACCGTATCAAAGGCAGCTGAGAGGTCCAAGAGAACTAGTGCAGCAACTCCATTGCGGTCGACTGTGTTTTTAAGATCATCCCAGATTGCTATGAGTGACGATTCAGTGCTTTTTCCTGGGTGGAATCCAGTTTGGAAGCCTGAAAGTGTAGAATTGTCTTTAATGAATTGTGACATCTGGGCGAATGCTGCTCTTTCTATCAAATTGCCCAGGAAAGGTCCATTTGTGATTGCTCTGTAGTTGTTGGGGTCTTGCAGGTCTAGGTTTGTTTTCTTTAATAACGGTCGTATGTATGCCTTTTTCAGGTCTACAGGAAAAGTTCCTGAAGTTAAAGAGTTGTTGATGATTCTTCTTACAGGTGTGACAGCAGAAGTAGGTAGAAGAATGTTCTTGAAGATTTGTGGTGGGCAAGGTTCAGAAGGGCAACCGGAAGGTCTGCTTGCTTTGACCAAATCCATAAATTCACCTTGGGATATTTGTTTGAAGAACTGTAGAGGTTGGGTTGGTTTATTCTTAGAGGGTATTTTAGGAAAGGGGTTGGTGCTGATGTTTTTCTTCTGTTTTAAATAGGAGTCCAATGTGTCTGCCTTGGTTGTGTAGTGAATTGCCAATTTGTTTGTGAAATATTGAGTAGTGGGATGACTTCCTTCCATACATGTAGGTTTTCGAAATTCATTGAGAATTTTATAAAATTCCTTGGTTGTAGATTGAGCATTTTGAATTCTGTCTGAGTAGTACCTTTTTTTTAGCTTTTTTGATTGATGATTTGTATATTCTGTTAAGTTTGTGTAGCTGCAGTTTGTCTTGACTGTTGTTTGTTTTGAGCCAGGTCCGCTGCAACTTTCTGATTTGTTGCTTTAGCTTTTTAAATTCTGTATTTCTCCAAGGTGTTGGTTTTCTTTTGTCGTGTTTAGTTTTTCTGAGTGGTATTAGGATATCAAAAGCTTCCTGTAGCCACTCATAAAGTTTTGGCACAGAATTAATTGTATCTAGATCTGTGTTGGCTGTTAGTTGTGTTTCTAAGTCATCCAAATTGAGTTTGCTCCATGGTCGCTAGGTGTATGTATGTAAGTAGTTGTGGGGTGTGTTGATTTGTGGAGTTGTATGTCGGAAAGTTATCAAATGGTGGTCTGACCAAGTGATTGGCGTGATGCTATTCATAGTAACTAGTTCAGGCTTAGCAAAAATGACATCTAGGATGTGTCCAGCAATGTGTGTGGGATTGTGTACAATCTGATGTAGGTTCAATGCGACTAGGCCAGTGGTGATAGCTTTTGGATGGGGCATATTGGGTTTGTCAAACCAAATGCTTAGATCCCCAAGAATGCATGGTTTAGCAAATGTCCTACTGTGTCAATCATGATGATGGAGGTTTGAATTTGTATGTACCTTCAGAATGGCAGCAGTCACAGGAATGCTGGTCTTCTGATCTTAGCATACACCCATGTCCGTGATAGCCTCCATACCGGGAAGTTAGCTATTGTACATATGCTGCACTAAATCAGCAGTGGTGTACCAAACGTAAACTAGCAACATATTTGGGAAATGTATATGTATGATGGAATTGCTCAGGGGTCCCTTGCAAAACATCATGCAAGTAATACATTGTGACCATGCATTCCCCAACTTCAGGTATCCCATGATGACCCAATAACTTATGAGAAGTGCATGGCTATAAAGTGACACAGATGGCAAATGCATCAGCTCTGTTCCAGGTATTGTGCCCAAGACCAATTTAAAACACACAGGTACAATGAACAGAGGGCTAGGGATATTTGTTATCCCTCAGTTTGTATAATTTGCTTCATGTTTTATGCTACAGCTATGGGAAGTAGCACAAACAATTAGATATGAACCCGTGTGCATTACTTTGGCATCCATTCCTAATTTAATTGCGGCACAACCAAGTCAGACTATCAGCCTAAAATATTACCTGAGGTTAGGAAGAAAGTTGTACGAATGGGTCAGAATACAGTTCAGACATGTATTCAAAATAATTGGGGAACACATTAATTCTTTGCTTTAGCTTGTTAAAAACATCTCTTTCCTGGTACACTCACAGACCATGGATAAAACATATGTTTGAGCCGCATTACCATCATCCATTGACGTGAAAGCAGTACTAATTTACAAGATCAAGTTGTGTTTTGTAAGTTTGTGCAGCTGTAGCGTCAACAAATGACAGTAATGTTTAGCAATTATTGTATAACTCAGGGACACTGTATGTTTAACTTGCATGCCACATGTCCAAAAGCATTGCCTGCAGCATATCAACAAATCTGCCACTGTCACTACAGAGCATTTAAATGTGCACATTACTCTGAATTGTATTCACCAACAGGGCCACCAATCACAATACCCAGGTGGTTCAGCAGGTCTTGCTCTCTGGCAACAAGGTTAGCCCAGTGGTGCTTCAGTTGGTGGTCGTTGCGCGGTGTGTTGAAAATGAGATGAAGATGGTACAGCACTCTGTACCACCTGAGCCTCCCCGCCTCTGTGTGATACCCCTTTATCACCCTGCCACCTGCTTCAATCATCAGGGGGAGGAAGTGGCACACCAGCCAAATGAATGTCCCCAGCTTCTACTCACCCATTCTCCCCAGACGTGGCCTACCCAACATGACAGAAATAATAGTACAAATAAAGGGTACAGAGGAAAATAAAGGGAAAGAGGGGAGGAAAATGAAAGTAAAGTAACCCACAAACAGCCCAACTATCCCCAAACTAACAATACCCACTACAGTCTCCCAACAGTACAAAGACAAAATTTGACACCAAATAAGACAAATACACACTTACAATGAACAACTGAGAAAATTACAAATAAAATAGATGACAAATAGGATGGCACACAGGAGACAAAAGCACAAATTGGACAGACAAAACTCTCAGCACAGCCACACAGTCTAGAAAAATCACAGACTGCAAAGTGAATGTGAAAGTACACCCACTGTACCATTTCTGTAAACAGGATATCCTATTACATCAATTCCTGCCTCAAATGAGATGCATTTTTTTATTATGATACGTCAAAAGTTTATGCCGCTTACAGTCTGTGTGTCAATTTTGTTTTTACACAAATGCTTGCAAATTACCCCGCATCCATAGTTCCAAATATTTTGCATTGGTAACCAATTTCATGGGGTACAGTGTAGGAATTACCGCTTAGGGCCAATGGATGTATCATGGCTGTGAGCGTCATTTTTCAACGCATATGCAGCGATTTTTGACTCATATGCATCTTTTTTTGATGCGTTTGCATCAAAATATATATCTTCTACTGTGTTTGTGTCATTTCTCACATTTTTAACAGTACATGACAGCTGTAACTGAACAGAGATAGGCTGTTTGCACCTGCATTGTGTATTCCAGTGTTTGGGCACATGTGGCAGATCACACTACTGCGGACCATGATACTCATGTTGTTGTACCGGATGAGCACTCTTCACTGACACAATAGATACCCAAACTTTTTTAATACAAATGAGTATTACCCAGTTTGAGCAGGTTGTGCGTCAATAGAGGTTAGCAGGGCTACGCAACTTAATACATTAACTCATTGCCTTTCAATTTTTGTTGGGCCTCTGTGTGAATGTCACAAGACGTGCTTTCATTGATGTGCTTGTATGCACGTGTTGTACATGTGGATAACCTTCACAAACTATTCAGTGTAGATATGAGTCAGGATATGTGTTTGTCATACATGTAGCATCTAATGCTGTGTGAACTGCACTGACTTTTGAGAGAATACATCTCCCATGACAAACTATGCACAGGCTAGATAGAGGATGGTTGATAATGGCAATGAGTAAGCCATCACATGTACAGGAATGTTGAATACCACATCCTGGTCACTTGTTTGTATACTAGCCATGAGTCAGTCATTTGAAAATGCTATGTAGGTACAGTGTTTGTGGCACAGAGTCGGAAAACAATCCAGAAATGTAATGTCACTCCACAGTTTGAGTCCTATATATGACCTATGTTTCTCGTGTGGCAGTGGAGGACCAGCAGATCAAGCTGCAGGTGTTCACATATTTTCAGTGGTTAATTGCAAAAAGGTGTCCAGTTCAAGTGCATGGCCATGTGTACCCGGTGTTATCATTGTCCTCCATGTTGTCACTGTTTCGTGCATGTCTACTCATGAGTCTGTGGATCCATTCCCTGCATTAACAGAGTATCCTTCAAAGCAGAATTGACCGGAAGCCAAAGGGGAATTAACAACACACATGGGGATATTTGAGCTATGGCACTGCAGACGTTTTATGAGGCTGACAACAGGGTAACCTTGGTGTGCTCACAAACATAATGGATCAGTAAATAGAACCCGGCAGCTTTCATCACAACATTTATACACAGGGTGGTATTGGAAATTCCCACTGCAACAGGGAACATCAGTGCATCTGTGCTGATTAATCTCACAGCTAGTCACCACGCAAACACCATCATTGGGTTGCAGCCAATGTGAATCTATGTGTGGACCGTGAGGGCACAAACATGTTTTGTCCATTCATGCACATTAGCAAACGTTGTTTTTTGTGCTGGAGGCACCATTCCCAATCCTTGCATAAAGCCATAGTACACTGTCACTGTTTGTCACTCATGCAATCATTGAAAGACAAGCAAGGGATAGTGCCGGGATTAGTATACATGTCCAAGACCTTGATACCATATGTAAACTGATTAAACTATACAATATATTTGTGGATTCATCGTAGACCTACCAGACACAATACCCCAGGAGGAAAGTGAGGGCATGGAAAGCAACTATGAGAGAAATGTAGCCACAGGGAACCTCTATGGTAACACAAAGACAGGTAACAATCAGGCTAACAGGATGCACTCTCTGTCGGGAACTAACATGAACCAGGCAAATGCACAGTGAGCAGACTCAGATTGGGAAAAGCCTGAACAACACTGTGGAAAATTAAAACTGGATTTCTGCTATCGGCTGCAATGTTCCACAATAACCCAAGGGCTATGTTACACAAGTGGTTTATACGGCAATGCACAACAAGGATATACATAAAATGACAGCTTCCTAGAAGTTCCAGGCAGCAGCAATGGCAGTGCAGATTCAAAAGGCTGGTCTGCATGGAAGTGCTCAGAGGTGTGTGCAGCCTCAGTCTCTCACAAGTCCTGTAGGTGAGAATCAAGTTAAAAGGGCCAACAGTACCTTTCACATGGGAAGCAATGGACAGGTGATTACAGGTCCTACAGACTACCAGGCGGTGCATTTTGGGGCCTGCAGTCCATGCAGTCAGATGAACTAGGACTGTGGCATGCCATACTAACGAGGGAAGCACACTGGAGTCAGAATGTGAGTCTGGGTGTGTGTAGATGATGGATTATCAGGGTACAAATAGTCCTGTTACAGGGCCAACTAGAGAAGGGTGGGGAGAGACTGAATAACTGCCTCTGACAGAATTTATAATCTGGGATGGCATGCACAGGGCATGCCTTGCGAGCAATGCTTGTCATACTTGGGGCACCTGTGCTATCCATTTGCAGCTTACATGGACTTCTTGTCACACATGCTCCTTGCAGAGATAGCTGATGTCACACTTACTGCTGTCAAGGGTGTGGCCATACATTCCTGTTACTAATCCAATTGCAAAACCATTGGCTCATGTATGAAGCAGGTTTTTAACTTGTCATTGATGATGTCTTAGTTGTGTGCCATGTGCTGCAATGAGCCATGTTGCCAACATGGATGTGTCCCATAGTTGTGCTACTCTGACATTGCCCTTCAAATGTGAAATGAACACCATATATGTCTTTTACACTGTATGTGAAGTTGGGTGTACATTCATACCCAACAAATGTGATATGGCTTTTCAGTATCCTAATCTGTATTACTGCACTGCTCCATGAGGCTTAACTCAGATTGTGATTCCTATGGATTGTGTGATGTATAATTAATTACCTAGACCATGATTTAGTGATTAGATTAGGTGTTTAATGAGATATGGTAAGAAAGTGGTGATGGTGACTATAGTTAAAAGAAGTTTTGTACAATGTGTTGTCTCCGAAGCAATCCTACAGCAGTGTTTGGATGGTCCTCCTCATGTTGATGGACATCATCCTCCTCTTCCTCCTCTTCAGGCATTTGTGGATCTGGTTCATAAAGGGGAATGTTCCTCCTTACATATATATTGTGCAGGATGGCACAGGTCAGAATGATCTTGCAGACCATTTCCGGTGACTATAAGAGGCTGCCTCCGGTGATGTCGAGGCACCTGAATCTTGACTTCAGGATACCAGAGGTCCTCTCTACTATGGTGCATGTCCTCCGATGTGCCTCATTATAGGCACGCTCTGCTGCAGTGCTTGGGTTGCAAATGGGGTCATGATCCATGGCTGGATCCCATACCCCTGATCAGCTGAAAGATAAAATTAGTGAAACTTTTTGATGGAGCTTGCACCATGATTGTCACTTTGCGTGGCAGTTGTTATCTTGTATTGTCTGTGACTCATCTGTGTTTGTGTTATTGTGTGGAATCCTGGGCTTCTAGCATGTACCATCAGCATTGGGTTGTTTCATTATCTGAACTGGTGTTTGGCTGATTGACCGGATGTCAGAGGTATTTTTGTGGACTTGCAGTACATTGTGTACTCCCATGCATTATGTCATGTGAAAGAGGAGTCTATGGCCCTCATTCTGACCTTGGCGGGCGGCGGAGGCCGCCCGCCAAAGTCCCGCCGTCAGATTACCGTTCCGCGGTCGAAAGACCGCGGCGGTAATTCTGACTTTCCCGCTGGGCTGGCGAGCGGTCGCCTTCAGACCGCCCGCTAGCCCAGCGGGAAAGAGGCTTCCACGATGAAGCCGGCTCGGAATCGAGCCGGCGGAGTGGAAGCTGTGCGACGGGTGCAGTTGCACCCGTCGCGTATTTCACTGTCTGCGCAGCAGACAGTGAAATACATGTAGGGGCCCTCTTACGGGGGCCCCTGCAATGCCCATGCCAGTGGCATGGGCACTGCAGGGGCCCCCAGGGGCCCCGCGACCCCCCCTACCGCCATCCGGATCCCGGCGGTCGGACCGCCGGGATCTGGATGGCGGTAGGGGGGGTCGGAATCCCCGCGGCGGTGCAGCAAGCTGCGCCGCCGTGGAGGATTCAATGGGGCGGCGGTACACTGGCGGGAGCCCGCCAGTGGTGCCGGTCCGACCGCGGCTTTACCGCCGCGGTCGGAATCCCCATTGGAGCACCGCCGGCCTGTCGGCGGTGCTCCCGCGGTCCTCCGCACTGGCGGTCAAAGACCGCCAGGGTCAGAATGACCGCCTATGTGTCTTAACTGGGGGTGACATGATACTTCCATACACAGAATCAATTCCACAGTGGTGGTAACACGGTTGCATCTATTTGGCCTGGACATCCCATCCAATTTAACATATGCAATAGAATTTGTTAAACAACAGTGAGGCCCTTTGATTTGGCTAGGTGACACTGTACAACACATCTCCATAAGTTGGCAGCACTGAAGTGTTGACAATTGACAATGCACAAATAGCCCATGTGTGACAAGTTCTATACAAACCTATTTTTCTGCCCTCACCGAGTTGGCTCATGTTCAAACGTGTACCTACACTACTTAACCTGGTCCACATAATGTGGCTAACTTGGTTGTGGGGGTGAAGGTTTAATTGTCAGAAGGTCCATATGCCTGTACATCTGTTGTGCATATGTGTAATTGTCTCAATCCGTATGTGTAGAAATGTGCACTTTGCAATATTGTCACATCAATATATGTTCTTAGCACAGTCAACTTGCTTATTGGTAGTGGGCAATGTCAGCCCAGGAGTGATGTGAGATGTTGATACTGCCTCAATGATTCCATGTCTCATCCATTAGAGTCATCATCATCATGATATGTGTGTCATGGTGTTTGACCTGCAGCGAAACACATTGCGTACTCCATACACGGTATGTATTGTTTGGAAGGGTGTGTGATTGAGTGTTATTGATGTGATGTTGGAAGATTCATCTTCCAAGTTGTACTGCCATTTGAGGCCATGCCATTGTCACTGTGTGGTTTTAAATTGGTCCCCTGTGGCTCTGGAGTGGCATCTGTTGTTATTTACATTTATCATTTGTCCATAGGGGTGTATCCCATTGTGTCAGGATATCAAACATGACTAGCAGTGTCACAACCTCAGTGTCTTCCTGGCCACGTGTCAATGTAGTGGTATATGTGTTGTGTGTCCTACAGGGTTGCTGTGCTGTGTGTACATAACTGGGTTTCTGTACTTACCAACAAGTAGGCCATTTCCATATTGTCCATCCTGGAAGTGTTGATTGATGGTGCAGTGGCGGAAGATGAATGAATCATGTACACTCCCAGGATACTTTGCCACAATGTTGGTGATCAAACCCCGGTGATCCACAATGGCCTGCACATTGATGGAGTGTGTGTGCTTCCTGCTGCGGTATAGATGCTTGGTTGCAGCAGGTGGCACAATCTGTACATGTGTGCAGTCAATGGCACCAAGCACGTGTGGGAAGCCGTTGATTTGGTAGAAGCCTTGTTTGGTCTCCTGCTGCTTCAGCTGTGTGTTGGGGAAGCTGATGTGGCGGGGTGTGAGGGAGATGATGGCATCCAGTAGCTTGGGTAGGAAGGCAGAGAATGTGGGCTGTGAGATCCCGGCAACCAGGGCACCAGTGGTTTGAAAAGAGCCACTTGCCAACATGTGGAGGACAGCCAGCAGCTTTGTCTCTGATGGAATGATGTGGGGTGTCTGCAAGCTGGGTGCCAACTGTGGCTCAATGTGGCGCAGCAGCTGCTGTATGGCTTGCCAGTTTAGTCTGTACCTCTGGATGATGTCATGTTCCCTGAGGCCCTGAAGGGTTGTCCTGGTCCGGAATATCCTCTCCTGCCTTCTGCGTTGCCTTTGGGGTCCCTGCTGGTGTGGTGCAAGCTGCTGCTGCTGTTGATCCTGTGCTCTGCATCTTGCTGGATGAATATCACCTCCATGTCTTCCTTTTGGAGCTCTGATGTTGCTTCTGTGTGTTTTCCTTAAGTACTGGTGTGTTTGCCCCATTTTAACGCCTGCCCTGACCCAGGCATTAACTTTTGACGCAAATCGGGCTGTGCGTAATTTTTCGACTCCGCCTCCCAGCCGTGCGGGATTTTTGCGCGTTATGATAAATATGGTGCACAGGTGTTTAAGTCATTTTTGTGACGGGAACGCCTACCTTGCATGTCATTAACACAAGGCGGTTTCACGCATCCAGAAAATGACGCACACTGCGGAATTTTGGCGTTCGCGGGCTCGGTGTCAAAGTATAAATATGGTATTAGGTTTGCGCCGATTTTGCGTCAAAATTTTTACGCAAATTCGGCGCAGACAGAGTATAAATATGCCCCTCAGTGCACAAACACGTGGAGGAGATGTGCGAGCAAAGGGAGGGAGGGAGAAAATAATTTTGTTAATTCTTGTATTTTGTATACATAATTTACTTATGTTTTCACCCACCTTATTTTTGTTTTACCAAGGGCTGTGTCAGTGCATAAACTATCAGTGTAGAAAGAGGGTGGTGGCTGCTTTGAATCCAATCATTTTTATGAAAGCAGAAACGAATTAATCAAATTTTGTAGCAAGGGAACATGAAAGCAGCATTTCAACTCGTTTTCCTCGGCAAGCCTATTAATCATTGCCTTTAATATTTGATGTTCACCCTTCAATATGCCATGTGTTTCTCAGAAAATACTTATGAGAAGAAAGATGTTTTTTATCATCAAAGGGCTTGTTAGTCAACAAATCCATTATGGTCTGTGTACCCTGGCACCGACCAGAAGAACAGCTTTCAGGTTCAGTTCTGTATATTGATGTGGCAGGGTTCAAGTGCTGCTTGATTCAATTTCCGCTTAATGCTGAAAGTATTAGACAAAGCAATCTGGACATGAGATTGAGCAGTTTCCGTGGCTCTCTTTACTATGCAAATGCACTGTTATCGGCACCATGAGGGAAGCTCTCCACTATAGGACATGTTAAAGGTTGAGAAAGTCTGTTGAGCTCCCTTCTTGATTGCACAAAGAAATAGTGACTCCTGCCAGTAGCCACGGTACCACCCTGCATAGAATAGTATCAGTCGCAGCTCGCATCATGCTGAAGGGGCGGGGATGCGCAGGGGTGGGGGTGAATAAATAAAAAAATAAAAACATACCTCCGCTTCTTACCACGCTGCCACTCCTCTATCTTGAAGTACAGGCACAGGCTCTCAGCCTGCCCTGCGGCCAATCCTGATGCTGCTCAAAATGTAGCATTAGGATTGGCTGGAAGCACCCAGCCAGGGCACTACCAGGCAGACTGGGAGCCTGTGCATGCTCTTTCCAGCTCGGCAACACAATGCCGAGCTGGAGAGAGCACACTGCGCATGTGTGTGTGGCTGGCCCGAGATAGATGGCCAAACATATGTGCGCACTGAGGGGAATGCTCTGTGTACTCTCCTCAGTGCTCGTCAATCCAAATGCCCCACCCCTTTACAAGAAAATGCTAATAAAAACAGTTTATTATCGTTCTCCTGTAAAGGTTTTGTAGCTGCTGCTGCTGGCGTGGGGGTGGGTGGGGGGGCGATGCTCCTCCGCCCTAACGGAGGAGCCGCCGCTGAATAGTATACATGAAATGTGTCAGAGGGCTCCTTAAAGAGACCTCATCTGAAAACTTGGATCTCTTGATTAAAGATGAAGATCAATACCAAAGTAATCAGTAAGGCACCAAACGCCTCTTGACATCAGGAACGAGAAAAGAGCCAAGAAAGTTTTTCAAAAGTAAAATTCAGAAGTTCTTACTGGTAGAAGCCAAATCAGGTAGCATAATAATAGGAAAGTAAGGAAGAGCACAACTAAAAATAAGATAACAAACACTTTGTGACTCGTCCTCCCCTTGGGCATTGCCTCGTAAAATATGATTCAAACAGGTACTGATATCATAAGAAAAGTCTCGCCTTCATCCTAGGTTGGGTACCTTGAAAAGAATCCTATTTAAATAACACCGTTTGGGAAAGGGTTTCCAGAAAGTTATGGTTTCCATTTGGTAAATGAAAAAGATGCCCAGGTATGACTTATTTCATGCTACACTGAATTCCACAGCGCCACTGTCCCTCTGTTTACCCAGCACTCTAGGCAGTCCACTGAACACCCCTCTGGGTGGCCACAATTGTAGAGACCCCAGAGGAGTCTGGACAATGTGAATTCTCAGCTATGCGCTGGGACCTGGAATATGCTGCCAGACAGCTGGTGAAGCGTTTTCTTCTCTTCTTCAACACATATTGGGGGTTATTCTAACTTTGGAGGAGGTGTTAATCCGTCCCAAAAGTGACAGAAAAGTGACGGATTTACCACCAGCCGTATTACGAGTCCATTATATCCTATGGAACTCGTAATACGGCTGGTGGTATATCCGTCACTTTACCGTCTCTTTTGGGATGGATTAACACTCCTCCAAAGTTAGAATAACCCCCATAGTCTACGAAAGATCTTGTCACTGCTCTCATCACAGATGTAACAGTTGTGGTAGTTTGAAGATTTTATAGCACACACAGCCACAACAGTATTCTCCCACTCAGTGTTAGACTCAAGCTGGGCTCACTGAGTCTTGTAGCTTTGAACGGAGACGTGTCTTCTTTATTTACAGATAACACATTGTTGTCCTTTACTCCGCAGCATGGATTATGCGGGTGATGTGCAAATACACATAAGGAAGTGTGCCAGGACAATAAAGGCAAAACACTGGTGCCCTGCTCTGGCTCTGAATGTCGGTGTCCACAAACAGCCATGCCAAAAGGAACACAACATAACCTCCTTCATCTCCTGTGTAACATATGCATGGCCTATCTGGCTTAAAGGGTGTTGCAGACCTTGTTGTGGTTTTGATGTGGTGAGAATTGGCCAATCATATTGACCGAGGACACACTGGGGAGAATATGATTAATACAATTTTCACAGTGCATCTGAATCACCTCCAACTTGCGGTGACATTACTGGAAATGCCAAATGCCAAATTTTCAACAACTGATGATATTTGTGATAGCTCTATCTCCCCTCTTCCGCTAGGGCTGTCTCCGCCGAGGATTTTTTCATCCTGTTCTATCCTTCTTGGACTTTCCAACTGATTACACTTTTACTTCTTGCCTTAATGCTTGTCAGATTTGCATACGATGTGGACCACTTCTGATGAGTTGGATGGCGGTGTCATTGCCTTGACAAAAGCAAAATATGGCAGAACACCCCATAAAGGTATAAGATGCAGTACAGCATTCTTGGAGGAGCAGTAAGATGGCCACCTCCTGGTTCCCAAGCTGCTCATTTGGCTGTCAGTACCACCTTCTTTAGTGTTCTAGGAAAGTTTTTAGGTTTGTCACTGATCTGAGGCCAGAGGGGTGGTATTCATTGGAGCTTGACACCCAGGCACCGTACGTGCACTTTGAAGCTGCACCACTGGAAAATGTGTCCACTTTCTGGTTTTATCCCCCACATGTCAACGGGGCCTTTTACAAATTGGAGATGACTGCTTCAGTTAAGAGAGAAGGCACTATTCCATCCTCTGTTTACAGAGACAATTCATCAACTATCACTCTTGGTGGCTCTGTGAATTCAGGAACACTCAAAGGTCTGTACTCAACATCTGTTGTGGCTGACTGCCTCAAGATGGTGAGAGAATAAATGCAGGTCTATCCACTCATTCTGCAACTTGGCTAAGCTCCTTCTCAAAGCGTCTTCTTTGTCTGTCTGACTCACACCTGGTAAGCAAACTTTCTCATGACTGATTACCTTTGTGTTTCCCATGCTTTTATTACCTTCTTAGTCATGCAGCTCGGTTCTGTGTTTATGGGTCTGGCATGATTATATTGGTGCCTCTTAACAGGACAATCACTTCCAATATCAACAGTGTTTGTCAATCATTCACTTAAGAAAGGAACATTTACTTCAATTTCACTGTGAGATACCTGTGTTTTCCATCAGTTAGCTGAGGCATCAAGCTTATATTCTTATTGGCCGCATCCAATTTTAGTGGATCCTTGGTGGTTTTGGAGTCTTGTTATGTTTGCTTTGCCTCTGCCTCTCTTTATTTTTATGGTGGGGCACGCTAAGGGTGCCCCATATTTTCAGTCCATGGATAAAATGGTACATTTGCCTCTGTAACATCTTTTTCTCAATCTGAACCCTTGTCTGAATTCCATTATGTGTCCACCAGGTTCCGCTCATGTAGGCTCTGTGAGAGCCTTCCTTTAGATCTAACCATTGACAGTACACTCTCTGACGTATGGAACACCTTCGTCCACACTGTGTTCCAGTTCTGGTTTGACTTTACCATTCTGGTGCAGGAGGCGAGCCCCACACAAGAAATTCTTAAGAACATGTTGCATGTACTAAGATTAGAGAAGCAAATGTATGTAGTCAAAAGTCAACTGCCAAAGCATAGAAGTAGTTTAAAGATTACAAGTAAGATACATGGCTTTAGAAACCAACTGTTTAGAAACAATGGTAGTTTACATGCTGAGTATTTCTCCTGATCCATGAGTTAGCTTTTGATTCTGTTTGTAATCATCTCTCACACCTCGAACACTCAGCACACCTTGCTCCAGCACAGAACCTATTGGTAGCTTGCCAATACCATCAAAGTAGCCAATATTCTGGATGTGATATTTGGTCATGACCGTATTTCGTCATTCAGTTGTGTGACATACATTTGATTGGTCAGTACTAGTAATCCTGTAAGGTGAAGTTACTATTGTGATTGTACTTGCTATGGTCACTAATGCAACAACAGTCGAAGCGATAAGTAGCTTGGGACTGTTTTCATTGATCTGCAGTAGCTCTAATCACAGAAAGGGTCTGAGATCTCTGCACTCAATTCAGCATCCCGTTTCCGGCTTTCCTGAACCCCTCCTTGTGCTTGCTGGCTTCTATAGTCTTCCTTTCTCCAAGTTCCTGTGCAGCTTACACTTTGTCGGTGTTTCCCTGATTCCCTAGACCGCCTTGATGACTCACCTGGCTCAGTCTGTGAACCTGTGCTCCTCCCCCTTACCCTCCTGCATATGTTTAATCCGTGCTAGCTCAGTGTGCAGTGGTTCACAATGGTCTTTTCTACTGAAGCTCCAATTATTCCGGTTTTGTCTCGCCGCTGTAATTCCAGGCTTGTTCCTTGCTTCCTTCTACCTTGATTTCCTTTATTTTCTTGCTCCCTACTTCACAAGCTGCTTTGTTACTTTGCCTTCCCTGGTTCTGTTTATTGTTGTTGCTGTCTCTCTGTACCTCCTTACCTGTTACTTTTGCTCTGCCTGCACACTACCAGTCCTTCCCTTGTTGTTTTGCAGATTCCAAGTCTTGGATCCTTGTCTTTCCCATGTTGCTTGTTTCAGTCCTGTCACTGTTCCATGTTTGTTTGTAGCTTCACCTCCTTGACTTTCAGGTTTCTAGTTCCACAGACCTTGAGCTCAGGCTTGTCCTTGAACCCGGCCCTGCTTTCGCCTAAGCTCAGTTCCTGTTTTCAGTGTTGCTTGCTGTGTCCCCCTTTTCCTCTGTTGTGGCTGTGTTTGTCTTGATTATTATTACCAGGAGTGCCAGTGAGATTGTGAGGCTTGGCGCCTCTTGCACAGAGACTCACCAGTACTATTCTTCCATAGGATCTGCTGGGTGTGTTCCCAGACTCTGTGAGAAAAGCTGCTCTTTGCCTTTTGTGCAGTCGTTTCCTCTAACGGACATATTAATTTCCAAGGAGCACAGTGAAGAACCTTTGTTTATCATGCTTCTGTTTGTAGTCATCTTGTTCTCTCACCCTTTATTGTTCAATGTTTCTTGTCTGCATCATGTTGTCTTTGATTGCAATATGCTATTCAGTTCCATGGTCTCAATTCTAATCTCTTCCAGTCCACAGATTCGGCCTTGGCCTTTCCCTTCCCACAGTTCAGGCATATGTCTTGTATACACTGAACCTTCCCCTTCGAATTACCCTATCCTTCCTCCGGTCAGATTCTCCTTTCTTGTCAGTTTTGTCCTGATCTCTACCAAGTTATTCACAACCCTTGAATATTGGAATGAGCAATTTATGGACACTCACTACCTTGACTGGGAACCCATATAAGCACAGCAGGAATAGCATTTGTTTACTGCTGTTTAACATTAACATCGCCCATGATGACACAATAGATCTAAGAAAGAGATAAGGGTGTACCAAAGTTTGGCTTCATAAGATGACCTTTCCGAACATCGCCCAAACGTCAAGTGTTCAGTTTTGGCAAATACTTTTTGCATACTTATGGCAATAATACAATCCAAATTTGTTCTAGTAGATGTCCATCATAGGTTGGTTTAAACTGAAACTGTTTTTGTACCTCCCTTGTCTCGTGGATGGTTAAGAAGTGCAGTCTACGTACATGAGTTGCAGTAAATCGTTATTTGTGACCTTGTATGGCAATTTCTCCTATTTATGTGTCAGCATTTGTTATATGGTCGTTTCATGTGCCTGATTCAAAGTGTATTGACATTGACAGCTTTTGAAGGGCTGTGTATCCTTTCAGTCATGTGGTGCTGTAGGAAATAACCAACAAACAGATATTTAGCTTCAACTGAATACAGAAGAAACGTTTAGATGTTTACCAGGAAATTGAAGACTTGTCTTTGGGATAGCTCTTGCAAACCTTTAGATGAAACAGAAGGCACATCGGTCATCATTCTCAAAATGTTCTAATTTGATTGATCTCATCCAAAGGCTCAGCAGTGTAAGGTAAGGGCCATACCCAGGCTTCAAAGTGAAGGGTTACAGGTGTGGGTGGGTTTTGGGGGCTGGGCAGGCAGGTGGACAGAAGGATAGATATGTTGTTGGATGGACAGCCAGATGACCTGTTGTTAGATGGATGGTGCTTGCTCATCAGGTGAAAAGTGGGGTGATGGTAATAGGAAACATCACCTTTTGGCTCCCTTTCAAGACTTAGGGATTGATTACGACCTTGGCAGAGGGGATTACTCCATCAGGAATGCGAGGGATATCCCGTCCGCCATATTACAAGTTCCATTATATCCTATGCAAATGTAAAATGGTATGCAGGATATCCATCATGTTTGTGATGGAGTAATCCCCTCCTCCAAGGCCGTAATGAGGCCTTTAATTCCCAAATCTTCGAGAACTATTGTTCCCCCTTTTCAGCATGCAGTGTTCCAACCATCTAGTTACACAACACAGCGTATGTAATTAACTTTCAAAATAAATTGTGATCTTTAGTACTCTTCCAAAGAATGCCTGTGAATCCCGATCCTAGGCCAAACCGGTAGTTGGAAAATATGCCACATTTCCTGCAGATTTTGGTCATTATACACATTTTCCATAGATTTTTGATATTTGGAAATTACCTATCGATTTTCCACTGCCACTATAGGGATTTTTGGGGGCCCTGCCAAAGCATATTTTGGGGCCCGTATTTAGAGGAACTTTGGATTTATTACCATTTTTCGTATAATCCAAGCCTCCGTGATACAAAACAACATTGAATTATATGAAAAAATGTCAGAAATGGTGGCACACAAGAACAGCTCAGAGCTCAAGCTGTCCAGAATCCAATAGCCATATAATAGCAAAACAACAAAACTTGAGCAAATGTTGATAAAGCCATTTCGTTTTGTGATTGGATCTAGATTGTTTTTGCCTTCCAGCAATAATATTTGACATGATTTGACATCCAGCCTGTTTTTCCTATTGTAATGGTGACTTGATTGATGTTTACTAGAATAGTAATGTGAAGAGGAAAGATTGAAGTAGCAAGAAATACAAATGAAGAGAGGAAGAAAGACGCAGATAGAGAGAGATTGAACAATAGGTAAGGTTTTAGATTGAGGTAGAGAGATGAAAAAGAGCTTGAGATTGGAAGTAGGAAATGTACAGAGAGGAATAGGATAGTGAGAGGTAAGATACAAAAACAAAAACATTTTAGATGGATAGAAGAAAATAGAGGAAGCAGTAGATTTGTACAGTGGTGAGGTAATGAGAGAAATATAAAGCAACGCGAGGTAGAGCTGAAACAACGAGGTAGAGAGTGTAGCCAAGGAGTAGTATGGAAAGACAGTTTGGGTAAAGAGAGTTGTGAGGCAAAGAGAAATGTAGAAAGGGGGTGAGGGTTAGAAAGAGTGATGAGGCATGGAGGGAAAAGAGGTGACATTTGAGAACAAGCATTGGCAAAGCCAATATGTTTTGCCTTTGTTTTTTTTAATCTAAATGGATTACAAAATATTAGAAAAATGTTATAATAATGTTTGTTTTAAATTTGATAAACCGTTAATAGTTGTTTATCGTGTTGTTTATTATTTCGACATACATCACAGCATAAACATTATTAACGGTTTATCAAATTTAAAACAAACATTATTGTAATTTATTTCTAGTATTGATAATCCAGTTACATAGAAAGAAGAAGAAAGAAGACAGAGAAGATGGCAGCGAAGAAACAAGAAAGAAGATGGCAGTGAAGAAGGAAGACAGAGAAGACGGCATGAAGTGAAGAAGAAAGAAGACCACAGTGAAGAAAGAAGACAGAGAAGATGGCATGTGGCGAAGAAGGAAGAAGATGCCAGCATGGAAAGGCTGTCGGAAAGAGAAGTGATGCTCAGCACGGCGGTGCCAAACTCTGCCCCGCTGTGGCTGACCACCACTCTGATCATAATCTGGCGGTCACTGCCACAGTGAGTTTCACGGTCCTCGGACTGCCAAATTGGAAATCGGGCCCTAAGACTTTGGGGGGAAATGTCTAGAAATATAGTGACTGGTGACCAAATAATGTCTCTTGTTATGGCTAGGCTAAGCAAATCAACGTGTGCTCTATCAAGTCTATGATTATAGCATACATACAACCAAGCTTGAAAAGAAATCTGGGTTAGTCTATCTTCTGAACTTTCAGGAATTTGGGAAATAATTCTATCGTGCAGTCTAACATAACTTTTCCTAATAGTTTTGGATTAGTATAAGACATACAAACATCATTTTCAGTGTCTTTTCATTAGCTTTAGCGTCCATTTGCCACAGAAATGTGGGAATATGTCTTTACATTTTCACATGCTTTCCTGCAGATTACCTCTTGTCTTCACGTGGATGATCGAGATATGGTCACTTTTTGCATAATGTATGAAGACGCTGCAGACCTGAGAGACCCCTGCCTCTCGTAAGTGACAGTCATTTGTACCTGTTGAAATAAAACCATCAATTTAACGCCTTTGCTGTCATACACCCCCAGCCACACTCTACCTTCATTAAATATTCCTTGTTTTGCTCCTTTATAAGCTGCTCATGCCTGCCACAGTAGTAGTGTCAATAACCAGCATCTGACATCACTACCCCTTCACTGCCAATCTCTGTCCAAGGACAGCAAAGCAGAAAAGAACTGTCACGAATGAACAGTTAACAAATGATTTCTCTTGTGCGTTGCTGCTCCTAACAAAGCACGCATCAGACCATGCCACTGTGCTTTCAATTAAACGAATGGAGAACTCTGAGCAGCATTAATTGAAAACACAACCTAATGAAACATTAACTGTGGCACACAATTGTTCAACTGCATTTAAAACTTCTACTTCCTGAGATTTTTAATGCACTGCATTAGTTGAGTGCCAATGAACTGATAGCACTTCATCACCGACTCTCAAACAAGTCTCAGAGTAGCAACTCCTGAAAATACTTTGTTTAATACCAACCAACTGCAAATGAGGGTGGTTGGTTTTCCGGTGCAAAAAATGCTTATTTCTCTGTTCCCAGATTTTTATTTTGATGCAAAGAAAAGACTGGAGTCAATTTGTTAATGTTATTTCTTTTGGGAATGCATCTCGCCAACATCAAGGAAAGTAGTGTGCACAGGCAAGGTGCAATTGATCTGCCCATAGGTGGGACGAGCTATATGTAAATCAGGGGATTTCCTAACGGATGCTACCCTCTAGAAGCCCGTTGGGGATGAGGTAGAGTCAGTCGTTTGTGTTCTTGCCTGCCTTGAGGCTGATTAGCGTACAGCTATTTTATAGGCATGTGTCAACAGTTTTCCGGGTACCCTTAAGCAGTGCTTAATTTGTAAATAAAAACGTGCCGGCGCCCAAGGCCCTCCTCTGAAACACGCGGCTGCTACAATTAAATGTGCGAGCACTGAATACTGAGGCAGCGTAAGACTAAAACCACCTCGAGCCCTTTTAATCCCTTTCAGCCACTCCCTGCCCCTTCAGCTCACTCTTGCAGTTTTATGCTTTATCCCTTTGTGATGCTTTTTCGTTTTTCTCTTCCTCCGTTTTTTCCCATATGTGTCTTTTGCTCGCAGTAAATGCTTGAGGCAGAATAAATAAATGCTGACCCCCAAAATTAAGTGCCGGTGCCCCGCACTGGAAACTACCGGCTCAAATTGAGCTCTGTCCTTAAGGTTAATACACTTTGGGCTCAAGCATCGGGTAACATTTGGTTAAATTGTTGCAGGGAGACCTTTGTAAAGTAAGATCTCCAGATGATTATCTTCCAAACAGATTTTCCAGAGTGAGGGTGGCTGATGCTAACCCCCCTAGAGCTAAATGTAGCTGTCAGATTAATCAAGTTGCTGCTTATCGTGATCCTGCTGAATATTTGCACTGGACCCTATATGCTCTTATGCTGTCTTTCAATCAAAAATCAGCAAGATCTGTGTCTGAAGTGACTGCCAAGAACCACTTTGTTCCAAGTGAGGAGGCACCAAGAGGGATGGAGACGAGGTGCGATCCTCTCCCATGATCTTGGTTAGTGGGAAACGGATATGTTTAGAAGAATAGCTTGACACTAGGATGTTAAGATCAACCTTGTGAAAGGCAACAGTGAGGTCTAGTGGAATATGAATAGAGGGCATTAGGGAGTAGTGGGCAGCAGTAGGAAAACTGGAGTCGTGCAAGCACAGTCACAGTTTACAGGAGTCTATAAAAAGACCATCTTTATGGGGTTATAGTGCTAGTCTGTGGGAGGTGGAGACTGCACCCAAAACATACGTACAAAACAAGATGATGTCGTTCAGCGATCCTCCCACTGCTGTGCAGAAGTCTTTTGGCATAAAATGCCATACTTTGCAACCTAAACAAGCTAGTTGGACTAACAGTACTACATTGCAACTTTTCCTCGTGGTGGTGCAGTTTTTAAGAGGCTGAAGTGATGATCCCTTCAACAACTTAAAAGCTGCCTCACAGAAAAGATGTACTTTCTTGACCACTCGCAGGGAGTATTCATAGGTCTGGGAGGATCTAACTGCCAAGCTCTGATAGTAGTAGCGGCAGTCTGACTTGTAGCTGCTGGGAGGAGCATGGTCTTTTGTTTGCGCTCTACTTGCTGCCATTGTATACCAAACAAAGTTTAAATACTTGTGCTTGACTAATCGAGTATGCTGCACACGTAACACGTGTGCAGTCGATAACCTGATCCCTGTAACAAAACTGGCCAAACTTCAGCAACTACTTAATGCCTAAGACTGACCTCTAAATACAAAACGGTGGGATGGGCACGCACGCCTTTTTATACTAGTGAAAACAGTCTACATAACTGCCAAGGTTCCCAGGTGAAGCCATGATATGCTGCACAACTTCAGTTTTTTTTTCTTTGCATTCTGGGAGTAACAGTCCTGTTTCATAATGGGATAAAACAAGACCACACGTCCTAGAATTCAAAGGAAAAACCTGGAATGGTGCAGCACATCACGCATGGACCTGGTAAACATGACAGGGCAGAATCTATGGAGCACATGACCTGTCTGCGCAATAACTAAAAGTATTACAGGAAAGGTAAAGTACTCCCACTGTTCCATGACATTCAACCCCCAATCACTTGAAACAGCATGACCAAATGTATTACAAACCATGTATCAACAACCCCTGTAACGGCAAAAAAAAGGGAGTGGTCTCTTGTGGTCGCCTTTTGGTCAAAAAGTGCAAAGTGCAATTTGGATCTCAAAAAGAATAATTTCTATACACATATTTAAGGTTAGGCCTTATTTAACTCAAACCAGGCATTAGTGTAAGAACTGTTTCCATGGGTTATTTACTTGTTGTCATTCAGAGGATGTTTGTGTGTGTGCTTGTGTGTGTTGGATGCTGACATGGGCAACTGAACAATCACAGGGCTGGTTTACTTCCTCTTGCCCGTAGACACAATGGCGTTCCCCAATGACGGACTTCCAGTTAGAACAGGTTTTTAAATTTCATGGCAAAGGAGACTGAAATTTAAACGGTACAGGACTTCACTGTAAAGCAGCTTTCTGGGCCTATTATGTAATTAAATTGTTTATATTGTTTATAGCGCATGAAAGTGGGTCAAGTGTTCTATGGAATGTTGGCAAGACCCGTGAGATGGTGAGATGCCTCTAGTTAGTAGCTATCTTGAAGGATTCTGTTTAGAAACGCTGTCAAAAGCAGCTACTCCAATTTAGCAACATACTTTTCACAGAGAAGTGGACACAGGTTGCATTTTTCAACAAAGATCTATAGCTTGCACCTGTCTGTACAATCGACCATGCTCCAGATCCTTTACTTGTTTCCTGAGGGGCAAAAGTAGGGGTAATGCATGTAGTATATAAGTATGCAGTGGGACCTGTGTGAACCTAGCTGGGGAGTAAGAAAGAGCTGAACAGCAGGTGTAAGTCAAAGCCTATGGTTGTTTACAACAGAGGTCTTCAAACTGGCTCCTGGGCCCTTTTTTGGGGATTGAGTTGATTCTAGGTGAGTAGGGGGGGGCGAAGGAAGGGGCAACACTGGCCAAGAGGAGCATCATGCTGAAAACAGTGCTATGCTTTTAGCGAAAAGGAAAAAAGAATGTCAGGGAGCCGCTCTGTAATCACCATCATTTGATACAACTTTTGTGACTCACGTCACAGCGGAGAGTAGGTGTAAAAAAGACAAGGGGGTCTAAATATCATTCAAAGTCCATCCCCTATGCCCCTCTGAGCATCCTTTTATACTTTAGGGTGACTAGGCAGCCCATAACATGCTGGCAAGAATGTATTTGCATTTTAAAAAGGGATAACTGAGAACAACTGCTATGTCTGAACTATTAAATATGTTTAGAGCTATCAATTTTACAGAATAAATATGAAAAAATATGTTTTTCATTTTGAGGGGCTTCGATGAAAGTTTTTTACACGAGGGTGGCATCTCATTAAAATATTTGAAGACCACTGGCTTATAATAAGAAAGGAAACAAACGGGTTTTATCATGGAATTTAATGCTCCTTGAAGAGATATTTCTTAATTTTCTTCTTTAATTGCGGGAAGGAGGAGCAGTTCTGATGTCAATATGGTTGCTCAGCCAGATGCACTGATGGAAAAGACCAACCTTCTGGTCTTTTCCTCCTTTATTTTTTTTTATTTCCAGTGTAGCAATGCCTTGGCTGCTGGTGTGGTGCAGTCACTTAAATTATTGAGTTGCTCTGCGATGTCTGAAGATGTGTTGTGTTGCTTCACATAGCCCTGTAGGTGATGCAACTGGTCGTGAAGATGATGCAGACTTCAGGGAGAGTCAATGTATTTTCTTCCAGTCTGAGGGTCATGGTGTTGAAGTTTTTCTGGTGCGATATGCATGGTGCTTAGGATGCTTTTCAGAGATGTCAGAATGGTGTTGCTAAGGTAGTCGAGTAGAACATTGATTCATTTGTGGGGGGGAGGACCATGGTTAGCACTGTAGTCCTGAAGTTGGCTATGAGTAGGGCAGATTTAACGTTTTACAGGAGTGAGAAAGTGTACCATTGTGTCTTGGGTTTCTTGTTTTTTAAAAGAAATGTACATGTCTTGGGTGAATACAATGGATGGGTACTGTAAAAGGTAAGCATTGGCTCTCAGAGTGGTATTTACCTTCAGCCTTCCACACATTATTAACCCTTTCGCTGCCCGGCCTTTTCCGCCTCAAGTGCCAGGACTTTTTTTGGTTATTTGGGTCAGTTCGCGCTTAGGCCCTCATAACATTTTGTCCACATAAGCTACCCAGGCCAAACTTGCGTCCCTTTCTCCAACATTCTAGGCATTCTAGAGTTACCCAGAGTTTGTGGGTTCCCCTGGAGGAGACCAAGAAATTGGTCAAAATACAGCAAAAAAATCGTTTTTTTTTAAACAAATGGGGAAAAAGTACTGCAAAAGAAAGCTTGTGTTTTTTTCACTGAAAATGACATCAACAAATGGTTTGTGGTGCTAAAATCACCATCTTCCCAGCTCTCAGGAACAGGCAGACTTTTTGGCATTTTACTGGGACATACCCCATTTTTACTATTGTTTGTGCTTTCAGCCTCCTTCCAGTTAGTGACAGAAATGAGTATGAAACTAATGCTGGGTCCCAGACCGCTAAACATTTATGAAAAGTAGATACAATTCTGAATTCAGCAAGGGGTCATTTGTGCAGATCCTACAAGGTTTTTCTACAGAAAATAACAGCTGAACCTAAAAAAAATATTGAAATTGAGGTGAAAAGAACAGCAATTTCGCACCATGTTTTACTCTGTAACTTTTTCCTGCGATGCCACATTTTTAAAAACAATACACTGTTATGTCTGCTGGACTCTTCTGGTTTCAGGGATAGATAGGACTTGTAGGTTCATCAAGAACCCTAGGTACCCAGAGCCAATAAAGAAGTTGCACCTTGCAATGGGTTTTCATTGCATAACGGGTATAAAACAATGCATTTGGTGAAATATAAAGAGTGAAAATAGGTATCAAGGAAACCTTTGTATTTCCAAAATGGGCACAAGATAAGGTGTTGAGAAGCAGTGGTTATTTGCACGTCTCAATTCCGGGATCCACATACTAGCATGTGAATTACAGGGCATTTCTCAAATAAACATCTTTTTTACACACTGTCTTAAATTTGGAAGGAAAGAATTTAGAGAAAAACAAGGGGCAATAACACGTGTTCTGCTATTCTGTGTTTGCCCAAGTCTCCCGATACAAATGGTACCTTAATTGTGTGGGTAGTCCTAATGCTCGCAACAGGAAATGCAACATGGTCACATCACATTTTTATATTGAAACTGACGTGTTTTTTGGAAAGTGCCTAGCTGTGGTCTTTGGCCTCTAGCTCAGTCAGGACTAAGGGAAACCTACCAAACCTGTAAATTTTTTAACACTAGACACCTAGGGGAATCCAAGATGGGGTGACTTGTGGGGCTTTCACCCGGTTCTGTTACCCAGAATCCTTTGCAAACCTCAAAAATTGGCAAAAAAAAACACTTTTTCCTCACATTTCGGTGACAGAAAGTTCTGGAATCTGAGAGGAGCCACACATTTCCTCCTACCCAGCATTCCCCCAAGTCTCCCAATACAAATGATATCCTCAATGTGTGGGTAGGCCTACTGCCCATGACAGGAAATGCCCCAAAACACAACGTGGACACATCACATTTTCCAAAAGAAAACTGACCTGTTTTTTGGAAAGTGCCTACCTGTGGATTTTGGCCTTTAGCTCATCCGGCACCTAGGAAAACCTAGCAAACCTGGACATTTCTGAAAACTAGACACCTAGAGGAACCCAGGATGGGGTAACTTGTGGCCCTCTCACCAGGTTCTGTTACCCAGAATCCTGTGCAAACCTCACAATTTGGCAAAAAACACCTTTTCCTCACATTTCGGTGACAGAAAGTTCTTGAATCTAAGAGGAGACACAAATTTCCTTCCACCCAGCATTCCCTCAAGTATCTTGATAAAAATGGTACCTCACTTGTGTGGGTAGGCCTAGTGCGCAACAGGAAATGCCCCAAAACACAACATGGACACATCACATTTTCCCAAAGAAAACTGACCTGGTTTTTGGAAAGTGGCTACCTGTGGATTTTGGCCTTTCGCTCATCCGGTACCTAGGAAAACCTAGCAAACCTGGACATTTCTGAAAACTAGACACCTAGAGGAAACCAGGATGGGGTAACTTGTTGCCTTCTCACCAGGTTCTGTTACCCAGAATCCTGTGCAAACCTCACAATTCAGCAAAAAACACCTTTTCCTCACATTTCGGTGATAGAAAGTTCTGGAATCTAAGAGGAGACACAAGTTTCCTTCCATCCAGCATTCCGCCAAGTATCCTGATAAAAATGGCACCTCACTTGTGTGGGTAGGCCTAGTGCGCAACAGGAATTGCCCCAAAACACAACATGGACACATCACATTTTCTAAAAGAAAACTGACCTGTTTTTTGGAAAGTGCCTACCTGTGGGTTTTGTTCTTTAGCTCATCCGGCACCTAGGAAAACCTAGCAAACCTGGACATTTCTGATAACTAGACACCTAGAGGAACCCAGGATGGGGTAACTTGTGGCCCTCTCACCAGGTTCTGTTACTCAGAATCCTGTGCAAACCTCACAATTCGGCAAAAAACACCTTTTCCTCACATTTCGGTGATAGAAAGTTCTGGAATCTAAGGGGAGCCACACATTTCCTTCCACCCAGCATTCCCCCAAGTATCTTGATAAAAATGGTACCTCGCTTGTGTGGGTAGGCCTAGTGCGCAACAGGAAATGCCCCAAAACACAACATGGACACATCACATTTTCCCAAAGAAAACTGACCTGGTTTTTGGAAAGTGCCTACCTGTGGATTTTGGCCTTTCGCTCATCCGGTACCTAGGAAAACCTAGGAAACCTGGACATTTCTGAAAACTAGACACCTAGCGGAACCCAGGATGGGGTAACTTGTGGCCCTCTCACCAGGTTCTGTTACCCAGAATCCTTAGCAAACCTCACAATTTGGCAAAAAAAAAAACTTTTTCCTCACATTTCGGTGCTGCACACTTCTGGAATCTGAGGGGAGCCACAAACTTCCTTCTACCCAGCATATTCCCAGGTCTCCCAATAAAAATGACACCTTACTTTTGTGGGTGGTCCTAGTGCCCGTGACAAGAAATGCACAAAACACTACGTGGACACATCAAAATTATCAAATATAAAACTACCTGTTTTTGCAGGGGGGCACCTGTGTTTTTGGTCCTGGGCTCAGCAGCCATCTAGGGAAACCTACCAAACCGAGAAATTAACGCAAAAAAATCCCTGTGGTTTCTGCCCCCCTTTGGGTCAGTTTGGCCTAAGAAAATTAGGCCGATCTGCCCCCAAGGGGGGCAGAAAAGGCCAACAGTAATGTGCCCCCATGGGGAGCGACCCTTGCCCAAGGGGCTGCCCCCCAAACAAGAGACACACTCACACCCACACCAATCCCTGGTGCCTAAGTGGTTTCTGCACACTCAAGGGGCAGCTCAGCCTAATGAAAATAGGCCGATCTACGCCCAAGGGGGGTAGAAATGGTCTAAAATAAACGTGCCCCCCAGAGGAGCGACCCTTGCCTAAGGGGTCGCTCCCCATCTGTAAAAAAAAAAAAAATCCCTGGTGCCAAGTGGTTTCTGCCCTCCTTGGGAACAGATCGGCCTAATTAAAATAGGCCAATCTGCCCCCAAGGGGGGGCAGAAATGGTCTAAAATAAATCCCCCCCCCCAGGGGAGTGACCCTTGCCTAAGGGGGTCACTTCCCTTGCGTGAAATTGGTGCAAAAAAACAATCCCTGGTGAATAGTGGTTTCTGCCCCCTTTGGGACAGATTGGCCTAATTAAAATAGGCAATCTGCCATCAAGAGGGGCAGAAATTGCCTAAAATAAATTCCCCCCCCCCCAGGGCAGTGAATCTTGCCTAAGGGGTCGCTCCCCTTGTGTGAAACTGACGTAAAAGTACAAAAATCCCCGGTGTCTAGTGGTTTCTGTCCCCCTTGTCATTAGATTGCCCTAAGAAAAATAGGCCGATCTGCCTCCAAGGGGGGCAGAAATGGCCTAAAAACAATTTGCCCCCAGGGGAGTGACTCTTGCCTAAAGGGTCGCTCCCCACACGTACAAAGGTAAAAAAATAAATTATCTCTGGTGTCTAGTGGGTTCTGCCCCCCTCCCCCGGGGGCAGATCAGCCTAATTAAAATAGGCCGATCTGGCCCTGGGGGAGTGAGGGGGTCAGAAAAGGCCTAATTGAAAAATGTCCCCAGAGGCCAAAGGGGCCTTTGCCAAAAGGGTCACTCACCTTTAATTGTCAAAAAAAAAAAAATGACTTCCTAGTGCCTAGTGGGCATTTCTGCAGACTGATCGCTTCACGATCAGGCTGCAGAAACACTCAAAGAGACATCAAAGGAAAGGAAAGGCCTTTCCTTTCCTTTGATAGCCCTCTGCCGTCCCCCACTACCCTGATCGGAAGAGAAATGCTGAGCTTCCAGTGCAATGGGGGCGGCCTCTGATGAGGTCAGCGCCGGATCCTGCGCTGTTGTCATCAGATGTCACTTAGGGGGTGCAGGGGGGTCAGGGTGGAACGGGAAGCGATTCCCCTTCAATCCCTGCCCCTTAGGCTTATGGGAGAGCGCTAGCGCTTCCCCCATAAGCCAGTCCCAGGACGTAACAGTCACATCTATGGCGCCTCAGCGCTACATCCAAGGACGTAACCGTTACGTCCGTGGTGGGGAAGGGGTTAATGTGACATCTGTGACCAGGAGTTGCAAGGGTAGTACCAGAATTATCAAAGGTAAAGCCATGAGTTGCAACTGCTTGCCTGCAAATTCTAAATAGTGTCCACATAAAATCTCTGTCAAAAACATAGGAAAACATAAGACATCACAACATCACAACAGAGAAAATATATTTTGATTATTTTCAACACTAGAAAAAAGTACCTTTAGTGGCACTTACTGAATGCACTGTCAGCATTTCAGGAGGATTTTAAAAGGGGCGTTTCGGAGAAGCTAAGGTGCCCCTCCACCCCCAAAAACCTCTCCTCAGGGCCTCTTTATGCATGATGCTTTCAATGTCTCTATCCCCATAGCACAGCAACATGCAAAGTCACATAACGTCAGGAAATTACTTCACATACATTTGACCTACTGGATCAAAACACCACAGAGCATTAAGCAAGTGATCAAATGTGGACTCTATTCCATAAAATTGTTACACAGGATTTCCTTCACTTGGGAATGTACCAAAATGTCATGGCCTCAAAAGCTCAATTCTTGTCACACATTTACTAGACCATTGTCATTTATATTGGACCCTAGAGACACATGATCAGCCATTTTCAGTGGATCCTAAATGCTGCAGGTATACAAGTATTAAACATGAGCAGATGCAATCAAAGCCCTCTGTGATAAGGTTCCTATGAATCATGGAGGACTGTGTATCTGGACAAAATAAACATTAGTCTATAGGGAATCAGTTTGTGTGTACCATCAGGAAATGTTTGGACAGGTCTTAGCTAGCTCACAGTGCTGCATCTGAACCCATAAACATCCAGGGCACCAGATAGCATTTGCAACCTCAAACATGACTACTCTGACTGCCTAAGAAGTTGGGGAAACACCCTTGCATTGCCATTCTGCGTACCCAAGATGAGAAACAAGAAAGATGCGGAAATGTCTTTTAGAACATTTATAGCAAAAATGTAATTCTTGCATAAAACATGATCTGCGAATATTAGGCAAAGTAGACAAACCATAGTAACCAGCATTACAAAAATGGTGGAAAAGATAAACCGTTCAACCGTGGTAATGTTATTTTGTTGGTACACTTCTATCTTACTACTTACACTATGGACAGCATAGTGGGAGTACCCTGTGCTAGATCAATTGGGATAGCCCGACCCGCATCAGAGTTAGCTGAGCTGCATCTCAGGTATGGTGTGCTATGTTTCAAGATAATCCTAGCAGAAGTGCTCCTCTGCAGAATGTGTTGCAGAGGTAGTTTTTATAATACAAGCACTATACGTGTCTCACTGTGTCAGAGGTGCATTCTCAATGCTATGGTATGTCTGCAAGTGGGGGAGCTATATCCACAGACTATCAAAATACTTAAAGCCTTGCTTTCTGTGTGCTTAGCCTTGGACGGACTGTACAGACTAGCTGTCATCAATGCTTTCAGGAAGCAAGCTGCATATACAATGAATTCTCAGTACATTATCACATGAGTGAAAAGCCATGTAAAAGGTCACCATCAAAAAGGAAATGCTAAGTTTAAATGTGCATTTTAAAATGGAGCCGCAATGCAGGCCCTATTGTGCTTACAACACTTCCCGCAATCAAGGCCTCATACTCTTAGTCACCAAAAGAATCACATTCAAAGTTTTATGCATCACACAGTAGGTGACCCATGGGATTAGGACCATCTTTATACATTCAACCTCAAACTCTGTTGCCAAACAAAGAATCTCACATTCAGAAAAGCTCCTGTGAATACACTCCAACAATACAATAATGCAGTTCAAAAGTATTCAATTTGAAAATATGTGAACAGCAGAAGGCTTGAGGATTAGACTTACCACTTTGGAACTTTCACAGCTGCCAGAAAACACCAATAAAGAAGAAAAATATGGAGACTCACTGGTGCTGCCACACAGCAACCCTCTGATCTTTGACCTGAAGAGCAGAAAACCTTACCAGATAATGGATGAACTGGCAGAGAAGTTTACATTGCCTCTTGACCAAACCTCTGCAGTGAGAAGGGGGAAGATGCTAGCACTGTTAATCGCAGGATAATTGGCAAGCTGCCTCCTGCGCAAGAGTGGCTAGCGGTGCCGTCAAAAGGTAAAAATTGGTGGAGTCCTGGGGGCAAAGGTTGATAAGCGATAGTGGCAGCTGAAAGCAGGGGCATGGGTACAGGCTCAGTCACATACCAGATAGCATGAAAGCACGCTGTTGAGAAGCTTAAGAGTACCAGTCTGAAAATGGATAAGCTCATACAGAAGATGTAAGCAGATCTGGCCCTTGCTCGCATAGTGCCCTGGACATAAGAAACTTGGCACACCCTCTGCAGCTAATAAATAAAATGAGGTGGCAGGGAGTCCATTTTGTGTCCACAGGTAACCCATACATCAAAGCAGTGAAAGGCCTCTGAGCACAAGCTTCACAGCTCCCCCCTCAAATATTCTGATTCAATCACAGCGTAGCTTGATCACACCAGTGCCAAGTTGTTGGTGATGCCAAAGGCGGTGTTGGTGTGTGTCGGCAGGGGGGTAAGAGGGAGATGGGAGGAGTAGGAAGTCAGTTATTGGGGAGTAGAACGGCATCAGTGGCAAGTAAAAACGATCCAAAAGCAGTTTAGCCTGCATGGTTAGTTTAAAGTAAGAGGGACACTTGTTGTAGGAGGCTGGCCTGGCTTGTAGTGGGTACCAAGGGGTACTTACACCTTGCACCAGGTCCAGGTATCCCTTATAAGTGTAGAGGGGTGTCTAGCAGCTTAGGCTGATAGAAAAGGTAGCTTAGCAGAGCAGCTTAGGCTGAACTAGGAGACGTGTGAAGCTCCTACTATACCACTGGTGTCATATGCACAATATCATAAGAAAACACAATACACAGATATACTAAAAATAAAGGTACTTTATTTTTATGACAATATGCCAAAAGTATCTCAGTGAGTACCCTCAGTATGAGGATAGCAAATATACACAAGATATATGTACACAATACCAAAATATGCAGTAATAGCAATAGAAAGCAATGCAAGCAATGTACAGTCACAATAGATTGCAATGAGAGCAGATAGGTATAGGGGCAACACAAACCATATACTCCAAAAGTGGAATGCGAATAACGTATGGACCCCAAACCTATGTGAGCTTGTAGAGGGTCGCTGGGACTGTAAGAAAACAGTGAGGGTTAGAAAAATAGCCCACCCCAAGACCCTGAAAAGTGGGTGCAAAGTGCACCTAAGTTCCCCAGAGAGCACAGAAGTCATGATAGGGGAATTCTGCAAGGAAGACCAACACCAGCAATGCAACAACAATGGATTTCCAGACGAGAGAACCTGTGGAACAAGGGGACCAAGTCCAAGAGTCACACTCAAGTCGTGAGTGGGCAGATGCCCACGAAATGCCAGCTGAGGGTGCAAAAAAGCTGCCACCGGATGGTAGAAGCTGTGGATTCTGCAAGAACGAAGAGGACTAGGAACTTCCCCTTTGGAGGATGGATGTCCCACGTCGTGAAGAAGCTTGTAGAGGTGTTTCCGTGCAGAAAGACCACAAACAAGCCTTGCTAGCTGCAAGGGTCGCGGTTAGGGTTTTTAGGTGCTGCTGTGGCCCAGGGGGGACCAGGATGTCGCCAATTGCGTGAGGAGACAGAGGGGGCACCCAGCAAGACAAGGAGCCCACTCAGAAGCAAGCAACACCCGCAGAAGTGCTGGAACAGGCACTACAAAGAAGAGTGAACCAGAGCTCAGCCAAAGTCACAAAGGAAGGTCCCACGACGCCGGAGGACAACTCAGGAGGTCGTGCACTGCAGGTTAGAGTGTCGGGGACCCAGGCTTGGCTGTGCACAAAGGAAATCGTGGAAGAGTGCACAGGAGCCGGAGCAGCTGCAAATCACGCGGTACCCAACAATGCAGTCTGGCGTGGGGAGGCAAGGACTTACCTCCACCAAACTTGGACTGAAGAGTCACTGGACTGAGTGAGTCACTTGGACAGAGTTGCTGAGTTCCAGGGACCACTCTCGTCGTGCTGAGAGAGGACCCAGAGGACCGGTGATGCAGTCTTTTGGTGCCTGCGGTTGCAGTGGGAAGATTCCGTCGACCCACGGGAGATCTCTTCTGAGCTTCTAGTGCAGAGAGAAGGCAGACTACCCCCACAGCATGCACCACCAGGAAAGCAGTCGAGAAGGCGGCAGGATCAGCGATACAAGGTTGCAGTAGTCGTCTTTGCTACTTTGTTGCGGTTTTGCAGGCTTCCAGCGCGGTAAGCAGTCGATTTCTTGGCAGAAGGTGAAGAGAGAGATGCAGAGGAACTCGGATGAGCTCTTGCATTCGTTAGCTAAAGAATTCCCCAAAGCAGAGACCCTAAATAGCCAGAAAAGGAGGTTTGGCTACTTAGGAAGGAGGATAGGCTAGCAACACAGGTAAGAGCCTATCAGAAGGAGTCTCTGACGTCACCTGCTGGCCCTGGCCACTCAGAGCAGTCCAGTGTGCCAGCAGCACCTCTGTTTCCAAGATGGCAGAGTCTGGAGCACACTGGAGGAGCTCTGGGCACCTCCCAGGGGAGGTGCAGGTCAGGGGAGTGGTCACTCCCCTTTCCTTTGTCCAGTTTCGCGCCAGAGCAGGGCTGGGGGATCCCTGAACCGGTGTAGACTGGCTTATGCAGAGATGGGCACCATCTGTGCCCATCAAAGCATTTCCAGAGGCTGGGGGAGGCTACTCCTCCCCAGCCCTGACACCTTTTTCCAAAGGGAGAGGGTGTAACACCCTCTCTCTGAGGAAGTCCTTTGTTCTGCCTTCCTGGGCCAAGCCTGGCTGGACCCCAGGAGGGCAGAAACCTGTCTGAGGGGTTGGCAGCAGCAGCAGCTGCAGTGAAACCCCGGGAAAGGTAGTTTGGCAGTACCCGGGTCTGTACTAGAGACCCGTGGTATCATGGGATTGTCTCACCAATGCCAGGATGGCATTGGGGGGGCAATTCCATGATCTTAGACATGTTACATGGCCATATTCGGAGTTACCATTGTGAAGCTATACATAGGTAGTGACCTATGTATAGTGCACGCTTGTAATGGTGTCCCCGCACTCACAAAGTCCGGGGAATTTGCCCTGAACAATGTGGGGGCAACTTGGCTAGTGCCAGGGTGCCCACACACTAAGTAACTTAGCACCCAACCTTTACCAGGTAAAGGTTAGACATATAGGTGACTTATAAGTTACTTAAGTGCAGTGGTAAATGGCTGTGAAATAACGTGGACGTTATTTCACTCAGGCTGCAGTGGCAGGCCTGTGTAAGAATTGTCAGAACTCCCTATGGGTGGCAAAAGAAATGCTGCTGCCCATAGGGATCTCCTGGAACCCCAATGCCCTGGGTACCTCAGTACCATATACTAGGGAATTATAAGGGTGTTCCAGTATGCCAATGTAAATTGGTGAAATTGGTCACTAGCCTGTTAGTGACAATTTGGAAAGAAATGGGAGAGCATAACCACTGAGGTTCTGGTTATCAGAGCCTCAGTGAGACAGTTAGTCATCACACAGGGAACACATACAGGGTACACTTATGAGCACTGCGGCCCTGGCTGGCAGGGTCTCAGTGACACATACAACTAAAACAACATATATACAGTGAAAATATGGGGGTAACATGCCAGGCAAGATGGTACTTTCCTACACTTGTCTTTGGTGGACTTTAATGCAGACAGCTCTGTGCACCCCTCTGAAGATAACTCCCTTGACCTGGCCCAGCATCCCCATGCCAAAAGCCGGCCCTGGATATAAGAGCACAGACCGGTGCAGCCAAATTGTTCTCCCTTTCTCTTGACAAACATGGAACTGGTGACAAGAAACAAATGAGGTGACTACCTGAAGTTTAATCACTTGCGATTTAGATAGAATAAGCACATAAATACAAGCTGACTTTCTGAAGTTTAGTTACATGGGGTTCACGAATCATGCTCACATTTACTGGTATAATTCTTAGACAAGTTCTAAAAGCCCTTCATACAAAGAGTGACACACAGGTCAAACATACTATCAACTGCTAAGCAATAGTATTGTGCTCCCAGGACCATCTACTATTGTGACATCAATGTCAGTGATTGAAACCTCCAAACAATTGCCTGTTTCCAAGACAAACTCACTCACGCAAAATAACACTAGATCCAGAACCAAAGGACAGTGACATTGGATTTGACCTTGTCTGAGCTGAAAAGTATCAAGACATCAATAATTGCATTTGAACTTTCTACTACAGAAACTAACAGACTCATAAAATGAATTTGTGGTAAAATCTCCATGCTCAAAACTCAGATGGTAGAGGTGGGCGGGCCACTGAATGATCCAGTCAGGTTTGAGCCAGATGCCTTGCTCTAGCTCAGCTCAAGGTCCTCTTGCCCAAAACAAGTCACTCTTTCATGTGTCTTCTGCCTACCTCCCAGGATCTAACCATATGCACCACTAATTAAAAACAAAGCATTAACATTTGATGTGAAAAGGAGAGCCAAAGAAATAATCATTTAGTGGCTGAGCTGTAAACTTAGATTTAATCCTGGCTTCAAAAATTATGTGATACTAATCAAATATTTTATTTCCAAGATCCTCCTTTTCCTTCATAATCACATATGAAAATACCTTCAAATATGTGAGTTCAGAATGCAAGCTTTAAAGCAATGCCTTGACTTAACAAACTACAATGTTGCTCCATATAGAATAATAATCCAGGACACAATCAACTATTTTGCCTCTTAGATCACTAATGGCATTGACATCAGGGTGGAGAGAAGGTCATGGATGTTTACAATTTCTTCTTTAAAAACAACCACTTTTAATGTATACCTTTCAATGCAGCAATATAGTATGGTGTACAAAGGCGAAAGTCTTCAGAATGAAACTTTTTAAAATTGTGAAGCAACTTTATTGCAAATCACCTGACGTTCGTTGCATGGTTTACATGGCAAACATTTTCAGGTTTCGGCTTGTTCATGGGATCTTAGAGACAGATTCATTTTTTCATCAGGGATCTCAGATTATCATTTATTGGGTGTTGCCAGTAGCATTCCTGTATGGTTGCCATTTCAGCTCTGAACTCGTCTTTAAACAAAAGTTCTTCTGAGGAGAATAGTCATGTCACTCATCATCATTCTCCTTTTACATGATTTCCAAGCTGACCACAGGGCTTGCAGGATGTTGTTGCTGGTTTATAGAAATCTTGGTTTTGTTTAAGCACTTTTTGGTGGCTTTACTTCTCTTGTGGCCATTTGTATTGAAATGCATTTATCCTCGAGTTTTGTGATCATGCAAGGGATATTCTCAGGTCTCATTATATATATCTCTAAATGGCAACTCTACAACAGTTCTGCAGACACCACCCAAAAAACTGATCCTTGATATATATGACTGCCACCACAAATGAAGCTGCACTGTCCAGTCTGACATTTAAATGGCTCCCTTAAATACTGAAATATCTGGGTATCATGGTATGCAGACATATTCGTAGAATGTGAGCAGCATTGTATCAATTTCGATTGATCAAATGAAGATGGATATGGAAATTTGGGAACATTTACAACTATGCCTATGGGACAGGGTCAAACTGTGAAAATATTAATAGTACCAAGATGTAACTATCTTTTTGGGTTGCTTCCTATTTTAATACCACCACTCATCCTGAAAAAAAATGACACCATCATAAAAAAATATGCATGGGGAGCAATTCCACTAAGACTGGCAATGTTGAATCTATTTGCTAAGACCAGTTCTAGTCACCTCCAAATGCTTATAGCCTATCATCTCAAACCAAACTTGGAGAAATCAGAGTGGTCAGCTTCTGAGAAGCAACTACAAAACATTGAAGAGTATCCTAAAATCTTATATGAAGGACTCAGCAATTATAAGAACCAATAAACCCAGCCATTGCGCGAATGCTGCAGATTTGGTCCTCTGCTCATGCAACCATGGGTCATAAGGGGTCCTTTCATCTCACAGTCCCTATTTGGGCAACATCAAACTCTTTATAGGAAAAAGACTGAGGCCCTCTTTACAACCCTGGCGGTTGGTGTTAAAGTGCCAGTGATACCGCCAACAGGCTGACTGGAACTACCGCCAAATTATGAGCATGGCGGAAAGATCTCCGATAGACAGCCAATGTACCACACCGATCGCCGGGGTGGAAACAACAGCCACTACGGCGGTAGCCGCCTACAGCCAGGCAGAAGTCAATGTTCTGCCCACCATATTATGACCCGGGATACCGCCACCTTTTCCGCGGCGGTACCAACAACATCAAAAGCCTGGCGGAAACAGACCTCAGAAGAGAAAGGACTCACCATTGGAGACACAGGGAACAACCATGCCACCATGGAACCTGAACTGCATGTCATCCCCATGATCTTCTACATTCTGCTCCACCACGAACACCAACACTGGCGAAGATGACGACGATGAGTACAGCCGCCTAGCACACAATGGAGGGGGGGAGGAAAAAGAGAGTGACACACACATGCACAACACCCCCCCCCCCACACACTACACACAACCAGATGCATTATAAAAACAATTTTACCACGTATCTCGGATGAATAAAGTATGGACAAAACAATTTCGCAAAAGTGTTTGTAATAAGATCAAAACAGTAGAAATAATAAGTTAAGCAAGATAATAGATATATACATATGTAGAGAAAAAGGGACACAACCCAATCCACTATTTGCGTAGTCCACAAGTCCAAGGCCACACATGTCATCTGCTTCAAAACGGAGAGAACACTGCAGGGGCATCAGTTGGTAAATAAGCAGGAACCTCAGGGGGACGGGGGAAAGTGGGGCACCTCAGCCGGGAGATGAAACAAGACCACTGGTTATGGAGGGGACAGGTGCCCTGTGCTCTTGGCCCTGGGGAGTGCAAGGCAACAGCCTCTCGAGTGGGTGTCTTGCCCTTGTTCTGGAGGGGGCAACATGCCCTGTGCTCTTGGTCCTGGGGAGTGATGGGCCACAGTCTCTTGAGTGGGTGTCTTGCCCACTGGTTCTGGAGGGGGCATCGTGCCTTGTGCTTGATCCTGGGGAATGTTGGGCATGTGGGTGTCTTACCCACTGGTTATGGAGGGGGCAACCTGCCCTGTGCTCTTGGTCCTGGGGAGTGATGGGTCACAGTCTCTCGAGTGGGTGTTTTGCCCACTGATTCTGGAGGGGGCATTGTGCCCTGTGCTTGATCCTGGGGAGTGAAAGGTCAGAGTCTCAGAGGTGGGTGTCATACCCACTGGCTTTGCAGGGGGTAGGCCGCAGAGCAGCCCATGGAGGCAGGATTACATACCGTCTGCCGGCGGTGACAGCTGCACAGTGGTGGTGGTGTTGCTGGTGGGGAGAGGCTCCTGCCCATCCTCTGCAACCTAGGATGGCTGCCCAGTTTTTGTGGGGCTGCTGGTTGGTGGAGGCTCCTGCCCATCCCCTGCAACCTCGGACGGCTGCACAGTGGTGATGGGGCTGCTGGTGGGGGGAGGCTCCTGCCCATCCCCTGCAACTGTGGATGGCTCCACAGTGGTGGTGGTGCTGCTGGTGGGGGGATGATCCTGCCCATCCCCTGCAACCTAGGATGGTTACACAGTGGTGGTGGTGGTGCTTCTGGTTGGGAGAAGCTCCTGCCCATCCCCTGCAACCTCAGATGGCTGCACAACTATGGTTGGTGGTAGGGGCTCTGTCCCAGTTCCTGCCCCAGATCCCCTTGGTCTTCCTGCCTGCTGGTGCAGGCTCCTTGGTCATCCTGCCTGCTGATACAGACTCATTGGTCTTCCTGGCAGCTGGGGCAGGCTCCTTTCCCTTCTTGCCTGCTGGGGGAGGCTCCTTTGTCTTCCTGGCAGCTGGGGCAGGCTCCTTCCACTCCTTGCCTGCTGGGGCAGGCTCCTTGGTCTTCCTGGCAGCTGGGACAGGCTCCTTCCCCTTCTTGCCTGCTGTGGCAGGCTCCTTGGTCTTTCTGGCAGCTGGGGCAGGCTCCTTTCTCTTGAGGCTGCCTGGTGCAGGCTCCTTCACCTTCAGGACTTGTGGCCTGGATCCTTTTCCACCACGAGTGGGTGTGGTGACGACTGGGCCTATGGACTGTGTGGCTGAGGTGCTTGGCTGGGTTCTTCCTACCCTGCTCATACATGCAGGGTGAGTGGGTAAGGAAGAGGTCAATGGTGGATAGGAACAGTTTTTTAGGGACATTGGGGCTGGAATAGGGAGAAGGAATGGTAGTGGAGGAAGAGGGAGTGGTTGTTGGAGGAGCCTGTCTGCTGCTTTTAGGTGCAGGTGCCTGGACTGTACGCTGTTGTGAGGTGGATGGCTGTTGGGTGTCTGAGTGCTTGTGTTTGTGTTCTTTAGGAGGGGGGGACAGACACAGTGGGAGAGGACACAGGGGACATATGCATGGCTGTTGTGGAGGTGTCTGCCAGTGAGGTGTGTGTTCTGCTTGGTGTGGTGATGCTGGTAGTGGATGATGATGTAGTGCATGCAGGTGTGAGTGTAGATGGAACTGGGTGGGAGGGGGTGAGGGAGGAGGAGGGGAAGACAGTGGAAATAGTGGATGTTGGTGTGTCTGCAACTGGATTGCGTTTGTGTGAGTGCCTGTGGGATGAAGTGTGGTGCTTCGGTTAGCCTGTGACACTCTTGGGTATTGTCTTGTGTGCATGCTCGTCTGCCTGTGTGCTTGGGATAGGTTGGGGTTGAGGAGAATGAGACGGGGCAGTGGAAGTTGGAGGGTAGAAACAGAGACAATGGCTGCCATCAGAGAGGAGGCCAGAGCGTGGATCGATCTCTGTTGGGCCGCCAATCCAGTGTGAATGCCCTCCAGGAATGCATCTGGGCTGCCAGCCCCTGGATGGCATTCACAATGGTTGACTGCCCTACAGAGATGGATCTCAGGAGGTCAATAGCCTCCTCACTCAGGGCAGCAGGGCTAACTGGGGCAGGGCCTGAGGTGCCTGGGGCAAAGGAGATGCCCACCCTCCTGGGTGAGCAGACACGGGCAACACGATGAGGGGCTGCTGGTACGGGGGTGGCGGCTGTACTGTAGCTGGGGTGGGCACAGAAGTGTCTGCCACCACCAGGGAGATTCCATCGGAGGAGGTATCTGTGTCAGAACTGTCCCCTCCAGTCTCTGCCGTGGTGCTCCCCTCACCCTCTGTCCCACTGGTGCCCTCAGCGTTGGTGGACTCTGCCTCCTGGGTCCTGTGGGATGCAGCCCCCTCCATCGCCAGTGCCTCTGCTCCTCCACCAAATGATGCTAATGCACATAAGGACAGGATGACAAAACAAAAAGGGGGGGAAGAGACAAAGGATACACTTGGTCAGTGGCTGCACCAACACCACCGTTGGTGTACACAGCGCCCTAACACACAGGGAACAGGCCTACTCAATATGGTATAGCACTGCCAGAGAATTAGTTGCCAGCCAAGGCATGGGGAGAGACACACACCGCCAAATGCAGCACACCTGGAACCCACGCAGCGCTGACCAGTTGTGGATGCCTGCGAGCTAGGTTGGCAGGATAATCCCTTCAGAACCCTAGCCATCAGGGAACCTACGCTGCAATGTCAGGCCTGGCCTAGGGACACCTACTGACACACATCCCCCACCCGGATACCATCCTACCATGCGTAAGTTGTAATGATGGGCACTATACTCACCCCCTTGTGGCTGCTGTGATGCCCTAAAGTGCCCATCCAGCTCAGGAGAAGCCACCACCAGAATGCGGGCCATCAGGGGGGTCAGGGTTCGATGTGTACCCCTTCCTCGTTGGGAGGCCAGCCTCAGCTGGGCCTCCACTGTCTTCCATGCTCAACGTCTCAGGTCCTCCCATCGTTTGCGACAGTAGGTGCTCCGTCTGCCATAGATACCCAGGGTCCGCACCTCCTTGGCGATGACACGCCATATACCCTTCTTTTGATGGGCGCTGACCTGCAAAGACAATAAACACAGGGAAATTGAATTACACAAACAGTCCTACCTGTTACACATATGGCCCACCATACCAGTTTCCATCACCATTGGCACACATGTGGCCCAGTACACAACCTATACGCCGCCCAAAGGACATCCACCCCCCTCTTACATGAGGCCTTCATACACACCACTCCATGCATTCATGCCACATGCTTTGTGCCCACAGTGTACTCACCTGTTGGTCTGGAGGCCCTTACAACAGTATGTACTGGGGTAGGACCCCATCCACCAGTCTCTTCAACTCCTCAGAAGTGAAGGCTGGGGCCCTTTCCCCGGTCACACGGGTCATGGTAGCTTCCAGACACAGGTCACAGCAGCACATGAAGTGTAGGTCCTCTCCTGTGGAAGATCAGATAGCAAGTGAGGAATATGATAGAAAATGGAGGTCACCATTGGCCACTGTAACCCATAGGGCCTAATCATAACCAATGAGGAGTTGCACAGCGGTTCCCGACCACCTTCAGCAATGGCGCACAACGTCTGTGGAATTACCTCACTTCCAGGTGGACACTATTTCAGGGGGGAGGGGACAAGCCCTGGAAAAATGCTGCATCACTGGTGATATTAGGACATACTGGACAAATCATACTGACCCATTACAAGTTAACAGGATGCAAAGTTCTGTTTTAGCTCCATTGTTCAGTTTGTGACCGGCTCTTCACTCTTTTGTCCCTTAGATTCCTACCGCTGCAGATGAATAGGAGATGGAGACATACTCCCATGTACAGACCCCTGGTGGACTTGGCAACACAGGAGGACAGGCGCATTATCCTCACCTATAGACTTGACTGGGCCACAATCACAGAACTGTGTGCCCAATTGGAGCCTGACCTGATATCTGTTACCCGTTATGCGACTTGGATCCCCCACTTGTGCAAGTTTTATTAGTGCTCCATTTCCTGGCAACAGGTGGGCTTAGCAGCAGGAATGTCACAGCCAATGTTCTCAATAGTGCTGACAAGAATGTTGTCTGCCCTGATTAAACACATGTGCACCTACATTGTTTTCCCCCAGGTTGAATATTTGGCCACAGTGAAGGCCAAGTTCTATGCAGTGGGACATATCCCCAACAGAATTGGGGTGATTGATGGAACACATAGTGCATTTGTCCCCCCGCCAGAATTTCCACTCTATGAGTGCTTGGTGGACCAGTACATCTCCTACGTCAATGCTAAGTATCCTGGGTCGGTGCATGATGCCTTTGTCCTGGGGAATAGCAGCATCCCAAATGTGATGAGCCAACTACAGAGGCACAGGGTGTGGCTAATAGGTGAGCCCTGGTTCCCACCCAATAGATGTTGGTGTATGGGTATAGAGTGGGCCATATGGGATGGTGTGTGGCTAAATGTTGTCCCTCAATATTTCAAGTGACTCTGGTTACCCCAACCTCTCATGGCTGCTGACCCCTGTGAGGAATGCCAGGACAAGGGCAGAAGAACGTTATAATGAGGCCCATGGGTGAACCAGAAGGATGATTGAAAGGACTTTTGGCCTCCTGAAGGCCAGGTTCCGGTGCCTCAATCTGACAGGTGGACCCCTGTGCTACTCACCAAAGAAGGTCTGCCAGATAGTGGTGGCATGCTGCATGTTGCATAACCTGGCCCTCAGACGCCATGCCCCATTCCTGTAGGAGGAGGCTGGTGATGCCATGTGGCAGAAGTGGACAGTGAGGATGAGGAGGTAGAGAATGAGGATGAGGACAACAGAACATCAGTGATCAGACAATACTTCCAATGACACAAAGGTAGGCAAGTGTTACTTCACATTTCAATGACATTTGTTTGAATTTCTGTGGCACTAGCATGCTGACATTTCCCATCTCTATGCCCACTTACTGTTCCCTCTGGAAATTAATGTTGCAGATGTCGGTGACCTCACATATACTCCTGGTGTGATCACTGCAGCCAGCTACAGGTAATTAATCTATGCTCATTTTCTGTACATTTGAATTGCAATGTTTGTACCTGTTTATACAATACATAATTGATATACATGACATACTCCAAACTTGTTTTTTTCCAAGGGTGTTTATTGAAGTGTTAAAATATAGAGGGGCAAGTTAAATGGGATGGGGTGATGATGGAGGAAAGTCCACTCTGTTTGTAGCACAGGTGCTTTGTCCAAGGGGACATAGGAAGGGGAGCAATGGCAGTTCAAGGCGGACAGGGTGACAGAGTGGGACACAAGGGTGACAATTAGGAGAGTCTCATTTCCTGGCAGGGGTCTCAGCAAGTGTCTCTGGCTTCTGTCTGGATCGCAGGGAACGTTTGCAGGGTGGTTCTCCTTCTGCAGGGGGAGGGGTGTTGGTGGCCTGTGAGTCCTGTGGCTGGGCCTCCTGGCCACTAGCCGCAGCAGAGGTGGAAGGCTGTTCAGATGTCTGGCTAGTGGTAGGGGCCCGCTGTTGTGTGACTGCCTCCCTCATAATATTGAAGATATTCAAGGTAAAGCAAGTGGTAAATAGTAGGGACAAATACAACAAATGACTTGAGGACAATGAACTTATCAATTGAACATTGGTAATGTATTTTAATTACATAATATTGGCCATGTGTGCCAGCACCTGTGCTATGGAGATCAGGGTGTTGTAGATGGCCTGTAAATCCTCCCTGATCCCCTGGTACTGTCCCTCCTGCAGCCGCCTTTTCTCCTGCACATTGTCCAGGATCTAGCCCATCGTGTCCTGGGAATGTCGATAAGCTTCCAGGATCTCTGCAAGTGCCTCCTGGAGAGTTGGTTCCCTGGGCCTGTCCTCCTCCTGGCTCACAGCACTCCTCCCAGGTTCCCTATTAGCCTGTGCCTCTGTCCCCTGAACTGTGTGTCTACTGCCACTGACCCCAGGTCCCTAATTGTCTTGGGTATGAGGTGTGGCATGGGGTCCCTGTAACGGTGGACACACTGCTGATTGACGTGTCCTGGGGACAGAGGTTTGGGTATGCTGGGTGGGTGCTGTGGTGGTGTTTCCTGATGGGGTAGGCTCTGTGGTGGTGTGTGACTAGGCCTGGGTAACCGGTTGTCCAGAGATCCCTGATGGGCCAGGTAGGTCATCCAGCTCCTGGAGACCAGAGTTGCTGTGATCACTGTGGGCCTCTTCTGTTGCGGGACTGGATATTGCTGGCACCTCCTCTCCGCTGACATTGGCTGGGGTACCTGTGGGGATGTAAATGATATGTTATGGTTTCTGTGTCTGACATATTGTGCATCCGTGGCTTGCCCTCTTTGGTTGTATTTGCCCTGGCAGCTTTCACTTGTGTACGTTGGTGTATGGTGGGATTGTTAGTTCTCTATGGTGTGCATGCTTTAGTGATGAGTGTCCATGCAGGGCTGTGAGGGGTGTCCATGCATTGGTAGAGCATGCAGGGCTTGGCATTGGGATGAGTGAGATGTGATGGTGGGGTGTGTGGGAAGTGGTGGCGTGTTGGGAGTGAGGGTGGGGATGTGTGATGGCATGCAGGTAGGGGGTGATAGTAGTAGAGAGTTGACTTACCAAAGTCCAGTCCTCTCCCTACTCCAGCCAGGCCCTCAGGATGCAGTATTGCCAACACTTGCTCCTCCCATGCTGTTAGTTGTGAGGGAGGAGGTAGGGGTCCACCGCCAGTCCTCTGTACAGCGAGCCGGTGTCTTGCTGCAATGGAACGTACCTTCCCCTGTAGGTTGTTCCACCTCTTCCTGATGTCATCCCTAGTTCTTGGGTGCTATCCCACGGCATTGACCCTGTCCACAATTCTCCACCATAGCTCCATCTTCCTAGCTATCGATATCTGCTGCACCTGTGCTCCAAAATGGTGTGGCTCTACCCTGATGATTTTCCTCCACCATGACCCTTAGCTCCTCCTCTGTAAAACTGGGGTGTCTTTGTGGTGCCATGGGTGTTGTGTGAGGTATGTAGGTGAGGGTGTGTTGGGTAATGTGTTGGGGTGGGTGATGTGGGGTGTGTGAGGGATGTATAGGTGTGTATAGTATGTGGCTCTGGTTGTGTCAGTAGTCTTAATGTCTCTCTGCTGGCAATGGATTGGAATGGTAAAGGGTTGTGGGTGTGTTTTTATAGTGGTGTGGGTGTGGTGTGTGTATGGGTGTCAGGTGTGTGTTGTCCAACGTGGTGTTCTTTTGTCTGTGGGTGTCCATTTTGAGCGCAGCGGTATGTACCACCAATGGTTTACCGCCGTTGAATGTCTGCAGTGGTGATTCGTGGGTCATAATGTGGTGGGCGTTGTTCTGTTGGCGTAACGGTGTGAGTTTTGATACCGCCAGTTTATCAGTGACCTTTGGACTGGTGGATTTGTGTCTGTGGCTGAATACTCTTGGATTGGTGTGTGTGTGTCATAATATGGTGAACAGATATCGGCCGCAGGAGCGGTATGTTGGCAGCAGTCAGCGTGGCGATAAGTGGGATTTACCTCCAATGTCATAATGAGGGCCTGAGTCTCTAAAGGAATTCAAATGATTGATCAGATTTTCTTAGAGGGATGCCTGGAGTTTCATCTTGACAGAACCGAGTTTTGGAAATGCCTACAACTGAGAAACTGCATAATGCAAAAGATAGGTTGCCTCCCACTGAGCTGTACAAATCCTGTCTACATGACTTTTTGGTGATGTTGGGTCTGTAAAATGTCATGAGTCCAGAACTACATTCTAAACCTACAGAGCACCGCCTTAAAAGTACATTGTCAAATACCTTTAAAGAAAACTTACTCAGATGAAAAGTGGCCAGATCTCCTTCAACCCAATCAGACGGAACTCAGAGAGGCTCGCCTTAGGTCCAGTTTATTCAAAATTCTATGGCTGGCATTGCTCCCCTTATAAATTACAAAGAGACAAAATGATCAAAACTTCTCACACATAAAACTGTTTTGCTGTGATCAAACTCTGGAGACGTTACTCACCTCCTTTGGCACTATTCTGTCATAATGCTCTATTAGCAATGAATATAGTGAACTATCAGAGACAGAAGAGATTTATACATTAATCCTTCAATAGCACTAGCCTTACTCCAGGGCACTCAAGATATTTCAGGGATGACCAACCACAAGAAAGCGTTGATCGTTTCAATAATGTCTGTTTAAAAATGATATAATCTTTGACAATGGAATAAAAAAATTATACCTCCACTGGGAGAATGTCTGGAATCAGTGGCAACAAATTCATCTCATGAGAGACTGATTTACAAGATCAATGATCAACTAGAGACTTTCAGTGATATATAAGAATAATTCCGGTCTGATTTAACAATGACTATTGGTCATGCTTAGGTAACCTGATACAAAGATATTCAGAACATGGAGTTAATATCTCCCGGTCCACTAATCAGACAACAGGAACAGCATGTGAGCCTGTAAAAATAGATGTGAAAAGAAGAAAAAGTGGAAACATTCTTATTTGTTTTCTTCTTTTTTAATGACGTTCAATTAATCTTAGCTGTTAGTAATCAACTGAATAAACAGTTGCATGAAAATGTTGGTGTCATTCCTTTATCACACTAGCGTTGGGACTTGTAAGAAATTAGGTTAACCCCCAGCATATCCTGCTCAATGTAACAACACTCTACCCCACCCCCAGGTCCCTTTTGTGACTGTGTCTGGCAGGAATACACAAAACACCACAGGAGAGCCATTCACAATTATGTGACTCTGGACACTGGCAGTAAGGTACATTTGGTTTAGGCGGAAAAATGACAACTTTCTAAAAGTTGCATTTTCACAACAGTAACTTAAAATCTGACTTTACCACTAAAGAAGATTTTTAATTCAATTAATTTGAGTTTACACAGTATTTTGCTATCTGCTCCCAAACTGTAGTTAGCACTAATTAAATGTAATAGGTCAACCCAGTTTTAGTCTATGGTCAAGGTAAGCCTTACAACAGCGAAAAAAGAGTTTGGTGGTCATTACAACCCTGGCAGTCGGTGTTAAAGCGACGGTAAAACCGCCAACAGGCCGGCGGTAAAAAAAATGGAATCACGACCGTAGCGGAAACCCCCAACATAGACAGCCAATTTAACACTCTGACCGCCACGGCGGTACAAACAAACACCGCGGCGGTAACAGCCAACAGACAAGCGGAAGACAATGTACCGGCCACAGTATTACAACAGTCCAATCCGCCATCTTTTGCGGGGCGGATTCACCGCGAACAAAAACATGGTGGAAACAGGACTTGGAAGGGAAAACGCTCACCTCTACACACCCCACGAGGAACCAGGAAACCATGGAACAGGAACTCCACATACTCCCTGCCTTTGTCTTCCTGCTCCTCTACCAGGAGCACGAACGACGGCGGCGAAGACCACGGTGAGTACTGCACCTACGACACAGGGGAGGGAAAAGAGAGTGACACACACACGCAATACGAAACACCCCCTCCCCCACCCTCACCCACAACACACACACTAATACATCATGATACATTACAGTTACACCCCTCAACCCCCGGAAGAATGCAAAGACAAAAGGAAATGAGTTGAACGTTTGTAATCTATTAATATTCAGTATTCCAAAAATATATATACACTATTAACAAATATATACACCAATGATACAAGTCCAAGGTATTCCACCATTAAAGTCCGTGGACCACTGGGCCCAAAATGCATGGGCGAGGCCCACACATGAATACCCGATCAAAACGGAGAGGACACTGCTGGGGCATCAGTTCGAAATACAACAGGCACCTCAGGGGGAAGGGAAGGGGGAGTTCCTCAGCCGGATGAGTGCACAATGCCAGATCCACGAGGGGGCTCCATGCCCATTGATGTATCCTGGGGAGTGCAAAGCCACAGTCTCTCAAGTCTCTCAAGTGGGTGGTTTGCCCACTGCTTTATCCTGGTGAGTGCAAAGCCACAGTCTCTCAAGTCTTTCAAGTGGGTGGTTTGCCCACTGCTTTATCCTGGGGAGTGCAAAGCCACAGTCTCACAAGTCTCTCAAGTGGGTGGTTTGCCCACTGCTCTGTCCTGGGGAGTGCAAAGCCACAGTCTCACAAGTCTCTCAAGTGGGTGGGTTGCCCACTGCTTTATCCTGGGGAGTGCAAAGCCACAGTCTCTCAAGTGGATAACAGTCTCCACTGGTTCTGGAGGGGGCTTTGTGCCCAGAGTGCTTCATCCTGCCAAGGACTGAGGTAGTGGATGGGATACTCCACTGGTTCTGGAGGGGGCTTTGTGCCCAGAGTGCTTCATCCTGCCAAGGACTGAGGTAGTGGATGGCATACTCCACTGGTTCTGGAGGGGGCTTTGTGCCCAGAGTGCTTCATCCTGCCAAGGACTGAGGTAGTGGATGGGATACTCCACTGGTTCTGGAGGGGGCTTGGTGCCCAGAGTGCTTCATCCTGCTCGTGGCGGCCCCAGTAGCATCTGAGCTTTTTGCGCTCATTGGCCTGCAGTACTTGTGGCGGCGGTGTCCATGGCAGCGGTGCTTGTGGCGGCGATGTCCTTGGCAGCGGTGCTGGTGACAGTGGTGTCCTCTGAAGTGGTGCTTGTGGCGGCCGTGTCCTTGGCAGCGGTGCTTGTGGCGGTGGTGTCCTTGGCAGCGGTGCTTGTGGCGGCGGTGTCCTTGGCAGCGGTGCTTGTGGCGGCGGTGTCCTTGGCAGCGGTGCTGGTGGCGGCGGTGTCTTCTGAAGTGGTGCTTGTGGCGGCGGTGTCCTTGGCAGCGGTGCTTGTGGCGGCGGTGTCCTTGGCAGAGGTGCTGGTGGCGGTCTTGTCTGCCATGCAGGTTTTCTGTGCCCCTTTCCCACCTCCCAACTGTACTCCTGGGAGAGGCGTTGGTGGTAGATGACTTGCCTTTCTCCCGCCGGGCACTGGCCAACCTTTTATGCTTTTGAGGTGGGGGACTGTCCGTGGTCTGGCTCCTTGGCACACTGGCTGCCCTGCTGCTTGGTGCACTCCAGAAGCTGGTTACTGCTGGCACCACTGTGCCCGGTGATGTGGTGGCTGAGGTGCTGGGTTGGGACCTGGAAAGGCGGGCCCTAGGGGACTGAAGGGGTGGAGGAAGTGAGGGGAAGAGGTCAAGGTTGGACAGGAAAACATTTTTGGACACACTGGGACGGGTAGATGGAGGGGGTTTGGGAGTGGAGGAAGAGGTAGTGGTTGTAGGAGGTGTACGTTTGCTGACTTTGGGTGAAGGTGCATGGGCTGGAGGCTGTCGTGAGGTGGATGGCTGTTGGGTGGGTGTGTGGCTGCGTTTGTGTACCTTGGGAGGTGGGCTCACTGACACACTTGTAGAGGACACAGGGGATGTGTAAATGGTAGTGGGGGTGGTGAGTGCAAGTGAGCGGGGTGTGGTGATGGGTGTGCTGGTGATGGAGGTAGTGGCTAAAGATGTAGTGCATGCAGGTGTGAGTGGAGACGAGACTGGGAGGGAGGAGGGAGACGTGGAGGAGGGGGACACAGTGGAGGCAGTGGATGTTGGTATGTGTGCATGGGTATGATGCTTGTGTGAGTGCCTGTGGGATGTGTGGTGCTTATGTTTGCCAGAGCTTCCCTTGTGTGTTGAGGTGTGTGCATGCTGGTCTGATGGTGTGCTTGGGATAGGCTGAGGTACAGGGGTTTGGGTCTGGGTAGAGGAAGTTGGAGGGGGGAGACTGGACACAGGGACAATGGCTGCCATCAGTGCTGAGGTCAGAGTCTGAAAAGCTCGCTGTTCGGCTGCCTGACCAGAATGAATGCCCTCCAGGTATGCATTGGTCTGTTGCAACTGCCTCTCTGGATGGCATTCAAAATGGTAGACTGCCCAACAGTGAGGGACCTGAGGAGGTCAATGGCCTCCTCACTGAGGGAAGCAGGGCTGACTGGGGCAGGGGCTGAGGTGCCTGGGGCAAAGGAGATGCCCACCCTCCTGGGTGAGCGGCCACAGGGCACACGCTGAAGGGCTGCTGGGAGGGCGGTGCTGGTAGGGGGGGGGTGGGGGCTGTACCTGTAGATGCGGTGAGCACAGAGGGGCCCGCCACCGCAAGGGAGCTCCCATCAGAGGAGGAGTCCATGTCGCTGGTCTCAGCTCCTGTCCCCGCCGTGGAGCTCCCCTCGCCCTCCTTCCCAGTGGTGGCTTCAGACTCCGTTGTCTCGCCCTCCAGGGCCATGTGGGATGCAGCTCCCTCCTGCTCCGGTGCCACTGCTCCTCCGCCTGATGATGCTAATGCACACAAGAACACGGAGACCACAAAAAGGGGGTGGGGGTACAGAAGAAAAACATGTTGAGTGCATGCAATACCGCTACCGTTGGCGGACACTACAGACACAGAAGCCCCCTGCACTACACCGTGCACTTTGAGTTCCCTAATTAATCACAGGGACATGGGTTACAAGGCCTATGCCTGATTGCTGCACACATGGAAGTCACTGGAGCCTGACTAGGTGTAGTTGGCTCTGAACACAGGTGGGGTGGGGTGCCACATGGCCTGCCTTACGACGGGACCTTGCCTACTAAACTCGCCCTGGCCTAGGGGAACTTACAGCCCACCTCCCCCACCCAGACACCTCCACTGCGTGCAGAATCAGCTGAATGTGACTGTACTCACCTCCTTGTGGCTGCTGTGATGCCCTCAAGCGCCCATCCAACTCCGGATATGCCACCGCCAGGATCCGGAACATCAGGGGGGTCATGGTGCGACGGGCACCCCTCCCACGTTGGGAGGCCATGCCCAGCTGGGCCTCCGCCGTCTTCTTGCTCCAGCGGCGAATGTCCTCCCATCTTTTAAGGCAGTGGGTGCTCCATCTGTGGTGGACCCCCAGGGCTCAGACTTCCTTGGCGATGGCACGCCAAATATCTTTCTTCTGGTGGGCGCTGACCTAAAGGAATAGTACAGGGGAAATGGAGAAGATATAACCGTCCACACCATCACCCTTGCCATGACGCACATGCACTCACTGTCGTTTCATGCACGCCTCATTCTCCCCCCCCATCTTCCATCCACACCACTCCACACAGGCATTGCCCATTCGGCATGCTCACAGTGTACTTACCTGTTTGTCTGGAGGACCGTAAAGTAGCGTGTACTGAGGCAGGACCCCATCCACTTGTTTCTCCAACTCCTGCGTGCTGAAGGCAGGGGCCCTTTCCCCAGACACATGAGTCATTGTCTCTTCCACACTGAGGTCACAGCAGCACTTGCACTGTAGGTCCTCTCCTGTCAAAGATCAGGTATCAAGTGACTAAACAGAGTGAAAATGGCTGTCACGTCCGCGGCGGAGCATACCGTCACCGCCGGCGTACATCGTCATTGGCTCCTCGGACCTGTGGGTCCAATGTTAACCAATGCAGGATTGCCAGCGCAGTTACCTCATATCTCCTTGTCCCACATTACAGGTCAGGCAGCTACCATTTCAGTGGGCCACACGGCATTAATTTTAAATGCGTCACACATATCTAGGCCTTGCATACACACTAATACAGGCATATAGCGGTTTAAAAAAATTGAGGAATAAAGTTGTGTTAACGTACCTCAGTGTTGGTTGACTCATTGCTCGCTGTTCTCCTCCATAGAGCACGTCCGCTGGGGCAGATGAGGAGGTGGCGGCATCCTCCGGTGTACAGACCGCTGGTGGACCTGTCGACAATGGAGGAGCGACATGTAATTGTCACCTACAGACTTGATTGTGCCACAATCCATGAACTGTGTGCCCAGTTGGAGCCAGACCTGATGTCAGCTATCCGCCATCCCACAGGAATCCCCCCTCTAGTGCAGGTCCTGTCAGTACTCCATTTCCTGGCAAGTGGGTCTTTTCAAACGACAGTGGCCATAGCATCAGGGATGTCCCAGCCTATGTCTTCCAACGTGTTATCCAGAGTGTTGTCTGCCCTGCTGAAACACATGCGCAGCTACATCGTTTTCCCTCAGGTGGAGGATTTGCCTACAGTGAAAGGTGACTTCTATGCCCTGGGGCATATCCCCAACATCATAGGTGCCATTGATGGGACACATGTGGCCTTGGTCCCCCGCAGGAGTGAACAGGTGTACAGAAACCAGAAGAGTTTCCATTCAATGAATGTGCAGATGGTGTGTTTGGACGACCAGTACATCTCCCATGTGAATGCCAAGTTTCCTGGATCAGTGCACGGGGCTTACATTTTGAGGTATAGCAGCATCCCTTATGTGATGTGGAAACTCCAGAGACACCGTGTGTGGCTATTAGGTGAGGACATGGAGCCTACACAGTGTGTCTAGGTGTCTGGGTCTGGGGATGTCCCTAAGAGTTAGTGTGTGTCTAACAGATTTCCCTTGACATTTGCAGGTGACTCTGGCTACCCCAACCTGTCATGGCTACTGACCCCAGTGTGGAATCCCAGGACAAGGGCAAAGAAACGCTACAATGAGGCCCATGGGCGAACTAGGTGGGTTATAGAGAGGACCTAAGGCCTCCTGAAGGCCAGGCTCAGGTGCCTCCATCTGACAGGTGGTTCCCTATTCTACTCACCAAAGAAGGTGTGCCAGATCATCGTGGCCTGCTGTATGCTTCACAACTTGGCTTTGCGACGACAGGTGCCTTTTCTGCAGGCGGATGGTCCAGATGGAGGTGTTGTGGCAGCTGTGGAGCCTGTGGTCACTGAAGAAGAGGAAGCAGAAGAAGAGGACATCGACAACAGAAACACGGTGATCCAACAATACTTCCAGTGAGACACAGGTAAGAAGATATCACTGCCTTCTACATCTGATATAATTGTTCTGCCTCTCATCTGTCTGTCACCTTCACCCAGTGTATGGACCCTGAGTTGTCACTTTCCCTTTCAATTTCACAGATGTGGGACCCACTGTGTGACATCTGCTTTGTTTCCTCATGGACTAGAGCTGTGTGACATAGATATGTTGACAATACAATGGATATATCATTTTTGCAAATACACATTTTTGAAAGCACAGACTGACTCCAGATAGTTTTGTGCTTTAAGGGTGTTTATTTAAGTGCTAAATATTGGAGGGGGTTGTAAAATGGTCAAGGGTAATGGTGGAGGAATGTCCATGGCAGAGTCCAGTCTATTAGTCTCATAGGTGCATTGTCCAAAGGGGCATAGGAAGTGGAGCTAGGACAGTTTAAGGATGGACAGGGTGACAAAGTGGGACAGAAGAATGACAATCAGGGTGGCCTCATTTCTTGGCGGGGCCTTGGCATTGTTCTCTGTCTTTGTCCTGGATCTCAAGGACAGCTTGCAGGTGGTTCTCCATCTGCAGGGGGTGGGGTGCTGGTGTCGTGGTCCTGTGGCGGTGCCTCCTGTCCACTAGCGCCGGCGGTGGGGGTGGGCAGTTCATCGTCCAGGCTAGTGTCAGGGGCCCCTTGTTGTGCCACAGTGTCCCTCCTGGTGTTGACGAGTTCCTTCAGCACACCTACAATGGTGCCCAGGGTGGTGTTGATGGATTTGAGTTCCTACCTGAACCCCAAATACTGTTCCTCCTGCAGCCACTGGGTCTCCTGAAACTTGGCCAGTACCGTTGCCATCGTCTCCTGGGAATGGTGGTAGGCTCCCATGATGTTGGAGATGGCCTCGTGGAGAGTGGGTTCCCTGGGCCTGACCTCCCCCTGTCGCACAGTAGCCCTCCCAGTTCCCCTGTGTTCCTGGGCCTCTGTCCCCTGAACCGTGTGCCCACTACCACTGCCCCCAGGTCCCTGGTGTTGTTGGGGTGGTGGGTTAGCCTGGGTTCCCTGTAGTGGTGGACACACTGCTACTTGACGTGTCCTGGGGACAGAGGTATGGGCCTGCTGGGTGGGTGCTGTTCTGGTGTTTCCAGAGGGGGGAGGCTCTGTTGTGGCTTGTGCCAGTGTGAGGGGAACCGACTGTCCCGAGATCCCAGATGGGCCAGGCTGGTCATCTAGATCCAGTTGGACAGAGCTGCTGTCATCACTGTGGGCCTCTTCTGTGGGTGGAGTGGACATGTCTGGACCCTCCTGTCCGGTGACGTTGGGTAAGGGTCCTGTAGGGGTATAAAGGCATGATTATTGCATCTGTGTGTGCCATGGTGTGCAATGAGTGGGTGACCCTGTACCCCAGTGCTTGCATTCTTGTGTGGGACCTTGTGTGATAATTGTTTAGGGGTGTGTGTGGGTATGTGCAGTGGCCATGCATTGTGATCGGTGTCCATGCTTTGGTGTTGCATGCAGGGCTTGGTGTTGGGATGGGTGGTTTGTGATAGTGGGACATATGTGAGGAGTTGGAGTGATGGGGTGAGGGAGAGGGTGGGGGTATGTGATAGCATGCAGGTAGGGTGGGGGATGTAATAGTTAAGATTTGACTTACCAGAGTCTATTCCTCCAGCTACTCCTGCAAGGCCCTCAGGATGCAGTATAGCCAAGACCTGCTCCTCCCATGTTGTTAGCTGTGGGGGAGGAGGTGGGGTCCGCCGCCAGTCCTCTGAACCGCAATGTGGTGCCTGGATACCACGGAATGTACCTTCCCCTGCAGGTCGTCCCACCTCTTCCTGATGTCATCCCGTGTTCTTGGGTGCTGTCCCACTGCGTTGACCTTGTCCACGATTCTGCGCCATAGCTCCATCTTCCTAGCTATGGTGGTGTACTGCACCTGTGATCCGAATAGCTGTGGCTCTACCCAGATGATTTCCTCCAGCATGACCCTGAGCTCCTCCTCAGAGAACCTGGGGTGTCTTTGCGGTGCCATGGGGTGGTGTGGGTGATGTGTGGGGTGGTGTGTGTTGTGATGTGTGGGGTGATGTTTAGGGGTGTGTGGTGTTTTGTGCGTGGATGTTGTGTGAGTGATGGTGTTGAGTGCCTGTGGTTGCTAGTTTGTAGATGGTGGTGTCTCTCTCTGGCCTTCAGTCACAATTGTGGCCGTAAGGGTTTGTGGGTGATGTGGGTGTGTGTTTTATATTGTATTGGATGTGTGGGAGTGGTATGTGTATGTGTATTTTGATTTGTCCAATGTGGTAGTGTTTTGTAAATGTGTGTGTATTTTGAGCGCGGCGTGTGTACCGCCAATGGAATACTGCGGTTGAAAGACTGCTGCGTGGATTTGTGGGTCGTGATAGTGTGGGCGTATTCCTGTTGGCGTGACAGTGGAGGTTTTGTTATCGCCAGTTTATCACTGACCTTTGGTGTGGCGGACTTGTATGGGTGTCTAAATTTTGGCGGATTCCGAGCTATGGGTCATAATAGCTGTGGCGGAATTCCGCGGCCGCGGCGGTGTGTTGGCGGTCTTCTGCACGGCGGTAAGCGGCATTTACCGCCAATACTGTAATGACCCCCTTTGTCAGGACACATAAACCCTAAACCCACATGTCATACCTTTTTAAATGCTAACCATCCTGCCCTACTTGCTGGTAAGGGCCTACTTTAGGAGTGGCGTAAAACCTTTAAAAAGGATAATTTAGTCTATCAAAAGGTTAATTTTCCCAAGTTGGAGTGGCAGGCGTAAGACATGTTTTAAAGGGCTATGTTAGTGGTTAGCACAATGAGTGCTTCTGCCCACTAGTGGCATTTAATGTACTGGCCCTGGTTACTTGAAGTACCATGTACTAGGGACTGATAAGTAAATTGAACGTGCCAGTTAGGCGTATGCATGGACGTCATTTAGGGGTTGCTAGGGGTCACAGCTGCAACCCTTGGCTTGCCCTCACTACTCCTGTCACAGCTTTGCGACCCACTCATCTCAGAGGTGGCAAAATCAGTGCTAGTTCATCAGTGCTAGTTCATCAGTGGCAGCTCATCCTTGTTGATGTTGGATGGTGCTCTGCTCTTTTTTTCTCTCAATTTTTATAACCCTAATAGTGAGCAATGTTTCATTATTCGTTATTAGGGTAATAAAAATGCAGTATAATTATCTGAAATAGAAACTTCCATGTCAGCTAAGTTAAGTTTTTTTTTTTTTAAATAATAAGTATTTGTTTGTAAGGTGTTTGTGTATGGCAGAGAGAGTGTGTGTGTATGTGTGAATGTGTGTGTATGTCTCATGTGTGTGTGAGTGAAATCAAAGGCCAATGTGGTGTTACTTCTGCTACTCCTGTCATTTTGATGAATTGATGTTTAGGGGTGTATACCAATTGTGCTATGCTTGAGGGATAGAGCACTAGCACTTTGCAACTGGTTAGCAGAGGGAAAGTGCACAGATTTCTAATGCCAACAAAAATTAGTTCAGCTAAAACATATCATTGTCAGTAGCATTGTTCTGACAATCTGAATTCCCTGATATATATCCCGGGGGTAGAAGGCAAAAAGTTTGGGGGAATACCACATCAAGGATGTCAGGTTTAACAGGACTGCATTGCTGAGGCTAGGTTAATAGTGTGTTACTATTGCTGTTTATCTCTTACTCGTGATTTTTCCTTTTCTTTTTCTTTCTTACTGGCCTTAGGCATCTTTGTTTATTTGTGTGACAAACAGTATGATTATTACTTATTTTGAAATGGAAAACCTAAACACAAAGGGGCAGATATAAGAAAAGTGGCACTGCACTCAGTGCAGCACCACTTTCATTGCGCCTCTTAGCGGCCCACTACCGCCACAATGTGTGCACCCTTTTTAAAATATGGTGCACCATGGCGCAGCGTGGGGGCAATAGCCTCAGAATTTTGTACACTATTGATGTACTGTTCAGGGTTAGCGCCCAAATTTTGGTGCTAACCCTGAACAGTACATAGGGGCCCATTGTGACCAATGGCATGCCCCCAGAAAAAATGACGCAAATAAATCTTTTAGATTTTCTTGTTCCATTTCTTCGGCACGCCCCAAAGGGGGGAATGCCCCCTTGAATACATTATGCCTGATACAGGCATAATGTGGCGCAAGGGGTTACAAAGTGGTGCAATGCATGCATTGTGCCACTTTGTAAATGTGGCATGGCATTTTTCCCATAATATCGCCACATTAGTGCAAAAAAAACTATGCTAATGTGACGATATTATGGCACAAGGGGCTCCTAAATCTCCCCCAAAATATTGTAATAGAATAGTTCTGCTCTTATTCAGTAACCCCTCCCCTCACTCCCCTAATTGATCAGGCGGGATGTAATTTTCTGTACAAACATGCAAGCTCTGAAAAACACTTCAGGAAAAAATAAGGATAATAATAACCTTGATTACCTTAAATGTACAAAGGAAAGAGAACCATGTATCTTTAGAGAAGCATAATTCCAGCTTGAAACAACCTATGCCTCTAGGCTGCATGCAGAGCTGCCAGGAGGATTGGTGTATTGGGAGCTATTTTGCTTTGAGTGCCAGTCTGGTAGGTGTATGCATTGGATCTGTAGTTACATTAAGGTCCACAACACTGGCTAACATCTGGCATGACAACTTCATTGATCATTTCATTCAAATCAAGCTCCTTTTGAATTCTTCATCCCATGAGAGTTTTACCATGAATTACATTTATGCATAGCTTGAAATAGAAGATGAATTTAGAGCCCTGATGAAGTGTCATGTATGTCATGAAACACGTACCTGGATGATTTATTAAAAATGATGCTGAAATTACATCTAAAGTAGGCCTGGGTGGATCTCTCAGAGTCGCGCTACGCGTAACTTCACTGAGTAGTCAAAAAAGTCTGCTGCGCTATGTGGAGTTCTGCAGGCTTGCGGAGATTCCCCATCGCACCCATTGTCATTGAGTTTTATATTAAATGTAACACTAGGGTACCGCCATCTTCTTTTCTTCCTCTGGTTATAGTGCTGGGCCTGTTTTTTTTGAATTTTTTGAATACCTTTCTTATCTTTTCAATCCTTCACCCTGCTAATTATTCTACCCCTCAGTTTTATTTATTGCATTAGTGTGTGTTTTTGTGTCTGTGTATTTTAATCTTTTCCCCATTTTGCTTATTGTTCCCTTTACTTCCTTATTTCTTCCTTTCTTCTCCTGTTTCTTGTGTTCACCCCACCCAGCACCATGGTAGAGCAGAGGGCTGTACAGGGGAGCAGCGGTGCCAGGCCCATCGAATAGCCAGCAGCAGCTGCCTATCATGCGGAATGGCAGCACCGCCAAGGTGTGCAGCCTCAGGCTATTTTTGTGAGGTGGAAGCATTGTTTTTTATGTGCAGTTCCACCTCCCGTCCATGCTGGCACCAGACAGAAGGCCTGATAGTGGATACCCCCTGCTCGAGCATCATCTGCATTGGGGGAGGGTGCGCAGCTGTGGGAGGTGCACCAGTCAGGTCCAACGCACCACCCAGCAGCTGACACACTGCTGGGCGAATATCCTTTCATGTGAGCAGCACCTTCTAGGCATTGAGATTCCGGGGTTTGGTGAGTATTAATTGTCTTATTTGTTGTGTTTGTGTCCTACAATGCTAATTTGTTTTCCCGAAGAGCATGCTACTCATGCTCAGAGGTAAGTTATGTTTAATTTATGTGAAGAATATCATTATGTGATCCAGTATGAACTTGGCGGGTGCTGGGCACTACCTCATCATTGCAATGCAGAATCCTCTGTCCTACAGTCATCATAATGAATAAGTGATATCAGTGAATTAGCGTTCTCTGTGACTTTCTTTGTGTAGCTCGTACAGTCCCAAGGAATTTCACACTGTTTAGTACTAGTATGCATCTATGCATTGCAAAAAAGGGAGACTGAGTTGGTCCATCAAGGGGGTTAAGAAATGAGAATATAATCAAAGACCATTCATTGCAAAACATTAGGTATTTAATTCCAAATGTAGTTATGGTTAAGGAAATTTGAAATAGGGACATTTGTAGTATAGCCAACTCAACAATGGTCGATACTAGTACTATGGCCATCTGATTTAGATAAGTACAATGTTACTCCGTTTGCCTGTTATAATAATTTTGTGGAGATTGACTGTACCACCAATCTATTTTTTATCTTCTTTAGGTCGTACATCAGCACCCAGGGGCAAGAAAAGCGGCAGCACAGAGTGAGTCCGGCAAGACCTGGGAAGGAGGTGCCGACCACCAGTGCCAATGCTGAGGGCTCTGCCCACCACAGTAAGTCCTATTATTAATTATTATTATTTCCCTAACTCTTAACTCTGCACACTATTATATGTCTTTTAATTTTGCCTTGTTTCTTTCTTTATTCTGTCTCCTTCTTTCCAACTCCCATATCCAAATGTTATTTCATGTTATCCCTGTATTATCTTATTTTTCCTTCTTTAATGTTTTTTTTGTAGCTGACTTGTTCCAGTCTGTACTAGTCTGTAGATTTCTTTGCTTTGTTGGTAATCTTTCCCTTTCCCCTATATATTTTGTGGTACTGTAGAACAGATTTTTGGTACTGTACTGTCTACTGTGAAGATTGCAGGTGCAAGTAAGATAGTATTATAAATAATATTCTTCATGTATGTTTGTTGAGAAGGCTTCTTTTTCTTGCTCATACTCTAACAGTTAACGAGAGAGCAAGAGAGTGGCCATGGTCATGGACCCTCCCCTCCCCCCAGTGTTATACTGTGTAATTCATTTATACAGTGTACCAGCAGTTCCAATGACAGTGCAGTATGGCTGGAAAATATGAGGTTGTGTTGCATTTGCCAACCGACATCATATGTCTTTTATTGACCATTATTATTCCACCCCTTTCTTTGCGCTTCAATGATTCAGAGTCATCATCATCATAGGCTATAGCTCTGTCGCTCCATTATAAATAGTTTTTAGTTGGCTTGACTTCCTGGCTTTTCTAACATTGTGAATCAACAAAATGCCCAGAGTGATATTTTTTATAGAATATACTGCAGTGCTGCTAACCAAACTGTGGTGATGTATTGTGATTGTATATTTTTGATTAAAAAGATTAAGGGGAGGCGTGTCTGGCATCTAAAAAATTTTTTTTTTTTTTTTCTAGCCACACAGACCACCAGTGCCATCGCCTCAAGTGCCGCTGCAGGAGGAATGTCAATTGGAGGGAGAAAAGGGGTGGCAGGTACGGGCGGTGGTAAGTCATATTGCTTGCCTATTGACAATTACTACTATATTCACTAGCTACAAGGGCGTCGTTGTGACAAGTGATCTTGAACCCCTCACTTTACCAGCTACAGCAGTGGTTGAGTTATGGCCTCTTCTATCTGCAACTCAGAAAAAGCTCACATAACACTAAAAATGAAGGCTTGATGAAAAACAGAAGGTTAAAAGGAAGGATTGCTGAAATGAGTGAAAAGAAAGGATGCATCGGTGGTTGAAAGGATGTATGGGTGATGTGGGGATGAAAATGCAGTGTTACTGTATCTGCCACCCATCCATCTATGGGTAAATAGATCTATGGGTGGATGGGTGGAAGGATGAATGAAAGAAAGGGTAATGTATGGATAAAGGATTTGAAATTGTGGTGAAAGTCTGGATGAAAGAAAGCAAAGCTTAAATCATGGTGGCTATGGGTCAATATAGTAGAAAGAATGAACGAACCATTGAATGAGTGCTCAGAAGAATGGGGGTTCTCCTGCCGCTCATCTACTTCACTTACTTTTATGGTTATCAAAGCTATGGTTCAAAGTGGGGGGTATTTTAATTTTTTTTCTAATTCCTTGACTCACTGTATTTGTTAGGCGAGGCAGATATGCATCCTACCCATCATCATTCACCAATCCCCTCCCTGCCCATTACATTTTACCACCCAAGACTGAAATGCAGTATGGTTCAATATGTGAATCCAGTGTTGGCTGTGCAATGTGTGCCTGCTTGAGTTAATGCAGCATTTACAAAGTTTTCAGTGCATTGCAAACTAAGGGCCAGATGTATGAAAAAGGCCTTTTGCGAATCGGAAATAGCGATTTTTAAGAAATCGCTATTTCTGATTCGCAAAATGCAATGTATCACATTTGCGATTAGGTAATAGCGATTTCTTAAAAATCGCAAATGCTATTACCGAATCTCAAATTGCAATACCGGACCCCATTCGCACCTATGGGCGTGTAGGCCCATATTTGCGAATTTTTTGCATTTCCAAAATTGCGAATTCCTAATTGGAATTCGCAATTTTGGGAAATGCGAAGTCCAGGGTGCTGGGGGCCTTAGGCCCCCTCTGCTGCTCCCTAAAATATTTGTTTACAACATGTAAGGTGCACACATGCCAAAAGGGATGTGTGCTTTACATGTAAATTTTAAAAATGCATTTTAAATGCATTTTTAAAATCTGCACATGGTTACCACCAAGTTCAACTAGGTGGTAAATAGCGATTCCTTAATGCCCAATTCGCATTAAGGAATTGCTTGTTACATGTGCTTTAGAAATCGCAAATAAGGATTCCTTATTTGCGATTTCTTATTTAGAGAGTTGCAACTTGCGACTCTAACAGGGTCGCTATTTTAAGGACTCGCTATTTTAGCGATTCCTTAAAATTGCATTCAGAATGCCTATGATGTATTCGGAAATGGCTTTTTGCATTCGCAAACTGGCATTCGCACTGTTTGCAAATGCAAAAAGCTTTGATACATCTGGCCCATACACACAAGGTATGTTTCCCTTCACTCACTCAGTCACCTCTTAATACTTCACTCCATTATTCTTTCCTGAGTTTTTCTGCCCAGCCCATAAAAATAAAAAAAAATCCATTCTTGGCATTTGCCACATTTCTATGACCATGTGAAGTGATTCCAAAATATATTTCATGGTTTCCCATAACATATTTATTTTACACCTGTTCAGATTTTTGCCGTTAGCCTTTTGTTTGTTACAGTGACTGAATAAGCCAAAGCTTAGGCACATGATGATCGATGATCAATGATCAGTGACACCCCTCTATTCTATAGCAAAAGCTATACCCACCCACCTAATCCCTCATTCGAGTAAGTCAAGTTTCCTTTCCTTGCTGCCCAGTGAATGAACTAGTCGGATATAATTTGTGATGGTGGCCGAGGCCAGTGAGTAAGTTGGGACTAAGGCCCTCATTACAACCCTGGCGATAAATGCCGCCTAACGCCGTGCTGATGGCCGCCAACATACTGTGCCCGCGGCAGTATTCCGCTACGGGTATCATGACCCACACTGAGAATTCCGCCACTATACAGACACCCACACAAGTCCGCCAGCCCAAAGGTCAGTGAGAAACTGGTGATAGCAAAACCTAGACCGTTACACCAACAGAAATATGCCCACAGTATCCCGACCCATGAATCACTGCGGCGGTCTTTCAACTGCGTTAAACCATTGGCGGTCCACACCTGACACATATACATGCACCACACCCACACACTCACACCACTATAAAACACCCACCCACATTACCAACAACCCTTTCAATGAAAAACAAGATTGCCAACACAGAGAGACACAAGCCAGGAGCACCCACTCAATCAGAGACACAGAACACCATCACCCATACACCATCCACGCACATCACAGCATACACCCCAACACATCACCCCACACGTCACCCCACACATCCTCACACATATCACTCACACCACATCCATGGCACCCCAAAGACACCTTAGGTTTTCAAAGGAGGAGCTAAGGATCATGGTGGAGGAAATCATCCAGGTAGAGTCACAGCTATTCTGGTCAGAGGTGCAGCAGACGTCCATTGCTAGGAAGATGGAGCCATGGCGGAGAATCGTGGACAGGGTCAACACCGTGGGACAGCACCCCAGAGGAAGGGATGACATCAGGAAGAGGTGGAATGACCTACGGCAGAAGGTGCGTTCCGTGGTTGCAAGACACCAGGTAGCAGTACAGGGGTCTGGCGGTAGACCCGCACCTCCTCCCCCACAACTAACAACATTGGAGGAGCAAGTCTTGGCAATAATGCATCCTGAGGGCCTCACAGGAGGAGCAGGAGGACTGGACTCTGGTAAGTCAAATCTTTACTACTTTACCCCCCCACCTGCATGCCATCACAAACTCCTACCCCTACCCTCACTCCCATCACTCCACCACCTCACACATACCCCACCATCACAACCCACCCATCCCAATACCAAGCCCTGCACGTAACACCAATGCATGGACCCCCAACACAGACCTGCATGGACACCCATCACCACAGCACGCCCAGTAGAGAGACTCACCCAGCCCACAAAATCACCACTCACACAAGGCCAAGCTGACAGGGAAATCACAATCATACAGGGAAACACACCCATGCACAAGATGGCACACTCAGATACATCCCCACATGACCCATACTCAATGTCACTGGACAGGAGGTGTCAGCTACATCCAATCCCCCCCTGAAAAGGCCCACAGTGACGGCAGCAGCTCTGCACGCCTGTATCAGGATGACCAACCTGGCCCATCCGGGACCTCTGGACAGTCCCAACCCACCACAGAGCCTACCCCCTCAGGAAACACCAGAACAGCACCCACCCAGTGGGCCCATGCCACTGTCCCCAGGACACGTCAATCAGCAGTGTGTCCACCACTACAGGGACCCCAGGCAACCCCATAAACACAGGATGATCAGGGACCTGGGGTCAATGGCAGTGGGCACACGGTTCAGGGGACAGAGGCACAGGACAACAGGGAAGCTTGGAGTCCTGCTGTGCAACAGCGGGAGGTCAGGCCCAGGGAACCCACTCTCCACAAGGCACTCTCCAACATCCTGGGAGCATACCACCATTCCCAGGAGACGATGGGCCAGATACTGGCCAAGTTGCAGGAGAACAAGCTGCTGCAGGAGGGACAGTACCTGGGGATCAGGGAGGACCTAAAAAACATCTACACCATCCTGCCCACCATTGCAGGGGTGCTGGCTGACATGGGCAAGACCATGAGAGAGGCAGTGGCACAACAACGGGTGCCTGACACTATCCAAACCGATGAACAGCCTTCCACCTCCGCCGGCGCTAGTGGACAGAAGGCCCGCCACAGGAACAACAGGCCATCGGCACCCCACCGCCTGCAGAAGGAGAACCACCCCACAAACGGTCCAAGTGATCCAGGCAGAAGCCAGAGAACATTGCCAAGACCCCCGCCAGGAAATAAGTCTCTCCTGATTGTCATCCTTCTGTCCCACTCTGTCACCCTGTCCACCTTGAACTGCCATTACTCCCCTTCCTATGCCACATTGGACAATGCACCTCTGATACTAAGAGACTCCTCTACTTATGAGCACTTAAATAAACACCTTTGGAACAAATACTAATCTGGAGTCTATCAAATGATTCACATATGTATTAGTACAACATTATCAAAGCACTGGAACTCAAATGTACAGTGAAATATACTTTGGAATGACCTTTGGTGGGCAGCAGTACACATAGCAGGAGTCAGAGTGGGGCACAGAGATCTGAAAATAGAGATGCCAAAGGGTACAGTCAGTGGCCATGGACACAGGGAAACAGGCTGCCGTGTACAATGTCCAACAGAAAACTGAAATATAAAGTGAACTTACAGTGTCTTACCTGTGTGTCACTGGAAGTACTGCTGAATTATATTGCTTCTGTTGTCAACATCTTCTTCCTCTGCCTCCTCTTCCTCACTTCCACAGGCTCCACCGCTGCCACAAGAAAAGGCACCTTGTATCTCAAGGCCAGGTTGTGCAACATGCAACGATGATCTGGCACACCTTCTTGGGTGAGTAGTACAGGGAGCCACCTGTCAGGTGGAGGCACCGGAACCTGGCCTTCAGGAGGTCGAAGGTCCTTTTAATAATCCTCCTTGTACGCCCATGTGCCTCCTTGTAACATTCGTCTGCCCTTGTCCTGGCATTCTTCACTGGGGTCAGTAGCCATGAGAGGTTGGGGTAACCAGAGTCACCTGCAAATATCGAGGGACAAATGTTAGACACACACTAACCCTTAGGGACAACCCCATACCCAGACAGCTACTCATACTGTGTGGGGACCTTAGGCTCACCTATTAGCCACACCCGGTGCCTCTGGAGTTGGCCCATCACATATGGGGTGCTGCTATTCCTCAAGATAAAGGTGTCATGCACAGAGCCAGGATATTTGGCATTCACATGGGAGATGTACTGGTCCGCCAAACACACCATCTGCACATTCATTTCATAGAGTGATAGCTTTTTCTATTCCTAAAAAACTTGTTCATTTTTCCAGGGGGGGGGACAAATCCCATATGTGTACCATCAATGGCACCAATGATGTTGGGGATATGTCCCAGGGCATAAAAGTCAGCTTTCACTGTGGCCAAATCCTCCACCTGTGGGAACACAATGTAGCTGTACATGTGTTTCAGTAGGGCTGACAACACTCTGGTCAACACGTTGGAGAACATTGGCTGAGACATCCCTGATGCCATGGCCACTGTTGTTTGGAAGAAACCACTAGCCAGGAAATGGAGCACTGACAGGACCTGCACTAGAGGGGAGATACCTACGGGCTGGCGGACAGCTGACATCAGGTCTGGCTCCAATTGGGCACACAGTTCTATGATTGTAGCACGATCAAGTCTGTAGGTTATGATAATGTGTCTGTCCTCCATTGTCGCAAGGTCCACCAGCGGTCTGTACATGGGAGGATGCCACCATCTCATGTCCAGCCTCAGTGGTTGAAGCCTATGGAAGAAAACGGTGAGCAGAGGGTCATAATCCCACATCTATTGCACTAATGATGATTTGTTAACTTTACAGAAATAAGATGTGAATCCGACACTCAGTTGCTGTGCCAATGTCTGCTGTGACGCAGTTAGGTGCCATGCCCTTTGCCCCCTTGAAATGGCAGCTGCCTGACCTGTGAGGAGGGACAAGTGGAAATGAGGTAATTGCGCTGTAGTTGTGCGCCATCGCGGTAGGCGGTCAAAGACCGCCTCGCAACTTCGCATTGTTTATTATTGGGCCCTATGGGTTCCAGGAGCCAATGGCGATGTACGCCGGTGGTGACGGTACGCACCGCGGAGGACATCTCCGCCATTTTCTATCTGTTCACTCACTTGCTGCCTGACCTTCAACAGGAGAAGACCTACACTGCAAGTGCTGCTGTGACCTGTGTCTGGAAGCAACAATGGCTCAAGTGTCTGGGGAAAGGGCCCATGCCTTCACTGCAGAGGAGTTGGAGAAACTGGTGGATGGGTTCTTACCCCAGCACATGTTACTCTGCGGTCCTCCAGACAAACAGGTGAGTACACTGTGAGCATGATGCCTGTGCCAAGAATGTATGGAGTGCTGTGTATGTAACCCACATGTAGGGGAGGGGGCAGAGGCATCCTGGCCAGAGTGCTGCATGTAAGGTGGCCAATGTATGTGCGTCAGGGGATAGGAGGGATATGGTGGGCCACGAGTGTGACAGTCCGGACGGTTGACTATTTCCCTTTTCTGCTGTCTTTTCCATGCAGGTCAGCGCCCACCAGAAAAAGGGTATTTGCAGGTGCCATCGCCAAGGAGGTGCGGACCCTGGGGGACTTTGACAGGCAGAGCACCCACTGCCGCAAGAGGTGGGAGGACCTGTGCCGCTGGGCAAAGAAGACGGCGGAGGCCCAGCTGGGGCTGGCCTCCCAATGAGGAAGGGGTGCCCATTGCACCATAACCCCCCTGATGTTCCGCATCCTGGCGGTGGTCTATCCGGAGTTGGATGGGCGCTTGAAGGCATCACAGCAGCCACAAGGGGCGAGTACAGATTCTGAATCCTGACTTTGCACGTGTTAAGAGGTACCTGGGTGGGGGATGCGGGCTATGGGTGCCCCTAGGCCAGGGTGAAGATGGCAGGGTAGGTGTCTTGTTGGGCAGGCTCTGAAGCACTCCTACCCCATTAGTGTTAGTGGACATCTACTACGGGGCAGGGTCCTGTGGGTTTCAGGTGTGCAGCTAATGGCATTAGGCATTGTACTCCATGGGGTGGTGACTATCTTAGTAAATGTTGGGCATGGCCTAGTGCATAGGGCTGCTCCCTGTGTGTTGTGTACGCCAACGGTAGTGGTTTTGCTGGCATTGACCAAGTGATCCTCTATCTCCCCCCCATTTTGTCTTGTCGCCTTGTCCTTGTGTGCATTAGCATCATCTGGCGGGAGAGCAGAGGCACTGGCGATGGAGGGAGCTGCATCCCACATGGGCTTGGAGGCCAATCCCACTGACGGTGAAGGCACCAGTGGGACGGAGGGCGAGGGGAGCACCACGACAGGGACAGGTGGGGGGAGACCACAGACAACGACTCCTCCTCCGATGGAAGCTCCATGGCGGTGACAGACACCAGGTACAGCTGCCACCCCCCTTACCAGCACCGCCCTCCCAGCAGCCCCTCAGCGTGTTTCCCATGCCTGCTCACCGAGGAGGGTGGGCATCTCCTTCCCCCCAGGCACCTCAGGCCCTGCCCAAGTCAGACCTGCTGCCCTCAGTGAGGAGGCTATTGACCTCCTGAGGTTCCTCACTGTTGGGCAGTCAACCATTCTGAATGCCATCCAGGGTGTCGAGAGGCATTTGCAACAAACAACATGCATACCTGGAGGGCATTCACTCTGGCGTGGCTGCCCAACAGGGAGCATTTCAGGATCTGGCCTCCGCACTGATGGCAGCCATTGTCCCTGTCTCTAGCACCCCCATCCAACTTCCTCTGCCCAGTCCCAGTTCCTCAAACCCCAGCCTATCCCAAGCATACCTTCAGACCAGCATTCACCCAAATCAACACATAGAAGTGGCTCAGGCAAACACAACCACCACACATCATCCCACAGGCACTCACACAAGCACCATCCCCATGCAGACACACCAACATCCACTGCCTCCACTGTGTCCCCCTCGTCCACCTCCCTCCCAGTATCGTCTCCACTCACACCTGCATGCACTGCATCCTCATCCACTACCTCCATCACCAGCACGCTCATCACTACTCACCCCTCACTGGCAGTCACCACCCCCACATCCCTGCACACGTCCCCTGTGTCCTCTCCCAGTGTGTCTGTGACCCCTCCTCCTAAAGTACACAAACGCAAGTACCCACCCTCCCAACAGCCATCCACCTCACAACAGCATCCAGCCCATGTACCTTCACCCAAACTCAGCAGACAGACACCTCCTACAACCACTCCCCCTTCCTCCACTCCTAAACCCTCTACCTCTTCCCCCCCCAGTGTGTCTACTAATATTTTCCTGGCAAACATTGACCTCTTCCCTACCCCTCCCCCCAGTCCTTCCCCTCGTGCCAGAGTGTCCAGAACCCAGGCCAGCACCTCAGCCACCAAGTCGGTGTCCGCTGTGGTACCTGCAACTCACAGAGGCTCAAAGGGGGCAACTGTCAGCCCAGCCAGTGTGCCACCAACCCCTGCAAAGGACAAAACCATTTCGCCACCTGCCAAGGTGAAGAAGGGGACAGCATGCAGAAAGGGCAAGGTGCACGACCCACCCAGCAAGGCCTCCTCCAAAACTCCAGCTGCCAGAGCCAATGTCACAACAGCATCTGCCAAGGTGAGGAAAGGGCAGAAAACCCAAGGCAAGGCACTTCAGCTGTCGGAGGCTGCAGGTGAAGGCCTGATGCCCACCAGCACAACCGCCAGCCCCGCCACCTGCACCGCGGGCAGCACTGCCAGCAGCCGTGCCGCAAGCACCACCACCTGCACTGCCACCTGCACCGCTGCTAGCACCACTACTGTCAGCAGCAGCATCCCCAGTGGGGAGCTGTCTGAGGCTGCAGGAGAAGGGCTCGAGCTTCTCTCCACCACTGGCAGTACCGGCACCTGCACCACGGCCAGCACCGCCAGCAGCCCCGCCGCAAGCACCTCCACCTGCACTGCTGACAGTAGGACCACTACCAGCAGCAGCAGCCCCAGTGGGCAGCCGTCCGAGGCTGCAGGAGACAGGCTGGAGCCTCCCACCACCACTGGCCTGACCCCCACCAGCACCGGCACTACCACCAGTTTGCAGCCTTAGCCGCCGCAGGTTGGAGTCTAGCCCTGCCTCCATGGACTATCATGCAACCTGGTCCCTGCAAATCTCGTGCCTCAGACACCCAGGTGAGGGAATGTGAACTGCCACACACCAAGTGCTGCATCAATGGGCACAAGGCCCCCTCCAGAACCAGTGGAGATATGCATCCACACACCCCCTCCTGGGCAGGATGAAGCACACTGGGCACAAGGCCCCCTCCAGAACCAGTGGGGACATGCATCCACTCACCCCTCCTTGGCAGGATGAGGCACACTGGGCACAAGGCCCCCTCCAGAACCAGTGGAGAAGCCATCCACTAGAGATACTGTGGCTTTGCACTTCCCAGGACCAATCAGTGGGCAAACCACCCACTAGTGAGACTGTTGCTTTGCACTTCCCAGGACCAAGCAGCAGGCAAACCACCCACTTGAGAGACTGTGGCTTTGCACTCCCCAGGACCAAGCAGTGGGCAAACCACCCACTAGTGAGACTGTGGCTTTGCACTCCCCAGGACCAAGCAGTGGGCAAGCCACCCACTTGAGAGACTGTGGCTTTGCACTCCCCAGGACCAAGCAGTGGGCAAACCACCCACTTGGGAGACTGTGGCCTTGCACTCCCCAGGACATCGCTGTGGGCATGGAGCCCCCTCCAGGAGCAGTGGCGTTGTCCCATCTTCTGGCTGAGGTGCCCCCCACTACCCGTCCCCCTGAGGTGTCTGTGTGTTTTCCACCTGATGCCCTGCAGTGTTCTCTTCGTATTGAGGCAGGAGTCAAGTGTGGGCTTGGCCCATGATTTTTGGCCCAGTGGCCCACGGACATTTGGAAAGGACAATGTGCGGCCTTATGCACATATTGTATATTTTTGTAAATACTGTTTTTCTATTCGTTACATATATCTGCCTATTTCTAATATATCACTGATTTGACTCAATTCCTTTTGTCCTTACATTCTTCCAGGGGGTTACGGGTGTAAATATAATGTTGTTGCATGTGTTCGGGTGTATGGTGTTGTGGGTGAGGGTGGGGGTGGGGGTGTTGCGTGTGTGTGTCACTCTCTTTTTCCTCCCCCCCTTCCCTGCATACTAGGTGCAGTACTCACCATGGTCGTCGACGCCGCCTTTTTTAATTCCTGGTAGATGAGGAGGTAGACCAGCATGGGCAGGACTTGTAACTCGGGCTCCATGGCGTCCTGGTTCTTCGTTGAGTGTCGAGAAGTGAGTGGTTTCCTTTCTGTGTTCTGTTTCCGCCGTGCTTTTGATGGCGTCGGTAACGCTCCGGAAAAGCTGGCGGATTGGTGGGTTGTGATGGGGTGGGCGGTACATTGTCTTCCGCCTGTCTGTTAGCGGTGACCGCCGCGGTGTTTGTTGCTACCGCCGTGGCGGTCGGAGTGTTAAAGTGGCTGTCTGTGTTGGCAGTTTCTGCCGTGGAATCCCATTTTTAATTACCGCCGGCCTGTTGGTGGTATTACCGTCGCTTTAACACTGACCGCCACGGTTGTAATGAGAGCCTAAGTGCCTGATTTGATTTCAAGCTTGGTGTAAGGGATACTCTGTGAAGAACGTGACAAATACAATCTATATAGCCCGTTCCTTTCCCTCTCGTGGTGTGTTTTTTTCCCCACTGTCTACTTATGGCAGACAGGCTAATAATATCCACAGTTTACGCGTGACGAATGTGATGTTGTACCTTATTTAGTCTTCATCTGCCTCTTTGGAGTCAGGGTAGAAAGTGAAAGGCATTTGGGGAAGAGCAAGGCCATTGGAATTAAAGATAGATAATTGTCAACTACAGCTGCCCCAGCTGCAGATAGTAGCAAAATACCCAAAGTGCTGGCTAACGTGCCCTCCATAGTGCATAATGCCTTACTCATAAATGAAAGGGCATTTATTTTTATTTTTCCACTCAAAGTGTCTGTTTAGTTACCAGAAAAGCATTTAAAAGAAAAAAATCTAATCACAGTTTTTTACTCTGGTGTTAGTCTGCCTTAGTTCTTTTCTGCCAGACAGTTAGTGTATTTTATGTGAGGCAAGTGTGGGTAAAACATAAAATTGACCCTGTAACTCTCGTAATCATAATCACAAATTGCAATGGCCCCAGGGGACCAGCAATGTACTGCTACTGTACCACCCACTACTTAGTTATTTACAAGTGATATAGATACTCCTGCTGGTCCACCAGTATCACCCACCAGGCAGGATATTGCGGCCGGTCTCTGCCAGCGGGGACTGGAGACCATCCGGGGTGAATACCGGCAGCTGGAGGATAAAGAGGCAGAAATACAAGCTGCCTCCAATCCGGGCCCCAATTCAGCAAGCTGGCCTCTGCCAAGGAGAAGAGCTGATGAGCTGGAGGAGCTAAGTGGTGACAAATCCAGTCCCTAATAAGTTGAAGCAGGTAACCTGCAGTGGAAAATCCACACACCGCTGTGTGTGCGTTAGAAAAATCGCTGTAGTGCCTGTCCAGAGGCTGAAAATGTGCACAGTGCCTGCCTCGCGGCTGGAGAATCGATGCAGCACTTTTTCTCAAAGTGGACCTTTCGTACAGCTGGTCAGAATTTTCCACGCATCGATGCTGGATATTAAAATCTTTAACATCCCCACACGGACCTGAGGCTGCTTGTCTGAAAATCAACGCATCCCTTCCCTGCGAGGAAAGAATCAACGCATCACTTACCTGGTGGAGAAAGAATCGGCGCACAGCTTCTCTTGCAAGTAAAGAATCGACTCATTGCTTGCTTTTCTGACGCATGCACACCTGTGCGGCTTTATTTTTGACGCATACCATGTACTTTGTGCTAAAACAACTCATCCATTGATTTCTATTGATTAAGACTCTTTTTACTTTAAACATTCATATCTTTGCTTGTGTAGGGTGGATGTTGGTTGTTTTGGTCTTGTTTGATTTAAATAAATATTGGTTATTTTTCTAAACTGGTGTGGAGTCCTCTTGTGATGTTTTCATTGTGTTACTCTGTGTGTTGGTACTAATACTTTACACATTGCCTCTGAGATAAGCCTGACTGCTTGTGCCACGCTACCAAGGGACTGAGCAGGTGTTATCTGAGCTGTGTATCTCCCTTACCCTGACTAGAGTGAGGGTCCATATTTGGACAGGGTGCAAACTGACTGCCAACTAGATACCACATTTCTAACATTAACTGAACACGTTCACTTCAATCCATAGTTCTTCTCTTAACTGAATAGATGAAGCGAGGGCTAATAGTACCTCAGTCTTCTTACTGCAGGGTTTTTCCAAAGGTGGCATCTTCTTAAAGGGGTGGTAGTGGTAGTAGGACTTGTGCACTAACAGGGAAGACACAAGGTGCTGCCCTCACCTATGCGCACACCAACTGCAGGATTAATCAAAGGGTTCTCCATCACCATCAACTAGATTGAAAGAAAACTCAACACAAGTTCACTAGTTAAACATGCCACTCAGGTCTGAGACACAGTCTCCTCCCTTAAGCTGATGTCATCGTCCTCACAGAAACCTGGCTCAATCCCGCCTCCACACCTGACATCGCCACCGCCATCCTCCAAAAATTACAAGATAGCACTCCGGGACCAACCCAACGAGCACAGAGGTGGAATCGCTATCATCTACAGGGACACCATCAGCTGCACGACATTCCCTGATGACCCAACACCGTTAATGGAACGCCTCAACTTCCAACTCTATACAGATGAAAAAAGGCATCCTTGCCTACAGACCACAAGGACCACACCCCAGCTTCTGCAACACCATACCAGAACTCACCTTAAGCAATTGACTCCGAACACCACTTATTCCTTGGGGACCTCAACTTCCACCTCGATGACCCCAGTGACTCCAACTCCACCGACCTCATGAAAAGCTTGAGCAACATCAGCCTCAAGCAGCTCATCACCGACTCACCCACATCGCAGGGCACACTCTTGACCCCATGTTCACCTCCAGTGACAGAGTCAGAAACATCCATACCACACTACTCACCTGGCCCTGCCACCACAGCGTACACTTCGCCATTTCTGGTACCATATACCCTGGCACTGTGCCCCCCACATCTACGTGAAGAAACTGGAAAAAGGGATCAGAGGACCAGTGGAACCACACTGTCTGCTCCCACCTCGCAGACTCTATACACAACCCTGAACATGTAGCAAAGAGCTTCTGCCAGTGAATCACAAAATGTGCCAATGCCATTGCCCCTGCCAAGATAGCCACGGACAAAGAACAAAGCAAAAGTGCAAGCTGGTTTACCAAGGAACTGCACTCCTCCAAATGCAACTGCCAACAACTTGATAGCAAGTGGCGCATCAGCAAACAAATAGAAGACCACACCGCCTTCAGGACTGCCCTCAACCAGTCCACCGCCTCCTGAAAGAAACCAAGTAGAATGCACTAGCAGACCTCATCAAAGCCAGCACAAACCATAGGAAAGAACTCTTCGCCACTGTGAAGGAGTTTACTAATCCCGCAGCCACTGAGAATGACATCACTCGCTCCTAGGAACTGTGCGACAACCTTGCGGACTTCTTCCATGGCAAGATCTCAGCTATCTACAACAACTTAGAACGCCAACCCTGCACCGCAGACACCATCAACCATCTCACATGTCCAAACACGAACCCCAAACATCTTCCCACCCACTGGGAACTCCTCACCATGCAAGACGCTATCTCCATCATGAAATTCGTGCACTCAAAAGCACCCACAGCCCTTGCCCCACCACGTCTTCAAACTAGGAACCAAGACAATCGACAATTAACTCAGAAAGGTCCTGAATACGTCCATCACTGTGGCCTCCTTCCCAGAGGTCTGGAAGTACACTGAAGTGAGGCCCCTCTTGAAAAAAACATCTGGTGACTCAGCCAAATTGAAGAACTACTGGCCTATCTCTCTGCTCCCCTATTCAGCAAAATTCCTCTAGAAAGTAATCAAACAGCAACTCATCCAAAACTTAGAATACCACAACCTCCTGGACCCCTCCCAGTTTTGATTTAGAGATAACCACAGCTCAGAGATAGCCCTGATTACAGCCACAGAAGACATCAGAGCCCTCTTGGACCGTGGGGAAACAGAAGCCCTCATCCTCCTGAACTGGTCCACCACATTTGACACCATCTCCCACCACATCCTGGTCAACAGACTCCACCACATTGGGATTCAAGGAAACGCCCTCAAATGAATTGCCTCACCGGCAGAACCTAAAGGATCAGTCTCCCACTGTCCACCTCAGAGCCCAAAAAGATCATCTGTGGATTTCCCCAAGGATCATCCCTCTACCTGACCCTCTTCAAACACTTACATGACCTCCTTGGCCATCACCGTCAGATCACACAGACTCAACATCATCTCTTACGCCAATGACACACAGCTCATCCTCTCACTGTCTGAAGATCTCTCTACAGCAAAAGCTAACTTCCACACATGCATGATGAACATAGCGGATTGGATGAAGGACAACTGTCTCAAACTCAACATCAAAAAAATAAAAGTCCTTATCTTTGGGAACAACACCTCACCATGGACTGACACATGGTGGTCCGCCAAAGTCAGCACAGCCTCCGTCCCAGCAGACCACACCCACAACCTTCGCATCATCCTGCATAGCAAGCTATCCATGATGAGAAAAAAGTTGAGGCAGTTTCATTCGCCTACTTCCACACCTTTCGCATGCTCCACAAGTTCTTCAGGTGGTTCCCAGCAGACACTAGAAGGACTGTCAGGCAGGCTCTTATCACCAGCAGACTGGACTTTGGAAGCATGTTCTACATAGGAATCACAGCACACCTCCATAACAGACTCCAGACAATACAGAACTCAGTTGCAAGACTCGTACTCGACCTCCCCAGAAGGACTCACATCACGTCCAATCTCAAAAAACGTCACTGGCTCCGGATTCAGAAGAGATGCCAGTTCAAGATGCTGACCCACCCCTACAAGGCCCTGTACTACCAAGAACCAGCATACATCAACAAATACCTGACCTTCCACCAACTGACCAGATTTGTACAATCAGCTTCCTTCACCCACGCAGACACCCTAAGGATCCGTTGAGCCAATAACAGAGAATTTTCCTTCTTGCGCCTCGCAGCCAAGGCCTGGAACAACCTCCCCCTGCACCTCAGGACCACATGATCACTCTAGTGATTCAGAAGAGAACTGAAGACCTGGATATTCGATTGATCATTCCTCCACGCAGCAGCATACAGCTCCAGCGCCTTAAGACCTTCACAGGGGATTTTGATTGATTGATTAGTGGGTCATCTATTTTAACTTTTGGAAGACCGGGACCAGACTACCACAATGTCAGTATTTGACACACAAAGAAGACCTTATACAATAATAAAAACTAGCAATACCAACTTATTCTGAGCAGTGGGGAGCTAGTATTTTTTTTTAAATGTAGGAAATGAATTCCTTGAGTCAGGAGAAGTGGGCTCAGAGTCAGGAGTGGTTGGACAAAGTTAAGTGTTTACACAACATAAGGCCTTAATGATTATGTTGATAGGGCCGATGTGGAATATTGCTGAGGGTATAGAAGGTCATGCAGTGAGTTGGTGTTGCTTTCACCACATCGACCTCAGCAAGTGTGATCCATTTATGGTGTAAAATTAAGTCACATCTCAATAAATAACACAGCTCGGGGGAAGAGGGTTATGGGCTCGATAAATGGAAGGGAAAGGGGATTTGGGGAAAGGTGTGACATAGACAAACATTACACAAAAGAAACCACAACAGTAATAATTATCGGGGCACTGTGCAGCACACCATCATCAACAGTTCAGTTAAATGCATTGCAAACACTAATTCTGCCCCAGAGAGACCCAGACTAGTATATCTCTAAATGTTATGCCTTCTAGGTTTGAAAAAGACAAATTATGGAGGATTGAATATAACCCACCCAGTTCTAAAAAATATGATTGTTAAAGGTAAAATGAACTGTGTTGCCAAATTGGGTGTGTATCTCCATTCTTCTTGGAATATCTGTCACTCTTGGGTGCTGGCTGAACCTATCTGGTAAGTAAACTGGAGTGTTGAGCCCAGCTTTCACCAAGTTTTGTTCATGCAGGAGAGAGCTAGAAGAAGGCCTGCATATTCAAAAACAGTAACTGTTTTATAGCGCCAAGGAAAAGGACAAATGGAAGCAAGGTAAGCTTAATGAGGAGTCAGGAGTGTACCAAGAAGACTCAAACATAAAGAACATAAGGAGGATTTTCACGTTTGGGTCAGCAATGCAACAAACATACACTAAGCAGCATTTTCCAAATGAACGCACCTCTCTCCAGTCTACAGAGCTGAGTGAGTACTAGGCCTCAGGGTCTTTGCCATCATCATGGTTTCTCTTTGAAGTCGATAACTTTCTCCTTCTAGCTGTTGAGGTAATCCCGCCCTGAGTCCTACCATCCTCCTCCTCCTTTTCCTGATTCTGAGTAACTCCGTCGCAGTCCCAAACTGAGTGAGGTAGACCTGTGTAGTGCACTGCTGAAGAACAAATCAAGAAACAGAATTAGAGGATTTTGTGTAGATTTGTGTTTGGTAACTAAAGTGACTGGTCTGGTCTCTGAGGAACTAGAAACAAATGAGTGGACCCTCCAGGTAAATTTCACAAAGTTTGAAAGGCCAATCACTTTCAGGAAGAAAATGATCACTCATCAGCCCCTAAAGATTGCAATCATCAAAATTAAGTTTATAAATTTGTTGAACTCCCTCCCTCACTGTCAGCCACCACATACATCATCAATCATCATTCACAAACACTCAATATATCAACACTTAGTGGTGCACTAGTTAGTAGTTACCTCTTCCTATCCAAGCATGGTGACTGTTACAAAATATTATCTCCTCGTTAATGGTAGCAACCCATTGGAATTTGGTATTGGCACTGGCAGTCTTTTAATCATTGAACTTCTGGGGAAGCCTGGCTAGATGATGTAAAAATAAAAAAAGGATAGGCAATGGCATGTGAGGAAGGCAGTCATTGTCTCAAATGTCCTGAAGGGAATATGGGGGCTTCTTTAATGCACATGGGTCCAACTCCAATCTGGCTATATTTGTGACTATTATAAATGGTGGGGCAGCATAAGTCCGACACAAACAATGTTCCACTAGCTATTTTTTTTGCAACAAAATGAAGAAAGAAGTTCAATGAGAAATAATTCAAAGGTTCTATGGTGGCACTGGCATACACAGTCTGGGAAGTAGAGTTTGTCCTCATACTCAGGTGGTTCACCCAGAAGTTGGTTAGCAAGCACACTTGATTCTGACCAGTCATCCTCTTCTGCCTCCTGTGGTGTTTTGGGAACTGTGTAATCAGGTGATGTAAAATGCTGGTTCATTTTGATCATGGTTAATCTCACCACCTTTTGAGGCAAGAGACTGGTCCTTCTCACTGTAACAACTGTGCCAGCTGCACTGAACATATTTTCAGCAGACAAGCCAGATACTTTATTGCCAGCCTGCTGAGCTTTGGCCATTGGTGCATCTTCCCATACCAATACACCAATGGGTTTGATCCTCATATACCTCTTTTGGATCATCCAGATACTCATGGAACATCCTCTGAAGTGTCACTGGTGCAGCCGCTTGCTCGACCTTTTTTACCGTCACCTCTGCAATGGATTTAAGACCAAGCCAATACAGAGGTTGGGTCCGATTCTTCTGATGCTGTGGTTGCCAGTGTTCTTGTTGCTGGTGTTGGCTTCTATGAGACAAGACTGCCCTCTCTGGAAGTTGAAGGAGGCACCCCAGCACTGCAGAGAGGGACTCTGAGTTCCAGCCGTTCTTCTTCCAGTTCTCTAGCTTTCTCAACAATCCACCTCTTATATTTTGAAACATCCCCTTCAGAAAAAGGAATGAAGGTGGGAAGAACTTTTTTGCAGTGTGGATCAAGTAGGGTGGCACATTTGCATTCTTTGGACTTGATAATGTCATTTTGCAGCAGCCTTGCATTACAAGTCAAGTGATAGCTTAGGCTCTCAACAAAGGCATGCACTTCTGATTTTTCTTTCACACCTCTGAACCTTCCAGACACTTTCTTTAGCTAATCCTGGTTCAGATGCAACAATGCGATAGCTTGGTCCTTAGTACTGTCCTCTTTGCTAACTTCCCGTGTGAATACCTCAAAAGGGAGCAGCATTCATGTCAGGCAATTAACCAGGCCCCAGTTGTCGGCATACATGGTCATAGCTTTCCCAATTGTATCCCTCCCTCTTAGAATGACATAGTCATTAATCTGTCTGTACTGCCCAAACAGAAGTTTAAAAATATAAGATGTTGAGGTCCAACGTGTTGGCACCCTCTGTATCAGGGCTTTAACTGGTACTCTGTTACCATGCTGAATAATCCGCAACTGCTTCTGGGCTTTAAAAAATGGATGAAATGACTGCAGGTTGGTATGCAGGTGGTCAGTATTGTATATTGCTGACTATGGGGGTCATTCTAACTCTGGCGGGCGGCGGAGGCCGCCCGCCAGAGTTCCCCCCTCCGAAATACCGCACTGCGGTCAGTAGACCGCGGAGGGTATTCTAAGTTTTTCCCTGGGCTGGCGGGCGGTCGCCAAAAGACCAGCCGCCAGCCCAGGGAAAAACTCCCTTCCCACGAGGATGCCGGCTCGTAATCGAGCCGGCGGAGTGGGAAGGTGCGACGGGTGCTGTTGCACCCGTCGCGTATTTCACTGTCTGCCAAGCAGACAGTGAAATACTTGTAGGGGCCCTCTTACGGGGGCCCCTGCAGTGCCCATGCCAGTGGCATGGGCACTGCAGGGGCCCCCAGGGGCCCCGCGACCCCCCCTACCGCCATCCGGTTCCCGGCGGGCGGACCGCCGGGAACTGGATGGCGGTAGGGGGGGTCGGAATCCCCTCGGCGGCGCAGCTAGCTGCGCCGCCTTGGAGGATTCCAAAGGGCGGCGGTACACTGGCGGGAGACCGCCAGTGTTGCCGGTCCGACCGCGGCTTTACCGCCGCGGTCAGAATGTCCTGCGGGGCACCGCCGGCCTGTCGGCGGTGCTCCCGCCGACCCTGGCCCCGGCGGTCTTAGACCGCAGGGGTCAGAATGACCCCCTATGTCTTCTTTTTTTAGAAAGTCTTGCACAACCAGATTGATGCAGTGCAACAAACACAGGACTCTGAAGTAGCCGCTGTCTGCCATGGCCTTGACTATGCTACTACCATTGTCTGTGACAACAAATCCAATTCTGAGATCTCTGTGTCGAAGCCATTCAGACATCTTGCTATTAAATTCGTCCAAGATGTTTGCAGCTGTAAGTGATTTCTCCATGGTGAACATGACTACTGTTGCATGCCGACGAACACTCTTAAAAATGTCTTCAGTGAAAAGACCTGTTGATAGCTGTTGCTTTACCCCCTCAAAAGAGACCCAGTGTGCAGTGATGTAATCAGTAGCCTGACAACTGGTCCACATGTCTGTTGTCAGGTGGATAGTGTGGACAACACGTTGCTGCAAAGCTTGTCCAACCAATTGCAGCACATCGTGATGAAGCATTGGAACAGCAACTCTGGCAAAATAGGTCCGACTTGGAACCTTCCATTTTGGGCAGATGGCTGCCACAAACTCTAAGAATTCTATTCCTCCACAAAAGAAAAACGGAGGAGGTCCAGCGCTAACATTTTTGCCCGCTTCCCATTGTACAAACGTGCCATTGGGTGGTTGCGGTTGTAGGGCATAGGTAAGAGGAGGGGAGCCCGCCTAAACATGAGCATAATAGTATCCTGGATTTTCTTCTTTTGTGGGACCACTGACACAGGCAACTTTTGAGATGTAAGTGGTGTTTCACTCAGTGTGCATTGTGGTGCAGTCACTGTGTGTTGTGGTGTCTCCATCTGGCTCTGAGTCTTCCTGTGCCATTGTGGGGTCACTAAGGCAGGTGATTCTGGTGCACTGCTGGGGACAGGGCAGCTGTGCATGAGGACGTCACCCCCTGCCTCCTCACCTTCCATTGTGATTTGACCAGTTGTAGCTGATGTTTACTGGCTCTTCTCACCTTACCCACCGCGACCATGTTTGCTACTTTTTTAGGGTGCTCCTCCCACTATATTGTGTGCTGTTTTTTCAAAGGGGTTGTCTGACCTCCAGTACTGAGAACCAGGCTTACCTCAGCAAACACTCCTGTGGCAAATGGAGCATATCGCAATGTTCTCCTCCTGTTTGCTAATCGTAAAAAAGTCTCAAACTGGGGAGGAGTCCCTTCTTACTGGGCCAATGCCTGAAGAAAAACTGGAGGTATGTGGGTTTGTCAATTGCCTCTCTACAGTGCATACTTCTACTGAGGTACGGGTTGGTGCAGGTCTCTGCTGGGACCTTACAAATATAGGAACTAGCGATGCTGCCTGTGACACATCCCTCAAAGATTGTTGGATAGTAATGTCGGACTCCTCTGGGCCAGCTTCCACAATTACTGGCTCATTATCATCATCCTCCTCACCATCACCCCCTTCTATGATTGTAAGGCTTTCTGTAACTTTTCTTTTCCCTTCCCTCTCCTGGCATCTCCTGGACTCTGCTACGGTCCATTCCATATCCCTATCATTGTCATCAGAAATGATGTTTGGAGAAGATGGTGGAGTAGTACCAGTCCTTTTTCTTGCTAGAGATCTGAGAGCCATTGATTCTAAAAAAAAGAGGTTCTTGTTCAGCAGGAAGCTCACCCTCCTCTTCTGCTCCAACTTCGGAAAGATACACTATTGTTGGCTACTGTCCAATTTGCTCTGTTTCCTGAAATGCAGGAAGCTCACCCTCCTCTTCTGCTCCAACTTCGGAAAGATATACTATTGTTGGCTGTTGTCCAATTTTCTCTGTTTCCTGAAATGAGTGGGTACTATTTGGCAAAAGGGGCAAATCCAATTTAATGATACTGCTTGTGAGTGTCACCATGATTGCAATGGCTGCCTCACTGACAGACATGGTCTTAGGCTTAGGTTGGGGTGGTTCTATGGCAAAGGGACATTGGCTGGATGAACAAAATGGCCACCAGCCACATGGTCAAACAACAACAACAAGGAGAGAGGAGGCATGGGGAGCAAACGAGAACCCATGCAAGCCTATAGCAAAGGGACCCTGGCTGGATGCAGAAAATGGCCACCAGGCACATGGTCAAACAGCAACCGTGAACAATGAGACATGGAGAACAAAAAACACATGCAAGCCTATGGACATGGACTACACAAAAATGGCCCATGTCTATTGGCCCACGGCATGGAAAACAAGGAGAAATAATGGCCAATAACAAACACACAGAGAAACACACACACACACAGACACTGGCCATATGTAGGCATGGTGATAACACTGAAGAAAACACTAACATTAATTCAGCAACGCAACACACAAACATTAACTGAGCTAGAAAAAACTCACAACAACAGCACACATCCTCCGATGCCATCAAATATTACCCAACTACATTTACACTTTTTGTAAAATAAACGTAATGCAAACAATAGCCAACATTTTTTATTTAATCTAATGCCATCCCTACCCTAAATGAAACTTTAAGAACATATACCACTGAAACATTTACTCCATGCACTGATGACTACTAGTACTGGGCCTACTGGCTAGATTGCCCTTTGGAAATCAAGGGCCACACAGTAAAATAATATTGCAGATGTTACAAACATATAGAAAAGGTACTGAGCTGTGTAACGGTTTTCCTTCACAAAAGATGATAAATCAATGAAATGCAAAATCAATAATAATTAGGCCCATACTTAAACTTCAGGGCACCCAACACAATACATTTTTAAAATCAAATTAAAGTATAAAGAAATACTGGTGCATGCCCAAGCAAATAAACAGCACCCTTATTCAATAGTTTTGGAACTTTCTTGTGTGTTTTCACAAAAACAAAGTCCTTAATTCCAAAAGTATAACCAAGAGACACAGAGAGTGATCCTTCCACCTCAAAATCCAAGTGAAAAGTGACCAGGAGATGGACAAAGCACTGGGAGGAGTCGGCTGGATAGGAACAGGTAATTTGAGTCTCTGGGGCACTTCCTTCCTGTTTGAAAAAAAAAAGTAAAAAGGCTTCTCAATCACAAAAACAACTTGAAGGGTCCATTGGAGAAGAAACTCCACTCAAAAGCCACTTTTTGACTAGATTTAGATGTATCTCAAGTAAAAAATCTATTACAGGTTCATTTGCATTTGTGAGTGGGACTATTTTGGCCACCATCGTGGCCGGATGCAGCGCAGGTAAACACAAAGTCTTGCACGTGTGCGCGGCTAGAAACAGCACGAGTGAATGCAAAGTCTTGCCTGTGCTCACTAGTGACCCTAAAGTATCGTGAGACTGACAAGAGAAGACCAAAACCAAACCCCGCATGTGCAAACAAACTCTTCTCTGTGCCAGATTGCAGAATTCAGGAACTCTGTACTACTCTGCGTATCGACAAGTGCCCGAATTACGCCAACCCTGCGGGCGGAGTTCCACACCTGGGCCTAATCTTAAGTCAAATATACTGATGATGCCTGATCTCTAAGTGTGCTCTAGATAGTATTGCAACCTCGGCCCCTCCATGTATAATCAGCGGAGTACCATAGAAGAAGTGTGCCTCAGTCTCCTGGTTCGTCTATTTTTCATCTGTTTTTCATTTTCATCTGTTTTCGACCTAAAGCATTGTACAAAATAGTACAGAAGTACAAGTCTGTTAAGTGAGCTCTCACCTGTGCTACTTCCTGTCTCCTGCAACATTTTTGGTGTATCATTTGAGATGTGATTAGTGATATCATAAATGATGTCACAGAACATGTGATGAGAGATGTAATAAGTGAGGTCATAAGCAGTGCATGTTGGAGGCACATGTTATAGTTAGCTTTGCTAAATATAACTGGTGAATTTCTGTGACTATTTAAGTTCACAGCGTTAATGTTGTAACTGACATTCACCTAACTATAATGTTACTTTCACCTTTGTTTTTTAAGTAAATTTCTAAGGTTTTTTAAAAATAAAAACACATCTTTTTATTACACATAACTATGACATTACTTTAACCTTTCTTTTTTCTGAGAATTTCTAGGACTTTCTAAAATAAAGTATATTTATTTACCATACATAAAGCCAACACCTGGCTGAAGGCCTTGTGCAGTGGGGGGGTTGGCGGCAGGGCATCGGCCAACCTCTCACCCCCACCGTCACAGGAAGCCAACCCCACTCTCCCGTTGGCCTTCATCAAGCACACCCGGGCATTGGCAACAGGGTCTGGCCTGCAGCTAGGCACTGTGGCCAACCCACCGAGATGCAGCCGACCCAATGCAGGCAGCCAACCTCATGCTGCACAGACCTTGTGTCACATGCACCATGTGCTTGGCCATAGGGCCTGGCTTTCAGCCTGGCCCTGCCTCCAGCTGCATGCAGGCAGCCACCCGGAGGCAGCCAATCCCACACCGCACATGGCCTTTGTAGTGGGGGTTGATCACAGGGCCTGGCCTGCTGCTGCTGCCAGGCTCTGTGGTCAAACCCCCAGCAGGCTGCCAACTCCATGCTGCATCCAGCCTTTGCCATGTGTAACATCAGGTTGGCCTTTTAGCCTCGGGACCCCATCCCCTGGGGCCAAAACATTAATATTATGAGAAGGGGGCATGCAGCCCCCTCCCCGACCCCTATTTGGTCCCAGGGACCCCATTCCCCAGGGGTCAAATATAATTAAACAGGGTGGGAGGGCATGCAGCCTTTCTGCCTGAGCCGTACTAGATCCCAGTGACCACATCTCCTGTGGCAAAATACAATAAAGAATGGGAAGGAGGCTGCACAGTCCCCCTCCTCAAGCCCTCTTGGGCCCCTGCGACCAAAATCTAAGTGGAGGGGGGCATGCAGCCTTCCTACCTCAACCTTATTAGACCCCGAAGACCATATTCCCTGGGGCAAATATAATAAAAAAGGATGGGTGTGCCACATGCCACCCCCTCCTCGAGCCTTAGTAGGCCCTAGGAATTCCATCCTCCTGGGTCAAACCAATAAAAAGAGGAAGGGGCTGTGTGGTCCCCCACCACATGCCTCATTAGGCCCTTGAGATTTGGTGGAGCACTTTGGGTTTCAGTGAGATTCTGGATGTTTGAGACTCAGCACTGCACTGAGTCAACTTCATCTGTAATCTACATAATCTCATACGGCATCAGACCAAACTTAGTAAATGAAGAAAAGCAAGCAGAAAGGAGAAATCCAGTGAAAGGCACAAGGGGTGCAGAGCCAGCTCAAAGACGATTACGGGTCATGGGTCCATTCAACCTCCATGCATTGCCAGCTGTTGGAACTGTACCATCTGTGTTTCAGGAAGCTAGGTCATTCTTAGAAGTGGTGGTTTGGACTGCGAGGTCTCCGTACTGACGTATTCAATGAGAGAACACATATTTTTCTTATGCCATCCTACTTTAAAACCCGAAAGGCTGTCATAGGTCACGGCAAAGTGAAAATTGCAAAAATTGCCTCTTCTCCATCTAGATCAGCAATGCTCCTGCTCTGAGTCTGAAAGTGGAGGCTGGGCACTGACCTGCAAGCCAGCACAAGCCATCAGAGCTTTATCCTCTGTGCCAGCGAATGCTGCTCAGCCCACAACCTAAAGCTTCCACTCAGGACCGGCTTTAGGACTGGTGGCGCCCTGTGTGACAGTTTATTTTAGCCCCCCCATGATCTCCTCCCCGGTTTCATTCACTACCACCCGGCAAATGTTCCCCTCATCTATCCATTGCTCCCCTTTCACATACATTCATGTGTTTTAAAGCACTTGTAAAGGCTGGCTTTACTAATCCACTCAGCTATCCACATGAAATATAGGGGCATATTTAAGAGCCCCTAGCGCCATTCTAATGCCACATTAGCATACATTTTTTTTTACACTAATGTGGCGTTAGAAGGCAAAAAACGATGTGCCATATTTACAAAGTGGCACCTGGCATAATGTATGCAAAGGTGGCATTCCCCCACTAGGGGGCCCAAAAAAATGTCACAAAGAAATATGACAGATTTCTTTGCGTCATTTTTTTCTGGCATTTTTTAACGCCTGCTAAGAGCAGGAATAAAAAGGAGGCTTCCTTTGGTTACAATGGGCCCCTGGGTGCTTTGCAGGATTAGCGTCACCATTTTTTATGCTAATCCTGCAAAGCGCTGCACTAACATAAAAAATTCTGATGCTAGTCCCTTAACTACCGCCATGGTTCGCCGTATTTTAAATACAGCGCACACATGATGGCATTTGGGGGGCGCTAAAGGGTGCAAGAAAAGTGGCACAGCACTGTGTGCAGCGCCACTTTTTTCAAATATGACCCATAGGGGCATATTTAAGAGCCCCTAGTGCCATTCTAATGCCACATTAGTGTATTTTTTTTAAGCTAATGTGGTGTTAGAAGGCCAAAAACACTGCGCCATATTTTTCAAAGTGGCGCAATGCATACATTGCGCCACTTTGTAACCCTTTGTGCTACCTTATGCCTGCGCCAGGCATAATGTATGCAAAGGGGGCATCACCCCGTTAGGGGAGGACAAAAAAAATAGCTCAAAGAAATCTAACAGATTTCTTTGCATCATTTTGTTCCGGCACTTTTAACGCCTGCTCAGAGCAGGCATTAAAATGAGGTTTCCATTGGTTACATTGGGTCTCTGGGTGCTTTGCAAGATTAGTGTAAAAAAAATTGATGCTAATCCTGCAAAGCGCCGGACTAGCATAAAAAATTCTGACGCTAGCCCTCTAACTACCTCCATGGTGCGCTGTATTTTAAATATGACGCACACATGGTGACATCAGGAGGGCACTAAGTGGTGCAAGAAAAGTGGAGCAGTCTTGTGCAGCGCCACTTTTTTAAAATATGCCCCATAGGGGCATATTTAAGAGCCACTAGTGCCATTCTAATGTCACATTAGTGTAATTTTTTTACGCTAATGTGGCGTTAGAAGGCCAAAAACACTGCGTCATATTTACAAAGTGACACAGTGCATACACTGTGCCAATTTGTAACCCTTTGCCCTACATTATGCCTACACTAGGCAAAATGTATGCATAGGGGGCATCCCCCCCGTTAGGGAGGCCAGAAACAAATGATGCAAAGAAATCTGTCAGATTTCATTGCGTCATTTTTTTGTGGCATTTTTAACTCCTGCTCAGAGCAGGCATTAAAAGGAAGCTTCCATTGGTTACAATAGGCCTCTGGGTGCTTTGCAAGATTATCATCAACATTTTTTACACTAATCCTGCAAAGTGCTGTACTATCATAAAAAAATCTGACGCTAGTCTCCTAACTACTGCCATGGTGCGCCATACTTTAAATATGACACACACATGGTGGTGTTAGGGGGGCACTAAGGGGTGCAAGAAAAGTGGAGCTGCACTGATATAGTAATAAGCAACACAAAGCTGACCAGTCCAAAATTTGGAAACTTGTCACTTCATTTTTAGTAACTTTCGAACTGCTTGAGCTAGAGACATTTTTTTGTGTTAAAATCAGCAGATTATACAGCAGATGATGTATTATCTGGCAAATACAGCATATCAATAAGCGAAAATCGCCACACAATCACATAATTCCAGTGGCCCTGCTTATGAACTACAACAGTGGTTCCCAACCTGTAGTCCGGGGACCCCTGGGGGTCCGCGAAGCTATCTCAGGGGGTCCTCGAGAGCCTAGTAAATTAAAAAATATGAACAAATATTGACAAATTAGGTCCCCAGCTTCCAGTAATGACTCAGGCGGGGGTCCCCAGATTCCCATGATGATTCAGTGGGGGTCCCTGGGTTCCATTAATGTTAAAGTGGGGGTCCACAGAAATCAAAAGGTTGGGAACCACTGGACTACAAAGTTAAGTAACTGTCCTAAACCTGCAAACACTCCGTGAGAAATCTGGGCATGACATTGGGAACAAAGCACTTCTAAAACAAATGCAAACCACCATCTTTAGGTTGTTTTTTAACCTCACAAGACACGATCATGTCGGTCCCAACAAACAATAGCTGCATTGGCTAGCAACCACCAACCCTAGAGAATTTAAAGCCACACGATTCTTCTATAAACACTGCCATTGTACTAAAAGGCATGTCTTAGCTCAGAAAAAGCCAACATACATACAACTCATGCTCTGAGATCAGCTCACAAATTCTCCTTTCAAATCCCCAGATGCGAACTGGATAAATAGGGTGGGAAAGCTTTTTTCCATAAAGGGTCTAACCCTATGGAACACCCTACCCCCAACCCTGCGTGCATAATGTAATTTGCTAAAATTTAGAAGACGCATAAAAACATATTTGATTAGATAGATGACAATTACACCGATTACTTTAAAACCTTGATAAAGTCATACAACGCCTAGACACTCTGCAATAAGTATGGATGCTCCATATAAATACATAAAAATAACAACAGATGAAGTACTGCAGCTAGACGGTCTGAATAAAGTGAAATGACGAATTATTAGAATTTATAGGCGGTAGTGCAACTCAAAGGTGGTGGCCTACTGCCTCGAACTAGGGGGTTTTGCAAGTATGGGCCCTCGCACACTTCATCTCAGTCCCCACCCAGTCCCCTCCCTCCCCCGTCTGCTTGTGCACCTGACAATACACGTGCTATTCACTTTCAACCACAGGATATAGAACAAAGTCTCCACTTGGTGAATGAGCCAGTCTAGCTGGATGGCTTCCATGCAAAGAACAAAGTGCCCAGGAAAATTGCTACTGTTCTGCTGAGCTGCCAATTCATTAAAGCAACATTTAAGTCTTTTGCCAGCAACGTCATCAACCTACTATGCTTGTGGCTGTCCCATTTCATAGCCCTTCACCTTTCTGATGCCTCAGCACCCTTTTCAAGTCATCGGAGTTCAGGCAGAGATAGAAGTGATGCAATTTATTCCACATCTCTTGATAATGCAGTCCATGGAGGGTGCCTGTTATCCAGTATGCACCATCATCACCATTCGTATGCCCCTTAACACCAATATTCCTTGTCTGAGTTTCAATCTGAGCTACGTTAACAACTTACCCTGTAAAGTCAATGGGCTAATTGTCCTGTTTATCCACATATTCAATAATTACATTTCTCTTAGTTTAACAAATTCCAGGACCATTTTGTCTATTAGGTGGACATGTCTGACCCATCCTTTTCGGTGCTTCTGCAGCTCTACAATGGTGCCTCTGCTGTTCTACAATCCCCCCACGCCCCTCCTGATCTTCCTTTGTTAGTCATTCATGCATATGCACAGTGTCACGTGGCCTTTGTTTCAGCTACCCGAGTGTGGGCTGGCCGTATTTCCAGTTCTAAAGTCACGATTATTATTATATGTTTTCCATTTTTACTTACAAATTTCCTCTTACTGGTATTTTGTCTTGCAACCAAGGCGTCTTCTCGCTAATTTTAGCTTCATTTGCCATAGAGCTTCCAAATGGATTTCGGATTGTTTGATGTCCCATCTTTACTTGTCACTGCTCAGTGCCATGTGATTGTTCCATAGACTTTCCAGGAACGCATTGACGGAACAGAGTCTCTGCATATGCATATACAGTATATAACATGTTTTCATTTAAGACCTTCCCTTAGTTCTGAGGGCCTAGGGCAGACATTTTCACATGTAATGCATCCCCTCAAACTCCTCTCTAGTCCCTCAAGGATCATATTATGGGGAATACATAGGCGACTGGCGCCCTCTGCTTTGAGCTTCCCATATACAGTATAGTTAAATGCATCTCAACGTTGTTTTTTTCATTTTTTTCTATAGCCCTTTATTCACGTTTTTAAAGTGTATGGTACAGTGCAGTTCATAGCAGTTACAATATGACAATCATCAGTAATCTTCTGTAAATAGCATAGCCTGTCCTCGTTTTCCACCTCTTCAAGAATCTTGAGCATCAATGTATCAAAACATTAACTTTTCAGCTTTTAAACATGTAAACATGTAGACTGTAACCATGTCGCAGTCGTCGGTATTATCAACATCCTCCATAATCATTGGCACATCATCTGCCTCCTAAGTATCCTCCCCCATGATAACGCATCCCGTTTAGGTAATTTACTTAATCTGGGACTCGTTTTAGGCCAATGAATCTTTTGACTCTGATTGGAGACACCTTAAGACAAGATAACTAATCAGCATGTCAATCAATGGATCAATAACCTCATCGATATTCACAATAGTCAATCAATCAAATAGGTTAGTGACATTAATGAAAACCGAAACACCCCATGACCTTTCAGTCATGAATAACCACACAAAACTAGTAAGATTTATGATATTTATTCCCTATTGATTACACTCTACTAGCAAGTTTATTAGTCTCAATACCAGAAAACACATCCACAATGTCACAATATGGCAACTCGAATAAGATTTCATCAAAGCAAAGATCATAAACATTAGAACAAAGCACGACGTCAACATGGACTAATCTTAGCAGAATATCACTAGCGCATTATTCAACAAAACATTGATTCAGTCCTTTGTCTATTTGCTTCCGTCTTAGTGAACCCCTTAACTTTCCTCGAATTAGCATTGGCATGTTGGGCTTCATGCAAAACAATTTAGCAACACAAATTTAGAAAACATCTGACTATGGTCTCTATCAAAAGAAGTAGTTGGTACCTAGAAAGAAAATGCAAACAGACAATTACAATTTCATTATCATATAGTTACCCTCCGTTATGGGTCAGCACACAGAGTCAGTCTTCGTCCTCAGGACATCAGTTGATTCACCATCAGCCAGGAAACGCAGCAAAGTTCAGCAAGACAGGTAATAAGGAACACTTCTCTCCTCAGGAGGAAAAGTATAGAACGGGCAAGGCAAGGGTAAGGATGGTTTGAAGAGTCAAACAGAGTGACAAAGTGGCTAGGTACTAGCAAAGAATGGCACGTCATGGCTGATTTCTACTTGTAACACAGGGTTATATTATTCTTGCAGTACAGTCTCTTCATTTCCAATTGGGTAAATTTTGGTGCATCATTATCTCCAACCAATAATTGACTTGTCACCTCACTAGGATTTTCACTTTAGGACAGTTCTTACGTAGTTCATTGGCTCCTGTAATTGACGTCCCCAAAGGGTAGAATGTCAGGTACAAACTTTTGTTCTTGCGGGCTTAGTCAGTAGTCCCATTGTCTTTACCAGTTCAGGCGACCTTGTACCTGTTGCAAGTTTATACTGTTGCATTCAGCAAGAATGTCTCCTTGAGCAAGTCGATTCTCATGAGAAAGAATTTACTACAGTTACACACATCTTCTAGCTTCTGGAAAAGTACGGCTACATGTCCTTCAGCAAGTCAGCACATTGCACGTTAGAAAAACACACTTAATATGAGACCGGCAGCTAGGCCCGACTCATGCTAACTAAGGCATAGTAATTAATTTTAACAAAATTGTAACATATAACTCTTAATGCTAATACAAAACCACACATTAGTACATCAATAATTCATTATTAGTCAACTTCATTCATCATCGTATACATTGATGGCCACTCCCCGTGGGCACATTTCAAGCGTGCATGTTAAAAGCACATTAATACATTTTCTATGCAACATCACTTTACATTAATTTGCAAACATTTCAAGTTAATTTTTGATTATAATAACTACACTCCAACAATCCCTCCTCTGATGACACTTGTCATCACACAAATCCGTTCTTTAACAACCCTTTCACTTTTTCATCTCCTTCATCTCAATTTCCTATTTTTGTTTCGCCCTTTCATATTTTGCTCCGAACATTTTTTCCCTTTTCTTTTCTTCCCTCCTCGCTTTATGTTTTGCCAATTTTCCCTTAACCCTTCCGCTAATTTTGCTCAATAACCATAATCCAAATAAACAAGCCAAAACAATTACTATTCCCTGTATTAATTTTCCCAAAAACCCATGCCAAAGACTACTAAACCAACTTCCCACACGCGCAAATCCCTCTCCAACCTTTTCCCAGACTCCTGGTTCTTTCAGTTCCTTAAAATCTGCACTATCTCTTGTTAGGTTAGTAAGCATACTTCTAATCTCATTACTATTGTTAGGTATATAGGCACAACAGTGCCGCTCATTAAGCATCCGCCACTTTTCGCTAAAAGAGTGTCTAAAGCAAGCCTGTTTTGAAGAGTCATAGCCCTCTCCGCAGCAAGTTCAGTATCCATCAGGAGTATAGCCCCTGTGAAGTGTCAGCATGTTATCCACAATAGTAGACAACTTTCAAATCTTTATGGAGTTCAAAACAACTCCCACTGAAGGAATTATTGCTCCAAATATGTCTCCTACTACACCAGCAGCAGTTTCTCTCTTTTGTCTAGCACGAAGTAATTCTGTCACTTTCTGAAATTTCTTCAAATCATCTAGTTGATAGATCTTTGGGAAAACTATTCCCAAATAACATGTCCCATACCATCCCTTTGGAAGACGGTAATAAGCACTAAGTCCACAAATGTAATAAACCCCTGGTATCGCTTGATCCATTCCATTTAGCATGAAAGTCCATTTATTCTGACACAAAAACACATGCTTACACTCACTCGTTCCCACAAACACATTGTCATAGTATGATTTTTGGTCGCGTAATGCAAAGCCTACCTACATGTTTCGCATCTAAAGCTAGCTTCCCTTGTTCCCTAGTCCCATTATTGCCATTACTAAGAAATGATCGTTGCTGCAAGCCCTTTTCTAATTTCCCCTTTAAAACCCTCCTTCTATCTTCAGTGTGATCTAGAAAGCTCTTTTCTACGGATGTAAGCAAGCATGTCAAATTATTGCGGTGCGCATATGAAGTACTAATTGACATTCTAGGCTCGAAGAATCCCTTAATCAGCTTTATAGCATAATTCTTAGCTGCACTATTCAGACCTTCTATGATAAGCACATAAAAGAACACAAGCTCGTAATTTGAGTAAAAATATTTCACTTCTTCTTGATTATAGAAACATGTTAGTAGCAAACTACAACTTATCCCGTAGGTTAGTGGCAAACTTTGATATGTAACTCCCTCTTGGACTGAAAGAGGAATTTGTGTACACACATAACAAGCCTTTGCATCCATAGTGCCAACATACTCACTCAGCAAGCGATAGAAAACGTTAGTAGACAGCTCCCCCTTTGTATTAGTTTCGTCATGCAAATACTTTGTATCTTGCTCAACCTCTCCCATGGTGTTAGAGTAGCAGTCTCAGAAACTGTAGCATTGTTAGCTTCACTCTCATCCACCAAACGCATTTCCACAAACAAAGCTATAATGAATATCACACACACAACACCCAAAGCAATACCCAAATATTTACAGCACTTATTCCCCTCAACGTCATCTCCTGAGCTAGGCATGATCTGTAAACAATCAGAAGGTAAAGTACTATAAGTGTAAACAACAAATATGAGGATGGTTAATAACTTTCTCTTTTTTTTCATTTGTTTTTTCAATAAAGCTAAGCAAAAAGTCTTTCTTCAGCAAGTATTTACAGCTTTCTCATTCACTCCCAGGGTCTTTTGTTAGCAGCTTGTCACAATCGATTTTCAAAAGTCAATTCAGGTTAACACTGTCACATCCGGTAATTTATCAATCTCTTCTCTCAGGTTTCCCTTTATTCAATTTCAGCTTAACACAGTCTCTTTTATTTGTAGCCAACTTCAAGTACCATAATATTGACCTGAAACTTCACGATCAAAACAGAAATCCAAGAACTCTTGTTGCCACTCGGATGACGTTGCATAAGCCCATTCAGGACCAGCGTATCTTCTGTTTGCTATTCTCTTTCTTTTCAACTTGCAGTCACCCTGCAATTATCCTTTACTCAGATCTTCTTTCCTTGTGGTATCGACCTCTTCCTCTATTGTTTCATTGATGGCCACTTTCCCTTTTGCAGCTTGTGACTCTGGCCACTTATCTCCTCTCAGTGTCCTTTTACTGTTCGGCTTTTCAGGTTGCTGTTCAATGCCCTCCTCTTGTGCTATGGTGTTTTCTCTTGCTGGACCTGCAAGTGGCTCAGGAGGAGTCTGAACACTTTGACTGTCTTCTGCCTCCACTACTTCGCCTTCTGGGTCTGTCAGGGGTTCAACTTCAAACCCGTACCCGTCTGCTTCTGGGAGAACCTCTCTTTGGGTCGGTCCTCCTGGTGCCTCAGTTCAGATAGGCTCACCGTCACCCTTCTGGATCTTGTTTGCTGTTTGAGTAACCAAACCATCCTCAACGGGCTCTCCTTCAGTCTCAGTTCCCCTTTGATTACTCTCCGGCCCTGAGACTTCCTTTTCTGTAGCTGTTATTTTCGACAACTCAATTTCCTCATCAGGTGGACACATCATCTTCTTTGTGTGACTTGCATGGATCCAGTTTGGAATTCCCGCACATTTCACAGCCGTAGTAGTTGTCAGTATCATTTGATACGGCCCCTTCTAACGTGGCTCCAAACATGACTTCCTCACGTGTTTCTTGACAACTACCCAGTCACCAGCTTTCAGATTGTGACCTGGATCATTTATCGGTGGCAGTGTGGTTGCTTCCGCCTGGTGAGAGAAAGAGCGGACCACGTCAGCCAGACCCTTGCAGTAGTCCAACACCATATCATCCGTGATATTTACTAGAGCATTTGCAGGCACTGCGGACAATCTCATAGCTCGGCCCATGAGAATTTCATGTGGAGACAGTCCTATTTTCTTGTTAGGTGTATTTCTCATTGACATTAGCACTAAGGGCAATGCATTTGGCCATTTCAAATTTGTAGCTGCGCACATTTTCGCCATTCTCGACTTCAAGGTACCATTCATCTGCTCCACTAGTCCTGAGGCTTCAGGACGGTAGCTACAATGCAGCTTCTGTTCAATGTTCAATGCTGCACACAAGAGCTTAACCACCTCATTGTTGAAGTGACTTCCTATATCTGATTATAAAGAGATCGGGAACCCGAAACGTGGTATTAATTTCCTAAGCAGCAACTTCGCTACTGTGAGACTGTCATTCCTACGTGTAGGGTAAGCTTCAATCCAATGACTAAATATACACACAATCACCAACACGTATCTCAGACCTCCATACACAGGCAGCTCAATAAAATCCAATTGCATTCTGCTAAATGGACCTCCTGCTCTCCCAATGTGGCTCAAATTTACCACGGTCCCTTTCCCCGCATTCATCTGCTGACAGATGATGCACCGGTGACAGATTACTTCTGCAGCTTGTCTGAATTTTGGATTGAACCAATCGATTTTGAATAACCTGATCATGGCGTCTCTCCCAATATGTGCTTGACCATGGTAAAACCTTGCAAACTGTGACAAAAGACTGTTTGGCAAAACCATTTTCCCCTCATCTGAAACCCACAAATCATCAGGTCTTTGTACACATTGCATTTTAAGCCTAGAACGTTTCTCTTCTTTGCTGGCACGTCCCTGCAACAATTTTAGTTCTTCCATCGTGTCAACCACCCTCAGTGCATAACCTGTGCATGTCTAATTTTCAGTTTTAGCTAGCAATTCCAACTGATCCTTGAACGATATACAGTTCAATGCACAAAACCTTGCGACTTGATCTGCATATCCGTTTCCCATTGACACAAAGTCTTGTGATTTCACATGAGCGCTGCATTTCACCACAGCAATTTCAAGAGGTAACTGAATCGCGTGCAACAACTCCTTATTTTTTTCACCATTTTTCACTGGAGAACCAGAAGAAGTCATGAAACCCCTCTGGGACCATAGCTGGCCAAAATCATGAACAATTCCAAATCTGTATCTGCTGTCTGTGTAGATAGTGACTTTCAATTTGTCAGCGGCATGGAATGCCCTATTAAGAGCAACTAATTCAGCCACTTGAGCAGAGTACACTCTTTCGAGCCAAGAAGCTTCCAGGATTCCAGTTATTGTACATACAGCATATCCGACTCTTAGCACTCCTACTGAGTCTCTCAGGTATGAACCATCAACAAAAATAATGTAACTATTTTCCTCCAATTTAATATCTTTAATGTCAGGTCTCGATTTGGTGCACAGTTCTGTTACCTCAAGACAATCATGTTCTACTTCCTCAGCATCATCAACATCTGTATTTTCATTAGGAAGCAAAGTTGCTGGGTTTAACACAGTACAGCGTTTTAATGACACATTAGGTGACCATTACTATTAGGGGATGTCCCCTCACTATACCTTCACATTGAGTGAGGCTTTGACTAACTGCTGCAACTGCACACAGGCAACCCAGTAAGGCTGCTGCAACTGGGTCCAAAATAGCTGAAAAATATGCTACTGGGTGGTTTGCACCTCCATGGACCTGTGTCAGGACAGACAAAGAACAAGCATCACGTTCATGACAAAACAGGACAAAAGGCTTTGCGTAGTCAGGCATACCTAAAGCTGGAGCCCTGCACATACATTCTCTCAGTTCAATGAATGCCCTCATCTCTTTCTCGGACATAGTTAGGGTATCCGGGCCATACTTAACCTCCTTAACGGTCAACCTCACCAAAGGCTTAGAGATAATTTAGAAGTTGGGAATCCACTGGCGACAGTAGCCCACCATTCCCAAAAACATCCTAACGTCTCTCTTGGATGTCGTGGGACTCATCTGTAATATGGCTGTCACTCTTTCTTTGGATATTCTCCTTGACCCCTTCTCAATCAGGTGGCCTAAGTACTTCAGCTCTTTCTGGCAGTACTGCAGCTTCTTTGGGGACACTTTATGTCCGTTCTTTCCCAAATGATTCAGTAAGGCAATGGTATCATACCTGCAGTCATCTTTCGTTTTGGATGCAATCAACAAATCATCAATGTACTGTACTAGAGGCGAATTAAAAGGCAGTTCCAATGATTCCAATTCCTTCTTCAATATCTGATTGAAGATGGAAGGCAATTCTGAAAACCCTTGAGGAATCCGACACCAACTGTAAACCTTGTCCAAGAATTTGAAACTGAAAAGAAATTGGCTATCCTCATGAAGAGGCACAGAAAAGAATGCTTGGGACAAGTCCAAGACTGTGAACCACTCTGCATCAAATGGAACCTGGAACATGATCACTGCTGGATTTGGCAAAATTGGGCAACATTTTACCACTATCTCATTAATTTTTCTCAGATCTTGGACAATTCGAACTTTCCCACAAGGCTTTCTCAGTCCCATTATTGGTGAATTACACGGGCTGCTCATCACTTCTTTTAGGACCACTTGCTTCACAAAATCCGCAATTATCTGCGTCACCTGTATAAGGACATCTTGTGCCATGTGGTACTGCGGTACCTGGGGAAACACAGCATTTGGCTTCATGTCTACTTTGACTGGTTCTACTCCTTTTATCAGTCCCACTTCCTTTCCTGTCAAAGCCCACACTTTCTCAGTGACTGTCCCCTGCAATTCGGTTGGCAAATCGGTCACTGTGAACATCTGGAAAAAGCTTATCAAAGGGCACTCCTCATCTGTGGTCTCCATCTCTGGTTCTGAGATCCGACCATCATCCCCTTCATCATCACTGTTGGTCTGCACCTCAATTCTTTCAATGGAACAGGTGATTGAACACCTCGACTTACACAGCAAGTCTCTTCCCAGTAGGGACACAGGACTCAAATCACAGACTACAAACCTGTGTAATCCCTGGAAGGTACCAATCTCGACCTGGACCGGATCTGTAATCGGATGAATCAGGAGCTGATTTGCTACTCCTACCACCTTTATAGTACGCCCTGAAAGCGGCAATTTCGGAACCTCTGCACTTCTGACTATAGAGCATGTAGCTTCTGTGTCAACCAGGAATGAAACCTTGTGACCCATCACCTTTCCTTGCACATAAGGTCCCCTCTGATCTACTTCTAGGGACGCTGCAAGCCTGCACTCCTCACTATCCGAACAGTCATCTGATCATTCATCGTTTATTCCATTCTCACCACGCAATGGGAACTGTTGTACTGCATTATTTTGACTCATCGTTTGACCTGTGACCTGTTGAGGAAGCATCACCTGTTGCTGTCCCATCGGAGCTACAGGCAACTGCATTTGCTGTCTAGGTACCATGGGAATCTGCTGTTGTACTTGCTGCACCTGGACTGGTTGTAAGCGTGGCATTTGTTGCATGGGCTGGAGGCCTTGCATCTGAACCATGTTATTCTGAAAATTCGGATTTGGACCCCTCATTCTTGGACCCCTCACATTTTGAAATGCACTGATATCATTGCTTTGTTGAATAACCCCATCCTGCTCCATCGTCGGACATTCCCGCTTCCAGTGTTTGACGCCCCCGCACGCATGGCATGGTGACATCTTTTTCATCCCTTGCACATCATTTTGAACCACAACAGTATTTAAGTCTGGACCACGGGTCACAAAACCTCCTCGACCTCAGCCTCTCGCTTGCGTTTGAAACATTCAATTTCCTTGCGGCTGTTGCACCATCTGCTGTATTCCGTTTCCCTGCATTCCTACTTGGGCTGCCTTAATTTGCATCACTATCACCTTCTCTTTCAGCTTTCTCTGCTTCAACTCAAACTCATCACTACAGTATTTCGCATACTGCAACACCTCATCAATCGGCTTTTCTTGACAACAGATCAAATGATTCTTAATTATCTGGCTAATCTCTGGCCTCAGTCCTTCAACGAACCTAAACACAAGGTGATTCATGTCTTTCGGTTCTATGACCTCTGTGCCACTGTAGTGTTTGAACGCCTTTAACAATCTCTCATAGTAAGCATGTATTGACTCTTTGCCTTCTTGTGCCGTTCGATCAATCTTCTGCCAATCAGTAACTTTCTGCAACACCTTCTGCTTCAAGAACTCAATCACCTTATAGTAGTATTTCATCACCTCAGGAGACGGTGCTCCTGTAGCCCTGTCCCTTGGCGGTTCCGCTGTCGGCCAATTCACACTCCTCTTGCACTCAAGCCACAAATCGGCTGGAACTATAATCTCAAACAGTGTATTCAGGTCTTCCCAAAGACATTTTGCAAGCTTCACAAACCTGTCAGTCTGCTGATACCATTCTATTGGCTTCTCCCTCAACCTGGGATAATCATTTCTGAATGACAAAATGTCACCTCTAGACCACGGTACATGAACTAGAACCCCTCCAGCTGTCTCTCTCATTGGTAACATCTTTATTGTTCCCGTGTCTGGCACAGCTTTCGCCTGCTGCTGTTCCAGGCAGTCACTTTTCCTCTTATCTCTCTTCTTCGCCCATCTGCCTTCCCACTTCTCTAAAGCTCCCCAATCTTGCGCACTCTGTAGTATCTCTTTAAGGTGTGCCTTCATCCCAGTAGACCTCATATGATCAAAATCTTTAGGTTCGAAGTATAACCTATAACTCCTCTTCAGATGCTTAGTATTGTCTAAGTCTATGCCATATTTGTCTGCTAGGTTTGCCAACCTCTGGTGCACCTTACTTACTTCTTTGGTTATTTTCGGCCACAGATATATTAATTCTGCTTCAGTGTATGATTCTAACCTGTTCACTCCCATGCTTCCTTCTACTAGCTCAGCTGCTTCCACACCCAACCTGACAAAATTTAGGTATTCCTCTCTCTCTGACCACTCTTCTTTCGCAGGAGTAGTCTGTGGAGTGTTAAGCTTGTCTAACCATTCATTCAACTGTTGCGCAGTTAAACCTTGCAACAAGATATTTCCAGCCTGCACCACTGGCGTTTGTGACGTATTTGCACCCAGTACCTGTGGAGTCAGTAGGCCCAAGCCTGCTTGTCTCATCGTTTCTAAAGGAACCCCAATCGGGCTGAAGTCAAACAAGGATCTAGACCTTTCCACTGTCTGTTCTCCCGGTGTCATCCCTTGAGAGCTTCCTGTGAACCCTCCTCTTATCACCTCTTGAGTCATTACTCCTTGGTCACACACACTAGGCTTCGCCTGCGCATACAGCTGTACTGGCGGACCAACGGTAATTGGCAAAGATATAGCAGCTGGTGACTGACCGTTTCCCAATCCTGGTGGAGCATTTACTCCCATAGCTTGATTCATTACTGACTGCGGTCCTGTGACCGAGGTGTAATTCGGAACCACCAGTTGCTGCGGCTGGGGCAGCAAATGTGGAGTTGGCTCAATCTGCCCTAACTTTGATCTCGTGTATGCTGGATCAGGAGGCACCATCAAGTTCGTAGTCGTCTCTAATACTGGGACATCAGGGTAGAGCCTCTGAACTGGTGGCGGCTGCAATTGTATTTGCGTCTCGGTGCAGTGGATACACTAGCACCATTCTGTATCGGAGGTGATGTGATAACATCATTTGCCTATGCTGTATTCGTGGTCCCCTGATTCTGTGTCAAATTTACAGGACCTGCACTAGTACTCAGTCTATTGTCATTTATGGCATATGGTGGCGGTCGATCATGTAACAACTGATTGAGAAACTCATCATCATCTGAATCATCTGCATCTATCCAAGACTTCTGAGTCTCCTGTTGCTTACTAGAGCCCTTGTCTGTTTTACAAGTGGCCTTTCTTCCCTGTGTTTCGGCCTCCTGAGTTATTGCCGGAAACATCCTAACTCCATCTATTATTTCCCTTCTCCACATCCTGGTCTCGCTATCCCATCTGGCCTCCGCTAGAGTCTTTTCCGCTTTCCTCATTCTCCTCTCGAATTTCTGTTGCCTCTGTCGTATGGCCATTAATTCCCAAATCACTAACGCCTCACACTGAGCTGGTCTCGGAGGCGGCTTTTGCTCATATAATGCTTTCCACAAATTCTCTAGATCCCCTATGTTAAAGGTTCCATGCTCTGGAAACGCCAAATACCCATCCTTTTCTGTTAATTTGCACCATTGCTTTAGCAAAACACATGGCGCGACTCCCTTCTCCTCCATTACGGCATAAGCCGGAGTATCCTCTGGCGGTGTAGGCTCCCCCACACTCATTGTAATGTACACATCTCCCCTCAAAGCACTCTTTAAAGCCTTGAAAAACTTCATTTTTGCATCTTTTATTTCGTTTAGAATCTAATGAGGAAGTTACTTTAGTTCCCAGAACACTCTTCGCCTACCTTCTCAACCAATTGCACAGCTGCCAATCCGTGCGCGACCCTTCTCACTAACCGACCTATCCCAGTGCTGCTCCAATTACATCACACTCACACACACTGTGGCTGACAAAGTCTTGCGGCTTGTCGTCCTCACTCTTTATTCACACAAAATTAATGCAATATATTGCGAGCACTTTAACAACAAAACTCAAATTTGCCGGTTTACTACAGGAAAGGTAACACAATCGCTTCAGAAATTTACAGAGATTTCACTTGAAGCCTCGGCCGCTACTCTCTCTTTCTCAGATCCCGCACTCGCAAGCAAAATTTGAATCGCCAATTTCACTCTCGACTTGTCAATGGTTCGTCTTAGTGCACTTTAGAACTTACCAAATCTCCATCGAAAGGTTTCACTCACACACTTTGACTCAAACTTGACTCGTCAACCACGCCCGATTGACTTATTAAACCGCACAAATTACAACATAAACCAACTGTCTCATACACTTATCAATATACTCCAGAGTCTTAGACAACGCCAGGTCCGTACATCACCAACAACCACGTGGACAATTTTTTAGCACAAAGCGCCGCACTCACATGAAGTGTGCCGACTTCCCTACTCTCATACTGCGGAGTACGCCCACTCCTACTAAAACATTACCTGGTCTAAATTCTCACAAACCTTCACAATTCACCTGCGATATGCATAAGCTGAGCAAGCAAAAATTCTACGTCACGCATACCTATCACTAGAACACCGAGAACATACCCAACTCACTTCGGCAAGCTCCGAGATTCCGGGAAAGTCTTTTGGGACTTAGGGGCACATCATCTCTCCAATTTGCATTATTTTGAAAACACTTCTAAAACAATGGTCCCTCGTCCTAGGGCCCCAAAGGGCCTAAACCGTCCTCTGCTACCAGAACTGATAACTCGTCCTGTTTAGGTAATTTACTTAATCTGGGACTCGTTTTAGGCCAATGAATCTTTTGACCCTGATTGGAGACACCTTAAGACGAGATAACTAATCAGCATGTCAATCAATGGGTCAATAACCTCATCGAATAGTAAATCAATCAAATGGGTTAGTGACATTAATGAAAACCGAAACACCCCATGACCTTTCAGTCATGAATAACCACACAAAACTAGTAAGATTTATGATATTTATTCCCTATTGATTACACTCTACTAGCAAGTTTATTAGTCTCAATACCAGAAAACACATCAACAATGTCACAATATGGCAACTCGAATAAGATTTCATCAAAGCAAAGATCATAAACATTAGAACAAAGCACGACGTCAACATGGACTAATCTTAGCAGAGTATCATTAGCGCATTATTCAACAAAACATTGATTCAGTCCTTTGTCTATTTGCTTCCGTCTTAGTGAACCCCTTAACTATCCTCGAATTAGCATTAGCATGTTGGGCTTCATGCAAAATAATTTAGCAACACAAATTTAGAAAACATCTGACTATGGTCTCTATCAAAAGAAGCAGTTGGTTCCTAGAAAGAAAAGGCAAACAGACAATTACAATTTCATTATCATATAGTTACCCTCCGTTATGGGTCAGCACACAGAGTCAGTCTTCATCCTCAGGACATCAGTTGATTCACCATCCGCCAGGAAACGCAGCAAAGTTCAGCAAGACAGGTAATAAGGAACACTTCCCTCATAAGGAGGAAAAGTATAAAACGGGCAAGGCAAGGATGGTTTGAAGAGTCAAACAGAGTGACAAAGTGGCTACGTACTAGCAAAGAATGGCACATAATGGCTGATTTCTCCTTGTGACACGGGTTTATATTACTCTTGCTGTACAGTCTCTTAATTTCCAATTGGGTAAATTTTGGTGCATCATTATCTCCAACCAATAATTGACTTGTCACCTCACTAGGATTTTCACTTTAGGACAGTTCTCACGTAGTTCATTGGCTCCTGTAATTGACGTCGCCAATGGGTAGAATGTCAGGTACAAACTTTTATTCTCGCGGGCTCACTCAGTAGTCCCATTGTCTTTACCAGTTCAGGCGACCTTGTACCTGTTGCAAGTTTATACTGTTGCATTCATCAAGAATGTCTCCTTGAGCAAGTCGAGTCTCATGAGAAAGAATTTACTACGGTTACACACATCTTCTAGCTTCTGGAAAAGTACGGCTACGTTTCCTTCACCAAGTCAGCACATTGCATGTTAGAAAAACACACTTTATATGAGACTGGCAGCTAGGCCCCGACTCATGCTAACTAAGGCCTAGTAATTAATTTCAGCAAAATCTTAACATATAACTCTTAATGCTAATACAAAACCACACGTTAGTACATCAATATTTCATTATTTGTCAACTTCATTCATCATCGTATACATTGGAGGCCACTCCCCGTGGGCACATTTCAAGCGCGCATGTTAAAAGCACATTAATACATTTTCTATGCGACATCATTATACATTAATTTGCAAACATTTCATGTTAATTTTTGATTATAATAACTACACTCCAACACCCACTACACCGTCTTGTACCCATTTCAGTTCCTATATCAGTCAACAAGCAGCAGTTTGGGTTCAAGATGTCATCCATTCCTCTACACCCCAACCTTCCTTCACATCCGTCTAACCTGGTAGCTGCAATGTAATTGTCTTTAAGGCACCAATGAGCTGTGCCCTGGTCTGCCCCCGTCCGGTTTAATCCAACTCAGTGTCCCGTGGAATCGAGGGCATAATTGCTGCAATTAGAGCTCAGGAAGGAAGTTCATCCGATGTAGCTTTTGCTTCCAGCAATAAAGTGTCCCAGTCAGTGTACAGCTGCCTTGCCTTTCTGTATGTGCGTGTCACAACACTAAGGGCCAGCTTTACAAGGAACTGGTGCAGCGCTGAACCAAAATTGGTAATTCTGCAACACAGGGATGCTCCGTATTTAGAAAAATACGGTGCACCCCTGTGTTTCCCCTAGCCCTGGCACAAAATGTAGCTGCCATCGCGGGGCATCCTTGCACCAAAGTGCGTTGAAGGGAATGATTGTTTGTGTGCAGGAAGGTGTCCCTTCCTGCACATAAAAATCTGCAAATGCGATTTGGCACTTCTATGTGTGCTGCAGAATGCAGCACACATAGAAGTAGAAAATCGCCATTATTGAATGATTGTTTATGTGCACCTTCCTGCACATAAACAATCATTAATGGCATTTTGCTCTCCCCTCTGCCACAGAAAACTCAGAGGGGCCTATATTTACAAGTTGGCATTAAGCCACAAAAAATGGCTTAGTGCTGCCTTGTAAATATGGCGCAGTGCACAGCTCCACCGAAGCATCACAAAAAGTGATGCTTCCATGGCGTGAGGGGCTTGTAAATATGCCTGTAATTTTGGATGTGGTCCATTTGATCAAGTCCTGGCGCTAGTGTGCCACTGTGGTGATGTCTGTGCCTTCCAGTGCACAGCTATAGTCCGCTTGCCCAGGAGCAACGCCTAGTCTATAAACCTGGAGGAGTGCTTGCCTTCTCTGGTGTCAAGAATCGCCCCGACAGGCATTCTGCCATGGTGGGAGAAAGCGACCATCCCGTTTTATTAGAAGCCAAGAAGGGCTGACCAGTAAGTGTGAATATGAGGGCAATTCCAAAGCATATGGAAGAAGTTCACATGGGGAGACCTGACATCTAGGGCACTCTGCAGAGAGCCCTGGCTACACCTTAGCCAGTCTTGCAGTGGAGATAATTTAGTTGTGTTTATTTGAAATTGGGATTGCGATTCGCTGTTTTCATGTCTTGCAGTTTGTGCCCCCAGTCGTTGTCAGAGAGGTCTTCTCCCAGCTTGCACTTCCAATTGGCCCTCAAAGCATACATATTCATATAGTATCCTGGTACCAGGGCCCGGTGAGCACGTCACCACTGTGCGCTGCATCCCATGTCACAATAAGGCAGTCAGGACATCTGATTTCATCCGTTCCCCGGAGCCGTTTCCCCACGTGGGACTGATCACTGCCGTTAGAGCCCAGTATGTCAAGAACTGGCCTTTATGTAAAGCTAAACGGCCCTCCAGCCTCTCCAATGTGAGAAACTAACTGTTTGTGTATAGATCACCGCTCATGACCACCCCAGCTGCCTTATTCAAGGAGCGCATTGCCTTCTTCAGATCTATGTGCGTCACTGCGCTCCCCAAGTCAGGTTGGAAAATATCAAACGCAGCTCCTGGAAAAAAGTCCTGATAGGTGAAGGGGCAGGGCCATGAAGAAATCTAAAAGACGAGGCAGAATGATCATTTTTATAATGGCCACCTGGCCTCGAGGCGAAAGCCGGAGACATTGCCAGAATGGAAGACATCTTTATCCAGGTATTCTTATCTAAATTCAACATCCAAGTGCGAAACCTGGGCACCTAGCTATTTGAACATGGAGGACTCTCAGGGAGTATCCGAGGTATGGTGGATGCTCAGATGAGTGTGCCTTCATGGGTGGGAATAAGCAAGATTAGTCCCAGTTAACCCTAAGCCCAGACAGTTCCCCAAATAGCAGCTGCTCCAGGACAGGTGGCTTATGTTCAGGGTCTTTGAGAAACAGCAGTTCATCATCTGCATATCATGCTGGTGCATGATAAGTGCATCTTATTGGTATTCCCCATATTAGACCTCTAGCATGCATTACACATGCCAGAGGCTCCAGGGCTAAGACAAACAATATTGGGGACAGAGTTGTCGGGTGCCTCTACATAGCGGCCACCTATCTGAATAAACCTTTCCTGTGCAAACCCGGGTGAGGTGTTCTGACTATAATAGATTAATCCAAGTTAGGAGATTACCTCTAATCCCCATCACATCCAGAATTTTTAACAAGTTTGGCCACAATAAAGTTTCAAAGGACTTTTCGATGTCAAGAGCCAGTACAGATGGGAACCCCAGCTAATTCACTAGCTGGTCCATAATGTGTAGCAATCTGTAGATATTCACACGAGTATCACGTCCCGGGACAAAACCCCATTAATCCAGGTGTAGAAACTCTGGTATATATGGAAAATATTTTATTGTCCATGGGTAATATGGAAAGTGGGTGGTAGGTCTGGATAGCCAATGGGTCTCAGCCCTGTTTTGCCAACACCACTAGAGATGCCTCCCTGACAGAGTCTGGAAGCAATCGTTCCTGAAATGTCCCCATAGACATGGCATATAACCTGGATACCAGTCAGGAACCGGAAGGCAGTATAAAATTCTGGGGGGAGCGCGTCCATTCCTGGTGTCTTCCCCTTTGCCAACTGGTCAATAGCTGTTTTCTCCTGCAGCACTTCCAGCTCTACATTCAGTGCCACTGTCTGGAAGGCTGTGAATCTTGAGTGTGGTGGGATACTTGTGAAGCCGTGTATAGAGTTTAGTGGTACTCCACAAATGATATGTGAACTCCCCCCGTGTTGTGGCTAGTTGACTGGTCAGTAGTCTCTTAGTGCCAATGGGCTTCTGGGAAGTGTCCGACCTTAATAGCCAAGCCAAAAAAATGTCCCATCCTGTCCCTTTCTCCATGTTGCATGCATGTGAGGCACTCCATCAATGCCTGATATGATTTGTCCACTTCCAGTAGTCACCGTCTATCTGTTAGGTCCTCTGTCACTGATATTTCTAGCTCTCATTTTTGCCTCTCAACCTCAAGAAACTCCTGTATTATTGACTGCTTGGCCAGGTAAGGTGTCTTTATACAGAGACCACGGTGTCCCACTACAGGTTGGAGTTGGAGGTGGACTCCTCATTTTCCCTAAAATAGTCATTCATCGCTGGCTCAACTGTGTCTCAGAAAGAGAGGCACACTAGCGCTTCTGGCTGTAGCGACCATGTTGGCACAGCCATCAATGTCTTACTCGGGGACAGTGTTAAGAAGAAGAGGATTATAGTCAAAGTCTGTTCAATACAAGTATTCAGCACTGTGTGTACATGGTATCAGTGGCATTGATTCAAGAATCCTGTCACTTAACATGTGCAACCAGAGAAGTGTGAGTATTCCCTATGCCCCTGGTGCATCTCCTGCCATAAATCTAACATTTGCCAGCTCTCAGCCCATCGCCGTAGCCCCTGTGCAAGTGGTATACTGAGTCCCAATGGGGGGGGACAGGGAACAATCCAGGATGTATTCTAACACCATGTTAAAATCACCTCCTCCTTTCCGATGTGTGTTCAAGGAGTCAGTGAGGTGTTTCTCAAGCGAGTAAAGAAACAGTAGCTGCTGAGTGTTGCATGTGTAAATACTGGCTAATGACGCATCTGCCAATTTAGTGATTCAAACAATAATGTAAACCTGCCCTTGGGGTCTATAGTCGACCCATGTGTTGTTAGGGGGATCCCTGGTGCCACCCAGATGAGTGTACCTCTTGCATTGGCAGGGCATACTGCACTAAACAGCTGGCCCCTCCAGGGCCTACCTAGTTTCACCAGCTCCGCAGCTGTCAAGTGACTCTCCTGTAGATAGGCGATGTGTGCATCCCTTGTGTGCAGGAAAGAGTACACCCAGGCCCCTATCATTCCAGTTAATAATGTCATATTTTTATGCCATAGCAACGGTTGGTTTTAGGGAGTGGGGGATTGATCATAAACTTCTGTGAGATGCTTACATTAAGATTGACCTGTGCAGGACGAGCCAGGTGTGGGGTGTGTCCTAGGTGAGAGGGAAATCTTGATATCAGATTGCAGTCTGCTCGTTGTGCCCCGGTCAGTGCCAAACATGTCTTGAACACATCAACCACAACCCAGTTAGACAAAAACAAAACAACATTTGCCCGTAAAACATTGCATGTCCGCTATGATGAGTGAGGGGTGACTTCGGTATCTGGTGTACTTAGGTCAGTTCCTCACCACCGCGTGCTCTGACGTTGCAACCCAAAACCACAGACCACCCCTACGCACTCTACCGCAGGCACAGAACAGTAGCCCCTCAGTGTTCAGCTGTGTATGTATATGAGATCGTCTGCTGGCCTTGCCAAGACTTGGGGCCCCTCACTGGCGACATCTGTCCATTTGACGTTGTCAACTCCTAGTCAGTCTCAGTCACTTCAGTGCTGCTGAATCCCGCAGAGTACTTGGTATCTTCCTCATATGAATATCCGTGAGGAGAGATTCCTGTGCCTCCACCTCTCTCTCCTTTGTGGGAGCCCCTGTCAGGCCTCTGGGCCTGAGCCGATCAGGGCACCTTCTCCATTTGTTTTTAGTCTCCATGACCAGTTTTAGTCCAGAAACGTCATGGTCCTCTCTCTCTCAAGCCATGCCCTGATTACATTAGGATCTGTGAAAAATGTTGTTTTGTTGTTGGTCATGACTCTGAGTTTGGCGGAGTATAGAAGACCATAGAATAATACCAGTGTGTACAGTGCTTGCTTGACCAGCAATAATCTCTGCCATCTCTTTTGCACCTCTGTGGTGTATCAGGGAATATAAGCACTTTATGGCCTTCAAAGTGCTATGAACCGTGAGCATGGGCTCTCTGTAGGACGTCATCATGGTGGCATTAACTCAGCAGCCTTGTGACCATGTGCCTTGGAAGGGAATATGGGGGGGAGTCTGGCCTACACCCTGTATGCTCTTTCCACCATGAAAAACTTGGTCTGTGTGTTCTCTTCACCATGACAAACTTAGACTCTGTGTTGTTGAAAACAGTTGTGAGCAGCCAATTCTCCAGGAATATTTCTGAAGAGGGGTGTTTAGCATGCTCTGACAGCCCTACTACCCTGATGTTATTCGAGTGCGATTGATCTTCAGCATTGTCTGCTCTCTCCCACAGCGTCCGCAGTTCCCCACACATTTCATTCACCTGTAGCTGTAGCATAGTGACTGAGGGTCTCACAATGGAGAGGGTAGCTTCTGCATCTCCTACCCTGTCAGTATGTTTTCTATGATCTGCTTGCAAGAGGCCCACATCAATAGGATTAACATCAATTTTTGGTTCAAGTGCTGTTTGAGAGACTCATATGGCCTGCAGACTCATCTCAGTATTGTCTCTGGAAGGCACCTCTCCCTGTGTAACTTACAGGACTGACTTAAAGCTGTGGCCCCCTCTGTCTCCATATATCCCCAAAGGCTCTCTCGTGAGCCACCATTGTGGGGGGTCTTGGCAGTGGGCTTACCCAGTGAGCATAGTGATTTGGAAGTAGTTTTTCATAAAATTGAGACAAGTGTGGAGCACTGTGAGAAATTGTGTTGTTGGTTGTCTGGGGTTTGAGCTATGATCATGCAACACCCACAATGCCTTGCAAGGTGAACCACAAAAAGTCACTATATCAACCTGTGCTTAACCATGGGTTGCTGGCACAAAAAGCAGTCACACTTAATTTAGAGGCAATGTGTAAAGTATTTATGCAGCACACAAACAATAATAAAGTGAAAACACAATGCAAGAAAAATTGCAATCCAATTATTTGACGTCAAAACAACAAAAATCAAATCAGTAGAACCTGTTATGAATTTTAAAGATTAAGGTTCAAAGATAGCACCTAAAAGATAAAAGCGCCAACTGCGGATTTGTGGTCACCTTTAGCACTACAGCCAAGGGTCCACAAGCGTATTGAGTACTCTTTGGTGTTTAGGACTCACACAGGTTGGATCCAGGTGCGGGTTCAAGATGGTGGGAGCCTGTTATTGTCCTGTGGCTCTGAAAAGGAGGCCAGAAAACTAGCCCTTGGAGTCACTTCTGGAAATCCTGGATACAGATACAGGGCTCCACAGCAGGTCTGGCTTCTTAGGATTCAAAGCAGGCTCCAGGCAGCTAAGCAGCCCTACCAAGTACAGCAGCAGTCTGGCAGAGTGCACAGGAGGTCACAGCAGTAGGCAGTCATCTGAGAGTCCTTTCGCAGGTCCAGTAGTGAACTGAAGAGTTGGTCTGAGAGCCCTATTTTAAACCCTGTTGACCTGCTCCTAGAAGGTGGGAGAAGCTTCTAGAAAGGTTCTATGGGTTCTATGACGTTTTGGGAGTTTTTTGCTTCCCCTGCCCTGGCTTCAAGCTGGCTGCAGTGACAACACAGGGTAGTTCGGCCTATTGTGAGGAGACAGGGCACAGCCTATTCAGGTGCAAGTGGGGCTGTTCTTAGCCCCACCCCCTCATTAAGCCAGTTAATGGCCCATTGAGGCTAAGCTAATCTCACTGCTGTGTGACTGTCTGGGAGCAATTCACAAACTCTAACTGTCGGCTACATCCAATCATGTGACCCAAGAAAGGCTGCAGGCACAAAGGGCTAAGGGAAAAAATGCCAACTTTCTGAAAGTGGCATTTTCAAAATTGTAATGAAAAATCGGACTTTACCATTAAAGAGGTTTTTATTATTTCATAGCTACCAAATATGATATACCCATCCCCTCTCAATTAGGAATTACAGCTTATTAAATGTAATAAGGAATCTCCAATGTTATCTCATGGGAGGATTAGGCCTCATGGCAGTGAAAAACGAATTTGGGACTTTTTCACTACTAGGACATGTAAAACTTAAACATACATGTCCTACCTTTAAATTATACTGCACCCTGCCCTATAGGGTTACCTAGGGCCTACTTTAGGGGTAACGTACATGTAATGAAAGAGGAGTGTAAAGTTTGGCAAGGGGTTTAAATGCCAAATCGACATGGCAGTGTGACTCTGCATTCAGGCTACATTGGCAGGCCTGGGACATGTTTTAGATGGCTGAATAAGTGGGTGGCACAGTAAGTGCTGAAGGGTCACTGGTAGCATTTAATTTATAGGCCCTGAAAATATTGCATGCCACTCTACAAGGGACTCACAAGTAAATTAAATATGCCAAATGGGTAGAAGACAGTTTAACCATGTTTTAGGGAGAGAGCACAAACACTTTAGCACTGGCTAGCAGTGGTAAAGCGCACAAAGTCCTAAACTCCTAAAGATAACCTACTTATCTAGTTACATAAAATAATTTGTCATTTGCATTGTGTGCTTTGTGGGAGTCATATTACCCCACCATGCTACTTCATGAGTCAGACTGTGACTAAACAAAACACAGATCTATCCAGCAAGTGCATTAACCAGCAAGTTATCTTACTATTACATTATTGCATGAGATTTATAGCACACCAAGTTCTCTACAGTAGGTGCATTAACCCATAGTAGCTTAAAAAAAATAAAAAATTATAAGTTGACTGTCACACTGCTTTTTATGACTTCGTCCCTCTTGACTCCATCTCCTTTTTGTTCCCACATCTTGACCCCCAATATATGGGTTCTAGAGTAAAGTTTTACGAATTCCAGCATTGGTATTACAATAATATTTAGACCTTGACAGTCATAAAAATTCTCTGACACAGCCCTGAGCAGGTTTAGCAGGTTTCTGAAGCATCTCACTGCCAGATAACCTTTCCATCATGAAAATTCGAATTGGTGAGGTTCAAAATGGTTTTCACTAGGCTCAGTGGCATGTGGGTAAAATCGAGACATCTCCTGAACAACTAGGAATACAATTAACTTTAGGTACATCTTGGAACAGTTGTTTATCAGTGCCACTTGATGCCTGTTAGTTTCAAATGCAACAACTACTAGGTGATGGATGGATGCTTAATTAATCTCAGCCGTTGGCAATCACTCAAAGCTGCATCCCAGTCCAGGTTTTTTCAACCATCATGGAAGTTCAGTTTGGACCCAGCCAAATGCAAATAAGTCTTCACATGCTCCAGTGGCAACAGCCCAGCCTGAACTACCAGTCCAGGTCCACCCTGAACCACAATACAAGAACCCCAGGACCGTTTTCACCCTGATTAGGGCTCATCAGCCAGGTATAGCTTGATTCCCGTTGCACAGTGAGCCCGGGACCCTCGTCGGGCATGCCCGTCATACTTAGGGAGTCAACTGCAACAACAAGGTGAAGAATAGAAAGCTTGAATTAGTCTCAGCCACTGGCATTCACTCAGAGCCTGATCCCAGTCCATCATTTTTCACCCACCATGCCACCTCAGTTTGGACCCAGCCATATGCAATTAGTCTTGACCATGCTCCAATGAAAATAGTCTATCTTGAACAGCCTGGCCAGGTCCTCCTGAACAGGGACCCAAGCAAACTAGGAACAGTTTCACCCTGATTAAAGCTCATCAGCCAGGTATAGCTTGGTTCCAGTGGCACAGTAAGCATGGGACCCACATACCCGTTGCACTTAGGGCACCAACTGCAATAACAACGCAGTGATGGCTCAAGTGCTTGAACTAATCTCAGCCACTGGCAATCGCTCTGGGCCATATTCCAGTCCATCATTTTTCAACCACCATGCCAGCTCAGTATGGACCCAGTCATATGCACTCAATCTTGACCCTGCTCCTCATTGGACCAGTCCACGCCAAACTGCCATGGCTTTCCTCAACCAGAACACAGACAACCCAGGACTAGTTTCGCCCTGATTAGGGTCTCATCAGGTATAGTTTGGTTCCAGTGCTGCAGTGTGCCTGGGACCCATGCCTGGGCATACCTTCAGGAGTCAACCACAACAACCACAAGGTGATGGATGAATGCTTGAATTAATTTCTGTCATCGGCAATCTGTCATTGCTGCATGACGTTTTCCGACCAATTGAGTTTCCCAGTAGAATATTGCGACCACTCTGTGTTAAATCAGGACTATTTTATACCTTTTTTAACGTGGTTTAGAGTGAGTTTGGGCCAACATTGCACGGACCAACAACGCACGATTTATGAAAAGATGACCAATAAAAGAATCTGGTGTTTAATCTTAGGTGCATTGATGCGTGACAGCAACTCTCGCTCGACAAAGGACAGTGAGTGACACAAAGGATTATTGTTTGCATACATTCTGGCTGGTGGTACCGGTGTGTAATAGGAGACAGTCCCCGGCGAGAGCTCAACAAATGCTGCGCTCACATCAAGAGTCTGAGTTCATTGAAGACCCTTGGCACGTCGGGCGGGTACTGGTGAATGGAAGCATTTAAGGCGAGCAGAGCAAGTTCCTGGCTGTGAGAAAGGAAACAAGGACCCGAGGCACTGGAACAGGTTTCGCCATTCACAGATTAAATAAAATCCTCTGGGAACGCCCGGTCACCTGCTGCCAGAAGCACACCTAAACGCCCTTCCTCCAACCCGGCTCCATCACGGAAACTATTTCTCATCCATACTGCAGCTTGAAAGTCAATGCAACTGACCTTGGGTTAGGAGTCCCGTCAAATCATGATCTGTGTCATTTTTATAAATTATGAGCAATGCTAATTTTATGGTACGAACAAAACGCACAGGGATAATCCACCCCCTTAAAAAGACCCATATGTGATATTCGACTAGTTAACTTTGCTAACGATTACACCCCTTTCTCGCACAGGAACCAGGTAACCAGTGCTTAATTTGTACTTATTGTTTCCGGTGCGGAGGACCGACGCTTATTTTTGAGGACCGGCGCTTATTTTTCTGCCTCAAGCATGTACTGCCAGCAAAAGGCACATATGGAAAAGACGGAGGAAGAGAAAAACGAAAAAGCGTCACAAAGGGAGAAAGCAGAAAGCTGCAGAGTGAGCTGAAGGGCAGGGAGTGGCTGCAAATGGATTAAAGAGGCCCGAGATGGCTTCAGGATTACGCTGCCTCAGTATTCCGTGTTCGCACATTTAATTGCAGCAGCCGCGTGTTTAAGAGGAGGGCTTTGGGCACCAACACCTTTTGGTTTGAAACAAATTAAGCACTGCAGGTGACACAAATTTGATTCCTGAATCCTCCACTCCACCACATTATGGGGGTCATTCCGACCCTGGCAGTCCATGACCGCCAGGGCCGGGGACCACGGAAGCACCGCCAACAGGCTGGCGGTGCTTCCAGGGCCATTCTGACCGCGGCGGTAAAGCCGCGGTCAGAAAAGGGGAACCGGCGGTTTCCCGCCGGTTTTCCCCTGGCCCAGGGAATCCTCCATGGCGGCGCTACTTGCAGCGCCGCCATGGGGATTCCGACCCCCTTCCCGCCAGCCTGTTTCTGGCGGTTTACACCGCCAGAACCAGGATGGCGGGAACGGGTGTCGTGGGGCCCCTGGGGGCCCCTGCACTGCCCATGCCACTGGCATGGGCAGTGCAGGGGCCCCCTAACAGGGCCCCATGAAGATTTTCACTGTCTGCTTTGCAGACAGTGAAAATCGCGACGGGTGCTACTGCACCCGTCGCACCCCTGCAACACTGCCGGCTCCATTCGGAGCCGGCTTCTATGTTGCAGGGGCTTTCCCGCTGTGCCGGCGGGAGGCCTTTTGGCGGTCGCCCGCCGGCCCAGCGGGAAAGCTAGAATGGCATCCGCGGTCTCCTGACCGCGGAGCGGCCATTTGGCGGTGACCGCATGGCGGGCGGCGACTGCCGCCCGCCGCGGTCAGAATGACCGCCTATATGATCTTGGAAAGTCACTATTCCCTGTGCATGAGTTTTTTTACCTGACAACTTAGGAACGTTTAGGGGCAAGCTAAATACACATGCCAGTGATTTCTGGGACTTCTGATCCTTCTTCAAGCGTAAGAAGCATTCACAAATCTAATAATTATTATTTTTATTTTTTTAGAAGTGTTTGGTATTGGGATAGCTGCCGCTAGCTGGAGGCCATAACTTGCCCGTGGCAAGTTAAGACAGAGCGGGGAGAATGTCGATAAGTGTCACACTGTATGAATACATCATGCGCGATTAACTTGAATGACATGTAACAGTATTACTTCCAGATTTAGAGCGCCCAAGTAAGGCTCTGAAGTCTGAAATTGCTGAAGTAACCAGTCTCTGGAAATGTTTTAAGCTTGGCATTGGCACAATTACCAGGAGTTCCCGAATACCAGGATGTGATCAATTAATATCTCACACCTTACGTTTTATCTGAACTAATTCTTACAAACTTTGGTGCCAGAGAGAACCTGCTGTGAAACACCATCAGAAAGGAGGTTTCCACCGTTATCCCCCAAATCTCTAGACATTTTCAGAATTTTGTGGAAACAGCTACCAGTACTATTGCTGCACAGCTACTCCACTTCTCTATCATTTTGCAGACACGTTTTACATCGTGGCCGTATAATTTTGGGCATATGAATGAGGAATAACATGGAATAACAATCGTGTAATATTTTGTGTTTGGTATCCACCAGCCCTGCGCTCTCAAAAACAAGTCACAATGTAACGTGGAAATCCTGCATCTACGATCCAGAATCTGTCATGAAGTTGCCACTTACATTTACTCTAAATACACGTCACAACAACCATCTAAATGGGTCCGAAAGAAACTTATACACACCTTAGAACCGTTATTGCTAAACGACACAACGACCTGGGGAGAGAGAGAGAAACAGAACATAATGTAGTGTTTAATTGGCCTCTGGAGAGCAGGAGCTTTGTGGGACTTTGCTAGAGTTCTTGCTTTATTTATAACACCCGCATAGGGTGACCACCTGGTATTGAGGCAAATTCTGGACAGGACTGTAAAAAATTCAGGACAAAGGGTCAAAATTCAGGACAAAGGGTCAAAATTCAGGACAAAAATTCAAGAACTAGCGTCAGTTTTATAGACACACGTAAGAGAGGCCATGCCTCACTATTTTGTCAGTGCATTTATTTACTCTTTTTTAACATATCACTATTTATTCACTGTGGTCTTTTTGTGATTGCCTCCTGGTATGCTACATTCAGGTGTCACATTATGTCCTTGTTCAGTAGTAAATTAATGCCCTTCAGTACTGCGGCAAGGCCATCACCCCTACCCAAATCTGCCCAAGCTTTCTTGAAGAGAAAGTAACAGCAACATTTTTATTATGTTTCTGAACATTTTAAAACCCCTGACAAACAATATGGGAAACATTAAGGTAATTAACCTTATGCTAGTTTAAACAAATTGAATAAAAACATCTGACTTACCCCAACTGCCATGGACTTTCAACCTAATTTTTTTTTTTAAAGAGGCAGGGCAGATGGTGTGGGCGACAGTCTCACACCTAATGTCAGGATGTGAAGTACCCATAACTTGTCTGTAGTCTCACTGCACTAGAGTGTATGTCTGAGACTCTACATTTATCTCAGAAATGGGAGCCCGGACTACCAATCAAAGATAATAAAAGAGGAGGATGAAATTGATATCAAATGGGAGATCCACGGCAAGTAATTCAAAGGGTTGTTGCTAAAAACTGGATAAATAAAGAAGAGAAGAACAAGGTGTGACAATTCCTAAAATCAGACAAGATCAGTCCACCAAGACTATTCAAATGTATTGGGTACCAGGGGAGTTGTCTCTGCACACAGGAGCGAAACAGAAGAGGCACTGTCAAGTGGTTGAACAAGCAACACCCATCCACCTTGGCAAACTCTTCTGATGCAATGGTCCACTGCTAGTGCTTGTGAAGGGTGAGCAGGGGCCTGACCCCTTGCAAGGTTGTGCAAGGCAATTGCCCGCTTTGCCCATGTCTTTAAATGGTTTTGAAAGTGAGCAAAAGCCAAACTAGAGATCTGGGTTATCCCTAAGTGTCAAGTACACATAGAATCTTCAAAATATTTGGGATGTAAATTGCACAAACAAAATGTACAAATTTTGAAACGTAATTATTTTTTCTTTAACATATGACATTGTTTTCCCCTTTACATACAATTAGATCTCAGATTGAACTGGGAACCAGTTACCTTTTGATACCTAGTGATTAATATCTACCTTTCTTACACTGATTTCCAGGATGAAAATCTCGGCAGAGCGAACGGTCCCTTCAAGCCCAGTTTGCTTTTTGGTCTTCTCTTCTGTTTTCTGTAGTGGACCACTTGGCACTAGTGAAGATGGTGTGCTACCCCAATAATAGTATTATTTTGCAAACCTTCCCCTGCTCGTCCTTCTTTCCTTCTTCAGACAGGCCACACATCTGATTTGGTCGCTGCAGCGCCATCGGGTAGCTCTTTCCACTCTAAAGCTACCTGTGACTGCGGGTGGATTAGGTCTTCTGAACTTAGAATGCTATTATTCAGCTGCACAGGAATAATGGGTGGCTCGCTGCATAAGATGGGGTTTACCAGTAAAGACTTTTAAGGAAGGCTTAATGCACTGCTCATTGTTTCCTACTGACCATTCTACAGATCACCATCCGGGGTTATCCTGCACGGCTTTCTCTTGCCTTGCCAGAACCTGTAAACTCACTGAGACAAAGAAACCCTATGCTCCTGCATTACCTTTGCTAACCCTTCCCACTCGCACAGGATGGCTGTGCTCAGAGCAACCCCATCAGTGGCATGTTGCAGGTATCTTAAAATTGGGGAATTTGTTTCTGAACAGCGAGCTACTAAATTTCCAAACCCTTGTGGCAGACTACCATCTTCACCCTGGTCAACTCCTTACTTACAACCACCTTAAATAATCATTAAATGCCCTATTTCATGTCTGCCACCTAGCACTAACCTACAAGAGGTGTGCCAGAAGCTCTGTACCATAGAAAATGGTGGCAAACTGATAGAATGGGTGTACAGACCTTTCCTGCAACATGGAAACCACTCCAGGTCTTCTCGTCATATTACCTGGGTGATTGATGTGGCCACACCTCTGCAAGATATGGACTAAAATACTGGACTTTCCCCCAAAAGTATCCCACAGCTGTCACTTTAAGTAAATAAGTAAATTCATAGTGCTTCCATGTGAATGCATTCTTCCCGTTGCTTGCCATTGGCCTTAGGGTTTGTAACTCACAATTTGTTGCTTTCAGTTTGCTGGCTTTATGTGTTTTAGGCTACGCAGCTTGAATTCGTCCCTTCCCTTGCCAAAACCTTACTTACAGTATCCTTCCGAGTGCTCCCTTTCTCTAAACAGGCCTGTAATTCTTGTTCTTATCTCATCACATTTGCTGTGCATTCAAAGAACAAAGTCAAATGTCAGGCTCTGTCTTCGGTGGGAACTTAGTGTTTCCTTTCCTTTCTCTGACTTCAAAGTGAGAGGATTTATGCAACAATCTTGCTGGATACTGGGATTAGGAAAGAGTTTTTTCTATCACATGACAACATTTAAATCAACTTCAGAATATATCAAAATTAGGAGTACAAATGAAGCACATTTTTGTTCATTCTGAACTGTGCTGGAAACAAATACCTTTACATAATTAAAACAAATCATTGCATTAGGTGATGCAATTTCCACACATTATCGTCTGTGCACAGTATAGTTTGATTTGAAAAACTGTATATCTGTGCAAGTGTAATGGTCATTTCAATCAAAACTATGTTGTCTATAATGGCAGTGTGTTAGCATACCATCCATACTGCACTCCACTCTGCTCTGCACCACTACACGCCACTGCACCCTACTCTGTATCACTCTACTTTACTCCACTCCATGCCACTGCATTCTTCTCCATTCTGAAACACTCCACATTATGCCACTGCACTCTATGCTACTTCACCCTATGCCTCTCTACTCTACACCACTCTATTCTATGCCACTGCACTTTACGCCTCTCTACACCACTGCGCTCTGCTCCTCTGCACACCATACCACTCCAGTATAGGAAACACCAATCTAATCCGCACAACTCCACTCTCTGCCACTCTGCAACAATGCACTGTACGCCACTGCACTCTAAACTAATACACTCAACGCTAATGCACTTTACTCTGAAACACTCAACTCTATGCCCCTGCACTCTACATCAGTATACTGTACATCACTCTAATCTACTCTGCACCTCTGCACTCGATGCCACAGCACTCTACACCACTTTACTCTATGCCATCACACTATATGTAACTCCACTCTACCCTGCACCTCTCCACTCTAAGCCACCTCACTCTACTGTGAAATAATCTACTTTATGCCACTGCATTCTATGCCACTGCACTCTACCCTGCACCTCTCCACTCTATGCAACTGCACTCTACTCTGAAACAATCTATTCTACACCACTGTACTTAATACCACTCTGACCACTGCACTCTAGTTCAATACACTCTACACCACTGCAAGCTGACACTCTACTCTGCAACACTGCACTATCCGCCACTATACTCTACACCACTCTGCTCTGTACTACTGCATTCTGCACCAATACACTCTATTCCACTGAACTCTATGCCACTCAACTCTGCCCAATGCCACTGTATGCAACTGCACTCTACACCAGTGCACTGCCACTGCCCTTTACTCTGCACCACTGTACTCTATGCCACTGTTCTCTGTACCACTCTACACCACTGCACTGACACTTTACTCTGCAACTCTGCACTCTACACCACTCTACTCTATGCCACTGCAGTCTAAGCACTATACTCTACAATACTCCACTCTGCACCACTCTACACCACTGCACTCTATGCCACATGAATCTACTCTGCACTCTATGACACTGCACCACTCTGTATTACTGCACTCTCTGCTACTCCATTGTATGCCACTCTACTCCACTGCACTCTATGTAACTCTTCCCCATGCCACTCTATGCCACTGCCCTTGGTGCCAATGCACTCTAAACAACTGCACTGTACACATTGCCTTTTACTCTGTACCACTGTACTCTACGCCACTGCTTTCTGTGCCACTCAACTCCACTCTACATCACTGCACTGACACTCTACTCTGCAGCATTGCACTCTCCACCACTGTACTATACACCAATCTACTATGTAGTGCTGCATTATATGCCACTGCACTCTATGCCACTCTACTCTGCATCACTCCACTCTACGCGACTGCACTCTACAGCACTATATTCTACTCTGCACCACTCTACACTATGCCACTGCACTCCCTCCAATGTGAGTCTACTCTGCAATCTATGCCACTGCACCACTCTAACCTACTGCTCTCTCTGCCACTCTATTGTATGCCACTCTACTCCACCACTCTACTCTGTCCCACGGCACTTCATGCCACTGCACTCTAAACCACTGAACTTTAAGCTAACACACTATAAACAACTGCATTGTACCCCACTTCACTGTACTTTGCACCACTGGGCTCCACGCCACTGCTCCTATGCCACTCTACTCCACTCCACACCACTATGCCACTAACTTTAAGCCATGCTGAACAGCAGCTACTCTGGTGTATAACATGGCTAATGGCTAAAACACATTAGCAGAGCCAATAACTCTTTTGTAGACGAGACCTATTGGCCCTGCCACTGTTTGTTAGTACTATGAGGTACCAAGGTCCCTGAAAGAACTGTGAAAAATACAATTACATCATAATAAAGGCTGCTACAAAATGTGCAAATACATTTTGGGTAAATAAAAAAGTGCTTCTCAAATACAGATTTGAATAATATACAGTTTATACCTAGTACTAAAAACTTTTTATAGCACTCCATTAAAACCACATACTCCACAGCTCACCTCGGAACACCATTACAATACCTCTCTAAAATAAATATCTTTGCCACCAGAAAACTTCAAGTGACTCCTTTTAGTAAAGTCCATGCAGGTTTTCAAGCCCCTTTGTATTTGCAGATTTACCAGTTGCCCACATTTGCATGTCTTTAGGGAAGGAGACACCGTGGCAAGAAGGTCTGATTCTTATATGTCTACCCCTCCCTCCCTCAGAGCAGAGGAGACTCCCTGCTGTTCAGTCCAGCTGGGGAAACTAAACTGGCTGTAATTTTGCTCTACCTTCCCTTGCCCTTTTGGTGAAAGGCTAAAATTACGGACAAATGCCGTCCCTCAAGCCTTTCATCATGGACAAGGGAAGGCAGGGCGAAATTACGGGCAGTCCGTAAAATTTACGGACAGGTGGTCACCCTACACCCGCATGGATAAGCCATTTAATGAAACCCAGTGTCTATATCGTGATCTCTTTCAGTGCTTGCGCAGAGGTGCAGAAGGGAGGCATGCAGCGGTTTTGAAGAACTCGCATGGCCTACAGCACATGCACTCAACGGCTCATAAACACATGCATTTGCAATGCAATGGGTCTCGTGTTTGCTCGAGGTAGAACTATTAGCATTGTAAGTTACTAACTGGACTTTTCTTGCCACACAAACTTAAAATAAAAAGTAAAACAGTTTCACATAAGCGAGCTGATTCAAAGCTCGGCTGTGACGGTGAAAGAGACACACTAAACGCAAAAGAAGTTTGCTGAAGTCAAAGTTATCTGCAAAAGTGCAATTTTCCATGTAACAGGGTCGATGGCTAAGGCGGTAACAAAACCGCCCTAAGGAGAAACAAACATAGTTTGATGGCATTCAGATACATACCAACAAGTCGGAAAAGCAGCGCTTGCACGCTTCTATGTTCAACCTAAAAACGAGGGCTACAGTACCCTCAATCAATGGTTCCCGACCTGCGGTCCTCAGCCCCCAGGGGTCATCACACATTCCCAGGGGAACGCAGACCTGGGCCAGCAGGAAGGCACTTCTCCAGTTGGGGCCTCTCCACAGAAATGTGCATGTTTTCATATTTATTACTTCTTTTGTAGAGAAGTTTTAAAAGCACTGAAAAGTTCCTTGTACATCCAGCAGCTTTTGGGCAATAATATAAGCTTCAAGATAACTGGGGCGATTAATGTACTTGCTAGAGAGAAATAGGAGTTTTGTCTAGTGTCAGTTTTGACTCATCTAAGGTAGCACAGATGGTTAATATGCCTGCTGCAAAGATCATGTATCATGAACAGTATGTTATGTGCATGGTACAGTGGGATACTGCTTTTGTCACAGTGATTATTTTGTTACTGTGCAGTTCATGATTTACAATCGTAATCTAGCACAGTGAGCCATGAGCTGCCATCAAAGAGCTGCATGCAAACTGCATGGCACAAATTAGAAAGTTATGTTTTTTCCCAGTCTTTCATTATCCTTGTGGTACTGAAAAAAATATTTTGTGGCGAAGAAATACGTTCTTATTATTAAAGTCAATGTGAACCACTGTGTTATGTTCTGAATCCTGAGCTTGTGCTTCTCTAGACCAAGCACTCTTAGAAAATTCCTACCAGTGCAAATGACATGTGAATCCTACACCTTGTAGTCCCCTGTAAAGTGCTCCGACACTCTACACTGGTATGAGAGGTGCTATAAAAAAATGAATTACATATGACAGGGAGGCTATGGAAAGGAGAGAGACCCTTATGGTTTAACTTCCTTTACCCACCACATATTTATGTGTAAAGGCTTTCTCAAATCTTATATACCTAAGAAATAAAAAGAGAAATCACCTGGGAAATGTAGAATTTGACCTGAGGATTCAGCTTTCCTAGTAAAACCAAACATTGAAAAGTTAGTCGCAGCGCCAACCTTCCCATTAAAATGTTTCAATTCTTGCATATTTTTTCAATATAAAATAAATATATCTTTAGTAAGTCAAGTATTTGTTTGATATGCACTTATTTGTGCATTTTTTACGAATTACTGTTTTAATGTTTGAAATGTAAGTGTATAAATTGCTTGGCGCTCCCCTGCTTCCAGTAATGATTCAGCAGGGGTGTCCTCAGGAGTCAAAAGGTTGGGAACCAGTGCCCTAGAGGAGAGTTTAGAAGTCTTGATTCCAGTGGAAAGTGCCTGCCCACAGTCCTGTATCTAAATTCTGTGAACTCTGTAGCACAGACAACTTATGAAATATTACCATTTCGAAAATCTATATAATGAAACACAGCATTTTGAATGTCTAGTTATTCCACGTTAGGTGTGGCACCTTCAGCGAACAGTACATTCTTCGTCATGAGCATTTTCCATGTTGAGATTTTGGAATACTTAAAAAATCAATTACATAAATTAAATTGTGGGCTTTATCCACTTGGTGTAGATTCTCACCTTTCTGAGAAAAAAAGTGATTTACTTCGAATTGTAATAAACCAATGACTGAAAATGTTGGGGAAACAAATTGTAGATTGATATAAGAACCAGATAAAGTGCTTAAAAAAACACAGGTAAAAGTAAAATCCATGTCTAAAAGCACCGAACACCTCCTCTCACTAGTCTTTGGTACCACATACTGCATAACCTCCACAGTTTCTAACCCACGTCACGATTATTAATTGCTCAACTATTAATATACACTGACCACTTATAGAAAAATCAGGTTTGAAATTGCTGCGCGAAAGAACGTTCGATTAAGCAATGGAAAATTACCATTGAGGAATTGCCATGTTTTGTAGAATTTGAGCATTAGAAGCCAGGGCCAACAAACAACAGCAGCGACCATTCTGTTGAATTCTAAAGAGTGTCTGAATGGTACATTAAATGTTAACATTTCTTCTTTAGCAGTAGGGAGTCGGTGGGACGTTATTTAAAGTTACTTCGGCGGACATTGGCTTATGGGGAGAATTGCACTTATCAGGACGTTGGCCAAGATTTTAATCACAGCTTCTGCATTCTAACACGTTATGTGATCCTGTGCAAAACATATATATCCCACCAGGCTCATTACCTGGTCTTCAAATATTTTGGGAACGCCTAGAAGTGTTTATCCAACTGCATGCCCTGTACAAGAAAGCGTATTCATCGCATCGACCAATTTAAAGCCTGCAGACACTCCTCATGCCAGTCAGTAGTCAAAGTCAATAACGCTCTCACTTCAAGAAATACCACGAGACCTCTTGCACTGCAACATGGCACTCGCAAAGGCTATTGATCTGTGCTAGTTGCCTATATTCATTGGAGTATGGCTATACGAATACCCATTTAGGGGCCATCATCCTCACCCACTGTACACGTCAACCCTACTTTATGCTGATACAAATAGGGGACACCAGACTTTTGTTGGTAGCGTGCTCCCCACGTAGGCAATGCTCAGCCCCCCTATAGTAAACTATATAAATGTTGCAATACAAGTGAGACAAGCATTTGCAATGCAACGGGTCTCGAATTTGCTCTAGTTAGAGCTATTCGCGTTTTAAACTCCTAACTGGACTTTTCTTGCCACATAAATTGAAAAGTAAAACAGTTTCACATAAACAAGCCCACGGCCACCATTAAGCATGACGGGGACACACAAAAGGAAACAGAAGTTTGCTCGCAGTGAAACGTATCGGCAAATGTGCAATTATCCATTTAACCGGCAAAAGTGCAATTATCCATGTAACCGGCAAAAGTGCAATTAGCCATGTAACAAGGTTGATGTCATGCAAAGCGCTTGACTACTGCCCAGACCATGCTGCCTGCGAAATAAAGAGAAAAAGTAGTCTAGAAACCATGCAGAAATCATGGAACCTCGCATGCTTTCAGTAGTTGGCCGGTGCGCTCGAGGAGGGCTAATCACCGGAAAAGGCATGACGTATGCATGCCTTCCTCTAATGAAATGAAGCTAATTGTAAAAAGCAAGCCCACCAACCAGCCAAACTGATGAGTGTGGTTAAAAACCCATAGAGAGATTACACCAGGGACAGAGCGCTTTGCGCTTGACCCTAATAAAGCAATGGGTGCTGCTCTTGTTTCTGAACAACTGGGGTTGTAGCCTACAGGTCCTCAGTACAGTCTACATGCAATTAGTGTCAAATAGTGCTCGGGTTCAGGTTCTTGATACAGAGATAAAAATCCTTAAAAAACACCATACTCTTAAACCACCATAGATATTGAGTTGTAATTCACACCACTTTACAATGTATCAAGGAGTTTTCAAACAGCCACTTTATAATATTGCTAGATTGGTTAATTAATAGCTCTTCTTGGAACTTAAATAAAGAAACATTATTGTCTACATCTAGGGGCAATATAGTTTATAAACTACCCGCTCCTGCAATTATGGACCTCAACCGCAGACGAGTGTCCACAATAGAGGGGTGGGTAATTTGCTATCACTATTGTTCTGCAGGTAAGGCTAGCCATGCCCCGCCAACCCAACCTCGCTGGGTGTAAATGGAAATGTAGTCCTCTGCGAGCTGCACAACCGAAAAGAGAGACGTAAATACAAGATAATAGTACAGCCAAATACCACTAGGTGACCTACATACTGTGCAGCAATTAAAACTTTTAATCACTTTTGGGTATGGACGCAGAGTAGTGTGATATGGTTTCTAAACCTTAGAAAACACTGCATAATTTTCAATTCCGCAGACGGAGCAGCAGAATTTTAATTTACCAGCAATCCAGTGTCACAAGAGTGACGTGGAATTATCAAAATTCCTTTAATTCCAGTAGCAGAATTGGAAATTCTGCCTAGGCCTAGTGATTTTGTGTGTGTGTATAAGTCTGCACATGTGAATGAAGATGCTGGGCATGGGGTGACTGACGTCGGAGGTTCTGGATACAAGGTGAGGGTTTATTATGATATTCTGTTGCCCATACCAATGAAATGATCCATTGCACCAAACAGTAACATTAGGTACCATGAAACTATGCCCCTATAAGGATGAATTAAATGTGTTTGAATAAATATCAAATGTGATTGTATGAAGGAAAAAAATCAATTTAATTCAATGAACATAAAAAAGAACAATGACATCAGAGCATGACTATTCAAATGAGTGTTACACTGATCACTAAGGCCCCTATTACAACCCTGGCGGTGAGTGATAAAGTGGCAGTAATACCGCTAACAGGTTGGTGGTAAATACCGCTGAATTATGACCATGGCGGAAAGAGCTCAGACAGACAGCCACTTTACCACACCGACCGCCAGGGCGGAATCACCAGCCACCATGGCGGTAGCCGCTAACAGCCAGGTGGAAGCCAATGTTCCACCCACTGCATTATGACAGGCCAACTTGCCACCTTTTCTGGGGCGGTACCAACAACATCAAAAGCTTGGCGGAAACACTGCACAGAAGGGAAACGACTCACTATTGGAGACTCAAGGAAGAACCACGCCTCCATGGAGCCTGAACTGCAGATCTTCCCCATGATTTTCTACGTACTGCTCCACCATGAACACCAATGACGGTGAAGACGACCTTGGTGAGTACAGCTCCCTAGCACACAGGGGAGGGGGGGAGGAAAAAGAGAGTGACACACACACGCAACACGCAACACCCAACACCCCCACCCCCAACATCATACACACAAGCAGATGCAGTAACATAACATATTTACCCCATACCCCTCAGGAATAATGCAAGGACCACAGGAATAAATAAAATAGAAATACGTACATCCAATCTAAAAGTATATACATATGTACAAATCAAGGGACACTGCCCAGTCCTCAATCTGCTTGGGCCACAGGGCCACATTACAAAGTCCAAGGCCCCACATGACTCCTGCAACAACACGGAGAGAACACCGCAGGGGCATCAGTTCGAAAATAGGCAGGCACCTCAGGGGGACGGGGAATGGGGGGGCACCGCAGCAGGCAGATGGAACAACACCACTGGTCCTGGAGGGGGAAACATGCCCTGTGTGCTGTCCTGGGGAGTGCAAGGCCACAGTCTCTCAAGTGGGTGATTTGCCCACTGCTTTGTCCTGGGGAGTGCAAGGCCACAGTCTCTCAAGTAGGTGACTTGCCCACATGCTCTGGAGGGGGGCAACATGCCCTGTGCTTGGTCCTGGGGAGTGCAAGGCCACAGTCTCTCAAGTGGGTGTCTTTACCACTGATTCTGGAGGGGGCATCGTGCCCTGTGATCTTCATCCTAGAGAGGATGGGTTGAGTGGGTGAAATACCCACTGGTTCTGGAGGGGTTCACCGTGCCCTCTGATCTTCATCCTGGAGAGGATGGGGTGAGTGGATGCCATACACACTGGTTCTGGAGGGTGCATCGAGCCCCGTGATGCAGATCTTGGGGAGTGCAAGATCACAGTCCCTTAGGTGGGTGTCATACCCACAGGATTTGCAGGGGGCAGGGGACAGGCCACACAACACCCCATGGACGCAGGACTACAGACTGTCCACCAGTGGTGACGCTTGCTCAGTGGTGGTGCTGCTGATGCTGCTGGTGGGGGGAGGCTCCTGTCCATCCCCTGCAGCCTTGGATGGCTGCCCCTGGTGCTGCTGGTGGTGGTGGTGGTGGTGGGTGGAGGCTCCTGCCCATCCCCTGCAGCCTCGAACAGCTGCCCACTGGTAGTGCTCCTGGTGGTGGGGGAGGCACTGCCCATCCCCTGCAGCCTCAAACAGCTGCCCACTGGTAGTGCTGCTGGCAGCAGCTGGTGGTGGGGGGAGGCCCCTGCCCATCCTCTGCAGCCTTGGACGGCTGCCCACTGCTGGTGGTGGTACTGGTGGTGGTGGTACTGCTGCTGGTGGTGGTGGGGGGAGCATCCTGCCCATCCCCTGCAGCCACGGAAAGCTGCACCACCATGGTTGGTGGTGGGGGTACCGACTGAGTCCCAGCACCAGGCCCCTTGTCCTTTCTGCCTGCTGGTGCAGGCCCCTTGCCTCTCCTGGCAGCAGCTGGGGATTGCTCTTTGCCCTTCCTGGCAGCAGCTGGGGATTGCTCCTTGCCCTTCCTGGCAGCAGCTGGGGATGGCACCTTGACCTTCCTGGCAGCAGCTGGGGGTGGCACCTTGACCTTCATGGCAGCAGCTGCGGAGGGCTCCTTGCCCTTCCTGGCAGCACTTGGGGCAGGCACCCTTTCTGTGTAGCTGCCTGGTGCCCGGGATCCTTTCCCACCACGAGTTGCTGTGAACACTACTGGGCCCGTGGACTGAGTGGCTGAGGTGCTTGTCTGGGTTTTAGCCACCCTGGCCAGACATGAAGGACGGGGGAGGGGTAGGAAAGAAGTCAATGGTAAAGAGGAAAAGCTTCTTAGGGACATTGGGGCGGGAAGAGGGAGAAGGTCTGGGAGTGGAGGAAGAGGGAGTGGTTGTAGGAGGTGTCTGTCTGCTGTGTTTGGGTGTAGGTGCATGGGATGCAGGTGGATGGCTGTTGGGTGTCTGAGTGCTTGCGTTTGTGTGCTTTGGGAGCAGGGGGCACAGACACAGTGGGAGAGGACACAGGGGACGTGTGCATGGATGTTGAGGTGGTGACTGCCAGTGAGGTGTGGGTTCTGATAGGTGTGCTGGTGATGGAGATAGTGGACGAGGATGTAGGGCAGTGGTTCCCAATCTGTGCGCCGCGGCTCGCTGGTGCGCCATCAAAACTAGCCAGGGGCGCCGCACACAGTTTGGGAACCACTGAGCTATTTATAGCCCTTGGGCCAGTTCGTACAAAATAAAACTACTCAGTTGTAGCAGCTCTTTTTTAATTTTGTCCTTGAGCGCCCTCTGGTGGTTAAACACAACTAAAGGGATTCTACATTTCACAATATTTAAACAGTTATGTTATAACTACATAAAAATGAGACCTGCCCATTTTACTAGGGTTACCGTCAACCAATATTTTCCCCTTACTAAAAAACCCTATGCATGCTGTAATTAAACAACTGTTACATTTTTGTTTTTTACAGTTATATATAGAATAACAATACCTTCATTGGCGTCATCCCAATTCTTTTCAGGGAGAAAAATGGATGTACTCCCTAGGCCAGGCTTACATCCCCACCCGCCAACAAAAAGTAACATAATGGGGAGCCGCAGCCAGTGGCCAATAGATCAAGGGAGCCGTGGGTCGAAAATGTTTGGGAACCACTGATGTAGGGCATTCAGGTGTGAGTGTAGACGCAACTGGAAGGGAGGTGGAGTACGAGGAGGAGAGGGCCACAGTGGAGGCAGTGGATGTTGGTATGTCTTCATCTGGATGGTGTTTGTGTGAGTGCCTGTGGGATTAAGTGTGGTGTCTGTGTTTGCCTGTGCCACTCTTGTGTGTTGTCCTGTGTGCATGCTCGTCTGCCTTTGTGCTTGGGATGGTTTGGGGTAGTGGGGAATGGGATTGGGTAGAAGAAGTTGGAGAGGCGAGGGTGGAAACAGGGACAATGGCTGCCATCGGAGAGGAAGCCAGAGCCTGGATTGAGCTCTTTTGGGCCGCCAAACCAGTGTGAATGCCCTCCAGAAATGCATTGGTCTGTTGCATTTGGGCTGCCAGCCCCTGGGTGGCATTCACAATGGATGACTGCCCAACAGAGATGGATCGCAGGAGGCCAATAGCCATAAGGGATAGTGTGTGCCTAACAGTTGTCCAACAATATTTGCAGGTGACTCAGGTTACCCCAACCTATCATGGCTACTGACCCCTGTGAGGAATCCCAGGACAAGGGCTGAGGAACTTTACAATGAGGCACATGGGCGAGCAAGAAGGATCATTGAACATACATTTGGCCTCCTGAAGGCCAGGTTTTGGTGCCTCCATCTGACTGATGGATCTCTGTGCTACTCACCCAAGAAAGTCTGCCAGATAATCGTGTCATGCTGCATGTTGCATAACCTTGCCTTGAGATGCCATGTGCCTTTTCTGCAGGAGGAGGAGGCTGGAGATGGCCGTGTGGCAGCAGTGGACCCTGTGGACAGGGAGGATGAGGATGAGGACAACAGAACTGCAGTGATTAGACAATGCTTCCAATGACAAGGTAAGACAGTGTTACTTCACATTTCATTGTCAGTTTTTTGTTTCACATTGTCACTGGCAGGCTGTGATTTCCCACTTCTATGGCCACTCACTGTACCCTTTGGCAACTTTGCAGATGTTGGTGCCCCACTATCACTCCTGGTGTGTTCACTGCAGCCAACTACAGGTCTTTCCGATGTAAACATTACTTTACAGTTGAATTGCAATGTTTAAACCTTGTTCAATGAATACATCCTTAAATCATTTGACATACTCCATACTTGTATTTTTTCAAAGTGTGTTTATTGCAGTGCTATGAAGAAAAGGGAGAAGTGCAATGGGCTGGGGTGATGATGGAGGAAAGTCCAGGGATTAGTTCCAGTCTATTTGTAGTACAGGTGCATTGTCCAAGGGGACATAGGAAGGGGAGCAATGGCAGTTCAAGGTGGATAGGGTGACTGAGTGGGACACAGGGGGACAATCAGGAGAGTCTCATTTCCCTGTGGGGGTCTTGGCAATAGTCTCTGGCTTGTGACTGTATCGCAGAGAACGTTTGCGAAGTAGTGCTCCTTCTGCAGGGAGAGGGGTGCTGGTGGCCTGTTGGTCTGTGGCAGGGCCTCCTGTCCGCTAGCAGCATTAGTCTGGGTAGTGGCAGGGTGACACTGCCTCCCTCATAATGTTGGCCATGTCTGCCAGCACCCCTGCAATGACCAGGGTGGAGTTAATGGCCTTCAAGTCATACCTGATCCCCTGGTACTGTCCCTCCTGCAGCCGCCTGTTCTCCTGCATGTTGTCCAGGATCTGGCCTAGCATATCCTGGGAATGTTGGTATGCTCCCAGGATCTCTGCAAGTGCCTCCTGGAGAGTCAGTTCCCTGAGCCTGTCCTCCCCTGGTGCACAGCAGTCCTCCCAGCTTCCCTGTTGTCCTGTGCCTTTGTCCCCTTAACCGTGTGCCCACTGGCACTGACCCCAGTTCCCTGATTGTCTTGGGTTTGTGGTGTGCGCTGGGGTCCCTGTAGGGGTGGACACACTGCTGATTGACATGTCCTGGGGACAGATGTATGGGCACGCTGGGTGGGTGCTTTGGTGGTGTTTCCTGAGGTGTGAGGCTCTGTAGTGGTGTGTGACTGTGGCTGGGTAACCGACTGTCCGGAGGTCCTTGATGGGCCAGGTTGAACATCCAGATCCAGACGAGCAGAGTCGCTGTCATCACTGTGGGCCTCTTCTGTGGGGGGACTGGATGTTGCTGGCACCTCTTCTCCGGTGACATTGGCTGGGATACCAGCGGGGATGTAAATGCAGTGTTATTGTTTCTGTGTGTGACATATCGTGCATGGGTGGGTTGTCCTCTATGGTTGTTATTGCCCTGGGAGCTTTACCTTGTGTGAGTTGTTATGTGGTGGGCTAGCTGATTCTCTCTAGTGTGCATGCTTTAGTGATAGTTGTCCATGCAGGTCTGTGAGTGGTGTCCATGCATTGGTATGGCATGCAAGGCTTGGCATTGGGATGAGTGGGTTGTGATGGTGGGGTGTGTGGGAGGTGGTGGAGTGATGGGAGTGAGGTTAAGGGTGGGGGTATGTGATGGCATGCAGGTAGGGGGGTGAAAGTGGTTGACTTACCAGAGTCCAGTCCTCCTCCTAATCCTAACAGGCCCTCAGGATGCATGATTACCAAGACTTGCTCCTCCCATGTTGTTAGTTGTGAGGGAGGAAGTCGGGGTCCACCGCCAGTCTTCTGTACTGCGAGTTGGTGTCTTGCTGCAATGGAACGTACCTTCCCCGTAGGTCATTCCACCTCTTCCTGATGTCATCCCTTGTTCTTGGGTGATTTCCCACGGCGTTGACCCTGTCCACGATCCTCCACCATAGCTCCATCTTCCTAGCAATGGATATCTGCTGCACCTGTGCTCCAAATAGCTGTGGCTCTACCCATATGATTTCCTCCACCATGACCCTTAGCTCCTCCTCAGAGAATCTGGGGTGTTGTTGTGGTGCCATGGGTGTTGTGTGAATATTGTGGGTGAGGGTGTGTAGGGTGATGTGTTGGGGTGTGTGTTGTGAGGTGCGTGGGTGGTGTATAGGTGATGGTGGTGTTTGTCTCTGGTCTTGTCTGTGGTTGTGGTGTCTGTCTCGTGCCAATTGTTTGTATTCGTAATGAGTTGTGGGTAATATGGGTGTGTGTTTTATAGTAGTGTGGGTGTGGTGGGTGTATGGGTGTCAGGTGTGTGTAGTTTGAATTGACCAATGTGGTGTTGTTTTGTATGTGTGTGTGTGTATTTTGAGCGTGGTGGTATGTACCGCCAATGGATTACTGCCATTGAATGTCCCCCATGGTGATTCGTGGGTCATAATGTAGTGGGCGTTGTTCTGTTGGCGTATCGGTGTGGGTTTTGATACTGCCAGTTCATCACTGACCTTTGGTGTGGCGGACTTGTGTATGTGGCTGTATTCTGTCGGATTGGTGTGTGTGTGTCATAATATGGTGAACGGATATCCGATGCAGCGGCGGCATGTTGCCGGCAGTCAGCATGGCGGTAAGTGGGATTTACCTCCAATGTCATAATGAGGGCCTAAGTGCCTGATTTAGAGTTTGAGGGGTAGGTTACTTCATCACAGACTTGATGGATGTCCCATCTGCAATATTACATGTGCAATAAGTTTTAATTAATGCTCAGTGTTTTCCATATTTAGTGATTTTTACAGATAAATACAGACAGAAAAACATTTACTTTCCTTTCTGAATTTACTTTTACATATGGAAAAAAACAGAAATTAGGTTGCTTTTTGAGAGATTTTGAATGGTGTAGTCATGACTACAAGGCCAATTGCTGCGCGATTGAGAGATAAGTTGGTTTAAAAAAGATACATTTTAGTATTGAAACTTAAAAGGAGTAGATATGCCCACATTTTATAATGAAATTTGCATGTTTTCATATGTGTAATATTTATCATATATGGCCGTTCATATAGTTGAAACCTTTCAGGAATTCCAGTACCTGTGCACATTTATCTGTTAAATAAATGTGAAACTATATTAATTTCAGCTTCATTTTTCTAAAAAAAAAAAAAACGAAACAAATAAAGAATTCAAGTACCAGTGCACATTTATTTGATTAATAGATGTAAAACTATGCTAATTTCAGTTTGATTTTCCTAAAAAAGCGAAATAAATAAGGACAAATATAGATAAATACAGAAAAATAGCACAATATAAATATGGATAAATACAGATGGAAATGTAAAAAAATACTATAAAACTGGGAGCTCTAGATATAATGCATCTATGTAATACGGTGGGTTGGATAGTCGTCACATATATGATGGCGTATCCCATTCGCCAATCCCTAAATCCACCCCTAAAACTGGTAATTTCACACAAGGAGCTGATAGCATTTGATGTTCAGTACAGCAAAGGTGAAATCTGCCGGCTGGCAGGCTGGATTGCCTGCACTTCAGGATTCCATTTGAGAAAAGAATGTAAAGATGTCAAACGCGACACTGCCAAGTGGCTGCAATAACATGTCTGATGAAGAGAGACACCGCTGAGTTGCTGGTATGAGCGTATAACATTCAAGATTGTATCAGGGCATTCCCGTGACTCAGGTAGGGAAAGATCTTATATCATGCTTTCCAAGTACGCTGGGCACACATAAGAAATCTCTCTGATGGGTAATGCTGGCGTAGAGTCTTTTATTGTCATATTCCTCTTCCTTTGTGTGCATTGTGTGTGACATCGTCCGACCTCTCTGCCTCGCAGTGGATCTAGACATATCGCACAGAGAAAAAGAGAGAGAGAGAGAAAAAGAGAGAGGGAGGACGAGAGGGTGGGGAGGGAGAGGGATGTCACAGGAGAACACTGCTACTTCGTCAGCTCCAAATGAGGCCCTGAGCTGCTTGCATATGCTCCTCAGGGGGTAGAGGAGAGCCTATTTCTTGTGGGAGTATTTTTATATGCTCGAAGACGCAGAACTGTAAGTGCCTGAGTACTGCCCCATTGCTGAGGACCAAAGGACAAAGTTCATTACTACAGCTGGGCACCAACTTTATCTGTTGGTAGTCTTTGTTGACTCCAGAGTCTAGAATGTGTATGACCCTTATTCATAAAATGATTTCACTGGGGAAATTCAGACGGTTTGTGAAAAACATGTAATTTTTTGTACTGAAGAAGCAAGCTGAAGTGAGGAAGCGGAGACGTTTATTAAGAGAACAAACCAGTGTTGTACTCCGCGGGGACGGCTGCTCCCTACCTGACACCACTGATCCCCGTTAGGAAAGATAACGTAACGTAGAACTTCGCAGGGTTTCATGATGCATCAGAGGCCGCAACAATTCCCTTTTCCTTATGCCCTTAAATAACCAGAAAAAGGCCACAATTCAAATAGTAAACTCTATAACCGACTGCGGGGTGTCTGAGCATCACAAATGCCCCCACAAACATGACGTGGGGTTGCACCCTTCTTCTTCTTCTTCAGTATTCAGAAAGGGGAATCTTTTAAATGGGGTAGTCCTCAGCAAAAACATTTGAGGAAATTATAGAGACATTGTGAACACAAGTATTTTAACACTTTAATGTAAAGAGAGTAATCTGCTTCATGGCTGATGCAAGTGCCATTGGCACCGATGCAGTACTTTCACAGGCCCCTGGAAGGAAAGAAAACATGGTCGCCTTCACTTTTTGTTGTCTGCCCAAGTCTCAGACAAACTATTCAGTGATTTAGAGAAAGGTGTTAGCAGCCACATGGGAAACTGGATAAATTCGTATGTACGTTTGGGGCATAGGGATTGTGTTGAGGACAGACCATAAGTTACCTGTAAACGTATTGCAGCCAGAGGGGGCAGAAAAAATTGTCAGCAACCAGTGCTTAATTTGTAAATAAAAAGGTGCCAGTGCTCAAAGCTCTCCTCTTAAACATGCGGCTGCTGCAATTAAAAGTGCGAGCACACAATACTGAGGCAGCTAATCCTGAAGCCACCTCGGGCCTCTTCAGTCCATTTACAGCCACTCCCTGCCCCTTCAGCTCGCTTGGCAGCTTCCTGCTTTTCCCCTTACAGACGCTTTTTCGTTTTTTCTTCCTCCGTCTTTCCAACGTGTCTTTTGCTCGCAGTAAGTGCTCGAGACAGAAAACTAAGCGCCGGCCCTCGGAAATAAGTGCCAGTGCTCTGCACCAGGAACAACAAGTGCAAATTAAGCACTGTGGGCAACACTTGTCAGACTGGTTGCCAGACTACAGGAATAAAACTCTGAGATGAGGAGTATATGGCAGGGCGGCAAAATAGATGGACTGTCTGTCTGTGTAAGCTGCCAGAGAATTCAAGAGGAGGGATGCAAACATTTAAGATGGAAGAGGTTGTGGCCAATGTGTCTGGTTTCACTAACGGTTGTGAAGCGAAGTTTCAAAGGTAGAGTTGAGAAGGGGAGTTGAGGAGGATGACGTTGTTAAGGAAGTGACGTCACTGATAGGATGAAAGAGGCAGTTGGCGAATCTATTCCCTGTGCATTCTTATATTAGTGCCAGGTGAAGTGGAATGCTGGGCAGTTGGGCAGACTATCCTTGTGTTTAAGTGTACAAAGTTCTGTATGTACACAGGGGAAAGAAACGTGGTGATTGATTTCTTTTCGAAGATGACAACTCAGAAGGGAGAAAGTGTGGCGCATGCTTACCATTGTCATGTTGCCTTGGTGACTCACAGTAGGTTGCCACCTAATAAATAAGAAAATAGACTGAAAATAAGAGTGATGCTGTCTTGCAGAATGTCCTAGATCATAGAGTTCAAGGTTAGCCTGAAGAGGAAAGAATGTTATGCAGTATATGGTTTAAGAAAAGCAGAAAAAGGAACGCTGATTCTTTTTTTACTGGGAAAATAAGAATGATCTCACTGTGAATGATAACATTTTAGAAATTGGAGGAAAGATTGTTCCCAATAAAGTTCTACGTGAGAAGAGTATGTACCTATGGCAGTGATTCAGGACGTTGCGATTCAAAGGGTTGTAGCAAGAGTGTTACATGGAAGTATAATACTGCGTGAATACGGGGGCCCAAATTACCCTTGGGAAAGTGTTGCCTTTAACATTATGAGTCCTAATATAGTTAGTAAAAAATATATCATTAAACTAATTTCTTGTAGATGGCTGGTGGTACCAATTGTATACAAGTCTGATTTGCTGTTACTGCTATGAAGTGTGTTTATGACGTTTTTCTGAGTGAAGGGGTGCCAGCATTATTATTCAGTGACAGAGGGATTCTGTTTATGTCACCTAAAGTAAGGGGACTTTTTAAAAAGTGTGGGGAGTTAAAACAGGGCTAGCATGGTGGAAAATCCCAGTGGGACTAGAATGGTTGAGAGATTCAAGTGAGAGGTGAAGGGCGCCAATCAGTTAGCATGTGGAGGAAGCACAGACTGGGAGCTACCAGTTAAGAAAAGGGTATGGCCGTAATGTACCACTACAATCAATGCTACTGGACTTAGACCTTTGGAAATCATGACAGAGATTAGTCCAAGCTCCACATGTAATCCAGAATAGTTAGTAAAGTCTGAAGTAAAGCTGTGGTCTCTTGCATAGAATAGCATTTAAAGGACCCACAAAAGTTTTAAGCAATATTTTGATTCCACAAATTATGCCTGGAAGGTGGAAATCTGAAGCAGGCAACAGATTAGGGTGGTGAGACCATAGAAAGTACCTAAAGGTGAAAGTGTATGGTATATGATCCTTGAGAGTAATTACAATTATGCGTAACAGAGTATTACTGAGTGATGGGAAAATCTGGCATTTAAGTCGAATTACTCACTTAACCAAGTGTGAGTAAAGAGGATTCAAGAATAATTTTTTTCAGCAAACTCAAAGACGTTGATTTTATCGATGCATTTTATCAATGTGTGGTAGTTAGGCAACAAGAGGTGTGGAAATGCATGACAAGCTCACCATCCCGTTGAGAGTGATGGTGTCAGCTATGATGGGCTAAAATGCTGTATGAAGGAGATTACTAGTCTGGAAGGCGCCACTGAGAATAAACTGTCAAATGTGGATTGTGGTGAGGTGGATTGAAGGGATTGTGCTAAGCGCAGTACCAGTGAATGTTCTGTGCAGTTTAATACCAATGAAAGTTCAGAATTTGTGACGTTTGAGGATCACAATTTTAGACTACCAAAATTATTGGAGGATTACCATTATGAGCTTTATGGTGACTGAGCGGTATGGTACAGGTTATCGTGTCTGAGTCTCTCAGGTTTTTTAATTCAGTTGTAGTTCTTTTTCTCTACTTGCATGTAAGCTTCTGTACTGTATATGTGTTTTACATAACTTATATATTTATTGCATTGGAACCATGTGCCACTATTTCTAGTTAATAAAAGTCTTGTCATTTAGGGAAACTATTTTTGCTTCTTTGAGTGGACGAGGAGTAGGGGGTTGTGTTTTTTTGGGCTAATTCCAATTTAAGCTGCCTCTACCATTATGTTCCTACTTGCTGGACATTGTTGTCCTAATGAAGGGTGAAGTGGAATGTGGGACATTGGAGACTGGCAGACGGGTGTATGTGCAGCCCAGGCCACATCAATAACTTGCAAGCGCAAGGGATACTTAATTACTGAGGGACACTTGCTGACTTTATGAGGGTGGACACAGCACCTGGTTTCAGAAATCTGATGGGATATCTAAAAGGGAATCAGAGGATTCAGAGCAGAACTAAAAAGAAATCTCCATTAAAAATGTGGGATGTACCTTTTGCTGTGTTAGACGCAGTGGTAACACCAGTGCTAACTTTAGTCTCATTGTTACTGCTATTAGGTATGCCTTGAATTACTTCAAGATCACAAAACCTATAGGTCTCTGACACAATGACTGGATGATTTCATCAATCATCAATGATGTCAAGTAACATTTCATGAGTGATGCAATGTGTGAGTTTATAGGCAGAACTTGGAAGGGCCATGAATTATATTTACCTCAAGTAAACTCTAATTTGTGAATTTCTGTGTTCTTATTTATATATACGTTCAACACCTAACTATAACATTGTTTTAACCGTTGTATGTATATGTGTGTGTTTGTGTGTATATTTAAATATATATATATGTATAATATATTCACTTTAAAAAAAAAGGTTAAAGTGACATTATAGTCAGCTGAAACCTTTTGTTAAAACATAACATTAAAAAAAAAAAAAAACATTTTTACCAGTTATAGTCACTATAACTTGTGCCCTTGCCATGCACAGTCTTGCCATCAATGATGTAATTTCAGATGTTGCAGTAATATTACCAATGATGTCATAGAACATGTCATGACTGATGTAATATTGAGGTAATTAGCAGTGCATGGTGAGGGTATGAGTTCTAGTTCTTTTAAGGCACACAATATAGTTCATTGAGATAACTATACCTGGTTAATTTCAGTGGTTTCATTAGTTTAAACAGTATATTTTAAAAACTCATAAATGCCAGTTATATCAAGTAGAATTCCTAGAAAGATCCCTGCAAGATGTGGTCATTGATGTTTTAGGTCAATTTGAGGTATGAGGTGGAGGTTGAGGCAACTTAGGGATTTCAGTGATGTGAAAGGAATGCCCTTATGGTAGGGGTGCGGAATGGTTCTAATCAAAAGTGCATCAAGAGGTGAGCTGTCACCCACTTTGCAGAAAGGCCTCAGCAAGAAGCGCCAGAAAAGAAGTAGAAAACTAGCAGCACGGCCCTGTGCTCAGGAACACCATGGTGACACAGCAAGGATTGTGGGAGTATCCTATGAGCTGCAACCATCCTCTGCTTCAGTACCAACTCATCAGCCTAGGGTTAGAACCAAGCAGCAGACTGAAAATGGCTCACAAGCACTATAGAGCAGATAACACAATCCCCAGCAGCTTGGCCTAGGTCAGAAAATGCAAAGCTCAGGGAGATTGGGGAAACAACTGTAAAACAACATTACTGGCAGAGGTAATAGACTCCATTAACAAACAATAGCCTGTTTAACGAAACAGTAGCACGCTAAATGAAAAATAACAATTAACATTGTTGCCCATCTTATTCAGCAGGATGCAAGGAAGGTCAAGGAATGGGAAATCTATGCTTAATAAGAAATGCGCGGAAAGAAAGAGAGCAGAGACACAAAAACAGCAAAGGGCAACCCGTACTCACCTACAGAAACTGCCAAAATCTACCAACCTCCATACTGCTTCCAAAGGTACGATTTTAAATCTTCTATGTGAAATATGCCTTAAGGAAAATAAGAACTCATAAGAAATCTTGTATTCTAGTGCACCCTGCCAAAAGTAGCAGGACAGAAGGATTCTGGTTAACTCATAATATTAACAGTACTACAAACCATTCAGCTGTTTCCGATGTCTCTTTAACTGATTCGTGAGTATTTTCTAATGCATAACAGTATGTCAGGTGCTTATCTCAAGATGACGTAGAGTACCTGTGCTATCTCTATCCCATGCGTAAGTTTATTTTCCTTACCACTGTTAAAAAATGTTCATCTATCAAGGCAACAAAATGGAGAGAGGACAAACACATGAGTCGTGTAACTGATGAGGCTGGCTCATTTGAGTGCAAGCAGAAACCCTCTTTAAAGAATTAGATGGGATGTCTGATTGTGTGCTGGATTATCTATGTGTGACGACTTTATCAGGAACTAGGCAGAAACAGCCTAATTTGCTTTGTAGAGCCATTCTTAACTATTACTGTACTGTTCAGAAAGCTTTACCTGTGTTCAGATAATTTCTTTGCACCATTCCTCTGAGTGTCCTGGGAAACATCAATTGTTCACTAGAATCAGTTGCATTACCCCTGAGACAGCCTTGTCCACTCTGCATCCTGGAATGGTTCATCCTGATCCAAGACAAACACCAAGAGATGGATACGTTGAAACATAAGAGGCTGCTACCTAATGAGTTAACCAGACTAAACCATCAAATCCACAAACCATGAATGAGTCTAATCAGCTGAAACCTCAGTTTATTGCTATAGGAATAGAAAAGAATGCACAGGAGGTAGAGCAATGACACACGCAAGGTACCCAACAGCATTTCACAACCATACAATTCCTCAGTATTCCGAATCTTCTACAAGTTCAATAACATTCAGCTGCAACAGAGGCCAGCCTAACAGCATGACTGTGTAATGTGACTTTGTCTTCACGTAAATCGGATTTGTTTGCCTCTGCTTAAGTCCAGCTCCTTTGTGAACTTCTACCATCATGGCACACAACATTACACTGTAGTGAGAAATCATTAATTGGGCCCAGCAGGGCTTAAAAAGAGGACGAAATTACCCTCAATTGATGAACCCATGCATGGTTGACGTCTATATATCTAGCAATATTGAGCAAATTACATTTGTCAGGGAAGACATTAGTTACTATATGGAATAAAAAGTATCCTGCATGGCTTCAGAGTACATGCTCCCTGTTGAATGTTGTTTGTTTTTCCCTCATGGTCTGTGTGTTTTTGGTTCTCCCACCTCCCCACACCCACCCATGAACCCAACTATCATGCCTGCAGACTGAGGGTCACTTGCTGTGCTGGCAGTGTGATCACCAGACAAAGGTTAGGCCTTTCTACCTGTCTCTTACACATGAAGATGCCTACTGACCTCCTTCCATGGATAAAGTACTGCCATTTTCCCTTATCTCAGATCTTTTACTTTTATGCATGTGAGATATATGTGGAGAATATGTGTTCATTGTATGTGTTTCACAGTTTCAATGCTAAGACGGTATGCACATTGGCAAGACTGCGCCTAGAATGGTATAAGGATTTGAATGAGGCTGGCCTGGTCACTGGTGACCTAGAGAAATGTCTTTTGGCATCCATACAGAATTTTGTTGTAATGTGAGACAGTGTTCATTTAGGTGAGGTCTCAGTTCTTATCCTTTTGAAAATAGCTGCAGTGCCTTTCCCAGAACACATATAGGTCTTCTTGCCTGGCCAACATCTGCAAGAGATGTGACCTGCTTTCTGGAACAACTAAACATCTTTATCTGGGTTGGTTCGAACCAGCCCCGGAAGGACTCCTTTTAATCAATGCACTGACATGCGATAATCATGTAGTGGCCATGTAGCCTTTGATATGGCGAGCTCCCCGGAATTTGAGCACTGCAGGAGAGCTGATTGCCAACCTCTGATTGTAAATGCTGGTCCCCTTGAGTAGAAGTTCTTTTCAGTCGAATGCAGAGCTACACTCCAGTTTGTTAAAGATACTTGTGTTCCAGGGGCAGTGCTTGGTAGGTAGTAGTCTACCTTCACTACACAGGGAATATGTTTAGACCACTATCCCAAGAAGAAGAGTCACTGTGCTGCTGTGCACTGAGAGGACTACTACCTGTAGAGAGATGCTGTGTTGTGTCCTCACGTCAGGAGGAATGCCTGCTTCCAGATGACCAGAACTCAGTTGAAGTGAGTAGACCTCTGGGAATTGCCAATGGATTGTAAAAACTCCATAAGCACAAGGTTCCCTATTGCAGTCGTTTAAGGGCACTGTCATGTAACAGAGGACCAAGGGGAGTTATGCCTGGATCATCTGTCAGTGGGACTGATTTGTTCTTGACTCATCAGTTCTGAAGGACAACCTGTGTGTTTCCTTCTTTTGTCTCCAAACAGTCTTGAGGACCACCTAATCTATCTCTGTGGCCTTGGCGTGACTTGGTGGTGTGACTACCTCTGTGTCAAAGAGATGGCAGCACTGATTTGTGAACCGCATCTAAGTCCATTGCTCAGTTTCAGGGAAAAAGAAGTTTGAACACATGGATTGGTATTTTCAGCACTGGTCTACCTACCTCCTGCTTTGTTGTGGTCAGTTCTCAGTCCAGTAGCACATAAAAGTTCAAGCATGACTCTAAGTTTACAAGATATAGCGCTATGAATATGTGGTGCTCAGTTTATGGGCTGCAGTGTAAGGACACCCAAACCAGCTATGGCTATGTTTTCCCACCATGGTCCTTGGGCTAATGGACTCCCATGAACCATGCCAAATCAACAGCCACTGAGGGTTTATTTTCCAACTCTTTGTGGCTGTTTAGTCTGGAGGATGATTCTTCTGGCCATCTGGGGAAGATTTATGGCCACGTGCCCTTGAGGTTTCTTAACAGGCGCATAAAAAACTCACAACCCAGAGATAGGTCTCTACCTGAAGTGAACCGATGGCTGTGCTGGACTGCACTAGTGAGAAGCTGAGGTTGCGCACTGTGCTTTTGACTCCCAGGGACCGTGATTTGAAGCATGCTGTGTGTCCTGTCCACAATGAACTAAATGGTCAATGATTTGTTAGTCTGGTCTCCTGCTCAATAACTGGGCTTGGATCTGTCCTTGCAAAGTAAGGAACTAATCGCTAACATCTCCATCCTTGTGTATTGGCCATTCGCCAACATTTAAGGGAAATTCTAGCACTTAACACTTTGAGGTCGAATTTCTGGCTGGCAAAGGGTTAGAGAGTTCTGGTTTTCTTTATGTAACCTCATGATATTTGAAGTATTTATTCAGAGCAGTTTTCTTTTTACAGCCTTAAAGATTTAGAATTTATTACACTGCCTCACTGTGTGGTGAGTGCCTAACCCTCCTCAAAGCCTCCAATAACCCCTAACATTTAGCCTCCCTGTGCTGTGAGTCAGGTTGAGTTTGGGGTCGGCATGGTTCTAATATTTAATTTCACCTGGCTGTCTACGGGAAACCTAAAACATGACCCAGAGAGGTGGGCAATGATGCTTCCGCGGCACGTGCAGCCAGGGTCAGTTGTCCAGTGAATGTTTCTTCCTCATTACTGGCTTGAAAGAAAAGATAAAGGACAGTTCCTGGGACTACTGTCAACGCCTACTGAGGCCCCGCGTAATTCTCGAATTATTTTAAGCATTTTTATTAGTTTTAATTTGTACAACAAGGAGGCAATAAAATCAGTCATTCGCTATCCGCAGACAGGGTGCAGCATACAAAGGTGCTTCCGGAATTATTGTATTAGTTGTTAGAAACGAATCGCGATGCCACGAGCAGATGTGCAAGAGTGGACTTGTGCCCCCTCTTCTGTGCGCCGGGTTTATTTCTTCCTTCCATTGGGCACACAGCCCTGTGACATTGGCCCAGGCGCTCTTAACAGCTCCAGATAAATCCCAGGGATGACAGACGAACGCAGGCTTCATTTATAAATAAACAAGAGCTGGCGAGGCCCATCAGCTCTGATGGATATTCTTTGATGTCTTTCTTTTTTGAGAGCGAGCGAGGTGGATGGGTTCGCTTCTGAATATGTGAATCCTAAACCAGGCTGTAAGAAAATCTCTGGGGTTCAAAAAATATGGAATGGAGCAGAGGCGGTTTCTGTTAATGAGTCCAAGTGCAGCCACGAGGAAGGCAGGGATATTCTTAGAGAGGCAGCCCAGCTGAAGAGTGGAAGAGCAGGCAGTGCGGCAAAATCTGCTACTTTGGACTATTATACCCAACGCCACCGGAATTATGCGTCACGGAAGCACCAAGTTATGTGACATGAAAAGTCAAATTATGCGGCATAATGTGGCGCATGTTGATAGTTTTACTTCATTAGTTTCTAATTTTTACGCATGGTAATATAGCCTTGACAAGGATTTCACCTCATTAGTATCAGTTTAATAACTAAATAAAGAAATAAGCAACTGAAAGATGCCCTTAACCTTTGCAAAGGGTCTTCAGTGCGCGTAAACAGGTTGCCACGTCTTAAGTAACTTTCGATCCGTTCGATCTAGAAGCACTTTTTTGTTAAAATCTGCAGGTTATGCAGCTGGTGAAGGATTATGTGGCAAAAGTAGCAAATACATGATTAAGCTAATATCTGCAGCCACAGAATTACATAATGTATGTGGCCCTAGTTTTACTGTGATACAATCCTTTGTGAAATGTTCATACTGGTGAGTCCAATACGTGCCAAGGAAATGTGCAAACGTATTTGAAATAATGTCAATGTGCCTAAGGCACACAAATGGGTAGATTCAGTAAAAAACAGCCTGGTCCTGTGTAAACACAAGCAAATCTGCACAGTTTACAAGTACTTAAGTCCTCACAGCGCAAAGCGCGAGTTTATTAAGAGAATGTGTGCATTTCTAGAGAGCAGGCTACACGTCAGTACCAAAAGTAATGCAAGGAGAAGGTATGCATCTTTAATGTTCCACGAATGGATAACCAGCAGGAGTGTGGTCTGCTGGTGAGAGCACATTTCAAGACTGAGTGAACGAGCCTGTCATGAAATCTGTCTTACTCTCACCACAACACACAAGAGGAAACGTCAGGGGACAACTGGAATAAGCATCGGCACTGCCAATCGATCAGGAATTGGCTGCTAGCCTTTTGGCTTTGTGAATGTTGTTTTGCTAATTTTTTTTTTAGAAAACATGATCGTGGGAGCTGTCGGCCCCCCCTCCAATATTAAAAAAAAATACAGCAAAAAACAGCACTATTTTTGTATCAAAAACACACATTACATAGTAGTCCCTAACACTCAAGGGAAGCCCTTCTGAAAGAGCGAAATGCTCTCACGCACAGGGAAAGATACAAATTCAATTAGGTTTGACCCTTGGTAATAATATTACATTGGTTACAATAATGATCTGGTTTGGTGCTACCGTTTTCCCGTTTTTAATTTTATTTGTCTGCAATTATAAAAGGAAAAGCGACAGAAGTGGCACGACTCTTGGGGAACATTTACTTGCGCACAATACTGAGCATTACTTACATTCTTGATAGTTTGGCGAGATAGTTTGTGTCTCATACATCCAGTGCCTAATTTGCACCGGTGTTGACGAGCGGTGGGCGTCGCTCACCATTTTGTGGACTGCGCCTCTTTCTACCGTCGAGCTGGAGACGCAGACACATTTGCATTCATTTGCTGTCACAAGTGCTGCAGTGAGGCCTGATGCCGCCCCCCCCCCCCTCCCCACAGCATCACATAGTACAGAGAGACTGACTGCTCTTAGCTATTAACCTTGGCATTTTCCAAGCGGGCTGCTGGTGGCAGGCTGGTTGCACAGCCAATGGGCTGCAACGACACAACCACGGATCCATTGCCCCATTCTAATGATTACACGTGCATATCTTCGTGAAAAGAAGTGCACTTCAGTTCCTTTACTAGTGGACCTTTATTTTACTTTGCAATTTATGTTTCTTTCAATTCTTTAGCATTTAAAAAAAAATTAGTCAGCCTCGTGTTTTCAGACCGTAGTAGCTGCTAGCTAATAGCACCTTTTCTTTGCACCAATAGGAGACGTGTTTTTATGATGTGTATTATGAATATCACAAACGTTTTGATACACCTTAATGATAAGAAGCACCCATACCAATATTAAAACTGTATGTGGTCGGTAATTTATGTTTACATTTCTAATATTTCAAATATGTACAGCAAGCATATAGCTCTCAAATTTCGGCCCTGATATGTTTTCCTTTTTCTTCAATTTTATGCCCATAATAAAAGTAATAAATATATTTTACCAGCACACCAGCTTCCCATGGTAAGACCTGATAGCTTTGGCAATGCTTGTTTAACTCTGTCATGAATTTCCACCCCATTATCTGACGCTAGCATGTGTTTATGTGCCACGTTTCTCTAGTGAAGTAAAAACAAAAAACAAAAAAACAAAATGTGCTATTACCACACATGATGTTACTTGACATTAAAATGTCAGCTGGATTCATCAAGGTCCTATACATAAATGTGATGGCAATAAGCCTTTCCCTTTACATGAAATGTTATAGCATAGATTCTGCCCCGATCTAAATCCTTTTTTGCTTCAAAGCTAGGCTATACTTGGAATTACAGCAATATACGTTTTCTTCTACATACCCTCTTAAATTTGCCAGACAGAAACATGAATTACTCAACCAAAACATTATGCACAGAAAACCCAAACACGTGTGGACATTGTGATTTCTATACTTTAAGATTCAGTATTTGGTATAGATTAACAGAGAAATTGCAGATAATGGGAATATCATGGATTCTGCACACAGCAGTAGGTACCAGTGGTGGTGTCTGTGGGTGGATGTGGTGGTGGATGCAGTGGTATTGAAGTGTGCTAGGTGTGTTAGTCAGTGTGATGCCTAATTGATGTGAGGGATATCAACACTCAAATATTTGTTCTGCCAAAATAAAGTGGCCAAAATATCAACTAACAGACTGTTGTGAAAGTAAGTATGTATAAATTCATACATATGTACTCTGATAATTTTCTTTATATTATACAAATATATATATTATCTAGTGGGGTTCACCACTAGGTAATTATACTTAGGATCATTTTTCCATGGGAAAATCACTTTTTGTGTTGTTAACAACTTTGGTATTTTTTGAGGATTTTCCACAAAACCTTCCAAAAGGATGCTACTTTCTGTCTAGTTTATGCAAGGCAATATTCAGGGTGATCTGTCTAGAGGGGGTCAAAAAAAGATGGGGTCTCAAAATGCGAAATCATCATGCATTTTCCATTAACTTCTTTAAGACAGGCTACAGCAAAAACTGCTGAATGCAATTCCACCAAATTCGTCAAGAAGCTAGGTCTTGTTCCTCAGATTGTGCTTTTTGTGATCTGGTGTAAATCCATTCAGTAGTTTTAGATAAATTCAGGGACGAAAAATATAGCTATTTGGATGGCTGGGCCGGCGAGAGCCTCGAGAAACTTGAGAGACTCTCACTGGAGCACCAATTTAAAAATAGTGTTCTGATTGGGCTGAGAGATCCTCGCGCAGCCCACTCCCCCTTTTCATATTTGGTTGGGCTTAGGGGGAAGGGGACCCTGGGTCCGAAATCGGCCCAGGGAGGGGGGCACCATGCCCCCTGCCCCTAAAATATGTTGCCAGGCCATGGGAGATGGGGTCTTCAGGGCCAAAAGCAGCCCAGAGAGGGGGTCACTGTGCCCCCCTACCCCTAAAAATTGCACTGGGCCCTGGGGGATGGGGTCTGCAAAGCCCAAAGCAGCCAGAGGAGAGGCGCCATGTGCCCCCCCAAAATTGTACTGCCCCGGTAATGGAGTCCCTGGGGCTGAATTCAGCTGGGGGCACAATTCTAATTAGTGGCCCTGGGGATGGGGTCCCCAGGACCTTACAAAGATCAGAGGGGGCGGGCTCACAGCCCTCGCCTCTTTGGAAAAAAAAGGCCCTAAGGTCCCCAGGGCAAGGCCATGTGCGGTGTGAGGTGGGCTGCCTCTGGGGGGTTGGCTACAGGGCCTGGCTGCAGGTCAGGCCTTGTGGCCAACCCCCCACTGAGCACAGCCAACGGCCATGTGGGGATGGCTGCATGCGGTGGGGTTGGCTGCAGGCGCTGCGGCCAATCCACCGCTGTGTACAGCCAGAGGCCTGTACAGCAGCAGCAGTTGGTTTAATGTATGGTAAATAAATATTACGTCATGCTAAAAAAACAGAACTGCCTTGGAACCGCTGCTGCACAACACATTCTCAATGTGGGACCTCGCAATGCTCCACAACCAGAATTTAAGTGATTTTGTTCAGTGGGCCTAAAATGGTCCCTGTATCTGGCCCTGTATCTGGCCCGTGCTGAACTGCAATCAGCTTGAACTTGGGATTTTGTCCTGGTTCGGCATGGCCAGATAACCACAGTTGGACCTTTGTGCTTCTACAAACTATCTTTCTTAAAATTTTGAAATCTCATGTCACCAGTTTTACTGATTGGATTTTTGTCATTTTCATCTCAAATAATTTATTACATGTTCATCTATTTTTCAAAATTGGTTTGGGATTTATCCTATGTTGTGTTTTCACTGTATTACTGTTTGAAAATCTACATAAATACTTCACACATTGCCCCAAAGTTCAGCCTGACTGCTTCGAGCCAAGCTACCAAGGATTAAGAACAGACTAATTTGGGGTTTGTTTCACCCCCCTCAACCAGTAACCCAAATTTCCAACAAGTCTCTGTGAAAGTGCTAGGCCTTTGGTTCTTGACCAGTAGATATCTCGCCTCATTTGCCATAATGTAAGAATTCATTTATTATTATTTATTATAATTAATTTATCTGAAAGTTGGTCAAGGATGTCTGACTAGAGTCAGTAGTTTTAAAAAATCAGCAGTTTGTAATTAATCATTTGGGTTGGTCCTAAAAAGCACAATTATTTGTTGCATGGAAGAGTGTGGAGTTTGAGGATTCTGTATCAGAGTGGAGTAACACTATGCAATCCAAAGGAGGAGAGGCAAATATGAAACTACGGGGATAACAAAGCTTAAGGTACATCGATTCACAGACTCTACATTGCTAGTGGAGCCTGGTTTTGAGATATCTGCATAGGGCTAATTGTTATGTTAAAGTAATTTACATAGGGCACAATTTACCACTAGTATTTCCTTGTCTGGCGTTCGTCCATATTTTGTTTTGTATTTTTGTTTCCTTTACTGATTTTACTGTAGTTGTCTTTCTGGTTGCATTGGTGTGCCAGTGAGTTGCATTGTTTGGTGAGTGTGTGGGTGGATGTTCTACCAAACTGACTAGGTGCCATCTAGGTTTTTGGTGTGAAAGTTCCTATGCATGTTACTGGTGGGTGACGTAAGTGAAGGTAAAGGGTGCTAGGTGCTACCGGGGAAGGCTGATGGCCACTGTCTGGCCTAACTGTAATATCACGATGAGTGAGAGGAGTTTTGTTTAACATGTCCTTTTGTTGACTGATGCATGACTTGCCAAGAAGTTCAGTTTTACTGGGGCTCATCAAAAGCCAACTATATGTCCTCTCCATGTTGCGTTGATTTTATGTGCAGTGTTCTGTCTAGTGTGCTCTTTCTTGTCAGGCTTGTTTCTTAGAGTTTTTTGTAGGCAGCACACACGTACTTGAAGCAATATGAACCAATGGCAATGACTCTATGTGCATTTCATTCCGTCATTTTGTTGACTTGTCTGTATTATTAAAGCTAAGAACGAACAATTTGCAAAACAGTCTTACCCTGTCCCAAAAGGACTACTTAAGTGACTGGAATGCACTCAGAGTGATCATCAGCTGGTAACAGTAATTCAGGCCTTTCTATCTACCACTATTTACTTTATCTGCGTTTCTTCTGTTGATGTTCAGGTGACAATATTCCATATCACTAAGGTCACAAATAGTAAATTCAGACTGGCAACCGAGATTTCCTAAATCATTTATTCATCCACCTGGTGAGAACATAGGAGGCTACAGCACATCAGTTCACTTCCACATCCACTTTAGCACTCCCTAAACAATCCCATAAAAGACTGCTGACACAGCTTACGAGGTGTACTGGGGTGATTTGAGGGCTTCCTCTGTGGACTGCACAATATTTTTAGGGCCCTCTGATACTTCAGTGAAGACTGGGCTCCTATGGTAATGTGTATACCCGCCTTCTCCAATCATTTTCTGGATGATGAGTGTCTCACACATTTCACCCTTTACAGTTACTAGACACCCCACACATTCAGCAGATAACTGTGATTATTTCAGGCCCTCAACTTGACAAAGGGAGTTTGTGGTGGATACTCCATCTATGCAGAACGATGTTGGCACATGAACATTTCTGCCTCATCTTTATATTCAAGTTGTAGGCAGACTTTGTGTATTTACAGCAGTTCAGTTCGGTGACCACTTCTGGGCAGTTTTGCACTTCTGCTATTTTCACACAGACTGTTCCAGCCATGGTGTTTGTCCAGGCATGAGGAGGAAGATGGGGTGGAGCTGGGAGCCTCCTGTAAGGAGACACCCAAAACAAGGGCACAAAAGATATGCAGGCTGACCCATTCAACTACCTGTGAATCTGCGGGAGATAGCCCTTCCAAAGAACAAGGTACCAGGAAAGAGCAAAAAGAAACACTTTAGCTTCAGAGATCAAGGTCTTTAGCTTCACTGTTTCCTCTGCTAAACATCTTCTAGGCTAGCCCACTGCTAAGATACATTAAATGTCTGAAAGAGTCCTCCAACTCCCCTTGGCTGGAGGGCTCTCCCTCTCACCCTTCATCATACGTACCACTTGGATTCTGTCCATACAAAATTAAAGCCAGTGTGGCTATGGTAACATGCACCACACACACTCCATGCACTTCTTCCCCCATGCAGATAAGTTCACACATGCAACATCCATGTCCTACATGAATGAACATAAGACCCAGTTGCAGGGGACTGGTAGAGAATTACAAAACAAGGGCCACTCACTCTTCGTATAAGGCGACAGGTAAAAATGCCTACTATGTAACAATAATGACTTTGCTGCTGCAACAGTCAGTTGTACGCAGCCCAGTGAAATGGCAGTATTCACTCTTTTTAAAGGCCCTGCTCTGGGTATTACCCTCTATCAATGTAAGGCCTCAGCACACACTTGTGTGATGAGATGGGTGTCAAAAATGCTACGGCGTGCTATGGGGAGCTCAAGGAAGGGGCTCATGATCTTCAGAACCACGTAGGAGACCTTTTGCGATCCCAACAGATATATTGATAATTGCATGGCTGTTACAGACCAAAGCAACTGAGCTGAATATCATTTATTGTTTTGTGTTTTGACACATACATGCAACCAATAGAATGATCTGTAGATACGTTTTTTTGTATGCGATGAACAGTCCAACACTTTGGAGTACATCAGCGAATCATATGTGGCGCAGATAACTAGAACGTGACTGGTGGATACATCTGGAGTATGTCACACAATCATAAGTCACCCACTTAACTGAAATGAGATTGATGCAGTTATGTATCAAATGCGGATGCACCAACCTGAAGCATTGTCCAATGTTATATTATGTGATTCTTGTATAAAGTGCAGAGATATATCCAATTGTTTACAATCAGATATTATCTGAAGAAAGCATTGTACAATGCCAATGAATCACAAGTGACGACAACAGAGACACAGACCTGTCCTACAAATCAATGTAGCAAATGAAAGGGGGGTAATAGTGCAAGGGTAATGGAACATGCAATTCAAAGAAAACAGTGAACGCTGTCCTTCATAACAGCAATCCACACCGAAGCTGATACATATGATATCATATCATTGAAAGCAGTAATTTCAGTGTACCATACACATTAGGTGCAAAGGTGAGTGTGTGGTAGATACAGAACAGAATTACATCTGCACACAGTACATACAGTGTTGGATACACAATAGGTGCAAAGGTGAGTGCATGGCACCTGAAGATACATAACAGAATAAAAGGCATATCATATCAGATATTGCCGTCACATCTTCATTTAAAGTCAGTTGCAATGTGTGTACATGAGACAGGGTCATCCTGGGCCAATAATCAAATTAGCGTTGTTATTATTGCAGGCTGTGGACACACTCCTCTCTATTCAGTATGCAAATTGTCCATTTCGATCTGCCTGTGGAGGTGAACACCAGCTGCGAGCCAATAATTATGACCAATTTGTAGACCAGTTAAACCAGAGCAACAATGCTAAATGAAATACATGAGGAATTGAATAGTGTTTGTGATCAGTAAATACCTGTTTGTCAAATGGTGGCGAATTACGTGGTAGTACCATTGTAAATGAGCAGTTATCGTAAAAACCTATACAAAAAAACAGAAAAAAAACGGAAGTCGTATGTGAGAAAGTAATCCCAACAAGAAATTTGTTGCACTCCTTTTACTCGATGTCTATTTTTAATGCTGCAGGAGTTGCCTGTGGTTACTTCATTGGTACAGAGAAAACTATTTTAACACCGGTTCTCTGCATAACACCTAAACATTCATTTAGATATCAGTTGTTTTGTTAAGACAAATGAAATCTGGTGATGCTGGGAAGTCATTTTGATTCGTCATTACTGTATTTTTGTTTAAAAGGCGAGTGAACATACTTTGTTATTTTATAATGATGCATTACCTCATAAACAACTCCCCTCTTTATTAACCATCGGCCATTATCCATAACTACGTTATAGTAACAAGTCTGAGTTCTGTAGCTAGCTTATTACTTGAACAGCCCTCGTGTTCGAGCTTAGCATGGCAAAGTGGCAATTCTCAAATGAGCTATCTCGTTGTCTGAGATCTTCACTGTTGTATCTTTTTTCCAGGTCTTTTCCCACTCTTTTCAGGACAAAACCCTAGAGCTTTTAGAACGATTATCTAGAACTTCAGTTCTAAATACTACTTCAAACGGCTATGTGAAGAAAAAGTATAAGCGTTGGGGAAATTGGGGGATGGGTTACCATTAGATGTCCAATTGTTTGAGGAGGCAAAGCTCTGTTTCTGGGATGAGGTATTGCTATTTTTGTTTATGTTTGCATAATAAACCTCTTTTAGGCTTCAAATAGGTGCAGAGTTACTGTTTTCTTTCACAGGGAGAAAGTTCACTCCTGAACCCTGATTCTGTTTCCATAATGCGACTTGTCTATTGTCTTGGATTATGGAATTTTTTGGAATATTTTATGATCTATACATCATTTTATCTACTGACCATATCTATGCTCAATCTGCAATTACATCGACAGGTAGATTTAACACTCTAACTCTGCTTCTAACCAATTTGGGAGCGAGAACCAAGTGAAAGAAAAGGGCTTCATCCCTCCTAATGTGTATGCCTCATCCCAGGTCCAATCAGTTGAGCTCCTCCTTTAGATCATCACCTTGAACATAGTACCCTCTTGTTGGCTGCTTTGGTTCACCATCGGGAAAAGGCAGCATAAGGCAGCTCCTCCCATCTAGGTTGTTTAGTCAAGAGAGGCCACTCTAGTCTATGAAGTGACAGGTACAGAATAATAAATCATTTGCTGCAATTTGACACGAGGACAGCCCTCAAGAAGTGTCAGCAGAAGTCTTTCATTCCTCACTTTAGGACTGTGACCCTTTAGGATGTATTTTTTTTGTTGGTACACTTCCTATGTTCTATGCTGCTGGTAAAGACGTGTAAGCAACACTGCACTAACAGAAGACACTGAAACAGGCTTATAGTTTGGGTTAGTTTATATAGTGACCAAATCGAACACTCTTATGTGGACTTGTGATACTCAGAGGAGAATGGCACTCGCTAGGAATGATGTTTTGAGGAACTTCTTCCCACTCACAAGAGAAATACCTTCAAAGAATGTCTGCGATAACAGTAAGCAATGTGTCAGGGAAAAGAAAAGGCAGGATAAAGCAAGACCCTCCGTTTCCCTATAAAAGATTAACAATACAACAAACGCTGGCTACAGCACAGCTGCTTCAGCTGCTTAAATAACTACTTTGGGCCACGATAGGGGAACCCTGAGTGTGCGGAAGGAACATATATAAATAGATTTACTACTTACTTTGACTTAAATTGTGACAACCGAGAGAAGGAGATGTATTCCTCTGATGCCAAGAAAAAACAAAACAGGACGTGGGGTTAGCTTCCTCCTACCTTGGTGCCTAAACCTATTTTCTGACCAAGTCGGACCCTGATAACATCCCGTTAAATGTTGCAACTGTACCATTTAACTGAGTGTGGTATACGGAACATTTGCTGTGTTCAGTCACATTGAGGGGGTCATTCTGACCCTGGCGGCCGGTGGCCGCCAGGGCCACCGACCACGGGAGCACCGCCAACAGGCTGGCGGTGCTCCCACGAGCATTCTGACCGCGGCGGTTCAGCCGCGGTCAGAAGCGGCAAGTCGGCGGGCTCCCGCCGACTTACCGCTGCTCGGGGGAATCCTTCATGGCGGCGGAGTGAGGATTCTGACCCCCCCTACCGCCATCCTGTTCATGGCGGGAAAGCCGCCATGAACAGGATGGCGGTAGGGGGGGTCGCGGGGCCCCTGGGGGCCCCTGCCGTGCCCATGCCAATGGCATGGGCACGGCAGGGGCCCCCGTAAGAGGGCCCCGCAAAGTATTTCAGTGTCTGCCTTGCAGACACTGAAATACGCTACGTGTGCCACTGCACCCGTCGCACCTTCCCACTCTGCCGGCTCGATTACGAGCCGGCATCCTCGTGGGAAGGGAGTTTTTCCCTGGGCTGGCGGGCGGTCTTTTGGAGACCGCCCGCCAGCCCAGGGAAAAACTCAGAATACCCTCCGCGGTCTTCTGACCGCGGAGCGGTATAATGGGGGCGGAATTCTGGCGGGCGGCCTCCGCCGCCCGCCAGAATCAGAATCACCCCCTGAGTCTTTACTCAAGAGATAGTTTGCATCCTTCACACAAAACCATGAGCCATTGTCTGCCAAGATCCTTTTAAGCAAACCCCCTTTTATGAACAGCTCCTTCAGAAAATTGATAATCATACATGAGGAAAGTTTTCCAACCCAAACAACTACCAGCCACAGTGAACATAGAAAAATGAGGATCAAAAGATATGGTGTGTTGTAATCTCCATTCAAAGGGCCAACAATATGTGGGGCTCTGATATTTCATGTCTTTTCTGGCAGTGCAGGATTCACCATTGGAGGTACTTGTGTCTTAAAACTCTTGTCACTATTGACACACAACCCACACTCACAACATTTTCTTTCAGTTTACGCATCTAACCCTTGCCACCAGAAAATCATCGTAACTCTTTCCTTGGACTTCACAATGTTCAAATGTCACTCATGAGCTAGCCTAATCAGATCCTTCTCAAGAGTCTGAGGTGGAATTCAGCCTCTGAACAGTAATCCACCAATTTCAAACAACCCATCCTATACTATCCCAAAAGGTCCGACCTCTTCCCCAATTGAACTTTTATTAGGACAACCATTTTCCACATAACACTGGACATTCTTTAATACTTCATCTCTGTTTCATTTCATTACAAGACCGGAGGCTACCATTATACATTTACCTTTTAGTTGCCACTCCGCTCCATGCCACACCCTTAAAGAACTTGCAAACAATAAACAACAATCTAGAATTAGACCTCCATAATCCATAAATATTCCGCTCGTAGGACACTCTTCCTCTTTTAGATGCTGGTTTGAGAAAGATAAGTACTGCGTGTGGAGTATTACGTTTTTGAGATTGTTTGTTAAAAATATTTAGCTATATGAATGTTTAAGCTTCTAATTTTTAGAAGGGACGTATATTTGCTAAAATGTTACCTTAATTAATGATAGTTTTGACTTTAAATTGAATAAGTGTTGTTTGGGAATGTTTATTTCACATGCAGATTGTCATTCAAGACAAAATGAATTGTCATACCTTTAAATACTGCTAATGCTTATTTTCAATTATTTTCTGTGTACTCAGTCAAACCTTCTACCCAGTTAAATCTTCTCCCACCTCATTGTCTGCATCTTCCTTGAACCCCACTAGTATTAACAAGCAGTCTTTAGAGAAATTGCTTTCCCCAGGAATGCACTTACACTTTAAGGCATACTCTTGCAGGGCCACAATCCGCTTGCTTTTTACAATTATAAGGATTGTGGGGAGTAGTATAGTATTTAACACAAGCAATAAGGTAATACCTCTTGTCCTCAATTAACATTTATCCTTCTTGCTTGGTAAAAGACAACCTTTTGACACAAATTCCATCAGATCATATTGCAAAAAAATCATAATATACACTTTGTCACAATGGTTCACGAAATGTCAGGCTCCATGTTGTCTTTAAAAAGCATAAACTCTTGTTAATCTTAGTTCATAAGAAAACAGTGCATGTACAGCCAACACAATTTTTGCTGTAAAAACACTGCTTCTTTATGGCTCTAAAATTATCTTTGATAGTACAATTGTTTGTTATTAATACACAGCAATCAGAAGGTCAATTGTGTCATCCCCAGTAAGATATCGGATGATATCGGCATGTCACTGGCTACAGTCCACCCAATGCAAACATTGTAATATCTGGTCATACCCATCTAGTCACTCAACACCATCTCTGTATGAATGTTCTCACAACCACTCCAAATTCTAAAGACCACAAAACTGGTCTAATGGGTGGAGTTCGCAGTGCCAGGTGTTTAGTGATCTCCAGATCTGACATGTAACCACTTGTGTATTATCTCTGACACCGAATCCAAACCTTTCTGAGCAAATATCTCCCTATGATCTGTTCTTATAATAAACTTCCTTTCCAGACACACACTTAAACTCACTCACCATCCAGTTTATCGTTAATGTCTCTTTATCCACAACTGGATAATGTTGTACTACACTTTTAAGAATCCTAGAAGCAGACTAATTAGTAATCTCCAACTTTCCCTCTTTTTGAAAAAGTACAGCAACAAGCCCCTTCGAGCTTGCCTCTGTGATGATTACAGTTTGAACCCATAGAAAATAAGCCTTCAAAGAAGGCCTATCTCTAAAATTATTTTCAGCTGCCCAAATTCTGTTTGGCAGTCCTCTCAACTCTTAAACATTACACCTTTGTTGAACAAGTCTCTTATTGCCATGGTTTTTCTCACCAAGTTTTCAACAAAATGGCTATTATATAATGAGCAATCCTAGGGAAAACCAGACGTTCTTCCTTGCTACCCAACCCAGGCATATCTTCTACAGTCGCCACCAAATCTTCTTTTGGCTTTACCTCTTCAACAGAGATTGAGTCCCCTAAATAATTGATGTTTGTTTTGCTGAAACACCTCTTCTCACATTTCAGTGTGAACCCACTCTTTCTAAACTTTTCCAAAACCATTTTTACATGATCATTCTCAATTGTTCTCGTGCATCCAAATGCTAACACTGCATTTTGAAAATCCTTCACTCCAACAAGATTACCTAACATTGTGAACGCTTAAAAATTAAAGCAGCAGAAATTAGGCCAAACAGCATTCTTAAAAAACATAAGTATCCGGGGAGATCTTAGCTATCCATATTTGGTGGTAGGCTAAGGCAAGGTCAAGTGTGGTAAATTACTTCACCCTAGAAATTAAGGACCTCATCTCTGTGATGCTGGAAAGTCAAAACTTATCCACCACCACCTCTGTATTAAGTGTTGTGAGGTCAGTGCACAAATGTATGCCCCCACTGGCCTTTTTGGCTATGGCAATAGGTACCAATGATTCAGCCGCTTGTTTTGGTTCTATACCACCTCTCTGCCATAATTTCTCCAAGTCTCTCTTCACTGCAACATGGACACCAAAGAGTAACATAATGACCTTAGACAGTACAGGAATGGCACCCTTTTTACAACCTTATTTGGCACACATAACTCTTTAAACATCATTGGTATTAATTCATACTTCATGAAAAACTTTCTGAAACTCTATTCCTTCCTCAACTATTTCATGGACCTGTACCTGTTGTGTGCTATTAGGACCAAGTAACATGCCCAGTTCTTTTTGATATGGCCAGTCTAGGATACAGTCTTCCACGCAAGAAACGTAAACTTTTGCCCAGATAATCCTTCCAGTAAACTCCGTGGTAGCTGTGAAGAAAGCTCTCATTTACATCTCTTTGCCACAATAACCATCAGGCCTTATGCCATTTCACTGAGCTTAACTTTTCTTGATAAACTCCAGGCATAATCTTTCTCAAATATGATGGTAAACCTAGAACAGGAGTCAGATATCATCTACAGTTCCACACCTTCATATTCACACTTACAGATAGGTTGCCGTGCATATCTTATCCTAGTTGCAACAGAATTTCTTCCACAACCTCGCATACCTCAGTACTTTTTTTCCTAACAAACCATTCCGGCAACATTTGATTAAGTGCCCTTTTTTGCCACGTTTATTGCAGACCACTTTCATTGCATGGTACCCTTTATTGATTATCTTGTTCTCAAAAGCACTACAACAAAAACGTCGAGCTTTGAAACCACCACTCTTATCCTTGTCATACTTATTTTGTTTCGATGACTCAGTCACAGTGACCTGTTAAATTCCTACCATTCATCCTAATTCCCCCCACACACTGCATTGTGTATTCTATACCTTTCTTTCACAATGAAAGCCAAGCCTCGTTGAGAGGAGGCTCATCTTTCATCCACTATTCTGTACTATCTTCACTATTTTAAGAACTAGTACAATGTAATCACAATCGATAGAGGGATATGTTAATTCCCCTAGGAAGTCAGTGCTGAAAGTTTGAGTGAGTTCATGACCAATACATTTACCAATTCTTCCATTTATGTTCCACAAAGAAAGTACCTTTATTCATGTTTATTGGTCAGCTGCAATGGTGAGATGACAGCAATGTCAAAGGTGTGTCCATCAATCATGTCAGCTGTATGGGTGAATATAAGCAGCTGCAAAAGAAACCATTTCCTTTTCTGCTACTCGTTTTAGGGTCCTAAAGATGGCTGGCACAGACATGTGATGATGCAATGGTTGTAACTAGGTCCCTCTTCTCTTTCTATCACCTTTCTTGCTGCCATACAAAATAGCCCTCAAATTCTCTTCTTTGAGAGTTCTACTGACCAATGAGGCATGGAAACAAGGAAGAGCATCAGATCAGGTGAGCGAAACTTCTAAATGCTATGCACAAATTGTGGAACTGCACACCGTAACTGTGGCTATTCGAAGATTATAATTCTGATACCTCTGAACTTGAAGTGCACTAGACAAAACGTAATCGAGGTTCCAACTAATTTGCAATCAGTATTGTTCAGTATGAACCAATCACTGGCACAATTTTGAGTGACATCCTTCTTACATCTCAACTCGGAGAAAGGAAGACGGTCAGACTTAAGCTGAAGTTGAGACACGCAGATGCTGCTTTTCTCATAGCAGGTTGTGTTGGAGTTTGTCAGTCTTCTTGCACACTCATCGCCAGTGTAATAAAGCACACAGAGGCAAAGTGAAAAAGCAGGATTTTCACTACCAAACCCCCATCCACCATCAAACCTCCATTCAACTGAATGGGCAATAGAGGAAGGTACAAAAATTTACATTCCAATGCATTTCTATGTAGAATGCATTTCAAGGAAAATCTATAAGTAGACAATAACAGGGGAAGGAAGATACAACAGACAGAAACCAAATTCTCTTGCAGCTTATCAACCCAGGATTTGTACTCTAAGGGGTTTATTTACACACCCCCTGCGCCGCCGGTGCATCACTTTTTATGATGCACCAGTGGCACATAGGACAGGCCCACATCTACAGGCCATGCAAAGCCATTTTGCGTGGCTTTTCACGGTCTTGTAGCTATGGGTTAAGGCAATGCAGCACAAGTTGCTGTGTTGCCTTACTACGGCAGGGAGGCATTCCATGGGTGTTGCAGTGGGTTTTCCCATGCAACACTGATGGGTTTTTGCGCATTCCCAGATTTACAAGGCATTGTAAACCTTGGAATGCATCAAAATCTTACGCCTCCATAGGGGAGGCACAATGAGGAGAAATATCTTTATTTCTCCTAGTTTTAGCCTCTTTCTATGTGTGCTGCAGAATAGAACGAGAAAACCACCTCAATGGATTGTTTCTGTGCCAGAAGCTGCCCCTTTCTGCACAAAATAATCCTGTATGCAAAGAGTGCACCCTTGCACCATTGTGCAAGGGTGCCTGCAGTGCTTAATTTGTAAATAAAAACGTGCCGGTGCTCAAAGCCCTCCTCTTAAACACACAGCTGCTGCAATTAAATGTGCAAACACGGAATACTGGTGCAGCGTAATCCTGAAGCCCTCTCGAGCCTCTTTAATCCATTTGCAGCCACTCCCTGCTTCCTCATTTTATGACGCTTTTTTGTTTTTCTCTTCCTCCGTCTTTCCTATATGTGCCTTTTGCTCGCAGTAAATGCTTGAGGCAGAAAAATAAGTGCCAGCCCTCAAAAATAAGTGTTGGTGCTCTACAACGGAAACACCAAGCACAAATTAAGCATTGGGTGCCTGTGATGGCACTTGGCTCTCCAAACGGAGCAAGCATGGGGGAAGGGACAGGAATGTACCGTATTTCCCTGTTGCCCCGGGGCTTGTATATAAGCCCCTAAGTGAGCTTATAGGACAAGAATGTTTTGGAAAGCGGTTAATTCTGAGATTTGTTGGAACATCTTAACCGTTTAGAGAAAACTATTTCAAAAGTTGAGATTTTATCTATTGTTCATCAACCCCATGGAGCCAGTCATCATAGCTGAGAGGTAATAGACACGCACATCAATATTTTTAAACACTGATGAGAATAGATAGTATGAATAGATAAGGAAATATTTGGAGAAGCCAATAACAGGAGAACGTAATCTCTGAATTAAAATCCAGCTATTACCTGACTGTTGCTCCAGATCCATTCCGTAGCTTTGCATTTACATGCTATGATGTAGAAGGTTCCCCCTTATTCCTCCAAATCTCTTCCACTTGATGCGCTTACTCATTTGTGTAGGCACTTCTGTGTGGAACACGTCTTCGGTAACCGTTCCAGTGTGTAATATGCCCATTGTCTAACTTGTAAAAGAATGAGTGCCAGTGCCTAAAGCTGAAGCGCGCAGTTGGCGCTATTACATGCCGAGGCACTGAACACCTGTGTAGTTTTGAATTCACCTCAGGCCTCTTTAATTCACTTCCAGGCACTGACTGTCCCTTTATCTCGTTGTTGCTAGTCCCTGGAGTCTCCCTTTATGCCATTTTTCTATTCCTCCTTTTTCCGTTTGTGTGTTTTCCCCTCTTTTGCCCTCTGTCAATATGTGATGAGTTAAAATAAGTGCTGGTCCTCAAAAATGACGGCTAGGGCACCCCACCTACACCCATCGACTCAAATTAAGCACTGAATAAGCGCTGTGTAGGAACATGGAGCCAATGAGAGCAAGTATGTTCGGAATTGCCTTTTCTCCTCTCTTGGATGGTCAAATCTCTTCCAACCACTTCTCCTCAGTTACAGGGCTGACGCCATGTTGTCACTCCTCTCTGTTGCAGGCTCCTCTATGAGGTATTAGGTTTACAAAACCTGGACTTTTTTTCTATGGGTAACTCAGGTTTCCATTTCCATATGTTTTCTACTAAGGATTCAGTTTTGCCCCCTTTCTATTCCCTGTACCTTTTCCTGCTGATTGTATATAAAAGTAACACAAGCATTTGCAATGCAATGGGGCGCGCTGTTGGTTTCTTGCCCCATAAATTGAAAATGAAAAGTAAAACAGTTGACATATGCGAGCCGATTGAAAGTGCCACAGCCAGCAGAAGCGCAAAGAAGACACACAAATGGAAAACAGAAGTTCACTCGCAGTCGAACGCATTGGCAAACGTGCAATTACCCATGAAACAGGGTTGATGTCCAAGGCAGTAACAAAACCGCCCCAAGAAGGGACAAACATAAAGCATTTACCAATGATAACAAAGGTTTTTTGAAAGGCAAGCCCAAGAATGAGTGAAAGTGATGGGCGTGTGGTGGGTGTGGTTAAAAGCCCACAAGACTTACAACAGGTCAAAGAGCTTGCGCATCGGACCTAAAAAACAATGCTGAATACTAGTTCCATTGTTTGAAAGATTTCACAGCATTCCGCGCATAAAGCTGTCTCCATGTCCTTGTTTTAATTTTTAAGGAATGCCACTCAGAGTTTTTAATCAGCTCCTTGCTGGAATAAGAAAGACGATGATCGTTTTCTGAAGTTGAAAAGGCTGTGCACTGAGTACCTGTCTAGTGGTGATGTACTTCAACATCTGCTTCTGTGACTGAAAAGACCCAGCTTTTCAGGAACATGCATATGTATGTGATAGAACCATAAGTTCACATTCACAGCTCTGTTGTTAATTTATTTACCTAGCGTGTGTAACATTTAAGGAACCTCAAGTTTCACTTTTGTCACATCCAAAAACCTATATCCAGTAACACACCCGCAGGCGTGTTAACAAAGGGGCTTATGCAGTGCTTAATTTGTGCAGGTGCTTGCAGGTTGCAGGCAACAACACTGATTTCTGACGACCATGACTTATTTTTAATCATTAAACTTTGACCCTGAAGGAAAGAGAGAAATACCAAAAAAGGTAGAACGAAGAAGGAAGAGAATGACTGAAAATCACTGACAAACAGAGAAATTAGGGATGAAAAAGAACCTTCAAACGTGAGATAAAGAGACAGAGAGTGAAGGATGATGGAAGAAAAAGACATGAGGTGGAATCATGCCTAAGCAGCATTGGTGCTCGGCAGCAGGCTACTAAGAAAAAGTTTGCCCTTTTATTTTTCGCAATCAAGCAGTGCCATAAAGCCAGGATTGTGAAGCTATACACCCACACTGAGTGCACCTGTCACAGACTGGAGCTTTGTGACTGACAAAAGTAAATGTGCTGTTTCCAGGGTGTGCATTAACTATTGAATTAGTAATGCAGACTCTGAGGCTATCCGCCTTGCCTGTGGGGGACCTTGAAGGTAACCACAAGAGGGGGAGTCGCAAAGTGTACCCACCTTCCTCAGGCCCCCTCAATATACCCAATATGTGCACATGTACTTTTTGAAAGCTCAACCACGCCTACGAGTCTAAACACCCGAAGCACTTTACAAATAAATTATGTAAATAACACATAGGTTCAAATGGCTGAATATCAGCTCCTTTCGGAAGTGTGGGTGGTTCCACAGAATGTTTTGTCAACACACTTCTTCAATAAGTTTTTGGGGGTAGTGCTTCCCAGTAACAGAAAAGAAAACGCTGACTCGATCTAGATTTGTTGGTCTGCTTCAGCAATGTCTTCTGATCTTAAAACATAAGCGGTCCGAGTCATCCGTGAGCAGATATTATAATAAAAGCAAAATGGATAAAAGTCTACATCTTTTGAAACATATTTGGATCAGCTTTGCCTGGAGACTCTCCTGATGTAAACTTTTTTTCTGGTGAATCTGTTGAGAATTGTTTAAGAATATTTCAATTAATTGCCAAAAAACTGGCAAAAACGTAGGTTGTTTATTTATCCTTCCCGCCATGGTCTTATAGGATAGCTGTGATTTAGGTAAAAAGCGTCCTTGTAGTTCAGCTCAACTTAGAAGTATGATAGGCCAAGTGGGCCTGCTGGGATACAAACGGGATCTCCAACCTGCAAAGAGATGTTTGAAACAAATGCTTTACCTTACTGAGCTACCTTACTAAAAAAAGAAGGGTTATGTTATTTTACACATTTTTGTAGTGTAAGCATCCTAGCACATAGGGCTTTAAAGCTCTTAAGAGAAGTTACAGTTAATACAGCGAAAGCTCCGAGTGTAGAAGACAATACAAAGAAACGTGACACAGTACAGGTGTGGGACTTAAATGGTGGTAGAAACCCCCAAGAATTGTTCAGCCATTTTAGGAAATCAAGGCATGCACTAAATGGTACAAATCCAAGTATTTGTAAATTAGACGGACAGGATCATCCCAAGATGTTTCACTTGGATTTTCCGCTACATTGCCCAGTATCCACCTTAAAGAAGAACATGACTAAGAACTATTTCTTAATTATAGTATTCAAATACAAACTTTTCATGAAAACGAGCCCCTGATTCCCTAGTGATGCATCTCTCCTGCTCATGTTATATTGCTATAGTTCCACTCAGAAACTGCCTGTTTTGACATCCATATTCCTTCACTGATCACGCCATCTGGTCTAAAACAGCGTCAATACCGTGAGAAAGTGAAGCACACGCAGTGGTCTGCCCACGCCCCTCTCAGCAACGACAAGAGACAGTTTTGCTCTCGACACTTTAAAGACACAAATGGATGCAGCCCTCACTGGAGAGTGTTGTTAATGGACACGTATTTGGAAAATAATCAACAAGAAAAGAAAATAATGAAATTAGTGTGCTGCTTTCTGTGCTTCTATTTGTCCACAAAAGGAACTCTTTGTTGTCTTTAGACCTACCAACTCTGAAAAAAAGTCTCACATTATGAGAGAAAGTGTGTGACCCTGAGCCTATCATGATTACCAACCATGAGGGGCTCCTGCCGCGGGGGGGGGGGGGGGGCTTAGGGGGGGGGGGGCTTAGGGGGGGCATGGACTAGGGTCAAGGCTTTGTGGTGAGCATTTACTAAGCCACTCTCTCCCCAGGGAGTTGCAATGCATCTGATGGACATCAGCAGTGCAAGGCCTCCACATAGGAGCTGGAAGCCCGATCTGTGCAGGAGTTTCCAGCTCACACTGTCTCCCACCTTGTAATACTGGCTGTGATATTGCAAACTCTTTCCTCCCAGTTAGACAACAGAAGTAGGATTTTTTTTTCAGATTTTGGGCTGAAGCCTACCAGAAAGCGCAGCGGTCTGGTATCTTAAGACTACTGTGGAACATTCTGAAAGCTGACCTACAAATTCGTTCTGCCCATTGCTTACCATTGGCTTTGTGGTTTGTAACTCAAATTTGCTTGATTTCTATTTGCTGCCTGTATTTGTTTTAGGCTGTCCAGCATTTCTTTGTCCCTCCCATAGAGAATAGCCTGTTAACTGTATTCTTCCACGTGTACTCACTTTTAGTAAATAGTCCTGTAAATTGTGTTGTTATCTTGCCCCATTGCTGTGCATTCAAAGACGGAGGTCAAATGTCACACTCCATCTTTGGAGGGAGCTTGGTATTTACTTTTCTTTCTCTGACTTCAAAGTGAGAGGATTTATTTGACAATTATTTGACAACCTGAGGTGTGAAAGGAAAGGGTTTTTCTTGCGCACAACATAATATAAATGTCTGTAAATTAACTTTGCAAATATTTCAGAATACATCAGAATTAGAAAAGCAAAAATGAACCACTTTTTTGCACTTCTGAAGTGTGGTGGAAGCAAATATTTTACTGTGATCAAACCAAATACACTTGGGGCCAGATGTACAAAGCATTTTTCTAGTCGCAAAGGTGACGATTCACACAATCGGCCCCTTTGCGACTAGAAAAATGCTTTTTGAGATGTACAAAGCCCAAACTGCGATTTGGTAACAGGTTACCGAATCGCAGTTTGGGTTTTGAGATTCGGTACTAGGAAGGGGTGTGTCAATGGCATCCCTTCCTAATACCAAATCTAAATGGTATGTATATTTGTGACCGTGAATGCGGTCGCAAAACAATCGCAGTTAGCACCAATTTCAAATTGGTGGTAACCCATTCACAAAAAGGAAGGGGTCCCCATGGGACTCCTTTCCCTTTGTGGATGCATGCAAAATCATTTTTCAGAGCAGCCAGTGGTCCCAGGGACCACTGCCTGCTCTGAAAAAATGAAAAGAAAACTTTTCTTTTTTTTTTTTTTCAAAATGCATTCCATTTTCCTTTAAGTAAAACAGGCTGCATTTCAAAACAAAAATACTGCTTTATTTGAAAGCAGTCACAGACATGGTGGTCTGCTGACACCAGCAGGCCACCATCCCTGTGAGTGCCCCCATTCCCAATGGGATTGCAAATTGCGACCTACCTCATGAATGTTCATAAGGTAGGTCATTTGCGACCCAATTGCGAATCGCAGACAGTGTCATTGACACTGTTGTACATCCGGTTTTGCGACTCGCAGTTTGCGAGTCTCAAAACCGGATCTTCGTACACGTGGCACTAAGTGATGCGGTTTCCACACAATATTGCTTGTGTGCTGTATAATTTATCAGTGAAACTGTATGCCTTTGCAAAATGTAATGGTCATTTCAATTTCAATTGTGTTGTCTGTAATGGCAGTGTGCTACCACAACATGCATGCTCCACTCTATGCCACTCCACTCTATGACACTGTACTCCTCTCTATGCCCCTACACTCTATGACACTCCAGTCTACGCCATATTACTCCACTCTATACCATTTTACTCCACTCTGCTCCACACTACTCCACTTTACTCCAATCTATGCCCCTCCTCTCTATAACACTATACAACAGTCTTCGCAAATCAACTCTACACCACACCACTCTACTTTACACCAATCCACCTTACTCTCCTCCTCCACTCCACTCTACGCCACTCCACTTGACTCCACTCTATGCCATTTCACTCTGGCACTCTATACCACACCACTTTACACCATGCCACTCTACACCACTCTACTCAACTCTGCTCTGCTCTACTCTACTCTATGCCGTTGTATGCCACTTTACTCCACTCTATGCTACTCTACTGTACGGCACTCTTCTGTATTCGACTCTAGTCCACTCTACCCTATGACATGCCACTCCACTCTACCATACACCAATCTATGCCACTGCACTCTACAGCAGTCTACCCCACTCTACAACACTCCACTCTATGAAGCTCCACTCTATGACACTCTAGTCTCTCCCGCTCTGTGCCACTCTATCCCACACCACTCTACCCCCTTCCACTCTGTTTAACTCCACTCTACACCACTCTACTCCACTCTGTCACTCTACGCCACTCCACTCTATGCCACTATACTCCATTCTACTCCAGACCACTCTACAACACTCTGTGCAACACCACTATGCCACACTCTACTCTACACCACTCTATGTCATACCGTTCTGCATTACTCTACTCTACTATACTCTACGACACTCTACTTTACTCAAATCTACGGCACTCCACTCCATGATGCTCTACTCTGTGACACTCTACAATACTCTACTCTATTCTACAACACTCTACTCCAATCTAGAACACAACACTGTATGACATCCCATTTCACAACATACCACTCCACAACACTCTGCTCCATTCTACTCTACTTTACTCTATGCCACTCCACTCTAATACACTTCTCTACTCCACTCCACTTCACTCACTCTACAATACTCCACAACACTCCACTCTATGACACTCTACTCCACTATGTCACACTCTATGCCACATTACTCTAAGACACTCTATGCCACTTCACTCTACTCCACTCTACACCACTCCATGAAACTATACAATACTCAACAACACTTCACTCTATGCCATTCCTCTCTATGCAACTCTGTATTCCACTCTGCTCTATACTACTCCACTCTATGCTACTCTACCACACTCTTTGCACACTATGACACTGTCATTGTACACAACTACACTCCACTCCATGCCCCTTTACTCCACTCTATGACACTCCACGCTATGCCAGTTCACTCTATGGCACTTGATTCCACTCTATGCCATGCAGCTCCACTCTACTCCACTCCACGGCACTCCACTCTAGGCCTCTCCACTTTACGGCATTTTATTCCACTGCATGACACTTCACCCCACTCTACGCTATGCCACTCTATGACACTTCACTCTACCTCCTCCAGTTCATGTCACTCCACTCTATTACACTGTACTCCACTCTATGCTACTCTATGTAACTCCATTCTATGACACTGCACTCCATTCTATGCATCTTAATTCTAGGCTACTCTACTCCATTCTGTGCTACTATACTCCACTCTACGCCACTCTGTGACACTGTACTCCACTCTACAAAACTTTATTCCACTCCACTCTACAACACTCTACTCCACTCTGCACCCCTCTACTCTACAACACTCCATTCTAATCTATGCCACTCAACTGTAGGACACTGTATGACACGCTACACCATTCCACTCGATCCATTCTACGACAATCTGCTCCACTCCTTGCAACTCCTTCTACACCACTCAGCCCCACTTACTACACTCTATGCCTCACCACTCTATTCCACCCCACTCTATTGTGCTTCACTATATGACACACTACTCAGCTGTAATCCACTACTCCACTTTACACCACTCCATTCTATGACACTCTATTCCAGCCCTGTGCACCTCCTCTCTACTCCAGTTGACACCACTCCACTCCACTTTACTCTACTCCACCCTTCTCCATCCTACTCTGCACCACTCCAGTCTACAACACTGCACTCCTCTCTATTCTATGCCGCTCCACTCTACTCCACGCCGCAGCACTCCACTCTAGGCCTCTCCAATGTACAACACTTTATTGCACTCTAAGACACTTTACTCTACTCTATGGTATGCCATTCTATGACACTCCAATCTATGCCCCTACAGTCTATGTCACTCCACTGTATGACACTGTACTCCACTCTATGCTACTTTATGGAACTCCATTCTATGACACCCAACTCCATTCTATGCTACTTAACTCTAGGCTACTCTACACAATTCTATACTGTAATACACCACTCTATGCCACTCTACCACACTGGACCCCACTCTACAACACTTTACTCCACTCCACTCCACAACACTCTACTCCACTCTTCACTGCTCCATTCTACAACACCCTACTCTAATCTATGCCACTCCACTGTAGCACACTGTACGACACTCTATGGCACTATACACCACTCTGCTCCACTCCATTCTACGACAGTCTGATCCACTCTTTGCAACTCTTTGCAACTCCTTCTACACCACTCAACCCCACTTTACTACACTATTGCCACTCCACTCTTTTCCAGCCACCTCAACAGTGCTCCCCTCTATGACACACTACTCTACTTCACTTTACACCACTCCGTTCTATGACACTCTATTCCAATCTGCACCCCTCCTTTCTAGTCCACTCTACACCACTCCACTCTACTCTACTCCACTCTTCTCCACACTACTCCACTCTACTCTGTGACTCTCCACAACACTCCACTCCATGACACTCCACTCTATGTCACTCCACACCACACCACTCCATACCAGCCTACTCTATGACACTCTATACCGCTCCACAACTCTCCACACCATGATGCCACACCACTCTATGACACTCTACTCCACTCTGCCACTCTTTGTGCCCATCTCTGACATGTAAAGCCTCCTCCCATGCATGGCATCAAAGGGGAAAATTCTCAAATAGCTTACTCAGTTCTGTAAGATTATAGTCTTACATCAATTTTAGGTTGTGTGTGTACTGTCTCACAATTTCAGTTTCTACACTCGCATAGATGTTTGTTTCGGTTTTATCACATGATCTCTATTTGGAAACCTGTGCATGCAATCATTTAAATATGTGTTCTGTAGCTGTGTTCTTTCATCTTTATGCTTCTGGGGTCACCTGACTCCATGGTCCACAGATTATTTTTCTTCTGTTCATAAACATTTTCAGACTTCAAGATACAGCATGACTGCAGATTTCTATTATATTGTGCAGCAACTTGGGGGACAGAGCTTGCCGAACTCGAAAATGGTTGCATAGACTGTGAGCTCCTCTGGCCAAATGATGATCCGGCAGGTTCCTAGTATCTACAATGCACTACGGAGCATGAAGGCACCCTTACATACTTCACCTAAAGTCCGCCATGATTATTAACCCCAAAACTGCCTGTTAAAGAACTGAGAGGGACATGACAGCAGCCCATGACCTGTGTCAGGGGAGTGATGCGGCGGAGCCCGGGAGGGAGTTCCAGCCTGCTGGGAACAGTGGTGGAGAGGGTCGCCTGTGGCAACAGCCTGTGACTACAAGCCGCAGTTAGGGACCTGCTTGAGGAGCTTGGTGGCAGCCAGGAGGCAGGCGGAATCCCAACGTGGTCTCCTGGATGGGTCCCACGTCTGACATAGCTTTGAAGTCTGAGGTGCCTACAGTCTCTGCCCTGAATGGGGCTGGTTCCCTCCTGCCCCTTGGCTGCTAGCTCCAGCATCTATAAGACGGTGCGGCAGATGGAGGTGTGGTGACTGCAGGAGTATGCCCATATTCCTGGGGGCGTGAAGACACTGTACACGTTACTGCCTGAGGGTGCATTCCCCCCGCCCAACACCTGCTGGCCTGGACTGCATTGCTTTGGACACCACAGGTTAAGATTGAGCTGCCTACTGGGTGGGGGTTTATGTTGGGGGACCGTGCACAAGACTGTGGCCACCAAGGTTAGCACAGACAACTCCTGATGCTCGGGTGGCTTGCTGCGCTCTGCATCCCCAAAGTGCTGTGGGTCAGAAAGTGTGCGGGGGACACCAGGAGTGTGAGCGCAGCTGCGCCACACCCTAAACATACAGCTGAGGGAGACTTAGGGGCACCCAGCTGCCCTCCTAACCAAAGCACCCTTGTGGCATGGGTAACTGAGGTGCTCTGTTTCCCTATGCTGCAGCCTGGACTGGTGAACTCTGCAGTGTGCTCCTTGGGTAACAAATTGCGGCTCTGGCCAAGTGGAGAAGGTGGTGATGAGATGGTCCCCATGCTCCTGTGACTGTCTCCTTTCTGCTACACTGACTCTTGGTGACTGAGGTGATTTCTACCTACCTTTAAGGAGTAAGGAGGGGACTCCAAGAGCGCACTTTGTAGTGGTCCCGGCAGCCTAGGTGTGGAAAAATGGTGTGGGTGAACCGGGTGGCAGCAGTGATGCCTGAACATGGGCAAGGTGGATAGATTGCAGTCCAAGCTGCAGTTCGAACAGCGGAAGACACCTAAGCGCCGTGGGGTGTGGTAGCACCTGAACCCGCAAACAAGGAGACCGGAACAAAGACAGATGCAGACCAGAATCAGATCCTCGTTTCCAAGAAACATAGGGCCTGATTCTAACTTTGGAGGACGGTGTTAAACCGTCCCAAAAGTGGCGGATATACCACCTACCGTATTACGAGTCCATTATATCCTATGGAACTCGTAATACGGTAGGTGGTATATCCGCCACTTTTGGGACGGTTTAACACCGTCCTCCAAAGTTAGAATCAGGCCCATAGTCTCATGAAAATCAATGGGAAAATCAACACTCTAACCTTTAGAATGGACCACATGTCGTAAAGGCTCAACAAACTTGCTGAACACCTCGACATGGTAGAGGGACAAGTATCGGAAGCAGCGGATGAACAGGTTACATTGTAAACATCTCAGAAAAAGGTGGATATGATTCTTCTTGCTCTGCCATCCAAAACCAAAGACCTCGAAATCTGCTCATGTAGAAACAACCTCAGAACTGTGGAGATAGTGGAGTCCACTCGTATAGAAAATATGGAGTGCTGTGTTGAACAATTGTTGACAGATATGCTGGGCCAAGACTTTCTCAACAATCTTCATGGTAGAACGTGCACTTCACTCATTGACTCCGGTCTCAGTAGCTCCACCACGTCTTATCATGGTGAGACTCCTAAACTACAGAGATCATGAGGTGGCCCTCTGGGGGAGCCTGTGAGCTGAAGGTCTTATGCTATGAGGGCACAGAGGTGTTGTTAAACCCTGAGTTCACACAACAGATGTAGGAGGCAAGGACACAAATTCTGCTGGCAAAACAGCAGCTGAGTGAGCTCCAGATGGAATATAATATGCTCTACTCTGCAAGGCTTCGGTGATGGCGGATGGCAAGGCATTGCTCTTCACGGATCCTAGGAAGCTACAGCAGTTCATTGCACAGAGGGAGGTGACTGGGGGAATGACAATCCTCTCCTGGGCCCTGCGCTGAAGAGATGAACAAACACTGGATGTAATGGAGTGATATGGTGCTTTGTGGGGGGTTGTGTACCACTCTCCCCTCTGCGAGCAGCTGGGGCCGCCGACTCTAATGGGCCTGGACTCCGGTGGACTGACTTGGCTTGGCAACATCTGTCCCCATGTGTATACCACTCATTATAGAACTTTTTTGTTGGGAGAGTCTGCGAGGGTTTTGGAAGGGAACTATGTCACTGCACCAGTTGTGGGACAGTATAGTGTGGTTGGGGAGTGCCTATTGTGTTCTACAGCTGTTACTATGCAGGTTGGCAGATGTTTTGAATATCGCAAATGACATGAACCTGAAAGTCCAGAGTGATGAGTATGTTGCTAGATGACTGAGAACAGGCAGGCATCCTTGGCATAGCCTTCCAGACCTCAGCTAATGCAACTGGTCACATGAAATGTTTGTGGACTCAGTGACAGCATGAAAATACCAAGGTAGTGGCTTAGTTGCAGAGGCATAAGGTTGATGTTGCGTTATTTCAGGAAATGCACTTAGCTTGAGAGAGCGGAGTTTTAATGCAATGCCGGGCCAGTGCTGTGTGACAGGCTTCACAACACATGTCAGGGCCATACTGATTTGGATGCAGAAGGAGTCTGGGATCTGCCTGCAGGAGGTCTGTGCGGATCAAGGCAGCAGGAACGTACTCACTAAATGTTATAAGAATGACTTAGCGGTGCTTTTAATTGGCACGTATGAGCCTAACCACGACAATCAGCATTTTTATCATGCGCTCAATGCAAGATTGCAGCAATGGGGAGACACCTCAGATTTGGGATGGAGATTTTACCTGCGTGCTCAACCCATTTCGGTATAGATCATAAGGGCCCCCATGGAGACTCTCATCTATGGTGCAAGCCATCACTGAGGTAATGCTACGCGAGGGCTTACTGGATGTCTGGCGCCACAAACACCTACAGTCCCAGGGTACACACATTATTCTACATTTCATGACATTCACACTCATATCGACATTGGTCTGCCCTCACAATGGTTGGCCCCTCCGGCTTCTCACTGTGAGGCCTTGCTGTACCATTTCCCAGTTTTGTTGGACCTTGAAATGCTTGCACTGCACCCACCCACCTTCTTGTAGTGTTTTCCACTGAACTCGTTATTCCGGGAGGAGCTGAATCAGGCAATAGAGGAGCAGTTTACAGCAAATGTTGAGTTGATGCCAAAATTTGTCATGGTGTGGGAAGCCTTCAAGGTGTATATAATGGGTGTCACATTATCCAAGTATGCCGGGGTACCTTGGTCATTGCACGGGTGTCTCCAACATTGTGTAGGCTGAGATTGCAGATCTGGAGAGGCAATATGAGACAGGGGATGACAGGGCCACCTTATCAGAACTAAGATGGAAGAATTTCAGGAGGTGGCGCAAAGAGAGGTGAAATATGCAGTGGCACGTGTGTACGGTATGGGAGAGCAGGCAGGGCCTACTCTAGCAGTGCTAATGCGCCCCAAACAGGAGAATGGTATGATACTGGAAATCCAGGATGATGGTGGTCAGGTTCTGAGCGAGACAGGGCAGGCGGCAAAGCATTTCTGCAGCAATGATACAGACTTATACTGGTTGCAGTTAATATTTGACGAAGAATCCATTAGTGATTATCTTGCACAGATAGCTATGAAGTGGCTAACAATGGAATATAGAGAACGACTAATGGCCCTGTTGTGGCCGTAGGAGAGATGGGCTTCCCTCAAAAACATGCCATCAGGATGGACTCTGGGCGCTGATGGACTTACAGTGGCCTTATTCAAGCCCTACCAAGATCAACTCAAACCACATTTAGGGCCAGATGTAGCAAACATTTGCGAGTCACAAATGGCCTGATTCGCTATTTGCGACCTCGCAAAATCTGAAATGGGATGCAAAAATTCCATTTCCAAAGTGCAAATAGCGATGCGAGCCATTACCGACTCGCAAAATTTGCGATCTGATTTTGTGACCCACAAATAGGAAGTCGCAAATTGCGAGTCGCAAACCAGATGCAAAAGCAAGTCGCAAATTGCGACTAGTCGCAAAAAGCCCATTTTGCACATGCAGATTCCCACTGATTCAGAGCAGGTGGTAACCAGAACCAGAGTATAAAAGGAGACCCGGAAGGCATCTGGGTTACTCAAAATGGCTGAACTGTACGTGATAGCATGGAGGAGGAGAGTCCAGGCCGCCCAGCAGAGGAGGAGGAGGAGGCAGAGCCAGGAGAGGATATACCAAACCAAGCAGACCCTATTTCAACAAACTGAGGATGAGATTTATGACAAATATAGACTGAGCAGTGCAGCAATTTTAGAATTAATTGAACTACTTAATACTCAGCTTGAATGACAGACAATGCGCGGCAGCTCCATCCCTACACATGTGCAAGTGCTATGCTCACTGCACCTCTTGGCCTCGGGTAGCTATCAGGGGGTGATTGCTGTAGCAGGTGGGGTATCCCAAAGTTCACTCTCACGATTCTTCAGATCATTCCTAGATGCCATACTCACACACATGTCCAGATATATATACCTACCCAGGAATGAGGCAGAAATTACCAGCACCAAGTTGGATTTCTACAGAATTGCCAACTTCCTCCATGTAATAGGGTGTGTGGACGGGACACATATACAAATCTGCCCTCCTGCAAATCTGGAATATGTGTTCCGCAAGAGGAAATGTACTCACTCTCTCAACATCCAGGTGGTATGTGATGCACATAATGTCATTACTGACATTGTAGCTACATTTCCAGGGAGTACACAAGACTCATACATATTCAGGCACAGTGGGATACACCAACGCCTAGAACGTGGGGAGTTAGGAGACGGATATCTATTAGGTATTGCTGAATACACCCTGAAGCCTTACATACAGGTCACTGTGGAAACCATTCATGCCCCGCTAAAAGTGCTTATTTTTGTCAAACAGGTGACAGTGCATATGCTCTGAGACCATGGATGCTTACCCCGTACCTAACACCTGGCAATGAGAATGAGAGGTGATATAACAGTGCCCATTCCCGGACCAAAACTTTAATTGAGAGGACATTTGGCTTGTTAAAGGCAAGATTCAGGTGCCTCCACAAAAGTGGAGGTGCACTCCAGTATGCCACAGAAACAGTATGCAAGATTGTCGCCGCCTGTGCAGTCCTACACAACATTGCCACCAGACATGGCCTACATCTCACCCCTGAAGACACGGAGGATGAGGAGCAGGAGCTACCACACTGACAGCCTGGGGATAGAAGCATCGCAAATCAAGGCAGACAGAGACGGAACCACATTGCAACCCAATACTTTGGCAGGTACGTGGCAACTTTCACCACACTCACTAATGTCAGACACACATAGCCCAGTTGTGTAGTGAAACAAACAAAACCTTTTTATTACTAAACTATATGGGAAAAGAATAGTGCTGTCTGTCACAGTCTGTAATTGTCCAAATGTAATGAAGACACATTATGATTCATGTGCCTCATGTACAGTGCTGTCTGTTGGCTCACACCCTCCTCCTAGAGGGACCAGCATGGTTCATCCCTGGTGGGTCCCCTGCCGTGCACTACCACTCTGTAGCACACGGAACTCACTGGCAGACACGCTACTGATGGTTGACCCCTCCTCGCTGTCCTGAGGGGTCTCCCCTGTGCCCCTTGCAGCCTGCCTACTTTCTATAAGGTCCACCGCATGGCTGATGCGGCCAAGTCCTCATGCCACATCGCCAGCAAAGTGCCCAAGTTCCACCTGTAGCCTGACTGTCTGTCTTGAGAGGCCTGTAGTATTGGTGGCAAGACGCCCAATTGATGCAGCCAGGCTGTCAAAACGTGCCGCTGTGTGGCGCTCCCTGTGCCTTGCATGTCCTCGTTCTGCCACTAGTTCAGTCACCAGATGGTAGATGGCCTGTGTCAAATCCCCCAAATGTTCATTCATCCTGGTGAACTGACTGTTCACATCCTCCAGCCCATTGGTCATGCTGCTCTGCATCCTGTTGAGGGTTCTTGTTATTGTCCTTAATTGTCTATTTTGCAGCCGCTGACCATGGATGAGGGATGCCTCCAAGCCCACGAAGACTGCTTCCTCTACCTCCTCCTGGGGCACCGACTGAACTCTGCGCTGGCGCCTGCGCATTCGTCCAGTTGCTGGCTCTGATTGCCTCTCTGTGGGGCTGGGCCCTGGGGTTGTGTCAGCTGCCCCCATGTCCTGTGGTTGTTCCTCTATGGACCCTGGTGCTATCCTGCTGGGCCCAGCAATTTCACCAGCAGCCCCCTGCAGTGTCTCTGGCCCATGCTCTTCTCCCTGCCTGGTGTCGCTGCTGGGGGTGTCTTGTGGGAGACCTGTGGGACATGGGGGATACACTGTCAGTCTCTCACATCTGTTTTATGCCTCATAATAAACATTTGCCTATATTCTGACTACTGTACTACATTGCAAAACAACAAGTGATGGACGGAATGCTGAACATTGTCAAACATTCACCCCCAGTCACAGATCTGGGTTTAATCCATCGTTTTTTTGCTGCCCATGCCATTCCAGTTTGGACCCAGCCATATGCAAATCAGTCTTGACCCTGTTCCCCATGGGAACAGTCCAGCCCGAACTGCTAGGCCAGGTCTTCCCTGGACTGGAAACAAGCATGAAGTGGGAAGGGTATGCCCAGACGTGGGTCCCGTGCTTCCCATGCCACTGGATTCAAGCTAGCCTGGCTGATGAGGGGCAAAACCCCGAAACCGGTCCCAGGATGCTTGTTTCCGGTCCAGTGAGGACCTGGCTTGGCATTTCAGTCTGGACTGTTCCCATGAAGAACAGGGTCAAGACTGATTTGCATATGGCTGGGTCCAAACTGGGGTGGCATGGTGAGCAAAAGAACGATGGATTAAACCCAGATCTATGACTGGAGGTGAGTGTTTGACAATGTTCAGCATTCCGTCCATCACTTGTTTTTGCTTTACTGTACTACATTGCCCATAATGCACTATTCTAGAGGTTGCCAGACTGGAATGGAGTTAGTCTGGTGGTGCCTGCTGCTGTGTACTGGGAGAGTGTGTGTACTGCATTTGTGGGTGTCAAAGCATATCTCATGGTACTCACTTTTGGATGTCCCTGGCGCTGAACTGTCCACGTCTCCCATGCCAATGACGGCCTCTGGCTCCAGGGTCTGCTCAAACATGCTTTCCATGGCTGTGGGTGGTGGGACGGTGGATGGGCCTCCTCCAGTGCCCCTCATCTCCCTCATGCGCTCTGCAACCCTCTCCTTCGTCCTGGAGTGCAGGTCGTACCACTGTTTCCTAATTTCCTCAAGGGTGCGGTGGCTCACCCCTATGGCATTTATCTTGTCCTGGATCTGCTGCCATATCATTTTCTTTTGAGTGTCTGGGACACTCATTGCTGCCTTCCCAAAAAGTTCATCGTGGTGCAGGCAGCATTCTTCCATCACCACCTCCAGCTCTTTGTCTGAAAACTTCACTTTCCTTCTCCTGCCAGCACTGCCTGTCTCCTCCATTGTAGCAGCAGCTCCTCTCTCCTGGGTGTGGCACAGCAGTTTGCAAAGGGTGTGGTCCTCCCTCCTCCCAGGTGTATTTGATGACTTTCTGGTTCTGATGTCATCACCAGGAGCAAGGAAGTGGGTTTCCAAACTGTTGTGCAGCACCTGCAGGCAATTTGCGAGTCAGTGGCAATTTGCGACACCCTTCTTGCAAATTGCGACCTCTCTAAAAGCGAAGGTCGCAAATTTCGGTGCGACACCTATGCAACTCGCAAATTGGTGTTGCAAATATTTCTTGAATCTGATTTTGCGAGTCGGAAATAGCGATTTGCATGGAGTCGCTATTTCGGATTCGCACATTTTTACCTACCTACATCTGGCCCTTAGCCACGCTATTCAAGGAAATGACCGTAAATAGCTGTATGCCTCCCACTATGCACGAGGCACTACTGGTGGTCCTGTTGAAGCCAGGTAAACCAGCAGACCTCTGCTCTTCATACAGGCTGCTGTCACTCATGAACATGGAAACTGTACACCAAGATTTTGGCCAACCAGCTTGCTCCTCGGCTGCCGGGAGTGGTGGGCACGAAGCAGACGGGGTTGTACCAGGGCATAACCTAACATTAAACCTCAGGACACTGTTTGGTGCAATACAATATTTGGACCCAGTGACCAAAGCTGTGGCAGTATTTCTCGATGGAGAGAAGGCTTTCGATTCAGTGGAGTGGGGGTTCATGCTGGCGGTTCTGAGGCACATCAGGGTGAGTGACATTTTCCTTCAGCTTGTCAGAATACTGTATATGCAACTGGTGGCACAGTTCAGAGTGAACAGCATTGTCAAGGCCCACATTACTATTGCAAGAGGTACTAGGCAGGGTTGTCCTCTTTCCCCCCTGATCTGTGCATTTGTTGCAGAGCCACTGACTTTTGCACTCAGGGAGTACCATTCCCAGAGATGTCTAAGATTCCACCATTATACCCTCATTGTGGTGGCCTATGCAGATGATACTCTGCTATATATTTGTGATCCCGAACGCAACTTAACCACAGTGCTTAGAGAAGTGGTGCTTTTCGGGGATCACTCCAGTCTCCGAGTGAATTGGGATACATCTGGAATATTCCTGCTTACCCCACCCCAAAGCAGACTATCCCTTGCAGTGGACAGAGGACTCAGTAAGATATTTGGAAGTCCAGGTGCATACGAATCCAGTGACAGTTATGCAGGATAACTGTGCTGGAGCGGTACAGTGTTTGCCAGATGATGTGGATCACTGTGTAAGGTTGCCTCTCTCACTCGGCACATGGCTATTATGAAGATGGTAGTCTTACCTCACTTTTTGTTTCTGATGGATACAACTACCTGTGGATTCCTCACCTCATGAATACTCCCATGGCGCCAGCATTCTACGGAAATCTTCTTACTAGTCTCTGCACGTCGACGAGGACGTCACTGTCTCGCACGCGACGCCGTCTGACGTCATACAGGCAATAAGAGGTCCTCGACGACGTGCGGACGTCAGTTCCCTTTTTTCCGTGCATTCGAAACGGTTATCTTCGAGGGAGCAACTGTTACTCTTGCGGTTACAGTGTATATCTTGCTGCGTACTCTTTCTCTGTGGAAATAATGTCGCAGAGAAAGTCTGGATTTAAGCCTTGTCGTGAGTGTGGAGGCAAGATGTCGGTGACGGATCCTCATTCCGATTGCCTTTGGTGTTTGAGCTCCGACCACGACGTCTCGACTTGTGATTCATGTCAGCACATGAATCCGAAGGCCCTTAAAGAACGTGAGGCGAAGCTGTTTATGGCCAAGTCAAAGGAGAAGCATCACAAGAAGTCTTCTCCAAAACATCGGCGTCATCGAGACTCCCGGCGCCGTAGAGAATCTCGGCATCATTCAAGAGAGGCTCGTTCCAGGTCTCCGGATCGGCGCCGAAAGACATGGGAGGTCAGCCCCACGGTGACGCCGCATCCTTCGACGCCGTTGCCCTCTCCGGCGTCACCAACTTCGCCTGGACAGGCGTCGGTGATTGAGGTATTGGAGCCTCAAGTGTTTTCTCCGGCGCAGACGCCGAGGCCGGCGTCGGGGTCGCCTCCGAGACAGGCACCCCAGTATCCGGCTTTTCCCACCCCTGGAGCCGATAGTTCCGCATTCTTGAATGCGATGTATGCCATCTTCCAACAGATGGCTCCAGGGGGTGCTCCGGCTGGGCCTTTGGCCTTTTCTTTGGGTGATCCTGCGCCTCTTCGGCCGGCACCCTTTATGCCCTTTCTCCCGTTTGGGAACGTGGGCTCGGCGCCAGTGTCGGCGCCGGTGGCCGCTCCGGTGGCTTCGGAGGGATTGGCCCCAGGGATTTCCATCCCGTCGACGTCGAGATTTCGGCCTGTGACTCCGGTGGGTCCATCTGTTTCAGCTGCTCTTCAGTCGGCGCCGAAGTTACCCGTGGCGCCGGATGCGGCGTCGGTGGCTTCGGAAGATCGGCGCCGATCTCCGACTTCGGCGGAGGCATTGTCGACTCCGCGGATTGAGCAACGACTGCATTCAAGGAGGCGTGCTCTCCGGGTACTAGAAGAGCAGGAGTACCAACGAGCCCTAGAGGAAGGAGAGCTAGAGGACTCGGGTGATGGGCTGCGTGGACTGGAGTCGGCCAGTGGGCTGGACACTTCCCCTGAGTGGGACCTTTCGTCCCCGGGGGAATATACTGAGGAAGCTGCTTCCTTTCATACAGTGGTACGGAAGGCAGCTAGTTTTTTGGACCTGCCTTTGCCGGTGGTGGAGGCAAAACAAAACCTTTTGACGGAGGTGTTGCATCCGGCCTCAGCCGCGGCGGAGCCTCTGTTACCTTTTAATGACGCTCTGCTGGATCCGGTTTTAGAGGTGTGGAAGAGGCCGGCATCTTCCCCAGCAGTTCACAGAGCCGTGGCCAGGAGGTATCGGACGGCTCCAACTGATCCTGGTTTCCTATCTAGGCACCCTACGCCGGAGAGCTTGGTAGTGCAGGCCTCCTGTTCGTCCAAGTCAGCGCCTGGTTCTTTCCCGACGGTGCCTGGGGACAGAGGCTCAAAAAAGCTAGAGGCGCAGTCGAAGAAGATTTTTTCGTCCTGCAGTCTGGCGTTAAAAGCCACTAATGCGACCTGTATCCTGGGAGATATATTCATGCTCTGATGGATGACATCTCCTCTTCGTTTACAGAGCTTCCCCAGGGTCTTTTGGATCTTGTCTCTGATGCCCAGGCTGCTGCGACCCAAATTATCCAGACGGGACTGGATACCACCGACTCGGTAGCCAGAGCAATGGGCACAACTGTGGTGGAAAGGAGACAGGCCTGGCTCCGTAACTCGGGCTTTTCGGCAGATGTACAGTCCACATTGTTGGATCTCCCGTTTGATGGGGACAAACTGTTTGGGGCTAAGGCTGATTCGGCCTTGGAACGTTTTAAGGAGAGCAGGGCCACGGCTAAGTCGTTGGGACTCCAAGCTCCTTCTTCCACGGCCTCTTCCAGATTCTTCAGGAGGTTTCGTGGATTTGGGCGTGGCTCTTCCTCCTCTTCCTTTCGGGGAAGATATCAGCAACCTGCCTCTTCCCACCCCTATAGATCTTTTAGGGGGAGGGGTAGGGTCCGCACCAGGGGAGCCTCTCAGCAGCACTCTGCCTCTTCCTCATCCTCTGGCGGGGTGCAGCAGGGGAAGCAGCCTTAGGCTTCCACCATTTCCCACTCACTCCTCTCCTGTAGGGGGAAGATTACAGCATTTTCTCACCAAATGGGAGACTGTTACGTCGGACACTTGGGTTCTCAGTGTTGTGGGAAAAGGCAACACCCTTCCCTTTCGGGAGTTTCCGCCCCTCATCCCGCCCCGCCCTTCGTATTGTTCACAAGAACACCTCCTGTTGCTAGAACAGGAGGTAGAAGTCCTCCTTTTAAAGGGCGCGGTGGAGTTGGTCCCGGAGCAGGAAAGGGGTCAAGGAGTTTACTCAAGGTATTTCCTGATTCCCAAGAAGGATGGTCGTTTGAGACCAATTCTGGACCTGAGGATCTTGAATTGGTTCCTCAAGCAGGAAAAGTTCAAGATGCTGACCCTAGCACAGGTGCTTTTGGCGTTGAACATGGAAGACTGGATGGTGTCTGTCGACTTGCAGGATGCTTACTTTCATATCCCGATACTCAAGTCACACAGGAAGTATCTCCGGTTTGTGGTGGGATCGCAACACTACCAGTTTGCGGTCCTTCCGTTTGGTCTTACTTCAGCACCTCGAGTCTTCACGAAGGTGATGTCGGTGGTTGCGGCAGAGCTCAGAAGGAAGGGGATAGCAGTATTCCCTTACTTGGACGATTGGTTGATCAAAGCCAAGTCCCCGGAGCTTGTGTTGCGTCATCTGCAGTCAACAACCCAGTTGTTGTTCGACCTAGGCTTTTCGGTGAACGAGCCCAAATCTCACCTGGAGCCCTCTCAGCGCCTCCTGTTCATAGGGGCAGTACTGGATACAACATTGGGTCGGGCCTTTCCTCCGCCTCAGCGGATTCAAGATATTCAGGATTTGGTTCCAATGTTTCGAAATGGAGCGGTAGTTCCAGTCCTCAAGGTCCTTCGTCTGCTCGGTCTTTTTGCCTCCTGCATTCTGTTGGTCACGCATGCTCGCTGGCACATGAGGGCTCTTCAGTGGTGCCTCCGAAGGCAGTGGTCTCAACACAGAGGGGATCTAGAGGGTACTGTCAAGATCTCCAGAGATGCTGCTGTGGATTTGAAGTGGTGGATTGCAAGCAACAATCTTTCACAAGGAAAGCCGTTCCAGCAGTCGCCACCAGTGGCCACAGTTATAACGGATGCTTCCACTCTAGGGTGGGGAGCTCATCTGGGGGATCTGGAGATCAAAGGTCTTTGGTCTCCAGAGGAACAGATTTTTCACATCAATCTGTTAGAGTTACGGGCTGTACGTCTGGCTCTCAAGGCCTTCCTCCCTTCCCTTCGTGGTCAGTCGGTACAGGTCCTAACGGACAATACTACCACGATGTGGTACATAAACAAGCAGGGAGGAGTGGGGTCGTACCTTCTCTGCAGAGAAGCTCTTCGACTATGGTCCTGGGCAAAGGACCATCGGATTTGCTTGATAGCAAACCATCTGGCCGGAGTCTTGAACGTGCGTGCGGACAGTCTCAGTCGGTATCCGATGCAGGAAGCGTTGGGGGACGCGTTTCAAATGACCTGGTGCGGCCAGTTGCTTTACGCGTTTCCTCCCATACCCTTGATTCCTCGAGTATTGAGGAAGATTCGCCAAGACCGGGCTCTAGTAATCTTAATAGCTCCGGATTGGCCAAGGAGGGTGTGGTACTCCGACCTTCTCCAACTCTCAACGTGCCCGCCGCTCCGTCTCCCTTTCAGGGCAGACCTCCTCTCACAGTCGCAGGGGCAGGTTCTACACCCCAACCTCCAGAGTCTGCACCTACATGCCTGGAGATTGAACGGGGCAACCTGAGTTCCTTCTCTCTCCCGCCTGAGGTAGTGGATGTTATATTAGCGGCCAGGCGACACTCCACTAAATCTATCTACGCTAATAGGTGGTCTAAATTTGTTGCGTGGTGTGGAGAGAGGCAGATTGATCCTTTACATGCTCATCTATCGGACGTTTTGTCTTTTGCTCTATCTCTGGCGCAAAAAGGTTGTGCAGTGGCTACCATTAAAGGTTATTTATCGGCCTTGTCAGCCTTCATATGTCTTCCAGACCAACCATCTTTATTTAAATCCCCTATTGTTATCAGATTCTTGAAAGGTCTTCTAAATCAATATCCTCCAAAGCCATTCGTTATGCCGCAATGGGATTTGTCCTTAGTCCTGACTTTCCTTATGGGGTCCCCTTTTGAACCTATGCATTCTTGCCCCTTGAGGTATTTGGTTTTAAAAACAGTCTTCCTGATAGCTATAACATCAGCAAGGAGAGTGAGTGAGTTGCAGGCCTTATCAGTAAAACCCCCTTATACAACTTTTTATGGGGATAAGGTGGTGTTGAGGACCAAGGCTGCTTTCCTCCCGAAGGTTGTTTCACCCTTCCATTTGGCTCAGGCAATTACTTTGTCCACGTTCTATCCTCCGCCTCATCCTTCCAAAGAGGAAGAAAGACTGCACCGTCTGGACCCAAAGAGAGCGTTGAGCTTCTTTATCGATAGAACAAAGGATTTCAGGCTGGAGGATCAGCTGTTTATTGGATACGTGGGCAAGAGGAGAGGAAAGGCAGTCCACAAGAGAACACTATCCAGGTGGGTTGTTCTTTGCATTAAAATATGTTACTCTTTGGCAAAGAAGGATCCTCCTGAGGGCATTAGAGCTCATTCCACCAGAGCTAAGTCGGCCACTTCGGCCTTAGCCAGAGGTGTTCCTGTGGCCGCAACTTGGTCGTCCCTTCACACTTTTGCAAAACATTACTGTTTAGATTCTGAGGTTAGAAGGGACGGCCATTTTGCACGGTCAGTGCTGCAGGATTTCTTGGTTTGACCATTTAGGCACCCACCGCCGGGCGTGGTACTGCTTTGGGACTCTATTCATGAGGTGAGGAATCCACAGGTAGTTGTATCCATCAGAAGAACGAGTTACTTACCTTCGGTAGCGACTTTTCTGGTGGATACATTAGCTACCTGTGGATTCCTCACGGTCCCACCCGCCTCCCCGTTGCCTTTATGGTCTTGCCAAGTAATCCTTGAGTGTGCTCCTCTTGGTCTTTGAGGGTGCAATAGATGTATATATATAATATATTTATATATATATAGGTATATGTGTATATATCTTTATGTATATACTTGGTGTGTGTATATATTTTAAAAGAGAGAGTTTTATATATATATATATATATGTGTACATAAAAAGATTTACAGTTATTCATACAATGTGGTGTATTTTTACAATATAATGGATGTTGCTTTGTTCTTTCATTGCATTACCTGGTTGTTCTCATGCACGTAAAAAATGATTGGTACTGACGTCCGCACGTCGTCGAGGACCTCTTATTGCCTGTATGACGTCAGACGGCGTCGCGTGCGAGACAGTGACGTCCTCGTCGACGTGCAGAGACTAGTAAGAAGATTTCCGTAGAATGCTGGCGCCATGGGAGTATTCATGAGGTGAGGAATCCACAGGTAGCTAATGTATCCACCAGAAAAGTCGCTACCGAAGGTAAGTAACTCGTTCTTCTCTTCTTGAACATCCTGATTATTCTTAACTGTTCCATATGTGACAAACTAAGGGTTTTGATGGTACCCTTAGAGTGGGCAGGTAAGCAGCCGCGGGTGAGGTGAAAGACTCTAACCATACCTTTTTATAGGGGAGCACTGAACACTCCCAACCTAGAGGCGTACTATTGGGCTGTGCAGTCCCCGTTTGCCCATTATTGGGTAAATGGCCTGTGGGGCCTACCACATATGCATTTGGAGGTTGGTGGGGCAGCCCCATGCATGCTGCCCTAATTCCTGTTTAGGGACCCAACTTGGCGTTATGGAGTACTTGACTAACTAAATATGACTCTCTGTGCTTGGCACAAACTCCTTGAGAGAAAGGCTCCCTACTAGAATCACCCATGATAACTCTGGACTGGTCTACGTGGTTCTCGCTAGGCCAGGAACGTGGCTCTATAAGGACACTGGAGGACCTGGGTGTAAACACAATTGGGGATCTCTTTGCTGATGGCAAGATGCATGAGTGGGCGGCGATGTGTGAATGTGGTGCTTAAATCTCCTCCTTAACGTAATTCTACTATTACAGGGCACGCCACACAATTCAGGAATTGTTGGGTGAGGAGACGTTGGAGTCCCCACCTATTCCGGCTTTGACCTCGCTATTGCAGGTATCTACGCCTCAACACACAGGTGGTCATTATGACATTGGCGGTCTATTCCGAAGACCACTCTGGTGACATCTGCCAACAGATAACCGCAGAGGCAGTAAACCGCCCACCAGATTATGACACACAAACCAAAATCGATAGAAACCAGCCACAACCACAAGTCCGCAAGACCCAACGAAAGCGAATAACTATTGGGCCCACCACCCTCACCGCTACACCAGCAAAACACCACCCTCCAAATAGTCACCCACGTATCACCCCAGCGGACATTCAACAGCGGTCAACCATTGGCGGTTCACACCGCCGCGGCAGAATTGGGTACCCAAAACCACTTTAAGCCAACATTGGGCAGAGCAAAAAACCCACACCTGACACAAATACACACACCTTACACACCCACCCCAGCACTATAAAACACCACCTCACATAACCCACAATCCTTTGCAAACACAAAAAGACTGCTACACCTTGCCAGGCCATTCCCATAAAGAATTGCACACACACACACACCACATCGGTCACGCATTACACACCCCACCACAACACTGGACACCCTCTGCATAACACACACAACACACAACAGGCATGTTCCCACAAAATCACCCCCGTTTCACAGATGAGGATTTGCAGGTAATGGTGGAGGAAATCGTCAGGGTAGAGCCACAGCTTTTTGGTGCACAGGTCCAGCAGATCTCCATTGCCAGGAAGATGGAGCTATGGTGGAGGATTGTAGACAGGGTGAACTCGGTGGGACAATATCCACACCCAAGGGACAACATCTGAAAAGATGTGGAACGACCTACGGGGAAGGTGCGTTCTATTGCATCAAGACACCATCATGAGGACTGGCGGTGGACCCCCACGTCCACCACCACAGTTGACAACATGGGAGGAACAAGTCTTGGAAATCCTGCATCTTGGGGGCCTAACTGGAGTCCCTGGAGGGCTGGACACTGGTAAGTCACCATTACTACCTTACCTCCACTGATATTTGCATGGCATGCCACCCCCTCACTCCGAATCCCTACACCCTACTCCATCCCACACATTGCACCACCCCAATTACCACACCTAAATGTGCACCCCTGCATGCCCTACCCAGTGCAAGCATGTCCGTCCCAGCTTTGCTTGCATACCCACCAGCAATGCATGGGCAGCATGTAGAACTAACAATCCCACAATCCATGCACTACCAAAGGTGGGAGGACAACACCAAACCCATAGGGAAAGGTAGAAATGCAGAATATGAGACAGACAATGACCCTGACAAAACACTTATGTTCCCACAGGTGCCTCAGCCAATGTCAGCGGTGAGCAGGAGCCACAGAAAACCAGTCCTCCACCAGAAGATGCCCTCAGTGATGATAGCAACTCTGGATGTCCCGAGCTGGATGAGCTTCCTGGCCCATCTGGGACTACTGGTCAGTCGGCTTCCACACCCACACCCAGTCCACCACATGCCCACCACCTTCAAACTCCAACACCACAGAAGCCACTCAACATCCCCAGACCCCTTACCCAGAACACGTAGATCAATAGTGTGCCCACCTGTACAGGGACCCGAGTCGACACCACACAGGCAAGACAATGAAGGTCCTGGTGTAAGTGGCAGTGGGCACACCATTCAGGGAACACAGGCACGGGAGGCCAGAGAAAGTGGGAGGTGAGCTGTGCGCCAGGGGGAGTCTAAGCCCAGGCAACTGACTGCCCAGGGGCACTCACACATGTGCTGGGAGCATACAATAGATCCCAGGACAGGATGGGCCAGGTGATCACCATCATGCAGGAAAACCAGCGACTGCAGGGGATACACCACCAGGAGTTCATGCAGCAGTTGTAGAGCCTAAATGCCAACATGGCCTCCACTGTAGGGGTACTGAGGGACATGGCCAACACCATGCGGGAGAACAGAGCACAGCAGCGATCCACTTCCACTAGCCACTCCACTCAACAGCCATCAACATCTGCTGCAGCTAGTGGACAGGAGGACCTGCCACAACACCCACAGGCCACCAGCACCCCTCCCCCTGCAGAAGGTGAACTACCCCGCAAACGTTCCCTGCGACCCATACAGACACCAGAGACTGTTGCCAAGACCAAGATCACTTCCAGGAAATGAGCCTCTCCAGAGTGTCCCTCTTGTGTCCCACTAAGTCACCTTGTACACTTTGGACTGCCATTGCTCCTCTTCCTATGGCCCCAGGGACAATGGACCTGTGCTACAAACAAACTGGGCCACTACTCTGAACTTTTCCCCAACCACCGCCCCACTCTATTGCACCATCCCTTCATTACTGTCACCTCAATAAACACCCTTGAACACAACTGGAGTATCAGTGCTTTATCAGACAGAAATGTGCTATGTATTGAACTGTATTATCCTGTGCAAATGTCCTGTAATGTGTGAATCCATCCAACAATTGTGTTTTAGCAGTCTGTAGTCATCACATCAGTACACAGTTGTAACCACACCAACATCTGCAAAAAGGGAAGGCATAAGTGACAGTCAGTTGTAATGCAAAGGTAGTGATTGGCACAACACAGCTGGCACACAGCACTCAACTAAAATAGGGACACGAACAGATCAACAGTCTTACCTGAGTATCATTGGAAGCACTGCTGTATGATATGTGCCCTGTTGTCCACATACTCCTCCTCTTCCTCCTCCTCACTGTCCTCAGTGTCCACTGCTGCCACAGGTGCATTGTGACCCCCCTCCTCCTGCAAGTAGGGCACATGGTGTCTAAGTGCCAAATTGTGCAGCATGCAGCAGACCACCACGATCTGGCAGACCTTCTTAGGGGCATAGCATAGGGATCCACCCGTTAAATAGAGGCACCTGAACCTGGCTTTCAGTAGATCGAATGTGCATTCCACAACCCGAATGGTACGGCCATGTGCTTCATTGTACCGATTTTCAGCCCCTGTTCTCGGATTCCTAACAGGGGTTAACAGCGAGGACAGGTTTGGGTAGCCGGAGTCACCTGGAAGAAGTGAGGGACACACATTAGCCATGTACAATGGCAAGGAGTACAACTGCAGTAGGCACACACTGACATACCTTGTATGGAGACTCAATCTCACCTATGAGCCACACTCTGTGCCTCTGTAGTCGTGCCATCACCTGCGGGACGCTGCTATTCCTCAATACATAGGCATCATACAAAGATCCAGGAAACTTGGCAGTGATGTGGGAGATGTATTGATCAGCAATGCACACCATCTGGACATTTAGAGAGTGGTAACTCTTCCTACTCCTGTAGACCTGCTCATTTGTCCTGGGAGGGACCAAGGCAATATGGGTCCGGTCAGTGTCCCCAATCACATGTGGTACATGTCCCATGGCATAGAATCCAGCCTTCACAGTGGGAAAAGTTCACTCTGGGGCAATGAGATGTAGCTGCTCATGTGTTTGAGCAAGGCAGCCAAAACCCTTCCAAGCACCTCATCCTCCACAGTGGTTGGTATCTAAGTGGGCCAAAATTAAAATGTGTTTGACTACAGGAAGTATGGACACACAACATCACAGTAAACAGTGCATGCATGTATGTATGAGACAGGAATCGTATAGGTGTGTACAATCTATACTATTGAGAAACAAATACTGGTCCCACATGAGTACCAGTATTAGGATATGGCAACCGCCTGTCCTGTACAGAGGGACAGGTAGAAGTGACCTCACTCCGCTGGCATTTGACATTATGGCGGAAGGTGGCCTGCACCGCTGTGGAACTCCTCATTTGCTAACATGGAGCTCTGTGGAGTACAGGAACCAATGGTGATTAACACTGGCGGTGACGGTGTTCACCTCCGCAGATGTGGCTGCCATTTTCTATGAACCACTTCACTTGATTCCTGACTCCCTCCGGATCAACATCTCCACTGTGTGTGCTACTGTGACCAGTGTCTGGAACCTGCGATGGCCCGTGCTGCAGGGGAAAGGACCTCAGCCTTCACATCCGAAGAGTTGGAAAAGCTTGTGGTTAAGGTCCTAGCTCTGTATAGGCAGTTGTATGGGCTCCCGGACCAACAGGTGAGAACATCCTGGGTACATCCCGGGTACGTTGGATGCATCATGGCTGCATGTGGATGTACAGGGAGTGCAGAATTATTAGGCAAATGAGTATTTTGACCACATCATCCTCTTTATGCATGTTGTCTTACTCCAAGCTGTATAGGCTCGAAAGCCTACTACCAATTAAGCATATTAGGTGATGTGCATCTCTGTAATGAGAAGGGGTGTGGTCTAATGACATCAACACCCTATATCAGGTGTGCATAATTATTAGGCAACTTCCTTTCCTTTGGCAAAATGGGTCAAAAGAAGGACTTGACAGGCTCAGAAAAGTCAAAAATAGTGAGATATCTTGCAGAGGGATGCAGCACTCTTAAAATTGCAAAGCTTCTGAAGCGTGATCATCGAACAATCAAGCGTTTCATTCAAAATAGTCAACAGGGTCGCAAGAAGCGTGTGGAAAAACCAAGGCGCAAAATAACTGCCCATGAACTGAGAAAAGTCAAGCGTGCAGCTGCCACGATGCCACTTGCCACCAGTTTGCCCATATTTCAGAGCTGCAACATCACTGGAGTGCCCAAAAGCACAAGGTGTGCAATACTCAGAGACATGGCCAAGGTAAGAAAGGCTGAAAGACGACCACCACTGAACAAGACACACAAGCTGAAACGTCAAGACTGGGCCAAGAAATATCTCAAGACTGATTTTTCTAAGGTTTTATGGACTGATGAAATGAGAGTGAGTCTTGATGGGCCAGATGGATGGGCCCGTGGCTGGATTGGTAAAGGGCAGAGAGCTCCAGTCCGACTCAGACGCCAGCAAGGTGGAGGTGGAGTACTGGTTTGGGCTGGTATCATCAAAGATGAGCTTGTGGGGCCTTTTCGGGTTGAGGATGGAGTCAAGCTCAACTCCCAGTCCTACTGCCAGTTCCTGGAAGACACCTTCTTCAAGCAGTGGTACAGGAAGAAGTCTGCATCCTTCAAGAAAAACATGATTTTCATGCAGGACAATGCTCCATCACACGCGTCCAAGTACTCCACAGTGTGGCTAGCAAGAAAGGGTATAAAAGAAGGAAATCTAATGACATGGCCTCCTTGTTCACCTGATCTGAACCCCATTGAGAACCTGTGGTCCATCATCAAATGTGAGATTTACAAGGAGGGAAAACAGTACACCTCTCTGAACAGTGTCTGGGAGGCTGTGGTTGCTGCTGCACGCAATGTTGATGGTGAACAGATCAAAACACTGACAGAATCCATGGATGGCAGGCTTTTGAGTGTCCTTGCAAAGAAAGGTGGCTATATTGGTCACTGATTTGTTTTTGTTTTGTTTTTGAATGTCAGAAATGTATATTTGTGAATGTTGAGATGTTATATTGGTTTCACTGGTAATAATAAATAATTTAAATGGGTATATATTTGTTTTTTGTTAAGTTGCCTAATAATTATGCACAGTAATAGTCACCTGCACACACAGATATCCCCCTAACATAGCTAAAACTAAAAACAAACTAAAAACTACTTCCAAAAATATTCAGCTTTGATATTAATGAGTTTTTTGGGTTCATTGAGAACATGGTTGTTGTTCAATAATAAAATTAATCCTCAAAAATACAACTTGCCTAATAATTCTGCACTCCCTGTATGTGTGTGCTGGCAGTGTGTCATTTGGGGGGGGTTTGGTAGCATGCAATGTCTATGCAGAGGTAGGGGCCATGTGTGTGCTTCATGTGGGTCATATGCAGAATGTATGTCGTCTGTGTGACAGAATGGATTGTTGAGTTTATGGTGTCCTTATGTCTGTGTCTCCTCTGCAGGTCAGTGCCTATCAAAAAAAAGGGTTGTGGCATGCCTTTGCCAAGGAAGTGCAGACCCTGGGGTTTCACAGCCGGCAGAGCACCCACTGCAGGAAACGGTGGGAGGACCTGAGATGCTGGGCCCAGAAGAACACAGAGGCCCAGCTGGGGATGGCCTCTCAATGAGGGAGGGGCGCCCGTCGGAGCCTGACCCACCTAGTGACCTGCATACTGGTGGTGGCCAATCCTGAGTTAGATGGACGCTTAAAGTCAGCACAGCAGCCACAAGGGGTTGAGTACCAAGTGTGTGGTATTTACTTTTTTGTAGCCTGGCATGGGGTTTGGGTGCAAGGTTCTAGCCAGTGTGTGCCCCAAAATGCCAGTTTAGCTTTTCCAATGTGGTCCTGCGTAGCTATGTAGGGTGGTATGTATATTGTGTATTGAAAAGTAGCTAGCATACCATGGCAGACAGGACTTAATGAGTCCCAGTAGGTGTGCAGATGGTAGTGTTTGGGTCCTTTATTGCTGTTGTACCCAGGTAGTGGTTTGTTATTCTGGTCCATACTGCACTGTGTTAGTCCCAGTGAGTGATTGTAATGTGTATGCCATATGTGCTGTTGTTGCTGTGATGGACCCTGTGCTCCCTTTCTTTCTCTCCCACCCTCTCTCCTTTACTCATCCTGTCCTTATGTGCATTAGCATACTCTGGCGAAGGAGCAGGGGCACCGACGAGTGGGGGAGCTGCAGCCCACTGGGCCCAAGAGGTGGAGGGCACAGATGCTGAGGGGACCAGTGGGTTGGAGGGCGATGGGAGCACCAATAGGGAGACAGGAGCCACAAATACAGACTCTGATTACTCCTCTGATTGAAGCTCCCAGGTGGTGACGGACCCCTCTGGAACCACCCCAGCTGCTAGATCTTCCGCCACCCCTGTACCAGCACTGCCCTCCCAGTAGCCCCCCAACCAGTTGCCTGTGCCTGCTCACCCAGGAGGGCGGGCATCTCCTTTCCCCCAGGCACCTCAGGCCCTGCCCCGTCAGCCCTGCTGCCCTCAGTGAGGAGGCTTTTGACCAAATGATATCCATCACAGTAAGGCAGTCAACCATAGTGAATGCAATCCAAGGGCTGGCATCCCAGATGCAGCAATGCAATGCCTTCATGGAGGGCATTCACGGTGGCTTGCTTGCCCTACAGAGATCATTTCAGGTTCAGGCCTCATCTCTGATGGCAGCCCGTGTCCCTGGTCCTCCTGTCCCCCCTCCAACTACCTATTCCCAGTCCCAGAGCCCTCTCCCCAACTCATCCCATGTACACAATCTGACAAGCATGCACCCAAATCAACAGACAGGACTCGCACAGACAAACGCAGGCACCACACTTCAGTCCACAAGCACACACACAGCCAACACACACATGCACATACTACAGACACTGCCTCCACTGTCTCCCCCTCCTCCTCATCCCTCACAGGCACATCATCACCCACACCTGCATGCACTGCATCATCGGTCCCCAATCCTACCACCTGTACTGCCTTGCCCACACTCACCACAACAGCAGGCATGCAGACATGCACCCCACACACCACATGTGCAGTCACCACAACCACCATCACAACCGCATGCAGCACACCCACCTTACTTGCAGACACCACAACACACATACACATGTCCTGTTTGTCCTCTCCCACCCTGTCTGCCTCCCTCCAATTACACATAAACACTCCCACCCAGACACCCAATAGCCATCCACCTCACACACGCACACTGCCCATGCACCTACACCCAAGTCTAGCACACCTACTCCTCACACAAGCACTCCCTCTACCTCTACCTCTACTTCCAATCCTCCTCCCACAACCTGATCCCTTGGTCCTAAGAAGCTTTTCCTTTCCTGTCTTGACCTCTTCCCTCCCCCCGTCCTGCCCATAAGAGGAAGATCACTCCCCCAGCCCAGTACCTCCACCTCCTGTTTGACTCCTGTTTCTCCCACTAAGACTTCAACTGCCCCTAAGGGGCACATGAGTGCCACTCTGGCTCCCTGCCCCAAGCCCACTCCTCCGCCCCCTAAACGGAAGGGTAAAGAGCCGCCCCACCCAAACCCAAGCCCAAGGACCCCCCCCTCCCAAAAAGAACACCCCCACCCATCACCCCCACACCCCCTGCCCCCTGAAGTGCCTGCCTATTTACCACAAGATGCCCCTGCCCAGTGGAGTGACTGGGCTGTCAGGAGTCAAGTCGGGCCTTGGACGTTGCCCTGTGGCTTATCGCTGACATTGGACTGGCCAATGGCCGTTTGTATATAGTTGCCTCAGCTGTTGTGGGCGCAGGTCCAACGAAATACAGAGATTGGACCTAAGGTACGTGTCCTGGCTTTTTTTATTTCTGGCTTCTGTTGGTGTAGGAGTTCTCTGCAGATTGTTCTGGGTGTGTGGTGTGTGTGTATGGTGTGTGTTTTGCATGTGTGTGTGTGTCACTCTCCTCTCCCTACCTTGTGTGCTAGGCAGCTTTCCTCACCTTCGTCGTCTTCATCGGCATTGGTGCTCCTGGACTGCCATCGCGTGGTACAGCATCAGCAGGACTTCCAGTTTGGGTTCCATGGAGGCCACAGGCTCCTCTGTGTCCCTGGAGGTGAGTGTCTCCTTTTATATGATATGTTTCCACAAGGCTTTTGGTAGTGGTGGTCCCAACCCGGAAATCCTGGCGGTGTGCTATGTCATAATATGGTGGGAGGGTCATTGTCTTCCGCCTGCCTGAAGAGGTCTACCGCCGTGGTCAGTGGACGGACTGCACTGGCAGTTGGGGTGGTACATTGGCTGTCTATGGAAGGGATCACTGCCATGGTCATAATTTGGCAGTCTTCACCACCGGCCTGGCGACGGTACTACCGCCATCGCCGGCGTAGCGATCAGCTGACTTCCAATGTCATAATGAGGGCCATAGTGTCAAGATTATAATCATATATGCAGGAAGCGTGCAGGCTGGGAGTGTCGAGGGTCAGATTGGCCTGGCAGAGCGACCTAGGTGTGCCCATAGATGACAAACAGTGGACATTCTGTTGCTCCATGATAAAGACAGTATCCCTGAACAGCAGACACAGACTTTTACACTTCAAGTATGTCAATAGAGTGTATTACACACCAGCCCGGTTTCATAGGTATGGACTTTGGCATAGCACAAAATGCCAAAGATGCTTAGAGACTGTTGCAGGGTTTCTAAATGTGGCATGGTCCTGCCCAGACGTGCAAAGTTTCTGGCTGGCTGTGTTCCGGGAATTGGGTATTATTGTGGGCGAGCACCTGGACCCAGAGCCTCTTTTGGCATTGCTTGGATATGACAGAGAGTTACTGAGCACTATTAGGTGACTGACTGCTTTAGGATTGTTGATGGTGCAGAGTAGCAATACATTGGGCTCGAGGTCGACTGCTGACCCTGCAGGATTGGCACAAGAACATGGCTTATTGTAAAACGCAGTCAGACATGTACAGCGAGCTCTTTCCTGACTGTAGCCAGTGACTTATGGGGCCTTATCAAGCCTACCTAGCTGGACTGAGTGCTGAAGTGTCATCAGGGGAGGGTGGTTCTAGGACACACAAGTGTAGCTGGCAATTGGCACCTATTGGATCATATGTGTTGGGCGCTGGATCTGCTATGCATATTATTTCTTGTGTAAACTCAAAGGCTTTTTTCCCCCAATGAAGAATGCAGAATTGTGAACTTTATTCTAATATCCTTGCAGCACTAATGTCACTGGTCACGTTGGAGGTGGGTGGGTTTGTTATTGCTCTTGCGGTTATGCTGCGATCCCTGCTAGGAGATCTCGGTCATTCTGCCTATTTTTTTATGGACTTTTATGATAATACTGTGGGGATTGTATACTATGAATGTGCGGATTCCAGTTTTTGCCAATGTTCCATACTTTATGGAGAGCTGTATGTTTGTGAATAACTGAAATAAAAGTAAATAAAGTTTTAAAATATATATTGTGCAGTAAGGTTATTGTATTTGTTCCTATGGGAACTTTAATATTATGCAATGGGATGGTGACATGGCAGTAGGATGTGAGAACAATCAATAGGAAACTCACATGCAACTAGTTTACTTAGACTAATGCATAGCAAATCAGTCTGGGATATTGGTTTCTGGTTATAGCACGTTGTATTATGTGTGATATAAACATAAATATCATTTGGGTATTCTTTAAGATTTTTGGTTTCATACATTTATCACAAAGGGTGATTTTCTACAGGTTACAATAGAAGCCATGCCACGTGATCCTTACACTGCAACAGATTTGGTACTGTGATGGTTGCACAGTCAAATGTATAACCCTTTCTAACCATATTTCTCCGTAACCCCTGTGTGGTTTTTTTTCTCTGGCTGTGTGTCTGGGGTCATAGCCTTTATTTACTCATTTATAAATCTAGCTTCTGTTTCAGCAACCCACCAGTACCTAATAATTCTCTATGGATTTTGGTATTACTGCTACCAAAAGAGGAAAAAAGTCCAAGAAGTCATAATTCTCATTTGGTGGTACCACACATAGGCCCTCATTCTGACCCTGGCGGTCGGCGGAGAGGCGGCGGTCGGACCGCGAACAGACCGGCGGTATTAAAAATGGCATTCTGACCCTGGCGGGAACCGCCAACACAGCCCGCCAACTTAACACTCCGACCGCCACAGCGGTACAAACAAACAGCGCGGCGGTTCCCGCCAACAGCCCGGCGGCAGACAAAGTACCGCCCACCCTATTACGACCCACCAATCTGCCACCTTTTCCGGGGCGGGAGCACCGCCGATAAGAACACGGCGGAAACAGACTACGAACGGGAAAACGCTCACCTCTACGCACTCCACGGGAGATTCCGGCAGTATGGAGCCAGAGTTACAGGTCATCCCCGCACTCCTATTCCTCCTCATATACCAGGAGCACGCCCGGCGGCGCGGAAGACATCGGTGAGTACTGCACCTACGACACAGGGGAGGGAAAAGATTACCGGCACACACCCACCCACCCACACCCACTACAACACACACATCAATGCATTCCCACAGATCACTGTCACAACCCACAAACCACCCCCCTCCGAAATAATGCAAAGACCAAAAGAAGAGATCATAAACGGCCAGATATATTGAAATAAACTATGTACAAAATATATACAGCTACTAAATGTAGTCCAACCACTGTCCGTGGATCACAGGGGTCCTGTGCAAAGGGGCAAGGCCCAGTCCCACGACAAGAACTCCACGGAGAGAACACTGCAGGGGCATCAGAAAGAAAATAGGACAGGCACCTCAGGGGGAAGGGAAGGGGGGGCACCTCAGCCACTTGAGTACACGACGCCAGATCCACGAGGGGACTCCATGACCACTGGGCCATCCTGGGGAGAGCAAAGCCACAGTCCATACAGTCCATACAGTGGGTGGCCTGCCCACTGGGCCATCCTGGGGAGAGCAAAGCCACAGTCCAAACAGTCCATACAGTGGGTGGCCTGCCCACTGGGCCATCCTGGGGAGAGCAAAGCCACAGTCCATACAGTCCATACAGTGGGTGGCCTGCCCACTGGGCCATCCTGGGGAGAGCAAAGCCACAGTCCATACAGTCCATACAGTGGGTGGCCTGCCCACTGGGCCATCCTGGGGAGAGCAAAGCCACAGTCCATACAGTCCATACAGTGGGTGGCCTGCCCACTGGGCCATCCTGGGGAGAGCAAAGCCACAGTCCATACAGTCCATACAGTGGGTGGCCTGCCCACTGGGCCATCCTGGGGAGAGCAAAGCCACAGTCCATACAGTCCATACAGTGGGTGGCCTGCCCACTGGGCCATCCTGGGGAGAGCAAAGCCACAGTCCATACAGTCCATACAGTGGGTGGCCTGCCCACTGGGCCATCCTGGGGAGAGCAAAGCCACAGTCCAAACAGTCCATAACAGACCCCACTGCCACTGGAGGAGGCAAGTTGGCCAGAGGACATCCTGCAGCCCTGCCCGAGATAGATCCTGCCCTGCCACGTCTGCCAAAGGGCCAGCGGTTCTTGCCTTGAAGGGCCCAGTTCAGCGGTTCTTGCCTTGAAGGGCCCAGTTCAGCGGTTCTTGAGACGGCGGGGCCCAGTTCAGCGGTTCTTGCCTTGAAGGGCCCAGTTCAGCGGTTCTTGCCTTGAAGGGCCCAGTTCAGCGGTTCTTGCCTTGAAGGGCCCAGTTCAGCGGTTCTTGAGACGGCGGGGCCCAGTTCAGCGGTTCTTGCCTTGAAGGGCCCAGTCCAGCGGTTCTTGAGACGGCGGGGCCCAGTTCAGCGGTTCTTGCCTTGAAGGGCCCAGTTCAGCGGTTCTTGCCTTGAAGGGCCCAGTTCAGCGGTTCTTGAGACGGCGGGGCCCAGTTCAGCGGTTCTTGCCTTGAAGGGCCCAGTCCAGCGGTTCTTGAGACGGCGGGGCCCAGTTCAGCGGTTCTTGCCTTGAAGGGCCCAGTTCAGCGGTTCTTGCCTTGAAGGGCCCAGTTCAGCGGTTCTTGAGACGGCGGGGCCCAGTTCAGCGGTTCTTGCCTTGAAGGGCCCAGTCCAGCGGTTCTTGAGACGGCGGGGCCCAGTTCAGCGGTTCTTGCCTTGAAGGGCCCAGTCCAGCGGTTCTTGAGACGGCGGGGCCCAGTTCAGCGGTTCTTGCCTTGAAGGGCCCAGTTCAGCGGTTCTTGCCTTGAAGGGCCCAGTTCAGCGGTTCTTGCCTTGAAGGGCCCAGTTCAGCGGTTCTTGCCTTGAAGGGCCCAGTTCAGCGGTTCTTGAGACGGCGGGGCCCAGTCCAGCGGTTCTTGCCTTGAAGGGCCCAGTTCAGCGGTTCTTGCCTTGAAGGGCCCAGTTCAGCGGTTCTTGAGACGGCGGGGCCCAGTTCAGCGGTTCTTGCCTTGAAGGGCCCAGTCCAGCGGTTCTTGAGACGGCGGGGCCCAGTTCAGCGGTTCTTGCCTTGAAGGGCCCAGTTCAGCGGTTCTTGCCTTGAAGGGCCCAGTCCAGCGGTTCTTGAGACGGCGGGGCCCAGTTCAGCGGTTCTTGAGACGGCGGACGGTCTATGGCCAACTGCTAATTGCCTGGTGGTGCCCTCCTGGGCAGCGGGGATGGTGCTCCTTCACTGCCCACCTGGGCTGTGGGTGGTGGGGCCCTCCTGGCCAGCTGGGCTGGGTCCTCCCTGGGCAGCGGCTATGGGGGTGGTGGGCTCTCCCGGGGCAGCAGCTATGGGGTTGTGGGCTCCTCCTGGGCAGCAGGCCTGCTGCCTGACCTCTCCAACTTGCTGCCCTTGCCCTCCTTAGTCGTCGGCCTGTGGCCCTTGCCTCCCTTTGGAGCTGTGGCTGGTGACTGTCTCTGGGTGGTGTCCGGGGGGGATGTAGAAGGCGGGCTCCTGCGGCGCCCCTTCCGCCTTCTGCTCCTCTTCCCAGGGGGTGGGCTGGCTGTCCCCTTGCTGCTGGGTGAAGATCCAGACATGCGGGCTGGCGGGCTCCAATACCCCTGCACCCTTGTCAAGGGGGCTGCAGGGCTGGTGGTGGCTGAGGTGCTCTTCTTACCCCGACGAGAAGGAGGGGGGGGCTCAGGGTCAGGAAAGAAGTTAGTAGTGGCGAGGAAGAGCTTCTTGGGACAATGGAGAGTGGTAGGTACAGTGGGAATGGGAGTGGAGGGAGAGGATGTGGTTGTAGGTGAGTCACGTTTGCTGTCTTTGGGTGCAGGTGCAGGAGGGATAGGCTGTCGTGAGGTGGATGGCTGTTGGGTGGGTGGGTGGCTGCGTTTGTGTGGTGTGGAAGAGGGGGTGACAGACACAGTGGGAGAGGACACAGGGGACGTGTAAATGGCAGTGGGGATGGTGACTGCACGTGTGCGGACTGGAGTGGAGGGTGTGCTGGTGATGGAAACACTGGCTGATGGTGAGGTGAATGGAGGTGTGAGTGTAGACGTCACAGGGAGGGAGGAGGGAGACGAGGAGGTGGGGGTCACAGAGGTGGTAGTGACTGTTGGCATGTCTGCATCGGAATGTTGCGTGTGTGAATGTCTGGGTGATCTGTGGTGCTTATGTTTGGATGAGCTTCTCTTGGGTGTTGAGGTGTGTGCAGGCTGGTCTGATGGTGTGGGTGGGACAGGCAGAGGAACAGGAGACTGGGAGGAGGGAGTTAGTAGAGGCAGGCAGGAGACAGGGACAATGGCTGCCGTCAGTGCTGAGGCCAGAGCCTGGAACGATCGCTGATGGGCAGCCTGACCCGAATGAATGCCCTCCAGGTACGCATTGCTGCGATGAACCTCCCTCTCCACCCCCTGGATGGCATTCAAAAGGGTAGTCTGCCCAACAATGAGCGTTCGGAGGAGGTCAATGACCTCCTCACTGAGGGCAGCGGGGGTAACAGGGGCAGGGCCTGAGGTGCCTGGGGCGAAGGAGATGCCCGGCTTCCTGGCAGAGCGGGCACGGGGCGAACGCGGAGGGGCTGCTGGGAGGGCGGAGATAGTGCGCTGGGTGGCGGCTGTACCTGTAATGGCGGGGGGCACGGATGGTGCCACCCCCGCAAGGGAGCCCCCTTCCGAGGACGTGTCCGTGTCGCTGCAGGCTCCAGTCGTCCCCGTCGTGGAGCTCCCCTCGCCCTCCGTCTCACTGGTCCAGTCTGACTCTGTGGCATGGCCCTCCTGGGCCATGTGAGATGCAGCTCCCTCCTGCCCCGATGCCACTTCTCCTCCGCCTGATGATGCTGATGCACACAAGCACAGAAAGACAAACAAAAAGGGGGGGGGGGAGAGAGAAATAAAGAGATTTTGAGTACATGGATCACCGGTACAGTTAGCAGACATGACAGACACAGATGCCCCCTGCACTAAGTTGCGCACTTGGGGTCCGCTATGCATTCCGTGGAACATGCCCTACACGCCTAGAGTTGACAACTGCACCCATGGATGACACGGCCCAGGGATGGCTGTACTGACACACTACTGAGGGTGGTGGCTGGGGACACAGGGGCTTACGGGGGTGCCCAGCCTACAGATATCGCCCTGGCCTAGGGGGACCCACAGCCCTCCTCCCCCACCCAGACACCTCCACTGCACCACAACAGAGTAGATGATGCTTGTACTCACCCCCTTGTGTCTGCTGTGCTGCCCTCACGCGCCCATCCAAATCAGGGTAGGCCACCGCCAGGATCCGGAACATCAGGGGGCTCAGTTGACGGCAGGCACCCCGCCTACGTTGGGAGGCCATCCCCAGCAGAGACTCGGCGGTCTTCTTGGTCCCGCGGCGGATGTCCTCCCACCTCTTGCGGCAGTGGGTGCCCCGTCGATGGTGGACCCCCAGGCCCCGGACTTCCTTGGCGATGGCACGCCAAATCCCGATCTTCTCATGGGCGCGGACCTATGTGACACGTACAGGGAGGGAGAAATACCACGTTCAAGTTACTCAGCATTTTCCTTTCCAGTGGCCCAACATGCCCCCCATCCCCGCCAGGCCCCCCGCCAGGCCCCCCGCCATGCCCAACATGCCCCCCATCCCCGCCAGGCCCCCCTCCAGCCCCAACATGCACCCCATCCCCGCCAGGCCCCCCGCCATGCCCAACATGCCCCCCATCCCCGCCAGGCCCCCGCCAGGCCCCCCGCCATGCCCAACATGCCCCCCATCCCCGCCAGGCCCCCGCCAGGCCCCCCGCCATGCCCAACATGCCCCCCATCCCCGCCAGGCCCCCGCCAGGCCCCCCGCCATGCCCAACATGCCCCCCATCCCCGCCAGGCCCCCCTCCAGCCCCAACATGCACCCCATCCCCGCCAGGCCCCCCGCCAGGCCCCCCGCCATGCCCAACATGCCCCCCATCCCCGCCAGGCCCCCGCCAGGCCCCCCGCCATGCCCAACATGCCCCCCATCCCCGCCAGGCCCCCGCCAGGCCCCCCGCCATGCCCAACATGCCCCCCATCCCCGCCAGGCCCCCCGCCATGCCCAACATGCACCCCATCCCCGCCAGGCCCCCCGCCAGGCCCCCCGCCATGCCCAACATGCCCCCCATCCCCGCCAGGCCCCCCGCCAGCCCCAACATGCACCCCATCCCCGCCAGGCCCCCAAGCCAGCCAGTGGCCCCAAATCCAGATAGAATTAAACTCACTTGTTGGTCTGGAGGACCGTAGAGTTGCGCATACTGGGGGAGGACCCCATCCACAAGTTTCTCCAACTCCTCTCCAGTGAAGGCAGGGGCCCTTTCCCCAGTCGCAGCAGCCATTGTCCCTTCCAGACCGAGGTCACAGCAACACTTGCAGTATAGGTCCTCTCCTGTGAAAGTTCAAGTCGCAAGTGGATAAGTAGATAGAAAATGGCGGTCACGTCCGCGGCGGTGCGTACCGCGGCGGTGCGTCCCGCCACCGCCGGCGCCCTTCGCCATTGGCTCCTGAAACCCATAGGCTTCAATGTTAACCAATGCGGCTTCGCGCCGCGGTCTTGGCCCGCCGCCCGCCGCGGTGTGCCACGCCAGCGCATTGACCTCACATCCCATTGTCACACTTCACAGGTCAGGCAGCCGCCATTTCCAGGGCCCACATGGCTCAATTTCAACTGCGTCACACAGGCCTAGGCCTTGCATAGCCACTCATACACGCCATTCACTGCATAGAGAATCGTATACTGTGCTAGCTGTGAGTACGTACCTGTGGGTTGCCTGACTGTGTGCTCCATGTTGTCCTTCCTAGGCACCGTCCGCTGGGTTGGGCGAGGAGACGGATGAATCCTCCCGTGTACCGACCGCTGGTGGACCTGTCGACAATGGAAGAACGCCACATTATCCTGACCTACCGTCTTAACCGTGCCACTATCCATGAACTGTGTGCCCGGCTGGAGCCCGACCTGATGTCCCCCATCCGCCAACCCACAGGGATTCCCCCTCTGGTGCAGGTCATGTCAGTACTCCATTTCTTGGCAAGTGGGTCATTTCAGACAACCGTGGGAATTGCTTCTGGGATGTCTCAGCCCATGTTTTCAAAGGTGTTATCCAGAGTCTTGTCTGCCCTGATGAAATCCGTGAGGAACTACATCATTTTCCCTGAGGTGGGCGAACTGGCTACAGTGAAGGGTGATTTCTACGCCCTTGGACATATTCCCAACGTAATTGGTGCCATTGATGGGACCCATGTGGCTTTGGTTCCCCCAAGAGACAGGGAGCAGGTGTACAGGAACAGAAAAAGTTACCATTCAATGAACATCCAGGTGGTGTGTTTGGCTGACCAGTACATCTCGCATGTAAATGCCAAATTCCCAGGGTCAGTGCATGACGCCTACATCATGCGGAATAGCAGCATCCCTTACGTGATGGAACAGCTACAGAGACACCGTGTATGGCTAGTGGGGGACTCTGGGTACCCCAACCTGTCGTGGCTACTGACCCCAGTAAGGAATCCCCGGACCAGGGCAGAGGAACGGTACAATGAGGCCCATGGGCGTACTAGGAGGGTGATCGAACGCACCTTTGGCCTCCTAAAGGCCAGGTTTCGCTGCCTGCATATGACCGGTGGATCCCTAATGTACTCACCTAAGAAGGTGTGTCACATCATCGTGGCCTGCTGCATGCTTCACAACCTGGCTTTGCGCCGCCAGGTGCCTTTCCTGCAGGAGGATGGTCGAGACGGTGGTGTTGTGGCAGCGGTGGAACCTGAGGAGAGTGACGAGGAGGAAGACGACGGGGCTGAAACAGACAACAGGGACAGAATCATTGAACAGTACTTCCAATAGGACACAGGTAACATTTCAAAGATAATTTAGTAAAAGTTAACTACTCTGCAGCATCTCTGCTGCCTGTCTATTTGCCCCAGTGTATGATGACTGAGTTTTGGCTTTTCCCTCCCTATTTCAGATCTGGGGTCCCCACTACGAGTCCTGTGCTTCGTTTCCCCATGGACTACAGCTTTGTGGCAGCTGTTTGTTGACTTCACCATGTACAAGGACATATTTGCACTGTCATGTCAATTACAATCTATTGAAATCACAGCCAGACTCCTGATATTTTGGTGCAAAATAGGTGTTTATTGAAGTGCTCAAAATGGGATGGGTGGTTTCAAGTGGGTGGGGGCTATGGTGAAGGAATGTCCATGGCAGAGTCCAGAGTAACAGTCACACAGGTGCATTGTCCAGAGGCCTGTGGAGAGATGGAGCATGGGCAGTTCGAGGATGGACAGGGTGACAATGTGGGACAGTGGGATGACATCAGGTGGTATCCATTGCTGGCGGGGGTCTTGACATCCTACTCTGTCTTGCGAGATCTCAGGGCCCTCTTGCGGGGTGGTTCTTCTCCTGCAGGAGGTGGGGGTCTGGTGGGCTGCTGCTGTGCGGGGGCCTCCTGTCCACTAGCGCCGGCGGAGGTGGATGGCTGTTCTTGGTCCCGGCTAGTGGCAGGGGCCCTTGGGTGTTGTTCAGTGTCCGCCCTGCTGTTTACGAGGTCCTGCAGCAGCCCTACCATGGTAACCAGGGTGGTGTTGATGGCTCGGATGTCCTCCCTGTACCCCCGATAGTGTTCCTCCTGCAGCACCTGGATCTCCTGGAACCGGGCCAGGACCGTCGCCATCGTCTCCTGGGAGCGGTTGTATGCTCCCATGATGGTGGTGAGGACCTCGTGGAGAGTGGGTTCCCTGGGCCTCTCCTCCCCCCCCTGTCGCACAGCTGCCCGCCGAGTTGCCCTGTTTCCCTGGGCCTCTGCCCCCTGGCCGGTGTGCCCACTACCACTGCCCCCAGGTCCCTGTTGTTGTTGGGGTGGTGGGTTATCCTGGGTGCCCTGTAGTGGTAGACACACCGCAGATTGACGCGCCCTGGAGACAGAGGCATGGGCCCGCTGGGTGGGAGCTGTGCTGGTGTTCCCAGAGGGGTTAGGGTCTATAGTGGCCTGTGCCTGTGTGAGGGGAACCGACTGTCCAGAGGTCCCCGATGGTCCGGGCTGGTCATCGGTGTCCAGATCGACAGAGCTGCTGTCATCGCTGACGGCCTCTTGGGTGGGGGGTGTGGATAATTCTGGCCCCTCCGCCGCGGTGTGTTGACGGTCGGGTCCTGCAGGGGTATAGAGGTATGGTTATAGTTTCAATGTGTGGCATATGGGTGTATCTGTGGGTTCCCGTGTCCCCAAATGCTGGCATTCGTGTGTGGGGGCTTTGGTGAGGGTGGCTTGTGGGGGGGATGTGTATATGCATTGGGCATGCTTTGGTGATGGGTGTCCATGCTTAGTGGACGCATGCAGGCCTAGGTTTTGGGATGTGTGGGTTGTGATGGTGAGACATTGGCGGGGAATAGGTGTGCTGGGGGTGGGGGTGAGGATGGTGGTGGGGGTGAGGATGGTGGTGGGGGTGAGGGTGGGGGTGAGGATGGTGGTGGGGGTGAGGGTGGGGGTGAGGATGGGGGTGGGGGTGAGGGTGGGGTTCGAGGATGGGGGTGAGGGTTGGGGTCTGATTTGGCATGCAGGTGGGGGGGAAGCAGTATTGAAGCTTCAACTTACCAGTATCCATTCCTCCGCCGACTCCTGCGAGGCCGTCAGGATGCAGGATGTTCAAGACTTCCTCCTCCCATGATGTGAATTGTGGGGGTTGAGGTGGGGGTCCTCCGCCAGTCTTCTGCACGGCGATGTTGTGCCTGGATACCATGGAACGCACCTTCCCCCGTAGGTCGTTCCATCGCTTCCTGATGTCTTCCCGATTTCTGGGGTGCTGTCCCACTGCGTTCACCCTGTCGACAATCCTCTGCCATAGCTCCGTCCTCCGGGCAATGCTGGTGTATTGGACCTGTGTGCCGAACAGCTGGGGCTCTACACGAATGATTTCCTCCACCATAACCCTGAGTTCTTCGTCTGTGAAGCGGGGTTGTCTTTGGGGTGCCATGGGGTGGTGTGTATGATGTGTGGGGTGGAGTATGTGTATTTAAGTGAGTTGAGTGTGGTGGTGTGTGTTGTTTTGTGTGTGGATAGTGTGTGGGTGATGGTGTTGAGTGGCTGTGGCTGTTATGTTTTGGATGCTGGTGTCTCTCTCTTGCCTTCTTTACGATTTTGTAAGCGTAGGGGTTTGTGGGTGATGTGGGTGGGTGTTTTATATTGTATTGTGTGTGTGGGAGTGGTGTGTGTATGTGTATCAGGTGTGTGGGATTCAAATCGTCCAATGTGGGTGAGTTTTGTTCGTTGGTGGGTATTCTGACCGCGCCGGTGTGTCCCGCCAATGGAATACCGCGTTTGAATGACCGCCGCGTGGATTCGTGGGTCGTAATGGGATGGGCGTATTTCTGTTGGCGTGGCGGTGGAGGTTTGGTCACCTCCACCTTTCCGCCGACCGCTGGTCTGGCGGTCTGTTGTGGCGGTCGGATTTTCGGAGGTTTGCCTTCTGCGGGTCAGAATGACCGTGGCGGGTTTCCGCGACCGCGGCGGGATTATGGAGGATTTCTGACCGGCGGTAGGCGCCTTTTACCGCCGAGGTCAGAATGACCCCCATAATCTTGAATGATCAGGAGGAAGCACCCATAATTACTCATCCTTTCTGAGTCTCTTGAAAATGTATCTCCTCCTTAAGAAATACAATAATTTGTTAAGACCAGAATGACAGGCACAGCTCGCTAAAGTCACTGGGTCCTATTCACAAAGATAGACTTACACGTGTAGAATGAATGTGCAGACACGGGAATATACTCTTACATTGTTCAGTACCTTTACTACGTTTGGCTATGCACCACTCACAAAGGTAAATTTACTTCAAGTAGTAAGTGTAAGTGTAGACTTACTTGTCGGACCCTCTGAATTCAGGGAATGGAGCCTAATTTACAACTGTAAAGTTACTGGCTGTAACTTTTCAGCCATAGGCGAAGTTCTCTGCCACCAAGGCAGAAATCTACCTATGATAAACTACATGAAAAAGTTTACAAGCTTAATAAACTTTATAAAATGAATAAAATAGTTTAAGGTAAATAGTAGTATAAATCAATTAAAAAAGTTATTTTAAATGTAGTGCAAAATAAAAATTAAATATGTAATTAGTTTGACTACATTCAACTAAATTACAATTATTTTCTTAAGATTCAAATTAAAAAAACACTCCACCCCAAGTTTTAAGTTTGCATTTATTTATAATGTAGGAAAAATATTGAGTATTACATAAGTAATTATTTTAGCATTAATTTAATTATTGTTTTAAATAATAGTTACCTTCATTTGTAAATCCAAACAGTTGACATATTTTCTAAGAAACTAATGACTATGTATTGTCAATATACATTTTTAAACATTGCATTAAATGTAGTTATGTTTTTTTTAATTAAAAATAAGTTAGTATAGTTTATCATTAATTCCTACGGCTGCCTTCATTAATTTCTAAAGGTGGATCTTGCATTACCAGTGGATGCTCATGTGTGGTGCTGGACTTACTCCAGCTTTGAGCTGAAGTACGTTTACAGTTGTTTTGAGTCCTAACTTTAGAAGTGCAGTTTGTAAATATCAATGGGCTTACTCTTTTTTGGGTGGGTGCGATTCTCTCGCTAAATCCCTTGTTGGCCCTACCTAAACCTCTCCACACTCCCCGCTTAACAGCTCCCATTTAATAGTAAGTATTTTCCAGCAAGTTTCCTCTGTTGCTTCCATTTTTATTCCTAAAACCTATGTCTGTGTGTGCAGAGACCCCCACAGTCAGGGCAGAGCTGCCCACACATAAAATACAGGAGAGGCATAGACCTTCACATGCAGATTAGTGAATCACATTTTGTAGTACGTTGGTAGTACTACTGTAATAAACATAGTACAAAATGCAGTTTGTGAGGACCCACTATGTTCTATATGTGCTTTTGACCGAGTGAGAATATTTCATAAATTCAATCTAGCCTGGTAGAGTCTCGCTGGTAAGAGACCTCCAAAAACACAAAATGTTAAATGAAGATAGTAGTTTTGCAGTTGTTCTGCCCCATAGGATGTAAAGTGGTTAAGTATTGCGTGTATCTACAACGAAAGCCTTGTTTTATGTTTCATAAATACATCTTGTGAAGTTGTGCTCAAATTCTGCCAATGGATGCAGTTCTGTGGTTTCTACAATCCTCTTGAATTCCCAAAATCACGCCCCTCGTGCCAGCACAGAGAGTAGGCTGAGAAGCTTGTGTGACTTGTGGGGTTTCCTCCTTCTGGTGGGGCGGCCTTCGAAAGTAGTGTCCATTCATTCAAGTGATGCACCTTCGTCGTCCTTTGTTTCTACAACAAATGGAGGTGTCTCGAAGCGCTCTCGCCTTTCCCTTCTACCTTTCAGCGAGTAAGTAAAACTCGGGCGGGATGTCAGCCAGGTATATGGGTTACATGCGGTGTTTTGTGCAAAGATCCCGCATGCACTGACTACTGTCTGAGCTTCTGTGTAGGAATATGCAATGAGATAATTGCAGGAAACCCAAGAACAAGTCTGACGGGCTCCATGAGCAAAAGCCATGTTTGAATAAAAGAGATGGTGATTGTCTTCTAAATTTCGAAATAATAGCTGTCTGCTGGTAATGCTTTCCAACACCCAGAGCTGTGATCTGACAAGGCCTGACATCCACGATCATGCACATAAATATTGGAACCGAAAGTAAACACTTCCTGTTTGGCAACTACGTTTGCTAATGTATGCAGCACGCCGCGAGTGCGACTTTAATTTAGGGAACCCTCACTTCTCTCTTTTGTGGCAGCAGAAAACACGTATTCAGTAGCGCACCAGGTGCCGCTGTAAAGGGCGGCGGCGTTGCGATCAATTAACAAAAGAAAAATTGTGCTGCCCTGAGCTCGGCCACGCATTCTTGAAGGAGAGAGAGGACAAAATAAACAAAGAGCCATTTTTGCAAATATACAGGTGGCTGCCTAGCTCCCGAGGGCGACCTCAAGACCACCAGAAGCTACATCCGCATTGGTGCCGGGCTTTGAAGCCTCTTTCATATATGACGATACACCATGTGTATCCCCATTAAAATAGGACACGCCGTAGTCTACACACCGAAGTCCACCACCAGGGAGGCACCAGCGGCAGCTTCTCCTTTAGGTCCTTTGACCAATAGGCCTGCATCTGTAATATGGCACATGTGGGGTATTCCCCCTTATGTGCAGGAGGCAAGCCTTATGTAAATGGCGGACTATCTACGGGTGGGTGGTTACTTTGTGTCCACTCAGTGTGTATTACAAATGAGGCTGTACAAGCATCTTACGGCGCCCTCTATAATATTACAATTAAACCAGCAGCTAAGAAACAAAAAAAGTACAGAAGACCATATAATAACCCTTCTTTTACATCCAACCAAGCCATAACGATTTCTCTAATTTTGTAAATTAATAATGTATTCATGAAATCCTGTAAGAAGCTAGACAGCCAATGTCTCACATTATACTCTGGTAGCGCAAACATAATACCACACGTGTCCACTTCTCATTGCTTACTGATCCTCTGTGGACCTCCCTCTGAGGAACGTTACATCTAACAGAGGCCCTTCTATGTTTCCATACTACTCTCCCAGAAAAAGGATCCAGTTCTGGACATGAAGGGGAAAAACACAGGGCTTATAATGGCTGGCATCGGAAGAGGTCTTGGGTGGAATTGATGTATTTTGCCAGATTATTGATTTTTTTTGCTACGGAGGTGCACTTCAACAACTGCCCCTCCCCCCCCCCCCCCCACTACACCATGGATGCAGACATTCTACTTGGTTTTCTTCTTTCTGTAACTCTCATCCCTCCTCCTACAACATCTCTTTTCCTGTCTGTTTTAATATCTTTCTCCCTGTCTACAAATCAAACACAACCAAAGCTGGACAAACAAGATACACTACCAAACATCTGAAAATGTAATTCTCACTGAAATCTGCCATTCAAAGAGCAATTATATTATCTGCACTTATGAGCCACATACTCAACGCAGAGGTCCCAGCTTCTACTCCATCCTCCATTTTTAATTATCATTTTCTCTGTTATAAACACAGAAATATAATGCAATCTGTGCATTTCTATGTGGCGGCCATTGAACAACAATGTAAATACACATAACATACAATAATACTTGATGACTTGCCTAGCAAATCAGATAAATTGCACGGTCGGTTGGTGCTCCTATAGGGGGTATCACTCAAAGCAGTGAATTCTTTCATCAACAGCACAACCAAAACAGGCCCCTGCCAGAATTCAAACTGTTAGCCTGTAGGATGCCCATCTCTGAAATAGGTTCCCAGACCACTGAGTTACCTCAGCAGGTTTGGGAACTGTAACCTGCAATTCACACATTCTCCGCAGACTGTGTACAAACCCAGTGAGACATTTTAAGGAGATGTGAAATCGGTGGAAGCAAGCTAAACACAGTGTATCATCATCAGAAATTGTGACCTACAAAGTACACACATCTCTTCTGCAGTTGCATTATTCAACGAGCTAGGCAGGGCAGAGTCTGTAAAAAATGCCCAAACTTAAAATATTGACATTTACTTTTACTAGGGTTTTGGTGGGATGAAGGATTATTTAATCATTTTCTACAGCCACATATCCTCAGACACCCACATTTTCATAAACCGATTCCAATCATACATATCTTCTAAGAGAAGTCTGGCCTGTGATCTCAGAGGGGAGAACACCCAGGCAGTAGATGTAGCTTGAATGTCACTTTTTTCAGCCCGGTGACAATATTAATTAACACTATCCAGGCGAGGGACAGTCAGGTTTAGATTTCCATGCAATGCTGAACGAGGTAAAGGTGGAGGTGGGGGCACTCGGAGTGAATCATTTGTGTTCTCAGGGACTAAGAAATACCAAATAAAATGTAATGTATTTCTAAATCGATCAGCGTATTCATATATGCAACATCTGGTACTTAGTGGTGAGTGGTGGGAGCACATTATCTCAAGGCTTCAGATGCTGACTATGGGCTTGATTTAAATCTTGAAGGGGCATCCATTGTCCCGCTCTGGCAGTGGTTCCAAGTACTCTGTCAAGCTGACAGAGTTCCGACTGCCATATTTTGATGTATGGCGGCTGAACCGCCGTCCGCATTGTCAGTGCAGTCTGTTGAGCAGCAAGCGGTTCCCCGCATCCGACACAGCATACTCCTATGCTGGCAAATAATACTCTGTGGCCGTCAGGGTGGCAGGTTTGCGGCAACCATATTTAGATTTCACAGTTGTGCTGGTGGTGTACTAGCTGTGGATCCCTGATAGTGGGAGTTCATTGTGGGACCTGTTCATCATTGTACAATGCCAGTGGGCATTGGATGGACACTAGCAACACACACCTGATGTCTGTTGCTTAATTGTGAACACCTGCATACCACAATATACAACAACCTCCATTTCAGACCATGATTCTTTGCCATTACACTGCGTACCATTTTGCTGCATGACCTCTCATATATTATAGTTTCTTTGTTTCTATTTACTTTTTCTCCTTCTGTTCTTTTCCCTTTTTACATCATACTTTTTTAACTTGTGGGTCTTTCATTTCATTTAATTTACTTTAATCGTAATGACAGGGAGGAAAACTCCCTGTTTTACAGAGGAAGAGTTGTCAGTCATACTGGATGAAATTATTAGTGTAAAGCCACATTTGTTTGAGGCCAAGTACAAAATACAACCATAACTCAGAAAAAAGCAAATGTATTTCAGAATAGTTTACATTAGCTCTAGTAAACAAACCTGCGCGCACCAAAGAAGAGGCACGACCGACAGGGGAGAGTGCGTTCCCTGGTTCTCCCAGCCCCCCTTACAACTTTTCCCCAGGAGGAGGTTCCTGGAACATAATATTGCAATGCAATGTTAGTTAGTCTCTCTTTTCTTCCATATATGCACATAAAGTAATTGGTTTCACAAATCACAGTATGATCACAATGATTTTCAATCATGTTTTGTATGCTGATTATGAGTAGTATCAATAATCAATTTACTTTGCAATGCTCATATGATGACTAATGCCATTATTTCTTCTAAGTTGTACAATAGCCTTGGAATGGTTTAGTTGTCAATTCTCCTCTCTACTGTGTTGAGTTGAATGTTTGGTATATGTATTGTACACTTTCTAAATAACCTTTGTCTTTTCAGGACATCTCTACATGTGTATTTCTGAAGTCTGCATGTGTGTAAATTAAACTATGTGTAATTTCAAAAAAATCACAGAAAGGTCTAATCATTACATTATTCATCTTTTACTCTTAGGTTACTTAATTAGTAGCTAAAGGCACATTTGATGTATAATCCAGACTTATAATTTTTATTGTTTGTAAGTCATATTAGGTTCCAGGCCCAGAGTCAGTGGACATCCGTCGGCCACTGAGGACACCTCCCCTCGAGACCAGGATGAAGCCTCCAATGGGAACACCACTCCTGCAAGTCCACATGATGAGGAACTGTTTGGTCCATCTGGTATGTCTGTGCAGACAGCTCCAGTGAATCTCACTCAGCCCATACCTACACCTCCTACACCAGCTATAACTATGCCTCAGGCGTCATGTGTCCAAAGAAACATAACACCCATTTTGTGCCCTCTAGTCCTGGCTGCCGTTGAGCCAACACCACCCCAACCTCCAGTTCAGCCAGATCCCAGTGAGATGGAACACACTGCTTCAAGGGCACAGGGTATTAGGGGTAGGGGCCATGGGAGGGAATCTGTGGGCCAGCAAAGAGAGGACACCGGGTACACTGAAACACAGACCACTACTGACCAAGTCTTGGGAGCCTTACATCAGTCCCAAGACATGATGGCCCAGGTCCCTACAGAGCTCCTAGAGACAAAGCAATTGCAGAGGGATGGCAATTATAGGATAGAAAATCATAACTATAATTTGGGCTCTCTGATATGGGTGATGTCTGATGTAAATCACCATATGTGTAGGGCTTTTTCAGTACCATCCTATAGTATCTGCGGTTCTTCAACACCTGGACAAAGTACATCTGCCTCAGCAAGAGACAGGGAGGCCCTGCCACAGCAGGAAACAGCTCCACCCACTCCAGTCTTTGCAACTGTGGACCCCCCCAATCGGGGGGGGGGGGAACAGAAGGGGACGTTCATCCGGATCACCAGAAGAGGATGGCAAGACCTCCACCACCACCTAATTTCCTCCTGTGTGTTACTAGCATTCACTCTGTGGACTATTTTCTGGACATATTTACCTTTCTGAGGACAGTTTATTTTGTATATTGGACTCCAAACAATTTTGCCTCTACAGTACTAGTTTCATTTACCACGACTGTCTTTTGGGAATTTTCCTTTCTTTTGGTTTTCATCATGTTTGAATTTATCTGTGTTTGTCAAATACATTCTAAAACACAAAGTCAAAGACTGGTGTGTATTTCTTGTGGTAATTCTTTTTTTATTTCTTCCTTCCATTATGATTGAAAACATGCAAATAATAAATAAGATTAATTTCCAAATATAATGTTACATTTAGGTTATGTTTCCCTTATTTCCAAAAAAATAAAAATATAACAAACACCACAAACCTATACTGATTTCATACATTTGTAAGAAAGAATTGTTTGTCCAACTTTCAGGAAATATGAACAAGCAATTCATAACCCAAAACGTCTGTGCCATTTATATTTTTACTATTAAAGACATTGACACCATGGAAGAATGGGATATAATCCTAACATACAAATGCAATAGGCAAACCATTATTGATTCATGTCATTAGCTGGGCCCAGACATCCTGCCTTTCAATAGGAATTCCACATCAACAACACCAATAGTCAAAATCAAGGCAATACTCAATTTTGTGGACACAGGATCATTTCAATAAACTGTGGCAGTATCAGATGGAATGTCACAACCAACTTTCAGTTGTGTGCTACACAACGTTTGTTCTACTATGATGAGACACAGCAACAGCTTCATACACTTAACACAAGATTAGGATTTTTCCAATGTGAAGGGTGATTAGTATGCTATGGCTCGACTTACACATGTGGGTAGAGCAAGTTCAGCAGCACATATTGCCTTGGTGGCAACATTCAACGGAAAAGAGGTCTAATACAATCTCTAAAACTTCTGTTCAATCACCGTGGAAGTTGTTTGTACAAGATATGTACCTCTAAAGTGTGTGTGTCTTTTCCAGGATCAACCCATGTTCCCTTTGTACTTTGCAACAGCAACATATAACTGCAATTTTCACAACTATTAAATGAAGGTGACATGGTGAAGGATCCTAAAACAGAATAACAAGAAAAAAATAATGAATTACATGACAAAATAGACACATTACAAATGATAAATTATGAGGACACATTTACTTGGGACAATCAAAGATACTCAATGTAAATGAACGCAGTAGTCAATATGTCAAAAATATGTTCCCTTTGTACTTTGCAACAGCAACATATAACTGCAATTTTCACAACTATTAAATGTCCAAATGAAGGTGACATGGTGAAGGATCCTAAAACAGAATAACAAGAAAAAAATAATGAATTACATGACAAAATAGACACATTACAAATGATAAATTATGAGGACACATTTACTTGGGACAATCAAAGATACTCAATGTAAATGAACGCAGTAGTCAATATGTCAAAACGTTGCTAAACAAACATCTTTACCCTAGAATTCCCTGAACAACCCATTTCTAAAAATGTCCAGCACAGACTGATATGCTCATTTTATAACAAGTTGTGTTGATACTTAATGTAACAATATGTAAAGGTAAAATTACACTCATGTGAAGAAGTTACCAATAACATCTTGACGTACAATTCCTTCCTCTTCACCACAATCATCTTCATTTGGCATTTCAGCATCCTCAACCGGTGGCTCTTTATGGTCTCCATTCTCTGCGATGTAAGGGCTGTTACGTCACAGGGCTATCTATGTTGTGCAACATGCAGCAGGCCATGGTGATTTTGCGCACATTATCGGGTGAGTATAGGAGGGTTCCAGACATCTAAATCTGGCCTTTAGGAGCTTAAAAGCCCACTCCACTTGCCTCCGTGTTCTTCCTTGGGCCTCATTGCAGCGGATGTCCCTTGGCGTTGCTTGATTCCTCAGCGGTGCTAACAACCATGGTCAGTTAGGATAAGCTGAGTCTCCTACATGAAAAATTAAGATGTGGCAAAATATATAATCTCATTGCAGCTCATTAATCTAGAAAATATCCAACAGTTTATACTAACAGATTGCATTAACCAACATGCCAGGCCCTCTCAGGTCCAAGTTGTGGCATTTGCAGGGGTGTGCTGCTGTTCCGTAGTACAAAGCAATCATGTGTTGATACTGGGAAACGAGCACACACACTTGTGATGTACAAATGTACAAAAAGAAGTTCCTCTGATTGCGGTAGACCCATTCTCTATTGTGTGGTGGCACTAGGGCAATATGTATGCCATCAATTGTTCCAACCACATGTGGTAGGTCACCCATAGCATAAATCTCCCTTCCTATTGGCAAAATCTGCATTTTGTACAAACTGGATGATTCTGTTGATATGTATTATCAATGAAGAAAGAACTTCTTGTAGCACACCACTGAAAGTTGGTTGTTTTATGTTACCACACTCTATTGGACGGATCCTGAGGCCACAAAATTGAGTGCTGCCATGATTTTCACTACTGGTATGATTGATGTGGGATTCCTGTTGTGAGGCAGAAGATCTGGCTCCAGCTGATGACATACATCCAGTATAGTTTGCCTATTTATTCTGCCTATTTTTGATAATATCACGTTCTTTCATGGTGGCAAGGTCTGGAAATGGGCAGAAAAACATGAGTCTGTCATCTTCTGCATTTCCCTGGGTACATATGCCTGGATTTAAGAAACAAAAACAAATATCTCTTTAAATGTGCAAACATTCTTTGATATTCAATACACATCTCATGTCTTTGTAAAATTCCATATGTTTTTGTGACATATCTGTACCGAAATTTTTTTACGTGATGTAAATCTAATTTTTATAACTCTGTTTTTATTGATTTTATAATACATAACCAACAAAAACAACACAGTGCATATTAATGCAAGACATCACAGATATCTTCTGTGAGGACAGAGTACATACAAACTCAAAAAATGTGCATTAATAGCAGCCAAAAAGGTGATGTTTCCCCTCACCTTCCCCTGCTGGATAACATCCTTATGTAACCAGTCCATATGTACACAATAAGCACCAGAGTTTCAACATAGCTACAGTTGGTTGTCACCAATATATCTAACATGTACAATCTATTATTCAGTCCTCAGTATCCGTGCTCCATTTAGAGCTTAAATCCTCTGTGACAGTGAAATGTTCCAATAACCTTCACGATGCAAGCAAGTCGAATAGTGTCCCCTCCTTCCTTCTTGTTATCCACATATGTTGTACTTCTGCGGCTCCCCATTACAGGATATTTTGTATCCAGTAACAAGTGAATGGGCTCCTGGTACTTACCCAGCTTATAGCCACCCTGTGCTTAGCCAGTATTAGAGGTAGTTGTGTTAATCTGTATGGAATTTTCCTTCCCTGTGGTCTCCGCACCACGCCTAAGAGGCATGTCAGCGGCATTGCTTTGAGTCCTAAACCCACGACTTTTTCAACCTTCCCAACCAACTACCGCCAAAACTGCTGCACCTCCCTGCAGGATCAAGCCAAATGTAGAAAGGAGGAGCCCAATTCATCACATCTGGGACACCTGGCCCCTCTAGTTGGGTCTATTTTGTTGAGACAATCAGGTGTAATATATGTATCGTGTACAAAATTAAAATGTAGAAGCTTAAACCTATTATTGCATGATACTGTGCGCACCAGTGTCTGAGCCATGGTCCAATCAGTGTCCTCCATTGGATCCCCCAGTTCCCAATCCCAAGCCTTCCGCACTAAACAGACTATACCTGGTTGATCCCCCCAGAGAGCTCTATAAAACATGGTAATTAAATGGTTCTCATCACCCCAATTTATCAGACGATTCAACACCTTCGAAGGTGGTGAGGCAATCTGGAAATCCCACCAGATCTCCCACACCACACTCTCCATCTTGGCATACTGCAAGAACTGACCCAGTCCCAAACCAACTGTAGTTTGAGCTTCCTGAAAGGATATAAACTCCCCGTTGGGATATAAGTCCCCCACCACACGACACCCTCCCACTGTCCAGTTTTCCAGAGACATGAAGTTCACCATATCCTGAAAGGGAGCCAAGTCCAATATCTTCAGTTCCCTATCAAAGAGAGCATCACAAATCACTTTCTTAACGGCTTGCTCTCTGATCCATGAAGTATTTCTAACCAGATATGGGACAGCTGTTTTCGACCGACCACCTTTCATCAGTATGTGTGCTAACGTATATTTGCCCATCATTCCTTCAAATAGTCGCTTCTCCCAGTTATCCGACTCAGTCATCCACCTAGCAGCATGTTGTGAGTGCGCTGCAAAGTAATAGTGCCTAATATTAGGGATAGCCAATCCTCCTTCTTCTAGCTCCCCCTGCAGTGTGGACAGCGCCACTCTACTACAATGCCCAGCTCACACCAATGCGATCAGTAAACTGTCCAGATGGTTAAAGAGCTGATCGGTTAACCCAAATAAAGAATTCTGTACCAAGTACAGACATTGTGGCAAGAATACCATCCTTGGTATAGCCGCTTATCCTTTTACTGAAAGAGGCACCCTATTCCAGATTGACACAGAGCGCGCAAGGCCAGTCACTACTCTTTCTACGTTATATATCTCATGTGCTGCCACGGTGTGGGTAACCCAGATACCGAGGTATCTGAAACTCTCTAGCTCCCACTGGAGCCCCACTACTGGTAACGTCTCCAGAGGTGCACCACAGAGCAGCCCTAGAGGGAACAGGAGTGACTTATTCCTATTCACCTTGAGACCAGACACAGCCCCAAGCTCTTTCAATAAGCACAACAACAAAGGCACCGAAATCCTCGGCTCACGAAGATATATAAAAGCATCATCTGCATATAACGAGTTGCTGTGGGTGGTCTGTCCCACTCAAACGTGCCAGGGTGCCAATTCCTCATGCATCCATACTGCCAGTGGCTAGACCACTAAGTCAAAAAGAGACGGTGAAAGGGGACACCCTTGTCTAGTTCCCCGACCAACTACCCAGGATTCTGATAGTTCCTCTCCCACCCGAACATGCACTGAGGGTGCAGTATAAAGCAAGCGAACCTATGCACAGAAATGGGGGTCAAACCCCATTCCCCGCAGTACCCCCAGAAGATAGCCCCACTCCACCGTAAGAAAGGCCTTTTCTAGGTCCAACGATGCTAGCACCAATTCGTCCTCTGCACCCATGGTTTCATGTAAGACATGCGCCAAACAACATAGGATATAAGTTGTACTATGGCCAGGTATGAAACCACATTGGTCTTCATGCACCAAACCCAAGACCAATCCACGTAATTGAGTAGACCATATCTTACACAGGATCTTAACATCACTATTCAACATGGTAAGCAGCCAATAGGAGGAGGGGTCACTCCGATCTCCACCAGGTTTGATCATCAGACAAACAATGCCCTGGCGCAAGCACTCTGGCAGAACATCTAGCACTGGCGCTTCCTCAAACAGTGTCAATAATTTAGCTCGCAGAAGGGGGGAGAATGTCTGATAAAGCTCAACCAGGAACCCATCCCCAACCAGAGACTTGGATTTTGACAATGCTTCCACCGCCTCACTCACTTCCTCTACAGTTATCTCAGCTTCCAAATTTTTCATACTCTCAGGGTCCAGCTGTGGGAGCCACCTCTGCTGTAGGAACTCCCCCAAATACTGGCCGGCATTGATGCGCCAACGCATGACACTGCATACAAATGTTCCACCAATACGTTAAACATGCCCCTGTGATTAGTAACCTGCACACCTGCTGCATTTCTAATATGCAGAATAGGGGGAGATTCCATTCATGCTTTAGGATCCATGCCAGTAACCTACCGGATTTGTCCCCCTCCCTGTGTAACCACTGTCTGTAGGATTTAGGCGTTACCTTGTCCAAGGTCTCCCAGCATCTACTGACCTCCTTGTACAATTAAAGCTGCTCTCTTTCTGCCTCCCTTGTTAGTGGGGTCTGGTTCTGTATAGCCCCTAGTTTACCCCCCAATTCTTGGAGATCCTGTTCCATTTGTCTGTGCATCCCACAAGTGGTGCCTGTCAGGGAGACCAGATCCTCGGGGTCTGCGCATGTTCCTAACATGTCCACCACTAGACAGCTCCAAAACTCTGATAGAAAAATCACAGAGCCTGAGAGAGTCCAAGCGGGGGAAAAGGGGATTAGGAAGGGAACAGCTGGGAAGGAGACCTGTAGGAAGCAAAAGGTTAAACCAAAAAATATCAAGATTTTATCACATTGTTTTTCACTAGACTATGATTCTAAGCATTGTCATACTGTAACCATGGATAACTTAAGAAAGGACTATAACTAGGCCTCAAGACGTCTGGGTACCTGGGAAGGAATCTAGAATGGTTAATACAACTTTTCATATGAACTTTTCATGAAATGTCACATATTGTCTAGGAATATAAGAACCTTCTAGAATTATGTTTCCAGAAAAAACAGTGTCTTTCTACATGAAGACAAAAAGTAATCTGAACATTCCCTGGAAAACAATAGGAATTGTACTAAGGACTTAATATGCACATATAATGTAACATCTTGAATTTTAACACCTTTGCAGGAAATTCAAAAGCCCTGGATAGATGTGTGCACTTCAGGAAACACTACACATCAAAGTTTTAATTGCCATGAAATGATTGTGCACACTGTAAGCGATCTGAACACCTAGGTTTAAATGCGGTAAATGAATCACGCACACTGTCGATTCCAACAAGTATATGCAAATGGCATGAAATGATCGCGCACACTGTAAGCGATCTCAACATCAAGATTTGAATGCGGGAATGAATCTTGCGTCTTCAGTTTTTATGATGCATAGGACTTTGTCTGGAGCAATGATAGCTCTGGAAGGTTGTACTGTAGGCAACGTGGTAGACTCTTGGCGGGACAAGGCGTCCGCTTTGCGATTGTCTTTACCAGGACAAAAAGTTACCACAAAATCGAATTCGGCAAAAAACAACATCCAGCGTAATTGCAGAGGAGTCAAAAGTTTCGCTGAACTCATGAACTGGAGATTACGATGATCAGTATATACTGTGACAGTGTACTTGGCACCCAATAAATGATGTCTCCATTCTTTAAAGGTGTCACAGATCGCCAGAAGCTCTTTTTCAGCAATGACATAGTTCTGTTCGACTTCGTTCAGCTTGTAGGCAACAGGATGAAGTTGGCCAGTGTCTTTACTTCGTTGTGACAAGACTGCACTGTAGGAGGCTGGACTGGCTTGTAGTGAGTACCAAGGGGTACTTGCACCTTGCACCAGGCCCAGTTATCCCTTATTAGTGTATAGGGTGTCTAGCAGCTTAGGCTGATAGATAATGGTAGCTTAGCAGAGCAGCTTAGGCTGAACTAGGAGACGTGTGAAGCTACTACAGTACCACTTAGTGTCATATGCACAATATCATAAGAAAACACAATACACAGTTATACTAAAAATAAAGGTACTTTATTTTTTATGACAATATGCCAAAGTATCTTAGAGTGTACCCTCAGCGAGAGGATAGGAAATATACACAAGATATATATACACAATAGCAAAAATATGCAGTATAGTCTTAGAAAACAGTGCAAACAATGTATAGTTACAATAGGATGCAATGGGGAAACATAGGGATAGGGGCAACACAAACCATATACTCCAAAAGTGGAATGCGAACCACGAATGGACCCAAAACCTATGTGACCTTGTAGAGGGTCGCTGGGACTATTAGAAAATAGTGAGAGTTAGAAAAATAACCCTCCCCAAGACCCTGAAAAGTGAGTGCAAAGTGCACTAAAGTTCCCCTAAGGACAAAGAAGTTGTGTTAGAGGAATAATGCAGGAAAGACACAAACCAACAATGCAACAACTGTGGATTTCCAATCTAGGGTACCTGTGGAACAAGGGGACCAAGTCCAAAAGTCACAAGCAAGTCGGAGATGGGCAGATGCCCAGGAAATGCCAGCTGCGGGTGCAAAGAAGCTTCTACTGGACAGAAGAAGCTGAGGTTTCTGCAGGAACGAAAAGGGCTAGAGACTTCCCCTTTGGTGGACGGATCCCTCTCGCCGTGGAGAGTCGTGCAGAAGTGTTTTCCCGCCGAAAGAACGCCAACAAGCCTTGCTAGGTGCAAATCGTGTGGTTACTGTTTTTGGACGCTGCTGTGGCCCAGGAGCGACCAGGAGGTCGCAAATTGGACCAGGAGAGAGAGGGGATGTCGAGCAAGACAAGGAGTCCTCTCAGCAGCAGGTAGCACCCGGAGAAGTGCCAGAAACAGGCACTACAAGGATGCGTGAAACAGTGCTCACCCGAAGTCGCACAAAGGAGTCCTACGTCGCCGGAGACCAACTTAGAAAGTCGTGCAATGCAGGTTAGAGTGCCGTGGACCCAGGCTTGGCTGTGCACAAAGGATTTCCGCCGGAAGTGCACAGGGGCCGGAGTAGCTGCAAAAGTTGCGGTTCTCAGCAATGCAGCCCAGCGAGGTGAGGCAAGGACTTACCTCCACCAAACTTGGACTGAAGAGTCACTGGACTGTGGGGGTCACTTGGACAGAGTCGCTGGATTCGAGGGACCTCGTTCGTCGTGCTGAGAGGAGACCCAAGGGACCGGTAATGCAGCTTTTTGGTGCCTGCGGTTGCAGGGGGAAGATTCCGTCGACCCACTGGAGATTTCTTCGGAGCTTCTGGTGCAGAGAGGAGGCAGACTACCCCCACAGCATGCACAAGCAGGAAAACAGTCGAGAAGGCGGCAGGATCAGCGTTACAGAGTTGCAGTAGTCGTCTTTGCTACTATGTTGCAGGTTTGCAGGCTTCCAGCGCGGTCAGCAGTCGATTCCTTGGCAGAAGGTGAAGAGAGAGATGCAGAGGAACTCGGATGAGCTCTTGCATTCGTTATCTAAAGTTTCCCCAGAGACAGAGACTCTAAATAGCCAGAAAAGAGGGTTTGGCTACCTAGGAGAGAGGATAGGCTAGCAACACCTGAAGGAGCCTATCACAAGGAGTCTCTGACGTCACCTGGTGGCACTGGCCACTCAGAGCAGTCCAGTGTGCCAGCAGCACCTCTGTTTCCAAGATGGCAGAGGTCTGGAGCACACTGGAGGAGCTCTGGACACCTCCCAGGGGAGGTGCAGGTCAGGAGAGTGGTCACTCCCCTTTCCTTTGTCGAGTTTCGCACCAGAGCAGGGCTAAGGGGTCCCCTGAACCGGTGTAGACTGGCTTATGCAGAATTAGGCACATCTGTGCCCAACAAAGCATTTCCAGAGGCTGGGGGAGGCTACTCCTCCCCTGCCTTCACACCATTTTCCAAAGGGAGAGGGTGTCACACCCTCTCTCAGAGGAAGTTCTTTGTTCTGCCATCCTGGGCCAGGCCTGGCTGGACCCCAGGAGGGCAGATGCCTGTCTGAGGGGTTGGCAGCAGCAGCAGCTGCAGTGAAACCCCAGGAAGGGCAGTTTGGCAGTACCAGGGTCTGTGCTACAGACCACTGGGATCATGGGATTGTGCCAACTATGCCAGGATGGCATAGAGGGGGCAATTCCATGATCATAGACATGTTACATGGCCATATTCGGAGTTACCATTGTGAAGCTACATATAGGTAGTGACCTATATGTAGTGCACGCGTGTAATGGTGTCCCCGCACTCACAAAGTTCAGGGAATTGGCTCTGAACAATGTGGGGGCACCTTGGCTAGTGCCAGGGTACCCTCACACTAAGTAACTTTGCACCTAACCTTTACCAGGTAAAGGTTAGACATATAGGTGACTTATAAGTTACTGAAGTGCAGTGTAAAATGGCTGTGAAATAACGTGGACGTTATTTCACTCAGGCTGCAGTGGCAGGCCTGTGTAAGAATTGTCAGAGCTCCCTATGGGTGGCAAAAGAAATGCTGCAGCCCATAGGGATCTCCTGGAACCCCAATACCCTGGGTACCTCAGTACCATATACTAGGGAATTATAAGGGTGTTCCAGTAAGCCAATGTAAATTGGTAAAATTGGTCACTAGCCTGTTAGTGACAATTTAGAAAGAAATGAGAGAGCATAACCACTGAGGTTCTGGTTAGCAGAGCCTCAGTGAGACAGTTAGGCACTACACAGGGAACACACACATATAGGCCACAAACTTATGAGCACTGGGGTCCTGACTAGCAGGGTCCCAGTGACACATAACAAACATACTGAAAACATAGGGTTTTCACTATGAGCACTGGGCCCTGGCTGGCAGGATCCCAGTGAGACAGTGAAAACACCCTGACATACACTCACAAACAGGCCAAAAGTGGGGGTAACAAGGCTAGAAAGAGGCTACTTTCTCACACAACCCCCCCCCAAACGAAGGACAATAAGGCTAACCTTGGCCAGTTGAGACTTTATTGTCTAAGTGGTGATAAGTAGAGAGTAGCTCTGCAATAGACTGGTTACTCCCTTTATCATCCACTATCTGGTTACTTCCCTGTGGGGATGTAAACCACCCTGTTTGAAGTTTTTTAGCTAAGCAACAATGTGAAGATGTATTTTCAGAGTTTCTATCAATAAGTTTTAGTTTAGAGCAGTGGGAATTGTCCACTGAACCTATTTGTAGTGATGGAAATGCCAGACAGGGATGCTGTCTCAGGAAAGCCATAGCTGGGCAAAATCTTTGTCCATATGGCTGGAAGAGAGAACAGGGATGCTGTTTCTCTTGAGTTGGAGCAGGGCAGGGATGCTGTCCTATGAGCTCCACACTAGGGCAGGGATGCTGTCCTAAGTGTTGTGAGGCAGTGCAGGGTTTCTGCACTAAAGTTTCTCTGGGAGGGTTGGAGGGATGCTCCATGTTAACTAAAATGGTGCTCTTTTTCTCACCAATGTTAGTTATCCCACAGAGAGGTACTTCTATCTCAGGGACTACAGTTTTGCCAACTGATGATTCCCTTGGAACAGGTGCCACCCCAGGAGAGGTTTCTCCCACCACAGGAATGGTATCCTGAATGGTAGGGTGGTTAGGGGATACTGTGATACCCTTTTTACCTGTTGTTGGAGAGGGATCCTGAGTTTTCAGGCCTTCTCTCCTTTGCTTTTTCATTTCAGTAGAAATGAGAGGGAACAATTCCTCTGGGATGCCCAGCATGGCTGCATGGGCATAAAACTCTACATCAGCCCAACCTGAGGCCTCTAGGTCATTACCTAAGAGACAGTCTACAGGTAAGTTAGGTGATACCACCACCTGCTTAGGGCCAGTAACTCCACCCCAACTAAACTGAATTATAGCTAAGGGAAGAAACTTAGTGGAGTTATGGACATCAATAATCTTATACTGTTGTCCAATGATGTGTTGATCAGGGTGCACTAGGTTTTCAGTCACCAAAGTGATACTGGCACCTGTGTCCCTGTAGGCCAAGGCCTCAACACCATTTATTGAAACTGTCTGCCTGTACTTATCCATTGTAAGGGGACAAGCAGCCAGTGTGGCAAGGCCAATGCCACTAGGTGTGACAGAAACTGTCTTGGGACTGACTACCCCAGTTTCTATGATGGAACCATAAGTGAACCCAACTACACCATTTGCTTGACTGTTGCCAGCAGTCCCACCACTAGTACCACTACTGCTAGGGGCACTAGAGCTTGCTGTATTAGTGGTGGTAGGCTCAGGGGGTTTACCTGGACAGGACTTATCCCCTGGCCTATGGCCTCTGTTTTTACACACAAAGCACCAAGGCTTTTTAATGTGTGCAGGTTGAGAAGAAGAGGAAGAATTCGTTTTATCCCCACCCTCTGAAGAGTGTTTAAGATTTGAAGTGGGATCTTTGGTTTTACCCTTATCCCCATGCTTATCTTGAGATTTTTCACCATCTTTCTTCTTATTGCCATCTTTGTCACCCCCTGTATGAACTTTTCTGTTCACCCTTGTTCTGACCCATTTGTCTGCCTTCTTTCCCAATTCTTGGGGAGAGGTCAGATCAGAGTCTACCAGGTACGTACTGGTGCAACAAATCAGACACACAATTATTAAGTATATGCTCTCTCAGGATTGTGTTATACAGGCTTTCATAATCAGTAACTTTACTGCCATGTAACCACCCCTCCAAGGCCTTCACTGAATGGTCAATGAAATCAACCCAGTCTTGTGAAGACTCCTTTTTGGTCTCTCTGAACTTTATCCTGTATTGTTCAGTGGTTAAGCCATAACCATCCAGGAGTGCATTCTTAAGAACTGTAAAATTATTAGCATCATTTTCTTTCACAGTAAGGAGCCTATCCCTACCTTTTCCACTAAATGATAGCCATAGGATAGCAGCCCACTGCCTTTGAGGGACATCCTGTACAACACAGGCCCTCTCAAGTGCAGCAAACCACTTGTTAATGTCATCCCCCTCCTTATAAGGGGGAACTATCTTGTGCAGATTCCTGGAATCATGCTCTTTTGCAGGATGACTATGGGGAATACTGCTGCTGCCACCATGGGTTTCTAAACCCAGTTTCTGTCTCTCCTTCTTTACTTCTAAAGTCTGTCTATCCAAATCCAGCTGTTGCTTCTTGAGCTTCAGTCTGGTTTGTTCCACTCTCAATCTATTGAGCTCCCTTTCTAACAATCTGTCATCAGGGTGGGTGGGAGGGACATGCCTTGAAACAGAAGTATGGTGAGAATGGACAGAAGGAGACCTGTCCCTTACAGAAGCCACCCTAACAGCTTGGCTAACAGAAACATCACTACCAGTATGGTGAGAATAAATGCTTTTGCTATGATGTGAGACAACACTATTTATATGGTGTGGCTCATCATCATTACCAACTATGCTAGACTGTCTAGTAATGGGCAGGCTAGGAAGTTTCTTTCCTGGATCTTTTCCTGGGAGAGTCCCTGGATCAGATTGAGAACCATTAGCTACTTTTTCAACAGATGGGGCACTTCTAGCCTTATCCTGTTCTCTAAGCATGTTAAGTAACAGTTCCAAGGAAGGATTCTTCCCTACACTCAAACCTCTCTCTATGCAGAGACTCCTTGCTCCTTTCCAGCTAAGGTGGTCATATGCAAGTTTGGACAGATCAACATTTTGGCCTGTGCCAGACATTTTTAGAGAGAGTTAAAGTGATAGTAAAAGATAAAAAGTTTGTCAGAGCTTTTAGAAAGACAGAGAAAAAAAACTTTTAAAACTTTTTAGAACTTTTTAGAAAGTTAGGAGTACTTTTCAGCACTTAGAAAAGAGTGAAAAGAGGAAATGCAAAACTTTTTGGCTATGTGTATATACACTGACCTTGTTTTGTATATTTTTCTCTTATGAAAAGTACAATGACAAGAGTGGTAAGTAGTCTCAAAGCACTTATCCCACCGCTGCACAACCAATGTAGGAGGCTGGACTGGCTTGTAGTGAGTACCAAGGGGTACTTGCACCTTGCACCAGGCCCAGTTATCCCTTATTAGTGTATAGGGTGTCTAGCAGCTTAGGCTGATAGATAATGGTAGCTTAGCAGAGCAGCTTAGGCTGAACTAGGAGACGTGTGAAGCTACTACAGTACCACTTAGTGTCATATGCACAATATCATAAGAAAACACAATACACAGTTATACTAAAAATAAAGGTACTTTATTTTTTATGACAATATGCCAAAGTATCTTAGAGTGTACCCTCAGCGAGAGGATAGGAAATATACACAAGATATATATACACAATAGCAAAAATATGCAGTATAGTCTTAGAAAACAGTGCAAACAATGTATAGTTACAATAGGATGCAATGGGGAAACATAGGGATAGGGGCAACACAAACCATATACTCCAAAAGTGGAATGCGAACCACGAATGGACCCCAAACCTATGTGACCTTGTAGAGGGTCGCTGGGACTATTAGAAAATAGTGAGAGTTAGAAAAATAACCCTCCCCAAGACCCTGAAAAGTGAGTGCAAAGTGCACTAAAGTTCCCCTAAGGACAAAGAAGTCGTGTTAGAGGAATAATGCAGGAAAGACACAAACCAACAATGCAACAACTGTGGATTTCCAATCTAGGGTACCTGTGTAACAAGGGGACCAAGTCCAAAAGTCACAAGCAAGTCGGAGATGGGCAGATGCCCAGGAAATGCCAGCTGCGGGTGCAAAGAAGCTTCTACTGGACAGAAGAAGCTGAGGTTTCTGCAGGAACGAAAAGGGCTAGAGACTTCCCCTTTGGTGGACGGATCCCTCTCGCCGTGGAGAGTCGTGCAGAAGTGTTTTCCCGCCAAAAGAACGCCAACAAGCCTTGCTAGGTGCAAATCGTGTGGTTAGCGTTTTTGGACGCTGCTGTGGCCCAGGAGGGACCAGGAGGTCGCAAATTGGACCAGGAGAGAGAGGGGACGTCGTGCAAGACAAGAAGTCCTCTCAGCAGCAGGTAGCACCCAGAGAAGTGCCAGAAACAGGCACTACAAGGATGCGTGAAACAGTGCTCACCCGAAGTCGCACAAAGGAGTCCCACGTCGCCGGAGACCAACTTAGAAAGTCGTGCAATGCAGGTTAGAGTGCCGTGGACCCAGGCTTGGCTGTGCACAAAGGATTTCCGCCGGAAGTGCACAGGGGCCGGAGTAGCTGCAAAAGTCACGATTCTCAGCAATGCAGCCCAGCGAGATGAGGCAAGGACTTACCTCCACCAAACTTGGACTGAAGAGTCACTGGACTGTGGGGGTCACTTGGACAGAGTTGCTGGATTCGAGGGACCTCGCTCGTCGTGCTGAGAGGAGACCCAAGGGACCGGTAATGCAGCTTTTTGGTGCCTGCGGTTGCAGGGGGAAGACTCCGTCGACCCACAGGAGATTTCTTCGGAGCTTCTGGTGCAGAGATGAGGCAGACTACTCCCACAGCATGCACAAGCAGGAAAACAGTCGAGAAGGCGGCAGGATCAGCGTTACAGAGTTGCAGTAGTCGTCTTTGCTACTATGTTGCAGGTTTGCAGGCTTCCAGCGCGGTCAGCAGTCGATTCCTTGGCAGAAGGTGAAGAGAGAGATGCAGAGGAACTCGGATGAGCTCTTGCATTCGTTATCTAAAGTTTCCCCAGAGACAGAGACCCTAAATAGCCAGAAAAGAGGGTTTGGCTACCTAGGAGAGAGGATAGGCTAGCAACACCTGAAGGAGCCTATCACAAGGAGTCTCTGACGTCACCTGGTGGCACTGGCCACTCAGAGCAGTCCAGTGTGCCAGCAGCACCTCTGTTTCCAAGATGGCAGAGGTCTGGAGCACACTGGAGGAGCTCTGGACACCTCCCAGGGGAGGTGCAGGTCAGGGGAGTGGTCACTCCCCTTTCCTTTGTCCAGTTTCGCGCCAGAGCAGGGCTAAGGGGTCCCCTGAACCGGTGTAGACTGGCTTATGCAGAATTGGGCACATCTGTGCCCAACAAAGCATTTCCAGAGGCTGGGGGAGGCTACTCCTCCCCTGCCTTCACACCATTTTCCAAAGGGAGAGGGTGTCACACCCTCTCTCAGAGGAAGTTCTTTGTTCTGCCATCCTGGGCCAGGCCTGGCTGGACCCCAGGAGGGCAGATGCCTGTCTGAGGGGTTGGCAGCAGCAGCAGCTGCAGTGAAACCACAGGAAGGGCAGTTTGGCAGTACCAGGGTCTGTGCTACAGACCACTGGGATCATGGGATTGTGCCAACTATGCCAGGATGGTATAGAGGGGGCAATTCCATGATCATAGACATGTTACATGGCCATATTCGGAGTTACCATTGTGAAGCTACATATAGGTAGTGACCTATATATAGTGCACGCGTGTAATGGTGTCCCCGCACTCACAAAGTTCAGGGAATTGGCTCTGAACAACGTGGGGGCACCTTGGCTAGTGCCAGGGTACCCTCACACTAAGTAACTTTGCACCTAACCTTTACCAGGTAAAGGTTAGACATATAGGTGACTTATAAGTTACTGAAGTGCAGTGTAAAATGGCTGTGAAATAACGTGGACGTTATTTCACTCAGGCTGCAGTGGCAGGCCTGTGTAAGAATTGTCAGAGCTCCCTATGGGTGGCAAAAGAAATGCTGCAGCCCATAGGGATCTCCTGGAAACCCTATACCCTGGGTACCTCAGTACCATATACTAGGGAATTATAAGGGTGTTCCAGTAAGCCAATGTAAATTGGTAAAATTGGTCACTAGCCTGTTAGTGACAATTTAGAAAGAAATGAGAGAGCATAACCACTGAGGTTCTGGTTAGCAGAGCCTCAGTGAGACAGTTAGGCACTACACAGGGAACACACACATATAGGCCACAAACTTATGAGCACTGGGATCCTGACTAGCAGGGTCCCAGTGACACATAACAAACATACTGAAAACATAGGGTTTTCACTATGAGCACTGGGCCCTGGCTGGCAGGATCCCAGTGAGACAGTGAAAACACCCTGACATACACTCACAAACAGGCCAAAAGTGGGGGTAACAAGGCTAGAAAGAGGCTACTTTCTCACATGCACCAATTGCCATATCTGAGGCATCGGCTTCCACTATGAATGGTCGATTCACATCAGAGTGAGTCAAGACTGGGGCAGTAGATAAAGGTTGGTCAGCTTCTGGAGAGCATACACATTTTTCTTTATTTCTCAATAACTTGGTGATTGGGGCCACTGTTTGAGAGAAATGGTTTATAAACCTGCGATAAAAGTTTGCAAACCCCAGGAAACATTGTACATCTCGAACAGTCTTGGGAGTAGGCCAATCAGGTACAGCTTGTACTTTCTTTTCTGCCATGACCATACCTTGAGGGGTAAGGATGACCCCTAAAAACTCAACTGTGGTAAAATGAAACTCACACTTGGTTAGTTTGCAATATAAATGATGCTTTCGGAGAGCTGTGAGAATTTTCTTGACATGTTGTACATGTTCGGTTTCATTGTCAGAGTAGATCAAAATGTCATCAATATAGACTATTGCAAATATGTCGAGATACTCTCTAAGAACATCATTCAGGAAAAATTTAAATGCTGTTGGAGCATTGAACAGGCCAAAAGGCATGACAGTTTATTCAAAGAGACCATATCTTGTCTTGAACATAGTTTTTCATTCATCGCCTTCTCTCTTTCGGACTAAATGGTAAGCACCTCGTAGATCGAGCTTAGTGTAGATTTTTGCTTTTTTCACTTGGTCCAACAAGACAGGAATCAGGGGCAAGGGGTATTTGTTCTTGATTGTGACCTTGTTCAAACCCCTATAGTCAATACAGGTTCAAAGGTCCCCATTCGCCTTAGGGACAAAAAACAAAGGAGAGGCTGCAGGAGACTTGGAAGGGCGGATGAAGCCATTCTCTAAGAATTGATCTAGGTACTTTCGTAAGTGTTGATTTTCATGTTCTGACAAGGCGTATACACAACAGCTGGGGAGGATCGCACCTGGAGCTGGATCAATTTGGCAGTCATGAGGTCTATGAGGAGGCAAGGTTTCTGCTTCTTTTTCATCAAATACATCTTCATAGGATGAATATTGTCTGGGCAACTTTACTTCTTTCTCCACTGCAGTGGCTATGTAAGAGTTGCAATTTTTGGCGACTTGAGACGTCTGGAACCATTTTTTATTACATAGGGCGGAAGAGAACACGACTTTCCATTCTGCCCAGTTAATCTCTGGATTGTGATGAGTTAACCAGGGTAAGCCAAGGATAATTCCATACTGAGGAGCATGGATCACGTCAAAGATGAGTTTCTCTTTATGTTTGATTCTTTGATTCCCCCTTCACAGATCACCGACAAGGGGACAGTCTGAAGAGTTACTGGGCCTCCAGTCAAGAGTTTTCCATCTACTGCTTGTATTATCTCTGGAGTCTTTTTCTTGGTGCATGGGATCCCCCATGCACGAACCAATTGGGCATCAACAAAGTTCCCGGTAGCCCCAGAATCTATGAGAGCCTTCTTGAAATAGTTATTTTTCTTTACTTGAACTTTTATGCCCATCTTGAGATGTCTAGACTGTGAAGAGTCCACGGTAACACCCAAGAGCAACCCTTCTTTACATCTTGGGTGATTTAGTTTTCCGGCTCGACTTTTGCATTGGCTGCAAGTTTCTGGACAGGACCTAGTTTGCTCTTTGGATTGATTGGACACTCTTTGGCGAAATGACCCTTGCGCCTGCAATAAAGACATTGTTAATTCTTTCTACGTAGGTTCTTTTCATCTTTGGTCAAAGGCCTCCTGATTGTTCTGATTTCCATAGGTTCTGGAGTTCTTTCTTTCTGGGTTCTTGATCCTCTATTATCGTGAACATGCCAGGAATATTCCTCAGTCTTTTTGCGTGCTCCCTTTCGTTCTGCTAAACAATGATACAGTCTCAAAACAAGGTTAATTAGATCTCGACAATCTGTAGGCTGCGAGTCTATTTGAGCAAGGATGTCCTTTAACTCATCCTTGAGTCCTTTGTAGAACAAGGCCGCTTGCTTTTCTTCAGGCCAGGATGTCTCGGCTACCAGCCGATTAAAGTTAGCTAAGTAAGACACTAGATCTTGGTTACCTTGTCGCAAGTCTAATAGTTCACGATCTGCCAACAATATCACAGTTCTACGATCAAACACTCGTTTAAACTCACGAACAAAATTTCTCCAATTGTAAAGCAGGGGAAAGTCTTTACACACAAGAGGAATTGCCCAGGTGGCTGCGTCCCCAGTCAGGTATGATAACAAGAAAGCCACCCTGGATTGGGCATCAGGGAAAGTGTGTGGTCAGCAGGTAAAATGTAATTCCACTTGAACCAGGAAAGATTGAGGCGCCTGAAAAACGTTCTGGAGGAGCTAGGGGAATGGCTGAAGGAACGTTGAGGGAAATGTTCATAGGAGGATTACCTCCAGAAGCTTGAGAAAAAGGACCAGGCCAAGACACACCCAAAGGACTTTGTTCCTTCTTTTCTACCCTTTCCTGCAACTGACTCACTCTCTCAGCTAGGCTGGCTCCAAATCATTTGATAACACTACCTCTGTTTGGAGCTGCGTGATAACCTTGACTAGCTCTTCCAATGTGGCCATGCTGAGAACACACACAAACCAGGAGTATAATTAATTTGTGGGCTCACTATTCTGTCAGGGAGACCAGATCCTCGGGGTCTGCGCATGTTCCCAACATGTCCACCACTAGACAGCTCCAAAACTCTGATAGAAAAATCACAGAGCATGAGAGAGTCCAAGCGGGGGAAAAGAGGATTAGGAAGGGAACAGCTGGGAAGGAGACCTGCAGGAAGCAAAAGGTTAAACCACACAATATCAAGATTTTATCACATTGCTTTTCACTAGACTATGATTCTAAGCATTGTCATACTGTAACCATGGATAACTTAAGAAAGGACTATAACTAGGCCTCAAGACGTCTGGGTACCTGGGAAGGAATCAAGAATGGTTAATACAACTTTTCATGAAATGTCACATATCGTCTAGGAATATAAGAACCTTCTAGAATTATGTTTCCAGAACAAACATTGTCTTTCTACACAAGAACAAAAAGTAATCTGAACATACCCTGGAAAAGAACAAAGACTTAATATGCACATATAATGTAACGTATTGAATTTTAACACCTTTGCAGAAAATTCAAAAGCCCTGGATAGATGTGTGCACTTCAGGAAACACTACACATCAAAGTTTTAATTGCCATGAAATGATCGCACACTCTGTAAGCAATCTGAATATCAAGGTTTGAATGCAGGAATGAATCACGCGTCTTGCTGATTCCAACAAGAATATGCAAATGCCATGAAATGATTGCGCACTCTGTAAGCGATCTGAACATCAAAGTTTGAATGCGGGAATGAATCGCGTGTCTTGCCGATTCCAACAAGAATATGCAAATGCCATGAAATGATCGCGCACTCTGTAAGTGATCTGAACATCAAGGTTTGAATGCGGGAAATGAATTGCGCGTCTTGCTGATTCGAATGCCACCATGCAAATGCCAGGAAATGGTAGCGCACAATGATTATCAAGGGTTAAATGCTAGGAATGAATCGCGCGTCTTGCTGATTCGAATGCCACCATGCAAATGCCAAGAAATGGTCGCACACAATGATTATCAAGAGTTAAATGCAAGGAATGAATCGCACGTCTTGCCAATTCGAATGCCACCATGCAAATGCCAAGAAATGGTAGCGCACAATGAGTATCAAGAATTAAATGCAAGGGATGAATCGCGCGTCTTGACGATTCGAAAGTCAATATGCAAATGTCAAGAAATGGTTGTGCACACTGTTACCGACCCGAATCTCAAAAGTCAAATGCCAAGAATGAATCGTGCGTCTTGCCGATTCGAATATCAATATGTAAATGCCAGAACCCACAAGCACATTCACAAGCACAAGGAAAAAATTTTCAACATGAAAACTATGCCCAAAAACTCGAATGCCTTTGAAAACGGGGTCGGGGGCCCAACCCGACCTCCGTCTTACCGCCCTGTTCAAGGATCAGCAATACAATGAAGGGCAAGGCCTGGAAAGGTCAAAGTAGGCCTCCGGAACAGGAGCTCAGGAAGTTGCTGCTGCTCTGCACCGGTACCTCTGAATAGTGAGCACGTGGAGCTGGGCTGTCTCCCTTATACAGTATAGAGTCTGGCCCAGCCCACGAACCACACCCAGTCATGCTGCAGGGAAAGCTTCTAGAAGGTCCTAGAATGGGACAACACCCTAACACACTCAGTAAGCCTGCAGCAATACATTGCAAATTAACAGTTATTGCAAACATCATTAATAGTGTTTTTCAAGGTTAAAGTCTGCAATGCAAAAGGTTAACATACAGCATATAGATACAATGCATGAATTAGGTTCTTGCATAAAGGTTGGGTTTTTGCATTTTAGTCGCCCGTAGAGCGTGCACTGCCCTTATGTTTACAGTGCCTATACACACCCCTCTCCGAATAGCAGTCATGGCCTCCCACTCCAACTCTCTGGTGGCCACGTTACCCCAATTTATGGCTATGTAATCTTTAATGCCAACTGCCATTTTTTCATGACAGGCAGCATCTGTCCAAAATTCCATGGGCATGCACAACTACGTGTCACCTCGCCTTCCGAACCCCACAGCGGCTGGATCAATACCGGTGCATGATCAGACAGAAACCTCCCCAAATGTTTGGTGTGCAACAGCTGTGACCAGTTCAGGCCACCCAGGAGGAATCGGTCCAGTCGGCTATGCGTATTGTGTTCTTTGGAGTGACAGGTGTACTCCATACTCTCCTGGTGAAGTTCCCTCCACCCGTCCCATAATCCTAAATTATGCATAACCGCTGTGAGTGATCTCGCCATTAACGGTTTAGTACCCTGTTTAGATGGGTGATGATCTTTCTCACCTTCCAATATACAGTTGTAGTCTCCAGCCTGGAGACCACACCCCTGCCCCCAGCACCTCAGGTATATTATCATAGAAGACATGATCCTCTGTGTTGGGTGTATAAGTGTTAAGAATAGTAAGGGGAGCCCCATCTAACGTACCCTGTAGGAATATAGATCTCCCCCTACATCATCTTCACTGTAGACATGTGTAAATGGGACCGCTGGTGCTACCCATATTGATACTCCTCTTCCATAAGAGGAAAAGGCAAGGAGAACACTTGGCTCTGCCATTTTTTAGCGAGCTTCTGCGACTCCTCCTCCATCATATGTATTTCCCATAAACATGCTATTTGAACCTTATGTCGCTGCAGGAAAGAATACACTCTGTAGCACATTGTGTAGCTGTTCAGTCCCCTGAAGTTCCATGTCAGTATATTAATCTGTCGACCCATATTAATGCTTTATATAGTCTGTCCATCTTCGACTGCCTCCCCCACCCCGCCCCCATGCCTCACATACCACCATGCACTGTTGTTGAAGCCATGAAACACGTGAAAACGTGCACTAACTATGTAATCCCAAACCCCCATTCCCACCCCGGATAAACAGTAAAACAAATACATCAAAGCGTACTGTAAATCCATATGTGTAATTGCTGCCAGGACAACAGCCTAAACCCCAACACCTCATTTACAAGAATCTGTCACAACAGTGGAGGTATCCACCCTCCACCCCGAATGCTAAATACATCATGCCTGTATGTCTCATCAATTATGTTTCAATAAAAACATTTCCCTCCTGCTTTAAGATGCGAGGCTAAGGAGCATCCTTTTGTTGTCAGATCCACTATAAGCCTGGTACTTCTTACTGTACAAGAAATGAACACCCAACATAAGAGCATGCCTCGCTGAGACAAGCATTACAACACTATCCACTCAAGTAAAATAAAGTCAACTGTCAAAGGAAATCATCTCCACTCCCAAATCAGGTGCCACAATCAGTCCGGCAGACAAATTAGGGGACACCACCGCTATTGTACCATCCTGTTGAATTTCAACTCTGCCATCATCGCTGGCTCCCTGCCCTGAGGAGTTCTCCATCTGGTTCTCCCTATGTTTCTTCCAGTCTGAGCCATCCACACCGGAGACACGACCAGCCACCGAGCCAGACCTTCCAGATTTACCCGGTGCAACTTTCTCCAGCCATCTCCAGACTCCTCTGGGTGTTCAAACAATTGGGATTTGCGCCCAAGAGCACCTTTAAGAGCGCCAGGTACAGCAACATATATTGAATGTTCATTGCATGAAGCTTGGCTTTCAATGCCAGAAACCCGTTCCTAGAGGTCTGTAGCTTGTTTGTATAGTCTGGATAAATGGAAATTTTGTGATTTTCAAAAACAGCGTTGTCTGATACATGTGCAGCCCTTAGGATACAGTCTTGATCCTTATAGTTCAGAAGACATGCAATGATAGCCCTCATAGGGGCGCCAGGCCAAGGAGGCACGACAAGGGACCTATGAGCATGCTCCACCACAAACACATTAGAGAGCCCAACAGGCTGTAGTACATCTCTGATCCAGCGCTCCACAAAGACCTCCACAGTGGAACCATCTGCACACTCCGGGAACCCAAGAAGGTGCACATTATTGTATCGGGGCCTACCCTCTGCATCTTCCAGTGTCGCCTCCATTACCCCAACTTTGGAAGTGGCCTGAGCCATCTACTTTTGTAAGGCGCCAACCTCAGTCTGCAACTCCAAAATGGACCCCTCCGCAACTTTGACCTTATCCGAAACCTTCCGGAGGTCCGCTCGGAGGAGATTTACATCCAGAACCAATGTCTCTATCTTCCCTTTAAGGGCCACCCTCGAGCCCTGAATTGCCACCAGAAGTTCAGCTCACGACGATTCCTCCACAGCAGCTGGCGTACCCAGATCATCTCCAAGCCGACCCAACCGCGTCTGGCGCTTCGGCAACATAACGGGGTAGTGTACTGTTCCATTGTGTTCCCCTGCGACAACGCCTACTGCCTGTGCCTCCCCATCTCAACATCAATCAAAGGTAAGTGGGACAATAACATGTATCACTGCCGTATTCGACTACAAGATCAAGATTAAAGTTCCCTGGGACTGTGTCACCCTTCAGTCAATCCAGATCAGTCTCATTGTTCAGTAAAATACCAACTGTGGGCCACTATTATGTTAATTTATCTTGCCAATCATCCCTTACTTGAGGTGCTATTACCATATTAGATATGGTCCACGGTGTGGCACCAGTACACCTTCATACAGTAGTGCTGCACCTGCTTTTTAGAATTTGTACCGCTGACGTCCAAGCATGCTCTCACCACCTCTCCAATTGGTAATCCTTGGTCTCCCCTCCTCAGGCCAGAGACTAACCCCATAGGGCCACTTCCCAGCTGTTCCGTTGAGGTCCAGGGCCCACCGGCCTGCTGCCGTCCACCTGGGCCTCTGCGCCGTCTATCAGCCTCGTCCCGTGATCCAGAACCCAGGCTATCTGCCCAGGAAATAGCACAGGAGAGGCTCCCTTCTGCCCAGGCTCCGCACCAGACCCAGCGGCACGGGTCATGCACATCCAGGCGGCCGTGGATCCACACCACTGCCGCAACGGCCAGCCCAGTTGCCAACACGAAGTCCGGATAGGGCAGGAAGCCCACCGAGGGCGGCCTAGAGGGGGTCCCCCTTCCTTTCAGGCCAGCCGCTCTCCATGCAGCCCGAACCTGGCCTCACTTGCCGCTAGGATCGAGGATCCTCCAACCCCCAGAGTGGGGTTTGTTTTTACCATAGGGGTCAGGGTGTTCTGTCCTACCAGGGAGAGTGCTCAGAGTTGCAGGCACCCCAGGATTCCTGCAGGATAAGGCTGGCATGGCGGAGAGCTTCTTAGAAGAACGTCCCGCTAGCCACCTTGCTTGGCCACGCCCCCCGTAAAAAATTATTTTAACATTTTTTAACATGCCTAATATTCCTTGAAAATTAAGTTTAAATAATACATTTTAAATGTATTATTTTCACATTATTTTGTTTTTGATTTTTTCATTTAAAATTCTGTCAACTGAAGTATTAAAAAAAGTGCCACTATTTCTTTTAGCCTCAGTAACCCATTACAGTATACTGTTAAAATTTTTAAAAAAAGAGCAACTATCACATTTTGTATATGTAAATAAACTAACCACCATTTTGAATGGTAGTGACACACATAACATTTAAAAATACACTGTTTCACAATCTAAAATGGTGGGCATTTGACCTTGCCCTAAGGACGTTTGCAATTCAACAGCTTTCAGCGGAAGTTGACTGCATAGTTGATGTAACTCAATGATGGACACAGCCATAGGCTAACCTATGTGAAAGCAAGTGAGAAAGCCAATGGACGTGTCTGTCTCCATTGACGATCACTTACGTCATGTACATGCATTACACATAGCAACAAAAATCACACTTGCCTCCTAACACTGCAGCCACCAACACCTCCTCCACTTTTGCTGATGTGCCTGACCACTGGGAGCCCCATGCAAGGCAAAGCAGGTGAAAGGGCCCCTAAATTCTCAGCTGAGGAGCTGGAACTGTAGACAACAGAGGTCATGCTGTATAGGGCACCAGAGTAACACGTACATATTTGAAAGGAACATATAATTGCCCTTTTTAGTTGCTCAGTCAAGTGTTGTGTTTGGAACTCAATAATTTTGCTGTAAAGAAAATTATGTTTAGCAAATTTTTAAATGTCTGTAAATTGGAATCAAAAGGTGTCTTGATGAGTAAGGTAACTTGTCATTTCATTGCACTCACATTTCAAAGTTTACCTTTTACAAACTGCATGCCCCTTACTTCCAGTGACCAGTAGAAACTGTGCCATAAGTAGGATTGAGAAATACACCTGTTTGTCAAAATAAGTAAATCATAAAGTGATGAAAAATAATTCAAGTAAACAAACACAAATGATGGACGGAATGTGGAGCCAAACAAACATTCACCCCCAGTCACAGATCTGTGTTTAATGCATCAATTCTTTTGCTCACCACGCCACTCTAGTTTGGACCCTACCACATGCAAATAAGTCTTGAACCTGTTCCCAAGGGAACAGTCCAGCCTGAACTGCCAGGCCAGGTCCTCCCTGAGCCAGAAACAAGCATCCAGGGACTGTTTTCAGGGTATCGCCCTTCTTCAGCCATGCTTGCTTGAATCCAGTGGCATAGTGAGCCCAGGACCCATGTTTGGGCATACCCGGTGAACTTAGGGCAACAAAAGCAAACAAACACAAATGATAGACGGAATGCAGAACCAATCAAACATTCATCCCCTGTCACAGATCTGGGTTTAATCCATCAATTATTTTGCTTACCACACTACCCCTGTTTGGATCCAGCTAAATGCTAATCAGGCTCGACCCTGTTCCCCATGGGGACAGTCCACCCCGAACTGCCAGGCCAGGTCCTCCCTGGACTCGAAACAAGCATCCTGGGACAGATTTCAGGACATCACCCTTCATCACCAGGCTAGCTTCAATCCAGTGGCATAGTTAGCCCGGGACCCACATCTGGGCATACCTGGCGCACCTAGGGAACAAAGGCAAACATACACAAATGATGGATGGAATGCGGCACAAATAAAACATTCACCCCCAGTCAAAGATCTGGGTTTAATCCATCAATTATTTTGCTCACCATGCCAACCCAGTTTGGACCCAGCCATAAGCAAATCCGTCTTGACCCTATTCCCTATGGGAAGAGTCCAGCATGAACTGCCAGACCAGATACTCCCCGGACTGGAAACAAGCACCCTGGGACCAGTTTCAGGGTATCACCTTTCATCAGCCAAGATAGCTTGAATCTAGTAGCATAGAGAGCCCGGGACCCATTCCTTGGCATACCTGGCACACTTAGTACGACAAAAGCAAACAAACACAAATGATGGATGGAATGAGGAACCAATCAAACATTCACCCCCAATCACAGATCTGGGCTTAATCCATTAATTCTTTTGCACACCACGCCATTCCAGTTTAGACCCAGCCATATGCAAATCAGTCTTGACCCTGTTCCCAGTGGGAACAGTCCAGCCTGATCTGCCTGGCTTGGTTCTCCCTGGACCAGAAACACGCATCCTGGGACCGGTTTCAGGGTATCACTCTTCATCAGCCAGGCTAGCTTGAATCCAATGGCATATTCAAATAATTCAAGTCATGAACTTGTCTGCATAATTATTTTTTGCCCTTTAAATTACTCCCATTTGAAAAATAATGAGTGTTTGTTTGTATCATATATGTCACGGTGCCACGTGGGAGAAAGGTATGTCCTGTGCTGCAAGTACATACAACACAGGCTCTCAGTCACTCACACATATATAACCCATTTCTACACACACATGTTCATACATCACCAAAGACCATTCTCTCACCAACACACATGGCAGCCCTTCCTTAGGGCACTTAGTCATAGTATATGGTTCTGACCATAGGCAACAATGCACAAGTTGTGTAGCCTTCAGTTCTTCACAATGATTTGCAATTAACTGAAGTAGCTCTCACTACAGGGAATGTTTCAGAACCCTGACCTAGATGAACTCATTAGCATAGATCTGTAAACTTAGGACAAGAAATGTGATGAGGGTAGTCAACAGTCACTACAAAGTTCTAATTTCAAGCAAATAATAATTTTTCATAAATTTTTAGGACTCACGCTCACACACACACACTTCTTGCTGCTCCCTCACAAAATAAATCAGCATGTATAAAAAAAAAGATGGAACATGTCATGAATGTGTTTACAGCAAATCACTTCCTTGTAACTTGTAAGGAAATTGATCTTCCATCTGAAGACCGAATATTACATTGCATGTTTGTTTATTTTGATAGAAGCAAGTGTTGTCCCATTTGTGAACTGTGTGCAATGTGGTTTACCGCCACATCGAATTCCTTAATATGAACCATCAGAAGTGTTTGATGACTCATCACCAGCATGTGTCTGATGACTCATCACCAGCACAGAATCCACACCCTTCATGATTGATGACTCATCACCAGCATGTGTCTGATGACTCATCACCAGCACACCAGTCTATAAATAGAACTGGCAAGGTGTTTCCTATGCTTGGCTTCGAGTCTTCTTTCGCTCGCAGGTGTTCCTGGTTCAGCTGGAGTTCTGTGATTCTTTCAAGAGTCGTCTTCAGTGCGAAACTTCATCAGAGCACTGCCCTCTCTGGAGCGGATTACTTTCGCAGCGGCTGGAGAATTTTCGAGCAGTATTCCATCTTCCTCAAATAATCAAAACATTTCAGGAGAAGCCGGTTCGTGAGTAATTCCCCTCTCGTCTCCCTGTTTTCAGCCCTCTTGAGGTTAATGACCTTTTGGTGCATTATGAAAGACATTTGTTGATGCTGAGAAACTCGTGATACTAGAATATTTTCCAAAGACAGTTTGAGAAGTATTTTTAAAAGCAGCATTGAAGTTAAGTGTTGTGAACTCCTGAAAGCATTGCTTGATATCTATGCGAACTGAAACGTTTATTCTGATTGTTTTGGAGTGAGTCTATTGTGTGAAAACAAAACACAAAAAACAAATTCATAAGTTTGATTTTATAACGATTTTGTTGTTTTTGTTGTGAGTTACAAAAGCGTGCTTAATGGTTGAGCAATCAAGCGCTAATAATTATTGTGACTTTGCTGAAAGACTCAGTGATTGCCCAATTGAATGATAATAATTATTGTTATTTTGCTGAAAGACTCTGTGATATTTGTAGTTCTTTTGTTTTTGATTTGTTTTTGGTCTTAGAATTCCTGCACCAAGCCCTGAGGCAACTTTGTTAGAACAACAGTGATGCTCCTTCATGAACCAGTTTTTTGTTTCTCTTCCCTTCCCAAATCCCTGTTCCCGATCCCTTCCCCCCAGAGCCTATTAGCTTGTTCCCTGTTCATTTCATATATGAGAGAATAGTGTTTAGGGATGAGGGTTTTATTCTCTTCGCTCCCACGGAACCTGGAATTCAGGTGAGTGGACATGGTCTTGTCATAAACGTAACCTTTTAGAAATGCTTCTGATAGATTTATCAAATATGTCTTACATCAATACAATCAAACAAAACCTCACAATTGTTCTTTTCTTTTTCCTATCCAGGCAGGCCAATGCCCATCAGAAGAAGACCATTTGGAAGGCCATTGCCAAGAAGGTGCTTGGGGGGGTCTACGAGTGGAGCAGCATTCACTGCTGAAGACGTGGGAGGACCTATGATGCTGGACCAGAAAGTCATCTGAAGTCCAGGTCGGCCAGTCCTACCAACGTGGGAAGCATGTGCGCAACACCCTGACCCCCCTTAATGGCCCTGCATTCTTGCAGTGGCCTATCCGGAGCTTGATGGGCGATTGTGAAGCCAACAGCAGCATCAGTGGGGTGAGTTCATTTTTTGAGCTCTTATTGGTAGATAACTAATTTTTGCTACAGCTACAAATTATAGCATCAACATAAAGGTTGACATGATACCACTATTTTTGGATCACTAGCAAAGGAATATTTTGAGCACACACACACCAATCTAATAAAAAAAGAGGTCAATAAATAGTCTGATGTAATAAGGGGCAATTAAAGCAAACAGACCACCATTTATGACTGTGTCAAGCGGGATGCTCCACCATAATTGTGAAGGAAGTGAATGCGGCCCAATTAATGGGTGACATAGCATTAAATAGACATGATACAGTGAATGTTCTAAATGTCACATTAGTGAAGTGGTATCGTAGACAAGCAATAGTGTGTATGTGAGTCATATTTTCAAGAAACTTGTGAACCATGGCAACATTTTTCAGCAAAAAAATGGTATGCATATGTTTTTGCCAAAAATAGTTGTAAATTAATATTTTGTTCTAATTTGCTGATTGCAGTGATGCCTTACTCCTTCACATATGTGCATGTAAGTCAGTCTAATGATGTGAAATGACACAACTGCGACCAAATGGGCCCTGATTATGTTCCCCAAATGCATGAGGTATTGGACACAATATGACTTTATCAAGGCTTTAGAAGATGAGACAAGGTGAGATTAAAAATAAAGGATAGAAATAGAAACTAATGAGTCATTAGAATCTAGAGATCAAAGGACACCAAAGGGTGAAAACCCAAGGTTTTGAAAGAAAAAGCACATCGTAGTGCTACCATAACCCTAAGGTTCTGTCAGTGAAAAGAATATGATAGAGATAAATGCCCGTGCGATAGAAGTGCGAATGCACAGATCCATTCCTAGTAGACGGCATTAGAGAAAGCGAAAAAGACAAGTGAGCAATATGTGATATCTATAATGAGAATAAGTGAAGAGAAATCAGATAAATATAACCTTTCTGAGAGAAAGTGCAAAATGTGCAAAATGTGCAAAATGTGCAAAATGTGCAAAAAGTGTAAAAAGTGCAAAAAGTGCAAAAATGAATCGAGTAATGGTGCCGGCACCTAGTAGTAAGCAATATAATTGTGAGAAAATGTGAACGTAAACAAGAAGCATGCTAATTTAAAAATATTTTTTTTAAAGCAACATTGAAAGTAGTACATTGATCCATTTGTAGAATTAACCAATGAGATAGATAACATTACCATAATTGTAGTTCATTTTCGCTTATAACAATGTTCAGAGTACTAGTGAGATAATGATCAATCTGTAAATAGGAATGGGAGAAGCAACATATAACAAATATGTATGTAGCTCAGGGGCTACAAGAACAGCAGAAAATGAAACGAAAAAACAAAGAAAATATGATCCTCTAATGTTCAAGGTAAAGATATTAAAAAAACGAGGTCAAGTAACTATCTGTTTTGAAAAAGTGAGCGAATAACACTTTCACAATAAGATTTAACAGTATAAATATACGTAAACAGAAAAAGCCACTTGAAAATAGTGAATCCTGCAAGGTAAGATGTAACTTACCCGTGTTAATAACTGTTGTAATAGCTGAACGGGGAAATTCAATCAGTCGCGTCCACCGCCATCTTAGGGAGCGTGCTGGTAATACAAACGTACTTTTATTTTGCGATCTAGCAGCGTGAGTCCTTTCTTAATGTTTATTACGAGAAAGGAGAAAAACTGGCGCCGCCATGTTTGAGATCGTGATAAGACACAAAAAAACAACTAGAAAAATGACGTGCCATATTAAATGTTGGTAAACAATATTGAGGCGCCATATTGTGAGGGCATCCTGTATGTGATGTATTCAAATGAAATGTTGCAGCAAATGGTAAACTTACCACTTTTTATGAAAGGATGCAATAAAAGGAAATGGAAAAAGTGAATATTAGTATTGTGTTAAATAAGTGATATTAGAAAAACAAAATGTTTGGCATGAAATTGATCAAAAATTCCCAATCTCATATCTAGGTGGAAATCATCAATAATGAAACTAAACATAATCAACATAGAAAATGTAACAAGAAAACTCATAAACATAGCACGATTGATAATTAATAAATAAATTGAATGGATCAAATAAGCATTTTATAATCACTTTCAAAAGAGTTACAACAGCCAATAATGCCATTTTGAGTCTTTGTTGAGGCCATGACGAACCGTATCATAGAGAATAATCAGGCGACTTTCTTCTTGGCGCAGTCGTAGTTTTAAGTTGCCACCTCTAGGATGTGCTTCAAGTCGTCAAAGACCACAGAAGGTAAAGGTGCGTTCTTCAGGATGAAATTCATTAAAATGTTCCACAAGTGGGGACCTGAGGTCATGTTTCTGAATATTTCAAAAATGTACTTGGATCCTTGTTTTCTGTACTCAAGTGATACTGCCTATGTAAACTTGGTTGCATGGGCACTTGATTAGGTAAACAACATATGAGGTTTCACAGTTAATAAAATCTTGGATTTTATGAAGATGGTCATTAATTGTGATTGTTTTAATTTTAGATAACCCCAGTTTACAGATGGAACATTTGCTGCAAGTGAAGAAGCTATTCGGCCTTGATAGTAATTTGTTTTGGGGAGGCTTCTCCCTAAAAAATGATGGCCATAGTTTGTCCCTAAGATTAGGGAATCCTATTTGGGGATATTGTGTAATATATTTATTGATGGATGGATTGTTTTGTAAAAGATACCAATGTTTTCTTAGGAGTTTTCGAATTAAATAATGACCATTGTGAAACTCTGTTATAAAGCGAATAGCTGTATTCTTCTTAGGATGTTTCGGTTTATTTAACATCTTATTCCGATCCACCTCACTTAACTTATCCTTGGTTATACTCAGGATCTTCTGATTATAGCCTCTGGCTGATAGTCTCTCAATCATTTGTGTAGAGATTGTTTCATAGTCAGATATACTGGAGCAGTTCAGTTTGGCTCTCCTGAATTCACAATATTAAACTATTGCTTGTATTCATAAAAAATGCATAACTCCAGAGCTAATGTAAACAGGCAAAATGTAACTTGTAAAAAAGACACATACCTTCATTGCAGGCATTGACAAGGTTGATTTGCATCATGGTCAAATAAAAGCAGCAACGGCAGGACTTGTATGTTCGGGTTCATGGCAGAAAAGAAAGTGAAAAGTAGAAAAAAGGTAAGTTTCAACCTTACACCCCTTCCGATTCACCAAAGCTGATGTGGAGGTTTCCCCGCCTCAGTTACCTCAGCAGGAAGGCACATTGTGACTGGGCTGGTGGAGAAACTGCCTGTGGTCCTGCTGCAAGCCACTTTTGTCATTTGTGCTGTTGACTCGGGTATAAAATACTGGTGTGATGACGGTTAGTCAACAGACTTTCATCTATGGGACGTCAACATCTAAATAGAGCAGGCGGACAGAATCTGACAGAAAAGCCCTATGCCCCTCATTACAAACCTGGCGGTCGGTGTTGAAGCGGCGGTAATACCATCAACAGGCCGGCGGTAAAACAAATGGAATCACGACCATGGCGGAAACCGCCAACACAGACAGCCACTTTAACACTCCGACCGCCACGGCAGTAGAAACAAACACCACGGCGGTAACCGCCAACAGACAGGCGGAAGACAATGTACCGCCCACTGTATTACAAGGCACTAATCCGCCAGCTTTTTCGGGGAGTTACCAACGCTATTAAAAGCATGGCGGAAACAGTACTTGAAACGGAAACCACTCACCTCTTGACACCCAACGAGGAATCAGGATGCCATGGAGCCCGAGTTACAGGTGCTACCAATGTTGGTTTACCTCCTCTACTACCAGGAGCAGCAAAGACGGCGACGACGACCACGGTGAGTACTGCACCTAGCACACAGAGGAGGGGGGAGGAAAAAGAGAGTGACACACACATGCCACACCTCCACCCCACCCTCACCCACAACACCATACACACAAACACATGCCGCAACATTACATATACACACCGTAACACTCAGGAAGAACGCAAGGACAAAAGGAAATGATTGTAACAAGTGTAATAATCTAAAATTCAGATACGGAAACAGGTCTGTAACAGATCAGTATATACAAATATGTACAGCAACTACACAAGTCCGGATAGTGTTCCATTCATTGTCCGTGGACCAGTGGTCCCAAAATGCATGGACGAAGCCCACACATGATACCTGCCTCTAAACGGAGAGAACACTGCTGGGGCACCAGGTCGAAAAAAAACAGGCACCTCAGGAGGAAGAGCGGGGGGGCACCTCAGCCTGATTAAGGGACGACACCACTGCTCCACGAGGGGGCTCCATGCCCACTGTTTGGTCCTGGGGGGTGCAAAGCCACAGTCTCACAAGTCTCTCAAGTGGGTGGTTTGCCCACTGTTTGGTCCTGGGGAGTGCAAAGCCACAGTTTCACAAGTCTCTCAAGTGGGTGGTTTGCCCACTGTTTGGTCCTGGGGAGTGCAAAACCACAGTCTCACAAGTCTCTCAAATGGGTGGTTTGCCCACTCTTTGGTCCTGGGGAGTGCAAAGCCACAGTCTCTCTAGTGGATCGTTTTCTCCACTGGTTCTGGAGGGGGCTTAGTGCCCAGAGTGCTTCATCCTACCAAGGACTGGGTGAGTGGATGCTTTTCTCCACTGGTTCTGGAGGGGGCTTGGTTCCCAGAGTGCTTCATCCTGCTAAGGACTGGGTGAGTGGATGCTTTTCTCCACTGGTTCTGGAGGGGGCTTAGTGCCCAGAATGCTTCACATGGAGTGTCGCAGTTCCCATTCCCGCACCTGGGTGTCAGAGCCACGAGATTTCCTGGGAACAGGTAGCATGATACTCCATGGAGGCAGAGACACACTCCACCCTGCGGCGACTCAGCCTACCAACTGCTGGTCCTGCCAGTGCTGGTTGTGGTGCCTCATGTACGCTGTGCAGGGTCCCGGACGTCTCCTGCAGCCTCGGATGACTGCCCACTGGGGATGATGTCCATGTCGGCTATGGTGGCACAGTCTGAGTACGTCGCGGGGCAGGTGGCGGTGGTTGCGCCGGTGTCAGCGGCAGACATACTGGCGGTGGTGCATGTGTCAGCACCTGTAGAGGCAGACACCAGGCCGTCTCCTGCAGCCTCAGACGGCTACCCACTGGGGATGATGCTGGGGACTGGATCAGAGGCAGCAGACGTATAGGTAGCCATGCTGGTGGCGGTGCAGGTGATGTTGCAGGTGGCGGTGATTACAGCGGTGTCCACTGTAGTACAGGTTGCTGTTCTGACCTGCAGAAGGGGTGTCACCAGTCCCTCACCCTGAGGCTCCGTACACTGAGCTGACTTACCTTCCCAACCTTGGAAGTCGCTGCTGGGACCTTGGCACTTTCCTCTTTTGTCTTGGAGGCGTCCTTGCTGCTTGGTTGGTGCGACTTGTCCTTACGGCATGTTGTCCCCTTCTTCACCTTGGCAGGTGGCGGAATAGGGTGATCCTTGGCCTCATTAGGTGGCGCACTGGCAGCCCTGATGGGTGCGACCTGCGATGTTACAGGACTTGCAGGGACCATAGTGCTGTATGATTTTGTGGCTGAGGTGCTGGGCTGGGATCTGGACATCCTGGCCCTACGGGAAGGATGGTGAGGGGGAGGTGTAGGGAAGAGGTCAAAGTTAGCGAGGAAAGGTTTTTTAGACACACTGGGACAGGAAGATGGAGGGGGTTTGGGAGTGGAGGAAGAGGTAGTGGTTGTAGGAGGTGTACGTCTGCTGAATTTGGGTGAGGGTGCATGGGCTGGAGGCTGTTGTGAGGTGGATGGCTGTTGAGTGGGTGTGTGCCGGCATTTGTGTACTTTGGGAGGAGGGCTCACAGACACACTAGGAGAGGACACAGGGGACATGTGAATGGTAGTGGGGTTGGTGATTGCATGTGAGCGGTGTGTGGTGATGGGCATGCTGGTGATGGAGGTAGTGGCTGAGGATGTAGTGCATGCAGTTGTGAGTGGAGACGAGACTGGGAGGGAGGAGGAGGACATGGATGAGGGGGACACAGTGAAGGTAGTGGATGTTGCAGTATCTGCATGGGGATAGGGCTTGTGTGAGTGCCTGTGGGATGTGTGGTGCTTATGTGTGCCATGTCCACTCTTGTGTGTTGATGAGTGTGCATGGTGGTCTGATGGTGTGCTTGGGATAGGCTGAGGCAGAGGGGATTGGGTCTGGGTAGTGGAAGTTGGAGGGGGAGGCTGGACACAGGGAAAATGGCTGCCATCAGTGCTTAGGCCAGAACCTGAAATGCTCTCTGTTGGGCTGCCATGCCAGGATGAATACCCCCAAGGTATGCATTTGTTTGCTGCAAATGCCTCTTGACACCCTGGATGGCATTCAAAATGGTTGATTGCCCAACAGTGAGGGATCTCAGGAGGTCAATAGCCTCCTCACTGAGGGCAGCAGGGCTGACTGGGGCAGGGCCTGAGGTGCCTGGGGTGAAGGAGATGCCCACCCTCCTGGGTGAGCGGGCACAGGAAACTTGATGAGGGGCTGCTGGGAGGGTGGTGCTGGTAGGGGGGGTGGCGGCTGTACCTGTTGTTGCGGTGGGCACAGAGGTGCCCGCCACCACAAGGGAGCTCCCATCAGAGGAGTAGTCGATGTCGCTGGTGTCTCCTCCTGTCCCCGCCGTGGAGCTTCCCTCGTCCTCCGTCCCACTGGCGCCTTCATACTCCGTACATTCACCCTCAGAGGGCCATGTGGGTTGCAGCTCCCTCCTGCTCCGGTGCCACTGCTCCTCCACCAGATGATGCTAATGCACACAAGGACAGGGTGACAACACAAAAAGGGGGGGGGGGAAGACAGAGGAGAGACATGGTCAATGCCTGCAACAACACCACAGTTGGTGGACACATCACACAGGGAGCAGCCTTGTGCACTAGGCCATGCACTAACTGTTCTGGGGAAAATCACATGCCCATGGTGGACTGTGCCTATACCCATTTGATGCACACCTGGAACCCACAGGAGCCTGACTAGGTGTAGAGGGCCACTACAACTTTTTGGGTTGGACTGGCACTGAGCCTGCCTAACAATAGATCTACCCTGGCACACTTGCCCTGCCCGAGGGGAACCCAAAGTCCTCTTCCCACACCCAGAAACCTCAAAAAGCGCGCAGAGTCAGCTGCATGAAACAGTACTCACCCTCTTGTGGCTGCTGTGATGCCCTCAAGCGCCCATCCAACTCTGCATATGCCACCGCCAGGATCCGGGGGTCATGGTGTGACGGGCACCCCTTCCACGTTGGAAGGCCATGCCCAGCTGGGCCTCCGCCATCTTCTTGGTCCAGCGGCGCAGGTCCTCCCATCTTTTGTGGCAGTGGGTGCTCTGTCTATGGTGGACCCCCAGGGTCTGCACTTCCTTGGTGATGGCATGCCAAATACCCTTCTTCTGGTGGGCACTGACCTACATGAAATGTAAAGTAGGAATGGAGTTTACTCCCCCGTCTGGTTATTCTTACTCATTGGCCACAACCACCCACCCTGGCCCACAAACACATACACTGACCATCCCCACATGCTGGCCTCTGTCCACCCCCCACCTGAACCTTCCATCGACACCACTCCATATATTCATGTCCCATCCGTCATGCTCACAGTGTGCTCACCTGTTTGTCTGGTGGACCGTAGAGTTGCGTGTACTGGGGGAGGGCCCCATCCACCAGTTTGTCCAACTCCTCCACAGTGAAGGCAGGGGCCCTTTCCCCAGACACTGTAGCCATTGTCGCTTCCAGACTCAGGTCACAGCAGCACTTGTAGTGTAGGTCCTCTCCTTTTGAAGGTCAGGTATCAAGTGAGTGAACAGATAGAAAATGGCAGTCACATCCATGGCGGTGCGTACCGTCACTGCCGGCGTTCATAATCATTGGCTCCTGGAACCCATAGGGCATAATGATAACCAATGCTGAATTGCACTGCGGACTTCGTCCGCCTACCGCAACGGTGTACAACGCTAGCACAGTTACCTCATTTCCCCTTGTCCCTCCTCACAGGTCAGGCGGACGCCATTTCAGGTGGCCACATGGCAGGCCAACTAACTGCGTCACAGCAGTTTTGTGCAGGAATACGGACATACAGCGCTAAACACAAATTAAATCACATTTGTTCTAAACAGCCTTGTGCAAGCTATGTGGTGTATGACCCTCTGCTCACCCTTCTCCTCCATAGGTCACGTCCGCTGGGGCAGATGATGAAATGGCGTCATCCTCTGGTATACAGACCGCTGGTGGACCTGTCGACAAAGGAAGACACACACATCATCATCACCTACAGACATGAACGTGCCACAATCCATTAACTGTGTGCCCAGTTGGAGCCAGACCTGATGTCAGCTATCCACCATCCCACAGGAATCCCCCCTCTAGTGCAAGTCCTGTCAGTACTCCATTTCCTGGCCAGTGGGTCCTTTCAAATAACAGTGGCCATGGCATCAGGGATGTCTCAGCCAATGTTCTCAAACGTGTTGTCCAGAGTGTTGTCTGCCCTGCTGAAACACATGCACAGCTACATCGTATTCCCCCAGGTGGAGGATTTGCCCACTGTGAAAGCTGACTTTTATGCCCTGGGACATATCCCCAACATCATTGGTGCCATTGATGGTACACATGTGGCATTTGTCCCCCCCCCACCCCCACAGGAATGAACAGGTGTACAGAATCCACAAAAGCTACCATTCTATGAATGTGCAGATGGTGTGTTTGGCAGACCAGTACATCTCCCATGTGAATGCCAAGTATCCTGGCTCAGTGCATGATGCTTACATTTTGAGGAATAGCAGCATCACTTATGTGATGGGGCAACTCCTGAGGCACCAGGTGTGGCTAATAGGTGAGCCCCAGGTCCCAACACAGATTACATAGGTGTCTGGCTATGGGAGAGTCCCTAATGGTTGCTGTATGTCTCACAGTTGTCCCTCTATATTTGCAGGTGACTCTGGTTACACCAACCTGTCATGGCTACTTACCCCAGTTAGGAATCCCAGGACAAGGGCAGAGGAACTCTACAATGAGGCACATGGGTGGACTAGGAGGATAATTGAGCGTACTTTCAGCCTCCTGAAGGTCAGATTCCGGTGCCCCCATCTGACAGGTAGCTCCCTATACTACTCATCGAAGAAAGTGTGCCAGATCATTGTGGCATGCTGTATGTTGCATAACCTGGCTTTGCGGCGCCTTGTGCCTTTGCTGCAGGAGGATAGGCCTGATGTTGGTCTTGTGGCAGCTGTGGAGCCTGTGGACAGTGAAGAAGAGGAGGCAGAAGAGGAAGATATAGACAACCGAAACAACATCATCATGCAATACTTCCACTGAGACACAGGTAAGTGACTGGCACTGCTCCTCTCATATCAGACTATTGTAGGACATTGCATGATTATGCCTTTTTGCCTCTGTGTATGGACCCTGACAGTTCACATTGGCTTTCCATTTTACAGATCAGTGTACCACTTTCTGCCTTCTGCTATGTTTACTGCTGCCCAACAACTGTCTAACATTGGTATGTGGAAATGAACATTGACATTGCTATTATTCTGAAAGTTTGCAATAACACATTTTTGAAAGTACAGACTGACTCCAGATTGATTTGTGATTCAAGGGTGTTTATTTCTGTGCTAATAAGTGGAGGGGGCTGTGCAGTGGGTTGGGGTGATGGTGGAGGAATGTCCATGGTAGAGTCCAGTCTATTGGCATCACAGGTGCATTGTCCAGGGGGGCATAGGAAGTGGAGTAATGGCAGCTGAAAGTGGACAGGGTAACTGAGTGGGACAGAGGGGTGACTATCAGGAGAGTCCTATTTTCTGGCAGGGGTCTTGGCAATGTTCTCTGTCTTGTGTCTGGATTGCAGGGACCATTTATGGGGTAGTTCTCCTTCTGCAGGGGGTGGGGTGCTGGTGGCCTGTTGGTCCTGTGGCGGGACCTCCTGTCCACTCACGCCAGTGGAGGTGGAGGGCTGTTCATCGTTCAGGCTAGTGTCAGGGGCCCGTTGGTGTGGCACTGTGTCCCTCTTGGTGTTGGCCATGTCTGCCAGCACCCCTGCAATGGTGACCAGGGTGTTGTTAATGGACTTCAAGTCCTCCCTAATCCCCAGGTGGTGTTCCTCCTGCAGCCGCTGGGTCTCCTGAAACTTGGCCAGTACCGTGGCCATGGTTTCCTGGGAATGATGGTATGCTCCCATGATGTTGGAGAGTGCCTCGTGGAGAGTGGGTTCCCTGGGCCTGTCCTCCTCCTGTCGCACACCAGTCCTTCCAGCTTCCCTGTTATCCTGTGCCTCTGTCCCCTGAACCGTGAGCCCACTGCCACTGACCCCAGGTCCCTGATTGTCTTGGGTTAGTGGAGGTGCCTGGGGTCCCTGTAGTGGTGGACACACTGCTGATTGACGTGTCCTGGGGACAGTGGCATGGCCCCGCTGGGTGGGTGCTGTGGGGGTGTTTCCTGAGGGGGGAGGTTCTGTGTTTGCTTGTGACAGTGGCAGGGGAACCGACTGTCCCGAGGTCCCAGATGGGCTGGGCTGGTCATCTTGATCCAGATGTGCAGAGCTTCTGTCGTCACTGTGGGCCTCTTCTGTGGGGGGGCTGGATATGTCTGGCACCTCCTGTCCGGTGACGTTGGGTAGGGGTCCTTTTGGGGGGTAAATGCATAGTTATTGTACCTGTGTATGCCCTCTTGTCCAAAGTGTGAGTTACCCTCTACTCCTGTGCTTGGCTTATTGTCTTTGGCCTTGTGTGATTGTTAATTTTGGGGCCTGGGTGAGTATCTGTACTGGACATGCTTTGGTGATGCGTGTCTATGCATTGATGTGACATGCAGGCCTTGGAAATGGGATGTGTGGGTTGTGATAGCGGGGTATCTGTGGGGTGTTGGGGTGATGGGTGTGAGGGTAGGGGTAGGAGTTTGTGATGGCATGCAGGTAGGGTGGGGGGATAAAGTAGTAAAGCGTTGACTTACCAGAGTCCAGTCCTCCTGCTACTCCGGCCAGCCCCTCAGGATCCATGATTGCCAAGACTTGCTCCTCCCATGTTGTTAGTTGTGGGGGGGAGAAGGGTGTCCACCGCCAGTCCTCTGTACTGCTACCTGGTGTCTGGATACCACAGAACGCACCTTCCCCCGTAGGTCATTCCACCTCTTCCTGATGTCATCCGGTGTTCTTGGATGCTGTCCCACTGCGTTGACCCTGTCGACAATTCTCTGCCATAGCTCCATCTTCCTAGCAATGGATGTCTGCTGCACCTGTGATCCGAATAGCTGTGGCTCTACTCAGATGATTTTCTCCACCATGACCCTGAGCTCCTCCTCAGAAAACCTGCGGTCTCTTTGAGGTGCCATGATGTGGTGTGGGTGATGTGTGAGGTGCTGTCTGTTGTGATGTGTGGGGGGATGTGTTGGTGTGTGTTCTTTGAGCTGCGTGGATGTTGTATGAGTGATGGTGTTGTGTGCCTGGGGATGCTGGTGTTGTGTTTGCTTTTCTCTCTCTCTCTGCTTCTTCCAAAAATCTCGTTGTAAGGGGTTGTGGGTAATGTGGGTGTGTGTTTTATATTGGATTGGGTGTGTGGGTGTGGTGTGTGTATGTGTATCAGGTGTGTGTATTTTGAATTGTCCAATGTGGTTGTGTTTTGTAAATGTGTGTGTATTTTGAGCGCGGTGGTGTGTACCGCCAACGGATTACCGCGGTTGAATGACCGCCGCGTTGATTCGTGGGTCGTGATAGTGTGGGTGTAGTTCTGTTGGCGTGACAGTTTAGGTTTTGCTATCGCCAGTTTATCACTGACCTTTGGTTTGGCGGACTTATGTGGGTGTCTGTATTGTGGCGGATTACGAGATGTGGGTCGTAATACCTGTCGCGGATTTCCTCAGCGGCTACGGTATCTTGACAGCTGTCATCGCAGCGGTAAGCGGGATTTACCGCCAGGGTTGTAATGAGGGCCAATGTCTTTTAAGGCCTAAGAAGGAACAGGAAGATAGGACAGGACAAACAGCCTGGCACTGGGACTTTTCAATGTGACTGACCCTATCAGGATGGGCTAGGAATCCCGGTGGGCATAAAATGGGAGCTAGAAGCATCCACCGGCAACCAGCATTCAAATTAATGACTGTGTGAATGTATCTATAGTAATGCACAAGAGGCCTAGGATAAAAGACAAGGGACAAATAAATCCAGGGTCCATATTATTGATAAGGTGCACTATCCTTGTTTGTGCAACAGCATACGTTAAGCAGGTGCAAGCAAGGACTGGTGGCAGCACATTCAGTGAAATATGGAGCAGCAGCTTCAAAGCTGTTTTGTGTTTCTCTGTGCGGGTGGCAACCTGCCTGCACTTTGAAGAGGGCTTAGAAACCCCCCTGTAGACAGGTGTAGTGACTGTACTTGCCTGCCTGGGATGTCTGGGGTTCCACAGGAGCTGCTTTCTCCTCTCCAGAGGGATGTCTTCAGGGGGGCGCATTGGCAGTGAGCCACCTTTTTGTGGCGCAATGTCGGTACTCCTTCTAAGGTGAGGTTTACCTCAGTGCCCGTGTTCATAATTAGGCGGAGGCGTAGACTCAAACTAATCCCTCATTTGCACAGGGCCATGCACAAGGCAAATGGGGAACTTCCCTCTGAAGACAGCACTGACTCTACATGTGCACCACAGCTATCAGTATTAGAGAATGGGTTGCACAGGTTTTTGAGCCCCTACAGTAATACCATAGTGCCCTAGGGGTACAAAAAGTGGGTGCACATGAGTGTTGAGCTTGCGGTGCCCTATAATGTAATACAGCACCAGGCATGCTTTTGTTATTCTTGTCCAATGGTTACTATACCTATGATGTAACCAAATGTCTAAATGTATACTGGAAAGTGGTGAAATGCAAGGCCCTCATTATGAACATGGTGGTAACAACCGCTGTATTCATGCTGGCAGTCAAAACACTGACCACCAGCATCCCTGGATCCCCGCCGGCCGCATAAAGAACCTTCCTGTTGGCCGGCGGGCAGAAACATTGTTTCTGTCCGCCGACCCACAGGAAGGCCTGGCCGGGACATTGACGGCAGCTCCACATGGAGCCGCCGCCAATGCCTCTGTGTGGCGGGTGCAGCTGCTCCCATCGCGCAGCTCACTGCCCAAAAATCAGGCAGCGATCTGCGCGATGGGGCCCTGCACCAGGGCCCCTGCACTGCCCATGCCAACTGCATGGGCAGTGCAGGGGCCACCAGGGGTGCCCCAGAGCACCCCTTCCACCAGCCCCGCCAGGGAAAGGCTGGAGAGGAAACATTATCTGAGGGGTAGCACCGCTGCCCTGTCGGATTATATTTCCGCCCGCGTCAGGCTGCCTGACGGAGGAAGCCGGGTGGTGAGTGAGGGCTGCCATTGGCGGCCCTCACCGGGTTCATTATGTGGCGGTTTGGCCCACCATGCTGGCTGGCTGTTTCACCCGCCAACACCGGCATGGCGGGTCAAACCGGCAAGTTCATAATGACCGCCTAAATGTCAAGAAAGTGACACCCACAGAAGTGCACTGCACTATAGATACTCTACAGAAGGTCCTTGTATAGATATTTGCTTTTGTTAAGCCCGAATGGTAGTCGACAACATCTAATCATCGGGTAAGGCCACATTATTGAAGAACTAAATACTGCCCTGCATAAGATCGTATCGTCATTAGTTGAATACCAAATGGCTTCATTTTCAAATTATGACTTTATTTAGCTGCTCTAAAGCATTTCATAAAGTTTTCAGTAGAATTCAATATACTAAATTTAAGAACACAATACGTAATTCTATTGTACTTCTCTGTGCCAGAACACAGAAGCAAAGAAACCATTCCTGCAAAAAAATGCCTCAAATATAGAGTAACACAATAAACAAGGCTTATTGAAGACCACTCCTCGGAAGTTACCTTATTTATGTTCGCAGAATCATATATACCTCACTCTACCTGCATGTCTTAGGCTGCTTCATACTTCGGCCCAGAATCTTGGCAGATGAGACATTTCATGCTAGCAACATCTACTACAAGAACCAGGGTGAAATCTACCTTTTCTCTGGCCCTCCTGCTATCCAGAGAAGACCTGCAGAATCACCCATCTTACAACAATTTCTTAAACTATGATGATATTCATCACTTTGACTCAAACCTTGTATTTAGCCTTGTTTATAACTCAGCACAATGTGCAAAAGTGTTGGCCTCGCTTTCTTTACTCTGTTGACAGTGACGCAGCCAGTGTGTCGAAGGCCCTAATGCAAGGAAGGAAACTGGACTTCTGCTCTTTGAATGGCAAAATACATCAATAATCTGGGTTCAGGTCTACAGCAGCTGTTGTCTGTTAACCTGCCTAGCATTGCTGCCATGGGCGTCTAGATAGACATTTATCTACAAGTACCATAGTTGTGTTCCCTAGACGTTTCTGTATCTGATGCTAGAGCTTTAACGTGTATCTCGCAGGCAGAAAATGTGGCTTTCATATTTTTTCAGCGATATATAAAGCTCACTATTTTTATACTGTTATTGCAGCCCTCAAATAAAACTAGCTTGAAGTTATGTGACAAGGGCATGCACTTTGAAGTGTGTGAAAATTTGGTCCAGTCTCAGGATAGGAAAACATGGCCGGAGCAGCCAGAGCTAGCACAGCAGCTTCCTGCTTCATTGGTGTGGTCCAGCTATAAGGAGGTGAATTAGGGTGGATTCTCAATCACATGAAGTCCAGGAGATTTTAGGGAGATAGATTATGCTGTATACTTTTTGTCTTTAATTTTCATTTTTGTTAGGGAACCCTTACTTTGGTGAGTTTTCAAAGGCAGCCTTATTTTGAGATATGTTGCTTAGTGAAAGCTTATTTTGTTAACATTGGTTAAGAAAAGTTTAGGATGTTGTTTTGTTGTTCAAAAAGATCAATATGGGTTTTTTTCCCTAAAATTATAATAAGGGCTACTTTTTTTATATTTTGGTGTTTTACTTAAAATTCAATGTTATTTCGACGTGTTTCCTTTTTACGTTTGAACTATATTCTTCATTTGTATTCTGATTTTTTTAAACGAAGGGGCACCTGCAGGAGGTGGCTATGGTATGCATTCCAAGTGAGGTGCAGAGAACTTGATGCGAAGAATGTTGATAAAAAGCTACGCTTAATTGAGCCTCAAAGTTGAAGACAGGGTAGAACTAATGATCCCGTTGAAGCAGAGAATCTGCCTCAGATGAGGTTTGAAGAGGTCGCTGCTGGGCAGCTGGTCCTAGCGATGAGGATTGAGAGAATTCTTTAGTTGCGGCAACCCGCCCTCACTGAAGATGAAAAGGTGCAGTCATTCAGCAAAGCAGCACCTCCACGGGGAACTGAGAGAGGACAAAAGAATGCCCCCATCATGGCATCTTCTCGGACGTGGCACTGTTTTTGAAATACTGAGCGGCTTTCCTTAGCACATGCTGACGCAATGATTTGGAGAGAGGGCACATGCTGATCGAGTTGTGCACGATGTAGGTCGCCCATTCACGATGAACCACTTCGTGGTATCAGAGGCTGGATCCTCGTGTTGGGGTGTTGAAATATTAAATTATCCTCGTCGCCATTGTGGGACCCCATAAGTCACGGAGAGGCCAATGTGATCTATTCAAGGCTTTATTACGCAACACCCCATCCACATGAGTCCACTTTGCAACGCCTCCTGTTCCCTCAGCTCAACATAGAACTTGCAATTGGGATGGTTCCATGTTGTTGGAAAGGAAGGGGTGAAGGGAAGGTACCACACATTAAGATACCATACACACCCCTTCTAATCCACCTATTTCATTGAAAGTATGACACTTTTATCTTCCTATCCCAAACTAAGGGGTCAGAGAAGAAGAGTGTGGGGGAAGTCCTCATAGGAGCAAGAACAACTATGGTTGCGTTTTCCAGCTCCAGGCTGTCAGCCATGTTACTCCAAATAGAGCCGTTTATGAAAGATTCTTTTCTGGTGCTCGCCAAATGCAGCAGGGCACCGTGCATTGTGCCTTGATTGGTGGGAGCACCATTAGTGCTATCTCACATATGGTCTTCAACAATAAAAAAAAGAGTGGTGGCATCAGGGAATACAATATTTCCAGGTTTGTGGACAGGTAGCGAAAGCCATGACAGGACTGCTCCTCAAGCCTACTTAAACCAGGTGCATATGAATGTGGGTCCTCTCTAAGACCAACTCCGCTGCCAGCACTTTTCAATGTTATTAGAGTGTGGGAGACTCCCTTCCAAAAACTGACTTTCACCACTCACTGGGACGCTGACTCTGAATAATGGACAAGTAAGAGAGAAGCAACCATTAAAACAAACAACTATGTTTCCCATAAATAAACAAGCATTGGCAAAGCCAATAGATCTTTCTTATGCCTATGTAGTAATTTTTTAGCAATGTTGCACAGTAGCGCTGTAGCTATGCAACATGTATTCAAATGAAACCAAATAAAAGAGCTATGTTGTGGTGAATGGTGGCCACGTCATAGTTTTTTTTTTTTTTTAAATTGACGCCACACTGCTGTACAACATAGCTAAAAAAAACATATGTCCAAGCTGAATAGAGGAGTGAGTGGGAGGGGGAAGAAGGATGCAGCATTGTGGGTAAATATGCCAACTTAGGAACGGAGGTACAAGGTTGGGGTTTCAGACGTGCCTCAACATCCTGTGATTCTGGGCATATCACTTAACAAAAGGAAGGAAGCAGACAGAAGGCTGTGTATTAAACAGGATAGTTCTTCACTCACAGAACCAAATGAAATGGGCTCATAAACACCACACTGATTGCAGTCCAGGAGCCTTGGTGAAAGAAGGGTTGACTAACAGCATATACATCCTGCGGGCAGTGCTTAATTTGTAAATAAAAAGGTGCCGGTGCTCAAAGCCCTCCTCAAACACGCGGCTGTTGCAATTAAATGCGTGAACACGGAATACTCAGGAAGCGTAATCCTGAAGCAATCTCGGGCCTCTTCAATCCATATAAAGCCACTCCCTGCCACTTCAGCTCACTCTTGCAGCTTTCTACTATCTCTCTTTGTGATGCTTTTTCGTTTTTTCCTTCATCCGTCTTTCCCAAATGTGTCTTTTGCTCGCAGCAAATGCTTGAGGCAGAAGAATAAGCCCCGGGTCTCGAAAAAAAGTGCCGGTGCTCAGCACCGGAAACAACATGCACAAATTAAGCACTGCCTGCGGGGGACAATTCGAAAAGTGATCTTTAGTTGAGGTTACAGATGAGGGCACACAAAAAGAAAACAACACAGGGCAGTAAACAACACAGGGCAGTTCTACAAATTCTTACATTATGCCCAACCTGAATGGCAAAGTGGGTGGGAGGTGGAACAGGGTGTGGCACTATGGGCAAAGATGCAGACTTCAGAACTGGAGAACCAGGTTTGAATCTTGGCGTAGTCTCAATCTCCTGTGACTCTGGGCAAATCATTCAATCTCCCCTGCTTTGATAAAACTGAATGTGAACTTGTGAAATGTAACTGGCGCTGAAGTAAAGCTTCCCAATACTTTCCAGTTGCGCTATTTAAAAATGCCGAAAAGGAACAGTACCTCAATCACAGTGGACAGATAATAATTAAGGTACATCAATCTGTATTTGGTTCATGCTCCACACAAAGACCAGGAAGTGACAGCATCGCATGTGCTGCCAAATTAAAAGTAGAAGAGAAGAGTGGTAATGATGCCAACTAATGGTAAGTAAAGGGTGTGCTAAATGCCCCCTTTTAGAGTTTTTTTTAAAAATACAACAGATCTTCGGTAAGAGACAGCACGTATGCTGCCTGCAGGCTTGACCTAAAGAGTATGGGGAAAAGGATCCATTGAACTGCTATTCATGATGACTTTTACAAATGGAGAAAATGGCTCGCCTAAACCTACATTAACTGAAGTGCAAATTAGCTCAGCTTGGACAGAATGTGAGTCTGTGATAGACTTATCTATCAAACTATTCAAGTTGATATCACTGGAGAAGTATGACCTGTTAATACATGACATTGTATGAATATTCTCTGGCAAAGTCGGAACATGCAAAATTAAAGCAGATGGGAAAAGAAATGTAACACTGATCACATTCAAAAGCATTTTCATTTTTCTATTCTCAGTGAAGGATATAGTTATTTAGGGTTCCGTGCTCACACAATTTTCCTGAAGTGCCCCACAAAAATTACTCAAGGCTTCCTACAAACCCCCGTTTTATCAAGAAGTCACTTCGGGCTTCCATTCAACTCCCTTTTCTGTAGTGGAATAGCTCAGTTTAGACTCCATTCTTTATACCTCAATCATTGGACTTACATTTCACCTTATATCTACTGTGTATTTTAATATTATTAACATGTGTGCACATTTTGACGCACTAATGTAATGTAATCACTGAAAGATTGGAGTTTCATTAACATACAGACTAATTTTCATTCAAAAATGCTTTCATGTTTTCACTAGTCACGTTTTATATCTTCACTTTAAAGTTGTATTAGTTGAAGCAACGTATTTCTTTTCTTCACGTTGCACATACTGTGAAAAGTTGAAAGTGCACATGTATAACCATGTATTTGAAATGCATATTAATTATTTGGTTAAAGTCAGGCTAACTTAACTGACTAAAGGCCTTTATTGTTACATGTTTTTTTTTGTTTGGTTAGTGTTTTCTTTCTTTGCAGGTGCATTTTAAGGCTTCAGTAGCTAGAGGAAAGGAGTGTAACATGTATTAGTTTCCCTGATAGTAAGACCTGAGAAGAGAACATTTTGGCATGATTGTGAAGATTTAATGAGCAGCTGAAGTCTCCTATTCATTGAGTACCACAACACTCAAGGTCATCAAGACTGTTAGAGTTCTGTGGGATGAGAAACCTGGGCGATGTTGCAATTTACGAGACAGACTCAAAAACCATTCGTCCTGGGAGGAAAAAGAGTGATGACATTAATGCTGAAGGTTCTGTTCATTTGAATTACCGCATTGCATTGTTACAAGATGCAGCAGACTCCGCAAGACTTACGAGGGGTACAGACCTCTCTGTTTCCTTTATTCCCTCAAAGTGTGAGGCTTTATGCTAAACACTTATTCCTCTGCAAGACTGCTAATGAAGTCCTCACTATGCTGACACTGTCTTGCATTCTCAGTTTGCCCTAAGGAACTCTCTGAATTGCCTTTACTTTTATTCCAACCATCCTTAAGATTTGTTTTTTAACCATCCTCATTTCTTACTTAGAACACTGAATAGATGGCTTTAGAATTATTTTATGTTTAAGAAGGAGAACAGGAGTCCCTTTATGGAACACCTGTTTCTAATTCTCAGCTTCTGTATCATTATGCTTGTAATTGCTCTGTATCTTAATCTATTGAGACTGAATCAATTGTGATATTTCATCTTGCCAGCTTCAGTCTTGTGTCTTTTTAATATTCTAATGACATGACATATATATTCGATTGATTATTGACTTGGAATAAATCGACTTAATCTAAAATTCCAATTCCTGGTACTTATTGTGGGGGTAAATGGACTTCATTGTAAATTAAATTGTTATTGTAACTCTCATGTGTTTCTGGACTAATGTAAAAAAGGACCATGGTACAAGAGAGTAAATTCATGCTCTTGCACGCTCTTCGTAGCATCACTCAAGAAGGGTCCTATACCTACTTGCTCACCTGTGCTTCCACTGCTCCCACTCAAGAAGGCTCTTGTAGCTTCCTGCTCACCTCTGCTTCCACTGCTCCCACTCAAGAAGGCCCTTGCAGCTCCCTGCTCACCTCAGGTTCATGCAGTGATGCTTCAAAGTGCACTTGAGACATCCTTCTCTTCCCAAATCTCCCCTCTCGCACACTTTCTCTGGTGGGTCCATACCTGCCAACAGAATGCAATTTTCACAGCTACTTCCACAGCAATCCAAAGGTTACAAGTGGTATAAGCAGAAAGAGGGATCAGTATCCTCTGTTTAAATTTCAGTTGGTACAACATGGAAACTAGTGAAAGGAGCAATTGTGATCCACATAATACTCACTTGTGTAGTAATGTTCCCAAGTTAAATAACTTTAATGCCAGCAAACACCTGATCCACCTTTGATGTTCCCTCCTATCTCTGAGCTCTCCCACTCTACACTTAGAAAGTTGTCCACTGTCACATTCTATTTACATCAATACATTCGGTAAACTATCCCCAAGTTTTTTTTTTAACACGGAATACCACAGAACTCTTCTCTGCAGTCTCACCTTCCCTGTGAGCACAGGTCAAGTACCAGCCTTTGATTTGTCCATGGCTAACACAATGGATCACATGGACTGTGCAGGCATTGAAATGCTTGGTCCCTTACTGATTCAAATAATTATCACACCCAGGGTGTCATCTGCCAATCATGAACGTAGGGCAATCTGAAATGAAACTTAACATACTGATGCCTGTTTATACTGCTTCAACACAACTCCACCCCCCTCACAGTGCTGTGTGTCACTATTGACAGATTATAGATTTTTATAATCAGCATCATGATGAAAGGCTGAGTGAACCGTTTGGTTTCATACCTGTCACCACAGGATGAACACAGGTCCATGCTGTGCATGCATTAGACCACTAAGCCACCTGATCCTTTTCGTAAATACTAATGCATAACACCCTTCAGAGAATGTCACAAACAAATATGGTGGTTTGCATGGGCTGTTGACAAGCACCAAGGTGACATCTTAGACATTGCTGCTGGCAAGGACTGCGGGATGTGGTTTGTTTCTAAGGGCCAGATGTAGCAAAGGGTTTGTGCCTCGCAAACGGCGAAAAACGCCATTTGCGAGGCGCAAAAGCCTCTCTGCTGTGCAGAAATGCATTTTGCGAGTCGGATCCGACTCGCAAAATGCATTTCCGACTCGCAAATAGGAAGGGGTGCCCCCTTCCTATTTGCGACTCGCAATGCTATGCAATTTCATTTGCGACCGCAAAAGCGGTCGCAAATGAAATCGCAGTTACCATCCACTTGAAGTGGATGGTATCCCAGGCGCAATGGAAAAAAAGTGAATGGAAAAAAAATCTTTTTTCAGAGCAGGCAGTGGTCCAATGGACCACTGCCTGCCCTGAAAAAAAACGAAACTAAAGGTTTCGGTTTTTTTTCCAAGTGCAGCTCGTTTTCCTTTAAGGAAAACGGGCTGCAGATGGAAAAAAAAAATTGCTTTATTAAAAAGCAGTCACGGACATGGTGGTCTGCTGACTCCAGCAGGCCACCATCCCCGTGAGTGCCCATACTCGCAATGGGGTCGCAAACTGCGACCACCTCATTAATATTAATGAGGTGGGTATTTGCGACCCCATTGCGAGTTGCAGAAGGTGTCTGAGACACCTTTCTGCATAGCAAATTGCGACTTGCAATTTGCGAGTCACACGGACTCGCAAATTGCAAGTCGCAATTTGCTTTTTTGCTACATCTGGCCCTAAGTTCTTAGAGCAATGTTGGAGAGCTGTAGACTGGAGGTCGGAAGTGGCAAATCTTATATCCTTCACATGGACAATTTAAAGACATTCGTTGTAGTTAACTTTCACTATAGGAGCTTCACACATAGAATGACAATAAATGAAAGAAAAAAATTGTGTAGTGTCCTGCACTTAGGACTGGAGGGACCATGACGAGTGTCACACAAATTTACGCCAAGCCCCGCATCTATCTTCTCCCTGCTTGGAACACGTTTTTGTTAATTAGCATTTGTATAGTGCACAATGTGCTTTCAGTATGGAACTGCAGCACCTCTCAGTTGTGTGGTGCTTGACTTACAGAATGATTCTATGACAGACCTCAGTCTGATCAGGTCTTATGTCAAATGAATATGCGTGTTAAGTAGCTGTTAGCATCAAGTGTTGTTTGCTGGCTTAATGGCCAGCTAATTAGGTATTCTGTCTCTGTTTTGTGTATCTTCACATATTTGTCTTAATGTGCTGCTCAAAGGTGGAGTATGCATTGCTCGTTGTGAGCATGTTAACACACAACTTACAGCTTGTATGTGCTGTATTGTTTGTGGATGGTTATTTATTTATTTTGCATTTCATAGAGCTCTATTGTAGCAGGCAGAACGGTCTAGGTGCACTATAAATAGATGAAACTGTTGAAATATGGTCACCCTTCACAAAAATCAGAAACAGAAAAGTCACACTACAAGTAACAATTCAGTCAGCTAACAACCTTGGCCAATGAAATGAATCAAGTGCCTACCAAGACCTATGAGGTGAAAGTGAAAGTAGGTAATAGCATGAAGTGGGCTCAGGGTTCAGTAGTGTGAGTAGAAGACTGAACAGTAACTTCTTAAAACAAGGAAACAAGTGTAAAGAATAGGAAAAAGGGGAATATAATCCAAGGGCCGGTGTGAGGATATCCCAAGACCGCGAGGTACAGTAAAAGTACCATTGTTTGACCTTGATTAAGAAAGATGTGTCTTATGAGATGTGCCAATAGGAGACAGTGATGTGGGGAAGAGAGCAGTGAGGGGCTACGGGAGAGAGGAAGCATTATACAAGAGCATTTAACAGAGGGTGGGTCTCAAAACAAAATGTTATAACTAGTTTAGATAGAGGGTAACCAAGGACATTTCTTAGGTTTTGCAAAAAATGAGTAGTCTGTGACTGTTCTGTTTAGGTCATCTAGTAGACAGCACCAAATGGATAGGGTTGCTACAGAAAACGATTCAGTTGCACCATCGTCTTTTATGTGTTCTGATTGTTTTGTATGTTTCGAGTCATAGTGTTTCAAGGCTTTACAGATTTTTGTTGCCACAATTGATTTGTAAAGCTGATCAAGGATACTTAGGTTCAGGATGCTGGTGGTGATGAAGGCCAGCTGGATTTTTATGCTGGGTTCTAGGAGAGGCAAATTGAGAACTTTTAGAGCTGGAATAATGTGACTGAATCTTCTTTACGGGAAATCAGTCCAGTAGCTAAATGACAAACAGTGTGGAGCTAACGAGGATCCAGGGGCGCTCATTTAGCAAAATTGCTTTAGTCAGTACAAGATAAGATCAGTGCCTGAGGTACAAGTTGAAAGTTATTAGGTTGCAGAAAGGATTCAGTATTTTCAATGGCTGGGAGGTGATGAAGCAGAAAATGAAGGTTTTACATTTATTAGAGCGTAAACGTAGTGTGAAATAATCATGTGTGACTTTAACCGAACTAATAAAGATTGTACGGGGACAAAATGTGCCCTCAGAGTAGTTTGCCAACATTTATAAGCGTGCTTTATATAACGTGAGGTATTAGAATTGCACTAATCCGACATAATCGTAAACGTGTGCTATGATTTGCTTGCTTGAAATGTTTTAGCTTAGCATTACTTTAGCGGAGGCTTTGGCCTAGTTGCCTGGTCTCACGGTTTAGATGCTCGTATTTTTCCACCGTGCTAATAAACGTGTATTTTTGCTTGAAGCTGTACTTTTCCACAGAAACCGTTCACATGCTTATCTTAAGGTTTCGTGCCAGCCTGGCATATTTCTCTTTACTCCAAGGTCGATTTGCAGGTGCGGACAATGGAGGCTCTGAAAGTGAGCTAATTGGTATACAATGTTGCAACTTGCGTACCCATCTCCAAGGATAATGTATGCTTAAGTAAAAGCTTGAGAACTGTCGTTTTTGATTGGACAATTTGAAGCTAACCTATGAACCCTCCAATGGAGACCCTACTGGATTTGAACTGTTGTCTATAAAAACCAGGTGCACGAGAAGAAGGTAGCCATTACAGCCATTACAGCCATTATAGCCATTGCGCTATTATCAGCCATTACCAGCCATTACCCGCCATTTTGCAGACTTCGTAGCTATTATGGCCCACTTTGCTGCGACGCCATTTTGAGAGACTTTGATGCTTTCTCTAATCGAGAGGAAGAGACTTTAAATGATTCTGGCCCTAGAGACTTTAACTTTGATTTGATCCCTTTACATGAAGTAATAGTTTTACCTTGCCGCCGTGAGGCAATTGCCCCGTCCACCTTGCCCCTTTGCCCCGTCCCATGCTGATCGAAACGGTACCCATGCTGATCGAGAAACGGTACCTGTGAGACGAAGACTTCCTTGAATGCTGATCGTAATTGGTAAATATGAGAGGAAAATTGTAAAATTGCATTGTGTTTCTTTTAGGTAACCAACTGCTGATTTTGACAAGATCCCTAGTTAGGAGTTTCTTTCCAAATTAATGTTACTAAATTGTTTTCGCATGAGGTCCCACATGCCGATGCTAATTTGAGGTTAGATGAGGATTCCTTTTGTCGCACGATGCAATTTGAGACCTTGCTATGCTGACCAATGTATGCAATAAGTTCATTACAGATTATAGTATTAGTGATTTGCATTGCTATTATCGAATGTCTTGTGATTCAAATGCTACATAGATTGCACCTGTTTCGCCGCTATGGACAGCTATTAATGTTCATTTATGTTTATCATTTGGTGTTGAGACACATCTATATTGTGCTATCTTTGTTAATATAGGGAAATAAATTCACTAACTTTGCAATAAACTGGTGTGGTTATTCCTGGCTGAAAGGTCAGGGTTCGCCGAAAATGTATTCTGGATTAATTGTTAAGTGTTATGTTGATCAAGGTATTGCTTATGTTCGTTATTGATTATTGATTTTAATGAAATTGATCGATTAGGAGTACAGAGAGTTCCCACTTAGTCAAAAGATTCATCGGCCTAAAGAGCGTCCGAATACAGGTAAAATTACTAGTACGGACCGCTCTATCAGTAGATGATAGCAGAGGACGGTTTCGTCTTTTGGGACCCTGTACTCCTAAAGTACATGGTGTTGAATTAACGGTTACGCATTTTGAGACCCCACTCGAGAAGTTGAATTAGATTTTTCTTGGGTAAAACAGATTGACAGAATGATGATGGGCTAGGTCCACCGCGACTTTCCCGGGATCTCGGAGCTTGCGAATGGAGAGAATGGAGGTGTGGAATCGGCGTTGGCGGTACTAGTGATGGTATGAGTGAAGTTAGGGTTTTGCGCTTGCACAGCTTATTGCCGCAGGGTGTGTGAAAAGGTTGCGAGGATTTTTTTCTTTTAAAGGATAGCGGAGGTGCGACTCCGAGTGTAGAAGTAGAGAAGTCGTCGAACTTCATAGAAATAGCGGAGGTGCGGCTCCGAGTGTGAGAGTAGGGAAGTCGTCGAACTTCATGTGCGTGTGGCGCTTTGTGCATAAAAAGGTCCACGTGGTTGTTGTTGTTGAGGCGGGCCCTGCGAGGTCAAGAGACTCCGGAGTATGTTGATCCAAGTTGTGGTCTGGGCGGTTTAGTAGGTTGATCGGGCGTGGTCAACGAGTCGGTACGTGTGTTAGGGAGTGAAAGAAACTTCGACTTCGGGCTTTGACAAGATTCTAAGTGCACTAGAATAGATCATTGACAAGTTGAGAGTAGATCTGCGGGTCAGATTTGCTTGCAAACGTGGGGACCGAGAAAGACGGAATAGCGGCCGAGGCTAGTGAAAGGTCCCTAAGGTCCTGAAGCGATTGTGTTACCCTTCCTGTAGTAAACCGACAGATCTGTTTTATTTTTTTGGTAGCTCGCGATACATGCAAAAAGTTGTTACGAAAAGAGGTGAGTGAAGGAGGACTAGCCGCGAGGCTTTGTCAGCCGCAGTGTGTGTGAGTGTGACGTCACTAGGAGCCGCGCTGGGATAGGTTGGTTGGTGAGAAGGGTCGCGCACGGATTGGACGCAGTACGTGGGACTCGGTTGGAAGGGGAAAGGCAAGCGAAGAGTATTCCGGGAATTAAAGTCACCTATTGATTACAAACTTTGTGAAATAAAAGACGAGAAAATGAAATTCTTTAAAGCATTCAGGAGTGCGATGAAGGGGGAGTCTGACATTAAAGCGAGCGTAGGAGAGGAGACGCCGCCCGAGGGTACACCAGCTTACATTGTAATGGAGGAGAAGGGGGTAGCTCCGTGTCTTTGGCTAAAGCAATGGCACAAACTGACAGAGAAACATGGGAGCGTAGCGTTCCCGATACATGGGACATTCAATATAAGGATCCTAGAGAATTTGAGATTCACGATGTACGACATGAAGGTGCCTCCAAGGCCAGCCCAGTTTGAGGCTCTGGCAATTTGGGAACTAATGGCTAGACAGCAACAGCAAAAGAAGTTTGAGACCAGAATGAGGAAGGTAGAAAAGACACTAGCGGATGCTAGGTGGGATAATGCACAGAAGGTGTGGAGGTCAGATGTATTGCAGGGGATAAATTTGTTCCCCGCAATTACTAAAGAAGAAGAGGAGACAGGTAAGAAAGCTACCTGTAAGACAGACAGGAAGTGTTCCAAGGTTAGAGAGGACGAGGAAAAGTTGAGAAGAGAAGAGGAGTTAGAGGATGAGGAGTTAATAATGCAATTGCTGAACGACCGTCCACCACCTTATGCAGAGAATGGACAAGGTCCAAGTACCAGTTCTGCCCCTCCGGCATCGGTACAGAACAGTGAAACTCAGAGTTCAGGAGCATCATCGGGGTCTAAGGACCCGAGTCGACTGTTCACCCCGCAGATACCACAGGTTAGGAGAATATATCCAGATGTGCCCGTGTTGAAACCAGCAGAAAATTATCAGCCGCAGATGCCAGGGTACTACAACAGTGATAACAGTGCAGGAATGATTCTAGATCCAACCGTAAGGGGGGGAGTACAGAATGGTCACAACCAGACATTGTCACAAGCCGAATCAACCCAGTTTTTGATGCCTCAGAAGCAGATGCAGGGGGGAACAGCACATGCTCAAATGACGGGGAGTCAGATGGGCATGCCGGCAATGATGACCCATGGTGTGGGAATAAACATGCCTCAGAACATGGGAAATGGACAAAACCCAGATGCGATATCACTACCCATTACTGTGGGTCCACCGGTACCTTTGTATAGTCAGCCTAATATAGGTATGAGCGGTCAGGGATCAATGCTGCAGAATGGGACAGAGAGGAGGTGCATAGAAAGCGCTCCAGGGATAACTCCGGTGGCGGCTCGGCCAACTGGATCTGGGACCTTGATGGAGTTTAGTCCCATATGTGCTCAGTCGACACTGGTGAGGTCGAGTCCCCCATTGATAATACCCCTAACATCGAATACTGAAAAGTTGCCGCAACCATCAATGGCAGTCGATGTGAATGCTACACTGATGGGGGTAAATGCGCAACAGCTGACACAGTGGTTCAACAGTTTGAATTCCACACAAAGTTCAGACAGTGGGAAAGGAGAAGATTACCTGAATAGGATGAGGCTGAACATGGAAGCACAAGAATTGGTGGAAGGGACTATGGGTGTGAATAGGTTAGAGTCCTACACGGAAGAAGAGCTGAGATACCTATGTCCAAAGATTACGAAAGAAGTGAACAAGGTACATAAAAGTTTGCAGGAAGTAGCGGACAGAAACGGGATTGACATAGGCAAGATGAAACACTTGAGCAGAAGCTATAGGTTGGATTTTGGGGCCACAGATTTTGAACACATGAGGTCAGCAGGCATGAAGGCGCACCTTAGAGAATTGCTGCAGAGTGCACAAGTGTGGAGGTGCTTAGACAAGTGGGAAAGCAGGTGGGTAAAGAGAAAGGAAAAGAGGAGGGACAGTGCTACAGAGCATAATGAGAAAAGACCACAAAGCAGCGAGACAGTAACCATGTTACCAATGAGGGAGACAGCAGGGGGAAAACTAATACATGTACTATGGCACAGAAGCGACATTCAGTCTTTTATGGATGATTTTCCCAAACTGAGAGAGAAGCCGATCGAATGGTATCAGCAGACTGATAGGTTTGTGAAGCTTGCAAAATGTCTCTGGGAAGATCTGAACACTCTCTTTGAGATTGTGGTTCCAGCAGATTTGTGGGAGGATTGCTAAAAAGCTGTAGGTTGGCCGACAAGTGAACCAGAAAGAGACAGGGAGACGGGTGCACCATCACCTATGGTGATGAGCTTGTACTACAAGGTGATTGAGCATTTGAAGACGAAGGTTGCCGCGAAAAATGTGGATTGGCAGAAGATCGATCGAACGGCCCAAGAGGCTAAAGAGTCGATTCATAGTTACTATGAGAGGTTGTTGAAGGCGTTTAAGAACTATAGTGGCACGGAAACAATAGAGGCGAAGGACATGCTTCATTTTGTGTTCAGATTTGTGGAAGGGCTGAGACCAGAGATAAGTCAGATGATAAAGTCGCATTTGATTTGCTGGCAGTCGAAACCGATTGATGAGGTGTTGAATTATGCGAAATACTGTAGTGACGAAATTGAAGTGAAACAGAAAAAGTTGAAAGAGAAGGTGATGATGATGCAGCTTAAAGCAGCTCAGACAGGTTTACAAGGTTTGCAAGGGATGCAAGGGTTCCAACAGCAGGTACCGCAACCGCAGCCGCAGTTGCAGGGAAACATGACGTTTCAGCCACAGGCCAGAGGCAAGGCAGAGGAGGTTTTGTGAATAATGGTCCGGATTTGAACACTGTTGTGACGGGTGTGCAGGCAATGAAGAAGGTGATGCCGTGTCACGCGTGCGGAATTGTCGGTCATTGGAAACGCGAGTGCCCGATGGTGGTGCAGGAAGGTGCAGGTGCAGGTGCAGGCGTTGGTCAGCAAAACAATGATGTCAATGCATTTCAGACAATGAGGGGACCGAAAATGAGAGGTCCAAGCCCAAATTTTCAGACCATAAATCAATTGCAGGGGTTACAACCTATGCAGCCGCAGCAGATGCAGATGCCTCGTATGCAGATGACGCAAATGCAGCCAATGCAACAGCAGTTACCCATGGTACCTAATCAGCAAATGCAAATACCCTTGGCACCAATGAGTCAGCAGCAAGTGATGGTTCCTCCACAGGTCTCGGGTCAGGTAATGAGTACAAATGGCACCGTACAACAGTTCCCATTACACAGTGAGAGTGGAATAAACAATGTATGGGAGAGTGAAAGCTCAGAAGAAGAAGGAGATTGTGTGCTTGCAGCATCCTTGGAAGTTGATCAAAGGGGTCCGTACATGGAGGGAAGAGTAATGGGTCATCGTGTCTCGTTCTTGGTTGACACGGGAGCAACACGTTCAACTGTTAAGAGCAGTGAAGTACCAAATTTGCCACTCTCAGGGAGGACAGTTCAGGTGGTGGGAGTAGCAAACAGGCACCTGACGAACCCAATAACAGATCCGGTACCAGTCAGCATCGGTAACTATCAAGGGGTACATCAGTTTGTGGTATGTGACTCAAGCCCGATAGCACTGTTAGGGAGAGACTTGTTGTGCAAATTGGGTTGTTCAATCATGTGTTCGAACGAAGGAATAACAATACAGACGAGCAGTGATGGAGAAGAAGAGGACAGTGTAGAGGGGGATGAGATGGAAACTGTAGATGAAGAGTATCCTCTAATTTGTCTTTTCCCGATGATAACTGAAGAAGATATTCCAGCCGAGTTACGGGAAACAGTCGGAAAGGAAGTGTGGGATATGACAGGGAAAGAGGTGGGATTGATGAAAGGAGTGGAACCAGTGAAAGTGACTGTAAAGCCCAATGCAATCTTTCCCCAGACCCCACAATACCACATGGCACAAGACACCCTCATGAAAGTTGCCCAACTCATTGACGAATTTGTAAAACAGGGAGTACTGAAAGAAGTGTTAAGCAGTCCATGTAATTCACCAATAATGGGACTAATAAAGCCAAGTGGGAAGGTCCGACTTGTGCAGGACTTGAGGAAAATAAATGACATCATAGTCAAGTGCTGCCCTGTCGTACCAAATCCAGCTGTGATAATGTTTCAAATTCCTTGCGATGCCGAGTGGTTCTCAGTCATCGATTTGTCACAAGCGTTCTTCTCGGTGCCTCTTCATGAGGACAGCCAATTTCTCTTTTGTTTCAAATTCTTAGACAGAGTGTACAGTTGGTGCCGAATTCCTCAAGGGTTTTCTGAGTCACCGTCAATATTCAATCAGATTCTAAAGAAAGACTTGGAAGCATTAGAATTGCCATTTGAGTCAACCCTAGTACAGTACATCGATGACTTACTGATTGCATCAAAGACAGAAAGTGGCTGCACAGCCGATACCATTGCTCTGTTGAACCATTTGGGAAGGAATGGACATAAGGTGTCTCCTTCCAAATTGCAGTTTTGTCAGAAGAAAGTGAAATACTTGGGTCACCAGATAGAGAAAGGGTCAAGGAAAATAATGAAGGAAAGAATAACAAGTGTACTTCAAATGAGTCCACCAAAGACAAGGAGGGAGGTGAGGAAGTTTTTGGGAATGGTGGGCTACTGTCGCCAGTGGATTCCCAACTTCTCGACTCTAGCAAAGCCTTTACTGAAACTGACCCAGAAGGATGCTTTGGATCAAATTGAACTGAAAGGAGATGAGATGGATGCTTTTGTCGAATTGAAAGAATGCATGTGCAGGGCTCCAGCTTTAGGTATGCCTGATTACACAAAGCCTTTCACATTGTTTTGTCATGAACGTGATGCATGTTCTTTGTCTGTCTTGACCCAAGCCCATGGTGGCATAAACCGACCAGTAGCGTATTTTTCAGCTACTTTGGATCCGGTCGCAGCAGCACTCCCAGGGTGTTTGCGCGCCGTAGCAGCGGTTGGTATCAGCCTCACTCAGAGTGAAGGTATAGTGATGGGACACCCAGTAACAGTCATGGTCCCTCACTCAGTTGAGATACTTTTGACCCGCTCCCGAACGCAACACATGACTGGAGCAAGACTTACAAGGTATGAAACGATAATTCTGGGCTCACCGAATGTGCAGCTGAAAAGGTGCACTACGTTGAATCCAGCAACCTTGCTTCCTGGAGAAAATGCTGAAATTGAGAACGCTGAAGACGTCGAGCATGACTGCCTTCAGGTGACTGAATTTTGCACAAAACCTCGACCGGACATCAAGGATACTAAGCTTGATGAAAATGACCAAATTCTTTTTGTTGATGGTTCATGTCTAAGAGATGGGATGGGAATTTTGAAAGCAGGATATGCTGTATGTACTGTAACAGGGGTCTTGGAAGCGGGATGGCTCAAGGAGTCTATTCTGCACAAGTAGCAGAACTTGTAGCCCTTACAAGAGCATGTCAATTGTCTGCATTGATGAAAGTCACCATTTACACTGATAGTCAGTACGGGTTTGGGATTGTGCATGACTTTGGACAACTATGGTCACAGAGAGGTTTCCTGACTTCTTCAGGATCCCCAGTGAAAAACGGGGAGAGAATAAGGGAATTGTTACACGCCATTCAAGTGCCAGCCGAAGTTGCAGTGGTAAAGTGTAGTGCTCATACGAAAGGACAGGACTATGTTTCTCTGGGAAATGCATATGCGGATCAAGTCGCAAGATTTTGTGCCTTGAACTGTATATTACTCAGAGATGAATGGAATTCAATAAGTGAACCACAACTCGAACCAGCTGAAGCATTTGCCTTGAAGGTCGTAGATACAATAGAGGAACTAAAAGCACTACAGAATAATGTCAGGGAGGATGAAAGAGATTCCTGGATTAAATCACAATGTATAAAAAGACCAGATGAGTTATGGGTTTCAAATGAGGGAAAATTTGTTTTGCCAAACAGTCTCTTATCACAGCTTGCGCGGTTCTATCATGGGCAAGCTCACCTAGGGAGAGATGCCATGATAAGATTGTTCAAAACTGATTGGTTTAACCCCAGATTTCGTCAAGCTGCAGAAGCAGTTTGCCATCGATGTGTCACTTGCCAGCAGATGAACCCAGGAAAGGGAACGGTTGTGAACGCAAGTCACATTGGTAGGGCAAGCGGACCATTTAGTTGAATGCAAATGGACTTCATTGAGATGCCTGTGCATGGAGGTTTGAAGTATGTGTTGGTGATTGTGTGCATTTTTAGTCACTGGATTGAGGCATACCCCACACGTAGAAATGACAGCCTTACAGTTGCAAAGCTATTGTTGAGAGAGTTGATACCACGTTTCGGATTCCCGATCTCTTTAGAATCAGATAGGGGAAGTCACTTCAATAACGAGGTGATAAAGTTACTTTGCGAAGCGCTGAACATTGAGCAAAAACTGCATTGTAGCTATCGCCCTGAAGCATCAGGACTGGTGGAACAAATGAATGGTACACTGAAATCAAGAATGGCGAAAATATGTGCATCGACAAATTTGAAATGGCCTGACGCATTGCCCTTGGTGCTAATGTCAATGAGAAACACCCCTGATAGAAAGACTGGATTGTCTCCGCACGAAATTCTCATGGGCAGGGCTATGAGACTTCCTGCAGTTCCCGAAAACGCGCTTTTGAATATTACAGATGATATGGTGTTAGATTACTGCAAGGGTCTAGCTGACGTGGTTCGCTCTTTCTCTCACCAGGTGGAAGCGACCACCTTGCCACCGATCCAAGGTCCAGGACACGCACTGAAAGCAGGTGACTGGGTCGTGGTAAAGAAGCACGTGAGAAAGTCGTGTCTGGAACCCCGTTGGAAAGGCCCTTTCCAAGTGATCCTGACGACAACTACCACTGTGAAGTGTGCGGGGGTTCCCAACTGGATCCACGCCAGTCACACAAAGAAGGTGTTGTGTCCCACAGATGAGGAAGTTGAAGCGCTGAAATTACCAGTGCCTGACAAAACAGTGCTGAGTGCTGAGACAGAGCAAAACCGAACTGAAAGCGAACAGGCAGAAGCAGGAGAGAGAGAGATATTATTGGAGGGCGAAGAGTCCGACTCACTTGGGGAAGACCAAGGGGAAAGTTCAGACAGCGACGAAGAAGCTGAAGGTAGCAAAGAACCTGAAGCAGCTGAGGGTAGCAAAAAGCCTGAAGCAGCTGAAGGTGACAAAGAACCTGAAGCAGCTGAAAGTGATACAGAGCCTGAAGAAAGTAACGGTGACGAAGGGCTCGAAAGAGGTGAAAAAGCAGGAGAGCCTGATCAGAGGAGGGCTTTCCCAGAAGCAAACGGTACAGAAAAAGAAAAGGAGAACGTGATTGATTCCCCAGAAGGAGGGGACAAGGCAGAACAGTATTTTTACTCGAATTATGATGTTACTTTTGCATATGTTCCTATAATAGCACAGCTAAGCCAGATTGCTAAAGATTGGGATGCTAAAATAATGAGAGAATTTTTCGAGCCAATGCAACCTTTTGAAACGGCTCACGCTCATAGGGAGAACCTTACTTGCTCACTCTCTGCAGTAGAAATAAGCTTTTTAGATCGCACAGATGATAGAAGGGCACAAATGAAGGCGAAATTAGAAAAAGAGCTACATAAGAGGACTTCAGTAGATAATTATGATTTTGCTGCAATAAAGACACAAGGGAAAATAGCTTTAGATGCTTGGCATGTAGGGAAATTTTGTATATATCGAGGTGAATCTTATTATGACAACATTTTTGTAGGAGCAAGTGAGTGTAAACATACGTTTATCTTTAAGGCCAAATGGACATTCATGATGGACGGACTTGACCTTGTCATTCCGGGTGTATATTACATTTGTGGGTATAATGCCTATTATCGTCTTCCAAAGGGATGGTGGGGGAGATGTTATCTGGGTATAGTGTTCCCAAAGGTTTATCAACTGGATGACCTATCGATGATTAAAAAGACATCTGGATCCCATCGTATCCAGAAAAGAGAGACCGCAGCTGCTGTGGTAGGAGATATATTTGGAGCCATGATTCCTTCATTGGGAGTTGTGTTAAATTCCATCAAAATACGAAAGTTGTCTACTATAGTGGATAACATGTTGACAAAGTTTTCAGGTGCTATAATCCTGATAGATGCTGAACTTGCAGCGGAAAGAGCTATGACTCTTCAAAATAGGCTTGCTTTAGACATTCTTTTAGCAAAGGATGGTGGCGTTTGCAAAATGCTTGGTGCACGACACTGTTGTACATATATTCCTGACAATAGTGTGAAAATTAAAACTATGCTTGCTAATCTAACAAAAGAAAGTGCAGATTTGAAGGAATTGAAAGAACCAGGAGTGTGGGAGAAGGTTGGAAAGGGACTTGCTTCAGTGGGACATTGGATTGGGGGAATTTGGAATGGCATATTGTTAAAAATAATAGAAGGAATATTAATAGTAATAATTTGCATATTTGGAATTTGGGGAATAAAAAGGGGAATAATAATGATTATGGAAAGAATTAAAAGAAGAAAAGAAGAGAAAATTATGAAAAGAATGGCAGAAGAATACAAAGCGTAAACTAGGGGAATTAAAAGGAAAAGGGAACTGACAGAATTTTAATGGAATAAAATTTGTGGGCATGGTTTGGTGTGATGACTAGTAGTCATCAGAGGAGGGATTGATGAAGCAGAAAATGAAGGTTTTACATTTATTAGAGCGTAAACGTAGTGTGAAATAATCATGTGTGACTTTAACCGAACTAATAAAGATTGTACGGGGACAAAATGTGCCCTCAGAGTAGTTTGCCAACATTTATAAGTGTGCTTTATATAACGTGAGGTATTAGAATTGCACTAATCTGACATAATCGTAAACGTGTGCTATGATTTGCTTGCTTGAAATGTTTTAGCTTAGCATTACTTTAGCGGAGGCTTTGGCCTAGTTGCCTGGTCTCACGGTTTAGATGCTCGTATTTTTCCACCGTGCTAATAAACGTGTATTTTTGCTTGAAGCTGTACTTTTCCACAGAAACCGTTCACATGCTTATCTTAAGGTTTCGTGCCAGCCTGGCATATTTCTCTTTACTCCAAGGTCGATTTGCAGGTGCGGACAATGGAGGCTCTGAAAGTGAGCTAATTGGTATACAATGTTGCAACTTGCGTACCCATCTCCAAGGATAATGTATGCTTAAGTAAAAGCTTGAGAACTGTCGTTTTTGATTGGACAATTTGAAGCTAACCTATGAACCCTCCAATGGAGACCCTACTGGATTTGAACTGTTGTCTATAAAAACCAGGTGCACGAGAAGAATGTAGCCATTACAGCCATTACAGCCATTACAGCCATTGCGCTATTATTAGCCATTACCAGCCATTACCCGCCATTTTGCAGACTTCGTAGCTATTATGGCCCACTTTGCTGCGACGCCATTTTGAGAGACTTTGATGCTTTCTCTAATCGAGAGGAAGAGACTTTAAATGATTCTGGCCCTAGAGACTTTAACTTTGATTTGATCCCTTTACATGAAGTAATAGTTTTATCTTGCCGCCGTGAGGCAATTGCCCCGTCCACCTTGCCCCTTTGCCCCGTCCCATGCTGATCGAAACGGTACCCATGCTGATCGAGAAACGGTACCTGTGAGACGAAGACTTCCTTGAATGCTGATCGTAATTGGTAAATATGAGAGGAAAATTGTAAAATTGCATTGTGTTTCTTTTAGGTAACCTACTGCTGATTTTGACAAGATCCCTAGTTAGGAGTTTCTTTCCAAATTAATGTTACTAAATTGTTTTCGCATGAGGTCCCACATGCCGATGCTAATTTGAGGTTAGATGAGGATTCCTTTTGTCGCACGATGCAATTTGAGACCTTGCTATGCTGACCAATGTATGCGATAAGTTCATTACAGATTATAGTATTAGTGATTTGCATTGCTATTATCGAATGTCTTGTGATTCAAATGCTACATAGATTGCACCTGTTTCGCCGCTATGGACAGCTATTAATGTTCATTTATGTTTATCATTTGGTGTTGAGACACATCTATATTGTGCTAGCTTTGTTAATATAGGGAAATAAATTCACTAACTTTGCAATAAACTGGTGTGGTTATTCCTGGCTGAAAGGTCAGGGTTCGCCGAAAATGTATTCTGGATTAATTGTTAAGTGTTATGTTGATCAAGGTATTGCTTATGTTCGTTATTGATTATTGATTTTAATGAAATTGATCGATTAGGAGTACAGAGAGTTCCCACTTAGTCAAAAGATTCATCGGCCTAAAGAGCGTCCGAATACAGATAAAATTACTAGTACGGACCGCTCTATCAGAGGTGATTCTTGAGGTTGCAGCTGTGTGCTTAGTTTGTGAGAGCATGGAAAGGTGTGGGTCAATCAAGAGTCCCAAAGTATTCACTTCTATACCCATAGTGGTTTGAACAGAGTTCATTCTAATGTGAAGATTATACCACCTCGTGACTTTCTGAGGAATGAGCAGGTTTCTGGAAACGTCATTTTTTGGAAGACAAGGGAGGTGACTTAAGGCAATGCGTGTTGATCTGTTGCTCATGAGGGAAAAGCACTGCCACTAGGCTTTACCCTTCAATTTGTGCCACCCATGCTGGGCACGGCCCCGAAATCTCTGGATTGGCTCCACAATGTTTTGGAGGGATTTGGATTGTGTGAAGAGTTGGCAGAGAGATGGGGCAAAGTTACAATACCCAAAGTTATATAGCTGCATTTACAGACTGAACATTTTAGCTAGAAAGTGTGACAGGTCAGCATGACCGTTGAGCGGCTCTGATAACAACAGCCTGCTTTTCGAAAGTGAACTGCCGTGCACGTGGAGGAAGGAGCCACCTGACAGTGCCACAGAAGGCCTGCCTGGGTAAACATTCGCAGTCTTCTGTTGTGCGTTTCTGAAGTGCGTTTTCGGTCGCGTGCTCCTATCTCTGCGCTCCATCCCTTCACCAGCAGCAACGGGCTCCACCGACAGAATTGGCCGGTTGCTAGGCTACCTGAGCAGCCTTTAGCCAGGAAGCAGTGGTTTTGTTCGTCAAGTGGGCCAGCCTCTCTGGCGTTATGTCATGGAACCCTGTGCTGGTGTCACGTGGCTCACTGTCTCAGGGGAGTGCAAGGAATTCTACAAGGAATGCTCCTACTGAGTTATATCAGATGACACCGGCTTCTACCACGCTTTAGAAAACGTTATGGTAGCGACGTATTACACAGTCAAAACAAATACACTTACATGCTAAACATATTCGCACACACCCACACCCTCTCCCCACATCCGGAGCACAACGGACAGGTCTGCACATATGAAAGCGGCAAGAAAACCGATGCAGTGGGTATTCGGATGTTGCTGTGCACACAACCGCCCAAAAAGGAAGGACAATAATAGTTCAACCCACCAAGGAATGGCACAAACCACCTTAGGCCAGCACCAAATAACCCTGGCCATATACCTGTTAGAGCATTTTTTGGTTAATAATTATTATTATTCATTTAGGAGACAGTATTGTGAAATATTGCATTTTATTCTGTATCGTGATTTGCTCCACCATTGTGGTCACCTCATGGTGATTATGATTTTTGGTGTGAGCCATGTTTGACATTCTCATTTCTTAGAGAACAGACCTATGCTAGCCTGTCTCATCATTAGGACTTAGAAAAACGTTGATATTTGTCTTGAAACAAGCCTTACATCAGAACTCCTGCTGCGTCTCACTGAGTTTTATGATAGTTTTATGCTAATTCCCTATTCCACATTTTGCCTTCTGTGTAAACCTTCACTGGTGTCTAACGTATATCTTGTTTCAAGAAGGCTTATTTAACTGAGTATGCTATTTGATTTATTGTCAATCCCAATCTATTACGGAACATATTCCCTCATATATTACTGAGGACAATCCCACCACTAATTCTGTTTAGGTCCATTATCTTCAGATTATCTGATAAAATAGCGTCATTACACCCAGAGCATTCTGACTATGATGGTAGCAGGATTATAAGGCATCCAACAGCACTTGCTACCATCAATTACTTACCACGCACAGTGTACTGTGCAGAACTATGAACACCCATAACCAACCGAGGAAACGCCCAAAAAATGTTATAAAGCCCCCCAGACAAATCCAACAAAAATACCCCAACTAACTATAAGTGAAATACGCTGCTGACTGCACTCCACAGAAGCCGCAAATCCATTGTACTGGCAGAGTGTGTCCAGTACCAGTATTAATTAGCAATAACATGAAGTGGAAGAAGCTGAATCCACAGGTGTGAGTGGGCACTCAGAAGCATTCATCCCCTTTACTAATAAACCTTAAAGGGCGAAAAAGGCAGAAGGAAGTGATGAAACCGCTTACTTTTGATTTAGGGTTGTGTTGGAATGCTGATCTGCAGATAGCGGTTGCAGGTAGCGGTTGGCCACTCCTCTAAGACCGAGACAAGGAATGCCCCACCTGCACACACTGCATCCCTATCCTCCGTCTGCCTAAACATTCTAAGCTACAACAAGCAGTCAGTGCATCAAAACTTCCTACAAGCAGAGAGCTGATAATAATACCCAATTTACATAAAATTATAAAATTGGATAATTTGAGGATGTAAAACATCATCTGTAATACTCGATGATGAACCGGACAATGAACGCTGCCAGTCTCCTTCTCGGTGTCCTTTTCTGAAGTCAACCACCTGTGGGAAAGGAAGACGAGAGATCTACACCAATGCGAGCTCTCAGCTTTTTCAAGGTATAAAATAAGCTAAAAATGACTTATGAGTGAACAGCAGTGCGTGCAAGGGCTCTGAAGACCGAAATGGTTATTCCTACCTGCTTTACTCTGGCTGTATGTCCAGCTAGAATAGATAATCTCGCCCACGGGCGATCGTTGATTACCCACACCTTCAGCAATAGGACTCTGACCCAATGATAACCACTTAATAGTTGCTATGACTTGCAGGTGTGTGGAAGGGATCAACTGGGATTCTTAGTATTGCTCAAAAATAAAAGGTTTACCTGACATTTTACCTCACAATAAAGCTACCCAAGTTCTGTTTATCTTATCCAGCAAGACATTAATAGCCAGCTGCCCCTAACAATACGAGCATACATAGGCCTCCCGGCACCCAGCAATCATTCAAAATTTAAAAGAGCAATGATGCAAGCGGTTACCTCTGTGCACAGACACTAAAGGAGTGCACTCTTAGGTAGAGTCCTGACCCTAGGAGAAACTGTGAAACGGTGTCATTTGGTGTATATTATGTTTTTTATTGATTTCCAGTTACATACAATAACAATCAGTGTACTACACGGTCCATATAGCTTCCAGAATACTTAGAATTTTTGTTGATCTGGACAATCCAGCATGATGCACATATTTAATATTATTCACAGACTCTTACTGAGGATGCTGCTCGTGACAGCAAACCTGATACATAACTAACCGCCCCTCCTGTTGATATTCCCCCCATTGACATATTCATATCTACGCATCAGAGACACCTAAGTTTAGATTAGTGGCTGGAATTGTGTCAAGGGGGTCGCCTATCACCTCTCATCAACTCATTGCTTGTTATTTCCAGTATCTCCATCACTCGTGCCTGCATCATTGTCCCTGTTCACCAAATAGGCACAGAAAGGCCAACATGTCTTGTGATTGGGAACTGAGTGAGAGGCTGCTGGATTGTCATTAAAATAAGTAGAATACTTCTGCAGTCTTTGATCTAGGGTATTTTACTCCTACCCAAGTGTAATGCCACTCTACTTTGGGCCAGCATGGAGGCCACGGCTACCAATTGCCTTACTCCTTTTGGTACAGTTTTAGCATATCCCAGTGGCAGCACTAATGGAGTACATGCTATCTCCACTTCGGTCATTTTGTACCTTCTTGTACCGTAAAATCCCAGTAGTTCGCCACTCCTGGGCTGCTCCGTGCTAGGTGTATGAGGCCTGCTTGTGGGTGCCCGCACCTCGCACATCAGAGGTCTACATTTAATCCCATTTGACCAAGACCTGCCAGCATAATCTACACTCTGTGTAGGAACCCGAGGTTCACTAACCTATGCTTACAGTTAAAAGAAATTCTGGATGTCAGTATACAGGAGTGTTTCCCAGCCTGTGGTCTCCTGGGGGTCCACAAAGCCTCAAGAGTGGGTCCGTGACTGCTTAGAAAATTAAATAATATTATCAGATTAGATCCCCAGCTTTCATTAATGACTTGGGGGGTTCCCAGATTCCAATAATGATTCAGTGGGGGTTCCCGGGTTCCAATAATGATAAAGTGAGGGTCCACAGAAGTCAAAAGGTTGGGAACCACTGGTATACCGCACTACCTCCATTGCTTGTCAAAGTGTCACCCACATCTGTTGCCCGCTGGTCTGGTGCTTTTCTACAGGGTGGGCTTCTTCCCTCTCCCATTGCTTTTCACAATTTGGAAATTAATCCTGGTGGAGGCTGCAGAGCCCTGTCTAATCTATGGAAGCGTTAGTTTATCCCACAAATTCCAAGGCTGCTTGTTAGCCCTTATAAATTTTATAAAGATAGTGCGGATCTGCACGATTAAGTCTATATTCAGTGGTATTGGTATAGTCAAAAATAAGTACAATAATTATGGCAAAAACATCATAATCACCACTTCCACTCTGGCCGCCATAGAAAGAGGCAGTGAGTGCCATCTCTCTGTTTTGCCTTGAATTCTATGTATCCCAAGGCCATAATTCTCTCTGATGATTACATTGCTGACCCTTTGGACCATTATCCCTAAATACCTGATAGACTCCTCCCCCCAGCATAATAGAACATCCAGTGTTAGGTTATTGATTGCATTTGTAGACGCAATTTTATAGGACTTTTCCCAGTTTATTTTTAGACCTCAATATTGTCCAAATTTAGCAAACTTTTGCATAAGTGGAGTAATGTTACTTGTAGGATTTTTAACATACAGAAATATATTGTCAGCATACATCCATAGTATATAGGGTTTACCGAATACATTGACAACCCCGTGTGCATGATTTTCCTCAAGTATACAAAACGGGGGTTCTGATATCATGGCAAATAAGATAGGAGGCAGGAGTCAAACCTGTCTCTTACCCCCCTTGATCGATATACTCTTGGATAACAGCCCATTCACCCTTATTTATGCGTTGGTATCAGTTTATAGAAGGGTTATTCCCTCTCTCCCTGGCCTCGTCATACAGTGTCCCCTGGAGTAGGGCAAGGATGTCTGCCTATTCCTTATAAAAGTCAGGTGTCAGCCCATCCATCCCCGGAGCATTCAGTTTTTTTTGTTTTTAATCAGTCTTAACCCCACTGGTGTGGGCGTTGGCCACTGGCTGACGCCTGCACTACCCTGGTGCGTGTCATGACCAGTGGCCGACACCAGGGAGGCAGTTAATAAATCCTTTGGTGCATCGCACCAAAGGATTTTTTATTTTTTTTAAAACCACTTGGGAGACACAGAAGTGTCTCCCCCGCCACCCCACCTGCCCCTTTGTGATGTCAGCGCGCCGCGATGCACGCTGATGTCACAATCTGTTTTCCCCACCGGCGCAGGAAGCGGAGGTATTCCGCTTCCTGCTCTGGTGGGGAAAGCAGGCCCAAACGGGCCTCCACACCGTTCAGGAAGGCCTTGTTTGAAAGGTGAGATTCTCTCCTTTCAAACAAGGCCTTCCTGAAACGGTTTGCCCACTAGACATCAGGGAATTCACTTGGGGGGGTCAGGCCCCTCTGAAACGGCCTGGCCTTTCCCCCCAGGGGCATATTTAAAAAAAAATGAAATTGACAGAGGGTCACCGTGGCAGGGTGACCACCTGTAGGGGCAATTTTTTTTAAATACCTGTATGGTTTCCCCGGGGGCCACTATGGTGCCCAGGGAAACCATACAGCTTTAAAAAATACATATAGATCTATATATTTGTATAGATCTATATATATATAGATATATCTATATAGATATATATATCTATATATAGAAATATATATATCTACATATAGATATGGAGATATATATATATATTTATCTACATATAGATATGTATATGTGTGTATATATATATATATATATATATATACTATGGATGTGGCATCCCTGTATACCTCTATCAAACATCACTATGGGTTACAGGCTTGCAGGTACTTCTTACAAACACGACCCATAGAATTTTTGGAACACACCAATATGCTCCTGTCCATGCTACAATTCTGCTTAACCCATAATTTGTTCATTTTTGATAACAAGTGTTTTTTACAAAAACAAGGGACAGCGATGGGGGCATCTTTTGCTCCCACATATGCTAATTTATATATGGGCTGGTGGGAGAAGGAGGTGGCCTGGTCTGAGAACAATAACATCTATATGGACAAAGTGGTACTATGGGTCCGATATATAGATGATCTGTTTATTATCTGGAATGGCACAGAACAACTATTGTTAGAATATATTAATGTATTGAACAACAATCAATTTAATATTTATTTGGATGCCATTTACAGTAGAGACACTATTGCATTTCTAGATGTTCTATTGAAAATAGAAAACGATCATCTACAGACCACCATATATCGTAAGCCCACGGCCTGCAACTCCATATTGCACGCCAACAGTGGCCACCCCATGGCATTGAAGTGGAGCATACCCTACAGTCAACTATTGCGGGCTCGTAGGATATGTTCGGATGAAAACAAATATGAATTTGAAGCTAGAGCAATGGTGGAAAGATTCCTAAGTAGAGGTTATCCTCGTAAAATCCTGATGGATGCACTGTATAGGGTTAAAGGTAAAAATTGAGATGGGTTACTTTTCAATAATAGACTAACCAGCAGTGAGCCCAAACAGCCACCACCCAGAATATTCTTCCAATATAATCAACAACATGAGTCATTAAGAACTATACTTAAAAAAAAATGGCATGTTTTACAGAATGATTCAATCATCAAAGACAATATAGGTGCACATCCATCCATAACTTTTCGTAAAGCACGCTCATTGGGAGATTATTTAACCAGAAGCTATTTCTCGATGAAAGCTAATACATCCTGGCTGAGCCAAAAAAGTTTGGGATTTTGGAAATGTAGCCACTGTAAGGCCTGCAACTATGCCCAGAATAAGCAAAAGTATCAAACCTTTGATGGTCGCCAGTGTGATATCAAAGATCGAATCACTTGCGACACGGAATTTGTGATCTATGTCATTGAATGTGGATGTCACAAGAAATATATTGGGAGTACCATCCATAAGCTAAAAGTCAGATTTTTACAGCACTTTAGAGCCATAAAAAATCAGGATAGGACCTATCCTCTGGCCAAGCACTTTTGGGATATACACAAAGGAAATTACAGTACATTATCTTTTTATGGTATTAAATCTATTAAAAACAATCCTAGAGCAGGTAATAAAATATTAGAGCTCAGACAAATGGAATCGAAAATGATCTTACTTTTAGGTTCTGAGTCTCCGTGGGGGCATAATCTTGACGCCGAGCTTCATGTCCATCTCAGATGATATTTTAACTCTTTGTACTGTGGTGAGCTTTAACATAGAAAGATACGTTATGGCCATTCTATTTTACAAATGGATCTGTAGTTGCCAGTGGTTTTGGGATCATATCTTCCTCAAAATTTGACAAATTTGATACATGCAAAAAATTGCAAAAAATTGAAGTTATACATACATTCATAGGATATAGGATGTGAAGAAGGAAGTAAAGAATATAGTTCTTTTAGTATTGTTCTTTTAAATAATTAGTTGCACTTTACATGCATGTTTTTGCACACTTATTCAATGCATCACGTAGCACTTAGCACTTTGCACTTTAAGCTTAGGCCTTGTCTAAACTATAGACCATTAACATGTACTTATAGGATTAATTAATATATAGATAAAAACGAAGAAGAATCACTTTAGAAGATGTGGACATTAGATAAATATCTAAGCATTAAGATATAATTTAGGATGTCCCTTGAAGTATGGCACCAATTGGCCACATATATATTAAATACATAAAAAATATTAAAGAAATTGGACATCAACTGCAAAATAGACAACTTAAAATGAGGTCGTAGACCATAATTGATCGAATGTCTTCTAGACATGAAAACCCGTTATTAACATGATGGTGTTTTAATTATATAGATTAGATTACAATCAAATACCATGTAAGTCATTGTCGTTAGTAATAGACTATAGATGAAAGTGATGAATTGTTGTCATATTACATGTGTTATTATCTATTTATGTATTTATTTATTGAATAGGATAATTAAGAAGTGACATTGGATTGAATCTTAATCATATATTGTTTATTGGGGTTTTATCATGCTTTATCATGTCTTATTTATAAGATAATTATGGCTTATTTATGTAAATTATCTAAATTATTTGAAATAATCTAATGATCATAGGTGATTCGTTTATTAATTGTGAAAATTGAAACATAATTCCTTGACTAAACATGTTTTAAGATGGCCGCTGTTTTAGTTTCCACGGTGATGTTATAGAAACAAATGAAGGACTGTTAATTTACACTTAAAAGATGTTGGTTTTGTAGCCACGGTTGTCCAGTAGAAGGCGTTTTTGCCGAAACGCGTTGACATCGCATTTCAGGACGCTGTGTCACCTGTATTAAGAAATAACGTTATCAACTGAATTCGAGCCTGTTGGATGCGAGTCTATTTTACCATGGAAAATCAACTGACGGGATCGGTGCAGCCGTCAGATGGCTAATTGTCCATCTGTTGAAGAATTATATAGATATATATATATATATATATATATATATATATATATATACTCTTTCCTCCAGTGAATACAAGAAGAAGCAGCACTCCAGAGCGAGTATTCATCAATTTAATTTACGGTCCCAACAGGAACGCGTTTCGGCACAACTGCCTTCATCGGCCTGTTGGAAACCTACCAAACCCAGACATTCCTGGAAACTAGACACCCGGGGAGTGCACTGAGGTGTGACTTGTGTGGTTGTTTCCCCAAAGTTTTCTTACCCAGAATGCCCTGCAAAGGTGAAATGTTGAATAAAAACTCTATTTTTTCTTGCATTTCTGTCACACAAACTACAGCAGTATGCTGGGACACACAAAATTCCTACCACCCAGTGTTTCCCCACCTGTCCTGATAAAAACACTACCCAACTTGAGTGTGTGTACCTAGTGCCTGCGCCAGGAATGGATCTCTCAAAGGTCAACAGTTGCCCTCATGTAAGGACTAACATTGACGGTTGTGTGATCCATTCCTGACACAGGCACTAGGCCTACCCACATAAGTGAGGTACCATTTTTATCGGGAGACTTGGGGGAGTGCTGGGTGGAAGGAAATTTGTGGCTCCTCTCAGATTCCAGAACTTTCTATCACCGAAATGTGAGGAAAAAGTGTTTTTTTTTTGCCAAATGATGAGGTTTGCAAAGGATTTTGGGTAACAGAAGCTGGTGAGAGCGCCACAAGTACCCCATTCTGAATTCCCCTAGATGTCAAGTTTTCAAAAATGTTTTGGTTTGCTAGGTCTCCCTAGGTGCTGGCTGAGCTAGAGGCCAAAAATCATAGCTAGGCACTTTGCAAAAAACTCGTCAGTTTTATTTGGGAAAATGTGACGTGTCCACGTTATGTTTTGGGGCATTTCCTATTGCGGGCACTAGGCCTACCCACACAAGTGAGGTGCCATTTTTATCTGGAGACTTGGGGAAATGCTGGGTGGAAGGAAGTTTGTGGCTTTTCTCTGATTCCAAAACTTTGCAGCACCGAAATCTGAGGAAAAAGTGTTTTTTAGCTACATTTTGAGGTTTGCAAAGGATTCTGGATAACAGAACCTGGTGAGATCCCCACAAGTCACCCCATTCTGAATTCCCCTAGGTGTCTAGTTTTCAAAAAGATATAGGTTTGCTAGGTTTCCCTATGAGCCGGCTGAGCTAGAGGCCAAAAATCCACAGCTAGGCACTTTGCAAAAAACAGGTCAGTTTTCTTTGGGAAAATGTGATGTGTCCACGTTGTGTTTTGGGGCATTTCCTGACGTAGGCACTAGGCCTACCCACACAAGTGAGGTACCATTTGTATCTGGAGACTTGGGGAAATGCTGGGTGAAAGGAAGTTTGTAGCTCCTCTCTGATTCCAGAACTTTGCAACACCGAAATCTGAGGGAAAAGTTTTTTTTTGCCACATTTTGTGGTTTGTAAAGGATTCTGGGTAACAGAACCAGGTGAGATCCTCACAAGTCACCACATTCTGAATTCCCCTAGGTGTGTAGTTTCCAAAAATATATAGGTTTGCTAGGTTTCCCTAGGAGCCGCCTGAGCTGGAGGCCAAAAATCCACAGCTAGGCACTTTGCAAAAAACAGGTCAGTTTTCTTTGGGAAAATGTGATGTGTCCACGTTGTGTTTTGAGGCCTTTCCTGTCGCGGGCACTAGGCCTACCCACAAAAGTGAGGTACCATTTTCATCAGGAGACTTGGGGGAATGCTGGGTGGAAGGATGTTTGTGGTTCCTCTCAGATTTCAGAACTTTGCAGCACCCACATCTAAGGCAAAAGTGTTTTGATTTGCCAAATTTTTAGGTTTGCAAAGGATTCTCGGTAACAGAACCTGGTGAGTGCCCCACAAGTCCCCCTATCCTGGATTCCCCTAGGGTGCCTAGTTTTACAAAATGCTTTTGGTAGGTTTCCCTAGGTGTCAGCTGAGCTAGAGGCCAAAATCCACAGCTAGGCACTTTGTAAAAAACACGTCAGATTTAAATGTAAAAATGTGATGTGTCCATGTTGCGTTTCCTGTCGCGGGCTGCTGGCCTACCGACACAAGTGAGGTACCATTTCTATCAGGAAACTTGGGTGAACACAGAATAGCAGAACAAGTGTTATTGCTCCTTGTCTTTCTATACATTTTCTCCTTCCAAATGTAAGACAGTGTGTAAAAAAGAAGTCTATTTGAGAAATGCCCTGTAATTCACATGCTAGTATAAGGACTCTGGAATTCAGAGATGTGCAAATAACCACTGCTTCTCAACACCTTATCTTGCGCCCAATTTGAAAATACAAAGATTTCCTTGATACCTATTTTTGACTCTTTATATTTCACCAAATGAATTGCTGTATACCTGGTATACAATGAAAACCCATTCCAAGGTGCAGCTCATTTATTTGCTATGGATACCTAGGGTTTTTGATGAACCTACAAGCCTTATATACTCCTGCACCCAGAAGAGTCCAACAGATGTATGTGATAAATACGTTCCGTATTCTCCAGAGATATGTAGTAGGTCCTTTTATTTGAACATCCCATCCACCATCAAGCAAGTCCAACAGCTCCCTTCACTCTGATCTGATCTTCATCTCCATGGCAGCATTCCACATTCTACTATTATGTCATGGATGACCTTATATTGCTTTAAAAAATCTGCCACAGCTGGAAAAAGTTATAGAAGAAAATGTGGACAGAAATGGCCCATTTTTCACCTCAATTTAAATTTGTATTTTATTTTAGTTGTTACTGTTCTGTAGGAAAACCTTGCAGGATCTACACAAATGACCCCTTGCTAAATTCAGCAGCTAAGGGGTTAATTCTTTCCATGGTCAGGGTAGTATTTATTGTCTCACTCTCATATTGTTCCAGCCATGTAAGTGTAACTTCTGGTGAGTGTTCTTCAAGGGGAAATCCAGGAGGAAGTCTCTCTTCCATAAACAAGTCTGAATAGTATTGCGTGAAATATGAGGCAACTGCAGGTGTGGTATACTTTCTTACACCCTCTTGAGATTCTATTGCAACAATTTCACTGGAATCCCGTTTAGGTGTCAACAGTTAAGCAAGAGTTCTGCTAGTGCAATCCTCCTCTCCATACCGTCTAGTCCTACAATAAGTGACCATATAATAACTTCCTATCTGCACTGACGCTTAATTTATTGAGTATATCATGTAACTCCTTCTTGAGTAGGGGATGGGGAACCAGCACACTGAAAGCCTCATTCACAAGAAATTATGCATCGCAGCAATGCGTCAAAAATGTTAACGTCACGGAACAACAGATCCTAATGCCATGCTTGAGCTGAATTTACAAAACAGCGTACCATGGCGTTAAGATAAAAAAAAAAAAATGCAAATGATACTAACCATTGCTCCGCGTAAAAAAAAAATGAGCCACGTGCTGCAAAAGTGACACTACCTTCTTTTGCAGCATGTATTCTGACGCAAGTCGTCATAGCTTCACTTTTGCACCTAAAAGCGTAAAACAAACAGTATGAAAACGTTGCATCTTAAAAAAACAAAACCAAACAGGAGATATTGCAGAAGCAGACATGGAGATCCTAGGCGACCAGAGACCGCAGGACAACCCTAACCACCCCAGTACCAGCCAGAATGTCCAGATAGACTCCCCGGAGAAGGGGAGGAGAAAGAGGAAGTGCAGGTTTAGTGAGGAGGAGAATAACATCCTGATCACTGAGGTGATGGAGCATCAACATCATCTCTTCGTCATCTCTCCAATTGCCGTTAGGGAGGAAAGAGGCTGTATGGCAGTCAATTGTGGATAAAGTCAACAGTGTGGCAGAGTTAAGAGGACATCATCAAACGTAAAAAGCGCTGGCACAATTGCAAGCTCAGAACAAAGGAGAAACTGGCCAGCATCCCCAAGGCAGCGTTGCAGACCAGAGGTGGAAGTCCAGCACTGCAGGAGCAGCAGGATGAGTTAGAGGAGGTGGTGGCAGCTGTCATCCTTGAGGAGTTGATGGCAGGAGTCCCAGGACAAGACAGTGCAGCATATGACATACTACAAGAACTACAGGGTAAGTCACAGTGGGGGGCAATGTGGTAACTAGCCAATATCATAAGGTGGAGGCAGCTATGACCCAGCACTAAAACGCACAGTCACAGGCCAAAGGGTAGTATGCTGGCACACTGATGGTAAAACAGCAAAGAGATGTACTGCACATTGACCTCCAACTATTGCACTGGCAACTCCCAAACCATCACCCCTCTCCCTTCATTGTGTGAAGTGCAGCATCAGTCTACGTTTACCTCACATTGTGCCTCATGTATGAAGAAATGATGCAGTGCAGCATTGCAAGGCAGCTAGCTAAGCCACGCTGTGTTATTTAGAAAGTGCAGGGATGCATCATATTTACAGACATTCAATGCATCCCTGTACTTTTCTCATTGATGGCACCCAATCTGCTGCCTAGCTCCAATGCAGGCACTCTTGCACAATGTAGCTGCTTGGTTTCACTTGGGCCTGTGCACACTAATCTAAAATGTAAATCCTCTGAATGGAATGGCTGTGTCACAGGAAACAGCTCATCTAAGAGGCGGGCCAGGTGTGGGCAGTGGGAGGTATCCACACATACTGACATGGCAAGAGACATGCCTATTGTACTCTGCATGAAACTATATAGACCCCAGCTGACATGGTGGGCAGGGTGAGTGCACACAGGTGTCAGCTGCTATGGAAGGGAACCACAGGAACTAATCCCAAATAATCAATTGGGGGGGTAATTTCAGAAACGTACACCACTGGACAATGTGTGCACAAACTAATGAATATGTGTGGGCATGGTGGGACACTGCTACTGCTCTGCATGGTAGGTGCTGATTGTGCTTAGCAAAATGACATTTGTGTGCATAGGGAGACTGAACATACTTGGGAGGTGGAAATGGACATGTGTACTGCATGGTACCTACACAAACACACATGTGCCACTGGGTCTGACTGGCAAACCAAAGGCCATTGGAGGATTACAACGTACATGTCATGTGGACTGAGGGAAGCATGTGGCACACGCCTAGAGGAAGTATGATGCAACACTGTCTCACAGTGCCACATGTACAGTTTGGAGGATGTCAAACAGGGACTTGACAAGGGATACCAAGAAACACATAGCCAACACTAATGATAGGACCCGTGGAATAACTGAGGCTGAAGTGGGTGGGCTTCTGAAGCGGGATTCACATAAAGGGATTCAACACTGATCACCCCACCACTACAATGTGGGTTGAGGCCCTAACAATTGCTGTCCATAACAAAACAACAGTAGTACCACTGGATATGGTCATGCATGATTGATGTGTCGTAGGCATGTAAAAATGAATGTATGATCTGAGTAGGATCACTGTGTGTCACATACCCATGGAGAAGGACCTAAAAGTGGGTAATCAGAGGAGGTCTGCACACATACAATGTCACATGATGTGTGAAACTCTGCAGATAACCAATTCACATCAGGATGTTATGGGAAGAATGTAGGTGAGCTAAACTACCCAGTAGGACAGGGCCCATTGCCTCGGAGCAGGCACACAGTGCTTGTTTAAACAATCCCTTTGTAATGTAAATATTGTGAAACTGCATCAATACCCATGCCCAACAGGTGCACCACACACTACTGTTCGACTCAGGGCCCCATGTATGAGGAAATGACGCAATTTGGTGCTGCAAGCCAGCTTGCTTTGAAGAGCTACATCATTCTGAAAGTGCAGGGTTGCATTGTATTTACCACAATGCAATGCATCCCTGTACTTTCCTCAGCAATGATGCACAGACTGCTTCCTAGCACCAACAGAGGCACCCCTGCACCATGGTGTAGGGGTGCACCCATTGCAGAGATGATTTCTTATGTGCAGGAAGGGACACTTTCCTGAACATAAACAATCATGAATGCCATTTTCCACTTTCTATATGTGCTGCAGAATGCAGAACACATTGAAAGAGGAGAAAATGGGGAGCAAAATGTAATTTCTCTCAGTTGCACCACTTTAGGAAGGAATCTGATGCATTTCAATACATCTAATTGTGGGAATGCGTCAGATTCCTTTGGATTTCCTGGATGTTGAGTGGGAACACCCACAGTAACACACATTGAACTCACCTTTTATGCAGAGTAATGCGTGAAAAGGGTACATATTTACAAGGCCATGACAAACTACATACAGTGGCTTTGTGTGGCCTTGTAAATATGGTGCCTTCACACTGTGCCACCAGAACATGAAAAACTGTGACACTCCGGTTGCGCAGTATGCTGCAAGGACCTCATAAATGAGACGCTGAAAGTGCTCCTTTGGAAACTTTGATTGTTAACCTGATTGCTCATGTCAACATATGGCAGAGATCTCCGTTTCATTGAAGAGGATGAACACATACTACCTGGCCAGCTGTCTGTCCTGGACGTTTGCAATGATGTGGATGACCTGCTGCAAACCATACATCTGTATCCCTCCAGAAAATCCTGGGTGTCATACAGACACCATTTCTGGTCACAGGGAAGCTAGACAGTGCTGTGGGGTCTCCAGATGATCTTCCCAACATCCAACATACTCTACCTGCCAGCCCACCCAGAACCCTGGACTCCCAAGACCCAGGGCTTACATTCTAACAAATTGTGGTAAGAATCACTGGCAGAGCAGGTGCAGGTGGGGATGGAGACCATGATGGATACCCTAGAGGCAGCCCATAGGTGCCTCATTCCGAATAAGGACAACTTGGCTGCCATACGAGGCACCTATTCTCCATTTTGTGGCCTTTAACAGTCCCTGGATGACATCGCTGGTGTCATGAGGCAGAGGCATGAGCAAATGTCCAGCCAAAGTGGCACCAGCGACGTTGCCAATAGGCTGAGGGCACTACAAAGTGTCTTGGAGTACATGGAGTGGAAGCAGGACTCCCTCATTGCAAACATGGGTGCCTATGAGCCTGACATTGCTGCTGTGTTGCAAACCCTGCAGATCCTCCTTGCTGCTGTGCTGCCTCAAGTAAGAGCTACTGTGGACCCCGGATTCACATCTTCAGCTGATGTGCGTGTGCTTCCCTCTACTTCAACACCTACAACAACCCTGTCACTGGAGGCATTGCATACATCTGAGGATGATGATATGGAAGGACCATCTTTCACCAGGAAAACTGCCCAGTATCATTTCTCTATGGCACATGCCCACTTTCTCCATTGCTCTGTGCTAAAAATCATGCTAGTGTCCAAATACTGGCACTGTCCTCATTTTGACTCTCCCAATGTTGACCTCTCACATATGTGGATTATAATTTTGGCCAATGTTCCCAAATGGCAACGTAGCTCTCCTTATCACTGAAACACTCCTCTCCAAAACATGTCCCATGAAATGTTCACACCCATGGACTCTGTCTGGACATCCAGTGGCTTGATCCATCTGTTAGGTTTGTTGTCTCATGAAATATACATCAGTATATCACATGAATTTGCACTTGTAAATAAAATCACTAACTGCAACCTTTGTATTGTATGTGTGTCTGAAGCTAGGCTAATATGAACATGTTGCATTATGTGAAGCAAATACACAGACTACTTGCCAAAGGGATATGTGTGGATTGGAGACAGAGACAAAGCCATAAAGACTGAGTGAAACATAATTGATGAATATGATATGCATGTTGACTATCAAGCAGTTCCTGAGGCTCCCAAGCATGTAGTGCAACAGGTATCATGCAGGCATTGTGGCAACTGATGTAACTCACACCACAGGCAACGTGAAAAGTGACAGTGTGACAGATACAAGAAAGAGATGAGAATCTGACATGACAACTCCCCACTGGCCACCCCAGTGCAATCTCATTTAGCACCACACACTTCTGAAGCAACACATCAGTGCAGTCATGCTTGCAGTCTGACTTTAACTTGGAGTAGTCTAAGGATGATTGGAGGGCAATGGGCGAGAGAGTTTGAGGGAGTACCCGGACATGAATGACAGACTCCTTCAGCTAGTAACTGCCCAAACAACGTTTCTCACATACAACCAGATGCAATCTTACCTTTTCAAGACTACCCAGACCCTTGGTTCCATGGAACATCATTCATGTTCCATGGGCCTTGTCTCATCTTTTACCACACAACAAATCCCTGAAATATGAGGGGATACCCAAACAGTTCAATAAGAATTGCAAAATATTTTTGAATGCTATAAACCCATCTGGGCTGATGTTAATTAATTGCTGCATGTAATTATGCTAGGAAAATGGAATACTTACTGTTAGAGCTAGCTGGCCACAAGATGCAGCTACTGATAAAGCTGATCTTATTCTGGTAAAAGACGCACTGTTGAATGCTATTGTTGAAGGATGTCCTGTTCTTACCGATTGGACCAAGATTAATAATTGCAAACAAAACAAAAAGGAACCCTCACAGATGATTGTATACCAGATGCTTTTGATCATTCTGGTATTCCTAATGCTACGGAAAACACCCAATGAGCTGCAGAAGCAGCATTCTTTCAAAGGCTATCACCCTAGGTGAATGAGCAATTGAGAACCAGATGTATTAGTTCAAACAAGGGGCCAGATTTATAAGGCCCTTGCGCCTCCTTATGCCACATTAGCATCATTTTTTAATGCTAATGTGGCGATCAGGCCATTCCCATTTGTCATATTTACAAAGTGGCGCAATTAATGCATTGTACCCCCTTGTACCACATTATGCCTGTGCCAGGCATAATGTATAAAAGGGGGCGTTCCGGGACTGGGAGGCCACAAAAATGGTGCAGTGAAATCTAAAAGAATTTTCATTTTATCTGTCATTTTTAACGCCTGCACAGGGCAGGCTTTAAAGTGGCGGGGCTATAATAACCAATGGGCCTCCCTAGTAGTTTGCTGCATGATTTAAGGTTCTAATCCAGCAAAGAACCATCATAACACCATAAATTATGACACTACTGTGGAAATGCACAATGGTGCACCGTATTGTAAATACAGCACTACCAGTGTCATTAGGTGGCGGTTGGGGGATGTAAGAAAAGTGGCACATCAGGACCGATGCGCCACATTCTTGTAGATCTGGCCCAAAATGTCTTTCAGAGTTAGTTTTCGTTGCAAATAATTATGTTGTTGTGCAAGAATGAAAAAATGAATTTACTAGACAAACTAATGTCTTCACATATGAAGTTATTCCAATAGGCAGTCAGATGTAGGGATCAGGGAAGATTTGGGTGACACGATCAATGGCGACAGCAGGCAGGACAGGGAGGTCTGACCTCAGCCATGAATGGCAAAAAGAAGAATTTGCTCTGCCTGGTGCTACATCATTTTGCATTTGTGGTCAGTTGGGGCACTGAAAACAAGATTGTCCGAACTTGTCCCAGCGTTCACATGAACAGCCTGAATAAACCAATTACCCTCCCACCCCACCAAATCAATACCCAACCTTCTAGGACAGCCTCAGTGGAGCCACTACTCTCAGAACGTTTAGAACCCTGTCAATCAAATATCCCACATATATGATGTGATATTAAAAGAAAGTCCGATGCATGTCTTGTCTATACTGGTGTCAGATGAGCAGCTTTGAAAACCCTTTTTACTACATCTCACGCAAAATGATTGATGCTGCTGGCATTTCTTACACACAGTTCCTTGATCTATATCTTTGGGTCCATTCATGGATTAACATGCTTTCCTCCTGAGTCGTACCTCACCAGCAAAACATATCAGAAGGGATCTTCTATGCAAACTAAATTGTGCTGTATATCACAAAAGTGATCATGATTATTTAAATGTGACATCCAGGAATTACGTTTTAGCAGTTTTGTGTGAAAATAATGATTCATGGGAACCTGACAAATATGAAACAAACTCCACCTCAGTCAATGTGTGATGAGCCTGATTGCGTGTTTTGCCCTTTGTGGTCTGAATTTAATGGCGATGTGGCTTCTGTCTTAACTGCTGAACCCGGTAAAATAAAAGTCAATCCCATGAAAAACTTAATGCCAAAATACTCATTATGTCCTTAGGCAGAGAAAGGGGTCCTCTAGTTATTACTGCTCTGCTGAACCAAGAGGGTTTCGTGCCTACTGTAAGTGTCTGTAATACACTTCATTTATTTTCAAAAGACCTGCTAAATGCACCTAGCATCTTGTACAATACGTAAGTGCCACAATTACTGTAAACTTTCCAGCTGTACTAGGCCCTACCACTATTCTGTTATACTTTGCTGTGTGGTTCACTATTGTAAATCTGTACTGTGCTTTCTTCTAAGTTCCCATACACCCTGCTACGCAATATCATTTCAACTTCTCATTTTCTGGGGATAGGGAAGGCAGCTTACGTCCTCTTGACTTCTTGATTGCTCCAGGGCTATACACAGTCAACCGCTTTCTTTTCACAAGCTCTCAAAAGGATGCAAACACCTTCAAATTCCCGGAAGGATCCATGTGGATTCCATCTGTTGATGATTTTTTGGCTGCTTCTAGCCTGTATGATTAATGTAAGGTGGATTTTCAGTTACTGCAGACTGAAGTAGCTAAAAAGGGACCTAAAGCGTTTAAAGAGAAACTACTACTTTGCTCTGTATTTGATATCTAGGTTATGACACCCCACTGGGCAAGAGACACCTGTCTGCATTGAAGCCATCCATAAGCTATCCAGATCCATTACAGACTCTCAGGCGCACACTGTTTTGGGATGGCAGGCTACTGTTGACAGTGGTTTTTGGGGTATGCTAGCATTGTCAATCACCTTTCGTAAGAACTCACCTCGCCGATCTCTTGCTTTATTTAAAAGAGGCAGAAAAATCATTAGCATCTTGGAAACAAGTACTAGCCTCTGCAACTACTTTATGACTGGCTTATTATGTCAAACATTTCACATTGAATTGCCATGAAAGAGGGAGCTTTGGTTGGGGATTTTTAGCACAAGAACAGGACAACAAAAAGAAAACAGTAGCCTATTACTTGTCTGCTTTATATGGCATTGTCAGCACCCAGTGGCCAAATCTCATTGGCAGATCTCTGACAATATATTGTTGGGATTACCCTCACTGTTGCAACACCTCATGCGTTAGGTGCACTATTACTGACCACTAAGAATCAGCACCTTTTCGTGTCTAGGTTATCAAGATTTGAAATACTGCTGTTATCGGCTTCTTTTAACAAACTGATACAATGTTATGTATTGAACCCTACTTCTCTTTTTCCAATGGTGTGCAACAGAGAACCCTATGACTGTCTATCAATCATGGCCCACTTGGCCAACCCTTGCATTGACCTCATTGATGCACCTGTAAGGAATTGTGATCTTGTATATTGTGATTATGGTTCATTTCTTAGAAATGATAAATGGCCTTAGTTTGCTACTTAGGCTGGTTACATGATATATGAAATTGTTGAGAGTCTATGTTTATCCCCTGGTACTTTCTGCTCAAGTGGCCGCATTGATATCTTTCACATGTTCTTGTATCCTAGCTACACAAAAAGCAATAACCATTTTCATTGATTCAAAATACGTTTTTGGTGCACTCCACGATTTTGGCCTATTCTAGAAGCAAAAAGGGTCCCTTAATAAACCCCAACTCTAAATGGGGTTTATGTAACAAGTTATCTAGATGTGCTTCAGTTGCCTTCCAAAGTTGCTTAAGCAGTGCTTAATTTGTGCCAGTATTTACCAATGCTTGGCACCAGCAATTAACTGTAAACACTAGTACTTAATTAATCACACTCCACCACATGGTGGTGCTGCCTATTTCTGAACACAGCATATCAGTTTAACAATTAAACATTCTTTAAAATATAGATTTTTTTTTTTTTCTTTTTTTACACACACAGCTTTATTTCGATCAATTGACCATAAAAGCACATAAAACCAGCTAGCAAAAATACAAAAATAAATAATCATTTTGATAAGATACAGCAGCTATAAATGAATAAAATAATTTGGAGTCATTAAAACATTAAAACAATAAAGCTCAAATTACATATAAAAGCTCTAGGAAGAGATAATAACCTCAAGTTGCTTTTTGGAAGTAGCAACGCATGTGCCAGGCTGTTACTAAATACTTGCTCACAGGGAGAATTACATCAGCTGAATTATGACTTTTTAACACCCGTAGAGCCAAGGAACAGGTCTTAAATCCCATAGCCCTACAAGTGTTGCAAATCCATTTTGATCGCGGGTTCGCATAGGCTGGACAAAAAAACATAAAATGTTCAATGGTTTCGGAGGTACTGCCACAAGCAGGGCATATATCAGGGAGACCAATCGGCCCCCACCTGTGGATGAATGACATCAGGGGCAGGAATCCGAAACGAAACCTTGCATATAGGCTTTTGCCGTGCAGATCCGGTATAATGTCCAAATAGGCTTCAAACTTTGGAGTCCATTTAAGATTAGTAAAAAGGTTAGTTAAACGGCCATGGGATTTACAGGTTATGTTGTTATTCCTGACATAAGACCAATAAGATAACTTTAAGACATGTTTGTGCCGTCTCTCCAATTTACGGGGATTTTCCCAATAATCACCCAAGCCCAGCAAACGGAACCAATGGGACACATGACAAATCCAGGGGACAATATTGGCATTTTGACATTTTAATAGGCCAAGTAATGAGATCTTATATATATCTAATTCAGGGGTAGTCCACAACCTGATCCAGTACAGGAGAGGTCTTAAAGTAGCTAAATCTGCTGCTCTACTTATCCCCAGATCCCAAAACATTGGGAGCAGGGGTGTGGAGCGTGGACACGCTATCAGGGCCCTTGCAAAGTTGCTTTTTCCCACTGAGATCTTGTTACAGTTGGTGAAACCCCATACCTCCGCTCCATACAGAGCTGCGCCTTGTGCCTTGGCTATGTAAATCTTCAATGCTGGAGAAACAGTTTTTGCAAGAGAGCCCTGGTAAAAGCGCAATATTGACGAAGCTCTATGTTGTAACAACCCTGCACTTTTTGTGATCTGCTCTTCCCATGATAGTTTGCTAGTTAACCTAACTCCCAAATAGTCTATAGAGCTAACTTCCTTCACAAAAACACCATTGATGTGGATGGAACATCTTTTACTAGGCCCTTTGGATAGCACCATTAGTTTTGTTTTGTTTATGTTGACCTCCAGCCCGTGATCGCGACAAAATGAGTAGAATCGATCAACAAGGATTTGTAACCCCATCGGTGTCTTGGAAATGAGGAGCGAGTCATCTGCGAAAAGCAGGATAGGAATTTTTTGTGTGTTCAGGGAGGGTGAGTCATTCTAGCATATGGACACGGTCTTCACTACTTCGTTAATGATAGAGTAAATAACAAGGGGGCTAGTACACAACCATGACGGACTCCCCTTCTGATTGGGATCTGTTCTGTCAATTCGCCTTGTTCGCCCCACCTCACTTGGGCATAAGTGTTTTCATGCAAACATTTTAGCAAGAGTAGTAGGTCCTCTGGAACTCCCAGTCTGCCCAGCACTTCCCATAATTTAGCTCTTGAAACCAGATCAAAAGCAGATCGCAGGTCTATAAATACTACATATAGACATTGCTTAGCAATAAGGACATATTTCCAGTACAATATAGCCAGTCAAAAGACCTGGTCTACCGTGCTAGTCTTGGCACGGAACCCGGCCTGTAGTTGAGAAAGAATTTGACGCTCTTCAACCCAGCTAGTTAGCCTCTGCAGAATTTGTTTAGCAAAAATCTTTTGCATGTTGTCTATAAGGCTAATTGGCCTGTAGTTGGCTGGAAGGTTAGCATTTCCTTTTTTGTAGATGGGTACAATTTCAGCCCCCTTCCATGTGCCCGGGATTTGTCCCCCTTCAGCTATGCTATTTGAAATGGCATTAATGTACCAGGACCAGATATTTGGTTCAGATTTATACAAATCTCCAGGGAGTTTGTCTGGTCCGGGTGCTTTGCCAAGTTTCAGACTGTTTATAGCCTCAAGGGTTTCTTCTACTTTAAAGGTGAGATGGCCCTTGGGGATACACTGGGCCCGCACTTGAGCTGACATGCTGGGGATCAAGTCCAGTAGCATAGGTGAGGAGTTGACTACATTGCTATCCATTAAGCCCTCTGGTAGGGCATAAAGAGTGGAAAGATTTTCTACCCAGCTTTCGGGTTGTATGTGGTTGCTGGGACAGCTCCTGCCTCCATTTTCTCTTTTAGACAGGAGTTCCCAAAAGCGCCTATTATCCTTCTCTCTGGAAGCATTTAATAATTCCTGCCACAGGGAGTCCTCCCACCGCTTTTTTGCATTAAACACAGTTTCTTTATATAGAGTCCTAGCTTGCTTGATCTCCCCCCGGGAACCAGACGTTACTGCTGCTTTGAGCCCAGACTTAGCCTTTGAACACCTCTCATCAAACCATCCCTTGCGTGCCCCTTTTCCTTCACATGACTTTGGCCGCCTTGCTTGATAAGAAAAACCCCGTAGCTGAATAGCCATATTATCATGGATTTTTAGAATCGGAATGTTCCCTACAATCTGCTCTTCGTACTCGGCCAAGTTATTTAAAAAGATTTGATATATTGCTCTAATATGGTAGCGGTTAGACATCACTTTTGAGCAAGTAACCGTAGTGAATTTATTGTTCCAGGATAGTGGCGGGATTTTTGTAGCATGATTATTGCGTGTTCTCCTGAACATTTCTCCAGAAAGGGTTAGAAGCAGGGGAAAGTGATCACTATCACTTCTCACTATTACTTCCATATCTTCCAGATGGGGCCATAACCTATATATAGATTTTTCACATGTCCGAACCATTGGCCTTTAAGTATCCAACCTGTCAGACTTGCAGGCGTATGATGCTTATTGGAGATTGTTTATCCTGATTTTTCGAAAGAAAGGCAGTGCCACTTGGTTGCACAAGCTACAGTGACCTCCTACTCACTACCATGGGTCATGGCACATATTTGTGTTAACACTCCCCTGAAGTAACAAAACTGTTAAATGTTCTGCACATCAAATTGGTCAGGACGAAGGGTAATACTTTTGCTGATCAAACAGATTGGTCTCCCAGGTCCGAAGTCACTCTATATGTGTCTTAGGATGCTGAGCCCCTCATGCCTACCCTATTGTTGGATTCGAAGTATACGCCACCAAGAGTGAAAAGAATGTATGGCTAAAGTATGCATGTAAAAGAGACGCCGATGGGGTGTGGTATGCCAAGCAAGGGAGAGTGATCTCCCTTAGAGTGCTGCTCCTAAACTTTGCCTGATCCTACCGCAGTGTTTTAGTTAGTTGAGATGGCATTATTTGGGCTGCGAGTGCTCACTGGTTCACTTCCGAGTTCCCTTCCATTTCCTGGCAGTATTGTCATTTTTGTGCCACTTCCTAAAACTTTCAGTGCAGGTAACAGTGTCAATCCCACACCCACTGCTCATCCATCTCTCTGAGGAGCCTTTCTTCCTGCGCAAATAGATTTCATTCAGATGCCTCAAAGTAGCTCTTATGTTTATGCTTCCCAGATGGATCGAAGCCTGCCTCTGCTCCCAAGCTGTTGCTATTTTTGTAACCAGGAAACGACTCTAAGCGCTTATCCCCGGGTTTGGAATTCATCATCACATCAGAAGTGATAAAGGAACTCACTTTGTGTTCTTCTGTATTCCAATAAAACTGTACAAATCTTTAAGGGCTAGACACATTTTAATTATGCTTACCACCCTTACTCTTCGGCAAAGGTTGAGTAGTTTAATGGGACTTTTAAAAGCAAAATATCTACGATTTGTGCATAAACTGGACTCAAGTAGCTTGATGCTCTACTTCTGGTCAATTTGAGCCAGTCTCAACCGAAAGAGTAAGCTGAGTTTATATGAGATAGGTTTGAGTCATTTTATGGTACTTCTTGCCACTCCTCTAGTATCTACAACTTTACTTGAGTCGCACTTGAGCAATGATGAGCCATGAAATGAGTGAGCCGTGAATAAAGAATGTATGTCGGAACGACACCTGCCAGAACAACGAATGCCTGAACAACGAGGTCGGACCAACGACCTTGTTGTTACCACTAGTGCCTTACCACGAATGCCTTAACAACGATTTTTCGTTGTAAAGGAATTCCTGGTAAAGGCATTAGTGATAGGCATCCATTGTTCCTGCATGCGTCCCCCCTGGCCCCCCACCCCCCCTAAAAATGACCGCGACCCCCCCTAAAACCACACCAACCCCCCACCCTTGCACCTAAAACTACCACAACCCCCTACCTCCTCCCTAAAATAACCTCAACCCCCACCCTACCCCCAAAACCTAAAACAACCCCAACCCCAAATTAGCCCCCACCCTAAACCTAAGCCCCCCCAACCCCCCACCCCGCCCCTAAAATTACCCGGCCCCCCAACCCACCCGTAAAACCTAAAACCCTGACCCCCCACCCGCCCCTAAAACTGAAAATACCCCGACCCCCACCCCTGCCCCTAAAACTAAAACCCTGACCCGCCCCTAAAATAGAAAATACCCTGACCCCCCACCCCCGGCCCTAAAACTAAAACCCCGACCCCCCACCCCGCCCCTAAAACTAAAACCCGACCCCTCACCCCACCCCTAAAACAGAAAATACCCCGACCCCCCACCCCGCCCCTAAAACTAAAACCCGACCCCCCCCACCCCACCCCTAAAACAGAAAATACCCGACCCCCCCACCCCTGCCCCTAAAACAGAAAATTCCCCGACCCCCCACCCCTGGCCCTAAACTAATACCCGACCCCCCCCCACCCATGCCCCCACCCCAAAAACAGAAAATACCCGACCCGTCAGCCCGCCCCTAAAACTAAAAACCTAACCCCCGGCCCCTAAAACAGAGATTACCCCGACCCCCCACCCCTGCCCCTAAAACAAAAAAACCAAACCCCCACCCCCGCGTGCCCCTAAAACAGAAAATACCCCAACCCCCCACCCCGGCCCTAAAACTAAAAGCCCGACCGCCCACCCCCACACCCCCACCCTAAAACAGAAAATACCCGAACCACCCACCCCTAAAACTAGCTTCAGCCTCTCCCCCTACCCACAGTTAGGCCTGTGAACCCAGAAGTGGGAAACCTCCCAGCTAACACATACCTCAATGCGCCTGGCCAGCCATCTTTGCTGTAAGGATGTTTGGTTGGCTCACCGTGTGTCTGTATCTTGATGTGAGCAGTGGCACAACCAACCATACATAGCTTGCTGTCCTCTGACATGTGGGCAGATTTTCTTTAACTGCATAACCTATCTCAGTAGATTGCTTCACTTTGTTAAGAGTATTAAGAGATTTTGCACATATACAAACAAAACAGGCCGGCGGAATTTTTTTTGCTATTACGACAGTGGCGGAAACTGCCAACAAAGACAGCCACTTTAACACTCAGACCGCCACGGCGGTACAAACATACAGCATGGCGGTCACCACCAACAGACAGGCGGAGGACAATGTACCGTCCACACTATTATGACAGGCCAATCCGCCACCTTTTCCGGGGCGGATTCACTGCGGATAAAAACACAGGGGAAACAGGAATTCCAAAGGAAAAACGCTCACCTTTACACACCCCACGAGAAGCGAGGACACCATGGAGCCGGAACTCCAAATTCCACCTGCAATAGTCTTCCTGCTCCTCTACCAGGAGCACGAACGCCGGCGGTGAAGACCACGGTGAGTACTGCACCTACGACACAGGGGAGGGGGAGGGAAAAGAGAGTGACACTCACACGCAGCACGCAACACCCCCACCCACTACAACACACACACTAATGCATATCAATACATCACAGTTACACCCCCCCAAATCCCCTGGAAGAATGCAAAGACAATAGAAAATGAGTGTAACCATTGTAATATATTAAAAGCAAGTAGGCAGAAATATATATATATGTATACAACATATACAAAATATATACCAAGCATAGTAGTTCAGGTAGTGCTCTAATAAAGTCCGTGGAACACTGGGACCACACGGTATGGGCGAGGCCCACACAAGATCCCCGACCATGACGGAGAAAACATTGCAGGGGCATCAGAGAGCAAGTTAACAGGCACCTCAGGGGGAGGGCACCTCAGCCGGTTGAGTGCACGACGCCAAATCCACAAGAGGGCCACATGCCCACTGTTCCATCCTGGGGAGTGCAAAGCCACAGTCTCTCAAGTCTTTACAGTGGGTGGGTTGCCCACTGTTCCATCTTGGGGAGTGCAAAGCCACAGTCTCTCAAGTCTCTACAGTGGGTGGGTTGTCCACTGTTCCATCCTGGGGAGTGCAAAGCCACAGTCTCTCAAGTCTCTACAGTGGGTGGTTTGCCCACTGTTCCATTCTGGGGAGTGCAAAGCCACAGTCTCTCAAGTCTGTACATTGGGTGGTTTGCCCACTGTTCCATCCTGGGGAGTGCAAAGCCACAGTCTCTCAAGTCTCTACAGTGGGTGGGTTGCTCACTGTTCCATCCTGGGGAGTGCAAAGCCACAGTCTCTCAAGTGGATGACAGTCTCCACTGGTTCTGGAGGGGGCCTTGTGCCCAGAGTGCTTAACCCTGCTAAGGACAGAGGTAGTGGATGGATCTCTCCACTGGTTCTGGAGGGGGCCTTGTGCCCAGAGTGCTTCATCCTGCTAATGACAGAGGTAGTGGATGGATCACTCCACTGGTTCTGGAGGGGGCCTTGTGCCCAGAGTGCTTCATCCTGCTAAGGACAGAGGTAGTGGATGACATTCTCCACTGGTTCTGGAGGGGGCATGGTTCCCAGAGTGCTTCATTCACCCCGAGACGGACTCAGTAGCGTCCGTGTCCTTGCCGCTCATGGGCCAGCGGTGCTTGAGACTGCGGTGCCCTGTTCAGCGGTGCTTGAGACGGCAGTCTCCATTGCAGGGACTCAGCTGCTTGCGGTCCTTCATGGCCCAGCGGGGCTTTTGCTGGTGGTCCTTCATGGCCCAGCTGGGCTTGTGCTGGCGGTCCTGTCCTGGGCAGCTGGGCTTGTGCTGGCGGTCCTGTCCTGGGCAGGTGGGCTTGTGCTGGCGGTGGCCTCCTGGGCAGCTGGGCTTGTGCTGGCGGTGGCCTCCTGGGCAGCTGGGCTTGTGCTGGCGGTCCTGTCCTGGGCATGTGGTCTTGTGCTGGCGGTCCTGTCCTGAGCAGGTGGACTTGTGCTGGCGGTCCTGTCCTGGGCAGGTGGGCTGGTGCTGGCAGTCCTGTCCTGGGCAGCTGGGCTGGTGCTGGCCGTGGCCTCCTGGGCAGCTGGGCTTGTGCTGGCGGTGGCCTCCTGGGCAGCTGAGCTTGTGCTGGCGGTCCTGTCCTGGGCAGGTGGGCTTGTGCTGGAGGTCCTGTCCTGGGCAGCTGGGCTGGGCTGGAGGTGGCCTCCTGGGCAGCAGGGATGATGGCGGTGGCCTCCTGGACAGCGGGGATGATGGCGGTCTTCTCAGCCATGCTGCTCTTCCCAGACTTGCCGGGTTTCTTGTGGCCATTCCCCACCTTGGAAGGTGTCACAGCTGACTCCACATTCCCACCGGGACCCCTGGGAGCGACTTTGGTGGCTGGAATCTTCCCCCTCTCCTGCTGGGCAGTGGCCAACCTCTGATGCTTCACAGGTGGGGGACTGTCTGTGCTTTGGCTCCGTGCCACACTGGCTGCCCTGGTGGCCGGTGCACTCCAGATTCCGGTGACTACATGCACCGGAGATGTTGTGGCTGAGGTGCTAGTTTAGGACCTAGGAGATGGACAGGGTGGGGGAGGTGTGGGAAAGAGGTCAAGGTTGGACAGGAAAAGTTTTTTTGACACACTGGGATGGGTAGCTGGAGGGGGTTTGGAAGTGGAGGAAGAGGTGGTGTTCGTTTGCTGACTTTGGGTGAAGGGGCATGCGCTGGAGGCTGTCGTGAGGTGGATGGCTGTTGGGTGGGTGTGTGCCTGCGTTTGTGTACCTTGGGAGGGGGCGTCACAGACACACTAGGAGAGGACACAGGGGACGTGTGAATGGTAGTGGGGGTGGTGACTGAACGTGAGCGGGGTGTGGTGGTGGGTGTGCTGGAGAGGGACGTAGTGGCTGTAGAGGTAGTGCAGGCAGGTGTGAGTGTAGACGAGACATGGAGGGAGGAGGGAGACGACGAGGAGGGGGACACAGTGGAGGCAGTGGATGTTGGTGTGTCTGCATGTGTGTGATGCTTGCATGAGTGCCTGTGGGATGTGTGGTGCTTATGTTTGCCTGAGCTTCCCTTGTGTGTTGACGTGTGTGCATGCTGGTCTGTAGGTGTGCTTGGGATAGGCTGAGGTAGAGGCGGATTGGATCTGGGTGGGGGAAGTTGGAGGGGGGAGGCTAGAGACAGGGACAATGGCTGCCATCAGTGCTGAGGCCAGAGTCTGAAAAGCTCGCTGAAGGGCCGCCTCACCAGAATGAATGCCCTCCAGGAATGCATTTGTTTGTTGCAATTGCCTTTCTACAGCCTTGATGGCATTCAAAATGGTAGACTGCCCAACAGTGAGGGACCTGAGGGGGTCAATGGCCTCCTCACTGAGGGCAGCAGGGGTGACTGGGGCAGGGCCTGAGGTGCCTGGGGCAAAGGTGATGCCCACCCTCCTGGGTGAGCGGGCACGGGGCGAAGGCTGAGGGGCTGCTGGGAGGGTGGTGCTGGAAGGGGGGGTGACGGCTGTACCTGTAAATGGGGGTGGCACAGATGTTGCCGCCACCATAAGGGAGCTCCCATCAGGGGATGAGTCCGTTTCACTGGTCTCAGCTCCTGTCCCCGCTGTGGAGCTCCCCTCACCCTCCGTCCCACTGGTGAACTCCGAGTCCGTAGTGTGGCCTTCCATGGCCATGAGGGATGCAGCCCCCTGGTGCTCCGGTGCCACTGCTCCTCCCCCTGATGATGCTAATGCACACAAGAACAGGGAGACCACAAAAAGGGGGGGGACAGAAGAAATACATGTTGAGTGCATGCATTACCGCTACCGTTGGCGGACACGACATACACAGAAGCCCCCTGCACTACGCTGCGCTCTTGGGCTTCACTGTTCAATTCCTGGGAAATGTCCTACAAGGCTATGGACAACATCTGCACACATAGATGACACAGGGGCATGACTAGGTGTACTTGGCACTCTACAGAGGTGGGGTGGGGTGCCACATGGCCTGCCTTACGGAGGGACCTTGCCTACGGAACTCGCCCTGGCCTAGGGAAACCCACAGCCCACCTCCCCCACCCAGACCTCTCCACTGCGCGCAAAGTCAGCAGAATGAGAGTGTACTCACCCCCTTGTTGCTGCTGTGATGCCCTCAAGCGCCCACCCAACTCCGGGTAGGCCACCGCCAGGATCCTGAACATCAGGTGGGTCATGGTGCGACGAGCACCCCTCCCACATTGGGAGGCCATCCCCAGCTGAGCCTCCGCCGTCTTCTTGCTCCAGCGGCGAATGTCCTCCTATCTTTTCCGGCAGTGGGTGCTCCGTCTGTGGTAGACCCCCAGGGTCCGGACGTCCTTGACAATGGCACGCCAAATATGTTTTTTCTGGTGGGCGCTGACCTACATGAATTGGTCAGGGGGAAGAGAAAGTTATTACCAACTGCACCGTCAAAGTGATTGGCCCCCTTTCCTACCCTTGCCATGTGGCACATGCATTCACCGTTGTTTCATGCACGCCGCACTCTCCCCCCTTCCTTCTTACATCCAGCCCTCTCCACACAGGCATAGCCTATACATCATGCTCCCAGTGTACTTACCTGTTTGTCTGGAGGACCGTAGAGTAGCGTGTACTAGGGGAGGACGCCATCCATGAGTTTCTCCAACTCCTCTGATGTGAAGGCAGGGGCCCTTTCCCCAGACACTCGAGCCATTGTCTCTTCCAGACTGAGGTCAGAGCAGCACTTGCAGTGTAGGTCCTCTCCTCTCCAAGATCAGGTATCGAGTGATTGAACAGATAGAAAATGGCAGTCACGTCCGCGGCGGTGCGTACCGTCACCGCCGGCGTACATCGTCATTGGCTCCTGGGACCCATAGGGTCCACTGTTAACCAATGCAGCATTGCGCCGCGGTCTTCGACCACCTACCGCGACGGTGTAGAACGCCAGCACAGTTACCTCACATCCCATTGTTCCACTTTAGAGGTCAGGCAGCCGCCATTTCAGGGGCCCACATGGCTTCATTTTCAACTGCGTCACACATACCTAGGCCTAGACTCAACACACATACAGGCCACTTTTTGTGTATGAATGGTGTTCTGTGTAAGCTGTGGGTACGTACCTCTGAGTTGTTTGACTCTGCGCTCGCTGTTGTCCTTCATAGGCAACGTCCGCTGGGACATGTGAGGAGATGGCGGCATCATCCGGTGTACCAACCGTTGGTGGACCTGTCGACAATGGAGGAAAGACATGGGATTATCACATACAGGCTTGACCGTGCCACAATCCAGGAACTGTGTACCCAGTTGGAGCCAGACCTGATGTCAGCTATCCGCCATCCCACAGGAATCCCCCCTCAAGTGCAGGTGCTGTCAGTGCTCCACTTCCTTGCAAGTGGGTCATTTCAAACAACAGTGGCCCTAGCATCAGGGATGTCCCAGCCTATGTTTTCCAACGTGTTGTCCAGAGTGTTGTCTGCCATTCTGAAACACATGCGGAGCTACATCGTTTTCCCTCAGGTGGAGGATTTGCCTACAGTGAAAGGTGATTTTTATGCCCTGGGACATATCCCCAACATCATGGTGCCATTAATGGGACCCATGTGGCTTCGGTCCCCCCCCCACAGGAGTGAACAGGTGTACAGAAACCGAAACCGGAAGAGTTATCATTGGATGAATGTACAGATGGTATGTTTGGCAGACCAGTACATCTCCCATGTGAATGCCATGTTCCCTGGCTCAGTCATGATGCCTACATTCTGCGGAATAGCAGCATCCCTTATGTGATGGGTCAACTCCAGAGGCACTGTGTGTGGCTATTAGGTGAGCACCTGGAAGCTAGTCAGTGGGAATGGTTGTCTGGGTCTGGGGATGTCCCTACAGGTTAGTGCGTGTCTAACAGTTGCCCCTCGCTGTTTGCAGGTGACTCTGGTTACCTCAACCTGTCATGGCTACTGACCCCAGTGAGGAATCCCAGGACAAGGGCAGAGGAACGCTACAATGAGGCCCATGGATGAACTAGCAGGGTGATCGAGCGGACCTTTGGCCTCCTGAAGGTGAGGTTCCGGTGCCTCCATATGACAGGTGGATCCTTATTCTACTCACCAAAGAAGGTGTGCCAGATCATCGTGGCCTGCTGTATGCTTCACAACTTGGCTTTGCGACGACAGGTGCCTTTTCTGCAGGAGGATGGTCCAGATGGTGGTGTTGTGGCAGCTGTGGAGCCTGTGGACAGTGAAGACGAGGAAGCAGAGGAAGAAGACATGAACAACAGGGACTCAGCGATTCAGCAATATTTCCAGTGAGACACAGGTAAGAGTACAGACCTGCCTACTACATGTACTTAAACACTACTACCTCTCTACTGTCTGTCGTTTTCACCCAGTGTATGGTCACTGAGTTGTCACTTTCCCTTACGATTTCACAGATGTGGGTCCCACTGTGTGACATCTACTTTGATTCCTCATGGACTACAGCTGTGTGACATAGGTATGTTGATATTACATTTGAATGAACCTTTTGCCACTGTAATTGCTAATACACTATTTCAAAATCACAGACAGACTCCAGATTGTTTTGTGCTTTAAGGGTGTTTATTTAAGTGCTCAATATTGGAGGGGGTAGTAAATGGTGAGGGGTGATGGTGGAGGAATGTCCATGGCAGAGTCCAGTCTAATAGTCTCACAGGTGCATTGTCCAAAGGGGCATAGGAAGTGGAGCTGGGGCAGTTTAAGTATGGACAGGGTGACAATGTGGGACAGTAGGATGACAATCAGGGTGGTCTCAGTTCTTGGCGGGGGTCTTGGCATCATGCTCTGTCTTGTTGATGGATCTCAGGGACCGTTTGCGATGTGGTTCTCCCTCTGCAGGGAGTGGGGTGCTGGTGTGGTGGTCCTGTGGCGGTGCCTCCTGTCCACTAGCGCTGGTGGAGGTGGTGGGCAGTTCATCGTCCATGCTAGTGTCAGGGGCCCCTTGTGGTGCCACAGTGTCCCTCCTGGTGTTGAGTACTTTCTTCAGCACCCCTACGATGGTGCCCAGGGTAGAGTTGATGGTTCTGAGTTCCTCCCTGAAACCCATATACTGTTCCTCCTGCAGGCGCTGGGTCTCCTGAAATTTGGCCAGTACCGTTGCCATCGTCTCCTGGGAGTGGTGGTAGGCTCCCATGATGGAGGAGAGGGCCTCGTGGAGAGTGGGTTCCCTTGGCCTGTCCGCCACCTGTCGCACATCAGCCCTCCCAGTTCACCTGTGTTCCTGGGCCTCCGTCCCCTGGACCGTGTGCCCACTACCACTGCCCCCAGGTCCCTGTTGTTGTTGGGGTGGTGGGTTAGCCTGGATTCCCTGTAGTGGTGGACACACAGCTGATTGACGTGTCCTGGGGACGGAGGTATGGGCCCGCTGGGTGGGTGCTGTGCTGGTGTTTCCAGAGGGGGGAAGCTCTGTAGTGGCCTATGACTGTGTGAGGGGAACCGACTGTCCAGAGGTCCCCGATGGGCCGGGCTGGTCATCTAGATCCAGTTGGACAGAGGTGCTGTCATCACTGTGGGCCTCTTCTGTTGGTGGTGTGGACATGTGTGGACCCTCCTGTCCGGTGACGTTGGGTAGGGGTCCTGGAGGGGTATAAAAGGATGTTTATTACATCTGTGTGTGTCATGGTGTGCAATGGGTGGGTGACCGTGTACCCCAGTGCTTGCATTCCTGTGTGGGACATCGTGTGATGATGGTTTAGGGGGTGTATGGGTATGTGCAGTGGGCATGCTTTAGTGATGGGTGTCCATGCTTTGTTGTTGCATGCAGGGCTTGGGGTTAGGATGTGTGATTTGTGATACTGGGACATTTGTGAGGAGTAGGAGTGATGGGGGTGAGGGTGAGGGTAGGGGTATGTGCTGGCATGCAGGTAGGGTGGGGGATGTAATAGTTAAGATTTGTCTTACCAGAGTCCATTCCTCCACCTACTCCTGCGAGGCCCTCAGGATGCAGAATCGCCAAGACCTGCTCCTCCCATCTAGTTAGTTGTGGGGGAGGAGATCGGGGTCCGCCGCCAGTACGCTGAACCGCCAGGTGGTGTCTTGAGACCATGGAACGCACCTTCCCCGTAGGTCGTTCCACCTCTTTCTGATGTCCTCCCGATTTCTTGCGTGTTGTCCCACTGCGTTGACCCTGTCCACTATTCTTCGCCATAGCTCCATCTTCCTTGCAATGGAGGTGTGCTGCACCTGTGATCCGAATAGCTGTGGCTCTAACCAGACGATTTCCTCCACCATGACCCTGAGCTCCTCCTCCGAGAACCTGGGGTGCCTTTGCCGTGCCATGGGGTGGTGTAGGTGATGTGTGGGGTGGAGTGTGGGGTGATAAGTGTGCTGATATGTAGTGGGGTGTTGTGTGAGGTGCGTGGAAGTTCTGTGGGTGATGGTGTTGTGTGCCTGTGGATGCTGTTGTTCTTGCTGTTGCTGTCTCTCTCTGGCTTTCGTTTGTGAATTGTTGTCGTAAGGGTTTGTGGGTGATGTGGGTGTATGTTTTATATTGTATTGGGTGTGTGGGAGTGGTGTGTGTATGTGTATCAGGTGTGTGTATTTCGAATTGTCCAATGTGGCTGTGTTTTGTAAATGTGTGTGTATTTTGAGCGCAGCGGTGTGTACTGCCAATGGAATACTGCGGTTGAAAGACCACCGCGTGGATTTGTGTGTCATGATAGTGTGGGCGTATTTCTGTTGGCGTGACGGTGGAGGTTTGGTTTTTGCCAGTTTATCACTGGCCTTTGGTGTGGCGGACTTGTGTGGGTGTCTAGATTTTGGCGGATTCAGAACTGTGTCATAATTGCTGTGGCGGAATTCCACGACCGCGGCGGTGTGTTGGCGGTCTTCTGCACAGCGGTAAGTGGGATTTACCACCAATGTTGTAATGAGAGCCCATGTTTGTTGCAAATTTAATGGTTCTGCAGTTCAGCTGGTCAATTTAGAAAGCTCAGTATGCGGCCACCTCCACCCCTGTACAAATGGGGAATTGTGGTGCACCCTCCCTCACTTACCACTTATGCTTATGTCATTCAGATGTAAGTTTAGTAGTTGAAGTAGAGTAGAGGTAGAGTTATCTTCACAATTAAATGTTTCTCGTGTGAAAAAAAAATATGTTTGTTACATTACACACATTTTCTAATCCAATACTTGTGGGAATCGCACAATGCAGACAATGTGTATTGTTAGTGAGAGAGTGTAGCTTATATATTCTATATTAACATGAAACGTTTATGGACTAATGTGTAATAATGCCGCTTAGAAAATGTATTAATGTATTTTGCTAAAACGTGCGCTTGAAATGTGCCCACGGGGAGTGGCCACCAATATATACGGGGACTAATGAAACTGACTAATAATTATGAAATGTTATATTGAAAAGTGATTTGTAATAACAAGGAAAGGTTAGGTGTTAGAATTCTGTTAATAAGTCTTTAGGCCTTAGTTAGCATGAGTCGAGGCCTGGCTGCCTGGTTTCATATTAAATGTGCTTTTCTTAACGTGCAGTGTGCTGACTTGCTGAAGGACATGAACTCTTGTTTTTCCAAACTAGAAGATGAATGTAACTGTAGTAGATCCGTTCTCATGAAATTCGACTGGCTTAATGAAACATTCTTGCTGAGTGCAACAGTGTAGACTACTGGCAGGTACAAGGTCGCCTGAACCTGTACAAACAATGAAGCCACTGACTGAAGATGTGCAAAGGACCACGAGAGTATGAAATCATACCGGACATTCCACCCGCTAAAGACGTCAATCATAAGGACCAATAAAATACGTGAGAACTTTTATGGGGTGACAAATTTGATGAGATAATTGGAACTCTATTGGAGGGAGATAGTGGGGTGCAACCCCTCATCCAACCAAATTTTAGGGGAATGTACAACGAAAATGGGATAAAAACCCTTGACACAAGGAAGTGAATTAGAATAGGAGACTAGGAGATAGATGAGAGGAAGATGCTGTCAAGTTTTGCTATGACCCAGACACTTTGTCACTCTGCATAGAGACTTTGCTGTTTGGTTCTTAAAACCATTCTTGCCTATATTGCCTGTTTACACTTTACCTCCTTATGAGGGAAGTGCCCCTTATCCGACTTGCTGAATTCCTGGCTGATGGCAAATCAACTGATGTCCTGAGGACGAAGACAGAACCTGAGTGCTGACCCAATACAGAGGGTAACTATATGACAATGAAATTGTAATTGTCTGTTTGCTTTTCCTTTCTAGGTACCAACTGCTTCTTTTGACAGAGACCATAGCTAGATGTTTTCTAAATTGGTGTTACTAAATTCTTTTGCATGAAGCCCAACATGCCAATGCTAATTCGAGGTTAGGAGAGGGATTCACTAAACTGACGCAAGTAGACAAATGACTGAATCTATGCTTCGTTGAATAATGCACTAACGTTACTTTGCTAAGGATAACCTGTGTTGACGGCGTGTTATGTTCTAATATTCGTGATTCTTGCTTTGATGACATCTTATCAGAGTTGCCATATTGTGACTACGCTAATGTGTTTCTTGGTTTTGAGACTAATAAACTTATTAGTAGAATTGTAATCAATAGGGAATAAACTTCACAGAATTGTACTAAACGGGTGTGGTTATTCATGACTGAAAGGTCATGGTGGTTTCTGAGTTTTATTAATGTCTTTGATCAATTTGAATTGTCGTATTACTGTGAACTTTGATGAAGTTATTGACATATTGATTGACATGTTGATTAGCTATCTAGTCCTAAGGTGTCTTCAATCAGGGTCAGAAGATTAATTGGCCTAAAATGGGTCCCAAAGTGAGTAAATTAGTCATAAAGGGACTGTTAACAGTTCAGGTAGCAGAGCGACGGTTTAGATCCTTTGGGGCCCTAGCGCAGAGAACTATTGTTTTAAATTGTTTTTCGAGATAATGCAAATTGGAGGTATGATGTGTTTCTAAATTCCTCATGACTTTCCCGGAATCTCTGGAGCCTGCCTAAGTGAGTTGGGTATGTTCTCGGCGTTTTAGCATATGTGGTGTAGAATTTGCGCTTGCTCAGCTTATGCATATTGCAGGTGATTTATGAAGTCTGTGTGGATTTAGGCCAGGTAATGTTGTTTTAGTAGGAGTGGGCGTACTCCGCAGTATGAGAGTAGGGAAGTCGGCGAGCTTCATGAGAGTGTGTCGCTTTGTGCTAAAAAATTATCCACGTGGTTGTTGGTGATGTGCGGACCCGTCGTGGTCTAAGACTCCGGAGTATATTGACAAGTGTAGGAGACACTTGGGGTTATGTTGTTATTTGTGCGGTTTAATAGGTCAATCGGGAGTGGTTGACAAGTCGAGTTTGAGTCAAATTGTGTGAGTGAAACCTTCGATGGAGATTTGGCAAGTTCTAAAGTGCACTACAACGAACCACTGACAAGTCAAGAGTAGGATTTGCGGGTCGAATTCTGCTTGCGAGTGCGGGAGCAGAGAAGGAGAGAGTAGCGGCCGAGGCTTCAAGTGAAATCTCTGTAAAGTTCTGAAGCGATTGTGTTACCCTTCCTGTAGTAAACCGGCAAATTTGGGTTTTTGTTGTTAAAGGTGCTCGCAATATATTGCATTAGTTTTGCGTGAGGAGGAAAAGCCGCAAGGCTTTGTCAGCCGCAGTGTGTGTGAGTGTGACATCAGCGGTGCGGCGCTGGGATAGGTCAGTTGCTGAGAGGGGTCGCGCACAGACTGGCAGCCATCCATGAGAGGCAATTGGTTGAGAAAGGTGGGAGAAGAGTGTTCTGGGAATTAAAGTCACTTTCTGATCGGATTCTAAGCAAGATAAAGGACGCAAAAATGAAGTTTTTCAAGGCTCTAAAGAGTACTTTGAAGGGAGATACACATATTATGGCGAGTGAAGGGGAGCCTACACCGCCTGAGGGTACTCCAGCTTATATCGTAATGGAGGAAAAGGGAGTCGCGCCATGTCTTTGGATGAAGCAGTGGCGTAAATTGACAGAGAAGGAGGGATGTTTAGCGTTTCCAGAGTACGGAACGTTTAATACAAGAATTTTGGAGAACTTGAGGTGGATGTTAAGTGTGCAAAAACAGCCTCCAAGACTAGCTCAGTACGAGGCATTAGCAATTTGGTATTTAATGGCCATACGACAAAGACAGCAGAAATTTGAGAGGAGAATGAAAAGAGCAGAAAAGAATTTCGCTGAAGCTAGATGGGATAATGAGACCAAGATGTGGGGAAGGGGAATAGTTGATGGACTTAAATTGTTCCTGGCAATAACACAAGAAGATGAGACACAGGGAAAGAAAGCCACCTGTAAAACAGACAAGGGCTCTAGTAAGCCAAAGGAGACTCAGAGCTCTTGGGTAGATAAAGATGATTCCGACGATGAAGAGTTTCTTAACCAGTTGTTACATGATCACCCGCCATTATATGCCATAAATGATAATGTACAGAGCACTAGTGTGAGTTCCGAAGAACCAGCACAGAGTAAGGGCGTCTCAAGTACAGTGCAGACAAGCGATACAGTTCTGATACAGAATGATGTCAGTGTACCCTCTGCGCCAGAGACACAGATACAGTTGCAGCCACCACAGATTCAAAGGATTTATCCAGATGTCCCAGTACTAGAGACAAATACGAGTCTGATGGTGCCGCCTGATCCGATATATATGAGATCAAAATTGGTGCAGATTGAGCCAACTCTGCAATTGCTGCCCCAGCCGCAGCATCAGCTGGTTCCGAGTTACAATGCAGTCGCAGGACCGCAGTCAGTACCTACAGCACCCATGATGAATCCAAGCTATGGGAGTTAATGCTCCACAGAGTTTGGAAATTGGACAGTCACCAGCTGCCATATCATTGCCAATCACTGTTGGTCCACCAGTACCGCTGTATGCGCAAGGTATGCCTGGCATATGCGATCAGGGAGTAATGACCCAAGAGGCGATAAGAGGAGGGTTTGCAGGAACTTCCCAAGGAATGACACCAAGAGAACAGACAGCAGAAGGACTTAGATCCATGTTAGACTTTAGTCCGATTAGGGTTCCTTTAGAGACCATGAGGCAAGCAGGGTTAGGTACACTAACCCCACAGATAATGAGTACCAATACGACACAGACACCAATGGTGCAGTCTGGAAACATTTTGTTGCAGGGCTTAACAGCGCAACAATTGAATGAGTGGTTAGACAAGCTCAACACTCCGCAGACTACTAAAGTAACCGCAGAGAGGTCAGAGAGGGTTGAATACCTGAATTCTGTGAGAGTGGGTGTGGAAGCCATGGAACTAGTGGAAGGGAAAATGGGGGTGAACAGATTAGAGTCATGCACAGAAGCAGAATTGAGGTATCTGTGCCCAAAAATCACTAAAGAAGTGGGCAAGGTGCATCAGAGGTTGGCAAACCTGGCAGATAAATATGGCATAGACATTGAAGGTACTAAACATTACAAAAGAAGCTACAGATTAGATTTTGAGTCTAAAGACTTCGAGCACATGAGATCTACCGGGATGAAAGCGCATCTTAAAGAAATACTGCAGAGTGCTCAAATTTGGGGAGCCTTAGAGAAGTGGGAAGGCAGATGGGCGAAGAAGAGAGATAAAGAGAAAGGCAAAGGTCCGGAACCAAAACAGGCTAAAGCCGCACCGGACACAGGGACAATAAAACTTTTACCAATGAGAGAAACAGCCGGAGGGGTTTTAGTCCATGTACCGTGGTCTAGGGGTGACATCCGGTCATTCACAAATGACTATCCCAGGTTGAGGGAGAAGCCGATAGAGTGGTAGCAGCAGACAGACAGGTTTGTGAAGCTTGCGAAATGTCTCTGGGAGGACTTGAATACCCTGTTTGAAATTATAGTTCCACCTGACTTATGGCTTGAGTGCAAGAGAGGTGTGGACTGGCCGACAGAGGAGCCAGCAAGGGATAAGGTTACTGGAGCACCATCCGCAGAAGTGATGCGTTATTATCATAAAGTGATTGAGTTTTTGAAGCAGAAAGTGTCGCCGAAAGTAACTGATTGGCAGAAAATTGATTGAACGTCACAAGAAGTCAACGAGTCGATTCATGCTTACTATGAGAGATTGTTGAAAGCATTCAAACACTACAGTGGCACTGAGGTCATTGAGCCGAAAGACATGAATCATCTTGTGTTCAGGTTTGTTGAAGGGCTGAGACCAGAGATTAGCCAGATGATTAAGAATCATTTGATCTGTTGGCAAGCAAAGCCGATTGATGAGGTGTTGCAGTATGCAAAATACTGTAGTGACGAAATCGAGTTGAAGCAGAGAAAGTTAAAAGAGAAGGTGATGGTGATGGTGATGCAGATTAAGGCAGCGCAAGCAGGAATGCAGGGAAATGGAATACAACAGGTGGTGCAACAGCAACCACAGGGGAATGGCATGTTTCAGGCACAACCGAGAGGTCGAGGAGCTTTTATGAACCGTGGTCCAGACTTGAATACTGTTGAGGTTCAAAATGATGTGCAGGGGATGAAAAATATGTCACCATGTCACACGTGTGGGGGCGTGAGGCATTGGAAGCGGGAATGCCCAATGGTGGTGCAGGATGGTGGTGTTCAACAAAGCAATGATGTCGGTACATTTCAAAATGTGAGGGGTCCAAAAACGAGAGGACAAACTCAGAACTTCCAGAATAACATGGTTCAGATGCAGGGGTTACAGCCCGTGCAGCAAATGCAAATGCCGCATGTTCAACCAGCACAAATGCAGCGGGTACAACAGCAGGTTCCCATGGTACCTAGACAGCAAATGCAAATACCATTAGCTCCAATGGGACAGCAACAGGTGATGCTCCCTCAACAGGTCACAGGCCAAACGATGAGTCAAAATAACACAGTACAACAGTTCCCATTGCGTGGTGAGGATGGAATAAAAAATGAATGGTCGGATGATTGTTCAGACAGTGAGGAGTGCAGGCTTGCAGCGTCCCTAGAGGTAGATCAGAGCGGTCCCCATGTAGAAGGAAAGGTGATGGGTCATAAGGTTTCATTCCTAGTCGATACAGGAGCTACAGGCTCTACAGTCAGAAGTGCAGAGGTTCCTAAATTGCCACTTTCAGGGCGTACCATAAGAGTGGTAGGAGTAGCAAATCAGTTCCTGACAAATCCGATTACAGACCCGGTCCAAGTTGAAATTGGCAACATAAAGTGTCCCCAAAGAAGCTGCAGTACTGCCAGAAAGAGGTGAAGTACTTAGAGCACCTGATTGAGAAGGGGTCAAGGAGAATATCCAAAGAAAGAGTGACAGCCATATTACAGATGAGTCCCCCGACATCCAAGAGAGACGTTAGGATGTTTTTGGGAATGGTGGGCTACTGTCGTCAGTGGATTCCCAACTTCTCGGTTATCTCTAAACCATTGGTGAAACTGACAGTTAAGGAAGTCCAGGATGACCCGGGTACCATAACCATGTCCGAGAAAGAGATGGAGGCATTCATGGAATTGAGGGAAAGCATGTGCAGGGCACCAGCTTTAGGTATGCCTGATTACAAGAAGCCTTTCATATTGTTTTGTCATGAACGTGATGCTTGTTCTTTGTCTGTTTTAACACAGGTCCATGGAGGTGCAAACCACACAGTAGCATATTTTTCAGCTACTTTGGACCCAGTCGCAGTAGCCCTACCGGGTTGTTTGCATGCAGTTGCAGCAGTTGATCAAAGCCTCACTCAGTGTGAAGGCATAGTGATGGGACATCCCTTAACAGTAATGGTCCCTCATCCAGTTGAAATTCTGTTGACCCGAACTAAGACGCAGCATATGACGAATGCACGCCTTACAAAATATGAGACAATTATACTGGGGTCACCTAATGTTTCTCTTAAGAGATGTACTGTATTGAACCCGGCAACTTTACTTCCTATTGAAAATGCAGACATTGATAATACTGAGGAAGTAGAACATGATTGTCTTGAGGTAACAGAACTATGCACCAAACCAAGACTTGACATTAAAGATACCCAATTGGAAGAAAATGATTACATTATGTTTGTTGATGGTTCATGCTTGAGAGACTCAGTAGGAGTACTGAGAGCTGGATATGCCGTGTGTACAATCACCAGTATTTTAGAAGCTTCATGGCTCGAAAGAGTGTACTCTGCTCAAGTGGCTGAATTAATTGCCCTTACCAAGGCCTGCCACGCAGCTGAAAATTTGAAAGTCACTATCTATACTGACAGCAGATATGGATTTGGAATTGTACATGACTTTGGCCAGTTATGGTCACAAAGGGGTTTCATGACCTCTTCTGGTTCTCCAGTGAAGAATGGCAAAAAGATTAAGGATTTGTTGCATGCAATTCAGTTACCTCTTGAAAATGCCGTGGTGAAATGCAATGCTCATGTTAAGTCACAAGACTTTGGGGGTCATTACAACATTGGCGGTAAAAGTTGCTTACCGCCATGCAGAAGACCGCCAACACACCGGCGCGGCCGCGGAATTCCGCCACAGCTATTATGACCCACATCTCGGAATCTGCCAAAATTCAGACACCCAAACAAGTCCGCCACACCAAAGGTCAGTGATAAACTGGCGAAAACAAATCCTCCACCGTCACGCCAACAGAAATACGCCAACACTATCATGACACACGAATCCACGCGGCGGTCTTTCAACCACAGTATTCCATTGGCGTACATACCGCCGCGCTCAAAATACACACACTTCTGCATAACATCCCCACATTGGACAATTCAAAATACACACACCTGAGACACATACACACACCACTCCCACACACCCATTACAATATAAAACACACACCCACACCACCCACAAAACCCCAAGACAAAAAATTCAGAAAGAAGCTCAGAGAGAGACACCACCAGCAAGTACAACAGCATCCACAGGCACATAACACCATCACCCACACAACTTCCACGCACCTCACACAACACACCACTACATATCACCACACTTTCACCACACACTCCACCCAACACATCACCTACACCACCCCATGGCACGGCAAAGACACCCCAGGTTCTCGGAGGAGGAGCTCAGGGTCATGGTGGAGGAAATCGTCCAGGTAGAGCCACAGCTATTCGGAGCACAGGTGCAGCACACCTCAATTGCAAGGAAGATGGAGCTATGGCAAAGAATAGTGGACAGGGTCAACGCAGTGGGACAACACCCAAGAAATTGGGAGGACATCAGGAAAAGGTGGAACGACCTACGGGGGAAGGTGTGTTCCGTGGTCTCAAGACACCACATCGCGGTTCAGCGGACTGGCGGCGGACCCCCACCTCCTCCCCCACAACTAACAACACGGGAGGAGCAGGTCTTGGCGATTCTGCATCCTGAGGGCCTCGCAGGAGTAGGTGGAGGAATGGACTCTGGTAAGTCAAAGCTTTACTATTACATCCCCCACCCTACCTGCATGCCATCACATACCCCCACCCTCACCCTCACTCCCAGCACCCCAACTCCTCACAAATGTCCCAACATCACAAATCACACATCCCAACACCAAGCCCTGCATGCAACTACAAAGCATGGACACCCATCACCAAAGCATGCCCACTGCACATAGCCATACACCCCCCTAAACCACCATCACACAAACTCCCACACAGGAATGCTAGCACTGGGGTACACGGTCACCCACCCATTGCACACCATGGCACACACAGATTTAACAAACATCCTTTTATATCCCAGCAGGACCCCTACCCAACGTCACCGGACAGGAGGGTCCACACATGTCCACACCACCACCAACAGAAGAGGCCCCCAGTGATGACAGCACCTCTGTCCAACTGGATCTAGATGACCAGCCCGGACCATCGGGGACCTCTGGACAGTCGGTTCCCCTCACACAGGCACAGGCCACCACAGAGCTTCCCCCCTCTGGAAACACCAGCACAGCACCCACCTAGCGGGCCCATACCTCCATCCCCAGGACACGTCAATCAGCTGTGTGTCCACCACTACAGGGAACCCAAGATAACCCACCACCCCAACAACAACAGGGACCTGGGGGCAGTGGCAGTGGGCACATGGTCCAGGGGACAGAGGCCCAGGAACACAGGGGAACTGGGAGGGCTGCCATGCGACAGGGGGCGGACAGGCCAAGGGAACCCACTCTCCACGAGGCCCTCTCCTCCATTATGGGAGCATACCACCACTCCCAGGAGACAATGGCAATGGTACTGGCCAAGTTTCAGGAGACCCAGCGCATGCAGGAGGAACAGTATATGGGCTTCAGGGAGGAACTCGGAACCATCAGCTCCACCCTGGGCACCATCGTAGGGGTGCTGAAGGAAGTACTCAACACCAGGAGGGACACTGTGGCACTACAAGGGGCCCCTGACACTAGCATGGACGATGAACTGCCCACCACCTCCGCCGGCGCTAGTGGACAGGATGCCCCGCCAAAGGACCACCACACCAGCACCCCACCCCCTGCAGACGGAGAACCACCCCGCAAACAGTCCCTGAGATCCAGGAACAAGACAGAGAACAATGCCAAGACCCCCGCCAAGAAATGAGACCACCCTGATTGTCATCCTACTGTCCCACTTTGTCACCCTGTCCATAATTAAACTTCCCCAGCTCCACTTCCTATGCCCATATGGGCAATGTACCTGTGAGACTAATAGACTGGACTCTGCCATGGACACTCCTTCGCCATCACCCCACACAATTTAACTTCCCCCTCCAATATTTTGCATTTAAATAAACACACCTAAAGCACAAAATGATCTGGAGTCTGTCTGTGATTTCGAAATAGTGTATTTGCAATTACAGTAAGAAATTGTTTTTGAAATAGTAATGTCAACATACCTATGTCACACAGCTCTAAACTATGAGGAATTTAAGCAGATGTCACACAGTGGGACCCACATCTGTGAAACCGTGAGGGAAAGTGACAACTCAGTGACCATACACTGGGTGAAAACGACAGATAGGAGAGAGGTAGTAGTGTAAAAGTACATGTAATAGGCAGGATTGTATTCTTATCTGTGTTTCACTGGAAATATTGCTGTATCACTGAGTCCCAGTTCTGCATGTCTTCTTCCTATGCTTCATCCTCATCACTGTCCACAGGCTCCACAGCAGCCACAACACCGCCATCTGGACCATCCTCCTGCAGAAAAGGCACCTGTCATTGCAAAGACAAGTTGTGAAGCATACAGCAGTCCACAATGATCTGGCACACCTTCTTTGGTGAGTAGAATAGGGATCCAGAGGAGGCACCTGAACCGACCGGTCCGCTTGATCACCCTCCTAGTTCGCCCATGGGCCTCATTGTAGCATTCATCTGCCCTGGTCCTGGGATTCCTCATTGGGGTCAGTAGCCATGACAGGTTGGGGTAACCAGAGTCACCTGCAAATGGCGAGGGACAACTGTTAGACACACACTAACCTGTAGGGACATACCCAGACAACCATTCCCACTGTTTTGCTTCCAGGTGCTCACCTAATAGCTACACACGGTGCCTCTGGAGTTGACCCATCACATAAGGGATGCTGCTATTCCGCAGGATGTAGGCGTCATGCACTGAGCCAGGGAACATGGCATTCACATGGGAGATGTACTGGTCTGCCAAACATACCATCTGTACATTCATAGAATGATAACTCTTCTGGTTTCTGTACACCTATTCACTCCTGTGGGGGGGGGGGCAAAGCCACATGGGTCCCATCAATGGCACCATGATGTTGGGGATATGTCCCAGGGCATAGAAATCACGTTTCACTGTAGGCAAATCCTCCACCTGAGGGAAAACGATGTAGCTCCGCATGTGTTTCAGAAGGGCAGACAACACTCTGGACAATACGTTGGAAAACATAGGCTGGGACATCCCTGATGCCATGGCCACAGTTGTTTGAAATGACCCACTTGCAAGGAAATGGAGCACTGACAGCACCTGCACTTGAGGAGGGATTCCTGTGGGATGGCGGATTGCTGACATCAGGTCTGGCTCCAACTGGGTACACAGTTCCCTGGATTGTGGCACGGTCAAACCTGTAGGTGATTATCAAATGTCGCTCCTCCATTGTCGGGAGGTCCATCAACGGTCGGTACACCGGAGGATGCCGCCAACTCCTCACATGTCCCAGCGGACGGTGCCTATGAAGGACAACAGCGAGCACAGAGTAAACAACTCAGAGGTACGTACCCACAGTTTACACAGAACACCAATCATACACAAAAGGTGGCCTGTATGTGTGTTGAGATTAGGCCTAGGTATGTGTGACCTAGTTGAAAATGAGGCCATGTGGGCCCCTGAAATGGCGGCTTCCTGACCTGTAAAGTGGGACAATGGGATGTGAGGTAACTGCGCTGGCGTTGTACACCATCGCGGTAGGCGGTCGGAGACCACAGCGCAATGCTGCATTGGTTAACATTGGACCCTATGGGTCCCAGGAGCCAATGACGATGTACGCCGGCGGTGATGGTACGCACCGTTGCGGACGTGACCGCCGCGGATGTGACTGCCATTTTCTATCTGTTCAATCACTCGATACCTGATCTTCAACAGGAGAGGACCTACACTGCAAGTGCTGCTGTGACCTCGGTCTGGAAGAGACAATGGCTCGTGCGTCTGGGGAAAGTGCACCTGCCTTCACTTCGGAGGAGTTGAAGAAGCTCGTGGATGGGGTCCTCCCCCATTACACGCTACTCTACGGTCCTCCAGACCAACAGGTAAGTACACAGGGAGCACATTGTATGGGCTATGCCTGTGTGGAGAGGGCTGGATGTAAGAAGGAAGGGGCAGAGTGCTGGGTGCATGAAAGACAGTGAATGCTTGTGCCACTTTGTAAGGGTAGGGATCGGGGCCAATCACTTTGACGGTGCAGTTGTTAATGACTTCTCTTCTTCCCCTGTACATTTCATGTAGGTCAGCGCCCACCAGAAGAAAGATATATGCGTGCCATCGCCAAGGACGTCCGGACCCTGGGGGTCTACCACAGACGGAGCACCCACTGCCGGAAAAGATGGGAGGACATTCGCCGCTGGAGCAAGAAGATGGCGGAGGCTCAGCTGGGGATGGCCTCCCAACGTGGGAGGGGTGCCCGTCGCACCAGGACCCCCCTGATGTTCAGGATCCTCGCAGTGGCCTACCTGGAATTGGATGGGCGCTTGCGGGCATCACAGCAGACACAAGGGGGTGAGTACACTCTCATTCTGCTGACTTTGCGCGCAGTGGAGTTGTCTGGGTGGGGGAGGAGGGCTGTGGGTTTCCCTAGGCCAGGGCGAGTTCCGTAGGCAAGGCCCCTCCATAAGGCAGGCCATGTGGCACCCCAGCCCACCTCTGTAGACTGCCAAGTACAGCTATTCATGCCCCTGTGTCATCTATGTGTGCAGATGTCGTCCATAGGCTTATAGGCCATTTCCCAGGTATTGAACAGTGGAGCCCAAGAGCGCGGCGTAGTGCAGGGGGCTTCTGTGTCTGTCTTGTCCGCCAACGGTAGCGGTAATCCATGGACTCAACATGTCTTTCTTCTGTCGTTCCCCCCCCCTTTTTGTGTTCTCCCTGTTCTTGTGTGCATTAGCATCATCAGGCGGAGGAGCAGTGGCACCGGAGCACGAGGGAGCTGCATCCCACATGGCCCTGAAGGGCGAGACTACGGACTCGGAATTCACCAGTGGGACGGAGGGCGAGGGGAGCTTCACGGCGAGGACAGGAGCTGCCACCAGCGACATGACACGTCCTCTGATAGGAGCTCCCTTGTGGTGGCGGCAACATCTGTGCCCCCGCATCTACAGGTACAGCCGTCACCCCCCAACCAGCACCGCCCTCCCAGCAGCCCCTCTGCCTTCACCCCGTGCCCGCTCACCCAGGAGGGTGGGCATCACCTTTGCCCCAGGCACCTCAGGCCCTGCCCCAGTCACCCCTGCTGCCCTCAGTGAGGAGGCCATTGACCTCCTCAGGTACCTCACTGTTGGGCAGTCTACCATTTTGAATGCTATCCAGGGTGTAGAAAGTCAGTTGCAACAAACTAATGCACTCCTGGAGTGCATTCATTCTGGTCAGGCGGCCCTTACTGAGCTTTTCAAACTCTGGCCTCAGCACTGATGGCAGCCATTGTCCCCATCTCTAGCCTCCCCCCTCCAACTTCCTCCACTCAGACCCAATCCCCTGTACCTCTGCCTAGTCCAAGCACACCATCAGACCAGCCTGCACACACCTCACCACACAAGGGAAGCTCAGGCAAACATAAGCACCACACATCCCACAGGCACTCACGAAAGCATCACACACATGCAGACACACCAACATCCACTGCCTCCACTGTGTCCCCCTCCTCGTCGTCTCACTCCTCCCTCCCAGTCTTGTCTACACTCACACCTGCATGCAATACCTCTAAAGCCACTACGTCCCTCACCAGCACACCCACCAGCACACCCCGCTCAACGTGCAGTCACCACCCCCACTACCATTCACACGTCCCCTGAGTCCTCTCCCAGTGTGTCTGTGACGCCCCCTCCCAAGGCACAAACGCAGCCACACACCCACCCAACAGCCATCCACCTCACAACAGCCTCCAGCGCATGCACCTGCACCTAAAGTCACCAAACGTACACCTCCTACTACCACCACCTCTTCCTCCACTCCCAAACCCCCTCCAGCTACCCGTCCCAGTGTGTCCAAGAAACTTTTCCTGTCCACCCTTGACCTCTTTCCCACACCTCCCCCACCCCGTCCATCTCATTGGTCCCAAAGTAGCACCTCAACCACAACATTTCCGGGACCAGTGGTGCCTGTAGTCACCAGTATGTGGAGTGCACCGGCCACCAGGACAGCCAGTGTGGCACGGAGCCACAGCACAGCCAGTCCCCCACCTGTGAAGCATCAGAAGTTGGCCAGTGCCCGGCGGGAGAGGGGGAAGTCTCCAGCCACCAAAGCCACTCTCAGGGGTCCCGGTGGGAGTGTGGAGTCAGCTGTGACACCTCCCAAGGTGGGGAAGGGCCACAAGAAACCCGGCAAGTCTGGGAAGAGCAGCACGGCGGAGAAGACCGCCATCATTCCCGCTGTCCAGGAGGCCACCGCCAGCCCCAGCCCAGCTGCCCAGGAGGCCACTGCCAGCCCCAGCCCAGCTGCCCATGAGGCCACTGCCAGCCCCAGCCCAGCTGCCCAGGAGGCCACTGCCAGCCCAGCTGCCCAGGAGGCCACTGCCAGCCACAGCCCAGCTGCCAGGAGGCCACAGACAGCCCAGGCCCAGCTGCCCAGGAGGCCACCGCCAGCCCCAGCCTAGCTGATCCGTGAAGGACCGCCAGCACAAGTCCCGCTGGGCCATGAAGGACCGCCAGCACAAGCACCGCTGAACAGGGCACCACCAGCACAAGCCCCGCTGAGCCATGAAGGACCGTCAACTCAAGCACTGCTGGGCCATGAAGGACCGCCAGCACAAGCACTGCTGAACAGGGCACTGCCAGCACAAGCCCCGCTGGGCCATGAAGGACCGCCAGCACATGCACCTCTGAACAGGGCACCGCCAGCACAAGCCCCGCTGGGCCACGAAGGACCACCAACTCAAGCACCGCTGGTCCATGAAGGACCGCCAACTAAAGCACCGCTGGGCCATGAGCGGCAGGGGCACTGACGCAACTGTGTCCGTCACGGGGTGAGTGATGCCCTCTGGGCACAAGCCCCCCTCCAGAACCAGTGGAGAGATCCATCCACTACCTCTGTCCTTCACAGGATGAAGCACTCTGGGCACCGAACCCCTCCAGAACCAGTGGAGACATCCATCCACTACCTCTGTCCTTCACAAGATCAAGCACTCTGGGCACCAGTCCCCCTCCAGAACCAGTGGAGACATCCATCCACTACCTCTGTCCTCCACAGGAGCAAGCACTCTGGGCACCAGTCCCCCTTCAGAACCGGTGGAGACTGTTATCCACTTGAGAGACTGTGGCTTTGCAATCCTCAGGATTGAACAGTGGGCAAACTACCCACTGTAGAGATTTGAGAGACTGTGGCTTTGCACTCTCAAGGATTGAACAGTGGGCAACCCACCCACTGTAGAGACTTGAGAGACTGTGGCTTTGCACTCCCCAGGATTGAACAGTGGGCAACCCACCCACTGTAGAGACTTGAGAGACTGTGGCTTTGCACTCCCCAGGATTCAACAGTGGGCAACCCACCCACTGTAGAGACTTGAGAGACTGTGGCTTTGCACTCCCCAGGATTGAACAGTGGACAAACCACCCACTGTAGAGACTTGAGAGACTGTGGCTTTGCACTCCCCAGGATACATCAGTGGGCATTGAGCCCCCTCGTGGATCTGGCGTCGTACACTCATCCGGCTGAGGTGCCCCCCCTTCCCTCCCCCCTGAGGTGCCTGTTGTATTTCTATCTGATGCCCCTGCAGTGTTCTCTCTGTTTTGATCGGGTATCGAGTGTGGGCCTCGCCCATGCATTTTGGGCCCAGTGGTCCACGGACTATAAATGGTGCAATACCTGGATTTATATTATTGGTGTATATATTTGTTTATGGTGTATATATATTTTGGAGTACTGGATTTTAATAGATCACAATCGTTACAATCATTTCCTTTTGTCTTTGCATTCTTCCGGTGGGCTTGGGGGGTGTAACTGTAATGTATCAACATGTATTAGTGTTTGTGTTGTAGTGGGTGAGGGTTTTGTGTGTGTGTGTCCCTGTTTTTTGCCTCCCCCCTCCCCTGTGTCGTAGGTGCAGTACTCACCGTGGTCTTCGCCGCCGGCGTTCGTGCTCCTGGTAGAGGAGCAGGATGACTATCGCAGCTAGAATTTAGAGTTCCGGTCCCATGGTGTCCTCGTTCCTCGTGGGGTATGTAGAGGTGAGTGTTTTTCCTTCGGGATTCCTGTTTCCGCCGTGTTTTTATCTGCGGTGAATCCAACCCGGAAAAGGTGGCGGATTGGCCTGTCATAATAGTGTTGGCGGTACATTGTCTCCCGCCTGTGTGTTGGCGGTGACCGCCGCGCTGTTTGTTTGGACCGCCGTGGCGGTCTGAGTGTTAAAGTGGCTGTCTTTGTTGGCGGTTTCCGCCACGGTCATAATTGCAATTTTTTTACCGCCGGCCTGTTGGCGGTCTTACCGCCGCTTTAACACCGTCCGCCAGGGTTGTAATGACCACCTTTGTGTCAATGGGAAATGGATATGCAGATCAAGTTGCAAGGTTTTGTGCATTGAACTGTATATCGTTTCGAGATCAGTGGGAATTGTTACCTGAAATTAAAAATTAAACATGCTTAAACTTTGCATTAAGAGTGGTTGACACATTAGATGAGTTAAGATCACTGCAGGGACGTGCCAGCAAAGAGGAGAAAAGCTCCTGGCAGAGAATGCAATGTGTACAGAGAGCTGATGACTTATGGGTCTCAGAAGAGGGGAAAATGGTTTTGCCAAACAGTCTTTTGTCAGAGTTTGCGAGGTTTTACCATGGGCAGGCACACGTTGGGAGAGATGCAATATACAGGTTGTTCAAAATCGATTTGTTCAATCCAAAATTCAGACAAGCTGCAGAGGTTATCTGTCACAGGTGCATTATCTGTCAGCAGATGAATGAAGGCAAAGGGACTGTGGTGAATATGAGCCATGTTGGGAGAGCTGGTGGTCCATTTAGCAGAATGCAGATGGATTTTATTGAGATGCCTGTGTGTGGAGGCTTGAAGCACGTGTTGGTGATTGTGTGCATTTTCATTCACTGGATTGAAGCTTACCCTACACGTAGAAATGACAACCTCACAGTAGCAAAGCTGTTGCTCAGGGGGTTAATACCACGTTTCGGATTCCCGATCTCTCTAGAATCAGATAGGGGCAGACACTTCGACAATGAGGTGATTAAGCTCTTGTGTGCTGCATTAAACATTGAGAAGAAGCTGCATTGTAGTTATCGCCCTAAAGCATCAGGACTAGTGGAACAGATGAATGGTACCTTGAAGTCGAGAATGGCCAAAATGTGCGCAGCTACCAATTTGAATTGGTCAGATGCATTACCCTTAGTACTGATGTCAATGAGAAACACACCGGACAAGAAAACAGGAGTATCTCCTCACCAGATTCTAATGGGCTGAGCTATGCGATTGCCCGCAGTGCCTGAAAATGCTCTTGTGAATATCTCGGATGATATGGTGTTGGACTACTGCAAGGGTCTGGCTGATGTGGTCCACTCTTTTTCTCACCAGGTGGAGGCTACCACGTTGCCACTGATAAGGGATCCAGGTCACACCCTGAAAGCCGGTGACTGGGTTGTTGTCAAGAAACACGTGAGGAAGTCGTGTTTGGAACCGCGTTGGAATGGGCCATATCAAGTAATACTGACAACAACTACTGCTGTGAAAGGTGCAGGCCTTCCAAATTGGATACATGCAAGTCACACAAAGAAAGTGACGTGTCCAACTGATGAGGAACTTGAAGTGTCCAAAACAACAGCTGCAGAAAAGGAAGTCTCAGGGCCGGAGAGTATTCAAAGGGGAACTGAGACTGAAGGAGAGCCCTCTGAGGACGGCTTCGTCACTCAAAGCAAGTTCCAGAGGAGTGACAGTGAGCCTATCTTAGCTGAGGTAACAGGGGAACCGACGCAAAGAGAGGTTCTCCCAGAAGCAGATGGATACGGGTTTGAAGTTGAGCCCGTAACAGACCCTGAAGGCGAGGGGGAAGAGGGAGAGGGAGGTCAAAGTGTTCCAACTCTTCCTGAGCCGCTTGCAGAGCCATCAAGAGAAAACACCATAGCACAAGAGGAGGGCGCTGTTCAACGTTCTGAAAGGCCAAGCAGGAAGAAAACACATAAAGGAGATAACTGGCCGAAGCCACAAGCTGTAGGAGAGAAAGTGGTCCCTAGTGAAACTATAGAGGAAGAAGTTGACACAACCAGAAAAGAGAATCTCAGTGAAGGAGAGTTGCAAAGTGAACGTAAACTGAAAAGAAAGAGAGTTGCAAAGAGAAGGTACACAGGTCCTGAATGGGCGTATGCAACATCAGCTGAATGGCAGCAAGAATTCTTGGCGTTCTGTTTTGATCGGGAGGTTCCAGGTCAATACTACGGCACCTGAATTCAACTCTAGAAAGAGACTGTGTTAAGTTGAAATTAAAGTTGAAAGCTGAGAAGCTGAGAAAAGTGACTGATAAATTACCGGATGTGACACTGATAACCTGAATTGACTTTGAAAAACCGATTATGACAAGCTGCTAACCTGATTTGACAAAGGGGTCCTGGAGTGAGTGAAACGCTGTAAATACTTGCAGAGAGAGAGAGACTTTTGCACAGAGAAAAAAAAAAGAGCTTTATATCGTCCTCAAGTTGATTGTTTGTTTTGGATTTTTCTGCTATCTGATTCTTTACAGATCATGAGTTACACTAGAGGTAATAGTGATAAGGGTAGGATGTGTGGTTGGTTGAGTGCTATTCTGGCTATTGTGTGTGCAATAATAATTATAGGTGTGATTGTGGGAATGCCATTGGTGGATAAGAAAGTGATTAACAATGCTTCAAATCCTGAGACTGCTACCTTAACACCATGGGAGAAGTTTGAGCAGGATGCAAAATACTTGCATGAGGGAACTAATCCAAAGGGGGAACTAACTACTAATGTCTTCTATCGCTTGCTGAATGAGTATGTTGACACAATGGATGCAAAGAATTGTTATGTGTGCACAAAGATTCCTTCATCAGTGCAAGAGGGGGTTACTTACCATAGTCTGCCATTAACCTAGGGGATAAGTTGTAGTTTGCTGTTAACAAGATTCTATGATCAAGAACATGTGCAATACTTCTACTCTAACTTAGATGTAGTATTTTCTTTTGTGCCTGTGATTGAGTTTCTAAACAAATTAGCTAAAGACCATAGCATAAAATTAGTTAGGGGTTTCTTTGAGCCGACACTGACATTTGGGACAGCTTATGCGCACCGCAATAATCTAACCTGTACTAACACCTGTAGAAAAGAGCTTCTTAGATCACACTGATGATAGACGAAAGGCATTAAAGGAAAGGCTAGAAAAGGGGCTAGAAAAACGCACGCTTGCAAATGATTATGCTTACACTGCAATAAAGACGCAGGGCAAATTAGCTATAGATGTATTACATGTAGGTAGACTTTGCATATATAGGCCGAAATCTGAGCATGACACTTTATTTGTGGGAACGAGTGAATGCAGACATGTGTTTTTGTTTCAGAGTAAATGGACATTCATGTTAAATGGACAGGATCCAGCGATCCCTGGGATCTATTATATATGTGGGCTTAGTGCTTATTAACGTCTTCCTAAAGGATGGTATGGGACATGTTATTTGGGAATAGTTTTCCCAAAGATTTATCAAATTGATGACTTAAAGCAAATTCCTAAAATGACTGAATTACAACATACTAGACAAAAGAGAGAGACAGCGGCTGCTGTCGTAGGTGACATATTTGGAGCCATAATTCCTTCAGTAGGGGTTATCTTAAACTCCATAAAGATTCGAAAGTTGTCTACTATTGTGGATAACATGCTGACAAACTTCACAGGGGCCATACTCCTGATGGATACTGAACTTGCTGCGGAAAGAGCTATGACTCTTCAGAACCGGCTTGCTTTAGACATTCTTTTAGCAAAGAGTGGCGGAGTCTGTAAGATGCTTAATGAGCGTCATTGTTGTGCGTTCATTCCTGACAATAGTAGAAAGATTAGAGGTATGCTTACTAACCTAACGAGATAGTGCAGATTTGAAGGAGCTGAAAGAACCTGGAGTTTGGGAAAGAGTTGGGAAAGGGATTACAAAAGTAGGGAATTGGTTTAGTAGTATTAGGAATGGGGTTCTTGCAAAAATATTAGATGGTCTATTGATTGTCCTGATATGTTTATTGGGATTATTGTTATCATTTAAAGTTAATGAAAGAATTAAAAGAAATTTGGCAAAATGAAATAAAAGAAATGAAGAAAAAGAAAAGGAGAAAATGTTCAAAGAAATTTGGGAAAAATCACACAGGGGGGATGATGTTGAAATGCGTATATTAAGAAAAATGAAAAGTTGAGAAGGGAAAGGTCATCAGAGGAGGGACTGAGAGAGCGTAGCTTATATATTCTATATTAACATGAAACGTTTATGAACTAATGTGTAATAATGCCGCATAGAAAATGTATTAATGTATTTTGCTAAAAAGTGCGCTTGAAATGTTCCCATGGGGAGTGGCCACCGATATATACGGGGACTAATGAAACTGACTAAAAATTATGAAATGTTATATTGAAAAGTGATTTGTACTAACAATGAAAGGTTATGTGTTAGAATTCTGTTAATAAGTCATTAGGCCTTAGTTAGCATGAGTCGAGGCCTAGCTGCCTGGTTTCATATTAAATGTGTTTTTCTAACGTGCAGTGTGCTGACTTGCTGAAGGACATGAACTCTTGTTTTTCCAAACTAGAAGATGAATGTAAAAGTAGTAGATCCGTTCTCATGAAATTCGACTGGCTTAATGAAACATTATTGCTGAGTGCAACAGTGTAGACTACTGGCAGGTACAAGGTCGCCTGAACCGGTACAAACAATGGAGCCACTGACTGAAGATGTGCAAAGGACCACGAGAGTGTGAAATCATACCGGACATTCCACCCGCTAAAGACGTCAATCATGAGGACCAATAAAATACGTGAGAACTGTTATGGGTTGACAAATTTGATGAGATAATTGGAACTCTATTGGAGGGAGATAGTGGGGTGCAACCCCTCATCCAACCAAATTTTAGGGGAATGTACAACGAAAATGGGATAAAAACCCTTGACACAAGGAAGTGAATTAGAATAGGAGACTAGGAGATAGATGAGAGGGAGATGCTGTCACATTTTGCTATGACCCAGACACTTTGTCACTCTGCATAGAGACTTTGCTGTTTGGTTCTTAAAACCATTCTTGCCTATATTGCCCGTTTACACTTTACCTCCTTATGAGGGAAGTGCCCCTTATCCAACTTGCTGAATTCCTGGCTGATGGCAAATCAACTGATGTCCTGAGGACAAAGACCGAACCTGAGTGCTGATACGGAGGGTAACTGTATGACAATGAAATTGTAATTGTCTGTTTGCTTTTCCTTTCTAGGTACCAACTGTTTCTTTTGACAGAGACCATAGCTAGATGTTTTCTAAATTGGTGCTCCTAAATTGTTTTGCATGAAGCCCAACATGCCAATGCTAATTCGAGGTTAGGAGAGGGATTCACTAAACTGAAGCAAATAGACAAATTACTGAATCTATGTTTCGTTGAATAATGCGCTTACGTTACTTTGCTAAGGATATCCTATGTTGACGCCGTGTTATGTTCTAATATTCGTGATTCTTGCTTTGATGAAATCTTATTAGAGTTGCCATATTGTGACTATGCTAATGTGTTTCTTGGTTTTGAGACTAATACACTTATTAGTAGAATTGTAATCAATAGGGAATAAACTTCACAAAATCATACTAAACTGGTGTGGTTATTCATGACTTTGATGACATTATTGACATATTGATTGACATGTTGATTAGCTATCTCGTCCTAAGGTGTCTTCAATCAGGGTCAAAAGATTCACTGGCCTAAAACGAGTCCCAAAGTGAGGAAATTAGTCATAAAGGGACGCGTTAACAGTAGGTTCAGGTGACATTGGCATGCACCAGGAAAGTTAGGAATACTGCCTACACCTGCAAAAACTGAAAGAGAGGAGCTCTACAGTTCCACCTACCGAGGGTCCCAAATTACTAGCAACCGATCCGAAAATGGCGATTTTTCAGAGTTTGGGTAGCTCTTGATGGGAAAATTCTATTTTGCCTGGATCACTTAAAATGTCCCTCCTAAGCCCTTTGTGGATCAGTTTTTGTGTTACAACTCTCAGTAATAATAAGCCTGGTCCTCCTCAAGTAGCAGATTTCTTGGTGAATCAACTCTCTGCGATTTCAAGCTCCAATCAGATAAGGCTTTCAAATAAAGGTGACAATGAATACATTGAGTGTGTTAAATGTAACAATCTAATGTGTTTTGCTTATAATGTGTTTGTCGTAAGTTACTCAAAATATAATTTTTTTACATTTCTTTAACTTTATTTCAATCATCAATTCACATAGCCAGCAAACTGCACAACATATTGAGCACACCGGCTGGTCATAACATACAAAATACAGCCACATATTGTGAGACATCAAAAATTATGCAGTAACACTGATGTCAGGTCATACGACATTGCAACAGCATTTTACCAGCGAGTGTACTATGAAGGGGGCCAGAAGCTGGCCAATCATATATGTAGCTGGAGAGGTCACAGATGCGTCCGCCACCACTAGGGAGCTTCCATCAGAGGAGATATCTGTGTTTGAAGTGTCCCCTCCCATCTCTGCCATGGTGCTCCCCTCGCCCTCCGTCCCAATAGTGCCCTCAGCATCGGTGGACTCTGTCTCCTGGGTCCTGTGGGACGCAGCTCCCTCCGTCGCCAGTGCCTCTGCTCCTCCGCCAGATGATGCTAATGCACATAAGGACAGGATGACAAAACAAGAAAGAGGGAGAGAGAGACAAAGGATACACTGGCTCAATGACTGCAACAACACTACCGTTGGTGTACACAGCACCATCACACACAGGGAACAGGTCTGCCCACTATGCATTGCACTACCTGTGAAATGGCTAGTAACCAAAGCATGAGGAGGGGCACACACCGCCAACTGCAGCACAACTGGGACCCACACAGCCCTGAACAGTAGTGGATGCTTACAAGCTAGGTAGGCAGGATTATCCCTTCAGAGCCCTAGCCACCAGAGGACCTACACTGCTATGTCAGGCCTGGCCTAGGGGCACCCACTGACACACATTCACCGATCGGATACCACCCAACCAGGCGTAAGTTGTAATGATAGGCACTGTACTCACCCCCTTCTAGCTGCTGTGATGCCCTCAAGCACCCATCCAGCTCTGGATAGGCCACCGCCAGTATGCGGGCCATCAGGGGGGTCAGGGTTTGACGGTCACCCCTTCCTCGTTGGGAGGCCATCCCCAGCTGGGCTTCCACCGTCTTTCGTGCCCAGCATCTCAGGTTCTCCCACCATTTGAGATAGTGGGTGCTCTGCCTGCCATAGACCTCCAGGGTTCACCTCCTTGGCAATGGCACGCCATATACCTTTCTTTTGATGGGCGCTGACCTGCAGAGGCAATACACAGAGGAAAACACCATTAGACAAACAGTCCAGCCTGTTACACATATGGCCCACCATGCCCGTTTCCATCACCATTGGCACACACATAGCCCAGCACACAAGCTGTACGCCACAAAGAGGACATCCACCCACGCCCCTTACAGGAGGCCTCCACACACACCACTCCATGCATTCATGCCAGATGCATCGTGCCTACAGTGTACTCACCTGTTGGTCTGGAAGCCCATACAGCAGTCCGTACTGGGGTAGGATCCCATCCACCAGTCTCTCCAACTCCTCAAAAGTGAAGGATGGGGCCCTTTCCCCGGTCACAGGGGCCATGGTAGGTTCCAGACACAGCAGCACATGCAGTTTAGATCCTCTCCTATGGAAGGTCAGGTAGCAAGTGAGGAATATGATAAAAAATGGCGGTCACGTCCACGGCGGTGCATACTGTCACCACCAGCACAGATCACAATTGGCCACTGTAACCCATAGGGCCCAATGTTAACCAATGAGGAGTTGCAAGGCTGTTCCCGACTGCCTCCCGCCACGGCACACATCGTCAGCGGAATTACCTCACTTCCACCTGTCCCTCCACACAGGAAAGGTGGATGCCATTTCAGAGGGGGAGGGGCAGGCCTCTGGAATAATGCTGCATCTCAAGAGAAATTAGCACATACTGTACAAATCACACTGACCCATTACATGTTTACAGAATGCAAACTACTGTTGTAGCTCCATTGTTCAGTTTGTGACAGGCTCCTCACTCTTTTGTCCCTTAGATTCCTACCTCTGCGGATGAATAGGAGATGGAGACATATCCCTGTGTACAGACCCCTTGTGGACTTGGCAACACTGGAGAACAGGCACATTATCCTCACCTATAGACTTGACAGGGCCACAATCACAGAGCCATGTGCCCAATTGAAGCCTGACCTTATATCTGCTATCTGTCACCCCACTGGGATCCCCCCTCTTGTGCAAGTGCTATCAGTACTCCATTTCCTGGCAACTGGTTCTTTCCAAGTGACAGTGGGATTGGCAGCAGGAATTTCACAGCCAATGTTCTCAAACGTGCTGACAAGAGTGCTGTCTGCCCTGATAAAACATATGTGCAACTACATTGTTTTTCCCCAGGTTGAGAATTTGGCGACAGTGAAGGCTGAGTTTTATACAATGGGACATATCCTCAACATAATTGGGGCGATTGATGGAACACATATTGCATTTGTCCACCCCCCCCCAGCAGAATGAACAGGTGTTCAGGAATCGTAAGAGTTTCCACTCCATGAATGTTGAGATGGTGTGCTTGGTGGACCAGTACATCTTCCACATTAATGCTAAGTATCCTGGGTCGGTGCATGATGCCTTTATCCTGAGGAATAGCAGCATCCCAAATATGATGGGCCAACTACAGAGGCACAGGGTGTGGCTAATAGGTGATCCCTGGTTCCCACCTAGTAGATGATGATGTATGGGTATGGTGTGGGCCATATAGGATAGTGTGTGGCTAAATGTTTTCCCTCAATATTTGCAGGTGACTCTGGTTACCTATCAGGGCTGCTGACCTCTGTGAGGAATGCCAGGACAAGGGCAGAAGAACGTTACAATGAGGCACATGGGCGAACAAGAAGGATAATTGAAAGGACCTTTGGCCTCCTGAAGGCCAGGTGCCGGTGCCTCCATCTAACAGGGGGATCCCTGTGCTACTCACCCAAGAAGGTCTGCCAGATAGTAGTGGCATGCTGGATGTTGCACAACCTGGCCCTCAGACACCATGTACCGTTTCTGCAGGAGGAGACTGGAGATGCCCCTGTGGCAGCAGTAGACACTGTGCACAGTGAGGATGAGGAGGTAGAGGATGAGGGTGAGGACAACAGAACATCTGTTATTCGACAATACTTCCAATGACACACAGGTAGGACAGTGGAACTTTATATTTCAATGACTTTGGTTGTAAACTGTGTGGCCATGGCATGCTGATGTTTCCCACTTCTATCCCCACTTACTGTTCCCTCTTGCAATTCATTTTGTTGATGTTGGTAACCTGACATATACTCCTGGTGTGATCACTACAGCCAGCTACAGGTCATTAATCTATGCCCATTCTATGTACAGTTTGTACCTGGTTCAATGAATACATATTTGATGTACATGACATACTCCAAATGTATATTTTTCACAGGGTGTTTATTGAAGTGCTAACATATAGGGGGAAAGTGCAATGGGATGGGGTGATGATGGAGGAAAGTCCATGGTATTGTTCTAGTTTGTAGCACAGGTGCATTTTCCAAGGGGACATAGGAAGGGGGGAAATGGCAGTTCAGGGTGGAGAGGGTGACTGAGTGGGACACAAGGGGGACAATCAGGAAAGTCTCATTTCCTGGTGGGGGTCTTGGCAAGTGTCTCTGGCTTCTGTCTGGATCGCAGGGAACGTTAGCGGGATGGTTCACCTTCTGCAGGGGCAGGGGAGCTGGTGGCCTTTGAGTCCTGTGGTGGGGCCTCCTGGCCACTAGCAGCAGTGGAGGTGGAAGGCTGTTCAGATGTATGGCTAGTGGCAGGGGCCCGCTGGTGTGAGACTGCCTCCCTCATAATTTGGCCATGTATGCCAGCACCCTTGCTATGGAGATCAGGGTGTTGTTGATGGCCTGCAAGTCCTCCCTGATCCTCTGGTACTGTCCCCCCTGCAGCCACCTGTTCTCCTGCACGTTGTCCAGGATCTGGCATATCGTGTCCTGGGAATGTTGATAGGCTCCCAGGATCTCAGAAAGTACCTCCTGGAGAGTCGGTTCCCTGGGCCTGTCCTCCCCCTGGCACACAGCAGCCCTCCCAGGTCCCTGGTGGCCTGTGCCTCTGTACCCTAAACCATGTGCCCACTGCCACTGACCCCAGGTCCCTGATTGTCATGTGTGAGAGGTGTGGCCTGGGGTCCCTGTTGAGGTGAACACACTGCTGATTGACGTGTCCTGGGGACAGAGGTGTGGGTTCGCTTGGTGGGTGCTGTGGTGGTGTTTCCAGATGGAGGATGCCCTGTGGTGGTGTGTGACTGGGCCTGGGTAATTGGCTGTCCAGTGGTCCCAGATGAGCCAGGTAGGTCGTCCAGATCCTGAAGGCCAGAGTTGCTGTCATCACTGTGGACCTCTTCAGTTGGGGGACTGGATAGTGCTGGGACCTCTTCTCTGGTGACATTGGCTGGGGTACCTGTGGGGATGTAAATGATGTGTTATGGTTTATGTGTCTGACATATTATACATCTGTGGCTTTCCCTCTATGATTGGATTTGCCCTGCCAGCTTCCGCTTGTGATGTTAGTGTATGGTGGGATTGTTAGTTCTCTATGGTATGCATACTTTAGTGATGGGTGCCCATACAGGGCTGTGAGGGGTGTCCATACATTGGTACAGCATGCAGGGCTTGGCATTGGGATGAGTGAGATCTGATGGTGGAGTGTGTGGGATGTAGTGGCGTGATAGGAGTGAGGATGAGGGTATGTGATGGCATGCAGGTAGGGGGGTGATAATAGTAGAGAGTTGACTTATCAGAGTCCAGTCCTCCTCCGACTCCGGCCAGGCCCTCAGGATGGAGCATTGCCAAGACTTGCTCCTCCCATGCTGTGAGTTGTGGGGGAGGAGGTGGGGATTCACCACCAGTCCTCTGTATAGTGAGCTGGTGTCTTGCTGCTAATGAACGTACCTTCGCCTGTAGGTCGTTCCACCTCTTCCTGATGTCATCCCTAGTTCTGGAGTGCTGTCCACGGCGTTGACCCTGTCCACTATTCTCCACCATAGCTCCATCTTCCTGGCTATTAACATCTGATGAATCTGTGCTCCAAATAGCTGTGGCTCTACTCTGACAATTTCCTCCACCATGACCCTTAGCTCCTCCTCTGTGAAACGGGGGTGTCTTTGTGGCGCCATGGGTGTTATGTGGTGTATGTTGGTGAGGGTGTGTTGGGTAATGTGTTGGGATGTGTGATGTGTAGTCTGTGAGTGGTGTATAGGTGTGTGTAGTGTGTGGCTCTAGTTGTGTCGGTGGTCTTGGTGTCTCTCTGGTGGCAATGGTTTGTAATCGTAAAGCGTTGTGGGTAATGTGTGTGTGTGTTTTATAGTGGTGTGGGTGGGTGTGGTGTGTGTATGGGTGTCAGGTGTGTGTTGTTTGAATTGCCAATGTGGTGTTGTTTTGTCTATGGGTGACCATTGTGAGTGCAGAGGTATGTACCGCCAATGGTTTACGGCCGTTGAATGTCCGCTGTGGTGATTCGTGGGTCATAATGTTAAGGAGTTGTTCTGTTGGCGTAATGGCGTGGGTTTTGATACCTCCAGTTTATCACTGACCTTTGGTCTAGCGGATTTGTGTGTGTAGCTGAATTCTGTCCGATTGGTGTGTGCGTGTGTGTGTCATAATATGGTGAACGGATATCCACCACCGCGGAGGTAAGTTGGCGGCCCTCAGAGTGGCAGTAAGTGGGATTTACCACCAATGTCTAAGTGAGAGCCTAAGTCTGATAGTCAGTCCAGTCTTTCATTTGAGAACAGGCAGCCGTTAGTAAGCTCTCACTACTCCATACATAGTTGTGATGCACTTACCTCTCTGCACACCCACACTTACATTCACCATATATGCCTAGGAGTTTTTGAGGAACGTGCCATTTATTTCACAAGTACTCGCTGATATCCAGCAAATGTCAGAACATAAACAGCATAGAGTATTTATGATAAGAGTGCAACATTCCAGTTGTGTAAATTTGTCTAACCTCACAGAAATCCCCAAGTCACCCATTACTTGAGACGTCTGATGCCCATTTGCAGAGAAAAAACCCTTTGCCTATTACTGGATCTACTGGTATAACGTTGCCTGCTGTTATCAGCAGACATTGCCAAGATTATCAAAATATTTCAGTTACAGATGGCTAATGTCATCATTTACAACCACTTGGCCCAGTACTGCTACATATACAACGAAGTTGTGTGTTCGTATGTATCTTACACAACTAGGCCTTGGAATGGTCAAATACACATGAAGCTTTTCCACTACGTTGCTTTAACTGCTTGTTAGATGTCATGTTCATTCCTTATTCCAAAATGCAAGCTATTAGCACATCTAATGAGCTGCTCAATCCTATTGTTTTTGCAACCTCCACAAATGTCAGCAACTTCAATAGCATGGAAATCTATGACAATAGGAAACCTTACATATTAACATTTTCCTTGGTCTCTACTTACTGTGAAAATAAACATTTGGATGTAGATTCCACACTTATACCAATAACAATTTACTCTATTTCTCAACAGGTCAAACTGGCAATGCACCTGGGCAGACACTGTCCACTGAACAGACTTCCACCCACCCTCGAATTGGAAGCTTTCAGGGATGACGACTCTCCTGGACATGTGGACATGGATGACGGACCTGGCACATCTCAGCCTGGTCAGATAGCAACAGTGAGTCTCACTGTGCACCCATTAATACCTCCCACACCAGCTGCTACAACAACTCAGCCAGCAACATACACCTCAACCTGTGTACCTGGCAATGTCAGTACAATCTTACCCACCCCAGCCTTGGGTCATGAAGTGCACATCACCACCCCTGACAGAGGGGGACCATGACCCAGATGGAGAGGGCACCCTGGACCAAGGGCACAGGATTGTGGGGGTAGGGTCTAAGGCAGGCAGCGTGAGGCCACTGGGGCCACTCACGACCAGGACACCATCAGCCAAGTCTTGGGGGTCTGTCAGGAGTCCCAAGGTGTGATAGGCCAGGTAGTAACCGAACACCAGAGAATGAAGCAGCTGTTGAGGGACATGTACCAGCAGGTGGAGGCCCAGAATCCCAACATGGGCACCCTAACAGGGGTGCCAATGGACATCCATACAACCCTGAGCACGGCTTTTCCACCTCCATCTATCCCTTGCTGTGGTGCAAGTAGATCAAGGCCATCTACATCTGCAGCAGACACAGGAAGGGAGGCCCTGCCTCTTCAGCAGCTGTTTCCTCACCCCCACAAGTGGGGACGGTCCTGCAAATATCCAGGAGGTGCTGATGGCGAGACACCCACCAATGGCAGCAAGAAACATCAGCCTTAATGTCACCCTTTGTGTGTCACACATTCACTCTGTGGTCTAATTCTGGTCACCTTTCCCTTCCTGATGGCCGGAGTAATTTGAACTTTGGAAATCAGATGATTTAGCATCTACATCTATGGTTTCACTTACCATGACTGACTCCACTTTTTATTTATGTTTGTTTTTGCAACAAGTATGTCTTCACCTTTAACACTTTAATAAATTCACAAAATCATCGTCTGCTGTAGTAAATTTCACATTTAGCAATGTAGATATGTAAGACCATGTGAACTATACAATGACAAAACAAGCTACTTGTGTAAGCATGGATATGTTGCATTTACACAATGTTTCGCTCAGGATCACAACCATGCCACACCAAAACATACATATAAGTGTCTTGTCTAAGAAGACTTTTATTTCAGCATTCAAATCATAGGCTTGCAAGATGTCAGATACATAGAAAATCAAACATGATTGAATCGTACAATGTAAGTGATCAAATTACAGGTACAGACCTCCAGAACATGGAAGGAAGACATATATCAGACACTGTCCTTCAGAATAGGCAAAGAGAATTTCGTCATCAGCAGAAGCCATATCGCCTAACTTAAAAAAGAAATCCAACATCACAAAATGCAACATTCAGACAGATGGTAGTACAACAGCTCCTGATCACAGAGTCATTACAATCCAGTGATTTTGCATCTGGTGGTATAGCTCAAACAAATATCAGTGAAGTGTCACAGGCACTTTGGCCTACAATGTTATGTTATGTTATGTTATTTGGATTTGTATAGCGCTTGAACTACCTGGAGGCCTCGCAGCGCTTGCAAAAACCTGAAACAAAAACTTCCAGCCTGAACACTAATTGAAGATTAAATCCTAAAATGCCAGGTCATTAAGTCCTTAGAAAAGGGTAATTCAAGGTTCATTGCTCTTATGCCTATCAGTAACGAGTTCCACAGCTTTGCTCATTTATACGCCAGAGAACTACCTCCCCATCTGCCTTCTTTACTTTGGGAACAGTTACCAGGTATACTGATGCAGATCTAAGTGATCTGCTTGGGATATAGGAAGAAGCTAATGACCTCAGCATTTCCAGGCCTCACTTATGCGTGGCTCTATGCGTATGACATAGGGGGTCATTCTAACTCTGGCGGGCGGCGGAGGCCGCCCGCCAGAGTTCCCCCCTCCAGAATACCGCACTGCGGTCAGAAGACCGCTGCGGTTATTCTGTGTTTCCCGCTGGGCTGGCGGGCGACCGCCAGAAGGCCGCCCGCCAGCCCGCCAGCCCAGCGGGAAACCCCCTTCCCACGAGGAAGCCGGCTCCGAATGGAGCCGGCGGAGTGGGAAGGTGCGACGGGTGCAGTTGCACCCGTCGCAAATTTCAGTGTCTGCTAAGCAGACACTGAAATTCTTTGTGGGGCCCTCTTACGGGGGCCCCTGCAGTGCCCATGCCACTGGCATGGGCACTGCAGGGGCCCCCGGGGGCCCCACGACACCCCATACCGCCATCCTGTTCCTGGCGGGCGAACCGCCAGGAACAGGATGGCGGTATGGGGTGTCTGAATCCCCATGGCGGCGCAGCAAGCTGCGCCGCAACGGAGGATTCATGAGGGCAGCGGAAAACTGGCGGGAGACCGCCGGTTTTCCTGTTCAGAATGCCCTGCGGGGCACCGCCAGCCTGTTGGCGGTGCTCCCGCCGACCCTGGCCCCGGCGGTCAGAATCACCCCCATAGTGTTTTAAACGGAATCCTCTTATCCACTGGGAGCCAATGTAATGATGAAATTCCAGTTTTGATGGATTCCTGCTTGGGGATATTCAGTACCAGGCGTGCCGCAGCGTTTTGGACTCTCTGCAGTCTTTTAGTAACATAGCCAGGTGAGCCCATAAACAATGCATTTCCATAGTCAATACGGGTACCTATTAAAGCCTGTGCAATTATTCTTTTGGCTGTGAGCGGTAGGATGGTAAAGACCCTCCTCAACAGCCTCAGAAGTCCAAAGGAGGACGCAGCTACTTTATTTGCTTGATGGGCCATAGACAATTGTGGATCGAGCCAAACACCCAGACTTTTAATGAAATCTTTCAGTGGGGGTAGGAAACCTGTTCCATCAGCCAATGACGGATTCATAATAGGCTTTGTTTGTTGTCCAAAGAACATCAGCTCTGTTTTATTGTCATTCAGTTTGAGTTTACTTTCAGACATCCATGCTGCCACCGCTTGAAAACATGGGCCAAATGCTGTCTCTATGGGACCAGAATCCTGTGAGAGGGATATAATTAATTGGGTATCATCTGCATAAGACACCAGAGTCAGCCCAAAAGGCTGAATTATTTCTGCCTGCGGTAACATATAGATATTGAACAGAGTGGGGCTCAGGGAGGAACCCTGAGGAACTCCACATCTGCTGTTAATATGTTCTGAGAAATAGGACCTATCTAAAACCTGAAAGGACCTATCTTTTACAAATAAGTTGACCCATTCAAAAGCCAACCCCGATAGACCCAATATCTTGTGTCCTGTTCATTAACATATCCAGGTCCACCGTATCAAAGGCAGCACTGAGGTCTAGAATAATAATAGCTGTTTCTCTAACCTCATCTAGTCGCTTTTTCACTTCTTCAGTGATCGCTATTAGTGCGGTCTCTGTCCCATGTAATGGCCTGAAGCCCATCTGGGTAGCATGTAAAGTGTGATTGGCTTCCAAAAACAGAGACAATTGGATTTGGACATGTTTTTCAGCCATTTTTGATATGGTTGGCAATAATGAGGTAGGCCTGTAGTTACTAAGAAGTCCAGGGTCAAAATTGGGTTTCTTCAGTAGAGGCTTGACAATGGCATGTTTCCATTGCTTAGGCACTGTCCCCTCGGACAAGGAAAGATTAATAGATTTTGTAATGTAAGGACCTATCACAGGTTCACCTATTAGCAATACCTGAGAAGGCGCAGGATCCAAAGGTGATCCTGATTTGATAGCTTGCAGATGTTTTTTTACATCAGCTTCTAATATCGGGGGGAAGACTGATAAAGATGTAGTAGGCTCTGGTTTTTGTTTAGGGACCTTCTGTCCTTGGCTTATAACATATGGGAAGGTTAGATAAATATCTAGCACTTTTTGTTGAAAAAATTATGCAAGCTTGTCAACTTGTTCCTGAGATGCCTCTAAAAGCGTCTTGTTTTCTTGAGACTGAGTAATCTCATTGAGAACACGAAAGATCTGTTTGGGTGAGTTAGCCACCTGTTCAATTTCTGCTGTATAGTATTTGGGCGGCCTTAATTTCAGTGTGCTGGATACAAATTGCTTTTTTGTAATCATGCTTAGAGGGTTCAGTCTGTGACTTCCGCCATCTCCTTTTCCTTCTCCTGCATTCTCTTTTGAGATGCAACAGATGTGTTGTAAACCATGGAGACTTCTGTCTACTACTTTCTCTTCTCCTATGGACAATGGTAGAAGGGCCTCTAAACTACCCACAATCCAATTGTCAAAGTATTTTGAAGAATCCATGGCATTATTTTGGCTGATTGGTTTATTTATTTCCAAGGTGTAGATCCAGGCATCCTCCTTAAGCTTATGCCAACACCTGGAAGGTAAACTCATATTATGCATTATTTTTTCAAGTCTGGGTATAGTAAGTTCCAATCTTATCAGGAAATGATAGGACCATGCCAGAGGATATGATGTAATGGGTATTCATTTTTTTGTATTAGAGAAGACCAGATCAATTGTATGGCCCTTGTTGTGAGTAGGACCATGAATCAATTGTATTAGCCCTAGGGCCTTCATATTTGCGATCAGAGCTTTGGTTATCCCGCTATCTGTATCCTCAGCATGGATATTAATGTCCCCTAATAGCGTGAAGGTAGGTTTCGTGCAGACCAGCTCTGCTATGTTTTCTGCCAATGATGGCGGGCAGTAAACCAGGACGCCTGATAAAGTGAATTGAGGGTTCAGAGAGATGGAAAAATACATACTCTCACATCCTGTAATTTGTAGGGGGAGAGAGTGTACTATTAGATCATCCTTGTAAATTAAAGCAATACCTCCACCTCTATTTGCAACTCTATCGAGTCTGCAAATTTGGTATCCTTTAGGTAGAGCTAATGCTACATTGAAGGCTGATCGTTCATGTAGCCAGGTTTCTGTTAGGTTAGCACAGGTCTAGTCTGTTCTAGTAGTAATGTATATCAAACTTGTGTGCTACTAAAGAGCGACAATTAAGTAAAAAAATTAAGCAATTCTTAGTATCTTGGTTGTCTGATTTATCCAGAGTCACTTGTGAAGACCATTGGCAGAATGGACAAATATGTTCCTAGCTCCTAGGGTCCATCATACTCAGGCACCTGTTATGAGTGCCAGTCCTTAACAAGTGTAAATCTTTCGAGTCATACTTAATCCCCACAGTTTCCATTGATGTTTGGGTAGAAGGATTAGGCTCCTGGCTCGTTCTGGCGCGGACGGGGGCAGACAGGCTTGCATTTGGCACGCCTTTGGCGCACCCACTGCACGCGCTTTCTGCGCGTCGCTTGCATCTAGGCTAGATATAGCCCGAGTGCTAAGAGAAACTGCACCGTCAACCTCCCCAAAATGGCAATAGTGCTTCTCACACAGAGGAGAAACTGCGATCTAGCTTCTAAACTCCCCCACACCTGGCCACTGAACATGGACCAAGGTGAGAGCTATCTGTGTAAAATAGGCAATTTTATACAAAAGAAGGTCCCCTAAAAACTTTGCTTCCCCGCAAATAAACTGGCTACAAGAATTAAAACTTCAATAGTGTTCACTGTGCTTTAAAATTAGGTTAAGAACGATTACATACGAGCAGTGCACCCCACTGCTTACTGTTCGCTGCGTGTCACTTGCATCTGGGCTAGAAATAGCCAGAGTACTAAGAGAAACTGCACCATCAACCTCCCCAAAATGGCGGTCGCAACAGTGCTTCTCACACAGAGGAGAAATGGCGATCTAGCTTCTAAATTCCCCCACACCTGGCCACTGAACATGGACCAAGGTGAGAGCTTTCTGTGCAAAATAGGCAATTTTATACAAAAGAACGTCCCCTAAAAACTTTGCTTCCCCGCAAATAAACTGGCTACAAGAATTAAAACTTTGATAGTGTTCACTGTGCTTTAAAATCAGGTTAAGAACGATTACATACAAGCAATGAGGATACACATCAACAGCTACATAGAGTTTGAGCAAAAAGAGTGTTTAGCCAATGTGAATTGAAACTAACATGGGTTTGGCCTCATCTACAAAACTACTGACCTCATGATGACACAAATAATGCATCATGGGCACCACTCGACAAGGAACAAGTCCAATGGAGTCTCCAGAACTTCCATCTTAGCACTGTGCAAGCTGCCTTGGCATAGGTCTTGTACACCCAAAGCCTGTGACATGCATTCCCGAGAACAATCCATGTCCACTTTGTATGTCCCAAAAGCATCATATACCTGCCAATGTCACAACTCTAAAATGTCCAAATGAAGATTCCATGGTGAAGGTACCTAAACAAACAGAAAAACAAAGATTATAGTTATGAAACCATACATGACACAATTCATATAACAAAATGACAAAATTCTGACATATACAAAGCAACATTTACAAAATGTGAATATGTCAAAAGCTCCATCACGAAACATCCTTTGCCAGATTTTTCCAGAGCTTATGTCTCCTGACACTTTTCTAAAAACATACTCCTCACACCATCACAACAAGAGTTCATTGTACAGTCAAACTCATGACATCTAGGGCCAGATGTAGCATTATTCCAAATTGCGACTTGCAATTTGCGAGTCCCAGCGACTCACAAATTGCAACTCGCAATTTGGAATGCAGAAAGATGTCTCAGACACCTTCTGCGAGTCGCTATGGGGTCGCAAAAGCCCACCTCATTAATATTAATGAGGTGGGTCGCAATTTGCGACCCCATAGCGAGTCAGGGCACTCACGGGGATGGTGGCCTGCTGGGAACAGCAGACCACCATGTCCGTGACTGCTTTTAAATAAAGCAGGTTTTTTTTGCAAAGTGCAACCCGTTTTCCTTAAAGGAAAACGAGCTGCACTTTGAAAAATAAACCGAAACCTTTTGTTTCTGGATTTTTCAGGGCAGGTAGTGGTCCATTGGACCACTGCCTGCTCTGAAAAATTATTTTTAGTGCCAGACACAAAGGGGAAGGGGTCCCATGGGGACCCCTTCCCGTTTGCGCCTGGGTTACCATCCACTTCAAGTGGATGGTAACTGCACTTTCATTTGTGACCGCAATCGCGGTCGCAAATGAAAATGCATACCATTGCGACTCGCAAATAGGAAGGGAACACCCCTTCCTATTTGCGACTCGGAAATGCATTTTGCGAGTCGGTTCCGACTCGCAAAATGCATTTCAACATAGCAAAGTGGCTTTAGCTACTCGCAAACGGTGTTTTTCGCCGTTTGCGAGTCGCTAAACCTTTGCTACATCTGGCCCCTAATGACATACTTATCCTCATGAGAAGAACCTGTCAATGAGGTCTTGTCGCAAGTCAGATCCTTCCTCTTCACCATTATCATCTTCATTTGGTATTTCAGGATCCTCACCCGGTAGCACATCTGGCTCTCCCTCATCTGTAGTGTAAAGGATGTTCTTTAGCTGGAAGCCCAGGACATATTTTCTGGGGTCAAGGACTCTAAGTTTTCATCTTAATTTTGTCCTGACATGTAGGCCCAACCCTCTGCAGCACAAACCCTTTGGCAGCCAGTTTACAGTACAACATAATGGATCAGGGAAGGGCATTGTCTGCAGCTAGAGTAATATTTGTGTCCATAAGTTAATGCTGTTCGAACTTGCATTTATGGTTCATTAATGCAAAACCTTTATTATTAGGGAAAGCACTTTAAGGAAATGTAAGCTTAGACTGCACTAAGGGGATTGGTTCCATTATAAAAATGTGCACAGACGTTTTCAAAGTTTAACAATATGAAACTACATGATCTCTGATCAGATGCAAAGCTTGAAAGCAAATTTATTCTTAGCTTTCAGAATAAAATGTTCAAAAAATGAAACCAGGAAAAAAGGTTTTGCTAATCTACTGTGAAATTTTAGGTACCATTTCGTTGAAGAATTGTTTAGTAAAATGTGCTGATGCATGCTAAAACAATTATAATGGGAAATCAGTGTAATCATATGTAACAGGATTATGGGAAACATGAAAATAAACAAAGATTGGCAAAGCCAATAGGTCCGACATTGGTGGTCAACCTTTTGGTTTTTTCAATAAGTGTCTTGTTTTGATGTGGTTTTTGTAAAACGTTATTGTTGTGGGAGTTGCCTAAGTTGCCTAAGTTGGCAAAAAGAAGAAATATTTTTTGGTCTCAAAAAGCACACATTGCTCAGAAGTCCCTGGCACTCAATAAAACTACTTTCTGTGCAGATATGCTTTTTGTGAAAGAGCACAATTCTGTCACTTACAGTGAAGCCAGCGATAGAGAGAGAGATAGAATTCTAATAAAAACAAAAGGTATTGGTTAACATCAGACCTAATTAGGGGCCCAGTTACTGCCATAATTTGTCGCTGCACTAATTGCCACCAAGGGAAAAATTGATTATTTACAGGACAAGTAGATTTAGGACGCAGCCTGTCCCATGGACAAGTAGATATTTTGTAAAATTCCACAACCCTGTGTACTGACACACCTTACAGGGTGAGTAGAGGAGAGCTCCCCCAGACTTGTCTAGACAGCAAAATCTGGCCTTCAGGAGCCCAAAAGCCTGCTCAACCGGCGCAGTTGAATTCCTCACCAGTGTTAACAACCAAGGATGGTTGGGATATGGTAAGTCTCCTGTTTTGAAATGAGACATCAGAGCTACAGTGAGTCACACACCTCATGATCATAGCATCTGACATTGAACGTACAAAGTTAGGACCTATGTTACTTATCAACAAGCCAGGCCCTTTCCGGTTGCAGCTGTGACATCAGCTGGGGTATGGTGCTGTTCCGCATTACAAAGGAATCATGGGATGAACCTAGGAGATGGGCACAGAAGCTTGAAATGTACAGATCTGGCAGCAGACAACTTGCACGTTGATAGACTGGAAGTGCTTCCTGTTTTGATAGACTTGTTCACTTGCATGCGGTGGCACTAATGAAATATGGGTGCCATCAATGGCTCCCACCACAAGTGGGAGGTGACCAAATGCATAAAAGTCAACCTTCACATTGGCTAAATCCTCACATCTGGGGAACCTGATGAAGCTGTCAATGTGTTTCACCATTGCTGATAGCACGTCTTTTAAAATACCACAGAACATAGGTTGTGACATTCCACCATCTATGTGGCCAGAAAGTGTAATACTGCCATGAGTCTCAAAAGGGGTGATATACATGGTGGATTAGTGTTTTCAAGCATGAGATTTGCCTATTTCGTCAAAACTGTTTTATCACATCCCCATCTTCCATAGTCTGAAGGTCTGGAAATGGACGGTACACTGGAGGTTGTTGTCTCCTCCTTCTCCAAGGGTACATATATGTGGAATAAAATAAATAGGTGCATCAGTCACAGTGTCCAGAGCTACATATATGATGAGTAACATAAAAGTGATGTGACAAAACATTATTTGCTGAAAAGCCATTGCACACATTTTACATTTCATTTGTTTACTCCCTAAGATCCAGCTATAATGCACATTGTTGTCTACACGTGTCTACAACATCTGTGTGCATATCATACACCTATATGATCCTTCATGTGCACCTTGTTATAGAAAAATATGTTTTCACCTCCCAAAATACAGTCACCGGCATTGTACATTGCACCACAATTATATGGCATTTATGACCAGTAACGCACTACACTGATGATTGTGTACTAGAAATTACTCATCAAAGAGTATCACATATGTGTACATGTTACAACACATTTGTAGTGGTTGTGACGCATTTACCAGTTACCAGTACTACAGTTTCAACCACTAAAATGCCAGATTCCTGACCTCGTATACTGCACTTTTGGAAGCTTCCTCCGCTACCAGAAGTCGACTGCATGGTGGGCGGTTTCATCTGCGGGGATCCCACCTTAGGCTAATATTGTTGGCTGTGATGGTTGCGGACCAATGGCTGTCCCGTATACGGTGATGACCGTGTACGTGGCATACATGTACACTATGGTTTGAAAAATGACTTATTTGCTTCCTGACACTGCGGCCATCTACACCTCCACCACTTTAGCGGCTGTGTGCTGCCTCTGGGAGCAATCATGCCAGGCCACGCAGGTGAAAGGGTCCCTGCTTTCTTCCCAGAGGAGCTGGAGAAACTTGTTGATTAGATCCATCCCCTGCATTGTCAGTTCTATGACTCACCAGAGGGACAGGTGACTATCTCATATACATATTTGACTATGTTTAACACCATCCTTTCCTTTCCCACTGGCTATAATGTGCCTTTGAGTCACAGATTTTTTTTGGATGACTGTAGTTACATTTTGTGTTCCAAAAATATAGGATGTACATGTCATGGATTGTGGAGCCCTGTGCTTTGTGAATGTCTAATGCCCATTATGTTGTGTGATGTGTGACAAGCCCTAGATCCTCCTTCTGTTGCATTCACATATCTATGAAAGTAAACCTTTTGAGGTAACAATGATATATATGGTGATCAGATGATGGCAAATGAGAAACATTTATTTGTGTTACAGCATGAGCTGTGTATATATGCTGTGGAAGCAGCTGAGGAGGATGTTAGCAGTCTGTACAGTCCCACATATCACTCATCCCAGATCATGCCTTGGCAAATTGTTGTCTTAGAGCTAGCTAAGCCTCGGTGGCCCCTCTTCAGACCACCACACAACCTTGAGTTCACATACAGGATGGCCACAAGATGTACTGTTATACACAGAAGTGATGGAAATGTGATGTTCAAGCTGGTTCATTATGCTCAGCTTTTAGAGAGCAGTACCAGTCAAAGCTTTTCCCATTAGGGGCCATAGCCCAGGCTGGGGCAGAGTTATTGTGGCAATGCAACTGATGCAGAGGGTAAACTCCTTGTAGACCAGCAGATCCTTGGATGTTCCCAAAATTAGGCTTCATAACTAATAGTAGGCCTAAATGATTTTACATGGCCTACATTTGGAATGGTGACTGAGATAAGCCCCTGCCCTGCTACATCTTCCCATTAACCCACAATGTCAATGTGTAACATTTACTACTGACAGGCCCCTTACTGACACAGGTATGTTGTCACTTTTACCTAAGTCAGGTTTGTACTGTACTGGGCTCTTGCAAACATAAAGTGCATATGGTTAGTTCTAGTTCTGGAGAACTTTACATGTCAATCACTAGCTTTGTTACATTGAACCAATCAGACCAAATATACCTTGGTATGTAGAATGTAATCTTTGCAAGAGTGCCACTTATGGTAAAAGGTGTGTCCGGTGATACCAGTACACACCAAACAAACTCAGTCAGATGTAGCATTAGACTCCATTTTATATTCCACATGTCCACACATCCACAGAGAGGAAGATCTCAGTGACACCCATGTCAGACCTTTCATTAGGACCTACGTCTTAGGGTGTAGTCTTGACTACGGTAGAAGCATATATGGACTATCTGCAAAAAGTCAATGTGTCTGGCTGTAAAGGTGTCCGTACAGTCATGCACAAGTAGTTTACTCTTCCGAAGGTCACAATGGTGTGTTGTGTTTCATAGTGGCTCATATCACAGTACATGTTGGTTGGCACTGGGCTAAATGATGTTAGTGGGTTTGGTTAGCCAGTGTAGGGCATGAACAGGGTTGTGGATAATCAGCAGATGACTGCAAAAGAGTCTATGTATGTCCCAGTAATTATCAAAATGTGCAATTTCCACATGTAGTGTGTTAACAAATCAGAAATGCTTGTGCTAGGTGTCTACAAAATGTGTGTTAACCAAACATATCCTAAATTATTGAATTACGATGTCTTCATTCATCTACTGAATCCATACAGGTTAACACCCATCAGAAGCAAGCCATTTGGAAGAGCCATCACCCAGAAGGTGCAAACCCTAGAGGTCTATCGCCACTGCAGCGCCCATTGTCAGAAGAGGTGGGAGGACCTGAAATGCTGGGCCCAGAAGATCACGGCGCTCCAGCTGGGGCTGCTACCCAACATGGACGTGGCACGCGCCGGACCCTGATCTCCCCTAATGGTCCACATACTGGTGGTGGCCTACCCAGAGCTTGATGGTGTTTGATAGAATCACAGCATCTACAAGGGGTTGAGTCCTGGACAGATTCATACATGTTACATTGTCACATTTATGTGATGGAAGCAGCCATCTCTGCTAATTACTGGAGGTGGCACATATGCAGCCCACAAGAGTTGATGTTTGTGTAGGTCTGGTACTGAGCGCATGCTGATGTGCCTTGCATTTTTTCCAAATGACCCAGTACACAACAGAGTCCAGGCCACTACCAATAAGCTATATTGAGAAGACACAGGGATGAGTACAGTGATCAATCGGCTGTTGTTTGATGTTGTGGGTGACATTTGTACCCAACTGGCCACTTGAATTCAGTGTGTCATGAGAGTTGGTACCTCACTACTGTGTCTCATGTGATCGTGGCCCTCATTCTTGTGACATGGCATATAGTGACCTTCGGGTGTAGTCACTGAGCAATAATTTACATTGGTAATTGGGGAATATACAGTTACATGAGTTGGCTCACATCACTGTTGCCAACAGTAGTTGTGCCTACATGTTAGCATGTGTACCTTTCACTTTTGTAGTATCATTTACACTACTATTGCCCACATGATCAACCTGTGTTCAGGGGATGATATCTGATTCTATCACATATGTGTGCATGCAAGAATTAATTGGAAAAATGTTGTATGTGTAGGGCATACAGTTCATATATTACCACAGACAGGGGTGTGTCAACATTGGTTGGCAGGTCACACATACCCTAATCCATTACCCAATGTATTTTGTCATGTTCAATTGCTGAAGCAATGGAGAACATGATAAGTAGTCTTAAACTGATATGGAATTATTAAGCTTAGTGATTTGCACATGTTTATTGGTGAAGAATCATTAACTGGCTGTTGACATGTATCAGGTAGTGACCTGTAGAAATGTGTGAAACATATGTGAGTGTGTACATTCAGTCATACGTTGGAATTTGTGTTTGCATGAAAATTAGGTACAGTGATGTGTCTTCCCTTTGTGAAATAGATAAACCACCTTTTCAGCTAATGGGGTTTTCCTAACCCACAACAACATTCAAAGGACTATTTGGCTTTTAGTTATGCAATATTACAATGGAGCTCACACCAGTACCAATCCAAACTGGTGATTTGCCTAGGCCTAGCTGATTCATTGTGTTGTGGATATTTGTAGGCAAATCTCTCAGACATTTTAGCAGATTGTCTCCAGTTTATTTTTCAGCACAACATATGTTATTTTGCAAAGCTAAATTAGTACTTCATTCATGACACTGTCTTGACAATGGACATATTAGGAACTTATAATTAGGAAGTTTCTACAGTGTGACACACGTTTTTCCATGTCACCTTCTTCCAGCTACTGTAAATCTTGCTGGAACTTAGCTGTATTAGTTAACCATCATTTCATCATGATGTGGTATGAGGTATAGGACCATCTAAAGATTGCAGGGCCTTGTGTGGAATCAGTAGGAATACATTTTGGATTGCCATACTATTTGATCACAAAGGGTTACTTAAGTATGCTACAAGACCCAAAACATTCAAGGAGACAAAGTATCCTACTTTATACATGGGTATTGTGATTGTACAACTTCACTAATGCAATTGGAGTTGTCTGTGATTCTGAATTTAGAGTGGGTAACTGTTTACAGTTCATGTAGCATACATGCATGTGGCCTTACAAATGTTGAAGCCACTTTGGCGGGCTTTGTAGCTGGGGTCTACTGTACATTACAGTAATGTTCTGTGATCCTTACTGTCTGTCAAGTGTATTCTGGCACATGCAATAAACCTATTTGTATTAGCCATTTCAGCATCATCCCAGCCAAGCAGAGTCAGGGCCAACATCTGTGGGGAAGCAGCTGGCCACAGTACCCCTCATTGGGACACCACAGACACATAGGGACCCAGTGACCCCGAGGGTGAGGGGAGTGGCACGGAGGAGACCGACTCAACGCCGTTGTCGTCCAACTCCAGTGGACACTCCCAAGTGGTGGCGGGACATGCAGGATCAGTTCCTGCACCATCCTTGTCCGCCACCCCACTACCATCCCCACCCTCCCTATCGCTCCCCACACAGGTGGTCGGGCCCGCTCATCCAAGAAGGGAGCTGTCTCCTGCGCTCCAGGCACCTCACCCTCTGTCTTTGTTCCCCCTGTTGCTTTGAATAAGGAGGCAATTGACTTCCTGAGAAATATCTTTGTGGATCAGACATTACTACTAAATGCCATCCAGGTGCAGGGCAGCCATCTGCAACAGATGGTGGACTACCTGGAAGGCATCCAGAGTTCCATGTCCGCACTATAGAGATCTGTTCAGGCTCTGGCCTACTCACTCATGGCAACCTTCCATCCTTCCACCCCACCAGCTGCCTCTTCCCCATCCAATTTCCCTATTCCCAAACCTGTCCCAAGTACACTCATACAAAAGCATGCACAAACCTCAACAGCCCTAAGTAGCACACATAAATAAAAACACCCAAAAACACACAAGCACGCAGCCACTCAACAGACATTCACCCCACTCACAACTGCCACCACCCCCACCATACCCCCAGACACCACAGATACACCCACAGACCCATCCACCACCCCCACCATTCCCCCAGGAACAACCCCACACGAATAGACACATTCACCACTCCCACCATACCCCCAGACACCACACCTACACCAACAGATCCAGACTCCACTCCCACCATACGCAGACACCACATCCACAGACACATCCACCACTCCCATCATACCCCCAGACACCACACCAACACCAACAGACACATCCCCCACTCCCAGCATACTCAGTACACCCACATCACACACCACAAAGAAATGCAAATGCCCACACTCACCCACACAACAGACACCTACAAACACAAACAGCATACATCAGACACAGACATCAGCACCAGCAACACACACACACACACACACCTGACTTCAACTGCCTCATCCTCCCAACCCCTGATCCCTCCTGGACACCCTACCTATTTCCCCAAAGAAAGTCTAATGTTTGTCCTTACCCTTTCCAAAACCAGCCCCCTCCTAAAGCCAAAGGGACCTCATTCACCCCCAACCCATTCCTTCCACATCTAAGTCCTCCCATGTGACACATGATTACCACCCCCACACTGAACCCAACCACACCCCTAAGTGTTTATTTGTTCAAAATAAAAAAGATTGCTAGTTTTCTTACATAATAGTCCTGACATTTCTTTTTTACCATTTGGATGTTCATGGATACTTTGGGATGTATGACTACAGTTGTGTTTGTTTCACCCTGATTGATGATCCATTTGATGTGGTTGGTATGATCTGACCTTGGAATCAGTGCTGGAGTCACCAGGACAAGGGAAAACGTACAATGGATGGATATGTTGGATGTAATCTTTTTGGGGCTGACATTACATTGGTTGGTATTTCATAGGGTAAGTATTTTATCTTGGCTTGGCCACTGTCAACATCTATTCGGTTCCCTTTATCCCAATGATGTAGGTTGGACATTTGTTTAATGTGTGCAAGCTATAGATTTGTTTGTCCGCACATGTAGCATGTTCAATTGTCATACCGTTGTATAAATGTAAATGGACATGACAGCCTTGATGACTGTTCCTTTCAAGGTACGGAGATGACCACTTGGCCGTTGGTCCTCTCTAAATTTGACAGATGGCAGTCTGCCAGGAAGGCAGAGCTAATATCCTCTACAGCCCATGACAAATGGAGTAGTGGCCGTCAAACTTTAAATTAGGCCCTAATTTACTAATGTAATATATAAGAAGCCATAGGATTTACAACTAGTTTTAAAGACAAACTGATTAAATGTTTGTAGGAGGCTGGCCTGGCTTGTAGTGGGTACCAGAGGTACTTACTCCTTGTGCCAGGTCCAGTTATCCCTTATTAGTGTAGAAGAGGTGTTTCTAGCAGCTTAGGCTGATGGAAGGTAGCTATGGCAAAGCAGCTTAGGCTGAACTAGGAGACATGTAAAGCTCCTACTATACCACTAGTGTCATATGCACAATATCATAAGAAAACACAATACACAGATATACTAAAATATAAAGGTACTTTATTTTTATGACAATATGCCAAAAGTATCTCAGTGAGTACCCTCAGTATGAGGATAAGATATATACACAAGATATATGTACACAAACCAAAATTATGCAGATAATAGCAAAAGGAAGTAATGCAAGCAATGTAAAGTTACAGTAGATTGCAATAGGAGCACATAGGTATAGGGACAACACAAACCATATACTCCAAAAGTGGAATGCGAACCACGAATGGACCCCAAACCTATGTGAACTTGTAGAGGGTCGCTGGGACTGTAAGAAAACAGTGAGGGTCAGAAAAATAGCCCACCCCAAGACCCTGAAAGGTAGGTGTAAAGTGCACCTACTACCCCCAGAGAGCACAGAAGTCATGATAGGGGGATTCTGCAGGAAGAACAAACACCAGCAATGCAACAACAGTGGATTTCCGGACCTGAGTACCTGTAAGACAAGGGGACCAAGTCCAAGAGTTGCGACAGTGTCGAGAGTGGGCAGGTTTTTGGATGCTGCTGTGGCCCAGGAGGGACCAGGATGTCACCACTTGGATGAGGAGACAGAGGGGGCACCCAGCAAGTCAGGGAGTCCTCACAGAAGCAGACAGCACCCGCAGAAGTACCTGACCAGGCACTTAGAAGAAAAGTGAACCGGAGTCCACCCGAAGTCACAAAAGGGAGTCCCACGACGCCGGAGGACAACTCAGAAGGTTGTGCACTGCAGGTTAGAGTGTCGCGGACCCAGGCTTGGCTGTGCACAAAGGAAATCCTGGAAGAGTTCACAGGAGCCGGAGCAGCTGAAAATCACGCGTTACCCAGCAATGCAGTCTAGCGTGGGGAGGCAAGGACTTACCTCAACCAAACTTGAACTGAAGAGTCACTGGACTGTGGGAGTCACTTGGACAGAGTTGCTGAGTTCCAGGGACCACGCTCGTCGTGTTGAGAGGGGATCCAGAGGACCGGTGATGCAGTCTTTTGTTACCTGCAGTTGCAGGGGGAAGATTCCGTCGACCCACAGGAGATTTCTTCAGAGCCCAGAGCATGCACCACCTGGAAACAGTCGAGAAAGCCGGCAGGATGAAGCGATACAAAGTTGCTAGTAGCAGTCTAGCTACTTTGTTGCGGTTTTGCATGCGTCCTGAGCAGTTCGTGGTCGATCCTTTGGCAGAAGGTGAAGAGGGAGATGCAGAGGAACTCTGGTGAGCTCTTGCATTCGTTATCTGGTGAGATCCCCAAAGCAGAGACCCTAAGTAGCCAGAAAAGGAGGTTTGGCTACCTAGGAAGGAGGATTGGCTACCAAGAGAGGTAAGAGCCTATCAGAAGGAGCCTCTGACGTCACCTGCTGGCACTGGCCACTCAGAGCAGTCCAGTGTGCCACAAACACCTCCGTTTCCAAGATGACAGAGATCTGGGACATACTGGAGGAGCCCTGGGCACCTCCCCTGGGAGGTGCAGGTCAGGGGAGTGGTCACTCCCCTTTCCTTTGTCCAGTTTCGCGCCAGAGCAGGGCTGGGGGATCCCTGAACCGGTGTAGACTGGCTTATGCAGAGATGGGCACCATCTGTGCCCATCAAAGCATTTCCAGAGGCTGGGGGAGGCTACTCCTCCCCAGCCTTCACACCTATTTCCAAAGGGAGAGGGTTTTACACCCTCTCTCAGAGGAAGTCCTTTGTTCTGCCTTTCTGGGCTGCCTGGACCCCAGGAGGGCAGAAACCTGCCTGAGGGGTTGGCAGCAGCAGCAGCTGCAGTGGAGACCCGGGAAAGGCAGTTTGGCAGTACCCGGTTCTGTGCTAGAGACCCGGGGGATCATAGAATTGTCCCCCCAATGCCAGAATGGCATTGGGGGGACAATTCCATGATCTTAGACATGTTACATGGCCATGTTCGGAGTTACCATTGTGACGCTGTACATAAGTAGTGACCTATGTACAGTGCATGCGTGTAATGGTGTCCCCGCACTCACAAAGTCCGGGGAATTTGCCCTGAACGATGTGGGGGCACCTTGGCTAGTGCCAGGGTGCCCACACACTAAGTAACTTTGCACCCAACCTTCACCAGGTGAAGGTTAGACATATAGGTGACTTATAAGTTACTTAAGTGCAGTGGTAAATGGCTGTGAAATAACGTGGACGTTATTTCACTCAGGCTGCACTGGCAGGCCTGTATAAGAATTGTCAGAGCTCCCTATGGGTGGCAAAAGAAATGCTGCAGCCCATAGGGATCTCCTGGAACCACAATACCCTGGGTACCTCAGTACCATATACTAGGGAATTATATGGAAGTACAAGTATGCCAATGTGAATTGGTAAATTTAGTCACTAGCCTGTTAGTGACAAATTTGGAAAGCAGAGAGAGCATAACCACTGAGGTTCTGGTTAGCAGAGCCTCAGTGAGACAGTTAGGCATCACACAGGGAACACATACAGGGCACATACTTATGAGCACTGGGGCCTTGCCTGGCACATAGACTAAAACAACATATATACAGTGAAATATGGGGGTAACATGCCAGGCAAGATGGTACTTTCCTACAATGTTCCACATTTCAAGGTCTGGCAAATTGCCAACGTACATTATTTATTTTTGTTAGGCACAAAACTGTGCTACTCCTTCCAGCTACATTCGAGGTGGGTCTGTCGACAATTTCAGAGCCGAACCCACCCTGAAATAATTTTTATTCTCCCCTCTGGCTGGTTAGTTTAGCCCCGGGCACGTCATAATGTCCCAGTTCTGATTGGCTGCTTCAGTAATTGTGACGTTTAAAGAGGTAGCAGTCATCACATTGTGATGAAGACATCTCTTCAGGCCAAAGCCTTCCGGCGGGCTTCAAGGAGTGCCATTATTCATCTCACTCAGACCAGACTGCACCTTTCTTCGGGAAGCTCTTCAGCCCGGGGATAGTGAGAAACCTCAGCAGAAGCCGACACTTTGGTATGTTGTCCCAAACAGTAATCTCTCTTTCTTCTTAACACTGCCACCTTCACAAAAGCCAGATATGGGTTGAGTTAAAGAGGGTGGCTGGCTTTCGGTGGAAACAGTGTTACCTATCGCTCGACGTTAAAGGGGATAGTTTGTAAGCCTGGCACAAAATCCAGATGACCGGATTCAAACAGATTTTTTGGGATCCATATTCTGGCACATGAAATGGGAACTACGCAGATAATTCCCGTGTATTCCAGTAGTGTTCCAGAACTGGGAGTAGGTGTCTAACAGTGATTATTATTTTCACTTGGTATATTCTTTTTAGTCAGTAGAGTGATAAACGTGTTTTTCTCCTGGCTGCACAAAGATAAACTTCGTAAATACATGTGCTGTCTTTAGAAACTCTTCATAACTGGTTAACTGAAATGTTCACATAGAGAAAAACTTCAAACAGTAATCCCTCATCCCTTGTGCCTCCAAACCATCAGATGGTCTCCCCCTAGGGCCTAATGTTTATTTTCCTTTGGGTGTCGAGAACGGAAGTATACCTAGAGCTGAGGGAGAGCCAGTGCTGCTAGCTTCTATGTGGACATGCAAATCGGGCAGGCTGCCATGCTGGAGCCTATCCTTGGTGGGCTGTGCAGTGATGGCAAAGGGAGGTTGCCTAGCGATTAGTCACACACCACTGGAAAGGAATGATGTCATAAAGGGAGTTTAACCAGCTGGTGACAAAAAAAGGATATCTTCTATCCCATCCTTAAAAAGCATTTTGAAAAGTCCTGGCTTCTAAAGGGTGCAACAAGTAAAATGTATAATAAATATCGCATTCTTGTATAATAAGCATCACATTCTTGTATTAAATATCAGGGCGGTAGTGACAGTAAGAACATATATGTCATTCAGCTAGTGACATGAAACCTTTCTGAGGAATATTTTAGAAGGAGAGGGATGTTTTCGGTCTTTCTTTTACTGGGGAGTAGCTTTCATCAGAGCAGTGGGTGCAGTGAGAGCAGGTCCGTGCTCTATAGGACACACTGCAACCTTATTTTGTCTGCGGTTTATTACCTAGTGGCGGGGGAAGGGGAGGAGGGAAAGGATCAGGATCCAATTTTCCTTCCTTTCAGGACCCTTGAGACGTTTGCTGCACCACTGCCTACTAAAGCACCCTCTCTATGATGAGCAGGCACAGGCCCGCCAGAAGTGGGGATCACAAGTTTAGAGGGGCATTGTTATCCAGTCCCTGCGTTTTTCAGAGCTCCGCGCTCCTGCTACACAGTTTATTTCTACCTTTAAAGCAAACGTGCTCAATGTATTAATGACAAAGCATCTAAAATGTCTTATACAAGTAGATGGCACGAGAAGCTGTGAATTTGCTGACCAGAGTCCTAAAAATACTTCTGACATGTATGGACAAACAAGATTAATTGTGAGACTTAGAGCAGTCTGTCTTCTTCGCCCACGCACCTCCTAAAAATTAATTTCCATTTCAGTAGAAGGATAGAAACTTAATCTTCCTTAAACTGCGTCTTGGCAAAGGCAAGCGAAGTTTCCCGACTTTGCCTGGGACCGAGTTTGACCTCACCTGACTGCGAATTTATTCCTCACTGCAGAAAGTCTTGTCCTTTACATGTTGGAACCTCCTGTGTTCATGACTTGCCATTTGCTGGCCTGCGGCCAGTGACGTAACAAAGGCCTCCTCAGCCCCCACGGGGGAGGATACCTGCAAGCTCCAGGGGGGCCCTCAGCACAGTACACTGTGCACGGGCGGCAGGCCCCTGACTGGTTCCAGAGGGGAGGGGGCCCCTCCAGGGACTTTGCATGGGGGTGGGGGGGGGGGGGGGGGGGTTCTCAAGTTCAGTTACGTCACAGGCTGCGGCAGCCCTAATTGGAAGAAACGCAATTTCTTGTTATCTTAACGGGCTACTTTTTTTCTCTTTTCATAAACTTTGCCGGCTTGGTACATTAAAAAAGCTGACGAAAAATTAAAACATGAAGTGAGGTTTTCTATCTCACTAAGATAAACTCAAAATGTCTCTTGTAAACTTGTATTACATCAGAGACCTCCCAGACTGTCTGAGGGAAAGTGGGATTATACATCAAACGAGGATGGCCGTGCCAATCGTTTGGTTGTCGTATAGGGAAAAGATCGTCTCGAGTTTCGATGAGACACCTTCACAGAAACAGGTTTCACACGGGTATCATCAGTGCGAGCTTTTGTCAGCCAGAAAAGAGGTACAATATGGACATCATCCGTGTCAGTTGTTGCCTGAAAGAAAAGGTAGAGTAGGACATCAGTAATCAAAGCACCCCAGGACTGATGTGGAACATTAGAACTGCCCAAGCCAAGAAGTCTAACAGCTCGCAACTGCAAGTATTTTATTTCAATAATGGTAGCTGCTCGTATTTAAAAACATCGAGGGGGGGGCCAGTGGACCTTTGCAGGAGTGGGAAACTTTTGCTGCTGCTGAACTTGGGAAACTTTTGCTGCTGCTGAACTGTGTGCCTAGGCATTGAGGAGGGCTCTTACTATCAGCACCTGAAATGGAGCGTGGGCATGTTCTTAAATCCGAAAATGGAAGATTGTTAGTTATTAGAATCCCACTGGGAATCATATGACAGTTGCAGTGTGGGGTGGGGCAGTCAGAGGCAGCGTGTGATGAGTGGGGCTGCTACTGTGCATTCGCAAAGGGGTTGGCTGTTTTTCACTCTTGTGTCTACGTCATAGTATGTATTGTAGTTTGCATTGTGTGCTCGCATGTGCCTAGACATGGCTGATTTTTCATTTCCCTGTGGTTTCTGGGGTTATTTTTTTTATTTTATTTTTATTTGTAAGCGGGAGAACTGTGGCTCCAATGTGTGTTGTGGTAGAAGAGTCATTGAGAAACCCATGGTAGGAGGATTTCTTGCTTGTCAGTGTACACGAGGAGGTGTACGTCTACAGATGTTTGTGTTTGAGTTTGTCTTCTAGGAGGGATATGAAAGAGGAGTTTTATTAAATATTTTGCATTAAATCAACATTGCCACATAAACATGCAAATGTTATCAACTATTTTATTCACGTTTACATTAGTGATACCTAATGTATGCCTGCATTGTAAAACGTCTAACATTAGCTGCCATCTTGCTATGTGACACATGGACATTTTATTTCTAGCTGAAGCTGGAGATCTAGTTATCAAACGCGATGTCCTTTTGCTTTCTTTCGTTTGTGTGTAATATTCATGGAATGTTTTAATGAAAAAGTGCATTCATGAAGACAACTGCAGAGTACAGGCTGGTCTAAGTAACTCATCTTGTTAACAGACAATGCAAGATTGAAGGACACTGAGAGAAGCTATATTGTGGAAGGTCCTGAGAAGCTAACAAGCATATAATTGCATCACCTTGCTTTAACCTGATTGGGTCGTTTCATGAGAACTGTGTGTAGATGTAGCACATTTTAGAACTGTGTGAATTAATCTAGTGTAATGTAGATTAGAGTCAGAGAATGAGCAGAATGCTTACCGATAGTCTGACGATAGAGCACAGTAGAGTAGTAGATTTGGAGTTTTCACTTTATGAGAGAACTGATTTTCCATGTCTTCCCCTTTGAGATGACCTCATTCTCATGTCCTCTTCGATTTTGATTTGATTAGAACTTCATATTATTTGATGCATTCATATTTGATTAACTGATATTAATCTGTTTTAGCCTTCTGTAACCGTTTAACATTTATTAAACCTTCATGGTTTGAGGACATAGGGGCCGATTATGAGTTTGGGGGTCACAAGACCACCAGACTTGCTCTGGCAGCCAGACCACCGCTGCTGTGGCGGTCCGACCAAGATCATGATCATGACGGGCTGATGGTAGTCCTGGTTTCAATTAGCCATGGCTGCGCTGAACTCAGGACCGCTCTGCTGATTACAACCTTGTTCTCTGCCAGCCTTCTAATAGCGGTTTCACCACCATGAAAAGGCTGGTGAAGAACAAGGGCTGGGGAGCACAGGGGAGCCCCTGCACTCCCCATGCCTGTTGCATGGGAAGTGCAGGGTCCCCCTGCCCAGCACCCTTGAAATGCACACCGTCTGCTGTGCAGACAGTGCGCATTTCAAGGGCGCTGGTGCACCCAGCGCGTGGCAGCATTGCCGCCAGCTCAATTATGAGCCGGGAACAATGCTGCCACAGCTTTCCCACTAGGCTGACCGGCAAAAACCTTGGGAATGTTGGAATGACGCTTGTTGGGGGACTGCCAGCACCGGGGCAGACTCCTCATCTGGAGTTTTGGGGGCGAATGTTTCCATCCACAAACTCTTAATGACCCCCCTCAATCATTCTCTGTCTTCATTGTGGAGTCTAATGTGCTCTACGTTCATTGAATGTATTGATTTGTTGAACAGCCTCACTTCTGAACTGCAATTCATCAAATAGTGCATTATTACGCACAAAGTAAGGTGCTAAGAAATGTGCTAGCAGAAGATTAGTTCTGACTGAGGCTTCAATAACTTAAATTCACGCCTAAGTCCAAAAGGTTTGCCCCAATTCAATCTGCTTTCCAGATCTTCCATGGTCCCAATGGGATTATTGAAGGCATTCTAGTGTTCCTGAAAGCAGTTGCACTCTCCTAGGACTGTGAGCATTTGTAGATTTGATTGTGAGTTGTTGAGAGTCATAGTGTTTTCAGTTTTTGATGACTTGTCATTCTTTGAGTTGTGGTTCTAAATTGGGCCAAGAAGGATTTTGTGTCTTTCAGGTACATCGCTTCTGCTTATTGAGGTTAACACGCTTCTTGTTCAGAGTTGAAGTTTGGCCATCGGATTCATTGTAGTCCGAGATTCTGGGATAGTGATATAATTAAGTAGGACGTTTGAACTGTTTGTGCTGCTCTTCCTGCTGTGTGACAGGCCCTGCTGGGGTGGGACTTCATCCCCTGTATCCCGCGGTGCAAAGAGGGCCAACGTGCTATTAAACCGCTTTACATTTCCTGCAGTGCAGAACGCTTGAAACTGTTTGTGCTGCATTTTCCGCTGTGTGGCAGACCCTGCTGGAATGGGACTTTATCCCCCAGTGTATCCTGCAGTGCAAGGAATGGACGATGTGCTATGAAAGCACTTTACTTTTCCTGTGAGACGTTTGAAACTGTTTGTGCTGCATTTCTTGCTGTGTGGCAGGCCCTGCTGAAGTGGGACTTCATCCCCCAGTGTATCCCGTAATGCAAGGAGGGTCCAACGCGCAATTAAAGAGCTTTAAATTTCTAGCGGAACAAGACGTTTGAATCTGTTTGTGCTGCATTTCCCGCTGTGTTTAGCAACACAAAAAGATGATGGACGGAGTGCTGAACAATGCAAACACTCACCCCCAGTCACAGATCTGGATTTAATCCATCGTTCTTTTGCTCACCATGCCACCCCAGTTTGGGCCCAGCCATATGCAAATCAGTCTTGACCCTGACCCTCATGAAGGGGTGATACCCTGAAACCGGTCCCAGGATGCTTGTTTCTGGTCCAGGGAAGACCTGGCCTGGCAGTTCGGGCTGGACTGTTCCCATTGGGAACAGAGTCAAGACTGATTTGCATATGGCTGGGTCTAAACTGGATTGGCATGGCAATCAAAAAAACTGAAGGATTAAACCCAGATCTGTGACTGGGGTGAATGTTTGATTTGTTCTGCATTCTGTCCATCATCTGTTGTTTTTGCATTTGTTTCCCCAAGTGGGAAGGGTATGTCAGACGTGGGTTCCGTGCTTGCTACGCCACCAGATTCAAGCTTGCCTGGCTGATGAAGAGTGGTACCTTGAAACTGGTCCAGGGAAGACCTGGCCTGGCAGTTTGGGCTGGACTGTTCCCATGGGGAACAGGGTCAAGACTGATTTGCATATGGCTGGGTCTAAGCTGGAATGGCATGGCAAGCAATAAAACTTATGGATTAAACCCATATCTGTGACTGGGGGTGAATGTTTGATTTGTTCTGCATTCCGTCCATCATCTGTTGTTTTTGCATTTCCCGCTGTGTGGCAGGCCATGCTGGGGTGGGACTTCATCCCCCAGTGTATTCCGCAGTGCAAGGAGAGGCTGACACGCTATTAAAGTGATTTACATTTCCCGCGGTGCGGGGCAACGGGCATACCATGATAGAGTCTTATGAAACTTCTATTGTGAGATTTTACTAAACGAATTTGGTGTTTGCTTGATCCTTTGTGCACGTTAAGTACTCGGTTTGTGTGTTTGATATTGCCAGTAGGGTACTATTTCCCCATTTTCCTTAGAGCAATACTGATTTTGTATTTCTTTAGGTAAACATAAAAGAGCTGTTTAATATATATATATATATATTGCTTATGCAAAGTTGACTGGAGTGTAGTGAGAGTAGTCACTGCGTGGGGCTGTAAGTTATGTTATTAGGTGTTGCAATGAGATACGTTGTTTAGCTTGTGTGCCATGCTATGACTGATCATTAGATCATTGGGTATCACACTGAGATTGGTTAGTTCAGTGGTATTGCGCTGGCAATGGGTTTGTGTCGCTGAGAAACATTGCGATTTTCTGGGAACTGCTGGTCATTTAAAATTGTTATATACAAGTTCTTTGTTATTTTGATGGAGTCTTAAAAATGAAATTCTTTATGAAAATAAGAGCAATGCTTTAGAAATGATGTTGAAATGCTTCTTAGAGAGGGTGAGGAGATTCCTCTAAAGGGCACAACCACATAAGAACTGGCTACTAATGTTGGCTTTTACACTTTTATTTGGATCAAACAATGGAGTAAGATCACAGCAAAAGATGGGTGCTTGCAATTTCCCCCACATGGCATAGTCAACATAAGAAAAGTTGAGATTTTGAGATGCATGATGTTGGAGATGAAACCTCAACCAGCACATGTACAGTTCTCTCACAACAAGGAGGAGAAATATAAAAGCAAAATGAGAAGTAAAGTCTGTAATTGGCTGGAGTCAATGGAGCACAGCACTGTACAGAAGAGGTTCCCTTCTAGAAGTACATCTGTTGTTGCCACTGTTGCAGTGACAGAATCTCAACCACAGGCAGAAGGGACCCTCCACTTGTACAATTAAAAGCAGCATTTGAGGAGCTTGGAAGGAGAACTCTTGAGCTTGCTTACATAAATGCAGACAATGAGGCTGAGCTGGGTTCCAGGGCAGGGATGCTGCAATGTGATGCATGAAGATTGAAAGAGCTGGCTGAAGAGTTTGGAGTTAACATGAATAAACATCTGAAATTGAGGAATTTCAGGATGTTCTTGACTATGGATGCGTTTAAGAAAATGAGAACATCAATCTTGAAAACGCATGTCAGAGGACTGGTGAAATGCATTAGGGAGCGGAGGGAGACACAGAAGTACATGGATTGCTTGGCAAAGCGGGAGGAGAAAAATAAGAGAAAGAAAAGGGATACAGAAGGGGGAGCTAGTGTAAGTGATACAGAGGTTTGAGAGTTCCTGCTTAGAGAGGTGCATGAAGGTGGGTTTGATCATGTGTCTGGAGTCATGGTGATGTTTTTTCATTCATTGTTTTTCATTCACAAATCAATTTCTAAATTTGCAGGAGAATCTTGATAAATGGTAAACTGAGGTGGACAGGATTGTGAAAATTTCAAAAGTGCTCTGGGAAGACTTGAATATTTTCTTGACATTGTGGTTCTGAAGGATTTATTGGCAGAGTGTAAGGTGGTTGTGGATTGGCCAAATGCAGAGCTGCAGAGAGATGCTAGAACAAAACACGGTTCTCTGCTGTTATGGAGAAATATAACCAGGTAATTGCTCGCTTGAAAATGAAGGTCCAACATAAAAGATTGATTGGCTCAAAATAACAAGAACTACCCAAGAGTCCAAAGAGTCTTTATATGCTTATTAGGAAAGTTTTCAGACGGCATGGTGGTGTCGAAAATACACAGAGGGAAAATCTTAGTGGGTTTATTCTTGGTTTGTGTGCAGAAATTAGCACTGATATACAGCAGAATGTGATTTGTTGGCAGTCGAAGTCACTGGATTCTCTGATAAGCAAAGTATTGCAGTGACCATTTGGAGGTAAAGCAGAAGGAGATTAAGGAGGAATTCATATTGGCACAGAAAAAGCTGGAACAAAGAGGATGTCAGAATGAACCATATGTGGCAGATTCAGTGCTGGGAAACATCCCCAACCACGACTCTCAAACAACGAAGTAGTGGACAATGAAAGTGGAACAACGCTTTAGTTAACCATGACTTCCTCGTTCGGTGCCTTAACCACGCATGTGCTGAGCAACACACATGTGTGGTTAAGGCACTGAAGAAGGGAGTGGGCTTCATTGGATGATGCGATCAGGTAAGTGGGATTGGGGCATTTTTAGTTTAGGGGCTGGGGTGGGGGGTCGCTTTAGTTTTAGGGGTGGGGGTCAGGGTATTTTTTGTTTTTGGTGGGTGGGAGGCGGGACGGGGGTCGGGTCATTTTTAGTTTCAGGGGCGGCGATGGGGGGTCGCTTTCGTTTTAGTTTTTGGGGGTTGGGGTCGGGTAGTTTAGGATTAGGGGGTGGGAGTGGGGGGTCGGGGTATTTTTAATTTTTACATGCAGGGTGGGGGGTTTCGGGGTAGTTTAAGTTTTGGGGGCGGGGGGCCGCAGTAGTTTTAGGGGCAGGGTGGGGGTGTCGCGGTATTTTTAGTTTTTAAGGGTTGGGTGGGGGGTCGAGGTAGTTTTAAGGGCAGGGGTGTGAGGTCAGGGTAGTTTAGGTTTTAGGGGGGTGGGGGTTGCAGTAGTTTTGGTGGTGTGGTTGGGGGTCCGGGTAGTTTAGGTTTTAGGGGCGTGGGGATGCTGTAGTTTTAGGGGTGGGGGGTCGCTGTAGTTTGAGGGGCAGGGTGGGGGGTTGGGGTAGTTTAGGTTTTAGGGGTGGGGGGTTGCTGTAGTTTTAGGGGTGGGGGTGGGTCCGGGTACTTTTAGTTTTAAGGGGCGGGGTAGGGGTCTGGTAGTTTAGGTTTTAGGGGGTGGGGGACGCTGTAGTTTTAGGGGCAGGGTTTGGGTGTTGCTTTAGTTTGTAGGGGCGGGGTATTTTACATTTTTAGGGGTGGAGGGTCACAGTAGTTTTAGGGGCGGGATAGTTTAAGTTTTAAACTGTGGCGATTGGGATAGTGTTAGAATTGTTTTTAGGGGTGGAGGTGGGTGATTGGGGTACGATTGTTTTAGGGGTATGGGGTGGGGGTAGCAGCATGGTAGAACCGCACATGCCGTTCACACATGCCTTTACCAGGAATGCTCTTACAACAAAAAATCGTTGTTAAGGCATTCGTGGTAAAGGCATTTGTGGTAACATCGCAGTCATTGTTCCGACCGCATTGTTTAGGCATGCGTGGTTCCAGCATGCGTTGTTCCAACTCCTATTCTCAGTGCTTAATGCTGGTCCAAGTGTTGGTGCAAGAATGCAGGGAGTTGGACTTCAAGGTTGTGGTCAAATGGTACAAGTAGGGAATTTTAGTTTGCAAGACAGAGGCCGAGGGATGGCTACACATTCTAATGCAGTGATGGATATAAATATGCTGAAGAAAACTACTGCTTGCTACTTTTGTGACAAGGTGGGCCACAGGAAGTGACACTGTAGATTGATGCTGCTTAATGCCAAACATGCATATGATTCCAATGGAGAATATTCAGGCTCAAAGGTCATACATTGCCAATATGCCCCAAGCCCCAGTGATGCAACAAACCAACCTAAGGTACAACCTAAGATACAACCTGAATGCAAACCCTAGGGTCACCAGAACCCTTTCATAACTAATGACAATCTCCAACAGTTCCTGGTATTTGACAGTTTCTTTGGATTTCACCCTGATCAGTCACAAGGACAGTGCTTGAAAGGGGAGGAGAATCGCGTACTTGGCAGAGTTCTAGAGTCCTAGAAGTAGACCAGAGTGGGCCATATGCAGAAGGAGAGCAAAATGGCCGCTTAGTATCATTCTTGATTGATACTGAAGCTACCTGCTCTATTGTGAGAACAGTGGAGATTCCAAACTTAGCCATGTCCAAAAAACAAGTTCAAGTTGTAGGCATCGCAGATGGATAGAATACAAACTCAGTTTCAGCTAGGGCTGCTGTAAAGATAGGGTCCATCAACAATGACAATCAATTTGTAATATGTGATACAGGGCCTGTCACATTATTGGATAGGGATTTACTCTGCAAATTACGTGAGATTTATTGCACATCGGACAGTATGGGACTTTAGACACACTATAAGGATGTAGAAATCACAAAAACCAGCAGTTGGGTTGTTCTCTGTTCTAACGAAAGAAGACTGAGACATTATAGGTAAGGACATTGGTTTGATTAAAGATGTCAAACCATTGAGAAATATAGTAAAACTTGTATCTCTAAATGGCTCAGTACAACCCCACAGCTGAAGCGGTGGCAGGAATTACACATCTCATCAAAACCATGTTAGAACAGGGGATCTTGTGGGAAGTGGTAGGGAGCCCTTGCAACCCACCTGTGATGGGTTTGCGGAAATCAAACAAGAAATGGAGGACAGTTCAAGACCTGAGAAAAAGGTAAAATCAAATTATATTACTATGCCATCTCCTGGTACTGAATCCTGCTATGATACTCTTTCAGATTCCATGTGGTGCCACGTGGTTTCCAGACATCGATTTGTGGCAAACATTCTTTTTAACTGCCTTACAAGAGGACAGTTAGTTTATTTTCATGGTTGAATTTTTAAGAAAAACCCTTGTGTTGCTGAGTCCTACTAGTTATACAGAGTCCTTCAATCTTTAGTCAGATATGCATTACAGACAGTGCTCATTCTGAGGGTGCTGGTGTGCAAAGGTATTAGCCTTGGGAGCCGAGACCAACACTGTAGCACTATTCCCGCTGGTCAGCTTAGCGGGACGAGTTTCTACTGGCCTTTCCATGGCGGGGATCCCATAGAAAGGCTGGCAGAAAGACTGGGATAGGGCCGGGTGGGGGGCTGCACTGCCCATGCCCATGGCACGGGCAATGCCGGGGAACACTATAAGCACCTTTAGAATGCGCACTGTGCCATGGCAGACAGTGCGCACTCCGAGGGTGCTGGGGGCACTGTCTGTGAGACAGCATTGGCCTTGGCTTCCTGAGAGCCGAGACCAAAGCTGCTGCACTGTTTCCACCTGGAAGCTCGACGGAAACATTATAATACAGCAGTGAGGAGGCCGTCTGCTTGGCGGCCGCCATCCCACCATTGTATTGGTGGTCCAGTGGTCAGTCCGCCAAAATCGTAATAAGGCCCTAAGTGTAGATATTCTACAAACAGCCAATTGGCCTTTGAAATAAAACCGCTGCTAACATTAGCCTACATCCCCGTCACAGGGGTAGCTAACCACTCCAATTTACTAACAGAAAGCCCTTTCTACCAACAAAATGAAGACAAACTAAGCTCCCAAATGGATTAATTCAAAGGTACTTGGGTTGGCAGACTGATCAGGACACAGACACCATCCCAAAATCCAAATATCATGGTGGAATGTCTATGACAGCACCTTGACACAGGAAGCCAAAACAAACAACGCAGTTAAAGGATGGCTGTAGGAGGCTGGACTGGCTTGTAGTGAGTACCAAGGGGTACTTGCACCTTGCACCAGGCCCAGTTATCCCTTATTAGTGTATAGGGTGTCTAGCAGCTTAGGCTGATAGATAATGGTAGCTTAGCAGAGCAGCTTAGGCTGAACTAGGAGACGTGTGAAGCTACTACAGTACCACCTAGTGTCATATGCACAATATCATAAGAAAACACAATACACAGTTATACTAAAAATAAAGGTACTTTATTTTTATGACAATATGCCAAAGTATCTTAGAGTGTACCCTCAGTGAGAGGATAGGAAATATACACAAGATATATATACACAATAGCAAAAATATGCAGTATAGTCTTAGAAAACAGTGCAAACAATGTATAGTTACAATAGGATGCAATGGGGAAACATAGGGATAGGGGCAACACAAACCATATACTCCAAAAGTGGAATGCGAACCACGAATGGACCCCAAACCTATGTGACCTTGTAGAGGGTCGCTGGGACTATTAGAAAATAGTGAGAGTTAGAAAAATAACCCTCCCCAAGACCCTGAAAAGTGAGTGCAAAGTGCACTAAAGTTCCCCTAAGGACAAAGAAGTCGTGTTAGAGGAATAATGCAGGAAAGACACAAACCAGCAATGCAACAACTGTGGATTTCCAATCTAGGGTACCTGTGGAACAAGGGGACCAAGTCCAAAAGCCACAAGCAAGTCGGAGATGGGCAGATGCCCAGGAAATGCCAGCTGCGGGTGCAAAGAAGCTTCTACTGGACAGAAGAAGCTGAGGTTTCTGCAGGAACGAAAAGGGCTAGAGACTTCCCCTTTGGTGGACGGATCCCTCTCGCCTTGGAGAGTCGTGCAGAAGTGTTTTCCCGCCGGAAAGACGCCAACAAGCCTTGCTAGTCGCAAATCGTGCGTTTGGCGTTTTTGGACGATGCCGGGGCCCAGGAGGGACCAGGAGGTCGCAAATTGGACCTGAAGAGAGAGGGGACGTCGAGCAAGACAAAGAGTCCTCACTGAAGCAGGTAGCACCCGGAGAAGTGCCAGAAACAGGCACTACGAGGATGCGTGAAACGGTGCTCGCCGAAGTTGCACAAAGGAGTCCCACGTCGCCGGAGACCAACTTAGAAAGTCGTGCAATGCAGGTTAGAGTGCCGTGGACCCAGGATTGGCCGTGCACAAAGGATTTCCGCCGGAAGTGCACAGGGGCCGGAGTAGCTGCAAAGTCGCGGTTCCCAGCAATGCAGCCCAGCGAGGTGAGGCAAGGACTTACCTCCACCAAACTTGGGCTGAAGAGTCACTGGACTGTGGGGGTCACTTGGACAGAGTCGCTGGATTCGAGGGACCTCGCTCGTCGTGCTGAGAGGAGACCCAAGGGACCGGTAATGCAGCTTTTTGGTGCCTGCGGTTGCAGGGGGAAGATTCCGTCGACCCACGGGAGATTTCTTCGGAGCTTCTGGTGCAGAGAGGAGGCAGGCTACCCCCACAGCATGCACAAGCAGGAAAACAGTTGAGAAGGCGGCAGGATCAGCGTTACAGAGTTGCAGTAGTCGTCTTTGCTACTATGTTGCAGGTTTGCAGGCTTCCAGCGCGGTCAGCAGTCGAATCCTTATCAGAAGGTGAAGAGAGAGATGCAGAGGAACTTGGCTGAGCTCATGCATTCGTTATCTAAAGTTTCCCCAGAGACAGAGACCCTAAATAGCCAGAAAAGAGGGTTTGGCTACCTACGAGAGAGGATAGGCTACTAACACCTGAAGGAGCCTATCAGCAGGAGTCTCTGACGTCACCTGGTGGCACTGGCCACTCAGAGCAGTCCAGTGTGCCAGCAGCACCTCTGTTTCCAAGATGGCAGAGGTCTGGAGCACACTGGAGGAGCTCTAAACACCTCCCAGGGGAGGTGCAGGTCAGGGGAGTGGTAACTCCCCTTTCCTTTGTCCAGTTTCGCGCCAGAGCAGGGGCTAAGGGGTCCCTGAACCGGTGTAGACTGGCTTATGCAGAATTGGGCACATCTGTGCCCAAGAAAGCATTTCCAGAGGCTGGGGGAGGCTACTCCTCCCCTGCCTTCACACCATTTTCCAAAGGGAGAGGGTGTCACACCCTCTCTCAGAGGAAGTTCTTTGTTCTGCCATCCTGGGCCAGGCCTGGCTGGACCCCAGGAGGGCAGATGCCTGTCTGAGGGGTTGGCAGCAGCAGCAGCTGCAGTGAAACCCCAGGAAGGGCAGTTTGGCAGTACCAGGGTCTGTGCTACAGACCACTGGGATCATGGGATTGTGCCAACTATGCCAGGATGGCATAGAGGGGGCAATTCCATGATCATAGACATGTTACATGGCCATATTCGGAGTTACCATTGTGAAGCTACATATAGGTAGTGACCTATATGTAGTGCACGCGTGTAATGGTGTCCCCGCACTCACAAAGTTCAGGGAATTGGCTCTGAACAATGTGGGGGCACCTTGGCTAGTGCCAGGGTGCCCTCACACTAAGTAACTTTGCACCTAACCTTTACCAGGTAAAGGTTAGACATATAGGTGACTTATAAGTTACTTAAGTGCAGTGTAAAATGGCTGTGAAATAACGTGGACGTTATTTCACTCAGGCTGCAGTGGCAGGCCTGTGTAAGAATTGTCAGAGCTCCCTATGGGTGGCAAAAGAAATGCTGCAGCCCATAGGGATCTCCTGGAACCCCAATACCCTGGGTACCTCAGTACCATATACTAGGGAATTATAAGGGTGTTCCAGTAAGCCAATGTAAATTGGTAAAAATGGTCACTAGCCTGTCAGTGACAATTTGAAAGTAATGAGAGAGCATAACCACTGAGGTTCTGGTTAGCAGAGCCTCAGTGAGACAGTTAGGCACCACACAGGGAACATATACATGCACACCTATGAGCACTGGGGCCCTGTGTGACAGGGTCCCAGTGACACATACATATAGGCCACAAACCTATGAGCACTGGGGTCCTGACCAGCAGGATCCCAGTGACACATAACAAACATACTGAAAACATAGTGTTTTCACTATGAGCACTGAGGCCTGGCTATCAGGATCCCAGTGAAACAGTGAAAACAGTGACAAACACCCTGACATACACTCACAAACAGGCCAAAAGTGGGGGTAACAAGGCTAGAAAGAGGCTACCTTCTCACAATGGCATAATGTCTTCTAATCAATACTAGGCAGATACCAATCTACACTGTATAAATGTTTAGAAGAAGCATTACAAAAAGAGCAAGGCTACCAACAACCATGAATGGGGCAATCAGTAATGCAAATTGCACCTAAATGTAGCAAACAAACCAAAAGAATGTACAACAAGCTACAATGTAAAGTCAAAATATTCATAAAAAACAAAAGAGTAGATTACTTAGGAATAATAGTCAACAAAGATTATAAAATGAATACTAACCTACAAAACTGCCAAGAAAATCTCACAAAATCCAAACCAACACGACTAATCATTTTTGATATAAATAAACATAATATTTCATAACATCAGCCTCAACATTAACTAAAACTCCAATGTTAAATAAGAAAGATGTAATGAAACATATATAAATTATTTGCAAGAACACTGTAAACCTTACTGTTAGACCTGGCAACTTTTTGGCGTGTCTCCCCTGTCTTTCTGCCTTCTGACCTCCTATTTTTATGGTATACTAGACTCTGTTTTTGCTGGTTTATTGTCTCTGCACACTTTGCCACTGCTGAACAGTGTGAAAGTGCAAGTGCTCCCTATGTAAATTGTATTGGTGATTGGTGCATCCATGATTGCTAAATTTGATTTACTGGTAAGTCCCTAGTACCATGTACTGTAGGTGCCCAGGGCCTGTAAATCAAAAGCTACTAGTGGGCCTGCAGCACTGATTGTGCCACCCACATTAGTAGCCCTGTAAACATGGCTCAGACCTGCCACTGCAGTGTCTGTGTGTGCAGTTTTAAACTTCGACTTTACAAGTGTACCCACTTGCAGGCCTAAATCTTCCCTTTTCTATACATGTAAGGCAACTCTAAGGTAGGACCTAGGTAGCCCCATGGGCAGGGTACAGTTTATTTAGAAGGTAGGACATGTACTGGTGTGTTTTACGTTTCCTAACAGTGAAATACTGCCAAATTCAATTTTCACTGTTGCAAGGCCTATCTCTCTCATAGATTAACATGGGGGCTGCCTTTAAATAACTTTAAAGCGCAGAATCCATTTGAGGACAGATAGAAATATGGAGTTTGGGGTCTCTGAACTCACAATTTAAAAATACATCTTTTAGTGAAGTTGGTTTTTAGATTGTTAGTTTGAAAATGCCACTTTTAGAAAGTAGGCATTTTCTTGCTTAAACCATTCTGTGAACTCTGCCTGTTTGTGGATTCCCTGTCTGGGTCAGTTTGACAGATGGGCTGTTTGCACCTCTTCCCTAGACAGTGACATAAAGGGAGCTAGGGTGTAGCCTGCATATCCTGATGAGTCATCTGAGCTAGAGCAGGAGGGAGGAGTGGTCACTTACACCTGAAAGGACTGTGTCTGGCCCCACACAATGCAGTCTCCAACCCCCTGGTGTGTATCTGGGGCCTGGCCTGGACAAGGAAGGATCCTACAAACACTTTAGACTTTGTTTTGAAGTTTGCCAACTTTAAAGGCAGAAAGAGGAATAAGTATTGGACCCAAAACCCCAGACCTTTAGAATCTTTCTGGAATCAAGAGGAACCTCTGCCTAGGAGAAGAGCTGGACAGCTGGAGGAGGAGTACTGTCCCTTTGCTGGGTTGCTTTGCAGAATTGGCCTGCAGTTGCTGCTTCTGCCTTAAAAGAAATCACTGGGTGAACTCTGCTGTGTATCCTGCGTGAGAAAGTTCTCCAAGGGCCCTGCTTCGCACCGCAACCCTGGTCTCACCAACACCGTCATCGGATGACTTCACCGAGCCGCTGCTCGCACCGCAACCTGTGGGCCCCGCACTCCGGCATCGCCTTGCTCACACCGCAGCCTGGGCATCCTTGATGACGATGATACTAGCACCACTGCCTGCACCGTGGCCTGTGGACACCGCTCGTGAGGTACACAAAGCTCTGTCTCATTCCACACCACAGCCCTGGTCCACCGACACTAGCACCATCGACTCCAGTGTCGTCACCAAGCATCCCTGCCTGCACTGCGGCCTGTGGACACCGCTCGTGAGGGTCACGAAGGACTGCCCGGTCCTGCATCGCCGGCCTGGGCCTACCGATGACAGCGCTTCAGGAACGACGACGCTACTGCCTGCACCGTGACCTGGTGACACCTCACGTCGCACTGTACTGCTTCACACTGCAGCCCTGGTCTCACCGACGCTGCTGGATGCCATCACTGAGCTGCTACCTGTACCGTGACCTGTGGGCACCACACATCACATCGTCTTGCTTCGCACCGCAGCCCGACACCATCCACGCCAGTGCTCCTGACTTCATCAGCCCGGAGCTCGATCTATAACATGTGTGACTTCAAGGGCCGACGACTCTCACACCGACACCGGAACCAACACTGCGATGCCAGCAGCTCTGCTCTCCGGAGCTCACCTCGAGGATCACAATGCCCTACAAATCCAAAGGTACTGTTTGTGGGTCTTTCTGACACTGTAGCTGGCCAGTGACGCTGCAGCCAGTCTGAACTGTTAGTTTAGTTGGTCACAATGCCGTGATAGCCCCAGGTGGAGCTATCGACTTCAAGGAACTGCTATTTTTTTGTAAATTTTTATCGTATTTGGTCTTGTTTTATAGATAAATATTGGCTATTTTTCTAAAACTGGGGTGGTGTCCTTTTGTAGTGTTTTCTCTGTGTTACTGTGTGTTATGTGCATTCTGAGATAAGCCTGACTGCTGTGCCAAAATTGTGCCAAGCTACTAAGAGGGTCAGCAGGGGTTATCCGAGCGGGTATCTCTCTTATCCTGACTAGAGTGTGGGTCCATACTTGGACAGGGTGCAAACCGCAAACCGACCGCCAACTAGAAACCTCATTTCTAACACTTACCAACCAAGAAGCTCAAAGAACAAACTCAATTGATCTCCTAAAATAAATACAACACATAAGCTAAACATTTCCAAATAACAATCAGATAATATTACACAAATAATAAAATATAACATTCCCACCCATAACAAATAAAATAAGTATGACTGACTGTTCTGTAGCTGCAGAGCTTCAACTGTATCCACGTAGTCAAAAATAATAATCCACCAAAAACTGGAAAAATATTTTCCAAAAAGCCCCTAAAAATGCTAAATAAAACAAATCCAGTAGACATCCCTCAAAGTAATCCGAAGTATCGAGGAACCATACAAAACATAAAACATTTTATTTTAAAAACCTAAAAAAGGAAATCAAATTTAAAAATCAGTGCGCATTCCGAGGGTGCTGGCAGGGGAGCCCTTTTCTGCCTTTCTGCAAATATAGCAGCATAGAATTCCACCCTAGGAATACAGAGAAGGAAAGAATCCTGAGAACGAGGTGGCAAGTGGGAACATAAAACGTACATTTATTTTTCAAATTGAAACCCGCACAGTAACTGAATTGGAGCGGGGGAATGTGCTTCAATCCGAGAATTAAAGACTTAGGGCCTGATTACGAGTTTGGCAGTTGCACCGTCGCACTGAGCCGGCGGTCTTCTACCCGCCATATCACAATGTTTCTGTTGTGCCTGGGGTCTCACGGAGGCAGGCTTCTCACAGAGGTGGACCATTGTGCTAGGACCTCACTTTTTGTAGGGATTCTTCCGCAGTGCAAATACATATGTGTGTATGTACAGGAAGGAAGTCTGAAAATACACACCACATATGTATCTCATCTATGGAAAACATACCTTGTCCAAAAGCACCAGTCCACAGCTATTGTAACAATGATGAAATGTACGAGTGGCTTACCTTAGTAGTTGACCCCGACGGTGTGGTTTTCTTCATGGACAAGTGTCTGAAACAAAGGAAGGAACTTGAGGGGTTTCTTGATGGGAAGACGAGTGGAAACTGGATATAAGGTGAGTACGCACCTTATTTCTCTTTTTTCCCTCTGGTCGAGTATGGAGATCTTCCCGCCACAGTCGGCTTGGCGGTGAGCCACATCGTAATACTGCCGGCAAGAACAGGGTCTGGACTCCAGCCGTCAGCCACTGTAGCCTGTGACTGCCGTCGATGCAGGCATTGAGAGGCTGGTGGCGGTGGCAGGACTGCAGCGATCTTTCGTCTATGTAACTGCATGCATCATAATACCGCGGTCGGACCGACAATGCTGTGGCTGTTAGTCCGCTGCCACCTCCATAGCGGTACCAAGACTGCCAAACTTGTAATCAGGCCCTTCATTCTTAGAAGCCCAATGGGAATCATAAGACGTTGGAGGGTGGGGCAGTCAATGCTGTGAGTCTAACAATAAGTAGGGGTCTGCTATGCATTCCCAAAGGGGATGGCTGTTTCTCCCTCTTATGTCTTTCTCATTCTTTATATTGTGTTTCCATTGTGTGCAGGCATGTGCCCAGACATGACTGATTTTTCATTTCTCTATGGTGTCTGGGGTTATTTTTTTATTTTTATTTTTTTGGTGGACAGGGGAACTGTGGCTCCAATGTGTGTTGTGATAGAGGAGTACTTGAGAAAGGTTTCTTGCTTGGCAGTGTGCGAAAAGGGGTGAATGTTTGTGTGCTTGTGTCATCTACGAGGGATGTTATGTGTGAATCTGTAGTGTGTGAATGCGTGTGCTTCTCTTGAACGGTGAATGTAGAAGAAGACCTGAGCTCTTGCTTTTTTTGTTTTGTTCTAGACAGTGGTTGTTTATTGAGGCTAAAATTAGCTCCAGTTTCGCCCATAGGTACCCCTGAGGGGGCACCTCCCACATCCCCGTCAGCTATTGTCTCGACTCCCCAGTGAACCTTGATGGTTTTCAATTCTTAGTGTCTGCACTGCCAGCGGAAGGGGGGGGGTATATGAGTTCCCCAGACTGGGAGGTGTCATTCTGCTGTAAAAGGCCGGGTATGCGGCTGTCACCTAAAGTCCCACCTCCTGGATGCAGGACCCTCCGGGCAGGGAGGCGGCCCCTCACCGAACTACCCACCCCCTCCATGCTAGCCTGAGGGCAGGCAGGGGGCGGGCTCTCGCAACTCCCCCCTCAGCCCCGCTCCAGGCCTGATGTGAGAACCACGGGCGAAGGGAGGCGGGTTCTCACTGTACACTTGCACCCGGTGGGCGTACCTCACTCACCCCTGCCAGACTTGCAGGCCCTCCTACAGCACAGCAATCGCGCCTCAGTTCCCAGGCTCTGGGCTCTCAGCAGAGCAGGGGAGGGGCGGGTTTCTATCCGCCTGCACAGACGGGCGTGTCTCCGAGGCTGTCTCGCTACACCTACCTCCCACCGAGCTGTCTTTATTTACAGTCATTTTTTCGGCGCCCCATCTGAGCTGCCATTGACCTATTGGGATTGTCCTGAGGGGTGGTGGCTGCGGAGGGGAGGGTGGAACAGGGCTGTCTCCCCAGCCTGTGATAGCAGCTGTGGGCGCGGCCACCACAGGAGGAGGAGGCCGGGAGGGGGTAGCAGCAGCCGCTACCCAAAGTGCGGTCACTCCCTCCCACCCCTCCCCTGCAGCAGCCATGTTCACCAGGAAACTACAGGCTGCTCCTGTCTAAGCCAGCTGGAGGACGGGGGTCGTGGGGAGAGGGGTCCCCGGGCACGGCAGCCACGATGCCCGATCTCCTTCCGTGCTCCCCCACGAGATCCAGGAGCCTGCACGCCCTGTCCCCTTCTCTGCACAAGCACAGCAGAGCTGGCACGGGCTGTGTGTAAGGACGGCTGTGCAGCAGGAAATCGCCTTCATTTTTTCACTCCCCACCGTCGCCCACACAGGACATGAAACTGGGATTTCGGAGCTTTGGGGGAGTCGCTGTCACTGCTTTTCTATTTTTCTCATTTTTTCTGCACATGGCATGCAGTTTACTCAGTGGAAGGTAAGTTTCCTGTTTTTACCTAAGGGAGGGGGCATTCCAGTGCTGTGAAATGAGACTGATGTTATTGAGCTTATACAAACATCCGAATAAACGAGAGCAATAAGATCGGAGTTTTCCAAAAGTGGGTCTTACCAAACCAGGCATTCCCTCCTCGAATGCCGTTCTCGTGTGTCATCAAGGGCCCTGGTCAGATAGCTCACCAGGTTAGGTCCTTCCGGCAGACATCTGTCTATAATCTGCCGACCACTATTTCCGACTCCTATTTCCGACTTAGTCCTTTTATTCGGCTGCGTTGATGAAACTAGTGCTGTTGAGTTGCGTGATGTCATCACCTATTAACCAAGTAGCAGACGAACATTCAGCATACACGCTGCAAATAAAATACCGAGGGATTGCAAAACAATGGAGCGCGAGCTGCTTCACCTACAGCCCTAAGCATATGGTTCCTGTTCGGGTAAGGTAGGTTAGTGGGTTAAATGCAAGTTGCAGACATCTGTGTGTTACCTGCTGGTAAAAGGTTGCAATCCCGGCATTGGTGACAGTCGGCCGGAACACCCTTGAAGAGCACACTTGACATGCAGAGAGGTGTTACTGACTAAGCCTCGCCAGACATCTACGTTTGTGGCTCGCTTTCTTCATATAATGTAGTAATTTTGCCATTCCCAATTGTGACATGCAATCGAGATGATGGGAATGTGCCTGGGTGGACAGAAAGTGGGCCTGTGGTATTACAGGTGAGTCCTCCCTCTTCTTCCAGGAGGGCGAGGCATTGGGTGCCATTTTCTGCACCAGTGTAATGGTTTGATAATTCCAGATCAGGAGTTTAACTGCAAATGGCAATCGCCACTTATATGCCATTAGCAGGTTTTGCTGTGTTGTTAAGCTGTGATTAGAGATATTGGTGCCATTCTTGTTTGCCTTCCTGTGCAGTGTGTGTTGCCACAGTGATGGGCAGGATAAGTCCACCGCGTTCCCATTTCACTTGTGTGCCGATGATGGGTTATGCTATTGTCTAAGTGCGACGGACGGGAATGATCCTTGTATCCCCCACTAATACGCCTCTCGTGTCTTCTTTGCACCAGGAAGGGCAGGTGACGGCGCTGCAGGACAGCGGGAGGTTTTTCCAGACATCGTTGCTGTGGTGCCCAGGTCTGCGACAGCAGGCCACGGGTGCCCACTGTCACCCATCACACTGCCTCCGCTCAATACCACCACCGCGACCGTTGCCACCACTGCCACCCGCAAGGTAAGTCTTCATAACCTCACTGATTGCACATGGGTCTGTGTGGGGCTTGGGGTACCGAGCGCAAGTCAGATGTAGAAGCCGAAGGTGTTCATCGTTGACAATGCATGGAATGCATGGATCGGTCTTCCCTGGGCCTTGACCTAAACGTTATGGGGGACAGAAGGAGTCCATATATCATGGGAAACCTGAGGTTCAGAGCTCTGGGGCTACCAGCATGTGAAGGGCACATTCGTGCTTGGCCAGACTGTTCTGTACCCAAGTGGTTGTATTCAAGGGAGGCACTCCCATCTGCTGACCCTGGTTTCCATACCCTGGTATTAAAGTCACGCAAAGCCAACCTCCTGCCGGTATGGTGTTTAGTAGAGAAGCCTACACAGGCCTAAGGCAATGAGGGGACTGATATTGAGGGCACATGAAGACCCCACCGTTTAGCAACCTAGGGACAAGAACGGGTGTGTAATATCCATCAATCTGTTAGTGGTGGGTGGAGACATGCGAAGAAATGCAAGTATTAGAGCAGCAGTAGCATGCACCTGAGCCTAGCCCAGCGTGCAAAGACCATGGCGTTTTCTACAGCAATTTAAATTCATTGATATGGACATTTTCCTGACTTCCATTTTTTGCCAGATGGATTTCAAAATAGAAATAGATGATTTCCTTTTCTGATCCACAGCTCTCGAACGCTCCACAAGATATTGTCCACCACTCCCAGATGCAGCCAGTTGCATCCCCAAAAGTCCCAAAGAATGCTGCTTCTGAGAATCACCCCCTCACCCCACCGCCCCTCCCTCCCACCGCCCCTCCGTGCCACCTGCCTCTCAGTATTAATAGAAGGAAGTCAGTGTGCAAGGTTCAAGACAGGCTACCAGCCGGGCAGTCGCTTTCGGTTCTGTCTGTGGGGCAGAGGGCGTGGAGGCGGTACCTGCCAGCAGGTACTGATCCGCTTGACGATTGCTTGCATAAAAGGCTGTTCCACCTAAGTGTTAAAGGCGTAGTCTGTCCTCCCTACCTTGCTTTATTTCGGCGTTGGTACAACCCTGCAAACGGCGCAGCAATTTCCCATTGTTTGCATAAAATGCGCAGCACCGCTCAGATGTCAACGCGGCTGTCATTGACTGCTTCGGCCCCTGACTTTCATGGGAGTGAGTCGGTTATGGTTGCCTGGCTCGGCCCCTGAAGGTGGATTTGTTTTTTGCCAGCTTGTGGTTTTCATGCTGTGTGCGGTGCATTGTCCCTGCAGCAGAGTGTCACTTGTGACTAGCGCAGGGCCTAGGATTGCAAAGGGGTCTTTGTTGCACGACGGATGCAAGGGGCTGTTTTCACGCTGCAGGGTAGCATCGACCAGCCGCCGCGCCGGGGAGCTGCACGCGGGAGCAATATGGGGGTGATCTCAGACAGACACGTGACAGCCTTGGGAGTGTGCCGGCAGAGGTCGGAGAAGGTGCTTATCTGTACGAGAAAGAAACAGTGGTTACCCTGTAGGCTGGGGGCGGTTTTCCCATGTCGGTTACAAGTGTTGGCGCTATTTATGGACTCGACTGCCCCCTCCTCTTGCTCAGGAGCGGTGGGATGGACAGCTCCATATGTCGGCATGGTATGTCAGCGGCAAAATACCTGAGCGACCTGTTTTCAGCTACTGAGAATTGTCATTCTCGTCCCTTCTGGACACTCTCCTGTAGATGGCCACAAAATCACAACATATTGGTCTAGGGACACGCCTTGCCGCTGGAGGTATTTTCAGCCGCCCGTTCATGTGTGCCCTGGCTGTAGATGTGCAGCTATGAACAGCATCATTGTTGCCATGGAGGGCAGCCGTCCTTGGGCTGCACTAGGATGTCAGTGCAGTTGTATAATTCAATTCCCGTATTCAAGGGAAGTAAATTGGAAACACAATGCTTAACATTGGTCTAAACAGGTAATGTATAGTAGAATTTAGTTTTCGTTGGTAAAAAGATAGCTTTTTGTGGGTATTTTACTGCCCCTGAAAAGTTGCAACCCAGACCAGCCACCCGATTACTTTAGATCACAGTGAGGAAACAAAACTCCAAAGAGGAGAGGTGTTGAGGAAATAGATTAGATTTATTGAAGTAAGAGTTTGCCTGTGTACCCTCGCCGACCTGCCTGACCATGACTTTTCATACAACTCTTCATTCCCACTTCCTGTGGACCGACTGCTCACAGGGCCCTCCGCCCCAGTCCATTTCCTTCACTGCTAGCTTCATCCCTCTCAGGGAATCTTGCACTCCACTCCCCACCCCCAACGACCAGAATAATTTCAAACGAGAAGTTTCCAAAACAAGTACAAATTCGAGCTGGCCTCACTACTGTCATGACCGGATGCGAACCTCCTATGCATCTCCCATCAACATCAACATACGTGTTGTGACGGGCTTGCTCAAAATATATTATTTGATTGGTCGACTCGAAGCCCTGATGCGCCTGAGCTAGGGATTCAGATATGGAATTCTTAATGTCTGTGTCATAGTATTTCTCTGTTGCCTGTTATTGCTTCTGCTCTGCATAATTACGTTTTTAAATTCCGGTTGCCAGAGACCTTGCAAAGCCACCCATTAAGAGTACGTGTGCAATTGTAAACTTTGTAGCCTTATGTTAGCTCTCCTACATAGTTTGGCCCTGGCGTAACATACCCGGCGGCTTCTGCATACACTTGTCAAATGGCCACATTTCCGTGTCATTCGTATCCCCGTCAGCCGGGCCTGGTGGCCTTGTACGTTTGCCCTTTCCCTTTCCTTAAAATTATCTTGTAAGCATGGCCACTGGAATTACGTGTTGCCCAGTAAATCATTTTTTATGAACACAGACCTCTGTACTCTCCGAAGCCAGGTTGACTGATAAGCACCCATAATGCTGCCTCAGCACAAAAGAACCCTTCATGTACACGACTTGTGATAAAAGGCGTGTCGCATTTATTTATTCCGTGCTTCCAAGTTGTGCTGTTTAGAGTGTGCCTTGTGGTCACATTATAAGGACCCTGAAAGCATCGTGTCCCTTGAACAACCCTCCCCCCCCCAGGAGTACAGCCCGTTTCCGGTTTAGAATATACATATTTCACCAAGGTCTTGAGATGTCCACGATTCTTCTCAAATCTGAGGGCCTCTTGCAGTATTTGCTACTTTGACTGCAGTGTCTGTGATACAAAGGTGTATTTTCATCAGTCAGTAAAGAAAACATTTTCATGACAAAGGGTGAATCAAACGTTCTTTCCACCTTCTTTGAAGTTTGCGGGAAACAAAGCACCTCGCGCACTCCCTTGAATTTGAATGTTTGCACCATCGCGGCTAAGTGTTACCCTTCTAAATACCCAGCTAGAGCAATCCACAACAGACCAGTGAGCTCATGCAAAGTGTCTAGGGCAGCCACACAATCGTGTTTCTCCAGTGTTTGCAAGTGCCAAAATGCAAGGCACAACTGTCAAAAAACAAAAAAAAATCTGATGGAAAGCAGCCAAAAGAGAATTGCATAGTATTGGCATCTATGTGCAGAGACTCCTTTGAGGCTAGAAAGAATGTTGCTCACCGCCTAGAAAAAGGGGGTGGGGGGCACAGTAGCGCTAACAGGAGGGGTTCTGTAGCAGATTCTCAGGATAATCTGTGACAGTGAAAATAAATTCCATTGAAATTCACTGTCTGTAATCTTATTTTATGTGAAAATCTTGAAAAAAACATGCATGGATACATACCTTATTCGGACAATCGTGACCAAGATGTTCCTTGAACCTCATGAAAAGTGCAATCCCACTTTCGATGTTTCTTGAATCCTGGTGAGTTTTTATTGTAACCACAGACACACGTCTGGCTACAATGAAAACAAACTTAGATCATCAAATTAAGGTTGAACGTAAAAAGTCCCAGTCACGGAATTCGCTTTAAAGCACGCTATCAGCTCCACGTTGGAGTTAAAATAAAAATTCTTGGTCCTCAGCACATTCCATATGTCTTTCTGAGGCATGGACCGAGAACATTTGCAGGCAAAGTTTTTGCTTGCATGCTTAGCAAAAAAATATATAATCAAGACATCCCTGAATAACATGTCAACAGAAATTCTAATGCCAAACACACGAGAGCAGGCATTTAAGATTTTTGTGTCCCACGCCCTAGGACACTCTCAATCCATCCTTGAAAGCTCTAAACTCAGTAAGGTAACTATTTTTGCGAGTCGTATGCTGCTGAGGAATTAGGCCAGACTCAATGATTGACTAGCACCAGACACAACTTCAGCACACACATCCCTACTAGACTTTTACCTACCTGTGACCAGCATTGTACGCTCTGCTACTGCTGTCCTTTCGTCCTCCAACTCCACTTATTAACTTTAGGATCATAACTTAATCTCACAGTCACCTCTCCAGTCACAGACATCTGTGGTTTGCTTCCGCTACACCACAATCAATCTCTTCCACTATCACTTACACCACAATCGGTCCCTGTACGCAGTCTACCCTAGACAAGGAATTCTTAAAAGCAATGAATCTCCTGATATTCAAGTCTTACTCTTGATATGCAAGTTTATAAAAAATGAGAGATTAGCTGATCTGATGCAATAAGCAAGGAACCAAGTAATTGTGGAAATTGTTGTTAAACTTTTGAAAATAGTTTTTCACAGCTCTACAGAAGAAGTACCTCGCTTCAAAGGGTCTTTTGTGCTTCATTTGTAGGTTTTATTGTGCTTCTGGGACTGGGTCCTTTCTTCTGTGCCTAGGGGTAACTAACTAGATTGGGGTTACAGGAAAAATCCAAGGGGCTGATAGGTCTGCACAATGCATTAAAATATGCGGGAGTCAGTGCCTGCTGGTAATTTTACGAGGGAGGTGGGTGGGGGGTTACACATGCACACATACACCTCATTCCCACCTGTTCATTCAGACATACACACCCATTCACAACACTCACTAACAAATATATGTACATTCATACATACACGCACACATGCAACAAACATTTAAAAACAAAAAACTTACTTCAAGAGGAGCAGCTCTGACAGGGAATCCTCGGAGGTCCCAGAGGAGGTGGGACGGCTGTCTTCCCTCATTGGCTGGAGGGAATTCAGCAGTCCCAGTATCGTCACTGATTGGGATATGGTCAGTGTCAGTGAGACTGCTGACCCCACCCGACTCTGTGACGAGGTGTCACTGATTGACACTCACCCAGGGCACTTCAGGGTTTAAAACTGAAGCGCTCAGGTCCGGAGTAATCAGTGGCATTCTCTCGTGTCATGAGTGGGAGGGCCTCAAGGCACCTTTGCCAGGCTAAAGAGGTCACACCCCCAGGAGCTGTAACTTCTTCAGCCTAGCAGAGTTCAAACTCAGGCAGCCAGGAGTCTGCACATTTATTGCATGTCCAGCTCTGGGCTGCCTGAACCAGAAGATGGACTGTCAGGCTGACTTTTTGTTCTTTGCAGACACTCTTCACGCCATGAAAAATGCGAGGGGCATGGCCCCTCAACCCCTACGGATGGGCCGCTGCTGGTGGGAGTGGAAATGGAACCTAGGCCTGTAAGTGAGGTACACAGCCTTCACTGTGGGCATGCTGGTGTGTGGTACAGCCATCACCAGCCCAGAAAACCTCTTTCACGGCTGCCCACTAATGCCTGAATCTCAAAACACTCTGACTTTTTGTGATCTCTGGGACAAAATAGGTTTTGGCTGACATTTGTTGAAGAGGCAGCATTCTACCCCAGAGCTACCCGTCTGCATGTGCAACTTCGTGGTGCGCTAGGGGTATCCTACTCTAAACAACACTGGTCAGTGCTTCATGACACCTGTCCAAAAGAAGTATGTAATGTAGTGATAAACGGTGGCATGTGGGATGGAAATTCCCAGAGAGGTTCCCAAGACAGGTGCACCATCATTCTCCAATCTCCACTTGCCTGTCCAGGTAGACACACATGGCTATGCAGTGACCAGTTAATTGATTGGATAGTTATGGCTAGATTGGAATATTTGTTATATTCCATTTTGATATCTGTCTAAAATTGCATTTTTTTCCTAGCAGTGCACCCCTTTTCCACATATCGCTCAGAAATGAATCAAACGCCAGGCATTCTTTAATATTCCCAATTTATCAAGGAATAGTGCAATGGTTCATGCAGTCCTGTGGCCGGAGGAAAGACTCCTACAATCTTGGCCTTGTAGTTTGTTGCCCCTGTTAGTAAGCAGCACTCCAAAGATGGAGAGCCCAGACCAAACTCCTCTTCAGGAAGGTGCAAAAAAGTGTAATTTCTTCCTTCTGTACTAAATGAAGAAGTGGTCTCTCGCTTTACAGTACCCTCCCCATTCCCACATCTGATTGCCATCTCTGTTACTTAGCGTAGTTCTCCAGTTGTTTGATTAATACCCATGACCCTTCTCCAACTTGTGAAAGACGTATGTAATTTACCATTGTGGAAACTGAAGAAGTCTCATTTCTTAGCTCTGGTCTTGCATGGGTTGTTATGCCAGTGGCAGAGTATGTTCTCGTTGTCATTTGGCAGTGCCACTTCATTGTCTGTGGTGCAGGGGTACCTGGTTGCCACTCTGCACTTTCGATGTCATAGCACTAAAATCGCACAAAGAGTTCATGTTTTTTAGCATTTGTTTTCGATTATCCACCATACAAGTGCCCTGTGGTTATTACTGTTCCACGACCAAACTTTGTGATGGGCCTTCACCTCTGTGTCAACTCTGCTTGGTTCTGGTAAAAGAACTAACATTGCCAAGTGAGGGGGAGCAAGGCAACATTTTAATCAGGGTGAGGGGGGTGTGGGTAGGGGCATCTTATGCAAGAAGTTGAATGTGTCTTGCATGCAGGGACAACTTCTGCCTGGTCAGATTCCCAAGTGTGGTTCATTTAGTCCTTTTCAGCTTGGTGTTTTTGTATTTGGCAGTCATGTGTTTGCCAGCTAGGTGACAAAGCTTGAGGCTTTTCGGTGAAGGAAGATAAGGACGATTAGAGAAAGCAGTTTGGGATATAGAAGCTTTGGGGATGTACGTACAAAAACGTAACCGAAAGTTAAAAGGCAATCACATATATAGATACAGCACATAAGCAGCAGGTCGGTAAAGCATTAACTGTAGATTGGCTAGTGTTCTCGAGCTCCCTACTTAATTATAGGACATTGAAGAGCTTGTGCAGTGCGGATCAATGTTAAAAAAACAACTAAAAAAACAATCATAGTTGGGAAAGGCAGCCTGCCAACTCCAGCGAGTTGCAAGCTTTCTCCAGGAACTTCTTCCTCACTGTGTTGAAACTCGTGCGTCCGCTGTGACAGCTGCGACCGCATGATGATGGTCGATAGACATATGAGGGGCACTGAATGGGCCACACGTTCATGCTCGGGAGAGGGGACCCGATGACATGGCCGTTTCACCCCCTGTCGGCCCTGTCTACCTGCTAAAGGAGGTCAGGGTGCCGGGGAGCAATGTGAGGACGTTGAGCCTCCCGGGCCTCTCCTGCTGGGCGCCAGAGGCCTAGCACTGGGGCTGCACCCTGCGAGGGCTCTGCGCACAACCTAGTTTGTTGGGCTGGGGAGGGGTCAGTGCGGCTTTTCCAATAATTAGTGTTTACATTTGAAATCCAGTTTAGTTGTAAAAAAAATGTATTGATGTAAGTTTAGGCCACTGCTATGACAGCACTGATGTGTTTTTTAATGGCGAGAGCTCTCTTAATGAAATGTCTGAATTTGAAAACATGGCGAGAACGAATGTTGCATTGTTAACTCTTGTGTAACATTTTACCTCACCTGGAGTTCCTCTCAGAGCCCTGAAAAGAAAAGGCGACACGAGGAAGAGGAACAAAAGTAGGAGACAGGAATCAATATGTAGATCAATATAGAGAGAAAGGAGCTTTGTGGTTGAAGTTTTCTTTCCCAAAACATTATTTCGACAGACAGGGACAGACACGTGACGGCTCGGTGAGTGGAGGAAATAGATTTACCACCAGGGGAATGAACGGGGTGCGCGGGAAATGAGACAGTGTGTGGATCTGGAACAAGCCAAGGCAAAGATGTGGAAACGGTCTCTTACCCTCTTCCAAGTTCTTCATTCAGGTTTATCACACAGCGTTACCCAAACAGGAATATGCATCTGTGGCCCTGCAGTTGTGGCGGGGAAGAGTTGGGTGCGTCTCAAACAGGACAAGGTGCGCATCCCTTCATGGCCTGATCCGAACAATTACCTGGCCAGGGTTCCCTGCCAAGGACTTAGCACTCTTGCATGGCTGGCTGGTGACATGGGAACTGTGCCCCCTAATCTCAGCGATGGCTGGGGCTTGCGTTGAGGACGGCTAAGAGCAATGCCGTGTGCAGAACCCTGAAAGTTTTCACCAGGATTTAATGGGACAAAAACACTTTAAGTTTTAACTGAGAAAGTTTATTTGCACTGATCTCTGCTGGGTACGGAGGTTAACGGGTTGCAAAGCCAAGGTGAGTGAATGTGAATGAGTGAAAGGGGATCCACTAAGGATTGCCGTGTTTCTGTGGGTGACAGATGGAAAAGGGTCAGATGCCAAGTTTGCAGGACAATACAGTGCCTTCTGTGTAACAAATTGAGGGACAATTTATAGAAAGCAGAACAAATCAGTTATGCTCGTGTGATAATGTAAACATCAAAAAGTGCCCGATTTGCTGGAATTAAATGGTTTGGAACTGCATTAAAAGTGCTGCAGTGCTCATGATGTGCTAATGCAGGGGTGTAAACTGTGGCTCTCATAACATGGCTGAGCCAGTTGACAGGTGTGGTACCGAAATATTCTTCCGTCCGTGTGCCTCTGGACCCTGTACTGGTCAATGATTTTGGACCAGAACTGAAAGTGGGGGACAAGCTTGACCTCCCAAAATACAAATACACAGCAACAGAAGGCGACACAGCAGTAGAAGGTGGCTGCCTGCTGCCGGGGACCGCAACATCTCCAGCTATGGGCCGTCATTTAGTGTTTCATTCTCGTTGTGTGTGATTGCTAGAGATAAGCACACTTCCATGCATCAGCCATGGATATGAAGGGGCCCTGCCTTGCCTCTCGTGGTGGAAGGCCAAGGACCAGTTTTAAAGCTGACTGGTATAGGAGAAAGTGCTAAAACCAGATGAGAAAAAACTGGTGGTATTTTCTTCATCATACCATCCCCATGGTGATGGGAATCCTCAGGGTGAAGTAGAGTCTCTCCTCCAGGTAAGTACTTCTTCAGAAATGTGAGGAGTCTCCATTACCACCAACCTCCAGCTCAGGTCCATACACCTCTAAGCTGCAAGATAGATATTGTACTGTGGGCCTAAATTAGAAGTTGGCGGATGGAATACCCTTAGGGTATAATGGGATCTTAATATGGAGGACGGGATATCTGTCACGCTTGTGACTGAGCATTCCCCTCTGCCTACTTCTAAGTCAGGCTGTGTGAGGAGCACTGTCAATCCTTCCCTCAGTGCTACTGACTAGGAAACCTCTGACACCCTCTCCACATCCTTAGATTTACCACACTCTCTATCTACCCTCTTCTTCCACCACCTCTCCACTTTTGTATACCACCCTAATCCTTTTACAGTCAACCTCTTCATGTACTAGCTCTTGCTCACTCCCTCCACTGTCATTGTGCAGTTTTTTCCCTCATGTGTATCACTTCTGTCCTTTCTAGCCTTCCTATCCCTCCCTCCACCTGTCTACCTCTGTCTCACTGCTTCTCCTTTCCTTCCTCCTGCAGTCTTTCTTCTCTTCTTCCTGTTGTCACTCGCTCTGTTTTCTCTTTTTGTCTTTCTCTTTCTTCCTATTGCTGGTGTTTTTTGGCTGTCTTTTTTTTTCTTTCATTCCGTCCCAGGAAGGGCTAAAATATTTATTGTCCCTGATGGTTAACCCTTAAGAGACCAGGTGTGCAAACATATGATTGCTACATGTGTGTACCAGAACAGCTGTGCCCAACAGATACCTAAGTGTTTATAGATTTGGATAAAAGTATCTATCACCTTTGACAAATCATGTCTGCAGAAACGGAATACCGGTGAGGCATATGTGGACAGGGTCGTAAAGGGAAGTACAGAAGGTTATCTGGAGAAAGGCAAGGTTTCGGAGAGAGGGCGGTGACATCCGGACCAAGACCATATCCTCTTCCGCAGGTGAGGTCAAAGCACGGTCAGACTGAACTGGAGGAGGAGGCAGCCAGGCTGAACCCACACTCAACGTCGACACGAAAATGAAGGCATTAATTCAAGAAACAGACTGGTGTGCACTCCATTATCAGCTCGAGAAAGAAAGCTTGTAGCATCGGAGGAAACTTCCCTTCGGGCACAAGGCCCAAGGACCTGTATGTCGTTCTAGAACCAGAGTCACTGATTAACTGCATGAAGGGAAAAGTCAAAGAAAGTGCTGACCCAGTGGCAGAGTCTTGTGTGGTATCACAGCTGGATCAGGTGATGCCACATTCAGTCTTGAACTTGGACTGAAAAGTGATCTTAGACTGACTGTCCACATTCATGAGGTTTGTTTGGGAGTCTTGCTTCAGTTGAAGTGACGGGTCACTTGTCCTATGAGTTGCGACTCCCCTCGTCATTTGTGATATCGCCAGTCCGCTTTCAAGTTTCTTTGGGAGCAGCCTGTTTCCCTTGCTGGGCGGGCGCTGCATTCAGGTCCCGCGTGTATGGCATTCATTTATTCAATAAAGAAAATCTGGTACTAGTGGCTGTGTGAGGAAAGAACACAGATCCGCGGTAGACAGTTACCCCGCCAGCTGCTGGCCAGGTACTTGAGCTTAAGTTCTCATAGAGTAGAGAACATCCTAAGTAAATTTCATTAAAAACGCTGTTGTCTGGCGCTTGGCAAAGCTGGGCAGATGTGCCTTTTAGAGGGTGTAACGTTATATGTATAAGCCATTTCTGTGGAATGTCTTTTCTAAATACTGCAGCTGCCAACTGTGATAAATAAAGGGCAAAAAGCTGTCCCACATGGCACCTTGGACTTAGAGGCGCAGTCATCAGTGAGGCTCGTTCTTTGCACTGATCCGTGCTGGGCCTACAGGATCTAAAATTGCTAGCAGTGGCTCGGCAAGTGTTTGACATGTGGGAAGGGCAGGGAGAGGTTTCAATCGGTATCATAGACCAACAGTTCCTTTAGGGCAGAAGCAAGAGGAGCATTTCAAGGCCAAATAAGCTTCTTTCTCCTGTCCAGAGGGGACCTGGAGACAAATGTTGTAAGAATGACATATTGCAGTTGTAGCTGGCTACTTTGCCGAAGTCCGTGATCGTTGACAAAAGGGTACATAGTTAAAGTACATACTCTTGCAGAATTATTTGTGGTGTAGCCTGTATCCAAGTGTTCTTAATTTATACCACCCTGAGTTTGAGATACAGCGATTAGGAAAGACAAGACCAAGTCCTATCCAGTGCGGTTGTGGTCTCTCGACCCTGGCTCAAGCTGGGAAACATATCTTTGGGCATGCAGTTGTCCCGCAACTTTTTAGATCTTATGCCACATTTGTCAGATGCCATTGTGAGTCCGAAGTTAGGCACTGGCTGCTGAATGGACAGAACGAAAGCAAATTGTGTTCAAGGGACACTTTGCTTTGTCTAACGCTCAGGGACTCACCTACACTTCAACGTGACTAAAGAATATTTTTCTAGACGTAAAGTCCAACTTTTTGCTCCTCTGAAATGGAACTTGCCGTTCCCCTGTGTAGGAGCAAAAACGCACCCATTCTTAAAGATATAACACAGAGTAATTGATGGATTACACCTGTATTATTTGATTGATAAATCCACAGTTTAGCTGAATGGGGTATCCCATTCAGAATTGAAAACCAGTTGACTAAGATGATCCACGGACCTGTCTATTCATTGGCCTATATTTGCCAAGAATTGCCTTCTGATCCATGCTTTTTTATATAAAATGTGCTAATGCATTCAGCACTTCTCCATGTTGGATTTTTTTGAGAGTTTCCAAGAAGTCCGTGTACACTTTGTTGAGCACTTCCAAGCAGGTGTAGCCTGGGGACTGTTCCAGTATAGGCATGACGTCTCACAGGGTGTGGAGCAGTCAACATTGTCTCAAAGACAAAGTCCTGAAAGAACATCAGAATGGCTTCTACCTTCCTGTAATTCAACGAGAAATAAAAGACGGATCTCTTCAAAGAGCACCGCCTGCCCACAATAGGAACCTGCTTAAAACCGGCCTCCGGTGAATGATCGTCTTGTCGGCCTCACTCCCCGTGTTCAGTCCATCGCACTCCGGATAGGTTTGCACTGTGCACGTAACTCAACCTAAGCATAATGGCGTGAGTAATGGAGGCTGACGGGTGTAATACCAAGCATTTCTCATGTTATGGGGGGAGTACAACAAGAGTAAGAAAAAGCCGCCCAGTGTGCCTTCCCGAAGGGAGAGCCTCGTTCGCTGTGGACATCATCGAGGCATGGCTGTAAGATGCGAGTGCGCTTTTATTTGTGTAGTAAGGAACACCCAGCAATTAAGGCTTCTATATCTGACACAGAACCGCACAACAGTTCTGTATTCAGAGCCATGTGAAATGTGGCATTGTTTGCCAATTGCTGCCACGAAACGTGCTAGAAAGGGAAGCCCGGAGATGCTCAGCCTGTACGGCCGAGGCACGTGAATGCTGCACACGTCCTGGCTGTGAAGTGTGCCAATTGTAGGTTGTAATCCCGGAGGCCTCGCCGGTGCACGGAACAAATGGTGTTAACATGCAAAGGCACGGGCCGCGGCCCTGCACAATAGAGCAGTAATCCTACACTCTTAATTAGCCCGTGCTTCTGACACCCAGTGTCTGTTTACAAGGAGACAACTGTTGCCGAGTGCAATGAAGCAAACAAAAACACGAGCAGAAACACGAGCAGAGAACCTCTGCTGTTTTCAGTGGTTTCATGTAGGAAGTCAGACAAGGCCTGAAAAAATACACACAAAATATGCCAAATATCGGCCATCTACCTACAAAACGTGCTACCAGTTTTAACTTCCCTAATCATTTATGGTGGAAATATTTTGCTAGTCAGTGTTTGTGAGTCTGCGTTTTTGCAGTCTGCTTTTCAGTCTCTTATTTTTACAAGCTACAGTAATTCCAATAGATCTCAATTAGTAGACGTGTTTCAAGTGAGAATGGCGCTGTTATAAGAAAGAAGGGCTGGTGGCCCACGCCCTGCATCCTGCATCACGAAGAGTGACCTACGTGTGTATCAGGGTATCGCCATAAAGGTGTGTGGAAGCACACCTCATCTTGTTGCCATGGAGACACCTAGCAGGTGACCGGGTTCGTCCACGGAATCCTATTGTCCCCAGCGCCCCCCCCCCCCCCCCCCCCCCTGCTCCTGGTTCTTTGATGATCAAACCCTGAAAGGTCCGCATCAGCACCTGCACTTCAGGCTATCACTCAAGGGACTACTCGGCTAAACTCTGAAGCACATTGCCATCGGCACGAGTGGCTACTTGAATAGATAAGCATGAGTGAATAAGGAATCAGTATTACTGTATGCGCTAAATAAAGTCGCCATACAGAATTATGTTTTTTTGATATTTTGGCAAATCTGTTTTTTATTGGCCGAGGTGCTCCCCCTGCCTAATAATGCATCTTTACTTGGGTAGCAAAAGGTCTTAGACTATGTGAAGCATACACTGAGTCATGAGGGCCAACCCTTTCCCCCTGAGCAAGAGATGTATTTATAACTCACCAATTGATATTTAGGTAGCCTTTTTACCTTTACAACAATAGACACATATAAATGACATAGACGTGCTCAAATGAATGTTTTAATTTTTTGGTGTCCTCTACAGACAGCTTTAACTGTGTGTTGTAAAAGACCTATTGTTTGTCTCTAATACACGAATAAATAAACATATAAATATATACATATGAATATATATATATTTATGTCTGTGTGTATTATATATATGTATTTATATGGCGGTCATCAGTAGGTAGTTATTTTTAGGGCCTAGTCTTCTTAGGTGAAGCGTTTTTTGTTTTGCTAATTACTTTGGCATCTTTGAGGAGTGTTCACGAAATGTACTACTTTGCTGCTGACTTCAGCTGCTGTCTTGAAAGTTTTGGGTTGATTCGTCAAGTGGGGGCTGAGGAAAAGGGGGGATCCCAAAATGCGTTTTCCCAAGCAGTTTCCCATTGGGATTTTAAACCCAACCACAGCCCAAACTGCTGAACGGAATTACACCAAATTTGGCAGAACATTAGATCATGGTCTGGAGAGTGCTTTTTATGTTTTGCATGCACAGCTCTTGCACTGTGCTTGCAATGTCTTATGTTACTAAAAAAAAATCCTTAGGGGGACTTAGAACCCGCCCATACTTCACCCTTACTTACCTGAACTTCCAGTTTGTTCATTCACCCGTCGCTCCCACGTTGCTTGTATTTACTTGCTTTTTATTGGCTAGCGGGTCACTTCCTGCTCTTCTGCTCTGCTTTCTGTTCTGCTTTTGCCGTTGCATGGAGCGTGCCCGAAGTACACCTTCCAGTTTATTTGATTGGTCACTTTTTAGTGTTTGTACGTGAAAAGATGGACTGACCGCAAGTCAATTCTCTCCAAACTCAGTGACTTATTTGCCACTTTCCCCACACAGGAATTAAATCGCTGCTCCCCCTCTGCTGGCTTTTTACATTTTTTCCAACTTGTGCCCCAAAACCCTCACCCTCTCTTCCATTGCTCCCCGACCTATCCCCGTCACATTCTTTTTATATATATATATATATTATTTTTTTTGCGGGACTGGGAACTGCAGTTTGCTTCTGCGCTGTTCTTTTCATAACGTGTGCTTTTGTGTCCATTTATTAATTTCTTTTTGTTTAGTGCTGGAAGATTGATGTCTGCCATCTTGGAACGGCTGTATCATTCCATATGTGCATGCATGTGCAGTGACACTTCCACATATAAACATTGTCAAACTGTTCCACTGTAGCATGGTGACGCATCATTACGCGTTTTTTCTGACTTTTTTATGCTATTCAACATTGGCTAAAATGCACTATATAAAGCATTTGCTTTTCTTTTTGCCAGTGTGGAATAGCATCGGTAAAAAAAGCATTACAAAGCCAAAATGTCTGTTTTACTTTTAAAGGGCGAGACTGAGCCCATTGCTTGTTGAAACATGAGATATCTGTTGCATTCCAGACACGTTGCCTGGAAGTACCCCAGTTGCAAAGGGAAAGTATATAATCTTGCAGGATTTCTTTTGTCAAAGAGTGGGTAGCATAGTAACAAAATAGAACCACTCTAAAAAAGTGGCAAAGCCAATGGGAAGCGTGCGGGAGACAAGAGATGGGAAGCAAGGTGAGGGTGCAAAGACAGAGTGAGAGAATGTTAGGGGTGCAAAAGTGCGAAGTTGTGAAGTAGAGGGAGGCGGGGTGAACGATGACTTGAGGGGAGACTGAGTGGGGAGACGGTGCGGGGATGAAAAGAAGCAGCTGGAAGGTGGGAATAATGTTGGGGGAGACCAATGATAGATGGCGGGGCCGAGATAGTGCAGTCAGGGACGAGAATGAGGAAAGTCTCCACTGAAGAGAAGAGGTCGCGGTAAAAGGGAGCAACAGCATGGCCCACAAGAGGAAAGAAGAGCCGAGCACTCCATTGAGTGCTAAACCCAAAAGAAATAGTGTGAAAACATGCGAAAGGAAAAACAGTTCAGCTTGATCCGCTTCCCTGAGCCAAGGTCCGGATGGCGGCATTGCTTTGAGAACATGACGGAATTTTTGGCTTTGAGAAGATGACGGGATTTCTTCTGTACACTCCTTTCTGGCTAGCGATACTTGCACATCCAATCAGTAAACAGCAGAATCCGCCCATTATTGCCTAACTTTGGGACCACTTACTGCTGCTCCTATGAAGTATGCGTGCTCCTTGTGTTGCTGTTTATTTACAGTCTTAGTTCATACAACTTCTTTTGCCCGAACGAGTATCAAACGCCCCATTTAATCGTGACTGCAAGACGTGGCTCCAGTCTGCTGCCTTTGTTGATCCTGTGTTTGAGGTACTTGAGGCCAGGTTTGCGAGCAGAATATGCAGTTTGAACCTAGAGTCCATTGTTTTGTTTGGCGTTTAACCGTCTATTGCTTTTATTAGCAGGAAAACAATTCGGTTCTGTTGGAACTGAACACTACAGTATATATAGGTGCAAACCACTTTCTCTCCCATACTCCTGCCCATATTCCTTTCTGATCAGATTAAGCGTGGTCAGAGACAGACTAGCCCAGGTCTTCAAGTAATACACACACACGAGCACATATGAACTGAAATGCACATTTCATACTCCATGTTGACCCTGCAGTGTTGTGGGCCATAGCGAGTTGCTGTTTTTTCTGATTATCAAAAAACTATTACAGTACAGTTAGTTCCATGTGGTACGGACACATTAATGACTTGTTGGCAGGACTTGGCAGTGCGTCATGGCTCGGTATGAATACTGGTTCCTAGTGCTACCTACACCTTCTGCCTATGTTCGAGCGTTATCCTTCAGGAGCTTTACTCTGTGTGCTCCATCATAACCAGTATACCACCTGTTTTGCTGACCGTTCGGAGGTAACCAGACATAGTTGTTTCAATAGAGAGATCAGAGCACTTGCCTTGCATCAGTAATAGCCATTGAGGGGACAAGAGTTCCACTCACAGATGTTTGGCTCGAAACAATGCTGTAGATGTTCTTACATATCGTATTAGTGGGGTTAGACCCAAGTCCATGCAAAATCGACTCTTCCACCTAGGTCTGCTGACTGTCGCTTCTGTGGTATCAGGGGTTTTGGTTGCCTAGATTTTCTTGTGTGTAGAACAGTTTGTGCCCGCAAGCACTTCTTGCCATTCCTTAGAATGTCTTTGTAAAACTTTTGCAGTGGTGCTAGAGTACTATTTAACTAGATACTTTCCACAGTATGTCTTGCATGACTAAATCTTCAACTGTTTTTTTATTCTAGGCTGGCATTGGTAGGCACAAAATGAACGAGCACCTGCATGTTGGTGGACATGGACATATTCAGTTTCAACAGCTGTTTGAAGATAACAGCAACAAGAAGACCGTCTTAACAACACAACCCAATGGGCATGCAGCTGCGGGCAAACACGGATTGCCTGTGGTCCAGGATCGGCATCTGGACAGTTCACATAGACGCCACGGGAGTTCTTGCACATTGAAGTCTACAGATGGAACTGGGAAGGTGAGGGTTCCTTGTATGTCTGCCGATCAAGCAATGAAGCAATACATGCACAAACTAAGCAACTTCGAGCATCATGAGATTTTCAGTTACCCTGAAGTGTACTTTGTGGGTCCAAATGCAAAGAAACGCCACGGTACGATTGGTGGTTCAAACAATTGTGGGTATGACGATGACCAGGGATCGTATGTGCAAGTGCCCCATGACCACGTGGCGTACAGGTATGAGGTCCTGAAAGTAATTGGAAAAGGAAGCTTTGGGCAAGTTGTTAAGGCATATGATCACAAAATGAACACAAACGTGGCACTAAAGATGGTGCGCAATGAGAAACGATTTCACCGGCAAGCAGCTGAAGAGATTAAAATTCTGGAACATCTGAAGAAGCAGGATAAGGATAACAGCATGAATGCCATCCACATGCTGGAGCACTTCACATTCCGCAACCACATCTGCATGACCTTCGAGTTGCTAAGCATGAACCTATACGAGCTGATCAAGAAAAACAAATTTCAGGGTTTCAGCCTGCCGCTAGTTCGCAAGTTTGCTCATTCGATTCTGCAGTGTTTGGATTCTTTGCACAAAAGTCGAATCATTCACTGTGACCTTAAACCTGAAAACATTTTATTGAAGCAACAGGGTAGAAGTGGGATCAAAGTGATTGACTTTGGTTCTAGTTGCTATGATCACCAGCGAATCTATACATATATTCAGTCAAGATTTTACCGAGCCCCAGAAGTGATCCTCGGGTCTCGATATGGATTGCCTATTGATATGTGGAGCTTTGGCTGCATTTTAGTTGAACTTTTAACAGGCCACCCACTCTTTCCTGGAGAAGATGAAGCAGATCAATTGGCATGCATGATCGAACTGCTTGGTGTGCCATCTCAAAAGCTGCTAGATTCTTCAAAACGAGCCAAAAATTTTGTGAGCTCCAAGGGTTATCCTCGATACTGCACTGTTACAACCTTGCCTGATGGCTCTGTCGTTCTCAATGGAGGTCGATCTCGTCGCGGAAAGATGCGCGGACCCCCTGGATCCCGAGACTGGACAACTGCACTAAAGGGTTGTGATGACCCGCTTTTTCTTGACTTCTTGAAGCAGTGCTTGGAGTTTGACCCTTTGCTACGGATGTCACCAAGTCAGGCACTTCGACACCCGTGGCTCAAGAGACGGCTACCAAAGCCCCCAACTGTGGAAAAAACTGTGGCAAAGCGAATCACAGAAGGCACTGGTGCTATTACATCAATTTCCAAGTTACCTCAGTCTTCGGTAGCTGCTGCAAAACTCAGAACTAATTTGGCACAGATGACGGACACAAATGGCAATATTCCGCAGAGGACGGTGTTGCCAAAACTAGTAAGCTGATTGTAAAAGCAGTTTTCTGGTAGTGCATACGTTACTACCTACTGAGCCTTTTTCAAAAACGACAGAGCTCAGATTTGTACTTTTTATTTGCTCATTTTCTGTTCTTTTAGACGTTTTAATTGGAAAAAAAAATATGGATTTTTTTTATAACAGACTGAGACAATGCTTTAAGTTTTTATACTTTTTAAAACTTTTGTCCCATACTAAGAGCCTTACTTTATTTTGTGCGGTAGAGGAATTTACCTCAGTTGGCTGGCCACTGGGATCTGCTGCATGTCTGTTATGCATTACAGACAAATGTGTCAAATGTGTCCACTGCTTTTTTGTGGAGTTGACATATTTTTTTATTTTTAAACTTTTTGCAGTGGGATACTAAAGGAATTTAGTACCAATATTCCCTTGCCAAGCATCTTCTCATATATGTCATTATTACAGTTTCAAAAGTTTCACTGCTGCCTCTTTTCAAAACGTTGATTTGGGAATGAATGGCAAGATTGAGCCACAGCCTGGATTGAAAAACACAAAAAAGACATAGCAACAATTTATTACATTGCTAAATATAAATTTATGAGACAAATTCTCATGCTGTTTCCAAATTACATGTATTGTTAAATAACACACAAAATAATAAGTAGAAGCTGATATTTCCCTCCTCTCATCCTTATTAACTCAAACAGTCAAATAATTCTTATTTTTTTGCAAATAAAAGAAAAGTGAAATTAGGTTTTCCATAAATTGATATACAGAAGTGATGTTAAGTTGATGGTCCAGGTGCTAGATTGAGGAACATTGTTGAGAAAGATTCTTAGAGTTAGATATTAATGGAAGAGAACACTGATGAAAATAACTGAAGCAAATCCTAATTTCTGTACTTGGCATATTCTTCAGACTTTTTAAAGTATAGGCCACTGCTGATTTCTGGCAAAGTTTAGTCAAACTGTGACTTTAGAATGCAGTGCTAATGACACCCTGAATCGCTCACTTTAATACTCATGTACCCAACCCAACCACAATCATTATGTGTCCGTTCACCAGCAACATCAGAGGTATACCTGCTAGCCTCAACCTCTTTATCGTTAGCTCCAAGTCACTGAATTACTCCACAAGTCTTGCTGAGAGTGTCTTCCCTCTTCCCCACAGGCAATTATATTCATACATCACAACTTATGGGCTCAAGTATCTGAACGGCCAGTGTGGCCACCTGAGACATCTTGTAATGCTCCCTCCCTTTCTCCATGGTACTTTCATTTTCCTAAGTTGAGAAGATCTTTATATGCCTCTTTGTGAATGAACCTCCCTTTATTATTATGCGAGACAGAGGAAATCGAAGATATTCATTGCTTGTTATCCTTATTTGCTCAGATTTATTGGAATACTGAACTAGCAGGTACAGGTTCAATGCATCTAAATTTCCCACCAGCTGGCTGATATCATAGACCTATTTGCTGCCTGAAAGTTTAATTGAATATCTGCACAGTAATTTGCAGCTGTTTTTGTAAAAAAAAAAAATCACCCAGGTATCTTCTGTCAATCAGAAGGCATGTGTATTTTTATAGTTCTCTCCTTGGCAAGGAGTAGCCAAAAAAGGCTTTGTGTTCCACGTTCTCCTTATCTTCATGACAGTGCTGACCCAGTATTGATAGTTCACTGTCATGTGAGCCATGCCCCATCGCTCTTTCCTTAAGGTACGCAGACTTGCTGTAAGAGTTGACAGTAATTAAATGAACACCAATATGAAACTTTGAACTTTTATTTAGAAGAGCAATCTAGGCAGAGCAGTGTATTCTCCTTAACACATCAGCATAGGTTTGCATCCTGGTAATTGGATCCTTGTTATAGGCTTAAGTATGTTTTTGCAACAGTAGGTGTAGGCGTGATGCTTGCAGGCCACTATGACCTGACTGAAACCACTAAATCATTCTTTGGATGCCTATTTAGTGCAGAATGGGCAGTAGAGTTTGCACTTTCTGGACATCCATCAGTCCTCTCCCAGGCATCCACATGGCTCTTAAAGATCAGCTGGGTTGCACAGTTGTTTAGTTCCTACTTTGTTAACCAGCCAGCACCTTCACTACAAAAGTCTTTGATGTGCTATTTCCTCCTCATTTTCATAACAGTGTCAGTGGCTGCCCCATTGTTGCCCTTTCCCTGCCATCTGAGCCATGTAGCTACTCAAGTGCATTTCCATAGGGTTTCTTTTCTCCAGTTATACATTTTCATCTGCTGCCTTTCTGAGAATAAGTTCGAAACTGTTGGAAAGCGCGAGTAGCAGGTTCACCCTTGACACTGCGAAAACCTCCACCAACTGATTGCTATTACAGAATTACCCCCGCCGCTCCTTAATATCAACATTGACAGGAGAATTTGCAGTTGTTGGACATCAACTTTACCCCATACACCTTTGTGCCTTGTACAGGTCAAGAGGAATGTTCCTTGGGCTAGTTTTCCTTTCTCTGTGAATTCATTTGATTTTCTATAGTAGATGTAGATGTGATCTGTTTTCCGATAGAATAAACCTATGATTGTCCAGAGAGAATCCATTTAATTCAGATCTCCTGTTGAAGATTATATACCATCTGATCCAAAGCTGCCTTGTTTTAAAGGAATGTTCCTTGGGCTAGTTTTCCTTTCTCTGTGAATTCATTTGATTTTCTATAGTAGATGTAGATGTGATCTATTTTCCGATAGAATAAACCTATGATTGTCCAGAGAGAATCCATTTAATTCAGATCTCCTGTTGAAGATTATATACCATCTGATCCAAAGCTGCCTTGTTTTAAAGGAATGTTCCTTGGGCTAGTTTTCCTCTCTCTGTGAATTCATTTGATTTTCTATAGTAGATGTAGATGTGATCTATTTTCCGATAGAATAAACCTATGATTGTCCAGAGAGAATCCATTTAATTCAGATCTCCTGTTGAAGATTATATACCATCTGATCCAAAGCTGCTTTGTTTTAAAGGTTTTCACCATTCCAAACACTGTCCTCATTCTACAGCTCTGTAGGATACCTTCTTTGAAGTCCTAATCCAGTCATCACAACAAAGGTTTCTCTGCTTCGTGTTTATGACTCTGAGTTTAAGGTGTTCATTTATTCTCTGCTGTGTAGGAGTCGTATTCTTAAAATGGATTGCATTAGAGGTTGAACAGATGACAGTGGTTTCCTCTCTGCAAGCTCTTCGTGAAGACAGCTGCCTTCCTTTCACTTGAGTGGCTCCTCTTGAACTGCTACCTAAACAGTCACATCTCCGGTAGCTAATCTCTCATTTAGATCACAATCAGAGGACTGTATGATTAGTAGAAATTACCCGACAAAATTACCCATATGATAAGTCTTCCAGAAGATAAATAGAAAAGTAATTTGAAAGGAGGCAGGAGTTGTCATAATGTCAGTGTACTTCATTCAGAAAACAATGATGGGAATGACAATGCTTTGTTCTGTGTATACTACTGTGATAATTCTTAAACATAAGTAGGTTACCTTGACAAAAATAGAAAAGGAAAACTTAGTTGACTATCATAAACAATATATAGGGTAACTAAATGCATACCTCATAACCAGCAGATCGATAGGTGATGTAAATAGGACCACAGAAGACTTCCTTGCTCGCACCATAACATCAGTTAATAGCAAATTAAATATTGATACAATCCACTAACCCCCCTCCAAAATCTAAAACGACTGCACTGCTGCTCTAAAGTCAGCCCTCAATTGCCTACTACTCACAATGCCCCTGTTAAAATAGATTGCTCCACTGTAGCCAAATAACACAAAATGACATTAAAAGATACCCATGAGCTAGAATAAGATGGGCAATCCGTCCTCCTTCGGTAGGTCATTTCCACCAATTAGATAAAGGCATTGAACCCTTGTCAGAAATAAACAGCGGTTTTATGGTACATAGGCAAAGGGTAGTCAGGATGACCATGTTCAAAGTCAGTCAGGCTTTGCCAAAGTGTTCATAGCAAAGGCATAGCAAATCCCTAAAGGACCCAAGGACCTGTCAATATATCACTTAATAAGTTGACCAGTTCTAGCCCGCCAACTCTAATCGTGTGCACAAGATTTGTGAATCTCAACCTTCCACTATAACAAGAAAACAGCACAAAAATTTGCCAAGCAGCCTCTTTGGAGACCAACAGGCACAAACAGCTCCTTGCCATACTTTGAACCTGCGGCTGTTCCAGTGTGGTTTTGGAACCAGTATGAGAAATCTCTCTTCCTATGATGGGATCGAGTTGACACACCAGCAAATTGTAGTTCCCTTAATCAACGCAAGTTACTTGAACAAATGCAGCAACCAGAAAGATGGCTTAAAAGACTGTGAGTGTGTTTGCCAAGAAGTCAATTGATTGTTCCCACTGCAGCAGTAGAATCACTTATTGACAGTGTGCAACAAAACCTTTTTTGCTTCATTTCTGAAAGGCGTCCTCTCGAATCATACATCACAAGCTTTCCCAGGAAGGTGATTTTCTCTTTTTTATTTTTTTAATATTTCAATTGGAATGCCATAACGGATGCATGTGGATTAAAAGTGAACCAGACAGCGATTACAACAGTTTGCCATTTTTCACCCAAAAGTCAAGTATGCCACGTTGACTTAGGATATATTTGATTGCACTACCCAAGGTTGAAAAGGAGTGATCACATTAGTGGACTTTGTCATCAACTTCGAAGCCACATCCACTGTGGTTGACCGATGCAAAGAACTGTGAAGGAAAAGAAAAAAGTATGAAGACGTACATGTATTTTTTAACATATGCCACACCCTCACTTCGCCATTGATGAAAACTGTTTTTATTTGCAATTGAAACCCAGATTTAAAAAAAAAAGTGTCTCCACTATGTGAACTTTTTAGGATGTTTTTAAATTGTGCATTTGTCATTGTCAGTAAAAGTGATATTACATTAAATATTTAAAGGAATACGTTTTCTTGGTAGCAGGTGTAGTAAAGCGGGAAGGTTTACCAGGAAGTTGCAATGGAATGAAGGTTTTGCAAATGTTCAAGAAGTAAAAGGTTTTGGGAAGGTGACAGTAAGAAGAATAACTGTATATATTTTTGCAATGCGTTGATCTGATGTCCTTGAAGTACCAGTAAGTAAACAAAAATACTCAAAGCATGGTTCCCACTGGAGTGAGATGTTTCTGGCTAAGTTCTTCAGCTGTCTCTCCTCACCAGGTGTTCTATAAACATGTGTAAACTGTGGCAGATAAATGAGGTAAAGCCAATTATTAATTTTGAATCCTCAGGAAAAGATCTACAAGCTGTCTGATTATTTGCCAAGTTCATTACCTCCCTCAGCACCTAACAGCACTGCTTATTTATGTTTTTTTCTGAAGTTAAATATTTGGTTCAAATGAGCCCTTGTATTTTTTTTTCTAAATCACTTGATATTTGTGGACATTTATCATGTTAGAAGGCGATAAGACTTGAAAACTATGCTTGCCTTGTTTGTTCTCTTCGATCCTTGCAGGCTCCCAGCGATTGGTCGCTTAGCTGGTTGGAACTTTCCAGACAAAAGCCGCCATTTTTCGTTACTTACATACCGTAAAGAAAGAGGTGAATCTCTATTTGAAACAACGTTTATAATATTTGGCATATTTGCCTGCATTTTCCAATACAGAGATACAGTTGGTATATTTCTATATCAGAAGCTGCAGTTACAAATCCTACTGCTCATTTTCCATACTTTCTTATAATGTACAATTCAGTCTAGAGAAAAAATTAAGAAATAAAACAACACTAGAAGCTTTTTGTTTACGTGGACAAGTAGCTATGTTGTTGATTGAGGGTTCCTTTCTGGCCACGCACCGCAACGAGGGAAAAAACAGACATGGCGGCTTCCACCTTCTAAGGGCTTTTTAATTGATGGTTGTCTTGGAGATGGCTTGGGAACCGTGCTCTGCTTGATTGTGTAGGGAAGTCTCAGCTACTTACACCTTACAGTGATAACACAGCAGTTGTGTCTCTTCAGTTGCCTTTTCATTGGTCTTGATTTCTCGCACAGCTAGAGGGCTCATGAGCAATTGCATGTACTACTACAGAGGCAAAAGAGTGACACAAGGAGCGTAGATTAACAATAAAGGATACAGCTGTGCCCTTCATGTTTACAATGTGCCTTTTATGCTGTAAATGCTATGTTAAGGGCCTGAAGTTGGCTTCTTTCACCCTTTGAATTCTAAATTGCAAGATATTTTTATCAACCTGAGATCGGTCTTGGAATATTCTCTTGTACCAAAAGGCCTTTTATAGGACCACCTAATGAAGAACACTGCCTTGCAAACAATTGTAGTCGTCTCTGAAAGCATTGCCTATGTATTTGCTACTTAAAGGGTTAAAGAGGCCTTTTTGTATTTACTTGTGTCTTAACATCAGACAGATTTATAACAGAGATATTTTTTGTTATTCTAAAATACTAGAGAAAAATCAACTGTTCGTGTAAGGTTTACCTCAAACGTTTCATTTTATAGTGTGGTGATTCCCAGGGCATTTGGTTCGAACCAAAGTGCATTCCTTTTTATGTGCCTGGCCCCCACTGAAGGCAGCCAGTGATTTTTACATATTCTTCTTCAAGGCGCATAAGCCACTTTTGCATATAGAGCTGTTTGGAGGGATTATGTGTTTGTGAACAGCGCTTTAGAAGTGAATTAGATTGGGGTATGTTTTATATTCATATAGGAGCACGGGTTCCCACTTTGGGAACAGTTTGTAGAACTTTTTTTGGACATTCATATTTTTGCTCTTCTTTGCGCAACGGTGGGATATCAGTCGATTTTTTAACATTGCCCAATCTAATTCTGTGGTAGAGTTTGATTTTGTGGTCACTAACTACTACAGACTTGCGCATCTCTACTATACAAGTTATGAAAAGTAACTGTGATTAGGCTCCTCTTTAGCTGCTGCAACGTTGTCAAGGCAGCATCTTGGGGTTTATTCAGCATCGTCTTAGGACACGTGACTGTACTTTACTGCAACTGTCTGTCCTGCAAATATGTGAAGAACTTGGAATGAATGTGGACTCTCCTTTCTCTTTCTCTCTCTATATATTCATGTACAGTTTCTGTGAGATGCTACTGTTGCCACTTAAACATTGACTACATGGTGACATAGATTGCAATCCCTAGTGGCCAGTTTTATGATACTGTATGTATTGTACAGCTGATTACAGAAATCAGATTTCAATATTTGTTCAAATTTTATTGTTGTGGCCAGAGACCATTTCAGAATAAAACTCTATGTCATACCTTTCCTCTTTCCATGCATTTCTATTTTACATAATATGACAAGTCAAAGTTCAGCCGTGGTTTGTGGCTTATTGTACAATTTAGGCTGCTAAATATATGCAAATCTTTTCCCGAATTATACTTGTATACGAGAAAGCAACAAACCGATTTCCATCCAACAATAATTTTAATTAAAAATGTATTCGTGACAATGTACCTAGTTGTAGCAGATTGCATTCCAGATGTCGAGATTAGATTAAATTAAATTATCACTAAATGCATCATGCTAATACATAATACTGTAAACAGCGTACCGTGCCTTCTTGGACACTGGCAGATAAGCTACTGTTATGATGTACCTTATAGATATTGAGAGGCTCTCAATATTTGAGTTTCAACTATATGTACCTAATGAATAATCGTTTGCTATTTCAAATTACGTTTTTACTGTGGATCCATAGTGGAGTCTCGCTTCTTGCACATAAACCCCAGCATGACTTTTTGCATCCCCATAATGCAAATCTTCTCAGGAGCCAGAATCCCTTTTATTGTGTCTCTTGTCTTTAACACCCTGCTCCAGCTCTCCTTCCTTCTGTTCTGCTTCATATAAACTACAGTGAGCTTGTTGTCTCCATTAGTTTTTTCAGCCTGGTGTGACTAGTACGTGGAGAGCCAAGAAGTGAGAAATCCCATCCTTGTGATTGCCACCACCATCGATATGTGGGAAAGTTGTTTTAGTCCTTGTGTGTGGAGGGAGGGGAAAGCTGTGTCAGTCCTTGTCTCTGCTGGAAGCTGTAGTTGTGTACTTCTCCAGCACTGCATCGGTCATGCTTCTTTTCACGCAATTCCCCTTGTCAGGATAAGACCTTTAATGTTATACTATCAGTGGTTGTTTTTATAAGCCACAGTTCAGTTTGAGCAGTGAAGTCACAGAATCGACTGAAGACCATCTCCTTGTGGCCATTTTAGATTATCTGCTGCTCTTTTTGAGGGCATCTTGATCCAGCAGATGTTGGTCGTGAAGAAGACATCATTCTTCTGGTTTGTTTGGAAATCTTAACTAGTTTCCCCTTTCTTCCTTTTCAATATAGTTTATCAGGTAGTGGGAAACACTTTCAGGCAACCTAAAGAAAATGTTGAGAGGTACCGTTCTCGCGCTGTGAAGTTTATTCCTTTAGGGACTGGAATTGCTTTGCCCACTGTTCATCATCAAACTTAAAGGACCTTTCTACATGTTGTTTTTGCTAAGTTCACCTATAATGACTCTAATCACGGGGAAAGCACAACATGGTGCTTAAATTACCCCTAATCTAGCTAGGATCACTGCAAGGTTATGTAAATAACAAAAGAGTGCTCAACAAAGGTTCAGAGTATAATGTGCATTGACAACTACGATGAAGTAGGTACCAACAGATTACATCCGGTTGATATTGTTACATTTCAACAATGTACATTTTCAGACCTAGAAACAGATCATTTTAGGTCTGAACGTCTACATAACTCTTGCTGAAGCAAGAAAGCTTTTAGCAGTAGCACCTGAAGAGGGAGGAACTGAATGTTTGGACTTCTGGGGATTCTGACAGGAGCTACATCTGAGTCCCATCAGTAAGATGGTAACATCATGATGTTAATCACGTCTCCTGGGACCCTGCTGCCTCCCAGACCGAAGACTGAGTTACCAGCATGGCAACATCTTATTGAAGTAATGGGTGGATTTGTGCAGCCGGAGGCCTTGGCACGGGTCCTAGTATATGTAAGTTGAAATATGGGCACAGGTGCCGATCAAGCTACCTATAAAGTGTGAAACAGCTCCACAGTTGGTATGGAAGTGTGTAGTTCATCTCCTATAAGTGTTGTCTGGGGTAGGCCAGTCATCACAGGTTCCATGAATGTTGAATTGGTGATATTATGAGCTCAAGCCTGAGCTTTCCAGTATTCCCCCAAAATGGGTGCATAGGTGTGCATCTGACTCCAAATGATCTGCACAATGCTGTCCTCACAGAATGCCCCACATATATTGCTGATTTCTCTTGCCAGCAACATGTAATGCATGTGACACAAAATAATATTTTTTAATCTCTGATACTGTGTTATTAATAATGGAATGCATTTCAACCTACTACAAGTGACCTTCACACAGCAATAGTGGAAACACAGATGTTGCTCACAAAGTGCTGTGTGTATACTCAGAGAGCTTCGGTAGTTAACGTTGTAAATTACCAATACATTTTATATATGTCTGTGTAGTGCCAGCATGCCGTCCATCAAACACCGCTTCAGAGCCCTTGCTGCCATCATCCAATACATAAACTGTGTTATAGGAGGCCAATGAAAGAACAAGTAGATTCATATGGATAAACTAAAACCCATTAACCAACGTCCTTAAAGTTCTTTGGAGCCTAGCAGACCAGCTTTTGAGTCACGTTAACTCAGGCCCCAGGTGATCTGGGTCACCGCATGCATTATGCTCCTGAACAACTTCCTGACAAGCGTTACGAAAGGACGCCTGATTGGCCAAGGAAAACATCGCCATGGGTTTTGCGAAATCAACCATTTGGTTGCTAGAATACAGAGGCGCTTCCTTAATGGTGTGAGCACTGTAGGTCTTATAAAGAAAGTATGTGCATTCATGTGTCTCGGACTTAGAAATGTGAAAACAGGATTTCTAGTTAAAAAAGCAAACATTTTATCGTTCTCCTTTTTTGAGCTGTCAGAATCATAGGTGACTTTATGGGCAAGTGTGAGTGTTTCTGAAATAGGAGGGGGCGTAGCTCTGCGCAGAACAGAGAGGAATTAATTCTACAACCCTTCTGTTAGTTGCACTCTCCAAAACTCATATTCGCTGAGGGCTGATAAAGTGTGCAGTTGATGGAAAGGATATCAAAATACGCATTCCGGCAATCGACTGGTAAGAACGAATTAGTTACTTAGCACATATTTCAGATTTGAAGAAATATAAAAATATTGAACACCACAAATTGAATTGTTTCTAGCTACTTAAAGAAAGTTTGTTTCAGTCCAAGTCCATGATACTCTGATCGACTTCTGCAGGGGTGTCCTGCGGTAAAATGAAACTGTGAACTGCAGGTGCCTGGTTTGACAATTCATCTCAGTTTCTACAAAGAGCATGAATCCAGAACAGTTATTTTTCACTTTCTAATTGTATGCTCAGAGGTGTTTCTAGAAAGGCCACCAGTTTCACTCTTCACAGAATTTAGTCTGGTGGCCACTACTTACATGCAACTGGCCATGTGCCACCTCGGACATCTGTTCTGGTGGGATGCCACGTGTCTGTTTTCTCCAGACTCGTTCTGTAAAGAAGGGAAGCAGGAGAGTAGCAAGAAGTATGGATGGGTTTTCTTTATTCACAAAGGGCATCAGCCACTGTACATTATGCGCACACTCTTTTTAAAAAGTACACAACCAGCTAAAGGTAACCCTATCAACAGGTGTGTGAACAGCAATTGTATTCAGTCTTCCGTGTTCAGGCATTCTGGTGTTCATGGCCATTATTGCAAGATTTGTGTGCCAATTTTTGAGAACATTTTCACAGAAAAATCAACATCAAGGGGCCACAGGTTGCTGGAGTCAATTATCAGAGTAGGCCAAGAGGCATCACCTTCTGCAAGGGGCAATGAAATGGTGGTAGAGGGGTTAACTAAAGAGCGGGGACACCCACGTCAAGCTACACCGGGGTTATAACTGCAGAAACCTAGATCTGCAGTTTGAGGGGGGAACAAGGGCCTTTCAACCAGGTGCCAAACAAGGTAAGAGGCATGGGCACCTCAGGAAAAAGAGTAAAATTGGTTAGAAGATAATGCTCCTTTAATGGTTTTTGACGTTTACAGCAGTTCTGGATAATGGGGACCATCAAGTCTGCCCATTGTTCTGCACCACCTATGTAGAGCCTTCTAGTCTCCTTATGCAACATTGCTGCTGCGCAGTGGTACTCCCCTTTATTAGGATCTGTTTAGAGTTTTTCTGGACTGAGGTTCCGTGTATTTACTCATGAAGGATAACATCCTAGTGCTTGAGCTGTCCCCGCCCAAGTCAGCATTCATGACATATTATTGAAAGACACTGCCAGAAGGAACTGCTCACATTCTCTGTTGTCTGTATTCCCTTTCCTTATTTTAATCTTGAATCACACATCCCCCATGTCACTTTGTATGGAGTTCGCTCTGTGTCACCCCTTATGATAGGTTTATTGACTCTGCCATTGAACCAATCCAAGTATCTGTCCCTTTGATTGGCCCTATTTTACCTTTATCCTTTTTGCAATATGACATCTAGAACTGGACACTACTCTAAGAAGACCTTGGTTCTCACATGGTAACACAACTACATTTTGTGATAGGTAACCTCTTTCTATTGCCCCGACTCTCCCTGCTGCCTTTCATATTGTTTGGTACATTTTAGTAAAAAAAGATAAACTACCCCTAAGACTTCTCTCCTCTCCAGTGATGTGGCTTCCAGGAGACTCACTCCACATGGTTGAACTGAGGTGCACTGAAATCATATCAATACCTCTCAAGATGTCTTACCTACCTTACCTTTCTTTTCTGATGTCAGCTCATAAACTGATCTAAGTGTCAATTGCAAAGGGACAACCCTTCCATTCCAGTCTCTCTCTTCAAATGCTATGAAGCTCCACAATGGATGGGCCAAAGGGATTTGGGGCACAGGAAGTCCGATAACGGAGGCTAAATCAGAAAATTAAGACATTAGATTTCAATATGGATGTCTATGGACCATTGATCTACACACACTGTAGCGGAGAAAAATGCAAACAATAAGGACTTATCCTTACGCCCTCAAACATAATTCTCCTTCGACACTTAAGTAACAGATATTGGTCTATTCAGTGGCATGCTTCTTTTGCGACCTTACAAGGATGATTGGCTGTCAGCCTTACAGCATCTATTATCCAAAATGGCGATCCGCAGATGTCTGGGCTGGCCCAAAACCAACAGAGCTACGTTAATAAAAGGTGAGCAAGGAATGATAATTGTTCAATAGGAGGTTGATGGGTTCAGCTCCAGGATCCTAGAAAAGCGGACAAAACTATAAAATTATGCACTTAGCTTTCTTTCCCGCTGGAAAAATAATGGTGATATTATTAGTATGTTATTGCATATATTGTATAGTTTATGTTCTTCAGCTAGAGTTTTTCTTCTTTATTTATTATCTATGATTGTATTATTTTTCAGTGCTCTGCTGTGCATATAGATATTTGTTGTATGTGGAACAGACTGAATAACACAACTTTAAAAAACACTTATGCAATGACACGATAAGCATGTTGTAGCCAGCATCATAGGGTTAGTATTGTAGATATCGCATCCCTTTGTCCAACTCATTACATCAATTAACCCATGTGGTTACCTTAATGGATACTGATCAGCAGTGGATGTGATAGGTTCTTGGGGAAAGATGACCATGTACATGCTCATGTCTGGTAGAGGCAGCTATACATTACTGCCACCCCTCTCAGAGCTAACATTCCCGTTTAAATAGAATTGCGGTCCTGAAATTTTCAATATTTTACCTTAAAAAAGTAATGGGATTGCACTCAGATTGAGACGGCGTCAATGCATGTTGGCGCAGCTGCATATGCGGTTTCACAGTTCACATCGTTGTTTAGTTTGCAGTGCGTGACATATATGTTAACTAGAATCACTTGTGTAACTCACAGGTACTGATATGAAAATAGATCACTCCACACAGGTGTAGCATTGACAAACCCTAAAGTAAATCAGGGCTGCTGACCATTAAGATGCTTCAGTCATCACTGGGCGGTTTCTTGTGCAGCCCTCAGCTGTGACATTGTGAGGAATCCTTTACCTGACTGCATGGAGATAAATTCTACCTGAGCTATAGTAGCATATGTGGAATACTTAAAAAAAACCACCTTGGGAAATCTCAAGAGCAGCCACATGGAGGCGTCTCCATGCCTTCGTGTAACCGCACTTATTAGGGAGATCCATTGCAGATTGAGTGTTGAGTTGGGCCACATTATATGCTTCACCCTGCACTAGAATTATCTCTTCAAAATGCATCGGCTTGATGTTCATAAAGTTAGAATTTCATGTAGAAAGAGCAAGGAGTATTTACCCAACCGGCAGCACAGGCCTGTGCACCACAGACAGACCTCAGACCTTTGTTATCTCGGATTTTTAAATACTACCACTTTCAGTCCTATTTTTAATTGGCAAGAACAGCGACGACATGTGGGGTGCTTTTCAAAAGCATTTCTGATCATGGAAAGTAGTGTTACAGGAGTACTCTTTTGCGTACTCATATGTCTTAGTGAATTGGCCCCGAAATGTCCAAATGCTTATTAGTAAAATTGTAAAGAGGGTGCAGTGCTTTCTATTTGTACTAATTGTATGTGAAGGTTACCTGACTCTCCCATATTAGACGTTTTGGGTCAAATTCACAAAGCACAGCACAGAGTAAACACTAAAAGAATACTACTTTACACACTGCAAAATATCTTTGTGAGTAGGCCCCAGGGTGTTTTGAACAGCGACCTATTTTTAATGGCAAGTATATAACTTTAAGCGTTTCTGGTCTTTTTACTAACTTGTGACACATGGCATCTGAACTAAAATAAATACCATACTGTGAAATGGGAAGATAAACATCATGCATCCCCAATGGCTAGCACAAGAATATTATGTTCTTAAGGATCACAGTTGCCATGGAGATGTATATTCTTTTCTAAGAAAAGAAAAAATACGTTTTCAGAAGCTGTGCGCCTTGCAAAGTCAACCAGAGGGGTAGCAACTGCTCGCCTGGCTGCCGAACACGCCCGCGCGCCAATTGGAACCCGCCTGCTGCGCCATGACTCCCCTGTGCTCCTGGGGGCCAATTAACTGACAGATTCCCTGCCTCGCTTCTGCCACTATTGATTATTTCAAGTGTATAAAGTGAGGGTGTCAATACTGCCAGTCACCCCGCACTCGGATTCTGATTGCATTAGGAGAGGTCAGGACCCAGAGCAATCTACTGCATGTTATTCCGCGTTGAACGCGCCCCTCCCCCACCAGCTGCCAATAAGAAGGCGTTTCCAAGCAAATCAGGTCGCTGGTCAACCCCTTGGGTAGAGGAAAGTGCCTTGCACGTGGTTAAAAGAGCAACATAAACTATAGAGTATATTTTAAAATGTACGCATGTTTGAAGATGTATTTCTTTTAAGACTGGAGCTTTAATGTTTAATGTGGGGAAGCGCAAACAGTGATTAATGGGAAATCTTTAAAATATGCACGTGCCCGTTGATTGCCCTCTGTGTGTTACGCATGTCGGCTGCCTCTTGTCTCGGATAGGCAGCATCCTTCTGACGCCACGTCGAAGGTGTACAGTAATCTCGCCTATCCCTGCTGATTAAAACCTCTATACTGGCAAAACCAGTTTGTCTTTAATGTGCTAACGCATGCAAACAGAGGCCCCACAAGTGATGTTATGTCGACTTCTATCTTTTTTTTATCAACCGAAGTGATCTTCCTTAAAGAGAGAAGGAATCGTTTTCATGCCAGTTACAAAAAAAAAACTGGGTATGGGTATATGGCCATAGAGACCATACTGAGCAACCGTCAGTGAGCACCTGCCAACATCCTGTTTTCATCACAATGGAGGGGCCCGCGGGAAGCAGAGCAACGCTCTAGTCTTCCCGCGGGACTTTTCGGGAAGGAAGTGACGGCGAAGAGGACAGGGATTGGGGAAAAAGGTAAGTGGGGGTGGGTTTAAGGGGAGGGAATAAAAGGGGTTGGGGGTGGAGGGACCGGCCTCTTTCCGCGTTCCCATCGCGCGGATTAGTTTGGAGTGGCCGGTCCCAGGGGTTTTTGTATCGGCGGGACCCCTTTCTTTTCTGGGTTGCAGGTAGGGTGGCAGGTAAAGGGGAAGGGGTAAACGGGTACCCCCCCCTTTTTCCCTTTATGCAGTAGGTCGGGGGCGCGTTTTCATCCCGCGCCCCCCCCTCCTCCTTTCCCCATATCTACGGGAGGCGGCCAGCGCTCCCGTTCGAGCGGCCGCCCCTCCCCCTCGTTTTAGCAGGAACAAAGGCACGGGTCTTGTTGGCCAGCCGGCCGCACTTGCGGCGTCGCGGCCGCGGGAGAGGGTGGGTGGGGGTTTTTAAGTCACCGCGGCTCCTGGGGGCCCTGCCAGCAGGCCCCCTTTTTGCCTATGGGCCAACAGGCTATTACTGTGGTGGCAGAGTACACTGGCCCCGACCGCGTGAGGCCCAAAAAAATAAAAAATAAATAAAAATAAAATAAAAATAAAATAAATAAATCCTACTAATAAAAAAAAAAAAAATAGAAAGATATATAAACATAAAGATAATGCTACGCGACAGACTCAGGCCAGGCAGCTATATTTATCTAGGTGGGGGAGCCCACCTCATTACAGTGTGGGGCCCTCGCCACCGGCCCTTAAGGCCCAATTAGGTGAGCAAGGGGCAATACAGGCCCCATCCCCCCCCCCCCAAAAAAAAAAAAAAAAAAGTTTCGGCACAAGGTGGCTGTTACACAAGGCACAACCAACGCACTGGCGGGACACCCCCCCGTGCCAGGCTCTACGCAGGACCCGGGGAGGCACCAAGTTAGGCAGGGCCTTGCAGCTCTCTCAACGCACCTTTGGGCCCGCAGCAGGGGGGTACAGGCAGGCAAGGCCGGGTAGGAACTCCGCCTCAGCGCCGCGGCAAACAGCCGCGTCGTAGAGGTGGCACAAGCGGCGTTTTGTATTTGGTACGGGGCCTGAGCGGAAGGGGACAAGAAGTCGGGGAGGATAGTGGTTTAGGCAGCGTGATGGGAGCCAGTGGCGCATACGGCCATGCGGCTTGCGGAAGGTTAATGCCGACGTAAGAGGTTGGCAGAAAGGAAGCCATACCAACGGGGCGCAAGACGGCCCCAGCGCGTTGATCAGAAGCGCTAGAGGGGCCTCCGGCGGCCTTCTCTACTCCGCAGGATCGGGGACAACACAGAGATGGCGGACGCCATGTGGGTCACGATGACATGTCTAATAGCTACATGATGAGGAGTGGGAGTGGTACAAAACGGATGGATGTGTGCGAAGAGGGTGTGCTGGAACTTGACTGAGAAGAGGATCTGGAAGAATGGGAAGAGGGGGAGATCAAGGAAACGGAGGGCACGGCACAAGGGGGAGGGGAAAGGGACGCAGGAGCGGCGCAACCCCTCTCTCTGTTTTCCGTTTTTGCAGGAGCGGGACAACACTAGTGGCCAACAGGAAAGAAAGCAAGAACAAGCATGGGGCCGAGGGGCCCGGAAGGTTTTTGCGGCCGGTGGCTACGAATGGCAGAGGTAACGGGCAAAGGGGGTCGGTTTTGGGGGGGACAGTGCAAAAGGGGACGACACTCCAATTACAAGTCCATTGGGGTAAGGGAATTTTCGATATTTGACACACTAACAGGAAAAGATAAGCAGCGAGGGGAAAATGGCACAGAGCTGCAAGCCAGAGGTACAACTGAAGGCGGGGACAAGGCTGCAGGAGAGAATTCAGGCAAAGATGAGTAGGAAGGGGGGGAACAAAGAAAAGGCTACCATATATGGGTCTGGCTATGCCATTGGCTCACACATAGCGGATGAAGCAAAGGACAGAATATGGAGACACGAGTACGTAGACGTTTTAAACTGTTACATAGGGACACGCATGCCAAAGAAAGGTCATAAGGAAGAGGAGTGGGAGTTGGCCTGTAGGCCGAGGGTGCCAAGTGATATGGGCAATGGGACATCAGCGTTTTTAATCTTTGCAAGCATTTATGGCGAGAGATACCTTGACAGGGCTATAGCACTATTTAAATACAGGGGCATCATTAGGGAAGTGCGGATGCATTTTGGGGGTTTAGCCTGGCTGATTTTGGACGAGGAGTTCAGAGCTTGAGTGAGCATTAGTACAGATAAGCCATGGGGGGCCCTAGACCCAGAATTAGGGATGCAGTGGATGATTTCATCACAATCTGCAACATCGACACATACGGCCAGTGGGTTACCAGTAGTATATAAGACGTTTTCAGGCACGTCCCGCCACAAGGGGGGCGGTTGTGGGACATAAGAACAACACCTAACACGACAGGAGCGTGCTGGAACTTCAACAGGGGTTTCTGCTCCAGACATCTTTGCAGAGGTAACCATGACTGCTTCAAGAGCGGGGGCCGTCACCTGGGCACACAATGTTTTTTCACTTTTCAGTCCCTCTGAACAAGGGAGGGCTGCTAAAGGCAGTGGGACACTGGGCGCTACGGCCTCAAAGGGGCCTACGCCAGTCGGGTTAGACTTTATTTTCCCATGGCTGCGTATATGCACGGTATAGGGCAGCTGTTTTAAGTTAACAGAAGGTTTGCAAGAAGGTTGCAGGGTCAGTTACCAAGGCCCACGGGTGAGACGTTGGGCAGACAATTGCGGTCTGCAAAGGAAACACCACAGGTGGTAAAGAAAAAATTTGGACAAGGAACGGGCATTGGGCAGAATTGTGGGCCCAATTTATGAATGGCCAAGGCAGAATTGGAGGATATCTACATGGGGAGTCGTGCCGAAGAAGGCCCGGGTGATTTCAGTTTGAAACATCACCTCTCATGGCTGGAGGGCACATATGTTAACGATTTCATGGCAGCGGAAGACACCAGAGTGGTGTATGTATCTGTGGAGGATGCTATAAAATTGGTCAGGGCATGTGGCCATGGGGCAGAACTGGCAAAATACGATATACAATCAGCGTGCAGGCTATTGCCGATACATCCAAGGGAGTTTTGATTTGGTGGAGATGCAGTTTGGAGGAGCGAGCCACGCGGACAGGGTCCTGCCCAGGGGTTTTTGTGCGATTTCATGTGCCTGGTTCGAAGCCTTAACACCTTCATGCGGTGGGTTTTTGTTAAGAGCAGTGGGCATTTAGGCGGTGACCCACTATTTTTGAATGATGCCCCCTTTTTGTAGGAAGTAAAGATGCAGGGGAATGCCAGACGGCTATATAAAAAAAAAATATATATATATAATAAATTCAGGACATGGCACAGCAGATGGGAGTGCTGGGGCACTCGGAAAGACCGAAGGACCCTCATCGTTTATCACCGTTCTGGGTATTTGAGTTAGACTCCAGTACAATGACGGCCAGATTACCGGCACAGGAAGTAACGGAGATGCTGGTTTTTCTCGGCCACGGTGCGGGAGGCATGAAAAATAGATTGGAGAACAGCCCAGAAGCTGTCGGGGCACTTTAACTTTGCTTGTAGGGCATTTAGGGGGAGAGGACGTTTTTGCAGGCGGCTAGGTTGTTCGTTTGGGCGCAGCTTTTGACACACCACAGAATAGGAGGGTCAGTGGGACTCAGAGGAGAGGTTAAAGTTGGGAAACATTTCTGGAACAATGCAACGGTATCCAAGTGTTTCTCTGAGGAAGAGACAGTATGGCTGGTGCGCATGTTTTTTGGGGTTTTCTGGGAGGATAGATGGGCGCAGAGGCGTGGCCCAAGACAGCGGACCCGGCAGACATTTGGGTATGGGGGGAATGATGATCACGGACTGGTGGAGATGTCCTTAGCGGAATCCACTCAGCAATGTTTTCGTTTGGCATGGTTGGTTTTTCAGCTTTGGAGCGGCTACAGGAAATTTTTGGGGACAGAGTGAATAACAGCTAGAGCATCAGGCGTTGCAATTTGGGCTGTGCATGATTCGAAGAAGTTTATCAGCGGCCAAGATCAGGGGTAAACTGGCAGGTGTATCTTTGTATGGGAAATTGTTTTGATCACGACCAGGCAAGAAATGAACGTTGAGAAGAATGTGGAATGTTTTGGGGCAGAATCAGAGCGGTAGAGGGTAGAACGGCCAGGAAACCCGTTGATTTGGATTTGTCACTAAAAGAGGTTTACGCGTACGGCCGGGAAGTTGCGCAGACGAATGCGAACTAGCACTTTTCCGCGCATGCATAGGTGGATGTTTTTTGGAGCTTTTGGAGTGTCAGATTTGTTTGGGGGGGGGCAGCAGTTGGGATGCGATACAAGGAGTTGGTGTGCACGGCGATCGATTGGGGGGTCATGACTTAGACGGTCGGAAACCAATCAGCTAGGTAAAGGGAAGTGGGTACAGTTAGAGGAAGGGGGCAATGTATTGCCTTGCCCAGTCACAGAATGGAGCAATTTTCAATCCTCACGGATGTCAAACAAGGAAGCAGGGGTTTGTTGTACACAGATCAGGGTCCAAGCTTAATAGATTTCAGCTTTTACGAGGTTTAAGGATGGCGTTTGGGACGTGTGGGTCGCCAGGCCATTGGGTTTTTTGGTACGCATCCGTTTAGGATTGGGGTAGCTACGGCTGCGGCGCATTTTTGGGTTGGGACTGGGCTAAGATCAGGGCGATAGGCCACGGGCGATCGAAGTTTTGCAAACATTACGTTAGACCCTGAAAGGTGGGGAGAAACAGCTGTAAGGGGTTTTTGGTAAAAGGGGGAGAGGTTTGTTATATAAAAAAAAAAAAAAAAAACAACACGTTACAGTTGTTTTTCCATTGCAGGAGACGAGTTTGGTCCAGCGCAGGGCAAGATGGTTACATGGCTGGTCGGCCATTCAATTGTCCACGGGGGGCGAAGTCCGCGGAGGAACAGATATTTGGTCGGGCCTGGGGACTATCCAGCAGACGGCACGAGGTGCTACGGTGGGAAAAGAGCAGAATGCGGTGGGGTAAACTGCTTCTTTCATCACTGCTAACTTATTGAGCGGGGGATGTGCAGATTTGTTAATCATACATTTGGGAGAGAATGATCTTGTGAAATGATCAGGTCTCATGCTACTGCAATACATGCAGAGGGTTTTTGGAGTTTAAAAAAAAACAAAAAAAAAAAAAAAACGCATAGTACATGCTTGGGGTGGACAGATTTGGTTCCACGTAGAGTGTGGAGAGTGGCAGTGAAGCATGGAGCCATGAAGCGGGCTCGTAGGAAACTTAACAGAGACATGAGGGCTTTTTGCGGGGCGCAAGGGAGCAAAATATTGAAATATGGGAACATTACAGAGCAGGAGGTTGCACTTTTCAGGGACTATGGTGTTCACCTGTCCACAGTGGGAAATGCATACTATTTGACAGATCTGAGACTGTGTTTTTGAAGAGCTGTGGGGAGAGAAATTGTGAATTGCAAACGAGAAATGAGAAGTACTGGTCGCAGTAGCGTGGCCTTAAGGGGGGTGGGGCAGCAAAACGCCAAATGGGTTTCTGCTGGTTGGCAGTAGATGGGGGAGGGTGGTGAGTCAGATGCGGGCTTGGCCACCCTTCCAGGGAATAAACAAGCAGGTGAAGGCTCTCAGTGGGGGTACCCGCGAACCAAATGGGGCATGAAAGGAAAAGGGGAGCGCGTAGGGGAATGGAAACGAGATAAGGGTTTGAAGGGGAAGGATGAGCCAGGAGATGTTAATGGGAGGGCTTTATTAAAGTTACGGTTATGTTTAAAAGTTAATGGTTATGTAAATTATGCAATCCTGTCCTAATAAATGACCTTTTACACTTAATCAGCTGTCACTGAATTATTTCCCGATGGAGGGGCCCGCGGGAAGCAGAGCAACGCTCTAGTCTTCCCGCGGGACTTTTCGGGAAGGAAGTGACGGCGAAGAGGACAGGGATTGGGGAAAAAGGTAAGTGGGGGTGGGTTTAAGGGGAGGGAATAAAAGGGGTTGGGGGTGGAGGGACCGGCCTCTTTCCGCGTTCCCATCGCGCGGATTAGTTTGGCCTCCCACCCACCCGGCAATTAGAAGGGCGACTGGAAGGACGGAAGTTTAGGGTCAATTAGCTAAGGGGGAGGTTAATTGTCAGTTAGGGCAGGTAGCAAGGGCGAGCGTGCAGTAGATGGGGGAGGGTGGTGAGTCAGATGCGGGCTTGGCCACCCTTCCAGGGAATAAACAAGCAGGTGAAGGCTCTGAGTGGGGGTACGCGCGAACCAAATGGGGCATGAAAGGAAAAGGGGAGCGCGTAGGGGAATGGAAACGAGATAAGGGTTTGAAGGGGAAGGATGAGCCAGGAGATGTTAATGGGAGGGATTTATTAAAGTTACGGTTATGTTTAAAAGTTAATGGTTATGTAAATTATGCAATCCTGTCCTAATAAATGACCTTTTACATTTAATCAGCTGTCACTGAATTATTTCCCGATAGTACATATAAAAACTGGAAGCCACTGATGTTTTTGTTCCGCCAATAGCGTATGAAGGGGAATCGGACAGTTTCAGCTATGGTAGACTCTTTCTCTGTTCTTGTGGCCAGAACCTTTGGAAGCTGGAAGGGTGTTCTGTGAGATGACCAGCCCTAGTGAATAGCTCCACAGGCCACGGCTGTGACTCAGGTGAGTGGCCGCTCCATGTGCTGACGTGCTGCTGTGCAGGTGGGAGTGGAGCTGAGATGGCTGAGTTCCTCTAAGATAAGATGACCAGAGTTTTAAAGCCAAAGATTAGGATATTTCGCAAAATAGATGAAGGACTACAATTTTACTTCAACCGAGCGCACAGAATGACAGTGCTCATGAGCATAGAATTACAGAAGAGGCACTAAGCACATAAACAAAATGCAATTTTTAAAGTCAGTGTAATTAATGCTTGTTAAATTGTTTTCTATTTACACCTGCTGAGTATAGCTGCTTTGGAAAACAAAACAAAAAAACACTTCCCACCGTTTTCAGGCGACTCTCATTAAAAACCGGAACACAAGCTAAAGTTCCCGAAATCTGCTGGGACAGCTTGTGGAAAACGGGGGCTTTCCCGGCAAATTCAGGACACGTGGTCACCAGGAGCGGCTCGCGTGACTGGAGCTGGGCGGGGAGCACGGGGGGCACAGGAAAAAGAAATGCAAATAATAATAATAAAAAAAAACGTACCTCTGCTCCAGCGCCGCTCACCTCCTGTCACTGCTGCAGGCACGGGCTTCCCGCCTGCACTGCGCATTGAGGATTGGCTGGGACCGCCCAGCCAGGGCACTCCCAGGCAGACTGGGAGCCTGTGTAGACTCTCTCCAGCCCAGCAACCAGGTAGCTGGGCTGGAGAGAGCCTACAGCGCATGTGGGTTTGGCCAGTCAAACACACATGCGCTTTGAAGGGAGTGCACAGAGCACGCCCTTCGGCTCATCACCCCCAATGCCCCACCCCTTTTACACGGAAAGGATAATAAAGAGAGTTTTATCCTTTCTGTGTAAAAGGATTTGCAGCGGTTGCTGCTGGGTGGGGCGACACTACTTGGCCCATACAGAGCAGCCACGCCTGCTGGTCACCCTATCTAAGAGTTTCACAGCAACTCAAGAGGGGACGGGGCAGGAAGTGGGCAGCTTCATTGATGAGGTAGGGAAAACCTACCTTATACACGGAGTTCATTACATAAGTCCAGCACCTGCAAGACAGCGTATTGGATGGATCCATGAAAGCTCTCATCTGACCTTCCTCCCCTACCCCGTTGTGCCCCCAGCCACTTTACATGCAAAAAAATTGGTCACAACAGGCAATTGGTCAATGTGTAATGTGTTAATGAATGCAGCGTAAGCACATTCAAGCCAAATAAACGAAAAGTGTTCTGTATTGAAGGTAGTGTTGCTACCTTACTTAGAAAAAATACTGATTATTTGTTTACTTTTTTGTCTGTTCTGGAACAGCCAAGAGGTGATAGATAAAAAAGAATTGGTGAAAATAATTATTTTACTGCCTGGCAGTTATCTCGCATTTTCCTCTATTAATCATTCTGAAACAATTTACCCAGGTCTCAAATATTTTTTAACTGATTTCTTTCGGTTTTCTATTTTAGGATTATATCTAAGAATGTAAAAAATGCTAGCTTTCACTGCTTTTTGCAATATTTTTACCGGCATGGACTTAAAAACACAGGCCAGGCCTGCAGAAAAAAAAACCAGCTTGGTGGCAACACTAATTGGAGGCTCCCTTTCCGTTAATCAAGTCCTGTTATTATTTCCATGTCAAATAAAGGTCAGATTTTAGGGCACCTTTCATTATAGTCCACTAGGCTGTATGACAAAACCAAGGCTCCCTTACCACTGACCTTCTTTTAACATAGAAACAAAAAGAGGACCACATTAACAGCAAGATAGCCTTCAGCATAGCCTGCCTTTTTTCCATGGAACAACAGCAAATAAAATACTTGGGCCTGGCAGTATATTTGAGAACCCAGTGGGAAGGAAGGGTGAATGGAGAATAAGGAGTGTACAGGGTAAAGGAGGGAAGAATGAGACGGAGATACGGGTGGCAGGCTGTGAAACAAGAATCACACTGGAGAAGGATGCGCAGGAAGGAAATATGAGAGGAAACAAGCAGGTGGTCGAAACAAGGAACTCACACGGAATAGAAGGATGAACAGGGGGATGAGGAGCACGAAGTGGAGTCGAGAGTGACACCAGGAGAAAGGCAAGAGTAGCGAATAGAGAGGGCAATGATCATAAGTACTCTCATGCAAGCACTGAATTGAAGGTGGAAAGATACACCCTAACAGTCAATAGTATATGGTAAGTAAGAAAAAATCTCAAACCAGCCCCTGAAAGAAGCTGGTCAAAACAGTTAATGGTTGAAAGTTGCGCCACCATAAGTATACTGTAAGAAAGTGTTTGTTTGATTGGTGCATGTCAACCCAGACTTTAAAAAAACATTAATAACAATGCACCATTTTTGCAGTACTTGGACAGCTCACCCACCATCCATGCACTGCAAAGGAGATACTATGTAGGAGAACTAACACAACTACTGGCTAATCACGTGCTGAATAAGCAAAGAGGCTGCGTAATAAAGATCTGAGCCAAATCCCCCCTTTTGAAAACTTATATATTCTGTTTGTGTCATAACATTAAGGCCAACGTTTGGGAACCATAGAAGAGTGGAGCCATAGAAGACAGGGCTAGTTATCTGAGCAGAAGGTCTAATTTGACTAATGTCTCACCTATTAATCCTGGTCTCCAGTCTATCTGTGTGTTGGACATGGTCCTCACATTGATAAGCTACAGAGAGTAGCAATAACAAATGGCATCACTTTAAAGCACAAAACAATATTTTACTAAAGCAATAGCGAGTCCCTGGACCTCTTCTCTTCAAGTATATCCTCCTTTACTGTATGCATCATTTCAGTAAAAAAGAATGTAAACAGCGAACTGGATTTATTTAGCGGCCTCATCTCCTTTTTACCTTCCTTTATTTATATCAAAATAAAGTACTAAGTGGTCCATTTGTTCTTTCTGGAATGTTGCCTGGTTAGCACTATTACTTGCATAATCTGTGATTGTTGCTAGCACCTTTACCTTAGCAGGGCTCTGATGGCACATTTTATTAGATTCTTTGTTTTTCATGAACACACTCCTCGATCATAGATGAAAAAGCATTTGTTGTAATGCTACCTCTGAGTGTTTGCTACCTCATTTACACAGAGAACAAAACTACCGAATGGCTGCGCCTGATGCTATTAGTCCTGACATGCACTTGTCCACTCAATGTCCGACATCCACGGGTCTAGTTAAAATTCCAAAATTACATTCAAACAGTGTTCAGAAAAGTTTTAAAAAAAACATGGCTCGTGCATTTATTTCCAATATCGTTGTAGACTCAGTTTATCAGGCCAATGCGAGTACAAAATAAACACCCAATTTTTAAATTCACAGTTGGCCACTTATGCAATTTACCTTGAGCATTTCATCTGAGGTGCTTACAAAACTGAGCAATTATTCTTCGAATTTAGAAGGTGAACTCCATTTTTATACCCAATGAATTTCGGACTTGTGTGGCCCCTCTTCAGGGGGAACATTTGTAACATAAGAACACTGTCACAGACAACTTAAAGCCTGTGGAAGGCCGGCAAAATCAGCAATTGGTGTCAGCTCAACATCATTACACGCTGCCACGAGTGATTGCATGTTCTACACGCGCATGCAACAAATCCATGACCATTTTACAATGCCTGTGAATCAGTGCAGTTACTGAAAAACTGCTATGGTCTGCGTATTTGCCACAGCCTACACACTGATTAGTGAATATTAAATACCACATATCTAAATGTAAATAACAAACACGCTATTTTTTGAACACCCATGAACTTTGTCTCCACGTGGTCCAACAATGTGGTACAAGGTAGCACAATGACCAATGATCCTGCCACAAAACCATGCATATACATTTGCTTACCTGCGAGGTGCACCTGGTTTATTCACCTGCGTCTCATAACCAGCTCAAGCGCCCTCCACTTGTGCTAACCCCACAAAAGGTTGACGTCTGTGTCATGTGACCATGATGTACAAACCCGACTGGGAACATTAGGATATGGGTTTGGTGGCCATATTTGCACGGTTCACTCAGCACTAAAAGCTATGTATCAAACATAAAACTACGCACCTAGATACCCAGAACTGTGTAGTGGTAATACATGGTATTTGAACTGTGACAACTGAGCTACTCTATTAACAAATCAAATGACTAACGTGTGTCATGTAACTACAAGCTACAAACCCAACTGTATACATTAGTATGCGAGTGTGGCAGCCATATTTGCACAGAGGTTGCATAACTAATGGTTCACTCAGCACTTAAAGTTATACAACAAACATTCAATTACATACCCAGACCACCATAACTGTGTAGTGTGAATGAGTAATACTTAAACGGTGGTAACTGAGTTTACCTATTAACAAATCAACACCTGCTGATGGCATGAATAGACAAAAAAACATTCAAAATAAGGAGTGTGGTCATATCTAATATGGATATATCATACTCTACCCACTCTACAAACCAATCGTACATAATCCACAACCCATGATTCTGCTAAAATAATGGAAACAGCAAAAATCTGATGAAAATCTAACTCAACATTAATAAAGAGAATTACAAGAAGTGACCCAATTCTTTTCTGTCATTTATTCCTCTTGGTTAAAGAGTTTTTTAATCTTTTAATCCACATGAAGTCTCGTAACAAATGTTTATTGTTAATGATCTCAGGGGACCTTACCACTATTTCTAAAACTTGGAAATGGAGTTGACTCATAATATGGTTAAACTGCCAATGTGCAGCCACACTTAAATTCAGATTCTTGTTTCAAATGTTACTTTTATGCTCACATATGCATACTTTAGTCTTCCTTTTTGATGTCCCTATGTAAAACAATGCGTGGGTATTTCAGTGAATATATACAATGCCTCGTATCAGACGTGGCTGAATGTTTCAAAATTATTCATTGCCCTGTCATGGGACGTGTCACCACTTTTCTTTCAATTACATTGTTACAGTGCACACAATTATTACACATCCTTGTGCCTTTTCAGCAGTAATCCCTATTGTGTCAGTAGCCATTAGGATTTCTTTGATGTTTTTACATCTTTGAAACACAAGCATTGGTTTCTCCAAGAATAAATCCACAAAATCGTTTTCAGTTTGAAGAATTTCCCACCTTTTCAATATGAATCTTTCGATTATATCACTCATGGTTCAATATTTTGATACAAACACTAATCTAGAGAAAGGGGTTTTGAGTGTTGTATTAACAGTTCTTGCAAAATCCTATTCAACAACCTTGTTTCACCTAATGTTAAGACCATTTCAGAATATACACACAAGAAGAATCTTGCTTTTTGTTCTTGAATGAACATTTAGAAATGATTCTCTTCAATCTCATGAATTGAGAGAAAGGTAAATGTTGGTTTAATAGCATGGGTAAAAGCTTTGAAAATATTAAGCGTTATTCCTACAGTCTATGTGCTGTAGATGTTGGTGTATATCGTATTCACATCCACTTTAATCAAAATATCCAGAAATGCAATCTCAACTTTATGAAAACTGTGAGTACGAGAGAGTTTTTTGAACTGAGGTCAGCAATGTTTTTTGCATAGTTTTTCAACTGGCTTATAGCAAAGTATGAAGATGTAATTGATGAAACACACATACAATAATAATCCATCCTTCTAGTGTTGATTGTGTAAAATATAATCATGTTCAAAATGTGACATAAAGATGTTTGCATAACTGGGGCCCCCCCACAGAAACCCATTGATGTTCCATTCAGTTGAAGGTAAAACTGATTGTTACCCTGGAAATAGCTGTGATGTAATGACACATGTAATATATCTAAAAGGAACATTTTGTTTTAACCTGTTTCTCTTTGTTTTAATAAAGCCTATCCATAGAGGGTGGATCCCTGATTCTTCCACAAGGGTACTGGGTGTGGGTATTACAAGACACTGATCTAGCATTTCCTACCTTTGGCAAGTTCCCACCGTACATATTGCTGATAATCAGACCTTGGCCTATTGTTGTAGTACAGAATGGGAGCTCTTTTCACTCACTCCTATACTTTTTCCCTTAAAATTATGTTGGCTTTTGTTGATAGAGGGGCATTTATTTTATTCTTTTTATTTCCACTTCGGGACCCAGTGCATCTATTATAAAATATCAATTCCAGTCTTTTTCACTGGGTTGGGAACCTTATAGTTATATATATCTGTGCTAACGCCTCCTTCTTTTGGATTTCTGCATAGCTTGAGCATTCGGTATTCCCATTTGAGTCCTTTTTTGTGGTGGGAACCCCAAGACAGCCACCTCCATTTTGTGAGCTCAGCTTTTTACGGATGCCCTAATACAGCCCAGTGATCATGGAATCATTGGAGACCTAGGTAAGGAGCCCCAGACTTTCTGGGAAATCTTGTTATTTGTTAAAAAGTGTTTCGTACTGCTACCCGTGCCTGTTTAATGTAGCTCCCTGTGTTTCAGGCGTTTTTAAACTGCTGTTTATTTTTAGCCATGACTGTTTGAAATTTCCCTCCTAGTTTGTGGCAAAAAACTGCACAAAGCCACCCCCATCTTTAAGTAAAAATGCTATATACACCTCAGTGGCTTATCAGGGTGTGTTTAGGAGACTGCTTAATCTGTGATTTAAATTGTGTTTAGAAAGTGTCTGCATCACCTGTTTTTGCTTTCAAAAAGCCAAATATCTGAGTGTGCGACAAGCAGTATTTAAGTGTTTTTACAATCTCTCCCTTACCTGGAAAGTAGACTGCTATCTTAGACGTGGGAGTTCAGCCTGTCTTTATCCAAGGAGATTCTGAATAGTGCAGCACCTCCTTCCTCTCTTCGCACAGGCGCTTGGGTTTCAGTTAACTTGGCCCTTATATAAGTTTCTATTGGTTGTTGTATATGTTGTTGCAATTGTTTGCTGGGATTAGTATTTCTATTGGATTAGGGATTAGGGTTGGTGTTGTGATTGGTACTAGGGTTGAGATTCCTATTGGTTCATGACTTTATGGTTGGTGTTGTGATTGGTACTAGGGTTGGGATTCCTATTGGTTCATGATTTTAGGGTTGGTGTTTTGATTGGTACTGGGGCTGGAATTCTTATTGGTTAGTGGTTTTTGGGTTTGTGTTGTGATTGGTTGTCAGGACTAGCGGTTTGAGTGGTTAATAGGTCTGGGTCTCCCATTGGTTGTGGGGTTTAGGGTTACTAATCTAATCGGTTAGGGCTAGGACTAGGTTTCCATTGGTCAATGGGGCTATTTAAGCCTAGGGCTCAGGGCGTCACAGCCCTGGCGTCGAGGCTAGGGGTGGAGAGGACAAGGGCATTTGCCTGTTTGGGCCTGTTCGGGCCGGGTCTAGGGCCAGAAATGCTGCCCAATTCTCCATTTACCATAAAGGACCTTACTCCCTACACATATATCAACATGCAAACCCATTATCAGCAACAACATCCAACTCTTGCATCACAATCTGACCTCATACAGATTGCAACATCTAATCAACCAACACAAAACCCCACATACCACACCTACACATATCCACCACACCTACACCAGTATAACACCTTCATTCTCACAGCGAACACTACTCTGTTCATTCCCACTAACACAACCTGCCATTGCCCCACAACACAAAACCAAATTATACATTACTTTCAGCCATCAAGATACACACTCCCTGTTCATACAAACCAACAGTACAATCCTCTATTTGCTCTGAAAAGATACCCTTTTATCATGACAATACCTGAACCCAGTCTTCCAATACACCATCTACAAACCCCCCTCTCTTCTACAATTACACAAAACCACACACTCCTTATACTTCACTCCACCACACATATTACCTCTTCCAGTCATCAAAACTACACAAACACCCCTGACCCACATCCATCCCTTCTTACACCCTCATACTCTCTTCTCCAAAACACATCAACACTCCCTGTAATATTCTAATACCACTCACCAGCACTAACTCACTTACAAATACTTCACAGAAAACACTACATCAATATCTCATCTCACTATTCCACAAAAACCAAACAAACTACACACATCAGCACGTCAAAATAACACAAACTTTCATAATACTTTCTGTCACACCCGCTCCCACCCTCATGGCTACACAAAGAATACAAATCCTGACCAATCTTTACCCCTACATTCTCACTCTTCACAAACATCTACTACAAGCACCCCAACACCTATTAAAGGGCCAACATTCATTCACCCGCCTCTCATCCATATCACAACTTATAGCCTTACGTTATGATCCACATGCTCCTCCACCACCCCTAATCCATACTCCTTCCACACTAAACAGACACTAACAAAATAAACAACATGCCACTCTTAACAACTTTGCACCCCCTTGTCTTTTACATAATAAGGCTACTCTGCAAAAAAAAGTACACTCTTAATGTCTTTCTCAGCCACCAAGTCCACCACCAACACACACAGACCTACAAAATGCCTCCTAAGCCTGCTGGAAGAGGAACACTATATTGAAAAACAGGACTATTGTGACACTCACACGGTTATCACAACTAACAACACATACTACACGCTCAAAATATACTGCTCACCCTTCTCAAAAACAAAAAAACACCTCCACAAACACAGATTTTCTAATCTGCCTGCTCATAAATGCTCAATCACTCTAAAAAAACACGCCCCATATCGATGACCTGCTCACGGACACACAACCTGACTTACCATTCGTAACGGAATCATGGTTGGGACATGACATGGCCCCAGCGTTGCATGAAGCTGTTCCTCCAGGTTATCAAACCATCACACAAAACCGTATAGGCAAGAGAGGAGGTGGACTAGCTATTGTATTCAAACAAGCAAAAATCTCAGTAAAGCAGACAACATTTCCATACACGGTTGTGAGGCCCTCCTCACCAGATGCAACCCAACACCAACTTTCTCCTGCAACTTTCTACTCCTTTACAGACCTCCACCTAACAACTCAACATTCCCTAACACTTTTCTGGATACAGTCTCAAACCTTATAACATTATACTCAAACCTATGCATTCTTGGGGACCTAAACATTTGGTTTGACAAACCCAATATGCCCCATCCAAAAGCTATCATCACTGACTTACTCACATTGAACCTACATCAGATTGTACACAATTCCGCACACATTGCTGGAAACATCCTAGATATCATTTTTGCAAAGCCTGAACTAGTTACAGTTCATAGCATCACACCAATCATGTTGTCAGATCACCATTTGATAACATTCCAACATAAAACACCACAAATCAACACACCCCATAGCAACTTACATACATGCATCTATCGACCATGGAGCAAACTCAATTTTGAAGACTTAGAAACACAGGTAACAGCCAACATGGAACTAGATACAAAACATTTGGTTCCAAATCTTTATGAGTGGCTACAGGAAGTTTTCAATATCCTAATACCACTCAGAAAACCTAAAGAGGACAAAAGAAAACCAACGCCTTGGAGAAACACAGAACTTAAAAGGATAAAGTAACAAATCAGAAGGAACAAATCAGAAGGTTGCAATGGCCCTGGTTCAAAACAAACACCATTCAAGACAAACTTCAGCTACACAAATTAAACAGAATATGCAAATCATCAATCAAAAAATCTAAAAAAGGTACTACTCAGACAGAATTCTAAATGCTAAATTTACAACCAAAGAATTTTATGACATTCTCAATGAATTTCAAAAACCTAAATGCATGGAAGGAAGTCATCCCACTACGCAAGATTTCACAAAAAAACTGGCATCTCATTACACAACCAAGGCAGACACATTGTATTCCTATTTAAAACAGAAGAAAACCATCAGCACCAACCCCTTTCCTTAAATCCCCTCCACGAATAAACCAAACCAGCCTCTGCACACCTTTAAACAAATATCACAAGCTGTATTTATGGATTTGGTCAAAGCAATCAAGTCTTCCGGTTGCCCTTCTGATCCTTGTCCACCACACATCTTCAAGAACATTCTTTTATCTACTTCTGCTTCCACACCTGCAAGACGAATCATCAACAACTCTTTAACTACAGGAACATTTCCTGAAGACCTGAAAAAGGCATACATACGTGCGTTATTAAAGAAAACAAACCCAGACCTGCAGGACCCCAACAACTACAGACCAATCACAAATGGACCTTTCCTGGGCAAACTGATACAAAGAGCAGCATTCGTCCAGATGTCACTATTCATTGAAGACAATTCCATACTTTCAAACTACTAAACTGGATTCCGCCCAGGACCTTGCCTTGTATTTAAAGTGCAGGAACAATCGTTCAAAATCGCTCAATCCCCAGCATGTTGAGCTTAGCAATTCACCCAACAACAACATGTTAAACTCTCCAATACCCACACAGACACACTAAAAAAAAAACAGCGTTCACAGAAACTCTGAGACAGGTCAGGACATAAGGTTTTGAACACTTCATGTCAAACAACGAAATGAGACAACAACTAGATGTGACTGCCATTGCACAACAGTCCAAGTCATGCAAGTCTTGCGCCCTCCTCAGGCCTGATGCACTGCCACCACATACCTGCACACTCACAATGAGAATCTTAGCATATTTATGCAAGCAGAACATGTTTCAGAACATGTAGTAATGTCAGCTCTGTCATGCGACAGCTAGGGCATGGAACTCACCAGCTTCCTTTGCCAGATAGATTTTGCATAATCCCTTCGTCTACACATATAAGGCACAAACTAATCCAAAAAAGGAACGTTTAACCACATTTCACCTTAACCCAAAACTCTCTCGACCAGACTCCAATAAATAACTTGTCAAACTACACTCTTAGACAGTACTCCAAGACATCAAACTCAACTTATTAAACTACACAGCACAACAAACTCACATCTTTTTCACTTTTCACAAGCAAGACACATCCCCATAAGGACAATACACTGCACGACACACCTGCACACAAAAGTACAGCCCAGAACTCCAACATGCCCATACCCAGTCACACCAGCTGGCCAAACCAACATTACCAAGTGTCAGACCGCAGAAAGTTTACTTAATCTACACCCAGTACGGCGCACTCCCGCAAATACATCATAAAAATTCAGGATGTCATATGAGCACTGTGATGACAGCCTCCACTAGATGCATACTGAAAAACTATTGACACAGCACAAAAACGAAACACTCGAGCGGTACTGCAATACAACCATTTACACCAGACCATGTCTGCATGTAAAGAAATAATCACCTACAACATACTAGAGTTACATCAAATACAAACATACTCCATCTCCTGGACCCCACACCTGTCATATCTTTCCATTTGTACACAATGATGACAGAACCTAGAGGACACACAGGCAAAACTTGTGGCTATCACCTGCAACACCACAAGGAACTGCACCTTCCGACATTTTCACTACATAAGATACACCCCCATGCAGTGTCTGACAACAGGGTACTCCATTCCCCCACATTTTCAATACATAGGCTACTTCCCTATGCAACCAACCACTCACTATAGGGTACTAACCCTTGCCCCACCCCTAAGAAGGAATTCTCCATATTCCATGTAGTGACAGGGTACTGCTCTTTCTCCAGTTCGCACCAGCAAAAACACAAATGCACCACACTTTTCTCTTAGCAAAGGGTACTGCTCTTCCCCACATCTGTGATGCTTGGAGACTCACAATCAGCACGTATCTACACAAAACACACAGATGGGTACTACACTGTCTTCTCCAAACTAGTAACTAGACTCAATAAGGAGTTGAAAGTTTATCATCAAAACAACCTTCATGTGGCTCATTGAAACTTCCCAACATTTCTTGCATTCCTAAGCATTCAGCACACCACACCAATTAACATAAAATGCAATTCTCAAAAACAGATATATATGACATATGCCAATGTGCAAGGCTCACCAACCAATTTACTCCAACTTTACTGAAAAATAAGTAACATTTCTCATTTGAAGTACATAGAATAATATGAACTCCATAAATGACATACAACCCCGCCAATTAATTAACTAAATGTCATATTTTAACTATGCAATTGGTCAAATGTCAGGTAGGCGATTTCCTGACTTCTCATGACTTGAGAATACAGTATACCCTCTTACAGACAGTGTCATTTCTATTGCCAATGTCCTCGGAGATTGTCTTATTTTTCTTTCTAAATTAACCAGGAGGCCTTAGGTAGTCTTTCTTCACAGACTCAAGCCCTGTCCCATTTAAATATTAGGTTTCTACACTCCTTCAGGATATCAAAGTCAATCTAGCCAGCGCCTCCTCTTTAACACCCAGGTCACAACATTGGTGAGGCTCTCCCACAAGCAAGTTGCACATATAAGTTCCCAAAAGTTCTTCCTGTGTCAACTGACTCACGCCACAGGGAAAAGTTCACATTTAGCTGGTGCTGCACATTGTTACAATACCTCTGTCCATCACCTTGACCACAAAACTAGCAAGAGTCATATCCTGTGGTCCCTCCATGCATAAATTATGCAGAATGCACTTAACCAGTGGTCTTAGAGACCACATGCTGTTATCCACAAACTCAACCCTCCTGCATTCAGCTATGTTCTCGCTTGTCATGCCCCCCCTATTGATTCAGGCAGAGCTTGTTCTTCTCGACAGAGCAGTGACTGGGCTTGTGAGTGACATATGAGTCTAGCACATGCAATACCTTAAATTCAAATGGAGCAATGTGCAATTGTTGCAGGACACTAAGACAAAAAGGCATGTCCTCTCCCATAGTCACCCTAATTGAGAATTTATACTGCACACTCACCAACCTTTCTCTTCATGTGGCAGTCAACATTGAATGCATTACTGCCTGAAGGTCCGTGGGTCATTTCAGAGCTATGCTAGCTGTAAAGGAGTTTTTGCACTATTTCAACAGCACTTTCAATATAGCATTGTTTGCATACAATTGCCCTTAAGCATAGAGCCATTCTCAGGGACACATCACCTAAGTTTATAACTTCCCTCAGCTGGCTCCTTGTCTTTTTCACACCTTTCCCAAGCTCTTCAATTAGGAAGACACAGTATAATATATACACAGGGAGCTCAGTATTCCCACAGCCCGCCCTTAAGATGGTAAATTTGTCTGTTCTAACAATGTGAGGATTTGAACTAAATACATTCATTTGGGGCATTTGACTTGTCTGAAGTTCTCAAAAAGGTTTCTCCTGTCTATCAACAGGTGATTAATCCTAAAGGGGACATTTATGTGAACAGCTTTAATTGCATAATAAGGCTGATGTCTGACGTATTCATCATGAACTACAAAGTGGAAAGTGAAGTTTGTATCTACGTTTTCCGGTGGTCTTGGTCCTGCATTGATTAGAGTGGTCTGTAATTGACTTAATACATTATCCAAAGTGTAAGTATTCGATGATGGAATTTCCGTCCCTTTGCCATACATGTTTTTTAAGACCATTAGGTAATTTGCCTTCAAACCATCATCTGTAGCAGACCTCTTCTACTTCTTCTGCTCACTTACGTCTGCTTGGACATCTGCGTCTGAGTGTGGAGATGACTGACCCCTCAGCTTTACTCCTAGGGAGTTAAATACCCAACTACAGACAGTTGTATGGGTCAGCAGAGAGTCAGGTAAGCTGCACACATGAATATCACTTAAAATTGTATTGTTATTATGAATATTGCGAGTAACTAGATACTTTGACCCTAATGTAGTAAATGTCCCATTCACAATATTAAAATTATTCCGAACCGTATGATCATCCATTTTGTGCTTTACACGCAAGATACTGCTAAGCAAATGAATTTCTGATCCATTTGTCTAAAATTTGAGTTTGGTTACAATATTCTAATTTTTTTTTATCTTGCCTAAAAATCACAACATCCAGGGTGACAATCCAGCTTTTACTAGTAAAATACAGTGCCTGAAAAAAGATGCACACAAATACATTTTTAGGTAATAAAGATCTGCCTGGAACAATAATACAGTCCTGGTTTATATTCTCTCAACAGTACCTTAGGATTTGGTACATAATGTACTTCTCAGACATTAATAATTGTACAATAAACACAATGCTTAGATTTTGAGACACAGTGCATATCCAGCTTTCTAATCAAAATCCAATTGTCCAGGCATTGGTCAGGGCATGCAGGGCCTCCCTTGACACTATCTGAACCAAGGGTGCCCCTGGCTGTGGAAGGTTAAATTCAGACAGGCATGCCAAAGGGGACAGTGCCTTTTATTATTTCACAGTGCACTTGACTCAAAAATGGCATTGATAATGCTTTTTGTAGACAGGGTACATACACCCTGACATTTCAGACTGGGTTATCCTCTACATAACCACACAAATTACCTGAGTTTCAGTTTACGTGGTTTTTTACTCCATCAGAAAGTGATCTATTTCCTATTCCCTTGATTACAAGTCACATACTATACAATGCACTTATAATAAGGTGGACTTCTATTCTGTTACATTGTTGTGGTAGAACGTTTCCAAAAAATACAAAATTCACCCCAGAGTATCATCGTTTCATAAAACATTGAGGGCCTGATTCAGACCTTGGCGGGCGGCCGAGGCCGCCCACCAAGGTCCCGCCGACAAATGACCGCACCGCGGTCAAAAGACCGCGGCGGCCATTCATACATTTCCGCTGGGCCGGCGGGCGCTCTCCAAAAGAGCGCCCGCCGGCCCAGCGGAAATGCCCCTGCAACGAGGATGCCGGCTCCGAATGGAGCCGGCGGAGTTGCAGGGGTGCGACGGGTGCAGTGGCACCCGTCGCGTATTTCAGTGTCTGCATAGCAGACACTGAAATACTTTGTGGGGCCCTCTTACGGGGGCCCCTGCAGTGCCCATGCCATTGGCATGGGCACTGCAGGGGCCCCCAGGGGCCCCGCGGCACCCCCTACCGCCATCCTGTTCCTGGCGGCAGACCCGCCAGGAACAGGATGGCGGTAGGGGGTGTCAGAATCCCCATGGCGGCGGAGCGCGCTCCGCCGCCATGGAGGATTCTGCAGGGCAGCGGGAAAACGGCGGGAGACCGCCGGTTTCCCGCATCTGACCGCGGCCGAACCGCCGCGGTCAGAATGCCCTGCGGGGCACCGCCGGTCTGTCGGCGGTGCTCCCGCCGACCCTGGCCCCGGCGGTCAGAGACCGCCGGGGTCAGAATGACCCCCTGAATGTTGGCCAAATTAAGACAAGCATACACATTTAGCAACAATCTTAAAATACAACACTAGGGTTGATTTAAGATTGTGCAGCATGTTAATCCATCATAGTGTGATTAACATCCAGTCCACCTTATTACAAGTTACATAGTATATCGTGCATTGTAATAAGGTGGATAGTATATTTGTCACATTTGTGACAGATTACCACATCCAACAAACTCAAAATAAGGCTTAATGTATGTTAAAAAATTCTGATCATCTATGCGTAATTATATACAAATTGTGATGTTTAGAATAATATGATTAGTAATAGCATTTTGCAACACATTCTGACACTTAAATGGAGAGCTGAAGACTGTGGAGCAGCAGCAAGGGGGTAAGTTTATTAATGTGAAAAATATGTATGTTGCTTTTAACCCTCCTTTACAGTTTTCAGGTTACAATCACAAACTTAAATGATATGCTGATATCCTCATTACAAGTGCCGCAGGGTATAATACATTTTTTATTCTGGGGATGGTGTATCCATTAAATTCGTCACTGGGTAAGCATAAAAAAGTGTGTACACCAAGCCCTATATGTCTCCACAATGTTTCAATGATTCAACTAACAATGCTTTAATAAATTTGAGAGTGTATTTGGTATTGGACCTCTAGATCATCGGCAAGTGAATGAACCCACAGTTGACACAAAGTGTTGTAGGCCTTCACGCATACACACAGTGTTTACTTGAGGTTAGGCCCATACAATCCTGAAAGAGTTATAGCAGATATTTACACATATGAATGCCGTGGATGGCCTACGAGACTACACCATGTGCAGAACATAGCTTCCAACAATATTTTAAATAAGCAAGATAACAATACACGCCTGATTTTGATTTTGGCATGTAGGATAGTCCTTCACAAACATGACAGAACACCCATACCATTTTCCAAGCATTAAAGCATATCTAACATGAAAAGTGTTGGCCAAAATGTATCTTGGAGTGCTCCGGCCATCAAACTCTATAAACATGACATGGTATTTGAATTTAGTAAACAATTGTGAAATGTTAGCTTCACTCGAATTTACTTCATCTATTGTGCAGGATTTCGAATTTTGCAGATGGGTTTTCTATCACAAAAAGGATATTTACAAGTGTTATATAATGTAGTGCAACTATAATAAGGCAGAGAGGATATGCATGATATTTGTGATGGAGCAACCAGTGTGCCAAAAGGAAAATCAGGCTGTAACATTGTGTGCCCTTTCTTTAGATTAATAAGCTTAAATGTATAAATTATGTACCTCGTTGATATGCTTAGCGTTTGGTACTCATCTCTGTAGTATGTAACTGATGTTGGTATATGTCTGGTTTCAGCTTCCTCTGGAGCATGCAAAGGAGACGCTGGCCACCCGCCAGGTGACCAGCAGGAGGGCCACCAGGAGTCAGAAGATGGAGCCACCGGCACAGGGGGACCAAGTGGCACTGAAGTTAAGGGGAGGGCGACCAGGAAGTCAAATCAATATCTGAATCTGAGGCCTCCAATTGTCGACAGCCCCTTGTAGTGGAGGTGGAGACAACAGAGGCCACTACATTTGTTTCTGTGGCCACCACCACTACTAGCACCAGCACCACCCTCACTTCTGTCCACAAACATAAAGATAGCACCAGTCTGTAAACTGATTGCAGTCTCCTTCTCCCTGGGTACTTCTCCTCCTGCCTCATTTCTCCAGCACTGGAGTCAAAGGAGGCACTGCAGGTTCTTAAGAACCTCTCGTTGGGGTTGATAGCATTGTTGCATGACATAAAGGGTGTAATGTGACTGATATCCTTGATGACGTGCTCCGCCCTGTCTGCCACACAGAGAGGGTCCGCCTTCTCTAACTCCAGTGATTCCAGCACACCAGACCCTATTCCTTCTTCTGCTGAATTCCAATACCTGACCTCATTTCACCACCTGAACCCATTTGAAGTCCTGACCCCATTCTGATTCCCCCTAATTTCTACTATTGCACCTGTCCATTAATCATGCCATACCCTGAAACAATTCTACTCCAAATTCCAACATTCCGATTGATATTCCTGCACGCCTGAAAAGATCCTCAGAACCCCACCCTATCATAAAAAGTAAGTGCACAGACTTCCATCTGCTTGAGGAGGATGGAGAGGGCCATGAGGAGGGCACTACAACATAAAAGTAGAGGCAAGCTGAAGGACTTGAGCTTATCTATAAGACTGTGATATGGCACTATTCATCCCAAACTTTAATTTATATTCATTTTATTTTGAAACAATTGTATTACCTTGAGGAAGAAGATTTGTGTTGTTCCTTTTTATTTTAAATGTATACAACATTATACTTGTACCTTTTGTAGGTGTTGTTTACTAGTATACATTGTTGGTTTTTTGACAGTTCATCTACACTTCCCAAACTCTAAATCAGTCCTTTAGTTGCTGAAAACATTTGTAGACTTGTGTTACATACCCAACATACAGCATGTTCCAAATCCAAATAACCTATTAGTCTTTATGTATGATCTATTCTAATGACGCCATCTCTCTCCCATAACCCCAAAAAAGCACATGATTTCAGAGGAGTTCCATAGACCTTGCTTCTGCGAAGAGGCTACACAAAAGCCCCAAGAACTAGTTGAGTTTTCAGGTTGTGTTAATCGTCTACACTAAATTCCTTTTCTAAGTCCAATAAGGCACCTTTTGGAATTGAATGAGAGCCCACAAATAATCACACTCATGAATTCAAATTTCTGATATTTCTCTCATTCCACTCATCCAGGTGTCTAAAACCCAGAGTACTTGTGGCCTTCGAAGTACAATGCGAGCCCATTACACAAGAGTGATCAAGTGCAAACCTGTTCTTGTTAGCAAAAAGTACTGGTACAAAACTGACTGCTGGTATCCAATATAATGCCTTTATTCAAGGTGTAAGTTGACTAATATCTTTGGGCCTCATTACTAGTTTGGCGGTCCGTGGACTGCCATGGTGGCATTGGCGGTCTGACCACCATCGAATTGGCAGTCAGACCGCCAAATTACGAGTGATGTTGGCCTAAGGAGAAAAGACCTCCACAGTCCCTCCGGCACCACCAGACAGCACAGACCGCCACAGTCATGAGCCACCACAAATAAGCCAGAGGAGCATGTGTTGCTGCCGGACACATTATGAGGTTGCACACCGCCAATGTGACCATGTCAGTCCAACCAATATGTCCCAGCAGACAGAAATGGGGTCTATAAAGGGAGACGCCCCCATGCAGGCAGCCTTAAATATCTGGTAGCGCATGAAGCCCATAACACATGTTCTGCTGCTGCTGTTGATCCTCGAAGGTGCACAAAATCAATGCTGCTGTGGGTGCAACCAGCCATAAGTACACACACACCTACCTGCCTCAACCACACCAATAGATCGCTGTGCCATTGTCCAAATCCAAATTATATGGGGGTCATGCTACGGGTGCCAAGTACACATCTCATTGTGTCCCGGGTTGGAATTATACACAAAGAAAGAGACATTCACAGTCACAACAAATCCCCTTTGAGGAGGTCACTCACACTGCACCACAACGCTACACAAAAACACACGTCCTCTTATCTCAGGCACAGGGACAGTGAAGAGTACACAACATTGTCTCACACAACACCAAAAACACACCAACATCACATCTACAAGTACAACTCACACACTCACATTCCTCACATGCCACACATATGTGTGTTGTCACATTCAACACACATATGTATGGATGTGGCATGGAACACAAACAACACTCCTAGTAAACAGCCCTGCAATGGACACACACATCACACACATTGCAACAATGGAAGGACAATGAGATGCACATTAGACAGAGTGACAAATATACAAAGCTCACTATGCAAACAATGCCTGCACGATGGGGCCAGCAGGAACACCCTGGGAAGGAGGCTGCACTGGGATACATATCACCTTGCAACTGCCCATAAAACAACTACTGCACAGGAACTAGCTCTTCAGGTATCTCTTGGAAATCAATACTAGGCTCAAGTGACATGCCTATCTGCACAATGTGGAAGTGCAAGTCAACAAGGCACATACAACTCCAACTGCATGGGGCATACCGCTACATGAACTAGCTACAAGGTACACACAGCTAAATGGGCACAGGCACGGTCTAATGCAAACAAAGCTTGCACGATTGGACACACACCATGGGCCTGATTCAGACCCTGGCGGCCGGTGACCGCCAGGGTCACCGGCCACGGGAGCACCGCCGACAGACCGGCGGTGCTCCAAAGGGCATTCTGACCGCGGCGGTTCTGCCGCGGCCAGAAAGGGTAAACCGGCGGTCTCCCGCCGGTTTATCGCTGCCCTTGGAATCCCCCATGGCGGCGCAGCTTGCTGCGCCGCCATGGGGGATTCTGACACCCCCTACCGCCATCCTGTTCCTGGCGGTTCGGCCGCCAGGAACAGGATGGCGGTAGGGGGTGCCGCGGGGCCCCTGGGGGCCCCTGCCGTGCCCATGCCAATGGCATGGGCACGGCAGGGGCCCCCGTAAGAGGGCCCTACTGTGTATTTCAGTGTCTGCCTAGCAGACACTGAAATACGCGACGGGTGCAAACTGCACCCGTCGCACATGCCCACTCCGCCGGCTCCATTCGGAGCCGGCTTCCTCGTGGGGAGGGGTTTCCCGCTGGGCTGGCGGGCGGCCTTCTGGCGGTCGCCCGCCAGCCCAGCGGGAAAGCCAAAATGGCCTCCGCGGTCTTTCGACCGCGGAGCGGCCATATGGCGGTTCCCTCCAGGCGGGCGGCGACCGCCGCCCGCCGGGGTCAAAATGACCCCCCATGTCTGCTCAAGCAAAAATCAAGCTGAAGCACATCAGATACATACATAATCCATATCAGGAGGACAAGTTTAACATCATACATGCTCACAGTGGACAACACAAGATGAAATACTTACCATAACAAACAGTACACAAGTCCATGTCACCACCATTGCATTTACACCCACATATCCATACACTTAACACACACCCTTGTCTTAGGGGACACCAGCACTGCCTACAAAGTCAGATACCACAAACAACAGCGAATGGATCAGCAAGCAGGCTGAAACACACACAACTGTAGGCACAGAACACAAGTTACTCTGGAACAATATAAAGGTAGAAAAGGAATTGCAGGACAAATGTGTACCCAACAAAACAACTATTTGGGTTTATTAATTTGAACTTCAAAATGTCCAAGGTCATTGCACAGTCCAAACGTAATGGCCAATGCACATCACTATGACCAAACTTGACTCCTAACTGCCAGGGAACCTCAACAGAAAGGGGCATCAAGTGGGCAGGCAGGCACCTTGGGGATCATCCTCGGGGAGCGGGTCAGATTTGTGAGGGTACTTGGTCTTGTATTTGGGAGGGGTGTTCTACTTTTTTGGAGGGGTGGGCTTCCTCTTGGTGGGGAGAGGTATGGGTGCTTGCAGGGGGAGCAATGGAGACATTGGAGGTGGAAGGGAGGGGCTTGGAAGTTGGTCCTTGCCTCTTGGGTTTGGGACGGGGTGGGTGGAACAGGGGAAAGGTTAAGATCAAGCAAAAAACCTTTGTAGGGACATGAGGATGGTCAGTAGAAGGTGGTGGGTATTTGGAGGTCGAGGGAGTGTCTGTCTGCTGTGTAGGTGTGGATGTTGTGGCTGAGTGTTACTGGGAGGTATGGTTGTGTTTGGTTGGTGTCTGTTGGGTGGGTGAGTGAAGGCGTTTGTGGGGGTTTTGGGAGGTGGAGGTGCTGGGGATGGAGTGATGGATGTGTGAGTGTCTGTTGGTGTGGTGACTGCATGTATGCTGATGTGGTGGATGTCTGTCTGTCTGGGTGGTGTCTGTGGGTACGGTGCTTGTGGTGGATATCTGTTTGTTGGTGTGGTGTCTGCGGGTGTGCTGGGTGTGGTGGGTGTGTCACTGACTGTGGGTGTGGTGCCTGTGTGTATGCTACACATTGTGCATGTGTGTAAAGCTGGTGGTGGTGGGGGTGTATGAGGAAGTGGTGACTGTTGTGTCTGTTGGTGTCTGTTGTTTGCTTGTGTGCTGGTGTGTTTTGTGTTGCTTGTGTCTCTGTGTGCTACTCTCGTGTGTTGAGGTAGATGCACACGGATCTGTCTGTATGCTTTGGGTAGAAAGAGGGGATTTGTTTTGGGAAAAGGGAGGTGGAGGGGGGTGGAAGGTGCTGGGTGACTGGCTGCTGTCAGTGAGGAGGCCAGAGCCTGAAAAGATCTCTGAAGGCCAGCCATTGCACCATGAATACCTTCCAGAAATGCATTTGTTTGTTGGAGTTGGGTTGCCAATCTCTGGATGGCAATTACAATGGCTGACTTACCCATAAAGATACTTCTCAGGAGGTCAATAGCCTCCTCATTGAGGGCAGCAGGGGGAACAGAGGCTGGGGCAGAGGTGCCTGCAGTAAAGGAGATGCCCACCCTTTTAGGTGATCGGGCATTGCAAACTGCGTGGGGAGCAACAGGGAGGGCGGTGATAGAAAATGGGAGGGCGAACAAAGGTGATACAATGGGATGCCCCGATGGGTCTGCCATCACTAGGGAGTGTCCACTGAAGGAAGAATCTGATGATGAAGAGGATGTTCCGGTCTCCCCAATGGCACACCCTTCGCTCACCACTAGCAGCCTGGTGTTTTCACAAAGTGCCTAGACTGGCTTGCAACTGGGCACTAAGGCACTCTCTCAGGCCACGTGTCTGTATCTAGAGAATGCTGACGGACTACCACTCAGCAGCAAATGTCTCATTCCACACACACAGATTGCCCTGCACATATCAGTGAGGGAATACAGACATCATCCCATCAACATAGGTAGACCATGAATGAAACAGCAGCTTACAAATGTTTATCAAAAGATAAAGGGACACATTCTGACATGTAGGCACAAGGGATGTTGTAAACAGTGATGGCACAAAAATCATGTCAACTTACCAAGGGAAAGTAGTGATCTATAGCTGACCAAAAGAACAATGTAAGCTCTGTCTCATGTATGTCGGCCATCTTCACATTGAAGACTGCAGTGAGGCACCAGCACCATCATACACTGAAGACAAGTGTCCTCTGGGTGGCAGATGCTTATATACTCATTTACCCTTACACATGGCTGACGACAGTGATCCATCACTCACTTGCCTTTGGCCGGTAACATTGAGGAGTAGTGGTCTGTTGCATAGAAATCACACACAGTACAACAACACACAGTACTTCATTGATCAATGTACCCAGCCATATGTCGTCCCTGGAGAGCAAGTGGTTTGTGGAGTCTACCCAGTTGTGTCCTAGGTCCCTGGGCAAATATTCAAGGCACATCAGCATGCACCACATGACCTAGATAAACAAACAATCACTCATCTACTGTGTGACACATGGCTCATCCCTAATTGTCCGGGGGAGCTATTAGAACCTAACTCATTCACTTAGCAATGTGACAGGCAGGAATATGCCACGCACTCACCCCCTTGTGGCCGCTGTGCTGCCCTCAAATGCCCATCAATCTCCAGATGGGCCACCTCCAGATTACGGTCATTAGGGGGTCATGATCCGATAGGCACCACGCCCACACTGAGAGGACGTCTTCAGCTGGACCTCAGCGATCTTCCAGGCCCAGCATCTCTGGTCCTCCCACCATTTCCTGCAGTGGGCACTCCACTGGCTGTGGACTACCAGGGTCTGCCCCTTCCGGGTGATGGCTCTCCATAATCTCTTCTTTTGATGGGCACTGACCTGCATGGATGCAAAAGACAAATCAAGAGATCATGATCACAAGTTTCATCACAAATGGTTGAGTCATATACATGTCAGTAACATCCAACTAGGACTTTCCTATCTGTCAATACTCCCCAAGTGTGACACGTACAAGCCAATAACTACAGGGACATGACTACAGACATAAATGATTCCATCTGCAGACTAACCCACTACCCTGCTCGGGGCTTACAATGACTAAGCAAGGTAACTGACATCAGGTAGCCCATGCTCTGGCAACCTGTACTGTGATGTGAGCCACTATGAAACACATCACACATATGTGGCTTCTGAATGGTAAACTTCTTAGGCACACTCTGTGTGAATGCCTCACTGCATACAGTTTTTACAGGCAACTGCCAGAGTACAAACTCAAACATTACACATGAGTAACAATGAAGGGACAGGCGTGGTGGGTACAAAAAGTGTCTTCCCTGTCCATGTGTGGACATGTGCAATAACAAATGGGGACTCATGCCACTTCAGGGTATGAGGTTCTGTGGTATATACCTGTACCACAAAACACTCCTTTGGACATATGTTTCCTTCCTACAGAGATGGCATCCAACAAACAAAGACATACATTGTACAGCTTCTACTGTATAACCAAGCTACAGAGTCACATATCATGACCTTCCAGGAATCAACACACTGTCTGCAATGTGTGACTGTCATTTGTGCAATAAGCCTGTACAGGACAAATATGACTTGTGGGAAGTTGATAACAGAGTTGTGGGAGTAAGGCACCTGTCATGACTTAACAATGCTGCTAAGTGCACATATGACTTAGATTAATGACTTACCTTTGTACCAATTCCTAATCTACTCAGAGGAATGAGGCATTCTGGGCAGGATTTGCCACTAGATCCTCATATTTGCTGCATGACAACATCTGCTGGGGTACAGGGAGTGGACACAGTGCTACAGTTGCATAGCCACAGTGATTCTACCCGGGCATATACTAGGTCCCATACTGGGAGATACGTGTAACAGGCCCTGGTCTCTGCAGGCTGAGCTGACAGAACCTACATGACTCTTTAGTTTCCATGCATGACAGTATGTCATGTAGCCAACAGCAATTCGGCATGTGGCATGTATGGCAACCTGAAGGGCAGAGTGAGTCATGCTATGCCTTCCACACATCAGTTTAGCAAGGGCAGATGTGTTCAGAAATCTGTGGCACCATACACATTGCTCACATTACTCTCAACTGACTCATATAACATGCATACTCAGCTCATGATGTCATGCACATACATGTTGTCGGACATTTCAACAATCATGAGGAAAGAATGTCAATGGATGGCAGTAATGTCTGCTTACCTAGGTATGTTTGTCTAACACAAGGAGAATCTAGGAGCCCAAAAACCTCACACAACACAATGTGACTAAACTTAACATAGGACACTGACCACTGATACCTGCACATTGTCCCTCCCATTGATAACACACAGACTGCAACAACAGGCATGAGTAGTGTTACTGGCACACGAGGCCACATTCTAGCCTTTGAGGAGGGACAGGATGGTTAAGTACAGAGAAAATTGTGCACATGAGTTACTTACCTGCTCCTCTGGTGAACCACAGAGCTGTTCATACAGGGTTAGGACCTCAGTCGCTGTCCTCTCCAGCTCCTCTGGAGAGAAGGCAGGGGCTCTATCACTTGCTGGACATGGCATGATAGCTCCCAGAGTTGGTACACTGAAGCTTAGGTTGTGGAGGTCTTGCTGGCAGCAGTGGCAAGAGTCAAGTGAATGAATCTGCAAAACATGGTGGTCATGTCTGCCATGAGCACGGTGGTCACCACTGGCAGACACAGCCATTGGCCCACGACTGCCACTGGCAACAAAGTTAGCCTATGCCTGTATCTGCCCGGGTTGCAACCACCTACCACCATGACGACTTCCACCGGCGCTCACAGGAGGTTTCTCATATCCAATGGAGTAGGTCAGGCAGCTGCCATTTTGGTGGCCTAAATTGCTTTTTTGGGCGTTATAAACTGTATCACACCTCTGAAAATGTATTTTTGACCACACAGACATGTTTATCCTGTCTTGTCATGTAGGTCCTACTACTCAACCACCATTGTAGTATGTTGCAGGGCACAGATGGCATTTAACAGTGGTGCACAGTCCACCACCGCTGATGGTCATTTTGGCAGTAGGGATATTGAGTTACATTTCGAGGGGCAATTATGTTGCACATCTTTGAGTTTGGTCCAAATACATGTTTTGGACATGTTTGCAAAACCATAGGGGTCACATGTGACCATTGTGTTATTTGCAGCTGTGATGTGTACTGGTTGTCATATCTATCCATTCAGAATTGCCTTGTCACATGATATCATTGACATGCCTAATGCATGTTGCTGGGGACACACTGACTAATGTTAGAAATCATGTCTTGTCATATATAGGTACCCAAGGAGAGGGAGGATACAGCAACCTCCTGTCTACCATCCACTGCCAGACCTTCAGACTATGGAAGAACGGCACATTATCCTTCTGTACCGTCTGAATATGCAAACAATAGTGGACTTATGTTGTCAGTTGGAGCCAGATCTGATGCCAGCTATTTGTTATCCAACAAGCATACCACCCACTGTACAAATCATGTAAGTTTTGACCTTCCTGCCACAGGGTCCTTCCAACATACAGTGGCCCTATCAGCTGGCATGTCACAACCTATGTTCAGTCTGGTGTTAAAGGATGTCCTCTCAGCAATGTTGAAACACCTGGACAGCTATAGCCAGTTTTCCCAAAGTGAGGATTTAACCCATGTGAAGGCTAACTATTATGGTTTTGCACGCACCCCACATGTGGTGGGGGCCATTGATGGCACACATGTTGGCTTGGTCCCACAGCAGGCCAATGAACAAGAATACTGCACCAGAAAGAGCTTCCATTCTATCAATGTGCAAGTTGTATGTTTAGCGGATCTCTACATTTCACAGGTCTGTGTCCTTTATCCAGGTTCAGTCCATGATTCCTTCATAATTCAGAACAGCACCACACTCCAGCTGATGTCACAACTGTACCCAGAGAGGGCCTGGCTGGTTAGTAAGTCACATCTGTCCTAATTGTGTGTGTTCAATGTCTAGTGCTACAATCATGAAGTGAGTGATCCATTGTTGCACATATGTCCCATTCTTTAACAGGAGACTGCATATCCAAGCCGTACGTGGTTGTTGATGTAAACTAAGGAATTCAACTATGCCAGGGGAAGTCCGCTTCAATGAGGCCCATGGAAGAGCAAGGCAGGTAGTGCAGCAGGCCTTTGGGCTCCTAAAGGCCAGATTCCACTGTCTTGCCTGGCCCGGTGGAGCCCTCCTCTACTCACCCAGACAAGTGTGTCAGATCACTGTGGCATGCTGCATGCTCCACAACACCGCCCGGTGGAGGAATATTCTGTGGATCTCTGAGAAGGGGCAGCTTGCAGTGCCACCAGGTGAGACTCCTGCAATGCCAACTGAGAATGACAGTGGTGAAGAGAAAGGAGATGACTTGCAGGAAGATCTTATCAACACCTATTTTTCTTGAATGTAAGTATGTCATGTTGTTAGAAATGGGGTCTTTGGTTGGCAGTCAGGTTACCCCCTGTCCAAGCAAGGACCCTCACTCTAGTCAGGGTAAAAGAGAATCACCCTCAGCTAACCTCCCCTCACCCCCTTGGTAGCTTGGCACGAGCAGGCAGGCTTAACTTCAGAGTGCTAGGTGTAAAGTATTTGTACCAACACACACAGTAACTTAATGAAAACACTACAAAATGACACAACACAGGTTTATAAAAATAGAAAATATTTATCTAAATAAAACAAGACCAAAACGACAAAAATGCACCATACACAAGTTATTAATTAAAAAGCAAAAAGAGTCTTCTTATTCTTTTAAACACAACGCTAACGCTGTTAGCGTGAAAATGTACCTGGGTCGGTCAAAATAACCCTCACGGTCGAGTGTGCATCAAAAATGGTAAGCAGTGCGTCAATTTCTCACCCGAACGTGAGGTTGTGCGCCATTTCTCCTTCTCTGTCCGATCAGGTGTGTCGTTTCTTTCCCCGCAGGCGAGATATGCGTCAATCCGGACAAACACCTCGGGTCCGGGCAGGCTTGCGCTGTTTTTCCGCACCCAGCGATGTTGCATCATTGCAGCCTCCCTCAGCGATGCCGAGCGTCATTTCTCCAGCCCTGTGCGTCAATTTCAATGCCGCGCTGCAAGCGCTGTGTCGGTTTCATCTGTGGAGCCAGCAGAATGTCGTTTCTTTAGCCGCTCTCGGAAGTTGCGTCGGAAATTTTCCCACACGGCGATCTATGTGTGGATTTCCAACCCTGGTCCACCAGCTTCACCTCTCAAGGCCCCAGGAACTGGATAGGGCAGGAGTCTCAGCAGAGGCTCCAGGTGCTGGCAGAGAGAAGTCTTTGCTGTCCCTGAGACTTCAACAACAGGAGGCAAGCTCAGTTTCAAGCCCTTGGATAGTTCTTCACAAGCAGGAGGGCACACAAAGTCCAGTCTTTGTCCTCTTGCCCAGGCAGAAGCAGTAACTGCAGGATTGCTCCACAAAGAACAGTCACAGGCAGGGCAGCTCTTCTTCCTCAGCTGTTCTCCAGACAGAGGTTCCTCTTGGTTTCCAGAAGTGATCTAAAGTCTGTGATTTTGGGTGCCTTTCTTATGCCCATTTTGCCCTTTGAAGTAGGCTTACTTAAAAGAAAAGTCTCTCTTGTTTGTGAAATCCTGCCTTCCCCAGGCCAGGCCCCAGACACACCAGGGGGTTGGAGACTGCATTGTGTGAGGGCAGACACAGCCCTATTAGGTGTGAATGACCACTCTTCCCCTTCCTCCTAGCACAGATGGCTCATCAGGATATGCAGGCTACACCCCAGCTCCCTTTGTGTCACTGTCTAGAGAAAGTTGCAACCAGCCCAACTGTCAAACTGACCCAGACAGGGAATCCACAAACAGGCAGAGTCACAGACTGGTTTAAGCAAGAAAATGCTCACTTTCTAAAAGTAGCATTTTCAAACACACAATCTTAAAATCAACTTTACTTAAAGATGTATTTTTAAATTGTGAGCTCAGAGACCCCAAATTCCACATGTCTATCCGCCCCCAAAGGGAATCTACACTTCAATCATATTTGAAGGTAGCCCCCATGTACACCTATTAGAGGGATAGGCCTTGCAACAGTGAAAAACAAATTTAGCAGAATTTCACTGTTGGGACATAAAAAACACATTAGTATATGTTCTACCTTAAACATCCACTGCACCATGCCCATGGGGCTACCTAGGGCCTACCTTAGGGGTCCCTTATATGTAAGAAAAGGGAAGGTTTAGGCCTCGCAAGTGGGTACACTTGCCAAGTCGAATTGTCAGTTTAAAACTGCACACACAGACACTGCATTGACAAGTCTGAGCCATGTTTACAGAGCTACTCTTGTGGGTGGCACAACCAGTGCTACAGACCTACTAGTAGCATTTGATTTACAGGCCCTGGGCACCTCTAGTGCACTGTACTAGGGACTTACCAGTAAATCAAATATGCCAATCATGGATGAACCAATTACATACACAGTTTGTATAGGAGCACTTGCACTTTAGCACTGGTTAGCAGTGGTAAAGTGCCCAGAGTAACAAAAACAGCAAAAACAGAGTCTAGCACACATCAACAACCTGGGAAACAGAGGCAAAAAGTTAAGGGAGACCACACCAAGGATGAAAAGTCTAACACATGTGATGGCATGACTGTGACTTCACAATGTACTGAAGGGCTGAGAATGTGTGGAGTTGATTGTTATGACAACAGCTAGGGAGCTGATACTCTGAAATATTCAACCAAAGGGTGCTTGATGAGTTCGCCTTTGAAATATCCCCACCTTGCTGATGCTGCTTTGTTTGTGACAGTCTCATTGCAAAGTTATTCCATTTCCAGATATTTGCTATGTGATTTGTCTAATAGGTATGTTTTCAAGTCCATACTACCTTCACCATGACATCCTCATGTGGACATTTCAGAGTTGTGACATTGGCAGGTATCTGATTCTGTTCTGACATAGGAAGTGGAAATGGATGGTTCCAGGTAATATAAGTCACAGATTTGGGGTGTATGAGACTATGCCAAAACAGCTGGAACAGTGTTTGGATGGAAGGTCTAAAGTCCATATTGTACTTGTTTACTGTGCTGTGTTGGGCCAATTGCATCATGTCATCAATTGCGAGCCAGTCATTCACCCTTTAAATTGGCACTCTTCTTGTATGACCTGTATATAGCTGTAGATGTGTTTCATCATTGCAGGCCACATACTTCACTGCGGACACGATCACATTTGAATACACTTCAGATACTGCCACAACCGCTATTGCTGCTTTTGGGGGCCCGAGGAGAACTCTTGCCGGTCGGCTCACGCACGGAGCACGGAGCACGGCGTTGCCGCGGCTTTTGGGGGTTAGAGGATTTCTGTGCGCCCCGGCTGTGGGTTGGCATTCCGGCAGGACCAGGCGTAACCTGGGCGCTGGAGGAGCCGGAAGCCAGAGTCAAAGGGAGCCAGAAGGAGAAGGAGAAGGAGTCCTGCCGTCCCCCTGTGGACCTCCTGTGACCTCCTGCAGCCCCTCCTGGAAAAGACGCTGAGCGGGAGAGCAGACCGGGTGAGGACTGACCGGGAGAGACCGGGTAAGCAGACTTCGTGGGGGGGAGGGAGTCCATCCTGGCCATTGAACCCCTCTCCTGCTCCTCCCCTGCTCCTGCCCTCGGCTCCGGCATCGGTACTCAACCGCGCCACGTCGTCTCACCCAGCCTCACCCAGCCTCACCCAGCCACAGCCACAGCAACAGCTCTAGCCATAGCCCTACTTGGCCCTAGCCGGCCTTTGGCCTTGGATTTGGACTGGGACTTGTCGTTGTTGTTGGTGGTCTCTTCTAAAGACCAAGCAAGGAAGGAACCCAGTAAGGAACCAAGGAGCCAAGGGGAGGGGTGCGGGGAGTGGTGAACGGTGAGCAGTGAACGGTAACCGGAGGATGGTTGGGACAAGAGGAAAAACAAAGAAGGCTAGGGAGGCCAATAAGGCGCTCACTCACCTAGCGGATTCCCAAAGATCAGAGCAGGAGCTCAAAAGTCTACAAAGTCTAGGGTTAGACCAGAACCAGGATCAGGATCAGGACCAGGACCAGGACCCCAGAACCATCAAGCAATCCCAGGGGGGATTCGCAAACCTAGGTGAGGACACAGCAGACACAGCAGACACAGCAGAGGGTGTCCAATTCGGGTCTCCCGCCAACAAAAGCGATTCCGAGCCAGGAGAAGAGTCAGGCGGGACATTAGAAGTGGTGACACTGCCTTGCTTGCCAGCCCATACTGACTCTGACGATATAGGGGGTGCCCTACCGAATGCAGGAGAAACTGTAGGCAAAACTGTGGGGGGCCTTCTAAGTCCTCTGTGCAGGGGACATAAGTATACACCGACGCACCCGGGCCCGGGTGGATCTACGGGAGTAAGGAAAACTAGACCAAAAACAAACACTATCACTAACTATTACAACCAAGTGAACTTGAACTCAGAACAGCCGCAAACGCAAAGTCCTAAAGCCAGTGGCCTCCGATCACAGCCACCGGGGGAAGTGGGTGGCTACAACATGGGGGGGGGTGAACTGGAGCTACCAGCGACCGGGCTCCAGGATACTCGCCCACTTCAGCAGCAACAGCAACCGGTTGGTTTATCGCAATTATTCTGCCCAATGAGTAATCCTCTTGGGGATGGTGAAGTGGAGTCAAATAACCCCCCAAAGTGGAGCAACTTTTCGGGAGAGCAAAGAAAAAGCAACGATTCACCTTATCCTGACCCCCAAACGGGACTATTGAACTCCGGGAATTTTTCACTAACATCCTCTCCACAATGTGCCCAAGCAGAATTCACAGCACTCCAAAATGTAATGGGTCCAGAAACAGACTGCTCACCATCTAAACAGACCCATAAAACCCCAGCGCCACAGCTTCACTGCGGAAGAGAAATTGTTAAAACTAATTTAATGCTGGGCAGACTCAACAGTAGTTCTTTCAGTCTGGAGCTGTCCTCACTCGACAACTCCGTTATTGGCAACACGGACCCTCAACTAAACAGCATAACATCAGAAGATCTAAACTTCCTGGAAGGTAGTATAATCATAGGCCACAGAGGAAAGGAAGGTAAAAATCCAGAAGGTCAGATAACCAACGAACAAAGTGGAAATGGAGATGACCTCTCACTAGACCAACCAATTCTTAGTATCATGAAAGTTATATGTGCAACACTGGGCTCAATCGCAACAACGATCATGGCCCAGTCTCAAAAATTTGATGATCAACTTGAACTGACCAAACAACTTACATCCTCAATACAGTCTATAGATTACAGGATGGCCCTAGTAGAGGGCGTAATTAGGGAAAACCTGTTGCATCAAGCAGTGGCCGATAAAATGGACAAGTTGGATGGACAAGTTTGTGGACCACTGCTGGAAAAACTATTGGAAGTCCCAAAAGTAATCAAAGACATAATCGAAGACTGCAAACATAACCTTAAAAGCACACAGGGGTGCATTCACGAGCTAGGAAAAACAGAATCTAGTTTAATTGAAGGGCCAGCAGACAAAGAAAATATAGAAAGGCACTTCGGCCCAGGACGAGAGAACTATCCAGATGCAAAAAATCAGACACCTAAGAGGGAGAGAACAAATGGAAGTCCTGAATTTGGAAGCAAAGTCCCAAACACAGTAGAAAAAAGGCCACCGGGTAAAAGGCCTCAACTAACAGGCAGATGGAAAAACACATGGAAGAAAGCTAGAGGAAAAAAAAAAGCACCAGCAGGAAAGGCCTTAAATATGTTACAACAGATAGGCCTAATAGGAGAAATCAGGAACACAGGTGATGAGAGCGCCCAACGTCAGTATAAAGATAAAAGCATTAAGTCGGAGAGTTTTGAGAAACCCACTGATAAAGTTTTTAACTTTATAAATAAAAATCCCGGATTATTGTGCGACAAAAGTTGCACTCACCATTCCCATATAAACCGCATACCCACTGGCCCCAGGGGACACCAAGCATCTGGGCATGACTTAGACAAAGAAAGGTGGTCCGGAAAAGACCCTGGAACAAATCATGGGATAAACGAGGTAAATGATCCTCCAGCCAACGAACAACCCAAATGGAGCCCAGGAACATCCAAACCTAGCATTTGTATCGATAAGCACCTCCCAGCTACAAAAACTGAACATTTAGTTCAGGTACACTACTCAAACATAGTAGAAGACCACTACGGAAAATGCCAGCAGCCTCCGAACTCCATTAGTGAGGGGGCAGAACAAGATAATAGCAAAGGCGAAAATAGAAGGGCAGAGACCCCAGAGTGTATACGAAACGAACAAAGTATAAGAACAACCATGTGCGTGGACAACACAACAGCGCCAGTTCCCGCACCCCGGACAAAGGCAAAATATTGTTCTCAGGGCAGCCCTGGAAATTATAATCTCAGCAACCAGCCTGGGTGGATCACTGATTCGCCTGCACCATCGCGCCCAGCACTGGACCTGGAAACCAATGAAATCAAAGGAAAAAGGGACAATTGGCCTCCAAAAAGGCAACCCTACGAAGAACAAAGGAACAAAGAAGTGCAACTGGGGAGGGAAAAAGGCCAGGTAAATCGAACATCTACTAGTCGTGCAGCTACCACTCAAGACAGACAAAATGAGAACACCCAACTCCAAGGAAGACTGTCGCAGGAAGGTGGCGGGCACACTGTGATCCGGTCTGAAACAACTAAAAAGCCCGAAGCCACGATCTTGTTTATGCCTGAGTACTCCTCAAGAGGAAGTCACGACATCCTGAACAGGTCTAACATCTTATGTCTTGTCAACTCCCTGCCAGCCTTACAGAATGTAACAACTAAAGATCTCCTTTCAGTAAGATTCATACCAAAAAAAGAATTAGAGAACGGGGAATCAACAGAAACAGTCTGGGCCTCACCTTGGATAGCAGAACAGATCTTAAAATGTTCAAAAACGATGAAGACCTGGGGAATATCCATTGCTACTCCGCAAAAAGAACTATATCCAACAATACTTCTTGAAAAAGCTACAGACCGAAACATGATGCGTAGGCAAGAGGCAAAAGGCAATTTTGGCTCGATACTTCAGGGAGCAATCAGCTCCAAACAACAACTCCCTGAACGAACAAACTTGAGTAATATGAGGTTCTGCCTGGTAGCTAATTCCCCTAGAAACAGTAGGGGTAATCCCCCACAGTTACAGAATTGCAAAGAGCAATCATTTAAAAGCTCGTAGCAAAAAATGGATAACTCGAACATAAAAAATAAAATCAGTCCCATATTAAAAATTCTAAGCTGGAACATAGCAGGTTTAAAAAACAAAATGGAAGATAAAGACTGGGTTGAATTTATTAAAAAACAAGACATCAGCTGCTTCCAAGAAACTTGGTCTACTCATGCTATTGACCTAGATGGGTTCGCCACCTTCCACTCTCCTGCATTTAAGCAAAAAAAAGGAAGACCCTCGGGAGGTCTGAGTATTTGGATTAGAACTTCATTACTGAGGAACTCCGTAGTAACTCACACCGTACAAAGCAAGGGAATCCAGACGCTCGCAGTCAAATACGAGGAATGGTCACTCGAAATAGTAAATGTGTACTTCCCACCTATCAGCCGGGCTCAAGTTATGCCAGGGGTGCGGCTCCTTAAAGAACATATCCTAAACAAAAGAACCATGGATCGGAGGAACCCAGTACCAGGTCACACGAACAATCGCTCTCTCCAACCTTGTAAAACCTTTTTATTGATATGTGGTGACTTCAACACTAAACCTCATTCTATCCTCTGGGACGAACAAGTAGCAGAGGAAGATTATGCTTGGAATATCCCAACGCCTCTTATCCAACGTTGTAATGACTCCAAGAAAGGAGAATTAATCTTTGAAGCATTAATAGAAGGAGGACTTCGCACATTAAATGGGAGAACAAAGTCAGATAAAACCTTTAAATCTACCTTTCGAACTGGAAAAAGGCAAAGCATAATTGACTATATGGCAATAAACATCGAAGCCTGGCATTATGTCATCGATATGGAAATAAGGGACAGAATCGAGAGTGATCACGACCCACTGCTAATGGAGATAGTCCATCCGGACACAAGCCCAGGGAAGGCGGAGTCTCCATTCAACGGAAATAGCCTAACAATAACTATGAGACCAAACAGGAAAAACATATTAAGGTCAAATGAGGATGAACCTTATATGAGTGTTCCCAGCCAAACCTGGTTGTCATTACTTAGCACGTTCTTAAACCCATCAGATAATGACGCTATACCCCTCCTGCATAACTTTAATAATTTGCTACTGCAAACAAAAAAGGAAAAGATCAAGCATCCTCAAATCAATCCTAAAATGATGGAGGGCTGGTTCGATGAGGAGTGTTTAAAGCTAAAAAAGACCTTATCACAAGCACTGAAGAACCGGCACTTGAATGATTCCAACGAGCAACATTTTCATGGATGTAGGCAACAGTACAAAAAATTATTAAGATACAAAAGGAAGATATTTCCACATGAACTTTGGAAAACTTTACTGCAAGCAATAACGGCAGGGAACTCCAAAAAGTTTTGGGAGATAGTCAGGTGGGGATGCGAAGGCCCCCCGAAAAACCTAGAACTGAATATTAACCCTCAACTTTGGGTAAAGCACTTTACTGCCTTGTATCAGGAAGTGGCCAAGACAGAACCAGGGATGACCATTAACCCAAACATGCTCACTCAAGGGCTGGGAGGCAGAAATCAAAGATTAAGCAAAGTATTTCCTCTTCAAAAGACCCATGCAGCATCTTCAAATTGTCTTTTTAGATTGGTAAACGGAACCCAGAATGCACTAGTCTCTAACGAATTTTCCAGCACAAATTCCACGCAAGTAGCCCACGTCATTCCACGTGTAATGAAGTTAATACCGGAATTCAGTGAAAAAGAGATTAAACAAGTTATCCTCCTTCAAAAGCCGCATAAGGCTGCAGGCCCAGATGGCATCCCTTCAGATGCTTACCGTAACCAGCTAACGTTATGGTTACCTGCTCTAGCCCGTCTATTCAACAGTGTTTGGCATTACGAGGTAATCCCTCCTTCTTGGAAGGAATCAATAATCGTTCCAATTCACAAAAAAGGGCCTCGGGACATGGTGAGCAATTATAGACCTATCTCACTGCTTGATAGTGTTGGAAAGATTTTTGCCAAATTGATTCAGTCGCGTCTAGACCAATGGCTAGAGGACGGAGATTTAATATCAACACACCAAGCTGGTTTTAGGAGAGGCCAAAGTACAACAGACCAACTTTTTAAGCTAAACATGATCTGTGCTAAATACGCCACCCTTAAAAACTGTCCATTATACCTGGTCTTTGTGGATCTCCAAACAGCCTTCGACAGCGTAAATCGCCAAACATTATGGCAGCTATTGTCGGACATGGGCATACAGGGAAAAATCTTAAGGCTGCTAATTCTATTGCATACAGGAAACACTGCCAGGGTCAGATATTCTACGAGAAATGATTATACAGCCAAAATTCCAATTGAGCGAGGTGTAAAACAAGGCTGCGTTTTGGCCCCAACCTTATTCAATTGTTATATAAATAAAGTAAGTCAAGTTTTGAAGGAATTAAATCTGGACGTGCCAAAACTAGCCAATGAAAGTATACCTATCTTGCTCTTTGCTGATGACGCCGTATTACTGGCAAGAACAGAGATAGCAATGCATGGTCTACTTAGGGGCTTCGAATCTTTCTGTACCTCAAGGAGCATGGTAATCAATGAGGGGAAAACAAAGTTTATGATTCTCAACCAAAAACAGACGTTGCAATCGACTTTTAGGGTAAATAATAAGCCTTTGGCCCGAGTGGCCACCTATGATTTCCTGGGCTGCAGATTAGATGAAAAACAGACATGGAAACCACCAATCTACAAAAGCAGAATTTCCTTGGCCCAACAAGCCGGAGCAGTACTCAGATTTGCAAAGGCTACAGGCAATCACTCCGTGAGCTCCCCACTGCTTGCATACAAAACAAAAGCAAGAGCCGCAGCACTTTACAGCGCAGAGATCTGGGGATTCAGAAAGATTCCATCAATACAAGTAACCGAGAACAAATTTTTACTCCAATTACTTTGTCTAGGTAATGCTACACCAATGAACGCAATAAGAATTGATCTACAGATGAGAAAGGTTGAGGACTACATCGCTCTGGCTCCAGTAAGATACTGGATCCGTATTTGGACAAAAGAGGCTCTCAAACCATTCAGAGACGTACTTAAGGATATCATGAAGCTGCAAAACCATCGGAAACTGCCCTGGTTCAAACATATCTCAACTATCCTGGCTGCTATTGGCCAGGATGACTTTTGGCTCCATCCAGAAAAAATCGGAAGGCCTAGTCTAGCTGTCATAAAAAAGGCATATTGGGAGCGAAAGACAGAGATTATGTGCGAGTTATTTAGCCCTTTATTCAAGCGGTATATTTTGTTTAACCAAGAGCTTAAACCAGCAATATTCATAGACAGTATTTATCCGGAGGAAAAAAGGGCTCTCTACTTTAAATTCCGTATGGGCACACTACCAGTGACAGCGGTGGTCAACAGATGGCAATCCGCTCCTCCGGGTAGTTTAGAATGTTGTCCATGCCTTCATGGTGGTCCGGAAACACTTTCCCACTTCCTTTTACTATGCCCCTTTACGCTCAGACTCCGTAAATTGTACCTTCGTCCACTTTTCAGAACTTCCGGAGTTAGGAAGTGCAAGGAGGCGGAAGCGCTATGTATGCGTTCAGATGAGAAATACATTGTGACAAAGGTCTCAACTTATATCTTGGAAGCATGGAAATTACGTCTATCAATGCACCTACAGTTGGCACAGGCACAATAGCCTATGTTATCCCGTACCTATTTAGCTTGGGAAATCGGTGCAGGGTAGTGTAAACTGGGTTAGGCCTCAGGCTTTTATTAAATGGCTGGAAGGCAATGCAAGGCCCCAAATGACTCGTCCCATAATAAGACATTTTAAATACTAGACTCATAATGTTTTTCTAGAATAAGTTAAGTTTTTATGTAAATTATGGTCAAATCAGGTTTTACGATAATGCATGGTAAATTGGATACATTTTGGCACATGTTAAATCAAAAATTCAAGCATAGTTCCTTTTATTGAGATGTTTATTTAATGTGATTTTTATTGAGTTCGAGGGATTGATATCTATTGTGTGATTATTGTTAAGGCCGGATAGGCTAATAAAAATTAAATAAATAAATGGTAAAATAAATAAATGGCATTGCAGGCCACCGTGCTTGTGCCACAACACTGACATATGTTTGTGTCATACCACCAAATGCATGGTCATTGGATAATGATGTGCCTATGGTCAGGGAATTTTGTACTGCCCTCTGACTGTACCTTGGCTTATGTGATGGTGGATTACTCTGGTATGGTATGTAATAAGGCTCAAGCTGGTGACACCATTCACTTTTCTATTTGCCTATTCTACAGGACAATGTCTGACAGGGCCATTCCTTCTGTGGTCTGTGGGGCCTGTACTTTGGTATGTGGACCTTGACTCAATATGAGTCACCCATTCTTGGCTATGAAAGCCCAGACATTTCAAAAGCTTATGTGCTGTACGGTGGAATAAAATGTTTGGTATGACAAGACACTTGTTGCAACGTGTTGGTGTGTGTTGGTAGTAATCCTTAGCAGGACTCTGTACCTGTAACATATCCCTCCTTGCATTAGTATCTAGTGTCTTCCTCATTTGCTTCACATGGTCTTATATCTCTACAAAGCAAAATGTGGGACAGAAGCAAGTAGACAATGACTTTGTGATAGGTGAAGTTATTGGAAATTAGTGCAGAATATAAATTGGGGCATGATGGAACAGAAAAGTGAAGGGGTCAGTCACGGTGTTTGATATCATTAGAGTAGATGCCACACCATTGGAAGTTCAAAGTTCAGTGTACTCTACCCTTTGGAAATGGTTTAATAACAGTCAACGGAGTGAATATGTGGCACGCAAAGAAGGTCATTTTTGAAGACCTCAGTTGCTGGCAGTGGTGGGTGTCTTGTCATTTGCACCTCCTGGGTTCTTAGCTGGACATTCCTGCTTGCGTGGGGTTTGGCAGTGGGGATCTGCTGCTACAGAGGGAGGGGTGTCTGGGGCGGGTTCCTCCCCTGACATGCCTCCCTTCCAGTGGCTGGTAACGATGAAGGGCCTGGCGTAGATGCTCCTAAGGAAGGGATAGAGTATTGTTGTTGATCCCAGCTCAGGATGGTGTTAATGTCCCTCAGAACCTCTGTTAGGAAGGCCATGTTGGTATTGTGAGCCTCCCAGTGTTCACACATTTCCCGATGGAAGTCCCTCAGCATCTGCTTCATTTTCCAGAGTTCAGAAAATACATGGCCCATCACACCTTTGGACTCCCGATAGGCCCCCGAGACATGGCAGATGGCGTCCTGGCCAATAGCAGCCCCAGTGGTCTCCCCTACTGGTCCACAGCATCCCCTCCATGCATCCTACCCCCATGACGCTGTTTCCTTGCCACATGGTGCCCTCTCCTACTGGTCTCTGGACCATCATTGTCAGAGATGTTGTGTTGCAACTCAGGATCCAGGACTGGGGGGCACAAGATGGTTCATACTATGCTAGGGACACAGGTTGGGGGCGCATGGTTGCCCGTGATATAGAGGCAAATGGGCTGGGAGGTGTTGATGTGGCCACACTGAGGCTCAGTTCTGGTGCCTGACCAGGTTGCCCAGATGGGCCAGAACCATCCTCCACATCCAAATGTCCAGGAGTGTCTTCATCACTGAGGACTTCATCCATGGGGATAGTGGCAGTCTCTTCAGTGGCCTCTGTGTGGCCAGTGGCAGCTCAACCTATTGATGTGAAACATACAATGTTACTGGTTATATTGTGACATCTACCTACAAAACTTTACTGTGACATTTTGCAAAGACCCTGTATATTTGAATTGCGAGTAATCCTATTGTGACAGGTACACATGGTATTGATTGTATTGACACAAGATTTGTGGAGCATGCCAGATCTCCTTGCCTGAAACAGCTTCTGAGATGAGCAAAACATTGTCTTTGGGGAAATGGCCTGAAAATGTCATCTTGCCACCAGTTCAGGCTAAACAGTGGCTAGACAAGCTAGATTCTTGGTCCATTTTGAGGTCTAGCCGAATGTGATGCAGACAGAACCAAGAGTATGTTGCATAGGTGACATGAGTCATCATGTGGTTACTGCAGTGCTAATGTGTCTGCTGCCAATACCATTCTGGTGATGTATCTTGTGGCCTTTGGATAATTGTCCTTCCCCGTCATCAATGGTTACATCTTGGGTTAGCAGGTCAAAATGGAGCTGGGTAGCCAGAGACATCTCAGAGTTGGGCATGCTCTGTATCCTGGTCACTCCCAGATGAGTAAACCTCAAAACTGATAGCAGGCAAGGGTTTTTGATCAAGTGACCACTGGTGTGGTGTTTTGAGTTGTGGAAACCGTGCCGTCTGGGAGTAACAGTCATGTCACTGTCTCTACTGCACACATTTGACAAATGTCATCCTCCCAGGTGTGTGGAGTTAATTTGGGAGTTTGCTGGTAGATGCATTTGGGCAAGTGAAACAGGTTTTGTTGTTGGAGTTAGATAAACAGGGCCAATTGGGATTTACATTATGGTCACTCCCACTACTACCCAGCGTTTTCCATATGGTATCCTCCCAGGGGAGTGGACTTAAATTAGGATTCCAGAGACATGGCTATATGGGCATATGGACCATGGGCTTGTGGCTGGAGCGAGGGATACAGAGCCCACTGGCCTTAGCAGTCAGGTCACTCCCTCTACTACATACACTTCAGGAATAGTATCCTCACATCTGATTAACCTTACATTGTGATTTGCCAAACTGGGCTCTTTGAACAAATGTATACTGTACTGGTGTTTGGTGTCAGAGAAACAGTGCCTCCTGTGAGTTGCAGTTAGGTTTAGGTGGAATCGTAGTCACACACTTGACCAATGTCATCCCCAGAGATGACTAAACTTCATTTGTGAGTTAAGAAACAGGGGTGTTTGGACAAGGGAACACTATGATGCTGTTTGGGGTTATGGAAACAGTGCCTCCTGGGCTTTGCAGTCATGTAACTCCCTCTACTACACACCATATACATATGTCATCCCGCCAGTAGAGTAAACTTCATTCGGGAGTTACCAACCAAGGATATTTTGAGAGGAAGACACTGTGCTGGTGGTTAGGGTAACATTATCAGAGTCTCCTCTGATTTGCATTCATGTCAGTTCCTTTGCTACACACACCATCCATTTGTTGTCCCCCCAGGTGAGTAAACTTCATTTGTGATTTGAGAAAGAAGGGTATTTGGACAAGGGAACACTATGCTGGTGTTTGGGGTTATGGAAACAGAGCCTCCTGCGATTTGCAGTCATGTCACTGCCTTTACTACACACACTATACATATGTCTTCCCCCAGGTGAGTAAACTTCATTCAGGGGTTACCAAACAAGGGTATTTTGAGAGGAGGACACTGTGCTGGTGGTTGGGGTAGCAATATCGGAGACTCCTGGGATTTGCATTCATGTCAGTCCCTTTACTACACACACCATCTATATGTTGTCCCCCCAGGTGAGTAAGCTTTATTTGTGAGTTGAGAAACAGGGGTATGTGGGCAACGGAATACTGTGCTGGTGTTTGGAGTTACAGAAACAGTGACTATTGGGCTTTGCGGTCATGTCTCTCTCTCTATTACACACACTTGACACATGGTATCCTCCCAGGTGAGTAAACCTAATTTGAGAGTTCACTGACAGGTGTATTTGGACAAGTGAACAATGGGCTGGTGTTTGGTTTTGGAGAAACAGGGGCTATTGGGCTTTGCAGTAATGTCACTCCGTCTACTTCCCAACAGTTAGCCCATGGTGTCCTCCAATGTGAGTACATTTCAATTGTGAGTTCACAAACAGGAGTATTTGGAGAAGAGGGCATTGTGCTGGTGGCTGGAGCCATTACAACAGTGGTTCCTGGGTTCTGAAGTCATGTCAGTCCCTGTACTACACACACTTGACAAATGTTATTCTCCCTGGTGAGTACACTTCAATTGGGAGTTAATAAACAATGGTATTAGGTGAAGGAAACACTGGGCTGGTTGTTTAGGTAACAGTAACAGTGCCTCCCTGTAGTTGTATTCATGTAACTCCCTGTACTACACACACTATTCAAATGCTATCCCCCCTTTTGAGGACACTTCAATTGAGAGTTGCCAAATAGGGCTCTTCGGACAGGTGACCACTGGGAGGGTGAGTGGAGTGACAGTAAACATGGCAAAGGTGAGCTATGGACATGCAGAGCATAACATTTTGGTGACATTTTTAGGATTGTGACCTACGAGACTCCACTAACCCAGGTATTCCTGTCAGGCCCTCAGAATGCAGGATGAGACCTTCTCCTCCTACAGATAGAGTTGCAATGGGGGAGTGGCCCACACTGGTGCCTGGAGACCAGGGAATAGACCTTGCCTCTGAAGTTGTTCCACCTCTTCCTATTGTCCTCCTTTGTGCGCAGGGTGGTGCCTACTGCATTGACTCTGTCGACTATCCTGTCCCACATTTCCATTTTCCTACTGAGAGGAGTGTTCTTGATTTGTGCTCCAAACAATTGTGGCTCTACCCTTATAATTTCATCCACCATGACACTCAACTCATCCTCAGAAAACATGGATTTTTTGGAATGTGACATGGTGGAACCACATTATGTAGTCTTCACTAATTCCACCTTTCTCAGGCAGTTGACACTAAACTCTTAATGAGACCCTTAGTCATTAAAATACTGAAGAAAGTGGACATTTGTATAGACTTACAACCTGTGTATTTCACATTAGATACAAAAGAGCAAGCACAGAAAGACGAATATTAGGGCTGACAAACATTACATTTCTGTATATGTAATGCTTCATTTACTGTCCTGGAAAATGTGCAGATGTGCAAATCCTCCCAAATATTCCGATACGTGACAGCACTTTATGTCTTCAACTCTCTCAAACATTGTACTGTACCTGTGTAGGATATTAACAGGCTATTATGTTACGGTACAGGTGCTTCACATGCATTGAAAAAGCTGTCCCATGCTTCTGAGTTCCCTTCCTCTTGTAAATTGAAAGTATGTTGACAGGTTGGGGTTCCAGCTGTTCCATGGTAATCACCAACTAGAGAATATGAAACCTGTATTACACTAAAATTACTGCATGATGGTGCACTCCTAAAACAAACAGGTTAGGGTCCTTGCATGTGTGGAAGAGGAGCTGTTTAGGATACCACATTAGTCCTAATTGTCCCAGGCCAAGAGACATAGAGGGGCGGAGTCGCATAGAAACAGTCTATCTAGGAATTTTGTTTCACAGGATATTAAACAAGTACAATAATTTCCTAATAATGTTTTCTTTGTTTTGAATATCACTAATATTTTTAATGATAATTATGAGTAGAAACCAATGGATGGGACGTGGCCGGAGTGATTAATTTTAGGCATGTTCACAATCACTCAAACCTCCTACATACACATGACTATTTAAAAATCCAGAATTACCAACTCGCCCTAGATATGGATACACAACCTGGCTATTTACATAAAGAAGAATCTATGAAACTGGGGACAAGCTAGAAAGTTGTTATACTGGCCAGCGAGCACATCAATGCAATTGAGACTTGTGACAGTGATTCTACATTCTCAGAGAGTAGAACTTGTAGATAGTCTGAAGGAGATCCCCAATGCTTTTGCACAATACTGCAAGACTATATATAGTGCTCACCCCAAGCTAGCAAAAGAAATAAATCTGACATTGTTTGCTGAACGATCTGGTAAGTACATTAACCACGGAGCAGAAGGTGAGCTTATTCCTCCCAATATCCCAATATATCAGGAGGAGGCTGAGGGTGCAATTGTGGATATGCCAAATTCAATAAACTTCATAAACCATTATTGACCCCTCACCTCCTGAATATGTTTCTAGAAACAACAAAATAATGTTCTTTCTTCACCAGCCTACAGGCTACTATGACCAGTTGCGGTTTAGTATTTAACTACATTGTCGGCGCCCCCGCGTCCGTCCCGGCTTCTTACATGGAGACGGACGCGTTTCCAGACTCGTTGCTGTTTCCTTGAGATTAAGGACAGACCGCATGATTATATATATCACAGAGTGTTATGTATTGCTCTACTCTACCTGAATGCCTTGAGAAAGCCCTGGCTTACGTGCCCTTGGGGCGAAACACGTGTTGCCTGAAGTTTCACATGTTGTTGTTCAGGATTCATTACTGATGTTACCTACTCTGGAAACTTTTTGTTCTACCTATATTATTAAATAAGGAACTTGTGGACCAATCATGAAGTAATCATGTTTACTATACTTCTCATCAAATCTCAAGTATTTGGACTTCTTTTGTAAAGACTTTAATTATAAGGTACTTTCCCATAATCCCATTTTCTACTATGACCCTGGTGATACACAAGACAAGGTGGCCTCCTTTCCATTGCTCCTCCGACTGCTCCATTTTCCTAATAAACCTAGAAGTAAAAACCTTTGCTAGAACATGAGCCAGAAGGACAAATAATGTCTTAACCTCCCTGATGCTCCCGGAAAAGTGTGGCTTCATGCTGAGAAGATGTACATGGTATTGCATCTGAAGAGCGCAAGTGGCAATCTTGAGGGAACGTGACCACCCAGGACAGAGCGCATTGATGCTGCTTGACTTTGAAAAAGCCATTGACTCAAACAGTTGGGATTTCATCCACCAGGTTCTTGAAAAAATAATTTCGATCTCCACTGTCTATCACAGATTGCATTACTATATAGCCACGTTTAGCCCTGTATGGAAGTGAGCATGTTCTTGTATGACTTGTTTAGTATAAACAGTGGCACCAGACAGGGATGCCTGTTCTCACCCCTCCTGTTAGCACTTGTAGTAGAACCACATGCAAACTAGGTCCGATGTGATACACAGGCAATGGAACTCTAATGGGAAGATGACATAGAGGCCTATATGCAGATGGAATGTTAGTCTTTTTCAAGACTACTGAAGATATTTGAAATATATGGGAAAACATCTAGCCTTACTGTTATTTGGGGCAACTCAAGTATAATTCCAATAACTGGAGTCAAGTTAGATGTAGATTTGCAAACTAAACTGAAGTCCCAGGCTAATCACTTTAAATACCCAGTGGTGCACATAATGCTCAATAGGGAACTATACTGGTGATTAAAAATTCATCCTTTCTATGAGCTCTTGCACAGAGACCTTCAGGCTTCGAGCAAGTGTCCCCTAACAATTATGGGTAGGGTGACACTATATAAGATGATCGAACTGCTGAGGCTTCTCGACACATTTCAAACTTTCCTGTACACTAATCCAAAGAACTTCATCCACTGCTTGAAGGGGGTGTTAGCGCATCTGACCTTATTTGGTTTATTATCTTTAATTTATAAGGGGATGCGTTAGAGGTTCGATGGACCTTTTTACTGCGCTTAGAGTGTTCCACCCTAAGTCTCAATTTCAATACAAATCAACAACAATATCAATTCAAATTATCAACATTCTTTGGAGTCAATAATCTCACACACCATGACCCCTTTGGCCATGAAAAACCACACCTTTATGTAAAAGTTAGAATATTTATTTCCCTATATTAACAATGCTAATGTCACGTAAATCAATCTCAAAACCAACTGGTATACATATAAGAACAATACTGGTTGACCAAATCTTCTGCAGAATCTCAATTTAGCAACAGCATTAATTATTAGACTTTCAACAATCACAATGCAAATTAAAAGCAAGAATAACTGTGTAACAAAGATTTCATACATTTAGATTCAGCAAATAAACGACATCAACTGTTATTAATAATTAACAAACATTTTCTTTGGGTCTCCTAGCTAACCTTTTGATTAGAATAGCATGTTTGGGCTTCATGCAAAACAATTTTAGTCAAAGTTAATTTGGAAAACTTCTAATTATGGCTCTTTCAAAACAGTGGTTGGTAGCTAGAAACAAAGAGCATAATTTACAACAATTTCATTAGCATTTGTTATACCTCTCCTCAGTATGGATCAGCAAACTGCGATTATCTTCGTCAGTCGGGCATCAGCTCGATCAGCATCAGCAACCGGACTGTGAAAGGGGAATGGTTTAGAATCTGGGACTCTAAGCTCTCCGAACCATTAGAAAGCAATGTCTAAGGGATCAGCATTTAGCATTTAATGTTTAAGAGATAAGTTAAAGATCACTAGGAACTATTCAGCTCCTCAGACAGAGTAAGAATAAGAACACCTCTCTGGATGAAATCAAAGTGGGAATAGACTCTCTGCTCTCAGTGCAGTCGGATTAAGTTAGAAGCGCCTAAAACATTTCCCACGTTGCCATTGGTCAAAGAATAGTATGTTTACCATTAGTCCAATAAACACAAAGCTTCAAATCTAAGATTGAACTAAACTAGTGTTCACATGTCGATAATTGGCTCCTCTTCTCCTGTTCCCATCGTCAGGCTCATCGGGTAACAATTTTTGTATCCATCTGTATTCCAGTCAGTGCATCCATTGTCTGCTCCTGGGATCATTGCTTTCTCAAACACTAAGCTATACATTGTTGCTTCTACTAGTACAAGATAGTCTAACAAGCAGTTCTCATGAGAAAGTTCAAACATCGGCTACATTTGGTCAACTCAGCTAAAACAATGCATGCATTAATCTTTCCATGTGTATATTTCTCACAGTAAATTTTTAACAGTGCAGCTTAACATGAGACTGTGCAAGTAGGCCCAGGCCTCACTAACTTAAGGCCTACAATCATTAATAAATAAAGGTAGATAACACATAATCATTAGTATAACACATTACTCAATTCGTCTAAATACGAAAATTTCAATTAACATTAATATGCAATTAATAATACACTTTGTGATTAATGACAGCCACTCAGGTAGGCAAATTGTCCAAGTCGCACCTTGTTTCTATGTTAGCTCATTTCTATGAAAATTTGTAACTCAAAATGAATTAACGGGCAAAACAACCTTGCCTTACCTTCGATGCATGCACCCACTCAATATCCGATGGAGAGATTGTGTTGGCAAACATATACAGTTATACTTCTGGACCTCTCAGATGATACTGGTAAATAAATGAACGTAGAATGGCAGGGATGACCAGACATTCCACCTGGATAGTTGAGAGATGGGAAGGCTTAACTGTGAAGAAACTGTGGAGAGTCGTGTGTGGTAATAAGACCTCAGAAACACTTCCATCTTCCACTAAGGTGCTCTTTCACTGCTGGAATGAGGCACTGTAATGGATACAATGGAATAAAAAACTCACACAGAAAACAATACTCTCTACTTTGGGAGGTGTGTGGGAGGTCAACCACATTAAGAGCTTCACCTCATGACAAGAGGAATTTCAATTACAGATATGTACAGCTCAGAGATGCCCTGGATGAGAGCTACCTAGAACCTGAAATACAGAATTTACTCCCCTTGTAGGAAAAATCACAAAAGGGTGTCTAGATGAAGGAACTATCGCCTGTGCATACAAAAGTTAGATATCCAGTTCACATTTGGCAAATTAAAGAATAGGTGGGAGAAAAGCCTAGGCCAACTTGATGAAGCAGACTGGAGGGGGCACTAATAGCACCATGTGTGTTGGCAATAAAATCAAGATTACATCTTATTCAACTTAATTATTGGCAAAGGACATACTACACTCTAGTCCAACACATGTTATCAAGTGGAAGTGGTGGGGCAAACAAATGGGCCAATGGCAACTCAGGAAAAATGTATGTTGATGTTGATGCATATATATATATATATATATATATATATATATATATATATATATATATATATACATACACCGCCAATGTCATAATAACCACCTAATTGATTTGCCCAGAATCACAGGATGTCGATCTGACACTGAAACTCGAACTTGGTTCCCCAGTTGCAAAGTCTGCAAGTCTGGCCGTAATGACACATCCCCTCCCCTAAATGTAACATATAATGAAGTGGTAACTGGATAAAAACATAAATAGTAAATAGTTTAAAAATGCTCTGTCACTATTTGAGAACTCAGAAAATATGTCCTCATTTTAGTTTTTTAGAGCACTAACCATAATTTCTATGGGAATAAGAGCATCTCATTTTTATAATTTCTAAAGGAAATGCATTAGGTATTACAATTTTTAATACAGCAGGATGACATAAGAGCATAACAGGGAGGGAGAATCAACCAAAAAGGTACCACCCTAAGCTTACCTTTTATATTACCGTCTGCTGCCCTCCCCAGCTTCTCTGTCTGCTACTGCCTCTGCCTTGCCTGGGACGAAATGAGAGTCTGCCTGACTCTCAGTTCGAGTTCAAGGCCCTTCTCCACCCGCAGGCTCCTGCCTGCGCCTCATCCCTGGTGGTCTAGTGGCCGTCAACAAGTAAGTATCTCTCTCTATCTTTAGTCTCTTTTTTACTCCTGCTTCTATACTTCTGCCCTTTTTTCTCTTTCACTCGTTTTCCACTTTTGTTTTTTTCTTTTTCTGTCCTTTTCTGTCCCTCTCCCTCCTGTGCCGCTCCTGCCCATATGGCCCCACCCCGTCCCCCTGCTAAGCACCTTTCCCACCCTCCCGCCTCCCAGCTGACTGGACCCCCCACCCCATCTCCTTCTTAATGGTGGCTGCAGCGCGGTGGGAGGGCAACTGAACTGACCTCCTGGTCAGCATCTACTGCCCTCCCCAGTTCCTCTGGCTGCTGCTGCTACCTCTGCCTTGCCTGGGATAAACTGAGAGTCTGCCTGACTCTCAGTTTGAGTTCAAGGCCCTCCTCCACCCACAGGCTTCTGCCTGCGCCTCATCCCTGGTGGTCTAGTGGCCATCAACAAGTAAGTATTTCCTCTATCTTTATTCTTTCTTTTACTCCTGCTTCTATACTTCTGCCTTTTTTTCTCTTTCACTCGTTTTCCACTTTAGTTTTTTTCTTTTTCTGTCCTTTTCTGTCCCTCTCCCTCCTGTACCGCTCCTGCCCCTATGGCCCCCCGCTAAGCGTCTTTCCCACCCTCCCGCCTCCCAGTTGACCAGACCCCACACCCCATCCCCTTCTTAATGGCGGCTGCAGATCGGTGGGAGGGCAACAACACTGACCTCCTGGTCAGCATCTACTGTCCTCCCCAGTTCTTCTGGCTGCTGCTGCTACCTCTTCCTGGCCTAGGATAAACTGAGAGTCTGCCCGACTCTCAGTTCGAGTTCAAGGCCCTCCTCCACCCACAAGCTCCTGCCTGCGCCTCATCCCTGGTGGTCTAGTGGCTGTCAACAAGTAAGTATCTCTCTCTATCTGTACTCTCTCCTTTACTCATGCTTCTATACTTCTACCTTATTTTCTCTTTCACTTGTTTTCCGCTTTTGTTTTTTTCTTTCTGTCCTTTTCTGCCCCTCTCCCTCCTGTGCCGCTCCTGCCCCTTTGGCCCCACCCCCTCCCCCTGCTAAGCACCTTTCCCACCCGCCCGCCTTCCAGTTGACCGGAACCCCCACCCCATCCCCTTCTTAATGCCGGCTGCAGCGTATTGGGAGGGCAACTACACTGACCTACTGGTCAGCGGCTGCTGCCTTACCCAGCTCCTCTGGCTGCTGCTGCTGCCTCTGCCTTGCCTGGGACAAACTGAGAGTCAGCCTGATTCTCAATTTGAGTTCGAGGCCTGCCTCCACCCGCAGGCTCCTGTCTGAGCCTCATCCCTGGTGGTCTAGTGGCCATCAGCAAGTATCTCTCTCTGTCTTTACTCTGTCTTTTACTCATGCTTCTATAATTCTGCCTTTTTTTCTCTTTCACTCGTTTTCCACTTTTGTTTTTTCTTTTTCTGTCCTTTTCTGTCCCTCTCCCACCCGCTCTGCTCCTGCCCCTGCAGCCCCACCCCCCTCCGCGAAGCACCTTTCCTGCTCTCCCGCCTCCCAGCTGACTGGAACCCCTCTTCCAACTCCCCTTTTTAATGGCAGCCACAGTACCGCCACGCAGCGGGCACACTGCTGGCTCACCAAAGGTGTGCCAAAGGCAATCCCGTCTGCGCCTGTCCGCGCCCAGCGCCAGGAACCCTGGATCTCCATCAAGCCATCCCCTGGCCAGCATCCATTACAATGCCGTGACCCTCCACTGCCTTAACACCAGAAGTCTAAGCGACTGCTGCACCACTTCCCCCAAGAACACCCACTGATCTTATTTTTGCAGGAACTGCAACAGGCAGAAGGTACTCCGCACACCCGGAAAGACCAACACCCACCACAACTCCATTAACTGCCTGCTCCTGAACATCTGCTCCCTCCACAAGCACTCCACAGAATTCTGGGATTTCGACCGGACATCGCCTTCCTTACCAAGACCTGGGCCAATTGCACTTCGGGATCAGACATCGCCTTCCCGGACGGATATAGCATCCTAAGCTGGGACCACCCTCCCGCCCAGACGGAGGACTCGCCATTGTACACAATTCCTCACTACATATCAAGGCCAACTCAGAAGAACAGTGCACCACCATGGAACACCTTCACTTCCTGGTCCACACCGATCACAACTCCTTCATCCATGTCACTCTGGTCTACAGACCACCCGGCCCCCGTCCAGCATTCATTGATGACATTGTAGACATTGCCACCCCCCAGGCCCTGGCTTCCGCTGTCTACTTTCTTCTTGGTGACCTGTATTTCCACCTCGAGGACCGCAAGGATCCAAACACCACAGCTCCATTGGAAAACCTCACCATCCTGGGCCCCAGACATCTTATCACCATGCCGACGCACATCGCAGGACACACACTGGACCCCATCTTCACCTCAAGCAACCAGTTTACCATCAAGACCATCTCCACCCCAGACTGGACCAACCACCGCTGCCTACACTTCACTATCACCGCACCCTGTAGCCGCATCCGAGCCCCCAGGACCCCCCACAGAAAATGGAAGGAAATAACCAACGACCAACTCACCAAAACTCTTGCCAAATCCCTCCCCCCTTCCTCCAGTGATGCCAACACCGCAGCACACATGGATCACTGAATGCGCCCCCCTCCATCTGACATCGGCCAAGCGCATACCAAAGAAAGCCAGCTGGTTCACCACCAAACTCCAAGAATCCAAACACACCCACAGGTGCCTAGAGAAGAAATGGAGGAACAGCCAAACCAGTGAAGACCTTGCCTCCTTCAGGGCTGCAACCACCATCCAGCGCCGACACATCAAGAACGCAAGAAAGAACGCACTCCGGGAACGCACCAACTCCTCCACACACAACACACAGGAACTTTTCTCAGTCATCAAGGAGTTCACAAATCCCCCTTTTGAAGCCACCAACATCCCCCCGTTGCAAGACCTTTGTGACAAACTCGCCACTCCAGAACATGATAAACCACTCCATCAACACGGGCGCCTTCCGCAAGGACTGGAAACACGCCGAAATATGCCCCCTCCTGAAGAAACCCTCGGCCGACCTATCAGAACTAAAGAACTTCCGGTCCATCTTGCTGCTACCCTGCCTAGCCAAAGTACTGGAGAGAACCATCAACACACAACTACGAAACTTAATCGAGGTCAACAACTCTCTGGACAACTCCGAGTCCGGGTTCCGCAGTAAGACAGCTATTTTTGCAGCCACCGACGACATCGGATCACATCTAGACTGCGGCCACACCGCAGCACTCATACTCCTCGACCTTTCAGTGGCCTTCGACACGGTCTCCCACAGCACACTATGCACCAGACTCCACTTTGTAGGAATCCACAGAAAAGCCTTGAAATGGATCCACTCCTTCCTCTCCGGAAGAACTCAGAGAATCAGGCTCCCTACCTACACATCTAAACCCACAGGAGTCAGCTGCAGAGTTCCCCAAGGATCCTCTCTGAGTCCAACTCTTTTCAACATATACTTGAACCCACTCGCAGCCATTGTCAGAAGCCACGGAATGAACACTGGCCCTCATTATGACATTGGCGGTAAATCCCACTTACTGCCACGCTGACTGCTGCCAGTTTACCACCACCGCAGCAGATATCCATTCACCATATTATGACACACACACACCAATCCCTCACTATTCAGCCACATACACAATTCTGCCAGCCCAAAAGTCAGTAATAAACTGGCGGTATCAAAACCAACACCGTTACCCCAACAGAACAACGCCCACCACATTATGACCCACAAATCACCACAGCACACATTCAATGGCGGTAAACCATTGGCAGTACATATCGCCGCACTCCAAATGGACACCCGCAAACAAAACAACACCATATTTGCCAGTTTAAATAACACACACCTGACACCCATAAACACACCACACCCACACCACTATAAAACACACACCGACAGTACCCACAACCCTTTACAAACAGGAGAAATAGCCAAGAGACAGACACCAAGACCACATCCAAAACCAGAGCCACACACCACTTACACCTATACACCACCCACGCACCCCACATCACACACCCCAACACATTATCCAACACACCCTCACCTACACCCCTCACACAACACCCATGGCACCACAAGGACACCCCTGATTCACAGAGGAGGAGCTAAAGGTCATGGTGAAGGAAATCATCAGGATAGAGCCACAGCTATTTGGAGCACAGGTGCAGCAGATATCGATAGCTAGGAAGATGGAGCTATGGAGGAAAATCTTGGACAGGGTCAACGCCGTGGGACAGCACCCCAGAACAAGGGATGACATGAGGAAGAGGTGGAACGACCTACGGGGGAAGGTACATTCCATTGCAGCAAGACACCAACTCGCTGTACAGAGGACTGGCGGTGGACCCCCACCTCCTCCCCCAAAACTAACAGCATGGGAGGAACAAGTCTTGACAATCATGCATCCTGAGGGCCTGGCCAGAGTAGGAGGAGGACTGGACTCTGGTAAGTCAACTCTCTACTATTATCACCCCCATACCAGCATGCCATCACATACCCCCACCCTCACTCCCATCACTCCATCACCTCCCACACACCCCACCATCACATCTCACTCATCCCAATGCCAAGCCCTGCATGCCATACCATTGCATGGACACCACTCACAGCCCTGCATGAACACCTATCACTAAAGCATGCACACTAGAGAGACTCAGCTATCCCACCATATACCAACTTACACAAGTGAAAGCTGCCAGGGAAAATACAACCAAAGAGGGCAAGCCACGGATGCACAATATGTCAGACACAAAAACCATAACACATCATTTACATCCCCACAGGTACCCCAGCCAATGTCAGTGGAGAGGAGGCGCCAGCACTATCCAGTCCCCCAACAGAAGAGGCCCACAGTGATGACAGCAACTCTGGTCTTCAGGATCTGGGTGACCAACCTGGCTGATCAGGGACCTCTGGACAGCCGGTTACCCAGGCCCAGTCACACACCACCACAGAGCCTCCCCCATCAGGAAATATCACCACAGCACCCACCCAGAGTACCCACACCTCTGACCCCAGGACACGTCAATCAGCAGTGTGTCCACTTCTACCGGGACCCCAGGCCACACCTCATACCCAGGACAATCAAGGACCTGGGGTCGGTGGCAATGGGCACACGGTTCAGGGGACAGAGGCACAGGCCACCAGGGACACTGGGAGGACTGCTGTGCGTCAGGGAGAGGACCGGCCCAGGGAACCGACTCTCCAGGAGGCACTTACAGATGTCCTTGTTGTCCTTGTCCTCGTTGACAGGACACGATGGGCCAGATCCTGGAAAATGTGCAGGACAACATGCGGCTGCAGGAGGGACTGTACCAGGGGATAAGGGAGGACTTTCAGGCCATCAACAACACCCTGGGCTCCATAGCAGTGGTGTTGGCAGACATGGCCAATATTATGAGGGAGGCAGTCACACAACAGCGGGCCCTTGCCACTAGCCAGACATCTGAACAGCCTTCCACCTCCGCTGCCGCTAGAGGCCAGTAGGCCCCGCCACAGGACGAACAGGCCACCAGCACCATCCCCCTGCAGAAGGTGAATCACCCCACAAACGTTCCCTGCAAACCAGACAGAAGCCAGAGACACTCGTCAAGACCCCCGCCAGTAAATGAGACTCTCCTGATTGTCACCCTTATGTCCCACCCTGTCACCCTGTCCACCGTGAACTGCCATTGCTCCCCTTCCTATGTCTCCTAGGACAATGCACCTGTGCTACAAACAGGCTGGAACAATACCCTGGACTTTCCTCCATCATCACCCCATCCTATTGCACTTTCACCTCGATATTTTAGCACTTCAATAAACACCCTTGGAAAAAAAGAAGTATGGAGTATGTCTAGTTTTTCAAGTATGTATTCATTTAAACAGGTACAAACATTGCAATGCAACTGTACAGGAAATGAGCATAGGTTAATGACCTGTAGCTGGCTGCAGTGATCACACCAGGAGCATATGTGAGGTCACCAACATCTGTAAAATGAATTGCCAAAGGGTACAATATGTGTGCATGGAAATGCGATATAACAGGATGCCAGTGCCACAGAAATTCCCAAAAATCTCATTGAAATGTGAAGTAACACTGTCTTACCTGTGTGTCATTGGAAGCATTGTCTGATGACTGATGTTCTGTTGTCCTCATCCTCACTGTTCACAGGGTCCACTGCTGCCACATGGGCATCTCCAGCCTCCTCCTCCTGCAGAAAAGGCACATGGCATCTCAGGGCAAAGTTGTGCAACATGCAGCCTGCCACTATTATCTGGCAGATCTTCTTGGGTGAGTAGCACAGGGATCCACCTGTTAGATGGAGGCACCTGAATCTGGCCTTCAGGAGGCCAAAGGTCCTTTCTATTATCCTTCTGGTTAGCCCATGTGCCTCATTATAAAGTTCTTCTGCCCTTGTCCTGGCATTCCTCACAGGGGTCAGCCGCCATGAGAGGTTGGGGTAACCGGAGTCACCTGCAATATTGAGGGACAACAGTTAGCCACACACTATCCTATATGGCCCACACCATACCCATACACCAACATATGGTGGGTGGGGACCAGTGCTCACTATTAGCCACACCATGTGCCTCTGTAGTTGGCCCATCCCATTGGGATGCTGCTATTCCTCAGGACAAAGGCATCATACACCGGCCCAGGATACTTAGCATTGACGTGGGAGATGTACTGGTCCGCCAAGCACACCATCTGTACATTCATAGAATGGAAACTCTTATGATTTCTGAACACCTGTTCATTTTGACGGAGGGGATTTGTCCCATTGCATAGAACTCGGCCTTCACTGTAGCCAAATCTTCAACCTGGGAAAATACAATGTAGCTGCATATGTGTTTAATCAGGGCAGACAACACTCTGGTCAGCACTATTGAGAACATTGGCTGTGACATTCCTGCTGCCAAGCCCACTGTCACTTGGAAAGAACCAGTTGCCAGGAAATGGAGCACTGATAGAACTTGCACAAGAGGGGCGATCCTAGTGGGGTGACGGATAGCAGATATCAGGTCAGGCTCCAATTGGGCACACAGCTCTGTGATTGTGGCACTGTCAAGTCTATAGGTGAGGATAATGTACCTGTCCTCCATTGTTGCCAAGTCCACCAGGGGTCTGTACACGGCGGGATGTCTACATTTCCTATTCATCCACAGCAGTAACAATCTATGGGGAAAAATTGTGAGGAGCTGGTCGCAAACTGAACAATGGTGCTACAACAGAACTTTGCATGCTGTTAACTTGTAATGGTTAAGTGTGATTTGTACAGTAGGTCCAAATTTCACCAGTGACGCAGCAAAGATCCAGGGCCTGCCCTCCCCTGAAATGGCATCCGCCTGTCCTGTGTGGAAGGACAGGTGGAAGTGAGGTAATTCCGCTGACGTTGTGTGCCTTTGTGAGAGGCGGTCGGGAACCGCCGTGCAACTCCTCATTGGTTAACATTGGGCCCTATGGGGTACAGTGGCCAATGGTGATCTACGCCAGCGGTGACGATTTTGCACCGCCACGGACATGACTGCCATTTTCTAACTGATCCCTCACTCGCTACCTGATCATCCACAGGAGAGGACCTAAACTGCAAGTGCTGCGGTGACCTATGTCTGGAACCCGTGTGACTGGGGAAAGGGCCCCAGCTTTCACTTTGGAGGAGTTGGAGAGACTGGTGGACTGGGTCCTACCCAGTACTGACTGCTAAATGGGCCTCCAGACCAACAGGTGAGTACACTGTGGGCACGATGCAGTTGCGTGTGAAGGCCTTGTGTAAGGGGGTAGGTGGATGTCCTCTCGGCATCGTATTGATTGTGTGCTGGGCCATGTGTGTGTAAATGGTGATGTGAAGGGATATGGTGGGCCATAAGTGTAACAGGCAGGACTGTTTTTTTAATAATATTTTCCTTTGTGTATTTCCTCTGCAGGTCAGCGCCCATCAAAAGAACGGTATATGGTGTGCCATCGCCAAGGACGTGTGGACCCTGGGGATCTATGGCAGGCGGAGCTCCCACTGTCGCAAACAGTGGGAAGACCTGAAATGCTGGGAACGGAAGACGGTGGAGGCCCAACTGAGGATGGCTTCCCAATGAGGAAGGGGTGCTCGTCGAACCCTGACCCCCTGATTGCCCACATACTGGTGGTGGCCTGTCCTAAGCTGGATGGGCGCTTGAGGGCATCACAGCAGCCACAAGGGGGTGAGTACAGTGCCCATCTTTACAACTTACGCATGGTAGGGCGGTATCCGGGAGGTGGATGTGTGTCAGTGGGTGCCCCTAGGCCAGGCCTGACATTGCAGCGTAGGTCCCCTGGTGGCTAGGGTCTAGCTTGTAAGCATCCACTACTGGTCAGGGCTGCGTGTGTCCCAGGTGTGCTTCAGTTGGTGGTGTGTGCCCCTCCCCATGCCTTGGCTGATAACTATTTCTCTGGTAGTGCTATGGCATATTGCGTAGGCCTGTTCCCTGTGTGTGAGGTGCTGTGTATGCCAACGGTGGTGTTGGTGCAGCCATTGACCAAGTATATCCTTTGTCTCTACCCCCATTATTGTTTTGTCACCCTGTCCTTGTGTGCATTAGCATCATCTGGCAGAGGAGCAGAGGCACCAGCGACGGAGGGAGCTGCATCCCACAGGACCCATGAGGCAGAGTCCACCGGTGGTGAGGGCACCAGTGGGATGGAGGGCGAGGGTAGCACCACGGCAGAGATTGGAGGGGACAGTTCTGACAAAGATACCTCCTCTGATGGAAGCTTCCTGGTGGTGGGGGACACCGCTGTGCCCAACCCAGGTACAGGTACAGCCGCCACCCCTGTACCAGCACCGCCCTCCCAGCAGCCCCTCATCGAGTTGCCCATGCCCACTCACCCAGGAGGGTGGGCATCTCCTTCGCCCCAAGCACCTAAGGTCCTGCACCAGTGAGACCTGCTTCCCTGAGTGAGGAGGCTATTGGCCTCCTGAGATCCATCTCTGTAGGACAGTCAACCATTGTGAATGCCATCCAGTGACTGGCAGCCCAGATGCAACAGACTAATGCATTCATGGAGGGCATTCAGACTGGATTGACGGCCCAACAGAGATCTATCCAGGCTCTGGCCTCGTCTCTGATGGCAGCCATTGTCCCTGTTTCTACACTTACCCCTCCAACATCCACTGCCCAGTCCCATTCTCCTCAACCCCAACCCATCCCAAGCACACAAGCAGAGGAGCATGCACACAATACAACACACAAGAGTGGTACAGGCAAACACAAGCACCACACTTCTTCCCACAGGCACTCACACAAACACCATCCAGATGCTGACATACCAACATCCACTAGTTCCACTGTCTCCCCCTCCTCCTCCTCCCTCCCAGTTCCGTCTACACTCTCACCTGCATGCACTACATCATCATCCACTACCAGCATCACCACCACACCAAGCAGAATACACACCTCACTGGCAGACACTTCCACAACAGCCATGCACACATCCCCTGTGTCCTCTCCCACTGTGTCTGCCGCCCCCCCAGGTACACAAATGCATGCACTCAGACACCCAACGGCCATCCACCTCACAACTGCACCCAAAATCAGCAGACAGACACCTCCAACAACCACTCCCTCTTCCTCCACTCCCAAACCTTCTCCCTCTGCCTTCCACACTGTCCCTAAAAAACTGTTCCTATCCATCATTGACCTCTTCCCTACCCCTCCTCCCCCATCCTGCACGTCTGGCCAGGATGGGAAGAACCCAGCCAAGTACCTCAGCCACCCATTCCACGGGCCCAGTCGTCACCACACCCACTTGTGGTGGAAAAGGATCCAGGGCACATGTCCTGAGGGTGAAGGATCCTGCACCAGGCGGCCTCAAGGGAAAGGAGCCTGCCCAAGCTGCTGCCAAGAACGGAAAGGAGCCTGCCCCAGCTGCTGCCAAGAAGACAAAGGAGCCTGCCCAGCTGCTGCCAAGAAGGGAAAGGAGCCTACCCAAGCTGCTGCCAGGAAGACAAAGGAGACTGCCCCAGCTGCCAGGAAGACTAAGGAGCCAGCACCAGCAGACAGGAAGAGCAAGGGGCCTGGGGCAGGAACTGTAACGGAGCCCCCACCAAGAACCATGGTTGTGTAGCCATCCAAGGTTTCACGGGATGGGCAGGAGCCTCCCCCCACCAGCAGCAGCACCACCACCATCTCCAGTGAGCAGCCATCCGAGGTTGCAGGGGATGGGCAGGAGCCTCCCCCCACCAGCAACACCACCACCACTTCCAGTGAGCAGCCGTCCGAGTTTGCAGGGGATGGGAAGGAGCCTCCCCCATCAGCAGCACCACCACCACCTCCAGTGAGCAGCTGTCACTGCTGGCGGACCGTATGTAATCCTGCCTCAATGGACTGCTGTGTGGCCTGCCTCCTGCAAATCCAGTGGGTATGACACCCACCTGAGAAACTGTGACCTTGCACTCACCAGGATCACGAGCACAGGGCACAATGCCACCTCCAGAACCAGTAGGTAGGACATCCACCTACCCCAGACTCCCCGGGATCAAGAGCACAGGGCACAAGGCCCCCTCCAGAACCAGTGGGTAAGACACCCACCTACCACAGACTCCCCAGGATCAAGAGCACAGGGCATGATGCCACCTCCAGAACCAGTGGGTAAGACACCCACCTATGCAGACTCCCCAGGAGCACAGGGCACAATGCCCCCTCCAGAGCAAGTGGGGTATTCCCCCACTCAAGAGACTGTGGCCTTGCACTCCCCAGGACCAAGCACAGGGCATGTTGCCCACTCCAGAACCAGTGGAGTATTCATCCACTCGAGAGACTGTAGCCTTGCACTTCCCAGAACCAAGCACAGGGCATGTTGCCCCCTCCAGAACCAGTGGTCTTCTTACATCTGCCGGCTGAGGTGCTCCCCCGTCCCGACTCCCTCTGAGGTGCATACCTACTACCAACAGATGCCCCTGCAGTGTTCCCTCTGTGTTAAGGAAGGTGCCATGTATGGCCTTGGACTTTGACCTGTGGCCATGTGGACTATGTACATTGTGGACTGGGTTGTGCCCCTTTTTGTGTACATATGTATATATCTCTTATCTTGCCTGACTTATTTATCTTTATGTGTTGCTCTCATTACATTCACTTTTTCAAAATCGATTTGTCCTTGCATTATTCATCCGAGGTATGGGGTAAAAATGTTTTAGTAATGCAGCTGATTGTGTGTATGGTGTTGGGGGTGTGTGTGGTGCGTGTTTGTGTCACTCTCTTTTTCCTCCCTCCCTCCCTTGTGTGTTAGGTAGCTGTACTCACTGTCGTCATCTTCGCCGGCGTTGGTGTTCGTGGTGGAGCAGCACGTAGAAAATCATGGGGAAGACATGCAGCTCGGGCTCCGTGGCTGCGTGGTTGTTCCCTGTCTCTCCAATGGTGAGTCCTTTCACTTCTGTGCAGTGTTTCTGCCAGGCTTTTGATGTTGTTGGCACTGCCCCAGAAAAGTTGTCAGTTTGCAGGGTCATAATATGGTGGGCGGAACATTGACCTCCGCCTGGCTGTAGGCGGCTACCGCCGTGGTGACTGTTGTTTCCGCCCTGGCGGTCGGTGTGGTACATTGGCTGTCTATCGGAGATAACACCGCCATGGTCATAATTTGGCAGTAATTACCGCCGGCCTGTTGGCGGTATTACCGCCACTTTAACACCAACCGCCAGGGTTGTAATGAGGGCCATTGTGTCATACGCCAATGACACATAACTCATCATTTCCCTCACCGAAGACCAGGACACAGCCAAAAGAAATTTCCACTTGGGAATGGAAGCCATCACCACCTGATGAGAGAAAGCTGCCTCAAACTCAACTCTGAGAAGACAGCTCATCAACTTTGGAAATGCCACCTCAGTATGGGACGACTCCTGGTGACACACATCTCTCAGCACCCCGCTTTCACCGACTGAGCACACAAGCATCCTAGGCATCATCCCGACTCCTCTCTATCTATGACCCGTCTGGTAAATGCAGTGACCTCCTCCTGCTGGCACACCCTTTACATTCTCCGGAAAATTTTCAAATGGATCCCAGCAGACTGCCACAGGACAGTCACCCACGCCTTAGTCACAAGCAAGCTTGACTACGGCAACGCTCTCTACGCAGGCACCATGACGAGAAACATCAAAAAGCTGCAACTTATCCAGAACGCCGCCACCAGACTTGTCCTCAACCTCCCACGCCAAGAACATATATCCCAGCACATGAAGACCCTCCATTGGCTCCTGATAGAAAAACGAATCACCGTCAAGCTGCTCACCCACACGTACAAAGCCATACACAATGTCAGACCGGCCTACCTGAACAATCACGTCTCCTTCCACACCCCTGCCAGATCCCTCCGCTCCACCCAACAAGCAGTGGCCACCATGCCACGCATACGGAAAACCACCACCGGAGGAAGGTCCTTTACCTATCTCACAGGAAAGAGCTGGAACAACGTACCACTGCACCTCAGACAAAGCCCATCGCTCACCATTTTCAGGAAGAACCTCAATAGGTGGCTCTTCGAATGAGGGTCTGTCTGCATCCCCCACCCCACCCCCCCAGAGCCTTGAGACCCTCACGGGTGAGTAGTTGCTCTCTACAAAAACTGATTGAATGATGAAAATACAAGTGAGGGGAAGCCTCACAGCTAGCTAGCTCTAAAAGTTATGAGTTTCCAAAACTCTTATAACTTTTAGAGTTTACTAGGTGCAAGGCTTCCCCTCCTTTGTGTATTGATACATCAGGATGACGTCAGGCATGCCATGCGTTTGTAATCAATATAGAATGTTAGCAATCTTGTGGTTCATTAGAATACTGTGGGGAGGCAGCGGCCAGGGGCACAGACTCAGATAATTGAGGGCAGGGAGGGGGGTGCTGAGGAAACAAGTTGACCACACTGGGGAGGTACGAGAGGCAGTGGTAGCAGATAGGATCATGGAAGGTAGGGAAAAGGTGTGTAGGGGCAAAAAACACAACCATGCAGGACAGGCAAGAGAGGCTGTGCAATATAACAGACCATTGAGGGCAGAAGGAAGAGGCAGTAGCAGTACAACCATATATGCCAACAGACCCAATTCAGGCAGGAGAATACTGATGCTTTTAAGCAAGAAAGGGCTTTACTTCATCTGCCTGCTGCCTAAAATCTTCTCTATTTCAATGTAAATCAATGGGGAAAATCAATTCCTCTCTTTTTTTCAAACTCTCCTTTTTACCAAGTTCAAAATGTTGGCAAGAATAGTACATTGAATCAAAAAAGGCCAGAGGAATAGGGTAGGGGCATGGACATGGATAACAGAGGGCAGGATGGAGATCAGCAGATGCACCAATATAACCTTACAGGGTGGATGTCAGGGGTTGCAGCAGCACAATACAGCAACCAGGCAAAGCGGGATGGCAGTGCAGAACAACTGACCATGGAAAGCAATAGGGAGGGAACATGGCCATGGACATGGACAGCAGAGAGTAGTGGTGAAAGAGGCAAGGGCAGCAAGCTGACCATGCTGGACAGACAGGAGAGACAGTTGCAGTATAACGGACCCTGGAGGGCAGGAGTGAGGGGTCAGGGGTACGACAACGTACCCGACAAGGCAGGAGGGAGGATATATGGGCCCGCACATGGAAAACAGAGGACAGGGCACAAGATGTCAGGGCAGGAGCAGCAAGCTGACCATGGAAGGCAGGCATGATGGGCACCGGAAAGACAACACACCATGGAGGGAAACAGTGAGACTATAATAGCATATCCACAGACAACGGAGGGAAGTGAATGTGGTAGGGGGTTAGGGGCATCAAGCTGATCACACTGGGCAGGTGAGAGGGGATTGGCAGCACAGAAGACCCTGCATGGCAAGCAGGAGTGTTAGTGGCATCAGTGGCAGCATAACGGCCATGGTGGGCAAGAGGGAGGGGGCAGGGTCATGCACAAAGGACCACGGAGGACAGAAGGGAGAGGTAGGGACTGGAAACAGACAAGAGAGGGCGGGAGAAAGAGCTTTACAACAGACCATGCAGGGCAGGCAGGAGGAGCAGTTGCAGCACAACAGAGCATGGAGGGGATAAGGGAGGGGCAGCAAAATGGACCATGGAGAACCATGACTTGCCATCGGGTATAACTGGCTTCAGAATAATACACAGTTAAAGTAATAGCCATGTCTGAAGTTATAACCTCTCTGCTGCCATACAAAAAGAGAAACACTATGTAAACAGTATTTAAATCATATTTTAAACATTTTGATCTACATATTTTCAAACTAAGTGAAAAAAAAACATACCGGGTAAAATAATAGTAACTAGGAGTTTCTTGATTTTCCCTGAGATCAAAATTCTGAAACAATGAAATTTGGTGGGTACATCCCCAAGGCCATCCTCTCAGGAGCATTTCATATCTCCTCCCAGCTGTGGCCATTTATTCTCTCTCCTGCTAACCATTCAAGCCTTCTAGCAGGCTGACAAATGACAGTTGGAGATAGGCAGGAAAATGCCAACTTTCTAAAAGTGGCGTTCTCAAAATAGTATATAATTTGTCTTGACCATTACATTGGATTTTAAATTACCATTATTTTCCTTGAATCACTGATCTAGCTATTCCCAAACTGAAGCTTTGTATTATAAGGTGTTATTATATAATCTAGTGATTTCCTATGGAAGAGCTAGCCTTGTCACATAAGTACACATGTCCTACTTTTAAAATACCATGCACTCTGCCCTATGGGCATTTACAACCCTCCTTCGTAGTGACATATCAATGTTAAAAGGAAAGTTTAGGTCTGGCAGAAGGTTTGTTGTGCCAGGTCGAATTTGCAGTTTTAAATCTGCACATTCAGCTTCAGGAGCAGGCCTGAAGCCACGCTTTGCCTTGTCACTTTAGTGGTGGCATGATAGATGTTGCAGTCCACTAGTGGCATTTGACTTGCAGACCTGTGCACACAGAGTACCATATATTAGGGGCTTATAAGTAAGTTAAATATGCCAATCATGGATTAACTAATCCTACATGATTTTGGAGGTCAGAAAATATACATTTGGCTCTGGACGTCAACGCCCCAGTGTTCAGAATTCACACACCAGCAGTAAAATCCAGAAAATAGTGGTCAGGGGATGACCACAAGAAAAGGGCATTTTCTTACACATATATTTTCTAAAAGAACATGTTCATGTTTAGTCTTTTATTTTTATTTTTTTAGTCCATGTAGAAAATAGCTTTCCATGCACAGAAACACCTATCCCAACAGCCCCACCAATTTTGGGAGTATTTCTTTCTAATTCTCAAACAAGATGAGGCCTAAAGCTTGCCCCTGGCAAGAATGAATAACTGACTCCAGGGTGGGAACATAGCTTGTAAACGTTTCTGAATACCCATAGACCCTTTTGTCACCTACTTTCCAAAGCATCTTTTCCCTGAATGTCCACATACCTGTGAACAGACTTTCTCACAGTTCAAATTATATCATTGTGATGTAATTTTATATGTGAAGAACTCTTTTATGAGAGTAAGCTTTCCTTTTATGAATAGAAAAGGTGAATTTACACTCAGAGAACAAGTTGTTTGCCCCAGCCGGATGCCCTTAGGCTTATACCTGGCTTTGGTAAGTAGGTGCCACAGTTTTCCAACTAAATGCATTTCATGCTTAATGCTTCAAAGTATTCATGTAGATAACTCTTACTTGCTTTTTAGGGAGGTGTGACTATGTAGGTGATTTGTTTTTGCAGTTTTATATAGCACAAACTCGATCTGAAGTTATTTGAGTGCTTTACATGAGCACCAGTTAGGTCATACAAAGACATATTCATTTTTTGTTTTCAGGCGATTTGGCCACAATCACAGAACAGTGAGCCGATGCTGAGACTCAAACACGGTTTTCCAGTTCCAAAGTCGACATCTTTGGCCATTATGTCACAGACTCACCGCTTAATTCATGAATTGTCACTGTCATAGACTCTACTTTTTAACAAATGTCTATTTAATTCATTTTCTTTTGTTTCATGTTTTTAATATTTAAACCATCCCCCCCGCAACCGGAGGAGTGGTTTTAACAGTATGATCAAGAAATAATGAAATTAAAATTAAATCCCACTCAAGTGCAAGACAGAACTATGCAGTTTTATCCAAACTGTTCCTTTGGAGAGAAAACCTATGTGGCTCCTTATGTACTGAGTCTTAAAACATCAGCAGTTTTGTCTATAAGCAACAAAGTGACAGATGTATGGACACTGAGAGCCTCATTTACAGGAATCTGATGCATCACCATTGATACATCAGATTTCTTGTGCTTCATGCGCATCCCCTATCAACGCCGTGGATGCACTGTATTTACAATACAGAGCTTCATGGCGCACGTTTTCACAGATGCATCAGAATTTCTGATGCATCTGTTGGTGCTAAACTCACGCATTGCTGGAGTAGCGTCGTTAAAAAAACGCAACACAAGCAATGCAAGAAGTCACCCATAGGAAAAAGCCCTGCGTCCATTTTATGCCTGCTCTGAGCAGGCTGTAACTTGTTGATGCAGTGAAGTCACAGAATAATGCAGTGAAATGTTGTACATTTCACTGTGTCAGTTCTATGTGACTTGTCCCATGGGAATACCTACCCTGCATACATTATATCTGGCACAGGTATTATGTAGCGCAGAACTTTACAAACTGATACATTGGGCCCAATGCATCCATTTTTTACTATGGAGCAGTGTAGTGCACTGCTAGAGCCACCGATGCACAAAAAAAAAACAATTATGCAACGGTGGCACAAAGTGCTTATAAATGAGGCCCTGAATTTGGAATCCTAATTTTATTCCTGTCCTTAGAAGATGAGTGTTCAATGAAAATGTTGGGCTAAAAAAAATACACTAGAAGAGTTTCCGATCTGGGCCATGCCTTTTCATATTGGTGGAATGACGTGGGAAACCTGAAACTTACATTGCCTGGAGGTTTTAATAAGGTACTGATGAATCTTTTACCCAGCATCATAGGCATAGTGGAAATGAGGCAGTGCAAGTGACCTCAGATCAGACAGTGATGTCTCATGGCATTTTAACGTTGATGACTTCACCAGAAGTTACAACAGTATCCCTGTTTACCATCGGGTGACAGAGAGATGGCAAAAATCTGGACACAAATATAAAAATAATAAAAATATCCCTCTTATCGTTAGAGAAAGGCTTTGTATTACTTCCTGGGTGGGTACTTTGTGGGGAACAGTTAATATCTCCACATCCGATTGTGTGAGAGGCTCAGTGGAGAGATCATCCAAAGGCCCGTCATGTATGAAGTGAGATTGGTGCAAGAGATGCCACAGTGGGTGCAGCTGTGACCCTTAAGTGGCTTTCTATCGAATAAGGCCAATGCATCTAATGCAGAGTTTTCCCAAACTGTGAGTTGCGCCCACTAGTGGGTCATCAGCCTATTTTGGTGTGAAATGAAAGTCCAAGCAATAAATAAGGATGCCTTTAACTTCTGCATTGATCTTGTCACATGTGCTGCTCTTCTAAGACAGAGGTCAAATTTCAGGCCATGGCTTCTCACAAATTGCTACCTATGTTTATTAACATGGGAACTGGCATTTACGAAATCCTCTCACTTTGAAGTCAGAGAAAGAAAAGTAAAGTGAAATATATGACTATCCTTCTGGGGTACAGGGAGTGTGAAAGGAAAGGCTGTAGGATGTAATTTTTTGTAACACACAACAAAACGTAAATACCTATAAATAAACTCCATACATTCAGGGGTAAGGAAAGCAAAAATTAAGCACTTTTTTTTAATTCTTAAGAGCGAAGGAAACAAATATTTTAATAGAATCAAAATAAATCAAAGCCACTTTACTTGGTGATGCACAAATGATAAGTATTTGCTGAAACCCGATTTGTACAAAATATAATTTGTGCACAATAAATTTTATCAGTAAAACTGTATGCCTGTGCAAATATTGTGGCCATGTCAATTGAAAATGTGCTGTCTGTAAATGGCAGTGCGCTACCCCGCAATGCTTTATTTACATAAAGAATCGCCTGCCTCATGACAATTAAAATGAGGTGGCTCACAAACCTTTGTCATTCTAAAAGTGGTTCTAAGATGTTTGGGAAGCACTGTCACAAATATGCAAAAGCAGTCCCTCATTAGATACACAAATCATGTAGCAACGCATTAATGAACTAATTACGAACGTCTCTTTGTCCTATGAACTCTTTTATCTGAACTGATGAAATATCTCAACTGGTTGAGTGACCACTTTAGCGATTTCTATGTAATCTGCAAGCATCATGTTTTTGAAACCTAAAGGAACCGTCCAATCTTCTATCCTTTCAGGGTTAATACAAAGAGTACTGTTGAAGTGGGAAATAGCAACAGGGATGAGCACTCTGAATAATGCTGAGTTTGTCTCAATCAGTCAGACTGTTGGCGCTCACTACTATCGCTCGATTGCATTGTAAGTTGAATGACAAGAGTAAATAGCTCTCTGTATGAAATGCTGAGATTGGTTCTGCCAGTCAGAAGACTGACGTCAACTACAGTTCTTTGCCTACTTTCCATTTATAGTTAGACTGTAATGCATGGTCATGAAGCATGCATTGACACTGAGGGTCTGCCGGTGTTGGGTGTGAGGGGGAAACAGAAGCTAATTACCCTTTGTCCTTATTATTCACCCTTGCCTTCTGCTCATGGCAAACTATGGAGCGTTTGTTTGCATTTGAGTGTGACTGTCACCTAAATGTCCCAAAGTCTCCTTGTTCTTGTCACTGAGATAAAGTGCTGAACTGAAGAGCTGCCTTTTCAATTTCCGATGAATGGTGAGCAAATGTGGTGGACTTCTAAGATAAGAGGGTGGTGGGTTCTAAAATGGTGGAGCACAGACTGAAAAGGATTGGCCGCCCTTCCGAGTAAAATGGAAATGTGAAAGTCGTAACTAAATATGCAGGTTCAAAGCTAGTGGTCTGGTCGGCAAATGGGCGTTATTTCTTCTTTTGCCAATTTTCTTTGAAATAGACAGCATCTTAACATGTGTTCCTCTTTTGGAATTCAGCGTAAACGTTATGATAATTGCATAATACGAGCTTGGCAACGAGTTCCAGAAACAGAAAAGTTGCAGTAGATATTCTGATCTCAATTTGATCAACACACGTTGAGGCCTCCCATTTTTTTCTATTCTATTCTGCCTTAAGGCATTTTGTGTAAATAAAATATACAGACACAGAGCATCATTGCTATCAATTGACTGAAGTTAACATGAACAGAGCGCGTTAGTGATTGGTGCTTTCATTTGGAGGGCAATACATCTTAAATATTGGAGCACCAAGACACAAGTGATGTAAATGGCAGATGTCTTTTCATACAAATATCTCTGACACGGAGTGGGCAATGGAACACATCCTCTCCAGGCTTCATGAACAGGACTTGCATTTGCAACTTTCTAAAATGCATCACTCAGTACATGCTCAAGAATACATCTTGTAATCTGACATTGACCCGACCGGATGGGAGTTTGGTGGATTACTTGTGGCTGACTGATTCAATGATGCACAATTCCAGGTATAAAAGGGACAGGCCTGCCGCTCTTGGTTCCTGCTGCTGTCAGTATGACAGGACGAGGCTATGATGCTTTCTGACAGATCATTTCTGTGAAGAGGCAGACACTGTCCCAAGTGGCACCGACCAATAGAGGAAAAGGTGCCTCCATAATTCAGTTACGTGACAAGTCTTTAGACATAAGAATGAAATCACTGCTTGTGACCTAAGCGCAGAATTCACCAGAAACGAAGCAAAGCAAAAATGATGTGGAAAAAGGGAAGCACCTGTGTTTAGTACAGCTCTGCGCTAGCTTAAAGCAATTGAAAGCAGCACATGATGTTTAATGTGCAGTGCAAAAGCTGTTTTCATTGGAAAGGCGCCTTTCTCTCATCGCAAAAACCTACATTGCAAATTCGTTGCATCACGTGCGTGTTACTGGGCAAATCAGCACAAACAGACATGAGTTTTGTCGAAAAGATCAATCTACTAATATAACTAGATAAGATTATGGTTAGTGTCAAAAACGAATGCCTGCTTAAACCAGGAGTAAGCACAGGGAAATGTGAACATTTTTCCAAAAATGGCTCATTGCTTGTGTTTTGCAGTGCGTCGTAATCAAATGTGCAGGGTCTTTAAGAGTTTGCAAGGCAGAGATATTTATACTGTAAAGGTGTAATCACAGAACAAACCCTATTGTAGACAGGCGCACTCACCTCTGCACCGTGGTGCAAGGCTTTGTGCCCCTTGACAGCAGTAATAGGACAATCTAATAGATATGGTTGGGAGCTACGTTTTTCCTTCTTGCGGCGCAACCAGGCGGCTAATTTGGTTCCTGCGTTGCAAGAAAAAAATCGTAAATCTGTGCCACATACTCAAGAATGTCTCCTTTGCTGCATAGAGACAATAATTGCAATTGTTTAACTGATACATATTTCACCGGCACAAGTGTTAATTGCAGATTTCACCACTAATTTAGCAATGCTCTGTTGACCTCTGAGTATGAAAGTAAAAATATGAGCATTTTCCCTATGGACACCCCCTCTCCAAGCTTGCCTACCATCAGAGATCAGCTGATCTTCATGAAACCAATAAAAACCTGGCTTTTCACTATTACCAAAACGTTCTTACCAAAGATCAGCCAGGATCCCTGCGAGTAACCAGTAGTGGAGTGGCTTTGCCTTGTTCCTCAAGTCTAAAGTCAGCTGTGCAGAACTACATTTTCTTGGATAATTACTGTAAGTACCTACTCAAACTGTGCATTTCGCAGTTCTGCCAATTTTTTTCAAGTGCCAGCAGAAGCCATGTAATGCATTTCTGGTGATTTCCTTCTTGGTGTAACATTCTTTTATGCATATCGTAGTGTATTGCTTACCTCTGGCAAACATGTGAAATGGTAGCCGATAAAAGGAGTACCAATAATTAAAATTGCAATAGCAAACACTTAGGCCCTCATTACAACCCTGGCGGTTGGTGTTAAAGTGGCGGTAAGACCGCCAACAGGCCGGCAGTAAAACAAATGGAATCACAACCATGGCGGAAACCGCCAACATAGACAGTCACTTTAACACTCCGACCGCCACGGCGGTACAAACAAACACAGCGGCGGTCACCGCCAACAGACAGGCGGAAGACAATGTTCCGCCCACACTATTATGACAGGCCAATCCGCCACCTTTTCCGCGGCGGATTCAACGCGAATAAAAACACGGCGGAAACAGGACTTGGAAGGGAAAACACTCACCTGTACACACTCCACGAGGAACCAGCACGCCATGGAGCCTGAACTCCAAATACTCCCTGCAATAGTATTCCTGCTCCTCTACCAGGAGCACGAAAGACGGCGGCGACGACCATGGTGAGTACTGCACCTACAACACAGGGGAGGGGGGAGGGAAAAGAGAGTGACACACACACGCAACAGGCAACACCCCCACCCTCACCCTCACCGACAACAACATACACACAAATACATGCTGCAACATTACATTTAAACCCCCCCTCTCCCCTCTGGAAGAACGCAAGGACAAAACGAAAAAAGTTGAACGATTGTAATCAATAAAAATCCATTAGTCAAAACTTTATATACAGTATAAACAATTATGTACACCAAACAATCAAGTACGGGTAGTGCACCATTCGTAGTCCGTGGACCACTGGGCCCAAAATGCATGGGCGAGGCCCACACTCGATACCAGACTCGAAACAGAGAGAACACTGCTGGGGCATCAGATCGAAATGAAACAGGCACCTCAGGGGGAAGGGAAGGGGGGCACCTCAGCCGGATGAGTGCACAACGCCATCTCCACGAGGGGGCTCCATGCCCATTGATGTATCCTGGGGAGTGCAAAGCCACAGTCTCTCAAGTCTCTCCAGTTGGTGGGTTGCCCACTGCTTTATCCTGGGGAGTGCAAAGCCACAGTCTCTCAAGTCTCTCCAGTGAGTGGGTTGCCCGCTGCATTATCCTGGGAGTGCAAAGCCACAGTCTCTCAAGCCTCTCCAGTGGGTGGGTTGCCCACTGCTGTATCCTGGGAAGTGCAAAGCCACAGTCTCTCAAGTCTCTCCAGTTGGTGGTTTGCCCACTGCTTTATCCTGGGGAGTGCAAAGCCACAGTCTCTCAAGTCTCTCCAGTGGGTGGGTTGCCCACTGCTTTATCCTGGGGATTGCAAAGCCGCAGTCTCTCAAGTGGATAACAGTCTCCACTGGTTCTGGAGGGGGCCTGGTGCCCAGAGTGCTTCATCCTGCCGAGGACTGAGGTAGTGGATGCCTTTCTCCACTGGTTCTGGAGGGAGTTTTGTGTCCAGAGTGCTTCATCCTGCAAAGGACTGAGGTAGTGGATGCCTTTCTCCACTGGTTCTGGAGGGGGCTTTGTGCCCAGAGTGCTTCATCCTGCCAAGGACTGAGGTAGTTGATGCCTTTCTCCACTGGTACTGGAGGGGGCTTTATGCCCAGAGTGCTTCATCCTGCCAAGGACTGAGGTAGTGGATGTGAATCTCCACTGGTTCTGGGGGGGGGGCTTTGTGCCCAGAGTGCTTCATCCTGCCAAGGACTGAGGTAGTGGATGCCTTTCTCCACTGGTTCTGGAAAGGGCTTTTGCCCAGAGTGCTTCATCCTGCCAAGGACTGAGGTAATGGATGTGAATCTCCACTGGTTCTGGAGGGGGCTTTGTGCCCAGAGTGCTTCATCCTGCCAAGGACTGAGGTAGTGGATACCTTTCTCCACTGGTTCTGGAGGGGGCTTTGTGCCTAGAGTGCTTCATCCTGCCAAGGACTGAGGTAGTGGATGTGAATCTCCACTGACGGTGGTGCAACATGCAAGCTGCCCAGGCTCCTGGAACTGACCACCAGCCTTGTATGAATGACCACTGGGGATGGCAGCCATGTCTGCAGTGGTGCCACTGGCTTAGGATGTTGCGGGGCCACTGGCGGTGCTGGCGGCGGTGTCAGTAGCAGCGGTGCTTGCGGCGGGCTCTGTGGCATCGGTGCTGACGGCGGTCATTGTGGCGGCGGTGCAGGTGGTGGGCTCACTGACTGCAGTGCTGGTGGCGGGCTCACTGACTGCGGTGCTGGTGGCCGGCTCACTGACTGGAGTGCTGGTGGCGGGCTCACTGACTCCGGTGCTGGCGGCAGTGTCAGTAGCGGCGGTGTTGTTGGCGGGCTCACTGACTGAGGTGCTGGCGGCAGTGTCAGTAGCGGCGGTGCTGGTGGCGGGCTCACTGACTGCGGTGCTGGTGAAGGGCACAGTGTCTACGGTGCTAGTGAAGGGCTCAGTGTCTGGGGTGCTGGCGGCGGTGCAGGTGGCGGTGCCGGTGGCGGTCTTGTCCGCCGTGCAGGTTGGCGTCGACGTGGACTTGCCTTTCATTTTCAGGCCCTTCCCCACCTTGGATGGTGGCGCAGCTGTCTTGCCACTTTCAACTTTTATCTTGCCTGAGCCCTTGGTGGCAGGTGTTTTCGCCTTCTCCCTCCGGGATGTGGACAACTTTTTCTGTTTTGGAGGTGGTGGAATGTCCTTGCCCTCACTCCTTGGGACACTGGCAGCCCTGTTGCACGGCGCACTCCAAAATCCCGCTATTGCTGGCACCATTGTGCCCGGTGTTGTGGTGGCTGAGGTGCTGGGTTGGGACCTGGAAAGGTGGGCCCTAGGGGAAGGACGGGGGGGAAGTGTAGGGAAGAGATCAAAATTTGATAGGAAAAGCATTTTAGACACACTGGGATGGATAGATGGAGGGGGGTTGGGAGTGGAGGAAGAGGTAGTGGTTGTAGGAGATGTTCGTTTGGTGACTTTGGGTGAAGGTGCATGGGCTGTAGGCTGTTGTGAGGTGGATGGCTGTTGGGTGGGTGTGTGACTGCGTTTGTGTACTTTGGGAGGAGGGCTCACAGACACACTGGTAGAGGACACAGGGGATGTGTGAATGGCAGTGGGGGTGGTGAGTGCACGTGAGCGGTGTGTGGTGATGGGCATGCTGGTGATGGAGGTAGTGGCTGAGGATGTAGTGCATGCAGGTGTGAGTGGAGACGTGACAGGGAGGGAGGAGGGAGACGTGGAGGAGGGGGACACAGTGGAGGCAGTGGATGTTGGTATGTGTGCATGGGTATGATGCTTGTGTGAGTGCCTGTGGGATGTGTGGTGCTTATGTTTGCCAGAGCCACCCTTGTGTGTTGAGGTGTGTGCATGCTGGTCTGATTGTGTGCTTGGGATAGGCTGAGGTACTGGGGATTGGGTCTGGGTGGAGGAAGTTGGAGGGGGGAGGCTGGACACAGGGACAATGGCTGCCATCAGTGCTGAGGCCAGAGCCTGAAATGCTCGCTGTTGGGCTGCCTGGCCAGAATGAATGCCCTCCAGGTATGCATTTGTTTGTTGCAACTGCCTCTCTACACCCTGGATGGTATTCAGAATGGTAGACTGCCCAACAGTGAGGGATCTCAGGAGGTCAATAGCCTCCTCACTGAGGGTAGCATGGCTGACTAGAGCAGGGCCTGAGGTGCCTGGGGCGAAGGAGATGCCCACCCTCCTGGGTGAGAGGCCACGGGACAAACGCTGAGGGGCTGCTGGGAGTGCGGTGCTGGTAGGGGGGTGGCGGCTGTACCTGTAGATGCGGTGGGCACAGAGGGGCCCGCCACTGCAAGGGAGCTACCATCAGAGGAGGAGTCGGTGTTGCTGGTCCTGTTCCCACCGTGGAGCTCCCCTCGCCCTCCGTCCCACTGGTGACTTCAGACTCCGTTATCTCGCCCTCCAGGGCCATGTGGGATGCAGCTCCCTCCTGCTCCGGTGGCACTGCTCCTCCGCCTGATGATGCTAATGCACACAAGCACAGGGAGACCACAAAAAGAGGGGGAAGAACGAAGAAAGACATGTTCAGTGCATTCAATACCGCTACCGTTGGTGGACACTACAGACACAGCAGCTCTCTGCACTATGCCATGCACTTAGAGTTCCCTAATTAATCACAGGGACATGGGGTACGTGGCCTATGCCCGATTGCTGCACACATGGAAGTCACAGGAGCCTGACTAGGTGTAGATGGCTCTTACCACTGGTGGGCTTGGGGTGCCACTTAGCCTGCCTCACAAAGGGTCCTTGCCTAAATAGCTTGCCCTAGCCTAGGGGAACCCACTGCCTACCTTCCCCAACCAGACACCTCCTAATGCGCGCAGAGTTAGATGGATGCGACAGTACTCACCCCCTTGTGGCTGCTGTGATGCCCTCAAGCGCCCATCCAACTCTGGATACGCCACTGCCAGGATCCGGAACATCAGGGGGGTCATGGTGCGACGGGCAGCCCTCCCACGTTGGGAGGCCATCCCCAGCTGGGCCTCTGCCGTTTTCTTGCTCCAGCGGCGAATGTCCTCCAAATCTTTTCTGGCAGTGGGTGCTCCATCTGTGGTGGAACCCCAGGGTCCGGACGTCCTTGGCGATGGCATGCCAAATATCCTTCTTCAGGTGGGTGCTGACCTAGAGGAATAGTACAGGGAAAGATGAAAAACCTTAACGGTCCGGACCGTCATAGTCATTGTCCCACGTTCCCACCCTTACCCTGACCCACATACACTCACAGTCTGCTCATGCAGGCCTCATCCCCCCGTATCTTCCATCCACACCACTCGAAACAGGCATTGTCCATAAAGCATGCTCACAGTGTACTCACCTGTTTGTCTGGAGGACCGTAGAGTACCGTGTACTGGGGGAGGACCCCATCCACTAGTTTCTCCAACTCCTCCGATGTGAAGGCAGGGGCCCTTTCCCCAGACACATGAGCCATCGTCGCTTCCAGACTGAGGTCACAGCAGCACTTGCAGTGTAGGTCCTCTCCTGTCGAAGGTCAGGTATCAAGTGAGCGAACAGACAGAAAATGGCGGTCACGTCCGCGGCAGTGCTTACCGTCACCGCGGCGTACATCGTCATTGGCTCCTGGGACCCATAGGGCCCAATGTTAACCAATGCAGGATTGCGCCACTGTCTTCGACCGCCTAATGTGACGGTGTACAATGCCAGCGCAGTTACCTCATATCCTCTTGTCCCACCTTACAGGTCAGACAGCCTTCATTTAAGGGGGCCACATGGCATTATTTTTAAATGCGTCACACATATCTAGGCCTTGCATACACACAGAGACAGGCACATAGCGGATTGACAAATCTGTGCAATAAATTATTTTGTTACTACCTCAGTGTTGGCTGACTCTGTGCTCGCTGTTCTCGTCGATAGGGCACGTCCGCTGGGACAGGTGAGGAGATGGCGGCATCCTCTGGTGTACAGACCACTGGTGGACCTGTCGACAATGGAAGAGAGACATGTAATAGTCACCTACAGACTTGATCGTGCCACAATCCAGGAACTGTGTGCCCAGTTGGAGCCAGACCTGATGTCAGCTATCCGCCATCCCGCAGGAATCCCCCCTCTAGTGCAGGTCCTGTCAGTACTCCATTTCCTGGCAAGTGGGTCTTTTCAAACTACAGTGGCCATAGCATCAGGGATGTCCCAGCCTATGTTCTCAAACGTGTTGTCCAGAGTGTTGTCTGCCCTGCTTAAAGACATGCGAAAGCTACATCGTTTTCCCTGAGATGGAGGATTTGCCCACAGTGAATTGTGACCTCTATGCCCTGGGACATATCCCCAACATCATAGGTGCCATTGATGGGAAACATGTGGCCTTGGTTGCCCTCCCCCCCCCCCCCCCAGGAGTGAACAGGTGTACAGAAACCGGAAGAGCTACCATTCAATGAATGTGCAGGTTGTGTGTTTGGCCGACCAGTACATCTCCCACGTGAACACCAAGTTTCCTGGCTCAGTGCATGATGCTTACATTCTGAGGAATAGCAGCATCCCATATGTGATGGGGCAACTCCAGAGGCACTGTGTATGGCTCATAGGTGAGGACAAGGACCCTATACCCTGTGCATAGTTGTCTGAGTCTGGGGTTGTCCCTAAGGGTTAGTGAGTGTCTAACAGTTGTCCCTCGACATTTGCAGGTGGCTCTGGGTCCCCAACCTGTCATGGCTACTGACCTCAGTGAGAAATCCCAGGACAAGGGCAGAGGAACGCTACAATGAGGCACATGGGCGAACTAGGAGGAGTATAGAAAGAACCTTCGGCCTCCCGAAGGCCAGGTTCCGGTGCCTCCATTTGACAGGTGGTTCTCTGTACTACTCACCAAAGAAGGTGTGCCAGATCATCGTGGCCTGCTGTATGCTGCACAATTTGGCTTTGTGACAACAGGTGCCTTTTCTGCAGGAGGATGGTCCAGAAGGAGGTCTTATGGCAGTTGTGGAGCCTGTGGACAGTGAAGAAAAGGAGGCAGAAAAAGAGGATATCGACAATAGAAACAACATGATCCAGCAATACTTCCGGTGAGACACATGTAAGAAGACATCACTACCTCCTACATCTCATACAATTGTTAGACCTATCATATGTCTGTCACTTTCACCCAGTGTATGGACCCTGACCTGTCACTTTGCCTTTCCATTTCAAAGATGTGGGTCCCACTGTGTGACCTCTGCTGTGTTACCTTGTGGACTAGAGCTGTGTGACATAGGTATGTTGACAATACAATGGACATTGCTATTTTCCTCAGTTATTGCAAATACACATTTGTGAAAGCACAGACTGACTCCAGATTGTTTTGTGATTCAAGGCTGTTTATTTAAGTGCAAAATAGTGGAGGGGGTTGTAAAATGGTCAGGGGTGATGGTGGAGGAATGTCCATGGCAGAGTCCAGTTATTTGTCTCACAGGTGCATTGTCCAAAGGGGCATAGAAAGTGGAGCTAGGGCAGTTTAAGGATAGACAGGGTAACAAAGTGGGACAGAAGGATGACAATCAGGGTGGCCTCATTTCTTGGTGGGGGTCTTGGCATTGTTCTCTGTCTTTGTCCTGGATCTCAGGGACCGTTTGCGGGATGGTTCTCCATCTGTAGTGGGTGGGGTGCTGGTGTCGTGGTCCTGTGGCGGTGCCTCCTGTCCACTAGCACCGGCGGAGGTGGTGGGCAGTTCATCGTCCAGGCTAGTGTCAGGGGCCCCTTGGTGTGCCACAGTTTCCCTCCTGGTGTTCACAAGGTCCTTCACCACCCCTACAATGGTGACCAGGGTGGTGTTGATGGACTTGAGTTCCTCCCTGATCCCCAAATACTGTTCCTCCTGCAGCCGCTGGGTCTCCTGAAACTTGGCCAGTACCGTTGCATTCGTCTCCTGAGAATTATGGTACGCTCCCATGATGTTGGAGAGGGCTTCATGGAAAGTGTGTTGCCTGGGCCTGTCCTCCCCCTGTCGCACAGCAGTCCTCCCAGTTCCCTGGTTTTCCTGTTCCTCTGTCCCCTGAACCGTGTGCCCACTGCCACTGCCCCCAGTTCCCTGCTGTTCTTGGTTTTGTGGGTTTGCCTGGGTTCCCTGTAGTGGTGGACACACAGCTGCTTGACGTGTCCTGGGGAGAGAGGGATGGGCCCGCTGGGTGGGTGCTGTGCTGGTGTTTCCTGAGGGGGGGGGGGCTCTGTGGTGGCATGTGCCAGTTTGTATGGAACCGACTGTCCCGAGGTCCCAGATGGGCCGGGCTGGTCATCTAGATCCAGTTGGACAGAGCTGCTGTCATCACTGTGGGCCTCTTCTGTGGGGGAGGGGTGGACATGTCTGGAACCTCCTGTCCGGTGACGTTGGGTTGGGGTCCTGCAGGGGTGTAAAGGCATGATTATTGCATCTGTGTGTGCCATCGTGTGCTATGGGTGGGTGACCCTGTGCCCTAGTGCTTACGTTCTTGTGTAGGACCTTGTGTGATAATTGTTTTGGGGTCTGAGTGGGTATCTGTAGTGGACATGCTTTGGTGATGGGTGTCCATGCTTTGTTGTTGCATGCAGGGCTTGGTGTTGGGATGGGTGGTTTGTGATAGTGGGACATATGTGAGGTGCTGGAGTGATGGGGGTGAGGGTGAGGGTGGGGGTATGTGATAGCATGCAGGTAGGGTTGGGGATATGGTGGTAAAGAGTTGATTTACCAGAGTCCATTCCTCCTGCTACTCCAGCGAGGCCCTCAGTATGCAGTATAGCCGACACCTGCTCCTCCCATGTTGTTAGTTGTGGGGGAGGAGGTGGTGGTCCGCCGCCAGTCCTCTGTACTGCAATCTGGTGTCTTGAGACCACGGAACGCACCTTCCCCCGTAGGTCGTTCCACCTCTTCCTGATGTCATCCCGTGTTCTTGGACGCTGTCCCACTGCATTGACCCTGTTCACGATTCTGCCCCATAGCTCCATCTTCCTAGCTATGGAGGTGTGCTGCACCTGTGATCCGAATAGCTGTGGCTCTACCCGGATGATTTCCTCCACCATGACCCTGAGCTCCTCCTCAGAGAACCTGGGATGTCTTTGCAGTGCCATGGGGTGGTGTGGGTTATGTGTGTGTGGTGTGTGTTGTGATGTGTGAGGGGATGTGTTTGTGTGTGTTGTGTGAGGTGTGTGGATGTTGTGTGAGTGATGGTGTTGTGTGCCTGTGGATGCTAGTTTGTTGATGGTGGTGTCTCTCTCTGGCCTTCTATCGCAATTCTGATCCTAAGGGTTTGTGGGTGATGTGGGTGTGTGTTTTATATTGGATTGTGTGTGTGGGAGTGGTGTGTGTATGTGTATCAGGTGTGTGTATTTGAAATTGTCCAATGTGGTTGTGTTTTGTAAATGTGTGTGTATTTTGAGTGCGGCGGTGTGTACTGCCAGTGGAATACCGCGGTTGAAAGACCGCCGCGTGAATTCGGGGGTCGTGATAGTGTGGACGTATTCCTGTTGGCGTGACTGTGGAGGTTTTGTTATCACCAGTTTATCACTGACCTTTGGTGTGGCGGATTTGTGTGGGTGTCTAGATTTTGGCGGATTCCGAGCTGTGAGTCATAATGGCTGTAGCGGGATTCCGCCGCCGCAGCGGTGTGTTGGCGGTCTTCTGCACTGCGGTAAGCAGGTTTTACCGCCAATGTTGTAATGAGGGCCTTAGTGCCAAGAGACAATAGCGTTCATAAAAGGTGCTACCTAAGTATAGTCTCTGTTTATTATTAATTAGCCAGATACATTTTCTAGTGCTGCATTCTGTGCAAGTGTAAATCCTGATGTAAAAATTAGTCACAGCGGCCTTTTAGTGATAGGCACAGTTTTAACTAGGTATGAGGTGTGTTTCAATTCTGGACACTTGCATAGTGCAGACTAAAAAGCTTTTCCCTGTTGGCACCAACATATATTAAAAGAGCTGACTTGTTCACATTTTTTTTAAGGAGATTGGGGATAGTGAACATGAACCAGTGACACATTCCTCAGTCTTAGAGTCAATTCAAAGACAGGCAGTGCTTGAAATGGAAAAACAGAAGTGCAGGTACTCGTACTCAGTATCGGACAGTACCGCCCCATTTAAAGCACTAGAAACGGGCCATTCTCCTCCCGCACTAGTGTAACATGAGAGCTCAAGGTACTGCTTTGGAGAGTGTACTTCTTCAGTACCCGGGACATTTCTCGACCACTTCCCAAAGAAGGGTCCCATGCTGTAGAGGGGCCACTTGTCTAGGCTGAGGGAAGCAGCAGTTAGGTTGTAGTGCAGGAGTAGTGTGCATTAAATGGTACCGCTAGGGCGGGCGCGTGCTCTCTGATGATGCAAGACAATCTGTTTAGTAAAATAATGTTTCCTAGTGTTGGGGGCGACAACAAAAAGCAGCATGATGACCCGGACCGCGTAGACTTCAGCTCAGAGCTCGCGGGATTTGTACCTCTAGCAGCGCTCTGTCGCTGTAGCAGGTACAGACGTCCCCTGAAGTGATGGGATAACAATCATTTTGTCCTCGTGTCATTGTTTTCTATGGCATCAACGTGCCGCTTCTGTGCACTTTCTTTTAAGAACACGGAGGGGAAAACACAAAGGGGGTTATTACAACTTTGGAGGAGGTGTTAATCCGTCCCAAAAGTGACGGTAAAGTGACGGATATACCACCAGCCGTATTACGAGTTCCATAGGATATAATGGACTCGTAATACGGCTGGTGGTATATCCGTCACTTTACCGTCACTTTTGGGACGGATTAACACCTCCTCCAAAGTTGTAATTACCCCCATAGTATTATATTGGTGACGTTGAAAAGCACACAGGTTCAGATGCTGAACAGGGTGACACATGTTTTAGGTGAGTTAGGACGAGCAGGAGCTGATGTCCTTGAATCGCGGTGATTTGGGGTGGAGTGGTGTTCTGTCCTTCCAGATGATGAAGTCCAGCAAGCATGAAAGGGGGCCCCATACAGCAGCTCACTCGGTGTGGTGAATAAAGCCCCACGAGTCGCTCCAGGTAGTGTGATTCCCTGCTCTATAGCATTTCCCTGAGTCTCTTTGTTTTTTTTTATTTTTCCCCAGTGAGACCGACAATCATGCAACTTGTAGAAGTATCTTGATTTATTCATTTATTCATGTTTTTGTATAATGGAAGCGTGGCACATCAGGGCACCAGAGCACTTTACAGAAAATAAGGAAGATACAATACCGAGCTAGAATGCCGAGACAGTGACACTCATAAAGTACAAATCTCCAAGAAAACCATTATGAGCACAGTTGCTCTTTCAAAGCCTCAGGTTCCATCTGTTCCATAGCTAAGCAGCATGACTTCCTAGCCATCAGCCAAGACAGCACAGCCTGCTAAAAAACAAACAGGATTACCCAGTATACAAAGATTCTCTATACCTCAAACGTCTAGACTTTTTATCCACGTTTGGCTGTATGGCAATCATTGTGGAGATTTTTCCACTTGAAAATGGCTTTGCACAGTAGGAGTTTGTGTTGTGCGGCTGGAGCTGTAGACTCTGGTAATGCTGCCTCAGAAAGATCGACTGAGAGTTCTTGCTTTTTTGAAGGATGGCATTTTCATTAGGGGAGAGACTGTACTCTGGAGTGTGTGTGATCCACATAAAATGACCAATTTATTAGCTAGATGTACAGGGGAGGCTCCTCCATTAGGGCAGAGGAGTGTTGCTCCACTAAGTAAAATACCCCCAGATGAAAAATGAAATGGTAATAAAATAGATTACCATTTTATTTCTCACTAACTTGGAAAACCTGTGTCCTGACGTGAGTGTCAGGAAAGGGCTGGGCTGCTGCTGAATGGCAGCATCAGAGAAGAGTGTTAGGCTGGGCACTTTGGCCCAGATGTAGTAAGCTGTTAGCATGGTTCAAACTGCGAAAATCGTAGTTTGCGCCATGCAAACAGCCTTCTGCGATGCACATTCACAATTTGCGAGTCGGTACCGACTCGCAAATTGTGAATGCGACTCGCAAATAGGAAGGGGTGTTCCCTTCCTATTTGCGACTCGCATCGCAATGCAGAATTGCTTTGTGACCGGGAATGCGGTCGCAAAGCAATTCGCAGTTACCACCAGTGTCACACTGGTGGTAACTCATTCGCAAAAGGGAAGGGGTCACCATGGGACCCCTCCCTCTTTGTGAATGTTGCCCACAAGGTTTTTTCAGAGCAGGCAGTGGTCCAATGGACCACTGCCTGCTCTGAAAAAACGAAACAAAATGGTTTCTTTTTATTTTTATTTTGCAACTCGTTTTCTTTTAAGGAAAACGGGCTGCAAAATAAAATAAAAAAAATGCTTTATTGAAAAAGCAGTCACAGACATGGAGGTCTGCTGACTTCAGCAGGCCACCATCCCTGTGAGTGAAGGGACTCGCTATGGGTTCGCAAAATGCGACCCACCTCATTAATATTTATGAGGTGGGTCTTTGCGAACCCATAGCGAGTCGCAGATGGTGTCTGAGACACCGTTCTGCATCAGGATTTGCGATTCTGAAACTGCGAGTCGCACCTACTCGCAATTTCAGAATCGCAAATTCTGACATTGCTACATCTGGCCCTTTAAGTTTAAGTTTAAAGTGCGCATATCTCTTTGGTCGGCTGTTTTGCGCCGGCTAGCAAGTCATGCGCACTTTAACCCTCTCATCCCAGCTGTCTTAGACAGCTGGGTTGAGAGCAAGCACAGGCCTTCAGTGCCCTTTGCAGCACCGAGAGAGCCCACTCCATCCAATCCTGGTGCTTCTGTCATTCTTCTTAACAGCATGAGAATAGCACCAGGATTAGTTAGGGGAGTTGGCTGGGCCCGCGCTGGAGGAGAAAAGATCCATGAGACTGGAGTGAGGACGTTGAACAAGCTAACTGAGTATTTTATTTCCTTTTTTATGTATTTTATGTGTGTATGTCCTAATTGGCCGACATGCATTACATTACCGTTTTAAAGTCCAGCATTTAACTTTAAAACAATAATGTAATGCATGTCGGCATGAACTTAATTGATATCATTGTGCGTGTGTATGCACCCTCCACCCATTTGCTCACCCCACCACTCTCCATAGTTGGCAGCCTCCACTGCTAGATGAGTAGGAGAGAATTTGTAAATAGACTGATGGACAATACAAGGTAGTTTGAACACACTTCTCAACTGAATCGGAGGCCAATTAAGCACCAAATTGCAGTCACGTTTTTTATTTATTGGCACTATTTATCAGGTGAGCCGTGGTATCAAGGACCGATTTTAAAGGTGAAAGTTGAATTTTCAGAATTCCGGTTAGCCAAATCTAGCGAGAACTCACACATGCACTTCCAATTTGAAGTCATCTGATGGAATGATTAACTTCATACCAAACCAACTTACCTTTAGGATAGATGAAGAGCTTAGGGAGAGAGCAGCCAATCTCTACAATTATCTCCAGCGACATAAACAGTTGATGTCCTGGAACCAAGTAAAATTCAATGGTGGTTAAAAGGAATTCTTGGCTACTTTCAGAGAATCTTTAGCATGGAACCTCTTGTTGTGGTCAGAATCCTTAGGTGACAAACAAGTTCCAGTTCAATATGCCAAAAATATGTGAGCCAAGTTTGGTAAACAGCTTTCGATGGTGGAGCAGGAGAAATCTGTAGTAAAAAGATGCATATACTGACTATGTGCCTTACAACACATTATATATCTGCTCTCTTCATCTCAAAGACTAAAAACTGTAAATGCTTTACATCATCTAGACTGCACCACTGTAATATGATGTATTTGTATTTACCTGCCAAAACAATAAAAATACTGCACGTTGTGCAAAACGTAGTATAAAGACTTATTTTTAACTTTTTAAAGCGTGATTCTATTTCTCATTCATTAGCTAAATTGTATTTGTTTCCAGCATAACAAAGGATGTTTTTGTAAATTAGTGTGTTGAGTCCATAAGACTTTTATCAGACCTTTTTCGCAAAGTTGGCCAGGTACACATTCTCATGTAGGTTCTGAACATTTTTATCCAGATCGGGTCTTGAGGTTCTGCCACGCCCTCTTAGTTGTAAAAGCTATCTCGGTAGTAGTGTCAAAACTCTGGAACAGTCTGTCAACAGCTTTATAGACACGTTTTCCTGCACAAAATCATAAAAAGGTCAAAAGACTTGGCTTTACCCCTCTTAAGCTTCTTAACAATACCAATAAATAAATAACTAGAAATCTGACATAGCAGGGCCCAGTTTTGATTAGGGTGTTAAGGTGAGCTTGCATGTTCAGGAGCTGATTTACAATTTGGCGGACAGGGTACTCTGTTGCACCAGCAATGGAGTACCATGTCTGCCAAACTGAAGCTCCACCTGCCTGACTTACATTGACTGAGGGAATTGTGTTGTTATCTTCAACACATTTCCAGTTCAAAATTTTAGCCAATTATCCTACTTTTCTTTATTGTCTAGTGACTTCTCTTGAACACATTGCTCACATCCTAATTGACGAACTGATCTTTATGTTTTACTTTCCTGTAATACATCATGCTCTGTAGCAATACTCTGCCTTGGCACCCCCTGAGACCTATGCACATTGTTGCACCAAATACCTATTGCTTTTACCCTCTTTCACCCCCATCCATTTATCTGAGATCATACAAGTAGCACTCCTCTTATCCCTTTGTCCCACCTATTATTATTCTCTTTTTAGACTATTTGATACTGTCCTGTCTAGTTGAAAATATGTAGAATTTCTATTAGTATGTTAGGGTATATGTGCAGCTGGCATCCAGAGCCTGACTGGAAACCAAAATCAAAATCAGCCCAGTCCAAAATGTTCAAACCACCTCACTCTGCAGGAGGCTGTGTCTAGAATAGGGCTACTAGCGTGTGGTTGGGTGATGGCAGCCCACCCTACTGTGAGAGCAACCTCCTGTGCTGCAGCTCAGTTGGGAAATACCAGAGTACTAGAATGGCCATCTAACAGCATCTCCTCCATTGCTGTGTTACAGGCATCTAGATTAGCTGTGTCTACGGCTGCAGTTTTCATTCTTCCAGTTACACTTCTCTCTGTGACTTTGTAAAGTATGGTGGCTATCACACTCTCCATGATGTTCTGTACTACCCGTATGTAAAAATATTATTTTGTACATGTGGCAGTGAGATTGTTTACTGTGCCTTTGACTACTGGGGCCACGCTTGTCAACACGCTGTCAACTGTCCCCTTTGAATTCACTGGTGATCACCACGTCACATGAATCGGTCTTTGCAAAACATCAACAGGGACTTCAACCACCATCCATAGATGAGGACTTGGCATAAGCCACAGCATTAAACTATTTTAAAGCACTTAAGCCATTATGGATCAACACATTTCTTCATGGACACAAAATGAGTAAAACCCTTTGATACTTCAGGCCTTTAGCGCATAGTCACTATAAAAGCATTTAGTGCCTGATCTAGGGCCAGAAAATAGCTATGGAACTCTGTTTTCTTTTGTTCATAATGTATTTGTGTTTAGTATTTTGTTCTATGTACCTCATAGTACTATTTCTTAAAGCACAGACTGTACATTACGTTCTTAAGGAATGTTATTACATTTTCATTAGTTCTAAGCATCTTGCCCTTACAACCTCATCCTGTAAGCCCATGCGCGCTCTGCTTCACTAACTTCATGGACCCAATTGCTGGAGAGGAGTACTTGGGAAAGCACATTGGGACTCATTAGTATTGTGGGGCCAGGACTTCATTGATAACTCCAGTTGACACAATCCGATCCCAATAACCCCAAATTGATAAGGGACTATTTGACCCAGGTCTCACAGTCAGTCACTGTGTTACAAAGTAGCATACAGGCGTACTTTAGCCAATCTTCGTCTCTTTGGCCTCACTTGGTTGTGCATTTTGAGCTCCAGTTTTCAAATGAAGATGTGGTAATAATTTAGGGACTGATGTATTGAAACACTAATCCCAAATTGTGATTGCACATTGCACACTGGCTTTTTCCTTCCAGTCTTTAATCTTGTGATGCAACCTATGTACTAGTAGGTTGCTTCACAAAATCTCTAGTTATATGGGGTTGCAGAATGACCTACCTAATGAATATTAGTTAGACAGGTCGCTATTTGCAACCCCCCGTGATTGACTACAAAACAGGGATGGAAGCCTTCCAGCAGTCCTGCTGTTTGCATTCCCAAATAAGATTTTTTTTGTGTAGAAGCCCATTTTAGTGAAGGAACTGGTGTTTCTTTAAAACAAACATTTTTATTATTTGGGAACCATCGAGGAGAGCAAGCAGTGATCCTCTAAATGACAGCCTGCTCCACCGATATTGCCTGTCACAATTCCTAAGGGGGAAGCTGTCCAATGGGCACAGCTTCCTCTTTGCGAATCAGTTATGACCCCCTTTGAGGAGTCGGTAATCATTCAATGGTCTGCAACTACAAGTGCAATCATAAACCATTGGTAATACCATACTGAACCGCAGTTAGGAGAGAGGTCCTCTTTCAAGCACCTTCCTAATTGCAAACATACATTTTTGGCTTCCCAGACCCTGTCATTTGTGAATCGCAGGGATTCCATCCACAAAATGGCTCTGCGCACCAGGCCCCACGTTTTCTGCAGAAGAGATACTTAAGCAACACTTGAGAGTATTCCTTTTGTTTTTCGGCCTGGATTCAGGAACACAGGCCAAACTGTTAGGCCCCTCTTTCTATACTGCACAGAAAGCAAACCCTTCCTCACTACTGTAGCTCAATGGGTTAACCCTTCAGTGCCCCTATCCCAGTGGTACTGTGAGCAAAAGGCACATGTGGGAAAGATTTAGTCATAAGCATTTACTGCAAGCAAAAGACACATATGGGAGAGATGAAAAAAGAGATCAACAAGAAAGCGTCACAAAGGGAGAAAGCAAAAAGCTGCAACAGTGAGCTAAAGGGACAGGGAGTGGCTGTAAATGGATAAAAGAGGCATTAGATGGCTTGAGGATTACCCTGCCTCAGTAGTCTTTGCTCGCACATTCAATTGCAGCAGTCTAAATTTCAAAGTAGAGCTTTGGGCAGTAAGGTTTTTATTTACAAATTAAGCAGTATTTGTCAAGAACTAGCCGGCCTCTGACACCTTCCTCATGATTACCAGGGAGAAGAAACACATCTCTACTAGTCGTCTGTAGGGGGGATGCACCCCAGTGGCACTAGTAGAATGCTTCTTGTGCTCCTTTGTCCATTAATCATTCTAATTTGCAACCCACGCGTTTAATTCGCCATTCTAACCATCAATATTGAAACTGCTCTGTGCGGGTAATGTAATCAAAGTAACAGTACAATATTTTGCATAAGCCTGAAACGCCGTTGATTATTCCTCTTGTTATAAGGATCTATTACTTTATTTGACAAGTAAAGAGGATAATTATACACCTATCGGTAGTTGTTTAGTAATGGGAAGCCCTTGAAAAATAATAGTGCTGTGGAAATTGAAATTGCTCCACATTGTAAGGGAAGGGCGAGAGAGCAAGTATGAGGCTAGAAACAGGTTGCTTTTGTTGCTAAATGCACTGCTTGCCAAAAGTTTAGAGATTATTTGCATTTTATTCACTTTTCCTATGCCACTGTTACCAGTTAGTGGTGTCATTGTGCCGTACAGCATAAAGTGGTACAGACAAAATAGAGCAGTGACTATAGCACAGACTCAACACTGAATTTCCCATAAGAATTTTAACGTCATAGTTTATGAACGGTGTAGGGGTGCATAGCAACGAAAGCCACTCACATCCGTCCGTGTGTCTAAAGCTAGCCGCACTCTGTGTCCCGAAAGCTCCTCACACCACGTGAACAAAGAGCTTCACATTGTTTGTCCAAGTCCATACGCCCCATGCTCATGTCAGCCTATCCATGTACAATAACCTCCTCATACTGTCCACCCAGATGCTCCCTCTCTTAACACTCCCTGTTGTACAATCTAACATTTGTGTAGCATGTTGCTGTCACTAGCGTGATATCGTAGCACCCAAACTTTCCAAAGTGATTACAGGTAGACTTATATGTTTGGTGTAAGAGGGTGTGGCTGTAGTGTGTCCTGTGTGGGAAACGTAAGTGTGGTGTGTGAGGCCCTGAAATGTGGCCTGGCCATATCAGCCGCTGGTATGTGTGCCAAAATGGTTGTCAATTAGTAATTTCTTTGGGCACTCTTGTTTGTACCAGGATATCAATGTCTTATTGAGCAGCTGGTGTTGTTGTTTTGAACTTCATTGGAAGTATTTTAAAGAGAAAGAATGGCTCAGGCAGAGGTGTCTTTAGCTTGAAGAGCAAGGTTTTTATGGCTTTCCATAGGGCAAGTTGATTTTTGTAATTTCCCTATGTGGAGGGGAATGAGACGGAATTCCATAAGAATATGTCAGAGTGGAGTTTTCTTCTTCGATTGAACCAGTACAGGGAGATTTTGCTAAAGGAGGTCTGAAAAGGAAATGTGAGGTGGTTGAGCCCCAAGGAGCACCAGTGGCTACCAGGGTCGTAGCTTCCATTGGTGTAGCAGGTGCACTGGGACCGGGGGCACAGAGGCCTGAGGGGTGAACAGAACTCTGATTACTGATGCATTTTGTAATTCGCATAGCAGGTAGAGGGGCAGTTCCTTTCTTGCTACACCACTGGTATCTAGAAGGTAAATGTCCTAGGTGCATGAAGAGAGGGAGAGATGTTTAGGTTACAGTTTGCCAGAAAGAAGCTGATGTAATCTAAGGCTTTGCCATGATTACCTGCATTCTGGAGTCTGGCCAATAACAATGGGGGACGGACACTGTTGAAAGTAGCAGAAAAGTCTAGAGGAATCAAACCGGCTGCCAAATAGGAATCACATTCTGAGCTCAACCGTAGTTGCAGGACCAAGGTAATATGCCCTATGCCCATCTGGTGAACAAACCTAAGTTTCTCTGGCATTCTTGGGAACAGATCTAGAACTTATACCACTTTCTACTCAAAAGGTGGTGGACAAGGGCGGATGCTAATTTTCTTATTTGTTCTTCCCATATTACTCTGCATTCAACGATCTGCTGGTTTCATGTCATATTACCTTTTTACCATATGTATCAACCTTGAATGGGCCATGGAGGATGCGGAGTGGATATGGAGAAAGTATTTATATTAAAAAAGCCAGCTCAAATACACTCTACTTATCACAGTCTGCAACCAAATTGTATGACTAATTCTCCGTATTCAAGGTATAAACAGATGTCCACAACTGTAATTCACAAAATGTTGAAATTGTATTGCTCCCTATCACCCAACAAATTAATACCTAGCAACACAGCTAGGGTTTATCTAAAGAGTGCAAATCACCAAGGCCCTGAACATAGAACTGCCTTCACCCGGGTTAAATTACTGATGCTACCCTTGCAAGCTCCCATCATGGATATTGGCAGTAATTCCCCCATTTAAAGGGTCATTTTAGCCATAACAGGAGATATATTCTTTGGAAACAAACTGTCCATGGAATTGATAGAAATTTGCGGGTTGCCCATTGTGCTATTAGAAATTCACTGACAATGACCACCTCTGACATGGATTCCCTCCTTACCACCCTTTAGCAAAGCCACTCAAGTCTTCATAACCACTCTCTCTCAGATGCATTTAATTTGTTTTATAGCATTACTCATACCAGTGTAGGGTGTCAGAGTACAGAGACAATCAATCTTACATGTGTAAATCACTGTTTAGGAAATGTTATGTTAGGCAGACGGCTACAATGTGGAGGAGTCTCAGGACATCCATATTGGTGGGCAGTATAGTTTAAGAGTACTTGTTCTGGAGAAGCACAACATCAGAATTTAAAATGTAACACCATGGTTGGGGGTTCTCTTTAATAATAAGAATTAATTTGCACCCAAATGAACCCTTTTTTGCAACATTAGGATAATGCAACACATGGGAAAAATCATAACGCTGTAATCTGTACATTGCTATTTGACTGCAGCTCTTTGATGACAGTTAATGGCTTAGTGTTATATAGTAGAATTTTAACTTATAAACTGCAGGTAACAATAGGATCTCTGATAAAATCAGTAACACTTTGACCTTTTTACATTATATGCACTACCTGTGATATGACACATGACACTGTGATATGACACAATCCTTGCGGCAGACGTAGTAACCATTGGGATAGAGTCAAAACTTCCACTAGACAGAACTCCGCTCTCTCTTCAGAAAGAACATTACACTTGCAAACAAGGCGCCTCCACCTGAAGTCAGCACCCTAGAGCCGGCCCTGATGTGTGTAAAAGCCTTTGGGTATGCGCCTCCGCTTGCAAGTGTTGTTAGGGCTTTCTCAAGGCATATAAAGAATGCTGAACAACATGAAACAAAAACTGTACAAATGGCAGCTTTAGAAGTTGAAATTTAGGAAAGATGCATATGGTGAACAATCTTGTACAAAGATGCGTTCAACACTACAATCCAAACTCTGGGACTCTATGTTAGAATACGAACAGTAAAGACAGCGACACAGAAATATTGGAATAGAATAGTGGAGTCTGTTGTTAAACTGCATTTTGTAGTACATTTAGCACTATTACAATAATACTACTCATGCACTAAAAAATGCTATTCATAAAACTACAGGCAGATGTCTACGCCTCTCCCTTTTATATTTTTTATGTGTGAAGATCTCCATCACAACGGGCGAAATCCCAGCACACAGGCACGTGTACATCTTAGAAATAAATGTAGGAGGGATGGGGTTTAGTGGCTGAAAATGGGAAATAGTTACTACTAAATGGGAGGGATTTAGGGGCAGTAAAAATAATAATTCCGTTCCTATTCACAAACCGCACTTCTAGACCAGCCTCAAACATACACCGGCTTTAGAAAGCCATTAAGGGGTGTCTCTCAGACCAACTAACTTCCTCCTCCACAGGCTGCAGCATTCAGAACTCCACTCTAAAACCTATGGCTGAACTCCATTCTTGCTCCTTTTTTCTGAATCTCACATAAATTCAGTTAATCACCACAATGCTATCTATTCTTATCGCTGGACCACCGGGTGTCTCTACGAGGTCAAGTAATGCGATGGTTTACATCCTTTCTGCCAAATAGTCCATATTTCTAAAATATTTTAAGTCTCACCTCTGAAATTGCTATGATCTCATGTGGTGGTTCTCTGGGCTCAATCATTGCTCCCACACTTTTCAATCTGTATCTTGAGCCACTGAATTCTTTGTTTAGAAGGTGGAAGGGTATGTACCACTATGCATCATTAAGCTGATGATATACAGCTTTAAATAAAAAATAATCAGTGAAAACATACTTATCCTTCACTCTTGACAAACCTTCATACGTGGATGGCACACAATTTATTTCATGCTGAATCCAAAAAAGGACTTTCTACTCATATAGCCCAGACACTAAAAATTACCACTCTCTTATTGATGCATTAAACGTGAAAGATGTCAATCTCATCCTCGGGAAGTCACTCCCATTTAATCTCAACTTCACGGCCCACTCATCAATAAAGTAGCCAAAGCAGCTAACTGTCATCTTAGTTCACTCAAAATGATTAAACAGGTAGGCCTTGATTACGAATCTAATTGTGAGTAAATTTGTACAGACATTCTCGGTGGCATTTCTACGTGGAATTACCACATATATTTGTTCCTGTTACAAATTTAACTACTGGAAATTGGGAACAAATATAAAGATACCATTTATGTGGCCGAATTCCACATGGACTTCCTAATTTCTTGTGGTTATTACTTACATTTACCACCTGCTATGAGCAGATATTATTGTACATTTTTCTTTGGAAAGCACACTGTGGTGCAGCATAAAATAGTTGAATATATCAAAAGCTGTGTCTGAGTCCCAAATCCTCCTAATCTCTTATGTAATCCTCAACTGCTCACCTACTCAACCCTTTGGACAGTCATGATCTACCTAAGAACAATAGCTATCACTGAGCAGTGCAATGGTAACCAGGTCCTTGGTACAACCTTTACTCAGCAGAGAAATGCACAGTAACCATGGACTACTGCGGGATATAAAGAAACAGCCTAGAAGAATGTCTGCATCCTGTATATTTGCCTTCTTATTCGTTTAAAAAGTAGTCAATTTTAAACCCGATTACTTTGCTGGAGGCAGGTGTTTCTTGGGTGTGCCTTCCTATTCATCCTCCCTCCCCTCCCTTATCTGTGCACTAGTTTTAATTTGGAGAGAATTGCAGACTAGCTAGATTTCCTTGGCATGTGAACCAGGAGCGACAGTCCTTCAAAGATTGTGACATTGCTAGGACTTCAAAGAACTGCCTGGCATAAACCTTGGCAGGCCAACTGTCGTCATTGAAGTTGATTCACCAAAATACCAGTAGTAACAGAAGTGACATCACCTACCCTTTGACCTAAATGAAATCACAGGAAGTGACATTATTTGACCTTTGGCACAAAATCTTCCCAGGAACTGTTGTAATATTACCTTGAGACTTAAGTGATCAAAATAATTGACTTAATGGAACTTTCATAATAACAAAATGATACAGACAAATGTCTGTTTTAAATTCCACCTACATTAGGGTACAAACATGATCTTTAAAAATGATGGGGCGTAAGATTTGCTCTAAATTGTAACAAGCAAAGCGAGTGCGCCATGGAGGGGGCGTTTTCCCCTTCAAGCAGGTTTCTTAAAAGAAGGCATTTTAAATCACAATTTTCACATACATTTGCTAGCTTGTTATAGGCTCTGAAATGCACTCATTAAATATTCAAGTCCTTTCATGGCGTGCCAAGCAAATGAAGCATAATGTTCCACAGAAGCTTACCACATATTTTTCAAAATGTGCTTGAATATCCATATATGTGAAAAGCTACCTCAGTGGCCCCATTGCTAGCATTTCTCTATAGGTGCCCCTTTTGGCATACATTGGCATAAATTGCATAAAATATGCTAGTGCCAGAATTTTGTCATTAATACTCTCCAGATAATATGGGTGATCCTTATGTTACAAATTACCTCTTGCATGCCAGGGCTAACATTTTGTCATGGTTGTCCCTCCTCTATATGCCTTTGTTATCCTTTCTTATGGCTCAAATTACCTTTGCTAGTGCAAGCATTTTGCATCTAAGGGGTATGTGTGGCAAACATACCCGTGCTCCCCTATTGGAGATAATTACCTCTTCCATGCCAATACCACTATTATGGTCAGACCTACCTATAGGCATTTAGGCAGGGCCCAAAAAGTGTGCTCCAATAGATCAGTTTGTGGGCTGTTGTTTGCTGTTTGTGGGTGTGTTTTATGGTGTGCTGGGTCAGTTTTTACTGTTGATTCCTCTAATATCAAAACAAACATTGCCTGCAGCAAGATCAAATCCATGCACTCTTCCATACCTTGAAAAATACTTATCGGCTTGTCTATAAGTTTAAAACTACCCCCGTTTGTAAACAAGGGCCATTTGTTTTAGCTATCTAATTCCATAACTGTGCCACTTTTTTGGGGCCTATTTTCTGTCCAAGTACAACCCTGCCCTAAGATTACCCCCATTATGGCAGTGCCAGTATTTTACCACAGGTGCCTGCCATTCTAAGAACTGTCTGCGGTATGCCAGTGCCATTATTTTGCTATAGGTGTCTCTACGAGTCAAGAATTACCTTCAGTAGTACTGGGTTATGGTCCTAACCATGTACTTTGTAATGCTGTCTTTATTTCAAATAAAAGAATTACCTTCAGTATGCCATGGCAAATATCAGACTCACAAGCAAAACACGTTCTCACGCACACTCACCTACACTAACTTACTCACATTTATTCTCACAGAACCATTTTTTACTGTCTCACTCACATTCACTTGCACTCACTGTCACTCTTTAACCCTTTCCCTGCTAGGCCAATTCCTCTAGCTGTGCAAAGCCTTTCTTTAGCTAGTTGGGGGTAGTTCTTGCTTAGGCCCCTATAACATTTTGTCCACATAAGCTATCGATGCCAAATTTGCGTCCTCCCAATCCAACATCCTGGAGATTTTTGAAAGGTCCCCGGGTTTGTGGGTTCTGAGAAATTAGCCAAAATACAGCTAAATTATGTTTTGTTTAAAGTGCTGCAGAAGAAAGCAACTATTTTGTTCCCTGCAAATGGCATCAATGAAGGGTTTGTGGTGCTAAAAACACAATCTTCGCCGCTTTCAGGAACAGGCAGACTAGAATCAGAAAAACAAAATTTTCAGCACAGTTTGGCACTTTCCTAGGGAAACTTAACAAACCTGTACATTTGAGAAAACTAGACACCTAGGGGAATCCAAGATGGGGTGACTTGTGTGGCTCTTACCACATTTATCTACCCAGAATACCTTGCAAACCTCAAATGTTGACTAAAAAAACACATTCTCCTCAAATTTCTGTGGTGGAAAGTTCTGGAATCTGCATAGAGCCACAAATTGCCTTCCACTCAGCATTCTCCTACATCTTCTGATGCAAATGGTTTCATGCAAAACTGACCCGTTTTTTGTAAAGTGGGTAGCTGTGGTTTTTGGGCCCTCAGCTGAGACCTAGGGAAACCTAGCAAACCTATACCTTTTTGGAAACAAGGAACCTAGGGGTATCCAGGGTGTGGATTTCACCAGGTTGTTTTACCCATAATCCCTTGCAAACCTCAAACTTTGACTAAAAAAACACATTCTTCTCACATTTCTGTGATGGAAAGTACTGGAATCTGCACAGAGCCACAATCTTCCTTCCATCCAGCTTCTCCTACATATTCTGATGGAAATGATATCTCACTTGTGTGGGTAGACTTGGGCCTGCTACAGAAAACAGCACAAAACGCAACATGGATACATCAACTTTTTCTACAGAAAACGGACTCATTTTTGCAAAGTGAAGAGCTATGGTTTGTGAGCCCTACCTCAGCTGGCACCTGGGGAAACCTAGCAAACCTGTACATTCTTAAAGCTAGATACCCAGGGGAATCCAGGATGAGGTGATTTGTGTGGCTCTCTCCAGGTTCTGTTACCCAGAATCCTTTGCAAACCTCCAAATTTGTCTAAAAAGCACAGTTGCCTCACATTTCTGTGAAGGAAAGTTCTGGAATCAGAGGGGAGCCACAAAGTTCCACTCAGTCCCGTGATGAAAATGATACCTCACTTGTGTAGGTGGGCCAAGTGCCTGCAACAGGGAAGGGCCAAAAACATGTAGAAATTGAGGGAGAATCAAAGTGAGTCAAAAAGGGCAGCTTTTTTCATACATCTGACTCCCGCAGGTGGGGCAGCAAGACAATTATGATTTTATTTTGGGAGGATGAATTAAAAAAAAAAGCCTGGTGCCTAATGGACTTTCTGCCCCTCTGGGGGCAGATTAGGGACTATTGCCCGTCTGTCCCCCAGGGAGGCCAAAAGACTGAGCTGATTTGTTTTGTGGGGGTGGGGATACTGAAATGCCCATCCCTGGATTAATGAAAAAAATCCTGCTGCCTAGTGGGCTTTCTGCTCCGCAGGGGGGCAGAAAGACTGTGTTGATTTTTTTTGTGTGTGGGGGGGGTAAGGGCATTACAACAAGAGCACAAAGACTGAAAAAGCCCAAAAACAATAAGGGGAGGAAAAGCCCTTGCCCCAGGGGGCTGCTCCCCCTCCATGGTGCCTAGTGGTTGGATCCCTGCTCGGGGATTGCCCTCCTGTGGCAATCCCCAAGCAGGGATCCACTAGTGAGAGGTACCATTGGAAAATGGAGATTCTCCCCTTTCCAATGATACCTCTTCTGTCTTCCTCGGTGCTCAGGAGGATGAGATAGCTCCCTGAGCACTGAGGCAGTGAAAGTGAAATGAGCTGTGCACACTGATCGTCATCTAACTGAAACAAAAGAAACAGCCTCGGGAAATGGGAAAGCTCTCCCCCATTTCTCAAGGCTGTTTCTTTCTAAAAGAAATCCCTCTGACGCCTGCACAGAGGGATTTCAAGTGCCATGTGGTCAAACGGCCAGGAGCCGTACGACGCACATGAGCACTGTTCCATCAGGCAGCTCCCGGCCATCCAAGGCAGCAAAGCTGTTAATTCTTACTTTTGTGAGTGATTAGTGTAAAACAATTTTATTAGCATGAAACAAAACACAACAAGATAATGCATTTATCTGTTGTAGGAGTTACGGTTAAAGAGGGGTGGGAGGGATAACAGAAGATGGGAACAATTTAGCAAGTACAGTATATGAGGTCAAAGGTAAAGCCATTCTGATAACGGTAAAACACATATCTTAAGCAAGTAAACAATGTAAAAATATAAATATATCATTTATGTAAGAAAAAGGGAAAGTCAAATAGGTTTGACAACTTCTTCAATGTTAGGTTGACAATGGAAAGAAGATTTAGCATGTTTGTCTATAAAATCAGTGATGGGAGACCATATAACAGAACTCTTAAAAGCGAGTGAGAGAGGGTGCTTCTATGTAGTATCAAGTCTGTGGTTGTAACAAACTGCATACCACCAAGCTTCAAAAGATAACTGGGAGAAGTCCTTCCAGTTCTTTGTTATTTGGTGAAATGCTACTGCCAAAATTAGATCAATAATTCTTATGTGTGTTGAAATATCTTTCCAATCACTGGATAGACTGCCTAGGAAAATGTTAGCATATGAAAAGGGAATTGATGAGTTAAAAATAGATTTGATTTGATTCCAGACTTGTATCCAGAATTAAGGTACTAGGGGACAGGTGAATAATAAATGCCTTACATGTGCAGAATGTGAATGACATGACCAGTAGCTGCCAGGAAGAACTGGATATATGTGGTGAAGAGTGGAGGGAGAGAAGAGAAGTCTGTTATAGATATAAAACAGTGTTTGGATAGTCTTAGTGGCACAAGATGTTTTGCATAATTTTGTCCACATTTGTCTTCAAATGGAAACGGGCCAAGTTATTCCCAAGTCACGTTCCCAAACAAAATAAATGTCTGTTTTAAGTCTATCGAAGGAAGGTTGTTGCAAAAAAAAGAAATAGTAGAAGTTTTAGAAGTTGTACAGAGGAGAGTGCTTAATGTAAAAGTGGATGTGAAAGATTGTAAAGTGCTGGATTGGAAATTATTAAAAGCACTAATTATAATGGATTGTAATATTTGAAATACAGTTTGAAAGGAAGGTGGAAGATTAAAAAGAAATTGAACTGTATAAATGTTAAAAAGAACTATCAATACAAAGTGGATTGACCTGAATTAAACCTGTTTTCTTCCAGGCTTTAAAATAAAAGGGTTTAATATTATATAATATTATGCAGTATTGTATGATATCAGGTAGTAGAATTAAAAAAAGAAGTAGTATTATTAGACGTATAAGACAGCAATGTGTAAAGATGTTAAAAAATAGGTGTGGAAAGAGCCGGAGGTTTCCTGGAAAATTTCAAATATTCACGAAAGGGGAGATAAAAGATCCAACAAATACATTATTTCAAGATAAAGGCCCTCATTACGAGTCTGGCGGTCACTAGACTGCCAGATTAGCAGATGGCGGTCGGACTGCTGCCAATGTAGTGGTCTGAGCGCCATATTTTAACCCTGGCGGTTGGGCCATGAGGGGACCGTCAGCTCTGCCAGGATTAGGGATCCCGGCGGTCTGGCAGTAGGCGGTGGTCCTAATCTGCCAGGGCCATGCTGCAAGCAGTTCTGCCATGGAGATTACGACCTTGTTCCCTGCCAGCCATTTCATGGCAGTTGCACTGCCATAAAAAGGCTGGAGGAGAAAGGGTGCAAGGGGCCGCTGGGGGGCCCCTGCACTGCCTATGCACTTTGCATGGGCAGTACAGTGGCCCTACTAGCCAGCACCCTCGCAAAGTTCACTGTCTGGTTTGTAGACAGTGAACTTTGCGAGGGTGCTTGTGCACCCTGCAGCCTACAGCATTGCCATCGGCTCGAATTACAAGCCGGATACAATGCTGCAGACTGTTTCGTGCTAGGCCAGCGGGCAGAAACTCAGGTTGCCGCCAGGTGACCTAGCACAAAACTCTTAATGGGCCTGTCAGGGAGGTAGCCAGTATGGCGGTAACCTCCCTGTCGGAAGTCCGGCGGACAGTATAAAATGTCCGCCGAACTGATAATCAGGCTCAAAGTCCAAGTGATATTTTAAAAGTCAGGGAAATTCACACCACAGTTCGATTTAGGATATTTTACATTTAATAGATATATACACGTTTTTCTCATTCTTTGAAAAATAGGAAATTATTAAATTGATTTGTTTGAAAAATTTCAAAGGGATGGAAAATAGAATGTTAGAAATAGTATATAAAACCATGGGTACCAACATCTTTATGGTGTCAGGATTTTCCCACCAAGAGAGATTTAAAGGATACCAACGAGCAACTAAAATAGTTAATTTATGTGTGCATTCTTCTAGGCTTAATGAAATAGACGTTTTAAGTGATTGGGACAACCATAACCCAAAATAATTAATTTTGGTTGTATTCCAGAATAAATTAGTGATCTAGAAATCCTGTTTAAAAGTGAATTTGTTCAGAGGTAAAATTTCACATTCATCACAATTTAATTTATAGTCAGACATGATCAGAGATGAGAGAATAAGATGATACCTCATGAAAAAAGCTGACATTGAAATATGAGATTGTGATATAAATAAGAGAATGTTGTCTGCGTAAACTGCAATTTTAAGCTATTGGTCATTCCATTACAAAACTTTTAAGCCTGGATTAAGTCTGATGCTAAAGAGGAAGGGCCCCAATGTGAGATTAAAGAAAGAAAGGTGAAAGGGGGCAGACTTGGCGGACACCTCTGCCCAAAGTAAACTAAGGGGAAGTAAGTCTATTGGCAAAAATAGCTGCTTGAGGAGAGGTGTAAGAAAGGGAAAAGAGGGTTATGATTTTAGACCTAAAACCAAATCATTTCAGGGTGTAAAAAATAAAGGACCAGTTTACATGGTTGAAGGCTTTCTCAGCATCTAGAATATTTACTGCTAAAGGTTAAGGTGAATGTGAAGATTTAGATAAAACATTAAATGATAGACGTGTGTTATGGGAAATGCATATCCTCTTGACAGAACTGGATTGTTCTTTCTCAAGGTGTTTGGGTAAAAGGGACTCTAAACAAAGAGCCAGAGTTTTTTTAAAATACTTCTGTGGTCAATATTGACAAGAGAAATAGGACCATAGTATTTACATAAATGTAAATCTTTGGCATCATTTGGAACAAGATAGAGGAGTCCATTTAATAAGGAACCAGAGGATTTACCCTCGTGAAGAAAGGAAGTATTAAAAAGAGATAACCAAGGAAGAAGCAATTTGGAAAGGTGTGTGAAAAAGTCTGCAGTGAAACCACCAGGAGCTCTATCAGATTTATGAGAAGACAAGGCAGTATGAATTTCTGACAAAGTAATGTCTTTTTCCAAATCCATAAGATCTAATTGAGAATCAAAATAATTATTCATGTCAAAGTCAGTAGGAATGTGCTCGGGAGTATATAATGTTTTGTAAAACTGTACAAAGTCTTTCAATATGTAAGGATCTTTGTGCAATAAATTCAAGTGATCATCCATAATAGAATCAATTTTGTGCCCATTTTTTAAAATGTTAAGATAATTTGTTTGCAGTTTACCTGGTTTATTTTGGCCAGGTAATTCAGAACACGGCGGCTCGCCTTCTCTTCAATGTGCCCAGATATCAGTCAGCTAAACCCGCCCTCTCCGCCCTACACTGGATCCCTATTGAACAACGATTAAAGTTTAAGGCCCTATGCTGCTTTCACAGAGCCCTTCATGCAAAGGGTCATCCGCTTTTGTGCACTTTAGCTACCTTTTATAAGCCAAATAGACATCTCACATCATCATCAGCATCATTAGCTCTGATACCGCCAATAAAGAAAGCTAAATGGGGCGGAAGATACATGGCTTATCTTGGCGCAAAGCTTTGGAACTCCCTGCCACTCGCTCTTCGGCTAACCAGCCACAAACTGTCATTCTGTCGGTTATTGAAAACTTGGCTGTACTAACTTCTGTTCCTGTTGCCTAGCCGTTGGAGATTTCTGAGTTAAAGCGCTGGGAGGCCTGAGGGTAGCCATGCGCTCTATAAATATCCAATAACATAACATTTGGCTGGATTTGAGAAGGAGTGAAGATGCAGCATCAGTGGAAAATGTATTAAACTGAAGCTTAATATTGATAAGTTCTTGTAAGCAAGCTTTTAATTTGAAAAAGTAATATGAGTGTTTCAGTTGTTTGATTTTTATAAAAATGTCATTAGGTTTATTGATAGAAAGTTTCTTCTGTCTGGAAACAAATCTGATCATTGAATCACAGGCTGATGCTTTGAAAGGATCCCATATTGAGTGAAAATCAATGTTATCACTGTGGTTTAATCAGAAAAAGTCATGGGAAAAAGAGGAAAAAGCAGCAGTGAAGGACGTGTCAAGTAATAATGAGTTATTTAATCTCCACCTATTTGGCTTAACAGTGTTGGGTGAGATGTCTAATCGGACAGAAACAGGTGCATGGTCAGAAATTAAAAAAGGAGCCGATGGTTTCAGAGTGTAAAGTTTGAGATAAAGATATAATCAAGTCTCGATTGAGTAGGGTGCGCTAAAGAAAAATAAGTATATTCGTGTAATGTAGGATTAGAGAGTCTCCAGGTATTGAATAATGCAGTTTGTTTCAGGGCATGGACAAACAATTTCTGTGATTTATTAGGCACATCTGTAGAAGTATAAATCAATCCTGCCAATAAAGGGTCAAAAATGTGGTTACAATCACCTACAAACATATAGGGGGTCATTCTGACCTTGGCGGTCCATGACCGCCATGGCGGAGTGCGGCGGAAGCACCGCCAACAGGCTGGCGGTGCTTCCTGGGCGATTCTGACCGCGGCAGTAAAGCTGCGGTTAGAAAAGGGGAGCCGGCGGTTTCCCGACGGTTTCCCGCTGGCCCAGGGAACCCGCCATGGCGGCGCTGCTTGCAGCACCGCCATGGGGATTCCGACCCCCTTCCCGCCAGCCTGTTTCTGGCGGTGTCCACCGCTGGAACCAGGATGGCGGGAACGGGTGCCGTGGGGCCCCTGGGGGCCCCTGCACTGCCCATGCCGCTGGCATGGGCAGTGCAGGGGCCCCCTAACAGGGCCCCACAAAGATTTTCACGGTCTGCTTAGCAGACAGTGAAAATCGCGACGGGTGCCACTGCACCCGTCGCACCCCTTCAACTCCGCCGGCTCCATTCCGAGCCCGCCGGCCCAGCGGGAAAGCCGGAATGACCGCCGCGGTCTTTTGACCGCCGACCGCCACGGTCAGAATGACCGCCATAGTGATCATCTGAACATTGTAAAATCTTTTGAGTAACATCTAACCAAAATTGGAAATTTGTACTGGTAGGACCATATAAATTAAAGATAGAGACTGGAACATTAGTAATCAAAAAACAGGTAAGTAACCATCTCCCATCAGTATCTGCCTCCTGTGATATTAAATGAGCATTGGGAGATTTATGACATAAGGTAACAGCTCAATTTTTCGTACTATTAGATGGGGAAAAGAAAACATTGCCCGCCCACTCTCCCTTTAATTTCAGAATTTCGGATTCTGTAAGGTGAGTTTCCTGAATGAGGGCAATATCAGCACTGAGTTGCAATAGATGTGTTAAAACACATTGGTGGTCATTAGACATTGGCGGTGACTGTTAAAGTGGGGTAATATCTCCAACAGGCTGGCGGTAATTACCGCCAAATTATGACCATGGCGGTGATGACTTCCATAGACAGCCAATGTACCACACCATCCGCCATGGTGTTAACACCATGCACCACGGCAGTAGCCATCAACAGCCAGGCGGAAGACAAGGTACCGCCCACCATATCATGACACTGCAATCCGCCACAATTTCTGGGGTGGTACCAAAGCCATTAAAAGCCTGGCGGAAACACATCACAGAAGCCTAAAGATTCACGAACAGAGACACAGAGAAGATCAATGCCGCCATGGAACCGTAACTTCAAGTCTTCCCAATGCTCTTCTATGCCATGCATCACCTGGAACACCAACGCTGACGACGACGGTGAGTACAGCCTAGCACACAAGGGAGGGAGGGAGGGAGGAACAGGAGAGTGACACACACACATGCACAACACACACCATTCACACACACACCATACACACAACCAGCTGCAGACATAAATCAATGGCACAGGACTCACATCATAATAATACAAGGACTACACGTCAGCAGTACTGAAATTGTAATTGCAAGGCAAAAGCCACCATATGAACCAATTTTAGAACAGAGATACATAAACAATTGTCCAGAAAGGGCCAATGCCCAGTCCAAACTCCATAAGACCCACATGGTCACAGGGCACAGTCCAAGCCCAAACTTGATCCTGAGTAACTACGCACAAAACTGTGCAGGGGCAACATCACGGAAGTGGACAGGCACCTCATGGGGAAGGAGGATGGGGTTCACCTCAGCTGAAGTCGAGAACTTGCCCACTGGTTCTGTAGGGGGCTCCATGCCCATTTTCCAATGCTGGGGAGTACAAGGTCACAGTCTCTGAGGTGGGGAACTTGCCCACTAATCCTGGAGGGGGCTCTATGCCCATTTCCCAATGCTGGGGAGTGCAAGGTCACAGTCTGTGAGGTGGGGAACTTGCCCACTGATCCTGGAGGGGGCTCCTTGTACAACAGTCCCTGGAAGGTGGCCTACTTGCCCTTTGCTAGAGGTGAGGGCTGCTGTATCTCAGCAGGAGGTGAGGGCTGCATTGCCTCTGCTAGGGGAGGTGTCTCCTGGGCAGTCTCTGCTGGAGGTGAGGGCTGCATTGTCTCTGCTGGGGGAGGTGTCTCCTGGGCAGCCTGGCAGCCTATGCTGGAGGTTAGGGCTGATTTGTCCTAGCTGGAGGTGAGGGCTTCTTGCCTGTCATTGGTGGTTGAGTGGGAACCTTTTATAGCATTGGTGGTTGCGTGGGAACCTTTTCTTGTATTGGTGGTTGAGTGGGGACCTTACCCCTCCTGGCTGGTGGAGTGGGATCCTCCCCTTTCCTGGATGGTGGAGTGGGATCCTTCCCTTTCTTGGCTGGTGGAGTGGGATCCTTCCCTTTCCTTGATGGTGGAGTGGGATCCTTCCCTTTCCTGGCTGGTGGAGTGGGATCCTTCCCTTTCCTGGCTGGTGGAGTGGGATCCTTCACTGTCTTGCCTACATGACTAGGAGGTGCCTCCACTGTCCCCGTGGACAGTTTGGCTGAGGTGCTGGGCTGGGTCATTGGGACCCTGCTCTTACAGGCAGTACAGGGGAGGGTGAGGGAAGATGTCAAGACGTGCAAGGAAAAGCTTCTCAGGGGCATTGGGGCGGGATGTGGGAGGAGGGATGGGAGTGGAGGTTGAGGGAGTGGTTGTTGGAGTAGTACATCTGCTGGACTTGGGTGCAGGTGCATGAGCAGTGTGCTGAGGTGAGGTGGATGGCTGTTGGGTGTCTGAGTGTCTGCGTTTCTGTCCTTTAGGAGGGGGGACAGACAGGATGGGAGAGGACACTGGGGATGCATGGATGGATGTTGTGGAGGTGTCTGCTAGTGAGGTGTGTGTACTGCTTGGTGTGGTGATGCCAGCAGTGGCTGTTGAAGCAATGCATGCAGGTGTGAGTGTGGATGTGACTGTGAGGGAGGGGGAGGAGGAGGAGACATTGGAAGCAGTGGATGTGGATGTGTGTGCAACTGATGGGTGTTTGTGTGAGTGCTTGTGGACTGAAGTTTGGTGCCTGTGTTTGACTGTGCCACTGATGTCTTGTGTGTATGCTCGTCTGTATGTGTGTGTCGTGGGTATGTGCTTATGCTCACGTGGTATAATACAAACAAAAACTGTCATATGACTCATCTTCGTATGATAATATATTCTTTGATTAACTTTGTTTCTATTCAAGGACTTTTGTTTTCTCCTTTTCTTCCTTTTTTCTCGTCTCCCTCTCTCTCTCCTTCCGTATTCTTTTCTGTTTTTCGTAGTCTTGGGACTATTATTTAGTTCTTGTTGTTCCTTTTTTTCTCTTTGTAGGTATGTCTCCGTCTCCAGATATGACGTTCCGCGAAGGATGAGTACCAGCGGGAAAAGCAGAAAATAGGAGGGAGTAGGTAAGTAAAGTTATTCTATTTTTGTGGACTAATTATACCTGGCGGGAGGGGAAGGAAGAAGAAGGGGCCAGTGGGGTCCGTGCCTAAAAGTGCATAATAGTGTAAATTTTCTCATTCTTTTTTTATGTGCCCCAAGTGCTCTGGTGTATAATGTGGTGGTGAAAGCAAAGAAGAAATTGTCATAATAATGAAGATTGAAATTATTTACATTGCCTCTCTTCTCCTCTATGGAGGCATTATTGTTTTTCTACCCTTTTCATGCAAGGGGGAAGGTCCACCAGTACATTGGTGTTTTCCCTCTTTTGTTATATCTCTTTCAGGCTCCTCCCCTCACCTTTCCATTTCCAAAATAGGTACTTGGGTTTTGAAAGTATGCTCGTACCTGCATTAGACACGTCCCTCCTGGGACGTGGCGGGTGGTTTCGGCATCCTTGGGAGTCTTCTCGTCTTTGGCTGGGAACTCTGTTTCCCGAGCCCCTTCGGCCTCCCTGGATTTCTTGCTGCTCTCCGTTGTCCTTTCGCTGTCTGCTGCTTCCAGCCGTTCCCCGACCTCCGCGCCGTCCTTGCTGTTTCTCCGCTTGTCTCCGGTGTTCCGCACCGCCTCCTTTACATCTCTCATCTCCTCTCTCGGTGTGCCGCAACAACCCTCTTCTTCTGGGTTGGTGTGCATGCAGGAACGGGGGTCACTACTTGAAGTGCCCTCAGGGCACTCGTCTATCCGCCCCACTCGTGTAATGGGGCCGGATGTAACAGCGACCCTGTTACAGTGTGCATTGGATGGGTTGGGGTTGAGGAGACTGGGACTGGGAAGTGGTAGTTGGAGGGGGGACGGTGGAAACAGGGACAATGGCTGCCATCAGAGAGGAAGCCAGTGCATGAATCGATCTCTGTTGGGCTTCCAATCCACTGTGGTTGCCCTCCAGGAATGCATTGCATTGCTGCATCTGGGATGCCAACTCCTAGATGGCATTCACAATGGTTGACTGCCCTACAGAGATGGATTTCAGGAGGTCAATAGTCTCCTCACTCAGGGCAGCAGGCTTGACTGGGGCAGGGCCTTAGGTGCCTGGGGCAAAGGAGATGCCCACACTCCTGGGTGAGCGGGCACGGGCAACTCCGTGAGGGCCTACTATTAGGGCGGTGCCGGTACAGGGGTGGTGGCTGTTCCTGCAGCTGGGGTGGTCACAGAGGTGTCCTCCACCACCAGGGTGCTTCCATCGAGGAGGTATCTAAGTCAGTGTTGTCACCTCCTGTCTCCGCCGTGGTGCTCCCCTCGCCCTCTCTCCCACTGGTTCTGTCAGTGTCAGTGGACTCTGCCTCCTGGATCCTGTGTGATGCAGCTTCCTCTGTTGCCGGTGCCCCTGCTCCTCTGCCAGATGATGCTAATGCACACATGAACAGAATTACAGAAGGAGAAAGGGGGTGGGGAGAGAAAGGGAGCACTGGGTCAAGTAAAGCACCAACACCACAGTTGGCATACACAGTACCGTCACACACAGGGATCAGGAATGAGGACTATGCATTGCACTGGCATTCAATTGGCTGGATGCCACAGAAAGATGAGGGCCAACCACTGCCAACTGCACCCCTCCTGGGACCCACAAAGCCCTGACTGACATGGAATGCAACCGAACTAGGTTACCTGCATTTGCTATACGCCCATTACCCTTGAGCTGGATCACGCTGCAAACTCTGACCTGGCATTGAGGGGCACCCACTAACTCACACCCACCACCCACATCCCATGCCACCTACCAATTATTGTAGTAACGCCCACTGTACTCACCCCCTTGTGGCTGCTGCGATGCCCTCAAGCGCCCATCCAGCTCTGGGGAGGCCACCCCCAGCTTCATCGTTGGGAGGCCATCCCCAGCTGTGCCTCTGTGGTCTTCTGTGCCCAGGGTCTCAGGTCCTCCCATCATTTCCTGCAGTGGGAGCTCTGTGTGTTGTAGACCCACAGGGTCTGCACGTCCTTGGCGATGGCACTACACAATCCCTTCTTTTGATGGGCGCTGACCTGCAGAGGTAATACAGACAGGAGGACACCATTACACATACGATCCAGCCTGTCACACATATGACCCAGAAATCCCGTTTCAAACTCCATTGGCACACACATCGCCCAGATTCCACCATGTACACTACCAACAGACGCCCCCAAATGACACAATGCCTGCACACACATCTCCATGCAACCTTCCCACATGCATCGTGCCCAAGGTGTACTCACCTGTTGGTCTGGAGGCCAATACAGCTGGTCATACAGGGGTAGGACCCCATCCGCCAAGCGCTCCAACTCCTCTGAAGTGAAGACAGGGGCCCTTTCCCCAGTCACACAGGCCATGATAGGTTCTAGACACAGGTTACAGCAGCACACGCAGTGTAGGTGTTCTCTTGTGGAAAGTCAGGAATCAAGTGAGGTTATAGACCGAAAATGGCGGTCACGTCCACGGTGGTGTACACCATCACCGACCCTGCTGATCCCCATTGGCCACTGTACTCCATAGAGCTCCATATTAGCCAGTGAGGAATTGCACGGCGGTGCAAGACTGCCTTCTGCCATGACGCCCAACGTCAGAGGAGTTACCTCACTTCCAGCTGTCCCTAGATACAGGACAGGCGGTTGCCATTTCATGGTGGTGGATTACAGATCTTCCATAACTATGTCATTGCTGAAAATTGCACATACATTGCCAGCACCCCTGCTAAGGAGACCATGGTGGTGTTGAGAGCCTGCAAGTTCTCCCTGATCTCCTGATGGTGTCCCTCCTGCAGCCCCTTGTTCTCCTGCATGTTATCAAGGATCTGGCCCATCGTGTCCTGGGATTGTTGGTAGGCCCCCAGGACATTGGTAAGTGCCTCCTGGAGAGTCCGTTCCCTGTGCCCACTGCCAATGACCCCAGGCACCTGAGTGTGAGGTGTGGACTGGGGTCCCTGTACAGGTGGGCACACTGCTGATTGACGTGTCCTGGGGACAGAGGTGTGGGGACGCTGGGTGGGTGCTGAGGTGTTGCATACTGATGGGGGAGGCTCTGTGGTTGACTGGGAGTGGGCTGGGGTGATCGACTGACCAGTGATTGCTGATGGGCCAGGTAGTTCATCTAGATCCTGAAGCCCAGAGTTACAGTCATCACTGGGGGCATCTTTTGTTGGGGAATTGGTTTGTCGTGGCACCTTGTTGCCACTGAGATTGGCTGGGGCACCTGTGGGGATGGACCAGATCCTAGACAACATGCAGGAGAACAGGTGGCTGCAAGAGGGACAGTATCAGGAGATCCGGTAGGACTTGCAAGCCATTAACAACACCCTGGTCTCCATAGCAGGGGTCCTGGCAGACATGGTTAAACTCATGAGGGAGGCAACAGCACAAGAAGCAGGCCCCTGCCACTAGCCATTCATCTGAACAGCCCTCCACTTCCGCTGCCACTAGTGGCCAGGAGGCCCCACCACAGTACCAACAGGCCACCAGCACCCCTCCCCCTGCAGAAGGTGACCCACCCCACAAACATTCCCTGTGAACCAGACAGAAGCCAGAGACACTTGCAAAGACCACCACCAGGAAATTAGACTCTCCTGATTGTCTCCCTTGTGTCCCACTCAGTTACCTTGTCCACCTTAAACTGCCATTCCTCCCCTTCCTATGTCCCCATGGATAATACACCTGTGCTACAAACAGACTGGAACAATACCCTGGACTTTCCTCCATCATCACCCCATTCCATTTCACTTTCCTCTCTATATATTAGCACAACAGTCAACACCCTTGGATGAAACTCGACTACTAGTATTTCATTGATTGCAAATTTGTATTCATTGAAACAGCTAAAACCATTGCAAATGAACTGTAAGTAGTATGGACATAGAATTAATGACCTGTAGCTGCCTGTTGTAATCACACCAGGAGAATGTTGTCATATCACCAACATCTGCAAAATGAATATCCATAGGTAACAGTAATTAGGGGAAAGAAGTGGGTAATGCCAACATGCCATTGCCATACAGAATACACCAATAGTCATAGAAATGTGAAGTTGCACCGTCTCACCTGTGTGTCATTTGTAAGTACTGACGTATCACTGATGTTCTTTTGTCCACATCCTCATCCTCTGCCTCCTCATCCTCCCTGTCCTCAGGGTCCACTGCTGCCACAGGGGCATCTCCAGTCTCTTCCTCCTGCAGAAAAGGTACATGTCGTCTGAGGGCCAGGTTGTGCAACATGCAGCATGCCACTACTATCTGGCAGACCTTCTTGGGTGAGTAGCACAGGGATCCCCCTGTCAGATGCAGGCACCTAAACCTGGCCTTCAGGAGGTCAAAGGTCCTTTCACTGATCCTTCTGGTTCACCTATGTGCTTCATTATAACATTCTTGTGCCCTTGTCCTGGCATTTCTCACAGGGGTCAGCAGCCATGGTAGGTTTGGGTAACCAGAGTCACCTGAAAATATTGAGGGATAACATTTAGCCACACACTATCCCATATGGCCAACACCATAGACATACACCAACACATACTGGGTGGGAACCAAGGCTCACCTATTAGCCACACCCTGTGCCTCTGTAGTTGGGACATCACATTTGGGATGCTGCTATTCCTCAGGACAAAGGCATCATGCACCGACCCTGGATACTTGGCAGTGATGTGGAAGATGTACTAGTCCGCCAGGCACACCATCTGCACATTCATGGAGTGGAAACTCTTACGATTCCTGTACACCTGTTCATTCTGGCGGGTGGTACAAATGCAATATGTGTTCCGTCAATCGCCCTGATTATATTGGGGATATATTCCCTTTACATAAAATCCGGCCTTTACAGTAGGCAAATCCTCAACCTGGGGGAAAGAAATGTAGCTGCACATGTGTTTGATCAGGGCAGACAAGACTCTTGCTAGCACGATTGAGAACATTGGCTGTGACATTCCTGCTGTCAAGCCCACTGTCACTTGGAAATAAACATTTGCAAGGAAATGGAGCACTGATAGAACCTGCACAAGAGGGGTGATCCCAGTGGGCTGACGGAGAGCTGATATCAGGTCAGGTTCCAATTGGGCACACAGCTCTGTGATTGTGGCCCTGTCTAGTCAATAGGTGAGTATTACGTGCCTGCCCTCCAGTGTAGCCAAGTCCACCAGGGGTCTGTACATGGGGGTATGTCTCCATCTCCTATTCATCCGCAGCGGTAGGTTTCAAAGGGACACAAGAGTGAGTAGGCTGTCACAAACTGATCATTGGAGCCACAACAGCAGTCCACATCGTGCATGCATGTTATGGGATAGTGTGATTTATAAAGTACGTGCCTATTTATCCTGTGACACAGCAATTATCGATAGGCCTGTTCACCCCCACAGAAATGGCGATCGCCTGTCCTGTGTGGAGCGATAGGTGGAAGTGAGGTAATGCCACCGATGTTGTGCGCCATGGCGGTAGGCGGCCATGAACCGCCGTGGAATTACTCATTGGATAATATTGGGCCCTATGGGATACAGTGGCCAATGGGGATCTACCCTGGCAGTGTCGGAATGCACCGCTGCGAATGTGACTGCCATTTTCTATCTCAATCCTCACTTGTTTCCTGACCTTCCATAGGACAGGACCTACACTGCATGTGCTCCTGTGACCTGTGTCTGGAACCTACCATGGCCCTTGTGACCGGGGAAAGGGCCCCAGCCTTCACTTCTGAGGAGTTGGAGCGACTGGTGGATGGGGTCCTACCCCAGTACGGACTGCTTTATGGGCCTCCAGACCAACAGGTGAGTACACTTACGGCATGATGCATGTGCCATAAATGCATGGAGTTGTGTGTGAAGGCATCGTGCAAGGGGGGATGTCCTGTGGTGTACGTGATGTGTACTGGGGTATGTGTGTGCCAATGGTGATGCAAACGGGTATGGTGGGCCATGTCTGTGACAGGCTGGACTGTTTGTCTAATGTTGTTCACCTGACTGTTCTGCCTCTGCAGGTCAACGCTCATCAAAAGAAGGGAATATGGTGTGCCATCACCAAGGAGGTGCAGACCCTGGGGGTCTATGGCAGGCGGAGCACCCACTGTCCGAAACGGTGGGAGGACCTGAGACGCCGGGCACGGAAGACCGCAGAGGCCCAGCTGGGGATGGCCTCCCAACGAGGAAGGGGTGCCCGTCAGACCCTGACCCCCCTGATGGCCCGCATACTGGCGGCGGCCTACTTTGAGCTGGATGGGTGCTTGAGGGCATCAAAGCAGCCACAAGGGGGTGAGTACAGTGTCTATCATTAGAACTTTTGGCTGGTGAGGTAGTATCCGGGTGGTGTTTGTGTGTCCTTGGGTGCCCCTAGGACAGGCCAGACATAGCAGCATAGGTCCTCTGGTGGCTAATGGTTTGAATGTAAAATACTTCTTACCTAGCTTGTTAGTATTAACTTCTGGGCAGGGCTGCATGGGCCCCAGGTGTGCTGCAGCTAGCGGTGTGTGCCCCTCCTCATTCCTTGGCTACTAGCCATTTCACTGGTAGTGCAATGCATAGTGCGTAGGCCTGTTCCCTGTGTGTGAGGGTGCTGTGTACGCCCAAGGTGGTGTTGGTGCAGTCATTGACCCAGTGTATCCTTTTTCTCTCTCCCCCCTTTTTTGTTTTGTCATCCTGTGCTTATGTGCATTAGAATCACCTGGCAGAGGAGCAGCGGCACCGGCGACAGAAGGAGCTGCATTCCACAGGACCCTGGAGGCAGAGTCCACCAATGCCGAGGTAATCAGTGGGACGGAGGGCAAGGGGAGCACTACGGCAGAGACTGGAGGGGACAACACAGACTCTGATACCTCCTCTGATGGGAGCTCCCAGGTGGTGGCGGACACCTCTGTGACTACCCCAGCTGCAGGTACAGATGCCACCCCCGTACCAGCACTGCCCTCCCAGTAGGCCATCTGCGAGTTGCCCGTGCCCGCTCACCCAGAAGGGTGGGAAACTCCTCTGCCCCAGGCACCTCAGGCCCTGCCCCAGTGAGCCTTGCTGCCCTGAGTGAGGAGGCTATTGACCTCCTGAGATCAATCTCTGTAGGGCAATCAACCATAGTGAATGCTATCCAGAGGCTGGCAGCCCAGATACAGCAATGCAATGCATTCCTGGAGGACATTCACGGTGGATTGGCATCCTTACAGAGATCGATTCAGGATCAGGCCTCCTCTCTGATGGCAGCTATTGTCCCTGTTTCAACCGTCCCCCCTCCAACTTCCACTTCCCAGTCCCATTTTCCTCAATCCCAACCCATCCCAAGCACACAGACAGACGAGCATGCACACAACACACGAGTGGCACAGACAAACACATGCACCACACTTCATCCCACAAGCACTCACACAAACACCATTCATTTGTAGATATGACAACATCCACTGTCTGTCTCCCCCTCCTCTTCCTCCTCCTCCTTCCACACAGTTACGTTCACACTCACACCTGCATGCACTAAATCAATATCCACTACCAGCATCATCATCACACCAAGAAGAACACACACCTCATTGGCAAACACCTCCACAACATCCATGCACGCATCCCCTGTGTCTTAGGACCCCATCCTAAAGGACACAAACGTAAGCTCTCAGACACCCAACAGCCATCCACCTCACAACAGCATACAGCCCATGCACCTGCACCCAAATCCAGCAGACATTCACATCCGGCGACCACTCCTTCATCCTCCACTCCCATTACTCCTCCCTCTTCACGCCCCAACGTACCTAAAAAGCTTTTCCTTTCCACAATTGACCTCTCCCTACCCTTCCCCGTCCTGCACATATGGCAAGGTAGCAAGGACCCAAGCCAGCACCTCACCCAAACAGTCCACGGGTGCAGTGGTAGCACCACCTACTCGTGGTGGTAGGGATACCAGACTGACAATATTGAAGGGGAAGGAGGCAGCACAACCTAGGGTGAAAGGGAAGAGTCCAGCACCAGCTGGGAAGAAGGGAAAGGAGCCTGCACCAGTTGAGAAGAAGGGAAAGGAGCATGTACTAGCTGGGAAGAAGAGGAAGGAGCCTGCAACACCATCACCACCACCAGCTGTTGCATGGCCCCCACCGCCAGCCGTGGTTTTGCTGCCATCACAGAGTGCAGGGGCTGCCCAGGAGCCTCACCTCAACCACCACCAGCATGCAGCCATCACAGAATGCAGGGGCTGCCTTGGAGCCTCCCCCAACCACCACTAGCATGCACCCATCACAGAGTGCAGGGGCTGCCCAGGAACCTCCCCCAACCACCACCAGCATGCAGCCATCACAGAGTGCAGGGGCTGACCAGGAGCCTCCCCCAAACAACACCACAGTGCAGCCATCGCAGAGTGCAGGGGCTGACCAGGAGCCGCCCACAAACACCACCACAGTGCAGCCATCACCGCCAGCGGACGCCATGTAGTCCACCCTCCAGGGGCTACTGTGTGGGCTTCCCCCTCCAGAACCAGTCGGCAAGACACCCAATCGATAGACTGGGGCCTTGCACTCCCCAGGACAAAGCACAGGGCATGTTGCCCCCATCAGAACCACTGGGGAAGACACCCACTCGAGAGACTGTGGCCTTGCACTCCCCAGGACAAAGAGCAATGGGCATGTTGCCCCCTCCAGAACCAGTGGGGAAGACACCCACTCGAGAGACTGTGGTCTTGCACTCCCCAGGACAAAGAACAGGGTATGTTGCCCCCTCCAGAACCAGTGGGGAAGACACCCACTCGAGCGACTGTGGCCTTGCTCTCCCCAGGACAAAGCACAGGGCATGTTGCCCCCTCCAGAATCAGTGGGGAAGACACCCACTCGAGAGACTGTGGCCTTGCACTCCCAGGACAAAGAGCAATGGGCATGTTGCCCCCTCCAGAACCAGTGGGCAAGTCACCCACTCGAGAGACTATGGCCTTGCACTCCCCAGGACAAAGAGCAATGGGCATGTTGCCCCCTCCAGAACCAGTGATCTTGTTCCTGAGGTGCCCTACCTCCCCCTGAGATGCCTGCCTATTTGACAACTGATGCCCCTGCAGTGTACTATCCAGATTTGGGCAGGATTCAAGTTGGGCCTTGGACTGTGGCCATCTGGGTCCTTTGAACAAAGGACTGGCCAGTGTCCCTTTTTTTATAGAGTTGTACATATCTGTTTCATGGCCAATTTGGATTATTGATTTTGTTATTGAATTGATTACAATCACTTTCATCAATTCTTGTTGTCCTTGCATTATTCTGCAGATTTTAGGGGTTAAATTGTTTTTGTAATGCAGCTGGTTGTATGTATGGGGGTGTGTGTGAATGGTGTGTGTTGTGTGTGTGTGTGCCACTTTCGTTTTCCTCCCACCCTCCATTGTGTGCTAGGCGGCTGTACTCACCGTTGTCGTCTTTGCCAGTGTTGGTGTTCCAGTTGGAGCCTAATCTAGAAGATCATCGGGAAAACTTGCATTTCGGGTTCCATGGCGGGTGGTTTTTCCCTGTGTCTCCAATGGTGAGTCCTTTGACTTTTGCGTTCTGTTTCCGCCAGACTTTTGATGGTGTTGGTACCACCCCGGAAAAAGTGGCGGTTTCCTGTGTCAAAATATGGTGGGCGGTATTTTGTCTTCCGCCTAGCTGTAGGCGACTACCGCCGTGGTGACTGTTGTTTCCGCCCTGGCAGTCAGTGTGGTACATTGGCTGTTTATGGGAGATATCACCGCCATGGTCATAACTTGGTGGTACTTACTGCCAGCCTGTTGGCGGTATTACCGCCACTTTATCACCCACCGCCAGGGTCGTGATGAGGGCCCAAGTGTTAAGTGACATGGTGTTATTTGTCTGCTTTTCTGCCAGTTTAAATTTCACCCAAACGGAAGACTGTGCTTTTATGCCTCTGGTTAGATAGTGTGCATCAGTAAAGAGGTGGATTTGATGTGAGTTTGTGAGCACGAGAGACTCCTGTGGGCACCTGAATGGTAGGTAAATTGTTGATCATGTAGATGTTGTGTGTGCCGTAGGTCCATCCGTCCCATGGCTTTTAGGAAGTCTGACAGTGCCCGGCGGGCCAGTTATGATTGTCTGGGTGGGTATCGATCATTCTTGTCGTCCAAAGCTAAATTAAAATCACCCCCAAGGAGTAATTTACCCTTCAACAGTTTCAGCAGGCGAGCACCCAGAGCCACCATGTGGGCTCGTGTAAGGGTGGCGGGATGAATGTCGAGCAGAGGTTTATTGTGTACTCCTCCCAGCTGCCTGAAAGTGCTCTAAAACTGCCATGTGCATCTGTTCAGATCTGGAGGATTGTGAGAGGCATCAATTTCTTGAATAGGATCCTAACCCCCCTTAATTCAGAGGTATATCCTGCATGGGCTATTCATTTGTAGCCCCAGTGATCCAATACTTTATAATTGTTGCCCTTTAGGTGTGTCTCCTGCAGGAGTACCACATCAGGAGCATGTCTTTTGAGATACTGGAGGACAGTACTCCTTTTGATTCTATTTTGGAGGCCATTGACATTCAAGTATATTAGTGTAAAATGACGTGCTTCATGACCCGTGGTCATCTAAAATGTGGGTGAGACCTAAAAGTCCAGCCTGGTCCTCACTGTGGTCACTCAAAGTGTGGTGTATGTGGTCCTAAAACAGCTACAACTTGCTCCGTCAACGGAGGCCAATTCAACACCCCAGCATTGCCCCTCAACTTGCTCCTCTCCCTGCCTCCCTGCATAATGGGCTTGAAACTGCCTGCCCCTCCAACTCTGCAGAGTGCCTGTCCCTATTAAATACAAAGCAGGACTCTGGTTGACACCCTGGATAAACCCACTTGTCTCCCACTATTAGACCTTACAGTTTAACAAGAGTTTGAAGTTCTGATGCTCCTTATTCAAGGCCTTGCTCTGGGCCGTTTGCTTCCATGGTGGGTCCCACAAGTACTTTGTCACCACAAAGCCTTTGATGCCAGGAGAGCGTGTTGAGAAGTGAGCTACTCAGCCCACCATCTCAAACCAATCGGGTCATCAAGAGTTGGATTCCATTGCTGGGGAGGTGGGTACAGTACCGATGACTTCTCGGTTCTCGCCTTCTCCTCTGAATCTCCCATTTCTGAATTACTTCCAACTTAGACAGACCTTTCGGTTGAAGCACTTTAAGGATGAGGCTCTCTACGAATAAGTCTGCAGCGTCACCCTCAGCTCTTTCAGGCACTCCCACTAGTTGGATGTTATTGTGCCTCAAGCGCTTTTCCATTTCTTCAAGATTAGCACTCAGGGAGTCCGATATCCTCTGCAATTCTGCCACTTGTTTCTTTAAGTCTATCGTATCGGTTGTCAAAGCTACTATTGAGTCCTCTGCTTCTTTTACTTGTGAGTTCATGGCTCAAAGATCTGCTCTTACAAGCGTCAGTTTGGTGGTGACAGTATCAATTTTTTGTTACAGGGGCCCTTGCACTCCCTGGATAGCTTCTATAATGTTTGCAAGCCTGGGAACACCTCCTTCTCTAGAGGTCTCATTGCTGGCTATGCCAGTTTACCTGGTGTTTGTTTTCTTTGTGCCGCCTCAGGGTAATTCATCTTTGTCCAGTTTCATTTGCTGCGTTACCCTGGCTCCCTTTACCCCAGTCATTTTGATGGTCCCAGCTTTTTCATTGAGTGTATCCCGGAGGTACCATCGGCACCTGCCAGGAGTGGAGACTAAGAACCTCTGTCACCCTTGTGGCCTGTTGAGTCTCCCCCAGGTCAGTCTCACATTATTGCTGGCACCCTTGAGGAGTATTTAGCAGGGTAATTATTGGGGGGGGGCAAGTTGCGTGATATACCGGCTGAGCACTTCTCTTGGCATTGACTGCACTAGAACTCTACTATTGGACTTTGTTGGCTCGTCCGATCAGTTTCAGACCCCCGGCTTCAAAGTTCTTGGCAACTTTGAGTTTATTTATGCCCAGGAGCCTGACAGGGGTTGTTGCTGCACCTGGGGGCCCAGCCTCATGTTGCGCTTATGCACAGGCAGGTCCGACCAGGACGCACCAGGCCGCCTGGGTCTCTGTTAGGTTCACTTGGGTCTCCACGTCAGTGTCTTCAGCCTCTTCTAATCTGCCCCAGCACCGGTTGTGGCTCTCACCTTCGGTTAGGTCTGCTACTCTGTTTTATGCATTTCACGCCATTTTCCCAATCAGTGGTGAAGTTCTCCAGGGCCTCGCAACTGGTGCTGTGGGCTCAATAGGCCACACCTTGTTGTCCCTAGCTAAAGCTGCTGGTTGCTGGCTGTGTTTTAACTCCCTTTCAGGGATACCTGGTATCAGAAGAGGGGGGGCCGTGCTTTTTCAATCGCCCATGGTTGCAGTCCAGGCCATCAGCTATGACAAGCGCTGCCTCCTCTGTCTCTTGTGGAGAGCAAGGCTATCTCTCTTCATGTTGTGGTAGTCCCACTTTTATAATTTCATGTTACATTCCATTCCGGCCGTCTAAGCAGCTGCTCTTGGTCCCCTCCCTTCCCCCCTCCTATGACACCACTGGTGAAGAGAGTGAGGGTGGATTTTAAGTCAAATTATGGGGGTTTCAACTGTGGGCTCACAGAGCCACTTCAGCAAGCAGCCATTTCTGACGGCAGTTGGCCACACCCCGAGTCTGAAGATGAATGACCATATGTACTGGGGTAGTAAATTTGGAAATATATTGCTCTGTAATCACAATTCTCTCCTCCATCCTGAACCATTTGTTGTCAGGACTTTTAAGTTCCACTTTAGACTCTTCCATGTAAGGATGTAGAGCCCTCATTTCCTTTAGCAAAGAATCCAAGGCCACTGCCGGAGTAGAATTAGTGGTGGAAGGAGGATCTTTTTTTAATCTCTTAGAGGAAACGTTTCCAGCCTAGGCAGAGTAATAATGACACCTGTGGATATAACTGAGGAAGGGTGTGGACTACAAATCATAGAAGAAATAGAATCTTCCATCCTCAGGACTGTTGAGAGAAGAGGAAATGATACATTTATGTGAAGAGCCAGAGGAAGACTTGGGGTGTCCTAGGTTTCCTTAATCTGCCCATAAAGTGATACGTTTTAAGCAAAAACTCAGGTTCACAGATATATATATATATATTTATATATATATATATATATATATATATATCTCAGTAAGGTATCCATAGAATGTGCAGGAGATATGCACAAGAGTAGGCTGAGAAAAATGAAAGTTCAGTAAAAATAGGTAGCATAGCATAAAAAACAAAAAAACCTTGAGAGGCCATCTAGAAGCAATATATGCAGAAATGTTGAGGAAGTAAACTTAGGAGAGCAGGGAAATCAAGAAAAAAACTCCCCCTGCAAGCGCTACTCATTCTGTGAATCTCTCCTCATGAACATTGTTCTTGAAAATGTTGAGTGCTGCGAGGGAGACAGGCGGGACGCTGGTAGAAATAGCAGAAACTACCCCTGTGTGAAGAAGCTTCCTCGTCGTCCGGCGGACAGCTATCCAGACGCCGCCATATTCACTGGGAGTCAAGACTTGTGTATTATCACTCACTCTGATCCACTCATTTTCATGCATTCATTCACACTCACTTACTTACATTCACTTTTACTCTCCCTCACTCATACTTCCTCGTTCACACTCACTTCTCTCACTCTCTCCTTAGCACTCACTCTCACTTATTCTTACCAACCCTGACTCATTCATTCTAATGCATTCATTCACACTCACTCTTACATATTTCACTCATTCATACTTTTTTTACCTACACCTTTATCACTTGGTCTTACGCTCATTTATTCTCAAATATACTCACTCTCACAGTTGCACTCACTGTTATGAACACTAATTCTCACTCACACTTATGTCCACTTATATTGTCCAACAGAACATCACACTAATTTTTACTCATTCATTCTCACTCATCCACTCTTGCTCACTCATAGACACTCTTCTCATTCACTCATTCCCACTTAATCTGACTCACTCATACTCACTTACACTGAGGTGCATATTTTTAGGGTTTCACACAATGTAGTGCAGCCACAAAAGTTGATATACTAGCAAAAATTACAAATGCTCAAGGTGTAGAATTGTTTCGCCAGTATTTGAGATCTATAGGTGCAAAGCACAGGCTGCTGCTCTATACGGTGCCGAACTCTGGGGATTCATAAATCTAACCCCATTGGTTACCCAGGAAAACAACTTCATGAGGGGGGTACTGGGTCTCCCTCCATCTACTCCCCTGATTCCTCTAACCTATGATATTAACATGAAACAAATAGGCAAATTGGCAGCCCTGAGGCCCTTGCTATACTGGTGTAGACTTTGGACAACTCCTGAATTGATCCAATACAGGCAAGCACTAATCGAGATCATAGACTTGGACAAGGCCATCACCCTTCTGTGGCTCCATTATCTAAGGCAATGCTTTTACAACCTAGGGCTGAAACATTACTGGGAAGAACCTCATACACTCACAAGACAATCCAAGATCCGACTAAAACAAGTATTTTGGGACTTCACCCTAAACAGCCCTTTCCACAGCAAGGATCTAGGTAGACTAACCTTAAGTTTCCTGGATATTAAACCATTACCGAGTGCTGAGGAATGGATAGATACTATCCAACCCAGACGAGCAAAAGCTTTATTTATGAAGCTCCGATATGGGACTCTCCAGGTTAAGGCTTTTACCTCTAAATAGGGCCCCTTGAATGGGAAAAAACATGAGGCGATTTGTGGACTGTGTACTATGGAGACCCCTGAAACGACGGATCATGTACTTTTGAACTGTAAAGCCTATGACAAACCAAGGAGGAAATGGATTCGACCTATCTGCAGGAACGTTGGAATCAGGAATTATAATGAAGCTGCTAGATTCTTGAGATCTAGTACTATACCATATGTTGTCTTTGGTTTAAGCCGGTTTTTATTAGCAATTTCATTTATTAGAGATAAGGCGGGTCTGAGGCTCTAGGTGCTTCAACTCAGATAAAACTCCCATAGTCAATCTCCGGCCCCCAAATTGATAAATGGGAGCCGCCTATTATAAACTCCGGTTATACATTTAGCCAAGGATAAATCTAGCCTAGGGGATATTGATAATGTTCGGGAAGAACTTGAATTATAAAATTATCGTGCCCCTTAGCACAAGGATCGTAGTCATTGGGAGGTTTTCTAAGTTATTTAGTATATTTACTTTTATTTTTAATAGTCCTCCCCTACCCAAGCAAATAAGTACCTGATGGCACGGGAGGCAACTTTTAAGGGGTTTAAAAAAAAAATGTAATATTGTAATCAATTCTTATTTATTGCTTTTAAGACCAGTATTGACGAGTTTCTAGACAGTCTGATTTTAGAAGTTAAGCGAATATTAACTGTTGCTGGAATAACGTGCTTCTTGTATTACTTGATTGTTTCCCTTTCTACGGCTTTTTAGCCAAATATTGGTGTGTGTGAAAGTTAGAAATTGTTGGGCATTGGGGATTGTCACTCAGCTTCTAAAATTAGCAAAACAAGTTCACATGTGACGGTGGTATGCACATTGCAAAGATTTTCAGAGGCAACTTGGCATCTTAGAGACAACTGTCTTTCCAAAAAAAAAAGCATGAATTCTATTTTTACAACGGTTACTATTTGTGCATACTTATAGTTCTAGAGACTAAGGGAATCTTTTTTGCCAGTATATAGTTATTGCTGTTAATAGTGAGATAACAATCCCAATTCTCTTTTGCACAAAGATTTGTAATCATAATTATTTTATAATATTTTTATGGTGATTTGTATGGTGATGTGTACTGTGTATTTTTATAGTGTTTTAATCGACAAACTGTTTATTTTTTTTTCTGTTTTTTACAACATTCATATTCACAACTTGCCTACTTGTATTGTATGGCCTTGGGGGAGTCCTGGATTTGATTTTTAATAGCATGATGGGTTTGATTATATCGATTTTCTCAAAGTTGTTTGTTCTCTTTTTAGAAATGTAAGAATTCTGCTAGCATGCTTTTATGGTATTGTTTTGCCGAAATAAAGCTGAAAACTGAAAACTGGATATACTGCTCTGTGTAAAAGTAAGAAAGCAGAACAGTGGCATGTCGTCTAAGATAAAGGTCTAGGTCTCTCTCTACCGGCACTGGTGCCATTTGGCACTGACACAAACACTCTTTGTTCAATTGTGCAAGGGTGTATGTGATGTCAAGCATGCATTTTGTACTGGAAGGATATTTTTCAGGGACAAAATATTATCCTAAAACATCATGCAAAGTATGAAAATGTCTGAGAATAGAAGTGCAGCTCACATGCAAAGTTTAAAAAGTTATGAGAAAAGAAAACTCTTGTCAAACTTTACACCTGCATTAGGGAGGCATTAGTTCTCGTGCAAAGTACTGTCTACCCTTTTTGTCGCTTTGCTTCACTATCCCTTGGAAGTTCAATCTGAACACCCATAGATCACCCATGGAATGCTCCTTTGACACAAAATGGTGCAAAGTAGCACAAAAAACTACTTGTGTTACTTTAGAGCTACTTTCCAGCGCAAATCAGTATTTGCGCTGGAAAGTAAATCCCAAAACAACACTTTGCACTGGTTGCGTCACTTTTGTGATACAAAGCCAGTGTAAAGTGTCAACAAATCTGCTCCTTAATCTCACCCATTACTTGTCACTGACACGCAGTCACTCACTTTCACTCACACAGACATGTTCATGTATACACAGAAGCACACACACACATGCTGCCTCTCACAAAAACTCACTCCCACCCTCAAACACACCCTGAACATACATTTATTTTTTTAAACTTTATTTTTGCATTTTGAAATGCCATAGAAAGACAATAAACACAAGAAGGGACAACAATTATGCCATTCCAGAGTTCCACCAAAGTATTAGTCAAAAACCGCTGGATATCATCTCATATATGATTACATCGCCTACACTCAGAATTACCTCTGCAGCCATGGAGCTCGAAGTTGGTGGTTTTCATAATGGAAACGATGTACATTTAAAAGCGTTTTTTTCTTACCTTAGATGCCAGTGGAGGTCCCGAGGTCCTGCTCCAGCTCCCGGAGCTTCTTTTTTTGTATTACACTAGTAGTGAATTACAGGCTATTATTCACTGTTAGTATCATAAACCAAACATTTGTAAAGCCAGTAGTTCTCATCTCTGGGTCCCATAGACTTTGCAAATATCTTTCAGTCACGCTGTGAAGCATCTCCAATGCTGTGCAGCATGGCTAAATAAGCCTATTGTATAATTTTGTAATTGATGCACCTAGTTTTCTTTCTTTCTAATTGCTAATCAGTAAACAAAAAGGTAAAAAAAGGCGCTACAACTTTTTTGAGAGAAAATGGGTGGGGTGTTGCAATGCCAGTGGGGGGACACCGAAGCAACATGGGGGTGAAGCAGGTGGAGAAAGCAACAGAAGCGAAGGGACTCAGAACCAGCATGAGGACCAGTGGGGGCTTAAGCAGCATGGGGTGCGGGAAGCAACAGGAAGGCTGTGGGTGGAGAGAGGCAAAACACAGTGCACGGGGAACAAAAGAGAGAGAGAGGGAGAACAATTTGGAGCATGACAGGTAGACTAGAAAAACAGAGAGCGCAATGGGTGAGGGGAGAAGCAGACATGAGAGAAAGCAAGTGGGTAGAGGAAGCACACAAGGGTGAGCGCATCATGGAAGGGGGACTCACTGGCAAGAGGAGCAGAGCAGAGAAGGAAAGGGGAGAACACAAGGGAGACAGCTGGAAAGCATGCACACACTTATGGAGTGCTTAATCAAAAAGAAATACGTACAGCCTGAAAAAGCAAGCAGTTTAAAGACTATGGAATGGGTCCATGATCCAAGGGAGAGAAAAACATAATAAGAAGAAGGAAAGACCACACTCGCTAACAGGTAAGAAGCAATCAAATCAGAATGAGAATAAAGCCAACCAATGGTAACCAATGGGCAGGCTCTCAGACCACTGTAAGCTAACAATATGTCTCACAACAGACAGGGCAGGAGCTTCTCTAGTAGGCTAGCCCTAAAAGGGGAAGAAAACAAGGAGAGTAGTACCTGAGGGTGAGGTGCCCCTTTATTTTTGGCACTGATTTTGCTACCTCTGAGGATAGTGGTTTCAAAGGGCAAGCAAGGGATCACAGCTGCGACCCCTGGTGAGCCCTAAATAACATCCATGCTTGTGGTCATGTGTGATCTACAGGAAGAAGCATAGGGTTAAGTCTGCTGAAAAGAAATCAATGGCCAGGAGCAGTATCTGTAACTTTTAAATATTACTGTTGGGGAATATGGTTTTGTACAAAATCTGGGTTATTGATTAAACCAATTTTTTCAGGCCATTTACAAGGAAATGCCTAGCAAACGTGAGTGAGTATTTTAGAGGGTACCCTACAATCAGCATAAATGTGCAACATGCTCATCCAGCCTTAGACAATCAAGCAGGCTCGTCCACCAAATCCTATAAAGAAGACATAATGCACTTATTTCAGAATGAACTTATTTTGAAATGCATTTATGCATCCTTTAGTGGCGGGGAGTGAGAGTATTTGCAGAACAGCTGTTAGCTGTTTCCTGTCCTTGGAAGAAGAATGGAGCAGACAGAAGCTGTCAGATCCAGCTTCCTTGTAGTACTGGCGCTTTCACTGAGGACGAACCCTTAACCTACTGAGCTTCCTTCAAATATATGAAAAGTGAAGAAATTAAAATGCAGAGAGGTAGTTCACTATCAGTTTTCATGCTCACTCACATTCAGCAACACCATGAGAGAAAGCAACCTATTGCGTCATCCTCGAACATTTTTCCTCCTGTTTTTTAACCTTTGGTATAGGTAAATGAAAGATCCGAGTTTTGCTTATTTCATATATGTGAAAGATGTATCCTCAATACAATTTCAAGGTTGAACAGTGAACTGTAACTGTGTTTGATGAGGCATTTTTTTTGATCAAGCAAAAGTCCCTACCACAAATTTGCAATCGCAGTGCGCTGCAAATCAAGTAATCAAATTTGAATTGCAAAAAAGAGAATTACTGTAATAGAATGAGTACCTCATGTTATTAAAAGTGTAAAACATACTTAATAGGATTCAAACAGTACAGGCATACGAAGTGGTATACGCATACCAATTGGAAAATCATGCAATTTCAATTTATCACTAGTTGGTGTTCTCTTTCATCTAACTTGTAACAGGAATTTTCCAGTATTTTTTTTTTTTATCATTGACCGTTGACATTCGCCTTAATTTCTGGCGCAGCCTGGCTCATGAGTTACATACTTGCTGCTGGCGGAAGTGAAGATCTGCAGGTCACAAGCTGAAATTCCAGCATTTCTGGCTCACTCTTCCATTCTTCTGCTCCATCATGTTAACTAAATATCTTAACAATGGCGGATGTGCAGCATTAAGCACTAAATTTGACTAGATGATCCCTTTTGAGGAGGAGCCAAAGGAGATTTGAAAAAGATTGGACCGGAACCCCATTCAGAGCAATTACCTGTAGTAATCAAAATGTTACTTTTTCCCAAGAACTTCTTCAACATCTTCAGACACATTACATAGCGGTTGAGGAACAAATTATGCTGCAGGGTTGACATAATTATTTGGAAACAAAAGGCAAGTTTTGCTGCATTATATGATATATTATATGGCAGTGTTAACTTGCTCTCTTGTCATTTAACACACCTTAAGGCTATCTAAGCCAAGGTTTCCCTTAATTAGCACGTTGAAAAATCAGAATTAAGCTCTCCCCAACTGAGAGATAACCACTTAGGCCCTTTTATGACCCTGGCGGTCCAAAGACTGCCAGTGCCGTGTTGGCGGTCTCACCGCTGATGGGCTGGTGGTGAAGACCGCCACATTATGGGTGTGGCCGGTTGGCCTCTGCCAACCTGCCACAACCCTGCCTGTACCCCCAGGGGGATTGGATAGCCGGGCCGGAGATCAGCATTTCCAACCTGGTGGTCCACTGAAGACCGCCAGCAGTATCACAAGTCGGCTTTCCACCAGGGTTTCAGCGGCGGTAGCACCGCCACAAAAACCCTGGCGGAACAGCTACCGGTGACAGGAAATGTATTTCCTGTCGCCGGCAGACAACTCCACCAACATCCTCCCTGCAGGCCTAATACCGTTCACCCCCCCTTCCATACCAGAACCCCACACCCCCTTCCAGTAAAGCACCCGTACCCCCCTTCCAGAACAGCAACCCCCTCTCCCGGCCCCCTGCATACACGCACACACAACACATGCACCCTGCATACAATCATTCACCAACAATTACATAAAAGCATTCACTCACACGCATCCATACATGCATTCACTCACACACATCCATACACACATTCACTCACACGTATTCATACTCGCATTCATATAAACATTCCAACCAGCACTCACTTCAACAATCATACACACATGCATTCAAACACTCATACACACACGTGCATACACAAACGCAGTCAAACTTATATATTCAAACACCCATACACACACGCATACACACTTACATTCACACACACAGACAACACCCATGCACACTCACACAAAACCCCCACCCTCCGACTCCCTCCCCTGTTGGACGATCGACTTACCTTGTCGGGCGAGGAGGTCGTCCAGCAGGGAACGGGAACAGGCGTTTACACAGGCGCGGCCTGTCCTTTAGGGGAGAGGGGCCACCCCCCCCAACTTTTGCCCCTCATGAAGAGTGTCTGTCAGGCTGAACAAAGGTCAGCCTGACAGACACTCTTCATTTTCAGCTCATACAGCCAGGAGTGAGACATGCGCGATTTGCGCTGACTCCTGGCTGCCTGAGCTGAACTTTGCTGGGCTGAGGAGGTCACTGCTCCTATGGGCGTGACATCCTCGGCTCAGCAAAGGTGCCTCGAGGCCCTCCCCTGGGTGACTAGGAAAGCGTCACCCATTGACACTCACCCTGGGGGCTTCAGGTTTAAGCCCTGAAGCGCCCAGGGCAAGTGTCAATCAGTGACACTTTGTCTCAGAGTGGGGTGGGGTCAGCACTCTCAATGACCCCATCCCACTCTGTGACGAAGCTGGGACTGCTGCCTTCCCTCATTGGCTGACAGGGAAGGCAGCAGACCCAACCCTCCTAAATCCTCGAGGCTATAGGTAAGTGTGTGTGTGTGTGTGATGTTTTAAAATGAATGTTTGTTTCATGCATGCATGTTTGAATGTTATGAGTGTTAATGGATGTGCGTGCGTGTGTGAAAGAATGAGTGTGTGTGTGTGATGTTTTAAAATGAATGTTTGCTGCGTGCGTGCATGTTTGAATGGTATGAGTGTTGTTAATGGATGTGCGTGCGTGTGTGTGTGAAAGAATGAGTGTGTGTGAACTTTTAAAATGAATGTTTGGTGCGTGCGTGTATGTTTGAATGTTATGAGTGTTGTTAATGGATGTGCGTGCGTGTCTGTGTGTGAAAGAATGAGTGTGTGCTTCCCGCCCGCCCCCCTCCCTCCTAAAGCTGCCAGCCGCCATTGCGCTTACACCACCGGCAGCGCCCCGCCATCAGGACTCTGCCAGGGCTTATTACAGGTCGCAAAACGGGTGGTGGAGTCCTTATGGCGGGGCGGGGCCGGTGGTGGAACAGACCCTGCGCCTCAAACCGCCAGCATGACTACTGGAGGATTTCCACCCAACTTGTGCTGGAAATCCTTCAGTACTCATAATATGGTGGTCTTCTGGCACCTGTGGCTTCGGCAGTCTTCTGAAAAGACCACCCAAGTCATAATGAGGGCCTTAATCTTTGCAAAGGGTCTACAACTGCATAGCACAACTTTTGAAATTCTTAAAGTAACGTTTAATCTATTTGACCTACAAATAAATGCTTTTATTATATTTGCAAAGTACCAGGAGATGGTGAATTATGTAGCAAATGCAGAAAGTCCATAATAACCTGCAGAATGCTGCAGAGCTTCATACTTAGATATGCCCTGAGTCTAACGTCCACCCAGGAGGATAATTTATAAGACTTGAAGTAAAGTTCCTGTTTTTCCGTGGTTTTCGCAGCCTGGTTTACTTGAAATATGTCACCCTGGGTTACAAATATTTTCCATGCCCATCAGCTCATCAAACAGTAAACACAGAGCAAATGAAACAGCTGCCCTTTAAATGGGTTGCGTTATACTATATATCTTAACCGTTTGTAATGGACACATCGTCAATATGGCTGATTAAATCAACAGATAATGGCGCGGGGCTGTGAATCCCTGTTCCTGACACCCTTCAGTCACGTGCCAGCGATCGATTCCGGCGCTGGTAGACGCCATTAGGATAAAGCAGCGCATTCAAATATTAAAGAATAATGTATTGCTTCATTTACTGCGACTCGAGTATAGATTTTCTTTTCCAAACGCGTGTAACCTCTATAATACCTCGAGGTCGGTGGCAGTAAAATGGCTGCGCTCTCCGAATAAGGCCACTTTGTCTTTTGTCAAATGACATTTGGCCGCTCTCCTGGGGACAGTTACGTGGAAGTATACGATTCTATCTCCCACTCAGACATGGAGCGTTGGGGGTTGGAAGGAAGCCACATAGGAGGAAGTAATGCGCAGCAGAGAAGCTTTGCCTGTCGCAGACGCCATTCTAGGGCGACTCCAGGCGACGCCACCTTTTGTTCCCAGTATAAGGAATGTGGGTTTTTGGAGTGCGGCCGCGACATCCTCTATTTTTTATGCAGCACACTCTTACCTATCAATATGAGATTTAGAATCAAAAAGATGATAAATATATTTTGCACCAATTCACTGTTTTCTACAATAAAGCAATATATCATTAGGTCACACAGGGACAATACAGAATGCAGGGTTTGTTTGTAAGGCGATACGTCCTGTATTGGTAATATACTCTTTTTAATTAAAAAGTGCACTAGTAAACATACATATTATGAAAAGATGAACTGGTATTTTTAAAACAATGTTATTGTTGCGTTCCGAGTAGAATTCATAATGTTGCACAATCCATCTCCTTGGATTATTACTCATACTAAGAAAAAATAAAACTAGATTTCTTTCAGTTAAAGATTAATTCACTAGTTAAATATCCGTTTTGAAAACTCAGAATATTGACGAAGGGTCTCAAGTTGGAGTAAAGCAGCTGCTGTATAATTAACTGCGTTTCAACCCTACCATGTGACTGACTACCCCATCTATACTGCCTGCTCAGGGACTAGACTATTCGACTAGACTAGAGAGACACTTGTGTTACCTTTGTTCCGCTTTTCTTTACCTGCATATCACACACAGATGCTCCTGACACGGGGAACTCACAAGTGCACCTAGCATAAAACAGATACTGTCTCAGGCCAACCAGCCTGCCATGGTAACTGATCTGACTTTATTGATTGCACCCTAACTGAGAAGGCCTCCCAGGCGCCAAAAAGGATGCTGACATTATATTTGAGTGAATAGACACTTGCCTGGGAAAGTGTGTGTGTGTGTGTGGGTGTGGGGAGGGGGTTGGGGGGTTGTGGTCAACAAGCTACACAGTGACTCATATGTGCAAGCTATGGCTAAAGGTGCGTACTACCTGTTTATATTACTCAGGACCACAAAACGTTCCTCCTAAAGCAGTAATTCAAGTAGGCTCTACAAGCAATTGTCATCTCAATCAATCAATCAATCAAAAAATGTATTAAGCGCACTACTCACCCGTTAGGGTCTCAAGGTGCTGAGGGGGGGGAAGGTTTGCCCTTTACTGCTCAAAAAGCCATGTCTTGAGGTGCTTTCTGAAGGTTAGGAGGTCCTGGGTCTTGCGTAGGTTGGAGGGGAGGGAATTCCAGGTCTTGGTGGCGAGGTGGGAGAAGGATTTGCTGCCAGAGGTGGTGCGTTGGATGCGGGGGACTGTGGCGAGGGCGAAGTGATTCCCCACCTAGTTTGAGAGAACACCCTTCTCACAGGTCTTCCATTCTCTCATCCAGCTTCTCAAAATGCAGTTTGTATGGTACAACCAGACTGATGTTAAATACAATAAAATATGAGCAGATAGAACCTGTGCTAAGGTCCCTCAAATTACTTCCAGTGTAAGCTTTCTGCATCTTCAAAATTACATACATTGACTAGGACAGTAACACATTTTCAGGATGGCAAATGCGAGTGGAAAGATGGCCACAACTTCTAAGGGTGTCGAATACATGATTTCTTCATTATTTTCATGTGAAGAAACACATATTTTTGTGCAAATGCAGTTAGGTGTGATATTTCAGTAATCAGAACTTTCTCCTGTTGTAATCCAAAACTATTCTCTTTCTCTACTAGCTTACTTTGGTCTGACCACTTTCTCATAAAATTTGACATCATTAATGGCCAGAGAATACATTACGACTAGTCAAAAGAAATGGAAATTGGTGTTCCTAGCCACATTTTACCTGGCCTTTAAAGTCGATGCTTCTAGGTGTGATAGTAACCACACTACTAAGACTGCTATCCATCATCTTCAGTCTCTTTACCTCACCATAAATATGATCCTTCACTCTCTAGCCCCTCTTGAGGCCAAACGAGTCAAAAGGAAAATATTTAATCAATTTTGGTTAAATGATCCCTCTAAAGCAGAGAAGCCCATGCTAAAATAACCAAAAATAAAAAAAGTGCAGATCATACAATCAGGAGGATAAGTAATCTTATTATATGCAAACACATAAGTATAATAATTTTGTCAGGAAAGTTAAAAAATCTACTATGCCAATACAATTGTACAAGACTGATTAAAAATAATGGATACCCCTATAAACCTTTCATGGGTAGGGAGCTAATGAAATTTGACCCTTCCAGGAATCAATTGATGCCCTATAAATAAAATTATATTACAAAGTTAAGAAAATAATAGAAGACCTGCAAAATACCATCTCTACCAATATTCCTTCCACCTCCCAACCAAACTATCAGTAGCTCGCCTTGAAACACAGTCTGTCCCTGTGATACCCGGCCAACTTCAGACCTGTCTCTGTCCTACATTACATAGCCAAACTAATGGAAAAGAGGTAATAAAAAAACTGCAACATTATGTTGAGCAAAATAACATTCTATAAGCCTCACAAGACAGTTTTAGGCCTGGCTATTGCACCAAGCATGTGATCACCTCACCTACCATGTTCAACATCATCAGCCATCAGGCTTTGTTAAAAAGTCTCTTTGATTAAAAAATCAAGGCAAGGCTAAAACTTTCTCCAGGCTGATATGTATTTTTTTCAGTCAGATCCCATCAAGTTCAACTGGACATTTACTGTTCCCCTTTTACTCTACCTCTATGAGTCATCACCCAAGGGTCATCCCTCTCCATTACGCCATTACTTTTCAAATTTTACATCTAACCCTTGTCCTTCCTACTCAAATTTGCCTCCACAAGGATGATACTCAAATTGTTATTAACCTAAGAGGTGTCCTCCCGAAATCAGTCTCAGGCCTTCCAGACCTACTTAATATAGCTTTTGAATGGACACTAATTTTCTGAAATTAAATCCATTCAGAACAGAAATACTTCTGTTTGTAACTTCATCAGTCCCTGGGATTCCACTTTGTGGGCCATAAACCTCGGAAACTGTTACACCCCATCATCCGCTGTTCAAAACCAAGGGAGATACCTTGATCCCCAGCACAACATTGACAAACAAAAATCCACAATCACAAAATCAATCTTCTTGCACATTCATGTCTTGAGACGTTTTATGCCATTTCTTTCCTTTGCCCACAAAATCATCTTGGACAAGGTAGTCCCATCTAGAATACAGGAATTCTGCCTAGTTACACATCCTGCAAAAATCTTTGTATTGCTTAGAGAAAATCCAAAACTCGGTCATCAGAACATCCTTCAAAATGAAGAAATTCCAGCCTGGCTTGGATCATCTTCGCCAGCTCCATTCGCTCCCTGTCAGACATCGCATTCCCTTCAAATCGACCTGCTTCATGTTCAAAGTGGTCCATATCTTAGCCCCCAAATTTGACAAATTCAAAATCTTTGCCCCTCTTAGACTCTTTCAGTCTTCCAGCAATGCTTATCTTGAAGTGCTGGGGATAAAAAAAGTAGTGCAAATATTTGGAATGGGACTTTCCTGACAGTTTAAGTAAGTGAAAATGCTTGTAAATGTATATTGTTGGCTTGCTAATTGATGAGAATGTGTTTATGTGAAAGGGTGTATGTGTTTGGGTGTATGTATTTGTATGTGTAAGCAGATGTGTATGAGTGAAAGTTAAATGAGAGTCAGAGGCACATGGTGAGTGATGATGTGTGAGAATCAGTGTCACTGAGTATTAGTGAATCAGAATGAGTGAGGCGAGTAAGATTACGAGTGCCTGGGGGGTGTAGCCAGCAAAACTAAAGGTGTCTGCGGGCAGCTCCGGCAACCCATTCAGAATCTGATCAATATCCTGCCATCTATCCTCATTTTAAACCCTCCAAATTGCTGCAGGAAAAAGAAAATGTCGGGGAAGCACAAAACCCGGTGTTGGGCTCGCCAAAGTGGGCAGAATGGCGGCTATAACCCGGGGCCTAGATGAGGCAGAGAGCAAGAAAATGGTGGGGATGGCCCGTGGACGTGCATAACTGGTGCGACAAGGCAGAGAAAAACTGATCCAGAGACCGTAAATCCCCAGGGGGGCCCTGAGGGCAGCGGAATGCCTCCTTCATACACCGTAACAAAGAATTAGATCCGCCTGGTGCATCAAGCTGAAACATGTTGAAGGAGTAGGCCCTGTAGAAGAGGCCCGGGCAGAGGTGAGAGGTTGACGGGAGAGGCGTAGCTCGAATCCTCGACTGACGCTGCTGTTGTGGCTATAAAGGGAAGTACCCCAGGTCCCTGGCCTGCTTTGGTGTGGGTCCTTCTCCCGACTCCCCCCAGAACTGAAAGGAGAGCGGACTCATGGTGTCAGGCCCCAGGGGACCCTGCGTGCAGGACTGCTGTGGTGGGCCCACCTTGCGGTTCCAACGCCCCAGCACACGGAGAGGGAAGAGCGTTGAGGTGAGAGAAGGACACCCTGGAGGCACAAAGCATGAGCGAAGGCTGTGTAGAGGGGCAAAGGGCTGCTCATCACATCTTCTACAGCTTTGGGGCTCACCCAGACTGCAAAAGAGGACAATGAACTGGGGATACATGCACAATACACAGCTTTGTTGAATTGGACATAGGGAGATCCTCCCCTCCCCAGTTGTTCCCTGCATTCCATTCACTAATGAGCCCACAATAGCATGCAGAGTTTCCCAACGCACAGTGAAAACCCACCAGGCTCATGAAAGGGACCCTCCAACAGGGGGGCATTGTCTACTCCCTCCTGATAGCGGTGTTGCCTCCCCCTAGAGACTCCATGCTTGAAAGGACGAGACAAGGGTGAAGGGACGTAAGCCGTAGTCTCCAAGGCACTAGCTTGTCAATAAGGGAGATCAACTGTAAGGGAGTGCTCCCACTGAAGGGCTGTAGGGCCATTCGTTGGTGCTGCTCATTGGATCGGCATGAAACATTGATAGCACAACAACTTACAGTTGAAGCACATACTGGGGAGGACACGAAAAGGAGGCTGGGTGGACGAGTGCCTGCACCATTGGATTTCGTATTGACACATCGTGATTGAGGGTGTCGTCACTGGACAAGAAAAGCGACAAGACACCCAAACAATGGCCAAAGAAAACATTCCAGACAGGGTAAGATGGATTGATATGCAAAAGTGGTGAGGCCCCAAGGAGAAACAAAGGCTACCACACTGACAATGCCTGACAATGCCACCTTGCTGTTGGCTATCCAACCTGTGCCCACAATAGCATGCAGAGTTTCCCAACGCACAGTGAAAACCCACCAGGCTTGTGAAAGTGACCCTCCAACAGGGGTGTATTGTCTACTCCCTCCTGATACCGGTGTTGCCTCCCCCTAGAGACTCCATGCTTGAAAGGACGAGACAAGGGTGAAGGGACAAAAGCCGTAGTCTCCAAGGCACTAGCTTGTCAACGATGGAGATCAACTGTAAGGGAGTGCTCCCACTGAAGGGCTGTAGGGCCATTCGTTGGTGCTGCTCATTGGATCGGCATGAAACATTGTTAGCACAACAACTTACAGTTGAAGCACATAGTGTGGAGGACACGAAAAAGAGGCTGGGTGGACGAGTGCCTGCACCATTGGATTTCGTATTGACACATCGTGATTGAGGTTGGCGTCACTGGACAAGAAAAGCGACAACAAGACACCCACACAATGGCCAAAGAAAACATTCCAGACAGGGTAAGATGGATTGATATGCAAAAGTGGTGAGGCTCCAAGGAGAAACAAAGGCTACCACACTGCCAATGCCTGACAATGCCAACTTGTAGTTGGCTATCCAACCTTTCTGTGAGGTGCTGGAATAGAAGATAGGCGAGGTGGGATTCAAAGTATCTCTTCTGCATCAAGATCTTCTGATCTTGACAGCAAGAGTGATGACAGCAGAGACCAGGATCTCTGAAATGGAAGCCAAGACCCAAGGACTGCGGAAAGAAGTCACAGAACTCCAAGCCTCAACAAAAGACTTAAAATGGAGAGTGGATGATGCTGAAATCCAGGCGTGGAGAAACAATTTGCACTTTATGGACTTGCCAGAAGGAGTTGAGGAAACTAACATGGCAGCCCCTTTGAAAAAACAGCTGAAAGCTGAACTCCCCAATTGACATTTTTCTGCCTGCTTTGTTCTGGAATGGGCCCAGCACGTCTTGAGTGTCAGATCTCTGCCCGTCTTCTCAACCTTTTGGACCGTGATATGATTCTATGAGAAATACTTTGTCTGGGTGATGTCCACTATGAACACTCGAAAATGGTGGTTTTCACTGATTTCTCCAGAGAGGTCCAGAAGCAGCGTTGTACCTTCGATTCTGTCAAGACAAAGCTGAGCTCCCCAAAAACTATATGTGTTATTAAATTCTATGAAACTCAAAGTTCTTACTGAAGGATGGACCAACTTCTTTCATTCGCTGGAGGAGGCCTGGACTTCGTTACAGGAGAGACCTCTGCGGCTGACACCTGGAAAAGAGGCCTGTGGCTGTAATAGCTTACCCATGGGTGTACACTGCCCAAAGCGTACAGGGAAGTGAAGTAAAGTGAAGATGGATGCAAGCACAGTGTAGAGGAAAAGGAACTCAACTCACAGGCTTCTGGCAGACAAGCAAATTTGGAATTGCCTAAAGCTCTGAAGAACAACTAATCCTACACATGAAAAATCCAGGAAAGGTTTGATGCTGGGTGAAACAACTCCTGGTGGCCTGACGGATGACTCCCCTTCGAAATCCGAACACAAACACCTATTGGTAGCAATGATCGCTGACCTGGAATACAGACATATAGAAACGACATCCCTAGAGGAAGAGGTGCCACAAAATCAGGACAGAAGTGGCAACTGGTCAAAAGACAGGACCACTGATGGAGCAGACTGAGACTGGCCACTCTACTTCTCTTCCACTCTCCACTATTCACCCAAGAACGTTTGTGAGAGTGTTTGCCTTTCTTTGTTGGGCTTTCTTTTGGGGTTTTATTTGTTGGTTTTATTAGTGATTACTGATTAAATAGGATTATTAAATGGTGATGGGCAGGGGACACCAGGCCTCTCATTCTCTCTTCAGCGAGAGCTGGATTGAAAGAGGTGGTTCAGTAAGGTGATGGACTGTGGGAGATGGGGCAGGGTAATATTTGTGGCAAAGGAGGGGAGTTACGTTATGTTTGATGGTTTCTTTTGATTAATGTTGGGACTTGTCATATACTATTATGTGCCATGTATAGAAGAGCGGGATCAGGCGATTGCACCCCTACACTAGACCACTACATGATGAGATGACACACACTACTCAGCAAGAGAATCCCCTCATAACGATATTAACATGGAATGTCAATGGTTTAGGAAACAAAATAAAAAGAGGGTTAGTGACACAGCATATCAGGAGACTGCAGCCTGATGTGGTACTCCTCCAAGAGACGCACCTGCAGGGAACATATTGTTGTTTATTAGGACATTGGCCCATGCAAGTTTCACCTGGGGGCCCAAGAGGTAGCTATATTAGTGAGAAGGAACCCTCCATTTCAGGTAGTCAAGTTATGGGTGGGCCTCAGTGTCAGGCTTGTGGGAGTCCTGGGCCACTGAGGACAGATGGAGATGTTGATTTGGAGCGTGTATGCTCAGCCAAGACTTCAGACACCCACACTAGCCAAAATCACAGATATTCCTCTGGAAGCACCTTCCTCCCTGCACATCCTAGGTGGGGATTTCAATCACATTATGGATGTGGGCCTTGACTGGTCAAACACGCAGGCCGCTCCCCCTGCACCAACAGGGCTTGCACAATTTGCAGACAGCATGGGATTGGCAGACATGTGGTGAACTACACACCCAATGGACCAGCATTGCTCCTATTTCTCGGGGCACACAAGGTCTATTCATGTCTTGATTACATATTGGTATCCCAGGGTTGGACAGGAAACCTCAAACAGGCACACTACCAGGCCAGGGGCCTATGAGACCACTTGCCACTGTTAGTCAAACTGGGGCCTCCTAGGGACAGAAGACTCACAGGATGGAATCTAAAAGCCTGGGACTTGAGGGATAGGGACGTGGCACTTAGGCTCTGAGTCGGCACTGAGCTACATTTCACTGAAAACCAATAATCACTGGCTCCTAAGGTGACACCATGGGAGGCCTATAAGAGCATTCTATGAGATAGAGCACAAAATGTAATAGCGCAGAAAAAGAAGAGGGAAACAACTGAACTTAGAAGCTGGAAGCCCAGATATTGCAACTTAAGGCCTCCCCAGGCCCGAAAACTGACCCTCTCCTCCTTAGGCAAACTGTATTCTTACAGGTGGAGTACAGAGATCTAGCACAAGAAAAAGCCAAGAAACATACTGGCCACAATACACCACATATACTAGTCAGGGGATAACACAGGGAGAGTGTTGGCATGGTTTAACAGATAAGAACAAGAAGCTAGATGGGTACAGTCGTTCTGGGCTGATAGAGGGAGATATACAATACCGACGCCCAAACTGCAGGGGAATTTGCCTTCTCATATGCACAGTTCTATCAGGCTCCGATTACATTTCCCCTACCTGGTGACGATTCCCTGCCACTAGTTGGACGCGGCAGCTAGAGATGCCCTAGAACAAGCACTGAGGTGCAGGCGGCATTAACCAAGCTCCGCGTGAGGAAAACACCTGGACCAAACGGCCTCCCTGTAGAGTTTTATAAGAGAGATGTAAGTCTGTCAGGGCTCCACTTACTGGGCTTGCTCCGGGAAGTGGGAGAGATGGGAGAACTCCCCCCAGACCTCCGCAAAGCCATAATCATCACAATATCCAAAGAGGGGAAGCGAGAGATAGATGTGTGTCATACTTTCCGATTTCATTGTTAAAGGTAGAAACAAAACTGCTTGCCACAATTTTGGCCAGAGATCTCCTGCAGGTTATCTCCATGCTGATTCACCACAATGAATCCAGTTTTATGCCGGTAGATCAACACGGTTGAATGTTTGGTGGTCACATAATTGGCTTACCACAGCGCAGAACAGGGACACACCCCATATTTTCCAGTCCGTAGATGCGGAAAAGGATTTTGATGCCATTTACTGGCCCTTCCTAGAACAGACGCTATGTAAATTTGGATTTGGCCCCCAATTCAGAAAATGGATCGCGCTTCTATACCGCCACACTGTAGCAGTAGTCAGAGTCAACAGACAGGCTTTTGCTGAATTCCAAATAGGCAGCGGTACCAAGCAGAGGTGCTGCCTATCACCACTTTTGTTTGACCTCACATTGGAATTGGTGGCCTCTGTGGTAAGATAGCACCCCCGACATTCATGGATTCCAGATTTCTGGAAAAGACAGACAGGAGGAAAACGTACCGCTGCTCTTTCAGAGTCTCTAGAAATATGGGGCAAGTCCATACTATGTTCCCCATGAGAACTACGAGATCCTCCACTGATGCCACAGGACCCCAGGGTCTTCACCGAGGGTTTTAAATACATAGGGATCTTCCTGACAGCGAGGAGGGAGCTATGCTTCACCAGTAACGTAGGCAGAGTTCTATTCATCATTCAAGTTGATGTTGTAAGATGGGTACGGCTCCCACTTACGCTGATGGGACTTGTGGCTCTTTTTAAAACGATCACCCTCCCCAAACTGCTTTATGTGCTCCGGAATACATACTACCCAATCCCTCAGATGATATTTGCTAAAATTAATACTGAGTTGAGGACCCTGTTGTGGGCAGATGGTCACTTTCGGGAAGCACACCTGATAAATATCAATGACTGGATTTATGCCCGCAGGACCACCCGGCCTTTCATCTTGAGAGAGACCTGTTGGGACGAAAAACCCACCTAGACTATTTCTATGAAGGGCCGGGCTTAAGTAGTCTCCCCAGCCACGCAAGTCACAATTAGGGCATGGCATAAGGCCACTATGTCACTAGGCTGGACACACAAGGTCACTAGAGAGATGCCCCTGTGGAAAGGAACATGGTTAAGAGAAATGGCAAAATTACAAGTCTTTGAATCATGGGATACAATAGGCATCTCCACAGTGGGAGACATTATTGAAAATTGAGACATTCTGCCCTTCTCGTCAGCCCAGTGAGAATACAATTTACATCTGAGCCATTTCTTGAAATATGCACAACTGTGCCTTGCGTGGCAAGTCCAAGGATTGAAAGAAATAGAAATTCCTGAATATGCCCACTAGAAGGAAGGATACTGATGGAGAAATTAGGGAGGGTTCTGTCTCATGTACATATAAAATGACTAACAACAACATGCATGACACACTGGTAAATTGAGAGATAGATGGGCACAAGAACCTGGGGAGCTCGATGACCTGGACTGGGAGGCAGCACTGATGTGCCTTCAGGGAGTAGCCATTAAATCCGTCCTGCGCCTGATTCAATTTAAGATCCTCCACAGGCCATACTATGACCAACAAAGACTACACGATATGGGGAGGGCCCCCTTGCTCTCTATGACTGTGATGTATGGAGGCCAATTGTTCCTTTGTACACACACTCTGGGAATGCCCGAATATCCAGGCTTACTGCAAGATGATTACTCAGGAACTCATGGCAATATTAGAAGTACTGATTCCACCAGATCCAAAGTTTGTCGTTTAGGAATCCCAAATAATGGAGACCTCCCTCGGTTTAAGCTTCTGTTTTGTGTACTTGGATTGGTGGTGGCAAAAAGAGATATAACTAGGCACTGGGGAGCACCGGAGGTGCCCTATATATATGAATGGCAGAAGGGTAATGACCTATACATGGTCGCGGAAAAGGTGGTCTACCATAGTAGAGGATGTCCACGTAAGTTTTAGAAAAACCAACAGGTATTAATTCTGTTCAGAGCCACCGACTATATACATTTATACCGACATCTATCATTGACATTTGTGTTGATTGTACAGAAAGATGCACTGTTGAAGAGTGTCAGGTTTCATTGGCTCGGTGCGCCATAAAAGGACTTGAATATTGAAGAAGAGCATATGACTTTATTGCACATTTATATGAAAGTTTTACTTTAAAATGTACAATCCAATCCTATTTTTTTTTCTGGGGTAGGACCAACGAATCTTCTTAGAAGAAGTCTGGCTCACTTACTTCCCTCACTTGCTACAATTCAAGGCTTGTAACTGCCCAAGAGCTGTCTGTCAAAGATCATGTCAACACCCTCATATAAATGGTATATAAATAAACGTGTCCATGTTTTATTGATATATCAATCATGGAACTTCAACAGTGTCACTAATTGTGATGTCATAATGGTTAAGATAATGTGACATGACCTCCTATGAACATTCAGGACCAAAGGTCATATGACATCACTGCTAATGATGACACTAAGGTCAAAGGGCCTGTGATGTCACTTCCGCTACCCCAGCAATTTTGGTGAATCTACAGCTGTGCCCTGCTGGGAACCCACAACAGTTGCAAATCCACATGAGCACTCCTGAAATTCTGTAAAGGCTGAAAATGTACTTAAAACCCAAGCCAGGTGAGAGGGAAGGCCTTGGAAGCGTCTATACTTCATTCCCTTGTGTTCTAACCTATTCTATGCAGTGCTTAATTTGTGCTTGTTGTTTCCGGTGCTGAGCACCGGCACTTATTTTGGAGGGCCAGCGCTTATTCTTCTGCCCCAAGTATTTACTGCACATATGGGAAAGATGGAGGAAGAGAAAAACGAAAAAGCGTCACAATGGGAGAAAGCTGCAAAAGTGAGCTGAAGGGGCAGGGAGTGGTTTGAATAGATTCAAGAGGCCCGAGATGGCTTCGGGATTACCTGTGTCAGTATTCTGTGCTCGCACATTTAACTGCAGCAGCCACGTGTTTAAGAGGAGGGCTTTGAGCACCAGCACGTTTTTATTTACAAATTAAGCACTGATTCTATGGCTAGATTTCCTGATTCCTTCATAATCCATCTGCTGCTATTTACAAACACTATGCACACAACGAAGAGGGCATTTTTATTGAACAGCTTTACAGCGCAGATTACATTTTCATTCCAAGTAAAACCGCCTCAACCCTACCTCGTCTGTTTTGTTGTCATATCAACTCATGCAACCAGGGAGCTTTGACATGAACATGGGAATTAAAGAGCACGAGGGAGGATTTGTCAGAACGAGCTCTTTGCATACTTCAGAGGCAAGAGTAGAGGGAACAAACATTAAATATATATAGCAGGCTGTAAACACTAGGTGACCAGGGTCCATGGAAAAGGTTTGCTGCATACTAACGTTAACAGGATGGGTAACATAAGAAATAACAGCAACATTAAATATTTGTCCTCAGGGCTCAACTGCATATATTAAAAAACGGCACACACACACATATATAGCCACAGGAGGCAAACCCATGAACGTATTACATTGATATAGTCCCATTTATATGTAACAATACAGAAAAAGAGAAATTAGAAAAGACTTCACTTCTTCCCTTCAGAAACAGACTGAAAGAAAGGACACCTGATTTTTAAGTACTTCAACATTAAATAACCTACTCTTGCAACCTTGGGCTACGTCGCTTCCTTCTTACTCATCGCCTCCTGTCCCCAGAAAATGTCTGTAGTTGAAATCATCAGAGTTGAGGTAGTAAGCTCATGTGGTGTTTTGTTCATTTTTACTTATACCTGTTATTTTGTGCATGTACTCACGCGATGCAAAGTTCTGTAGTGCTATAACCAGAGCCTTGAAAGCTGAAAAATGGCACAATATGCCTTCAGAATTTATTAAGCAATATTATTCAAATGTTTCTATAGGCTTACCACTTTATCAATCAGTTCCATTTAAAGCTTTTTTTTCTATAAACTAATGTTATATAATAAGGGTAACGAAGTTTCAACAGGAAAGGAGTGTAAACTGTGGACCACCCTTCTCAAACTCGAGTGTTCTTTTTCCTTTACTAGATCCTAAACCATGAATCTCTGGCATGATTTATTGATTGGGCCTGCAACTTTCGGCCCCTATAATAGGCAACGTGAACACGAATGCTTCATTAATTCCTGTGAAGCGGCACAATCGTATCTTCAGTGCCTTTGACTGACTGGTGGTTCAGGTTGTGTTTTTCTCTTTGTAAGCCTTCGCACCAAAGGCAGGAAGCCGAACCTCGGCTACTATTTGAAATTAAAAATGCGCACGTGTTTTTTATTTGTTTAGCAAACTAAAGGCAAACAAGAAAACTAATATTAGGATTAACATTTGAGTGATTCCAACATATAAATTATAATTGTAAATATTTATTGGCACTGTCGGCACAAATCCAATAGTTTCGCATGGTCTATCTGTGGTAAGCTGAACATATCTGAACTATTTTCAACATTTCCAAAACCATACTACAGTTACTTGATGTACTGCCAAGTAATGTTTCTTCTGCTTCATATTTACAAATTCGATGTACTGATTGCAAAATTGGGTTGGTTTGTTTATGCAGACTTTGTTCCCAATTAAGATTTTATTAAACTATATTTATTGCATGGGTACACGCATTTGTGTAAGTGTGCATAAGATTGCAAGTACCCAGCTCCTCCAAGTGCCATGTATTTAAGGACCCTTTTCTTTGCCTTCTGGAATGTGTGGTTCTGTTTTTTTTTCCATTGCAAGTGCTTGACTACAAATATCAGAATTCAAAATGATGTCCATGAACCACTAGGACTCGCTATCCGTCTTACCACAGGCACTCTCAACCATGAGAACTGAGGGGTGGAGCCTAAAAAAGGTAATGAAAAAGGGGCCGAGATGAGGGGATGCATGCATGAAGGCTTTTCAGAATAACAAGTATGAAAATGATTTCCATGTATATGTGTTTCCTCTCCATTATAGGATAATGTGGAAACACAGCAGACACCAATCCCTGGTGGGCCAGCACTGCAAAGAAGCCAGTTCAGACTACAATGTCACCTGGTTTATACTTTTAGGACAGACGATTGCAAAGTAGCCAGTTGACCTGTTACATCAGCAATCTGGCTTTTGAAGCAAGCTTGTGTATTAGTCTTTTCTTATTTAATGCAGGTCTCTGAAGTTTGTCCATGCAAACTCACATTGGATAAAAAGCAAGTCGGAGGTTCAAAGTGTCAGATATGTCAGCAGCAGCTGTAGAATCGGTGGCTACAGAATAATAGTGCTACACAAAGACATAAATTAATTTAAGATAAAAAGGGGTATATTTGAGAGAGAGAAGTGGTATAGTCTGTTATTTAATGAAATACTTTTCTGCTTTACCTTAAAAATAGCCTGCACCACTTTATCATTCTCAATTATACCTCAGAGTTGATAAATTAGTTAATGTCTGTGTAGCACTGTACTTCTGTAGCCTCCTTTGCTTTGGCTTTTCACAGAACTCCTGCTGGTAACTGGAAGCTCTTAGTGTCGGTGTTTGTGTATTCCTGGCCTCTGACTTCAGGTAGACTGCATGCTGTAGTGTATGTTGTATGCAAGACGTGACTCAAGACACTGTACTTCCCACAATCATACACTTCAGGATGTTTAGGACGGCATGATCTTTCGTCCTTAAGTCATGTATTCACTTATCTCGAGTTGTTTTGTTAATAAATATGTGACCTTACAGCTACTTTACAGGAATAGATGCTGATGGAATTCAACCAGATGCTGCTCAGTAACATTACCTTGAGCACACTGCAAAATCCTTTTCCACTCACCCACTATTGTAATATTACTTGCTTATTGGTTATGCCGTTTGTTGGTTAGGCTGTTTTGTTCTTTCTGAGGTCACCTGGTTGGTTTTGAGTGGATCTAACAATCTTCCCTGGAAGCAGTGAATCATTAATAATTCACAATGATTCACCACCAATGCTCCCCTTACGACTTCTGTCCCCCTGTTAACACAGCCAGGCACTTGGCCTCAGTGTAAGGTCTAAGATGGTGGAATGTCCCACAAGCAGTACCAGATAAGAAAGGACCATGATTCTGAGAGTGATCCCAGTCAATGATATCAGATGACAGAAGGTGAGGCGGCGCAATCAAATCCGGGACCCTTGGTTGAAGGATATTGTTTGGACCAAGTTTCAAAGCTGAAAGGAATGAAGGGTGATAATAGTACCACTCCAACTACAGTCAAAATACCACTTCACGATGAATAGAAATGCAGGTCACAGACCCACAATGAAAATATCCCCCAGGCCATGATGTGACATCAAAACAACTATGACAATAAGGATTCCAAAAAACGGAAAAGAAAAAACAGGATTGTAAATGGTAGTACAGAACTGAAAATAACCAAATTGGGGAGAAAATATTCTAGCAAAATCCTAATTTAACCAAGTCACAGGCCTCTTTTATAAAACAGCCCATGATAGTTAGCATTGTACAGAGCTGGTCAATGTAATAAAGTAGTGTTCTTTGATTATAACAATGATTTATATGGTACAACGCTAAACGATGCGATAGACTGGTGGGCGGATGATATGGTGGAATGTCGACAGATCTTTTTGAAATATAGTTAAACACTAGTCTACGTGGTACAATGTCAGCTGTTGGTAAACAATGTGACCCAATGCTTCCTGTTGCAGTGCTATGCTGGCTGATCGCATATAATTCCACCCATGGTGGTCGACATGGTCCGTTGCTATCTGGCATGACACAAAAGGAAGTGAATACAATACCGGCTGATGGTGAATTACCTCATACAGTATATTTTAATGCTTGTTCATGTAGTATAACGCTGGGTGATATGATGCAAAGCTGGTTAAGCAGTATATTGTCAGCACACGTGATATATTGCCGGTTGATCTCATACCAAGTCGGTCAGTATTGCCTAATGTGGTACAACACTGGGCGATGTAATGCAAAGCTGGTTGGTGCAGTATATTGTCAGCATATGTGATACAATGCTGGCTGATCTCATACCATCTCAGTCAGTGCTGTCTGATGTGCTGTATAACACTGGGTAATATGATGCAAGCCTGGGTGGAGCAATATAAAATTGGCATATGTGATATATTGCTGGTTGATCTCTTACAACCTCAGTCAGTGTTGTCTGATGTGGTACAATGCTGGATATGATGCAGTGCTGCTCAATGTGGTAAAATGCCAGCTGATGTGGAACAATGACTGCTAATGTGACACAATACAGATTACAACTTCCTGAAATGTTGTGCATGTGCAATGCTATAGATTCTACGAGCAGACGGTGTAGTTTCCAACAACAGTCTTCTGTAAATTAGATTGAATTCTTTTAAATTCACAAGTTAAATCACGTTATCAAGAACATTCCAAAGCATGATCATTTCCTGAAGTGGCTAATGAGGCAAAACTATACCTTACTGTTACGCTTGTATCACATCTGCCTATGGTAACCTTGTGTTCATTCTGCAGCAGATTATTTGTCTGGAATGCGGATTGGGGAATGATGAGGGCTGAATAACAAGTCTTTCCTCTGAAAAGCCTGTTCTTTAAGCGGCTGCATGGAGTACGGCTTTCTTACTTGCCCTGAGTGTCCTTATTGGAAAGATGGTCTGTCTAAGAAGCCATGCCCACCAGTCACCTGGCAAGCTGCTCCAGGAGCGCACTTCAAAGCGGTGGTCAGTCTCCTTCAGGATTTTGCAGTGTACTGGGAGGCGAAGGAGTTACCATCAAATCTACAATTTAACATTTCTTGAAGCCAATTATGCCACACAAAAAGGATTGGGATTCAGTATTTGAGTTTAGTGGGTTTATTACAAATTAGTAATCAATCCAATGTAGATGCATAACAAAATCAAATTATAAAGGTACAAAATCAGAACAAGCAAGCTGAAATAGGTTCAAACTCTATAGCATACGGTATATAAGAATTACAGTGACAGAAATGCAGAAACAAAGAAAGAATTGGTTTCCTTTAAAGAAATTAATATTACTTTTCGTCAACAGAGAAAGGATTAAGTACATCTAGGTAGGTTCAAAGCTAGAGCCAGACAGGTATCAGCATTGCCAAAACTCTACACACTGTAAAGGCAAAAGGGTCTCAGAGGTCTGCATCTCTCCAAGTCCAAAGGAATTTGCTGTAACTCTAAAAGTGTGAATACTAACTTAAAGTGGAAAGTTCCAGGCACAACCATATCTCTAGTCACATCATCCAGGAACTCCGATTATTTCTCATTCTCACACAGCAAACTTGTAGCATGGAGCGATTCTCACATCCCACGGAACTCCAACGACCAGGTTAACATTAAGCATCTTCAAAGCAGATACGAAATTAATAGGAGGCTTCTTCCACTCATTAAATTGCCCAGTTCTTGCCAAGAGTTTCTTTCCAAGGCCTTTCTATCACTAATACCATACTGCTTCCTCTAACTAATGAATAACAAATGCACTCCTGCAAACAAAGAAACATATAGAGCACATAAAAATAAATTTCACGTTCAAATGAAAGGCCTACTCATGCCAACTTAGCAAACCATGGTTAATGTGCACTTTTTAATACTCAAATATGAATACAGGCATTATGACAAAATAAATGCAAAACATGAATAAGAGAGTTCATGATTACATATGCAATGTGCTTTTGGTAAATTCAATACATCAGAATATGTTTAAATGTGACTGTGAACTACAACTCATCATGCTAAAGTCAAACGTTAGTGCACATACTTATATATGAAATTCTAATACCTTCAGTAAATGCACTTTCAACATGGTTTGATGCCTCACTTTACACTAATAATGTTAGGTCACATAGAATATATAATGTTGATTACAAATCACGTTACTGTTGTAACATGTAGGGGTAAAGCCAAAATGATGCTTCTCCACTGCCACTGAGGGACAGGTGGTCTGAATATGCATTGAGGGCCTTGGCATCCAGTGTCTGTTCTGGCTCAGCCTCAGGAACCTCTGAGACGACCAGTAAAACATATGCAGAAATTAAATTTATAAATTGATTTACTGCCAAAACTCTACAACTATTGTAAACCAAAAGGAGCAGATTTCAAGCATTCATGTTCAGGATTTTGGGACTAAGGCCTCTTGTGTTTTCAAGGGTTTTCTTTTCTTAGCGCCACCACAATATCAGTCTAGACTATCACTTTTTAGCAGCTATTAAGATCTAGATTTGCACTTGCATAATAATCAACATATATCAACATGTGCATACGAAGCCTAAACGAGTAATTTTACTGTCATTATGGTCACAAGACAGTACATTCAATGGTCTTATAACAGATTTGTGAGCAAATCACTGAAGCCTTTTATGGGTAAGTTTGACTTCGTCCTGTGTGATGCAATCTGATCACCCGAAAAGGAGCTGAAATCATCAGCATTCCTGCAACCTTAGCATATGACTTTACTCCCTTCTTTATTTTTCCAGTCAAGTTTGTCTGCATTAGATGTGGGCCACTTTCACAACTGTATAAAGTAGGACTTTAGTGCGTGGGTACAGTGCTTTTTTTCAATTGACAAGCATTAATTTATGTGTAGACACATGCACAGAAACATACATTTATGTATTTATATATTTTTTTTCACTGAAAAAACAGTGTTACATTTATGCTATAGTTAAGTGAAATTGACACCTGCAACAATGCATTTTATACTAAACATTTTGAACTAAATACTCAAATTCAGAGTTATAGTTAACTGAAGTAATTATAAACCGCACCCCCGCTGTGCACTGTTATCATCAATGATGTAGCTTCAGATGTGAGAAGTGATGTTTTCAATTATGTCATAGAATATGTCATGAGTGATCTACTATGTGAGGGTGTAAGCAGTGCATGGTGAGGATGGATGGGTAGGAAGGTGGTATGTATGTATACATGTATGTATGTATGTATGTATATATATGTATGTATACATGCATTTGGGTATAGGGTATTTCTATAGTGCAAGCCTAGCCAGAAAGCAGCAGAGCGCTGTACAAGGTCAAAGGCAAGAAGCATAAATTTGAGCACTAGGAGAGGAAGATGATTTGTGGATGGTCAAGGCATTGTTATGTAGTGTTCTTTGAAGAGATGAGTCCAGCCCTTCTCTAAATAAGGACAGCATTGGGGCGGTCCTGATGGGCCGTCCTCATGGGATGTTGTTCCAGATCATGGGTGCATAGATAGGAAGGGCCTGTTGTCTTTCTTTGTCTTTTTTACACTACTAAGTCTGCAGTCTGATGCTCTCCTCACTTTGGGTGTACTGAGAACCATCAGAGATGGTGAGCTTGTGTGCAAGATAAATGGGCTTTGTAAATTAAGCAGCTGGTTTTGAAGATGGTATGGGCTTTCAAGGGGAGCCAATGGAATTCCATCAGGGTGGAAATGATGTAATCATAATTCGTTAGGCCCTGGAATGAGATGTGCTGTGGCGTGTAAGATGCCCCTAAGGGTTGCCAGTAGAGTAGGACCATCCAGATGCAAGAGTACAAGGGCTTGAAGAGTTCTAAGTTGTTTGCTGGATGAAATTGTCTGAGTTTCTTTAGAAGAGAGATCAGATACTAGACCACCTTTGTTTTTTTTGGAAATGTGTTTCTTAAGGGAGAGTCTGGTGTCCAAGGTGAATCTAAGTGATTTAGCATTTGATGAGAGTTGGGGTTCTTGTCATTGAACCTGGTTTTTACTGTATATTCTTTGTTGTTCTTGGCAAATATTGAGAATTCAGTTTTGTTTTGGTTGAGCTTCAAGTAGACACTGGACATCTAGGTTTAGATGATGTGCAAGCAGTGTCTGAGGATTTGGATGTCTAAAGTAGAAGAAACTTTCAAGTAGAGTTATGTATCACTAGTGAAGCTTTGTGCTCTTATTTGTGAGCAGAGCAACTAGCGGCTCAAGGTAAAGGGTGAAGGTGGCAGGAGACAGTAGACAGTAAGGAGTCTGGGGGACTCCTCATGTGATATGGATCTTTTGTGACTGGGAGGCGCTAATGTGAACAAACTGGTATTGGTCAGAAAGGTAGGAGGAGAGCCAATGAAGTACATTGCCTGGACTGCTATTCATAACTTAACCATGCAAAAGAGGGTGGAATGATCAACTGTGCTGAAGGCAGCTGAGAGGTTTAGCAGTATTGGAAGGCATGTTCATCTTCATTTAGGATCAAGAGAGCTTGTTCTATGTTGTATAAGGTGATGGTCTCTGTGCTGTAGTGTGATCTGAAGCCAGACTTTTACTCGGGCAGGAGATGGTTATCTATGATATTGGAGTTAAATAAAAGACAGCTTTTTCAATTATCTTGATTATAAATGGTAGGTGTGTAATGGGCTAGTAGTTGGGGAGGTCATCAAGGCCTGGTGTAGGTTTCTTTAGGAGTAGGAGGATCTGGCCAGTCTTGAGAGCTTCTGAGATGATGCCTTGAGTGAGGAAGTTATTGAAAATAGTAGGATTCGTTGTGGCCTTCAGGAACTGGGAGAGTTAGTACATTGAATGAATACAATGAATAGTGGGATTTACAAAGTGCATGGATAGTACCAGAGTGTCCTGGTGCTAGGCAAAAAGCTAAAGGGAATGAGAAGCCAGCCTGGTCTTTGAACAGGTAGGTTTTCAATAGTTTGCGGAAAATCTTTTTGTCTGGGTTACCCCTGAGGGCCAGGGGAAGTTAATTCCAGTGTTTGGCATCTAGCACTGAGCAGGCCAAGCAGCCCCATTCTTTAGTCTAGTAAGTGGAATGGTCAGCAGGTTAGGTGACTGTTACCTCAAGAGTCTCATAGAACAGTAAGGGATAAATTTGTCCTGAACGTATTCAGGACCTCTCCTGTAGACGGGTGCATGCACCACCATGAGAACTTTAAAAATCACTCTATTCTTCACTATTTTCGTTGGCATAAGTACAGTTTGCTTCATTCTGGTTTAAACCTGAAAGGAGTGTTCCACTCGTCGAGACTGAGGGCAAGCCCTTCGCTGCTTTGTATTTGTATTTCTTTTTTTAATGATAGTCTATGGCTAACTGTCCTTAATCCAGTTAATTCCACTAGATAAAACTGCATAAAAGTAAACGGCATGTCCCCTGGTATATTTTCCTTACCTACTTATGTGAATTGCCCACATCCCAGCCCATAATACCTTCTTATTATAATAACTCGCTGGCCTACTCTCTATCAATAACAAAATCATATTCAACCCTGCTTATTAATTTCACAAATGATTCACATTAACAAACATTACCCTACCACCCCATTAGCAGTCACATCTAACTCCGTCTAATTCCACCACAAATATACAGGGGTAATGTGTGAAATGGTTTCCTTTGAAAACACAAGCTTAAGCTCACTAATCAACTAACTCCTACATTAACCACTAACCATGGGTCCTGGAGTTCTACTTCTCCTTAATTGCCTCAGTGCCTCATCAGACACGGTAAATGATATATAAGTGCACTCCAGTACAATACAACACAATGGACATAGTGTCTGAGAGCAGGACCAGTGAAGAACATCCAACATGATCCTATTATGCCTGGATTTGGTATTTTGAAAGACATTTGTGAGTGATCAGCCAATTTTTACACTTACTGTATAGGTCTGAAAATACCACATGGAAGCTTCTGTTTTCAAACCGTTAATTTTCCCACTTACTACTTGGGGTAATAAGCATTTTGGACCCAGTACGATCTTGCCCACTGGGTTAATTATAACATCTCAGTCAGATCATATCTCTTCCTCACACAACATGAATCTTAGAATAACTAGACTATCCCTTGGTGGTGCTGACATGCCTGCATTTAGCAGAGGTGCCTCAGAGAACCGTGGCAGGTGCGTGTACTCATCTCCTCTTCTAACTTGATACCATACGACAAAGGTTACACAGGAGTATTGGTTACGCACCTGAAACTGTTGGCGTATCATCCAACCCACTCTCTTTGGGTGTTCAAAGGAAGTATTTCATTCTCACAAATCCCTCGATCGCTGGATTTTCCCTGGATTTTCTGGTGCGAAATGTTACAAAGTGTCGTTTTAGAACCTTCACAGAGCGGATAGCACTTGGCTCATATCGAGAACAAACTAGACAAAACTCACTGTGAGTTTTTCAATCCAAAAGGCAGACTTTTTACTCAAAAGGGTGTCGGATTAAAAACCAGTAACCATCCTTCTTGCTCCATTGCTTTAGATCACTTCCATTTCATATTCTTCCACAATACAAGCATGTTTATTGCTTACAGTGTGCATTGCTTTGCCTCTAGAAGTAGATAACAGGGAATAGAGTTGCCTTGCATGCGTGTTTACTTGCTCTTATTCACATTTAACAGCGGAGTACTGGAATGTTAGCTGATATAAGCACTGTGATATGATATTCAATGTATACATATATTTTTCCGCTTTTGGGATATTTACACTTACCCATAATGGTTGATTTCCTGTGGGATATTCCACTGACAGGATGTGTAAGGAAGTATGTTCAGAGCTGGTGGAGAGTGGAGGGGTTATGGGTAAAAAAGGGATGGTACCTAGTGGAAAGGGTGCCTTGCTCGCAATGTCTGGAAATGTCGTCCATTTATTCAACGGGGATCCCGAGAATAAGGGAAGAGAGGTAGATTAATTGTAATATCTCTGGCGAGGAATTTACAGAACATCGACAGGTAGGGCTGTAAAATGCAGCAAATTACTTTGGCCCTTGTCTGTTTCTGCCGATGATGCCATTGTCGTTACTGGTTTATCTCTGAGGTGAAATTGAACTTGTGTTTCAAGATACCTTAACAAAATGTGTCTTTTTATCGTGTTGACCTGGTGCCCTTGTCCCAATCCGGGAACACCTCTCCAGGTTTACAATCTCGCCTCTGGTTAGAGAAGGCAGCTATGGTACACCTTGAAGCCTTTTTCTGTCGCCACCGGCTGTAAAGGAGATTCTAGCGCGCGTTTACAGATCCCGTAATCGCACACATGGCGGAAAACGAATAAATTACTCTTGACGTTTGCTCATTGCTTGTGTTTGCCCCTTGACATTTTGTCTTCGTTGTCCTTGTGGAAAATAAGAGTTCTGGTCAACTGAGCTGTACCAGTTGTTTATCAGTGCCAGAAGCTTGATATGACTAGTGTACAGCCTGTTCCAGACGAGTACTAATTAGTTATAAAATAAATGTTTTATGTGTATAAATATATTATGTGTTATAGATAAGTGCATGGGATAAATGCCATATGCTATGATTTATGACGTAATAGCCCGTTAGCTCGGTGGGTCAGTAAGTGAGAAACGCTAAGGTGTGTAATAATTATATACCTTTTAGCACCATAAACACCTTTGTTTTTGAAGTGCACTATATATATATATCATCTTAATGATGCATGGCGTTTGCATATTTGTATCTTTCGTTTCTTATATAACGTAATTCTTGAAAAACTGTGAAATAGGTTTTTCATTGAAGTTACTGTTAAGAGAATATAGGCCCTCATTCTGACCCTGGCGGTCTTTGACCGCCAGGGCGGAGGACCGCGGGAGCACCGCCGACAAGCCGGCGGTGCTTCAATGGGGATTCCGACCGCGGCGGTAAAGCCGCGGTCGGACCGGCACCACTGGCGGGGTCCCGCCAGTGTACCGCGGCCCCATTGAATCCTCCGCGGCGGCGCAGCTTGCTGCACCGCCGCGGGGATTCTGACCCCCCCTACCGCCATCCAGATCCCGGCGGTCGGACCGCCGAGATCCGGATGGCGGTAGGGGGGGTCGCGGGGCCCCTGGGGGCCCCTGCAGTGCCCATGCCACTGGCATGGGCATTGCAGGGGCCCCCGTAAGAGGGCCCCTACATGTATTTCACTGTCTGCTGCGCAGACAGTGAAATACGCGACGGGTGCAACTGCACCCGTCGCACAGCTTCCACTCCGCCGGCTCGATTCCGAGCCGGCTTCATCGTGGAAGCGTCTTTCCCGCTGGGCTGGCTGGCGGTCTGAACGAGACCGCCCGCCAGCCCAGCGGGAAAGTCAGAATTACCGCCGCGGTCTTTCGACCGCGGAACGGTAACCTGACGGCGGGACTTTGGCGGGCGGCCTCCGCCGCCCGCCAAGGTCAGAATGAGGGCCATAGTCTGGTCGTTTAGCTAGCACAGTAAGATCTGGCATTACATCTTCAAGAACATTCTTTTATCTACTTCTGCTGCCACACCTGTAAGAAGAATCATCAATAACGCTTAAACTACAGGAACTTTTCCTGTAGACCTGAAAAAGGCATACATATGATCGTTATTAAAGAAAACAAATCTATATCCGCAAGACCCCAACAACTACAGACCAATCACAAATGGACCTTTCTTGGGCAAACTGATAGAAAGAGCAGCATTCACCCAGATGCCACAATTCATTGAAGACAATTATATAATTTCAGACTACCAAATTGGATTCTGCCCCGGAAGAGGCACTGAATTGGCACTCATAGCAATCTGGGATGATTTTAAAAACACAGTCGACTACAATGGAGTTGCTGCACTACTTCTCTTGGACCTCTTGGCTGCCTTTGATACTGTTGACTATGGCACCCTTATTCAAAGACTCTACGAAGTCAGCAGAGAAGGGACTGCTCTCCACTGGATTACATCCTACCTTCAAAAAAGAACTAATATCATCTATTCTCACCCCTTCTCGTCCAAACCCTAGCTCACAAAAGCAGGGGTCCCCAAGGATCAATCATCTCACCTTTGCTTTTCAACATCTACATGACATAATTACCAGAACTGATCACTGATTTTCCGGTCATATGCTAAAACTACGCAGATGACACACAAATAGTACTTAAATTAGAATGCCCCAAAAACATTGAAAACTCACTAATCTTCATTTGCCTCAGAGCCGTTGATCAGTGGATGACTTGGAGCCATCTCAAACTAAATGCCTCCAAAACAGAATTACTCATATGTGGTAAGTGGAAAAATTATGACCCACTGTGCGCCTGGCCTGACGATCTCGACCCACCTCTTCAATTATCCAAGGAAGTTAAAAACCTTGGAATCACCATGGACTCTAAGTTAACAATGGGTGGACAAATTAGCACAAACAAGCTTCATCACCTTGAAGGCTCTATGACACATCTTCCCCCACCTCAGATTTCCACACAAGGTGCAGGCTACTATCTCACTTGTACTATCCAAACTGGATTATGCCAATGGCCTCTACCATGTAAAATCTCTATCTATTATAAAAAAAAAAACTACTACGTATTCAGAACTCCGCAGCCAGGCTGCTATTACATGTAAAGCCACAAACCCACATCTCCCTTGCCTTGATAGCACTACACTGGTTATCCGTTCCAGAAGATGCACCTTCAAGCTGCTTTGTATCACCCACAAAGCTATTATACATTGAACAGGACCGCTTTTTATCAGAAACAAAATACCCAAATCCATTCACCAAAGAAACCGCCGCTCAAGATTGGCACCCCGCCTTAGAACACCACCATACAAGAAAAAGACTATAGGTGTACATCCTTCTCTGTTCAAGCGGCCAAACTATGGAATTCATTACCCCCAACTATAAGATCCACAGATAACTTTCTTGTCTTCAGAAGACTACTCAAGAGTTGTCTCTTTCCTTCATAGCAACACAAAAGGATGATGGACGGAGTGTTGACAATGCAAACACTCGCCCCCAGTCACAGATCTGGGTTTAATCCATCATTCTTTTGCTCACAATGCCACCCCAGTTTGGACCCAGCCATATGCAAATCAGTCTTGACCCTGTTCCTCATGGGAACAGTCCAGCCTGAACTGCCAGACCAGGTCCTCCCTGGACCGGAAACAAGCATCCTAGGACCGGTTTCAGGGTATCACCCTTCTTTAGCCAGGCTAGCTTGATTCCAGTGGCACAGTGAGCAAGGGACCCACGTCTGGGCATACCCTTCCCACTTGGAGCAACTTAAGCAACACAAAAGGATGATGGACGGAGTGCTGACAATGCAAACACTCACCCCCAGTCACAGATCTGGGTTTAATCCATCGTTCTTTTGCTCACCATGCCACCCCAGTTTGGACCCAGCCATATGCAAATTAGTCTTGACCCTGTTCTTCATGGGAACAGTCCAGCCGGAACTGCCAGGCCAGGTCCTCCCTGGACCGGAAACAAGCATCCTAGGACCGGTTTCAGGGTATCACTCTTCTTCCTTCATAACCACCATATTCAAACAGCTATGGACTGCATATACCTATGTTGATAAATATTTTTTATCTTATTATCTGTATATCCTAGTTATATGTAGTTCTTTTGAAAATATGCATCGCTACTATGTCATAGCAATAAACTACACACATACTCTTTAAACCTGTTTAACTAATGTACGTTTACTCACTGTTTAAATATGTATATTTATGTACATATATGTGTGTATGTATGTGTGTGTGTGTATATATATATATATATATATATGTGTATGTTATAATATGCTTAACATGTTCATAGGTCATTGCATAGCTCCTAGATAAGTTGTTACATTAGATACTTATGAATCCCTGCTCTCATTGTATATCATATTGATCACATGTTTATTATCATAAGTATTTGGATATTCAAAAATTCAGTACAGATAAATAAATGTTAGAAAAGTACACTTATTAATTAACTTCAAATATTACAAATCCTGAAACTCTGTGTTTATACAATACTACTTTTTTTTCTCATATTATACCCATTATTATATTCCTTGGACATTTATTCCCTTACTATGTCCGTACATATCTATGTCTTTACTACTCTAGTCCTACTGTACTAGAGAAACAAATAAGTACACATTAAATAAAATCTATAAATAAAATTCAAATTATAAATAAATCTAAAATATATATATATATATATATATATATGTACATATATATATATATATATATAAAAATAATAAAGAATAAATACAATAAAGAAAAATAATGATAAAAAAGGTGTGTGTGTATATATGTGTATATATATATATATATATATATATATATATATATATATATATATATATATATGTATTTATATAAACAATTATAAATAAAAAATATTATATTTTTATTCTCTTGGAAACTTTACTTTGTCTAGCCATCACCATATATCATGTCTCTATCAATCTATCCTCCATTCCCACTCTGTCTCATCCCAAATCCATTCTACTACTTTCATCTCCTGAATAACCCTGCCTACGCTCTTCCCTCCTCTTCCACATCTAACTCACCCAAACCTCAGTTTACTACCATGATCTCCCAACCAACCTTACTAAATTCTCCCTTTCTTACCTTTAACTCATTCAAAACCCCTCCTGCTACTATGATCTCCCTAACCCTTTCCACAGACTCTTCCCTCCTCCATCCCCCCTTTACTCATCCCATGCCTAAATCCTATTACTATAAACTCCCAATTAACACTTCTGGATTCTTCACTCCTCTACCCCTCCATTACTCCAGTCAATCCAACTAACAAACTCACAAATCCACGGCTCAAATTAAGTCATAATAATACTAAAACTGTACTCATATTTCTCTATACTAATCCACCATTCATTCCTTTTGGGTTCCGAAGTAGCGTGCTACTCGCCAAAAACCACTTTGACGCCTCGTCTGGGGTAGTAAGCGCTATATAAATACTATTACAATTACAATTTTCCATTTTTAGTCGAGCATGGTAGCTCGCAAGCACTGGTTTTCCGACGTGTTGGTATATATCTGGGCTTTTAACCATGCCCATCGGTACCATTCGTCCGTGGGCTTGCCCTCCAAAAATCCTTTGATGACATTGGTAAATGGTTTATGTTTGTACCACCTTGGCGAGGTTTGGTTACCGCCTTGGCCATCGCCCCTGTTACATGGCTAATTGCACTTTTGCCGATAAGTTTGACTGCGAGCGAACTTCTTTTTCCTTTGGTGTGTCTCTTCACTTTTTGCTAATCGCGGCCCTAATGCTGTGAATTGGCTGTGAAACTGTTTTATTTTTCATTTTCAGTTTATGTGGCAAGAGAAGTCCGGTTAGGAGTTTTTAACGGTAATAGCTCTAACTCGAGCAAATGCTTGTTTTTTTATTGCTGTCTTACCGTACAGTGAGCTGTGGGTCATTCAACAGAACATTCTGGCTGTGCTTGTATGACATGCAAGAGTGTGGATAAAAAATTGTTGAGCTACACTGAAACACAATCACAATAGTCTTCCTTTCAGCCATAAAACGTATTATTCAGCAAGTCTATAATGCCTGGTGTTCATTCCAATAGAGAAAACAGCTGAATACGTGCACTGCTCTATCTCATAAGTAATGAAAGTGATAATGGCAAGAGGCAGGTCCTGTGGTAGTCCAGTGGTTTCCTGAACTGTTGGTTTCTGACCTACTGGTGGTTGTGATCCCATTTCTGGTGGGTCGTGAAAGTCCAAGCAATAAATAAAGATGCCTTTCAATTCTGCATTTATCTTGTCACATTTACTGCACTTCAAAGACTAAGGTCAACTGCAAAGCCATGCAGGGACTTTGCAAGCACCTGCTTTAGCAGCTTAAAGAGGGGTGGGATTCTTTATGGGCCTCTTCTGTCTGCAACTCTACAGGCAAACGTTGATAAATACCATTATGAAGGAATACAGCAATCGTGAGCAGGAGCAAGGAAACAATTACATTTGGGTAAAAAGAAGAGGGAAAGATAGAAAAAATATTAAATGGAAGACAATGTGAAAGAATGAATGGATGAGAGGGCGAATAAGTGGGTGGATGGATGAGTGAGTGAAACAATGAGTGAATAGATATGTGAATGGAAAGGTGAAAGGAAGGCAGAGTAAAGGGATGGATAAATGAGTGAGTGAACGGGTAAGTGGATGGAAAGGTGAAAAGATGTCAAAATAAAAGGATGGATAGATGGATGGACAGTTGAAAGAATGGCAGAGTAAAGGGATGGATAGGTGAGTGAACGGATAAGTGAATGGACAGGTGAAAAGATGGCAGAGTAAAGAGATGGATGGATAGATGAATGGACAGGTGAAAGGATGGCAGAGTAAAGGGATGGATAGATAAATGGGTAAAACATGATTGACTGGATGGTAGAGTGGATGAAGAAATGGATGGATGGATGAATGTATGGCAGAGTGGATGAATGTATGATTAAAGGATGGGGTTGGGCGGGCAGGTGGAAGGATGGATGAATTGATGGATGGATAGAAGAGTGGGTGGGTGGATGGATGAATGGGAGGATGGATGAATAGATTGATGGTTTGGTGAATGGAAGAGTGGATGGATGAGTGGATGGATGGATAGGTGAATGGATGTGTGGATGGCAGAGGATGGATGGATGGCATAGGGAAAGACTAAATGATGGATGAAAAATGTAATGGATTACAGAATGTAAAGGTGAAATAGTAGATGTCAGTAGGTGAATGGAAGGTTGAAAGGATGAATGGATAGATGTTTGGATAAAAGAGACAAGGGAGCTTTTCTAAGAGGAGATGGGCTAACTTGATTCACTCGCTTGGTAACATCAGAGGTTTAGTTCAAAATGGGGGCATTTTAATTTTCTGACTACTCACTTGAGGCTGTGTCTTCTGACAAATTGCTGTTTTTTTACACAAGGATTGATGTTTACAAACTCCTCTCACTTTGCAGTCAGAGAAAGAAAGCTATAGTGAATTGTGTCCAAACTTACGAGGCTACAGAGAGTGTGAAAGGCTGAAAGACTTCATTTTTGAACACATAACAAATAGTAAATTGCACAATACCACCTTTTTATACGAGTGCTGTGTCAAGATGTCCTGATTTTGGAATTTGGAAGGGTAGGTGATAACCCTAATTCCGTACCGTATGAAACTGGAATATTATTTTGGGTGGGTGACTACCCACCTTAAGAAAGAATTACAACTGTTGTCAGAATCAACCCTCAGCTCCCCGGTAGCTATAGCACAGAGCAGATAGGCTTAATTTAGGGCAATGTGTAAAGTATTTATGTAGTACCAAAACAGCAATAAAGTAAAAATGCCAAAAAATAACAAGCATTTGCAATGCAGTGGGTCTCGGGTTTGCTCGAGTTAGAGCTATTCCTGTTTTAAACTCCAAATCGGACTTTTCTCGCCACATAAACTGAAAAGTAAAACAGTTTCACATAAGTGAGCTCATGGCCCCAATGAAGCATGACGGAGACACACAAAAGGAAACAGAAGTTCGCTCCCAGTGAAACGTATGGGCAAAAGTGCAATTATCCATGTAACTGGCAAAAGTGCAATTAGCCATGTAATCTGCAAAAGTGCAATTAGCCATCTAACAGGGTCGATGTCATGAAAAGCACATGACTACTGCCCAGTGAGGTTGCGCTTCCTGTGAAATAAAGAGAAAAAGTAGTCCAGAAACCATACGGAAAACATGGAGCCTTGTATGTTTTCAGTAGTTAGTCGGTGCGCTCGAGGAAGGCTAAACACTGGAAAAGGCATGACGTATGCATGCCTTTCCCTAATGAAATGAAGCGAATTGTAAAAGGCAAGCCCACGAACCAACCAAACTGATGGGTGTGGTTAAAAGCCCATAGAGAGATTACACCAGGGACAGAGCGCTTTGCGCTAGACCCTGCGACCCCCAAATTAGAAAAATAGAGTAACATTTAATAAAGAAAGATAACACCAAAGTGGCAAAAATCCAACAAAGGGAATTGGCAATATGAATTTTTCAAGATTACAAGGAAAATACAGCCAAATTAACAAAGTGCCAATGATAGTCTATGGTAGACTGGACCTAGGGGCAATTTTATGGTCACTGCAATGGAGCACGGATCAGATAAATCGACTAGTTTCATCCAGATCTAGAACTTTTAACTTTTGACTTAGCTTAATCTACCATAGGTATACATTTCTAAAGCTCCCCAGGAACTCAGGGCAGGCACTTTAGAGACTCACAGGGTGTCAGGTAGCGGCCAACAGCAGGGTCCAGTCCAGGACCTGTAGCCACTGGTCAACTGGGTGCTTCCAGGGCAAGACATTTTGAAGATTGTTGTCTCCCTCTATCTACACAGGAGATCAACCAACTGACCCTTCAAGTTCAATTATTTGTCCTGGATACAAGAGGGAGTAGATCCAGACTTTCAGGGCTCTGCCCAGGTCATAGACAGCACATCTAGTCCTCTTCTGATCTTCTGCAGGTCCAGAAAGTGCCCTGGGATGAGACTTATGGGTGGTGGTGACTCCTGGCCCCTCCCTAAGAATGCAGTAAAGGTTCACAGGGGTAACTCTACTCAGGTTTTTACTAGGTCATGTCTGCCCTACTGCAGACAATCCCACAGTGTCCCTCACTCCTGAAATCCAAAATGGTGAAATTCTTCTCTGCTTGTGCAGAGCCTGTTTGCCCATCCAGAGGTCTGCCTAGTGTAATGGCAGTCCCTCCTCTGTGGTCACTCCAAACCAGTTCTAGGGGCAGCTCTCCTTCGCTGGATTTGGTGCCTGCCTTGTTCAGAATAAAAAAAGAAAGGGCCTGTCCAGATGTCATTTGACATATGGATGTGACTTGCCTCTGTGAAGTAAATTTAAATTCCTGGGCTCCACGCAACTGGCCAGAGGAATAAAACACCTCTCCACACCCAAGCCTTTGTACTTGCTCTGGGAACAGTTCTCATACCTCATTCAGTACCATTCAGCAAGTGGATGACAGTTGGAAGGCTCATGTAAATTAGTTTTCAGGTGTTTCAGGCAAGGAAAAGGAAACGTTCTAAAAGTTACTTTTCCTAAATTTCTATTAAGCATCCAACTTCACCATTTAATGTTAATGATAGTGGTTTAATCATTTCTCTAACTGGTCCCTACACGCAGAAAACAGAATTTATATTTAATCTTGCTTCCCATGCTCCACTTCATACAGTGAAAATAGCTTTTGGGTGCTAGTAACTATGAGGAAATGCTCAAATACATTTCTACATGTCATATTACTACCATGGGGCCTACCTTGTGTGGTGCAAGGCCTATATACTTTTATAAAGGGTTTATAGTGATGGGGTTCAGTGCATTTTTTGAACTGTTATGGTCAAGCTACAGTGGCAGGCCTGAGACCGTGTTTAATTGCCACTGCAGTGGATGACACAATAGGTGCTACAGTCTACTACTAGCATTTAACTGGGAGGCCCTCAATACACTTGGCATACCATATACTAAGGACGTATAGGCATATTAAATATACAAGTTAGGAACATGCCATTTCAACCATGTTTTAAGGGAGAATACAGGCCCTTTACTAATGGTGAGCAGAAGTAAATTTCATAGAGTTTTAAAGCCAGCAAAAATATAGGGCCCAGCAAAAAGTGAGAAATTTGGGATGACCATGCAGAAAAGGCAGATTTCCTTCATATATGATGCCCTTCCTTAACTACCTGCAGTATCCATGCATCCGAAGTTGGCTTCTCATGATTTTTCTTTAGAAAAAACTGGATCTTCACTCTTGCTGGCATAGTAAAGACAATGGATTGCTCTGGAAGCCATTAGGCTTCGGTAGAATTTCGCTCAACAGAATCAAAAACAGTTGCACAAAAACTCAGCCAGATTATGCGGTGTTCTGTCAATGGGCAGAAAATGCATTTCACTCTGATCGTGCTCTGATTTTAGCGCCGGTAGCGCCTTCTGCATTGAAAAATCTGCTCAAAAGGTCCCACGCAGTGCATCAGCATGCAGCCATTTTGCTATATCCAGCATGCTCCTGTCTAGCTTTATGTCATGTTTTTACTGGTCCCAGGCCCCATCCAACCTAATCCACCCCATTCTAATCTCAATACCACATAGTTTTCTTTACTTTATCATTATTTAAACCCAGGCCCCCATCCCTCTCAAAATGTGCAAACTTTTTCCCTAAAAAAAAAAAAAAAAAAAGTTAATGAAACATATACCACCACTGCAAATCTAGGCCACCCACAATCAAATTTAAAAATGTAAGAAAAAACTAAAAAATTACAAAATACTGGTGCAGGCCCTCCATCAAACAACAAACTTATCCAGAAGTTCTTTAACTTACTAGATTTTTCACAACAAAACCTTAAAATCCAGCGGTATATATGTACAGCAATGATTGCAGGCAAAGAGAGTGATTCTTTCCCGGCAAATCCCAATAAAAAATTACCCAGGGATGGACAAAGCTGTGGGTGCGGCCTTCTGGACAGGAAGAGGAAGTTGAAGCCTACGTGGCACTTTGTTCCTGTTAAAAAACATTAAGTAAAATAAAAAATCTGTTTTGACCTTAAAAAAAAAGAACTGAACCATTTGTTTGGCTAGAATACCTACTCGAAAAAATATTTCCAAGCTTTCTGCCACTCACATAGAAAATCTACTCAGGAAGCAGCCCCCTGGCACACTCACTTGCGACTGCCTCCCACTTTCATAAAATCTGATCTGAAGTCATCCTATCAACTGGAAATTACGCTAGCAGTGCCAAATCTTGCTCGCAGTCGCCAGCTCGCATTCTGAAGCCTCACTGCGTTCCCATTGTCATCACTTTGCTCAAACATGAAAATAGTCTGCCACATGGCAGGAACTCCCCATTACAACAGTAATGTTGAGTCACTACAATTCTCCAGGACCAAATTGCAGAATTAAAATTCCACAAGATGTTAGAAATCACCAGTCGCCTTCACTTTTAACAGTGCTGAATATGTCCTAGACTGTGCTCAATACTGATGGCAAAGCGGAGGGAATGGGTGTATGAGGAGGCACAGAAGATATCATCCGGTTGTAGTCACACAGCTCTTCTCATCGAATGGAGGCTCTCTTGGATGTTCTCTGTCTCTCACAAGTGAAGTCTCTCTTGTACATTATCTTGATAGAGCCACATAAATTGTTACATGGCTGTTCCTGTTCCTATGTCCTATAAACAGTTGTTAAAGCTCGACAATAGGAGGCAACAAACAGAAACTTGCTGCGTAGAGTGTTGTATTGTACTTTCAGATAGGGTGTTTGCATTTTTTCAAGAACGACTTTCATGTCACTCCATGAGGCAAATGGAGCCTTTGTTTATTTATCTGGTCTAACGTCAACATCCTTGAAAAAGTTGTCATAGACAAAACACATGTCGGCTGTCTGCTATCTCTGGAATAAACATTTCAACTTACTATTAAACTTTATTACTCTCGTTCAATTGAATGTACTAACTTGGTGGTGTTTAACCACTCAAAGGACAATTTGTATGCTCTGAGTAGTCTTAGTTCCAAGGGTTTGTAAATTCATTTCTTAATATATTTCCTAGCCTGGTCTACAGTAGAGTTGGGCTTACCCAGTGTAATCCTCTCAAGTGTATTTACTCGTAATGACAGAAAAATTACTTGTAGTTATGTGTAATTATGTGAGAAGAGTAATCCAGCATTTTGCTCTATTTTCTAAGTGTGCAATGTACCCTTGCTTCTAAAATGGACCCAAGGATGATTTTGTGCTAACCAAAATAGCACTAAATTCTATATGGCCCAAACAGCAGCAGCTAGCAGCTAGCTGGGATGTTTGTCCCAAATTGCTCTTAGTTACTCAAGCTGGCATAATTGCATACTTTTTGTCATTTCACATCACAAGAGTAATGCGCAATTAGTGAAATTACTCCAATTACTCCGGTGTTATTAAAATCAGGCCTAGTCAACAGGCCATGAATCTGCACCCCAAGTGTAACATATGCTGATAGGGTGAAGATAGCTTCCCCTTGTGGGTCTTTTGCAACAACTTTTATATCAGAAGTTGCAACATACACCCTCAGATAAAATATCTGGATCATCATCATACTCTGCAGAGTAACATAAAATATGTGCTCATCATAATCATTAGAATTTGTACCTTTTTTAGAAAGGTCAATTTGCTTGCTTAAATTATCATTGACAGTCACAAACATACTCATCTTCATGTGCCAGTTCACATGTCCTCTGTGGTGTTTGGACCACCTACCTCTAAGACAGTCTTGCGTGTAAGTTGCTGTCCTTGAGATAGTCTTCAAAAACAGCCTTGGTCTAATAAGAACCCATAATATCTCATGGATGAAAATATTATTATATCTCAGAAGACATATTCTCATGCCTATGCCATCTACTATGTGTAGGTTGTATTCAAACTGAGTTGTCTTCTTTTGAACATGCAAATACCATCTAGGGAAAATGTTAAATTTGCAAGCACTAATTGAAACTCTATTTCTTGTTTAGCCTCATGATGTCTGTTTTCAGCGGTACAGATTCAGCAATGCAATAGAGCAGAGCAGATTTTGATCATCTCCAGTGATAAAGAAAGCAAGATCTTTGTCATCAATTATGGCTTTAACACATCAGTAAAAAGTGTGTCAAAAGTGTCACAACTTGCTTACTTTGATGTCTGACATTAACCAGGATCTGCAAATAGAATCTGAAAATATATTTTAAAAGTTTCATGTGAAGGTGTCATGCGTTATAATTTATGGTAATAAGACTGCATGTTTTAGGGCGGCAGCACCACCGCCTGCGGATGACTGAGTCAGTTCCACACCATCTGGAAGATGCCGCACTGATTCCTAGCTAGCCCGCAGGTCCTCGCCCGACCCAAAAAACAAAAGGTGATTTGTGGCACCCTAAACATGACACTCTGACTCCTCAAGGCAGTCATGGTGAACAGATCATACCCCTTTCACTCAGTTATAAAAGACTCACACATGCCAAGGTGGAATTAGAGATGCAACATAGATTTCAATGCATTTATTGAAGCAATTACACCCTATTATAAAAAGCATGGGCTGCAATAATAAGGCAGATGAGACATAAAACAGTGATCATCAATACGATTAGTGTAAGGAAGATACTGATTAAAATATAAAAAGAAGCTAAAAGAGGATTGTGCTAAAAAATATGATATTAATTAAAACATGTCTATGTGTAAAAAGCACCGGCTATGGACCTAATGATACAATAAGGGTGTCCAACCCAGGCACTAAGGAGAACCCACAACAAAGGCACAAAGAACACCACACTGTAACTATTGTCACTAACTATCATTGCAATCCAGCATACCTGACACCTCAACGGTTAAATAGGATATTTCCTTCAAGGCCTGACAGTTGTAACCATTGTGGAGAGCAGTCGGCTTCATTTGATCACATGGCATGGGTCTGTGGCTCTGTCCAACCTCATTGGCATCAGGTGGTGAAGACCCTAAGGGAGGTTACGGCTGTGAGAGTTTAGTTAACGATGAAGCACTGCCTGATGGGCCTGATCCCGGTCCCCAAGAAGGGTCAGAAAATGGCATATAGATTTGCACATCTGGGGCTTTTATTGGCGAAAAGACGCATTGCGATTCGTTGGGCCAGCCCGCAACCCCCGCTACATGTTACTTGGTTAAGTGATTTAGTTGAATGGGCTACTGCAGAAGAATGCCGTTTGCGGAAGGTTCGATTAAATGAGTATGCTGACTGAGATTTTGAGCTCTGGAGTACCATGATTAATGATCTAACTGGTGTGCAGGAGAGTGAGGGAGAGAGTCCTTTGACTGATGCGTCTGCTCATTGAGCCCGGGTCGTGGTTGAGTCTTGGAGTGCTGGACCAGGGGGTTCCTGCGGCATGGATGTGTGTCTTGGTGTTCTTAGGAGGGCATGCTTCCGGTCTTGTTACGCAAGGGGGGGTCGCTGTGGGTGGCTCCACTCTCACTCTCTCGACCTGGCTACTGTGTCACTCTGGTATGTGGCTGCGTTCCCTTACTGAGCTTCCCTTCCCCCCCTCTGGCTATACATGCCTGTTGCACCAGATGAATGACGATCATTCGTAGCGCTAGCCGCTAGTCTGTCGATGCTTACTATACTTACAGTGTACTGTTGTTGGTCAATATGTTATAGTGTACAGCATTGTCTCTGAAGGAGTGAGCTCTGCTCTGTCGGGCTGCTGTGGAAGTCATGTTGGTTGGGTCCTCCTAATCTAACATCACGGATGCCTTATCTCCCTATGCGAGCTCAGTCGGAGCAGTTAAGTGGACCTGGATCTGGACTCTTCAAAATGTTATTGACATAAAAGGTGCGATTGGTCTGATAATCCCCCCCTGAAAGCACTACAGTATGTAATAATGTAGTACACAGTTGTATGTGTTTATCTTATGCATAAATAAACAAGTTAAAAAAAAGTATCATTGCAATCCTATGGATTTCTGTCACTTCAATAATACATTCCTAATCTGTGTCAACAACCGTTTGAGTAACTAAAATTATTTAAAAATGTATGACTATAAGAGTATTGTAGGCAGTTAGTCAAAATTATTTTTTTATACATGGTATGAAGTAACTGTTGATGGTAGATTGGACAATTGTTTGAACAGTAATTCCTTGTAGTAATAGTGTCCCCTGATGCCTACTTGACCCAACGCGAGAAGAACCTATCAATTAGAATTTGCAAATTCATTATATTTCTGTTATCTGTGGTGTGTATATGTGTTATAAACTACAAATAAACCCCTTTAGTGTTGTTGTTAAGTAGAAGAAGGAGGATGGCATAGAACTTAGGGCCAGATGTACAAAGGGTTTTGAATAATCATTTCCAAATTGCAAGTTTTTTGTTCAAATAGCAAGTTTGAAATTGCTATTCTTATTGTACCATAGGGACCTTCCCTAATTAGCACATTAGTGTATTTTACATTCACAAATTTGAGCCCTCCTATTACCTATTTGATACATTGCGGATCTACACTTTTGGATCGCAAATTGTGAAAGTTGCATTCAGAAACAACCTAATGACATCACAATGAAGATGTGCTGTCACACATGCTCTCCAGAGTACTATGTTGCTAAAACAAAGGTAGGTGCTGTAACCTGACATTACTGCCTGCAGTTGTAAGGCTTTAGAGACCACAGTTGTGTGATCATGTCCCGAGAGGAGACTGGAAAGGATATTGGAGCACATAAAATAAAACTACATTTCAGTGAGAGGGAGCTGGAGGTGCTCACTGAAGTATGTGTCCTACGTAATGATGAGAGTTTTGGCATAAGGACATTTCAGGTTCCAGATAGACAAAAAAATCCATCCCAAAAAAAAAGATTCTGTAGGGGTCACACAGCGTACCATTGTTAGGCGATAAAAAGTGGTGATACGGTCTGCGATCAAGAACTAAAGAGAAAGTGGCTATTCGACTTGCTGAGGCAGGTATAACAGGAGGGAGCCCATGAACCGAGCCACCATCCACACCTCGGGAAGACCTCTATGAAGCTGAAAGTATTATTGGTATTACAAATATTGCTACATCTACCCCACCTACTACATCAAAACATAAGTGCTAAAATAGTAATTTTAATACCTTTGTTTATCATAGTTGATAAACACTTATTTAACATACTAGGAATAGAAAATATACTCCAGATAAATGCTTCCTATGACCCTTCAGATGCATTGTGGGAGAGGTAGTACATATACATTAATGTATTTCCTCAAATAACTTCAGAGTTTATTAACAGTAAAATATCCATTTACATATTTTCAAGAGAGCACTTGTAATGAATACGCAGAAATAAATTAGTATTTTAATGTAAAGTTTTTAAAAAACAAAAACCTTTAGCTGTACATTTTGGCACAGTAAACTTCATTTTAATATGTGACAGATGTTACATCCACAAGAGACAAAGACTCCGAAGAAGAGGTACCTACAAGTGGTCCCTCGCAGCTGGGGGAAGCAAATGAAACTACAGCCACATCAACACCATCTGTACCATCAGGACTGGGAGTAACAGTCTCTCCACTGCCAGATTTTCCACAAACAACATTCAGGAAGACAACACACCTTGCTGTAAGGGGCAGACAGATGCGCAGGAGGCTTCTTCAGTGCACTCACAGTGCATCCAGATTGAGAAATTCTCACCTTGTAGTCTGCACAAATGTTGATACATCAGATGTTTTCGTGGCCTAGAGGCCTCAAAGTTGACAGTGAAGCTGTCAATACACAGTTAGTGGACATGAATAAAATCATTGCAGGCATAAAATATGGCTTAGATAAGCTCAATTACACTGTTGAAGAGGGACAAATAGTGATTGCAGAAAATGTTAAACAACTAACGGAGGCTGTTAGTAACCACTTTATGTACAATTTTGCAGCAAGAAATTGTTAACAATAAGTGCAGCATCATCAGCTTATGTGCTGACTAGATAGGTCCACAAGATCTGTTAACCGGCTGCCATGCGCTGCTGCCACTTTATCGAGGCGCACTGTGAAAGTGCAGGTAGAAATGGGGCACTACAGCGGGAGTGTTGCATGTAGCCTTGTGCAAGTCACCAGTGATTTGGAGAATATATCATCTTCGCACATCTCAGCTACTGGAGAATTGGGTGGGGATAAGAGTGAAGAAGCTTCAAGCCTCAGTAGCCTCTCTGTATCAGAAATCATGAGAGTGAGTCGCAGTCTCAGACAAGCTATGTCTCAGGAACTCAATGTTTATACGACAAAAAGATGGGAGTCTTGTGAGAGGTATGAAAAAGCATTAACAACATTTACAACCTTTTACTTGCTACTTTGTGTACCTTTGTTGAAAGTTGCTATTCAAAAGCAATGTGTACCTGTTTAAAAGAAAAATATTTTTTGAGAGAAACAAACACGATTTTCAGTATTGAAACAACTGGAATAAAGGGAGACTGATTTAGTTTCAAAACAAAACTGTTTTCTTGAGTTTCATTCTATATGTAACTTACATTAAAAATAATGTGTAATTATGTCTACAGGACACGCTTTCCCTTGCCCTGTCCTTGAAGCATCCTGTATGTGATGTGGATTTTGCTGCTGATTCTCATCATTTGACTCTGCCTTTCTTTCACATGATGACTGATACTCCTCGAGTCACTATGTTGCGCAACATAACACTTGTTGCAACTATGTTTCAACTTAAATCAGGTGTATACGGGAAAAACACTACCACTTTTATGAAGACAGCAAACGCTACTTTTGAGCAGTCTAAATGCCTTTTCAATCACCGATCTCTTGAAAATATAGGCTGCAGTGTAGCAGCCTCACTTTGTGTTGCAGGGTGAAGGTATAGTGTAAGAATTCATGAGCACAAAGCACAAGCACTGCCTCCTGCAATGTAAAATTGGCATAATGAGTAACATAAACACTGTAAGATCACATGTATCATATACTTATGAATATCTGAGAACAGTTACCTGGTAAAAAGGTATCTCCAAAATCTCCTCTATGAAGGCATACATCAATATCACTATTCCTACACAAAAATGACTTGTGTGTGATGTCTGGGAATCTTGCCCCTGTACCTGTTATTATATTGGATGCATTACAAACTACTTGGATATTTAAGGAATTTCTATTCTTCATATTGTTAAACTAAATACTCATGAGTTGGTGGGTATATAGGAACATGAGAACAGCCTGTACATCCAATAAATTGTGAATTGAGCTAATTGTAATTACTGTGCAGTTGCAGGAAAAGTAATACTCAAATAAATTAGCATCAGCATTGCATACAGAAAACTGCTGAAAAATCTGGATAGTGCCCTGTACCAGACCCCACCGGCTGCAGCAATACACCTTGGTAACTCCCAGAGTTTAAGAGATATTGTGAGCATAATACCAGCACGAGTGGGGATAAATTTACTCCTGAGAGTGTTTCTCTCTACCTGTGCCTTAATTTCAGTTATGAGATCTGAAATAATGGCACTACGTATCCTGTACATATCAAATATTTCCTCCTCTGAGTGTTGGAAAAGAATAACTCCGACTCTAAATATACACTACTACTTCCTCCTCTTCCTCCCATTCAAACTAGCCAATATCCTCTTCCTCCTCGCAACCATGTGCAATGCAGCCATTGTGGAAAAATAATGATGCATTCTGGGGCTGTTTATGTAGGTATCCTTTGGTTACCATCTGTTTGAAGTTGGTGTTAAATTTCATGTGCAAATAGAGTATTCTGTGACTAATCACAGTTTGCGAATACTTTGTACATTGTCATTCTGACAAGAAATATGAAAATTAGATTCTCTATTTGTAATCGCAAAAATAACTATTCTGTATTCAAGTGATTCTTAAAAATTGCGAAGCTAATGTCTTTCGTAATATAAAAAGGGCTTTTTGCAGTCACAAATGGCCTAATTCTGCGATTCACACCATCTGTGAATGCAAAACCGTCATACATCTGGCATTTAAGTTTATGACTGGTTGCATCATTCTAGGTAGTACACTTGTTAATCAAGAATGCTTCTTTCATTTGCTGTTAATTTGGCAACGAAACAGTGTTAGCAATTTTACAGGTTTGTGTGCCATTTCTGGCTGCCTTTAATTTTGCATAGCAGCTGGTGGTTAGCAGGATCAGGTAATTTTGTTTTAGAGCACAAAAAATATTTCTGTGTCAAATAAAGTTTTTTTTATCCTAAAATTACCTGTCTGGTCAAGTTTGCATTTCTGCTTTATTTTTTCTTGCATTTTATCAGATTTGATGGTTGTCTTTGAAGACAAATACAATTTCTGGCCAAGTAAGGTAGTTTTACTCTAGGACTATCTCCGTATGGCAATTTGTGCATTCCCCCCGGAATTGCATCAGATACTGTAGCTAGAATCACCATCTATGGATCCATTTTAAATCTGACGCAGCACAGGCCTGACTTGGATTATATGTGTAACCGTGAGAGTCCCTTCAAAAATGAAATAATCCCATACCAATCGCTTTGATTTTGGTAATTTCTCAAAATTTTCCCAGCTATTTTGGTTGCTTTAGCAGGCAAAATATTGGTGGAATAAACTGGACTTGTGGGACTCACATGATCTATAATTCATGAGTGCCTGATAAGGAGTCACAGGCGCCTTCAGAATTACAGGGACACTGGTCATGTGGCCTTTAGAGTGTGGTTGTGGCCCATTATCATGTTCTCTCCAATACATCTTCCCTTTTGCAGAATTTCTCTCAGTTTCCCAGTTTGCTTCTATGTTAACTATTTCACTTATTTGTTCAGCAGCTATTGCTATTCTGCTTTCGTTATTTGTATGCAAATAATGGAAGCATGGTGATGTATACTTCATTTATTAGCTAAAATTAGCTACACTTGTTGTTAACTCTGATACTATTCTTGTATTAAGTCGTTATTTTTTTTCTAGATGTACAGATGATAACTAACTACCGTCGCTTAGAATTAAGCCCAAGATATGCCTGAAAGGTCAGAGAAGAAAATATGTTAGGCATCTTAACATTAGGTGCTTAAACAAATTGATGCATACAAATGTCAGTGGATTTGATATACAGTTGTATAAAGGTAGAATTCAGTACATAAGAACATGCGATGGAGCAATTAATATCACTCTAATACATTTCATTCATTCAGTTCTTAAAATATTACAAACATAACCAGTACAAAATGATAAAAGTGTAATGTAACTTCACTAGAACCTGAATTGTCAACAACTTGCAATCAGAAACGCATAACCATTCTTTTATGCACACTCCTAGGACCCTGCAACTGCTTCAGGACCACTGGAATGCTGTCAATACTCCAAATGACACCATAGATGCTTGGGAAGGAGAACTGGGTCAGTGCAAATCTTAACTATCTCTCGGGTAAAATACGACCCCTATGCCTGAGTGGAAACCATTGCCTGCTACAAGTTTTGATGCAGCCCTTTGAACCATGCAGATTTCAGGTACAAACTGAAGTACAGACTGCAGTGAAGTGGATGAACCTTTAGTTCCAACTAAGGGTGGCAGAACAATCATTACAGTTCAATAACTTCAAGCACCTCTGGCCCTACAAAGATGACAGAGATTAGATTTGCAAACCATGACAGTTTATTAAAAGATTAGAAAAGTTAGAAATTCAAATCATCAAATTAGTTGTTATCCAATAGTCAATATATGAATGCATTAATCATTACAATTCAAACCAATTCAAAAGCATAAATGCAAAGTCAAACTATTATAAAGTTGCCATAATATAAATTAAAGCTGACTCAATAGCCCATTAAGGTAACATCCTACTCAGCTCAGCTAGGGAAATATTAGGAAAGTTGGGAAACGTTCGGAAACAAGGTATTAGCATGAAAACCCTCTGAAAGGAAGTAACTATAAATCAAAGATAGATTTGTCAAGTCAGTGAGGAAAAGTACATGTCTAAGTGTCTAACTCCTTTATGCAAGAGAAAAAACATTATCTCTAGAGGGAGCTGGAAAAACGTCTTCTGAGTGTTGAGCCACATTGCATTACTTAAAAACACATTTTCATCAGTTTGCGACACCTACACATGATTTCCATGAAGGGAACCAATCAGATTAAGGTACAGTTCTCATAAGGTAATCTAATTTTTTCCACAGACTAAGGTAAAATGAAATCTCTACTGAGTGTCCTCAAACGGATATGATGGATGACTAGTTCCATATTCCCATATGGAAGATGCATTGGAAGTAACTGAGGTTTACAGTCACAATAAGTATTTCCACTTTCAGGTCTTAAGGTTTGAAACAAAATTAGCACCCAGATTCTTTCCCAAGATGATGGACTCATTAGTGACAAAGTTACATCTTTCGGGCTGGAATGTGTATCTAAACCAGGACGACTGGGTTACTCCAGGCATCGCTGAAAGAGAAAATACTAGAAGGATGAAGTGTGAAGAATGACTGATTGGAACAAGATGGATTACTAATAAATTAAAAGAATAGCAATCTAGATGCCCAGCAAGACAATCCCTTCATTGGAGCTATATTCAGGACTGGAGTAGGGATGGTCTTCTTTCAAGAGGAGAGAGCTCAAAAATAAAGGACTGTTTTACAGTTCCTTCTATCACAAGATGAAGCTTCTGCACATATTTGGCTAAGAGTGCAGAGGCACAGGCCGTTATGTGTCTCCCTGGTGCTTTGGGCCAGAAAGCACCTCAGACAATTTTTAATTCATCTTCTAAGACATAAGAAATCTTCCTTGATGAGTACCTTCTCATTTAAGATAAATCGAATGGTGGCTGAATCTTCAGTTGCTCATGAAGGTGTTTCCTCTACATCTGTCATCTGATAACCATGTATGCCTGTATGGATGGATAGGGTGCAGTTTGTAGCTCCAGGATGATGATGATGTAATGAAGGTGGTCAATTTTCTGTCCCTGTGATCGGAATGGCCTTTGAAAATCACAGATGAATTCCAGTCCCCTTGACCTGTTGACTCAACAGTTCGTAGAAAATTCATCTGCCATCTCTAAAGGCTCTTCATATCATGGGGATAGAGAATTCAGCAGCATATCAACTCAGCAGGGTGTTTCCTTCATCCCAACACATCTCTCTCTACAAGTATTCCTCCTAATTTGTCAAAAGTTTGGGCAGCCTGTGTAAGGCCTATTTGCCTGCCAAGAAGACACTCAACTACCAAAGTTCTTTCCTGCACCAGGAACTATGGAAGTAGACACTCTAGCTCTATCATTGTCTAAACAATTTATTTATGCTTAACTACCTTCTCCTCTTATTCCTCAAGTGCTTCTGAAAATTCAAAGAGAAATATTAAAGATGTTAATAGGTTTACCTTTTTAGCCTTGCCGTTCCTGGTTTCCTATCCTAAGGTCAATGGTAGTATCACCCTATTGGAGAATCCCCCTTTCTCCCTTTCCTCTATGCACTTAAGGTGTCTTCCTCTAGCAATACTTTCTCCATCGATCAGGAAGATGAGAGGGTGGGACTACAAAACAAAGTTAGTGCTTAACATTTAGCTTAGACTTTACGGGAATCTATGCACCTTTCTACTCTTAAAGCTTTCTCTAAACACTGGGGAGTTTTCCTTTTCCTGTGTCTTGCAATATTTCTTTGGTACTCCAATTTTTACTGGATGGCTTCCATAAAATGTGACTGTATCTACATTAGAATCTCAGGAGTCTGCTATCCAGGCTTTCTGGGACGTCTGAGGTGATTTTAAGAAAGGTAACCTTTTGGTATTAAGAATATTGAAGAATATTCTAGTTATAGACCCACCAATAGACCTACAGGTCCCCTATAGGATCTCCCTTAAGTTTTAAAGGTTTTGCGTTGAATCTTTGTCATTGGTTTAATTTAAATATTTGACAATCCATTTGTATTTGCCATAACGTCTAGTAGAAGGATTGGAAAATCAGATGCCATTTATGTACTCCTTCTTTTCTTTTCATTTTGGAAGACGGGGTACTTTTAAACCTAACCTGCCTTTCTTCTTAAGATTTCTTTAAAGTTTCATGTAGAACAAGAACATTTCTTACCAACTTTTATTTCTTCCCCAGTGTCAAGGAAAAAAAGATGACTTCTCTTGGATGTCAGACTTTCTGTGTTTATTTATCAGTATTGTTCCAAGACTTTCAGAAAATCTGATCACTTATTTATGTCTTTTGGAAACTCAAACCAGGGAGATAAATCTTCTAATATGTCTATAAACATGTGAATTCTATTTACTATTTCTATTGGTTACTCATTTTCTGAAAACCATACCCTTTAGGGCATTCAGGGAAGACCTACCTAGTCAGGGGCTATTCCCTGGGGAGTGTCAATGTGTTCCTTTGTCAGAGATATGTAGAGCTGCAACCTGGACATCTCCAGACCTTTTTCTTAAAGAATACAGGATACATAATGTGAAACCTGAAGATCATTCCTTTGGTGAAGGGATTTTAAATTCTGTTGTAGCATGATTTTCCTATTACACTTACTAAAGGGTACAGTATTAATTAGTGTGGGTATTTCTTCATACTACTTTAATGAAGGCCAGTTGGTTTTATTATCCTGTAAAGTAATGACTAGGATGAGGATGGCAGGCGTAGCTTTAATGCCCAGTTGTGTAACTGTAATCTTCATTATCCTTAGTCCCCGTGATACTATCCTTCATATAAGCTTGGTTTTTCCAGAAAGTTACATAGGGTAATCTAGCCTTATAGCATCTGAGGTGGGTGGTGTAGAAAGCTGGCCTGGTGTGTGGTGAGCACCTATGGTGTTATCAACTTTTACCAGTTGCAGGTATCCCCTATTAGTGAATTGTAGGCAGTGTCTAGGAAGCCAGGGTTCACTACAGGTGGCTGTGGGTGAGCAGCCAAGACTTATCTGGGAGACAAGCAAAGCTTAAAAGTCACACAGCACACACACACACATGAAAGAACCACACTGTGTTACAAAAATAAAGGTACTTTATTATAGTAACACAAATACTAGAATACTGAATAGGCAATACCCCAACTGGAGGTAAGTAAACACACTATCATATCAATCAATCAATCAATCAGAATATTTACAAAGCGCACTACTCACCCATTAGGGTCTCAAGGCGCTGGTGGGAGGGGAAGCTACTGGTCGAAAAGCCATGTTTTGAGGCGCCTCCTGAACATTAGGTGGTCTTGGGTCTGGCGTAGGTGGAGAGGTAGTGAGTTCCAGGTCTTGGTGGCGAGGTGTGAGAATGATCTTCCTCCGGCGGTGGTGCGGTGGATGGCGGCGAGAGCAAGGTTGGCAGAGCGAAGAAGGCGTGTGGGAGCATGGAAGGTAAGTCTGTCGTTGAGCTAGGCTGGGCCGGTGTTGTATAGAGCTTTGTGAGCATGGGAAAGGAGTTTGAAAGTGATCCTTTTCAGTATGGATAGCCAGTGCAGGTCTCTGAGGAGGAGGGAGGTGTGGTTGCGGTGCGGGACGTCAAGCTTGAGGCGGGCGGAAGTGTTCTGGATTCGTTGTAGCTTGGATTGTAGCTTGGCCATTATTCCTGCATATAGGGCGTTGCCGTAGTCCGATACACATTAGCAATCAGTAAATAGCAAAGAAAGCAACAGGCATTGGTAAAAACAATAGCAAATAGTGAGGGCCCTAGGGGAGGGCCAAACCATATAATAAAAAAGAGGAATGTGAAAGGCAGTTCCCCACCCAAGGAAGTGGAATTAGTAGAAGGGAGCTGGAAGAACTAGGAACCCCAAGAGGTGAGTACCAGAGTGACCCCCAGCGACCTGGAGGGCAGAGGTAAGCGCCTGGTTTTCTCCAAAAGCAACAGGAGGACTTTGGAAAGAGGTTGTGCAAGGCCCAACCAAGACTGGAAGGACCCAAAGGTGATTCCTGACAGAAGAGGACCTGCAAAGGAAGGGGATCAAGTCCTGTTCGTGGTGGAGTATCCAGTTGAGCCACTACCCACCCTTCTGTGGATGCAGGACCAGGTCCACAGTGGATGAAGAAGGTCAGCAGTACATCACAGGAGCCAAAGAGGAGTCCCAGAAGTGATGCAAGTGATGTCCCATGTCGGCTGTCGAGATGCAGTTGGTAAGAAGAAGTTTTGCAAGGCTGAAGAGGACCAGCAAGGTCCCAGGGACTCGACCCAAGGAGGGGAGTCCGTCGTGACCCTCAGCAGCTGTGACAGTCACAAGAAGAGGAAGCAGCCTCCACAGGCAACCCACTGACAGCAGGCACAGGAGTTGCAATGAGGCCCACTCAGCACACCTGGAGGAGTGTCCCACATTGCTGGAGCAGCAGGCAGGAGATTGTGCTTTGCAGAAAGAAGTGCTGGGGGCTGGAGCTCCACAGAGCCTAAAGATCCCTTGGAGGAGGAACCAACAAGCCTTGGTAGGTGCAAGAGTTGTGTTTCACAGGGGTACTGTCCTGCAAGGAGAGGCAAGGGCTTTCCGTCTCCCAAGTTGGACATCTGGTAGGGAGGACCAAGGGGACCACTCCAGACCACCGCCTGTGATGCAGGATCCACACAGCTTCAGAGAAGAGAAGATCCACGCAGCCGGTCGTGGTTGCAGTTGATGCCTGCGTTTGCAGGGGAGTGACTACTTCACTCCAAGGGAGATTTCTTCTTACTTCTTGTGCAGGCTGAAGACTTCCTGCCCTCAGAGAATGCACTGCTGGGGCAATATTGCTGTTGCCAGAGAAACAATGTTGCAGAGCGGTGTTGGTGCTGAAGTTGCAGATTGTCGGTTCCTGGAGGGTCCAGATGCAGTACCAGTGGCCAGAAGATGAAGTAAACAATGCAGAGGAGTCCTGCTGGAATCGTGCATGTCGAATCCAAGGACCCACCCAAGAGGGAGATCTTAAATAGCCCAGGAAGGGGGATTGGTCACCTAGCAAGGGGACCACCTATTAGGAGGGGGCTGTGACATTACCTACCTGACCTGACCACTCAGATGTTCCCAGGGGCTTATGCCCACCTTGGATTTAAGATGGTAAAATCAAGTGGCCACCTGGAGGAGCTCTGGGTACCACCCCTGGGGTGGTTATGGACTGTGTAGTGGTCACTCCCTTTTCCTTTGTCTATTTTCGCACCAGAGCAGGTTTATGCAAGCAGGTCACCAAATGTGCCCATCAAAGCATACCGGTAGCTTGGGGAGGCTACCCCTCCCAAGCGATTTAACACCTATTTCCAAGGGAGATGGTGTTACCTCCCTTTCACACCGGAAATCCTTTGTTCTGCCTTCCTCTGCCTGAGCTGGTCAAGCAGCAGGAGGACAGAAACCTGTCTGAGGGGTGGCAGCAGCGCGGGCTGCCCAGAAAAAACACAGAAGACTGGTAGGATGTCATGACCACACAAACTTGCCAAGTCAAATCAAAGAAGTGCATGAGAAAAGCAAAGAGATATCCTCAGTGGAGACAGCAAAGCCGAAACTGGAAGAAGGTTTGCAGAGTAATCTTGCGCTTATTTCAAAGGAAGAATCAAGAAGAGAAGATCCAAGATGGCCGCTGTGAGTCCTGAAGGTTAGTTACAGTTCTAGTCTTGCAATCGGTTGGTTGCTAGGTTACGAGCTCTCCAGCTGGAAGCCTTGCACTTCAACTGAGGTCTGACAGGAATCAGCTGTGTGGAGAGAGAGCGCGCTTCAGCACAGAAACTCCTGTGAGGTAAAATTACATTTGAAGATTATATTACAGAAAACGGATAAATATTGTCAAGGTTTATTCGAAGAGTTTGATAGTAGACCGTTCCCGTGGAAGTCGGCAAGGCTACAGAGTTAATGTATGAATTAACCTTATGTTTACAAGGTTCTTGTTTAAGATATTAAAGTCAAAGAAAAAACGAACTTTAAAAGAGCAAGTATCTACAAATGTCAAGGTTATAAAAAAAGGCCAAGTTTAAAGGAGAAACGAACTGTTAACAAATAAGCATTTACAAATTCAATGGTAATAAACCAAAATAGAGTTTAAAAGAGAAACGAACTTAAATAAACAAGCATTTACAACTACAAGTTATCGACAGATGTCGAAGTAAGGAAGGAGAAACTAACTGTAATAAACAAGCATTTACAAATACAAGTTATCAACAAATGTCGAAGTAAGAAAGGAGAAATGAACTTTAATAAACAAGCATTTACAAATACAAGCATTGACAGAAGTCACATTAAGACAGGAGAAATTAAATAACATCAGCTGATTTGAAGAACGCATTATCACCAACTATATATATATATATATATAGCAACATAAAACCAATCTCTAACAAAGGTTGAGAAGTTCTTCCAGAATCAGTAATAAGCATTTTTTAAGAAGAGCTGTCATTTATAGAGAGAAGCAAGGCTACAGAGAACTCAGGGTGAGTGAAGAAATAATAGAATTAAAGAGAATTAAGTGTTGAGAGTAGAAGGTGAAAAACTGATGTTGTATGTCCCTAGTAATTGCGACTGTGACTCTTGCAGATGCTGTATCCAATCTTAGACGTGAAGAGGCAGACTGAGTACTGGCGTTCATCATCTCTGTGGCAGTCTCTCTACCATCCCATTCCCCTTTCCCCCTCTGGGGTACTCAGCACGAAGGATTAATATTCGTTGTGAGTAGCTCGGGTCGGGACTGAGGAGTTATCTTCTGCTTCTGAGGAAATCGAATTGAAGTATCCTGACATAGGAACAATGCTGGGGGTCCTCTAAGAAGGCTTCAGAGTGCATGGAATCATACATCCAATACTGGCAACAGTTTTGGGGTGTGATTCCAACATGTTTGATGCCAAGCATGCCAGGTTCGGAGTTACCATTATGTAGCTGGACACAGATAGTGACCTGTGTCCAGTACAAGGGTAAAATGTCTTCCGCATACTTACGAAGTCCAGTTTAATGGAGCTGGAGTTTGTAGGGGCACCTCTGCTCATGCAGGGGTGCCCTCACACATAGGTACCTGCACCCTGCCCTTTGGGCTAGGAGGGCCTACCATAGAGGTGACTTACAGTGACCTGGTGCAGTGACCTGTAGTGAAAGGGTGCATGCACCTTTTTACGCAGGCTGCAATGACACGCCTGTAGATACATTTTGCATGGGCTCCCAGGGGTGGCACAATACATGCTGCAGCCCATGGGGACCCTTGGTGCCCCAATGCCCTGGGTACCTAAGTACCATATACCATGGACTTATGTGGGGGCATCAGTATGCCAATTGTGGTGTGCAAAGTCCTAAGTAACCAAATTTAGAGGGAGAGAGCACAATCACTGAGGTCCTGGTTAACAGGATCCCAGTGAAAACAGTCAAAATACACTAATAGTAGGCAAAAAGTGGGGTTAACCATGCCAATAAGAGGGTACCTTCCTTCTTGTTTTATCCTTCTGTGAGAAGTGGGGGTCACCTCAAAAGTAATTAATGTGATTAGGACTTTTGGATCTAAGGCTAATGAAGATTACTAGTAAGTAACTGGGCATTTCTCTTTATTGTCTTTTGCAGCTCCTTCTGCAAAGGTCAGTTTTAAACATATACAATGTTTTTGGAATCCACTGAACTTTCACCAAGTCTTCCTCATAACATATTTTGTAAGCATATCTTAGTTAGACATACTCACATACTCGCAAACTGTCCTTTCCCCAACTGCAGACCTCGGCTTATTAGTCTAGGAAGAACAAAGAGAGGAGACAGAAGAAATAGGAGCAATTCCAAGATAAAAAATGATAATAGCTGACAGGTGGTTTCATGTCATGAGGGGTATCTTCATCCAAGGCTTTGTAACAACAAATAGCATACCAGGGCTTGTAATTTTGGCTTACCCATTATGACTGTTTGAGTTGAAAGTGCTAATGGCTGCAAATGCAGTACTGAATCAGGAGAAGTTAGACAAGCTTGCAATTGCCATTAAGGAGAAATATATCAATCCCACTGTATTCATAGTGTGACTTCATGCTGATCAAATTTGCATGTGTGGGACTGTTTTAAGCAAAAACATGTGGAGCCAACCTACGACTACTTCCTGAATGAAAGACCCCTCACTATACTGCAGTTAGATGCAGCTGTATACCAAGGATACCATGTTTCTGTTCCTGGGCTTAAGTTTCCCAGACTATTGCACTGCATGGATTATGTCAGTATTTGAAGTTACTAACAATGCTATACAACTGTGGAGCTATTATTGAAACAGACATATGTGATCTGCACAAGTAGGTGCCTGAAATGTCCCTATTCCAAGCCCCAGAAACTAACCCAGTCCAGATTTGTTTCACTGCAAACGTGTAATCATGGCTTGAAAAGGGATAAAAATAGTAACAGAATGCATAACAAAGTAGGCTGAATTAGGGAAGTGCACATGACATTGAGACTCATCAGATCACTGTAATTGATGCTGGTCACAATTTATTCAAAGTAATTGGAAACTGAAGCCGGGTTGTCCTATTAGTTGAGCAGGAATGGAAGAGACTGATCCATGCTAAGTCAGGAAAGACAGATTTCTCCTCCTATTCCAGAGCTCTCACATTCCCCAGATTCTTGCATGCTTAGCTTATCCAGACCATGTTTTTAGGTCGGGCTTCGAAGACTTGTTGTATATAGTTTAGTTTACACTTCTTTGTGGGCTTACAACCCACCCACTGCTTTTCATTTGTTTGTTTCAGTGTGCTTTGAAATGTCCTTGCTTGGCAGTGAGCATCCCTTCCTGAGTCTAGGTCCCTTCTCTTTGTCTTTCATTTCCTCTCATGGAGCAGGAACCAAGTACTTTATCTTTATGCTTTGGTTGTTTATTTCTTCATGTGGGGGACTACTTTTGTATTTCTTTTCTGCTCATGTTACACTGTGAGTGCATGTTCAGCTTTGGCCCCCCTATCTTATTGCATCTTTACTCCTGCACCCTCCTTCCCCTGTTGCTGCTTCCATCCTTCGCGGCCCTCTTGCTTCATTGCTTGTTCTTATTCCTATTACCAATGTTGAACCAAACTAAGGCACACCACATTACCCACATCTCCGATTCTCCATGTAATCAGCAGAGGAAATGGCTTGTTGCATCTGACAAGTTCCGCCCATACGCATCTGCTGACCCACCCCATTTTCCAAACCTGTCAAGAGTCACTCTGCAGTGGCGGTGTTGTGTGCTGACATCACTCTTGATGTGGTGACATCATGTCTACCAGCTTCCACTTCTCTGTCTCTAGAGTATGAGGCTGCACTTAGCATGCCTATTTAAATAGCACTCTGTCAGCTCCCATGATGTGCCACCTTTCCCCATGCCATTTTTAAATCTCTGCCGGTCTCACAAGTCAAAATCATACACTCCTCATGGATTTTCAAATCTGATTCATGAGCACCATACCATGTTGACCACTCCAGACCACCCCAACCCCCATTTCCAGCGGCCTACCATTTTTTGTCAGTTTTCACCCCTCATGCCAGCATCACCCCAATCCCGTGTGTCCGTCTGCACCCCTGTCCGCATCTCCTCCAGTGTGTCATACTGCACCACCCCATCTGTTCCCAAGTGTCCACTCTCCCTGTATACAGAAGACTGCTGCTCTCAGTCTCATGGAATCGAGCCATTCCTCCAACCCTTGCACGGTCCTAGCATGAAACTAGGGACTGGGCAGAGGTTCCACATTTTGCAGCCTAGACCTGATGTGCCCCTCGCTTCTGCTGCTAATGCCCTTGTTTCTTTTCATAACCCGCCACAATTACAACTTCGCACTCTCGAATGGAGCTGTTCAGTGCAAGAGCTTCAAAATACTTCCTGGAGCAGGGAGGCTAGGCGCAGACAGCTAGACAAGGTCTCTGGCTGCCACATGCCTTCTCCACTCCTTGTCTCCCAGACCGCATCCCACAGTTTGCTTTGTCACACTTCCACCTCATCCCAGGGATATGCTGGTGTCCTATGTTTGTTTGGGCTGCCCTTTAGCAGACCAATGGGTGTGTTTATTTGGTTAGCAAATTGCTTGGGAAATATAGATAGTGGTTGAACGGAGGAGCCATCTTAGCTCAGTGCATTGACTATACTGACCTATCGAGCTGGTTCTGTGCGGTATATGCTGCTGCTCATTGATTTGTAGTGGGTTTAACAACAATTTAAAATGCCACACTATTGTATTGCTGTAAATTGTAGGAATCAATGTAAATCTAGATAGGAAGTCCATCTCCTTTTATAGGTAAGTCCTAACACCTTTAGCGTCATTTAACGTTATTTCTGTCTATTCACCTAGGTCACCTTTACATTCTTGTAGCTATGATTGTATAACAGGGTACACTGTCCTACATATCCCAGAATGCAAAGTAATGCTGTAACTGGATTAACTTCTCATGCATGTACCTAGGTAACGAGAGACCTTGTTCTTGTGCTTAGTGGCTAACATTAGCAAAACAAAAGGATGATGGATGGAGTGCTGAACAATGCAAACACTCATCCCCAGTCACAGATTTGGGTTTAATCCATCGTTCTTTTGCTCACCATGCCACCCCAGTTCGAACCCAGCCATATGCAAATCAGTCTTGACCCTGTTCCTCCTGGGAACAGTCCAGCCCGAACTGCCAAGCCAGGTCCTCCCTGGACCGGAAACAAGCATCCTGGGACCGGTTTCAGGGTTTCACCCTTCATCAGCCAGGCTAGCTTGAATCCAGTGGCACAGTGAGCAAGAGACCCACGTCTGGGAATACCCATCACACTTAGGGCAACTTTAGCAAAATAAAAGGATGATGGATGGAGTGCTGAACAATGCAAACACTCACCACAGGCACAGATCTGAGTTTAATCCATCTTACTTTGCTTGCCTTGCCACCCCAGTTTGGACCCAGCCATTTGCAAATCAGCCTTGACCCTGTTCCTCATGGGAACAGTCCAGCCCAAACTGCTAAGCCAGGTCCTCCCTGGACCGGAAACAAGCATCCTGGGACCGGTTTCAGGGTTTCACCCTTCATCAGCCAGGCTAGCTTGAATCCAGTGGCACAGTGAGCAAGAGACCCACGTCTGGGAATACCCGTCACACTTAGGGCAACTTTAGCAAAACAAAAGGATGATGGACGGATTGCTGAACAATGCAAACACTCACCCCCAGTCACAGATCTGGGTTAAATCCATTGTTCTTTTGCTCACCATGCCACTCCAGTTTGGACCCAGCCATATGCAAATCAGTCTTGACCCTGTTCCTCATGCGACCAGTCCAGCCTGAACTGCCAAGCCAGGTCCTCCCTGGACCAGAAACAATCATCCTGGGACCGGTTTCAGGGTTTCACCCTTCATCAGCCAGGCTAGCTTGAATCCAGTGGCACAAAGTAATGGTGTAACTGGATTAACTTCTCATGCATGTACCTGGGTAACGAGAGACCTTGTTCTTGTGCTTAGTGGCTAACAAGCATTTTATATTGAGAGTGGAGAGAAAAGGGTACTTACTGCAATCTAGTGTTTCACGTTGGTGATAGGCCTAGGAGTTTTTGTGCTTTTCTTTCTTCTTCAAAGTCAAAGGTTCAGCTGCAGCGGGCTTTCTCAATACTCTGGCAAATATGTAACAGGGAGTTATCTGATCACACCCTTTTACCAGGGGATCGGGATATTTTGGCAGTCTTCGTTTTAGTTTTGCTGAGTTAAACCAACCAAATGGTCAAACACAGTCAGAAACAGTTAGGCCCATATTTATACTTTTTTAGCGCCGCATTTGCGTCATTTTTTACGCAAAAGCGGCACAAACTTACAAAATACAATAACTTGGCGCCGCTTTTGCATAAAAAAATGACACAAATGCAGCACTAAAAAAGTATAAATATGGGCCTTAATGTTTTGAAGGTAAGCCAAGAACTGAACGAGTTTTATTTCATGAAATAGAGTCTCTTGGTTGCAAGAGCTCTACCTAAGTAGGACAGTGAGCGTTTAATGTTATGACCTGGTTGCCGGATAGAATTAGAGGTGGGCAAGCCAACAAATTAATAGGTAGAGTCGGGCAGAGCCAATAATCTGCTCTGGCTCTACGAGCCTGGAAACTATTCAGTATGTAAGTCAAGCAACAGATGTCATGTAAAAATGTGCTGAAATCTCATCAAAATTCCCAAAAAGGAATTTTCTAGCACCATGCATGCCTGGCTATCTCCCAAAGGTGACATTGCCACTTATCTAAACCGCAATTCAATTGTCATGTGTGTACTACATGTGGCCTAGATTGTGAATATGCATGAAGCCACATTAGAGTCTAATAAATCACACATAAGAAGTGTTTTTACCACTCACATCCTGAACTCATATATTTGAAGGTGCTCTCTCCTATGTGATAATGAAGATAAAGATGTTCGGTGAAATAAAATATTTGCCTAGGATCACACAATTTAGTCATGCTTGGAATCCAAGATTGATCCCCGTGTTTTTTGTTTGACATTGTGTAATTTAGGCACTAGAGAGTATCTCCTTCTCTTTTCTTATACACCAAAGATCACTGCTTTTGTTTTTAATTCTTTCTGCATGAGTTTAGAGTAGGATGGCAGACAGAAGCCACATGAAGTCTCCGCTTGTTTTGGGCTCTAGGGTCCAAGGTGACTTCGAGCTGAGCCAGAGCCAGGCATCTGGCCTAGCCTGGTTCGTGCATTCAGTGGCTCACCCTCCTCTACGTAGATATGACGCTAGTGCAGTGAATGTACTAGTGGAATTTTTACTTTACGATTTTCTTTTTTTGTTTGAATACCTGTAATCCACAGAGAATCTAAATGGATTCTAAATTACTTCAGTACAGTGAAATGTGATTTAGAAATATTTTGTTCATCAGGTTCACGTTTTCACTACATAAGGTCAGCATTACACACAATGCTCGGGCGCAAAGAACGAGTTCACCAATTTTCTGCACTCCTGCGGCAGTGTTGTACTATCGAAGGGGCTGCAGATGTTTCAAAGGTCAATCTGTTATAATTAGAGTGCCAGTGCCATCTTAAAAGTGCTTTCCCTCAATTGCACAAGGTGTGGCCTCATGGAACTGCGGAAAACACTTTGCCTCTGTGCCTGCAACATATTGTGCACTGTGGCCTTCAGGAGACTCACTGATTTCCAGAACGCCCCCTGAGATTAGCCCTCTGAACAGGTAAAGAGGGTAATATAGACCACCCGATCTCTCTGCAGGTGGGAGTGGTGCTGGGGCAAACCCTTTGAAGTGTAAGTGGGGTAAAGCACAGCTGCCCTCCCAGCATCCTGTTGCGATGGCCCATCTTGCTCACTGGTAGCCTCCTTTGTGTCACTGGGAAGAATGCACAAACTCCAACAACAGAGCCATTCACTGCCCTGTGATTTAGGACACTAGCAGAGGACACAAATGGTTAGGACAAGCAAATGGCAACATTCTAAAAGTGACATTTTCCGAATTTTTATTTGAAATCTGATTTTGCCTTTGAAGAGGATTTTAAATTGCAATCTATTTAAGTCTAAATAGCCTATCTCTATCTGCTCCCAATTTAAAGTTAGCACTTATTAAATTAATAATGTACCCTAGTGTTAGTGAATGGGGCAGATAGACCTTACAACAGTGAAAACTGATGTTAGGAGTTGCTCACTGCCACGACATGTAAAACTTAAACTCACATGTCCTACGTTTTAAATACTATGAACTCCGCCCTCTAAGTGGTTAGAGCCTACCTCAGCAGTGACGTACAAGTATTCAAAAGGTAGGGTAAGGCCTGGCAAAACGTTTTGTTTGCCAAGTCAAAATGGCGGTTTAAAAATTCAATACAGGCTGCTGTGGCTAGCCAGAGATGTTTTTAAAAAGGCTACTCCAGTGGGTGACACAATGAGTGCTGCAGGCCCACTGATAGCATTTAATTTACAGACCCTGTGTAGAGGTTGTACCATTTACTAGGGGCCTAAAAGTAAAATAAATTTGCCAATTAGAAGTAGTCCAGTTCGAACATGTGTAGGGAGAGAGCACAAGTGCTTTACCACTGGTTAGCATGGAAAAGGTGCACAAAGTTCTTATGCCAACAACAACTGGTTCAGCAACAGAAGGTAAAATGTTTGGGATGATCCTACAAAAAAAGCCAGCCAGGTCCAACAGAATCAGTATTAGCTAATGACAATTCAGTAAATCACAATTTGCCGTGACACTTATGCTGGCAGGTTCTTTAACACAAGAGCCCTCAGGATTTCTCAAGTTTCTCAAGTTCATGCTGCATTTTCCCTGTTCTTTGTTGTTGGCCTACATTAATTCCTGGCAAGCTTGGTAGTACCTTGAAATATGAGAAAGGACTTCATGCAAGCAGGTGCTGCTGGAAATTTGGATTCTTCAGCTTTGGTATAAAGAGTGGAAAAAAACATACAGTGATAGCCTCAGCACAGGCAAATTGCAGCTCTCACATGCAAAAGGAACTAAGGACAACAGCGAGCTCAGTGAGCTCAGAGGACATTCTGACTGTACAAAATAGAAATAAGACGGGGAGTTGAACTGAATTTCAGCACAGGATGGGGAAATCCCAGTGGACTAAATAAACTCTAACAATAACAGTTGAATCTCTTGACCTTAATAAGGAGACCTCTGGCATGCTTTTGTTGGCTACTGCAGAGCTTGAATCAAACAAGGTTAAAGCAAAGGAATACCCCTTGTTTACTAAGGGTAAAATAGTCTCTGGTGCATCTGAGGTATCTCAGTCAACAGCCACAAGATTCTCACTAGACTAGCAACACTGGGCCCGTATCAATGATAAGCTTCGACTCTTCCCAGGTCGAGGTCTCTGGTTTTCAGGTATCATCATCCCCCAGTTCTGAGCCTTGTGGTCCAGCAAGTGATCAGTTGCAGACTGAGTCTAAGGCGCCTCTTTACCCCTTAGAATGGCCACAACAGAAGGATCAGCAGCAAAATTAGCGTACCAAGGTAGTCACCATGCAATAGGATGCAAAACCATGCTGAATTTAATATTGGATGAGAACAGAGAACTCAGGGCTTCACAGGCAATTGAAATAGCAGCCATGCATGCCAGACTCTCCAAAATTGAAGAAACTATGACCCAACTCCCAGTGAGTACAAGAAAAGAGAATGAGCTACAACTAATGTTCACTGTTATCTACAATGTAAAACAACCAAACAATCAAGATAACTGAAATACAAAAAATGATGTTTATTACATATGTATGTACAACAACAAGAAAGCACAATAATCAAAGTTAAATATATAAATATTTACATATTCACAGGGAAAGACACACACACTTATATACAGTGAATAGACAGAGACAAAGTGTTATACGAGACAAAACACAAAAGATAATGGAAACATAACATTGAAAAAAGAACAAAAGATCCAAATTGTCCAAAATACAATAAAATACAAATTAGATATATGCTTTCTCTACGGCACTGCTTTAAAGCCTTAATACTATTCACAGTTGTGACATGTTGTAACTTAGAACCAGATCGCGTCTCCACCTAATTCATAAAGAAAAATTACTTGGACCCTAAAGTTCATAATCCATTATAACAACTGTAGGAACTAAGTCTACACGCGTTTCGGCAGCAAACGTCCGATTTGTAAAGCCGCCTTCATCAGGGCAGTTCCTTTTTAATGTTAGATGGCTAATGTCGCAGATCTTTTAGATTCTCGTCTTTCCCATCCAAATCAGATCAGATGACAATGTTGGTGCGTTCCCTCATGAAGAGAACACTGAAAGACTGATTCTCTAGCTTCAGCTTTTAATCACACGGGGCTCCTTATACAGGCATACAGCCAGATTCACAGATCCATCTCAAAAATAGTCCTCAAAATAATCGGATTTCTAGGGGAATCAGTACCCACAGCTTCCATCAGTCTTCCATCTTCTAATGCACCGATTTCCCAATGGCACGAGAACGCCCGGACGTTAGAAATACGATTATTTTGAGGACTATTTTTGATTTGGATGGGAAAGACGAAAATCTAAAACAGTGAACATTAGTTGTAGCTCATTCTCTTTTCTTGTATTCAAGTATTTCCCTGGATGGGCTACGCATTATACCAGGGACCCTCGATAGCCAACTCCCAGTGAGGCCAAAGGAAGCGGAGTCCAGAATATTGGAACTTGAAGATCATGTTAGTGCTATGCAGAAAGAAGTTACTCAGGTTCATAAACAAAAGTCTTTGCTTGAGTACAAGATAAAAGAACTCTAAAACCACTCACAATGTGCTAATCTGCACATATTAGGGGTCCCAGAGAGACGTGAGGGCCAGCAGGTTCTCCAATGGGTGAATACATTCATAATAAGTCATGTTTTACTGGAATACTCTGGTGATTTAACTACAACAAGAGCTTATCATGTTCTGGCTCAATGTTCCCCATTCTCAAAATTTCCACGTACCATCTTGGAAAAGTTTTTGAACTATTGAGGAAAAGAACGAGTTCTAGCTAAGGAAATGAAGCAAAAACAGTTCTCAATGCCTGAAATAACCCACTGCTGTATATTTGCAGATATGTCGGTCTCAGCAGCTCCAGGTAGAAAAGATCTTGTAAAAATGTTGTATTTATTTAAGGTGCAGGTTATTCAAGCATCTATTGCGCAACAATCTAAATTGAAGGTGTTGGTCAAGGGGCAGTTTCATTTGTTAACCAGTGTGACAAAGGCTCAGAAGCACTTGCAGAAGATTTCTAACCGGTCTTAAGTGTATGCTTATGCCATAATGATGATGATGATGATAACTATCTTCACTGGGTTGCCAATTTGGATGGTTGTATGCCTCCGGCTAAGTTCACTGGACTGTTAAGTTTGCACTCTGCCTTAACTCTTAAACCTTCCTTTCTACATGAGGAAGTAGCTCACTCAAGGGGAGCAGTAGATTATTAATCAATTAATTTTGAATGATCTACCACATCATGGTTTTTGAGTTCGGTATTTAGGTAGATGAAGCCTGGGCTATGTTTCATGGCAGTGGTTGGGCGGGTGTGAGAGACATGTGTGCTTACGGGTGCAGTTCCATGGCACCCATTGCATCTGGGGGAACTGCAAGAGTGTACTGTGGGCGATTCAGTTTTTCTATTTCTTCTTCTTTTTTTCTTTTGTGGGGCACCATGAGGTTTTCGGGGAGGGTTACAGGGGTTGTGAGGAACACACATAATCAAAACGATCACAATTAGTACAATATTTAAATTGTTGAGGATTCACAATATAAGAACGTTATTGCCTAGGAAGTGGCACCTACGAAATGGATTATGAAATTAGATTTATTTTCTGTAATGTTAACGGCATGGCAAATAAATGGAAATATGGGGGAGCTGAATAAATAGTTAGGTTATTTTGTCCCGGGAGTGTTATTTTTACAAGAAACCCATCTTAAGAACAACTGTCCAGATGTTTACATTCAAAAGCAGTACCCTTACTCTTACTTTGCTTCAGCTGGTTTGACAGTAAGACTAAGAGAGTCTTGGATATGCTAAAGCACGATTTTCAATTAATCGATCCATGGTGGCATAACCATCCAGGTATTTCACAATACACTTGCTTCTCACATCTATTTTAGACCGCCTCCGACATTGATTTTTTCCTAATCGCTCATTCTATCAAAAGGGTGGGTTCGGATATTAGGGCTAACTCCTTTTCCAATCATTCAGTGGTCTTCGTAATGGCAGAACTGGAGACTAGGGAGGGCAGGCCTAGGTGGCAGCTGGACCGGTCTCTTCTTTTGAGTCAGGATTGGCTTATAGAAATTAGGCAATTTATTCAGGTTTTTGTCCGGTTAAATAGGGTGCAGCCTCCCTGTTTTCAGTGTGGGAAGCTTTTCAAGGTTTCAACCCGGGGTAAGATTGTAGCCTATAAGGCACAGCAAAAGAAAGTGTGTAAAGGCCAAATAACTCAGCTGCAATCAGCAGTAGTCTAAGTCCTACAGACCAAGATTAGGTACTAAGGTTTACAGTCCCCCACAGAGAACTATCTAGAAAAGGTCAAGCCAAAATTCAGGGACTTCTTTATTATCGAAGAAATTAATAGCTCCAGGGCATTTCAGCAATAATTATATGAAGGGAGCCAACAGATCAGGAACTTTTTGGCCTAGTCAACATGGGTGAAGCCGGAAGGCACGTTTGTTAGGGATTTACCGAGCCCTGCTATGGGAGAGTTAGTCTTGGAAAGGGCCAAAGTTTTCTTGCAGCACTATAAAACTGTCTATGAAATTGGCTAGTCGACCCCGCAGTCAAGCATATCCCAATATTTTCACTCAATTCAGCTACCTTAGCATCCAGATTCTCGGCTGAAAGGTTCATCTCTACCATATCAGTGGCAGAGGTACAGGAAGCTCTTGCCACAATGCCCAGTGGAAAGGTTTGTGTCAATGATGGCTTCCTGGCTAAATTTTATATAACTTTTTCTGCTGAATTTGTACCTTTCTTGACTTATCTGTTTAATTTTGTGAAGGGGGAGGGTAATTCCATTGCTTTTTAAGGTATCCACAATTGTCAGTTTTTTTTAAAGAAAGGTAAGACTCCTAGAGACATTAATTCACACTTTATGCTGATTACAAGCTCTTAATGAAAATACAAGCTATTCGTATTACCCCGGTGCCCATGCTCAAATTCAAATAGACCAGACAGGCTTTGTGGATGGCCATTTGATGGCCGCAAATACAGGCTTTCTAATACAGGCACTGGAATACCTCTCAGTCAACCATATCAGAGCAGCAGTTATTATGATCAATACAGAGAAAATATTTGATTTGGTTAACTGGGACACACTCTTTTACAGTTTGAAGAAGTTTGGTTTTTCTGCCCAATTTATTAGAATACTGTCAAAGCTAGATCAAGGAGCAGAAGCAAAAATGTTTATAAATTCTTATCTTGCGGGATCAGTGGTTACTAACAGGGGAACTTGTCGGGGTGTCCTGTGTCCACCTTCTTATTTACCTTCTTCATAGAGCCTCTGGCGGCCAGGATTTGGAGCAAAGAGGCAATTGATACCCCTGTGTCAGTCATGGCTAAGTTAAAGATGTTCGCAGATTACATCATTCTGTATTTGAATCCAGATGAGGAGAATGTCCAAAGGGTGTTGGATGAGTTTAACCAGTTCAATAGGATTGGGTGCTATAAAGTTAATCAAAATAAAACTGAGCTACTTCTCTTTAATACTTCAGCTAGCAATCTTCTTGGTTCTTTGCAGCATCAAGCTTGTTCTCAATGTCCGATACACTATTAATTGAATTATCTTGCGATGTTGGAAAAAATGAATGGGCTATTTGGCAAATGGGCACTTCTTCCCCTGACATTGATTGGCAGGGTAGCTCTCATTAAAATGTCCATATTACCTTTGGTTCTTTTTCTCTCCTTGAATGTTCCCATTAAAGTTAGCAACAGTTATTTTAGCAATCTGGATCTACATTTTAGACATTTTGTTAGATAAACGAATGTACCTAGGGTAAAATAGTCAGTACTTCAATTAGATATTGTACAAAGTGGGTTGGCCTTTCCCCACTTTGAGACATATTATGAGGTGGCCTTTTTAGATGTTTTGGCAAGAGCACAAGATGGAAGTGGGACAGACATTCTTTGGTACTTTTTGGGCTTAGCCCTCAGAGTCAGTGCTCTACAATTGGAAAATGTAGACAGGTGTTTTTATCAATTGCATTCTCCATATCCAGCTCCTTGATCTTACAAAAGTGGAGAACTAATTGAATTCCAAATTACCAAGATTGGCTGAATAAAATGCTTAGAACAAGGAAGCTCAAGGAGATATATACAAGATGGTTAGGGGTTTTAAAGAAATTTAGGGTCAGATTTAAGAAAAGTGGCGCTGAACCCAGTGCAGCGCCACTTTTCTTGCCCCCCCTTAGCGCCCCACTACCGCTGCCATGTGTGGGCCGTATTTAAAAGACGGCGCACCATAGCGCAGGCTAGGGGGCAATAGCATCAACATTTTTGCCACTATTGATGTACTGTTCAGGGTTAGTGCCAATATTTTACCACTAACCCAGAACAGTACATAGGGGCCCATTGTAACCAAAGGTGTGCCCCCTTTTAACGCCTGCTCTGAGCAGGCGTTAAAAATGATGGAAAAAATGGTGCAAACACACCTTTTAGATTTCTTTGCAGCATGTTTTCTGGCCCCCAAACAGGGAAACACCTCCGTGCATACATTATGCCTGGGGCAGGCATAATGTGGCATAAGGTATTACACTTTATAAATATTGCACATTGTTTTTGCATAATATCACCACATTAGCCTAAAATAAATTACACTTATGTGGCGATATATGGCACAAGGGGTTCTTAAATCTGCCCTTTAAAGCCTTATGGGACTATCGTGATTTACCTGTGAGTAAAAAGATTATTTTTTGTTACTCACAATAATGTTGTAAATGTGTACTTGTGAATTATTGTGATGCGTGCTAGTCTTACCTGTGGAAAAAATCTTTTTTTTTTCTGCACTTGCACTTTTGCACTGGTCCTACCTAGGTACTGCCATTATGCACTGTATAGGCTAAAATGCCAGATATGATACTGCTTTGCATGATTTCACGTATTTTTTAATAGGTTTATTAATTATTGTGTGATTGAAAACTGAAACAATAAACAATAAATTGAATTGAAATAGTCTTACCTTAGAAGTGGTTCAGTGTTCTTTGTGCTCTGTGTCCCCTACCTTCCTTCTGCAGTTCTATTCGCATCTTGTGGCTGAAGGTAGGTGGGGAACATTACCGTCATCAAAGTTGTAACATAGCACAACATGCAACAGTTTTGCGTGTGAATGAGGGAGAATTTTCCAGTGTTCCACTACTTTCATGTGAACATTGGAACATGCTCTTTATCAACCCAAAGGTTTGTTCCACTCCTGACGTGTCCACGTGAGTGTCACTGCATTTTTGCATGGTGTGGATATGTAGGTGCTTATAGCATGTGCACTGTCTGTCTATCATCTATAAGAATAATGTAAGGCTTGTCAAAGTAAATTTTAAAAACTTAGTTGGTGTACATCCTACTGAGTAATTTTGTGACTTTCCTAATAAGCAACTGCTGCCAAAGTCTCCTCTGCAACCATTGCCAAGCTCTCCTCTACAAATGGTTGTAGAGTCCACTGTGGCATAGCATATGTGAATCTGGTGTATACATGCAGTATCCAGCCAGGACAAGTTCATTAGTGTGCTGAGTTTGCAGATCTATGTCAGGACTGGAGGTGAGGATTATGCTTTCTTTCTTCGCTTGATTATAACAGCAGCCATAACCAAAACAAAGCTACAACTCCCACGAACATCAGGATAGATTTCATCAGAGCGAACCCACCAATCAGAATGTCCCAAGGCCATATGGATCCTCATCAATCTAGATCCATCCTCTTTCTTTGCTGCTCCATGCAGCTGTAAGATAAGTACTGGGCTCCACCCCATCTTTCTTCCCTTTGTGTTATACTGCTTGTATTTTTGCTGTTTAACCCTCTTTTTTCCTATGCAGGATTAGTTTCTCGCTCTGTGGAAGCACGTCCGCTTCTACACATGATCCGGTCTCTTTGAGGCATGTTGATGCTGTGGGGTACAGTCCTCCAATTGCTGTGAGGCGCCCGCATGCCTCTATGGTGACTCTCTTTTCTGTTGATGCCACGTCTCTCAGCGCATGGGTAATCGCTATCCCGACCCGCATGCAGAGAGATGCCTGTGGCCAGCCTTTCTAATTGCCCCATCCGCCTGCAGTCTGTCACCCCATATTGGGGTCGGTATTTGCCCATGAGGGCCTCTAATTTGGGTCTTCTTACTCGCCCATGTGGACAAGCTTAATACGCCCCGTCCGTCCGCTCTGAAAAATGGGTTTCAGTGACCTTCAGCGCTTTATTGCTTATGCCCCTGTCAGGGTCTGTATTTCGAGTCCTTCGGCCTCGTGCCTGGGATGCGTTATCGCTTTCATTGCAGCAGTTCTGCCTGCCTCCAGAGTCTGCATAAGGGGTCAGTGACCACCAGTTCCCTTTGGTTTATGCCCCAGCCAGGGTCTGTATCTCAAGGCCTTCGGCCTTGTTCCTGGTGCACATTAGCACTTTCTCTTGGGGCGACACCACCCAGGCCTTCCCTGTGCTGGTTTGACAGCTCTGCCTACCTCCAGTTTTTCTTTGGGCCTTACGAAGCTAGGCAGTAGTGTTCACCACGTAAATTGGTGCCTCTGGCCGCCATATTCTGGCTCTGCCAGTACATACATAAGCCCTAACTATGCAGGAAATCCACAATTACTATTCAGAGGAGGAGGCTATTACTTATGTCCCCATTGAGGAACATTTCTGTGACATCATGGATGCGTCCATCCATAAGGCAGTCTCGGAAACCATGGCACCACTGGAACGTTAGCTGATGAATCTCGCAGCGCAGTGCCTTAGACTTCTCAACCCGAGGGCAAACCCAAAGGGCCTTATCCCTCTTCAGCTTGCTGGCGTACCCGAGACACCTTTACCCTCTCGGAAGCATGCCGGCGCAATCTTGATGCCTTTGCCTGACTTAAGCGTGTCTTCCTTGACTAACCACTCATCAATAAGGTTAGCTCCTCCTACCTTCCTTCCCTGCCTGACCAGAGCCCGCCTTCCCCTCTTTCCTGCTCCCTGGACGCTGATGATTCCCCAGCCTCCAACTGAGATTTAGAGCCTGACAGGCCCTGGGACACACAGTCCGACCCCTCCTCCTTCGGACAGCATCAAGTCTTTGACACCTTCCAACTCAGCTATGTTAGATACAGATCAGCTCCTCCACCTAGGCTCTTCAGATTGGGTTCCGGTGAACAAGATGGCTGTCTACATGTCAGAACGACTGAGGGAACCTCTTTACAAGGAGGTTCATACCCGCCTTTGAGCAGAGCGCCCCCGCCCATCTCTACCAGATGAAATGGCCTTGACTCTGGAAATAGAGCAGCGCATGGCAAACTTCCTGGCAAAATACGTTTGGGGCCCCATGAAAGGGAGTGACCGGTCCTGGTGCTCCTATCAAGACAAATCTCTGGATTTGGGGGTCTCTCACCAAAATCCTGGATATAGCGGAGGATGCCAAGGCCTCTTGTGAATTGATCTTTCCTTAAACCCTTCCGGGCTGGGCACAAAGGGCTATTATATTCCCTGGCAATGCCAATTGCATCATTTCCACAGAATGGAGAAGAACTCTCTTGATTAAAATAGACCCTAAGCTAGTGGACCTGGCCACCTCAGAGGCAGGCCCTGTGGTGTAGGGAGGCCTGTTTGGCGACCCTTTTATTAAGGAACTTAGCAAATTTGTTGCCACATTCAATTCATTGGACAAAGCTCAAGCCTCAATCAAAAATATCTTTACCCCTTGGGTTTTTGCCAGGGCAGGTCGTGGCTGGGGGCACTTGGATGGCCGCGGGCAACAGCAGGTCTCCTTCCATGGCCCAACCCCTCAAAGTGAACAATATCAAGAATTAAAAATGCAGATTCAGACATTTTTGCCCCAGCTGTGGGTAACCTAGGTAGAGAGTTTCCAGAGGGGGCCACCAGGGTGGGCATCAACCAGGAGTCTTACATGGTGAGTGTACTATGATTTTCCAGTGTTTGGCTGGGAGGCAGGATATTGCAGTTTTTTCACAACTTGCAATCCCTGACTTCCGATGCATGGGTCTTGCAGACAGTTCAGGGGTTCCGGATAGAGTTCTATGACTACCTGATCCAATCAAAAACCCTCCTCCACTTCAATTCTTTGAGGAGGAATCCTATTTGGCTGACGCCGAGGTTCAGGAGCTGCTGTGCAAAGGGGCCATCGTTTCTACATTTTCCCATCCCCAAGGTTTCTTCAGCAACCTGCTTGTGGTGGAAAAATGCGACAGCGGGAAATCCCCGGTCATCAACCTCAAGCACTTCAATGAGTGGGTGATGTATCGCCACTTCAAAATGGAGGGCATTCATCTCCTGCACAATCTTTTCCTTCCTAATGATTGATTGGTGAGCTTGAATCTAAAGGACACCTATCTTATCGTCCCTATTTTATTCCCCCACCATTGCTTCCTTTAATTCCAAAGGTGCCACTTCACTTACGAGTTCACGACCCTTCCCTTCAGGTATCTTCTGCCCGTGGTGTTTCACCAAACTTCTCCATCCAGTGGTGGAACTCCTCATGGCCAAGGGCGTCTGTCTGATCGTCTACCTGGACGATATCCTCTTGATGCATCAGGATCGGCTGATCTTGACACTACACCTTCAGTGGACTGCTCCTCTCTTCTCCAATTTAGGGTTTCTTATGAATGCACAGGAGTCAGATCTGTCCCCCTCACAGTCCCTCATCTTCCTGGGGTTTGTGGTTGGTTCACTCCAAGCCTCTATCAGTCTTCCCTCCAGGGAGATGACCAAGATTTGACACACGCTTACTCGCGTCCTAGCCAAGCCAATGAAATCTCTTCTACAGGTCGCCCGGGTGGTAGGTCTTCTCTCGTTCTCCATTCAGGCCATCTTCCCCGGTCGGTTGTATTATCAAGCCCTTCAGTGCCTCAAAATATCCCATATGTGGAAGGGCTGACTCACTCCCAGGGCGTCCTTCTTACAGACGAGGTGAAAGTTGAGATCCGGTGGTTGCTAGCACACATAGAGGCGTGGAATGGTCACAGCATTTTTGGGTCCCATCCGGATCTCGCTATGAAGTAAGATGCCAGGGTGTTCGATGGGATGCATAATGTGGGAAGTTCTCCACCGCCAGAAAATGGTCTGTCAACGAGAGCTCTCTGCACATCAACTGCCTGGAGTTGCTGGCCGGCACCTTTGCAGTCCAATGTTGGATGATGGATCGGGTTTGGTGCTATGTCCTCCTCAAGATAGACAATTTAGCAGCGGTCCATCAAATCAATCACTTCTATGGGATGAGCTCCAAGACTCTGCCAGACCTATCAGGAGATTTTGGGAATACTGTCTGGAACACCTGATTTCAGTCACAGCAGAACACCTTTTGGGTTTGGACAATTGAGTGGTGGACTGGCAATCCTGTTACCTGAGCGATCATAGCCTCTGGAAGTTTGATCTTTTCGACTACTGGGCATTGAAATTTTCAATGGAACCCCTTTTCAGTGGACCTATCCATCTGGACCATCAACTGGACAGGTTTTTCAGCTGGAGGTTGGATCCCCAAGCTCAGGCTATGGATGTGTTCTAGCAAACTTGAGACGAGGAGAAAGGCTAAGCATTTCCCCCTTCATGATGATAATGAGATTGTCAACCTAGGTGCACTGCCAGCAGGCCGAGGTTGTGGTGATCACCCCTCTTTGGAGATCTTAAGTGTGGTTTCCAGTTCTGATGGATCTTTCTTGGGATTTTACAATCTGTCTACCCCTGTTTACTCATCTTCTGCAGGATCCATCTGGGAATACCTATCATCTAGTCCTGGAAGGCTCGCTAACCCTCATGGTGTGGAGGATTACCAGGGACGTTGGCATGTCCCGGGCCTTTCCATCCAGACTGCGGACCATCTATCCAGAGCATGGGTGGGTTTCACTGTTAAGTGGAATTGATCAGTTTCGTTCAGATGGATGGGTTGGTGTCATCAGTAAAATGTGGATCCCGTGTGGGCTTTCTTGCCTCTCTAGCCACATAGGGTAGAGCTTACCGGATAATCAACACCTTTTGTTCGTTCTGCACTATCAACGAGACATTCTCTGACTGATGGTCACCCAGTGGGCGAACAGCCGCTTATTTGGAATTCCTGTGTGAAGTTCAACCCTCCATTCCCCCTGCCCCATGCTACTCATCTCTCTGGGAAATGAATGTTCTGTTGAAGCTTTTCCTCTCCCGGCTGAGTAATAGGCATCTTTCCCGAAAGCAATTGTGGTCTGAACTAGCATCTCTCTTATGCTTGATCTCTTTCTGCAGAGTCTACGACATCAGAGTTCTGGATATTACTAGAAGGGTTTTCATTCTGGAGGGAGTTACCTGTTACCCCTCGAGGAGGATGAAAACAAACTCCAGCGTAATTTCCTATCCAGCTTTTCCGAATTCCCTGAAGCTGTGTGTGGTTATATGCCTTAAATCCTATGAATCTATGAGAGAAGATTTCTGACCCCCTGGGGAATGTTAACTTTTCATTGCTCTAGCAAAACATCACTGGGTGGTCGCTTCTCCAAAGATCACCAGGTGGGTGAAGTGGGCCATGCAAGAAGCTGGCATTAACACTAGGAAGTTTTGCACCCATTCCACTAGTGGGGCTAAGGCTTTCACCTTTGGAGCCCAAATGGAAAATATTAATAACATAGCGGATTGCTCTTCAGTCTCTGTCTATGAAAGCTTTTACCTTAAACTGCTTCATTCCATGCCATCTTTGGTGGTGAATAAGCTTTGAACTGCATAATCCTTACCTCCAGCCCTGACATAGAATATACAATTCTCTACCTTTTGTAATGGAAAGCTTTGATTCTATTAAGGACACGGAAGTGAGGATTATCCCACCCGGGGTCGTGGAATGACCATGCCCTCCCCCCCCTGTTCTGCGTATGCTTCGTACCCAGTGTAAGTAATCCTTTTACAATGATTATTCTTTCTAATGTCTAAAGTTGATGATGTGTTTCTCCTGATTCTTGCTGGGCCGATTTTCCTTTACTTTTGTTTCACAGGCTTGTTTGTTGTGTTTGTGTGGTGTGTGTTCTTTTCCCTTGTTTTATAGAAATTGGTTCGGGCAAGCAAGAATAGAGTTTGATTTCAGTCTGCTCGTTGTTTGAAGAAAGAGGAAGGATCTAGACTGATGAGGACCTTTATGGACTTGGGACATTCTGATAGGTGGATTTGTTCTGATGAAATCTATCCGGATGGTCATGGGATTTGTAGTTTTGTTTTGGTTATGGCTGCTGTTATAATAAAGCAAAGAAAGAAAGCATAATCCTTGCCTCTGTGACCTTAATAGATTTGAAACTTTTCATTACAAAAGCTAGAACATTTTATATTCTGTAGCAGAGAAAAGACTAATCAAGACATGGCTCTCATCCACAAATCATTACACCTGTGGAAAGTGTGTAACTCCAGTGCAGTATATAGGAAGTAAATATGGGTGTAAATCCTGGCCAGCACTGTGTATCGAGAAAGTTTAGTTCTAAAAAGTCCTAAAAAAGGATCTGTACAACAACCATTGCAGGTGTGAAAAAGCCATGAAAACTACCTGAAGTAAAAAGATGCAATGCCTCATACCGCTATGGAAAGGACTTGCATAATTACCTCAGTGTAGAGCTGTGTCCACATACCCCTATAGCCACTTATCTGCATTCTATACATCTGTTCTGTTCCAGAACACTCATGGTACAGATGTAAAGAACCAGTTGGTGAGGACCATTTTAGTCGGAGTGTTCCAGTTTTCGGTTTTGCCAGAAATGCATCTCAGCATTAAGAAATATCTTCTGCCAATAGGCCAGCTAGTACATCCTATGATGAGTATGTTGGGATTGAGGTGCATCAACAAACAGAGAAATGCAACAACACTAACAATTCCTGCACAATGGACAAAAGCAATATGACCCAGTAGCTATATCCTCACTTACATATATGTGTATCTTAAGTGAGAGAAAATTGTTATTGGTTCAAAAGATCTACTTATGGAATTAACAATTGCATATTAACCATCTGGAAACAAGGGCAGTCTCTGTGCATAGTTTGGGCTGGATGCCTGTGTGGCATGAGGTTAAGGTGTAATGTGTTGAAATGGCCAGTTGTAGTTAACAGCTACTACTGTTTCCAGACGTTTTTTTTAATTCAAGTTAAGCCAACAGCAGCTCACTAAGTTCCGATTTTGGATGGGTAATGTGTTATTTTTAAGGAAGGTGTGCTGACAACTTGTTAGAAGAGAAAGACCATGTTTCCATATGTTATTCAGTTTTTGAAAAAACAGATCCTCATGAGCAAAGCATGTTGGTGCATGCTTCTGGTCATAACTCATGGGAGGTTTTGTCCATAACATGTTAAGGCTGTGGCCAAAAGAAAAGTGATGGGTATCCTCAAAATTGTTTAGGTTATGTCGATGGAGGGGATCACTCTGGTCCTGGTCTGGGTAGGTCAGCAGTGTGGTAGTAGACTGCTTTTTAAGATGAGGATTGTTTTGCAGCTGTAATTCAACATCTTTCTAGATTCTGAACAATTTCCATAGGAAAGAATTGTAGAGGTATGCGCAGAGGTCTTGAGATGGGACATTCAAAGAATGTTGTGTTGAAGAATGTCTAGATCAGTGGTTCTTAAGCTTTTGACTTCCCTGGACACCCATTTCATCATTACTGGAACCCGGGCCCCACTGAAGCATTGCTGCAATCTGGGGACCCCCAATGAGTCATTACTGGAAGCCCGGGTCCCCGACCTAAGCATTTTGAAAAAATATGCACAACAAATATAGAAACAGACATTCATCAAATATATGCACAAATGATGAAACCTTGTGTTTAATTTGCAAACAAATAAAATAGAATCTAAATTGTAACTTTAATAGGAAGGTTGGAGCCATTGATCATCCATGCGATATTTTGTTTGATGCTCTTGCACTGCTCTGACAAATCAATTTGTAGCTTCCAATTTCAAACTCCTCCACATTTACAGAATGTTTTAAAAATGTTTTACAATTTTAAAATGTACATTTTACTTATTTATATAAACTTTATTAATCTGTTAATATTTGATTTTCTAAGCAGTCACAGACCCCCTGAGAAGGCTTTGTGGACCCCACCGGAGTCCCCTCACCACAGGTTAAGAACCACTGGTATAGATATTTTAGAAGGCTTGTCATGGCTTTTCCATGCATATTAGATTTCAAATGCTAAGAAGAGTTTAAATAGCTTTGTACATGGACAATCTGTAAAATGTTCAGTCACCGCTGTTTGCAACGGGGACTTCTATTGGAGGATCTGCTATGTTGAATTTCACTTCAGTACTTCCAGCAGTCAAACTTTCCTATTTTGAATTCCCTTGATGATGAACCTGGCTCCGGCACCCCAATCTGGTCTTCCAGGCTGCAATGCCCCCTTCACTAAAGTTAGTGTAATATCTCTGACGTTGGCTTGATTATGCATCAAGAGCACAATTTCTGTTTGCGCCATAGGGCACCCTTACCCGTTTTCACCCAATGAAGACTGAGACAGTTCATTGGATTACAAATAATGCTGTTGCCAGGACAGATGTAAACCCATGCCTACCATAGGTGGATACAATATGTAACTACATCAACCTGCTGGGGAATGCCTTGGCAGACAACCGCCTTGCCCTTGGAGCATCATCGGGATGACATACCAACTGTGCACCACTTAATAGTGGCCTTTTATCAGGGCACCTCCCGAAATCTTTCTTGATTCTGCACACGTCTGTAATATGGCATGGACAGAAAGGCAAAGGGCATTTGTATGGCCCCATGCCAATGAAGGTATGACCCTTTCTTACCAGTCTGTGAAAAGGATGAAGGGTTAGGATTTATATGAATACGGTGTCTTTGAAATGATGGAAAACATCCGTAGCATGTTAGATACATGATGTGTGGACACAGACAATATACTTTCATTTCGAGACCGCATTTCCAGTACTACGTTATTCAGCAGAAATGAAAGCAACAAACATTGGCATCGTCAATTTTCTTTCAAAAGTGTTCTTTCCCCCATGAAGAGGCTCCTCCTCTAGTGGAGACGGGCAGTTTCAGAGGGGAACCACCGCTGACAAGGAAGGACACTCGACAGATTCCGTTGCTTCTGTACACAGACCCACTACACTGGTGGACTGAAGTTCGGCCAGCAAAACTCTGTATCATAGCGATAATGCTGATCTCTGGAAGTGTAGTTACTAAATGTTCTCATAATGCTAATCCCACGTAGTCAACTATTTGGGTACACAATATTATTGCGTAATTAATTGAACCACGTCTTCTTTTAATTATAACTCAGTTGCGAATAACACTTGAGGACACAGTTATAAGTTATACACACCGCTGAAGACAATCTAAAAATAAAATACTATACTACAAGAATCGTAAAAGCTACATTAAGCAAAGGTTATAAACTGTAGTCTTTATAGTTAGTAAATGTTCTGAGTCATAAAACTTTCCCTGGAGCGCATATTAGTCGTCGTAAAAGTGCACTGAGTAAAAGGTGATGGAAGGAGTTGTAAAATTCTGGGGGAGACAAAATCATGTTGATGCACTAGATTCAGTAGTGTAGCTCTCACAGATAGGCCCTGAGTTTCACTGATGAGTGTTTCTGCTACCTCTCAAGCTGAAAAAAGATAAGCTAATTGCTTATAATGTGGCACAGAAGAATGGCTTGCGTTTCTATATAAAGAAACTGCAGATACTTCAATGCCATTTCAAGCCAAAATGATTGCATGATAATTCTTCATATATATATATATATATATATATATATATATATATATATATATATATATATAAAAATCAACTCCTGTGGCTTAGTTCCAGCCACTTTGTAGAGGCGAGTCCATGGCAGGGTAGCGAACCCTAAAATATCCCAACAACGCATTGCGTCGATGTACGGACCACCTTGCGTCATGAAAGCAATGTACCGCGGCTATTTTATCACAGAAGCATGTTTAATTCAAATGGAGCAACAGTATGTCTGACGAGTTTCAGAGCCTCCGCTCCTTGTTCACAGGTCTATAAACCAAGACCCTTTTTCTTTCACGTATGCAATTACATGTGAAACGGTTTGTACATGACTTCTCTCTGTCGTGCCTATGCGTCATTTGTCATGTTACATCTACAACAAGCATTTGCAATGCAATGGGTCTCGCTTTTGCACAAGTCAGCACTATTAGCGCTGTAAACTCCTAACCAGGCTTTTCTTGCTACATAAACTGAAAAGTAAAACAATTTCACATAAGTGAGTCGACAGCCGCCATGAGCGTGAAGCAAACACATAAAAGGAAACAGAAGTTTGCTTGCAGTGAAACATATCGGCAAAAGTGCAATTATCTATGTAACCGGCAAAAGTGCAATTATCCATGTAACAGGGTCAATGTCATGCAAAGCGCTCAATTACTGTCTAGCGAGATCACGCTGCCTATGAAATAAAAGTAACCCAGAAACCGTTCAGAAAACATGGAGCCTTGCATGTTTTAAGTAGTTGGCCAGTGCGCTCGAGGAGGGCTAAACACCGGAAAAGGCATGACATGTCCGTGCCTTTCACTAATGAAATCAAGCTGATGGACGTGGTTAAAAGCCCATAGAGATATTACACCAGGGACAGAGCGCTTTGCGCGTTCGACCCTAAGAATGGCTTGCTAGCCATGGGCGTCATTTAGGGGCTGCCAGGGGTCACAGCTTTAACCCCAGCTTGACCCTTGCAACCCCTGGCACTGAGTCTGTGACCCTTGCCCTCAGAGGTCACAAAATAATTCCCAGGAACACAGGGACAGCTCGTTCTTATGGACGTCGCTTTGGGCTCCACTTCCTTCCTTTCAATCAGTTTTGTATTACACTAATAATGGATATTATATTATTCACTATTAGTGTAATAAAAAATGGAGTACAGTTACCTGCAAAATAAACCTCCTTGGTAGCTGAGATAAGTAAAAAACACTTTTAAATGTATGTTGTGTATGTGCTTGTGGGTGAGAGTGTGTTTTTGTGAGAGTGTGTATGAGTGAATGTGCGTGCATGGTGTAAGGGAAGTGTGTATGTGAGTAAAAGTAAAGATGGAATGTTGTGTGATGTCATTTCTGCTACCCCAGGCATTTTGGTGAATTGACATTCATGTGGCCAGCCCCTGGTGTTCTGCAATACAAAGGACAAAGAGGATTATTTTATTAAAAGATTTTGGGAAATTTGTCAGTCAGAGTAAGGAAGTGGTAACCCCCTTGTCTCCTGTCGAGCACTATGTGTGGGAGACCCTTGAATGAAAATGAGGACACACAGAGGATTCTCTACAGTCATTGTTGAAACCCCCCCAAGGGCTGTCAGATGCTCCTCAGAAAATGTCTTATTGCATTACATATACTGCTGTGATTCATTACAGGGGATTGTGTTTACATGACAACTTGTAATTATTGAAGGACCAAATGTTGGACCAATCCCAATCGATGCTTCTCCACTAAGATTAAAATAATTTCTGTTATGGATCTACAGGCTTGCCGGTTTCCAGTTTCTATATGTTTTTTCACTGGTTTCCAACGCTTTCAAAAATTGTAAAAATCAGTTGTTACCAGTGTTTACTCTTTTTTTGGCTCAGGACAAATTCATGGGGGTAGTCTTTTTCTGGTGTTAATAAAGTAAATGGCTTTTATTTCCTTTCTTCTCTCACTTGTGCCTATGTCTCTTCTCTGTACATTTTCCTTGAATTTGCTCTTCCAAGAAACGTTTCATTATTTCCACAACCTCCCTGCCTGTCTTATTTCCCCACACTCGAACTCCTCTTTCTAGCAGTCCAGTTCCACCCTATGACCAGAATGAAGATAGATGGGGATATGTTTGCACCACACTAAGATCTGACTGCAGCAGATAAAAGGTTGATGGTGAGGTGAACATTGATCAAATCGTCCTGGTGCTCAGTTTTGCAGACACATGACAAAGATCAACCGAATACAGATTTCTACTTGGGACATGAGATATATATTGTGACATGTTTCGTGCTTTGTTATTGCTAAGGAGTGTTACACTGCCCTGGTTTTTGTCTTCAGATGCTAAAAAAAAGGTTGGGATAATAACTGTAATAGTACAGTCTGATCTGGTTGTATTCCTGCTCTGTGTTGTCAAAGGGGAGAAGTCTGCTAAGGAATGAATACAGAGACTGATAACTCTACAGTCTTTGGTGACAGAAAACTCTGCTGCTGTACAGCTGAGGTAGTAAAGAAACTTCAGACCCTGTATGATGCCTTGGGCTGTTTACTTCTGCAGTTCACACCATAAAGGAAATGTATTTTACATTGATGGGCAATGTCTATGAGATTTTATGTTTATTATAAATTCAGCACAGGGACCCATACGAACTGATTTATACTAAGCATGTGGGCACTGTGCTCTTTCCAGGTGTGTGTGAGCGTTGCCAAAATACTTTACCTTAGTATTCTGTAGAGAGTGCATTGTTCTAGTGCATTTTCCATGTTGAGGAAAAGAACAAACATACACCAATATGATTTCATTCAATACAGAACCTTAGTTGTACAGCTGATATCGACAAGCATTACGTCTCCTTTTGGCATCAAAGGTTTCAAGCTTCATTTTGACAAGGGGGCACTATAAATGAAAATGTAACTTAGTGATCCTAAGGCAGCATCCTTAACATGTTCTAGTTTAGTGTAGAAACTCAGAATGGGTCCATGTGTCTATTTTTTCTCAAATTGTGTTGTCTGCAGCACGCACTTGTAAACACAGACACAACTGTCTCTTCATGTTTCCAAGCTGCACTAGCTGTAACTTATATACTAACCCATAGATTTTCTGAGTTAGTGTATGCACTGCGGGTAACTTAGTTTCAACAACAGCGGTTAATGGACCTCTTTTGGCCCTATGCTTGGTTCTGAACATATTCACTGTATGATTTTTAATAATACCCCATTCCAAATGTTACTAGGCCAATTTCCCACTGAAGCAAATCCCTTTCCAACCTTTTCCCAAACACCTTGTTCCTTCAATTCTTTTAAATCCTTACTTGAGTTAGTCAGGTTAGTGAGTAAGGGCCAGATGTAGGAAGAAACCAATTTGTGAGTTGCAAATTGCGAGTCCTTCCAACTTACAATATGCAACTCGCAAATTGGTATGCAGAAAGGTGTCTCAGACACCTTCTGCGACTCGCTATGGGGTCGCAAAGACCCACCTCATAAATATTTATGAGGTGGGTCGCAGTTTGCGACCCCATAGCAAGTCTAGGCACTCACGGGGATGGTGGCCTGCTGGAGACAGCAGACCACCATGTCCGTGACTGCTTTTAAATAAAGCTGTTTTTTTTCTTCTCTTTGCAGCCCGTTTTCCTTAAAGGAAAACGAGCTGCAAATAGAAAAATATACCGAAACCTTTTGTGAGCATTCACAAAGGGGAAGGGGTCCCATAGGGACCCCTTCCTGTTTGCGAATGAGTTAAAATCCAGTTCAAGTGGATGGTAACTGCAAGTTGATTTGCGACCGCTTTCGCGGTCACAAATCAACTTACATCGCGGTGCGAGTCGCAAATAGGAAGGGAACACCCCTTCCTATTTGCGAGTCGGAAGCACATTTTGCGAGTCAGTTCCGACTCGCGAAATATGTTTCTGCATCGCGTGAGGGCTTTTGCGCCTCGCAAACGGCGTTTTTCGCCGTTTGCGAGGCGCAAAAGCCTACCTACATCTGGCCCTAAGTCTCTTATCTCCTTACTGTCTGTTCTCTGGTATGTAAGAGCAAAAATGCCTAGAGTTAATCAGTTTACAGACTTCGCTAGAAGGATGTCTAAAGCAAGGCATTTTGAAGAGTCATAGCTCTATCCACAGCTAATTCAGTATCTATCAGGAGTATTGCCCCTGTAAAATTTGTCAGCATGTTATCCACAATATTAGACAACTTTCGTATCTTGATTGAATTCAGGATGACTCCCAGTGAAGAAATCACTGCATCAAAGATATCTCCCACAACTGCAGAAGAGTTTTCCCTCCTCTCTTGCTTATGATGTAATTCAGTCGATTTCAGAAACTTCTTTAAGTCATCTATCTGATAAATCTTTGGGAAAACTATCCCCAAATAACATGTCACATACCATCCTCTTGGAAGAAGGTAATAAGCATTTAATCCACAAATATAATAGATACCAGGAATCGCAGGGTCCTGACCATTCAACATAAAAGTACATTTACTCTGGGACAAAAACACATGCCTACCATTCACTCGTTCCCACAAGTAAAGTGTCAGTGCTTGATTTTGGCCTATATATACACAAAGCTTTCCTACATGTAATGCATCTAAAGCTAATTTCCCTTGCATCTTAATTGCAGTGTAAGCATAATCTTTTTTATAAGTCTTTTTCTCTAAGCCTTTTTCTAATTTCTCTTTTAGTGTTTTTCTTCTATCATCAGTATGCTCTATAAAGCTCTTTTCAAAAGATGTAAGCAAGCATGTGAGATTATTCTTATGCACATATGCGGTTCCAAATGTTAGTGTAGGCTCAAAGAATCCTCTAACTAATACTGTATCAGGATCTTTAGCTATTCTACTCAAATATCTAATAATAGGAACAAATGAAAACACTATTTTCATAATTAGAATAAAAATACTGTATATACTCTTGATTATAAAACCTTGTTAGTAGCAGACTACAGCTTATTCCGTATGTTAGTGAAAGACTGTGGTACGTAACTCCTTCCTCTACTGATGAAGGAATTTGCGTACACACAAGACAATCCGTTGCATCCATCTTCTCAACATGTCCACTCAACAAGCGATAGAAGACGTTAGAAGAAAGCTCTCCTTGAGCATTAGTATAGTCATGCAAATACTTCTCATCTAACTTAAACCTCTCTAAAACCATTAGTGTAGTAGTTTCAGGAACAGAAATACGATTGGCTCTTTTCATATCAAGAGCAGACATTCCCACAATCACTACTATAAACAAAATTCCACACACAATCGCCAATCTGAGGTTTATATATTTACAGCGCCTAGCATTCCTAACTTGATTATTTAACTCAGCCATGATCTGTAAAGAATCAGAAAGCAGAAGAAACTCCTATATAAGTGCAGTAAAAATTTAAATAAGGAAAAATTCTTCTCTCACAGTTCAGTTTCACATCCAATAACCCTTTTCCTGTCAAAAGAGATTAGCAGCTTGTCACATCCGAATATATGTCAAATCAGGTTATCAATGTCTCTTTCGGTTCATTTTCAACAGTTTCTTTAAAGCAATTCAGACTGGTTCCACAATTCAGCTTCCTGTTCACCTTCAGGTTACATCAAAGTACTGACTCGGAACCTCTCTATCAAAGCAAAAGGACATAAACTTGTGTTGCCATTCATCAGTAGTTGCATACTCCCATTCAGGATCTGCGTAGCGCTGACTTGCTATTCTCTTTCTTTTCAATTTTCGATCACCACTTATTTCTCCTTCATTCAATTCTTCTTTCTTGTAGTATCTACTTCTTCCTCTATTGTTTCATTTATGACCACTTCCTTTCTTTTCCCTACTTGAGACTCAGGCCAATTCTCTCCTTTTCTCGATCCTTCTGTCAATATTCTTCTCAGGATTGGACTCTGCTCCTTCTCTTTCTCTGTGGTGTTTTCTCTTGATGGACCTGCAACAGGCTCAGGAGGAGTCAGATCACCTTGACTTTGATCCGTCTCAACTATTTCCCCCTCTTGGTCTGGCACTTGCTCTGTCTGCTTCTCAATACCGTCTGCTTCTGGGAGAACCCCTGCTGCGCTAGGCTCTCCTGCTGTATCCGTTGTGATTGATTCTTCCCTCCTGTAATTCTTCACCTTCGTCTCTTATAGGGGTAATAGAACCATCTTCCACAAGCTCTTGCTCAATTTCAGGCTCTCTTGGTTCTTTTTCTAGTTCAGGTGAGACAACCGGTTTCACTGTTGTTGGTGCTCTCAACAACACTTCTTCATGATCCTGTGGACATGCCACTTTCTTCGTATGACTCGCGTGTATCCAGTTCGGGAGTCCTGCACACTTCACAGCTGTTGTTGTTGTTAGGACCACCTGGTAAGGCCCTCTCCAGTGTGGCTCTAAACATATCTTGCGAACATGTTTTCGGACAATGACCCAGTCACCAGCTCTCAGACTGTGCCTGGGATTGTGGATGGGTGGCAGGGTGGTGGCCTGCACCTGCTGAGAGAAAGAGCGGACCACATGAGCCAGACCCTTGCAGTAGTCCAACACCATAACATCTGTAATGTTCACAAGTGCACTGGCCAGAACTGCCGGTAATCTCATTGCTCTGCCCATGAGGATCGATAGCCCTGTCTTCCTGTCAGATGTGTTTCTCATCGACATCAACACGAATGGCAATGCATCTGGCCATTTCAGATTCGTAGCTGCACACATCTTACAATTCTGGATTTCAAAGTACCATTCATCTGTTCCACTAGTCCTGATGTTTCGGGGTGGTAGCTACAATGCAACTTCTGCTCAATGTTTAGTGCTCCACACAAGAGTTTAATCACCTCATTGTTGAAGTGAGTTCCCCTATCTGATTCTAAAAAGATCAGAAACCCGAAACGTGGTATCAACTCCCTAAGCAACAATTTTGCTACTGTGAGACTGTCATTCCTTCTTGTGTGGTAGGCTTCAATCCAGTCACTAAATATGCACACAATCACCAACACATACTTCAAACCTCCACACGCAAGCATCTAAAAAAAATCCAATTGCATTCTGCTGAATGAACCTCCTGCTCTTCCAACGTGGCTCAAATTCACCACTGTCCCTTTTCCTACATTTAGCTGCTGACAAATTATACAGCGATGACATTCTGCCTCTGCTGCCTGCCTAAATTTAGGATTGAACCAGTCAATCTTGAACAATCGAACCACTGCATCCCTCCCAATGTGTGCCTGTCCGTGATAATACCTGGCCATTTGCAACAATAAACTATTGGGCAGGACCATCTGACCTTCCTCAGAAACCCATATTTCATCAGGCCTTTGAAAACATTTAAATTTAGACCAAAGTCGTTTCTCCTCTTTGTCAACATTATTTTGCAGTGTTTTCAACTCTTCCAAAGTATCGATTACTTTCAATACAAACCTTGTACATGTGTTATGTTCTTCTGACATCAGCTCCCACTTATCTTTGAACGATATACAGTTTACTGTGCAAAACCTTGTGACTTGATCCTCATATCTATTTCCTAGTGAGATGCAGTCTTGTGACTTTAGGTGTGCGCTGCATTTGCACCACAGCAATCTCTTCAGGTAACTGTATTGCATACAGCAACTCCTTTATTCTGTCGCCATTTCTTACTGGTGAACCAGTAGAGGTTAAGAAACCTCTTTGCGACTACAACTGACCAAAATCATGGACAAATCAAAATCCAAATCCATATTGGCTATCTGTATAGATAGTGACTCTCAATCTAGTATATACATGGGATGCTCTACTAAGAGCAACCAATTCTGCTACTTGTGCAGAATATACACCTCAAAGCCAAGAAGCTTCTAATGTACCCGTAATTGTGCACACAGCATATCCTGCTCTCAATGTTCCTGTACCATCCCTGAGATATGAGCCATTGACAAAGACAATTTGGTCATTTTCTTCCAATCGTGTATCTCTGATATCAGGCCTGGGTTTCGTGCACAACTCAGTTACCTCAAGACAATCATGATCAATGTCGCCTTCTTTTTCAATTTCAACAGTATCACTTGGAAGTAATGTTGCTGGGTTCAGCACTGTACATTTTTTCAATTTTACATTTGGAGCATCTAGAATGCTCGTCTCATACCTTGTCAGTCTGGCACCAGTCAAATACTGTGTTTTCATCCTTGTCAAGATCTCAACAGAGTGAGGTACCATTACCTTCAAAGCGTATCCCTTCACTACTCCCTCACACTGTAAAAGGCTTTGACTAACTGCGGCAACTGCACACAAACAACCTGGTAAGGCTGCTGCAACTGGACCCAAGGTAGCTGAAAAATAGGCTACTGGGCGATAAGCACCTCCATGGACTGGTGTCAAGACAGACAAAGAACAAGCATCACGTTGATGACAAAACAATATAAATGGCTTTGTGTAATCAGGCATTCCCAACGCTGGAGCCCTGCACAAGCTCTCGCTCAACTCAGTGAATGCCTTCATCTGACCCTGATCCAAGGTAATTGGATCTGTAACATCCTTATGTGTCAGCTGCTGCAACGGTATGGCAATCTCAGCAAAATTTGGAATCCATTGACAACAATAACCTACCATTCCCAAAAACATCCTGACATCTCTCTGTGAAGTCGGGGGACTTCTCTGCAATATCATTGTAATCCTTCCTCTGGAAATTCTCCTCGACCCCTTCTCAATTAGGTGTCCCAAATATTTCACTGACTTCTGACAGTACTGCAATTGCAATGGTGACACTTTATGTCTGAATTTTCCCAAATTATTATAAGGGCAATTGAGTCGTACTTACCCTCGTCCCTTGTTTTGGATGCAATCAGTAAGTCATCAATGTACTGCACCAGAGTCGATTGGTACGGTAGCTCCAATGACTCCAGATCCTTTTTCAAGATCTGATTGAACAGAGACTGTGACTCCGTGTACCCTTGAGGAAGCCTGCACCAGCTGAAGACTCCGTCTAGGAATTTGAAACTGAAAAGAAACTGACTATCCTCATGAAGAGGCACAGAAAAGAAAGCTTGTGACAAATCAACCACTGTGAACCATTCTGCATCGCATGGAATCTGAAACAATATTACTGCTGGATTTGGAACAACAGGACAACACTTGACTACCATGTCATTCACTTTTCGCAAATCTTGCACAATTCGTACTTTCACACAAGGTTTCTAAAGCCCATTATCGGTGAATTACATGGACTGCTCAACACTTCTTTCAAAACCCCTTGTTTCAGAAAATCTCCAATTATCTGCGCCACTTTCATCAGAACATCTTCTGCCATGTTAGACTGTGAAAGCTGCAGAAACACTAAATTCGGCTTCAAAGTGATCTTATTCGGCTCCACTCCCTTGATCAAACCCACTTCTTTACCTGTCAGGTCCCACACGTTCTCCTGTACTGTTCCCTGTAAGTCTGCATGCAATTTTTTTACAGTAAACATCAGGAAAAGCTCAATCAACGGGCACTGTTCATTAGTATTTTCATTCTCAGTTTCAGGAGCTTGTTCTTCCTCGTCATCACTATTTGTTTGAACCTCTATTCCAGCAGTTGAATAATTATTTGAATATCTGGTCTTGCACGATAAGTCCCTTCCCAGTAGGGATACTGGACTTGAATCACAGACTACAAATTTATACAGTCCCTGAAAATTGCTAATCTCAACCTGTACTGGATCTGTGATCGGATTTATCAACTGTCTATTTGCTACCCCTACAACCTGAACTGTTCTGCCTGAAAGAGGTATGTTCGGAACTTCTGCAGTTCTCACTGTAGAACATGTGGCTCATGTGTCCACTAGAAATGAGACTCTATGACCCATCACCTTCCCTTTTCACAAAAGGTCCTCTCTGATCTACCTCCAGGGATGCTGCAAGCATGCACGGCTTATCCGAACTCTCACACATCCATTTGTTGTTTATTTCATTCTCACTATGTAATGGGAATTGGTGCACTGTGCAACTACTTCTGTCTTGTCCTTGACCTGTGACCTGATGAGTAAGCATCATCTGTTGCTGTTCCAGCGGGGCTTGAGGTATCTGCATTTGCTGCCTAGGTACCATAGGAACCTGCTGCTGCATTGGTTGCAACTGTGTCATTTGTGCACAAGGCATTTTCATCTGCTGCATGGGTTAAAAATTCTGCACTTGATTCATTTTATTCTGGAAATTCGGATTAAGTCCTCTCATTATAGGTACTTTAACACTTTAAAATGTATTGACATCACCACTTTGCTGAACAACACCATCCTGCACCATCATCGGACACTCTCGCTTCCAGTGTCCCACGTTCCAGCAAAGACGACACAGCAACATCTTTTTCATCCCCTGCACATCATTTTGAACCACTACTGTATTCAAATCTGGACCACGATTCATATTAGCTCCACGACCTCTGTCTCTCACCTGGGGTTGGAACATAACAGTTCCCTGCAGCTGTGGCATCTGCTGAACTAAGGCTCCCTGCACTCCTGTCTGAGCTGCCTTAATTTGCATCACCATTGCTTTTTCCTTCAGCTTCTTTTGTTTCAGCTCAATCTCGTCACTACAGTATTTCACATACTGCAACACCTCATCAATCGGCTTCGCTTGCCAACAAATCAAATGACTCTTAATCATCTGACCTATTTCAGGTCTCAATCCTTCCACGAACCTAAACACAAATTGTAGCATGTCCTTCGGCTCAATTGTTTCTTTGCCACTGCACTCCTTGAACGCCTTCAACAACCTCTCATAGTACGCATGTATCAACTCTTTCACCTCTTGCACTGTCCTGTCAATTCTCTTCCAGTCAATATTTTTAGGCGAGATTCTCATCTTCAGAAACTCAATCACCTTATAATAATGTTTCATTACTTCAGGTGACTCTATCTCTTTCTGGTTCACTCATCGGCCAATCCACTGCCCTCTTGCACTCAACCCACAAATCAGCTGGAACCACTATTTCCAACAAAGTATTCAGGTCTTCCCACAGACATTCTGAAAGCTTCACAAATCTATCTGTCTGCTGGTACCACTCAACCGGTTTCTCTCTCAGTTTTGGATAATCATTTGTGAATGATAGAATACAACTCCTGTGCCAGGGAACATGAACGAATTGCCCTCCTGGAATTTCCCTCATTGATAACATTTTTACTGGATCTTTTTCTTTCTCAATGCTTTCAGACCCTTCTTGTGAATCTCGTTTCCATTAATCCTTCTTCTTTGCCTATCTGCCTTCCCACTTCTCTTACGCTCCTCAAATCTGAGCATTCTGCAAGAATTCCTTGAGATGCACTTTGATTCCTGCTGATCTCATGTGTTCAAAATCTTTTGCCTAAAAGTCTAATCTGTAACTTAATTTCAAATACTTTGTTTCCTCAATTACTATGTCATGCTTCTCTGCCAGGTCTGCTAATTTCTGATGTATCTTGCCCACTTCTCTTGTAATTCTCAGACACAAATATCTCAACTCTTCTTCTGTATAGGATTCTAACCTATTCACTCCCATCGATCCCTTAACTAATTCAGTTATTTCTGTAGCCAGCCTTATGTGATCAATCTGCTCTTCACCCTTGGATGCATTTTGACGAGTATTTAGACTATCTAACCACTCATTTAACTGTTGTGCTGTCAATCCCTGCAATGAAACATTACTTGCATTTGGCATTGGCACCTGTTGTACCCCTGCACCTGGAGGTTGCGGTGTCAAAAGTTTCAAGCTCTGACTTACACTCGGACCATTTACGGCATCTGGAAGCATCACAAGTGGACTACGATCCATTAATAGTCTAGATCCATCAAAGTTCTGTCCCATAGATGAAACCACCTGCACAAGCTCTCTAACCCCCCTCCTCACGAGGCTTTGTGACATTTCACCCAGTTCTCCTGCAATCGGCTTTTTCTGCGCAAATAATGGTACAGCTGGACCAACAGTAATCAGTAGTGATATCGCATCTGGTGCTGCTCTAACACCCGCATTTTGTGGAAGGACTACTCCCATGCTCTGATTCATTACTGGTGTCATCTGACTGTCCCTGTCATTGGTGTGAACTTCGGCAAACCCTGTGGCTGTGCCTGAGGCAACAACATTGGAGTCGGTTCAGTCTGAACTAACAGTGGGCGTGAAACCACTTGCTCCGTAGGAACCACTAAGTTCGAGGTTGTCTCGAGCATCGGTATCTCTGGATAAATTCTCTGTACTGGGGGGGGGGTGCAGCTGCGCCTGGACCATCGATGCAGTCACTACATTTGGAGTACTCTGCACTGCCCCTTGTATCTGTTCATTATCTGTTTGCATTGGTCCCGCTGTCCCCGACACTTGAGCTGGGGCAGTTGGAGCAGAACTAGTACTTGCACCCCCTTCATGCATCACATATGGTGGAGGTCGGTCTCTCAACACCTGAGTAATAAGATCCTCAACATCTGAATCTTCCTCTTCTTTTTCTTCTTCTTACCCCCTGACAAACTCTTATCACTCTTGCTAGTTTCCTCTTTCCCTTCTGACTCATCTTCCTCTGTAATAGCAGGAAACAACTTAACACCCTGCAACATTGCCATTCTCAACTTCTTTTGTTCCCAATCCCAGCGCGCTTCTGCCAAAGACTTCTCTACCTTCCTTATTCTTCTCTGGAATTTGATCTCTTGCTGCTGTCTTGCAATGAGCTCCCAGACCGTTAATGCCTCAAACTGTGCTGGTCTCGGAAGTGGCTTCGTCTCATACAGTATCATTCGCAACGGACCCAAAATTCTCAAATTAAATGTTCCATTCTCTGGAAACGCTAAAGCTCCTTGTTTTTCTGTCAGTTTTCACCACTGCTGTAACCAAAGACATGGTGCGACACCTTCCTCCTCCGTCACAATAAAGGGCGGAGAATTTTCCGGTGGGGTAGGCTCCCAAACTGTTGCCTTAATGTATGTATCACCCTTCATGGCACTCCTCAACGCTTTGAACAACTTCATCTTTCTTTGTTGTTTTTAATTCAATAAGGAAATGACTTTTACTCCCAAGATTCCCTTCACCCGCTTTCCCAACCAATTGCCTCTCACAGACGGCTGCCAATCCGCTCACAGCTCTTCTCACTAATCAACCTATCCCAGCACGGCTCACTCTGACGTCACACTCACATACTGCGACTGACAAAGTCTTGCGGCTTGTCCTCCTACTCCTTGATTCACACAACTACTGCAAATTATTGTGAGCACTAACCAAAAACCAATAACCAAAACAAATCAGCTGGTTTACTACAGGAAGGTACACAATCGGTTCAGAGACCTTATGGATTTTCACTGATGGCCCTTTCGCTCATGCAGCTATTCCTCTTTCTCTGCCTCCCACTGGCAAATCTTACTCTCAATTGAATAATGGGTCTGTCCTGGTGCACATAGGACTTGCCAAATCTCAGTAGAAAATTTCTCTCGTTCTCTTAACTCACACACCGACTTTTTGATCACGCCTGATCAACCTACTAAACCAGTCAGAAAACAACATATAACCAAGTGTCTCCTTCACTTGTCAATATACTCCGGAGTCTTAGACCACGCAGGGTCTGTACATCACCAACAACCAAGTGGACAATTTTTAGCACAAAGCGCCACACACATATGAAGTTCGACGACTTCCCTACTCTCACACTGCGGAGTACGCACACTCCTACTAAACCTCAACTGGAGTACGCTGACTCCCTACTTCCCTCACATGTGTCACAACATTCACCGGCGATCTGCATAAGCCTTTGTAAGCACAACCTACCACTTTCACACTATCACGAAAATGCCGAGAACATACCCAACTCTACTTGCAGGATCCAGGATCTGGAAAATCATTTTTGGGATTAAGGGGACATCATTACTTGCTACCATTGTCATTTCAGAAAAAATAAATCCAAATCACAATAATAATAAACAACTAACCCTAATTTAAACTACCACCATAACCATCGGTCACCACATAACTAGTTCTCCTAGGAAACAAACCATCAAACTGCTACCAAAAACTGCTAGCGCAACTGGTCCTTAGTAAGTAAACTTACAAGGGGACGCGTATAGGCTGGTGAACCTTTTGATTCACATGGAGTATCCTAGCTACGGGGTAACCAATGTGTACCAATAATCAGTACACAAATCAATAACCACTAAGAGAAACATTTAATCGTCAGTGAATAGTGCCAACATTTCATGAATAACCACAACTCAATTATAAGTTTTATCAATTTTATTTCCCTATTAGTTACAATACTAATTCATGAGGTTAATTCAAACGTTATTCAATCAATTCAAATCAAAATGAATTCATTAGTGACCACCAATAACATAAGCTAACTAGAACTTGAGAAAACATACATTCTGATGCTTCAGCATAAGCCAACAAGGATGAATATGTCAACATCAGTAGCACAGTTCAGCAAATCAGTCCATTAATCATTTGTCTCTGTATAGGTCAAAGTCTCAGAATTGGAAACCTTAACTAGCTCCAGATTAGCACTAGCATGTGGGTCTTCATGTGAAAACAGTTTAGAACATGAAATTTGGAAAACGTCTAGCTAAAAGATAACCTATTTAAAAAGCGTAGTTGGTACCTATAAAGAAAAGGCACAAAAATTATCCAGTCACATTGTCATAGCTACCTATCCACGGCATGGATCAGCAACAAAGTCAGTCTTCGTCTTCAGGTCATCAATCGATCAGCAACACATCAGGCTCTTAGGAGCATGAGCCCAATGACAGAATCTCAAATCTCGTAGTCTCTCTCAGGACATCTGCACCTAACATCTCTCCATCAGTTCTGAAGTTTTCCCCCTTTCTCACAGCATTATATCAAAGTCACCCAGCCTATCCCCCAATTCCTAATTGGTCAATTAATCATCATTTATGATGCTACCCAATACTTTCAGTTCTTCAAATCTACGAATTCTAGTATTACATGATTCTCAAGGTGTTGATTGGTTCACTGTACGATGTTCTCATCATCCGGCTCGTCAGGTATCAAAAATGTTGCATCTTCTTCTCCAGTCAGTGTCTCTATTGTTTGAGTCCTGGGAAAGTACATTTCGTCTGCTTTACAACAATTTTGATACATACTGTAGTTCCATCATCTCCCGTCCGTCGGTTCATTGCAGAAAATTCTAGCTAAGCAGGCTTTATTAACACGAGCAGTTCAGGGTCAGTTCAGCACATTAGCTTCTCTACATTGCATGTTTATTCAGCTTTTGCATGAGGCCTGGCAAAAACTAGGCCACAACTTCGGCTAAGTTAACTCTACAATATAATGTAAAACATATGTTATATCTCTCAATATGACATATTACTACATTATTATTATTATGCATTTTCAACATTTCACATATTTTTAATCATTTTGGTATAATTCGTGAATCTTGGTGACCACTCTGCACATTTTCAAACGTGCACATTATTTTTCTACATTATTTTCCTCTACATCTTATTATCATTATTAAAAATGCATAAACACTGATTAATAATTCCAATTAACATATCTGCGTCAGCACTTGCCAAACTCAAAGCTTCCCTTTCACTAATTCTAAGTCACCCCTAAGGTAGACCCTAAGTAGCCATTTGGGCAGGGTGCATGCGTTTAACAGGTAGAACATGTGTTAGTGGGTTTTACATGTTCTGACAGTGAAATACTGCAAAAATCGTTTTTCACTATTGGTAGGCCTATCTCCCCATAGGTTAACGTGGGGATGCATTTAAGAGTTTGGGGTCTCTGAATTCACAATTTAAAAATACATGTTTTACTGAAGTTGTTTTTTAGATTGTCAGTTTGAAAGTGCCACTTTTAGAGAGTGAACATTTTCTTGCTTAACCATTCTGTGCCTCTGCTTGGCTACTGAATACACGTCTGGGTTAGAATGACAGTTACAATGGTTGTGAATTCACTCTAGACAGTAACACAAAGGGAGCTGAGGTCTGCCCTGCATATCCTGATGGGTCTTCCTTGGTTAGAGTGGGAGGGAGGAGCTGACACCTGCGTCTGAAAGGGCTATGCCTGTCCTCACACAATGCAGTCTCTAATCCCCCTGGAATGCATATGGAGCCAGGCCTGGGCAAGGCAGGATCTTGTGCACAACAAAGACTTTTCTTTGAAGTTCGCCCATTTCAAAGGCAGAAATGAGTATGAGTAATGAACCCAAAACTCCTGACTGTCAGAACACTTCTGGGTCAAGAGGAGCCTCTGCCAAGGAGAAGAGCTGAAGAACTGTGAGAAGGAGTATTGCCCCTTTGCCGTGTGTGCTTTGCTGGGTTGGCCTGCAGTTGCTGCTTCTGCTGTGGAGAGGACAAAGACTGTACTTTGCTGTGTATCCTGCTTGTGAAGTTTCTCCAAGGGCTTAAAGTAGAGCTTGCCTCCTGTTGGAAGTCTCAGGGATATCAAAGACCTCAAATACATCTGCCTACAGCACTGGGAACTGTGTTTTGTGCTGCAACAGAACAAAAACTACCACAATACAATGATGCTGCTGCCTGCGCCCTGACGGCACCGCACGGAGCCTTGCCCTGCTTTGCACTGCAACCCTGGTCTCACCGATGCTGCCACCTGACTCCGTCACTGAGCTGCTGCTTACACCATGACCTGTGGGCCCCACACGTTGCATAGCCTCACTGCACACCATAGCCTTGGTATCCCCACGCCGGTACGCTACGTTGGCATCGACAGTGCTGCTTGCACTACGGCCTGAGGATACATCTCGTGAGGTCCCTGGTCCACTGACGCCAGCACAATTGACTCCAGCATCGTCAACAGACATCACTGACTGTACCGTGACCTGGGGCCTGCAAGGAGTCTGCCCCGTGTCATACTGCAGCCTTGGGCCTACCGATGACAGCGCTTCAGCAACGACAACGGCGCTGCCTGCACCGCAACCTGGAGACATGGCATGTTGCACCACTCTGCTTCACACCGCAGCTGTGGTCTCATGGACACTGCAGGACATTGTCCCCAAGGCCCTGCCTTCACCGTGACATGTGGGCACCGCATGTTGCATTGCCCCAATTTGCGCAGCGGCCCCTACGCCATCAAGGCCAGCGCTCCTGACTTCAGCTCGGAGTTCTATCTGCAACGCATGTGACTTCAAGGGTCCAACAAACCCTGCACGACCTCTGGAACTGACACACGCCGATGCCTGCCGACGCCAGTGACGCCACACTTCGGATATCATCGCAGGAACCGTGACACCTTGCATTTCCAGGGTACTGTTTATGGGTTTTCCAGACACCGTAGCTGACCTGTGATCTTGTGATCAGCCTGAACTGTTGGATTTGTTGTTCCCTACATGATGATAGCCCCAGATGGAGCTATCAACTTCAAGGAACTGTATTTTTAAGTAATTCTTGCAAAATTAATTTCTTTCTTACTGTATGTTGGATTTTTCTCGTTTTGGTCCACATTTCTTATTTAGAGGAGTCGATAATATTTTAGACAAGCATAGCTATCTTGCCAGTAATGAGGATTGCAGATTTATTTTAGGTTTGTGTGCTTCACTTAGCTGTGGTAGTAGGTAGGTGTAGTGGTTTAGTGAATACTTGTTTGTTTGCCTCAAAACCTGGAGACATGAGTTTTATTACAAACTTTCCAAAGGGACTACATTATGTGATCTGGAAATTAATTTAATCTCCCTGCTTGTTGCTTCCAAAAGCTGTCAAAAACAGAAGCCCTTAGAAGTAGACTGTACATCTGAGTATAAACATCCAGACATTTAAATGTTCACAAATGATAATTTGTTCATATTGTCTCTGATACGTATATTACACTATCCTGGTAGCCTACCATCTGTAGTAAAGAAAGTGCAAGCCTTCCACATATGACGCAAACCTTATTCCCATAGCCCCAATTTTTTGGCATGGCCATAGACAGTTTTATGTGTCTTAAGTCATCTGTTTTTCAAAAACCTACAATACGAACACGTATATATGAAAAGAGAATGGCCTTTTGCCAGTCCCCTTCAGCCATTAGCTTACATGTTGTTTTCATTGTTTGTCATTGATTGGATGGGCTGGCTATCAAGAACATAACATTTGATTGGATATTTACATTGGCCCATTTGTGTCTCATTAGATTTTGGTGAGGGGGGTTTCAATTAGTTCTTGTGATGTATAGAATTTGCAATGGGAGGCGTAGCTTGCAATTGAGACCCAATGTGTGCTGTATGATGTATTTAATTCTGCTGACACAACGACATTCATTATAATTGTTCATGTGTGGTATTTATGTTTAGGTACTATGTGCTCTTTGGATGCCTTAGACTGTCATAAAGTCTCAGGGCTAAATATTAATCACCACTGTATATTTAATAATTTAACATTACTGTCATGATGACATGTTTTTGCATTTACACCTTTTTTATTCGCAAAGTAAAGATGTCTGTGAGCACAGCTGTCTTAGAAATGCAATGGAAATAATGTCCAATTGTGAAAAGCATCTTCTATGCTAGATTTTGCAGTCCATACCTTTTAAATACACCACTTTCAACAAAAACTTCATACTCTGACTCCTTTTCATAATACATCAGTTGAGCAAAAAGGGTTTACCTCCAGTTTCCACATGGTTGTATCCCAAGATGTTGCTTCATTCTAGGAGTTTCTTTCTAGGACAGCTAGGGGCAATGCACACAAAGTCACCCAACTATTACCAAACAATTCCTCTAACAAATATCCAGATATATGTGCTAAACCAGTCATGTAAGTGATTTGTCTTTCATTTAGTTTTTATACTTTTGTAATTTGCTTCTGCATGAAATTTCGGTAAAACTTCCCAAAATGCGAATCTGTCATTTAGGCCCTCATTACAACCCTGGCGGTAAATGCTGCCTACTGCTGTGCTGACAGCTGCCAACATACCGTGACCGCAGCGGTAATCCACCATGGGTATTATGACCCACACAGAGAAATCCGCCACTATGCAGACACCCACACAAGTCCGCCACACCAAAGGTCAGTGATAAACTGGCGATAGTAAAACCCACACCGTTAGGCCAACAGGAATACACCCACAGTATCACAACCCACGAATCACCGCAGCAGTCTTTCAATCGCGGTAAACCATTGGTGGCACACACTGCTGTGCTCAAAATACACGCGCTCAAACAAAACAACACCACATTGGACATTTCAAAATACACACACCTGACACATATACACACACCACACCCACACACTCACACCACTACAGAACACATGCCCACATTACCCACAACCCCTTACAGCGAAAGAAACAAGAGGAACAAGGCAGGAGCACCCACTCAATAAGAGGCACAGAACACCATCACCCAGACACCATTCACGCACATCACAGCATACATCACAACACATCACCCCACACATCACCCCACACATCCTCACACATATCATGGCACCCCAAAGACACCCCAGGTTTTCCGAGGAGGAGCTAAGGGTCATGGTGGAGGAAGTCATCCGGATAGAGCCACAGCTTTTCAGATCACAGGTGCAGCAGACGTCCATTGCTAGGAAGATGAAGCGATGGTGGAGAATAGTGGACAGGGTCAACGCCGTAGGACAGCACCCAAGAACCAGGGATGACATCAGGAAGAGGTGGAATGACCTGCGGGGGAAGGTGCGTTCTGTGGTATCAAGACACCAGATTGCTGTACAGAGGACTGGCGGTGGACACATACCTCCTCCCCCACAACTAACATGGGAGGAGCAAGTCTTGGTGATCATGCATCCTGAGGGCCTTGCAGGAGTAGCAGGAGGACTGGACTCTGGTAAGTCAAATCTTTACTACTAAATCCCCCCCACCTGCATGCATCACAAACTCATACCCCTACCCTCACCCCCATAACTCCACCAACTCACAAATACCCCACTATCCTATCACAACCTACCCATCCCAATACTAAGCCCTGCATGCAACACCTATGCATGGACCCCCATCACAGACCTGTATGGACACCCATCACCACGGCATGCCCTGTAGAGAGACTCACCCAGCCCACAAAATCACCACTCAAACAAGGCAAAGCTGACTGGGAAATCACAATCAGAGATGGAAACACACCCATTCACAATATGGCACAAGCAGATACATTAACAATACATTTGCATCCCAACAGGACCCCTAAACAACGTCAACGGGGAGGAGGTGCCAGCTTCATCCAGTCCCCCCCGTAGAGGCCCACAATGACGACAGCAGCCCTGCACGCCTGGATCACGATGACCAACCTGGCCCATCAGGGGCCTCTGGCCAGTCGGTTCCCCTGCCACAGTCCCAAACCACCACAGAGCCTCCTCCCTCAGGAAACACCAGCACAGCACCCACCCCGCGGGCGCATGCCACTGTCCCCAGGACACACCAATCAGCAGTGTGTCCACCACTACAGGGATCCCAGGCAACCCCACAAACCCAGGACGATCAGGGACCTGGGGTCAGAGGGCACACGGTTCGGGGGACAGAGGCACAGGACAACAGGGAAGCTGGGAGGACTGCTGTGCAACAGGGGGAGGACAGGCCCAGGGAACCCACTCTCCACGAGGCACTCTCCAACATCCTGGGAGCATACCGCCATTCCCAGGAGACCATAGGCCAGATACTGGCCAAGTTGCAGGAGACCCCACGACTGCAGGAGTGACAGTACTTGGAGATCAGGTATGACCTTACAAAAATCTACACCATCCTGGTCACCATTGCAGGGGTGCTGGTTGACATGGGCAAGACCATGAGGGAGACAGTGGCACAATAAAGGGTGCCTGACACTAGCCAAACCGAGGAACAGCCTTCCACCTCCGCTGGCACTAATGGACAGGAGGCCCCGCCACAGGAACAACAGGGCACCAGCACCCCACCCCCTGCAGAAGGAGAACCACCCCATAAACGGTCCCTGCGATCCAGGCAGAAGCCAGAGTTGTGTAGCCATTTTAGTTATAGCTCCATGCACGTTAGTTTAATACATTAGGCCACTGTGCACCTTGACATAGATATATTTTATTCAACTTCGCATTGTTATTTTTACAATAACCAATTTTACGGTCTTGTTTTAATTTCTTCTATCTAACTGTTTTGCTTAGCCCAGCACTGCATTCTCAAACAACACATTCTTGATCACTTTGTGCTTCAGTCAAGGCTACAGTTTGGTACATTGCCGGTGAACCTGGTAGAAGTTTAGTCTCCAACATTCGTAGAAAATACACATCCTTACGTAGGGACATTTTCTTAGAACATCATCTGTGTTATTATAAAAACACTTCCTAGTCCCATTACATGTCAAGAGGGAGATTCCAGCCCGGGAACGACAACTGTACGCTGAATGCTTCGCTGCAGATGCTAACGCAGACAACAGGCCTTTGCTCAGGTATGAGGGTTGATGTCCTCCCGGGGGAACCTGAAAGGCAGGATTAGAGCTTAACATGCCGTGCTCCAAAATATGATTTAGATAGAAAATAGTCCATCGATTGTAGTGGCAATAAGATACATTATTCTTATGCTTCACTCTCATCGTTACCATTTTAATATTGTTGTGTTGTGTCGTTCTGGTTATTGCAGCTCATGCTTTGCTATCTAAAATGCAGTTGTTTTATTAAACCAATCTTTAAAACTTATACTGCTTTTATTGTCATTTATATATGAGACCGAATTGTGAATGAGAGAGCCGGGTGCGACCTGGGTGACCACGACTTCCCTGAGAAATATGATATGTCATGCGCTTGGCTGCCCAATCATCTCTACCTTTCGGGAGAGATGAGGCACTGCTAGTTAGCCGGAGCAAAACCCGGATTCGGAGCGACAGGTGTCACCCACCATGGGTCAGACTCCTTCTCCCACACTGTGAATGATCTTGCTGCTCAAAATCCAGTAGTCTCATTAGAATAATGAGAGCCTACACAACAAGAGAACATTGCCAAGACCCCCATCAGGAAATAGGACTCTCCTGATTGTCACCCTTCTGTCACACTCTGTTACCGTGTCCACCTTGAACTGCCTCCCCTTCCCATGCCCCCTTGGACCATGCACCTGTGATATCAAGAGAATGGACTCTACCATGGACTTTCCTCCACCATCACCCCAGCCCCTTGCACATACCCCTATACTTATAAGCACCTAAATAAACACCCTTGAAACAAATAACAATCTGGAGTCAGGCTAATGATTCACAAATGTATTAGTGCAACATTCTCAAAGCATTGCAACGTATATGTGCAGTGAAACATACTACAGGATGACCTTTGGTGGGCAGCAGTACATATGGCAGGAGCCAGAATGGGGCACAGTGATCTGAAAATGGAGATTCCAAAGGGAACAGTCAGTGGCCTTAAGCATAGGGAAACAGGCTGCCATATACAATGCCCAACAGAAAACTGTAATGTAAAGTGAAGTTACAGTGTCTTACCTGTGTGTCACTGGAAGTACTGCTTTATTATGTTTGTTCTGTTGTCCACATCTTCTTCCTCTGCCTCCTCTTCCTCACTGTCCACAGGCTCCACCGCTGCCACAAGACCATCTCCAGGCACATCCTCCTGCAGAAAAGGCACCTGGCGTCTCAAGGCCAGGTTGTGCAACATACAACATGCCACAATGATCTGGCACACCTTCTTGGGTGAGTAGTACAGGGATCCACCTGTCAGATGGAGGCACCAGAACCTGGCCTTCAGGAGGCCGAAGGTCCTTTCTATAATCCTCCTTGTACGCCCATGTGCCTCATTGTAACGTTCCTCTGCCCTTGTCCTGGCATTCCTCAATGGGATCAGTAGCCATGAGAGGTTGGGGTAACCAACCTCACTTGCATATTTCGAGGGACAACTGTTAGACACACACTAACCCTTAAGGACAATCCCGTACCCATACATCAACATATACTCGGATGGGGACCTTCGGCTCACCTATTAGCCACACCCGGTGCCTGTGGAGTTGGCCCATCACATATGGGATGCTGCTATTCCTCAAGATATAGGCATCATGCACAGAGACAGGATATTTGGCATGCACATGGGAGATGTACTGGTCCGCCAGACACACCATCTGCACATTTATCGAGTGATAGCTTTTTCTATTCCTGTAAACCTGTTCATTTCTCTGGGGGGGACAAATGCTACATGTGTACCATCAATGGCACCAATGATGTTGGGGATATGTCCCAGGGCATAAAAGTCAGCTTTCACTGTGGCCAGATCCTCCACCTGGGGGAATACAATGTAGCTGCGCATGTGTTTCAGCAGGGCTGACAACACTCTGCTCAACACGTTGGAGAACATTGGCTGAGACATCCCTGATGCCATGGCCACTGGTGTTTGGAAGGCACCACTTGCCAGGAAATGGAGCACTGACAGGACTTGCACTAGAGGGGGGATTCCTGTGGGCTGGCGGATAGCTGACATCAGGTCTGGCTCCAATTGGGCGCACAGTTCTAGGATTGTGGCAAGTTCAAGTCTGTATGTGATGATAATATGTCTGTTCTCCATTGTCGCAAGGTCCAACTGGGGTCTGTACAACGGAGGATGCCGCCATCTCATATGCTGCCTCAGCGGTTGAAGCCTATGGAAGAGAACAGTGAGCAGAGGGTCATCATTCCACATCTTTTGCACTAATGTTGATTTTTTTACTTTACAGAAGCAGTATGTGAACTCGAGAGTCAGATAATGTGCCAATGTCTGCTGTGACGCAGTTAGGTGCCATGCCCTGTGCCCCCCTGAAATGGCAGCTGCCTGACCTGTGAGGAGGGACAGGTAGAAATGAGGCAATTTGCGCTGGCATTGTGCGCCGTCGTGGTAGGCGATCGATGACCGCCGCGCAACTTCCCATTGGTTATCATTGGGCCCTATGAGTTCCGGGAGCCAATTGCTATATACACCGGCAGTGACGGAATGCCCCACCACAGACGTGACTGCCATTTCCTAACTATTCACTCACTTGCTACCTGACCTTCAACAGGAGAGGACCTACACTGCAAGTGCTGCTGTGACCTGTGTCTGGAAGCAACAATGGCTCATGTGTCTGGGGAAAGGGCCCCTGCCTTCACTGCGGAGGAGTTGGAGAAACTGATGGATGGGGTCCTACCCCAGTACATGTTACTCTATGGTCCTCCAGACAAACAGATGAGTACACTGTGAGCATGATGCGTGGGACATGAATGTATGTACTGCTGTGTATGAAAGCCACATGTAGGGGGGACAGAGGGGTCCTGGGCAGAGTGCTGCAGGTATGATGGTCAATATATGTGCGTAAGGGGATGGGAAGGATATGGTGGGCCATGAGTATGACTGTCCGGATGGTATGACTAACCCTTTTTTCTGCTGTCTTCTCCCTGCAGGTCAGTGCCCACCAGAAGAAGGGTATTTGGCGTGCCATCGCCAAGGAGGTGAGGACCCTTAGGGGTCTTTCACAGGCAGAGCACCCACTGCCGCAAGAGATGGGAGGACCTGCTGCCACTGGTTAAAGAAGACGGTGGAGGCCCAGCTGGTGCTGGCCTTCCAACGTGGAAAGGGTGCCCGTCGCACAATGACCCTCCTAATATTCTGCGTCCTGGCGGTGGCCTATCCGGAGTTGGATGGGCGCTTGAGGGCATCACAGCAGCCACAAGGGGGTGAGTACAGAGTCAGATTCATGACTTTGCACATGTTATGGTGTTACCTGGTTGGGGGATGTGGGCTGTGGGTGCCCCTAGGCCAGGGCGAACATGGCAGTGTTGGTCCCTTGTTGTGCAGGCTCTGGAGCACTCCTATCCCAATAGTGTAAGTGGCCATCTACAACTGGGCAGTGTCCTGTTGGTTTCTGGTGTGCAGATGCTGGCGTTAGACATTGTATCCCATGGGCTGGTGCCTAGCTGTGTAACTGGTAGTGCATGGCCTAGTGCATAGGGCTGATCCCTGTGTGTAGTGTACGCCAAAGGTGGTGTTGTTGCTGGCATTGACCAAGTGTATCCTCTGTCTCTTCCCTCCCCTTTTTGTTTTGTCACCCTGTCCTTGTGTGTATTAACATCATCTGGCAGAGGGGCAGAGGCACCGGCGACGGAGAGAGCTGCATCCCACATGGGCCTGGAGGCTGAATCCACTGAGGGTGAAGGCACCAGTGGGACGGAGGGCGAGGGGAGCACCACGACGGGGACAGGAGGGGAGACCACAGACAGCGACTCCTCCTCCGATGGAAGCTCCCTGGCGGTGGCGGACACCTCTGTGCCCACCCCAACAACAGGTACAGCTGCCACCCCCCTACCAGCACTGCCCTCCCAGCAGCCCCTCAGCGTGTTTCCCGTGCCCGCTCACCAGAGGGTTGGGCATCTCCTTCGCCCCAGGCACCTCAGGCCCTGCCCCAGTCAGCCCAGCTGCCCTCAGTGAGGATGCTGTTGACCTCCTGAGATCCCTCTCTGTTGGACAGTCAACCATTCTGAATGTCATACAGGGTGTCGAGAGGTATTTGCAACAAACAAATGCATACCTGGAGGGCATTCACTCTGGCGTGGCAGCCCAACAGAGAGCATTTCAGGCTCTGGCCTCAGAATTGATGGCAGCCATTGTCCCTGTGTCTAGCATCCTCCCTCGACCTTCCTCTACCCAGTCCCAATCCTTTCAACCTCAGCCTATCCCAAGCACACCTTCAGATCAGCATTCACCCAAATCAACACACAAAAGTGGCTCAGGCAAACATAAGCACCACACCTCATCTCACAAGCACTCACACAAGCACCATGCCCATGCAGACACACCAAAATCCACTGCCTCCACTGTGTCTCCCTCCTCCTCTTTGTCGACCTCCCTCCCAGTCTCGTCTCCACTCACACCTGCATGCACTACATCCTCATCCACTACCTCCATCACCAGCACGCCCATCACAACACACCCCTCACTGGCAGTCACCACCCCCACAACCATGCACACATCCCCTGTGCCCTCTCCCAGTGTGTCTGTGACCCCTCCTCCCAAAGTACACAAACGCAATCACCCACCCACCCAACAGGCATCCACCTCACAACACCATCCAGCTCATGCACCTTCACCCAAACTCAGCAGACAGACACCTCCTACAACCACTCCCTCTTCATCCACTCCTAAATCCTCTCCATCTTCCCCTCCCAGTGTGTCTAAATAACTTTTCCTGGCTAACGTTGACCTATTCCCTACCTCTCTCCCCCCTGTCCTTCCCCTCGGGCCAGGGTGTCCAGATCCTAGGACAGCACCTCAGCCACCAAGTCGGCGTCTGCTGTGCCCACTGCAACTCCCAGAGGATCAAAGTGGACACCCATCAGGCCAGGCAGTGTGCCAATGACCCCTGCAAAAGAGCAACCCATTCTGCCACCTGCCCAGGTGAAGAAGGGGCCAGCATGCAGCACGGCCAAGGAGCACGACCCACCCAGCAAGGCTTCCTCCAAAACTCAAGCTGCCAGTGCCAATGTCCCAGCGGCATCTGCCAAGGTGAGGAAGGGGCAGAAAAGCCAAGGCAAGGCAGTTCAGGCCTCAGCAGCACCAGATGAGGGCCTGGTGCCCACCATCAGAACCGACAGCCCCTCCACCTGTACCGCTGCAAGCACCGCCACCTGCACCGCCACCTGCACTGCCACCTGCTCTGCCACCTGCACTGCCACCTGCTCTGCCACCTGCACTGCCACCTGCCCCACCACCTGCACCGCCACCTGCCCCGCCGCTGCCACAACTGTCAGCAGCAGCATCCCCAGTGGGCAGCCATCCAAGGCTGCAGGAGACGGGCTGGTGCCTCCCTCCACCACTACCGGCACCTCCACAACGGACAGCACCGGCAGCTTCCCCGCCGCAGGCACCATCACCTGCCCCGCCGGTGCCACAACAAATGTCAGCAGAAGCATCCCCAGTGGGCAGCTGTCCGAGGCTGCAGAAGACGGCCTAGAGCCTCCAACCACCACTGGAAGCACCCCCACCAGCACCGGCACTAGCACCAGTATGCAGCCTTAGTCGCCGCAAGATGGAGTTGGGCCCTGCCTCCATGGAGTATCATGCTACCTTTTCCCTGCTAATCTCGTGCCTCAGACACCCAGGTGAGGGAATGTGAACTGCCACACCCTAAGTGCAGCATCACTGGGCACCAAGCCCCCTCCAGAACCAGTGGAGAAATGCATTCACTCCCCCTATCCTTGGCAGGATGAAGCAGAACCAGTGGAGATGCCAACCCCTTGAGAGACTGTGGCTTTGCACTCCCCAGGACCAAGCAGTGGGCAAACCACTCACTTGAGAGACTGTGGCCTTGCACTCCCCAGGACCAAGATGTGGGCAAGCCACCCACTTGAGAGACTGTGGCTTTGCACTCCCCAGGACTAGTCAGAGGCAACCCACCCACTTGAGAGACTGTGGCTTTGCACTCCCCAGGATCAAGCAGTGGGCAAACCACCCACTTGAGAGACTGTGGCTTTGCACTCCCCAAGACATCACTGTGGGCGTGGAGCCCCCTCAAGGAGCAGTGGCGTAGTACCATCTTTCGGCTGAGGTGCCTTCCCCGTCCCCCTGAGGTGTGTGTGTGTGTTTTCGACCTGATGCCCCTGCAGTGTTCTCTCCGTATTAAGGCAGGAGTCAAGTGTGGGCTTTGCCCATGATTTTTGGCCCAGTGGGCCATGGACATTTACAAAGGACAGTGTACGGCCTTCTGTACATATTGTAAATAATTGTATATACTGTTTTTGAATTCGTTAGGTATCTCCCTATTTCTAATATAGCAAAGATTTGACTCAATTCCTTTTCTCCTTGTGTTATTCCAGGAGGTTACGGGGTGTAAATGTAATGTTGATGCATGTTTTTGTGTGTATGGTGTTGTGGGTGAGGGTGGGGGTGTTGCGTTTTGCGTGTGTGTGTCACTCTATTTTCCCTCCTCCCTCCCCTGTGTGCTAGGTGCAGTACTCACCGTGGTTGTCGCCGCCGCCTCCTGTGATATTCCTCATGTATGAGGAGGTAGACCAGCATGGGCAGAACGTGCAGCTCGGGCTCCATGGCGTCCTGCTTCTTCGTTGAGTGTCGAGAGGTTAGTGGTTTCCCTTCCAAGGTGTGTTTCCGCCGTGCTTTTGATGGTGTTGGTACCGCCCCGGTAAAGCTGGCGGATTGGCGGGATGTGATGGGGTGGGCGGTACATTGTCTTCCGCCTGTCTGTTGGTGGTGACCGCCGTGGTGTTTGTTGCTTCCGCCGTGGCATTCGGTGTGTTAAAGTGGCTGTCTGTGTTGGCGGTTTCCGCCGTGGTCATGATCCCATTTTTTTTACCGCCAGCCTGTTGGCAGTATTACCGCCACTTTAACACCGACCGCCAGGGTTGTAATGAGGGCCGTAGTGTTATATTCTAGTGTAAAATGTGGCCTTGTATCAAATTTCATGCAAGGACACATTTTGTGCAAAATAATGCAAGAGCCATGAAACAACAGCTATTTGTGTAACAGTTGTTTGTGTTATTCCAAAGCATGTTGTAAAATTACTGAAATTATATGAATTATTGCAGCATATTTTAAACTCAACTCAGGCCTAGTATTATGTTAAACACATTCTTGAAGGTTACCGTAATAGGCAAGAGTTTTGGGGACCCACCCGAACAAACCTTGGGGATAGAAGATTTGCACTATGGCAATCCTTATCAGGCTATATTAGTAGGGATTTCGTATATGGGATGAATATCCTCTTCTATACATTATAAGGATATTGGAAGTCACTGAGGAAGGAGTTCAAAGACCATATAGAAGCACAAGGCTGCAGGCTGAGTGTCTTTATTTGTCAAGGATCTCCAATTTGACTTGCAAAATCCTTATAATGTGTATTAAGGGGGTATTTTATATCATTTAATATGTGGGTGGTACTCCCTCCTTCTGGAAACAAATTAAATTGCCAAGTGTTATGTGTGACACCTTCTTCTGGTCCTGCCTTTTTAGCCCACAGCAATTTGCATGTTGGGATTTTCAACCGGTGTGGCCCATGATGTGGGGCCCCTTAGCAACTATGCTTAGGTAGCCTCCAGGAATTAGCAGTACTGGCCCGGCCAAAAGACAAAACCCATTACTTTAATTGGTGAAAGGCAGAGGTGCAAACAAGCAAGTTCCTTTATTCTTAACCAGTGAAAGAAATTATTTTCATTCCTTAGATGGACCAACTCCACGCATTCCTGCAGGCTGCCTTAGGCAGCCTGCTTTCCTTCTCAGAGACAGTGAAGAAAGTTGGAACACAGCCCCAAGCCTCTGTGTGTCTCTGTGAAGTGACAATTTATTTTAACCCCTTCTGTGCCGCGGACGTAGTGGTTACGTCCCGCGGCACAGTGCTGCTGTGCCGAGGACGTAACCACTACGTCCTCGGCACACAGCCCAGAGGGAGCGCCCTCGCTCCCTCTGTGTGCTTCCTTCCCACCCCCCAAAGTCAGGGATGGAAGGGGAAGCCCTTCCCCTTCCACCCCCAACCCCCCCCACCCCCCCATAATGACGTCAGCGCGTGATCGCGCGCTGACTTCATTATGGGATCCTCGCCGCACAGGAAGCCATTTGCTTCCTGTGCGGCGACGAGAGAAGAGGTGAGTTCCTCTTCCCGGTGGGTGGGGGGTTGGGGCTAAAGAGGCACCGGGGAAAAGGAAAGGCTTTTCCTTTTCCCCGGTGTCTCTTTGAGCATTCCTGCTGCCCGATCGCATTGTGATCGGGCAGCAGGAATGCCCACTAGACACCAGGGATTTGTTTTTTTTGTTGTTGTTTCCTGTTTTTGGCACGGGGGAGCGGCCCCTTGGGCAAGGGTCGCTCCCCTTTAGGGGACAATTACTACGGCCATTTCTGCCCCCAGATCTGGCTACTTTTTAGCCAGATCTGCCCCCAAGGGGGGCAGAAAACACTAGATCACCAGGGATTTATATTGGTATGTGCATTTATGTGTGGGGGGGTGCCCCCTTGGGCAAGCGGCGCCCCCCCCAAGGGGGCAGAGAACTGTTGGCCTTTTCTGCCCCTCTTGGGGGCAGATCAGCCTATTTTATTTAGGTCCATCTGCCCCCAAGGGGGGCAGAAGCCACTTAGGCACCAGGGATTGTGCGTGTAGTGGATGGGGGGGCGCCCCCTTGGGCAAGGGTCGCTCCCCTTTGGGGGGCATGTCTTTTAGGGTCATTTCTGCCCCCCTTGAGGGCAGATTGGCTACTTTTTAGCCAGATCTGCCCCCAAGGGGGGCAGAAAACACTAGATCACCAGTTTTTTAAAATTTTTATGTGTATTTATGTGGGGGGGGTGCCCCCTTGGGCAAGGGGCGCCCCCCCCAAGGGGGCAGAGAACTGTTGGCCTTTCCTGCCCCCCTTGGGGGCAAATCGGCCTATTTATTTTAGGTCCATCTGCCCCCAAGGGGGGCAGAAGCCACTTAGGCACCAGGGATTGTGTGTGTAGTGGATGGGGGGGCGCCCCCTTGGGCAAGGGTCGCTCCCCTTTGGGGGGCATGTCTTTTAGGGCCATTTCTGCCCCCCTTGAGGGCAGATCAGCCTATTATTTTTAGGCTGATCTGCCCCAAGGGGGGCAGAAACCACTAGAACGCCAGGGATTTTTTTTTATGTGTTTATTTTTGTGGGGGGGCGTCCCCTTGGGCACGGAGCGCCCCCCCAAGGGGGGCATTGACCTGTTGGCCATTTCTGCCCCCCCCGGGGGCAGATGGGCCTATTTTTGTAGGCCCACCTGCCCCCAAGGGGGGCAGAAGCCACTTAGACACCAGGGATAGTGTGTGTGTGTGTGTGTGTTAGTGGATGGGGGTGGGCCTTGGGCAAGGGTCGCCCCCCACTTTGGGGGCACATGTACCCAGGCCATTTCTGCACCCCTTGGACACAGATCAGACTATTATTTTTAGGCTGGTCTGCCCCCAAGGGGGGCAGAAACCACTAGAACGCCAGGGTTTTTTTTTTATTTGTTTTTTTTTGTGGGAGGGGCGTCCCCTTGGTCACGGGGCGCCCCCCCAAGGGGGGCATTGACCTGTTGCCCATTTCTACACCCCCTGGGGGCAGATGGGCCTATTTTCTTAGGCCCACCTGCCCCCAAGGGGGGCAGAAGCCACTTAGACACCAGGGATAGTGTGTGTGTGTGTGTGTGTTAGTGGATGGGGGGGGCCTTGGGCAAGGGTCGCCCCCCACTTTGGGGGCACATGTACCAAGGCCATTTCTGCACCCCTTGGAGACAGATCAGCCTATTATTTTTAGGCTGGTCTGCCCCCGAGGGGGGCATAAACTACTAGAACGCCAGGGATTTTTTAAAATTTGTTTATTTTTTGGGGGGGGCGTCCCCTTGGTCACGGGGCGCCCCCCAAGGGGGGCATTGACCTGTTGCCCATTTCTACACCCCCTGGGGGCAGATGGGCCTATTTTCTTAGGCCCACCTGCCCCCAAGGGGGGCAGAAGCCACTTAGACACCAGGGATAGTGTGTGTGTGTGTGTGTTAGTGGATGGGGGGGGCCTTGGGCAAGGGGCGCCCCCCACTTTGGGGGCACCTGTACCCAGGCCATTTCTGCACCCCTTGGAGACAGATCAGCCTATTATTTTTAGGCTGGTCTGCCCCCAAGGGGGGCAGAAACCACTAGAACGCCAGGGTTTTTTTTTTATTTGTTTATTTTTGTGGGGGGGCGTCCCCTTGGTCACGGGGCGCCCCCCCAAGGGGGGCATTGACCTGTTGCCCATTTCTACACCCCCTGGGGGCAGATGGGCCTATTTTCTTAGGCCCACCTGCCCCCAAGGGGGGCAGAAGCCACTTAGACACCAGGGATAGTGTGTGTGTGTGTGTGTGTTAGTGGATGGGGGGGGCCTTGGGCAAGGGTCGCCCCCCACTTTGGGGGCACATGTACCAAGGCCATTTCTGCACCCCTTGGAGACAGATCAGCCTATTATTTTTAGGCTGGTCTGCCCCCGAGGGGGGCATAAACTACTAGAACGCCAGGGATTTTTTTTTATTTGTTTATTTTTGTGGGGGGGAGTCCCCTTGGTCACGGGGCACCCCCCCAAGGGGGGCATTGACCTGTTGCCCATTTCTACACCCCCTGGGGGCAGATGGGCCTATTTTCTTAGGCCCACCTGCCCCCAAGGGGGGCAGAAGCCACTTAGACACCAGGGATAGTGTGTGTGTGTGTGTTAGTGGATGGGGGGGGCCTTGGGCAAGGGTCGCCCCCTACTTTGGGGGCACATGTACCCAGGCCATTTCTGCACCCCTTGGAGACAGATCAGCCTATTATTTTTAGGCTGGTCTGCCCCCAAGGGGGGCAGAAACCACTAGAACGCCAGGGTTTTTTTTTTATTTGTTTATTTTTGTGGGGGGGCGTCCCCTTGGTCACGGGGTGCCCCCCCAAGGGGGGCATTGACCTGTTGCCCATTTCTACACCCCCTGGGGGCAGATGGGCCTATTTTGTTAGGCCCACCTGCCCCCAAGGGGGGCAGAAGCCACTTAGACACCAGGGATAGTGTGTGTGTGTGTGTGTGTTAGTGGATGGGGGGGGCCTTGGGCAAGGGTCGCCCCCCACTTTGGGGGCACATGTACCCAGGCCATTTCTGCACCCCTTGGAGACAGATCAGCCTATTATTTTTAGGCTGGTCTGCCCCCGAGGGGGGCAGAAACTACTAGAACGCCAGGGATTTTTTCTAATTTGTTTATTTTTTTGGGGGGGCGTCCTCTTGGTCACGGGGTGCACCCCCAAGGGGGGCATTGACCTGTTGCCCATTTCTACACCCCCTGGGGGCAGATGGGCCTATTTTCTTAGGCCCACCTGCCCCCAAGGGGGGCAGAAGCCACTTAGACACCAGGGATAGTGTGTGTGTGTGTGTGTGTTAGTGGATGGGGGGGGCCTTGGGCAAGGGTCACCCCCCACTTTGGGGGCACATGTACCCAGGCCATTTCTGCACCCCTTTGAGACAGATCAGCCTATTATTTTTAGGCTGGTCTGCCCCCAAGGGGGGCAGAAACTACTAGAACGCCAGGGATTTATTTTTATTTGTTTATTTTTGTGGGGGGGCGTCCCCTTGGTCACGGGGCGCCCCCCGAAGGGGGCATTGACCTGTTGCCCATTTCTACACCCCCTGGGGGCAGATGGGCCTATTTTCTTAGGCCCACCTGCCCCCAAGGGGGGCAGAAGCCACTTAGACACCAGGGATAGTGTGTGTGTGTGTGTTAGTGGATGGGGGGGGCCTTGGGCAAGGGTCGCCCCCCACTTTGGGGGCACATGTACCCAGGCCATTTCTGCACCCCTTGGAGACAGATCAGCCTATTATTTTTAGGCTGGTCTGCCCCCGAGGGGGGCAGAAACTACTAGAACGCCAGGGATTTTTTTTATTTGTTTATTTTTTTGGGGGGGCGTCCCCTTGGTTACGGGGCGCCCCCGCAGGGGGGGCATTGACCTGTTGCCCATTTCTCCCCCCCCTGGGGGCAGATGGGCCTATTTTCTTAGGCCCACCTGCCCCCAAGGGGGGCAGAAGCCACTTAGACACCAGGGATAGTGTGTGTGTGTGTGTTAGTGGATGGGGGGGGCCTTGGGCAAGGGTCGCCCCCCACTTTGGGGGCACATGTACCCAGGCCATTTCTGCACCCCTTGGAGACAGATCAGCCTATTATTTTTAGGCTGGTCTGCCCCCAAGGGGGGCAGAAACTACTAGAACGCCAGGGATTTTTTTTAATTTGTTTATTTTTGTGGGGGGGCGTCCCCTTGGTCACGGGGCGCCCCCCAAAGGGGGGCATTGACCTGTTGCCCATTTCTACACCCCCTGGGGGCAGATGGGCCTATTTTCTTAGGCCCACCTGCCCCCAAGGGGGGCAGAAGCCACTTAGACACCAGGGATAGTGTGTGTGTGTGTGTGTGTTAGTGGATGGGGGGGGCCTTGGGCAAGGGTCGCCCCCCACTTTGGGGGCACATGTACCCAGGCCATTTCTGCACCCCTTGGAGACAGATCAGCCTATTATTTTTAGGCTGGTCTGCCCCCAAGGGGGGCAGAAACTACTAGAACGCCAGGGATTTTTTTTTATTCGTTTATTTTTGTGGGGGGGCGTCCCCTTGGTCACGGCGCCCCCCCAAGGGAGGCATTGACCTGTTGGCCATTTCTACACCCCCTGGGGGCAGATGGGCCTATTTTCTTAGGCCCACCTGCCCCCAAGGGGGGCAGAAGCCACTTAGACACCAGGGATAGTGTGTGTGTGTGTGTGTGTTAGTGGATGGGGGGGGCCATGGGCAAGGGTCGCCCCCCACTTTGGGGGCACATGTACCCAGGCCATTTCTGCACCCCTTGGAGACAGATCAGCCTATTATTTTTAGGCTGGTCTGCCCCCGAGGGGGGCAGAAACTACTAGAACGCCAGGGATTTTTTTTTATTTGTTTATTTTTTTGGGGGGCGTCCCCTTGGTCACGGGGCGCCCCCCAAGGGGGTCATTGACCTGTTGCCCATTTCTACACCCCCTGGGGGCAGATGGGCCTATTTTCTTAGGCCCACCTGCCCCCAAGGGGGGCAGAAGCCACTTAGACACCAGGGATAGTGTGTGTGTGTGTGTGTTAGTGGATGGGGGGGGCCTTGGGCAAGGGTCGCCCCCCACTTTGGGGCCACATGTACCCAGGCCATTTCTGCACCCCTTGGAGACAGATCACCCTATTATTTTTAGGCTGGTCTGCCCCCAAGGGGGGCAGAAACTACTAGAACGCCAGGGATTTTTTTTTATTTGTTTATTTTTGTGGGGGGCGTCCCCTTGGTCACAGGGCGCCCCCCCCCAAGGGAGGCATTGACCTGTTGGCCATTTCTACACCCCCTGGGGGCAGATGGGCCTATTTTGTTAGGCCCACCTGCCCCCAAGGGGGGCAGAAGCCACTTAGACACCAGGAATAGTGTGTGTGTGTGTGTTTGTTAGTGGATGGGGGGGGCCTTGGGCAAGGGTCGCCCCCCACTTTGGGGGCACATGTACCCAGGCCATTTCTGCACCCCTTGGAGACAGATCAGCCTATTATTTTTAGGCTGGTCTGCCCCCAAGGGGGGCAGAAACTACTAGAACGCCAGGGATTTTTTTTAATTTGTTTATTTTTGTGGGGGGGCGTCTCCTTGGTCACGGGGCGCCCCCCCAAGGGGGGCATTGACCTGTTGCCCATTTCTACACCCCCTGGGGGCAGATGGGCCTATTTTCTTAGGCCCACCTGCCCCCAAGGGGGGCAGAAGCCACTTAGACACCAGGGATAGTGTGTGTGTGTGTGTGTGTGTTAGTGGATGGGGGGGGCCTTGGGCAAGGGTCGCCCCCCACTTTGGGGGCACATGTACCCAGGCCATTTCTGCACCCCTTGGAGACAGATCAGCCTATTATTTTTAGGCTGGTCTGCCCCCAAGGGGGGCAGAAACTACTAGAACGCCAGGGTATTTATTTTTTTTGTTTTTTTTTGTGGGGGGGCGTCCCCTTGGTCACGGGCCGCCCCCCCAAGGGGGGCATTGACCTGTTGCCCATTTCTACACCCCCTGGGGACAGATGGGCCTATTTTGTTAGGCCCACCTGCCCCCAAGGGGGCTAGAAGCCATTTAGACACCAGGGATAGTGTTGTGTGTGTGTTTTTTTTTTTTTTTTGAGGGCTGTCCCCTTTGGCAAGGGTCGCTCTCCATGGGGACACACTACTAAAGGTATTTTCTGGCTTCCTTGGGGTAGACAGGCCTATTTTATTAGTAGGCCCATCTGCCCCTATGGCAGAATCCACTTAGGCACCAATTTCTAAATGTTTGATGGTGGGGTGTTTGTCAACTGAAGAAGTCTTTGCATTTGTGATAAAAAATGTTTTCCTCCTTTTTGTTCTAGTTCAAAGCTTTTGCTTTATTTGCTGTGGCTCCTTGCAGTTTTGGCGGTGGTTGACCTGCAGTTTGCACAGTTGCATGTTTTAGGTAAGTAAAAACAATTTTCTCCAAAGGAGTATTGTTGCCATGCATGAATGACATGTTTGTAGGGGGTGTACTAAATGCAGGATTGTGTGTGAAATTGTCCTTAGGTTTGTGCACAATGATATTTGTTTTGTCTTATTTCTAATTTGCCTTTCTTTCTTTATTTTTAGTGGGATATCATTGGTGATTGCTGTGTAGTAGCTGGTGAATCAAGCTTTTTCAGGCAAGTGAGCGGTATAGTTTTTGAGTTTATAACTCTTACTAACAAAGCTACACTTTGTTACTTGTCTTACACAGTGCTGGTTGTTGGTGGTGAATTTGTCCAGTTAATTTTAGCAGGAGAGATCATGGCTAGCCGCAGGATGACCGCAAAGCAGGTGGTTGGTATGCTTTTTGAGTCACAGTCTGATCATGACTATGAGACGGACTCTGCAACGGAGGCAGAGGAGGAAGTCAGAGATTCTGGCAGTGATGTTTCTTTTGGAGGGGAATCTTCTGATGATGAAGCCACACTCAGTGCAGATGAAGGGCCTGTTTTAGAGGAGGACATTGATGTGCCAATAGTGCAGCAACCTGGGGCTGAAAGGTTTCCCGTTATAAGACCTGATGTCTGGGTTGACCCAAACATGGAGCAGCCAGAGTTGCCTGCCTTTACTGGTCTCCCGGGGTGTAACGCCAATACAGAGAACTTTATGCCTATCAATTTCTTTGAGTTATTCATGGATGATGTGTTTTTGAAAGAGATTGTTGAGCAGACTAATTTGTATGCGGAGCAGCATTTGAGGGACAACGCTGCTAGACTTAGGCCACACTCTAGAGCTGCCCAGTGGATTCCCACAAATTTGGAGGAGTTAAAAAAGTTTTTGGGTTTGACTTTTTTGATGGGGTTGATAAGGAAGCCGTCACTGGCTTCTTATTGGTCTACTAGTCCCTTGATGGCAACAGCTATATTTCCAGCGACCATGAGTCGTAATCGGTATTTGCTTCTTCTTAGGATGCTGCATTTTGTTGACAATGCTTTAGCCTTGCCACGAGATCACCCAGATTCTGACCGTCTTTTTAAGATTAGGCCTGTCCTTGATCATTTTGTAGATCGGTTTTCGGAGGTCTATGTTCCAGGCAAAGAGTTAAGTGTGGACGAGTCTTTGGTCCTCTTCAAGGGTCGTTTGGTTTTTAGGCAGTACATTCCTAGCAAAAGGGCACGACATGGAATTAAATTGTATATGCTGTCTGAAAGTAGGACAGGATATGTGTATAGTTTCCGTGTGTACACTGGTAGGGATTCCAATATTGACCCCCCTGGTTGTCCTCCCACTTTTGGAGTTACTGAGAAAATTGTGTGGGATCTTGGTAGACGACTGTTCAACAAAGGTCACCATTTGTATGTAGATAACTTCTACACTGGTGTGCAATTGTTCAAGGAATTGTTTAGAGTGGACACAGTTGCTTGTGGCACAATCCGTTCTAACCGGAAAGGCTATCCAAAGAGCTTGTCTGTAAAAAACTTGAGAGAGGACAGTGCTGTGCCTTGCGGAACGAGGAGCTGCTAGCTTTGAAATTTTCAGACAAGAGGGATGTCTACATCCTAAGTACCATCCATGATGAGAGTACTTCCCCTGTGACTGTTTGGGGCCAGGTGGCCAGGTTGCTGAAGTGCGCAAACCTGTGTGCATTTTAGTTTATAATAAGCACATGGAAGGTGTAGATAGAGTTGACCAGAGGTTGGAACCTTATACTGCTATTCGTAAGACTTACGTTTGGTATAAGAAGTTAACACTTCACCTCTTCCACTTAGCAACCTTCAATGCTTTTATTGTGTTTAGGGATAGGTCTCCAGAGTCAAAGATGACATTTGTGAAATTTCAGGAGTCAGTGATAGAGAGCCTTATTGTGGTGGAACAGGCCAGAGTTCCTAGAGGAGCAGTGGTGGAGGATGTGGCTAGATTGAAAGATCGCCACTTTGCCGAGCACATTCCTCCCACACCCAAAAAAGACTTTCCAGCTAAGAAATGTAGAGTGTGTTTTCGAAGAGGTATCCGGAGGGAGACTCGAATGTACTGCCCAGATTGTCCTTCAAAGCCTGGGCTGTGTGTCGGTGCTTGTTTTAAGAATTACCACACCCAGAAGAATTTCTGGGAACAACCATGAGTGTAAACTCATGTCTGTTTTGTATTTTCATGTGTTTAGTTTCATGGTTAGCATTTCTGTCATGTTCTTAGTTAGAGCTTTTGTGTTTGTAGTTTTGTAATTCTTTCTACTTAGTTAGGGGTTCCTCTGTTAAAAAAAAAAAAAAAAATGATGCCATCGTGGGTGGAGTGGGGCTTGGCTGAGAGTGTACATATTGACTTGCTGTTGGCTACTGCAACACACTGCCAGCCAAACACCAGTCCACACACTCCCATCAGCTGGTGTGATTGTTGTATCAGGCATGTGGGCGTATGTAAGTGATGGGCCCTTGAGTGGCGCTGTCTGTCGATGTGAGTGTTGTAATGTGCTGGGCCCGTGGCTGGCGGTGTGAATGGCCTTGTGTGTGTCATGTATGAAAGTTGTGTGAATGGACTGTCAAGCGGTTGGTGCCTTGTCGCGGCTTTACAGCTCACGAGCTGTGAGTCATTGGTTCAGTTTTTTGCCTTTCAGTTACTAACAGTGCATTTCATTTTTGTGAAAGCTCTTGTTAGTAAAATTTGATCCACTGAACCATCACTCACCCTCGTGCCAAATCCAACCAGTATGTGTGGTAAAAATGACAAAACCTGCTCCGCTGTAATCAGGCGTCGCAGCACACCTGTGACACGCTAGGTGCCTCAGGTGGGACCCCGATGATGAAGCATGCCACCAACTTGGTTGGTGGGTGAGGGGTCTTTTTCACATAACCTAACTGTTTCTTTTCAAAATTTTAGTGTTTGGCACATCACGGACGTATGTGGGCACATCAAAACGATATATTACAAAACTACCTGTGTTTGGGGGGGAGAGGGCACCTATGTTTTTGGTCCTGTGTGCGGCCTTCATCTAGGGAAACCTACCAAACCCAGACATTTTATAAAACTAGACACCCCATGGAGTCCAGGGAGGTGTGGCTTGCGTGGATCCCCCAACATTTTCTTACCCAGACTCCTCTGTAAACCTCAAAATGTGCTTAAAAAAGCATATTTTCCTTACTTTTCTTCGTAGGATCACAAAATTCAGCACAAAATTCCTACTCCCCAGTGTTCCCCTCAGCCTCCCAAGTAAAATGACACCTCACTTATGTGGGTCCCCAAAGCAGAGTCAGTCTAAAGATGTATAAAAGAATATGTCCTTATAAACTTGCTGTGCTATCCCCTCTATCTCTACAAGTTTTTGGCCTTATTCTGTTGCAGGCATCTGGCCCACCCACACAAGTGAGGTATCATTTTTATCGGGAGACTTGGGGGAACGCTGGGTGGAAGGAAATTTGTGGCTCCACTCAGATTCCAGAACTTTCTGTCACCGAAATGTGTGGAAAATGTGTTTTTTTAGACAGAATTTGAGGTTTGCAAAGGATTCTGGGTAACAGAACCTGGTCCGAGCCACACAAGTCACCCCATCTTGGATTCCCCTAGGTCTCTAGTTTTCAGAAATGCACAGGTTTGGTAGGTTTCCCTAGGTGCCGGCTGAGCTAGAGGCCAAAATCTACAGGTAGGCACTGTTTTCAATGAAAAAATGTGATATGTCCACGTTGCGTTTTGGGGCATATCCTGTCACGGGCGCTAGGCCTACCCACACAAGTGAGGTATCATTTTTATCGGGAGACGTGGGGAACGCTGGGTGGAAGGAAATTCGTGGCTCTTCTCAGATTCCAGAACTTTCTGCCACAGAAATGTTAGGAACATGAGGTTTTTTTAGCCAAATTTTGAGGTTTGCAAAGGATTCTGGTTAACAGAACCTGGTCCGAGCCACACAAGTCACCCCATCTTGGATTCCCCTAGGTCTCTAGTTTTCAGAAATGCACAGGTTTGGTAGGTTTCCCTAGGTGGCGGCTGAGCTACAGGCCAAAATCTACAGGTAGGCACTTTGCAAAAAACACCTCTGTTTTCCTTCACAAATTTGGATGTGTCCACGTTGCGCTTTGGGGCGTTTCCTGTCGCGGGCGCTAGGCCTACCCACACATGTGAGGTATCATTTTTATCGTGAGACGTGGGGGAACGCTGGGTGGAAGGAAATTCGTGGCTCCTCTCAGATTCCAGAACGTTCTGCCACAGAAATGTGGGGAACATGAGTTTTTTTAGCCAAATTTTGAGGTTTGCAAAGGATTCTGGGTAACAGAACCTGGTCCGAGCCACACATGTCACCCCACCTTGGATTCCCCTAGGTCTCTAGTTTTCAGAAATGCACAGGTTTGGTAGGTTTCCCTAGGTGGCGGCTGAGCTACAAGCCAAAATCTACAGGTAGGCACTTTGCAAAAAAACACCTCTGTTTTCCTTCACAAATTTGGATGTGTCCACGTTGCGCTTTGGGGCGTTTTCTGTCGCGGGCGCTAGGCCTACCCACACAAGTGAGGTATCATTTTTATCGGGAGACGTGGGGGAACGCTGGGTGGAAGGAAATTCGTGGCTCCTCTCAGATTCCAGAACTTTCTGCCACAGAAATGTTAGGAACATGTGTTTTTTTTAGCCAAATTTTGAGGTTTGCAAAGGATTCTGGGGGACAGAACCTGGTCCGAGCCACACAAGTCACCCCATCTTGGATTCCCCTAGGTCTCTAGTTTTCAGAAATGCACAGGTTTGGTAGGTTTCCCTAGGTGGCGACTGAGCTACAGGCCAAAATCTACAGGTAGGCACTTTGCTAAAAACAGGTCTGTTTTCTGTGATGTGTCCACGTTGCGCTTTGGGGCATTTCCTGTCGCGGGCGCTAGGCCTACCCACACAAGTGAGGTATCATTTTTATCGGGAGACGTGGGGGAACGCTGGGTGGAAGGAAATTTGTGGCTCCTCTCAGATTCCAGAACTTTCTGCCACAGAAATGTGAGGAACATGTGTTTTTTTAGCCAAATTTTGAGGTTTGCAAAGGATTCTGGGTAACAGACCCTGGTCCGAGCCACACAAGTCACCCCATCTTGGATTCCCCTAGGTCTCTAGTTTTCAGAAATGCACAGGTTTGGTAGGTTTCCCTAGGTGGCGGCTGAGCTACAGGCCAAAATCTACAGGTAGGCACTTTGCAAAAAACACCTCTGTTTTCCTTCACCAATTTGGCTGTGTCCACGTTGCGCTTTGGGGCATTTCCTGTCACGGGCGCTAGGCCTACCCACACAAGTGAGGTATCATTTTTATCGGGAGACGTGTGGGAACGCTGGGTGGAAGGAAATTCGTGGCTCCTCTCAGATTCCAGAACTTTCTGCCACAGAAATGTGAGGAACATGTGTTTTTTTAGCCACATTTTGAGGTTTGCAAAGGATTCTGGGTAACAGAACCTGGTCCGAGCCACACAAGTCACCCCATCTTGGATTCCCCTAGGTCTCTAGTTTTCAGAAATGCACAGGTTTGGTAGGTTTCCCTAGGTGGCGGCTGAGCTACAGGCCAAAATCTACAGGTAGGCACTTTGCAAAAAACACCTCTGTTTTCCTTCACCAATTTGGCTGTGTCCACGTTGCGCTTTGGGGCATTTCCTGTCACGGGCGCTAGGCCTACCCACACAAGTGAGGTATCATTTTTATTGGGAGACGTGGCGGAACGCTGGGTGGAAGGAAATTCGTGGCTCCTCTCAGATTCCAGAACTTTCTGCCACAGAAATGTGAGGAACATGTGTTTTTTTAGCCAAATTTTGAGGTTTGCAAAGGATTCTGGGTAACAGAACCTGGTCCGAGCCACACAAGTCACCCCATCTTGGATTCCCCTAGGTCTCTAGTTTTCAGAAATGCACAGGTTTGGTAGGTTTCCCTAGGTGGCGGCTGAGCTACAGGCCAATATCTACAGGTAGGCACTTTGCAAAAAACACCTCTGTTTTCCTTTACAAATTCGGATGTGTCCAAGTTGCGCTTTGGGGCGTTTCCTGTCGCGGGCGATAGGCCTACCCACACATGTGAGGTATCATTTTTATCGTGAGACGTGGGGGAACGCTGGGTGGAAGGAAATTCGTGGCTCCTCTCAGATTCCAGAACGTTCTGCCACAGAAATGTCAGGAACATGAGTTTTTTTAGCCAAATTTTGAGGTTTGCAAAGGATTCTGGGTAACAGAACCTGGTCCGAGCCACACAAGTCACCCCATCTTGGATTCCCCTAGGTCTCTAGTTTTCAGAAATGCACAGGTTTGGTAGGTTTCCCTAGGTGGCGGCTGAGCTACAGGCCAAAATCTACAGGTAGGCACTTAGCAAAAAACACCTCTGTTTTCCTTCACAAATTTGGATGTGTCCACGTTGCGCTTTGTGGCGTTTCCTGTTGCGGGCGCTAGGCCTACCCACACATGTGAGGTATCATTTTTATCGTGAGACGTGGGGGAACGCTGGGTGGAAGGAAATTCGTGGCTCCTCTCAGATTCCAGAACGTTCTGCCACAGAAATGTGAGGAACATGAGTTTTTTTAGCCAAATTTTGAGGTTTGCAAAGGATTCTGGGTAACAGAACCTGGTCCGAGCCACACAAGTCACCCCACCTTGGATTCCCCTAGGTCTCTAGTTTTCAGAAATGCACAGGTTTGGTAGGTTTCCCTAGGTGGCGGCTGAGCTACAAGCCAAAATCTACAGGTAGGCACTTTGCAAAAAAACACCTCTGTTTTCCTTCACAAATTTGGATGTGTCCACGTTGCGGTTTGGGGCGTTTTCTGTCGCGGGCGCTAGGCCTACCCACACAAGTGAGTTATCATTTTTATCGGGAGACGTGGGGGAACGCTGGGTGGAAGGAAATTCGTGGCTCCTCTCAGATTCCAGAACTTTCTGCCACAGAAATGTTAGGAACATGTGTTTTTTTTAGCCAAATTTTGAGGTTTGCAAAGGATTCTGGGTAACAGAACCTAGTCCGAGCCACACAAGTCACCCCATCTTGGATTCCCCTAGGTCTCTAGTTTTCAGAAATGCACAGGTTTGGTAGGTTTCCCTAGGTGGCGGCTGAGCTACAGGCCAAAATCTACAGGTAGGCACTTTGCTAAAAACAGGTCTGTTTTCTGTGATGTGTCCACGTTGCGCTTTGGGGCATTTGCTGTCGCGGGCGCTAGGCCTACCCACACAAGTGAGGTATCATTTTTATCGGGAGACGTGGGGGAACGCTGGGTGGAAGGAAATTCGTGGCTCCTCTCAGATTCCAGAACTTTCTGCCACAGAAATGTGAGGAACGTGTTTTTTTAGCAAAATTTTGAGGTTTGCAAAGGATTCTGGGTAACAGAACCTGGTCCGAGCCACACAAGTCACCCCATCTTGGATTCCCCTAGGTCTCTAGTTTTCAGAAATGCACAGGTTTGGTAGGTTTCCCTAGGTGGCGGCTGAGCTACAGGCCAAAATCTACAGGTAGGCACTTTGCAAAAAACACCTCTGTTTTCCTTCACCAATTTGGCTTTGTCCACGTTGCGCTTTGGGGCATTTCCTGTCACGGGCGCTAGGCCTACCCACACAAGTGAGGTATAATTTTTATCGGGATTCGTGGGGGAACGCTGGGTGGAAGGAAATTCGTGGCTCCTCTCAGATTCCAGAACTTTCTGCCACAGAAATGTGAGGAACATGTGTTTTTTTAGCAAAATTTTGAGGTTTCCAAAGGATTCTGCGAAACAGAACCTGGTCCGAGCCACACAAGTCACCCCATCTTGGATTCCCCTAGGTCTCTAGTTTTCAGAAATGCACAGGTTTGGTAGGTTTCTCTAGGTGGCGGCTGAGCTACAGGCCAAAATCTACAGGTAGGCACTTTGCAAAAAACACCTCTGTTTTCCTTCACCAATTTGGATGTGTCCACGTTGCGCTTTGGGGCATTTCCTGTCACGGGCGCTAGGCCTACCCACACAAGTGAGGTATCATTTTTATCGGGAGACGTGGGGGAACGCTGGGTGGAAGGAAATTCGTGGCTCCTCTCAGATTCCAGAACTTTCTGGCACAGAAATGTGAGGAACATGTGTTTTTTTTGCCAAATTTTGAGGTTTGCAAAGGATTCTGGGTAACAGAACCTGGTCTGAGCCACACAAGTCACCCCATCTTGGATTCCCCTAGGTCTCTAGTTTGCAGAAATGCACAGGTTTGGTAGGTTTCCCTAGGTGGCGGCTGAGCTACAGGCCAAAATCTACAGGTAGGCGCTTTGCAAAAAACACCTCTGTTTTCCTTCACAAATTTGGATGTGTCCACGTTGCGCTTTGGGGCGTTTTCTGTCGCGGGCGCTAGGCCTACCCACACAAGTGAGGTATCATTTTTATCGGGAGATGTGGGGGAACGCTGGGTGGAAGGAAATTCGTGGCTCCTCTCAGATTCCAGAACTTTCTGCCACAGAAATGTGAGGAACATGTGTTTTTTTAGCCACATTTTGAGGTTTGCAAAGGATTCTGGGTAACAGAACCTGGTCCGAGCCACACAAGTCACCCCATCTTGGATTCCCCTAGGTCTCTAGTTTTCAGAAATGCACAGGTTTGGTAGGTTTCCCTAGGTGGCGGCTGAGCTACAGGCCAAAATCTACAGGTAGGCACTTTGCAAAAAACACCTCTGTTTTCCTTCACCAATTTGGCTGTGTCCACGTTGCGCTTTGGGGCATTTCCTGTCACGGGCGCTAGGCCTACCCACACAAGTGAGGTATCATTTTTATTGGGAGACGTGGCGGAACGCTGGGTGGAAGGAAATTCGTGGCTCCTCTCAGATTCCAGAACTTTCTGCCACAGAAATGTGAGGAACATGTGTTTTTTTAGCCAAATTTTGAGGTTTGCAAAGGATTCTGGGTAACAGAACCTGGTCCGAGCCACACAAGTCACCCCATCTTGGATTCCCCTAGGTCTCTAGTTTTCAGAAATGCACAGGTTTGGTAGGTTTCCCTAGGTGGCGGCTGAGCTACAGGCCAATATCTACAGGTAGGCACTTTGCAAAAAACACCTCTGTTTTCCTTTACAAATTCGGATGTGTCCAAGTTGCGCTTTGGGGCGTTTCCTGTCGCGGGCGCTAGGCCTACCCACACATGTGAGGTATCATTTTTATCGTGAGACGTGGGGGAACGCTGGGTGGAAGGAAATTCGTGGCTCCTCTCAGATTCCAGAACGTTCTGCCACAGAAATGTAAGGAACATGAGTTTCTTTAGCCAAATTTTGAGGTTTGCAAAGGATTCTGGGTAACAGAACCTGGTCCGAGCCACACAAGTCACCCCATCTTGGATTCCCCTAGGTCTCTAGTTTTCAGAAATGCACAGGTTTGGTAGGTTTCCCTAGGTGGCGGCTGAGCTACAGGCCAAAATCTACAGGTAGGCACTTAGCAAAAAACACCTCTGTTTTCCTTCACAAATTTGGATGTGTCCACGTTGCGCTTTGTGGCGTTTCCTGTTGCGGGCGCTAGGCCTACCCACACATGTGAGGTATCATTTTTATCGTGAGACGTGGGGGAACGCTGGGTGGAAGGACATTCGTGGCTCCTCTCAGATTCCAGAACGTTCTGCCACAGAAATGTGAGGAACATGAGTTTTTTTAGCCAAATTTTGAGGTTTGCAAAGGATTCTGGGTAACAGAACCTGGTCCGAGCCACACAAGTCACCCCACCTTGGATTCCCCTAGGTCTCTAGTTTTCAGAAATGCACAGGTTTGGTAGGTTTCCCTAGGTGGCGGCTGAGCTACAAGCCAAAATCTACAGGTAGGCACTTTGCAAAAAAACACCTCTGTTTTCCTTCACAAATTTGGATGTGTCCACGTTGCGGTTTGGGGCGTTTTCTGTCGCGGGCGCTAGGCCTACCCACACAAGTGAGTTATCATTTTTATCGGGAGACGTGGGGGAACGCTGGGTGGAAGGAAATTCGTGGCTCCTCTCAGATTCCAGAACTTTCTGCCACAGAAATGTTAGGAACATGTGTTTTTTTTAGCCAAATTTTGAGGTTTGCAAAGGATTCTGGGTAACAGAACCTAGTCCGAGCCACACAAGTCACCCCATCTTGGATTCCCCTAGGTCTCTAGTTTTCAGAAATGCACAGGTTTGGTAGGTTTCCCTAGGTGGCGGCTGAGCTACAGGCCAAAATCTACAGGTAGGCACTTTGCTAAAAACAGGTCTGTTTTCTGTGATGTGTCCACGTTGCGCTTTGGGGCATTTGGTGTCGCGGGCGCTAGGCCTACCCACACAAGTGAGGTATCATTTTTATCGGGAGACGTGGGGGAACGCTGGGTGGAAGGAAATTCGTGGCTCCTCTCAGATTCCAGAACTTTCTGCCACAGAAATGTGAGGAACGTGTTTTTTTAGCAAAATTTTGAGGTTTGCAAAGGATTCTGGGTAACAGAACCTGGTCCGAGCCACACAAGTCACCCCGTCTTGGATTCCCCTAGGTCTCTAGTTTTCAGAAATGCACAGGTTTGGTAGGTTTCCCTAGGTGGCGGCTGAGCTACAGGCCAAAATCTACAGGTAGGCACTTTGCAAAAAACACCTCTGTTTTCCTTCACCAATTTGGCTTTGTCCACGTTGCGCTTTGGGGCATTTCCTGTCACGGGCGCTAGGCCTACCCACACAAGTGAGGTATCATTTTTATCGGGATTCGTGGGGGAACGCTGGGTGGAAGGAAATTCGTGGCTCCTCTCAGATTCCAGAACTTTCTGCCACAGAAATGTGAGGAACATGTGTTTTTTTAGCAAAATTTTGAGGTTTCCAAAGGATTCTGCGAAACAGAACCTGGTCCGAGCCACACAAGTCACCCCATCTTGGATTCCCCTAGGTCTCTAGTTTTCAGAAATGCACAGGTTTGGTAGGTTTCTCTAGGTGGCGGCTGAGCTACAGGCCAAAATCTACAGGTAGGCACTTTGCAAAAAACACCTCTGTTTTCCTTCACCAATTTGGCTGTGTCCACGTTGCGCTTTGGGGCATTTCCTGTCACGGGCGCTAGGCCTACCCACACAAGTGAGGTATCATTTTTATCGGGAGACGTGGGGGAACGCTGGGTGGAAGGAAATTCGTGGCTCCTCTCAGATTCCAGAACTTTCTGGCACAGAAATGTGAGGAACATGTGTTTTTTTAGCCAAATTTTGAGGTTTGCAAAGGATTCTGGGTAACAGAACCTGGTCTGAGCCACACAAGTCACCCCATCTTGGATTCCCCTAGGTCTCTAGTTTGCAGAAATGCACAGGTTTGGTAGGTTTCCCTAGGTGGCGGCTGAGCTACAGGCCAAAATCTACAGGTAGGCGCTTTGCAAAAAACACCTCTGTTTTCCTTCACAAATTTGGATGTGTCCACGTTGCGCTTTGGGGCGTTTTCTGTCGCGGGCGCTAGGCCTACCCACACAAGTGAGGTATCATTTTTATCGGGAGATGTGGGGGAACGCTGGGTGGAAGGAAATTTGTGGCTCCTCTCAGATTCCAGAGCTTTCTGCCACAGAAATATGAGGAACATGTGTTTTTTTAGCCACATTTTGAGGTTTGCAAAGGATTCTGGTTAACAGAACCTGGTCCGAGCCACACAAGCCACCCCATCTTGGATTCCCCTAGGTCTCTAGTTTTCAGAAATGCACAGGTTTGGTAGGTTTCCCTAGGTGGCGGCTGAGCTACAGGCCAAAATCTACAGGTAGTCACTTTGCTAAAAACAGCTCTGTTTTCTGTGATGTGCCCACGTTGTGTTTTGGGGTATATCCTGTCGCGGGTGCTAGGCCTACCCACACAAGTGAGGTATCATTTTTATCGGGAGACTTGGGGGAACATAGAATAGCAAAACAAGTGTTATTGCCCCTTGTCTTTCTCTACATTTTTTCCTTCCAAATGTAAGACAGTGTGTAAAAAAGACGTCTATTTGAGAAATGCCCTGTAATTCACATGCTAGTATGGGCACCCCGGAATTCAGAGATGTGCAAATAACCACTGCTTCTCAACACCTTATCTTGTGCCCATTTTGGAAATACAAAGGTTTTCTTGATAGCTATTTTTTACTCTTTATATTTCAGCAAATGAATTGCTGTATACCCGGCATAGATTGAAAACCCACTGCAGGGTGCAGGTCATTTATTGGCTCTTGGTACCTAGAGTTCTTGATGAACCTATAAGCCCTATATATCCCCGCAACCAGAAGAGTCCAGCAGACGTAACGGTATATTGCTTTTGAAAATCTGACATTGCTGGAAAAAGTTACAGAGTAAAACATAGAGAAAAATTGATGTTTTTTTCACCTCAATTTCAATATTTTTCTTTTTCAGTTGTTATTTTCTGTAGGAAAACCTTGTAGGATCTACACAAATTACCCCTTGCTGAATTCAGATTTTTGTATACTTTTCAAAAATGTTGCGGTTTCTGGGATCCAGCGTTGGTTTCATGCCCATTTCTGTCACTGACTGGAAGGAGGCTGAAAGCACAAAAAATCGTAAAAATGGGGTATGTCCCCGTAAAATGCCATAATTGTGTTGAAAAATTGGGTTTTCTGATTCAAGTCTGCCTGTTCCTGAAAGCTGGGAAGCTGGTGATTTTATCACCGCAAACCCTTTGTTGATGCCCTTTTCAGGGAAAAAACCACGAACCTTCTTCTGCAGCCCATTTTTCCAATTTTTTTGAAAAAAACGAAATTTTCACTGTTTTTTGGCTAATTTCTTGGCCTCCTTCTGGAGAACCCACAAAGTCTGGGTACCTCTAGAATCCCTAGGATGTTGGAAAAAAAGGACGCAAATTTGGCGTGGGTAGCTTAGGTGAACAAAAAGTTATGAGGGCCTAAGCGCGAACTGCTCCAAATAGCCAAAAAAAGGCTCGGCACAGGAGGGGGAAAAGGCCTGGCAGCGAAGGGGTTAAAAACGCCTGCTACACACATAGACTGAGTAAAGGTCTCTGTGCCCCATGTGCACTGTGATGTCACAAGTCACTTGTAATAGCTTATTATAAGAGACTGTGTCATTTTCTTATTATAGTTGCTTTTTGATGTGAGAATGTGCCTATAATAAAAAATTAAAACACAACACATTATAAAGAGATTATGATCTCCCACATATCATATTGCACTTACTACTGTAAATTGAACATATTTGTAATTTGATTATGTTATACTCCATTGATACCTTAAGGGAAAACCTATGACCAACATAGTAGATCTGAGTTGGTTATGTGACAAGCCAATGATAATGTTTGTAGGCCACCTGAATATTTATTATGAAAGAATTATAATAAAGGTAGTAGGCCTGAAATATTGGTTGTGAAAAAGCATTAGTTAATGTCAGTAAGCATTTAAGAGTGGATTGTTATCACCCTATGTTAAAGTTGATAGATAGATATTTTGTTACATGGAATCTCACAGACTACCTTTGTAGGGAAGGATGTGGGTATTGGTTACCCCCTCTAACAAACACTGAAGGTCAAAGATTTCCACTGTTATTATTGTTGTTATAATATCTTCCGAAGGCCTGACAGGCTTAGCTGTCTGCCAGAATCCTGTAATAAAAATCATTGAATTGTGCATACATTCATATATATAAATATGTAGCCATGTAGATACATAAAGTGCCATTGGATTAGCCTCCTTCTGCATGATCTGTTCAAGTGTAATTTAGACTCTGCTTTCATCTCAGTGTACTGCCTGGGATAGTTAACACTTGTGCTATTGGGAGAAGAGTACGTTCTCAGCTTGCACGTCAAAAATGTTGCCACTGAGCATTCTGAACATTGGTTGATTATGTTAATTTAGGTGTGCATCCTATCACCTTTTTTGAGATAATTGTTCAGTCCACATCAGTCAGTTTCTCCCCTGTTCTGTGAATGACAGGAGTTTCTGATTAGATGTGCACATCCACCTGAAAATGAATGCACTTTGGTTTCAGGGCTGGTTTACAAGTCATTTAATTTTCAATGCTCTGTTTTTATAGTTCCTCTTTCATTTCTTTGCTTCTTTTATTTTCAGCGCTCTAGGCAGTGCTAATGGGTTGCTAGCTTGCTGCTCATTTTATCTGCAGTGCACGGCATCCCATATGGCCAGTTCCTCTAAGCCATGTGTCCATTATGGAATGCTGTTGTCCATAGTCTATCACTGTTTTACCAATCCAAGGTGGCCAACATGTTTGTTCTAAACATGGCATCTATGCTGAACTATAAAACGACCGGCTTTGTACAATACCTTTCTAAAACAGATACCTGTTGCTACATTTAGTTTTATTACTGCAAGCAGAATGTTTTCTTTTTCCTACTTGTACTATTTTAAATTATATTGCACATGTTGATTATGTGTGTTTTATTATGGCTGTGTCAGAGGTGAGCGCAAAAATGAGTTAATAGATGGATGAATGTATGCATGAGTGCAAAGATGCATGTATGACGTGTTACTGAAAGCTAAATTCTATCCAAGACACAAATGACACTTTCATCCACAAGCCAGAAGTACTGTGATTGCTAATGCTTGTTCACTCTTTGCACTGTGGTATCCACGTAGTATTTATTTGATAGTGAAAAAACGAAAACAAAGAGAACCAGAAGGTTAAAAACAAGTCATGATGCAGTATTCACACCTAACACGGGAAGCTGAAGACCTCTATCGATTCGCTGATTTTTCATCATTTAGTTTAGCCCTGTCTAATTTTCAGTGCATACACCTCGGTCACAATAAAAGGGGGACATTGGTGAGTTCACCTCGGCTACGCCTGCTCGTTTGCCTGTCTGTAGTTGATCTGAGAGCATCATGCCCTGGCGGACACAATTACTCAGAGTAATAGAAGCCTGGACTCTTATTGGCTGCTGCTTCTCACCATATATGGAGCGTGCGAAGGGAAGCACTGGCGGCCTTGGTCCACAGCAGAAACTGGGCTGTGAGTCTGGAGAGCAGCAGTAGCAGCTATATTTAGCAGCTGGCGCATGGGAATAGCAGCGATAATGTTGGAAGGAGGTGAGGAGTGGCTGATCGCCTGGAGGAATTGGGAGGGGGCCACTAGGATTTGTGCAGCCTTTTATTGAGGCTATAGAGCGCCCTCCCCTTCATCTCTAGAAGTCTGATAGGCGGAAGGAGCACTTAGCAACAGACTACAGGCAGATTAAACCCGCTAAAGAAAAAGTGAAATGAGAATGCTCTCATCCAGTGCATCTTGAAAGTCTGAGAAGCTAGTCGTTTATTTTTTGTCACCATATTTTATTTATTGTCGGATCTATGAAAGGCTCTTAGTTGTTCCAAACGGATGTGCAAGATGTATGTTTTTGTAAACCAATCGATTGCTGAAGAAAAACAAACCAAATACTGAAAAAGCAAATCAACCTGCAATAAAGGCAGATTAATGCTTGTCAAATATTCTATTTGCTAAGAGAAATCGATGTGTACTGCAATGTAGCATTTATATAGTGCTTCTTATTTGTGTGATGTCAAAGCACATTTGCGGACTTGTATAAAATGCAATTAGAAATGTAAGTAGTCTTACAGATGAGATAACTTATCATTTACAATATGAAACAGACTATAACTATAGTATTATTAATTGGTTTCAGAAAGTGTTTTTATTTAATTACATAGTGCTTTTAGGTGTTCTTGTTCATTGGTGTGGATACAAAAAAGTAGCTTTTTAAAAATACATTCTAACTTCTTAAATCCAAAGTATGTTTATATCTTTTTGTACAGTATAATATAGTATTTTTCAAATATTGTTTTCAATAAACCTTTGCCTCGTGGAAACACATAAAATAATTGGCCCAAAAAAACATGCAATATAAAACTCTTTACTCCCTCTCTCTCAGTATATACATATCTTAAATGTGTATGTTTGTGTGTGTGTGTTTAAAAACAAAGGTTGTGGACAAGTTATAGTAAAGCAATTAAAGCAATTATTTGTATAGAAAACCAACTTAAACAACACAAACCTTACACATTCTAAAGTTATGGCTATAATTTAAAGTTATAGCTATAACTTGAAGCTATAATTGTGCCCTGCCCAAAACGTGCTGTAACTCACTCACCTCTGTACACATTGTTTTCAACTCGTTAGCCACAGTACATTAACTATAACTCATCCCTCTCCCATGCACAAAATTGTCATAAATGATGTCTTGTGAGATGTCATGAGTCTTGTTATGAATGCTATCATTAAACATGCTATAAGTGGTGTAATATGAAAGGGTATAAACAGTGCATTGGGAAGGCGTGAGTTATAATTAATTTAGTATGGATAGTGAGTTGACAATTTTGTGTACAGAGGTGCACGAGTTATAGCAAGTTTTTGGATGGGGTGCAAATTATAACTTTAATTTATAGCTAAAATGTATTTTGGAATTTGTAAGGTTTGTGTAGCTTAAGTTGGTTTTTTATGAATATGAATATGAGTCAGGTTGAATGCTATAGGGTGCAGTGTCATTGCGTGGAATATCATGGAGTGGTCATAGAGTGGAGTGGCATGGTGTAGAATGGAGTCACATGTTGTGGAATGGAGTGGCATGACGTAGAGTGGAGTGGCATATTGTAGAGAGATGTGGTATGTCAGAGAGTAGGGTGGAGTTTCACAGAGCAGAGTGGAGTATCGTAGAGAGGAGTGGCGCATCAGAGAATGGAGTGGCATGTCATAGAGTGGAGTAGCGTGCCATAGAGTGGAGTGGTGTGTTGTGGGGTGGAGTGGCATGTTATAGACTGGAGTAGAGTAGAGTGTCGTAGAGTGGAGTGTCATACAGTGGAGTGCTGTAGAGTGGAATGGTGTAGAGTAGAGTACAGTGTTGGAGACTGTGGTACAGTGGAGTAGCATCAAGTGTTGTAGTGTGGAGTGGAATACAGTGCAGTATTCTGTCATAGAGTAGAGTTGAGTAAAGTTACATGGAGTGACATAGAGAGAGTCACTTAGAGTGTTGTAAACTGTTGTATAGTGGTATAGAGTGGAGTAGAGTGGCAAGGAGTATATTGTTGTAGAGAGGAGTGACAAAGAGTGGAGTGGATGGGTGTAAAGTGTTGTGGCATAGAGTGGAGTGGCCTGTTCTAGAGTAGAGTGGAGTGGCATGCCGTACAGTGGAGTGCAATGGCTTACAGTGGAGGGACATACAGTGAAGTAGAGTTTTGAAGAGTGGAGTGGTGTAAAGTGGTGTTACGTGTCGTGGAGTGTGGTGGAGTGGCATGTAATAGAGCGGCAGATTGTAGAGTGTCGTAGAGTGGAGGTGGAAGTCATAGATTTTCCAGATACAGTGGAGTGGTGTATCATACAGTGGCGTGTCTTTTGTGATATATATATATTTTTTTTAAAGATTGCAATAGGTACCACTGTACTTTCTTGGTAACTTTCACCACAAACCTTTGTATTATCAGCCAATGTAGAAAAAGATAAAGGTCTGCAATGTTTTGTGGGGAGTTATCAAATGGTGACAAAGTTATTCAAAATAAACAATTGGTGGAATTCCTAGTTCTCTGAATCATAACTAATAAATATGTATATATTATTATATACATGGAGAAAATCGAAAAGAAAGGATCAAGAATGTTGAATGGTGATTGTTATAAATTTTTCAAACAGACCTTTAAACAGAAGATGAGAAAAATGTTTTGGAATTAGGACTTTTTTTTTTGTCCCACAGCAAGGTTTAACTACACACAATCCAGAACTGACCTCTTTAGGTCACGCATAGCAGCGCGCAAGGGCTGTTTTTCCAACATGTTGGTATGTACCTGGGCTTTTAACAACACCCACCGCATGCCACTGCACGCCCATCGCTACCACTCGTTTGTGGGCTTGCCCTTCAAAAATCTTTTGATGGCATTGGTAAATGCTTTACATTTGTCCCTCCTTGGGGAGGTTTTGTTACTGCCTTGGCTTTTGCTCCTGTTACATGGCTAATTGCACTTTTGCCGATAAGTTTGACTACAAGGCAAACTTGTTTTTCCTTTTGTGTGTCTCTTCACGCTGATGCTCATGGCAGCCGTGGCACTGTGAATTGGCTCACTTATGTGAAACTGTTTTACTTTTAATTTTCTATTTATGTGGCATGAAAAGTCCGTTTGGGATTTTACAACGCCCATAGCTCTAACTCGAGCAAATACGAGACCCATTGCATTACAAATGCTTGTTTTGTTTTGTCATAAATTCAAATTGATGAAGTTACACAGGATACGTAAATTATCAATCAATTAAAGTTTTCCTCTGATACATAAGGCGTTGGATACATTTTGCATCAATTACATTCAAATCAAATCACTAACATTTATAAAGCGCGCTACTCACCCGTGCGGGTCTCGAGGCGCTAGGGGGAAGGGGTTACTGCTGCTCGAAGAGCCAGGTCTTGAGGAGTCTGCGGAATATGGAGTGGTCCTGAGGATGGTGGGGAGGGTGTTCCAAGTCTTGGCCGCCAGGTAGGAGAAGGACCTCCCACCCGCTGTGGAGCGGCGGATGCGGGGGACGGCGGCGAGAGCGAGGCTGGTGGAGCGGAGAAGATGGGTGGGTGCGTAAAAGCTGAGGCGGTGGTTGAGGTATTCTGGTCCCTTGTTGTGGAGGGCTTTGTGTGCGTGGGTGAGAAGTTGGAAGGTGATCCTTTTGCTGACGGGAAGCCAATGCAGGTGTCTCAGGTGGGCGGAGATGTGGCTGTTGCGGGGTATGTCGAGGATGAGGCGGGCGGAGGCGTTTTGAATTCGTTGCAGACGTTTCTGGAGTTTTGCGGTGGTACCAGCATAAAGGGTGTTGCCGTAGTCCAGGCGGCTAGTGACGAGGGCGTGGGTCACGGTCTTTCTGGTGTCGGCGGGGATCCAGCGGAAGATCTTACGGAGCATGCGGAGGGTGAGGAAGCAGGAGGAGGACACGGCGTTGACTTGTTTGGTCATGGTGAGGAGAGGGTCCAAGATGAAGCCGAGGTTGCGAGCATGGTCTGAGGGGGTCGGTGCGGTGCCAAGGGCCGTGGGCCACCAGGAGTCGTCCCAGGCAGTCGGGGTGTTGCCGAGGATGAGGACTTCCGTTTTGCGCTTGTGGGGTCCTTGGTGAGGGAGAGTATAAGTTGAGTGTCGTCGGCGTAAGAGGTGATGATGATGCTGTGCTTGCGTACGATGTCGGCGAGGGGGCTCATGTAGACATTGAAGAGTGTCGGGCTGAGCGAGGAGCCTTGAGGGACGCCGCAGATGATCTCGGTGGGGTCTGAGCGAAAAGGTGGGAGGTAGACTCTTTGAGAGCGGTTGGAGAGAAAGGACGCGATCCAGTCCAGGGCCTGGCCTTGGATCCCGGTGGAGCGGAGGCGGGTTATTAGGGTGCGGTGACAGACGGTGTCGAAGGCAGCCGAGAGGTCGAGGAGGATGAGGGCGACTGTTTCACCGTTGTCCATCAGGGTTCTGATGTCGTCCGTGACTGAGATGAGGGCGGTTTCAGTGCTGTGGTTGGCTCGGAATCCGAATTGTGAGGGGTCGAGAAGGTTGTTGTCTTCAAGGAAGTTGGTAAGCTGCTTGTTGACGGTCTTCTCTATGACTTTGGCAGGGAAGGGGAGGAGCGAGATGGGGCGGAAGTTCTTCAATTCGCTTGGGTCAGCCGTAGGTTTCTTCAGTAGGGCGTTGACTTCAGCGTGTTTCCAGCTTTCGGGGAAGGTAGCAGACGAAAACGAGGAGTTGATGATGGTCTGGAGGTGCGGGGCGATGATGTCGTCGGCTTTATTGAAGATGAAGTGTGGGCAGGGGTCCGAGGGGGCACCGGAGTGGATTGAGTTCATGGTGGTTTTGGTTTCTTCTGTGTTTATGTGGGTCTAGGCATTGAGGGTGATGGCTGGGGGTGTGGGTTCAGTGTTGGTCGGCTGGGTCTGGTGTCCGAAGTTGTCGTGTAGGTCGGTAATCTTACGATGGAAGAAGGTGGCGAGGGAGTTGCACAGGTCTTGTGAGGGCGTGATGGCGTTGGCGTTGGGGTTGGAGAACTCTTTTACGATGCTGAAGAGTTCTCTGCTGTTGTGGCTGTTTTTGTCCAGTCTGTCTGTGAAGAAATTCCTTTTGGCTGCTCGGATCAGGTGGTGGTGTTCGCGGGTAGCGTTCTTGAGGGCGGTCATGTTGTCAGCGGTGTGGTCCTTACGCCAGGCTTTCTCGAGGGCGCGACAGGTTTTCTTTGATTCCTTAAGGGTGTCAGAGAACCAGAGAGGTTTTTTGGTGTTGGCCTGTCTTGGAAGGCGTCTGAGGGGAGCGAGGTTGTCTGCGCAGTTGGTGATCCAGTTCGTGAGGCTGAGGGCTGCGTCGTTGGGGTCGGCGGTGAAGGTAGGTTGGTTGTCGATGAGCGTGGAGAAAAGCTGTTCTTCGGGGATTTTGTTCCACTGTCGACGAGGGATGGGTTGAGTGCGGAGGTGGCGGGTCTCGCGTCGGAAGGTGAAGTGGACACAACTGTGGTCAGTCCAGTGTAGAGCGGAGGCGTGGCTGAAGGAAACGTGTTTGCTGGCGGAGAAGATGGGGTCAAGCGTGTGTCCGGCGATGTGGGTGGGGGTGTTCACCAGTTGCTTGAGGCCGAAGTTGTCGAGGTTGTCGAGCAGGGCGGTGGTGTTGGGGTCGTTGTTCTGTTCTAGATGGAAGTTGAGGTCGCTGAGGAGGATGTAGTCTGGCGAGGCGAGGGCGTCCGGGGAGATGAAGTCGGTGATGGAGTCGCTGAAGAGGGCGCGCGGTCCGGGGGGGCGGTAGATGAGGGATCCTCTGAGGGTGGTCCTGGGGTCTGTGCGAATCTGGAAGTGCAGGTGCTCGGCGGCGAGGGGGGTGTCTTCGGTGGAGGTGGTGACGCTGATGGAGTCTTTGAAGACGATGGCGATTCTTCCTCCTACTTGGTTGGTGCGGTCTTTCTTGAAAATCTTGTAGCCTTCGGGGATGGCTATGGCGATGTCGGGGGCCGAAGAGGCGTTCATCCAAGTCTCTGTGATGAAGGCGACGTCTGGTGCTGTGGAGTCCAGGAGGTCCCAGAGTTCAACGGCGTGCTTGTGGACGGATCGAGCGTTGACCATGATGCATTTGAGGTGGTTGATGGCGCGTGGGCTGGTGGTCGTGATAGTTTCGTGGTGGAAGGTAAATTTGCAGGTGTGACATGCGAAAGGTCCATGGGTACGTTTCGGGTTAGATTGGAAGCAGATGCTGGAGCGCCCTGGGTTGAGGGCATGGAGGGTGATGGGGTCGTAGCGGTGCAGCGGGGTTTGGGAGTGCTGAGGACCAGGGGTCGTGGCGCTGGGCGCGGGCCAGGCGCGGACGGGCGCAGACGGGCTTGCCCTTGGCGCGCCTTCGGCGCGGTCGCGCAGCGGCCGCCATAAGAGGGAGGAGGGGGGGAGGGGTCAGCTGGGGGCGGGGGACGGGAGTGGGCCGACGAATGGGAGCTGGGGGGGCGGGGGCGTGCAGGAGGTGGCGGCGGGAAACCGGAGGGAGGGGGGACAGGTAGAGGGGAGAAGGGATGGGGGAGGGGGGATTAAGGGTGGTGGGGGTTGAGTTTAGGAAGAGTTTAGGAAGAGAGTTAGGAGGAAGGTTAGGAAGATAGGGGAGGGGGGGTTGTAGAGGTGGAGGTGGGTGAGGGTGAGAGGTAAAGTGAAAGGATAGGAAGATGGGGGAGTTACAGAGGAGGAGGCGAGTGAGGGGGAAAGATAGAGAGATAGGTAGATAGGTACATAGGGGTGTTAGAGAGGGGGAGGCGAGTGAGGGAGAGAGATGAGACAGGAGCAGGAGGACAGGCGCGGGAAGAACCCAGAAGCAGGTAAAAGAAGAAGAGGAGCAGAAGAGGAGCCGAAGAACTGAAGACAGAGGAACACAGAAGAAGGTAAAGAAGAAGAGGAGCCGAAGAACAGAAGACAGAAGAACACAGAAGAAGGTAAAGAAGAAGAGGAGCGCAGGAGAAAGAGGAACACAGAAGAAGGTAAAGAAGAAGAGGAGCGCAGAAGACAGAAGAATACAGAAGAAGGTGAAGAAGAAGAGGAGCGACGAGCAGCAGAGGGAAGAGCCAAGAAGAGGGACAGAGAAGAAGAGGCACACGCAGGTCGCGGTGCAAAGGAGAGAGAGAGAAGCACACAGATGAAGACAGAAGACGGGGAGCAGGAGAGAAAGAAGAGTACAGATGAAGACTACAGAAGAAGAGCACAGAGGAAGAACAGAGAAGAAGAAAAGAAGCAGGAGAGGAGGTGAGTAGCGCGGGGCAGGGCGAGGGGCTGGGCGGTGTGGGGGGTACTTACTGTGAGGTAGCTGGGCTTGCTAGGAGGTCTCAGGAACCTGGGCTGGTGGAGCTGCAGCGGCAGGGGGAGCGACCTACCCTTGGGTCAAGGGTCGCTAGCTCTGTCGCGCACCGGCCGCCATAAGAGGGAGGAGGGGGGGGGGAGGGGTCAGCTGGGGGCGGTGGACGGGAGTGGGGCGACGAATGGGAGCTGGGGGGGCGGGGGCGTGCAGGAGGTGGCGGCGGGAAAGCGGAGGGAGGGGGGACAGGTAGAGGGGAGAAGAGATGGGGTGGGGGAGTTAAGGGTGGTGGGGGGTGAGTTTAGGAAGAGTTTAGGAAGAGAGTTAGGAGGAAGGTTAGGAAGATAGGGGAGGGGGGGTTGTAGAGGTGGAGGTGGGTGAGGGTGAGAGGTAGAGTGAAAGGATAGGAAGATGGGGGGGTTACAGAGGAGGAGGCGAGTGAGGGGGAAAGATAGAGAGATAGGTAGATAGGGGTGTTAGAGAGGGGGAGGCGAGTGAGGGAGAGAGATAAGACAGGAGCAGGAGGACAGGTGCGGAAAGAACCCAGAAGCAGGTAAAAGAAGAAGAGGAGCAGAAGAGGAGCCGAAGAACTGAAGACAGAGGAACACAGAAGAAGGTAAAGAAGAAGAGAAGCCAAAGAACAGAAGACAGAAGAACACAGAAGAAGGTAAAGAAGAAGAGGAGCGCAGGAGAAAGAGGAATACAGAAGAAGGTGAAGAAGAAGAGGAGTGACGAGCAGCAGAGGGAAGAGCCAAGAAGAGGGACAGAGAAGAAGAGGCACACGCAGGTCGCGGTGCAAAGGAGAGAGAGAGAAGCACACAGATGAAGACAGAAGACGGGGAGCAGGAGAGAAAGAAGAGTACAGATGAAGACTACAGAAGAAGAGCACAGAGGAAGAACAGAGAAGAAGAAAAGAAGCAGGAGAGGAGGTGAGTAGCGCGGGGCAGGGCGAGGGGCTGGGCGGTGGGGGGGTACTTACTGTGAGGTAGCTGGGCTTGCTAGGAGGTCTCAGGAACCTGGGCTGGTGGAGCTGCAGCGGCAGGGGGAGCGACCTACCCTTGGGTCAAGGGTCGCTAGCTCTGTCGCGCAGCGGGCGCCATAAGAAGGAGGGGGGGGAGGGGTCAGCTGGGGGCGGGGGACTGGAGTGGGGCGATGAATGGGAGCTGGGGGGGCGGGGGCGTGCAGGAGGTAGCGGCGGGAAAGCGGAGGGAGGGGGGACAGGTAGAGGGGAGAAGAGATGGGGTGGGGGGGTTAAGGGTGGCGGGGGTGAGTTTAGGAAGAGTTTAGGAAGAGAGTTAGGAGGAAGGTTAGGAAGATAGGAGAGGGGGGTTGTAGAGGTGGAGGTGGGTGAGGGTGAGAGGTAGAGTGAAAGGATATGAAGATGCGGGGTTACAGAGGAGGAGGCGAGTGAGGGGGAAAGATAGAGAGATAGGTAGATAGGGGTGTTAGAGAGGGGGAGGCGAGTGAGGGAGAAAGATGAGACAGGAGCAGGAGGACAGGCGCGGGAAGAACCCAGAAGCAGGTAAAAGAAGAAGAAGAGCAGAAGAGGAGCCGAAGAACTGAAGACAGAGGAACACAGAAGAAGGTAAAGAAGAAGAGGAGCCGAAGAACAGAACACAGAAGAACACAGAAGATGGTAAAGAAGAAGAGGAGCGCAGGAGAAAGAGGAACACAGAAGAAGGTAAAGAAGAACAGGAGCGCAAAAGACAGAAGAATACAGAAGAAGGTGAAGAAGAAGAGGAGCGACGAGCAGCAGATGGAAGAGCCAAGAAGAGGGACAGAGAAGAAGAGGCACACGCAGGTCGTGGTGCAAAGGAGAGAGAGAGAAGCACACAGATGAAGACAGAAGACAGGGAGCAGGAGAGAAAGAAGAGTACAGATGAAGACTACAGAAGAAGAGCACAGAGGAAGAACAGAGAAGAAGAAAAGAAGCAGGAGAGGAGGTGAGTAGCGCGGGGCAGGGCGAGGGGCTGGGCGGTGGGGGGGTACTTACTGTGAGGTAGCTGGGCTTGCTAGGAGGTCTCAGGAACCTGGGCTGGTGGAGCTGCAGCGGCAGGGTGAGCGACCTACCCTTGGTCAAGGGTCGCTAGCTCTGACGCGCAGCGGCCGCCATAAGAGGGAGGAGTGGGGGAGGGTTCAGCTGGGGGCGGGGGACGGGAGTGGGGCGACGAATGGGAGCTGGGGGGGCGGGGGCGTGCAGGAGGTGGCGGCGGGAAAGCGGAGGGAGGGGGGACAGGTAGAGGGGAGAAGAGATGGGGGAGGGGGGTTAAGGGTGGTTGGGGTTGAGTTTAGGAAGAGTTTAGGAAGAGAGTTAGGAGGAAGGTTAGGAAGATAGGGGAGGGGGTTGTAGAGGTGGAGGTGGGTGAGGGTGAGAGGTAGAGTGAAAGGATAGGAAGATGGGGGGGTTACAGAGGAGGAGGCGAGTGAGGGGGAAAGATAGAGAGATAGGTAGATAGGTAGATAGGTAGATAGGGGTGTTAGAGAGGGGGAGGCGAGTGAGGGAGAGAGATGAGACAGGAGCAGGAGGACAGGCGCGGGAAGAACCCAGAAGCAGGTAAAGAAGAAGAGGAGCAGAAGAGGAGCCGAAGAACTGAAGACAGAGGAACACAGAAGAAGGTAAAGAAGAAGTGGAGCCGAAGAACAGAAGACAGAAGAACACAGAAGAAGGTAAAGAAGAAGAGGAGCGCAGGAGAAAGAGGAACACAGAAGAAGGTAAAGAAGAAGAGGAGCTCAGAAGATAGAAGAATACAGAAGAAGGTGAAGAAGAAGAGGAGCGACGAGCAGCAGAGGGAAGAGCCAAGAAGAGGGACAGAGAAGAAGAGGCACACGCAGGTCGCGTTGCAAAGGAGAGAGAGAGAAGCACACAGATGAAGACAGAAGACGGGGAGCAGGAGAGAAAGAAGAGTACAGATGAAGACTACAGAAGAAGAGCACAGAGGAAGAACAGAGAAGAAGAAAAGAAGCAGGAGAGGAGGTGAGTAGCGCGGGGCAGGGTGAGGGGCTGGGCGGTGGGGGGGTACTTACTGTGAGGTAGCTGGGCTTGCTAGGAGGTCTCAGGAACCTGGGCTGGTGGAGCTGCAGCGGCAGGGGGAGCGACCTACCCTTGGGATCTAGTATTGATACATGAATTGGATACCAGCAAATGAATGACATAATTATTTGTATGATATGAGACATTTACAGTGTTTCTTTGAGAATGAACACAACATTTGGGAAACTTTACAACATGGTAGGGATGAAGATTTGAAAATCAGAGATGTTCTAATGGAAATGGGTTTTGATGTTGATAGATCCTCACCAAGTTGTTTTAAACAAAAAAAGTTGTAGTAACCAAATATCCCCTGTGATGCAATTGATTAATTCCAGGAAAAAATGACAGTGAAACTATGGAAATTAAGGGATCAAAAATACCCTAATGAGTATGATATAACACAAAATCAGAAATTGGCTGTAGGCACATTGGTGAATGACAAAAGCATTGATATTAAGCTCTACTACGAAGGAGGGAACATTGCAATTATGAACATTGATCTGTATTGTGAAGAAGCCTATAAGAAGTTGGGTGATAATAAATGGTATGTTGTCATTAATCACTTGGATTATAGGAAATCAATTTCTGAGTATTATGAGTTGTTAAACAAGTGGGAAGCCAAGGAAATCATGGATGAGGATCAATATTGTTGTCTAAAAGTTTATTGTTCTAGAATACTTACTATACATTTTCTACCCAAAGTGCTTAAACACCCCATTAAACCACGAGAGAGATGGATAGTCTCAGCCATTGGTGGCTTATTGGAACTCACAGCAATATATTTGTATCACCTTTTGGAACTGTTAGAAATGGGGTCTCTGGTTGGCAGTCAATTTACACTCTGTCCAAGCAGGGACCCTCACTCTAGTCAGGGAAAGCGAGTTACGCTCCTAAAACTACCCTGGCTCATCCCCTTGGAATCTCTGCACAAGCAGTCAGGCGTATCTCAAAGACAACATGTAAAGTATTTGTGCCAACACACACTAATACAGTGAAAACTCTGCAAAATAGACTCCACACCAGTTTAGAAAAATAGGTAATATTTATGTAAATCAAACAAGACCAAAACAACAAAATCCAACATACACAAGGTCTTTCACCAAATGTTACTAGTTAATAAAAACCATAAAACATTACCATCTCCACATAAATAGCACAAGGCATAAGCAGTGCAAAAAGACATAATCAGTGTAATAAGTATGATTACCCTTGTGAGTCCATTTTAAAGTAAAAAAAACAGTTTAAAATCACAGTACAACACAAAATTGCCCCTTGCGTCCTTTGGATCTGTTAAGTTCCCATAGAGCCTTTATCAAGCGTATAAAAAAAGAGCTAAGATCACGGTAAGACATAGGGTAACCCCCCAATGTCATTCATTGCTACTAAGATTATAGGGTGAACCAGTCCTTAAATCATGTTTTTAGGCGTTTTTTGGTCTGCAGCCATACGTTCCTGGGGTCAGGATATAAAAAGCATTTGGTATTTAAAGCTACTAATTTAGTTAATGTGCAAAACTGGCAAAAAAGTGCAATACATTCCTTCAGCATGGTAACTAAATACTGATTAGATGTTAAACAATTAGGCCCTCATTCTGACCCTGGCGGTCTTTGACCGCCAGGGCGGAGGACCGCGGGAGCACCGCCGACAGGCCGGCGGTGCTCCAATGGGGATTCCGACCGCGGCGGTAAAGCCGCGGTCGGACCGGCACCACTGGCGGGCTCCCGCCAGTGTACCGCCGCCCCATTGAATCCTCCACGGCGGCGCAGCTTGCTGCACCGCCGCGGGGATTCCGACCCCCCCTACCGCCATCCAGATCCCGGCGGTCCGACCGCTGGGATCCGGATGGCGGTAGGGGGGGTCGCGGGGCCCCTGGGGGCCCCTGCAGTGCCCATGCCACTGGCATGGGCATTGCAGGGGCCCCCGTAAGAGGGCCCCTACATGTATTTCACTGTCTGCTGCGCAGACAGTGAAATACGCGACGGGTGCAACTGCACCCGTCGCACAGCTTCCACTCCGCCGGCTCGATTCCGAGCCGGCTTCATCGTGGAAGCCTCTTTCCCGCTGGGCTGGCGGGCGGTCTGAAGGCGACCGCCCGCCAGCCCAGCGGGAAAGTCAGAATTACCGCCGCGGTCTTTCGACCGCGGAACGGTAATCTGACGGCGGGACTTTGGCGGCCGGCCTCCGCCGCCCGCCAAGGTCAGAATGAGGGCCTTAATCCTCGATAACAGTATACACATGCCAACCCAATCTCTATGGAGGGACTCTACTCTATTGGCATCCCAGTTGTCGGGATCGCTGGATTCTTCAGGGCGCATTAAGGGAAGTAAAGAGGTCCAAAAATTGGATTTCATTTCTTGGATCAAGTATTTCGAATAGGGCCTGTCTGCATGATCTGATCCCTAAGGCATTGATTTTTTTTTCAGCAATTTCCTTCTTTGAATAGCCAGGGCTGGACAAATGCAGATCACATGCCCTAATGTTTCCACCGTGAGGTGGCATAAGCAGCGTTCCTGATTGGCTCTTTGAGACTCATTCTGCCATCGTGGCATGAGATCTAATGTCAGAATATATCCTAGCCTTAGCCTTAAGAAACATTTAATTTTCAAAGCATAAGGTGCGGCCATCATTGATGCTCCTTTGTGTGATTTATATGATTTAAGAATCAACCATCCATGGGATCTTTTAGCTAGTTCCTCCCTATCTGGTAGCCAGCTTTGTAGTTTGATTGCTTTATTCACTACTTTCTTAAATACTGGACTAGGCAGGGTCTGATCCCATAAGTCTTCCAAATCCAGCTGCTTTATACTTCTTTCCAAATACTCTTTATAATTACTATTGCCCCTTTCAAGGTTCATTTCCTGCCATACTAAATTGGCTAGTGTTCCTTCTGCAGCGTGACAAAATTTGTGGCAACATTTAATGAACACTGCAGGTCTAGCCAATGACTGCCTTACTAGTGAGAATTCCAGTCTAACCTGGGCCAGGGATGCCGACCTAGGTAACTGGAAAACCTGCTTGTTAGTATTTTGTCATAAGTTTATCCAGGAGAGCTTCCGCCGCCCCTCTCATTATTTCTGTGCCATAAGAGAGCGTTGGTAATAATTTTACTCTCATTACTGCTATTAGCATTTTAAGGGTATGCCCACGGATGGTTTTTGCTAAAATTCCATAGGAATGATTTAAAGCTTGCACTTTATTCCTTATCACTTCCCTGTGACATAGATAGGTTCCGCTTGAATCTATCTTGACCCCTAGGTACGTGTAGGTAGCCACTTCCTATATTAAATGCCACTTACAATGATTGGAGGGTCTAAATATTATTTTTTTTTTTGTTTATTTCCAACTCATTTATTTTTGTATACCCTCCTAAGCAATTCATCAATTTTTGCATACCTATTCTGGAATTTCTAAGCAATGGCATATGCTGACTCCCACCTGCTGGAATTAACTTTATAGCATTGATACCTTCTAAGGACACCTGATTCAGATCGGGAAGTGCTTTTATGATTTTTAGAATGGTAGAATGATTGAGCACATCTGAGAGGGTTCTTGAAATAAACTCAGGGATCCAGAGTAGCTGGAGATCCTGCTCCTGGTTGATTGGATTTTGATAATTCATCAGATTTGACTGCTGCAATACAGTATATACTCGTCTTGAAGTCCCTACATTTGTCAAAGCCCAGCTCACCTGAGTCCTTGTTCAGTTCTGATGGAGGTTGAAGACAATCCGACCCCACCCTGAAACTGCTTGTTCCAGCACACTAGTTTTTAAAACAGTGCACTAAGAACAGAAGCTCAAGGGAAGGGGGGAAGTGGATAAAATAAAATAAAGAGACAACAGCGTTCTTGCGTTTCCACTGTTGAAGTGCTGCACAAATCTGCGGCCCTCTCTGACTTCGGTAGAAACTGGTGCCTAATGAAACATAAACAAAGAACAGATAAGTACATCCTATTCCTAACTGGGTTCCTGACTATCCCTTTATTTATTAAAATTTTTCTTCTAAAGTACCTCTTGGATCCTGGTCTCTAGTTTCCAGGTTTGGAATGTGTTACTGCTCTGGGATGTGCTTTCTATTACTCTAAAGCTTCTAAAACATTAAACAAATACCGTTATCAGAATTATCAATATCAAACATTCATCTTAATATAACTAAAGCCTAAATTGCCAATAGCAGACTCACTTTTCCCATATTTCCAGAATCTTTTATAAAACAAATACTGTACTTTTACGTCAAAATACAGCATGTAATTTGTGCAAGTCCTTGATTTACTGTTTGCCTTGCTGTTAATGGTTTCCACGGTTCGATTCTTAAAAGTTCCATAAAAAAATGTTTGCTTCACAAAGTTCCGCAAAGTATTGTTGTAACAAAGAGTTTGAATCACAATGTTCGTGGAAGGTATCTTGTTTCAAATTGTCTATACACGAATCCAGAAATTGTTGTCAAAGTTCTTTCAGGTAATAAAAGTTTTGACCTTACTTGTTGCTGGCAAGAGATACTGATCAGTCTAACCTTGTCTTCTTTCTCTTTTGCAGGTTACTTGTAGGAGAGAGGCTGAGGCAAGGAGGAACCGGAAACCGGAAGAAGGAAGAGCCAGCAGCTGCGCCCATTGAAGCCAATGAAAGTCTGTAGAGAGCAGGAGTGCCAACGCCGAGGGATCTGTCCTCAGGTAAGCGGGAGGTAGACGAGCACAAGCACTGGGCGAGGCACGAGGGCTGCCTTTTACAGACAGGGCTGGGTGTGGTCCTCACATGCTGCACATGTTCTTGAAAGGTGTGCAGAGCTGGGTGTGGTTTGAAGAGCTGGGTGTGGTCCTCACATGCTGCACATGTTCTTGAAAGGTGTACAGAGTTTCAGTTATTATGCAAATGAGTTAAATTAACACATGGCCTAGAGAGGAGTGTTTTAAAGAAGCCTTGGTAAAAGCAAGGCCCAATGTGTAAACAAAACAGCACATTAAACAACATACACAGAAGCCTAGGGGGGGGGGGAGGTGAGATAACAAGAAAGGCTTTCAATAGTAAGTTTAAAAGGGAACTATTACAGAACCCACTAGTGCAGTGAGAGGGGACATGCTCTTTGCTGTGCACTAACCCTAACAGTTGCCCCCCTCAAAGGCCCTCCTACAGGACGGGGTTTTCCTGGATTTTTTAAATAAAACCGTCTAATCAGCTGTGGGGCATGTACATATGATGCTGGTTCCCATGAATTCTCAGATTCATCATATCCTTTCCATTCTACTAAATAAAACAGACGTCCACTAATTCTTTTTGAGTCTTTTATGCTTTTCACTTCATATTCTAGATTTCCCTTAATTGGTATGGGTGGAGGTGGTGGTTCAGGTCGGGTTTTTGGATTGTACGGCTTAAGCAAGGACACATGGAATGTAGTATGTACTGGATATTCTTTTGGTAAATCTAATTTGACTGTTACCGGGTTTACTATGGCAGTTATACTAAAGGTTCCAATGAAACGTGGTTGCAGCTTTCGGGATCCCTCTATGTTTAGGTTCTTTGTGGAGAGCCATACCTTGTCACCGATTTTATACATTGGGGCCTCAGATATGTGTTTGTCTGCTTGTCTTTTCATGCTTTCCTTGTACTTTAATAAATGTTTCCTGGCTTTGTCTTGTATGTCACCTAACCTTGTTAGTCTATCCGTTACTGTAGGTAACAGAGAATCTTCTAACAAAATGGGTATAGCTCTTGGATGATACCCCTGCAAGAAATAGAATGGTGAGCAAAGTAGAGCTGAATGCTCAGTATTATTATAAACAAACTCCGCTACAGGGAGAGCTTCCAACCATTCACTAGAATAATCAGCCAATAAACAACGTAGCGTTTAAAGTAAGGTTTGGTTCAGTCGTTCAGTCTGTCCATCTGTCTCTGGGTGGAAAGCAGTGGATAATGCCACATCTATTTTCAGTTTTTTACATAATTTTTTCCAAAATTTAGAGTTGAACTGGCTCCCTCGGTCTGACACCACTTTGCTTGGCAAACCATGTAAACGCACAATTTCCCTTATAAAAATATCGGCAAATTCTACCGCCGTGGGTAATTTCCGTAATGGTACAAAATGTGCCATTTTAGATAAAAAATCCACTATAACCAACACTGTTGTGAAAGATTTTACAGGTGGTAAACCTACAATAAAGTCTACGCTCACAGTGTGCCAAGGTTGCTTGGGTGTTGGCATTGGTATTAACAAACCGTCAGGGGCCTTATGAGAAGATTTATGTCTTGCACAAATTGGACAGGTAGTGACAAATTGCTTAATGTCCTTTCTTATAGTGTCCCACCAAAAGTGTTTTTGCACATTTTCCAGGGTTTTTACCCAACCAGGATGACCTGCCAACGGTGAGGCGTGATGCCAAATTATCACCTGTGTTTGTAATTCAGAGGTGGGCACTAACAGCATGTTGTCGTGATACAATAAACCTCGTTGTATTGTGTTATGGGAATCTTTTAACCAATCCTGAGGTGCTATTTGCATGTGTGCATTATATAGATCTGTGATAAAATCCTTCTGTTGTACTGGTGCCAAAAACTTTTGGGGAGGAATAATGGGTTCTCCTATTTTATCTTGTTTCATGTCTGAAGTATGTCCGTATCTAGATAACACATCAGATTGAATTTGTTGTGCACCTGGTCTATAGGTTATTACAAAGTCAAATGTGCTAAAAAAAATTAACCAGCGCATCTGACGTGGTGTTAGTGCTTTAAGTGATCCAAAAAACTGTAGGTTCCTATGGTCAGAAAAGATTGTAACTGGGTACTTGGCTCCCATTAAATGGTGCCTCCATTCTGAAAAGGCTACTTTGATAGCTAGTAGTTCCCTTTCAGCCACAGTATAATTTTGTTCAGCTGGTAATAACTTTTTGGAATAGAAGGCTATAGGATGTAACTGGCCATCTACTGCATCTCGTTGAGAGAGAACTCCTCCTAAAGCTACTTGTGAAGCATCCGCTTCAACAAAAAAAGGCAAGTCAGGATCAGGATGTTTCAGAATTGGGGCTGAAGTGAACTTTTGTTTTAGGAGTTGAAAGGCGTGTGCCGCCTCATCAGTCCAAAGAAATCGTTGCCCTTTCCGCAACAAGGTAGTTATTGGGGCCGCAATGTCTGCGAAATGTGCAATAAACCTCCTATAAAAATTGGCGAAACCCAGAAATTTCTGAATATCTTTTACAGAGGATGGTTCTGGCCAATCAGCAATAGCACTGATTTTCTTTACATCCATAGTTATTCCTTGAGGTGACAGGCAGTATCCTAAAAAGTCCACCTTGCTGACATTAAAAGTACACTTTTCTAACTTAGCAAAAAGATGATTTTCTTTTAACTTTGATAATACTGCACGAACATGTTGGGTATGTTCTTCTGAGTTCTTAGAGTAAATGAGGATGTCGTCTATGTATACTATGACACAAACGTCCAGGAATTTGTGTAGGACCTCATTTATAAAGAACTGAAAGGCCGCAGGGGCATTACATAACCCAAAGGGCATTACTGTGTACTCAAATAAACCAAACTTTGTCTTGAAAGCTGTCTTCCACTCATCCCCCTCTTTTACTCAGACCAGGTGGTAAGCTCCCCGCAGATCTAGTTTAGTGTATACAGTAGAATGTCTTAACTGATCCAACAACACAGGTATTAGAGGAAGAGGATATTTATTCTTTATTGTAGCCTTATTTAGTCCTCTATAATCGATACACGTGCGCAGGGATTTATACGGCTTTGGGATAAAAAAGAGTGGAGATGACACCGGAGATGTGGAATGACGGATGAACCCAGACTGTAGTAGGTCATCTAGGTAGGTTCTTAAGTATTTGGTTTCTTCGTCAGTCAAAGCATATACTCTGTTATTAGGTAAAGGGGCCCCTGGGATAAGATCTATACGACAGTCATAAGACCTATGTGGGGGCAGCGCACTAGCCTTTACTGGATCAAAGACGTCTTTAAAGTCAGAATATTCAGGAGGGAGACTTGGTTCATCTTGTATAACACTAGCACAGTGTAATACTGTGCTCTGTTCTGTACCTGCTTCTTGATAGCAATTGGTTCTACAGAAAGAGGAATCCAAAGTAACATTTCTATTCACCCAATCAATTTTTGGGTTATGAGTTGTTAACCAGGGTACCCCGAGAATCAAACCAAAATTAGGAGTATCTATCAGATCAAAGCTAATCACCTCTGTGTGCCCGTTCTGACAGACCATAACAAGTGGACTTGTTTGTTTTGTGATTAATCCAGAGGTCAATTCTGACCCATCCACTGCACATACTGCTTCTGGACAAGGCTTTAGGCACATAGGAAGTCCTAAGTTTTCAGCTAACTTATTATCCACAAAATTTCCTGTCGCGCCTGAGTCCAGTAGGACAGGGAGAGAATGCCTCACTTGGGTAGTAACAATTAAAACGACCTGAATTATGAAATGTCTAGGTATGTGCGGTGCCATGAAGGCTGCAGCATTAGAGGTTTGATTAAGATGTTTTCTCGAACAAGTAACCTCTCCCCTTGTCGAGCTTAATCGTTTCCCGATTCAGTTGAGGAGGTGGAGGAAACAGCACCCTTTCGTGGATTTTTAGGCTTTACTGGACATTCTCTGGCAAAGTGACCTGCCCTTCCACAATATAAACATAATTGAAGTTTTCTCCTTCTTTCTTTTTCCTCTGATGTGAGTGAACCTCTGCGTGTCCCTATTTGCATAGGCTCAGGTTCAGGGAGTTTATTATCTGGGTCTTTCTTCTCGTGTCTAATACAAGTTAACCGTGATTCCAGTTTGTATTTATCTCCCTTTCTTTCTCCTAGTCTATGTTCTAATTTCACAACTAAATCTACAAAGTCCGAATAGTCTTCTGGCAAATCAACGATATGAGCCAGCGCGTCTTTTAACTCGTCTCTCAAACCTTTATAGAAAAGGGAGACACGCTTTTCTTCTGGCCAGTGTGTCTCGGTGAGTAAACGATTAAAACTAGTGAGATAGGTCAATAAATCCTTGTTACCTTGTTTAAGATTTAAAAGCTCATTATCACTTGCCTGCATGAAAGTGTGTTTTGCAAAAAGGCTGGTCATGGTACGTTTAAATTGATTTCAATTATGGAGGATGGGATCATCTCTCTCCACGAAAGGAATTGACCAATTGGCTACTGTGCCACCCAAATAAGACAAGACGAATGCCACTTTCGTAGCATCAGTAGGGAACTGTTGTGGCTTACAAACGAAGTGTAATTGACATTGATTGATAAAAACATGGAATTTGTTACTATCTCCATGAAAACGTTCAGGTGCTGCTAAGGGCACAGCATTAGGAACATTAACAGTGACCTCAACTGGGGGAGGCAAAGTTGTATGTTTTGATGGCGCCCCTGTCTCTGAGGAGGTTTTAAACAAAGGCGTAAAAGCTGTGTTCCACTGAGATACCCTAAATTTATACCTGCTTAAATCCTGTTTTAAAGAGGTATTCTCCATCTTTAATCTCTCTATTTCCTCTTGCATATTTTGCAAGATGCCAGACACTGATTCATTATGAGCCAAGTCCTCATTTAGGGCCTGCGCCATATCCGTGACGTCAATGCCCTCTATTTCTTCCCCGATATTCATCGTCCACCAGAACTGAATTTTTTATTTTTATTTAAGGCTTGTGCTTCTGTCAAAGCCCAGCTCACCTGAGTCCTTGTTCAGTTCTGATGGAGGTTGAAGACAATCCGACCCCACCCTGAAACTGCTTGTTCCAGCACACTAGTTTTTAAAACAGTGCACTAAGAACAGAAGCTCAAGGGAAGGGGGGAAGTGGATAAAATAAAATAAAGAGACAACAGCGTTCTTGCGTTTCCACTGTTGAAGTGCTGCACAAATCTGCGGCCCTCTCTGACTTCGGTAGAAACTGGTGCCTAATGAAACATAAACAAAGAACAGATAAGTACATCCTATTCCTAACTGGGTTCCTGACTATCCCTTTATTTATTAAAAATTTTCTTCTAAAGTACCTCTTGGACCTGGTCTCTAGTTTCCAGGTTTGGAATGTGTTACTGCTCTGGGATGTGCTTTCTATTACTCTAAAGCTTCTAAAACATTAAACAAATACCGTTATCAGAATTATCAATATCAAACATTCATCTTAATATAACTAAAGCCTAAATTGCCAATAGCAGACTCACTTTTCCCATATTTCCAGAATCTTTTATAAAACAAATACTGTACTTTTACGTCAAAATACAGCATGTAATTTGTGCAAGTCCTTGATTTACTGTTTGCCTTGCTGTTAAAAGTTCCATAAAAAAATGTTTGCTTCACAAAGTTCCGCAAAGTATTGTTGTAACAAAGAGTTTGAATCACAATGTTCGTGGAAGGTATCTTGTTTCAAATTGTCTATACACGAATCCAGAAATTGTTGTCAAAGTTCTTTCAGGTAATAAAAGTTTTGCACTTACTTGTTGCTGGCAAGAGATACTGATCAGTCTAACCTTGTCTTCTTTCTCTTTTGCAGGTTGCTTGTAGGAGAGAGGCTGAGGCAAGGAGGAACCGGAAACCGGAAGAAGGAAGAGCCAGCAGCTGCGCCCATTGAAGCCAATGAAAGTCTGTAGAGAGCAGGAGTGCCAACGCCGAGGGATCTGTCCTCAGGTAAGCGGGAGGTAGACGAGCACAAGCACTGGGCGAGGCTCGAGGGCTGCCTTTTATAGACAGGGCTGGGTGTGGTCCTCACATGCTGCACATGTTCTTGAAAGGTGTGCAGCGTTTCAGTTATTATGCAAATGAGTTAAATTAACACATGGCCTAGAGAGGAGTGTTTTAAGGAAGCCTTGGTAAAAGCAAGGCCCAATGTGTAAACAAAACAGCACATTAAACAACATACACAGAAGCCTAGGCGGGGGGAAGGTGAGATAACAAGAAAGGCTTTCAATAGTAAGTTTAAAAGGGAGCTATTACAGAACCCACTAGTGCAGTGAGAGGGGACATGCTCTTTGCTGTGCACAAACCCTAACAACATTATACAGGGTTGTGGAAATGACCCCTCCTGCTGTACAGTTCTCCGGGGCCGCGTATGGATGACCACCGGCAGTGCTTCCGTTTTCCTCCATAGGGCCTTTTGTTAATAGAGCTGGTCTGTGTTCTTGCAATGTCAAAGACATCATGAGAGTGCCTCCTAATTCAGGAACATTATTTGCCAGTACATTGGAGGCGAGCAAAGGAGTACCATCTTATTTTTGCCTTCCCCTTGTGGTCTTATATTCCTTACTCGGTTCCTCTGTGAGGGCCACTGTGGTCTTTGTGACATCTGTGCGGAGTGACCAAGCAGACTTTCTACCCTTTCTTTCATGTTTTCCCTATTTCTTTGTCAGGTGCAATGGCAGAGGCTTTTCAAGTTCCCCTGGGTCTAACAAGTACGCCAAGACCTCAGGAGTCTCAGTGATGGCTTTTATGGCAGGACTCTTGATGCTGTTCTTTCTGAGGTCTGTTCTTCCAGATGGGTCTACTTCATCGATGTGCTGACTATCCTTCATGCTCAATTGACATATGTACGCTCCTTAACTTGGGTGGGACAGACCTCTCTTAGTATTCCTTCCAAGTTTATCAGCAATTGGGACAATCGGTCCACCACCTCTTTGTATGAGCAGATGGTTAAGTTGTTGAGCTGTTTCCTTTGCACCATTGTTATCAGGGAGTTTAGTTCTTCTAGCTTGTGATTCCAGAGACGAACACGACCAATGTGTTTAACAGGTCTACCTGGATGTAGAGTGAAACTGGAGTGCCATTACTGTTACTTGCATCAAATTCAAAATTGCGGCCCACATATTGCGGCCCACATATCGTTCACACTATTTACAACCGATGGTTGTAGGGTTTCCCTAACATGTGTCCCTTGGTCTTCTACTGAAGCTTTACCATTAGTTCTCTCTGTCTGAGGTCTGTCCCCTACATCCGACTCCCTGGTTAAGTCAGGAAATCTTGTCTTCAATGATCACAACTCTGTGTTTTTTAGACTATAAACCGGAAAGGGGTAGAACTTACAACTAGGACTCTAGGGGATTTTTGGATTTCTCTAGTTTCACAATTTCATCAATTGCTTCCTTCTCTGAGCCAGGATTGAATGGGCTAATCGGGTGTGTGGGTTTTCTTGTGAGTTTTGTTGATGCAGGCAACTGCCTTTCATGGTCTTCGATTGCTTAAGGGTTTCATAGACTCCTAATGAGGGGGTTAGCTCCCCTGACCCCCCAGTTAGTGATAGCATCCCCAGAGGCAACTGCTGAGGGTCCTCCCTATAGAGGCTGATTTTCCATGGTTACCATTATTTGCGATAGGGAGTTGGTGGGGAGAGTCTCCCCTGACGTCTACTTCCCCTCTTAAACTTTTGGGCCTAAGAGCCTGGACAGGCGAAGGACAGACCTCAGGAGTTTGGTGGTTGGGACCCAATGAGGCCCTCTTGTTTCCATGGTTACCTAGGACAGCATAATAGTCAGTTATCTTGTGGTTGTCAGGACGGACTAAGAGTTTTGCCTTCTCCTCATGGGTGTTGTCAATTGCTGTCTGGGCCATCTCTCTTGCATTCGGAATTCTTACACTGTTATTTTACATTGTTAGGCGCTTACAATTTATGCTGGTTGTACTCAATATCCTGCATGGGCTGGGGGTCTGTGGAGCACTGTTCACCCTCCTTTTTATGGCCACTTCATCTGAGGCCAGCTCCCTTTTCCTTTTTCCCTTAATGGAGATAGGGGCCTTGCCTCTTTCCTTGCCCAATCTCATTCTCTTTCTCTTTCTTTAGACAGAGAGTCAGAGGGTTTGGTGGCTTCAAGTTCAAATCCAATCTCAATCACAGTCTCAATCTCAATTTTCATGCACCTTTCCCATGCCTTTGTAGCAGGGCAAGCAGGGCAATTACTATATACGATGTAAAGCCTTATGATATGCTTACATTTGTGGGTAAAAGGGAGAGATTGAGCAAGTGGGGCAAACCGTGCCCGGTGCAGTGGTGTGAGGACTGCTGGCGTGCCCCCGCTCCTGCCTCCTGCGCCTTGCATCATGCATCTGAATCCGTGCCTATCACCTCAACTAAAACATCTTCGTTCACACGAAAGTCAAAGCCATATACAAGGCAAGATATTAATTTTCAAAAGAATAAGGGCCAGATGTATCAAAAACCTGGTTTGCATTTCTTAAATAGTGAATTTTAAGAAATCGCTATTTGAGAAATGCAAAATGGGAAGTAAGAAAATAGCGAATCCCTAAAAGCGATTTCTTAAAATTAGCAATCGCTATTAGGGAATCGCTATTAGGGAATCGGACTCCATTCATCATTATGGGCCCATAGGTGCAATGGTTTTGCATTTCCCAATTTGTGAATTCCTGTTTGGAATTTGCAAATTAGGTAATGGAAATCCATGGGTGCTGGGGGCCTAAGGTTCTCTTTGATGCACTCCCCCGTACAAATTGTGCACATGTAAAGCACACACATGCCCAATGGGCATGTGTGCGCCACATGGCACTTTTATAAATGCATTTTAAATGCATTTTTAAAAATTGCACATGGTTACCACCAAATTTGAATTTGTGGTAATTGCATTTCCAAAATGCTCAGTTCGCATTTAGGAAATGCATGATACTTGTGCACAAATAATCGCAAATAGGTATTCCCTATTTGCGTTTTTGCGATTCCCTATTCAAAGTCTAGGGAATTCAAAGTCGCAATTTTGGGGAATCCCGAAAAATTGTGATTCCCTAAAATTGCACTGCACTGCCTTTCATAGATCCTGAAAGGCGATTTTCCATTTGCAAATGGTGAAACTTACCAATTCACACCGTTTACAATTGCAAACTCCTTTGATACATCTGGCCCTTAGAGTCCTACCATAGAAAACAATAGACACGCTGATTTTACACAAAGTACCTGGTTTGCGTCAAAAATAAAGCCGCACAGATGAGCGTGCATCGGAAAAGTCAGCGATGCGTTGACTCTTTACTCGCAAGTGACGCTGTATGTCATTTTTTCTCCAGTCGGGTCGGTGAGGCGTCGTTTTTCCCTCCTGCAAGAGAGCAATCCGTCGATTTCTTCGCAGGGCACCCCGGATCCGCTCAGGTTCACAATGACTTTGACGCCCAGCAATGATGGGTGAGAAATCCGTCTGCAAGGTGTTGGAAAATCGCGCTGCATAGGGTTTGCGTAATTATCAGCAGCCGCAAGCGGGTGTTGCATCCTTTCTCCAGCCGCAATGTGTTGATGTCCCAGCCGCAATGCAGGTGGAGCGTCGTTTTAAGCCGTAAAGCGGGTGGGACATCTTTTTTCAACGTTGCAGGTGGTGCGTCGAAAGTTTCCGTGCATGGTGTTCTGTGAGTGGATTTTAGTTATTATTCTGCCAACCTGACCTCTCAACAGTTTAGGGTCTGGATAGGGCACCACTTGGCCGGACAGGAGTCTCAGCAGAGAGTTCAGGTGCTGGCAGAGGAAGTGTTTGATGGCCTTGAGACTTCGAAACAGGAGGCAAGCTCAATCAAAGCCCTTGGAGATTCTTCACAAGCAGGAATATACCACAAAGTCCAGAGTCTGTCCTCTTTCAGGCAGAAGCAGCCAACCCAGCAAAGCACAGTCACAGACAAAGGGGCAGTACTCCTCCAGCTCTTCACCTCTTCTCCTTGGCAGAGGTTCCTCTTGATTCCAGAAGTAATCTAAAGTCTGGAGTTTTGGGTCCACTGCGTATACCCCTTTCTGCCTTTGAAGTTGCCTAACTTCACAGAAAAGTCTCTGTTGTTTATAGGATCCTGCCTTGCCCAGGCCAGGCCGCAGACACACACCTGGGGGTCGGAGACTGCATTGTGTGAGGGCAGACACAGCCCATTCAGGTGTAAGTGACCACTCTTTCCTCTATTCTAGCCCAGATGGCTCATCAGGATACGCAGGCTACACCCAAGCTCCCTTTGTGTCACTGTCTAGAGGATATTCATAAACAGCCCAACTGACAGTCTGACCCAGACAAGAAATCCACAAACAGGCAGAGTCACAGAATGGTTAAAGCAAGAAAATGCCTACTTTCTAAAAGTGGCATTTTCAAACTCACAATCTAAAAACCAACTTCACTAAAAGATGTATTTGTAAACTGTGAGTTCAGAGACCCCAAACTCCATATTTCTATCTGTGGTCAAAGAGAAACAGCACTTTAAGGATATTTAAAGACAGCTCCCATGTTAACCTGTGAGAGAGATAGGCCTTGCAACAGTGAAAAACAAATTTGGCAGTATTTTTTTGTTAGGACATGTAAAACATTTCAGTACGTGTCCCAACTTTAGCATACACTGACCCTGCACATGGAGCTACCTAGTGCCTACCTTATGGGTGCATTACATATATAAAAAGGGAAGGTTTGACCCTGGCAAGTGGGTACACTTGTCATGTCGAATTGGCAGTTTTAAAACTGCACACACGGACACTGCAGTGGCAGGTCTGAGCCATGTGTTCAGGGCTACTCATGTGAGTAGCACAATCAGTGTTGCAGGCTGACTAGTAGCATTTGATTTACAGGACCAAGGCACCCCTATTGCACTTCACTAGGGACGTACTAGTAAACCAAATTTGCCAATCCCACATGTAATTTCACAGTGGGAGCACTTGCACTTTAGCACTGTTCAGCAGTGGTAACATGCCCAGTGTAACAAAAACAGCAAAAACTGAATACACCACACAGCAACAACCTGGGAGGCAGAGGCGAAAAGTTAGGGGAGACCACGCCAGGCATGCCAGGTCTAACAGGCACCACATGTGTTGGCATTATCACCTTACTGCAAAGATACCACAGACTTTCTCACAAAGATATAAGGCATTTCTTGGGAAGGTACTTACCTAATGATGACGTTAGATGTGAATTCCCTATATACTTTTATTGATCAACAGCAGGGCATGGATGCATGTCTTTCCTTTTTAAGGAGGAGGTTGATCAAACTGCTGGCCGGGTCATAGTCTCATGTTTTGTCTGAAAACAAATATTTTCACCTTTGCTAATGTTTACTACTGCCAGATCTCCTGGACCGCAATTGGCACCTGCTTCATCCCCAGCTTTACAAACTTGTTTCTGTGTTGGTGAGAGAAGCTGATGGTCTGGACCGAGGAACATGAGATGCATACTATACATGTAGCAATGTGGATAAGATACATCAACAATTTATTTGTAATATGGGATGGTGAAGAGAGACTAGCAGTAGAATTTGTGAATAAACAACAGGTCATTAATCTCAAACTAAGTTTCCGTCACAAAATTAGCTGTGAAAACAGAGATTATTTGGGCATTTGTTTTATGTCATCTGGAGGACAACTAAAGAACAAACTCCATAGGAAGGAAACTGCTTGCAACAATGTGTTGCATGCCAACAGCTACCATCCTACTAGTTTCAAATGAACTATACCATTTGGCAAATTACTTTGTGCCAGAAGGAATTGCTCATATGAGGAACGTGTTAAGATCACTTATTCCCGCGCCCAAGCATGTACCTTATGTTCTGCCACTCATCACTTTATAAATCATATAGATGCTCTTCAACCTCACACACCTTAGGTTAAGCATTTGTGCTAAGTTTGGTATCACTGTTGCCAAACCTTTAAATTATCTTTGTGTTTGCAATGTTTCATGTGCTTGTAATTATTCCAAGGTTTGACTAAAAGGCCTCTTGTTTTTGTTCCACATGTTTGTACAAGTCCGGCTTCAATGATGACCTTTTTTCTGTTCTTTTCTGTTATTGTTATCCATGTGTTTGCAGACAGGGACTTTCCAGTCAGGTACTTTCCAGAGTGATTGATGTACCACCAATACAGGGACTTTCCAGTCAGGGACTTTCCAGAGTGATTCATGTGACCTTCTAGAAAACACTATATACCTATAAATACATGGTTAAACCTCAGTCTCCCTGATTCAAGCTTCCTAGCCTGACCCTGTGACATCTGCGCCCTGCAGTCATCTCTGAGCAGTTAATCGGACTTCTCCGATTCCTGCATTTCAGAAAAACCTACCTGTGAGTGACAGGGGGGAATCCTTTTGCGACTGCAGCAGTTCAGGAGTCGGCCCATTGGTCATTCCAACATGTGAGGGCTTAACCTGCAATGAAAGGAAGGACAAGTAAAAGAAGAGAAAACAAGATTAGTGCACTATTCTCTATTTCTCATGCAACTGTATAAAAAATAAAAACTTCAAGGCTTGTTAATAATCCTGGCATACAACACCAACTCTATATTCTGGAAGTTCAGGATACTATTTTCAAACTTTTAAAGAGAAAAAGAAAATTCAAAAATAAGTAAAGTAAGAACAGTCACATAACAAGAGCATATGATGTAATATGCTGCAAGGGAAACAACTGTGAACTCTTAACTGAAGCTCACGAAAGGCGTGGGAATTTCCATCCCACAAGAACTAAAGGAGTGCATATTTTCTGTGTTGTTATAAGCATCTCTGACTGTATGTACTTCCATTGCTCAAATGTTATTTGAACTAACCATGTTAATGCATGCCAATGCTTATATACTGGATGTGTTCCTTTCCTGTAGTTGCCTCCTGCACACCCTGAAAGAGGAAGCCATTTGGGGCACTCCTGATCAGGATGGCGAGCTGGACACCACTCAGAGGGTGCAAGTCTTTGTTTCTTTTATTATTTCTTTGGACCCCCTTCCCTCCCATGGAGGTGCTTTATTTGAGGTTATCATTCCTTGGCCAGGCTTTGTGTTGGGAGAGAGTAGGGTCCAATATCTTCTCAGTAGACAAGTCCTCCAGGTGAGTGGCCTGACAGAATCTTCCGGCTGAAATGGACAACCTCCTATCTCAGGCCATAGCTAAATCGCTGGCCCTTTACCAGACTGTGTGGCCATATTGACAGCCCAAGTCTCTACTGGGGCTGGCATGTTTGGGGATACAGGAGCTGGCCCTAGCACCAGTAACACAGCGGCTCCCAGGAAATCACACAAAAGTGATGCGGGATACCTGGAAGGCCTCAAGCGCCTCACTGGAGCCTTCGATAAGATTGCCTGCACGTTACAGCATGTACCCTACTGGGAGAATGAATGGCAAGGGGAGACTGGTGACGAGGTCGTCCCAATGACTGATCCACAATCGGACGAGAAACCACAACTCTGGTCGTCCCTGACGCCCGGCTTCGGCAATGCCAGACCTCTATGAAGAGGACACATCCATTTCAGACATTTGACCCAGAGCTTATTTATCACTCCAGGTCATCCAAGTGGGGACCAGATGAAAAAGTTGCTGAATATGTGGCCAGCAAGATTCACCAGCCTCTGGTCAAAGATGTGCGGTCCCAACTATCGGTGGAATGCCCTTGCCCTACTTTGGAGGGCAAAGTGGTTGCTACACCAGACGTTTACCCAAAGTTGTGTACTTTCTTTAGGAAATATACTAGGGGCCCCAAGAAGGGCATTGACCGCTCCTGGAGGGCATGTCAGGATAATCTTTTGGATGTACTGTGCCCCTCACATAGATTATACAATTGGTTTAACAGTCAAAGCACAGGGGTAAACACCTTCCCACTGACATAGTAGCCGGATGTGTTGTAAATCAGTAGCGATTAGATTAAGCATTAGCAGAAGACATCTTGTATTTAGCAACTATTGTGAACATTTCGCGGAATCCATTTTGTATTCATGGCAGCCATTTTCTCTGCCACATGCTGCCATGTGCTCGCCATGTGCTCTGTCCTACCTTTCTGTTAACTACTCTTGAAAATCTGTCTAGTGACAAGTTATATTTGCATCTCCCATTTTCGCACATGCCCAGTAGGATCTGCAGCTGTTAGTAATCAGTAACAGACAGTAATATGTCAACTAGTCCTTGAAAACTGTTAGCCCCTCCTACCTGTCAAGATTAGTGCACTATTCTCTATTTCTCATGCAACTGTATAAAAAATAAAAACTTCAAGGCTTGTCAATAATCCTGGCATACGACACCAACTCTATGTTCTGGAAGCTCAGGATACTATTTTCAAACTTTTAAAGAGAAAAAGAAAATTCAAAAATAAGTAAAGTAAGAACAGTCACATAACAAGAGCATATGATGTAATATGCTGCAAGGGAAACAACTGTGAACTCTTAACTGAAGCTCACGAAAGGCGTGGGAATTTCCATCCCACAAGAACTAAAGGAGTGCATATTTTCTGTGTTGTTATAAGCATCTCTGACTGTATGTACTTCCATTGCTCAAATGTTATTTGAACTAACCATGTTAATGCATGCCAATGCTTATATACTGGATGTGTTCCTTCCCTGCAGTTGCCTCCTGCACACCCTGAAAGAGGAAACCATTTGAGGCACTCCTGATCAGGATGGCGAGCTGGACACCACTCAGAGGGTGCAAGTCTTTGTTTCTTTTATTATTTCTTTGGACCCCCTTCCCTCCCATGGAGGTGCTTTATTTGAGGTTATCATTCCTTGGCCAGGCTTTGTGTTGGGAGAGAGTAGGGTCCAATATCTTCTCAGTAGACAAGTCTTCCAGGTGAGTGGCCTGACAGAATCTTAGGGCATGGAGTGTAGCATAATAATATATAGATTCCAAGAGAGCGGCTACCCTAACAAAGTTTTTAACTCCTTGTGCCACTGTGAAGCGTGTAACTGGCAGCGCGGCAGGCTTCGGCCCGAGCGCAGATTTGTTTCTTGATTCCAGTCGGTTCCACGAGAGGGCGCTCTTTCGCGCCATCTCTGAGACCTGTATCGTGTATAGCGAACCAAATCGAGCCCCACAGGTTTGAAACGGTTCTCGATTAGGTTTGTGCTATGCGCTAAGGCATAAGAGCTCTTTAGGAAGTGTGTCTTTGAGCTCCTTACCCCTTTCAAACCCTCACTCAACACCGCAACAGTGGTACACTTGTCCACCCCAGGTCCATCCCTGCTTTTTGCCACTTCAGATACGTGTTCTCTACAGGGGCAATTTCTGTAGCTGGCCAGAGCACCAGCAAGGGGCTGGCCATTATAACTGTAGGGCGTCAGTGTTTTTGGGCAGAATGTTTTGTCCTTGTCTGCGAGTGCTCACACCTTCAGGAATATGCAGTCCTTGTAGGACCACGAATATTCCCCCACTAGGCCTATGGAGGAAGCCTTCTCTCAGTGCCGTCTTCCGGCTGAAATGGACAACCTCCTATCTCAGGCCATAGCTAAAGCGCTGGCCCTTTACCAGACTGTGTGGCCATATTGACAGCCCAAGTCTCTACTGGGGCTGGCATGTTTGGGGATACAGGAGCTGGCCCTAGCACCAGTAACACAGCGGCTCCCAGGAAATCACACAAAAGTGATGCGGGATACCTGGAAGGCCTCAAGCGCCTCACTGGAGCCTTCGATAAGATTGCCTGCACGTTACAGCATGTACCCTACTGGGAGAATGAATGGCAAGGGGAGACTGTTGACGAGGTCATCCCAATGACTGATCCACAATCGGACGAGAAACCACAACTCTGGTTGTCCCTGACGCCCGGCTTCGGCAATGCCAGACCTCTATGAAGAGGACACATCCATTTCAGACATTTGACCCAGAGCTTATTTATCACTCCAGGTCATCCAAGTGGGGACCAGATGAAAAAGTTGCTGAATAAGTGGCCAGCAAGATTCACCAGCCTCTGGTCAAAGATGTGCGGTCCCAACTATCGGTGGAATGCCCTTGCCCTACTTCGGAGGGCAAAGTGGTTGCTACACCAGACGTTTACCCAAAGTTGTGTACTTTCTTTAGGAAATATACTAGGGGCCCCAAGAAGGGCATTGACCGCTCCTGGAGGGCATGTCAGGATAATCTTTTGGATGTACTGTGCCCCTCACATAGATTATACAATTGGTGTAACAGTCAAAGCACAGGGGTAAACACCTTCCCACTGACATAGTAGCCAGATGTGTTGTAAATCAGTAGCGATTAGATTAAGCATTAGCAGAAGACATCTTGTATTTAGCAACTATTGTGAACATTTCGCGGAATCCATTTTGTATTCATGGCAGCCATTTTCTCTGCCACATGCTGCCATGTGCTCGCCATGTGCTCTGTCCTACCTTTCTGTTAACTACTCTTGAAAATCTGTCTAGTGACAAGTTATATTTGCATCTCCCACTTTCGCACATGCCCAGTAGGATCTGCAGCTGTAAGTAATCAGTAACAGACAGTAATATGTCAACTAGTCCTTGAAAACTGTTAGCCCCTCCTACCTGTTGACTGTGCATTTCCATATGACCTTATATGTATATAAGCCTTGCTTCTATAATTGTACCACCTTCTTTTAGCCCCTGCGTGGGTATAAAAGGACCATGCTCTCTTAGTTCAGTGTGCTACTTCAAACATTACCGAAGGGTGCTGTTTGAACTGTAGTACCACCTCATGAGGTTTAATAAACTTTGTCTTTTATTTCAGTTTCTGTGCCAACTTCTTCCTATATGGAATTTTGTACAGGGAAGGGTGAACCCCTTGCACTACTAGGCCTTGCTGAGGCTTACTTCGACAAATTGGCACCCGAACAGGGACTCATCGGCGACTCGGACATCCGACGGATTGGTCGCGACGAAGGATTGGGATCTCGCTGCGGACGATCAATGCCTGAGGAGACCCGAGTCTTGGCAACCACAGCGTTTTACTCTTCTTTTTGATTTAACCATCCAGGTGGCGCCGGTCCTTGACTGAGATCCTTTTTGTTAATTCGTCATGCAGTGACCATTTGGTCGATTTAAGAACTTGGCAGTTGGAACTTGGACGCCCTGTGATTAGTAAGAGCCGTTTTACGGCACTTGCTGTGGGTTTTGATGCCTTTGTTTGGTAATGGAGTTTAGCACCACTTACTGTGACTCTCGTGTTTTGGGTGACTAGTCAATTTGTGTCCTTTGAATTGATATATAAATTGCAATTTATATAGGCAGGTAATGAGGAGAATTTTCTCCAATTTAATTTTGATTTGAATGGCACCTTAAGTGCTACTTTGATTATAATATTGCATATTCTGCACTTTTTTTGGCATGCCTGTTTTTAGCGCACTTCGTAGGATGTGTTGCTTTTGTAATGGTACCAATTTTAGACTGGAAGAATCGCAACCGGCACACCCAGAGGGGACGCCCAATAGAGATATATATGTTAAACATGGTCTTTCTTCTATAATGTACAGCACATTATGGAATGAATACACTCGTGCGGATCCTGAGTTACGTTGGCCTATGCATGGGTCATTTGATTTGCGAAAGATTGAGTATGTGGAACAATGTATGTGTAAGCGAAGGTCTAGGCAAGATATGTTTGACTGTGTACGAATGTGGGAGAAAGAAGTGCGTGGACGAGTGAAGCGTGAGCAAGCCTTGCTTGCGAAAGAGCAGCAGAAGAATGTATATGTGAAAGCATTGCAAATGAGAAAGAAAGAAATAAATGACTTAAAGCAGATAGAAGAGAAAGAACGTAAATTACAGGTAATTGGTCAATACACTGTTAGGCAACCTCTCTATCCTATCCTTAATAAACCACACGATTATTTTTTTGTTACTAGATCGCCCTCCACCTCCGTATGTCATTCCTTCTGCCCCTCATGAGTTAGCTGAGGTCTCCGGTTCGGAGCAACAGAAGATACGAGACAGTCGCTCTATGTTGCCTGCTGACTGTGCGTCTGAGCTTAGATCTATTGCTCGTAAAACAATTTGTAGCGTTGTCTCTGCTTCTGAACTTTTAGACAACATGAAAGGGTGGACGGAAAAGGAGCAGCTATATTTTACTGGCACAGAAGTTATTGAACTATTTTGGAAATATTCTGATGAGTTAGAGCCTGATGATGTAGCAGCTGATCATAAGCAAATGCGTGATGGTCTTTTTGTTTTCTCCCAAGTGGCTGATGCAATCAGGCGTTTGGTGAAATTATGTGTTGTGGCAGTCCGTTTGCAAGAGGAGAAAAGGGCCGTGGATGTAGTTGCACGGACATCTCAGACCGGCGGGGTGCAAGCTTCCATCTTCAGAACAGATAAGACTATGATAGTTCACACGAAACCAATGCGGGAGGCCGCACCTTTGTATGTTCCTCCTAAAGGATTGGGTACAAGTGATGATAAAACTTCTGTTGATGCTAAGGGTTATTTTATTTATAATTGGGTGTATACTCCTTGGAATAGGGCAGATGTAATGGCACTTAAAACAGCATTACCTGACCCGCGGAAAAATCCGGCTGCCTTTTATGAGGAAGTTGAGGGAGCAATTAGTTCTTGTACTATGACTTTGGCTGACATTGATTTATTTTTCGAATTGATATTACCGCCAGATATGTGGAGAACTGATCCTAAAGTTGATGATTGTGTAGTTTTTGGGGCGTCATGGAAAGAATTAGAACAGATGGACGGGGATAGGGAACCTGCGAAAAAGCTGTATCAGTTGATTCTAGATCTTCCCGCAGCCATATTAGTTAAGTTAAAAACGACTATTCCCCCTAAAAAGATAGATTGGACTGTTTTAGCGTCTTGTAAGCAAAAGGCAGGTGAATCGGTCTCTGATTTCTTTACACGCTTTGAAGAAGCATTTCATGATTTTAGCGGCCAGTTATTGTCAGATGATACGGGCAGACATTTGTTTGTCGATAAATATGTTGCAAATCTGTTACCAGGAATAACTAGTCGTCTAAAAGCTAGTGAAAGTTCATGGACTACCTCTACTCCAGTTTCTCTTTTGACTATGGCTCAGTATTATGAACGTCAGGAATTAGAAGCAAAAGGTAGCGAGGATAAAAAGATTAAAGAATTAAAGACGACGGTTATGTTGGCTCAAGCTTATGGTCCGCCTTTTAGAGGTAGTGATAGAGGTGAACTTGGATCTTATGGTTCTTCTTACACTTTTTCGAATTTGTCTGTTGATCAGTGTGCGTATTGTAAGAAATTTGGGCATTGGGCTGCCGATTTTCCAGCACTACGTGTTCAGCAGTGTTCACGTGGTCGGGACAAATGAGAAATTGCTCAGAATATTCAGGGCCTAGAAGAAGCACAAATGATCATGCTAGGGTTGATGCTAATGTACGAGGGCAGGATGGGTTTAACACTTTTGATAGACGGAACCAATACCAGATGTCTAACTATGTGCAGCCTGATTTCCAAGATTCTGCTTATGCATAGGATTGCCTAGGATGGGGTAAGGAATTAGTTGAAGTTCCAGTAGATCAGAGGGGTCCCTATGTTACAGCACATGTTTTGGGTTCTACTGATCAGTTTCTGGTTGATATAGGAGCCACTCGTAGCGCCTTGTCTAAACAATTGATTCCAAGGGCTCCCCTGTCTGGCTTAACCATTACATCGATAGGTTTCGATGGAACACCTTCCCCTAGCCCATTGTCACAACCACTTGCATTCCATGTTGATAAATTTATTGCTCCATGTCCATTTTTGCTTTCTCCAAATACACCAGACAATATTGTGGGTCTTGATATGCTCAAGTATTTCAGGGCTACAATACGATGCTCTCCTGAAGGGGTGCATGTTATTTTGAATGATAATCATCCTGTGATGGAAAGAGTTTGTCTTGTTAATGAGGATATTGCATTAGCTTCACTCCCTAGTACTTTGTGGGCTACTTCCGATACTGATGTGGGACAAATGATTATTGCAACGGTACATATTAGTGTCAAGGAGGGAGCTGTATTGCCACGTTTGCCTCAATACAAAATTTCACAGGAGGGCGAAGAAGTACTCACACGAATTGTGCATGATCTTATTGCAGTTGGAGTTGTTGAGGAAGTTCCGTATAATGTTTGTAACAGTACGATTCTTCCTATTCTGAAAAAGGATACTGATACGAGGATTTACCGATTCATTATTGATTTACGAGAAGTCAATAAGATTGTAGTACCACAATATCCTGAGGTATCTGACATCACGACACTTCTTACTTTGGTTCCCCCGACAGCAACTACGTTCTCTGTGATAGACTTGAAGAATGCTTTCTTTTCGATCCCTATTCATCCTGACAGCCGGTATTTGTTTGGTTTTACTTTGAAAAAATGATCATATAGATTTTGCAGAGTGCCTCAAGGCTATACTGAGAGTCAAAGTATTTATAGTCAAGTGTTAAAACGACAACTTGATTCTTTAGTTTTGCCTGAAGGTGTGGCTCTCATACAATATGTTGATGATATTTTGTTGGCAGCTGATATCCCTGAGCAATGTGAAAAGTGCACTTTGTCCTTACTTTCTTTTCTTGCTTCACACCATCATAAAGTGTCACGAAAGAAATTGCAATATTGTAGACCAAAGGTAACCTATTTAGGTCACCTTTTGTCTAAGGAGGGCCGTGCACTTACATCAGATCGTATTGAAGCAATTTTAGACACACCAGTACCCTCTACTCAGAAAGATGTTCATGCATTCCTTGGTCTTAGTTCTTTTTGTAGGCAATGGATATGAGGGTTTTCACACATTGTCAAACCTTTGCTAGCACTTTTGACTAAAGATACTCCAATGCCCCTCCCATGGACAGATGAATGTGAGACTGCTTTCCGGCAGCTACGACAAGCCCTTTGTTCAGTACCAGTGTTAGGTACTCCAGATTACACAAAGCCTTTTGCACTTTACGTACATGAGAAAGATGGAAGTGCATTGTCAGTTTTAGTACAGACACATGGCGATAAGCAGCATCCCTGTGCATATTTTTCAGCAGTACTTGATCCTGTCGCTCAAGCATTGCCTGGGTGTTTTCGTTCAGTTGCCGCAACAGCTGTGTCAATATGTCAGAGTGAAGGGATAGTTTTGTCACATAAACTGTTGGTGTTAGTACCCCATGCGGTTGATGCTCTTTTAAATCAAACAAAGACGCAACATTTAACTAGCGCTCTTATAACAGGATATGAGTTGACATTGCTGGCTCCTCACATTACACTGAAGAGATGTGCAACACTAAATCCAGCCACTTTGTTTCCATATCTGGTGACTCAGCCTCAGTCACAAGAAACACATGATTGTATATTCCTTACCGAAGAACAGACAAAGGGTCGTATTGATTTACAAGATACGCCCCTTTCAGATGTAGTTGGGGAATTGTGGGTTGAAGGGTCTTGTTTGAAGTTGCCAGACGGTACAACCTTAGCTGCATATGCAATCCCCACAATACACACGGTAGTGGAGACAGCTTGTATACCACAGAAGTCAGCTCAAGCAGCTGAACTAATAGCTTTGACACGAGCATGTGAGCTTAGTACTGACTTATGTGAGAACATTTATACAGACAGCTGCTATGCTTTTGGAGTAGCTCATGATTTTGGTTTGCTTTGGAAGGAGAGAGGCTTTCTCACATCCCACAGGATGCAGATAATGCACGGAGAATTAGTGCATAACCTCTTGACTGCATTGACATATCCAAAGAAACAAGCTATTGTGAAATGTAGTGCACACAAGAAAGTGACCGATAAGATAGGGCAAGGTAATGCCCTTGCGGACCGCGTAGCACGTGAGACTGCGATGCAGCGAAGTACTACTTCTATGTAAGTAGTGAAGTCACAAGCTGAACGTTGGCATAATGCTAGACAAGACGTATTAGATATACAAAAATCTGCTTCTGTGAAAGAACGTGAGCAATGGTCTGAAGAAGGAGAATTGGATGATGAGGGCTGTTGGCGGAATAAGCAGATGGATAAATGGAAATTGCCTATAGCTTTTGTACAACCTATGGTTCAGATGGCACATGGGCTGGCACATGTTGGAGCTTCAACAATAACAAAGTTGCTTACGCAAGTTTGGGAGCATCCAGAAATTTCCAATACAGCTAAGATAGTGGTACAGTCTTGTTTGATCTGTGTACAATACAATCCTGGAAAAGGGACACGAACTCCTGCGGGAGGGTTTGCTACACCAACTGCACCTTTCAAAGTTCTACAAATGGATTATATTCAGCTTGAACGCTGCAACAATTTAAAGTATGTCTTGGTGGTGGTATGTGCCTTCAGTAAATGGATAGAGGCGTACCCCACAAAGGATAATGCTGCCATTACCACAGCGAAGGTGCTTTTGAAAGAAGTTTTCCCTAGGTTTGGTGTTTGCAGACTTTCATGGAATGATAACGGACCTCATTTTGTTGGGGAAGTTATTAAGTATGTCCTGAAAGGATTAGGGATCAAACAGAAGTTCCATGCGGTTTTCCACCCACAATCAGCAGGGTTGGTGGAAAGGTATAATGCTACTTTGAAGCTGAAGCTAGCGAAGATACAGGCTTCCACATCTTTAACTTGGCCGAATGCATTACCGTTGGCATTATTGTCTATTAGGTCAGTGCCACACTCTCGAACAGGCCTTACCCCCAATGAAATAGTATTTGGAAGGCCAATGAACATTTGGGGAGTTCCTAAGCTAAATTCTGTATATGATGTACCTTGTGTCCTGATGAATGATTATTTGGCACAGTTAACCGGCAATTTGGTTTCTATTCATCAACAGGTTTGAGAAGCACTTCCTGACAGAGCTACAGGTGAAGGCCATGAACTCCGACCTGGTGACCAGGTGATGATTAAGTCCTTTGAAAGATCAAACAGCTTGGAACCAAGGCGGTGAGGCCCAGAGCAGGTGCTCTTTGCGACAAGGACAGCAGTTCGAGTGACGAACCGAAAGAATTGGGTCCATAGTACTCACTGCAAGAGAGTGCTACCTACCTTGGTGGAACCTGCTGTGCTGACCGATCATCGAGAGATTTTGACTACGGAGAAAGGCCGTGCTGTATCACCTGACGAATCTGCGGAGTTCTTCCCGGACCATACGATTTCTGGAGTGCCACGATATAATTTGAGACCAAGGAAAGACCCCGTAGTGCTGGAGAAAACTGGTTGAGCTACCACTTTGGGTTAGTGAAACGGAGAGCCAATGTGGCAAGGGGGGGATCAGCCATGCATTAGAGTAGTGACACCCGTCTTGGCCCGTGGTGAAGAAATCAGCAGCTGCCCAGGGATAAGAGCTCCAACGATTGTTTTTAATTAATTTCTGAAAGGGTCAATTATCACTGTTGCTAAAATGAATAACAAACTGATCATTAGTACTATGGGGTTTGTTGTTGTTTTGGTGGTTATAGCAATAATCACCTGGTTTGTTGAAAAGAAGGCTCCTGCTTGTGAATTTTTTGTTGCCACTACTCCAGTACCAGAGGATCACTATTACTTTACACTTCCCTATTAGGAGCAGAAGCACCGTCATTCGTACTTCAATAATACTTTCATTCAGATGTTGCATCATACTCATAATGCTACAAATACTACTAACTGTTGGGTATGTGGAATGATACCTGCGCATCAAAAGAAAGGAGGAACACCTTTCATTCCTCTTCCTTTTCACACAATGGCTCTTGTCAAGCTTGGTATATGCTTTTGTTTGCATCTGGAAAACGTACAGAGGGCGGACTTCTTTTTTGCCTTAACAAAGTATGCTACCAAGACAAAGATGGGTATCCCCAAGCCAAAGGAACTAAATGGGAATGGGAAGAGTATCAACCGGACAATGTTTCAATACCATATATCTTCACAAATATAAGAGACTCTGACAAGAAAGAACAATTTGTGATTTCTGTTACAAAAACTAAAGCAGATTTATGTATACGTAGCATTAACTATTGAGGGTGTAAATAATAGTAGTTTTACAGCTTCACATAATACATATTTTGTTTGTGGTAACTATGGATATTACCAACTACCTGTTGGGTGGGCAGGTGTGTGTTATGTATCTTTTCTATTACCCCCTGTGTTTTTGGCTCCTGCATCATATCACGAGATTTTAAACTGTTCAATGACATCATTAAAAATAGATTTAAAAGGACAATAAGTACAAATGAGGTAGACCAAACGGACACTAGCCTGCAACAATGTGTTGATTTTAATTTAGGGTTGTTCTCCTTTGTGGGTGCTGCGTTAAACAGTAGGAAAGTGAGACGATTGACTGGGGTTGTGGAAGCTGTTACCAATCAGGCAGCTCTGGCATTTGGGAATATTACAGAGGAGCTCCAAATTGCGAGGATTGTAGCGTTCCAAAATCGTATGGTACTAGATGTGATATTAGCTGATCGAGGTGGTGCATGTCACATCATCGGTAATAGTTGCTGCATTTTCATTCCAGATCACTCACCTTCAGTATATGATGCAATATCTAAATTGCATAAAATTGCTGCAGAAATCCATACAGAGACTGGTACTTGAACTTTTTCTGGATGGTTTTGGGCTCTTGTTTCCGCTTGGGGCTGGAAACTACTGACTATCCTGTGTGTAATGCTTCCAATATTTTTCACATGCTGTATCTGTATTCAGTGTGGTCCAATGTTCTGCTCCATGTGTATTACTGCTTGTATGCCTACCAAAAGAAATATTACAGAAATGAAAGCACAACACATGTTAGATAAGGAAATAGCTGAAATGATGAGCATAAATATACAAGATGAATATTTAGATTATCCCAGAAAGACGAATGTCTTCAGCTAATGCTGTAAGGGTCGTCTGTTGTAAATCAGTAGCGATTAGATTAAGCATTAGCAGAAGACATCTTGTATTTAGCAACTATTGTGAACATTTGGCAGAATCCATTTTGTATTCATGGCAGCCATTTTCTCTGCCACATGCTGCCATGTGCTCACCATGTGCTCTGTCCTACCTTTCTGTTAACTACTCTTGAAAATCTGTCTAGTGACAAGTTATGTTTAGCATCTCCCACTTTCGCACATGCCCAGTAAGATCTGCAGCTGTTAGTAATCACTAACAGACAGTAATGTGTCAACTAGTCCTTGAAAACTGTTAGCCCCTCCTACCTGTTGACTGTGCATTTCCATATGACCTTATATGCATATAAGTCTTGCTTTTGTAATTGTACCACCTTCTTTTAGCCCCTGCGAGGGTATAAAAGGACCATGCTCTCTTAGTTCAGTGTGCTACTTCAAACATTAACGAAGGGTGCTGTTTGAACTGTAGTACCACCTCATGAGGTTTAATAAACTTGGCCTTTTATTTCAGTTTCTGTGCCAACTTCTTCCTATATGGTCTGAGGACTTTGTGCAGAGATGGGCGAACCTTCTCTGCACTTGGCCAAGAGGCGACTCTCCCTATTAATTAAGATAGATCCAAATCTTGGAAAGCTCTCCAACTCGGAAGCAGAAATTTTCCACATAGAGTTCATGGGACCACTGGTACAGGAGACACCACCAAAACCAATTTCCTTCTCCCAATCAGACATGGCATTGATCGATGCAGAGGTGCAGAAGCTCCTAGCGAAAGGGGCCATTTGCAGGTCAGTACTACACCCACAAGGTTTCTTAAGCAATATTTTCCTGATGGAAAAGAAAGACAAAGGCTTCCACCCAGTTATAAATTAATGTGCCTTCAACAATGGGTGGTGCACAGGCACTTCTAGATGTAGAGCATCCACCTGCTCAGGGATCTCTTCCTTCAGGGAGACTGCATGATGTGCTTGGACCTCAAGGACGCGTACCTCACTGTACCGATGTTCCCTCCATACCACCGGTTTCTACAGTACATCTGGAGACAGCAAGTGTTCAAATTCAAATCTCTCCCGTTCGGACTTTCGTCAGCACCATGGTGCTTTCCGAAGCTCCTTAAGCTGGTAGTAGAACACCTCAGGACAGGGGGGTACAGGATAATCATTTACTTAAAGGATATCCTCCTGGTGGATCAGCCTTGATCCCAACTCTTATGAACATGACTATTGTCTTGCTTCAGGATCTGGGGTTTGTAATAAATCAGGAGAAGTCAGAGTTAACACCCTCACAGACTACAATCTTCCTAAGTTTCCTTATAGACTCCAATGTGGCCTCCCTCATCCTGCCAAGCACGAAGGTGACCAAGATCAAGAAAGAATTGGGAAAGGTTCTGAGGAGGGACAGGATTTCCCTCAGACAACTGGCAAGGATAGTGGGACTGCTATTGTCCTCAATCCAAACCATATTCCCAGGTCCTCTACACTACAGGGCCCTACAGCAGCTGAAGGCCTCGCACCTCAGGCCAGGAGTAACATACTCAGAAATTGTATCCCTCATCCCGGAGACGCGGACGGAACTACAGTGGTGGATAGAATACATGGAAGCATGGAACGGCACAGCGATCGTCACATCCTCCCTGGACCTCACCATAGAGTTGGATGCCAGCCGGTAGGGCTGGGGTGCCAGGTGTGGGGAGATTTCCAATGGGGAGGCCGATGGGCTCAGCAGGAACTCAGTCTGCATATCAACTACCTGGAACTCCTGGCGGGGTCGTTTGTGATCAAGTCCCTGACCAGGGACAAGGTCTTCTGTTGTATTCTTTGAGGACGGACAATATATACGCAGTTCAATCCATAAATCGCTTGGGGGGGCACTTACTTGAAGGAGCTAGCGGAAGTGGCCAATGACTTGGGGCACTACTGCTTTCCAAACCAAATCCAGCGGATTGGAACTCCAGGCACATAGAGGATACCAGCGACTGGCATCTAGAAAGGGAGGTTGTCGGGCCCTCATGGATCTAGAGGGCTGTGCTCAGTGGATCTCTTTGCGTGCAGACTGAACTCACAACTACCAAAGTACTTCAGTTGGCCTCCGGGGTCATCGGTGGATGATGCCTTTCTGCAGGATTGGGAGCCGAAAAAGGCTTACGCTTTCCCTCCTTTCATGCTGATACCGAGAGTGATGGCTCAAGTTAGACGACAGAGGACATTGATGGTACTGATAACCCCTCTGTGGAAATCTCAGGCATGGTACCATGCACTGCTCAAACTCTCCTGAGATACCCCGATCCTGATTCCAGATTCCCTCGGGTGCTCATGGAACCACAGGGTCAACCTCATCCTCTAGTTCTTCAGGGCCACTTGAAACTCCTGGCATGAAGAATTTCAGGCACAGATGGGAAGGTATCAGACTATCATAGTGAGATGGAGAGATTCAGCCAGTGTGCATGGGCTCCTGGGACAAGTCAGAGATTTAGGTCCACCTGGATTTGATGGGTTTGTTGGTGTGTGGAGAAACACCTGGATCCCATGGGGGCCCAGGTTATGGATGTCTTCCATTTTTTGGTGGAACTGGCTAATTCTGGGTTATCCTACTGCACAGTAAATTTGTTCTGGTCAGCGATATCGGCAGGCCATCCTCCTTTTCACAACACACTGGTGGGAGGGCATCTTTGGGTTTGAAAACTGCTTAAGGCCCTCATGATGTTCAGACCCTGATGTTAGGGCTGTAGACTGTATTGCTAGAGTTTTTCTTCCAGAAGGAGTTACCTTTACCATATCTAGGAGAACCAAATGCAAGTAACATACCCAGCTTTTGAGGGTTTGCCTAAATTCTGCGTGGTCAGGTGCCTTAAGGCTTAGGAGGTTTATGAGGAGATGACTGCAGAGGGTATTCTCCTCCCCTTCTATTGCAAGGTTGGTAAGGTGGATTATGGCAGAGGCAGGAATCAATGTACAGGTATTTGGGGCACATTCCACAAAAAGAGCCATGGCTTCAAAGGCCATACAGGTAGGTGGTAGATTGGAAGATATTATGAATGCAGCTGATTGGTCATCCAAATCTACCTTTAAACTGTTTTATTTTAAACCAATTCACAAAGCAGCTGCTTTGGTGGTAGGCAAGCTTTGAAATGCATAATCTTCGCCTCTAGTCCTGACATAGAATGAGAAGTTTCCTAGCTCTCGAGAAGGAAAGTTTCAGTTCTATTAAGAACACGGAGGTGAGGATTATCCCACTGACACAGTGGAGATGTGCCTCCTTCCCGGATAGAGAACATAAGTAAGGACAGGTTTGAAGAAGTGATATAGTTTTTCAATATATTTGTATGATGTTCTCATTTATGTTATGATTTCCTAATATTATATGGACTGTTACGGTGATTTGCTTTAGTCATATCATGATTGTAAGCTGATCTTGTGCTAAGAAGGATATTTCATAATGTTATGGGTTACAAGTAGTTCTCAGGTATAGTAATAAAATTGGATGGGTTTCAACAAACTACATTGTTCTTCACAGGAACTTATGTCACGTCGAACTGATGGTGCTTGAACTAAACATACCGCAGTGAAGTTGAGGAAGGAATCGGAGCACAGTGGATATATATGGACTATTCGACTGAAATAGAATTGGACATTGGTCACCATGGATACCGTTGTTATGAACCATGGGATATGTAGCGTTGTGTTTTTTTATGTTGAACTTGGAACCTGCTGATTAATTAAAGTGAAGAAAAAAAGAAATGCATAATCCTCGCCTCCGTGTCCTTAATAGAATTGAAACTTGCCTTCTCGGTAGCTACCAAATTTCTAATTTCTAACAGGAACAGCCTGTCAGTTGATTCCCTTGTGTTCTACTGCAGCCTCCCAAAGTGTTCTAAAGAACAACTGGAGCGCTAACAGTCTTACGTATGACAAAAGTGTGGCACATCTGAAGCCATCTTGACTGAATCAAACTGCTAAAACTTAAAACATTTAGGCCCTCATTACAACATTGGTGGTAAAAGCAGCTTACCGCCGTGCAGAAGAACGCCAACACACCCACGCGGCCGTGGAATTCCGCCACAGCTATTATGACCCACACTTCTGAATCCGCCAAAATTCAGACACCCACACAAGTCCGCCACGCTAAAGATCAGTGATAAACTGGTGAAAACAAAACCTCCACCGTCACGCCAACAGAAATACGCCTACACTATCACGACCCACGAGTCCACGCGGCAGTCTTTCAACCGCAGTATTCCATTGGCGGTACACACCGCCACGCTCAAAATACACACACATTTACAAAACACTACCACATTGGACAATTCCAAATACACACACCTGATACACATACACACACCACTCCCACACACCCAATACAATATAAAACACACACCCACATCACCCAAAAATTCCGAAAGAAGGCCAGAGAGAGACAGCACCAGCAAGAACAACAACATCCACAGGCACACAACACCATCACCCACAGAACTTCCACGCACCTCACACAACACCCCACTACATATCAGCACACTTATCACCACACACTCCACCCCACACATCACCTACACCACCCCATGGCACGGCAAAGACACCCCAGGTTCTCAGAGGAGGGGCTCAGGGTCATGGTGGAGGAAATCGTCCGGGTAAAGCCACAGCTATTCTGATCACAGATGCAGCACACCTCAATTGCAAGGAAGATGGAGCTATGGCGAAGAATCGTGGAGAGGGTAAACGCAGTGGGACAGCACCCAAGAAATCGGGAGGACATCAGGAAGAGGTGGAACGACCTACGGGGAAGGTGCGTTCCGTGGTCTCAAGACACCACCAGGCGGTTCAGAGGACTGGCGGCGGCCCCCCACCTCCTCACCCACAACTAACAACATGGGAGGAGCAGGTCTTGGCGATTCTGCATCCTGAGGGCCTCGCAAGAGTAGGTGGAGGAATGGACTCTGGTAAGTCAAATCTTAACTATTACATCCCCTACCCTACCTGCATGCCAGAACATACCCCCACCCTCACCTCCAGCACTCCAACTCCTCACATATGTCCCAACATCACAAACCACACATTCCAACACCAAGCCCTGCATGCAACAACAAAGCATTGGCACCCATCACCAAAGCATGCCCACTGCACATACCCATACAACCCCCTAAACCATCATCACACAAGGTACCACACAGGAATGCAAGCACTGGGGTACACGGTCACCCACCTATTGCACACCATGGCACACACAGATGTAATAACCATCCTTTTATACCCCTGCAGGACCCCTACCCAACGTCACCGGACAGGAGGGTCCACACATGTCCACGCCACCAACAGAAGAGGCCCACAGTGATGACAGCAGCTCTGTCCAACTGGATCTAGATGACCAGCCCGGCCCATCGGGGACCTCAGGACAGTCGGTTCCCCTCACACAGTCACAGACCACTACAGAGCTTCCCCCCTCTGGAAACACCAGCACAGCACCCACCCAGCAGGCCCATACCTCCGTCCCCAGGACACGTCAATCAGCTGTGTGTCCACCACTACAGGGAACCCAGGCTAACCCACCACACCAACAACAACAGGGACCTGGGGGCAGTGGCAGTGGGCATACGGTCCAGGGGACAGAGGCCCTGGAACACAGGGGAACTGGGAGGGCTGCTGTGCGACAGGGGGCGGACAGGCCCAGGGAACCCACTCTCCACAAGGCCCTCTCCTCCATCATGGGAGCCTACCACCACTCCCAGGAGACGATGGCAACGGTACTGGCCAAGTTTCAGGAGACCCAGCGCCTGCAGGAGGAACAGTATATGGGCTTCAGGGAGGAACTCAGAACCATCAGCTCCACCCTGGGCCCCATCGTAGGGGTGCTGAAGGAACTTGTGAAAATCAGGAGGGACACTGTGGCACTACAAGGGGCCCCTGACACTAGCATGGACGATGAACTGCCCACCACCTCCACTGGCGCTAGTGGACAGGACGCCCCGCCACAGGACCACCACACCAGCACCCCACCCCCTGCAGAGGGTGATCCACCCGCAAACGGTCCCTGAGATCCAGGACAAAGACAGAGCACGATGCCAAGACCCCTGCCAAGAAATGAGACCACCCTGATTGTCATCCTACTGTCCCACTTTGTCACCCTGTCCATACTTAAACTGCCCCAGCTCCACTTCCTATGCCCATATGGGCAATGCACCTGTGAGACTAATAGACTGGACTCTACCATGGACATTCCTCCGCCATCACCCCTCACCATTTTACTACCCCCTCCAATATTGAGCACTTAAATAAACACACTTAAAGGACAAAACAATCTGGAGTCTGTCTGTGATTTCGAAATAGTGTATTAGCAATTACAGTGACAAAATGCTCTTAAAATTGTAATGTCAACATACCTATGTCACACAGCTCTAGTCCATGAGGAATCTAAGCAGATGTCACACAGTGGCACCCACATCTGTGAAATCGTAAGGGAAAGTGACAACTCAGTGCCAACACACTGGGTGAAAACGACAGACAGTAGAGAGGTAGTAGTGTTAAAGTACATGTAGTAGGCAGGTCTGTACTCTTACCTGTGTCTCACTGGAAATATTGCTGGATCACTGAGTCCCTGTTGTTCATGTTTTCTTCCTCTGCTTCCTTGTCTTCACTGTCCACAGGCTCCACAGCTGCCACAACACCACCATCTGGACCATTCTCCTGCAGAAAAGGCACCTGTTGTCGCAAAGCCAAGTTGTGAAGCATACAGCAGGCCACAATGATCTGGCACACCTTCTTTGGTGAGTAGAATAGGGATCCACCTATCATATGGAGGCACCAGAACCTGGCCTTCAGGAGGCCGAAGGTCCGCTCGATCACCCTCCTAGTTCGCCCATGGGCCTCATTGTAGCGTTCCTCTGCCCTTGTCCTGGGATTCCTCACTGGGGTCAGTAGCCATGACAGGTTGGGGTAACCAGAGCCACCTGCAAATGGTGAGGGACAACTGTTAGACACGCACTAACCTGTAGGGATATCCCCAGACCCAGACAACCATTCCCACTGTCTTGCTCCCAGGTGCTCACCTAATAGCCACACACGGTGCCTCTGGAGTTGCCCCATCACTTAAGGGATGCTGCTATTCCGCAGGATGTAGGCGTCATGCACTGAGCCAGGGAACATGGCATTCACATGGGAGATGTACTGGTCGACCAAACATACCATCTGTACATTCATTGAATGATAACTCTTCCGGTTTCTGTACACCTGTTCACTCCTGTGGGGGGGACCAAAGCCACATGGGTCCCATCAATGGCACCTATGATGTTGGGGATATGTCCCAGGGCATAGAAATCACCTTTCACCGTAGGCAAATCCTCCACCTGAGGGAAAACGATGTAGCTCCGCATGTGTTTCAGAAGGGCAGACAACACTCTGGACAACATGTTGGAAAACATAGGCTGGGACATCTACGGTCCTCCAGACAAACAGGTAAGTACACTGGGAGCATGCTGTATGGGCTATGCCTGTGTGGAGAGGGCTGGATGTATGAAGGAAGGGGGGAGAGTGTAGCGTGCATGAAACAACGGTGAATGAATGTGCCACATGGCAAGGGTAGGGATGGGGGCCAATCACTTTGACGGTGCAGTTGGTAATAACTTACTCTTCCCCCTGTACATTTCATGTATGTCAGCGGCCACCAGAAAAAACATATTTGGCGTGCCATCACCAAGGACATGCGGACCCTGGGGGTCTACCACAGACAGAGCACCCACTGCCAGAAAAGATGGGAGGACATTCGCCGCTGGAGCAAAAGATGGCGGAGGCTCAGCTGGGGATGGCCTCCCAACGTGGGAGGGGTGCCTGTCGCACCATGACCCCCCTGATGTTCAGGATCCTGGCGGTGGCCTACCCGGAGTTGGATGGGTGCTTGAGGGCATCACAGCAGCCACAAGGGGGTGAGTACATTCTCATTCTGCTAACTTGGCGCGCAGTGGAGGGGTCTGGGTGGGGGAGGTGGGCTGTGGGTTTCCCTATGCCAGGGCGAGTTCCGTAGGCAAGGTCCCTCCGTAAGGCAGGCCATGTGGCACCCCACCCCACCTCTGTAGAGTGCCAAGTACACCTAGTCATGCCCCTGTGTCATCCATGTGTGCAGATGTCGTCCATAGCCTTGTAGGGCATTTCCCAGGAATTGAACAGTGAAGCCCAAGAGTGCGGCATAGTGCAGGGGGCTTCTGTGTCTGTCGTGTCCGCCAACGGTAGCGGTAATGCATGCACTCAACATGTCTTTCTTCTGTCATCCCCCCCCTTTTTTGTGGTCTCCCTGTTCTTGTGTGCATTAGCATCATCAGGCAGAGGAGCAGTGGCACCGGAGCACCAGGGGCCTGCATCCCACATGGCCATGGAGGGCCACACTATGGACTTCACCAGTGGGACGGAGGGCGAGGGGAGCTCCACGGCGGGGACAGGAGCTGAGACCAGTGACACAGACTCGTCCTCTGATGGGAGCTACCTTGTGGTGGTGGCAACATCTGTGCCACCCCCATCTACAGGTACAGCCGCCACCCCCCTTCCAGCACTGCCCTCCCAGCAGCCCCTCAGCCTTTGCCCCGTGCCTGCTCACCCAGGAGCGTGGGCATCACCTTCGCCCCAGGCACCTCAGGCCCTGCCCCAGTCACCCCTGCTGCCCTCAGTGAGGAGGCCATTGACCTCCTCAGGTCCCTCACTGTTGGGCAGTCTACCATTTTGAATGCCATCCAGGGTGTAGAAAGGCAGTTGCAACAAACAAATGTATTCCTGTAGGGCATTCATTCTGGTCAGGCGGCCCTTCAGCGAGCTTTTCAGACTCTGGCCTCAGCACTGATGGCAGCCATTGTCCCTGTGTCTAGCCTCCCCTCTCCAACTTCCTCCATCCCGACCCAATCCCCTGTACCTCAGCCTATCCCAAGCACACCTACAGACCAGCATGCACACACCTCAACACACAAGGGAAGCTCAGGCAAACATAAGCACCACACATCCCACAGGCACGTACGCAAGCATCACACACATGCAGACACACCAACATCCACTGCCTCCACTGTGTCCCCCTCCTCCTCGTCTCCCTCCTCCCTCCCAGTCTCATCTACACTCACACCTGCATGCACTACCTCTACAGCCACTACGTCCCTCTCCAGCACACCCCCCACCACAACCCGCTCACGTGCAGTCACCACCCCCACTACCATTCACACGTCCCCTGTGTCCTCTCCCATTGTGTCTGTGATGCCCCCTCCAAAGATACACAAACGCAGGCACACACCCACCCAACAGCCATCCACCTCACGACAGACTCCAGCGCATGCACCTTCACCCAAAGTCAGCAAACGAACACCTCCTACAACCATCACCTCTTCCTCCACACCCAAACCCCCTCCTGCTACCCATCCCAGTGTGTCAAAAAAACTTTTCCTGTCCAACCTTGACCTCTTTCCCACACCTCCCCCACCCCGTCCGTCTCCTTGGTCCCGAACTAGCACCTCAGCCACAACATCTCCGGGACCAGTGGTGCCTGTAGTCACCGGAACCTGGAGTTCACCGGTCACCAGGGCAGCCAGTGTGGCACGGATCCACAGCACAGACAGTACCCCACCTGTGAAGCATCAGAAGTTGGCCAGTGCCCGGCGGGAGAGGGGGAAGACTCCAGACACCAAAGCCGCTCCCAGGGGTCCCAGTGGGAGTGTGGAGTCAGCTGTGACACCTTCCAAGGTGGGGAAGGGCCACAAGAAACCAGGAAAGAGTCTGGGAAGAGCAGCACGGCGGAGAAGACCGCCATCATCCCCGCTGCCCAGGAGGCCACCTCCAGCACCAGCCGAGCTGCCCAGGACAGGACCACCAGCACAAGCCCAGCTGCCCAGGACAGGACTGCCAGCACAAGCCCACCTGCCCAGGACAGGACCACCAGCACAAGCCCACCTGCCCAGGACAGGACTGCCAGCACAAGCCCAGCTGCCCAGGTCAGGACTGCCAGCTCCAGCCCACCTGCCCTGGACAGGACCGCCAGCACCAGCCCAGCTGCCCAGGACAGGACCGCCAGCACAAGCCCACCTGCCCAGGACAGGACCGCCAGCACAAGGCCAGCTGCCCAGGACAGGACCGCCGGCACCATCCCACCTGCCCAGGACAGGACCACCAGCACCAGCCCAGCTGCCCAGGACAGGACCGCCAGCACCAGCCCAGCTGCCCAGGACAGGACCGCCAGCACAAGCCCACCTGCCCAGGACAGGCCCGCCAGCACAAGCCCACCTGCCCAGGAGGCCACCACCAATAAAAGCCCCACTGGGCCATGAAGGACCGCCAGCAAAAGCCCCGCTGAGCCATGGAGGACTGCCAGCAAAAGCCCCGCTGGGCCTTGAAGGACAGCCAGCAGCTGAGTCCCTGCAATGGAGACGGCCGCCTCAAGCACCGCTGAACAGGGCACCGACATCTCAAGCACCGCTGAACAGGGCACCGCTGTCTCAAGCACCGCTGAACAGGAAACCGCCGTCTCAAGCACAGCTGGCCCATGAGCGGCAAGGGCACTGACGCAACTGAGTCTGTCACGGGGTGAATGATGCACTCTGGGCACCATGCCCCCTCCAGAACCAGTGGAGACTGTCATCCACTACCTCTGTCCTTGGCAGGATGAAGCACTCTGGGCACAAAGCCCCCTCCAGAACCAGTGGAGACTGTCATCCACTACCTCTGTCCTTGGCAGGATGAAGCACTCTGGGCACAAAGCCCCCTCCAGAACCAGTGGAGACTGTCATCCACTACCTCTGTCCTTGGCAGAATGAAGCACTCTGGGCACCATGCCCCCTCCAGAACCAGTGGAGACTGTCATCCACTACCTCTGTCCTTGGCGGGATGAAGCACTCTGGGCACAAAGCCCCCTCCAGAACCAGTGGAGACTGTCATCCACTTGAGAGACTGTGGCTTTGCACTCCCCAGGATTGAACAGTGGGCAAACCACCCACTGCAGAGACTTGTGAGACTGTGGCTTTGCACTCCCCAGGATTGAACAGTGGGCAAACCACCCACTGTATAGACTTGTGAGACTGTGGCTTTGCACTCCCCAGGATTGAACAGTGGGCAAACCACCCACTGTAGAGACTTGAGAGACTGTGGCTTTGCACTCCCCAGGATTGAACAGTGGGCAAACCACTCACTGTAGAGACTTGAGAGACTGTGGCTTTGCACTCCCCAGGATTGAACAGTGGGCAAACCACCCACTGTAGAGACTTGTGAGACTGTGGCTTTGCACTCCCCAGGATTGAACAGTGGGCAAACCACCCACTGTAGAGACTTGTGAGACTGTGGCTTTGCACTCCCCAGGATTGAACAGTGGGCAAACCACCCACTGTAGAGATTCGAGAGACTCTGGCTTTGCACTCCCCAGGATTGAACAGTGGGCAAACCACTCACTGTAGAGACTTGTGAGACTGTGGCTTTGCACTCCCAAGGATTGAACACTGGGCATGTGGCCCCCTCGTGGATTTGGGGTTGTGCACTCAAGCGGCTGAGGTGCCCCCCCTTTCCCTCCCCCTGAGGTGCCTGTTTAGTTACTCTCTGATGCCCCTGCAGTGTTCTCTCCGTCATGGTCGGGGATCTTGTGTGGGCCTTGCCCATACCGTGTGGTCCCAGTATTCCACAGACTTTATTAGAGCACTACCTGGACTACTATGCTTGGTATATATTGTGTGCATGGTGTATATATATGTTTCTGCCTACTTGCTTTAATATATTACAATGGTTACACTCATTTTCTATTGTCTTTGCATTCTTCTGGGGGGTTTGGGGAGTGTAACTGTGATGTATTGATATGCATTAGTGTGTGTGTGTTGTGGTGGGTGAGGGTGGGGGTGTTGCGTGTCCCTGTTTTTTGCCTCCCCCCTCCCCTGTGTTGTAGGTGCAGTACTCACCGTGGTCTTCGCCGCCGGCGTTCGTGCTCCTGGTAGAGGAGGAGGAAGACTATTGCAGGTAGAATTTGGAGTTCCGGATGCATGGCGGCCTCGTTCCTCGTGGGATGTGTAGAGGTGAGCGTTTTTCCTTTGGGATTCCTGTTTCCGATGTGTTTTTATCCACGGTGAATCCACCCCGGAAAAGGTGGCGGATTGGTAGGTTGTGATACTGTGGGCGTTACTTTGTCCTCCACCTGTCTGTTGGCGGTGACCGCTGTGCTGTTTGTTTGTACCGCTGTGGCGGTCGGAGTGTTAAAGTGGCTGTCTTTGTTGGCGGTTTCCACCAGGTCATAATTGCAAATATTTTACCGCCTGCCTGTTGGCGGTCTTACCGCCGCCTTAACACCGACCGCCAGGGTTGTAATGACCACCTTAATTTAGAAAGGAACAAAATGAGGGGGCTCATTTTGTAATAGAAATGATGGTTAATGCTGTAGAAACAAAAATTAGTGCACACTGTAAGTGAGTTTTCAAATAGCTTCCTCTTCTATTTCATTAAAACATTCTGACATGCAGACTGAAACATGTTATATCAACAACTGCAGCAGCCTCCCAGTTAGCTCCCTGGTGATCAGAGGTTCTACTACAATGTTCTAATGAGAACCTAGAGTGCTAACATTCAAAGTTTATGCCAAAAATGTGACACATCTGAGCGCCATATTGATGGAATCGAAGTCAAAAACTGAAAGCATTTTCTACTGAGGATACTGCAGTAAATGAGGAGATTAAGGAGCTTCATAACAAATAAGTCTCCCAAGATGGCCACCAGAGAAAAAAGAGGCAAAATGTAGCACGAATATCACCAAATATGAGCGAAGTATAGCCTAATGACAGAAGTGTGCAAAACACTTTAATTTATTTGTTTTTTGCAGTTTTATATAGCCCAGAATTGACCCGAAGGTAGAATAGTGATTTACATGAACATCAGTTACACTACACAAGGAGAAATTCATATTGGTTTTAGCAGACCTGCCAACTTCACCAACTACCTCACAGTGTGAGGAGGGGGCGTGATGTTGGAGGGGGCATGTCATAATGCTGAGAAGCACCTAACAGGCACTTTTGCCCACGGCCCCAAACCCCCTCATCCTAAAAAAAAAAAAAAAAAAAGCTTGCTGAGAATGCTGCTGAGATCCTGGGTTGTTTTCACACCCATTAATGGTAATTAGCAGTTAAAAGCCTCCAAAAGCAAGCGGGAAACCATCGTTTATAGTAATATTCAACTTGCATTCCCTGCCACTGTGTGATATTGGCTCCTCACCGGGAGACCGTGTGAGGGTGTGGGTGCGTCAGACCTTATTTGTCTTTTTATTATTAATTTATAAAGGCACACGTTAAAAGGTTCGATGGACCTTTTGACTCCTTTAAGATGTTCACACCCTAAATCCGTACATGTCATAAATATAATCAAACAAACAATAAAATTCTTTCAAGTCAGTAACTTTCACACAGAGGCCACGAATAACCACACCTTTAGTATCAGTTAGAAAATGTATTTCCCTAGATTAGTAATGCTAGTATCACGTAAATTAGTCTCAAAACCACATGATATAAGTAGAAAAACAATACTGGTTGACCAAATCTTCTAAAGAATCTCAACTTGACTAAAGCATTGATAAATAATCCCTCTAAAAGGCAAAGTACAAATCAACAATAAGAGTAATCGTGCAATGGAAATATTCATTTGAATTCAGCAATTGAGTAACATCAAGTAGCAATTTAGTTGGATGAAGAAAACCTCACTAACTTCAGATTAGCATCAGTTTGGGCTTTATGCAAAAAGATTTAGTCAACATAAATTTGGAAAACATCTAACTATGGCTCTATCAAAAGCAGCAGCTAGTACCTAGAAACAAAAGCCAAATCAACAATACAGATATTAGCAATTTAATACCTTTCATTATGGTTCAGCAAGCTGTGAAAATATTCGTCAGGCGGACATCAGATTCGATCAGCATCGGCAATGGGACATGTAAAGGGGTAATGGTTCAGAATCGGGGACTCTAAGCTATCCGAACCATCAGAAAGAAATGTCTAAAATCGTCAGCATTTAGCCTCAGAAGTCTAAGCAAATTAAAGTTAAAGATCAAAATTGTCTAAGTATGAGAATCAAAGGCGCGTACACCTCATCAGTACAGAAAATCGGCAGTAGAGTGCAATAATAAGCTCACACCTGAAGGTGCAGTCCAGTTAAGTTAAAGTTGTCCCACATTGTCATTGGTCAAAGAATCTTATGATAGCCATTAGTCCAATAAAACTATTATTTTGAATCTAAGATAGAACTAAACAGTCTTTCACACGTTGATGATTGGCTCCTCTTTCTCTGCCCACATCATTTGAGTCATCAAGAATCAATTTTATTATCCTTCTGTCCTTCCGTCAGTACATCCATTGTTAGTTCCCGGGAACATCACTTTCTCACACACTAAACTTTACACTGTATCAGTAACTGTTACACGATTTCCTAACAAACAGTTCTCATGGGAAAAGAAAAAAAAACATTTTGGTACTACAGTGATTCGGTCAAACTTCAGTTAGAAGAATACATCTTTATTATTCATCAAACATGAGATCATATTTTATTCTGACATTGCATTTCTAATATACTGCAATGCATTACTAAGGCCTATACCTCGCTAACTTGACGCCCACAGTTAATTTAAGCAAATATATAGCATTTAATGGGAAATATAACATACTGCTACAAATTTCCCTTTCATATATGTTCTGAATAAACATTAATACTCTTTTAGTAGAACATTACATAGTGGGTGGCGGCCATTCAAGTGTTGCACATTTTTTCTATGTTAATTCATTTTCTATGCAGATTCAAAATACAAAATACAAGAAGTATATATTAGTAATAATTTCAGCGCTCCAAAGGTGACTCAATATTGTGTGTCACACGGTGGCACCCTGTGAGTTGTCAGGTCTGGTTTTAGGCATGGGGAAATTAAGGCCCTCACCATTACATTGGCAGTAAATGCCGTTTACCACGCTGGGACGGTCGCCAACATACCGCCGAGGTGGCAGATATCCGTTCGGCATATTATGAGGCATACACACACCAATCCGACAGAATACTGCCACATACACAAATCTGCCAGCCTAAAGGTCAGTGGTAAAGTGTCGGTAACAACACCCATACCGCTACGCCAACAATACAACGCCCACCACATTATGACCCACGACTCACCAAGGCGGACATTCAATGGTGGTAAACCATTGGTGGTATACACCGGCGCACTCAGAATGGACACCCAAATACAAAACAACACTACATTGGCCAAAACTGAAATCACACACCTGACACTGATACACACCCACACCCACCCACCCACACCACTATAAAACACACACCCACATAACCCACAACCCTTTACGAACACCAATTATTGCCACCAGACTGCAACCAAGACCACTGAGACAACTACTCACACACATCACAAACACCCATACATCCATCACACACCCCATCCCACACCCCACCACATTACTCAACACCCACTCACCAACACACACCACACAACACCCATGTCCCCAATAAGCCACCCCCGTTTCACTCATGAGGAGTTGCAGGTCATTGTTGAGGAAATAGTCAGGTTAGAGCAACAGCTGTTTGGGGCATAGGTACAGCAAATATCCATTGCCAGGAAGATGGAGCTACGACGGAGAATCATGGACAGGGTGAATACCATGGGACAGCATCCAAGAACAAGGGATGACATCAGGAAGAGGTTGAACGGCCAACGGGGGAAGGTACGTTCCGAGGCAGCAAGGCACCAGCTCACCATCCAGAGGACTGACGGTTGACCCCCACCTCCTCCCCAACAGTTCACAGAATGGGAGGAGCAAGTCTTAGCAATACTGCATCCTGAGGGACTCACTGGAGTAGCCGGAGGACTGGACACTGGTGAGTCAATATTTACTACTTATCACCCCCATACCTGCATGCCATCACACACCCTCACTCCCATCACTCCACTCCATCCCACACACTGCACCTACACATATGACTAACCCCAATGCCTAGCCCTGCATGCTATACCAATGCATGGACAGCCCTCCCAGTCCTACATGTACGCCCATCACAAAAGCATACACAGCATGGAGAACTAACAATATCACTATACATCACCATACACAAACAAAGGTGGCAGGGCAACAGCAACAATAGAGGGGAAGCTAGAGATTTACAGTTTGTCACAGACATGTAGCACAACACATCACTTACATCCCCACAGGTGTCCCAGTCAATCTGAGCAGAGAGGAGGTGCCATGTCTAACCAGCCCCCCCAACAGAAGATGCCCCCGGTGATGACAGTAACTCTGGACTTCAGGATCTGGATAAACTACCTGGTCCATCAGGGACCACTGGTCAATCAGCCATCCCAGCCCACTCACAGTCCACCACAGAGCCTCCCCCATCAGTTTCCAAAACCATGCACCCACCCAACGTCCCCACACCTCTGTCTCCAGGACACATCAATCACCAGTGTGCCCACCTGCACAGGGACCCCAGTCCACACCTCACCCCCAAGACAATGCTACAAACAGAATAGAACAATACCCTTCCATTGCACCTTTCCGTCAATTATTTGCACTACAATTAACACCCTTGAACACAACTTGACTGATAATGTTTAATGTGATGAAAATGTGCATTTATGGAAGCAGTCACATCATGTGCAAATGATCTGCAAACTGTGATAGCATACAATTAATGACCTGTAGCTCTCTGTAGTCATCACATCAGTACACTGTTGTAATATCACCAACATCTGCAAAATGAGAAGTCATAGAGGACAGTAAGTTGAGATGCAAAGGAAGTGAATGCCATCCTGCTACAGCCACACAGATAAAACAATAGTCAGAGGAATGGTCAGTTACACTGGCTCACTTGTTTGTCATTGGAAGTATTGACGTATGACTGATGTTCTGTTGTTCACATCCTCATCCTCTGCCTCCTCATCCTCACTTCCCTTAGGGCCCACTGCTTCCACAGGGGCATTTCCAGTCTCCTCCTCCTGCAGATAAGGCGCATGTCGTCTGAGGGCCAGGTTGTGCAACATGCAGCATGCCACTATTATCTGGCAAACCTTCTCGGGTGAGTAGCACAGGGATCCACCTGTCAGATGCAGGCATCTGAACCTGGACTTCCGGAGGCCTAAGGTCCTTTCGATAATTCTCCTGGTTCACCCATGTGCATCATTGTAACAATTCTCAGCTGCTGTCCTGGCATTCATCGCAGGGGTCAGGAGCCACAATAGGTTTGGGTAGACTGAGTCACCTGCAAGTATTGAGGGACAAACATTAACCTTACACAGTGGTATGGGGTTAACACCAGAAGGCATACACTGACATACATTGGGTGGGCACTCAGGCTCACCTATTAGCCACACCCTGTGCCTCCGTAGTTGTGCCATCACATTTGGGATGCTGCTATTCCTCATAACAAAGGCATCACACACCGACCCAGGATACTTGGCAGTGACGTGGGAGATGTTCTGATCCTCCAGGCACACCATTTGCACATTGAGTGAGTGGAAACTCTTCTGATTCCTGTACACCTGTTCATTCTGGCAGGGGGGACAAATGCAATATGTGTTCCATCAATCTCCCCAATAATATTGGGTATATGTCCCATTTCATAGAATCCTGCCTTCACAGTGGCCAAATCATCCATCTGGGGGAAAGCAATGTAGCTGCACATGTGTTTGACCAAGGCAGACAGAACCCTTGCCAGCACAATTAAGAACATTGGCTGTGACATTTCTGCTGCCAAGCCCACTGTCATTTGGAAAGAACCAGTTGCCAGGATGTGTCATAAATTATATCCAAATAGCTTGGATTTAAATGGAAAGAGGAGACATGTAGAGACCAAAGCTGAGAAAATACTGGATTGTTGCAACTTGACATCTTATTGATATTTGTTATTGATTATGCCTCTTTTACACGATGTGGGACCACTGAACTGGTGAATCATAAAGTATTATTCCTTTTGATTTAGGGATTAGACTTTTTAGGTTTCATAAAGAATTGCCCTTTTTCTTTGCGCTCACTCTGTCATTCTTTCCTTGCCGCTGTTGTTCTCTGTGCAGCTCGTGTTCTGCACTTCCCCGGTGGTGCTTCTAATGGACTTTGCTGCTGATCTGATGCTTTGCTGATGAAGAATCCTTAAAATCTGACCCTAGGAGAGGTATATTTCACTACTGATTGTCATTTCCCTTGAAATGTTTCCTTTTTTTATAAAATAGAAGCTAGCATGCTAACACTCACTAGTTTTATTTTTCTAGTTAGTGATCTATAGCGCTAGTTATATTTTTTCAAATTACGTTTGTCTTCTTTTGCATTTTGCCCACATATGTTAGCTCACCTCACACATGCATGACCTAATTTGGTTAGCTGTAGGGATGAACTATGCCCAACCCAAATTTGCATATTCTGTTTGGTTTAACTTGATTAATGTTGATACAGCCTGACTTAAGATATGTTTCTGTTTTACAAATTATTTCCTCAATGATATGTATTTTTTTTTTTGAATTCTTAATTGTGCTGATGCTAATTAGATTTGTTCCGCTGCTTTGGGCAATCAATGGTGTTGATTTATCTTTTCAGTTTGGTTATGTGCACAGTCATCACGATGTTAGATTTGTGGTTACAAAATAAAACTTTGAAACTTTTCATTGATTGGAGTCTTCTTCAATGGCCACATTGGTCATGGTGTCTAAATTGTTTGGGTGGTGTTAATGTAAATTTGTGTTCACCACACTCTTTCTGTGTTAAAAGGTCCATCGACCTGAGTGAAGCGTTTGATTCCTGTGAAGGATGAAAAGCGTATTAACAATCTTCACTAGTCACACTGTTTGTCTAAACATGTAAACATTAAACTCACACTCATCTGGACTCTTGGGGTTTGTTATCTGTGGCCATGATGGAATGGGGCCATAAAAAGTGGGAGAAGCAGTTCCGTATCTGCACATTTAAACCATTAGCCTGTACCTCACTGGAGTGCAAAAAACACCCTAGAAAGTGTGACAGAAAGATTTCATTGAAGACAGTTTTCACTGGTGATTGCCCATTGTTTTGATTATCATTGTTTGAAGATATAGGGAAATGGCACTCCTTTAAATAGTTTTTCTCACTGACCTAAATTCTCATTAGTTCTGTCACAGCATCAGTGGGATAATGTAAAAAATTGATCAAGTTTTCCTTGTACCAATATCATAACTGCTTTCAGCAGACAATTAGTTATGAAAGAATTGCTATCACAGCCCATCAGATCGAATGATCATGAACTCCACCTCTAGATGTAGCACTGTTTTGCAGGAAGTTAAGATCATATTTACAGCCTGTCATGCTAACAGCAGGTCCAGAGAAAAAAACAGATCATTGTGGTCATCACTTCCTGGTCACAAGTAACCAGTTCAACCAGTCATTGCTACAGCCAAAAGTTATGATTTCAGTAGAAAAGTGTAAGCTCATATAAACCAAGGTCATGTTTGCAATAGTTCCAGAAAAGCACACTCGCACTTACTAGTACTTTGGCATTCTCCTTGACTACAGATCTACAGAGGCTATTCACAATGAACTTGGAGATAGCATCAAGATTACAGCATGTGTTTTCTTATCCTGACATTGCCCTGTAATCCATGAGACAAACCATCAAGGACTTCCTACTGCCAGATTTGACATTTTGTAGCTGGACCATGAACACAAAATTGTATGAGAGGTTGCTGTGATCAATAAAGGTATCTGCTCGTGCAACCACGTTATTTGCCTAAAAATGGTTCACAAATTAATGCCTTCTGGCTAACCCACAAATCTCATTGTACAGTTTAAGTGCTCATTATCCATCACCCTCCAAGAAAGACCAGACTTTTCATCTGGCAGGGCATAGATCATATAACCATCAGATGTAATGACTTTATAAAAAAATATTCCTTGCATTCTTCAACTTGTACTGGAGAGACGTTGCATTATTCTCATTCCTTGGTTCCTTCTTGCACTTGAAGCAACATTTTATCCCATTTATGAAATCAAGCATTCTTTAGTGACCTTGCCACTTGGAGTCAAAGAGGGATCTCCCCTATCCCCCATGCTTTTACATTTCAGGTCTAGAAGCACTGGTGGACAGACCACCAATGTGTGGGCAACACACATAAGAGGTAATGTGCTTTATCTGGGTTTGTACAGCTGAGAATCCTTAAAACTTGCTACCCTGTCAATTTTTTAACACTGTATGTAAAAAAAAAAAATAATAACGAGCAACATCAGCAGTCCTGTGTGGTAGTATGGAACTATTGCTACAAGGAGCTGCTCTGGACAAGGTGTTGAATGGTGCAAGTCTGATCTCCACCTCCTTGAGGAAAGGTTCATGCTAGTCTGGACCTGTCTGTAGGCTCCAACACTATGCAGTCTGCATACTATACACACATTCTCCAATCTGCCTGCCCACACTATGCTTGCTTCTGTTGCGGGTCCATTTTAGTTAGTCACTTGGGCACAGTAATAGCCTAGACTTGCTGCCTGTGTCCCTTTACCTAGTAATCATGCTCTGTATTTCTGTGTTTAATTTTATTCATTTTATTATTGCTTCTTTTAGAGACATTGCTTTAACTTCATTATCAGCTGCTATTCTACGAAAGTGTTATTAACATTGCTATGGATGACATACTTTGCATCATGTTCTTTTCCATGGAATCACAAGAATTGAATGGGAAGTAAACAGAATAATATTTTGTATAGCTTGCCCCCAGACTCCGCAAACAGTCCAGAACTTAGGTACATACCTGTACCAGGCTTCTGTGCATGAACATAAACATGACCCCTATAAAACATCTTGTAGGACAAAGGGCATTAGAGGGGGTTCCAGCCAGAATTTCCATCCATGCTGCTTGCCGGTTTTTGGTAGACATCAGCCTTTGTGACTCCACAGATCCTGATCTGGGGACTGGCAGTCTAAGCTTGTACCAAGGTAACGGGGGAGGGGTGTGCTTCTCATGGACACTGCACACACAGATTTGGCTTCCATCGCCATGCTCTCGGTTAGGGGGTATAGATTAGGCATGTAGGCAGGAACTATATACTCATGTCATGACAATATGTTGGGATTGTTCATATTTACATCTCTAATTTTCACAATCCTGAGTTTGTTATTCCTCATTATTGTAATCATTGCAGCTCATGCATTTTATCATAGTTTGAAGTCTTTTCAAAAAAGGTATTTAAAACTGTCCTACATCTTTTTTCTTGCCAATATGTGTGTAAGAGGCTTGTATGTAGAGAGAAAAGGATAAGGTGTGTTCTACCACAATTTCCCTGGGAGTTTTTTAGAGTTCCATGCAAGACTGCCAAAAATCAACTTTACCGATTGGGTTTTGGTGAGGTGCTGCTAATGAACCAGGAGGGCTGGGTCAACAGCTGCCAACTGGTATGGGAGTGACTAAGATGCATACAACGCAGAGGTGCTGTCCACCAAATCCAACATTCTCATTGGAGTACGAGAGTCCTGATGACATGGCACCACCAACAATGGTGTAGGTACTAATTTTACGAGTCTCTTGAATATCTCTCTGTCTCACACACACTGAAGGTACCCTAAATACCACCACACAGAGACATCCGTGGTCTTAGTGGCAATCCTCCTCAGCTGAACAGGGAGCATCTATCTAGGCTGTAGGTTGTTGATCACGGATAGGTCACTTACCCAAGGGAAACACATTATTGTTGTGCCTTGAGGCGGTCACCAAAGCCAACGTTCCAGATGCATAAGCATTACATCCACATTGGATTCAATAGGCAACCTCCCTGGCTGCCACTGATGTTGATTACATATTTGACCCAAAACTTCAGGAATTCCTCCAACACGAAAAGGAGTACCCAGCACCTACTAACATATTACCATTAGACCAATACCGAACTGTCATCTATTTTGATGGTTCAGCGCAACCGGCTGTAGGACTTAAACACCAATATTCAGCTGCTTACGCAGGTGTAAACAGAGTGATGAGGGATGGTACCTTCCACCCTCAAAATACCTACACGCAGACCCTAGGGGAATACACAGCACAATTGGCAGAGCTTAAGGATCTTGTCCTGTCACTGGAACATACGGATCCAGATTTCCCAAAGCTAATTGTGTGTGATTCATATTATTGTGTCCAGTCATACAATATTTACCGGAATCACTGGCTTGTGAATGGCTTCAGAGATTCCAAAGAAAACACCATCAAACACTGAAACCTGTGGGGGAGTGTAGCTTACCTATGGAACAGACTATCAAAAGCTCATGCAATATATACATTGTACCCACAACGTGTAGGAGTACATGTTGTAGGAAACACTTGGCTGGAGAAGCTGCCAAGTCTGCAGTAGCTGCAGCTTCTGTTGCTGCCATAACTCGCTCACAGACAAGGTTGGATAATGAGACGCTGGCTGCTGTGAAAGCTTCAGCTAATGGCAAGCCTTTACAAAATGCATACCCTGCAAAATATTCCTACCATCTCAGTGCCCAGAACATTGCATTTGCAACCATTCCAGGGGTAGGAGATCATGTGATTCCCAACCAAAACCAGGGAACAGATCTCATCAAAGCAGCACATGAGGGTGTCGCTTTTGCTCATGCAGGTGTAGCGGTTACAATATAACTATTACAAAAATGCTTTTGGTGGTCAGGTCCTTACAAGCAGACCAAGCAACATATTGGGGGTCATTACAACCCTGGCGGATGGTGGAGAAACGGCGGTAAGACCGCCAACAGGCTGACGGTCTTACCTTGGTGTATTATGACCATGGCGGCTACCGCCATGGTCAACCGCCGGTTCTCCATCCCGCCCGCCAGGGCGGAGACGACCGTCGGGCTGGAGACCTGGGTCTCCAGCCCGGCGGCCGTCAGTATACCGCAGGCGGTATTTGGACCCGGCTTACCGGCGTGGATTTCCAGCGGTTTGAACCGCCATGAAATCCATGGCTGTAAGCACTATCAGTGCCAGGGAATTCCTTCCCTGGCACTGATAGGGGTCTCCCCCACCCCGACTCCCTCCCCTACACCCCTGCCACCCCCCAAAGGTGGCAAGGCCCCCCTCCCCACCCGACCCCAACATAATATTACTCACACACACCGACACGCATGCAGGCACCACCAACACACACACGCACACACCCCGACATACATGCCTACATCCACACACACAGTCAGACACGCACACCCACATTCAAACATACACGCACACATCCATACAGACATACCCACAGCCATACACGCACTCATTCCCATACACACAACACCCCCGCAAGCACACACGCACTCACACACCCCTTCTACATACACACACGCACACAACACCCCACCACCCCCCTCCCCTAACGGGCGATCGACTTACCTGGTCTGTCGATCCTCCGGAAGGGGACGGGGGCCATGGGGGCAGCTCCGCCGACACCACACCGCCAACAGAACCTCGCCACGGCGAATCACAGGATGTGATTCGCTGGGCGGTGTTCTGTTGGCGTGGAGGTGGAGCAACCTCCACTTCGGCGGCTCTCCGTCTGACTAACGACGGAGAGCAGCCAACAGTCATAATACGCCGAGCGGCAAACCGCCTGCACAGGCGGTCTTCCGCACGGCGGTCCCTCGGCGGTCTTGCAAAAAGACCGCCGAGGTCGTAATGACCCCCATTGTTTGCTGTGACATTTGCCAGCAAATTAAAGTGTCCACCATTAACCGCCTTTCCACAGACATCCCTCCTAATTTCCAACAAACCACTGCAATCTGTGTACCTGGACCATTGTGGTCCCTTACAGCCTGATTGTGCATACAAATACATCTCAGTCTTCTCTTGATTATTTTTTCAAGATTCCTGTTGGTATGGCCTCAATGGCCGGCTGATGCTTGAACTGTTATTAAAGACTTGCTAATCTTTATCTGTACATATACAGTTGCAGCATTCCGCTCGGACCAGGGCCTTGCTTTACCTCCATGGAATTCAGGAACATCATGGGAACGATGGGTGTTCAACTCTATTATTCCTCCCCCTATCATCCCAAGGGAAACAGCATTGTGGAGAGGAAGAACCAAGACTTAAAGCAGTCCTTAACAGCAAGAGTTATAGGTTCAGACTGCAGTTGGCTTCATCACCTTTATGGGGTCCAGAGAGCACTAATTATTCTGCCCAGGAGGTCCTTGGGAGGTCGCATCCCATATGAATTTATTTTTGGGATATCTATGTATGTCCCTGATGTTGATGGTTCTGGCCCAGTGGTGGCAGACACACTGTTTGACATAAATGAACGTGTTGCTGTTGTGCAGGAGCTACAGCAATTTCATGATGAGAATTAATCTGCCTGTGCTGCCACCTTGGAAAGGAGGGATTTGACAATAACATCTGCAGGATGGATTCCTAAAGTGGGGCATCTAGTATGTGAAAAGATGGCTGTGAAAAAGGAATTTGGCCCATCATACAGAACACTGGCTCCAGTCCTGGGAATACACAGTACCAGAACTGTCATCGTACCACCACTGCCTGGTCCCAGGTAGAACAGATTTGTTTCTATTGACAGTGTCAAATTGCACCATGTGGCTGATCCTGCACAGTAGACCCAGAGATCCGTCAGGTAGTACTTGCTCCCCTTTCACTACCCGACAGTATGTACTTCTACAAGCAGTAAACAACGTTTCTGCCAGCACCAGTGATACAATTGCTTCCTCGAGTATAGGGAGGGTAGAGAATGAGTTTTTGCTGATTCCTGTCACCACTTCATTGGCAAATGCTGTCTGAGATGTGGAATGTTATTATTCCAGTTTGACCCAGACAGATGACACCGGCTTCTGTATTTGCACAAACTGCTTCTGATTATTTCATTGACATGGATGAATTTTCTTCTGACTCATCTACTTCTGCAACTGCGACTGTATCAAAGACATGTAAGCTGTACATTTGGCTTAAGAACAAGTACTTAATTTATCCCTGGTATTATATGTGGATACTGTTGACATTGCTTGCCTTTCTGCTTTGGATTAGTTTCGGTTTTGTCTTTTTCCTTCTGAGAAATGTTCATTATCTTCCTGAATGCTCTACCATTGAGTCGGTGGATGAGGTTTTGACACCTTACCTATCTTCCCATAAAGTCTGAAGAAACTTGTCCCTTGTGACTATTTCAGCAGTTCCGATTCCAGATGGGATTGTGGGGGACAAAGTACCATTTGACATATACGGTCCTACTGCAGTCATTCAGATTCCACATGATGACTGGGATGTTAAAACAGTTGATTCCATGCTTTCTGAGCTTGAATGTTACACTGCATTTTGAAAGTGAAGATGTGTATATACACACAGCGAATTATGGGGAAATATTTTTTTTATCACTGTTACGGACATTCCTTTCTGCACCCAATTAGTGCTCCAAGATTAGTTTACAATTACACACATTGGGAACATTGTTCGACACCACCTGTGAGGAGTCCCAAAACATATGTAGATAAGTTTGCATATTTTACTGGGCATGAAACCAGCAATGCTGCGTCGTATTATTTTGATCTTCCACCTTCCAGAATGAGGAAATTATTGCTAACCAACATAAAATGAATCTACTAAGATTCCTTTGTTTCCCGTCTTATAGTGGAAGGCTATCTTGGAAGAACACTATTGAATTAAAAAGTGCATGGGGAACAAAAAATTGGCAAATACAGGGTAAGGAATATTTGTTTAGAGCATGCCTTATTCCTTTACAAGTGATATTTCTAAATGACACATCCAACAAACATCTTGTTTGGGGTTAGCAAAGATAAGAGAATTTAATTCATGCAGTATCCCCTCACCTGCTAAATTTCACAATTGGCAAACATTTTTAAATCTCACTTAAGAACAACTAACTGCTTGGGTTCGGAATGGTACCTTTAATGTCTCACTTTAGAGGCCAGACCGGTGGTTATTGTGGCCAATGGACACAAATAAGGGCCTGTTTTGTTAATTCCTCTGGGGGTTTCAGAGCAATCCTGCCAGATCCTCGCTTTGTCTCAGTACAACACTCAGGTACCATTACTAATTACAGTGTGGGTAAACTGTGACAACAATGGTTGTGTTCCTCCACTTTAAGATATGTAAGGAAACACCTTAGTCTCCTGTCTGAGGAGGTCAATCTACAAGATTTCCTGTTAGGACCCAGGAAGTCGCGCTCAAAGCAATTCCTGTATGCCATATATAACGAGGCCCGGAAACTTACCCAGATAGAAGGTGATGCATGTTTAAGGCAGATTGATAGGTAAAATATAGAAAGGGCTTTAGCTATTGCCAAAAATGGCATGAACACTTTGTCCAACAGAATTTACACTGTAAGTAATATTGTGTCATGTGCAGTTGATATAATTCATAGTGATGTGTCCTTTTTACAACCTGGACAAAGCCAGCTGCAGTCTATCATGCAGTTAAGTTGGACACTGCAGGTTCTCAAAAGTGGCCGTGTGCCCTGGAAGCACGTTAACATTACTCAATTAGTTGCCTCTTTTAATTTGTCCAGACAACTGATAACTGCTAAAACAAGAAGTGTGTTACATCATGCTTAACACTGAGAAATTAGAAATGTTGCCTTTCACTGTAGCAGAAATCCCCTTGCCAGTATGGCTAATACATGGATTAATAAATCCGCCCAATTCCACCTTTTGTTTCAGGAAATGCTTAAAGCATTTTTCAGTAGGCAGGTTTGAGCGACTGGGCGACAGCAACATACATGAGGTGTGGGAATTGCCTATCGATTGCAAATGTATGAACGGCCAAACGGAGGTCTTTGTTTGCGGAAGTGAATGTGAGACTACAGTTAGTCATTCTATGATTTTAAGCAGGTGTCCTTGCACGGCCTTTGCAATGCAAAGGTCACACATTTGCCATGCTATATAAATGGTACTCCAGTTTGTTTGATTTGTCAAGTATTTCAGATACTTTCTAATGGAACTTATGTGGTTCTGAACAATCAAAGCTTCTGTGGAATGAAGCCAGGATTCGCTTACATGATTTCAGTTACTCAAATAGTACCTTATTGCGGCCATGTTTTAGTCCCCCCCCCACACAAGAGATAAAAGTGGCAGACTTCTGGCCCCACTTTGCTACTTTTAATGGAAACCTTGACGCTATTATTCCAAAGACATGTGGCTCTGACATCAGCCAAAGAGACATACGATCTCTAGATAGCAAGATCATCAGCCGAGATACAATCCCTATTAAAGACTAACTTCCCAAAGCAGTTTGGAGGCTTGGTGAGCAGAATATTCAATGCATCGAATACTGCGAGGATTGTGCACTTTTTTAAGGCTGTTGGTTCTGGATTTGTTAGCACCTTCCGAAACGTGTTTGGAGTAATACCTGCAGGCATACACTCACTCTTTTCGAGTGTCTTCCCTATAATTTTGGCATTGATTGGTTGAATTCTGCTGCTGCTAATTTTGATACATAGTGGCTGTTCTCTCTCCTCAAAGCAGAGTGATGCAGCTACCACCAGCCCAGCTGTGTTGTGAATGCATGATGCAGTACTTCGGAGCTTCCTTGCTTGGAAAGCTGGAGCACGATTGTTCTTCGACATTCAGACTAGCCTTGACGTGTGTCAAGCCAGTCTTCCATTACATCTGGCCCCTCTTCGAATGTGCACCTATGGTGGGCCTTGCCATGCAGCCTGCACCTCCTGTGGACAAGGGTCTGTTAATGTTCTCGATGAGGGTTTATTCATGGACATACCTGTAGAGACTGTGGTGATTTGTGAGGCATCCTATGACCCACTGCAGGTGGATTTGAGGGCTCCAATTACATCTGGCACAATAGCAGTGCTACCTATGAGTCCAATCTGTACTGGAGGCTTCTGCCCACTTCTGCTCCATTGGTTCCTTTGGCCAATACCTTGATCAACTTGCGACCTGCTGAAGTGGAGTCCTTCCTGGTCTCATTCTCCCTTGATGACATCAGAGATTTTTTTGCAAGAACATGATTATTGTTAGAATTTTTAGCTATGCTTTTAGAGTTTTTATGCTGTTATTGGAGCATTTTTATCATTGGGGCTTCGACTTCGCACCCTTGTTTCAGCAATAGGGGAGGGTGTCAGGTATCTATTTTAGTTAGTCACTTGGGCACAGTGATAACTTAGCTTAGATTTGAGGCCTGTGCCCTTTTACCTAGTAATTATGCTCTGTATTTCTGTATTTAATTTTGTTAATTTCATTATTGCTTCTTTTAGTGACATTGTTTTAACTTCATTATCAGCTGCTATTTTGCGAAAGCATCATCAGTGCTATGGATGACATACTTTGCATCATTCTTTTCCTTGGAATCACAAAAACGGATTGCAAGACACACTGAATATTATTTTGTATTGCCGGCCCCCAGACTGCGTAAACAGTCCAGTGCTTCGGTACATACCCATGCCAGGCTTCTGTGCATGAACATAAACATGTCTCCTATAAAACATTTTGTAGGAGAAAGGGCATTAGAGAAGGTTCCAGACAGAATTTCAATCCATACTACATGTTAGTTTTTGGTAGACCTCATCCTTTGTGTATCCACAGATCCAGATATGGGGACTGGCGGCCTGATCATGTACCAACGTAATGGGGGTGGGCTGTGCTTCTCATAGACACTGCACGGACAGATTTTGCTTTCATCACTATGCTCTAGCTTAGAGACTAGAGATTAGACTTTTAGGTAGGATCTGTATGCTCATGTCATGACAATATGTTGGGGTTGTTCACATTTACATCTGTCATTTTCACAATCATGATTTTGTTATTCCTCATTATCGTAATCATTGCAGCTCATGCACTTTATCATAGATTGCAGTCTTTCCAATAAAGGTATTGAAAACTGACCTGCATCTTTTTCTCTTGCCTACGTGTGTGTAAGAGACTTGTGTGTGGAGAGAAAAGGGTAAAGCTTGTTCTACCGTGATTTCCTTGAGAGGTTTATGGAGTTCGATGCAAAGCCGCCACAAACCATCTTTACCGATTGGGTTTTGGTGAGGTGCTGCTAGTGAGCGGGGAGGGTTGGGCTGACAGCTGTCAACTGGTGTGGAAGTGACTCAGTCGCCTACAATGCAAAGGTGCTGCCACCCGAGTCCAGCAGTCTCATCGGGGTACGAGAGTCCTTATGGCACTCTTCCCCCACTTGTTTCCTCTCAACTTCACCTAGTAGTGATCATGACAGGGTGCAGCCTACTTACCCACTATTTTATGCTCCAAGACGTTCTACCTAAGTTCATCTGAAAGCAGAAAATAGTCATGGAGAATTGGGCAGCAGTTGTTTGTATTAGGCAATGTGGAGTAGTGTGGCATAGCAAAACTACAGCCAAATTAATTAAGACTGAAATGTTTTCATTTTGCTCGAGTGTCCCAGGGTACTGTGCTATCTTCAAATGAAGGGTATGTGAACTTATGAAGTCTGAGGACTTCCAAATGCCTACTTATTAACTATGTTTTGCTTCAGGATTTGCAACACCTTGGACATCCGGGGGCAGAAAATAGTCATGGCTACTTGGACAGTAGCTATGTTACTATACCTCATGCAGTTGATACTGGGAAACTTCAGCCACCTTCATGAAGACCAATATATATTTATTTATCTCAAGTCAAAGGACTACTAAAACTCCTGACACTTGATCTAGAGAACCGGTATGGCACTTTATCAAGAATTGTGTAGTTCTTTGTAAAACATTTCCTCTCACTTTGTGTGACGTATTCGGCGTATAGTGAATACTCAGGAGTCGGTTGTCGGTGAGTTATGTAGTTTTATTTTCAGATATTTTTTTAGGGTACAGTCTCCCTCTGTTCTCTTCTCCTGAGCTCTGGTTCTCTTCCTGTTTCCTTTTCTCTAGTCTTTACGGAGTTAGTCTTTGGACTGCTCTTCACAGTCTTCTCTTTGGCTTCCTTCGTCTCACAGGTTCTCTGGGAAAACGCATGTGGAGAGACAGAAAGATATACCGGTAAGTACTTTGGGTTACGTTCCTTTCGTTTACCTCTTTCCCTGCCTTTCTTGTCTTTCTTTCCTTTCGTTTTCAGACCTCTGTTTTCTCTCCTTCGTTTCTCCTGAACTGTCTCCTCTTCTCCCTTTTCTTTGCCTGTTGTATTCGGTTTGCTCTGCTCTATCTGTCTCTGTTTCCAGCTCTTCTTGTTTCTTTCTTTCTAGGGTGTCTCTTCTTCCTGTCTTATTGCTCTTGTCTCTTTTCTGCATTAACCCACAATCCTTCTGTTTTGTACTCTGGTTTTGTGCGCTACCCCGTGTCTATGTGCTATAGAGTGGTTTGTGCATTAGTGCCCAGTCCAACCCCCCCCCCCCCTTTCTTCCCCTTAGTCGCCCTCCCGCTTCCTCTACTCTACATGTCCCACGCACCTGGTAGAGCCACGCTTCTCCTGAAGCGTGGCTGGAAATAGCGCTTCGCTTCCCCGGGGTCTCTCGATGCTGAGGCTTCCGGTGTTGTTGTTGGATGCCCGTCGTGATGTACGATTCCTCGCGTCAAGCCACCGGTTTCCCTCGCCCTCCAGGTCAGCCTGATCATCTTCTTCTCTTCCTCGCGTGCTTTCGGTTTCCTTCTGGTCGTCTTCTTCTCGTCCTCGTGTGTTGTCGGCGTCCTTCAGGTCTCCTTCTCCACCTCCTACTACCAACAACTCAGGTGCTGGCGCTGCCACTTTTGACCTCCCGTCTTCCCGCGACTGCAGTGGAACCAGCCAATCGCGGGGAAGGAAGTCAGGAAGGCTGGAGTCAGATGGGGCAGGGACAGCACAATTCCGGTTCCTGTGCGGGTGGGTCACTCTCAGCCCGTCACACTTTGCCTGAGGTTGTAAATGTAATGTAAACAATGAAACATGCAAAGGTCTTTAACACATTATGTAAATTATATGCAATGTACTTTTCTAGGCCTACGTCATGAGCTTGGGGGGAATCCTGATTCAGCTGGTAACATGAGTTAACTGCCCAAATGGGATTTCAATTGTTGTGGCAAAACTTCAGTCCCCATGACACCCTCGGACACTTCACCACAGGTAGCTCTTGGTAAGGTCCCTAGGTGAACAAACGACAGAAAATGGGGAACTGCTGCTAGAATTTGTTGCAGTTATGCCAATTTCTGCTGTAGTTTCCAATTACTTAGGACTCACAAGGGATAGAAATTAGAATTCTACAATATTTCTGTACCTCAATATTACTGATAGCCAGAGAGGTAACTTCGGATGCAAGTGATCTTCATTGGTGTTGCTGCACCACTTGAAATGGAGGTGTTTGTATTTTCTTAGTCATTGGCAATTGCCCACAGTTGCCACTGCGAGAAACAATTTCATCATGTCTATGATCTAGTTTGCAGCCTTGTTAACAAGTACACTTTTCCTAGTGAAAATGCTTAATTTACAAATTTAGTAAACATATTTACTTTAAATTAAATAAACAAAGAGATTGCCCACCTTATCCACCTTATTGAATGCCTAGTAACCATGATCCTAGATTGGAGGTCTAATTACTTCCTGAAAAGTAATCCCCAAAAAATACACTTATGCGTCTATGAACTCCTCCTACCCACATTCTTGATACAGAACTGATCCACCCTGGTGGCAGCAAAAGGAATCAAACCAAAAGCAGAGCCAACAGTATAGTATCCTTTTTTTCTGTACTGTTTTGCCTACGCAAGTGTCTCCAAGTATTGCCTGGAGAGAACTCTTCATGCAAAACTGCCCTCCCCCCTACACGTGCAAGCACAATCTGTATTACACCTATTTTTGAATCATGCAAAACACCATTTGCAACCAATTTGAAACTTGCAGTAGCACTCATAATGATGCCCTAAATGTTTCTGGCTTGTGTCTGATTACAAACTAATACGCAGTGTCAACATCAAGGAAACTTTGTAGGAGCATAGTAACCTAATAAAATACAAACCTATTGATGGCAATCATTACATCACCTATCGATTCCTGGCACTACCGTGCAAATTTGCAGACTTTCCCCACTGTGAACAAGCCTTGGATCATTCATTGGCCAGTCTGAACTCACAGCACCTGTCCTAATCTGTTAGCACTTCCTCAGCCTCAGACTGCATGAAGTTGGCACCACACCATGTTAGCAACAAGAGGCTTTGAACCTGTGTACGACATTGTCATTGGATAGGGCTCAAGACATGTTGTATGATGAAATAAAGTACAAAGAAAAAGTATGAATTAGCCGTGGTGCAAAACGTTATATTGTTATGTTTTGGTATGTGTATTTGTATAGCGCACTGTCAACTATGAGACTATCCCAGTGCTGAGCAGGTGTGAGCAGCTGGCCCGGCGAGCAGAGGCAGGACTTTTTCAAAGAGAAAGATCATCAACTTCTTGTGGAATTCAAGAAGAGAGGAAAACGCTCCAATGTGTAATGGGAGGTCATTCCAATTTCTAGGAGCAATGTAAGAGAAGGCTCAACTTCTGTTTTTGCTTTTGTCGTGGGTCATGTGCTAGTAAGAGCCCACTTGAAAGGAGGCACCTGAAAGGTTCATGGACATGAATGTGATGGTTTAAGTAGGCTGGGCCTGTGTTGTGTAGTGCTTTGTATGGGTGCATAAAACTTTTGAATTGTGTGTGTTTGTGTATCAGGAGCCTCTGGAGCTCTCTCAGGTGTAGTGTGATGTGAGACTGACATGGGATGTTGAAGACTAGTCTGGCTGCCATGTACTGAACAGTCTGCAGCCTACTCCTGAGATGAATAGTGATCCCTGCATAGACAATTCCCGCAGTCCAGCCTGCTGGTGATGATGGCTTGGGTGCCAATCTTTCTGGTTTTGTTAGGAAGCCACTTGTAGATATTTTCCAATATACTCAGGGTGTGGAAGTAGGATGATGATAGCATTGACCTGAGCTTGTTATTGATGAAGATAATTCTAAGATTTCTTCTATATGGGCTAGGGGTAGAAAGGGTCTGAGGTCTATAGGTCACCAGGTGGAGTCCCATTGTGAGGCATCCTTTCCGAATATCAACACTTCTATTTTGAGGGTGTTCAGCTTGAAGCAGTTAGACTTAATCGAGATGGACACTTCAGTCATGCAGGCAGTAAATTTGTTCCTTGCATTGGGGGATTCGTCCAGGAACGACAGTATAATTTGCATGTTGTCTGATTAGGAGAGGATGTTGATGTCCTGGGTTTGAATGGTGTCATCAGTGGGGCCAAGTAGATTGTTGAAGAGGGTGGGGCTGAGTGAGGAGCCTTGAGGTACTTCTTAGATTAGTCCTGTCCAAGGAGTAAGGCAGAAGTTTGCTTGATTTTTTATTATCATGAATGTGCAAATCCATATAAGGACAGGCCCCTGAATTATGTCCCTGTGCAGTATTTTAAGCAGGATGAAAAATCTCTAGCACGATGCACTGTTAAGTCAAATATTCCCTCATTGTACACATTCTAGTTTTATCCTTTGAATGTGTTTTGTGGATTTTGCTGTTAACCATTTAACCACTACGCTAACTATATTTTAAATGGCAGAGATGAAAGAAAAAATTACAGTTCATCTATATGTGCTATGTTCAGTATCCTGCGTCTTGACATAACTTTAATGTATGTGCAAAAAACGATCTAATCAAATCCCACTGTGCCGGAGGAGCGTTCCCTTGTACCCGTACAGTGTTCAAGAAATGGCTCCAGAATGGACCTCGCCTGCAAATCATAAAACAATTAAAGAATCCCTGCATAAATACATACAATGAGGGTCATTCTGACCCGGGCGGGCGGCGGTCACCGCCAAATGGCCGCCCCGCGGTCAAAAGACCGCGGGGGCCATTCTGACATTCCTTCTGGGCCGGCGGGCGCCCGCCAAGGGAGCGCTCGCCGGCCCAGCGGGAAAGGGCCTGCAACACAGAAGCCGGCTCCGAATGGAGCCGGCGGTGTTGCAGGTGTGTGACGGGTGCAGTAGCACCCGTCGCGATTTTCACTGTCTGCTATGCTGGGGCCCTGTTAGGGGGCCCCTGCAATGCCCATGCCAGTGCCATGGGCAGTGCAGGGGCCCCCAGGGGGCCTGCGACACCCATTCCCGCCATCCTGTTCCTGGCGCCAGAAACAGGCTGGCGGGAAGGGGGTTGGAATCCCCATGGCGGCGCTGCTTGCAGCGCCGCCATGGAGGTTCAGCCCAGCCAGGGGAAATCCCGCCGGATCCCCTTTTCTGACCGCGGCTTTACCGCCGCGGTCAGGATGGGCAATGAAGCACCGCCAGCCTGTTGGCGGTGTTTCCGTTGCCCGCGGCCATGCCAGGCTTGGACCGCCAGGGTCGGAATGAGGGCCATAATCTTATTAATACACGAAGAGCTTTGCAATGAAAAGGGAAAGGAACTAAGGGCCACATGTACACAGCATTTTGCACGTTGCAAACAGCGAATAGGGCCGTTTGCGACGTGCAAAATGCACTTTGGGATGTACAGACCCATTTTTGCGATTCGGTAAACTATTTATCAAATCACAAAAAGGGTTTACGAGTCTCAGTTAGGAAGGGTGTTCCCTTCCTAATTGCGAGTCGCAGTCCCATGTGTGATTGTTTTGTGACTGCGAATGCAGTCGCAAAACAATCACAGTTAGCACCAGTTTCAAACTGGTGCTAACCGATTCTCAAACGGGAAGGGGTCCCCATGGAACCCCTTCCTCTTTGTGAATGGAAGCAAAAACACTTTTTCAGAGCAGGCAGTGGTCCGTAAAATGAAAAGAAAACTTTTCATTTTTTGTTTTTGAAATGCAGCCCGTTTTCCTTTAAGGAAAAATGGCTGCATTACAAAAAAAAAAAGCAGTCACAGACATGGTGGTCTGCTGTCTCCAGCAGGCCTCCATTCCTGTGAGGGCTGCCATTCTCAAGGGGGTCGCAAATTGCGACCTACCTCATGAATATTCATGAGGTAGGTCATTTGCGACCCCCTTGTGAATCGCAAACAGTGTCATTGACACTGCTGAACGTAAGGTTTTGCGACTCGCAAATTGCGAGTCGCAAAACCTATATTTCGTACATGTGGCCCTAAGTTATGACAGAAGTATGACGTGGAGAGGTAACTGAAAAGCGTGCGCAGCTGCTGCAAACAGAACGGATTTAAACTGAATTGCTTTGAAGGTGATTCGAGCGTTTTGAAGGTTAATCTTGCGTTGATAGGTGACCAGTGGAGATCAATGTTTGGAAGAGGTAATCGAACTTTCGTCGGCTGGTACTTAGGAAAATATCAATATATCGTTTTAGGTCAAACGTCACGGTTCCCAGAAATACTGTTTTGCCTGAAGCCGGTGACTGCACAACACAGAGTTGTCAGGCAATAAACACATTACAGGTGCGTAAGCAGTATGGCTGCTGGGAGACCCACTGGCGCGCGCTGCTGGGGGCTTGCTTGCTTTGTCCGTAAAGGCCGTGCGAGTAAAGCCCTGCCGTGAAATAAAGCTATACTAGTTTATCCATCTCTCCCACATAAGCAGGCAATCGAGGCCGCAACCATAATGAAAGCATTGGTGGGAGGCCTTCCCCGCCGAGTAATAACCCTAGGGCTGACCTGGAATAAAGCCCAGCATGCCTGTCCAATATTTATGGCTGAGCTATATATACGCTATGGAGTCGTTTTCCTAAACACAGGGAGGTGGGGTTGCGCTCGCTGGTACTGCAGATGAACTCTTCGCAGCTATTCCAAGACGCCAAGCATCCTTTTTTAGACTCACAGCCTGTCAGATTCTTTTCTTTAGTTACTTATTTCGGAGGGGGCAGTTCATTTGCCCAGGAAATGTGGCCCGGTCCTGTGAAGTCATTCACTGGCACTTTCTGTGCCAGCATGCTCCCTGCGTGTATGGGGTAGCTTTCAAATTGGAATAAACTACAACATTGGCCTATTACAGAAACCCAATATACATTTAATTACAAGAGAACACCCCCTTCAAAATCTGAAGATTTGCTGTAATAGCCAAATTGTCTGCTGAGGAACCTGGAGGCCCTAGCTCAAATGCTACTTTAGAATGGGTCAAATTGTCTGATCCTGGGCAAATAACTTTATGTATCTTTGTCTCATTCCACCTGTCTACCAAAACTGGGAGCAACTCAATATGGAATATTCCTTGTATTAAACACTATAATACCACTGTTAGTGTTAGTAGTAGTTTTGATGTGCAAAGTCCATTACGCATCCAAACTACTTTATGTCATTTGAAACTCATAACTGATGGAAGGGAGGGCAGGAAAGTACGGACGGTGAGGAAAAAGTGTTGGGTCGGAGAAAGGTCCCCTACATGGCTCTGGAGAGCGTGCTACATTGCCTGGAATCTCACCACAGCAAGCTGTAGTGTTTTTTACCCCAACCCCAGTACATACGAAGATCATGCCTCGAGGTATTTTTATGACATGGACTCAGAGCTGGGCTTTGTAGTCATCAGGGGCACACCTTGTACACTTTTTTGCAAAGCATGGCTACCGTCAGCTCACCAGGCTGTACAGGTCTTACAGTTATGTCAGAGAAGGGAGACATTTCATATGAGCAATGCAGGCATTTCCATCTGTCCACACCAGAGAGAGTCTCCTATTGGCCTCTCAAGTTTTTCAGTTGTATGCTAGTCCCGTGCAGTGCACAATTTTGTGTGTGAGAGGATACGTTTATGGAGCATGTGTGGAAAAAGGTGGTAACGGCCAAACTGGTATATGTTTTGTATTTGATGCATCCAAGTGGAACTTAACCTGGAGGGTTGGAGATGTTAATTGCATGCCCTTCCCAGGACATTCCAGGCACCCTTTGTAGTAAGTAAGACTAAGAAGTGTTAAGGTGAGGATGGCCCGTTATGGAGTTTCCCCCTGCTATATCCGAGAAGAGCTACTCCCCGCAGCTTAGCAGAAAGTTAATTTGGCAGCCTCCCTTCCTTTGGTACCTGTGTTTGGGATTCCCATGCATGGCATTCTCCTTTGAGTTCTCCTTCTTGCTTACATCTTCTATCAAAGATGACAAAGTCTGAGTAGAAGAAGCAAAAGAGGCAGAACTGCTCAGAATGTGTCTCAGAGCTGACTACTGGAATACCAGATAATGTCTCCAACTTTAGTATAAAGATGGGGCAGAAATGTCCAGTCAGTGTGCTGAGGTTTCTCTACTGGGTTCCAGGGTTTCCACATCTGTGGCAAGGAGAAACTCTCTATGTTTCAGAATTGGCTTATACAGTGTCAATTCCTCTTCCCAGGTTTGGGACCAGAAATATGGGCACTTTACTTTGGACTGCCAGAAAAAGGCTGCCTACACTCTGCTCCAAAGGCAGGAGCTGGCCAACTGCTGAGGAGTGGAATTGGAAGTGTCAATGCAGTATAGATATGCTGCTTGTAAGATGTGGGGCAAGCATTAGATCGCCCTCACCTGTTCACCCACAGCACCCCTCACCACCTTTCAGCCACAGCGCTCCCCTCCCCCACTCCACCTTCAGCCACAGTGCCCCACCCCCTTCAGATACAGTGCCTCCCACCTCCCCTCCCCGCATATACACACAGACACGCACCACACATACACCCATTCACCTACACTTACGTACACGCATTCACACACACGCATACAAACACGCATTCACAACAACATTAACATATGCATTCACTCACACGCATCCATACATGCATTCACTTCAACATTCATACACGCATTCAAGCATGCATACTCACACCCATCCAAACACACATACTCACACACAGACAAACATGCATTCACCACAACACTCACACTCGCATACACACACGCATACACACTTACATGCAGACATGCACTTACTTAAACATTCAGACATGCATACAACCACTCATACACACATTCATGCACTCACTCAGACATCACACACTGATAAATGCACACACAACACCCCCCACCCTCCCAGTACCCGTGATATTGTGGGCACTGGCGGTCTTCTGGCGCCCGCAGCTTTGGCGGTCTTCAAGGTAGACCACCAAAGTTGTAATGAGGGTTGTAGTGCCCTAGGGGTACAGAAGGCATCTACACCTGCTTTTTGTGCTCTCAGAGCACTATGGTATTACAGAAGGGACCACAGACACTTGTGCCAGTACTATTTACAGCTGGAGTTTCATCATTTGTATTGGGGTGTCATAGTGCTTTATTTGTAAAATATGAAGTGCCGGTACCCAAAGTGCTGCTCAGACCCGCGGCCGGTGATATAAAATGTCAGGGTGCCGAATACCAAGGGTGGTTAGTCCTGAATCCTCCCCAGGCCTCTTTAGTTTGCTGCCAGGCACTCCCTGTTAGTTAATTCTTGAAGTTTACTGCTTTCTACCTTGGTGACAGATTTTCTGTCTTTCTCTTCCCCTGTTGTTGCAATTGGGTTCTGCCCCTTCAGTACTGCTGGATTGTTTTCTTTTTCTGATCACCTGGTTTTGGACTTTTCACTGTGGGTGAGTCTCACTACCAATGACTCGCCCATGGTAATCACATAGTAAAAGGACTTCACATGTTTACTGCCAGTGTTTGCCTTTTAGGATAAGACTGTTGCGACACAGCAAGGGTAAGGGGTGTTTGGCTGGTTACATGTGCACAGGTGTGCACTTGTGTGTGCACAAGCGTGCAGGCTGTACATGGGAGACTACTGCTGTGCAGAGCCAGGTAACAGCGCACAGGTAGCCTGGCGCAGTGGGGATTCTGCAGGATTAGGTATTCATCTTAGATAGGCCTTATCAGGGTAGTGTTCACGATTTGGGCAAGTCGGTGTGCTTTACTGTTTTGTCTACAGTGGCACCTCATTATACACATAGGGAGAGAATTGCCTTAGAGTGTAGTTTAACTGCCCCTTGGCATACAGATACTATAGATGTCTTGGATCAAACTGTAACCTGTGCAAGAAAACAAAATACCTAACTCCAAAAATTATAACTGTGCATTTTATGGGTAATCCAGATTTTTCATATTTCAATGCCTCAAGGTCCGGGGCCAAGGCCTTTTGTCACCCTGCAGTGGCTAGTTAATTGCATTTTCTCATGCATCAGAAACAAAGGCTGCCCACACAAAAGGATCAATTAGCAGTACTTCTCCCATCTGCTGAGGAGGAAAGGGTTGGGGCAGAATGATTTGCATCAGTCACCTAGTTGTCATACTGTATGGACCTGTGTAGGAGGCTGGCCTGGCTTATAGTGGGTACCTTGTGGTACTTACACCTTATGCCAGGTCCAGTTATCCCTTATTAGTAGAATGGAGGCGTTTCTAGCAGCTTAGGCTGTTAGAGGTAGCTATAGCTGAGCAGCTTAGGCTGAACTAGGAGACATGCAAAGCTCCTACTATACCACTTATATCATACAGCACTATATCACAAGAAAACACAATACTCAGAGTTACTGAAAATAAAGGTACTTTATTTTAGTGACAATATGCCAAAAGTATCTCAGAGGATACCCTCACTTAGGAGGTAAGTACTATACACAAATTATATGTACACAAACCAAAATCAGGTAATAGTAAGAAAAGTAGTGCAAACAATGTAGAATCACAATAGGATGCAAAAAGTAGAAATAGGCATACGGGCAACACAAATCATATACTCCAAAAGTGGAATGCGAATCACAAATGGACCCCAGGCCTATGGTAGGTTGTAGAGGGTCGCTGGGACTGTGAAAAAACAGTAAGGGCGTCCAAGATACCCCACCCCAAGACCCTGAAAAGAAGGAGTAAAGTTACCCTACTATCCCAGAAAGACAGTATAGTCAAGATAGGGGATTCTGCAAGAACCACCACTGCCAGCAAAACACTGAAGACGCATTCCTGGACCTGAGGACCTGTATAGGAAGGGGACCAAGTCCAAGAGTCACGCAAGTGTCCAGGGGGGGCAGGAACCCACTAAACCCCGGATGAAGGTGCAAAAGGGCTGCCTCTGGGTGAAAGAAGCTAAAGATTCTGCAACAACGGAAGGCGCCAGGAACTTCTCCTTTGGCCAGAAGATGTGCCACAGTGTGCTGGAGGATAAAGGAGTATTTCCACGCAGAAATATTGCAAACAAGCCTTGCTAGCTGCAAGAGTCACTGTTGAGGATTTTGGGTGCTGCTGGGGTCCAGGAAGGACCAGAAGGTCGCCCCTTGGAGGAGGAGATAGAGAGGACATTCAGCAACTCAGAGAGCCCCCACAGAAGCAGGCAGCACCCGCAGAAGTACCATAACAGGCACTTAGAAGATCTGAGGACAGCAGTCAACTCAGAGTCACAAAGGAGGGTCCCAGGACATCGGAGTCCAACTCAGCGAGTTGGGCAATGCAGGACAGAGTGCTGGGAACCCAGGCTAGGCTGTTCACAAAGGAATCCTTGGAAAAATGCACAGAAGCCGGAGCAGCTGCAGATCACGCAGTACACAGGATTACTGTCTGGCGTGGGGAGGCAAGAACTTACCTCCACCAAATTTGGACAGAAGGGCCACTGTACTGTGGGAGACACTTGGACCCAGCTCCTGTGTTCCAGGGACCATGCTCGTCAGGATGAGAGGGGACCCAGAGGACTGGTGAAGCAGAAGTTTGGTGCCTGCGTTGGCAGGGGGAAGATTCCGTCGACCCACAGGAGATTTCTTCTTGGCTTCCAGTGCAGGGTGAAGGCAGACAGCCCTCAGAGCATGCACCACCAGGAAACAGTCGAGAAAGCTGGCAGGGTGAGGCACTACAATGGTGCTGGTAGTTGTCTTGCTACTTTGTTGCGGTTTTGCAGGCTTCCTGGAGCAGTCAGCGGTCGACCCTGGGCAGAAGTCAAAGAGGGAAGTGCAAAGGAACTCTGGTGAGCTCTTGCACTCGTTATCTGAGGAATAGCCCAGAGGAGAGACCGTAAATAGCCCACAAAGGAGGATTAGCTACTGAGAAAGGTAAGCACCTATCAGGAGGGGTGTCTGACGTCACCTGCTGACACTGGCCACTCAGAGCTGTCCATTGTGCCCCAACACCTCTGTATCCAAGATGACAGAGGTCTGTGACACACTTGAGGAGCTCTGGGCACCTCCCCTGGGAGGTGCTGGTCAGGGGAGTGGTCACTCCCCTTTCCTTTGTCCAGTTTCGCGCCAGAGCAGGGCTGGGGGATCCCTGAACCGGTGTAGACTGGCTTATGCAGAGATAGGCACCATCTGTGCGCATCAAAACATTTCCAGAGGCTGGGGGAGGCTTCTCCTCCCCAGCCCTTCACACCTATTTCCAAAGGGAGAGGGTGTAATACCCTCTCTCAGAGGAAATTCTTTGTTTTGCCTTCCTGGGACCAGGCTGCCCAGTCCCCCAGGGGTCAGAAACCTGTCTGAGGGGTTGGCAGCAGCAGCTGCAGCGGAGTCCCCGGAAAGCAAGTTTGGCAGTACCCGGGTTCTGTGCTAGAGACCCGGGGATGCATTGAATTGTCCCCTCAATACCAAAATGGTATTGTGGGGACAATTCCATGATCCAGGACATGTTACATGGCCATGTTCGGAGTTACCATGGTGACGCTACATATAGGTATTGACCTATATGTAGTGCACACGTGTAATGGTGCCCCCGCACTCACAAAGTCCGGGGAATTTGCCCTGAACAATGTGGGGGCACCGTGGCTAGTGCCAGGGTGCCCACACACTAAGTAACTTGGCACCTAACCTTCACCAAGTGAGGGTTAGACATATAGGTGACTTATAAGTTACTTATGTGCAGTGAAAATGGCTGTGAAATAACGTGGACGTTATTTCACTCAGGCTGCAGTGGCAGTCCTGTGTAAGAATTGCCTGAGCTCCCTATGGGTGGCAAAAGAAATGCTGCAGCCCATAGGGATCTCCTGGAACCCCGATACCCTGGGTACCTAGGTACCATATACAAGGGAATTATAAGGGTGTTCCAGTGTGTCAATGAGAATTGGTAAAATTATTCACTAGCCTGTAGTGACAACTTTAAAAGCAGCATAAACACTGAGGTTCTGGTTAGCAGAGCCTCAGTGATACAGTTAGGCACCACACAGGGAATACATACAGGGCATACATTATGAGCACTGGGGTCCTGCATGGCAGGATCCCAGTGACACATAGGCAAAAACAAACATACATACAGTGAAAATGGGGGGTAACAAGCCAGTCAAGATGGTACTTTCCTACACCTGCCCAAGCCCACGGAACAAAGGCGAGTGCACGGACAACTGAAGCCAACCCACCTGGGGGATCCCTTTGAAATTCTAGTGTACAAGCCCCGAGCAGTGATGTCAGTGGGAGGAGGAGCTGAGACCCTAGGAGTTTATGTGACCAGTAGCTCCTGGAGGACACCATTTTGGATGGTCCCAACATGATGTGCAGGAGGGTTGGAACAAGGGTGGAGAGGTCATGTGGCACCCCATGATTGGCCAGGGGTGCCTAGCTTCTGAAACCTTCCTCTCCCCTTTAAAAACTGATGCACAAGGGGGATATTCTCTCTTGCCTGTGGATTTTCCTATGCTTCACTGCTGGATCCTAGGACGGCCATGGAAAACTGAAAGGAGGAACCCTCTGATCCCCACTGAGGACAAGGGGCTCTGCCCAGTTGCTCCCAGGACCTGTGGGTCTACCCAAGCGCAGTGAGGCTGGCCCCCTTACACCTCCTGAGGGCCGGTTGGGGCAAAACCGTGGACTTTCCTGCGACCCGAAACAAAGATCAACAGGAGAGCTGGTGCAGAAAGCCAGGAGGACCAGTTCTTTTAAGCCTGCACTGCTCTAGAGGAGAGGAGGGTTGCTGCAATTGCCTTGGTGGATGAAGCCTACCACCAGGAGTAAAGTGAGCCCAAGATCACGCAGATCGACCAAGTTATCAAAGTCTGAAGTTCAACAACCTTTGACCTACTTTCTGCTCTGGAGTGCCTGAGGCTCTACTGCTGGTCTGGTTGTTTCCCCTGGGGTGGGCCAGGCCTGGTGGACTGCACAAAGGATACCACCAAAACTTGGAGCCGGCAGAGGGTGTGCATGGGGCCCCATCCCTGATGCTCTCTGTGCCTCAAGACCGTATCCCCAGGCCATTTTCATAAAAGGGGCCTGGGACCCCATGCCAGGACCCCCGAGTGCTGCCAGTTGTGGTGAAGCACCGTCAACCTCTCCTGAAGTTGTAGAGGTTAGGGGGAGTGGTGTTGTGCTCTCCTGTGAGGGTGGATTTGGTCCAGGACCCCATCCCTGGGCCCCAGTGACTAGGAGAGAGGAGTGGGAATACCACCACACTCTCCCAAGTGGCTGCCCCACCCCTCCCCCTGTGCCCATGACTGGGGTGAGTGGGTGGCCAGCCATACAATGTATGTTTGCATGCAGGAGTGGTCGGCTCCGGCAGCAGCACACAGGAGTGTTGCCGGCGTAGGGAGCCAGCAAGAGCAAACATGGGTGGATTCCCCAGCTGCTCCTCTATAAGGGAACCATGCACGGGAGTACCTGAGTGGGACCGGGGAGTCCACCAGCCAAAGGTCACGTTTCTTGATGCCACTACGAAAAGGAAGGAAAACAAACAGAAAACTTGATGCGGCTGTCCTCAACACAGTGGGAGAGCTGCTGCTATGAATGGACTGCCCTGCATTACATCACCCAATAATGTCTTTAAATTGGGGGGTACTCCAAAATTATCACCTCCCCTGGATTGGCTTCATGGTTTCAAGCGCTCCCAAGGCTGGGAATTTTGCTCTGCAGCCGAGAGTTTTGTGCTCTGTAGGGGCCATGTATATGGTGACATTCAGGAGGGATAGGAAAGCCTAAAATGTGTATATGTAATGTTGACATTGGTATGTTCTCTAGGGGCCAACTGTATGGTTACAAAGCAATGTTATTTCAGTATGAGGTCCTCAGGGGCGGATTTTAAAATTGCAATTTGGTACAGAAGGTATACAAAAATGCACAAACACAGAGTTTACTTCTGATCAAATCTTTATTGGTTCACCATAATGATTGCACATACCGTATTGGTGTACTACAATGATTCATAGTACTTTGTTGATCACTGCAATAATTGACAATGATTCCTGCTAAAGATATCTAAAGGTGTTTTAGTATAAAACAAAATGCTCAAACTCACTTGATATGTTTGGGTGACCCCTCTAGGGGGTCACCAGTGGTTACACAATGTCATCTATGGTATGTTCCATCTGCCAATGTACATATTTGTGAATGATTGCATAATATTTAGTAGTGTGTGTAATAAATGTAGGCCTGTTTTTTCTAGAGAAAAATACTGACTGACAATCAGTTATTGAGTGTTATTATTGTGTGCCAGTGATTGGTGATTACTAGCCCACACCACCTCCCTTGAGGAGGCGTTGGGCTGCTCCGCTTCAGTACTATGTGAGATTCAAACACTGCAATAGGGTGTTTGCTTCCAAGTAAGGACAATTGTGGACCTATTACTTGTGGGGCCACACAACTAAGAGCCCAATTTACCTACACATATCTTTCTGTTTCATGTGTTTTTTTCCCTATTTCACTCTCAGAAAATGTTTGATGAGGAAAAATAAGTGCTGGTCCACAAAATTAAGTCCTGGTCCCCTCCAGCAGTCACTTGCTCAAATTAGGCACTGGGGGAGTGGCCCCAAGCAAATGAAGGAATTAATCCTCTGCACCCATGCCATATTATAGACACTGGCACACCAGAAAACATGCCCTTAGGAGGCACACTGACAGTGTGTCACTAACAAGTACTTGTGCTGGGAAGGATCTACACCACTCTGTGAGGGTGAGACCTGGGAGTCCTGAAGGTGCTGGTAAAGTGTGGCCAGATCTTGTACTCCTGTAGACAGCAGGTATCTGGGTGCTCAAGTCTGTTTTAGTTCCCCTGAAACACCCGAGTTCTGCATAGCCACAGGGTGCTGAAAGAAATCAGACTAAGTCCACTGTTTCAGAAAGAAAAAGTCAAAGTGACAGAGGAGAGGTGTATTAATGGAGCGACTGAGACCAGAAGCCAAGTACTCACCAGCAGAGGATGTCTAGCTGTTTGGGTTAGAGGTTTTATGTCTCACCCTGATTCCCAAGCCATGAGATTCACCAAAGTCCGATCACCACAACCCAACAGCCACATCTTTTACTGATGCTGGAGCTTCCTCTGCACACCTACAATGTGCTCCAGTGCTGTGAATAGTTACCTACAACAACAAGATCACAATTGGAGATGAGGAGGTAAGAGGAGCCACTGTACATCCTCCCTAGAGAAACTCAATCACCACAAAAGGTGCGGTGGAACCAGAATTGTTACTTCAACACCCTCTACTTGGAGGTGTGTGTCACTGTCCTACTTGGGTAATCTGATGATCTTGTTCGGTCACATGAGACAAAGGAAAATCCTTTTGGAAGAGGAAGCCTCACACACTAATTGTGTTTAGCAACCTCACTTCACCCTCTGGAGCAATGCATCCAAGGTGGACTCGACCTCTTGTACAGTGAAAAGGAGCAAGAGTTCTTAAATAAATTCTACTAGGCAGTGACTGGATCCAGAAAAAATTCAAACTACCTTATGGTACCCAGGCTATCACCTTTATTTATTTGGAACCATAGGCATGCTAAAACCGTCTTAGGAGGGTTTTTGAGAATAATGACTCACACCATCACCTAGGCCAACATCTTTCTGCTCTTTTAATAGCCTAACTCGTCTTGGGCGTTCGTCAGGGCGACAGGATCTTTAATGAAATGGCCAAATTACCAATACAATATAGAGATAAAACAGCCAGGTGAATCCTACCTGGAACTCCAAGATAAAGTACCCAAGGGTCTGGGAGGGGACAATGTCCTCTGTAGTCACACTTTCATGAAGAGGACACTGTGCTTGTGTACACTGGCTCCCAGCCACAACTGTTAGTTATCTCCACATCAGGTAGTCCAGCCGAGATGAGATCCCTGCTTACTAAGCATCAGGAGCCGAGGCATGAGGTGCATGTCCTGCAAGTAGCTGGATCCTACTTGGACGCCTGATCTGATCAGGTGCAACCTGCACTATGCACAACTCAACAATGAAAGGTACTTTACATTACAAGAGTGCTTGAGCAGGAAATAGCAAGTCCTGTATAGACACAAAATTAGGGAATAGCTGAAATGAACCCTGGCATCACCAGTTACCCTCTTCGAACTTACAAGCCGCAAATTAACTATCACAGGAAGATCCAGAGACTAAGGGGAGGGATTGTGGCACAAAAGTATCAAACAAGGTTGTTCCATGGGAATAGGCTAACATATGTCTGACAATAATCACTGGAGAAATATTACAACTCACCTTTTGATTTTGACCCATTAATTTAAAGTATTATCTCATGTGGTATTTAAATAAAGTACGGTTTATTTTTAAAAGACTAGACAATGGCTGGACATTCCCTTCTGACACTCTAACTCCACAGCACTTCCCAGAACAATCCTTGAGTACAGGGCCAACCTGGGGAACTAAAAGCAGCCCTGGCAAAAATGCTCACACTAGCCCCACTCTCCTTCTTTATCTCCTCTTACAATCGCTCTCTTTCCTTCTTTTCATCAATTTTCTTTCTCTCGTCTTCTCTCCTATCTCACTTCTCCCTCTCTGATCGTTTTCTCTCTCTCTCTTCCCCTTTCCTTCTCTCTTTACCTTTTTCTCTTGCAGCCTCCATGTGCTTGGTGCAAATAACCTTGAGGAGCTGGGAACAGGAAAGTGACAGAGGCACCAGAAACATCACAGGTTTTCAAAACTGGCCTGGGGGAATAAAAGGCCTGTCTGGTCCTGATTGATTGCTTATCTTTGTCACCCTGAGGATCAAGTCTTAAAGGTGTTTATTTCATTTTCCATCTTTGGATTCTTCAATAAAATTCTGTTCAAAGTGGTAAATTGCTCTTATTGACACAATCACAAGCGGTACAAGGGTCTGACTAACAGAAATTTAGCCTAGTGGACCCTGGCTACTCTGGGACTCCCCAAAAAGTTCCAACAAGAGATAAGATTTATATAATTAAGACTACTAATGATGAATTGGGGCATTACTTACTCTGTGCTTCTCACAGTACTTATTTCCAGATTGTATACTGTTGGAGCATACATTTAAGTAATGCTTTCACTGCATCAGACATCAGCATTTGGTGATGTTTATATTCACATTTAAAAAGCCTAACATAGAGAAAAGGCAGCATTGACACGTATTTTAAAAGTGTTCACATTTTGCAAATATGGTGGACATTGTACCTACCAGAACTGACAATGTGCTAACATGATTGAAACAGCGTTGAAATATATTTTAATCATTAGAGTGACTGTTGGTAGTAAAATTAATTTGATTTATAATGTTTAATGTGTTTTATTCGGATATAGTTACATGTGTGCAGAAAAATAAATGCACATCTCTGTCATACTAAATGTGATGCTTTCACAAAGATTGCAATTATTAATGAAATACTTTTAAATATTCTGATGATATATTATTAATGCCGAATTTATAAGTTTACATATTACATGTGTTTTATTAATGGGGATATTGATACATTATATTTCTTGTGCTAGCATAAATAGGCCTGAAGTCTTCATATTTGCAGACACGTAAAAGTGTTGAATCATTTCTTTTCCTCTAACATGAATTTTTCCACTAGGTTGTTTCACATGAATAATAAAGAGCACGGAGACCAGAGGACTGAAAGTTAAAGCACTGCCATTGTTTAACAGACCCTTTTCTCATGTGAACTGTGGAAACATCTTGGCCATGAGAAGGAATGTGAATTGCAACAAGTGATTTAAAAAAATGTTAAACTAATGGATTCTCATGGAGGAGAGCTGACTTCTCACCAAGTCTGAAAGTATTCTCCGATGTTTCAAAGTCGATTTGTGGTACAATTCAATTTGATTTTCCCCTTTTCCATACTGTGGACTCATCAAACTGACCAATAGAACTTGTTTGAGCATTCCCAAGTAGGGATGGACGTTCTTAGTTTGAGACAGTCCCCTTTAGACTCTTGTTCTGTTAACTTGTCCCCTTGGATTTTCCTGATTTTTCATGTGCTGCCCATGTTCTGCACTTTTCCCCAATGTCGCTTCTAACAGACTTTGCTGATTATCTACATGCTTTGCTGACAAAACTGAACTGAATGCTGAACCTAGGAGAGGTGTATTGTAATGCAAATGTTATTTTCCCCTTACCTGCTTTTCTCAGTAGACATTAGCTTGCTGACACCTGCAAATTTTATTTTTCCTAGTTAGTTTAACTTAGTCCAAGATAGATGATTTTCCAAATTATTTTTTACTTTTCTTTTTGACTTTTGCCCGCATGTGTTAGCCCATTCCCACACATGCTTGTCCTAATTTGGTTAGTAGTAGGGGGAAATTATGTCCAAAATCCTGATTTCTAAATCTTTGGAATCTGATTTGACTAATGTATTCTTAGTCTGATTTGAAGCTTGTTTCTGTCTCTCAAGTGATTTCTTTATTAATATACATTATTCTTGAGTTTCTAATGGTGTTGATTTTGAGTAGATTAAACTTGTTTTGTAGATTTGGTCAATCTATGGTGTTTATTTACTTTTAAAATATAATTTTGTGCTCTATTTGCGTGACTTTGGCTTTGTGGTTATAAAATAAAACTTTGAAGCTTTTTATTGATTGGAGTATTCTTCTGTGGCCAAATGGGTCATGGTGTTTAAATTTGTTGTTTGGGTTTGAATTGACTGTGTATGGTTACCCCACTCTTCAATGGGTCAAACGATTCCATCGACCTCGGGGAAACGTTTTTGAATCCTGCGAAGGATTAGAAAAACACATTAGTCATACAAAAGCTGGTCTAACAAAGTCTGAAATTAACTGGAGTATATGAGGGGTAAGGAGATCATACCATGGTAGATGAGAAGTAGGGAGATAATTTGATAGTAGATGTTGGAAATGGCCCTTTTTGCAGGGTTATCCCCAAACGTTTTGCCTTCTTCCTCCTATTTTTTGAGGTCTGTTTTTGCTGGTTTATTGTCTCTGCACACTTTAGCACTGCTAATCGTACAAGTGCTCCCTATAGAAATTGTACTGTTGATTGGTTTATCCATGATTGGCATACTTGATTTACTAGTAAAGTGCACTAGAGGTGCCCAGGGTCTTTAAATCAAATGCTACTAGTGGGCCTGCAGCACTGGTTGTGCCACCCACATTAGTAGCCCTGTAAACTTGACTCAGACCTGCCATTGCAGTGTCTGTGTGTGCAATTCGCACCGTCCCGCTTCACACCATATCCCTGGTCTCACCGACGCTGCTGGAAGCTGTAACCGAGCCACTGCATGCAGCGTGACCTGTGGGCTTCACACCGCAGCCCCGACGCCATCCACACCGGCGCACCTGACTCCATCTGCCTGGAGTTCAATCTGCAACGCGTGTGACCTCAAGGGCCCGACAACTCCTGCACCGACTCCGTAACCGACACGCGACGTCAGTGATGCTGCTCTCTGGAGCTCACCGCGAGGATCACGACGCCCTGCAAATCCAAGGTACTGTTTGCGGGTCTTCCCGACACTGTAGCTGGCCCGCAAACCAGCGGCCTGACTGAACTGTTGGTTTTGTTGATCACGACGCCGTGATAGCACCAGATGGAGCTATCGACTTCATGGAACTGTGGTTTTGAGTAAATCTTGCAGAATTCATATTTTTCTTACTGTATGTTGGATTTTTATCGTATTTGGTCTTGTTTTATATAGATAAATATTGACTATTTTTCTAAAACTGATGTGGTGTCCTTTTGTGGTGCTTTCACTTATTACTATGTGTTATGTGCAAATGCTTTTCACATTGCTTCTGAGATAAGCCTGACTGATCGTGCAGAGCTACCAAGGGGGTGAGCAGGGGTTAGCTGAGCGGATATCTCCCTTATCCTGACTAGAGTGAGGGGCCCTACTTGGACAGGGTGCAAACCGACTGCCAACTAGAGACCCCATTTCTAACAGTAGACAACAGGTAAGGAAATAATGTCACATTAGATTATGGTTTGGTATTTCATGCTATGATAGTATATGAGAGTATGGAGATATTACCACAGTAGAATATGGTTAGGAAGTTCATACTGTATTAGAAGAGGTGGAGGGAGATCATAAGATAGTAGATGTAGAGTAGGGAGATAATATCACAGCGCATTATGGGTGGAGAGTTCATACTGTACTAGAAGAGGATAATGAGAACATATGCTAGTAGATGAAGGGTATATTGATTGTACCAAGGTAGATTATGATTCAGGAGTTCATACCAGAGTAGAAATAGGTTAGTGAGATCATGTGATAATGATGATGAGTAGGGAGAGCGTACCACAGTAGATGAGGGATTAAATGCTCATTCCCAGAAAGGTGATGGGCAGGTAGATTAAGATGGATTCCCAATTATTGGAAAACAACGTCTAGTCAAAACCTAGGATCTTACTCACTACACAAATATCTCATGGTCTAGTTAGCAAGTACCTGCTAGAGCGAAGTTGACATAGGGCTTGGGATGTGGGCTTGCGGTCTGCCGTTTGATCGGCGCCTACTGAACTACTTTAGCAGAGAGTGGGTTCATGTTGACATTTGCGCAGACGATCTCTATATACAAACTGTTAACAGTTTGTGCATTGAGAGGCTCATGCTTGCCGACCTTGCTGACCTCAGGGAATGATGTACAGCTTGAGGTATTCTCAGGCCATGCTGCTGACATGTTGCAGGGAGGGCATGACCTGGCCTGACATGTCAGCAACATTCGGATATAAATATCCACTTTGCGGACGTTTGTAAAAATTAAAGTTGTTTTTTCCCTCATTGTGGAATGCAGTGCGTGTATTACATGCCCGTTGGTTTTATCTGTCTGGTTACTTTTATCTTCAAGATACAAAACGGCAGCAATACCAAGATATATATATATGTGTGTCCAAACAATAGCCATAGCACCAACCAATACAATCCCCTACATCTTGAATTTATAGAGTGGCATCTGTTGTATTCCTGTTTCCTAAAGTTAAAAAGTGTTTAAATTTATTCAAATAACCTTCTTTACTCACTACATCGTCTGCACATTCAGACATTCTACAATGCTGCTGCTTTATTTCTTAGTCTAGCCTTCATCCTCCAGAGAACGGATTCGGCAAATACATGTATATATATATATATATATATATATATATATATATATATATATATATATATATATATATATTTATATATATATATATATATATATATATATATATATATGAAGCGACATTCAAAGAGACATATTTGTGAGCTCGGGGTTCATGGGCGCAGGTGAGTATTCTGAAGGGCAATCCACACCTAGGGATGGGCACCATGAAGGGCTGTGACTCTGGAGTAGTCAGGAAGAGGACATGCTGCAAAAGCAGTGCTTGTCTGCCATCCAATTCTGTTTCTCGCTCCATACGTAAATACCAAACATTGTTGCCTACAATGTGTTTTTTTGTGACACCCCCCGGATCTTACGTAGTTTGTGTACATTGCCTGATTAAGTACATTTTTCTGGGTGTGCATACAATTCTTGTGTGTATCGCATTATATTTTTGAGTTGTAAATTCATTTATATAGCGCTTCACACTCCTTTGCTGACACCAATACACGTTATCAAACGAGTAGCACGCTTCACCACGGGGGAAACCTTGATTGGCAGGGTGATGTACATGCTGTGAGTCTATGTGAGAAGTGGTTTTCTGTTGTGCATGAGTGACCAGAGTAGTGCTCTTGTTGTGAGGACCTCTAGGACCTAGGTTGGTCACTCCTGTTTAACTTAGTTTTACAGTTCATGTTTTAATCAAATTTTATTCATTTTACTAAGGCTGCTTTTTGGTTATGGCTTTTCCACATTTTATCAGTTTGCTTTTATAGTAAGACAACAAGGAACACAATGCTCATTTAGTTAGCCTTTGCAAAACATATAATCAGTACTTTCTGTCCAAGGCTATGGAAAGTGGTACGCAATATGCTAGCTTGGGTTGCCTGTTCAAGAGACAGCTTCTACCATCTAGATGCAGCATTGTGTGGGACTCCATTTCCAATGTGGTTTGCTTTATTCTATAAATTGTGCACTGACCCAAGAAGGGTAGAGGGCCTTCGGGCAATGATGATCCTGAGATGCACGCTGTGTGACATGTAGCTTGGCTGGGGCTGATCAGCCAGCCTTCCTAGAGGATTGCGTTCTATACCACAGGCTGATTCCTGACACTCTTTACAGGTATGGGGCTGGGGCTAATCCCTTAGATCGGGCAAGACAGAGGGTTACAACCACTATGCTTTCAAAATAGACAAAGGGTTAGGTAAGAACCTCTAGCATGTCTAGAACACATACACCAGGGTTGGATTGTTCATCTTCTTTACCATGTTCGTAATGCTGATTACCTTAATTTGTTTCACTTACCTAACAATTGCAGCTCACTCTTTATATGTTAGATTGCAATTGTTTCAATAAATGTATTGAAAACTTATCTTGCATCTTTTTGTCTTGCCTTGGTATGCATGAGTAATAATACAAAAGGGGTATGATCTGTTTCCAGTGCTTCCCTTGGGAGTCGGAGTGTCATGTGCTGGTTGCCATGATCATATTATACCCCAGTCAGTTTGGAGGTTGGGATGAGGCACTGTGAGCTAGCCATGCATTAGAACGGCAGTTACTGACTGCATGGATAGACTCAATCTCTCACGCTTTACCATTCTGCCATCCTAGACACACATTCCTATTACCAAAGTAGGAACTACATAACACTCTCATCATGTCTTTGGCAGCAGCACTTATCAGTGTGATGGAGGAAGAATTAATGAGGCTGCATACAGATTACATGAACTAGATACCATAATTTGCTCTGCAGGTCTCAAGTTAATTTTATATGGTTACTGAAGATGTTCCATTCACCTCAAGTGTGAGACTAACAATTAGAATATCCATAATAACAATGTCCTGGGTCTATATAGGGGTGAATACAGAGACAACAGAGATTCGCCTGGCTGTCTGCACTGTAGTCTTACCAATCTGAGTAATGCTTTACTGTATCCAGTTTTGCTATGGGCAGGGCCTGCAGGAAAGGACAATATTAAAGTCTTCCAGCTTGGCAGCTAGCTATGCGGGGTAGATCTTTTTATTAATTCTGTTCTTGTCCTCTTTGGTATCGAGTGGCTTGGTTTAGGTGGACTGGCTGATGGTAAGTCAGAGCTGTTCTGATAGCTTAAAGCAGGGTACATTTTTGAAGCCCACCGAGAATGTAACTGTTGTCCAGCCTGTCCTGATTACATGGTAGGGTCTCATTGTGGCTATTCCTGTGACATGTAGGCATCATTGCAATCTAGACTTCACTGATTACAGCCATCTAAGATATGATTTATTTCTGATGATTTCTGTGATGCTTTGACTGCCTGTCACCCAATCTGCACTGATTACAGCTGACCATTGTAGAGTCCATTTATGCTGCTTCTGTTGCTGATGAATAGTCCTGGTCATGGTTTTCATCAATTCCACTGGTTACATTCAACTATAGTCGGATCCATCCATAGTAATTCCTGTAATATTGGGCATTCTGTCATCCCACTGATTACAGCTGAATTTAGGCAAGTCAAATTCTAATGTTTCTGTGACTATTAGCCATTCATGGGCACTGTGTTCTGTTCTTTTCTCAAATGTTGCTTGTTTTTGTATTTCAGGGGTCCAACATTTGCTATCTTTATATTGGGAAGTACCTGGATTTTAATTTCTTCCTGAATTTTAGGTTGCCTTATATATTATGCATCTTGGCTGGGAAACAACCATATTTTTGTCACCTGTACTAAATATACTGTTCCAGTAATAGTCGTCTTATAGGGAGGGATGATGAGTTCAGGTTGCAGTCTTCAGTATAGCCACCTGTCCTGGAAGTACCAATAGAGTTTCACTTGTAGGTACAGTGGGTCTTTTTATTGGATGGCTCTGGGCGACGCCAATTCCCTTGAAGACAGACCATATGTCTATTGGAAGCCAATGTAGAGATTCAAGCACAGGTGTCCTTTGTACCCTTGAGTGACTGTGTAATAGTAGTAGTCTTGGCCTATACTTTGGATCCTTTGTACCTTTTGTAGTAAAAAGCAGGGAGTTCCTTGCTATAAGCCATTTTTATAATCTACTCTTGATATAACCTAAGATATAATGGCATACAGTTTCTGATGGTATCCTAGGTGAGGGAAAGTGCATCATAGTGTTCACACTGTATAGAGAAAACTGGTGTCTTGATTGACATGTGGAGTTACAGATCGTTTTGAATTCATGGTCTCTCCATGGCTTATTACTGCTGTTACTGCTTCGATTTCTTTAGGCCAGATTGTTGATGGTTGGTGATTGTGCAAAGGCCATGAAATCTGTTTTGTGGACTTGAGTTGAATGACTGGATGATGATCAACCGTTTTAATGGGATGCAGACTCCCATGCAGACTCCCATTGAGTCTTGAGATGTCCTTCAGGTTTTCTAGTGTTAGGCCTATTTGCTAGTTTTTTCTGTACGTGTAACGTGAGGTGGCATGATATGACCTGGTGACCTTATTTTTTACATTCTCCATTTGCATTCTGATTTCACTTTCTTTCTCTTTACTGTCTTTAGCTCTATGGATGTCTACAATGATATTTGTTTGTCCAAGCCATCAGTAATGCAGCTGTAGATCCCACCAACTTCTGTTGTTGTTCATTGTGTGAGAGCTTGATGAGGCATAGGCCTAATACTGTGAAGTTTAGTTTCTTTTATTGACTGCACCTGTGATTGTGCAAATTTTCTGATATTACAGAATATTTGTCCTGGAAATTGTACAGTGACTCTGCCTCAACTACAGTATGTTTGCATAGACCTACCATAAAGGTTAAAATGTTTCTATGATCTGCGTTCTGACTGAGAATTGATTTTTTCTGGATTTTATAGGCAATGTTCTGAAGTGATAGTGATGCTTAGTAGGAATAGTAGTGCGTGTAAGGAAGTTTAATAAGAATAAGACACTACAGTAAATCTACGGCAACTCTTTCTGATAGCTCATGTTCATTTCAAAGTTGCCTGACTGACTTTCAGTGCTGTACAGTGTGGGTCTTCCACTACTTGGCCTTTAAGCTTAGATCTTGAAAGTAGGAGGACGGATTCCCTGGACTGAAGTTCAAAGAGCTATGAAAATTTAAAGTTTTGACGTTTCAGAAAAGGTCCTCATAGGGGCCTTACTTTTTGTGAAAGTGATAAGTACCGAAATCAAGCGTTCCATCCCTTTAATACAAATTACTGATTTCCTCCTATTACTTGTCCTCATATTTCACGAGTGTCTATGGACAAGCAAGGCATTGGTTTCCCTTATATAAAATGCTCCAGAGCCAGAAGTTTCACCAATGTCTATTGATCAAGAAATAAACATCCAGTCTTTAATTTTCTTCTGTTATGTGATCAGCTTTGTAAAGGTTTTGTCGTTAATTCAGTAAGGTCCACATGCATTTCCTGAACACGGAAGGATCATCTATATTTCTAATTTTTTTCAGGGAGAATATTTGAGGAAGAACACGCTAAAGTTGGAAATGCTATCCCACTTTTTTCCATACATTCTTTGGTAGTAAGAGCAGTCTATTATACAATATTCTTAAGGTCTTCTTGGACAATTAAGTGTCAGATTATTGAATGCAGTATTTGACCACATTACCTTATGCAGCTTTCTGAGTTAAAACTGAGCTTTTTAATTTGACATGAATGTGCATAGACAATGGAGTTGACAAGATGATTGTGAAATATGGGTGTTTCTAGATAGATTTAATACTGTTCTTGCTGCTGAGCTTTGTAAGGGAAAACATTTCTTATGTTAGCGTTACTAGGCAACAAAGTATTCCCATAATCGAGATTGGTGCCTATGATGGCCCTCACTACAGTAATTTTATCTGTCTCTGCCACATTAAATCTTATTTTGCTAACTTTCTTTAAAGGAAAATAAGCAGATAAAATAGCACTTTTTACATGACAACTCATTGACATTCTAACAGTGAAGTGAATCCTAGATCTCCACTTTCTCAAACACCAGAATGACTGAGTTCTCAATTCTAAAAGACGGGGATTTTGTTCTGACTTTATTTATTCAGATGTCCAAAGAGACAATCAAGAATTTTCTCTTGGATGAGTTAAGGGTCGACCAATTGCAGTCTACCCAGCTCTTGATTTTATCAAATACTTCAGACACTGTTGATTGTGCATCTATATTATCTGAACATAAATCTGTGGAAAACAAGTTTCTAAAGCACACATACCCAAAGGGATCTAGGCTCTCAGCAGCCTGACCTAGAAGGCGCAACTGTATCCCCAAGCAGAATTCATGTTTGAGCTGGAAAAGACAATTTTTAATTTATCAATGTTTTTAATATCCAAGGGGAGGAAATTCCAAAGCTTTGCTGCTTGAAACTGCAGATATCTGCCTCATTGTCTACGAACCTGTGAAGCTACAAGTGCTGCCCACAAACCCACAAGTCCTGGGTGTAAATACCTAAGGAAAGCAGTGGCACAGGCCTGTTATTTGAAGGGTAGAGTTCTCCCATGGGGATTATTCAGTTTAGGAATTGCTTATTCTGGTCCACACCAGTAGATACCAATGACTTGTCCTCAGGGTTTCTTTGACTCTGGGTTTTTATTCACCCAAGTAATTAATTATTAATTTCCTATTCACAGAGGTGCATTACCCTTTCGCAGCATCACTCAACAATCCTTTTCACAATTCTTGAGGTAAGATGCTCGCCATATCATATTAGTTCCTGATTATCCCAATTTAGGTTGAAACATCATCAACAATTTATAACAAACAAACACCTCCTTAAGACCGACGGCCATCTATGCTGATCTCATGTGGCTGTTGGTAACAGACTTGCTTTTGTAAATTTGTAAAAAGGTTTTTTATACTATTCTTTTTTGTGTTTCTACTTCACTGGGGACATTATGCTCGCGACTTCACTATAACTTATGGGTGTATTTATATATTTATTTCTCTGCACATTAGGGAATGTTTTAAAAACTGTTCCATGAATTACTTAGGTGGACTTGTGCATGATCCTATTATGAGAGCATTGAGGCCCTCATTATGACCCTGGCGGTCACCAGACCGCCAGGGTCACGGTTGAGGTCAGACCTCCACCAAAGTGGCCTTCCGACTGCGACATTACAACTGTGGCAAAAGCGCCACCGTCGGACCGCCGGCAGTGCCAGGTTGTTGCCAGGTGACAGCCTGGCAGTCTCGCAGTTGTAATCCACCAGGGCAGTGCTGCATCCTGGGGATTTGCGAGTCCCCTTTCCACCAGGCTTTGCATGGCGGTAGCACCGCCATGCAAAGGCTGGTGGAAATGAGGTGCCTTGGCATGGGCAGTGCAGGGACCCCATGGACAGTCCTGTTGCGCTTTCCACTGCCCGATTTATGGGTAGTGGAAAGCACAACGGGTGCTGCTGCACCGGCCGCACTGCCACATTGCTGCTGGCTCGAATACGAGCCGGCGTCAATCTTAAGGCCTTGTTCACTGCAGGGCCGGTGGGAGGAAACGCTGTTTCCGTTTGCCGGCCCTGTGGTGAACTTTTAATAGGGTCGGTGGTGTTCACGACGCACAGGCAGCCTGATGGCAGTACATGTTTGACAGGTGGCCTCCACACCGCCATACTCGTAATGGGGGCCTAAGTGTGTGCGCCTACTGAGGCTATTAAATAATTCATTATGTAAAGTGATAACTAGGATTGCCACTGCTTTTCTGAAGTCTCTGTCTACTAAGCCTGATCCTAAGAACTCATACATCACGTATGTGGGCAAATCTAAGATTTCATGTGGAAGCATACCAGCAAATGTATCTATAATGAAACCAGGTCCTGTCTGATGAAGGGATTTATGTCGAGACATCACGCCTTGAACATCAACCTTTTGCATAAAGGCAGCCACTGCAAGGTGTCCAATGAGTCAGAAACCAAATTATGTTAGGGAAGTCCAGAATAACACCTGCAGCAGCATTTTGAACTACCTGCATTTTTGACAAAGTGTTTGAGGGGCACCTTGTTACAGGAAATTACAGTAATCCAAACTAGAAGAAAATATAGCCTGAATCATTGTTTTATGAGATGCCACTAGGATATGTGGGGAAATGTTTTAATGCAAATGCAAGATGAACAAATGGGTTGCAGCAATATGATTGAGCTGGGTGAAGGATGAGGGGTTATTATCAAAGATGATGCCTAGTTTTGTAGCAGAGTTTACTGGCCCTATGAGGTCTCCCAATTCCTCAGGCCACCAAAATGCTAACCTAATAGAGAATTGCTTAATAAAACAGAAGTACCTCCGTTTTTTCTCCATTCAGCTTAAGGCAATTTGAGTTCATCCAGCAGGAGACTTTTGCTCATTCAGTGCCTGAAATGTGCTGAAAATGTGTGCACGTCTTCTTTGTAGTAACCACTATCTGGGTGTCGTCCATGTAAGTTACAATGTTGAACCCAAAGGATCTTACTATGGCAGCTGAAGGAGATATGTGCAGGTTAAACAAGGTGGCACTAACCAAGAAGCCCTGTAGTGAGAGACACAACGCTCAAATGAGAAAGGATGACAAGACACAGTATGGCTTTTTGTCAAATTAAAAGGAATGTAACATCCTCAGCACCTTCTGCCAAAAATCCAGATCTGTTAAGTGGGCCACAAGTACTGTATAGGATACAGTGCTGAAGACTGTAGAAAGGTTCAATAGGATAAGGGTTGATGGACTGCCTTTGACGTAAATAAATCTAGGCCCATATTTATACTTTTTTAGTGCCGCATTTGCCCCGAATTTTGACGCAAAAGCAGCGCAAACTTAAAAAATACAATTGTATTTTGTAAGTTTGCACCGTTTTTGTGTCAAAAAGCAACGCAAAGGTGGCGCTAAAAAAGTATAAGTATGGGCCCTAATGTCATCAGTAATGGCCACCAGGAGGGATTCAGTGCTATGACTGGCTCTGAAGCCTGAATGAAAAACCTCTAGATGGTTGTTCTGCTCTAAAAAATAAATATTGTTTCCATTCAATGTCTGTGACCGGGCCGCCCCGGGCAACAGCGGGGAACCGGCAGAAACGGAACCGCTACGGCCGCGTTCCCAGGTTCCCCTGGAAACGCGTCCGCAACGAGGCCAGCGTCCTGACGTTGCCTCGGCAACCTCCGGTGACGAGGAGGCTCCGGATTGGCCACCAGGCGGCCAAAAGACGGAAGCTCCGGTCGAGAGGGAGAGAGCCGGGAAGGGAGAGAGGAAGGAGAACGGCGGCGGCAGCGGCGAACCGAAGGAGGAAGAGAGAGACGGCGACAAGGACATCGGAGGAGGACCCCAGTGGCCTGGAAGCGGCGGAACCCGAACCCAGAGGAACAGCGCCCGACCGGAAGCAGGGGAGACCAGCCCAGACCGACGAGAGGACCTCCACAGAGCCAGCCACGACCCTGGAGGGTCGTGGCTCTACAAGGTACGGTCCTTCTGGACAAACCGAGGGGCACAATAAAAGGGGAGAAACGCTGGGGAAGGGAGGAAGGCAGGGTGAGGGGAGGGAGGAGAGAAGGGCACTTTAGAGAGCACCGGGAGAGCACAAAAAGGGTAAAGTACGGAATATACACAAGCCCTGAAGTCCTCACTGGCACCTATATCACACATAAAACCCCCCCCCTCCTTAAACCTTTTCCCAGCAAAACATATAAGTAGAAGACGTGGTATAAGGCGTCCGTTCCACTCACCAGCGGTATGTGTTCCCTTTTTCTTATATGTCACATCCGGGACCTGACGAGGACGATCCGGTACGCCACCTAGAGAAAAGGAAGAAAAGGGACACAGATTAGAAGGAAGATATTCACCACTCCAGAGAAGAAACTGGCGCTAAACGTCGTACTGACTTTTCATCAATTCTTATTTCAAATTACTAATAAATACTTACCTCAAAAACCCAAATTTACCTCTCCTGAGTGTCTATACTGTGGGGACTGTTTACAGTGGTGTCAGAAGTGGGATCTTGTTTCTAATCCCTCTCCATAAAACAGTCCAGACAGTATACACAATGAGTGAGAGTCCATCGTTAGAGACCGTGATTAAGCAACTAGCGGAAGGGCAAAGACCCTTACAACTAGTATGGGAGGCCCAACAGAGAGAGGCCAAAGAAGACCGAGAAACCTTACAATCTGCACTGAAGAGCCAGGCGACCATACTGGCGAACAACCAGTTAGTCCATGAAAGTGCGATGAAAAAACTAACGGAGACTATCGCCGCTAGTAAGGTACATCCGAATGTACCTAGTTCCGTACTACAGAAGTATCAGGAGGGAGAGGATCCGGAATCCTTTTTCACCAACTTTGAACGGGTAGCCTCCTCCGCCCTATGGCCAGAAGATAAATGGGGACAATATGTGGCCCCCCTGCTCACCGGTCTCTTACAATCAGCATATCAAGCCGCTAACCCAGGTGGTGTCAACCCCTATCAAGACATAAAAACAAGTATACTAGAAAGGGTGGGTCACGACACAGAATATTACAGGATGAGATTTCGTAAAGCCAAATGGGGCACCAACGAAGACCCTAGAACCTTTTATTTTCGTGTGAAGGATCTAGCATTAAAATGGTTAGGCCATATTGGAGATAGTCGGGAGGAAGTCATCAAAACCATTATACTGGAACAATATCTCGATGGTCTACATCCATCCACAAAACACTGGATAAGACAACACCCAAAAGTGGATACTGAGACGGCCATCGATCTGGCCTGTGCTTTTCATCGATCCACCGATGTCAGAAACTGTCCCACGCGAAGTATCATTAAACCAGTTCTACCGTCCCCAAAGACATTTGTAAAAAGTCCACCCAACTATCTAGTACCACGTAGGATTCCTGAAGGCCCGCCTACCATGGGACCCCAATGTTATAGTTGTGGTGAATGGGGACACATCGCACGTATGTGTCCCCAGAAACAAGAAATGGGAGAACCCATGGAGATAGGGATGACAAGGCGAAGGGTGTTATGTACTGGGAAGGGCGCCCTAAAATTTAAAATGATGATACAAGTGGACGGGAAAAGTGTATATGCCCTGGTTGACTCCGGCTGCAGCCAGTCAGTAATTAGGAAAGACTTGATAAATAATGATATAGAAGAGAAACAATGGGTATCTATATGTTGCATACACGGGGACAAGGCCCAGTATCCTATACAGGTACTCCAGATCAGGTGGGGACCCTATCAGGACTTCCTCCCAGTGGGGATAATGCCCCGGTTAATCGAGGAATGCATCATTGGGACAGACTACATCCACTTCCAAGAACTATTAGACTACGTCAGAGATAGCAAACAAACTAAGGATTGGTGGGGAGAGGCACCTTTTTCAGAGAGTGATATTGAGTGTCCGCTATATCGTAGAAAGTTGTCACGAAGAGAGAAACGACAGGGAAAAGGGGACTATCGGAAGACGAAAGGTGACAACACCTATGGAGAGATAGTGGCAGAAATTCATGAAGTTCCTAGTACTTTTTCCCAACAACAGAGAGAGGACCCCTCCCTTAACAATGCCTGGAGGTCGGCAGTAACAGAGGAGACAGAAGAGGTGGGTCCCTACTTTATAGTGCAAAAAAACTTATTATATCGGGTTACTACCACCCGACGGGGAGAACGTAAACGCCAACTTCTGGTACCTACCCACTATCGGGTCCATGTTCTTACACTAGCTCATAATCACCCAGGGGGAGGACACTTTGGGAGAGAAAACACCGAGGAATATTTACTCAGAAGGTTTTATTGGCCTGGAGTGTACGCCCACATACGTAGGTATTGCGCACAATGTCCCCGTTGTCAGTTAACCGAACCTAGTCGGCCTAGGAAGGCGCCTCTCCTACCCCTTCCCATCATCGATATCCCGTTCAAAAGAATAGGGATGGATCTAGTGGGACCTTTGATTCCTTCGTCAAAAGGACACACCTACATCTTAGTCATTGTAGATTATGCTACACGATACCCAGAGGCCATTCCCCTGACTAGTATGACAACCAAGACAGTGGCCCAAGCTATGATTAACGTATTTTCTCGTCTTGGGTTTCCACATGAAATCCTCACGGACCAGGGGACCCCTTTTATGTCCACCTTAATGAAACAAGTGTGTAAAACATTGGGGATAGCTCAGATCAGAACCTCCGTTTACCATCCTCAAACGGACGGATTAGTCGAAAGATATAATCGAACCATTAAAACCCTGCTGAGAAAGACTATCAATGAGACAGGGAAGGATTGGGATCAAAAGTTACCCCTAGTGTTGTACGCCATACGGACACATGAGCAAGCATCCACGGGGCATAGCCCCTTTGAGTTGGTCTTCGGACGCCAACCTCGGTCCCTTTTAGACATGGCGGTAGAATCCTGGGAGGCCGAGGCTGAGGAAGCAGGGACTCCTTTGTTAGAATATGCGGAAAAATTGAGGAACCACCTACACAGCTTATGGACCGACGTACACGCAAACCTGGAACAGGCCCAACAAACACAAAAGTCCTATTATGACAAAGGAAGTAAACTACGGGTTTTACAACCCGAGGACCAGGTCCTAATAATGAGACCCACCTCCGACCATAAACTCCTGGCCAAATGGCAGGGCCCATATCGAGTAATCAAAGCAGTTTCCCCTGTCACCTACCTTATCGAAATATCCTCCCGTCCAATAAAAACACAAATATATCATGTAAACCTGCTAAAAAAATGGGAGACCCCCGCACAACCTGAACGTTCCGTAGAAATGGGTCAGTTTGTGTGTCCCGACAAGACCCTAGATATCGAGTTCTACCCTACCAACCCCGATACTGAAAGTACCCTACCCATAGTAGACGATATTTTACCTGAAGGGCAAAAGCAACAAGCCCTTAAGGTTTTAAAGCAATGGCAACCACTCTTTTCAGAGAAACCAGGAAAGACGTTTTTAATTCACCATAATATACGCACAAGCTCAGGGCAGATCACCAGAGAACGCCCGTATCGTATTCCAGAAGCTAGAAAACACATAATCGAAGAAGAAATCAAAACAATGTTATCCCTAGGGGTCATCGAACCGTCCACTAGTCCCTGGTGTTCACCGGTTGTCCTAGTACCGAAGCCTGATGGTAGCGTCAGGTTTTGCATAGATTTCCGCAAACTGAACTCAAACTCCCTATTCGACACCTATCCCATCCCTAGGGTGGACGATGTTCTCGAAAAACTAGGGAAAGCGAAATACATGTCTACTATCGACCTAACTAAAGGGTATTGGCAGATTCCCTTAGCTCCTCCAGATAGAGAAAAAACAGCTTTTTCTACCCAGTCCGGGTTATATCAATTTACAGTACTGCCTTTTGGGCTTCATGGAGCCCCTGCAACCTTTCAGAGGTTGATGGATAGGATTCTAAAACCCTATCCTGCATTCTCCGCTGCGTATCTAGATGATGTAGTCGTATTTAGTGAAACATGGGAGGACCACTTAATACACCTACAGAGAATATTCCAAGCCCTTCAAACTGCTGGTTTGACGGCCAATCCCAAGAAATGTGTGATAGGTAAAACCGACATCTCCTATTTGGGATATCGGATTAATCAGGGTACACTACAACCTCAAAATGGGAAGGTGGATGCCATTTTACATGCCCCTCTTCCACACACGAAAAAGGAATTACGCTCCTTTTTAGGATTAGTGGGCTATTATCGGCGCTTCATTCCACATTACTCCACCTTAGCAGCACCTCTTACGGACCTACTCACTAAACGATATCCCAATCGACTTTTGCCTTTTTCGGAGACGCAAAACGCGAGTTTTGAACAGTTGAGAGTTTCCTTAACCTCCGATCCCATCCTGCACTGCCCAGATTTTACGAAGCCGTTTCACCTCTACACTGACGCATCGGATGTTGGGCTTGGAGGGGTTCTGACTCAGCCAGATAGCGAGGGGCTTGACCATCCGGTGGTCTACATCAGTAGAAAACTGGTTTCCCGGGAACGTAACTATCCAATTATAGAGAGAGAGTGCTTGGCTATCAAGTGGGCCATTGACTGTTTGCAGTACTATCTCCTAGGGCGGCCGTTTATACTATTCACGGATCACGCTCCTCTTACATGGCTGGCTGCGCATAAAGATTCTAACTCCAGGATACTGCGATGGTTCCTTGAACTGCAACCATTCTCCTTTCAGGTTCGGCACGTCCCTGGATCTCACCAGGCCCCCGCTGATTATCTGTCCCGATTTCCTCTGTCTTCGCCTGTCCTGGAACAGGACAGTTCTTGGGGAAGGGTGTGTGACCGGGCCGCCCCGGGCAACAGCGGGGAACCGGCAGAAACGGAACCGCTACGGCCGCGTTCCCAGGTTCCCCTGGAAACGCGTCCGCAACGAGGCCAGCGTCCTGACGTTGCCTCGGCAACCTCCGGTGACGAGGAGGCTCCGGATTGGCCACCAGGCGGCCAAAAGACGGAAGCTCCGGTCGAGAGGGAGAGAGCCGGGAAGGGAGAGAGGAAGGAGAACGGCGGCGGCAGCGGCGAACCGAAGGAGGAAGAGAGAGACGGCGACAAGGACATCGGAGGAGGACCCCAGTGGCCTGGAAGCGGCGGAACCCGAACCCAGAGGAACAGCGCCCGACCGGAAGCAGGGGAGACCAGCCCAGACCGACGAGAGGACCTCCACAGAGCCAGCCACGACCCTGGAGGGTCGTGGCTCTACAAGGTACGGTCCTTCTGGACAAACCGAGGGGCACAATAAAAGGGGAGAAACGCTGGGGAAGGGAGGAAGGCAGGGTGAGGGGAGGGAGGAGAGAAGGGCACTTTAGAGAGCACCGGGAGAGCACAAAAAGGGTAAAGTACGGAATATACACAAGCCCTGAAGTCCTCACTGGCACCTATATCACACATAAAACCCCCCCCCTCCTTAAACCTTTTCCCAGCAAAACATATAAGTAGAAGACGTGGTATAAGGCGTCCGTTCCACTCACCAGCGGTATGTGTTCCCTTTTTCTTATATGTCACATCCGGGACCTGACGAGGACGATCCGGTACGCCACCTAGAGAAAAGGAAGAAAAGGGACACAGATTAGAAGGAAGATATTCACCACTCCAGAGAAGAAACTGGCGCTAAACGTCGTACTGACTTTTCATCAATTCTTATTTCAAATTACTAATAAATACTTACCTCAAAAACCCAAATTTACCTCTCCTGAGTGTCTATACTGTGGGGACTGTTTACAATGTCCTTCTCCAAATTTTTGAAAGCAGAGAAACAAAGCTATATGCCTAGAGTTTTTTAAATCATTTGTGTCAGAAGATGCATTTTTAAGAAGACATGCCATCAATGCTTTCTTCCAGGCCTGTGGAACTGTGGCAGGGTCAATCACCAAAATACATAAAGCAGTGATCTGTGGGACAACTTTTTCAGGTGAGAGCTGTGGAATTTGTGGTAGACAGGGGTCAGTGAGAGAGCCTGGGTTAGTATCCGTAAAAAGCTCATGGACTTTTTTTTTTAGAAAGAGAAGTAAACTTCTGGAGCAAAGGGCCTTTAGTGGGATGATAAAGTACGATCAAGCAGAGGTAGGTTGTTGGGTTTCTACAAGAGAAACACATGAAAACCTGGAAGAAAGACAAAGGTGCAGACTATATTATACCTCTCCTTAATGGGTTCAGCAGGCAGAGAAGTCTTCTTCAGTGGAGCATCTTCATGGTCAGCTTCAGAGGACAGTGACATATATGCGAACAGTTCAGTAATGCTTGGCCTTAATGCATCTGAACGGTCAGTGGCACATAGCACGTTATTTCACTAGCAGAAATAAAAACACATCTGGACACAGCAAAAGACAAAGCTAAAGCTCTCCCAAGTCTGAGCTACTATCACAATATTAAAGTCCCCAAAATAACTAACTCTCACATTGGTTTAGACTATAGGTGGTTTTGGACAGAACCCATTAAAACTGAAGCACGTTTCTTCATGTTGCGATTGTTGTATTCTTTTCTCCTTCATTGGTTCAGCTCCTTTCATTGCCATCACCAGTTTCTGTTTGCAGAAATAAAATGTTTCAAACTACATAAAACTACTGAAAGCCATTGTTTTCTGAGGAACGCTATCTAACAGGAACTAAATATTTTTTTTCAAAATATACAGCACCAGAACATTTCTCCTGGACATTAGATCATCACACAGGATGTTTCAGAAAGAACAGAACATTTTCCACTGCCATCAGCATTTTCTATGCATCACATTTATTTAATTCTAAATTAGCTTAACATAGGCCGCAGTAAAAGGTGCAGTGTACAACATTTCATCAAATTCAAACTATTTATTTTCTGAATATGTAATTATTATTTTTCATTACTCTCAGTTAGTAAAACGTAAAATACATTTAATTACATTATTTTCATTTTCAAAATATCTGTGTCAATTATCAGTGTAGGCCTCATTTTCATTTCACTCTTGCACTTTTGAATGCACGTTTTTCTTTCAGTTAATCGCACAATTTTATTAGTAATTTTCACACTCTAACAATCCCTAACAATCCCTTCTCTGATGGCTATAAATGTCATCACAAAACTATATTAATTAATTTATTAATTCATTGATGTTAGCATAAGATGTTAGCCTAAAACTTAGTATCTCTCATACATCCAGTCTTACTTGTATTTCTCCAATTTTCAGTTTGTCTTAAGTCATAACATTGTTTGCTTCTCAGTTTCTCAAGTCTCACTTCTTCCCTTCTCTGATCATTTTTCATTTGTTTTCTCTTAATCAAATTATACAGTTTGTAAAATCGGATAGCACAAATGATACAAGTTATTACGAGCAATAATGGTCTTACATTTTTTTCCACAATCCCTTCACCAAGGTTACCTTGCCAAGTTCTCACATTTGTCACACTTTTAGCAACATTTTACCATAACTCTGGCTCTTTCTGATCTTTTAAGTCTGAATTTGAAGCTGTCAGGTTCTCAATAAAATGTCTTATTCCTTTTCTATTGTCAGGAATGTATGCACAACAATGTTTCGATTTCAGCATCCGGCAGACTCTGCCTTCTTTTGCTAAAATTATGTCTAACGCAAGACGGTTCTGACGAACCATTGAATGGACCACAGCCTTTTCAGTATCCATTAAAATTATAGCTCCAGGAAAATCGGTTAGCAAGTTATCCACAATAGTAGATTACTTTCTAATTTTCAGAGTATTCACAGCAACTCCTATAGAAGGAATAACTGCTCCAAATATATCCCCAATTATTCCAGCTTATAGTTCTTTTTTTGGTCTTGGTCTCTGCAATTCATTTTAATTATGTCGTCAATTTGGTACATTTTTGGGAATACAACTCCCAAATAGCAAGTCTCATACCATCCCCTTGGGAGACGATAATAAGCATTCTTTCCACAGATGTAATAAACTCCTGGAATAACAGGGTCCTGGACATTTAGCATAAGTCCCATGTATTCTTGAATAAAAATACATGTCTGCATTCACGCGTTCCAACAAAATTAGTGTCAAATCTAGATTGTGGTCTATAAATGCAAAGCTTTCCTACATGTTGCACATCTAAAGCTAATTTCCCTTGGGTTTTAGTTTCACTAAGTGCGTAGTCATTTCTAAATTTGCTCTTCACCAACCCTTTCTCTATTTTCTCCTTCAAAGCTTTTTTCCTGTCAGCAGTTTGAACTAAAAAGGACTTTTCTACTGGTGAAAGCAAGCATGTAATGTTGTTGCGATGTGCATAGGCAGTCCCAAATGTTAGTGTAGACTCAAAGAAACCTCCCACAATGTCAATGTTTCTTTCTTTGGCAATGTTAAACGCTGATTAATTGGAACAAAAGAAAACACTACGTGTAGGTTATAGTAGAAATACTGAATGTATTGTTGTTATAAAGCCTTGTTAGTAGAAGAATACAACTAATTCCATATGCTAGTGGCAAGCTATGGTATGTTACGCCTTCTTGCACTGATGAAAGAATTTGCGTACAAGCATAGCACTTTCTCACATTTATCGTTTCAACATATTCATACAATAAGCGATACAAAACATTAGAAAAAAGATCTCCCTGTGAGTGGTCTAAATGTAAGTATTTCACATCTCTATTAAACTTTTCTAACTGTGAAACTGTAGTAGTCTCTACAGAACTAATATAACTATTTTCAGGTATGAGATGAATACTTATGATCACAATCAACAACAAACACACCGACACACATACAATTCCCAAAGCAATACACATACACTTGCAACACCTATTAGTTTTTACTCAATTATGATTATTATCCATCCTGCAAAGAATCAGAAAGTAGAAGGAAAGAAAAATATTTAACTATGCAGCCAAATATCAAAAAGAAAAATATGTTTCTTTGCAGTTATTTACAGCTTTCAGACTCTTCTCCAGAACTGTTGACAAAAAAAGTATCTTTCTGTACAGCATAGTCTATTGAACAACTATTTTCATTTGCACTTTTAGCATGTAATGTTCTTCTTGCTCAGCTGGCATTTTAGGTTCAAATTTAAATTAAAAAACAAATTCAAGTTCCAAAATCTTGATCTGGAAATTCAAGATCAAAACAAAAAGACAAAAAGTGTCATTGCCACTCATCTGTTGCACAGTATGCCCATTCAGGACCAGAGTATCTTCGACTTCAACTCTTTTTCTTTTTGATCTTCGATTTGCACTTATTTCTCCTTCACTCAGATCTTCATCTATGTTTGCTCTTGTTGTTGTGTCTGGCTCTTCATTTATTGTCTGCATTACATCTGGAACTTTTTCATTTGTCTGTAATTTAAACCACTTGTCTTCTTTCACAGTTTTCTTTGACAGTATCTTTTGCAAAACTGGACTTACAGCTCTTCTTTCTTCGACAATATTTATACTTTGACTTGATGTACCTGCACCATTTGCCAATTCAGGAGGAGTCAAATCTGTATGACTTTGATCCAACTCAACTCCCTCATCAGCTGCTTCTTCAGGAAACGTAAATTGTTTCAACTGACCACTCGTCTGCTTCTGGGAGAGTTCTCCGCTGACTCTCCTGCTTCATTTGCTGATGCTTGAGCAACTTCAGGAACCTCTATTTCATCTCTCAGAGCTGCACTGTCTCTGTTTCTGTTTCCACAGTCTGTCTTCCTGCTTCTTGAGACTACTCAATAGTTGTCAGTATTCTCAGTGGATAGGGCATTTTCCTAGTGTGGCTCACATGAGTCCAGTTCGGGATCTTAGCACACTTCACAGCAGCCGTAGACACAAGTACGATTTGATGCAGACCCTTCCACCCAGATTCCACACAAGTTTTTCTCCTGTGCTTCTTGACCACCACCCAGTCGCCAGCCCGCAGAATGTAACACTAGTCCTGGGATGGTTGCACGCTTATCTCTTCCACCTGATGAGAGAAAGAGCGAACCACATCAGCTAGATTCTTGCAGTAATCCAGCACCATAGCATCTGTTATATTCACAAGGACATTTGCAGGAACAGCTGGCAACCTCATTGCTCTACCCATAAGGATTTCATGGGGAGACAGTCCTGACTTCCTATCAGGTGTGTTTCTCATGCTCATCAAAACCAAAGGCAACTCATCTGGCCGTTTCAGATTCGTAGATGCACACATCTTTGCAAGTCGTGCTTTCAGTGTACTATTCACTTGCTCTACCAATCCTCATTCACTGAATCACAATCTGTTTGCATAGATGAATCATCATCATCATCACTATTCGTCTGAATAGCAATTTCATCATTTGAACAGGTAAGTGAACATTTTATTTTGCACAATAGATCTTTTCCTGACAAGGAAACTGGACTTGAGTCACAAACTACAAATTAGTGTAGTCCTTCAAAGTTTCCAATTTTAACAGGGACTGGTTCAGCAATCGGGTTTGTCAGAAACTGGTTTGCAAGTCCTACCATCTGGATTGTTTTCCCAGAAAGTGCCACATTAGGAACTTCTGCTGTTCTTACTGTAGAGTGTGTAGCTCCTGTATCAACTAGGAACGAGACATCATAACCCATTACCTTTCCATTTACATAAGGACCCTTTTCATCCACTTCTAATGAAGCTGGTAACACACATTCTTCTTCATCCGAACTTTCACTCTCACCCATCATTCCCTCACTCATCACTTCATCATTCGATTGATCCTCACTGTGAAGTGTGAACTGTTAAACTATATGATTACTGTGATTTAACTTTTGATCTGTGTTCTGTTGAGGAAGCATCATCTTCTGCTGCACCATTGGAGCTTGAGGTATTTGCATTTGTTGCTTTGGTACCATTTGTACCTGAGGCTGAATTAACTGCGACTGTGGCACATGAAGACGTGGCATTTGTATTTGCTGCATTGGCTGAGAACTTTGCATTTGCTAAGGAATCTGCATCTGATTATTTTGGGCATTTAAATTGGGACCCCTCATTGTCGGATCTCTCGAATTTGGAAACTGATTGTTTTCATTCATCTGCGTATCCAGGCCTTCTTGTACCAACATTGGAAACTCATGCTTCCCATGCCTCAAAAAACTGCAAGTGTGACAAGGTAACATCCTTTTCATTACCTGCACATCACCTGAATTGACCACCACATTCGAATCGATGTGATTACCACCCCCAGTTCCACCATGACCTCGACCTCTTGCTTGATTTGGAAACAAAATGTTTCCCTGTTGCTGAGGATAGATTCCCTGCTGCTGTGAATAATTTCCCTGCATCTCTGATTGTGCTGCTTTAATTTGCATCACCATTTCCTTTTCCTTCAATTTCTTCTGCTTCATTTCAATCTCGTTGCTACAGTATTTTGCAAACTGTAACACTGCATCAAATGGTTTTGCTTGCCAACAAATCAAATGACTCTTAACCCCTTCGCTGCCAGGCCTTTTCCCCCTCCTGTGCCGGGCCTTTTTTTGCTTTTTGGGGCAGTTCGCACTTAGGCCCTCATAACTTTTTGTCCACATAAGCTAACCAAGCCAAATTTGCGTCCTTTTTTTCCAACATCCTAGGGATTCTAGAGGTACCCAGACTTTGTGGGTTCCCCTGAAGGAGGCCAAGAAATTGGCTAAAATGCAGTGAAAATTTCGTTTTTTTCAAAAAAATTGGAAAAAGTGGCTGCAGAAGAAGGCTTCTGGTTTTTCCCCTGAAAATGGCATCAACAAAGGGTTTGCAGTGCTAAACTCAGCAGCTTCCCAGCTTTCAGGAACAGGCAGACTTGAATCAGAAAACCCAATTTTTCAACACAATTTTGGCATTTTACTGGGGCATACCCCATTTGTGCAATTTTTTGTGCTTTCAGCCTCCTTCCAGTCAGTGACCAGAATGGTCATGAAACCAATGCTGGATCCCAGAAACCTAAACATTTCTGAAAAGTAGACAAAATTCTGAATTCAGCAAGGGGTCATTTGTGTAGATCCTACAAGGGTTTCCTACAGAAAATAACAGCTGAAAAAGAAAAATATTGAAATTGAGGTGAAAAAAAACATCAATTTTTCTCTAGTTTTTACTCTGTAACTTTTCCCTGCAATGTCAGATTATCGAAAGCAATATACCGTTACGTCTGCTGGACTCCTCTGGTTGCGGGGATATATAGGGTTTGTAGGTTCATCAAGAACCCGAGGAACCCAGAGCCAATAAATGAGCTGCACCCTGCAGTGCGTTTTCATTCTATACCGGGTATACAGTAATTCATTTGCTGAAATATAAGGAGTAAAAAATAGCTATCAAGAAAACCTTTGCATTTCCAAAAAGGGCACAAGATAAGGTGTTGAGGAGCAGTGGTTATTTGCACATCTCTGAATTCCGGGGTGACCATAGTAGCATGTGAATTACATGGAATTTCTCAAATAGATGTCTTTTTTACACACACCCCTATATTTGGAAGGAATAAATGTAGAGAAAGACAAGGGGCAATAACACTTGTTTTGCTATTCTATGTTCCCCCAAGTCTCCCGATAAAAATGATACCTCACTTGTGTGGGTAGGCCTAGCGCCCGCGACAGGATATGCCCCAAAACACAACGTGGACATATCACAGAAAACAGAGCTGTTTTTAGCAAAGTGACTACCTGTAGATTTTGGCCTCTAGCTCAGCCGCCACCTAGGGAAACCTACCAAACCTATGCATTTCTGAAAACTAGAGACCTAGGGGAATCCAAGGAGGGGTGACTTATGTGGCTCGGACCAGGTTCTGTTACCCAGAATCCTTTGCAAACCTCAAAATTTGGCTAAAAAAACACATGTTCCTCACATTTCTGTGGCAGAAAGTTCTGGAATCTGAGAGGAGCCACAAATTTCCTTCCACCCAGCGTTCCCCCACGTCTCCCGATAAAAATGATACCTCACTTGTGTGGGTAGGCCTAGCGCCCGCGACAGGATATGCCCCAAAACACAACGTGGACATTTCACAGAAAACAGAGCTGTTTTTAGCAAAGTGACTACCTGTAGATTTTGGCCTCTAGCTCAGCCGCCACCTAGGGAAACCTACCAAACCTATGCATTTCTGAAAACTAGAGACCTAGGGGAATCCAAGGAGGGGTGACTTGTGTGGCTCGGACCAGGTTCTGTTACCCAGAATCCTTTGCAAACCTCAAAATTTGGCTAAAAAAACACATGTTCCCCACATTTCTGTGGCAGAAAGTTCTGGAATCTGAGAGGAGCCACAAATTTCCTTCCACCCAGCGTTCCCCCACGTCTCCCGATAAAAATGATACCTCACTTGTGTGGGTAGGCCTAGCGCCCGCGACAGGATATGCCCCAAAACACAACGTGGACATATCACAGAAAACAGAGCTGTTTTTAGCAAAGTGACTACCTGTAGATTTTGGCCTCTAGCTCAGCCGCCACCTAGGGAAACCTACCAAACCTGTGCATTTCTGAAAACTAGAGACCTAGGGGAATCCAAGGAGGGGTGACTTGCGGGGCTCGGACCAGGTTCTGTTACCCAGAATCCTTTGCAAACCTCAAAATTTGGCTAAAAAAACACATGTCCCTCACATTTCTGTGGCAGAAAGTTCTGGAATCTGAGAGGAGCTACAAATTTCCTTCCACCCAGCGTTCCCCCAACCTGGAGAAACCTAGCAAACCAGCGCATTTTTGAAAACTAGAGACCTAGGGGAATCCAAGATGGGGTGATTTGCGGGGCTCTGACCAGGTTCTGTTACCCAGAATCCTTTGCAAACATCAAAATTTGGTCCAAAAACACTTTTTCCTCTCATTTCGGTGACAGAAAGTTCTGGAATCTGAGAGGAGCCACAAATTTCCTTCCACCCAGCGTTCCCCTAAGTCTCTCCATAAAAATGGTACCTCACTTGTGTGGGTAGGCCTAGCGCCCACAAAAGGAAATGGCCCAAAACACAACGTGGACACAACATATTTTTTCACAAAAAACAGAGGTGTTTTTTGCAAAGTGCCTACCTGTGGATTTTGACCTCTAGCTCAGCCGGCCCCGGGGGGGGGGGGAATGCCCTAAAATAAATTTGACCCCCCCCTGCCCAGGAGCGACCCTTGCCTACGGGGTCGCTCCCCCTGCGTGACATTGGCGTCAAACAACAGATCCCCGGTGCCTAGTGGTTTCTGCCCCCTTGGGGGCAGATTGCCCTAAAATTGACCAATCTGCCCCCAAGGGGGGCAGAAATGGTCTAAACACACTTTGCCCTCCAGGGGAGCGACCCTTGTCTGATGGGTCGCTCCCCATCTCTAAAAAAACAAACAAACAAACAAAAAAACACAAAAAACAAATTTGTCCTGGCGCCTACAGGTTTCTGCCCCCCCTGGGGGCAGATCGGCCTAATAATAGGCCGATCTTCCCCCAGGGGGGTCAGAAATGGCCTAAAATAAATTTGCCCCCCGAACCTCCACCCCCCCCGGGAGCGACCCTTGCCTACGGGGTCGCTCCCCCTGCGTGACATTGGCGCCAAAAAACAAATCCCCGGTGCCTAGTGGTTTCTGCCCCCTTGGGGGCAGATTGACATAAAATCGACCAATCTGCCCCCAGGGGGGCAGAAATGCTCTAAATACAGTTTGCCCCCCAGGGGAGCAACCCTTGTCTGATGGGTCGCTCCACATCTCTAAAAAAAAACACACAAAAAAAATGTGCCCTGGCGCCTACAGGTTTCTGCCCCCCCTGGGGGCAGATCGGCCTAATAATAGGCCGATCTTCCCCCAGGGGGGGCAGAAATGGCCTAAAATAAATTTGCATCCCCAACCCCCACCCCCCCACCAGGAGCGACCCTTGCCTACGGGGTCGCTCCCCCTGCGTGACATTGGCGCCAAAAAACAAATCCCCGGTGCCTAGTGGTTTCTGCCCCCTTGGAGGCAGATTGACATAAAATCGACCAATCTGCCCCCAGGGGGGCAGAAATGCTCTAAATACAGTTTGCCCCCCAGGGGAGAAACCCTTGTCTGATGGGTCGCTCCCCATCTCTAAAAAAAACACACAAAAAAAATGTGCCCTGGCGCCTACAGGTTTCTGCCCCCCCTGGGGGCAGATCGGCCTAATAATAGGCCGAGCTTCCCCCAGGGGGGGCAGAAATGGCCTAAAATAAATTTGCATCCCCAACCCCCACCCCCCCCACCAGGAGCGACCCTTGCCTACGGGGTCGCTCCCCCTGCGTGACATTGGCGCCAAAAAACAAATCCCCGGTGCCTAGTGGTTTCTGCCCCCTTGCGGGCAGGTTGACCTAAAATCGACCCATCTGCCCCCAAGGGGGGGCAGAAATGCTCTAAATACAGTTTGCCCCCCAGGGGAGCGACCCTTGTCTGATGGGTCACTCCCCATCTCTAAAAAAAAAAAAAAAAAAAAAATTTGCCCTGGCAACAAGAGGTTTCTGCCCCCCCTGGGGGCAGATCGGCCTAATAATAGGCCGATCTGCCCCCAGGGGGGGCAGAAATGGCCTAAAATAAATTTGCCCCCCCCAACCACCACCCCCCCACCAGGAGCGACCCTTGCCTACGGGGTCGCTCCCCCTGCGTGACATTGGCGCCAAAAAACAAATCCCCGGTGCCTAGTGGTTTCTGACCCCTTGGGGGCAGATTGACATAAAATCGACCAATCTGCCCCCAAGGGGGGCAGAAATGGTCTAAACACAGTTTGCCCCCCAGGGGAGCAACCCTTGTCTGATGGGTCGCTCCCCATCTCTAAAAAAACAAACAAACAAAAAAAAAAACATTTGCCCTGGCGCCTAGAGGTTTCTGCCCCCCCTGGGGGTAGATCGGCCTAATACCAATAGGCCGATCTGCCCCCAGGGGGGGCAGAGATGGCCTAAAATAATTTTGTCCCCCTCACCCCCCCCCGGGGAGCGACCCTTGCCTACAAGGTCGCTCCCCTTGCGTGACTGCGCAAAAAAAAGATCCCTGGTGCCTAGTGGTTTCTGCCCCCCTTGGGGGCAGATTGACCTAAAATCGGCCGATCTGCCCCCAAAGCGGGCAGAACTGGCCTAAATACATTTTGCCCCTCCAGGGGAGCGACCCTTGTCCAAGGGGTCGCTCCCCATCTGTAAAACGAAAAAACAAAAAAATCCCTGGTGCCTAGTGGTTTCTGCCCCCCTTGGGGGCAGATCAGCCTAATCAAAATAGGCTGATCTACCCCCCAGGGGGGCAGAAATGGCCTAAAATAACCCCCCACCCCCCCAGGGAGCGACCCTTGCCTAAGGGGTCGCTCCCCTTGCGTGAAATTCGCACGCAAAAAAAAACCTCCCTGGTGTCTAATGGTTTCTGCCCCCCTTGGGGGCAGATTGGCATCATCAAAATAGGCCAATCTGCCCCCAAGGGGGGCAGAAATGGCCTAAATATATATTGCCCCGTAGGGGAGCGACCCTTGCCTAAGGGATCGCTCCCCACAAAAAAAAAGAAGATCACCACAAAAAAACAAAAAAAAAAAACCCTGGTGCCTAGAGGTTTCTGCCCCCCCTGGGGGCAGATCGGCCTAATAATAGGCCAATCTGCCCCCAGGGGGGGCAGAAAAGGCCTTCCCAAAAAAATGCCCCCCCTGGGAGCGACCCTTGCCCAAGGGGTCGCTCCCGTTGCGTGAAATTCGCGCGCAAAAAAAAACTCCCTGGTGTCTAATGGTTTCTGCCCCCCTTGGGGGCAGATTGGCCTCATCAAAATAGGCCAATCTGCCCCCAAGGGGGGCAGAAATGACCTAAATATAATTTGCCCCCCAGGGGAGCGACCCTTGCCTAAGGGGTCGCTCCCCACCTACAAAAAAAGAAAACATCAAAAAAAAAAAAAAAAAAAAAAAAAAAAGGTCCCTGGTGCCTAGATGTTTCTGCCCCCCCTGGGGGCAGATCGGCCTAATAATAGGCCAATCTGCCCCCAGGGGGGGCAGAAAAGGCCTTCCTAAAAAAATGCCCCCCTGGGAGCGACCCTTGCCCAAGGGGTCGCTCCCTTTTGCCAATTTCATTGAGAAAAAAAAAATCCCTGGTGTCTAGTGGGGTTTCAAAAGCCGGATTGCAAGCAATCCGGCTTTTGAAACCTGTGAGAGACTTCAAAGGGAAGGAAATACATTTCCTTCCCTTTTGAAGCCTCTCGGGGCCTCCCCCAGTGATTGAAAGAGAAATGCAAAAGCATTTCTTTTTCACTTCCAGCGCGATGGGGGAGACCCTGTGACTAATCAGCGCGCGCTCGCGCGCTGACGTCACAGGGGGGGTTGGGGGGGTCGGGGGTGGAAGGGGAAGGGCTTCCCCTTCCATCCCTGACTTTGGGGGGGTGGGGGGAAGCACACAGAGGGAGCGAGAGCGCTCCCTCTGGGCTGTGTGCCGAGGACGTAGTGGTTACGTCCTCGGCACAGCAGCACTGTGCCGCAGGACGTAACCACTACGTCCGCGGCACAGAAGGGGTTAAGCATCTGTCCAATTTCAGGTCTCAAACCTTCAACAAATCTAAACACAAAATGAATCATGTCTTTCCGCTCAATTGTTTCTGTAACACTGTAATGTTTAAACATTTGCTGCAATCTTTCATAGTATGCATGTATTGACTCTTTTGCTTCCAATTCTCTGCCAATCAATACTTTTGGGTGAAATTCTCGTTTTCAAACATTTGATCACTTTGTAATAGTACTTCATTACATCAGGTGATGGTACACATGTAACTAGATCTCATGGAGGCTCTTTTGTTGACCAGTCTACACTCCTCTTGCATTCAACCCATAAATCAGCTGGAACCACTATTTCTAACAGGGTATTAAGTCTTCCTACAGGAATTTTGCAAGCTTCACAAACCTGTCTGTTTGCTGGTACCATTTCATTGGTTTCTCTCTCAATCTGGGGTAGTTATTTGTAAATGACAAAAATCACTTCTGCTCCAAGGGACATGTACAAAATTCCTTCCTGGAATTTCTCTCATAGAAAATATGTTTACTGTATTGTCAGTGTGCTGTACATTAGTATTCGAATTCGCAGATTCCTTTGTCTTCTGATCTCTTTTCTTCACACATCTGCCTTCCCATTTATCTAATGCTCCCCATAATTGGATATTCTAAATGAACTCTTTAATATGAATCTTCATTGCTGGTATTTTCATGTTCTCAAAATCTTTTGAATCTAATTCAAATCTGTATCTTCTTCTCAGTTGCTTTGTTTTCTCACGATCTATGTCATATTTCTCTGCAAGGTCTGCAAATTTCTGGTATACCAGTCCTGCTCTGTGTGTAACAATTGTACATGTGAAGCGTAACTCATCTTCATTATATGAATCAATTCTCTTTACATCAATTGTTCCCTCAAATATTTCATTTATTTCTAATTTAAGCATTTCCAGGTTCAATGAATTTTACCTCTCAGTATTTGCCTTTGTTCCACTCATCTTTTCTAGCCAGTCTGTTAGCTGATGAGCTGTCAAACCTTGTGATGAAACATTATTATTATTTACATTGGGTACGTTATTATTTACATTTGGCATTCCCTTTGGAGTAATATATGGAGTCTCTGAAATCTTTGAAATTCTGTCTTGTCAAAGGTCTGGTTCAGTGGAGTCATGACTCCCGTATGAACATTTAATCTCTCCATTTATGCATTTGAATTGCAAACATTCTGTACATTATTCTCATGATTTCCCTGGGTAAACAATGATATAACAGGCCATATAGTAACAGGTACTGTCAATGCTTCTGGACTTTTCTGAACATTCTGATTTCTTGAGAATATTACTCCTGAATTCTGACCTGTCAAAATTGAGGAACTCGTTTGTGAACTTACAACATGTGTGTACCCCTGAATATTCTGAACATGTACTGGAGACACTAAACTAGGTGTAGACTCCATCTGGACCATCACTGGTTCCTGGTAAGCCTGCGATATCCCTGATGACTATACAATAGGCCCTGTTATACTTGGTGCAGAACTCACAACAGGAACAGTAGGGTAGACTACAGGTGGGACAGTCTGACTCATAGGTGTTGGAGAAACAGTAATTGCAGGAACATTAGTTGCAACCTGTACTTGACTCTGTGTTACTACAACTGGAACTGGAGCACTTGGATCACTACTAGTCTCTTGTGCTGCATATGGTAGAGGACGACTTCTCAGTAACTGCATTATGAATACCTCATCATCTGAGTCATCATCATAAGTCAATTATTTTTTTATAGGCTCAACTGACTTCGACTCATCTTCTTCAGAAGAGTCTTTTCTTTTTAGTCTTTTGTTTGACACCACTCTCTTTCTCTTGTGTAATTGCAGGAAACATTTTAATTCCCTATAAAGTCTCAGTTCTCCAAAATTTTAGTTCATATTAGTTCATTGTCCCATCTAGCTTCTTCTAATGTCTTCTCCGCTTTTCTCATTCTTCTCTCTCTCTTTCTCTCAAATTTTAATACCTAAAGCTCCAAATTGTGCTGTCTTGGAGGAGGTTTTAAATCGTACAGCACTTTCCTCAAATTTTGTAAAATTCTCATATTAAAATTTCTATGGCAGGAAACGCTAAATTCCCTTCCTTCTCTGTAATTTTGCACCAATGTTTTAACCAAAGACATGCTCCTGTTCCTTTCTTCTTAATTACAGTATATGCCCGAGTATCTTCTAGTGGGCAAATTTCTCCTTCTCTAGCCAGAATATACTCATCTCCCCTTAGCACATTCTTGAATACTTTGCAAAATTTCATTTTTACTCACATTTTACCCAAAACTACAATTTAAATTAAAAACAGGAAGTAATTCAATCCCAAAATCCTTTTCGCTTGCATCTGTCAACCAATAGCCCTTCACGGTTGTCCACCAATCAGTTTACGAGCTCCCTTTCACCAATTGATCTATCACAGTGCGGACCTATGCGACATCACTCTTACACACACGATCTGACGAAGTCTTGCAGCTTACCCTCCCGACGGTAGAGGACAGAAACACTTTGGAACTACTCATTCAACTTCAGCTCTCTTTGACTCGCAAGTAAAATTCGACCAGCAAATTCTACCCTTGATCAATACTAGATCCTCCCTGTGCACTCAGGAATCACCAATATCTGTCAAACTAACACTCCCCTTTAACACGCACTCTAGGAATTTTGTCAATCATACCTGATCGACCTACTAAAACAGACAAGTTACAACAAAAACCCAAGTATCCCATATTCTTGTATCAATACTCCGGAGTCTTAGACCACGCAGGGTCTTTTCATCAACAACAACATGGGAAATTTTTGAGCCAGACACAATTGAAGTTCGACGACTTCCCTACATGCACCCTTTGGAGTACGCACACTCTCTAACAAACTACATTGGAATACGCCAATGCCCTAATTCTCACAAACATCACAATTCACCTGCACGTTGCTTAACCAGTGCAAGCGCAAAACCCTAAGTCAATCACAAATCACACTGGGAATGCTGGGAACATCTTCAAACAAGCATTGACAAAACTCCAGCCAAAAAAGCAATGGCAAAGCCAAATTTTAAAAAACAAAATATTGAATTTTTGAAACAAGAATTGGTAAAAACAAATTGCCAATTTTTTTCAAATTACATATATTCAATCTCCTCCTACTGGGACTAAGCGAAACCTCTCCTTATTGAGACATAACCATCCTTTGCTACCAAATTCTGTGGGGGCGTCCTAACTTATATTTGTTTTGATAATTTATTTTATAAGGGGACACATAAGGGTAACCAGCCATCTACCCTCATGAGGTCGAATGAACCTTTGGACTCAGATAGGTGTGAGTGTTTTGCCCTGAACAAAACGAAGTAAACAATAAACAAAACCAAACAACACCATCATTAATCAACATTAGAGTCAGTAATGTAAACACACTATGACCTATTTGGCCATGAATCACAACAACAATTTAGTAAAGTTCAAACATTTGTTGCCCTTTAGATTAATAATGCTAAGATCACGTACACCAAGCGCAAATCTAAATTATTATAAAGATACATGAATAACACAGGTGGAGCAAACCTTCTAATGAATCTCAGTTTTGACAGAATATAAATCATTAGGCATTCAAGAATCACCATACAAAAAAACAGCAATATCAGATGCACAGTTGAGATTTAATACATTGAGTTAACATAGATGTATTATTCACAATCAGTTATTGTGCACAGCCTAATTCAGAATGTGACATTCTAACTATTACCCTAATTAGATTAAGCATGTTGGACTTCATGCAAAAAGGAAAAGAAGACAAAAACTAATTTGGAAAACATCTATCTATGGTGCTAGCACAAATAGTGATTTGGTTTCTCGAAGCGAAAAACATGAAAACCTGCAAGAAAGACAACCGTGCAGACTATATTATACATCTCCTTAATGGGTTCAGCAGGCAGAGAAGTCTTCTTCAGTGGAGCATCTTCATGGTCAGCTTCAGTAGACAGTGACATATATGGGAACATTTCTGTAATGTTTGGCCTTGATGTATCTGAACTGTCAGTGGCACATAGCACAATATTTCAGTAGCAGAAATAAAAACATATCTGGACACAGCAAAGGGCAAAGCAAAATCTCTCCCAAGTCTGACCTAACATCACAATATTAAAGTCCCAAAAATAACTAACTACTCTACCAGTGGTTTAGACTATACATGGTTTTGGACAGACCCAATTAAAAGTGAAGCAGGTTTCTTCATGTTGCAATTCTTGTATTCTTTTCTCCCTCATTGGTTCAGCTCCTTTTGTGTCATCTCCAGTTTCCGTTTGTAGAAATAAAATGTTTCAAACTACATAAAACTACTGAAAGCCATTTTCTGTAGAATACTATCTAATAGGAACTAAATAATTTGTTTCAAAATATACAGCACCAGAACATTTCTCTCTGACATTAGATCATCGCACAGGATGTTTCAGAAAGAACAGAAAACTTTCCACTGCAATCAGCATTTTCTAAGCAGCACATGTATTTCATTCTGAATTAGCTGAACATAGGCCTTTTCAAATACGCTGTAAAATGTGCAGTGTACAACATTTCATAAAACTCAAACTATTTATTTTCTGAACATGTAATTATTATTTGTCATTACTCTCAATTAGTATAACATAAAATACATTTAATTAGAGAGTGATGTATGTTCATTTTCGATGTATCTGTGTCTATTATCAGTGTAGGCCTCATTATCATTTCAGCCTTGCACTTTTAAACACATGTTTTTCTTTGAGTTAATCACACAATTTTGTTAGTAATTTTCACACTCTAATACCATCCCCAATTTTGCCTAACAATTTTAGGTTCACTTGTAAGCCACGGTGCATTAGGGGGTCATACTTTTGTATTTTAGAGACTGCATAGGAGCAATGGAATCAAGAGCAGATGTGATCCAACCATTGAAATTGGTTATGGAGGAGTCAACGTTGACTTCAAGGCAAGAAATATTGTGTTGAAGGCTTTCACTGAAAGTATCACACTGGACTTTGGCCCACGGGCAAGGTTTCTTGTTCAAATAGGTAGTAGTAAATGTTAAGGGAACTGCTAAATGACTGGACCAGGTTAGGGGTAAATGTGTGAGTACTCCCAAATTATTGTGATTAATAAAGATGGGATCAAGGATGTGCACTACACTATGCGAAGGGAAGTTAATGAGTTGACTAAAGGTTATGGCAGTCATAGAATCAATGAGAGATGTTGTGTGGGTATATGCCTTATCATACAAGCAACACTGGTGGCCTACACATCTCCATACTCCACATTATCATACATGAGGTGGTACACTGAGATGAAGGAATAGGAAGATAGAGATAAACCTGATAAAGTGGCACGCTGTACATCCACAGAAGGTGAATTATTGATATTAGTAAAGAGCATGTTTCATAATTGGCAGAATAAATATAGGTTACAACAGAGCACTGGTTGTATTTCTAGATATCAAGATCTGTTCACACGTATGTGTGTTAGTAATTCATAGTGACAGCAACAGGTTAATAAACCACTAGTTATTCACCTACCATGCCCTGACCATGCCTGTGCAGAGCACAAAATGCAAAATGTAATTCCTGCAGTACTCTGGTTCTGGTTAAACAGATCCTGTATCCAGGTAAGTTTTCAGAATAAACAACAGTGAAACGTAGGGATAAGGAGAGACTCCTGTATGGGTCAGGTGAGCAAATATATGGCTATTGTAGTGTTTCTATGCAGGAACAATGATTTGGGGAGCTTTGAACATAGGGAATTTCAGTGTGCATGGGACAAGGAGGGAATCTTTGAGATAGGGTGTCATGAGGAAAGGAAAACATAGGGGTAGAAAGAACAGGGACATGAAAGATGGGGCCAGTACACTTTGATATCGGGTATCTCCTGGCCTTGAAAATGAAATTACATTGTTGCTACAAAGTCTGGATTGTAATAGAAACAGGGGGAGAAATGGACTCAAGCGTAAGAAGTCAGGTTGATTTCTGCTTCAAGAATCAAACTCATCAGTCAAGAGACAGTCCACACAGGCCATATAGAGTGGCATAAAGCACTTTAATTGTAAAGAGATACTGGGGACCTCAAAACAGCCAACAACATTGTCATAGTCAACAAGGACCAGGTGAATAGCCATCGCTTTCAAACCCATCTGCGAATACCACACACGAAAAACTTTTGACATAGTTTATATTCAAATGGGTTACAAGGTACTGCCATCTTATGCCCTTACAGATTAGCCAGCCCAATGATTCTTGAGAGGAGCAATGAATTGTCATCTTCTGGTTGAAGAGACACTTCAGGTTTGAGGAGTGGGTCTCCGATAGATTCCACATTGAGTGTTCACATGCGAAAGAGAATTGGATAGGAATTAAGAGACATAGGGGTTTGGATAGTGGGACATAATAATTTTCTATTGCTTTCAAACAAAATAGTGCAGTAGAAAAATCTGCACAATAATCGACTATTCGATGAGGTAAAGAACACTCATTTTCTTTAGTGTCAAACTTTGTTGAGTGAGTGTGCACCCTGAACATTGACATCACAATATCGATGGCACACAATATCGAGGACAAAATATTGAAAATAAAATATCAATATGAAAGTAAATTTGAATAGTCTATACCTAAATCCATATATGACTGGTGATGTAAATGTCTTTTAGGTATGCAGATATGGAGTTAGGAATAGTTAACCTAAGAACTTACCTTTCGATATTTTGTCCCTCTATATTCTGCCCTCGATATTCTTGTACCATGATATTCTGGGGGGCGATATTTAGTAGCATTCAGCAGTACAACACATGGAGAAGTTAAGCAAAACATGCACTATGGAGTCTTCCCTAATTTAGTATTTTTGAAACATAATTCGTAATGTTAATGGTAGCGGTTTAAGACCTGATTTATGAAGGAATTACTTTGCAAATTACAAATTGTGAAAATACCAAGTTACAATTTCTAATTCACAAATTGAAATGTACCATCGTAAAACATTCTCAGTTATTGACTATAATGGATTTGCAATTGTGAAATAATAAATCATAATTTTCAGAAAGGACCGGTTGGCATTTTGAACATACCACATTGGTAGCGAATAATTACATCACAAATCAGGAGGAACACCCCGAGTTGCTTGTAGATGCCACGAGAGAAGAAAGGAGCAGCAGAGGAACTGCTGAGAGATCAGGATCATTGACCAACCAGCAACCTATGAAGCAGGAGAGTAGAAATCCAAACTCTAGTTCAGCAATCAGAAGCATGAGATCCTTGTTAAGAGTAACAGATAATGATTTACCTTTTGGGAAGGCATCAGTAACACCATAGCACAAAAATATGGCTAAGGATACAGTTGTGCTTCAAAACTGTGGGAGCCACTCACAGAACTCATGTCAAGATTAACAGATGATGGTATGATCTTCGTTCTGGACAATAGTAAAAGCTGCCAGTAGGAATGTGGTTGCTGCAAAAGAGTGAGGACTTCCCATCGAACCACCACCCAGCCCCTGATAGAGTTAAACTAATGCACCTTGTAGCCTGAACCACTCACCTATGTAAGCTGAGAAGGTCAAATTTGTTCAGTTTCACCCACATACCCCTTCTTTCCCACCAGAACCCCTAACATTTCAGCCAGATGAGTCTAAATGTAGGGAGCCTAAAGAGCAGGAGCTCCACAATCAATAAATATAGGGCATTGAGACACTTAGCACAAACGATCTGTCCTGTCAAGGTGAGAGAAACTGGTGGGTATGAGGGAAGCAGTTCGACCTTCAGGGAATTCACTCGGCTAGAGACCTCTTTGATAAAATTGCAACAGCTGCACAAAGGCCATGTGGGCACGAGGTAAAAACATTGTGATTTTTGGTGCATTTATGACCCAGACCTCAAACACTGTCTTGATTCATGAAGTCCAGTATAGAGACAGTGACCCCCAGTATGAGGCCTTGCGTCATTATACCATTACACAGAGATGCAGGCAATGTCACGTAGTTGACAGGACATGGATTTGGTGGACTATGGACAGCCTGGAAGCTGCCAAATGCATGGTGTCAGGATGCAATGTGAATCTGTAGGTTGAAAAATATCACTGTAGTTGGTTGTGGCAAGGGATGTTGTAGAGTTGACCATAGCACTTGAGGATCTGCAAACAGTACATGCATATACTAGGGAGCAAATGTCTGCTATTGAGAGTGCGGTGGCAATTCGCTTCAGCAGTGCTCCAAAGACAGAGGTGCATAGTGTGTGGTGCACAAGGAGCTGTGGAGCAGAGGGTGATGGGTCTGGGGTCGATGCGTCTTCAGAGAAGGCCACCAATGGGCAAAGAAAGAGACGGCAGTTATTATTAGAGACTCTCGTGGCCTACATCAATCCATTCATTTAGCTTTTGGTTTGTTAAATTTTGTGTCAGCTTGATTCATCATTAAGTGGACGACACGAGTGGACGATGTTTTTGGTTAATATTTGCTACTTAACTGCCAATGAACAGCAAGTTTTGACTAGGGACCCAAACTGTGTAAGAGTGAGTTGAAACACACAACTAACAAGTAGTTAATCTAACTTAGAAATATTTGTTGGTGATATCCATCCTGCGTGCCCAGCCCTCTGCATCCCACGCTGCACCGTGTCTCGGTGATGGTGAAATTCAGCATAGTGGGAGTTTCCATGCTCTGATTTAATGGTTTAACCCTCCCTTGTTGCAATGGTGTGCACAACAAAGCACACAAAGCTATTATTTTGCAACATGTCTCTATGGCATACTGTAGTGCACCGCCACTCTTATGTAGACCGAAGAATCTTCCTTTAAGTAATGTAAAAGCACATTCCTCCACAGATCTGGTTTGTGTCTGTGCTATATTGTACTTCAGCTCCTCCTTCTGATTCTGTTAATTTTATTCTCAAGTAATGTTTCCAAAATTGAAATGGGTACTGCAGTTATTACTATTCTCTGTTTTTCTGGTGTTCTCATGTGTCAATAAGTGTTTGGTACTATTTAGGGGAAAGGTCATTTCTGCTTTGGTGAAAACTGCTTCCTACTTAATATGTGAATATTGTGCTTTTTCTGGTTTAATTAGCTTGGTTTATTAATTAACATTTGGAATTTCAGCCACGTTCTCTCGTCTTTCTTGACTTTTCACCTTTCTTCACTTTTTGTTCTGGTTCTTTACAACATACCTGATGGTTTTCGTGGGACTATACTGTCTTGGTAAAATAATCTATACTTGCTGTGCATGAAGCGTACCAAAGTACAAGGTTATACGAAGGTGAATCAGGAACCTGGCTCTCTATTTCACAATGAGAATTTTCACATACAAGACAGCTGTGTAAACGAGAACTCTTTTGGGTTATTTAAGCTATATTGGGACTCCTGAACACAATTATTACTTTTGAATTTGAAGATGGTTCTAAAGATAAGAAAATTAATAATATGTGTCAGGATGTTAAGGAGGCTCGTTTTAATTGTTCTTCGTCAGGGCAGCCATAGCCGTAGAATTAAAGACGGCATTTCCACTGAACCTTCCCAAAATAAAAATAGAAAACACAGGATTGCGGAGACTGCCTCTTTTAATGCTGTTCTTCAAAATATACGTTCCCTCCCTATCTCTCTTGGGAGTGTGTAACAGTGGGTCATTTATTTTTTATGTAATATATTCATTTAAGGTTTTGTAAATTATTGATTTGTATCGTTTTGTATAATTACAACCACGATATATACGTAACTATGGGGGTCATTCCGACCCCGGCGGTCAAGGACCGCCGGAGCCGGGGTCGGCGGGAGCACCGCCAACATGCTGGCGGTGCTCCGCAGGGCATTCTGACCGCGGCGGTTTGGCCGCGGTCAGAACAGGAAAACCGGCGGTCTCCCGCCGGTTTTCCGCTGCCCTTAGGAATCCTCCATGGCGGCGCAGCTTGCTGCGCCGCCATGGGGATTCCGACACCCCATACCGCCATCCTGTTCCTGGCGGTTCGCCCGCCAGGAACAGGATGGCGGTATGGGGTGTCGTGGGGCCCCTGGGGGCCCCTGCAGTGCCCATGCCAATGGCATGGGCACTGCAGGGGCCCCCGTAAGAGGGCCCCACAAAGAATTTCAGTGTCTGCTTTGCAGACACTGAAATTCGCGACGGGTGCAACTGCACCCGTCGCACCTTCCCACTCCGCCGGCTCCATTCGGAGCCGGCTTCCTCGTGGGAAGGGGTTTCCCGCTGGGCTGGCGGGCGGCCTTCTGGCGGTCGCCCGGCAGCCCAGCGGGAAACACAGAATCACCGCGGCGGTTTTCAGACCGTGGAGCGGTGTTCTGTCGGGGGAACTCTGGCGGGCGGCCTCCGCCGCCCGCCAGAGTTAGAATGACCCCCTATGTGTTTGGGTTAATAAGTGTATCTTTGTTGATTGCTACTAAAGAGCTTTTTCAATGTTTGACTAATTCCCATTACATATCGCCTCTTTTGTTACGTTCTATGACTTGAGAGATATTTTCTACCGGACAACTATTGCCGAAATTCGGTGAAGTAAGAATGGTGGTGGGGGAGGCGCCCTTTTCAAAGAGGCATGCGGTGCTTAACGTCGCTGCGCGCGTCTCATCATGTACACGTGCATGCAAAGGAGCATGGGACTGGCACTAGCTCTTTTCTGGGAAACAAAAGAAAGAGAGAGCGCTGGATGTGATGTGACCCTCGTCTGATTGTCTACAAAATTAAGGACACTTAAGCAAGGAGACAGTACCCAAAGTCAATTGAAGTTCAGTTAGTGCATCGGGCATTCAGTGTGAAAACCACAAATTCCAATCTGTAAATTGAGTGAGTGCGTATTAATAAAGAGGACACCTCATGGTTACATCATTGGTTTGTGGGTAAATGTCTACCTGGTGCTCTTGCTAATCATCATCAATACTTCTCTTGCGTGTACAGATGTGTGCATGGTGTGCGGAGGCACTGACCGTGCAGCAGATTCCTAAATGAGTTCCAGAGGTGGAAGAAAATGTGCATGCGCCACCTTATTCTGGCACACCTGGACTCACAGTGTCACTAGTGTGTGACGCTCACAACATCATATATCGAATTATTTAACAAAGTTCCACTGGAGGCAGAGGAACAGGTTTTCACCCAGGATACCTTTCTGGGGTCTAGAGTGCAAGTGATCTGGCCTGTTGTAATCTCCCTGCGGACTTTTAACCACGTCCACTCTTGGTTTTCATTCTTTGGTGTGCTTGTTTTAAATGCTCCATTTTTATTGGTGCATTTTGTGAAATGTCCCTCATTTGTGTCCTGAGTTCCCTCCCTCCCAACTGAATATTTTTGTTGGCCATCACACTACGTCATTCTTCCTCCTGTTACAGCATGTGATGGCCCCTTCTCCGGTTTCGGTTTGCCTTTTATCCAAGCTACGATCCTTTCTAGACATTCACAGAGGGCGCAATTAACTCTCGTGCTCACGCTCATGGCGACTGTGGTGCTTTGAATTGACTTGCTTATGTCAACTGCTGTACTTTTAATTTCCAATTTATGTGGCAAGAAAGATCCGGTTAGGAATTTACAACGCTAATAATTTTAAGTCGAGCAAACACACGACCCTTTGCATTACAAATGCTTGTTTTTTGTGGCCGCTCATGTTAGTCCGGTTCTTTAGCCAGGTAACATAATCACAAAGAATTGTTGTGCGTTATCATGAAAGGAGGTTCACAAAAGAGGGCTGCAGATTCTAAAAAGAGAAAATAGAAAAGATGATATTTGCAGATATGGTTAGATTGTGGATAAAGGCAGTGAGGTCTATTTTTATTGTCCAGAACTAGAGAGGGTAAGGGACTTCATGGAAAAGAACAACACTGTTATCTAATTTGGATGACAAATAATCAAACTCAGAGGAATAAGACATTTTTAAAAGAGGAATTAAAAACTATTTAGAGAGACAGAGACATGCATTAAGAAAAAATAAAGTGAAACAAAAGGGATGTTCAGTGAAGAAGAGGACTGCTCATGGAAAGAAAGTTGCTAGTGAGTCAAATAAATATTGAGAAGCCAAACTTTGCAAAGAAAGGGAACTGCTTACAGATTTAAAAACATGTCATATATTATTTCTTGCTGCTTTATGAGTGGTTGTAGCATCAGCAGGTTATGAAACATGGTCGACCAACTGAGGGCTCAAGAACATGAGGGGCTGAAATATCCAACTAAGGGTCTGAGTTAGAGTTTGGAGAACTAGTTACTTTGTGACAAATGTGATGGATATCATGTCTGCCTTATTGTAAGTGCCATATGATATATGCACTTTAATAGGGTGGAGGGGATGTTCCTCTCGTTTATGACGGAGCAGCTTGTCAGCCAAAATTTAAATCATGCCCTAAAATTTGTAGTAAAGACAAGAAATTATTAGCCTTTAAATGAGTATGAGTTGGAATGAGCAAGTGAGAATATGTGACTTAGAGTGAGTGAGGGGAAAGAGAATAAGGCCAAGATCATTAAAACGCTCACACAATGCAGTGCAGCACCCAAACTTACAGTGTCGTGTGAGAGGAAGAGAGCAGCAAAGCGCCATATCTATAAAGATACAGCACTATCCTGCTATCTCCCTAGCACCAGAGCACAATTAGGCTGCTGAGCACCACACACACACACCTTTCCACCTTAGTGCAATTGTGTCTGTGTGAGTTAAGCATAGGTTTTGTACTGGAAGCATGCTATACAGTGCACTACACATGCAAAATGGAAAATGTTAGGCAAAGCAAAACATATTCTCCTTTTTAGTGCGGTGAACTTCTGGGTGTTATTATGCCCCACCACCTTCAAAGATCACTGAGCTGCCAACTTTAGAACTGGGGAATGAGGTTTGAACCGCAGTGTCAACTCAACATCCTGTGATCTTGGGCAAATCACTTAATCTCCCTTTGCCAAATAAAAAATCGTATTTTGTGTAATATATCCTGGTGTTGATGTAAATCACCCTTTGGGCTGATCCTGCTCTATATAAAACTGCATAAATAAAGAAGCATTGACAAAGCCAATAGGTTTTGCCTATGCAAGAGCTACTGGCTTTGGCAATGTGTTTTAGCCATGTTGTAATCCAATGTGGCTGCTATTTAGCATGGCTAAAAGTTAGTGGCGTAGAGGAGAGTAGCGAGGAGTGTTGTAGAGTTTAATGACGAAGTAGAGTGCTGTAGGTTGGAGTGGTAGAGTGTCGTGTATTGGAGTGACCTAGTGTGGAGTTGTGTAGAGTGGCATACAGTGGAGTGGCATAGGCTAGAGTGGACTGGTGTAGGGTGCACTGGTGTAGAGTGTTGCAGAGTATAGTGGCATTGAGTGCAGTAACACTGAATTCTCTTGGAGCTTCATACATTGAAATAACGAGAACGTAATTGCGATTCGCAGATAATCACAAGTAGGTCATGGCTATTCGAATAACGATACATCTGGACCTAAGTTCTGTGGCGCAGATTGCAGTGTTGCATAGTGGCATATAGTACAGTGACGTAGAGTGGAGTTGTACAGAGTAAATCAGTGTGGCCTAGACTGGAGTGTGTAGGGTGCAGTGGTAAAGAGTGCAGTGGTGTAGGGTAGAGTGGCAAAGCGTGCTTTGGCATAAAGTACAGTGGTACAGGGTAGAGTAGAGAGGCGTAGTATGAAGTGGTGTAGAGTGCAGTGGCATACAGTATAGTGGTGCAGAGTGCAGTGGTGTGGAGCGGTGTAAAGTGGAGCGGTGCAGAGTAGAGTGCAGTGGTGTGGAGCGGTGTAAAGTGGAGCGGTGCAGAGTAGAGTGCAGTGGTGCTGGAGTGGTGCAGAGTAGAGTGGTGTGGCGTAGAGTGCAATATCCATGGTGTGGTAGCACACTGCCATTACTGACAACACATTTTCAATTGAAATGCCGATTATATTTGCACAGACATACAATTTTACCAATAAACTATACAGTGCACAGATGGAAATGTGTGGAAACTGCATCACCTAGTGTAATCATCTGTTTTATTCATATTAAAGTACTTGTTGCTAACACTCTTCAGAAATAACAATTTTTTTTCAAGATTGTCACATAAATCCCCTCATTTTGAAGTCAGAGGGGAAAAAGGTAAACACTTTCCCTCCGAAGACAGTGCCTGACATATGAGCTTTGAACGCACAAAAAGGGTTAGGCAAGAAAAGGTACGAGCTGAAGCTGGACATCCAAACAAAGGAAAGCCAGAAAATGGAAAGAAAGAAACTGTCTGCAGTACCTGGAAGGCTGCGACCTAAAAACGACAGGCAGTCAGAAACATTTAATCCAGAGTATTGGGACTGCTACCCACTGACCATCTTTGCTATACACCCACCCAACCCCACCCTTATTTTGCCAACACAATTTTGAATGTTATTATGCTTTAGTCAGTACTTGCCATTTTTAAACCACAACTCTTTCCCTGCCCCCTTCCCCAGTGAAAAATGGTATTGCCAGAAAAGTCTGGACTGCCTGATGGTCACCACATTTAAAAATGAAAAAAGCTCTTTCTTCGTTTTTGACATTCATTTAGTGATTATTACCCCTCACAATTAGTAAGCACTATATAAATCCAATTGGAAAACAAGACAATTTGCTATTTCTGCCTTGTTTGCTAGGAAGTAGAGGAAGGTGCCAGAGATTGCCTTTTAAGTGCAGATGTGGCCTCATATACCAGCATAATGGGCAATTAGACTGCCTTGTACAATTAGCACCCCAGTGTGGGGTTTTTGTGCTGGATGTTGTGAACCCCCTGTGAACCCCACTGTCTTGTTTGAAGACAGTACAGGAGCAAGATTAAATGAAGGTTTAAAAAGAATGTTTATTCCGATGTTCTCCAGCCTTACTTCACCCAGGCTTCCTGGGACAGACACCAACACAGCTTCAGCCCAGGCTACAGCACACAACGGGGGACAGGAGGGGCTGAATCACTTTCAGCCCAATGAGTGTTGTGCACCTGGCAGCCAGTCCTTGACAGTAATGGCACATAAATTCTCTCTTTGGTGAGCTGGATAAGATTAGCAGAAGCTCCTGGGTCTGGTGGTGAACATAAAGCAACAAAGAGGACTGCTCTAGACCAGATAGCCAGGCATACCTCTTTAGAATCTCTGAAGACCCCAGTAAATAGCATCCAGCAGCAACATGCCAAATCTGTGTGGACTGTAATAGTTCCTTCAGAGGGTGATTTAGCATTGTTTTTTTGCTGGCCAGGAACACCTAAAGTTCATTCTTTTAACACCTTTACTCCCAACAAAAAAAGCCTCACAGGAGTGAGGTGTGCCCCAAACTATTTGAACTACAAACCTTTCAGACATTTTCTCTGAACATCACCAATGTCATGATCTCCATGGGACACCACAAGTCAAGACTTCTATACACACTTCAAGCCAACTTAACTGCTTAGGAACTGTCACTTATCCCCTTTCACACTTGCGGCAAAGCCAGAGGAGGAGGAAGATACTCACACATGAAGGTTCCCCAGTGTTCCAGTCTTTGCTAGAGGCAGGTCAAAAGTGACATGAATCCCAAGTAATTGCTTATGTGCCCTAGTCAAGAAAGACTGAGGCCCTCATTTCCCTGCATGGATTCTCCTTGTGTTTAAGCTCGACCCCACAGGAGCCTGTCCTATACCCCTTACTTGGGCACTAACACCACATACTCTCCTTGTTCATGGCAGTACACATCCTGCTATGCTACTCACATGTCTATACCTTGCCATCAGCTCGTGTTCACAGAGGCAGTAACTGCTATGTCGCAGAAATGTTTGAAAGACCAGATCCAGATGGCGCAATAATCCACCCTAGAAACCATACTTAGAAGTATCAGCTCTTAGAACCTCCATGCCCTCGGTCCTCCCTGAAATGGAAGATCTCAAACATCATGGGAGAGAAAAGCTGACCAGGTTGGAAGACAGAAATAGACGCAACAACCTATGCTTTTCTGTAGGACCGGAAGGTGACATCATCACAGCTTTCATGCTCCGTTTCATAGGGTCCTGACTAAGCTAGACATTCAAGGGCATATTTACAAAATAACGATGCAGCCCGGTGCCGCAAGCCATATTGCAGCACCAAGCTGCGCAATTAGGAGAGTGCAGGGATGCATCATATTTACAGAAATACGGCACATCCCTGTACTTTTCTTAGTGCCTGCACACAATTGGCAGCCTAGCTTCAGTGCAGGCCCCCCTGCACCACGGTGCAAGAGTGCCTGCGTTGCAGGTATGTTTGTTTATGTTCAGGAAGGGACACCTTCCTGCACATAAGCAATCATTAATGGCATTTTCGTCCTTCTATGCTTGCTGCAAAATTCAGCACACATAAAAAAGGAAAAAAAACAAGGGGAAATTAAGATAGTTTTCCTCATTGCACCACTTTTACGCCACCCCTGCGGTGGCATAGGAATCTAACACATTCCCACCTTGTTAATCTAGGAATGCATCAGATTCCATGACTGTTGCATGGGAACACCCACAGAGTAATGCATGAAAGGGAGCCATTTTTCTAAGGTCGTTAAAAGGTACACATGGTGGCTTTGCATTGCCTTGTAAATATGGGCCAGCACACTGCACCACTGGAGCGTCAAGAAAAGTGATGCTCCGGTGGCTCTAGGGGCTTGTAATTATGCACCTAATCTCCTCCACAGCTTCAAAGGGTGCATACAATAATGGTGAGGCTTATTAACTCCAGTGTACGGCAACAAATAGTATGTCAACAAAACTAATTGGTGAGAGTGAACCAAGTTGTCCTTCCCAGCAAGAGAGAGAGTGTCGAGAGGAGGTCTTGAGGAACTGGCTTTCTACCCTGAAATAGAAGTATAAAGCCTTGCCACAACTGGCAAGTGGCCACCACAGACGAGAGCTAAATTCTTCTCATAAAATCCACTTAATATAACTGAACTATGTATTCCTCGACCTGCTCACGTGACATGGGTGGGAAAACACTTGATGTACTTTCTTAACCCAGAAGTATGTACGTTTCAAAGGCTTCAGATTTCACATCCAACTATGGTGCCATACTCTGTGATGCCCATTCTCTAAAAGTGGACCAAACTGCTTCACTGGCATTTTGTTATCCCCACCACTTTACTGCCTACTTCCTCATCATTTGACCCCACCAGTCATGACGGACGAACTGAGGGATAGCACATAGATGGTGATTTGTATCTCATTTTCCCTCCCCTGTGGGGGCAAGTAAATATTGCTTAAAGTCATCCGGTGACATCCTGCCTCCCTACGAAAACTGATCAAAACATGATAATGGCCAATTCTCCTGGCTGCAGTCACGTTACCCAGTGACAGCTGACACTCTCTCCCTTGTCCTTGGGTTACACCCTATGGGAAACGCCACTAGCAGCTAGCCCCGAACACACTGCCAGACTTTCGTTCATAACAGACAACATTCTTCTATTTTCATATAGGGTGCACAATCCATAAATACTGACAGTTTTTATCTCTTTGATCACCGCCTACATTCTACCCAACGCATTAGCTTCACTGTTGCTTACATTCGACTGAGCCATCCAATGATGACCAATATTAAGACAGCTACTGCTGCCTTATTTGAAAGCCATACAGGATCAAGTCCACTTCTTACCTGCATGCTAAACTCCTGAATCAGCAACATGGGAACCATAAGAGAAATAGGTTATCTCCTTAAATACACTATACAAAACACTGGAAAGTCTTAGACTAGGAGCACTAGTCTCATGCCAATTACTATAAGCAAACATCTCCATCTCTCCAGGGTGCTGGAGATGCCACTAAGAGGAAGCAATACAATCCATATAGTCTGGTGGTATCAGAATTTGAGACCTTATTAGCCTGTCGTATTGAGATTAATGCAATCCGGGGCAACAGGGGACTTTGTAAATTCAATGGCCTTCCTACATGACTTGTCCCCCTCTCCTGAGATTACCCCTCAACTGGGGTGATGGTTTGCGACTTCACTTGCTACTGTTATGTATTCTGCATATGTGAAAACGGAGAGTCCTGACGGCAGAGACTTCGCTCAGTCAAATGTTTTTAATGACTTCCTACAAGCAAGTAATATATAAATTAAATAAATGACTCACCATCTTTGAAAAAGTGTGGGGCCCCTTCCTCCAGACCTAAATGTGTTCTGTTGTTGTTCACTCGCGACTTGCTATCATGCTACACAGGGTCATGGGTTGTTTAGCTGACTGACCAGAACATGCATACAATCAATCAATCAATCATTATTTGTGGAGCATGGCTTGTCAACCGTGAGGGTAACCAGGCCCTAGACGCAAGTCTCTATTGAAGAGCCAGGTCTTAAGCCCTTTCCTAAATTTGGTCAGTGTAGGTGAGGTCCGGGAGTGGAGGAAAGGGCATTCCAGGCCTTGGTGGTGGGAAAGGAGAAAAAGCGACCTCCATTGTGGCAAAGACGTGTGCGAGGGATCTGTGTGTGGGCCAGGTGTGCAGAGCAGAGGCTCCTGCAGGGGTGGTGGAAGTGCAGGTGTTAGTTCAGGTAGGTGGGTGCAGGTGGGTCCTTGGTTGTGGAGGGCTTTGTAGGCATGTGAGAGGAGCTTAAAGAGGCATCTCTTCTGGGCAGGTAGCCAATGGAGGTCTTTCAGGTGCTAGGAAATGTGGGCTCTCGTAGGCCGAGAATCAGTCTGGCAGCCATGGTATGTACTGATTTCGAGCCTTTGCGTGAGTTTGTTTGTGGTGCCCGCATAGACTGCATTGCCATAGTCAAGGTGGCTGGTGAGGGCATGAGTAACTTTCTTGTTTGTGTTGATGGGGAGCCACTTGAAGATTTTTCATGGCATGCAAAGCATGTGGAAGCAGGCTTAGGTGATTGAGTTGATCTGCCATCTCATGGAGACTTCGCTGTCAAGGATGATGCTGAGGTTGCAGACATGGTCTTTCAACACGGGGGAGGGCAGAGCTCTGATGACCACGAGGAATCATTCCAGGGAGACTTAATTTTGCTGAAAATGAGAACTTCCATCTTGTTAGTATTCCGCTTTAATCAGTTGTCCTTCATCCATGCTAAGACATCCTTCATGCAGGTGTAGAACTTTGTCTTGGTAGCGGTGGGGTCGGCAGAGAATGATAGGACGAGTTGGGTGTCATCTGCATAGGAGATGATGTTGATGTCGTGCCATCTGACGAGGTCTGTGAGTGGAGTCATGTAGATGTTGAAGAATGTGGGGTTGAGGGTCAAGCCATGGGGAATGCCACAGATGTTGTGTTTGGCTTGTGATTTGAAGGGGTGGGAGGCGGACATTCAGAGTGTGTCCTGTGAGGAAAGATGGCATCCATTTGAGCACGTCATCCGTTATTCCTGACTGGTGCAGGCGGTGGATGAGGGTGTTGTGGGAAACCGTGTCGAAGGCGGTGGAGAGGTCGAGCAGTTTGAGAGCAGCAGATTCTCCTTTGCCAAGTATCACACAGATATCATATGTGGCCATGATGAGAGCTGTCTCAGTGCTGTGGTTGGATCTAAATCCTGACTGGGAGGAGTCAAGTAGGTTGTTTCACTCCAGGTGTTCAATGAGTTGAAGGTTGACTGCCCCTTCCAGGACTTTCGTGGGGAAAGGGAGCCTGAGATGGGATGGTAGTTTTGTAGTTCGCTTGGGTCAGCCGAGGGTTTCTTGAGGAGTGGTTTGATTTCCACATGTGTCCAGGCATCGGGAAAGGTGGCCGAGGTGAGTAAAGCATTGATGATGGTGATGAGTTGGTGGCTGATCTCGTTCCATCTGAGATTGAAGAGTCTGTGGGGAAAGGGGTCGGTGGGTGCTCCGGAGTGGATGGAGTTCATAAGGGTGGATATATCTGCATTGATGAGTTGTTTCCAGACGTTGAGCAGGTAGTTGGTGGTAGTGGTGGATTGGATATTGCGGGAGGAAGAAGGTTGGGGGTTAAAGTTCTTGTAGATGGTTGCTATTTTTTTGTGGAAGTGGTCGGTGAGGTCATTACAGAGCTTCTGTGATGCGGGGATGGAGTTTTCAGTGGCTGCAAGGCAGGTAAACTCCCTGATAATGGTGAATAGTTCCTTGGATCGGTTAGTGCTGGTATCAATGATGAGGGTCAGGACCTCCCTTTTTGCTGCTTTGATCTGTCTATGGTATACATTGAGGGCTGATTTGCAAGCAGCTCTGTCAGTTTCTTTTCTAGCTGATGCACCAGCCTTTCTCAAGCTGTTTGCATCTGCATTTTGTTTTGCTGAGTTTTACGGTGTATCATGTGGCTTGCTTGGCTGGTCTGTGGGCTTTAGCCGGTTTAGAGGGAGCGACTTGGTAAGTGGCATTGGTGATCCAGCCGTTGAAGTTCTTTACTGCTTGGTCCAGGTTGGGGGGGTGGTTGGGCCGAGTGGTGCTGAGGGCATTGGTCCATTGGTGCTGTGAGACCTTGACCCAGCTGCGGAAGGGTGCTCTGTGGAGATTGGGGGTGACGCAGGTATACTCGGATATGGTGATCTGTACAATGGAGTGGTCCGACCAGGTGAGGTTGGATGAAAAAATCCAGGTCAAGTGTGTGACCTGCAATGTGTGTGAGGTCGGTGACTAGCTGCTTGAGGCTAATGTTGTCCATTCTTTCTGAAATAAACTAAAATAGAACTGTACAATACACTGCTGAGGGAAGGACAATTAAGCAAAGGCGTCTTGGGTCCCAAAGAGGCACTTCCTTCACAACAATGGGGGTAGACTGTGTAAAGGATATGTCTATTTTTAATACTTGTTTTTGTCACTGAACCATGGAGGGCTAGGAGGGAAGAAGGATGGGAAGGGAGAAATCATGGTATCTCCAATTTTTGATCTCCTGGACGATTATATGTACAAACGTCAATGGCTGTGCCACACCTGTATTTTTAGGATTTAGATTTCCTGTATGTATTGTCTCTTATGTTGTAGAAATCTAATAAGAATTTGTTATATAATAAAAATAAATTAATTCTCTGCTCCACTTTGTAATTTAATATCTACTACACAAGGCAGCATATAAACATACACATCGTTGAAGTACTTTTGGAATCCTACCTGAGTGATCAGGATGGTATACATCACTGCTAGCCTATTCAATATAGTCAAGGGGAAACTTGTCATCTCTTTAGGTCTCACCTTACAAATGGCTTTCACTCTCTGTTGTTGAAGAACCTATTGTGTACAAGATTAATATTTAAAGTTGATTTTAGGTCAGCCCATTATTTATTATTGTTTCATTTTCATATCAGTGTGATTTGCTTTTTTCTTATTCAACAGCTTTCCTTTCCTTGTGTTTGTCGCTCCCATGAATAGCTTCTTTGCCATCTTTTTCATTGGATGACTTGTATCTTTCCACTGCTTACATTCAGGGAACTATTTTTTTATTTTGCATGCAGCACTTCATGGAATTCCACGTGATTTCTTGTTCCCTCCAACACTCCATAGCGTGTTGCATTTCCTTTTACTGTGGTCCCTGTGATACTGTATCCCTGTTGTATCTGTGTTGCTCCACCATCTTTTGCATCATTGGTTGCTTCCCCCACCCTTCTCTGTTGTGTTTTATCTCCCCCACCCACTCTCTGAGCCTAGGACACCGCTGTTTTTTTCCTCCCATCCATTCCCAGTCTGTCTTTTTTACTTGATGTGTTTTTTTTTTATTTCAGGAAGATTGGCAGCTGCAGCAATAAATAAAGCAATCAATTTACATTCAATTAATCTAAATGACAATTATTTAAAATGCTTATCCTGATAATTTGGTGTAGTAACACCCCTCTTTCATCAACACTGTATACCCCCACTGTGGATCGTTACATAGAACAATAATGATGGATGAAGGCAGAGGAAATAAATGGAATCTGTTGTGTGGTAGTAGTGGAGTGACAGAGACAATAGGGGCTTGATCAGGTTTTGAATTCACTCACAGGGCTATGGTACCAGTAGCAGTGTGCTGAGAACAAATGAGTGGGTGGCAGCGTGAAGAGTCTCTCAGAGGTTGGTTTTTAATGACAAACTTGAGGGAGCTCAGGGAGGTCTCAGCCTTTAAGTCCAAGGGTAGTCATATTTAGTGATGTGTTGGGGTAAAGGTTTTAATCAAACCTTTGTAACTTTGTGGTAAGCTGGAACAGTGCTACATTTGTGCCGAGGTGTGCCAGTGCTCAGCACTGTCACTAATCGTGTAACAATTACATATATTTATGACCGTCCACTGCATGATAGCACTATGAGTCAATTTTTCTAAAAAATACATGAGCACAGTGTTTAAACATTCAATATATGATTAAAAATATGAATACCATAGTACTCAGGCCATTCTTGGAGCTTTGGATCACCTAGTGTAGTTCACACTGTCACATTTGTAGGAAGGTTACAGGGACATTATAGTTAGGCTCACATTTCAAATGTACAAAACCATAGAAATTCAGCAGTTATAGTTAGGGTTATTTCAAGCAACTATAACTTGACCTAGGGTAACTATAGCTCATGTCTCTGCCATGCACAGATTCCTCATCAATATATTTATCGTAAATGTTGCACTTATACTTTCAATGATGCCATAGAACATGTCATGACTGCTGTAATATATGGGGTAATTAGCATTGCAGGGTGATTTTTTACATTTTCTTTTGGGACTTTTGGGCTGAAGCCGAGTTCCAAAATGGTTGCCAACAAACCCTGGTTGACATGTTGCCAGCCATTCAGAAATCAGAACAAGATCTCCCGGGTCCGCAGAGGCTCTGCATTCCTATATATCTAAATTTCTTTTAACTTTCATATCTCTAAAACTACTGAACGGATTTACACCAAATCACAAAAACCACTCTATCTGGGCCAAAAGCTAGCTTTCTGTCAAATTTGGTGTAATTCCGTCCAGAGGTTCACGCTGTAGTCATGTTCAAAATCCCTGAGGGAAAATGCATGGGGAAAATGCATTTTGGGACCCCCCCTCCCTTTTCTTGGTCCACACTTGACTGATCACCATGAAACTTTCAAGACAACCAACTGTTGTATCCGTTTTGAAAAGTTCGTGAAGATTTGTCAAACTGTGCCAAACTGGCTTAACTACAACCAGCTACTGGTGACCGCCAGTAGGTATTATATATATATATATATATATATATATATATATATATATATATATATATATATATATATATATATATATATATATGTATATATATATAGACATGCTATAGAATCTGCATAAGTTGATTTTTAATATTTTATTTTTCATTGCATACTGGTTAGTATTTTTGCAATTTTGCAATTATTTTTATTTTTCATTTTCACCATCTTAATTAGATGAATCATTTACGGGCACTTGTAAAGTGAATTATGACAATACTTCATTATTATGATCATATGGTAATATGCAAATTTGTTTATGCAATATTTGTCAATAGGGAGGGAGGTGATATGTTAAAAGCAAGATGGCGACTCAGCGTTGTGAGGCACTGAGAAAGGCCGTCAGCCGAAACGAGTCTGCCTTGTCATTATTTTTCCTGAATTGTTGGCATGATAAATCTATAGTGACAAAATTCAACTATATGAGTGCTTGGCACCTTTTTTGTTTAAAAACGGATTTAGAGAATTACGTGAAATAGGCTGATGGTTTGGCGGGCAGAGTAATTCTTAGAGGAATGTGTTGCACCTATAGTTAGGTGTCAGTAGCAGGACGTAGGATCTAATAAGCAACTTTATGCAAAAACGATATGGTTTTAAGGGTTTTCCTTGTCTGTTTTGCTAATTCTATTTTAACATAATTTTAAATCTGCCCAGCGGTTACTTGCCGTTGGTAATTTTATTTCCTCTTTCTAGTGTGACTTTTTCTTACTGTTTAAAGTGTTAAAGTGCTTTAACTGAAGTGTGTTTATTTACATTTGGGCTGGTAAAATACAGCTTTGAAAGTTTAAATAAAAAATATTCTGACTTTTATTAGCTTTATTACTATTTCATATGTATATTGTTTCTGGAATTGCACTCAGCACTTTATACTTTATATAGTTAAATAAAGAATATTTTTGGACTTGGATTGGTGGTGCCGGTGTCATACATGCGACGAGAATCCGAGCAAGCCTGGTTCCCGTTTGGCCGTGGAGTGACTTCATGTTACATATATATATGTGTGTGTGTGTATGTATATGCATGTCTGTGTGTGTGTATATATATATATATATATATATATATATATATATATATGATGCAAAGCTTTCGAAAACAGAAATAATATTTTCCTAAATGCGCTTATAAGAGCAGTGGGCAAACATTATAAAGACCAGTAACTACATTATGTATCCAAAATTATTTTCCTTGACCTGTCAATGGCAATGGATTGCAAAAACTCATAATTTTTACATATATTTCTCACTTTTTTAAACCCTACATCATTATAAAGAATCTCTTCAGAATCCACAGTTCACGAAACACTGGTTCTTCTTCTTGGAACCTTAGAAGAACGATCCAAAAGTTCAAAATCGTTTTTTTTCTATTTCATTAGTTAGTTATCTTTTTCTTTCAAAGCTAATGTAAAGGCAAAAAACAGTGAGAGCTGATCTGTTTCTAGGGCAATGGCTTCCTTCCGGTGGCTGGTCGGTGATTCCCAGAAGCCAGAACAGAACAATGTTTTTAGCTGCCTAAGAGGCACTAAGAGAAAGATTTTATGCATTGAATGGTTTCAGAGAAAAGCTCAAGACAGTGTGTGAGCGACTCGGAGCCTTATAGAGCTCTGATTTAAGGTTTTATAACAGAGTAGCACTTTCAGCGATAGGGCCTCGATTTATTCACAACGGAGTATTTGCTTAATCGAATCGTGTACATTTGATGCGAATGTAAGGTCTTTAATGTTGTTTAAGGTATGAGTCATTCGTAGTTCCTGTTGAATAAACCACACGATCAGAGAGGCTACAGTTTACCTTGCAATGTTTTTATTACATTTTTTTGAACAACATTGCACATATTTTAATTCTCGAAAAATGTACCGCTAATGTAAACTTTTTAACTTGGCATGACACAGGAGAGACAGCCCACCAAAAACATTAAAAACCTACTGACATCAAATCAAGCATGTGGACTTACTCACCCCATAGCACACAGTTACATTATTTTATTTGATATTGTAATTATTATCAGAATGTGTAAAAAAGTGATTTATTCCATCCTGTAGTAGTTCAATCAGTTTTAACCATTCAGGGCATTGAAGGTAAACACTATTATTTGAACTATAAAATTAGGATCAGGTTTGGCTGACACCTATTTTTTAAAAATGCTTTAGTGGATGCAGAGATATGAATCACATTGGTTTCTATGATGTAATGAAAACATGAGGAAACGGGCTATTTCTAGCTGGACTGGGGCATATCTTCCCTTTCTCTAGATCATCTGGATTTTTACATTTTTTAGGAGTGGTTAAGGAGAAATAAAATATTTTGAACAAAACTAACCTTTTCTTCGCAAGGCAGTGAAAAGCGCTACACAATGACCAGAATCAGAGTTGGGTCTCCCCATTTTACATGCAGGGCCAGCTTTAGCGCTGGTGGCGCCCGGTGCAGTAGTCTTTTTTGGCTCCCCCCGTGACCTCCTTCTCCGCTATTTCCTCACTGCCGCCCCCTAATAGAGCCCCTCAACTCTCCCTAGTCTCTTTAATTTTTTTAAAGCGCTACTCAGAGGGCCATATGTACGAACACTTTTTCCCATAGACACAGAATGGGTAAAAACCTTTGCTACATCTGGCCCATAGTTCCCTCACACTTGGTTTTGTGATCTGCATGGTACCCCTTTTTGCAACATTATCTCTCTGTGCTACTGTATGATAAGGCCAAAACTGCCACTGGACACAATTCCTGTCTCTCACCAGCAGAAGCGTTCATCACTAGAGTAACCTTGGCATTTTTATTGTTGCCTAATACTGCTGGACACCAAGTTCATCTGCTTTAAAACCCTAAGTTATATTTAAACATAGCGCTTTCACCAGTCAGCGCCAGGTGCAGCGGCACCAGACACAGCGCCTGAAAGCCTGCCCTGTTTACCCAGGAACCTTTCATAAGGTAAAAGTATGCAGAAAATCAAGATGACGGTGCTGGGCTTCCTAAGCCTGCCTTGTTATTATGTGGGTTGGTTAAAACATTACACATAAAACAAGCATAGTAATATTAACTAAAAGATAGGGTTGGTCTGGCCCTTAGTTACAAAAGACTGCTGGATTAGGGGAGGCAGCATCTCTGATTGTAGGGGAATGAGTCACTCCCACAAAAGTTGGCAACTGTAGGCCCAACCTTCACGGTTGTCTAGCACCACCTCACCCAAAACATGAACAATAAAGATGATTTCTTGCAGCCTAGTACATAGACTCTGAAATCCTCTTAGGGTTCATTAGAAATTAATCTCTTACACACAGAGGCAAAGAAGAAGATGCATGAAACCCTATGTTATTGTTCATGCAGACATCCTGAAGTGGGTATGTACCTAAGCATAAGATTGTGTGCTCAAACTTGGATCGTCAATACCATAACAAGAATGCCTGACATGTTCATATCCTGTGAAACAGAGGGACATCATGACAATTCAATATGTGCATTACTGATAATGATGCTTTCACGGAATGGCAACTAATTATAACATAAAAACATTTTTTATAAAGTGCAGGAACAGCAAGTACTGTTAAAATGAATAAAAGATGAATAATAAAACAGAGCATGTTTATCGAGGTAAAAAGGGCACAGACCTGTAAGTCGAGGCTAAGCTAAACTCCTGTACCCAAGCAAACTAAAATGGATCCACAACAGTGATGCCCCGTGCATAGAAGCGCAGAGGCAAGAGTTAAGGTGGAGACAGAACCACATGGGTAACAGTGGCGTAACAAAACTCAAAGGGGTCCCCCTGCAAAGTACCTGTAGGGGAGCCTCTCCCCCTGGACTCAGTCAGGGGCCGGCACACATGTGCACTGTGTACTGGGCTGAGGGGGCCCCCTGAGGTTTGGGCCCCCACCTGCACCTCAGGGACTGTGGGGGTGTCTTTGTTATGCCACTGATGGGTAAAAGAGAGCAATGCAGAGCGGGGGGCACAAGGGAGACATTTCGCAAACACATGCACTCTCATGGAGGGATTCAACAAATAGAAAAAAAATAACTCCCAAAGTGTGAGCAGCAGAAGGACACAAGTTATTTTTCAATGCTCCAGGGGAGGGCTAAAAATAATAATAAGAAGAGAAGCCGGCATGAACTGATGAACAAGAAGAAAACAAATGAGAGTGATGATGAAGCCTACCCATGGTGATCAATGGGTAGGCTTTAAGCGCACTGTAAGCTCACATAGTGTCTCAAGTGATAACACATGCTTTGTCTCAGGCGAGACCTAAACACACCTCATTGTCAGAGATTCAGAAAGCATCATTTATGGTTTGTCAAGTGGGAACCTCACAGTAAATTGGCAGGGCACCTTCTCCATCAAAGTTGAATGTTCTCCCACCCCTTTGAGAGTTTTACACCAGCATAAACTATATGCCTGGAGGCTCATCATTCACTGGGTCGCCAATGATGGTTGCCCCACCCTATTTCATGAATGTCAGTAAATTTTTCTGCTGGGGACCACCAAGCCTTGGCCAGGCAGAGAAATCAAACATTGGTCATCCCTGAGTCAGACCCATTGTATTTTTGGTTTTCAAGAAACAAACTCTCATTTCAAGAAAGAAAATTGAAAGCCAAAATCCTTTGCCAAGCATGGGGTCAGTCCTGCCAAGTTCAGCGCTTTTAGTGGAGCTGCCATCCACCAGCTACACTAACGGCATATAGATCACTGCCTGCCTTGTGAAGTTGTTTAAATCTGGCAGGCCATGCTGCCCCAGGGGGTGAAGGATATAGCCTAAGCTGCCCTTGTGGTATACATGGCCACCTGCTAGAGTCTATAGGAGCATGCATAATTTACAGATGTTGCAAAAAATTGTTTCAAGCTCAAACAGATCAAAAGTAACAAAAATGTGTTCACGTGCTGCCGCGCAGGCTTCTCACAAAAGTCAAGTAGTCACCTTTCAATTGCTTTTTGAGGGTTAGGCTTTTACTAATGAGGTGAAACTTTTGTCCAAACAGTGTTAACATCTGTAAAAAAAACAAAATAATGCTGTATTACTGTCGCAGAATGTCCTGAATTATGCTGCATAATGTTAATTTTCTTGCCGCATAATATAGTCAAACCTCCCCCATAAGTCTACCCTCCCCTGTTGCATAATTTCCTTTGCCCTTCAATTAGTTTTATTTGTAAAACTGAATATTTGTGCACATATAGTGGACATCGTAATGGAAAATGTGTTGTTTGTAAATGAGAGTACACTATAACATCATGGTTTAGATATATATCAGTGACAAAGTGGACCAAACTAAAACACCATTTGCACACTGCACCCTTACGACCCTCTTGCTGTATGGGCTGGCTCAATTGCTACACTTAGGGCCAGATGTATGACCCAGAGTTTTGCGACCTGCAATTTGTGACTCATTTGCGAAACGCAAATTGCGAGTCACAAAAGCAGATGTACAACAGTGTACCTCACACTGTTTGAGATTCCCAATGGGGTCGCAAATGACCTACCTCATTAATGCTCATGAGGTAGGTCGCAATTTGCAACACCATTGGGAATGGCTGCACTCAGGGATGGTGACCTGTTAGGGACCGCAGACCACTATGTCTGTGACAGCTTTTAAATAAAGCAGTTTTTTTTTAAATGTAGTGCATTGTCCTTAAAGGAAAACAGGATGCATTTCAAAAACAAAAATGACAAGTTTTTGCTTACATTTCTTCAGAGCAGGCAGTTGCCCATGGAACCATTTAAAAATATTTTCACTACCATTCACAAAGGGGTCCTCTGAGGACCCCTTCCCGTTTGTGAATACGTTAGCACAAATTTGAAATTGGTGCTAACTGCAATTGCTTTGTTACCGCATTCACGATCACAAAACAATCATACATTGCACTGCGAATCGCAATTTGGAAGGGAATGCCCCTTCATAATTGCGACTCGCAAACCCTATTTGCGATTCGGTAAAGAGATTACTGAATTGCAAAAATTGGGGTGCTGCATTGCCAAATGCTTTTTTCTCGTCGCAAATGGCCAGATTCTACGAATCGGGCTTTTTCTGACGAGAAAAAAGCTTTGTACACGTGGCCCTTGGTGCTTATGTGATGCCAGGATTTTTCACAGTCTCTATGACTTGGATGATGTAACATTGCCAGCAGCACCCCCACTCTGGAAATCGTTCCAGCATTGCTGCATTGCGTGATACATTAAGAACCCCTTTCTTAAGCATTTACAGTATTTAGGGTTTCCAAAGATTGGAGCTGCAGATCCACATCGCAGAATAGGTGCAATTTTTTGTCATAAATCATTAGACGATGTCTAAATTATATCCACCGAATAATCCGTTAAATCCGCTAGCCAGGCGTATCAAGGGTATTACATTTGCATCCACAATGCTTGCAGAACAAACTTCCTGCATCTCACCTGAGAAATTATTCATTTCATAGGTGGTGTTGATATGTAGAGCACATATGCTGTTGCTGCATATACTCATTTAGCTGTCAGATAACAATCCCTTGAGAGTGCTTTTCAAAGTGACAAGAAGATGCAATTACTCATTAAATTGATGTATAGATGATAATTCACTCAATTTGTCTCGTCTGTATTTCAGCAGTATATGCTACCCACCAGATTGACTGGAAAAAGAGTAGGAACTGTATTCAAATATTTCATCTTGGTTTTCCTTATGGTGAATGATTCAGAGTCGGTATTTTACTATTTCTTTTTTTAGACACCTTTTTAAATAATCTTCTTTTGAGCTTTAAATGGAAATGTGTCTATGACACTGAGCTAAAACTGATGGCAGGTGCATACAGATGTAGTCATCCCTTCATCTGGCTTCTTGGTCTCCAACAGGGCCCTGATTTATAGTTGGTTGAGAGAGAGGATGCTATTTATCGCACCCAACAAAATCCGACTCCCCAGGATTCAGAATGTGGTTGGTGTGATAAATAGTAGCTATTTCAAGTTTTGGGGGGAATAACCTACCGTTTTTTGTGCTTACTGCACGAAAATCTGCATCTAATGGCAAATATTGCGCTGTTTTCCCTTGTTAAAATCCAGCAGGTTTGACCTGACCAATTGTAATTAAGGCAGTGCTGTAATATAAGTCCCTGCAGCCCCTGTGGTGCGGCACGGAAGGAGGAGGGGTAGGCCTGAGCTCCAGGGTACTCTCTCAGCACCCTTGGCGGGGGCTTCTCCATGTACTTTGCAGAGTGGCCACCTCAAGTGTCCTTAAACTATTGAATTAAGGAAGAGGTATTTATCACAACTGGTAATTATGTGCACTGGAAATACCACCGAAATAAGAATTTTAACACAGTGCTCAAACAGTGGTTTGCGCATAGGTTCAGAAAACGTCTGAATTGGCCCTTACATGCTCCTCTGGGTTTATATTCTGGTGTTTAAGTGCCCAGCGCATCTGTTAAGGATGGATCTTATGCATCCACCATTTAACAGAAATTTGAAATGGTTGAGACACGCTTTATACAATGGTAAACATTTGGTCATATTTTCAGAGATGTATTCTATCACACGATATAAACAAATTGCGGCATTTCCTCATCGTCTGGTGATACATACGCATATAGCATTTTTACTGCGAGTTGCAAAACCTCAAATCATTCTTTGCTTGTGGGCTGTTTGGAGCAAATTACAATTAGTTGTAGTGCAAAAACGGTTAATGTTGCTTTAGAGTGTTTTCAAAGTTGAGCACCCCACTCTAAATTGTCATCTTCGTTTTTGACCTGCATCATTTTGATTGACAGGGTTGATAATTCAGATTCAGTGCAATGCTTTTTCATTTCAACTTTTTGTATACTTAGCCTTCCATCAGAAACGAAGCCCAGGCACAATGCTGCTCTCCCTCTCTTATGCATATCTTTAGGCTCATTTGATACCAAGATTTCTCACCAATGCTGTATGTAAATCATAATAATTGGGGGTGCATAATCTCCTTATAAAAGGCAAAGATTTATCATTTTTATTGCAGGGACGTTCTGTCCTCAGAACACCCTGTGATGTAAAAATGGCGTCACGTATCATCCATAGTAACTTTTTACAGGTAAGTAATGTTGTCATAGCACCCACTTCCCTGCATTTCTGGCTGCAAAGTTTGAGAGGTCCTCCCCACGCTCAGTCTCGATGATGTAAGCCCAATTCATCACAGGTCAATTGGATTGTATTGTTGTATCACCCGCACCACACCCAACTGTCTTCTCACTGGCAGGGAGACCATGGGCAGGTTCTGGGGGCTCAGGTGGCATCAGCTACTAATGTAGTTGGTGTTGGGTTTGCTAGCATATGCCTAGCCCCAAGGAGACCTTTGCGGAATTCTGGGTTAAGCCTATTCGCTTTAGGCAGTGAATCTCTTATACACAGATACACACATTATTTCTTGATTGGAGTGTTACAATTATGAAGGGAATTCGCTACAAAATGTATGACTCTTGATGATAAAACACATTGCAATAAAGCAGCACAGAAGAAAAACAGCACAACACATCAGCACCACAACAAAGTGCCACACAACAAATATGCACACATTACTTCCTCCAAAAGCTTGCCTTCGTAATACGACGGCTGAAGGTGTTTTTGTAACTTACGGCCAAGAACTTGAAATAGCATCAGTCAAAACTGCAAGCGATCTGGTCAATGGTGAGAAATAAGTATGCTATACAAATAATATTTTCCCTTTACAATCTTTTACTCTACACACACATTACAGTGACCCCAAAGCATTGTATTAATAAATGCATTCATGCAAGATCGGGGTGCACGTCTATGTTCTTCATAAGCATTGTTTAATTTATGCTATGGTATGTAGGATTAGGAGAAATAAGCAATTTTCAAATTGATTTTATGTTTCTGTTTATTCTCTAAAATGTCATTGTTCTGCTACTTGCCACCTCTTTTGATATAGTAAATATTGAGTTGATCGAATCATTTAAGTCTGCTGTATTAAAGCCAAGGCTGCATCCATTGATGGCAGTGTGATGTTATGTTTACTATGGTGAATTGTGCAATTATCACCAGGTTTTTTTAGTCCTGGAGTATTTCAAAGGCTACTGAATTGTAATTACTACTCACCCACTGTCCAAAAAACAGGTGATCAAAAAGAGAAAAACTTGGGTGGACTAAATGAGGGGAACCCATTTTGCTACACACCAAGTCTGTGTACCAGGGATGTTTAGCATTGACTATTGAGATTGTGTTCCATCAGTTTTCTGGACTCTCCATTTGCTTCCTGTGTGACTGCATGTTTTAAGAGCATCTGTGAGGAGCTTCATCACTCATGTTTTGCTTTTCTCTCCCCTCTACACTTTCAGTTAAGACCTCTTCCACGTGAGTCACATCCTAAGATTCCTTGCTCTTATCACAGCTGCACCCACCCCTTCTCTATATGTCTAATCATCAACCTTCTGAATGTCTGGAAACAGCTGGGGACCTGGCCAACTACTAATTACAGTTCAGTCCCGCAACGTGGTCTGTGCCATCTAACTCTGTGGGCGGTGCAGTTAGCATAAACAGCTTGTCCTTGATAGAGCTACATGCTCTTCTATCTAAAGTGAAATCTGGCTCAACGGCTGACACAGTTTTGCATATGATGTTGGGGCGTGGGATGGAGGCCATTCTACCAGAGCTATATGAGCCGCTCAACCTGTCTTTTAAGACAGGCCAGATCCCCCCTAATTGGAAAACATGCTACTGATGTTCCTCTTTTGAAGAAACCCACACTGGATCCTGCTGAACCAGAAAATTTTAGGCCGATCTCTATGCTTCTGTTTTATTTTCCAAAGCAGCAGAAAAAAACAATAATCAGCAACTTATGAGGTACATTGAGGACAAAGAGCTTTTGCACAAGACCCAATCAGGGTTCCAACCTCAGTGTAGCACTGAATCCGAACTGCTGCTTGTCTCCAAATCTCTCAGACTCATTGTTGATGGGGGTAAGATGGCTGCACTGGTAATGCTAAACCTGAGCCCAGCCTTTGACACCATATCCCATGGACTTCTTCTTGAATGGCTCTGGTCATACGGTGTTGGGGACCTAGCTCTGAGATGATTGGCATGTTTTCTTCTGAATCGCACCTTCCAGGTGACCCAACAACCATGTTCATCTGAGGCCTGTTCACTGTAGCAAGGTGTGCTCCAGGCCTCAGCCCTGAGCCCAGCATTATTTAAACTGTATATGCGCCCCCTTGCTGATGTGATTGAACATTATGGCATTTAAATCATCTCATACGCTGACTACATGCAGCTAATTATTACCCTAATGTGGAATGAAGGAACCTATGTGGCACGCTTTAGATCCTGTCTGCTTGGATTAGCAGAACGGATGGACACAGTTACCTCAACCTGAGTGCTGAGAAAACTGAGGTCCTTGTTCTGGGGAAGCAGCCGTCGATCTGGTCCATTGCATAGTGACCAGATTTTCTAGGGCTAGTACCAGCTCCTTAGCAGAAAGTTAATAATCTGGGCATCTGGTTTGGTAGCACTTTCACATTCGACATCCAGTTAACTGAGTTACCAGAGTCTGCTTTGGTATTTTAAAACTGTTGCGCAAGATCTTAGGTCTTCTCCCAGAAGCCACCAGGAGGTCACTAGTCTAGGACCTACTGATTTTTAGACTAGACTTCTGTAATATGCTATATATCTGGGCTTCCCAAAGCAGGTTAAGGATGCTTCAAAGGGTACAGAATGCTGCAGCACGTGTGCTGCTGAACATTCAGAGATATTCTTCGATGGGGTCAGCCCTCGTTCAATTCCATTGGCTCACAATCAGGAAGAGAGTATCCTTTAAAGCCTTGTGCTTTTTTCATAAAATCTTGAATATGAAAGGCCCTCTATATCTTCACCCCTTGATCAAGCCCTATAGAACTTGCAGTTGTTGTAAATCTGCAGAAGCAGCACTTTCTGCAGTTCCAAGGGTGGAACGAGGACACATGGGAGGCTGCTCATTCAGATTTTTGTCCTCCAAACTACGGAACACCCTCCCTGTTGATTTGAGACAGGAACGTTCAGAACTGTTTTTTAAAAAGAGGTTTAATCCCTGGTTCTTTAAGACGATCTTAAATTAGGCCTCTGTTTTGGGGCTCTGAACTCTTGTTGCTCTTGGAAACCCAGCGCGGGACACTCTGAATGGAGTAACCAGGCGCTTTAATATTACATTTCTTCTTCTTCTTCTTCTTCTTCTTCTTATTATTATTATTATTATTATTATTACTGTTATTTTCCTACGTATTTTCCTACGTATCATAGCATTCCCCAAAATTGTGCACTGGGAGTAAAATAGTAAATGAGAATTCTCTCTACAGGTGATTTGGTCCTAGGGCATGAATTATAATTTTCCCAAGATAGGATAAGGGACTGGAAAAAAAGAGAAGTCTCTAGAGCACCTGCCCGGCCACTTCCTCAAATTTATGACATCAGTGTCCACTGCATTGAGTTTCAGCATGTTAAATTTCATGCATCAGTGACCTGCATATAGTCAAGAAGCTTTGGTTCCCATATAAGGATATAGTTGTGAATCCTTCAATTAACAATTTAAAATAATCACAGGCTTTATAACTACAAAATCCAAAGTAGCAATGTATTAAAAACACATTTTGATTGGCAAATGTCTTTGCAAGTCGCAATATATACTAGATGACCCATAGCCAAGAATTAGGAAAACAGGTCATGATGTAGACTTCCCTTCTTTCTAATGATTTGCAATTGAATGTAACAATATTTTGCGACCTCAATTGCAATTGCAAACCATTTTATTTGATACCAGCACCCAAAAAGAAGCTGTCAATGACTTTGTAACCAAAAAAAACATTAGTACATCGATCATTTAGAGTCAAACGCAGGTGTTATTAGAAACTATGGGGAAAATATATTATCACCTTGCGCTCGGTTTGCGTCGCAAAAGTGCTACACTCAACATCACATACACACGTTTCCAGAATGATACAAGGATGTGTGTGTTGTCACAAGGCAGCCAAAAGTGTGCAGCACAGTGGGGGAGAAAGACAACACAATATTTTAGTAGATATGGCCCTATTTGCTCTCTACCTTTGAAGCAGCGAAGCAACTTTGAATGCTCTGCTGAGTTGTGTCAAATGTTAGTAAATTTTGGCCCACATTTTCAATAATATTGGTCTAACATATTTTAAATATATAATTGGAATTCCTGTCCACCACTTGGTGGACAGATTGGAACACAGTTCGCATGGCAAGCCATATAAGGGGGTATGTCATGCTTTACTGTAAATCTTAATGGAAATGCGTATATTTGTGGGAAAAAATAAGAATTACCATCCATTCGTCTTGTCACTTTGATATGAGAAATTAGGATGTATAAATCAGCACTTCCTATTACCTCGAAACACTACAGATTATGGCAGCAATTAACCCCCATGGACGCCTGACCACAGAGATGATACAATAAAGTCAGCAAAGAACCCTGCATACATGCGGTTGAGCACCATGGCTGCCGTGGAGGTCTGACCACAGAGACGACATAGCAGAGACATCAAAGGAACGGCGCATCCACACAGCGATGCATAGGGTCAGTCATGGCGCCTGCAAGTCACACTATACAACCTATTCAAGCATAGTGCTCGTGAAATACTTTTCTCATTGTGTACCAGAGCGGACATTTAAGCACCTCACGTTCAAGTAAAGCTCCTTTTTCAAAGCCCTTTATTTACAGTATAACCTTGTAAGTATGTTACAAGCCCTACCTGCTGACAGTAACTCACAGAGAAAAAATATTCTCTTTTAGGTCGAAAGACCCTAATTTGTGCAGTTACGCCTTCAGCATATTGCGGATGAGACTAACCCTAAGAAAGGCTTATTACTGTAGCACGAAATGACCTTCATTATAAGTGCTTATTATGGCGGTGATGTACTATGTGCAGTATTAATATTGTTTGACTAAACGTCTATTATTATTATTAATATAAGAAACATTGTAGGTGGAGAGTGAATTGATACTGGGATGGAAAGCAGTTTAAAAAAAATGAAAACTCACAGTATAGTGTACATATATTATTGCAATAGGGACCAATGTGATTCAACGGCCATTTAGATTTTATAGACATTTTAAGTATCCAGCATTTTGCATACAATGAACAAGGAAGTGTAAAAAAAGCTAGGCCCGGGTGTAGAAATCTGCAGAGTTTTCAGCCACTTGGCGCTACGCGGACTAACACGGAGTTCCTGAACTCCGCAATCCGGTGCAGAGTAGAGTTCATTTGTGTGTGCTAGAATGGGTTGGCACTTTCTCGCGAGCACCACAATACTCCTGAGCCGCTAGAGAGAGAGCGCAAGACTTTTCTTTCAATTGTGCTGTTTCCGGCCACGGGTGCCAGACTTTGCATTCACTAGTGCTGCTTCCAGCCGCGATGGCAGCAAAAACAGTCCCGCTCACGAGCGAAAATGGACCTGGAGTAGATTCTCTACTTTCGACGCCTCGTCAGGGGTAGTAAGCGCTATATAAATACTAAATGTAATTCAAATGTGTTTTTGAGTGGAATTTCTTCTCCAATGGACCCTTCAAGTTGTTTTTGAGATTGAGAAGCCTTTTTTTTCAAACAGGAAGGAAGTGCCCTAAAGACTCCAACTTCCTGTTCCTGTCCAGCAGGCTCCTCCCAGTGTTTTGTCCATCTCCTGGTCACTTTTCACTTGGATTTCAAGGTGGAAGGATCACTTTCTTTGTCTCCTGGATCTACCTTGGGATTTAAGGAATTGGTTTTGTGAAATCACACAAATACGTTAAAAAACTATTGAATAAGGATGTTGTTTGTTTACTTGGGCATGCACCAGTCTTCTTTGCACTTTAATTTGATATTATAATTTTTATAGTGGTGGGTGGCCTGGAATTTAAGTATGGGCCAAATTATTGATTTTGCATTTCATTGATTTTTCTTCTTTTGTAAAGGAAAATTGTTGCACAACTCAGTACCTTTTCTGCATGTTTGTAACATTTGCAATATTATTTTACACTGTGGCCTAAATATTCAAAGGGCCATCTAGCAAGTGGGCCCAGTACTAATAGTCATCAGTGCATGAAATAAATGTTTCAGTGATATATGGTTTTAAAACTTTATTTAGGACACGGATGACATTGGATGAAATTAAAAATGTTGGTTATTTTTTGCATTTCATTTTTTTGTTGTTGCAAAAAGTGTATATGTTGTGCGGTAATATTTTATGCATAGGAGGATGTGCATACTGTTGTGAAAATTTTACAGCTGAGTTAATTTTCATGTTTTCATTGCTGAATTAATGTTAGTGTTTTCTCCAGTGTTACCATCATGCCTCCTTATGACCAGTGTGTGTTTGTCATCGTCCACCATTTGTCTTTGTTCTCCATGCCGTGTGGCCAGGGGCCATTTTGTGTAGTCTATGTCCATTGGCTTGCATGTGTTCTTTGTTCTCCATGCCTCCGTGTCCACAGTTGTGGTTTGGGCATGTGGCTGACGGCCATTTTCTGCATACTGCCAGTGTGTCTTTGACATAGGCTTGCAAGTGTTCTTCTTTGTTCTCCATGCTTCTTGTTGTTGCTGTTTGACCATGTCGCTGGTGTCCACTTTGTGACTGCAGCAATGTCCCTTTGCCATAGGCTTGCATGTGTTCTTACTTTGTTCACCATGTCTCCTTATTATTGTTGTTTGACCATATGGCTGGCAGCCATTTTGTGCATGCAGTCAGTGTTCCTTTGCCATAGTCTTGCATGTATTTTTTTTGTTGCTTGCCATGTCTCCTTGCTTCTTGTTTTTGTTGTTTGACCATGTGATTGGTGACCATTTTGTCTCTCCAGCCAGTGTTCCTTTGCAATAGGCATGTTTGTGTTATTTGTTTACCATGCCTCCCTGCTCCTTGTTGTTGTTTGGCCATGTGGCTGGCAGCCATTCTGTGCATGCAGCCAGTGTTCCCTTGACATAGGCTTGCATGTGTTCTTTCTTTGTCTGCCATGTTTCCTTGCTCCTTGTTGTTCTTGTTTGACCATGTCTTGCGGCCATTTTGTCTATCCAGCCAGTGTCCTTTTGCCATAGGCTTGCATGTGTTCTTTATTTCCGTGCCTCCTTGCTCCTTCTTGTTGTTTGACCATGTGGCTGGTGGCTATATTGTGCATGCAGCTAGTGTTTCTTTGCCATAGGCTAGCATGTGTTCTTTCTTTGTTCTTTATGCGTTCTTGTTGTTGTTATTTTACCAAATGGCTGGCAGCCATATTGTGCACGCAGCCAGTGTCCTTTGCCATAGGTTTGTATGTATTCTTTCTTTGTTTGGCATGTCTCCTTGCTCTTTGTTGTTTGACCATGTGGCTTGCGGCCATTTTGTCCATCCAGCCAGTGTTCATTTGCTATAGGCTTGCATATGCTATTTGTTTACCATGCCTCATCGCTCCTTGCTGTTGTTTGACAATGTAGCTGGCAGTCATTTTGTGCATGCACCTAGTGTTCTTTCTTTGTTTGCCATGTCTCCTTGCTCCTTCTTGTTGTTGTTTGACAATGTAGCTCACGGCCATTTTGCCCTTCCAGCCAGTGTCCCTTTGCCATAGACTTGAATGTGTTATTTGCTTGCTTTGCCTCCTTCCTCCTTCTTGTTGTTTGACCATGTGGTTGGCAGCCATTTGTGCATGCAGCCAGTGTTTTTGCTGTAGGCTTGCATGTGTTCTTTCTTTGTTTGCCATGCCTCCTTGCTCCTTGTTTAACCATGTGGCTGATGGCCATTTTGTCAATCCAGCCATTGTCCCTTTGCCATAGGCTTCTATGTATTCTTTGTTTGTCATGCCTCCTTGCTCATTGTTGTTTGATCATGTGGCTGGCGGCCATCTTGGCCACCCAGCCAGTGTCCCTTTGCCATAGGCTTGCATGTGTTCTTTGTTTGCCATGCCTCCTTGCTCTTTCTTGTTGTTTGACCATGTGGCTGGCAGCCATTTTGTCCATCCAGCCAGTGTCCCTTTGCCATAGGCTTGCATGTGTTCTCTATTTGCCATGCCTTCTTGCTGTTGTTTGACCATGTGATTGACATTTTGTGTATCCAGCCAGTAAGTCTTTGCCATAGGCTTACATGTAAACATCGTTCATTATTGATAATTTTTAAATTTAAGTTTCTATTTTGATTTTTTTACTATTTTCTATTTTCATTTTCATTTTTAATTTTATTTTTTAATTTCTTCTTCTTATATTTTATTGTTTATTTTAATTTATTTTAGTTCTTCATTTTGCCTTGATCCATCCACATCCATTCCTCCATCCATCCATCAACGACGCAAAGCTACACTAGAGCATTCGGTTTCCTTAGGTGTATAATAATTCAATTTTCTCCTGGACATGCTGGCTGCAGAGCACTGCAGACAAATCAGCTGCATAATTTATTTGTTAATGATTATTCCATTTCCCCGGACCACCTTGCCCCCATAGGGTTTTTAAAGTATTTTTCTATTTACCCAACCACCTCTCTTTGACTACCCAGGTGTCCACTTTAAAACAGATGAAGATAAAGCGAAGAGCCATATCTGCATGTTGTGCTGACTGATTTATAATGACATTTTATGGTATGGTGGTGTTGTTTGACTTTTTAATGTTTGATTAAATTGGTATTTATTACATAGGTAGCCAACCACACTAAGATTTCTTTGTCTGTACTATTTCAACCTGTAACAATGCCATATTTCACTAACTCATGTTTTTCTTGCTTGGTTGCTTTTAGGTGTACAAGAGAAGAGACCTCACATCACCTGCAGTACTGCCAAAGAGAAGGCCTTACAGTTACTTCGGTTCTCCAAACTCTTCCGCTTGTGCATCTTAGTGCCACTGCCAACTTAGGGGCATATTTATAAGCCCCTAGTGCCACCTTGTGCTACATTAGCGCCACTTTTTTAATGTTAATGTGGCCCGAGGCCATAATCCTCGAGCCACATTTACAAAGTGGTGTACAGCATGCATTGCGCCACTTTGTAACCTTTGCGCTACATTATACCTGTGCCAGGCATCATGTATACAAAGGGGGAGTTCCCCGGTTAGGGGGGATGAACAAATGGCGGAAGGAAATCAAACAGATTTGGTTGCATCATTTTTTATGGCACTTTTAGTGCATGCTTAGAGCAGGCGTTAAAAGGGGGCTTCCGTTATTTATATTGGTCCCCTATGTATTCTGCAGGAGTAGCGCCATTATTTTGGCGCTACTCCTGCAGAGTACATCAATAGCGTGAAGGGAGAGGCGTGTATGAAGAGGGGGTCTGGAGAGAAAGGGGGGATGGGGAAAAAGCTGGGGAGCAGGAGGGGGGCGGGGAAGACCCCTATCAGTGACAGGGAAGGAATTCCCTGTCACTGATAGTGCCTACCACCATGGTTTTTGTGGCGGTAAGGATGCCATGAAAACCATGGTGGTAGGGGGGGCGTCATGATCCCGCAGGCGGGCAAGTGACGGCCGTGGTGCTGGAGAATGAAGTCTCCAGCCCGGCGGTCGTTACCGCTGTGGCGGTCGGTGTGGTACATTGGCGGTTTGGCTTCAGCCAAACCACCAATGTCATAATATGGAGGAAAGTACCGCCAGCCCGTTGGCAGTACTTTCCTCTATATTAACGCCGACCACCAGGATCATAAGGACCCCCAAAGTAAGCGAAGTGGGTGAGCAGCATGCCCCTCTACAGGAGAGCTCCCATGTTTATTCATCCAAGCAATTATTCAATCATCCTTTCATTCTTCCCATTATATTATTCACCAATAGCCACCATGATTTAAGCTTTACTTCTCTCATCCAGTCTTCCACTAAAATTCATAATCAATTATCCATCTATTCAGTATCCACTATCCACCATTTCTTTCAATCATCCTTTCACCCATCCCTCCATTTATCTAATGCTCACTCATGCATTCTTTCACCCACCTACGCCTCTTTTCCTTTCACTCCTTTCACCCATTCTTTCTTTTAACCTTCTGTTGTTTCCTGTTTCCATCAAGTCATAATTTTTGCCAAACGTTATGTGTGCTTTTGATGAGTTGCAGTTAGAAGAGGCCATAAGTAACCCAAACACCGATGTAGCTGTAACGCGGGGGTTCACAATCACGATAATGCCCTTCAGCTAGTGAGTAATAGTAATCATCAATAAGCATGCAATGTGACTTACCACCGTACATCCCTGCCGCCCCTTATACCCCTGTTCCATGTGGTCCTGCAAAGGAACTTGAGCAGGATTCACTGGTGGTCAGTGTGGCTAGAAAAAAACATTCTACAGTTTTTAGATGCGAGGTACACCTCCCCTTAATTTGTTAATCAAAAAAATTCAACCACAATACAGCATTCCTGTTCAGTTAGCACTACAGTATCTTCTATAAAAAATTATCACCTGGGCATTTTGTTGGTTCACAATGCTAGAAAAGCCAAGTAGTCAAGCCAACCAAAAACTTTGCTTAATGGAATAGCCTATGATGATGATGACTTGGAATCATTGAAGTGCAATGAAGGGGTGGGATAAAAATTGTCAATGAAAGACAGAAAAAAGACAATGCAGGGATAACAGGAATTAAACAAAAATTGGATAGGGGAATTGGAAAAAAGGAGACAGCATAAAAAATGTAATCAAGGCAAAATGATAAAAAAAAGTGGTGTAATAGTGGGCAGAGGTAAAAGTTAGGGAAATAATAATAATATTAAATAATAGGAATTACTGAGATGAGCAGAGCCAGCAGCTTTGGCGCTGGTGGTCAGCGCCTCCCCAGCTCCTGCCAGATCTACCTCTGTGGTGCCCCTCTTCTTGCCCTGTGATGCTGATGTAAGGATTAAAGAGGATAAAACATGGATTAGTGGTACAGTTAATCTCCACAATTTTTTTTATAAGAGGAAAACGCAGTAACATTATGTTTATCTAAATCAGATCACCTATGGTACTAGGATGATCGACTGTCGTTGAGTTGGCTATACTTCTAAAATCCCTATTCCAAATTTTCTTAACAAAAGCTACATTTGGAACTAATACATTGCAATGAATGATCTTAGATTATTTTCTCATTTCTCAATCCCCATGATGGACCAACTCAGTCTCCCTTTTTTGAAATGCATAGATGTGTACTAGTACTACACATCACTGTGAAATTGTTTGGGATTGTACAAGCTAGATAAAGAAAGTCACAGAGAACGCTAACTCATTGAAATCACTAATTCACTATGGTGACCAGAGGACAGAGGAGTATACATTGTAATATCTTCTTAAATAATCAGCCAAATCAAGTCCTGATCGGTACGACTAAGTAGCGCAAAGCACCTGCCTAGCTCAAACTGGATCACATATTGATATTCTTAACATAGACTAAATATAATTTACCTCTGACTGTGAGCAGCATGCTATTCGGAGAAAAAAAGTTAGCATTGTAGAACACCCATACAACAAATAATATAATTAATACTCACCAAGCACTGAAATGTCAGTGCCAAGCAGGTCGAGCAGGTCCTGCTCATGGTTGATGATGCCCGCCCGTGCGTCAGCTGCTGAGTGCCTCGCTGGACCTGTGTGGTTTGTCAGACACACCGGTGCACCCTAGCCAAATGTAGGTGACCGTCCCGCAGGGGGTATCCGCTGCCCAGGCCTGCTGCCAGCATAAAGGTGAGGTGGCGCTGCACATAAAAGAACAGTGCTGCCACCTCCTTCTCATTAAAGATCGGCCGAGGCTGTAACCCTAGGTAGCGTCGCCACCCACAAGGTAGGTGACTGCTGAAGGCTGTCCCGGGGAGGCTGGGTGGAGGCGTGAAGAAGACAATGAATAGGAGGAGAAGGAAGGAAGAAAATAAAAAGAAACAAAAACACAAAAGTCGAAATAAACAGAGAAAAATGAAAAAAAAAGCAAAAATAACCACAAAAAGACACATTAATACAATAAATTAAAATGAGGAGTTGACTAATTAGAAGGGTGGAGGATTGAAAAGATTAATGAGGGATGAAAAACGGGCCCAGCACCATAAACAGAGTGAAAAGAAGATGGCTGTGCCCATGAGAAGCGTGCGTTGCCATTCATGCGTAATTTTGAACACAAGAACATACTTTGTGTTGCGTTTGATGTGAAACGCAATGCAAACGGGCACATCGGGGAACCCCGCCCACCCACGGAACCCCGTGTAGCACGGCAGAGTATTTTTGCTATTTCGTGGAGTTCCATGTAGCGTGACTCCACCACCTGTGCCCAGGCCTAAAAAAAGCTCTTACCTAGAAAAAAAGCATAAGTTAGAAAATAAATGGCCACGTGTAATCAGTTATAAACTGTACGATATCGTACCAATATCCTCCCTTTGAGATAATTATAATTTTAAGTTTGATACATGATATTTGTAAGGATCATTTGTAACAATGATTTCACCTGAGATACAATGTAAATGTCAAAAGATGGGTTTGCTATGAAAAAATAGGACATTCAATTAGTGGATGACTATATAGCTTTGGTCTTTTCTTTCTCTTTGCCAAACTTTTAATTTACATCTTGTATCTGCTTTTGCATTTACAGAATGCTTTCCATACTTGGTGAGAATATCATTGTGGTTTATTGAATAATAATCTATTATATGAGAGAGCATACTGGTTAGGCTTTCTGCAAACTGTTATTTATTGCACACAACTATATAAAGAACGATAATAACGCATTGATTTAATGTTGGTGCACCACAATTTCAGTCAAATATTGAAGAAGTACATTCCCTCGTAAAGGACAACTTATATTGGGAGTTCCATAACAATACCGATACATAACCACAAGTGGCTCACAGACTGGTATCCAAGAGGCTGGGCAAGCAATTTCCTTTTTTTTTTTATTTTTTACCAAGAAAAGACATGAAATATCACATTTCCAAGTTTGAAACTCTCTGCTTCCTAGCGAGGCAAAAAGAGTAGCAGGTGATAGGTGGTGTTGAATGGCGCTGACAGATCCAGATGGATGTAGGTGGATAAACATTTTAGATGTATCACTTTCTGAAGCACTGCAAGTAACTAAATCAGAAATGACAGCTTATAAAAGCAGATTATAAGTTTTCACATCGTGCTGCCTTTGATGACTCATTGCGCTCTTCAGAACTTTAGCTGAAACAAATATGTGGTGGTTGCTCATCCAGTCATTTAGGAAGAAGGGTCGAATAAAAATTACTCCAATGATCAATAAAAATAATAAAATTCATGAGCAAAAATGCAAAAGTAAGTTTTTCCCACATTTGTTAATGGAAGAAACAAAGTATGACTATTTGGCTGCATCATTGCATCGTTATGTAGGCATGCAAGCATCATGATGTATGCTTGTGCTTGAGTCATGATTTGTGTGCGTGGGTGCCAATTTTTTAATGCATATATATATATATATCTATATCTATAGATATATATAAATATAAAAAGAATCACAAAAAAAGTCAAAGGTTAAAGTAACATTATAGTTAGGTGAATATGTTAGTGATCACATTAACATTTTGAAATAAAAAAACACAGAATTTCACCAGTTATAGTTAGCAGCATTAACTATAATTTGCTGCCCCACCATGCACTGCCTATGACCACACATATGACATCATTCATGACATGTTCTATGACATAATTTATGATGACATCTCAAATGCCACCAGATTCAAGCTAGACTAGCTGATATGGGGTGATACCCTCAAACCGGTCGCAGGATGCTTATTTCCAAACCCGGGAAGACCTGGCCTGACAGTTCGGGCTGGACTGGTCCCATGGGGAGCAGGGTCACGGGTGATTTGCATATGGCTGAGTCCTAACTGGAATGGCATGGTGAGAAAAAAATGATAGATTTAGGCCCAGATTTGTGACTGGGGGCGAATGTTTGACATTGTTTATCATTCAGCCCATCATCTGTTCTTTTTGCATTTGTTGCATTTGTTGCCCTAAGTTGGAAGTGTATGACCAGAGGTGGGTCCTGTGCTCACTGTGCCACCAGATTTAAGCTCCCCTGGCTGATGAGAGGTGATACGTCGAAACTGGTCAGAGGATGCTTGATATTGGTCCAGGGATAACCTGGCCTGGCAGTTCAGACTGGACTGTTCCCATGGGGAGCAGGGTCTGGACTGATTTACATATGGCTGGATCCAAACTGGAATGGTGTGGCATGCAAAAAACTGTGGCTTTAGGCCCAGACTTGTGACTGGGGATGAATGTTTGACATTGTTCAGCATTCTGTCCATCATCTGTTCTTTTTGCAGACATTTCAAATGACTATCATCCAAACTTTGTTTCAGCGCAAATTGGTCTATAAATTACTATGGCATTACAGGCCTGACAATAAGAACAAAATAGCTCAGGAGAGTATCAGCCATCATTGCTGCCATTGCAGAAATAACTATCATAGGTGTAGAAAGCATGCATTATGTCAGTGGTCTCCAAACCTTTTAATGCCGCGCCCCCCCAGTTGCAAAAATAAAAATCATTGGGCCCTCCCTCAGAATTTTTCACAATCATTTTATAAAGATGGCAATGTTTAAATATGTCTAGACTTATTTAAACATTGCAGTTCAGTACTGTAACCTTTTTTAAAATGCAATAACATGCTTCTGCTTATCTGTATAATGCTGCTTTTGGCCAGAGTCTGGCGCCCCCCCCCTAGGATCACTTGAGGCCCCGCTAGGGGAGCTCGCCCCCCCAGTTTGAAGACCTCTGCATTATGTGCAACACTGACCGCATACCATACACTTTACAGCAAGCAGAGGTCACATTAAGAATCAACCACAGACATATATGGAAACCCTCATTGAGCACGGCATTCAATCTGTATACAACTATTCAGAAAAAGCCAAGTGTCTGAAAATAGTGAATGTCAGTTCCAAAAGAAATGGCCTACTATGGACAGCTTTTATCTCTATCAAACACCTGAAACTCACCAAACTCACGTTGAGAAATGAAGTTGATATCAGTAGAGATTTGGGTACTGTAAACAGTGTTTACTCTATGGTAAGAGTTTACTTTATACCACACTGTTTGCAAACAGTGAAACTTTCATAAGAAACACGCTGCAGAGTACTAAAAAGCATCTACTAAGAACAGTGTACCCTCTATGCAACAGTTGTAAAAAAGGACACTAATTGCTAAAAAATAACCAAGATCTTAAGGTGCTAAACATCCTATTATTTGCACTTTTTATACCGTTGTGAAAACTTTGTAGATTGCCCATCTTCTCAAGCAAAACATGCATATTATATAGGTTAGTAGCTGGTGCACACAGTTTTCTAATTTATGTAGAAATTGTGAGACTGACAAAATTGCACCTAATAACTCAAGGCTGCTAACAAAAGTTAATATCTACTACGTGGAATGTTACTCCTGTTGAAAACATTTTTCCAGTACTAAAAAACTTGTATGGAACATAATGAACACAAGTCATCAACTGTCACCTGCACAGAGTGTTACTCTTGAATACAAAGATTCATAACATATTCAATACCTCTACACACCTATGGTGCATTAGGAGTGGATGTGTTTTATAAGGCCTTGTACCCATTAGCTGGACCCATGCTGTACAAAATTAGGTAGACAAGGAATATGGTACTTATCCGCCAGTATATAAACTATTATACAAACGAGCACACTCACTGGATAATTTAATCAGTAATGTAATCAGGGATGTCATCAATGATGTAATTTGAGATGTCATCAGTGGTGTCACAAATGATGTCATAGATATTGTCATGAGTGATATCATCTGTGAGGACAGAAGCAGTGCATGGCAGGGACGCAAGTTATAATTAGCGCTTCTAAATATAAGTGGTGAATTTCTGTGGTTTCTTTAGTGGGAAACGTTAATGTTATCACTGACACATTCACCTAACTAAAATGTTATTGTAGCCTTTGTTTTTTCAGTGAATTTCTAAGTTTTTTAAAAACTAAAAACAGATCTTTTTTATCACATTTAACTATAACGTTACTTTAACCCTTTGGTTTATTCAGTAAATTTCTAGGTTTTTTTAACATAAGGTAGTACTTAATTATTGTATGTAAATGCAACCCCCGCTGTGCATGGCCTTCTGCCAGGCCCTGCACCAACACCCCTCACACAGTCAACCCCATGCTGTGCATTACCTTCGGCAGTGAGAACTAGGGGGCTGGCCATACGGACTGGCCCTGGGAACCCCCATCCCCAAGGTTTTTTTAAAAAAAATTAAAGGGAAAGGGGGCTGCACAGCCCTCCCCACGCCGTTTTTAGGCCACATATTTAAAAAAATGGAAAGGGGTCCATGTGATCCACCTCCCTAAATCTTGTTAGGCCCTGGGAAACCCATCCCCCAAGGCCACTCTTTCAAATAAAGAGGAGGCGGCACGTGCCCCCTACCCGGGCCAATTGTGGCCCTGGCAATCCAATCCTCCAGGGCCCAGCACACTTTTCAGGGTGAATGGGGCACATGGCCCCCTCCCCGGGCCAATTTCGGTACCAGGCACACCATCTTCCAAGTCATAGTGCATTTTATAGACTGAAAAAGGAATGCATCCATCCTCCACTGCCTGATTTTGCACGCATTGGAACCCAATCCTTCAGGGCCCCTGCACTTTTCAGAGAGAGGAGGGCACACACAAAACATCCCGGTCTGATTTTTGCCCTGAGGGCCCCATCCTTTGGGGCCTGGCATGCTTGTTTGGGAAGGGGATGAGTGTCCTCCTTCCCAGGTTGATTTTGGCCCCTGGCCTCCCTTCCCCCGGAAACCGACTTGCTTTTTTTTCCAGAGTGAAACACACGGACCCCCTCTCAGGCTGATTTAAGCCCTAGGGACCCCAGGGCCCAGCACTATTTTTATGGGCAGGGAGCATGTGCCCCCGCGCCGGGCTGATTTCAGCCATGGGGGCCCCATGTCCAGGCACAATTTTAATGGGGAGCAGGGCACATGATCCCTCTTCCTGGGCCGGCTTTGGCCTCGTGGACCCCAGGGCCAGGCACAATAAAGGGTGGGTGCCCTGCAGCATAATGCCATTGAGTGTGGTAGAGGAGTCCCAAGTCCGCATACCCCAGCTGGCTCCCCTCAATCCAGTGGGAGCTGGCATTGCTCCCCCCCCCTTGAGGGGCAGCTTCAAATGCTGCTTCCTGTAGGTGGGAGCAATATTTAACTCCAAAGTCCACTCCCAGTAGGCGGGAGCATTTTTGAAGTTCACGTTTTCTGGGAGAAGACTTGGTGTTTGCTCCCGCATGGCAGGAGATTTAAAAATGCTCCTCCCAAGTGAATACAAACACTGGTTTCCATGCCTGCGGTGCTGTTAGCAGGGAATCTGCTATTTCCTATGGGTGGCTTCCTGGGCCATAGTCTGTGGGCACGCCAAGGAGGATGTGGTCCTCAAGTTCATCAATGGGGGTCACGCGGCCCCCTTCCTTTCAGGCTCAAGGAAGGAGGCAGTAAGTCTCCCTCCCCATTTTGTTAAATTTTGGCCCCTGGAGGGGGCTCCCCTGGATCTCTCAAAGTTTGTGAGGGGGGCTGTGTGGTCCCCCTCTGCATAAATAGTAATGTCAGCCCCAGGGGTGGACTTCCGAAGACCTCTGAGGCTCGAGTAGGTGGGCTGCGTGGCCCACCCTACAATAAAAAGTAATGTCGGCCCTGGTGGTGGGAACCCCAGGGCCCCTGATGAATTGGGCAAGGGGGCACACATATAAACAGTTTTCAGCCCCCAGGGTGGGCTCCCCAATGCCATTGGAGGCTCAGTGATGGGGGCCATGCAGCCCCCTCCCCTATATGAAATCTGCCCCAGGGTACGCTCCCCGGAGCATTAGGGGTTTCAATGTGTCCTGGCTAACATTTTGGGTTTTTTTCCGATCCCATTTGACTAATGCAAAATCACAGCATTTTTTGCTATTTTGTTTCTTTTTTTGGTCCCAGGAAGGTCCCCTTGGCTTCCCTCCATAAGACCTTGGGGTCAGATTATCTCTACCCTGCCCTCATATATCTTTATTTTTCTCATGTTGCTGGCAGCCAATCAGAGGGCTTGCTCTCACGGAAGCCTGACTCCCACAGGAGCAAGGTGGCCCAAGGGAAATAAAGCTCCCTGGGACAAACAAAATGCTCTTTTTAAAATTGGCACTCCCACAAGAGTCTCTAAGACTCGTGCAAGCCCAACTGCCAAAATGCACAGTTATCTTTTACCCTTAATTTCTCAAAAACAATTTAATAGATTTACACCAAATTACAAAAAGCACAATCTGCAAATCAAGATCTAACTTCCTGCCGAATGTGGTGTAATTCCATTCAGCAGTCTTTGCCATAGCCCGTCTTAAAGAAGTCCACGGAAAATGCATGGGGATTTTGTGTTTTGGGACCTTCCTTTTTTCTCGATCCCTGCTTGACAGACCACCCTGAAACGTTCCATGCACAAACTAGTCAAAAAGTAGCACCCTTTTGGAAAGTTTTGTGGAAATTCTTTCAAAGTTATTAGCAACACAAAAACGTTGTCCCTGGTGAGAGGCACTGTGTTGTTATACATGAGTCATCTATCTCAGTTCCTTCCTTGAAAGTTTCGAAGTGATCTGTCTAGGAAGTGCATTGAAGAAAAGGGGTGTCCCAAAATGCTTTTCCCCATGCAAAAACAGACAACAATACAGAAAAACAGCTGAACAGAACTACACCAAATTTGGCAGAAAGCTAGATATTTACTCAGTGTGCTTTTGTGATTTGATGTAAATCCGTTAAGGTTTTTGGAGAAATTAAGCTAGGAAATTAGAGATATCAGAACAGTTGGTCTCACGGGTATAACGAAGGACTGCAAATTAAAACAAGAATTTGCAAAGGAATGGGTCTCGCGTTTGCTCGATTTAGAGCTATAGGCATTGTAAATTCCTAACTGGACTTTTTTTTCCACACAAACTGAAAATAAAAAGTAAAACAGTTGACATATGCGAGCCAATTCAAAGAGCCACCATGAGCGAGAAGAGAGAGACAAAAGAAAAAAGAAGTTTGCTCACAGTCAAAGTTATCGGCAAAAGTGCAATTATCCATGTAACAGGGACGATGGCCGAGGCGGTAACAAAACCGCCCTAAGGAGGGACAAATGTAAAGCAGTTACCAACGAAAACAAAGGATTTTTGCAAGGCAAGCCCATTAACGAGTGATAGTGATGGGCGTGCGGTGGGTGTGGTTAAAAGCCCAGATACATACCAACATGTCGGAAAAGCAGTGCTCACGCACTACTATGCTCGACCTAAAAATAGAGGGCTTTGATTGGTCACAAGGACTTTTTTCCCATCATCTGGTTCGTAAAGTGGAGCCCAGTGGTCCCTCTGGACAAAATGGGCTCATTATCTGGCAGCAACATGAATTAAAATGTTGCAGCCATCATCACAGGACATGGGGACTTGGCCCCTGTGTCCTGAAACTATAAAACAAAGAAAAGAGTGAGGGGGGCCTATGTTCCCCTGGCCTTTATGGGTGCTTCTCTTAGGGGCCATCCTAGGTTCAAAATAAAATACTTTTTTTTTTTTGTGGCCCATCTCTCCAAAAGGACTCTCTTGGGAGATTTTGATAGCTCCCACAACAGACCTGCTGGGCTCAGCAGGGCCCATTATGTGGTCCTGTGGGACTCTCTCAGGAGCCTGGGTGGACCCCTGTGCTTCATGTGACTGAAAAAAAAAAAAATAGTACGAATGTGGGGTGAAAATCTGTTGGTGGTTGCCCACTAACGGGTGCTTGACCTCCTGGGGGTGTTGGATGAAAGTCGTGGCTAGGGACCAGGCCCTGCAGCCAGCCCCCTTCTTGCACCTCCAAAAGCCATGCGCAGAGGTGGATTTTCTGCTCACGGGTTTGTGCTCAATCCTTGCTATGCATGTCTGTAGGTGATATGGGGCAGAGAAGTTGTCCAGAGATGTATTGTAATAAGATATTACTTTATGTTAAAAAACATAGAAATCTCTGATAAAACTAGACATTAAAGTGGAGTTTTACGTAAGATTTTAATTTAGACAAAAAAAACGTACACATTCACAGAAGAAAAACAAAGGTTATAGTGTAGTTATATGCAGGTCTTCCGGCAATAAAATATCTACAGTTGTATAACCAAAAAGCACATCAATAAAATTTAACTGGCATAAGTATAACTTGCACTGTCAGATATTTCAGATGTCATCAGTTGGTGGGGGGTTTGCTGCATTCCCTGCAGCCCCCACAACATACATAACAGGCAACAATAGAGGGGCCTGTTGACTAGTATGGTAGGCTTGTCATAGAAAGCCTACTTTAGATTCAGCAGCACTATTGCTAATGCTTTATTCCTCTGCCCTTTTAAATGCAACTGAGAGTTTGGGGAATGATCTTTCTTTATTTACATCTCCTCTTACTCTTGAGATGGCACAGTCTGATGCCAGACCAGCTCACTTGTCTTTGATGACCTACTGTTCATGCTACATGGGGGAGGAGCAGCAGCTCTCATCATATTTGACAAGATATTCCATTCCATACTTAAGTAGCGCTTTTATGGGATTGAAAATAGTAACCACACAGACTCAATTGCATGTTTTCAATTGTTATGAACTGTGCGCGTGCTGAGGAGTGCACAGGCTTAAACCAAAATTCTTAAATAATTATCTGCCTCTTCTTGCCTCTGTTATCTGGTCCCCAGACTAACCTTCTCCTATACAAATGACACACAGTTGATCATCACCATGAAAGGAGGCTCATTTACCACTCAGAAGTGCTTCAAGGATTGTGGAACTGCCATCACCATTTGGATGCATGCTAAGACCCTTAGGCTGAGTTTTGATAAAGTGTACATTTGCTTTTTTGATCAAGGATTTTTAAATATTTGGACAGGTGATTCATGGCCATTTGAGCTGGTCCTTTTATCTCAACCTTGTGACTATAAATTGTGCTTTATTTTTAATTTGTCACTATTATTTAAATGCAAAAGGCCAGATTTAGAGTTAGATTTAGAGAGGATACTCTGTTGCAAGCTGACTATCAAACTGTCTGTCTGCCCAACACTAAATAAGACCCTCAGCTTTCCCTCAGCTTTCCCTCAGCGTTGCCCCCAGCAGTTCTATTGACACGAACATCCTTCAACTGCCCGATAGAGTAGGCTCCTTCAGAGGATAAGCATTATGCCCCTTGCCCTATTTATTGTGCATGGTATCATGTACTTTTCTTGCCTGTCCGTCACAGACAGGTAAAACCTGGTGGTAAAGGGCAGAAAATAAAACCAAATAATGACCCTCACAACCACGAATAAAACTTCCCAGGTGTGTAGTGCCAATAGTGTTTTGTTTTTAAATGAAAAACTCTCACTTTTGGAGTTTGTTTTTGAAAAACAAAAATATTTGTAAAGTTTGGTGAATGACAGCCGAAACTGATGTCGATTATTCACCAAACTTTTTGAACTTTGACAAGAACTGCCACCTGTTTATACTACCTATGGATACTGAAAAAGAATTATCACATCCTTCCTAATTCACAATATAAAACATTATTCAGGTCACATGTCTTTTATCCAGATGCCAGCTGATGCAAAATGCTGAAGCTTGTCTCATCCTTGGCTCAGCAGATGCTTCCATATTGTCTCCCATCAGGCCTTACTTCAGTGACTTGCGCATTGCCAAGGAACCCATCTTCTGTAACAGAGACATTAAAGGCATTAACCCAGCCTTTGCCCACAACTTGTTATTCATCTTGTCATAAAGACTCTTGTTATAGTAACAAGACAGCTGCATTTGGGCAGTCACACCACTGGGCGCGGGGGACTGAGTCTGATCCTGCACCATGTGACATCTGTCAGCCTAATCCTTCCGGCAAGCTAGCAGCACCTCACCAGTACCCAAGAGTAAAAGGTGATTTCTGGCAGTCCTTAGCATGTCATCTGGATTACTCAGGGAAATCATGGTGGAACAGATCTTACCCCTTTCTCTCAGTCACATATGTATCATACATACAAAGGCAAAACAGAAGTAGGACAAGGTTCAATAAGTTTTATTGAATCAACTGCAGTCTATGTAAAAAGGTATGTATTGTGAATATAAGGATGATAAAACATAAAAAATGCAAGGCAGTGAAAAGAAAAGTGAAATATAGGAAGAGTCCCACCATACTGCCACAACAATGGTTTTAAAACCCCTACCTGCACTACTAAGGTTCTCTGCAAGAGCATGGCAGTGAAAGCCCTAATCTACCCATTAGGCCCCCCGGGAGAACCCCATCCCCCATACCTGTGACTATTGATGAAGAAGAGGTCTGTTGGTCTACTGCGAATTCTCCCATATGGAGGGAGAGAGTGTGTCAGGGCTCAGCAGAAACTGCAAAGGCGACATGCATTGTACGAAGGCAACTGGTTGAAATTCTCCTCCATGGTATTGGGTGCAGTGAGGTGTTTTATAATAAAACATCTGGTATTCTGAGAAAACTGCCCTGATGTGACAACATGTGTATTTATGTGTATAAGAGTTGGGGACATGATCAATGCTTTGTACTGGCAATAATTTGTAACTTATCATACACAACCTGGAATAAAGCACAGAATGAAAATGCTGTGCAGAGAAAAGAATAACAGAATTCTGTGTAAAAGGACAAGCTGATAAAATAATAAAAAAACATATCAACTAAAATAAGGCTTCTGCTAAAATAATAGAGGAATAAAAATGCATGCCTCAGAGTGAAAGGGCACAAGCTGTAGGCTTAGGCCCTAAGCTAAAATAACGTGCCTGTGTAATAGCTAAAGTAACCTCACAACAATCTAAATGCAACTTGCTTATTTCCTCTTGCTCCCATAACAGGAGGTGCATGTTTTCTTTCTTAATGAACTCACCCCATCATTACTGAGATCAATTCATGAACTTTCTCCCTTTCCTAAGAAGTTTAAAATCTGGGTTTTCCCTCTCTCCATGAACTGAACTATATCCTATTTCCTTCTAGGAGCTTTTGTTTTAAATCATTTCTGCTTTGGAGGTAGCATAGGTTGCCATAAAACCAAATAAATGCCACTAACAATAACAAAAAAACATGAAGTGACTATCCACTGTCAGGTACAATCACTATATATCAATTCATATGTCATACTTGTGGTCCCTTTGTACAAAAATTAAAACACAGTCTATGCAAACATTACAATTCCTAAACACTGACATTTGGAACTTCAAGAAATGATTACTTTATCACAGTCCATGTTATATTCCTTGTAGACATAGGGGGTTATTCTAACTTTGGAGGAGGTGTTAATCCGTCCCAAAAGTGACGGAAAAGTGACGGATTTACCACCAGCCGTATTACGAGTCCATTATATCCTATGGAACTCGTAATACGGCTGGTGGTATATCCGTCACTTTACCGTCACTTTTGGGACGGATTAACACTCCTCCAAAGTTAGAATAACCCCCATAATGCCAAAGTGGAATACAAAATTCATATTGAGTATGAATTAAACATAACTTTCAAATAAAACTTCACCAAAGCCATCGTTCTGGGACAACCACCTAAAATACATATACTCAATTCTTATTCCAGGTTCCAGAACTGACAATGAATGGGCTGACTGGCAGCTCCATTTTGCCACTCACAATTTTCAGAACATTGGAAGCGAATGCTCAACAATGTCTCTCTTAAAATGTATTTCATAGTTTCCGCTATTTATCATTCTAAACTGGTATGTCATAAGAGGGCAGTACTAGACTTAAATATTATTTAAGGTTGTGACTATTAAAAGGATTGCATTGAATGCTTTAATCCAGGGCTAGAAACCAAAATCTGCTCGGCAACAATTTTTAAACCAGCCCCATGTGGCAGAAGGACAAGACGATAATGGGGTCATGAGGGCAGGGCTGGGTCATGGGAGCCCGTCCTACTTTGAAAGCAGCCCCCTAGCCTGTACCCTAACGATTAGTGCAAACAGAATGTGTTGTTCCCTCTGTACACTTTTACTGTTAAGGGCTGATTCACAAAGGCATGTTTAGAGTACACAATGAGTACTCTTCTACTACTTTTTCCCATACTCATGAGTGCTTTTGTGACTCTGCCCATGTGCCTTTTATTGGCCTGGATGGGAGCTGCCTGCCCTATTTACAGTGCTCTTCAAATGCAACTGAGTTTTTTTCACTGAACGTGCTCACACAAACAATTTTGCTGAAAAGTGTTTGGCAGGTGGGCCAAAATGTTGTGGCAGCTTATTCAGTAATGTATTTGCTTTTCAGAAAAAAAAAACCTCAATCACTTGCCATAATATACAGTGTGGTTCCTCTCTGTGAGTGAGAGAAATTATTTTGTTTACCTGCCAGACCATCTATGGCCCTGAGTCCTACATCTCTAGGAGTATGTAACTTGTTCAGCTTTGTGACGTGCACCCTAAAAGTGTGACACTTAAAGAGTAAAACACAGTTATATAAACTTGAATAGTGTAGAAGCATCAATGTAATGATGCCACTTAAGGACTATTGGGAGCCTTCAGAAAATAAAAGGTCCCACATCTCGACTATCCCTAGAGACGTGGTCTTTGAGGCAGATGGTAAATGAGATTAACAACTGCAGATTCATAAATAAAATACATTCAGTTCAGTATGATTAGTGTCAATTATGAGAGTTTGAGTCCAATTTTTAAGATTTTGGTAAAAACCTCAGCTCATCAATTTCTTTATTAGCAAATCTTTTTAATCTCAATGCAAGTTACAGAACAGAGCATATAGTGTGTCCCATAACGATCTAATCCCTAATCGAATCTAGTGTCAGGGAAAGATTAAAGTTCAGTAGAGCAAATACAGAGTTCTTGTCTCAGATGTGAACGTATATAGTTTCTAGTAGAGCAGCTCACTGAGACTTTCAGTGAAATTCTCTCAGCAATAGGTTCAGGCAAGATAAAGTAGGTCTCTGAATGAATCCAAGATGCATCAGCAAAGAGAATAAGTCAAAATGTGTGAGAGTCAGAGTGCTATCACAAGCCTTTCTGCCAGTCTGTGGCAGCTCGTCTCACAAAGAAAAAGGGTCTCTCAGGGAAATGGTTGAATCTAACACTCATCGTCTGTCTACTCTGAGAGCACACTTTTATAACAGTGTATACTGCAACAAATTAGAAAGCTTGAGTAGCTAATCTTCAGCTTTGATCAATCAGAGCTTGATGTCTTCGTGTGAAAGGGACAGCTTCCATCGAGATGACAGGTTTTAACAAAGATCCTTCTAAAAACACTATACATTTAACTATTATCCAAGTAATAATGAAACATGCAGGTTTCTTTCCACCCATTGATGTTGTGATGGTAAAGAACAGATAAGTAAGCATGATACAAATATGAAATGACTTCACTTCCATTCTCTTCCATCCCGTCTTTCTAACAGAACCAATTCATAAAGAAACAGCTTTTACAATGAATCTAACATTGAATTTGTTCTTTTCATAGCTTAAATGGTAATCAAACAAAGCTTTAACACACTATTAATTTATTTGTTACCATGGGATTTTTGGGTCATGAAATGTTATACTTATGACCAAGACACAGGTCAAAACTAATGAAGAGTAAAGAATTAAGAAAGAAAGGAAAGATTGTCCTTGTCAGCAGTTTGACCAAGTACATGTTGTCGTGCAAGCTTCAAATGCAAAATCATGTTTAAATGCAGTGTTTAGTTAAGGCCTACAAAACAATTTTGTTCAGGTTAATAATATAATGTTTTTACTCTTATAAAAGACTCCCTCTCAATTGTAATTGTACTTTCCAAATGAATGAATACCTTCAGATATCTCCTGGTACTGCCAGCAGAGCATCAGTTTCAGAACATGAATAACATTAGGGGACAATGTTATATATTTGTTATGAACTATATATCAATTACAAGCTGGATCATTAGACCTGCGTTTGTTGATTTAATTTTCTAAATTTCCATTCCCTTCAATGTAAAAGGAAAATAACCCCTTACATGGCCATAACTTATGGCCTTACTTTTCATCTCCATGAAGAATAAAGATTGGATGGTATCCTCATGAAGATCGTACTTCTTTGTACAAGAACACAAAAATATAAAAAACAATATGCATGAAATAGCTACTTAATTCATAGTATTTATTCAACTTGAAGTTTGTAGGTAATGACTGCTTGCTGGTAATTGTCAGATGTCTCTGGAGTTCCACTATAAGAACTAGAAACAGTAAGGCTGGAATGTTGTCCTGTTAATTCACTACAAGGACATGTCACCTTCATGTCCTGTTAGAAAAAGAAAAGACGATAGTTAACCTTGAAGGGAGAGAGAACTGTCTTTAGTTTATCTCTTATAGTTATTAAATTGTACATCGAGGGATTGAATCTCTAATGCAGTGATTCCCAACCTGTGGTCCGGGGACCCCAAGGGGTCCGCGAAGCCTCCTCAGGGGGTTCGCACTGCTTAGAAAATTAAATAATTTTAGCAGATTAGGTCCACAGGTTCTAGTAATGACTCAGTGTGGGGTCCCCGGATTCCAATAATGATTCAGTGGGGGTCCCTGGGTTCCAGTAATGTAAAGTGGGGTCCACAGAAGTCAAAAGGCTGGGAACTACTGCTCTAATGCATGGTTTGAGATTTGTTAACTACACAATGAATAAATAACATGCATTCATGGAAACAGTGCACTACTCTTGGGATATGTATGTTCATTCTTTTACAAACCGGGCATAAAGTGAGCAGACCATATTTTAACATGTGTATGTTTATACCATTTACACTCATTGTGATGCATTACTATTTCCTAAACTCTACATTGCATGCATCTTCAGTGAGTGAAGTTTTGAAATTGCTTACAGTTTTTCCTGTAGGTAATGTTTACCTGTGTAGATCACACTCACTCCCTCTGTAGAAACTGGCCAGACTCAAAGGATCAACCACACTCCATTTGGGACAACTTCCTGCCATTGTTCAGAAGCACATCTCTATTGTTAGAGCTAAAGTATGACTCCAACTCACTCGGAACACATTCTTTATTCCTGTGATTCGGTTTCACAATACAATATATTCTGTATTTCAAGTCATTTGAATTGAACCAAGGTACCTAAACCACGACTTTAGAAAGGTTTGAAAAAAGGGCGCATAGGCATAGAACATGTTGATGTCATTATCCTAGAATAATGAACAGAGCAGTAAAAAAGGAAGCAAACCAGATTCCGGATCCAGCAGATATTATTGTGCCAGGTCTGGGAACCAGACAAGTCCCAGTGAATTATATTCACTGTGTTCCTGTACTTTGTGCAGCACAGTCTGAACGCGAAGAACACATTCCAATGTTCATTCCCAGCTAGACCCATGCTCACTTATTGGGCATTCAGCAACTTCCTTTGTCCAATATCTGTGCAAGTAGTTGTATGAGAAAAGATCACAGCTTTTAATTTAACACATTGATACATAACTCAGACAGATGCACATCAGAGCAAACAAAGCCATGAAGCATGTCACTTCACAAGCTGGAAAGACGCAAACTGAGAACTGGAAGACATTTGTTGTCACTCTCAAACTCTCTTGGTAAGAGCTGTTGGCCTATGCAGGCATATCTTTCTAAATGTGTAAATACACTAATACTTTATGTAATTCAAGGACATTTAGAACAACCTTAGAATAATAGAAATTAGGGAAAATCTGCAAGGTTCTAAATGTATGTATTGCAAGCTCTTTGATGGAGATGTGGAACTCACTTATGCTACGTGGAAAGAAAGTAGCAGGGATCTCTGCAAAATAGAATTAACACACTGAGCTATCTTACACAAAATACAAATCTCTGACCTTCACTTTACACTGTATGCTCTGAAACAATCACATTAACTCTCTGTGCTATGCTATAATGCTTCAAAACTGTGACTAGACAATGCACATTTATCTCTCTCCATCAAGTGCTTGAACCAGTAGTTAATGAACAGTAAACTTTGCTGGATCCATATATATTTCTGCAGCAAATGCTACATTCCAAGAGTTTTCAGTGGGCAAGTCCTGTCCTTGCCGAGCACTTATAAGGACAAGGACCAGGGAAGTAGGGCAAGGAAGACTCAGTAGACCAGGGCTAGGTTAACCAGCACTAAGATGAACAGGACCAGGAGAACCAGGATCAGGGTGCGGAGCCAGGGAGACCACTACTGTGAAGACTAGCATCAGGAGGGTTAGCCTTATGGGGTTCATGGTTGAAAGAGTAGCAGAATTATGTAACTGCTACATTTCCTTGCAGCCAATTTTAGTGAGCGCGGAGTTGGTCAAAAATAATACTGAAGGTGAGTGTCATTGGTACCACTCTTCATGATGCCACCTCGCATGACTCTTCCCCACTTTCTGCTGCAGCTAATTTATGCGATGGGGGAGCAAATGTTTTGCATTTCCAGCCCTGATAATCTACTAACAGTGAGCAATGCTCCTCACAATACACAACAGGAAGCATGGTTCCTTACCTCTTAGAAAGTAAAAGAAATCCCATCTGAGTGCCCCTCTTTGCCTTTAGTTTTCAGAGACAGATGTCTGGGGTTGGCAAACGGGCCAAAGGCAGGAATAGGTCAGAAGCACCAGAAAAGGCTTTCCTGCCAGGCCAAAGACCTGCTCATCCTAAGGACGTAATTTTATAAAATGCTAGTTTGGAGTTGAAAAGTTTATTGAAGCCTCTGTATTCATAAAAGGGCCGAAATAATCTTGAAGATATTCACATGAAAGCCAGAAAAATGTATAGCAGATGCTGCTAAAGTGTGTTTATTTAAAGTGTTTATCTTTGCACCATCTGTGTGTCTTCACTAGGCATGTGTGAAGAAAAAGCATTCATCTGCAAAGTCAGTCAATAACGTTTCAGCAGAGGCAGATGAAGTTTCCCAATTTATTTAAAGTGCACCTCATTTGTAGCCTGATTTCCATAAAAGGGTAGAACATCTTCTGGCTGGCAAACACCTGTATGCGGAAGGGGATCTTATGGCGGGGGGCTGGGATTTGACTGGGCTAGGTGAGGTTGGAGCTAACTGGACACACATTGGTCAGCAGCGGTTTGGACTTAGTGGTTCCCAAACTTTTCGACCCATAGCTTCCTTGACCTATTGCCCATTGGCCATGGCTCCCCATAATTTTTCTTTTCTTTGACGGGTAGGGGGATACAAGCCTGGCCTCAGGGGTACTTCCATTTTTCTCCCTGAAAATAATTGGGATATAGGTATTATAATCATAGATGTAACGAAATACAAATATAAGTTGTTTAATTAAAAAAAAAAAAAAAACTTTAATTCGTGGTGAGCAGTCCTACAGTGTGAACTGTAAGGATTCTGACTCCAGTTTCAGTTTTTGTGCCTAAGCCAAGATTCAGGCCAACAAGAGTAAATTGGCTTGGCCGCTGTGTCCTGGAGCTGAATGCCAAAATTTGGACACATGCAGGGACACCCAACTACATTCAGAAAGTTTGTCCTGTGCGGAGCAGTACCTTTGCAAGTGGATGGGGTGCTCTTTTCCCTCTACATCCTGCAGCTGGAAATTCCTCACATCACGGGCAAGGTGTAACTTATTTTATCCAAGTTGTGTCCTGTCTGTGAACAAGTGCTGGTGGCTTTCCACCAGACTCAGCGGCCCATCAGTGTATATAAACAAATACACACTCAACCATTTATCTGTCACATCATTATTAAAGAGATTGCTTTTGGCATTCAATAATAATGGTTTACTCTTACACAATGGGACCAATTTCATCAACCTTAGAATAATGAAGCTGACTTCAAACCTGCAAATATATACAAACTTGACCAAAAGGAATTGTAGCGCTATACATGAGCACCAGTTACATTACACAAGGTCACATTTATTTATTTTGTAGGTACAGGGAGATTAAGGGCCTAATGTAGAACTTGGCTGATGGGTTATTCCATCTCAACAGTGACAGATTACCATCCACCGAAATCTAAATCCCATAGGATATAGATGCGATTTAGATTTCGGCGGACGGGATATCTGTCACCGTTGTGATGGAGTAACCTGTCCGTCAAGTTTTAAATCAGAGCCTAAATGATTTGCCTTGTATCACAAGATATTGAGCCAAGACTCAAACCTGGTTCCCCAGTTCCAGAGTCAGCAGCTCTGGTGGCTACACCACATCCTATCCCCACTTGAGCCTTTTAGGTTACAAGCAGGTGTGTGCAGATGGAGCAAAACCCACTGAGACACTTTATAAAAATTGTTACACAATGATTTCTTCCACAAATGTCTTCTAAAGCATTATCTTATTATGGGATAGTTGTGCGCTCTGTAAATAAAATGTCATTTTCATTCAGGAGATGCACCACTTCTAAATGGCTGATGTGAACTTTTGTGCACAGCCAGAGGGTCAGTGTCACCAGGGATAGAAAGATTGCTCTGCTCCTTCAAGTTGGGAACAGGTTTAAAGGACTGAGGGAAGACCAGACATAATGATGGGAACGACGATGACTCGAGTATGCTCAGTTTTAAAGATAGGGTTTCCTTGTTGAATGTAATGCGACACTTGCTTCCAACCATTAGTCCAGCAGATCAAAAGCAGTCCATCAACCTCCCACTCGTCCACTTATTGTGCAATATTTTGGGCTGAAGCAGAAACCATCGAAGCTGTTAGTGGTATTAGGGTAATTATGTGCTAACAATGCAATTTACTACAGACTTGACAAAGACTCTTGCTATCCTGGGGCGCCTCTTGAGGCAGTGAAAAAAAGAAGAAAATATTAAAGATTAAATGAAGCAACAAAGTGACCTGATCAGATGATCTCCAAGACATTAAAATCCAATGTTTTAAATGGGGAGGGGAAGATAGGGAAAACTTGGACATTTACTTCCCCTCTTCTCCAGCAGCCTAACATTGGTGTTCCCTCCTCTTGTGTTTTCCATCTTTATTTGCACTCCTGTCACCTGCTCCTTTCTTCAGCTTAATCCGTTTTTTTGCCTCCAATCCCCTCAGTGCTTGATTTGCATTGGCTCAGCATGTTCGTCAATCATCATCACACATGCCATAGGCCCTCTACCGCCTTCCACTCCCTGCTTATTCCCGTCTTCACTACAGATAATCAAGGTGGACAAAAAGCGGAGTTCTGGTGCTAGTACAAAATAAATATATTTGTCAAACAGATTAAAAAAAGGGGTCATGTTGCTCTACTATGCGTTTACTTTTCAAGACGAAGAAACCATTTGGGGGGAAATAAGTAAAGGTTTATATAGCAACACTTTGTCTCTGTCCATGAAACACAAACACGAGAAATCACGTTCGCACATGAGGACAGAGGGCGCGCGCAGTCTGCTCGGTGGCCGGTTTATGGATTGAGCTCGAAGAAATGAGGCCCTTCCTTTGCTCAGCACTCTAGTCTCATAATAACCTAGTGCACTTGCGGAGCCCCGGGCTAGCACTGACGGAGCACGGGAGTCCGCTGCGCACCGGTTGAGAACACACAGGGTGGGTCATAGGGAAGGGCTCACAGAATGTGGGGTACGAGCAAGAACTTGGGCAGGGCGTAGGCTTGGGGTTCAAACGATGACAGGGACTGTGGCCGCAAACCACCCACTGTCCCCCGTGGACGCTTGACCGGTTTCCTATGTCGGTAATGGCCCTTTCTGTTGCTCTATATAAAAAAAAGTTACTAGCTCTACAAAGCTTTTTAAAAATGGTGACTTTGCGAGTGCCACACTTATGTAACCTCGCGTACTCCCGTATTTAACTAATTTGTTATGATGAAAATAGGAAAAACAAACTATTGCGCGTTTGATTCTTTCTCAATCCGTTCTGAATAGAGGTCAGCATTTCCAAATGTGTAACATTAGAAATCTTTTCAATATCAGAAGAGCGGTAAATAAAAAAACACGCCTATAGCAAATTAACCAATGTAAAATGTATGAGGAGGGACGAGCCCTGTCTCAAGAACAATTAGACATGAATATCACCTCTGCTGTTCGTACAAGCTTCGTATCACGCATTATACAAACAGCAAATTACTATTATTATTATTATTATTAGTAGTATTATCGTTGTTAGTGTAATTATTATTATCATTTGTATTTTTTTTTTTTTATGGATCCATATTCGAAACATAGGCCAAAGACTTCATTTTGGCTGCTAACCATTTGTTATCATTTTGAAGTGTGATTGTGGTGGGAATAAGAATAAAATGGCTCCCGCTCCCCCACCAGCGCAGATCATTTTGCTGTGTGAAGTGTGTATGCAGTATTCTTCCATCTCAGTCCACTTGGATAGTCTTGAAAGCTAAAAAGACTACGAAGCCTAAAAACGGGGAATAATTACATTATTTGGTGTGGAAAACCTCGTTAGACACCGTGACTCTCTCCGCAAGGTGCTGCAGAGGTTACAAAGTCCTCAGCCTTCTTGCGAGAACAGTTTTGGCAATAGCGAGCCATTTCTCTTCTAGGTCTCTCCCCTGGTTGATCTGTGGTGAGGCTTCTACGAGGCCTCTCCTGGTGCGACGGAGGTTAAAGATTTGTCTACTTTTGGCAATTCACAGGTCGCTGTGCTTTGCAAATTTGCTAAATTCATTTCTTTGTATATCTTAACTATACACTACTAATAAATACCTAAACACAGACCGTTAACTCATCTTACTTCTAATTGTTTCTTTCTTCCACATTTCTCAAATATCACCAGGGCACAGATATTGATATCGATGTTATTTCAGTATATTAAGTATACTCGAAGTTTTTTTGTGCACATGCCTATTTTTCACGTGAAACCTGCGTTTGTTTGGCTTGACAACTGAATTAGTACGTACAACGTTCAGATTTGTGTATTTCAGTTGCTTTTGATCAAAATGGGCAGTGCAAAAAAGGAACAGTGCTGGATAGTTAAAAACTGTCGTGTCTGGAGAGCAGAGCAACCTGTCTAGGTTTTATCCACAGCAGGAAGGGTGAGGGTCGCATTTCTTTTTCATTGGATCTTTTGTACTTTAAGGGCAAGCTGAACCATGGAAAAATATAGATTTATTTTTCGTATGTGCTTGAGAGTACTCCTTGTGTTGTGCAACCAACCAATAAGTTAGGGCAGTGGGTCAAAGCTCCTCCTTTTTAAAGCATACATGTCACATAGATTAATTCTGTTAATTGACTCAGCCTTTCACTTTTGCTAGGTTGATAATGTGCTTCAGCACGAGTACACATGGTACTTGTGTGTGTGGTGTTTGAAGCGGATTACTTAACATGAAGGCCCACTTATAGAATAAATATTACTGCCCAGTAGGAGTACAGGCAGAGATTAAGGCACATCCCTTGGAGGGATGCAGTGTCAATCTGTTCGTCAAGTGGCAAATGCTACATGTACAAATATGTGTCACCCTCAGAATAAACATTTGCTTAAGAGTAACTCAAGCCCCAACAAGTATCCACATTTTCTTGCCCTAGGCTTCTGTCACAGGATGGGCACTGCTGCGTCACTACATTCCACGTGCATGCCCAGAAAAGACTTCCTTGTCAAAGTCACATCTTCAACCTCAACAGATGGATGGCAGCCATGCAGGTTCATCACTTGTGTCCCTTCTTGCACCAGGTTGCATCTCCATCCACCCACAAGGAGACACAGTCTATGCCTGAGTCATGTTTCACTGTTTTAAAGTCGGCAATTTAGGTCTCAACTTTGGTGTGCATTACAAATGTTCGGCCCTCAGCCCCTCGTACTTTGAGGGCAGTGTTGAAACCCTGTATGAAGCCAAGTCAGGTGGCCCATTGAGATGTGGTTTTGAAGTCAGAAACATTGGCGCCTCTGTTCGCATTGTTTGACTCCAGTTCTCACACATGAACATTTTGCAATTTGTCAAACTTAAAAAGTTCATGAAAAGAAGTTCTCTCAAATCCCTACAGTTTCTAGGGAAGAGTAACTTACAGTTTCAGGACTTATTCAGATCGAACTCTGATTCTATATATTTTCAAAGCCAATAGACTAAGATGCTAATGATGATGACAATGACGAGGAATCAAGATTAGCCCTTCATCACATTTTTCCAGAAAATGAGTTTCCTGCAACAAGCTTGCCATTCTACAGCAGAACTGGCTCATTATGCCTCCATTACTAAGAGGACTGTGGATGTTCTTATTATATTATGTATACAGAGCAGCAGAAATCCGACCTTTTTACAGAGATCCTGACAAGGACGCACTCTACAGCTGAGATTTTCTCTTTTCTTTCAAAGAGGAATTATTAGAACAAATGAAGGATGTTTAGTCTGAGCTGCAGGTAGTTACTTCCAGTGTGTTGAGGTCGGTATCAAGGAAATGAAACCCTGCACAATGAGATGCGCTTTACCTCCAGCTGATCCAACACTGCAGAGCCTTGTGGTTCGGGATCCTATTAGGAAACTTAAGTAAAATGCTATTGCTTCAACTTCACTCCATTAGGATTTCAAAAGCGTCGCCTCCTTCGTTAGAAGAGTTGGTGTTTGCACCTAGAAGTCTGGCTCTGACATAATCCAATACTACTTGTCTTTTAGCTAGATATACCAAGCGCTTTGGCAATTGGCAGCTTTACCAGCCTGGAGTTTACCTGAACACTGCAGAGCTGAGGGAATTATCCATCAATGGTATGGAAGCCTCTAACAACTTGCAAAGACAGGATTGGCTATAGTACCATTGCTGATAGGTTCAAGGATTGTTCAAGGCATGCATGAATGAGGACACCTTTTTTTACAATGATGTTCAGTCTCAACTAGGGTCAGTGCTGTTTTTCCTGAAAACATTAATGTATCTTTGAAACAATTAAAAAAAGGTGTGATGGCTAGCGTATTGACCAGGCATCTCTCTCCAAGATGTTTCTCAAACATTTCTACAAGTTTAGAAGGTGATGTCACCAATTTGGGGAGGCAGCAGATTCAACCGCAACCCCCCAACAAATATTTCAACCTGGATGTTGTCAATGCCATTCAATGCCAACTGGTGCAGGTAAATGGAGATTGATATAGAACAATTCATTATTCAATCTAGCATCTGGGAGGGGGTTCTTGTAAGAAACCTGGGGAAGCCATCATAACCATCAGAAAGAACTTTATAGATGATATATATAATTTTACATGACATTCTGCCAAAAGGCATCTGTCTTACACTACATGGTAGTTTGGGGGTTGGAGGAAAATTGGAAACATGGGGACATGTGGGTGACAACTGCATTAAAGTGTTAGTTGAATCCAAAACACCTCATTGGGTCTCAAAGTGAGTGGCTAGTAAAAGAAGAAGGTAATTTATTGAGTAAATTCAAGATTGAGGAGAAGAAATGAAATTACATTGAATATACCAATGTGAGCCTCTTCTACACCTGGGTCCCGAAGTGCAGGAAGAGAAACTATCAGCTAGCCCACTGGATTTAGCTCATCCTGTTCTCAGCCAATGGCAGACAACCCTACCGGCCTCCTAAATTAAGCCATGTAGAGCTCTCCATATTAGACATTAGTCTTCTATATCTTCTTGCTGTTACAGTACTTACATTAGATGACTGATTAAAAATGATTTCTGATAGATCCAGTTGACATCTCTGTTTCCGACATCTACTAAAATGCTACAGGGAGCATTTCAGTTGATTGCAGTTGTAGCTTAGACATTCTCATTGATTTTTTATATCTCTACTTTTCGGCTGATATTTTCTTTAAACCAGAAGATCCAGAATACATCATTTGCAACTGTTCCACTGGAATTTTCATAAGAATGACCCTGAATATTTCAATGAGAGGTCAGCTGTAATTTCTAATTCCTATTTTAAGTTTCTCGTACACACTAAGGCCCTTATTTATACTTTTTTAGCGCCGCATTTGCGCCGCTTTTTGACGCAAAAGCGTCGCAAACTTAAAAAATACAATTGTATTTTGTAAGTTTGCGCCGTTTTTGCGTCAAAAGACTGGTGCAAATGCGGCGCTAAAAAAGTATAAATAAGGGCCTAAATCTTTCATATATCCCTTGAAAGTTTGTCATACTCGCTCATACTGCAGCTTATCTTTCCTTTCTCCCACTACTCTTCCTAGAGTTTGATTATTTTTCTTTTATACAACTTATAAAAAAATTGAAATCTTATTTTAAGTAATACTTGTGTGTCACAGGATATGGAGAGTTCAGTTTTTTGATGCCATTTCTTATATCTTCCTTTGTTCAGTAAAATTGAATGGATATCTCTCAGCGCATTACACAGTAGATGTTAGTCAATGAATGAGAAAAGGTCTGCATTGTCTACAGAAAGTTAATTGTTTATATTTGCATGGCCTGTCACCTTATCTGTGGAAACTTATCTTGGTACACAGCTGTATTTCTAATACCGCCAATACAGGAATAGCTATCAGTAAAGCGATTTTCCTAAAGTATTTGTGACATCTGAATATGTAAGTACACGTCTTACACAGCTCAGACTCCAGGAGGTTAGATTGACATAAGTAATGACTTAGATCATAAACTTCTAGCGGTGCACAGTTTACTATTTTTTGGACATGTATATACATTCAATTGCTACTCATGAATAAGATCTTGATTCAATATGTAAATTGTTTGTGCATCTGTTCACAACTCCATACATTAATGCATACTTTCCTAACCATTTGCATACAGTTTATGTTAAGTGTACAACTGCGACCTTTTGTTTCTTTTAACAACATATTTTCTTCTCAATTTAGATTATTTTTTAAAATTGACACACTTTCTAACACTTCCTGCATTGCTTATGTCTTATCACTTTTGGTGTGAGATACATACCCAGGGGCAATTTTATTAGAGGCTTGCGCCGCCAGAGTGTCACTTTTTATACGCTCCTGCGGCCGAAGCCTCTCAACCATATTGATGAGGCCTTTAGTGCGGTGGGTTTCCCCACGCATCACCCGTGGATTTTGAAGCTGTCCCAGATTTACTAAATCACATAAACCTGGGGCAGTGGCAAAACCTTACGCCGGCAGACGTAACAAGGAGAAATGCTTTAATTTCATCTAGTTTCTTCCTCTTTCCATGTGTGCTGCATCTTACAGCACACATGGAAAGAGGGAAATGCCCCTTGGGATTGTTTTTGTGCAGGAAGGTGCCACTTCCTGCACAAAAACAATCCTGCATGCAAAGGAGACACCCTTGCCCATGGTGCATGGGTGCCTGCGTTGGCACTAAGCAGCCAATTGTTAGCCAGAGCAGGGGGAAAGGACAGGAATGCTGCGTTTTTTAAAATAAATTTGGTGCATTCCTGGCCTTTCACATTGGTGTAGGGCAGCACAGCAAAAAGACTTGCGGCACAGCCTTAGGCCAATCCCCCATAAATATGGCCCCCAGATAAGTGTTTGAAGTGCATTTGCCAGCTTTGTAAAATACCACAAAAGATTATTTCTACTTCGTGAATGACACCATGCTCCCTCTTACTTCCTAGACTTCAGTCAATTGTAAGTCTTAGTAATGCCTTATGTTTGCATTGCGCGCATTAGCAACTTACTCTTGGACAAATGAAAGCATCCATCCTGAACTACCCAACACTCAGGACATTAAAATGTACTGTATGCAGCAAATTATTGAAAAATAGCTCACCATTTCAGGGGAAGTGACCTATCCTTATTGAACAAGAAGTTCATAGGTTTCTTTCAGTTAACCCATCCAATCAACCTTAGACCGTTCAGTCCGGCGGCAGCGTCCATCTTTAAACCCTCTAGCTGGTGAGGTGCAGGCTTCCTAGTCTGGTCTGCTCCCTTGGCCTCAAGAGGCATCTTGTCTGTGCACATTATGCTTTATAAAACACCATAACACACCCACGTCTTCGTGTATAAGTGCAACAAGTGCTCTCTTTTGTTTCTCACGTGTTCGTTGTGGCTTTTCCAGGTATAACTATAGGGAATAAGGTTTAACTTGTACCTGGAAAATCTATTGAGGATCTGGCTCAGCGTCTTTAGGTGGAATGCAGGCTACGTCCTGTCATCTGCGCTGAGCGCGCCTTGACGTTTCAGTGCCTATCTTCCACCTCGAGTCTCCGTAATTGCACTGCCCGGGGCCTCGCTGTTTCTGTGTTTCTTCGTGCCATCTTACGCTTGACACCAATGTGATATCTATAGTTTTACGCGCAAGGTATTTCACATCAAGTAAACCAAAATATAAGGCTCTAGCTGATGCCACAGGCATCAAAATTGCGACTTTACATACCGCAACTGCCGCGCCGCTACCTTGGACTTTTTAAAACCATTCCCGTCCTTTCGGGCGACAGCCGAATACATGATGGCTTTTCGAAGTCCTCAGTAACAACCGCAAAATCTAAACTACAGTTAGAAAAGAGGTGGGTAGATTATTTGTTTTTCATGTCCCACAGAACAGGAGTGCTGGCTGTGACTGCCTCCCTGAGCGCCCTACCGCCGTTTATAACTCAAATTCCCTCGCTATCCCCCACTTTAAGGCTGGCAAATCTTTCTTTTGTAAATCGGCCTGTGTATATCTTCTTCGGGTTACTCTTGCACTACTGTCTGGCAGGTTCAATCCGACATATCTCTCCTCTTCCGCCTCCATCCCCCTGTGGCTCTTCCTCCGCTGGTTTATTTATAGACTTTCTTCCCATGTTCCCTTAGCAACACATGAGCAGGTGCCTGGGGACTGCGATCGGTTGGCAGGGCAAGTGCCTTGCAGCGGGTTCCGTGGGCCCTGGGTGTCCCCTGTGCGCTGGTCTGCACCAAGCACGGCATGTGAGACAGTCCCAAGGCAAACTGCCAATGATCCTGCTACCCGGCTGGCATGGTTACGGCTTAGAAGATGCCAACTGTTATCAGAGAGGGGGTGGTTTTGGGGCGCAGTCTCAGTAACTGGTCGGAGTATCGGGCTACTGATGTTTCATTGTCTCTAAATAATTATTAACCGTTTAAACGAACTGAACTTGTTTTATTTAACGCTTTATGTAAATTTATGCTGTTTCTATGAGGTCTAAAGGTGTTACTATTACCCAATTTATTGACACACGGTTTACTGACAGTAAGTGAGTTGGCAGTGCATCAGAATTAACGTTAGTGATGAGTATTAACTCGCTGAGCAATCTTGCCACGCACAGCGTGACAGCGGATTTTGCAAGCCAAATGCCAATGACATCTGGACATTATTTGTGTGATGGTAGGTGCTATATAGGGCTGGCATCAAGGTTTCGAGGTTACATCATGGGCCTGTCCCACCCCTGGTCAATCATTTACTGACTGACTCTGGTACATATTGCTATTTTACACTAGCTATTCCAACATTGTGTGCCTCTTGACGGACCTGCTTTATAACAGTAGTTCGAGGGATGGGACTGGTTTTTAATTGAAGAGCTTGCAAGAGAAGCTCCTGCTTCTCACCCTCAGGTACCAACCAATAGTGTAGAGATTAGCTTCCAGAGAAGATACACACCAGGGAGCTGTTGCAGTAGTTTATTGCAGAAATTCGCCACCTAGTACAGGAACACTTCAATCAGTCCAACAAGACTGGGTGCATCCCCTATAATCTCCATGTTGTAAGCAGGACACAGCACTTATGAATCTTCTTTCCTTAGTTTATTGGCAGGAGAACAGCCTGTGCCTGTAACACCAGACACCTTTACAATACCAGTCTCAACGACACAGAAACCCGTGAACTCACCACCTAGCACTCCCTATACATCACCAGTTACATACACAGTATAACACTCTAAATGAATACCCTCATTATAACACACCAGCCTCCCTCCAACGGACTCCCAGTCCAAGATCCCTTTCCTTGTGACTTCCAAACAGTAATCTCATAGAATGTCAGGCCGCAACATATCCCCCTTATTACTCCTGAGAAAACGCAAGTAAAATGTTTCCTTTAGGGATAGCAATAAGAAACTAGAAAACACACACAAAAACACTGTGCAACATGAATAATTAGAAAGAATATCAATTATGAAGAACAGAATAATACTTTTTTGAAGAAAGTATACAAACAAGGGTACTATCCCCTTATGAGTAACTTTTCAATAAAAAATATAATCTATATACAACTCTGTATCCTATCACCATCCAACTTATTACTATCATAATAAGACAATTTTATAACAAGTAACTTACTTCAAGCATATTTATTTAACCACCCAGGCCAAATCTTAACCCTACTGGACCATCTCTTGTGAGGAATTACAGATGGGCTTGATACCACTAATGCCAATAAACAGGTTTTCAGAAAATTCAACATTACCAGCACCGTTCACTGACCTATACATACTCCACAACCTCTCCATAGACCATGACAGGATTTTTCTTAATTTCATTTATCTTAAAAATATCCATAAAGTCTGAAAGTCCTTTCTTCACAAACCTGTTTTTTGTTCAACAGATTGTCCCCAATCACCCAAGGCCTATTTTTTACCTTTGTGAGTGTTATCTTGCCATAGTTTATACCTTATTTAATGATTACTCACAAGCTGTTGTTATTTGATCTTACCCCCACATTCAAACACGAAAGAATCAAATTAGTAATTTATCTCCTCCCTCTCATACGTTCAAATGGTGCTACTCCTATCACTTGGATCATGTAGTTTTGTAAGCCCACAAAGTTTCTCTGAACGTCCCACATACCGGTATTCCAATACAGACCTCTTTGAACATTAGCCTTGAGCAGTTTATTCATGTCCTTAGCCAAGCCATTAGCTTGACATAAATACAATTCTGTTCAGATATGTTTAAAATCAAACTCCTTGATGAACTTACACATCTTCACCGATGCAAATTGTAATGCATTATCAGTGATAATGGTGTCTAGAATCCTTTCTCTAGCAAATTCCTCCATAAGAAAATCAATAACCACTTTAGGTATCACTGATCTAATGAACTTGTCAGTGGTCCACTTGGTGGAATAGTCAACAAACACCAAGACAAATCTTTCTTTGAGTCGTAAAAGATCAAATGAACCAACAATATCCAGTCCTCATTTGTATGAAGGTTCATCAGGAACCTCATGCAGTGACACAGGTTGCCTGCTGAACAACTTTTGACTTGTCAACCTCTGCACAAGAATAGCAATTTTTAACTACTTCTTCAACCATCCTCTCCGTTTGTGGCCACCAATATAACTCCCTCAATCCCTTTCAACTGCCCCTCATGAGCCACATTGATAAGTTTTTCTCGAATAGAATCAGAAGAAAGTCTCCTATCTCATCCTACATACAATATGATCCATCAAATATAATTCTCCCTTCACCACTAGAACCTCTTTGCCCACTTCTCCAGCACCTTCTGTTTTAGGCCGTCCCTTAGCATTGCCTACAGGATGCCCTGATAAGTCCCATGCTCTTCAATAGCATGCTGCCACTCCTCCTTGTTCATGCTTGCAGAATGTATCAACAGAATTGATGGCACATCAATGTCAACACCAGAATATTGTTTTACCCTATGTCTTTAGCACTAGCTAAATGGGATAGGCAATCTGCCCCTTTGTTCCTTAATTAATCCTGGGAGATATTGCACTTCAAAATTAAAATCGCTGACCCCTTCCAACCATCTTTTGATCCTCAAAGTAGTACCTTGATTGTCTTTACATGAGAAACCAGTCACAAATGGCTTGTGATCATTCCTTATCACAAAAGGTAAACCCTAGAGGAAAAACATGAACATTTGCACAGCCCTGGTGCATGCTTGTGCCTTCTCCTTCATTACAGAGTAGTTCATCACAGATCCCTTTAGAGCTCTTGGTGCAAAGACAACCACTTTTGTCACTATCAAAAAGCTGAGTTAAAACTGCACCTAATCCCTTAAGACTGGCATAATTGGTAAAAAAAAATGTCTTCACGCACATCAAAATGTTCCAAATTGGGTAAACACCCTAATTACTTCTTAATGAGTTGGAAATCTTCTTCACAGTATTTGACCAAACAATCTTTTCTCTCTTCTTAAGAAGTGACCTCATGGAAAGCCCAAAGATGCTAAATTGTTGATGAACTTAGAGTAATATTCAGCTAACCCAAGGAATAACTTTAATTGATCCTTTTCATTTGATGTGGGTGCCAAATCTTCTTCAGCAGATATCATATGCCCCTATGTACTTTACGGTTCCTGCCATAAGCTGGCATTTTTCTCTTTTGACTGTCATGCCATTTATTAGTAACCTGCATAACACTTCAAATAATGTCTCATCATGTTAACTCCTGTGTTTTAAAAAAACAAGATGTCATCTTGAAAGAAGCAAACTCTTTGACACATCATATAAAACTTTCATCATTATGCGCTGATAACAAGCAGCACCCGATGCCAGCCGAAAAGGCATTTTCACAAACCAATATTCCCCAAGTAGTCACAGAGTAAGTTAAGGGCCTTGATTCTTCACCTACCGCCCCTTGGTGATACGCAGATGACAGATCTATAACACTGAAAACCTGGACACCATTCAACATGGAGAATTCTTCATTAACATTCGGCAAAGGTTGCCTGTCCACCCAGATACATTTATTCAAATCACACATGTCCATGCACACACATATTCGTTTTCTAGCATTCTCTGGTGCCAAGACCACTGGTGCTAACCATTCAGAGCTCTATATTTCCTCAATCACTCTCAAGGATAGTAATCTGTTCAACTTACTCTAACATCAACAGAGGTACCTTAAGGACTTTATATGTTACAGGCTTGGTGCCACCCTTTAGGACAATTCTATGCTTGGAATTATGTAGTAGACCTAACATCCCCCAAAACTTTGGAAACTGTTTTACCATATCATTATTCTCACTAAGGTGGACAACCACCATGACTTGGTCAGGTGAATTCAAATTCAGCGTGATGCCCAAATTCCACTTGTGGCTCCACCCCAGCAAATTGCCACCCCTTTTTGCAAATTAAACTTCCATTGAAATTAATTCTCATAGGTGTATACCTGATCAAATTCACCACCATACCTCCATATCCCACCTAGTTTGATTCCTTCAAATTGATGTTTTCACTTTCAAAACATTTGACCCAGTTCTTGCCACCTATTAGTGTGCACAGTGAACCAGAATCAGTTAAAATCTCGATTACCCTGTCATCAAGCATTATTATACATTCTGGAATACTAATGGGACCAGCTCCACATTCAACATTGCTCATGCACACTCTTCCATCAGTAACATGCACCACCACTTTCTCATAACATCAGAATTTTTTTCTAATTGTCCAATAGTAGAACTCACTTCCTTCGTTGTCTTATTACCACTCTTACAGACAAAAGCACAGTGGCCCTTTATACCACATCTCCTGCAAGTTGAGTTCCTTGCCAAACAGTTTGTGCTATTAAATCCTTGGCCACTGCTCTCACACCTGTAACATTTAAACCTGCCTAATTTGCCAGAACTCCTTCTAAGTGAATCACCAACTATTTTTTTCTCTGCTGCTTCCAACATCTGAGCTTTCCTTCACTGTGAACACTTTAGATTTGCTTCCAGAGCCACGTCATCAATTTTACCCATTCAGTGGTGTGTTCCATCCCTTCAATTTTAGCTATAGCTCCTTTTAAATTGGGATTTGTTTGTGAGCAACGTTTATTTGGACTTATGAATTGTTTGTGTAATTCACTAGCTGATCTCTAATGAGAGAATCTGTGAGATCTTCTAATTCACATGTTCTCACCAACTTCCTTATAGAAGCTACATAATTACCAATAACTTCATGTTTAGCTTGTTGCGGGGTGAAAAACACATGTCACTGCAGGAGCACGGTTATGTGAGTATCAAAATATAGTTTGAGAATTTTAACTGACATCTCAAAAATGTCAATATGTTCACCATCTCCTCTCCGTACAGGGATTTCTTCCAAGCTGTCATAAATATTGTACACTTATATACCTAAAAGGTGTAACAGAACTCCTTGCTTCTTTGCTGGTGAAAAATGTCCCCTCCAATAGCTATCAAATAAGAGTTGAACAATCTTTCCACCACTTCCTTGGTAGCAATGTCTTTCCTTCATCACTGAAGGATGGTGGTGATTGGGACTTACCAGTAGAAGCTATGACAAATTAGTCAAACATAAGTAAAACAATAAAAAGTAAAACCTTTGTCAAAGTCACTAGTCTTACAATATTTTTTGTTACCCTTTGAAGAGCAGTGAAAGACATTTCCGATTCTAATGCTACAGCTGGATGTACCATATTTTCCTAAGAGCGAGTATTTGTAAATCAATAATGACAAAATCTACCTTTACAACAGGTGTCTCCACAACTATGAAGAAAATACAGTGACCGTTGTTCCACAGTATGCTCTGCAAAAACCAAGTGAGGAGAAATTCCCCAAAGTGGTTTATGATACCATGGTAGCCTAATTCAAGATGGTCACTGATGAGGAACAGCTACGTGACCACGCACCTTGCAATTCCAGAATGCAAAGTGCTGCCAACGTCATGCAAAGGGAGGCCTTTGTGTCAGTGGTGCTAGTCAGCTAGCAATACAGATACACTGTTTTTTAGGTCACAGTCTACCAGACAACGCAGCTGTTTGTTACGCAAAAAGCCATCTTGTGGAATTTCAGAAAGTTGACCTGGGAATGCATTCTACCTGTCACTTGCCATTGGCTTTGTGGTTTGTAACTTGCATTTTCTGGCTTCCCATGTGCTGGCTTTATGCTTCACTGCTCGAGTTCGTCCCTCCCCATGCCAAAGCCATGGTTACAGTATCCTTCCACAAATGCGTTTTCTGTAATAAACAGGCCTGTAAATCTTTTTCTTATCTCTTCACAGTCCAATGTCAGGCGCTGTCTTCTGATGGAGCCCGGTGTTTACTTTGCTTTCGGATTACTTCAAAGTGAGCGTTTATAGGCAAAAAAACAATTGGAATGCAATGGGCCTCACATTTGCTCCAGTTAGAACTATAGGCATTGTAAATTCCTAACTGGAATTTTCTTGCACATAAATTGAAAATGAAAAGTAAAACTTTTATTGACATAAGTGAGCAGATTCAAAGTGCCATGGCACCCATGAGCATGAGCGCGAAGGTGAGACACAAAAGGAAAAAGAAGTTTGCTCAAAGTCAAACATATCGATAATCGTACAGTTATCCATGTAGCAGGTTCAGTCTGAAAGGCGGTAACAAAACCTCCCTGAGGAGGGACAAACGTAAAACATTTACCAATGATGATAAAGGATTTTTGAAAGGCAAGCCGACGAACGAGTCAAAGTGATGGGCATGCGGTGGACGCGGTGAAATGGTCACAATAATCACAACAGGTCAAAGCGTTTGTGCGCTCGACCTAAAAAGGAATGCAGGCCTGTTTATCACAGAAAACAAGTTAGTGGAAGAATTATGTAAAGTTCTTGACACTGCCAAGATTTTTCCAGCAGTTTTGATTTCCTGTACATCTGGAAAATCAGGTCTGTTTAATTTTGCAGCAAAGGGCAAGATGTGTCCCATTTCCTCTCTAGTCTCCCAGTCTTTCTGCATTTGTGCCATCTCTTGTGTGATCCCTCATTTCTGAGTCTTCGGGGTACTGTTTTATCAGTTCTCCACCCAGCCCTCTTCTTTCACTTTCTTGGACGACTACGCCCCTGGATGCTGCCCATGTCGATGACAAAAAATGAAAACCACTCTATTGCCATGGTATTCATTCCACCAAAATGTGTGTAAATCAAAGCCTAATTGACTCCTCCGAGTCCTTCCACGTCTGAGGGGTACAACAACTGTTTAATTTTACTTGAATGAATTTGTCAGGCTCTGTCTTGGTATTAAAATCAGCCCGACCCCCACCCCGCCAAACACACACACAGAGCAGTAAAGACTTCGAACATGGTATTCAGAGGTTAGAGTGGCATCATCCTCATTCTCACTATGTGAAAACTTCCCCCTTGAACCGCTTTTTAGAGTCGAGCCTGCGTTGCATGCGCTCGCGCATGCGTATCGCAGGGAGACTCTTTTGTATTTAGAAAAGGGCTCGGAGCCCTGTCAACTTCATGTCAGTGCTTTTTATTGGTTCCTAATAAAATCTGCTTGCTTTCATTAGTCGAAGGCACGCATAGGTCATGCCTTTTCCGGTGACAAGCCCTCCTCGAGCGCAGCGACCAAGTACAGAAAACATGCGAGGCTCGCTGTTTTCCATCGGGCTCGTGGACTTTTTTTTCTTTAATTTAGAGCGCAATTTCGCTTGGCAGAAGTCGAGCGCTTACATACTTGATTTCACTTTTTCGGGTTATGTACATAAATGCACTTTTGCCCGATAGGTGAAAAGTCGGGTTAAGAGTTTACAACGCGATCAGCTCTAACATGAGCAAACGCGAGACCCGTCGCATTGTAAATGCTTGTTACTTCTGTCTTGGTCTGGGCTCTCAGCCGCACCCTTCCCCCCCTCCCCGATTCCTGACTGATACGGATCTCTCAAGCATTGGCTGCTTACTTCCAGGGCAGCAGCAGATGTGCACTGTGCACACTCAGATAGCTCCTGAAACCCCCTGCACGTCTACAGTGTCCCATAGGCACTCATTTGCGGGTTTCGTGATAGAGACACATTGCTTATTTCACTGTATATACGTCATAATTTCAGCTCGCTTCACGCATGGAACAGACATTGGCACTCCGAAACTATTTCAAAGGTAATGTGTGGCCTCTGAGAGGGGTCCTTGGAAGACCACCAGAATCTTGTGCATTACTGAATCTCCTGTCACATCTTTACATATGAAATACTTCACACCTGAGGCCCATCAAGCAATATCCCCTGCTCTCCAGTAAGACTCCAAGATGAAATCCGACAGAGCTTGTTTGCTTCATATGGTTTGGTCGCCAGAGTTGGGGAGCCATTTTGGAACGGGGTGTTGGATGCCATGACATTAGATTTGTGTGGCATTAAGCAGTGTGCGGTGATTCTACACCAAAGTCCAAAGAAGCAACACGTGCACCTCATGGTGCATCTCACGGTGGCACTGGGCTGGCTTCGGCCAAAAGACGTGGACATAAGGCAGAGGCCCCGTGTTTCACCCATGATGTAAATACGTGCAAGGGAGACGGCTGGCACAGGAGCTGACCCTTAGCTCGGGTGCACAGGAGTGCTGACCAGAAAGGCCCAAACGTGTATGTGCACTCGGATGTTCACAATTCTAATCAATGTGGTGGGGGCATAACCATCCCTTGAAGATGCATTTCTATACGGAACCTTAGCGCAATTAAATATGTTTTCGTAATTGTGACCTTGGATGTCACATTAGCTGTTTTGCTTTTGTTAAATACAATAACAAGAACTCTAAAAACGAAATCTGTAGGTGGGACAAACCTGCATAGTGGCCCTGACTGGAGGAGCGTCTGCTGTTCAGCTAATATATGGATTTACACATGAGCATGTGCACAGTTCTGTACTGAAATAAAGTAATTCATTTACACCACAAATAGAAGGTGAAAGTATTAATTCTTACTCACATCCACTCTTTAGTATGTACTAACATGATGATCCCTGTTCATTAGCACACGCTGAAGGCAGCTTGTCTGTGGAGTGCCCTCTGGTGCACACAGGAACTAGTATCTTTGCTACATAGCACACCATGGCTTTTGGCCCCAAAAATCAACAATAGTCTCTTTCCAGAAGAATAGTGTGAACATCCATTGCTCCAAGCACAGCTCTGATTACAAATTTTACAGATAAAATTCTTAAGCACTTTAGTGGTATAACGGTGAACCACTTGTGGCGGAGAATACGGTGGTTGTGTACAGACCTGCCCTTATTTAATATAGTATGCAGTCCCTATGCACAATATTGGTATAACTGTGAAGTGCTTGTGGCTGTGAATGCGATGGTTGAGTACATATCAACCCCAATGTAGAATACAGTGTTTAGGCACTTTACTGAAGTAACAATGAAGCGCTTGCAGCAAGGATGTTGTGGTAGTGTATGGACAAACCCTGAAATAGTATACAGTCTCTAGGCACTATAATGGTGTCACCATAAAGCGCCTGTGGCACAAATACTGTGGTAGGGTATAGACATTCCCTGATATAGTATACAGTCAGTCTCTCAGAACTATAGTGGTGTAAACGTGAAGCACTTGTGATTGTGAATATTGTGGAAGTGCATAGACCTACTCTGATATATTATGCTACCTTGAGGCTCTATAGCAGTTCAATCATGTGGCACATGTAGTGTTTGAATACGATAGTGGTGTACAGGCTACCCTGGTGTAGCATACAGTCTCTAGTCACTCTACTGATGTAACAATGAAGTGTTTGCAGCAAGGAATGGTATGATAATGTACAGATGTTGCCTGATATAGGATATGGTATCTAGACAGTATAGTGTTTTAACCATGAAGCGCTTGCAGCAAGGGATGCTGTGGTAATGTACAAAAGTCGACTGATATAGTATACAATCTCTAGACACTATAGTGGTGCAATCATGAAGCGCTTGCAGCAAGGAATGCTGTGGTAATGTATAGACACAAACTGATATAGTACATAGCCTCTAGACACTATAGTGTGTAACCATACAGTTCATGCAGTGGTTAATGGTTTGTTGATTTACAGGCTACCCTGATATGGCACACACCTTCTAGAAACTATAGTCCAGAAATCATGAAGCACTTGCAGCAAGGAATGCTTTGGTTATGTACAAGACTTGACTGATACAGTATACGGTCTCTAGACACTAGAGTGCTGTAACCATATAGCACATGCAGTGGTAAATGAGGTGGTGGTTTGCAGGGTACCCTGATATAGTACACAGCCTCCAGACACTATAGTGGTGCAACCATGAAAGACATGCTATGATAGTGTGCGGGCTATATATATTCCACTCTCTTCTTGAATCCAATGAAGAAAGGGCATTCCATGAGCGTGCTGCCTAAATTTATTTCTAACAGCACCAAAAGGGAAACAGAATAAATTTCAGCATTAACTGCCTTTGTCAACCTGTATGCTTCCATTTTAAACTACCTTAAATATCACCCGAATGTGTTTCCGTGATGCCGTAATATGCATATTACCTACTTGTAGTAGCCACATATATGCTACCTACTGGCAGTTGCCAGTAGGTAGTTATAGTTAGGACCTAGTATCCATATGAAAAGCGTTTTTTTGTTTTGTCAATAACTTTTGCGCCATGTAAAAAATCTTCACAACTTTTCAAAACTAGTACAACAGTCACTTCAGCTGATATGTTGAATGTTTCAGGGTGATTCGTAAAGCTGGGGCCAAGAAAAAAGGGGGGCTCAAAATGCCATTTCCTTATGCAATTTCCCATAGTAATTTTGAAAATGACTATAGCCCGAACCACTGGACGAAATTACATCAAATTTGGCAGAACGGTAAGCTCTTGATTCACAAAGAGCTCTTTTTAGGTTGCAGCCTACCAGACATCGCACCTGTCTGGTTTGTGAAAAACATTTTGGGAGTTTCAAAAAGTTGGCTTGAGAATGCATTTTGCCCGTTGCTTGCCATTGGCTTTGTGGTTTGTGGTTTATAACTCACGTTTTCTGGGTTTCTGTTTCCTGGCTTTATTAGCTTTAATCTCCCCAGCTAGAGTTCATGTCATGTTTACAGTATAATTCCACAAACTCCCTTTCTGTAATAAACAGGCCTGTGAATTTTATCTCATCACATTTGCTGGGCACTCAAAGACGAAGATAAAATGTCAAGCTGTGTCTGAGGGAGCCTGGTGTTTATTTTGCTTTTGGCTGTGTACAGTAAAAAGGAATACAGTGTACTTTCTCCAAGGAGCTTGAATGTACTGTTTTTTAAATGTTATTTTAGATATAGCCATCTCAAAAGGAAACTCGTTCTTCTGTTGTACAAAATATTTGCTTTTTATTCGACGGGTGTGAAGTTCACTATTGGCATTATCAGGGTGGGTGGAAGCTTGAACGTTTCTAAAATCATGTTGAACAATTAGGCAATTTATGCTGTTTATGACACATTCATTGTCAAGCACTAGATAAGATCTTTTCACAGGAAAGAGCCAGCCACATTGTAACACAATTTAAAAATTCTTGGTTTTCACTTTGATGTTTAAAGCTTATGCTTTATTTCTGTGGCAACTCTTTCGCAGAGTTGGATAAGTTTAAAGGCAATATTTATGAAAGCCTTAATGTTTATGTTTAGCTACACAATAATTATGTATTCTGTCTGCAACTGTCCCCATGCTGTCCTATGAAACAAGCAGTCACATTGCAGACAATAGGGCAATTATTTGAATGGTGCAGCAGGTGCAGTGGCATAGGGACCAACAATTATAGGAAACCCACTGAACACTGATTATTGCTATATTTTACTGCTAAACAAGGAGCCACTAGTGCAGTTACCTTGCACGCACTGCGGCCATGATTTGAATGGTGCAACAGGTGCAGTGGCACAGGGGCCAAAAGATCTGATCACAGAGTAGTGCTATATTTTACTACTACCCCCAACTCAGAAACAAGCTATGGCCAATAACTCCCTGCGCCCTAGCAACTGTCTGCCATCCCAGTGCTCCCTGTGTCACAGTGCATGCACCGCCTCCTCCACTACTAGGCTTCCTCACCCTTCCTCTCTCTCCTCATGTGCTTCCTCCCTCTCAGGCTTCCTTGCTACCTCACCTAGGACACTGGCAACTTCAAAGTGTATGGATCACTTTTTTCACAGTACGGGCAGCTTTTATAAAAAGCTCTTAGAAAGTTTTCCAAAGTATTTCAGTGCTTAATAAGAACACCATTTATATTGCATAACAACACTTTCTATGGCACCAGGGAGGTTACATGATTTGGCTAGAATCACAGGATGTTGAACCGACGCCAAGACTCAAGCTCAATTCCCGAGGTCAGCAACTCTTTCCATTACTTCAGATCTTTATTATAGTCATCTGCAACATGCACAAAAAAACGTTGACAAAGACAATACATTTTGCATAGGCAAAATCTATGGGCTTTGCCAATGTTTGTTTTTTGTTTTTATTACATATAATATGATTTTGAAATACATACCTTCAGCATATGCGCTGTACAAAAACTTTGCTAACATTTGATTTTACTAAAACATTGTCTGTGTAGAATAGCAATCCAGGCCATCCAAAGAGTGCACATAACTGACTTGCCTTACTTCACTATTGGCATTGTCAGGGTGGGTCGAAGCATGAACGTTACAAAATTCATGTTTGAAAACTATTCCTTAAAAAAAATACTAGCACTGACTTAGTCTTATGTATTGCTGCTACTAAGATGAAACAGTTCTGCATGTGAATAAAATACTTTTTGGGGAATTTTGGGGGAATTATTGAAGAGACTTTTGCATATTTTACATGTTTGCTGCAGAATGTCTTTAGAAATGGAGGTGGCCCAGAAGTTACTTGCTTTCTTTCACATCGATTAACTTGTAAATGAATGCTTACCTGTTTTGAACAGCATGCAAAGGTCAGAAGTGCACTTGCGGCCCCAGACTATAGACCTACAGGGGCGTAATAGTATATATTATACAGCAGAGCTGGCTTCAGTGCAGCATATCTGCAAGTAAAAAAATACAAAAACGCTATAACACAGCCAACACTGGTTGTGTCATGAAGATTTTTATCTTTACTTTTAGCTATTTCCAACATGACTAAAAAGCATTGGTAAAGACAATATATCCTGCATAGGCAGGACCTATTGGCTTTGCCAATGCTTGTTTAAAAATGTACTCACCGTTAAGGTAATATGTTAAGCAGTACGCACTAACAAAGTTACAGTGCGACAGTAGCATTCCTCTATGTACTCAGAGACAACTAGTTTCCAAATTATACTCCTTTTGTCCTTTTCATGTTTAGATTCCAGGGTGGTGCTGAAGTCCCAGGTACTCAATATACCTCGTTGCCAATTTGTTCAAATCAACTGCCAAACACGATATATTTCAGGGAACTGTACCAGTGGCTTATTACAGAAATTCCCCACCCAGTAAAGGAACGCTTCAGTCAGTCTAATAAACCTGAATACACGCCCTCTGATCTTTAGCTCTCCTCTAACTGACTCCCAGTCCAACATCCCTTTTCCTGTACATTCTACACAATGACCTCACAGAATGTGAGGCCACAACATTGTGCTGGAAGCTTGGAGAAAGGGGGCACTGGGGTATGAGTAGGGAGTTTGGACTTTGACCAGAGGGTGTGGACTGCTGGATGTGCTCGGGGAGCTTGTCCATGCTTGTCACAATTCCTCCTGAAGCCTTTCCCCAAGCTTAGAAGCTACATTTCTAAGTATGTTCTAACTACTCTGCCTATTGTGTGACACTGATGAATTTACCAACTGATACACACATCTACCCGCTGGTGTATCTATCTTTACATGCCTGGAGTTTGCCTGTGGCGGTACGTGTGTCTGTTTTTATATTATCTCTGTGTATGTATGTGTGCCGGTATGTATAAGGGTGAACAAATGCGTTGCCTGTATGTGCTTGTCTGATTATGTCTTTATGGCACATTCCCATCATTTGTATGATCTCAATGAGTTTTAGAATCTAGGTGCCCCTTATGGTTCTGAGACTAGCATTGATAACAATCAAGGTGGTCTGTTCTGTCCTGTTTGGCTGTGTTTCATACTGTTTTAAGTTTGAATCACATAGGAAAGTAGCTTGCAAGGTTGAGGTAGATGAGTGTGTTTTTTTGATCTGTTATATTGGAGGTTGCCAACTAAAACCTATATGTATCTGTGTGGAGCACTATAGCAGTGAATATGTGTCTGAAAGATATTTCTGTTTGTTTCATTCAGCTGGTTGTGAGATTCTCGATTGCTTGTCTTTAGGTGGCTCTGTATTTTCAGGACATTGTTACCAACCATTTGACTTTGATGGCATCGTAGGTGTAGGTTTAGGTGGGCACAGTGGGTTTCATCTGATTTCTTCAGGATGGTAAATATGTGTACTATTGTAGTGGCAAAAACTGGGTTTACCATATAGCTAACAGGCATTTTGTGCTTTTGAAGGTGGCATAGGTTGTGTCTGTTGATTTAGAAATGTTATTGAAGTGGTGAATGCTTAAAAAACTAGACAACTCTGCGTAATGTGCATGATAGTGGTTGAAAAGTGTATTGTTGTTGCATAGCTGAGAGTGTATTGGGCTTGATCTGAGAGTCCTGTAGAAGTAGAAAACATTTTGTGGTAAAGTGGAGTATTATGTGGTGTGGGTGTTAATTCTCACCATGTAATACTCTTATAATACCCCAAAGATGGTCCTTGGATTCACACTAATAAAATCCTTAGATCATTACTGGTAATGTGGCAAAGAGCAGTCAGGCTTTACTAGAGGAACATGTGTTAAGCATTTCAGAGCACCAACATGGACAATAAATAATTGACATGTCTCGGAAGAAATCCAACACCAATTTATTTAAAAAACGAGCTTATTTTTATCTCAATTTAGACACCAAAATGAAATAATTGAATTAGTACAATCGGAGTTATAGGGTTTAGAAGCAAAATTAAATCAAAGCAAAAATGGCATTTAAACGTAACGTTGCAGTCAATAGAAAAAAATACTAGTGACAAACGACCACTTCGGGGTCAAGGTACGTGGAACGCTTGCAGGGTTAAGGTGTTGCAGGTCCTAGGACCATGATAGAACAGTCAGTTCAGTGTTACCTGGCCTGTAGGGTACAGGTGCATAGTTATCCTGGCTGTTGGTGGTGCTGAGCGGGACTTGCTTTGGTGCTGATTTTACCATTTACACGACATTGCAGAAAACAAGATGCAAAAACTCAGCAGGGACTAAGTTGTTTTGTTGGATCCAGGCTGCACAGTGTGCCCTGCTGTTGCAGCATTAAGCATGGGGGTCAGTTACTGGGCTGACAACCAACAAGCCTTGGCAGCAGTAAAGTTAAAGAAAAGCTTTTGGAAATTCCTGGGGTCTGGGAAGTAATGCAGCAGCCTGAGATTTCGGGGTGGATGAGACTACAACTCCCAGAAGACACTGGACCACCTGAATTTGGGGAACCCCATGGAGGACCTGATGGCCGTTTTACCTGTAGTTTGCAAGAGACTAATGCCACTAGTCCAGGGAAGACTGATGTTGTTTCTGGCATCCACATGGAGCCCTCTGGTCGGGAGTGCCAAGAATGTGCCAAGAACAAGGGTCGTACATGCAGTTTCCAGTCTGTTGCCTCACGCACAGAGTATTCCTCTTTTGATTTGTTGCAGTGGGCAAAGTCCGGTTGTCAGTGACACAGGGCTCCTCTTGGTCCTTCTTTGAAGTCAGTTGTTCAGATCTGGGGTTCTGGTGTCTGGGGCCCCCTTAAATCATGGATTTATGGGAGTTAGGGGTGTAGAGGTTAGTGGCCAATGGGCAGCTAGCTCCTGCAGCTAATCTGCCCCTGAGGTGACCTCACCCGGTGGAGTGGGTCACCTTCTACTACCCAGAAACCCTCTATTCTATCACTTCTAAGATGGCAGAAATCACAATTTAGTGCACAGAATGGGTTGCTCACCCAAGAGGTATGGTCTGACTTCTGGGTATGTGCACTGACCACAAGCAAATGTGGATGGGGCAGGGGGAGGGATGTGTCCTCCTCTGAGAGACAGAACAGATGCCCATCAGGGGCAGTGAAGCCTTTGAAGCTCACTGCCCTTATTTGCCAATTCACTAGCCTTGCTGGAGGGGAAGGGGGGTCCAAAAGTATGAACTCCTTCCTGCCTCCGCCCTTGTTTCTGACTCCTGGGAGTATTCACACAACCCTGCAGGAGGTCAGAATACTGTCTTGGTGCCAGCAGGCATGAGAAAGCATTGGTTGAGCAGCCAGAGCACAAAGAAGGCGGGGCAAACAGTTGGGCAACCTCTAAGGTGCCACCTGGGTACATGCGAGCTGTCCCTCGTCACCAGATTTGTGTCAATATGCATTGACTGTTGGCAAGTTGGGTTCAAATCGGTTTTAAGGTTCTGTGATATCTATCCAGGGATTTGCAGATAAAATGAAAATGCCCAGAGAGCCCACGTCAGTGTTTCACTGGTTTAGCCCACCCCCAGGGAATGGGTGCTCTCTGAAGCATAATCAGCCTCTAGTAGGTAAAGTGACAGCAAGCATGTGGGTTTCTCTGTCTCCAAGTGTGTGTTTCCATGTACTCTACAAAATCTGTTACGAAATGTTTTGGTATTTTTAAGGTGTGATCAACAGACGGCTTTAGCTGTCTTGCCATTCTTATGTTTTCTAAAACATATAATAAAAATACATACACATATGCATACAGAAGGGGGCTTTTCAGCATCCCTCTTCATTTATTGATCTGTTTGAGTGTCCTTCACCTTATAGTTCTGCCCACCACAGCAAAGAACATTAGGCAATGGATCAGCCCACTCATGCCATTGGCTATCTTGCACTGTGAGTGACAGGGTTTGGCCTGACCCCTCGTGCATATCCACCTATAATGAAGTTCAGTTCAGTGCTAGGTATGGTGGGCAAATATTTTACTTTCCCAATTCTTTTTTCTTTTCACTTTTCAAACATTTTAGTCATCATGTGTATATAAACTATGGGTGTGATTTAGAGTTTGGGGGTGGGGTTCCTCCATCACAACGGTGTTGGATATCTCGTCCAGCAAAATATAAATCCTATATGATATAATGGGATTTATATTTCGGAAGACGGGATATCCGTCACCATTGTGATGGAGTAATCCCTCCGCCAAACACTAAATCAGGCCCTATGTTTTCAGGTTATAGTTTTTCAAAGCCAAGGATACCTTTTCTGTGTGCCAAGGAGAATCATATTTTCCTATGTTGTGCTTTAAAACTATAACGGGTTTCTATGCCTTCCAAGTTTATCAGCCTGCTAGGAAGCACCCAAACTAATCTATTAAAAGTATATGTGATGGTTAATAATAAATAAATTATTGCATGACTATGGCTTCTACGTTTAGATGGTGACATGTTCTTTTTTTTTGTTTTTTGTGCCATATGCTAGCGTTAAAAGAAATAACTATCACGCCACAATGCCAAGACTAGACCTACTTGCTTGCCAAGGTTTGTCTAATTATGAATTACTGAATGAACTGTGGTGATAGATGGCTTTCATTTGATAGTAGCAGAGTGTCGGTCTGGTTGAATTTCCAAAGCTGCTGTGCGATAATTTAAATTCAAGTACTTTGCTCCCACCACAATGTTCCTTGTACATTTTATTATCAAAGGTTTTACTTAAAAGGACGAATTTAACTATCACGTACCTTGCAGAATATACCAGTGTCATCACTTGATGTGGCAAGGAAACAGTTTCATAATGTGTGGGAAATGATTGATTGTGGGCTGGGAGATAATATTCCATGGGATTCCATGGAATACTGCTTTTGTGTTGTCTCCATCCAGGAATTTGGAACAGGTTTCTGGCTTGAGAATATCCCCTTCCTGAATTAACTTGGAGTAGCTTTCACAAGAGAATGGGGCATAGGGAAAGGATCTCATGGTCGGTTGTATAAAAGCCTTAACGTGAATGCACCAACAGAAGATCACTCAGTGGATAATGCTTTCCTCTGGATGTTACGTGACTGTCATGGTTTGCTATGACAACTCACACACTTTAGACAAATGTAATTGTGTAATGTACCTAAACTGATGGTCAGGCTCCACTAGAGGACACCACACCAGTTGTCCCCACTCCATTATTTAGCAGTGGGGACCACTGGTGGGGTGGTTCCCACTCCAACTGGTTTGTTCTCTTTGTACCTTATAGTTTGCTTGACCTGGATTGAGTTTGAGAAAGGGTGAGAGAGGTGCTGAACGTTGAGTTGGGAGGACAAAGAGAGGAGAAAAACAATGGGTCCTGTAGCTCAGCAAAGAAGAGCTCAACAATGATCAGAGCAGAGTTAGCAGATCAAATCCTACACACTGCAATGATAAATGAAGGAAAATCTAGGTAATACTAACAAAATGAGGACCAGCGTGTTAAAATGGTGATGCCTAGACCGGACATTGGAACTGGAGGGATGGTGGCATATCAGCCTGTCCTAGCCCTGAGAGAGACACCCTTGTTTAGTCCCTTCTAATCCCTGTGGTATACAAGAAGGAATGATCACTTTGTAAGCATCTATGTATAGGTAACAGTGGAAAGGGAAAATATCCTCCCTGCCTCGCTTAGGTTTTAATTTGAGTTTTTATTTGTAGTGCTTTATACAGAATTGCATGAACTGTTGCAACTACTTCAGAATGCTAGCTGTGTGAGCTAGGAAACATCAGCTGATAGTATTTAACCCTACGAGTCAAGGCCAAAAACCTGCCCCCAAGATGGCACATGCTGAGATGTCTTTAGAACAGAATAAGCTTTGTTTTCAGGCAAATGGAAAGTAAGGGGGAACAGAACGTTTCCATTCTGTAAAGAAGTGCTCATTTCTGAGAATGACCGAGCCCGAACTCTTCACATGAAAGCTTAAGAAACCCTGAGATGTGCGATTTACAGTTTTAAGTAACTTAGATGTATGTGTTATCGGTAGGCATTTGAGTGCTTTTATGGCCTTCCTTTAAATTTAAGACTCAAGAAGTGCAAATTCATAAACAAATGTGTTTAGGTTTCAACACATTCTTTCCAATTTGCATTTTAAACTCTGTACCTCCGAGTTTACGACTTCTGGAGTGTAATATAAACCATGGTGCAACAATTGATTCTCTAAAGGACAGTAATGTTTTGAACTCCATAAAGTGCTCAGAGTTGAAAGAAAGAAAGAACGTTTCTCAACACGTTGAGTGGTGTTGTCTATGTTCCTTACTCTTTTTCTACTGGAGCGATTTTCTCCATATTGTCTTTGGCCAAGAGAATGGGCAAGCGTTGAGAACACGGTTTAAGTGGTAGGGGCAGATACAGCTTAACATCATCTACCGATGGATATGTATGACACTTTTAGCAGACATATTAATTTTCAGACCCCAATTCTTTCCAGAAGTGGGTCTTTGAGTCGTCTGTGTGCATTCAAAAGTTCAATTGGAGTATCTTGACATCTGAATAAATAGACCCACATATTGAGTAAGGGGTACACCTCCACATAGTAAGAGCCCTAGTGTTTCAAATTCTACTATTTATTCTTTTTGAGTGAAAATACTTATTCAGTTCACACAACTAACAATTTCGAATGCATAATATTCATGAATTAACCCTGAATCACAGAGAGCCATCATAGTGTGACCATAGGAGTGCTCAAAGCCATGTGAAAACATTCCAATGAATCCCTTTTAAGCTGTCCCGTGGAAGCCAAACCTTCCTAATCTGTTTCTACCAAGCTTTAACTTTCTAGTGAGCACGCATTAGTGCGCTATACTGAATTGTCAGTGATGAAGAGCAGCAGCACTCCTTGCTAAAATTAAGGGCTTTCAAGAAATCTTGCCTGGAACAGATAATGGAATGAAACAAAATATCTTGAGTCTCTGTTTACATAATGATATTGAATGAACAAAGTATATCAAAGTCTGCCAGAAATGTTATATTAGTTCCAGAAAGTATTTAGTAGAAGAGAACACCTAAACGGATTTCCAGCCATTTTGTGAATTAAAAAGAGATGATGTCCTAACCCCAAATGTATCCCAGCAACTATTCCAGCACCTCTAAGAACATGTGCATCTTAGTTTTAAATGTTATCTGTGGCACAATGGAGGAACCTGGAACTGCCGCAGTACGTGGCCGCCGGTGACATTTGAAACTGGTGGGGCAAAAACATGTGGGATGAGTGCCCCGTGGCGAGCGAGCATAGAGAACAGGCCCAGCCACCATAAAGAAGGTTCTGACAAATTGTGGAAAAAAAGTGGCCAAATGGTGCATTTTTAAGCAAATTTGAGAAAGCAAGAAGGTTAATAAAGCAATTGTGAAAGTGCAGTTGTGACATCAATAAAGAGCCTCTGGGTGACATTACTTGAACTGCAGACACTGTAGCAAACTGGGGAGTTCTGGATGTGCATCCAAAGGCCCCAGGTTCTCGTAGGTACCTGTACATTGAGGAAGACACAGCTGTGGTAGAGAGACAAATTATGAGCTAGAAAATGTCAAGGCTAGTAGGGCTGGAGAAAATGGTGTACTAATTTTCGGAACTACCAAGGTGTAACAGAAGAAATATAAGTAGTACACTAGCTTTGAAAATTCAAAGATCTGATAGAAGTACAATTGAATATCACAATAGCTGCAGAAAGACAAAGATTGAACTGAAGAAGTACCAAGATGGCATAATGCACTAATTTCAGAAGTGCAAAAGTCTGACAGAAGAAGCTCAAAGATAGTAGAGAGATAGTACAGAGTACTAACTTTTGGAAGCACAAAGGTGGGGGTTGTAAAAGTACAAAGATAATAAAGCTTTTGGAAGAGCAAAGGTCAGGCAAGTGTGCAAATGTAGTTTGGTGCATTAGCTGTCAGAAGAACAAAGGTCTGAGGGAAGAAGCATAAAGATGGTATCATACTCTAGCTTCAGAAACTCTAGCTTCAGAAACTCGAAGTTTTGAAAGAACTACAAAGATCGTATAGCAGCTTGGGAAATATAAACATTTGGCAAATACAAAAATGGTATAGTACACTATATTTAGAAAGACAAAGGTTCACCCAAGGAAGTACAATGACGGTATAGTGGCAGTGTACTAGCTTTCTGAATACAAAGATGGTTTATTACTCTAGCTTAAGAAACTAAAAGGGCTGATAGAAGAATAAAGATGGTATGGTATGGCGGCTTTGGAAAGGCAAAAGCTATGACAGGTGAAGTGCAAAAATAGTATAGTACTCTAGGTTTGGAAAAACAAAGATCAAACAGTAGAAATAGAAAGATGATATAACAATATATATATAACTATATAGATATATATATATATATTCCAACACTTTCTACAAAAGATATTTGGAAGAATGCTCGAACACAAAATGAAGTCCAAAAAGATTATGGGCCTGATTACAACTTTGGAGGAGGTGTTAATCCGTCCCAAAAGTGACGGTAAAGTGACGGATATACCACCAGCCGTATTACGAGTCCATTATATCCTATGGAACTTGTAATACGGCTGGTGGTCTATCCGTCACATTTGGGCCGGATTAACACCTCCTCCAAAGTTGTAATCAGGCCCATAATCTTTTTGGACTTCATTTTGTGTTCGAGCATTCTTTGAAATATCTTTTGGAGAAAGTGTTGAAATGTTTGTGGAGAGCCAGATCCACGCTCAGACCGCCACTGATATAGCAGCCTCGGGTGTCTGGCACTCGTAAGCTATATAAATATATATATATATATAGTACACTAGCTATTCTAATCACAAAGGCAGAACAGCAAAAGTACAATCCATCGCCATCACAATGGCAGACGTATGATAGTGCAGTGCATTAGTATTCGGAGTACAAAGTTGTGACGGAAGGATCTGAACAAAGATTCTCTACTCTACTAACATTTTACTTTCCAGTTGGACTGGTTGGAGGTGTCACAACATCCTACACACAGTACCCCTATTACTATTGAAAAGTCAAAAAGCAAATCTTTGAAAGTTTAACAAATTATTCTTACCTGCCATTAAGGACAAAGGCAGGAGGCATTGGGAAGACGAGTCCACAGAGCAAATCGTTGGCCTCTGTGGTTCAACAGAGGTGGACAGTGCAGGTCTCTCACTGATGGTGGGTGATGCACGTCCTCCCATGCAGATGGATGGTGTAGATCTCTGCCCCGGTGGACGGCGCAGGTGTACATCCTTATCTTAGTCTGGTGTCATTCAGTGTATTTTGTGTATCGTTCACCCTCTGCGTGGTCTCAGTATGAAGACCCTGGGCTGCAGGGCAGCTGCTGCACTGGAAGAGAGACCAGGGTAATGTGATCAAAAAGTATTGATCCTTATCAAACAATCCTCTAACTGTTCCGACAGGATTGGAGTAAACTTTCGGCCACAGTGGCTGAACAAGTGTTATGAAAGTTCCGGGTCTGCCCGCATCACTCTCTTCCCACCCCTCCACCCACCCCAGCACTTTATTTGCTCTCCATCCTCTCACAATCCTCTGAGCTCCATCCTCTTTCTGTCACCCAATCTTACTCTGTTACGACCTCTCCTTCACCCTCAGTCTCACGTCCATTTTCGGTCCCACATCTATCTCTACCCTCTGGCCTCTTCCAGCCCTCTCTTTCTCCCTGTTTTCTCTTCACTCCATCACCCTTCCTTTCTTTCAATCAATCAATCAATCAATCATAGCATTTGTAAAGTGCGCACTATCAACCCTGAGGGTATCTGAGCGCTGAGGGTGCTATGTCTCCATCGAAAAAGCCAAGTCTTGAGTCTCCTTCTGAAGTCCGCCAGGGAGGAAACTGTTCGGTGGTGGAGGGGCAGGCTGTTCCAGGACTTGGTTGCTGTGTAGGAGAAGGAGCAGCCTCTGCTGCAACTGTGATGGATGAGGTGTGTGTGTGTGTGTGTGTGTGGGGCAGAGCGTAGTTGTCTTGCTGGAACGTAGAAGCTCAGTCGGTGGGTGATGTAGGACGGCCATAGGTTGTGGACAGCCTTGTATGCGAGTGTGAGGATTTTGAATTGGCTTCTCTTCTGGACAGGGAGCCAGTGGAGGTCCCTGAGGTGTGGGTTGATGCTTGAGCACTTGTGGAGGTTGAGGATGAGTCTGGCTGTGGAGTTCTGTAGAGTCTGGAGTCTTTTAAGTAGCTGGGAAGACACTCCGGTGAAGAGAACGTTGCCATAGTCGAAGTGACTGGTGACCAGGGCGCGCTTGACTGTCTTTCTGGTGTTGTTAGGAATCCATTTGAAGATTTGGCAGAGCATACTGAGGGTGTAGAAGCAGGAGGAGGTGACTGAGTTTACTTGTCGATTCATGTATAGTTAGCAGTTGAGGATGATGCTGAGGTTTCCTGTGTGGTCTGATGACAATGCTTGTGAGGGGGGTCATGTAGATGCTGAACAGGATTGGGCTGAGGGAGGAACCGTGAGGTACACTGCAGGTGATGTTCTTGGGTGTGAAGGGAGGAAGGTGATCTGAGTGCTGCCTGAGAGGAAAGAGATGACCCACTTAAGGGCATTTTGTTGAATGCCTTTGTTGTGGAGTCTGTTGATGAGAGTGTGATGGGAGACTGTATCAAATGCTGCGGAGAGGTCCAGAAGGATCAGAGCTGCTGTCTCCTTAGTCAAGGAGGGTCCTAATGTCATCAGTGGTGGCAAACAGTACAGTCTCCCCGCTGTGGGTGGCCTGGAATCCTGATTGTGAGGTGTTGAGGTGGTTTCATTCAAGGTAGTCGGTGAGCTGTTGGTTGATGGCTTTCTCAAACACTTTGCCTGGGAAGGGGAGCATGAAGATGAGTCTTTAGTTTTTGAGGATGCTCGGGGCGGCGGTAGGTTTCTTTAGGATGGGTCTGACCTCTGCATGCTTCCATTCATCTGGAAAGGTTGCTGTGGAGATGCAGGTGTTGAGGATGCGGGTTAGTTCTGTACTAATAGTGTTGGCTCCGAGGTTGAAAAGCCAGTGGGGCAGGGGGTTGGTGGGTGCCCAAGAGTGGATGGATGACATGATGGCTGCAGTGGTCTGTGTGGTTATCGGGGACCATGAGGTTATCATGTGGCTGGTGTTTGCTGCTTGAGAGATGTTGTTTAGGCTGGAGGTGGAGGGTTCAAACTCTTTAAACTTCTGTGTGTTCCCTTCTCGCACACCATTTTCCTTCTGCCCCTTCATTTTACACACTTCCTCGTACTCATCCTTCCTCTTTCACCAACCATCACTCCTTCTCTCACACTAGCTCTCATGTTCCTTTCTCTACTCTTTCTTTCCTTTCTTCCTTTTTCGCTAATTCCCTCTTAATTGTCTTCCTTCAGTGTCCTTCCAATGCTCACTTCCATTAACTCATGCTCCTGTTCTCTGAGTTGCCTTAATAAATACAGAAACTCATCCAGTAATACTTACTACATTTTGTATTTCAAAATTCAGATCCTATCATTCAAACCCAGGGGAAAAATGTGTTTATATTTGACCACTTTAAACTAGCAAGTGGGATTTCAAATCCTAATTAACAAGTGTTTTCACACACAGAACAGTGCTTTTAATGGGCAGATACTGTCTAGAACTGTATACCCACAAGTCTTTAATTTGAGAAGGACCTGCACTGCTCAGCTCTTCTGCAATACATTTACTGGGAGAGTACCTGCACTTCTTAGGATAAATAGGTACTCTAAATTGTGAGTACCTACAGTTTTATATTTCCATATAAAGCACTAGCACAGATGTCTAACCTCTGCACCCAAAACGGACCACATGCATAAATTAATAGAGTCTGCTGATGTTTTAGCAAGTTGTGGTAAACCTGCGGCTATATGCAGGAGAGTTTCAAAGTGGGGAGCACCACTACAGTCGTTAGTGTGTATTCACAAGCCCCTTGCAGGTCTTTTCCTATTTTGGAGTTATTTCTGCAAGAAGCCGTACAAAGAGTCTCTCATGATTGGAAAGGATAGCTCTGAACAGTACAAATACTGATATACTAATAGGGTACACATACTTATCCAGTGCCAAGTAACCACTCAGGTTCAGAGCAGGATATCCTCACCTCAGGTAGCCCCTGCACACACACATGCCTCTATTGTCCCCATGTCCCGACTCCTGGCTGACCATGTGGGTGCACACACAGGCTCCCAGACTCCTGACCCCTAGCGGGCTGGTTTTGTGCTCTCATTGGGACTGGTGGCCTGTACCCGTTCTCCACCTGCCTGTGCAACACTGCTTGGGTTGGAGAGATCTAAGTGTGCATGTCAGTTTGGCCATCCTAAGACAGCCGGACAAACCAACATGCGTACTTGCAGTTCCCACCCCTCCTCCTCACCGTGCTGCAGCTGCTGTCCATTAGGATGTCCCAGCCCAGCCCTAAGACAGGCTCAGATGCTCAGTCGGCTCGGCTGGCAGCTTGCAGGATGAAAAATAAAATTATAATAACATTGTTTTATTAGCATTTTATTTTTATTTTTTATGCTTGATTTTGCAGTGGGGCTACACTCCTCCACCCTAACGGAGGAGCAGCCACAAGTTGCAGTTAAGGTACACCGTCATTGTAGGCGGACCACACACTGTCTAAAGACTTTTCATATCTGTGACCAGCCTATTTCTAATTTTAGCACTCCCCTCATCAAAGTTTACATGTGGGTCTGCCTCAATTTAAGCATATCACTGATGCTGACTAACATTTCTTAGACCATTTCTGCATGTAGGTAATAGATAACAAGTGCTTGCCTCTTCAACTGCCATAGGAAATGTGACAAAATACATTTGTATACGCCACAAATCTCGTGTATATCAATGTGTCAATTTACACGATGCTAACTTGTAAGTGTTCTTATTTCTCTGAATTAATCAGTTAATCAAATGAATACAAAATATAATTCCTGTAAAATGCTAACAGACTACATCATGTTACAAAGATGCAGTACCTCCTAAAGAGTAAATCGTTAAAAACCGTCTCAATCATATATAAATATACAAAAGTGCAGATGAAAATTATCATATTTTCATCACTGTTCGGAAATAGACCAGCCTGCTCACTCACAAAACTCTCATTTGCCGTACTCTATCATTCTTTTGAAAGACTGGTTTCAGGTTTTGGTGTGTTTTATGAATATTAAAAAAATGGTTTTGCACTATTATGTTATGGTATGTTTTTGCATGCTAGAGTATTTTGGGCATGCAGATTCTGAAATTATGCTGATTTATGAAGGTATTTATGTTACATTTCTTAAAACTGAGAGTTTGTAACTTTTTTAATTAATACATTTGCAGAAGGTAATGTATTCTTTATGTTAATTCGTTTTGTTTTAGATTATTTAGAATAATATATGTATACATACAAACTGAAAGACCAAGATTTAACAATGCAACGGTTACTAGATTTGTGTAATATTAGCATTTGTGCATAAATCCTAATCTTGCATAAACAATCTCCAGACTTGAAAGCTTCTTTACTCACATCTCGCCTCAGTGCGTAGCCATTATCCATGTTATTTCATCGGTGTCGCTGGTGCTGGACTGTGCAGTGATGAGTTACAGGACTATGCCTAAAAAATACCTAACAAATAATATTTTACGCTGGCAGGTGTGCAATGCACCACAGCAGAAGTGAGTGGACAGCTTTAAAAAGCACCTATATATGTATATTGTTTTGAATGTTTCTGACCAAGCAGCAATAAAATGGAGAGGAGAGAGTGAAATGCAAAAAGAGGAGTGATGATATAAGGAGGTAAGCACATGGGAGGACAGCTGGGTGTGGTAGAAGTCGTAGGGTCGAAACAGGGGTTTGGTTGGGAGCAGAAGAGGGTGATGTGTGCTCCGATACTGGCTGCAGGGATCATGGAGCCAGAGAGAGGGGCAACACTGGAGTATTTGGTGAGCAGATTGAAGAGAAAAAAATACAATTCTTTTCTCCCAGCCCTGCATTCTAGCTCTCACCTAGAACAGGCATTCAAGACTTTACTTTCACTATGTCAGGGTTTTATGATATATTGTGATATCATTGACGGGACAGCCCGTTTAAGGAGTGTCTCTCGATGGCTGGGCCTGTAGAGATGCATCCACATTGTGTTGCTTGAAGATATGTGTTAAACATGTCGGTCTATGAGATGTATTGATACTTCTTATGGTCCAGTTACTCAGGCTCCACACAAAAGGACTCGGGACGGCTACAACAGCGACTAGCTGAAGCTAATAGAGCTTGGAAACCGTAGGCAATCGGATAGCTTCCTTAGAACTATTACTTTGAGGCAATATTTGAAAATAAAAAGAATAAAAAACGTTTAGCATTGAAGATGGGTAGCAGTGAATTACGGGGATGTTTTTCACTGAGAGGTTCTGATTGTCATCAAGTAGACGAGAGTGAAGCTCGAGTTGTCTACGATGGCACTCAGATTGCCGAGGTGAAAAACTTCCCCGTAATTCACTTTTTACCCATCTATAATTTTGTTGAGTTTGGCCCACCAAGATCATCTACCCCTGCTTTAAAATGCTAAGCCGTGGCAGAGGAGTAATGGGGCAGCCATTCATAACAAAACCTCTGTTTTGCATCTTTGTTATCTGCGATCCTCGAGTAACACCCCTCCCTGCCCACCCTGCCTTCCTCCCCCCTACTGCAGCTGTGCTTTTCTGCTTTCAGTCAAAGCGGCCAACCAGAGCTGCACTGACAGGCACTTGGAGAGCCCCGTCACCTGACCTGGAAGGCCTTATGGCATCACAACAGTGGGCCGCCAGTTTTGTTATGAACTGTTGTAATGTCATAGCAGTGGGTTATGAGATTCAGAAAGTGAAATAAACATGTATGGCTCTCTAAGAGAGCCATACATAACAAGAGAATAATCAACATATTGTTTTCTTTTCTTGTTTTATTTCATCGCCCTGCCCTGATGAAGCAACATAAAATCTGTGGAACACTGGCAAATTTGTGCGAAATCCTGCTGAATCTTAGAGAAGATACATGATTTATGGGGATATTGTACAGCACATGCAGATGTCTTTTATGCACATTTAGAGTAGAAATGGAGGGAAGGGGTGGACCACAAAACCCTGAAACCTGTGAGAGGCACTAGTTTCTATTCAAGATTTGCTACAGTGTGTGATGCACTTGATTATGCCGCTGTTGTAAATGTTGGTCTAAATGATAGGATTCTCATCTGGAATTTGTTGGTCAACAATAGCTTTAAAGGCATTTTCAATTAAGTAACAAGGGAGCGATGGACATAACATTTGAAAGATGTTTTGAATAAAGTTTTCTGCTAAATTGCCATGTGTCTGCATGGAGACTGGCACATATATACTGCCATGTTTCAATGCCCTCTATCATGACATACGGGTTCATTTGGTGACTCAGTGTTTGCAATACAGTAGTGGCAGTGTCCTTGTGGTGAGGGCAACAGTGCTGTCTATGCTTTATTGCATAGACCCAGGTACTTACATTCATAGCTTCCCACCATAGCTCCTGCGGTTATGATACCTTGTGACGTGCATTACTGTGTAAGAACCGAGCAGTGGCTGTTTTAGGCACAGCAGGTGCACTTGCCCAGGGAACAGGCCTGAGTGTGCAAACATAGAATTGTTTGACCTACATTCACAGAGTGCCTATTTTGTGTTTGCTAACTGTGCTGTCTGCAGCCCATGGAGTAACTTGTTAAGTTATCACGTTTGCTGACGTGGTGAGTGAGTAAAGTGCAAGTGTAGTAGTGACTTTACTAGGCCAGGGCCACAAAGCAGGATGATACCAGCTCCTTGAGTGCACAACGTCTTGGGCACCAACATTCCAACGAAACTCGTCAATAGCGTTGTTTACACAAGGCAGCCTTTCACTTAATGCCATTCGAGGATTTTCAGAATATTACCATTTTCTGTGACACGGTTAATTGCACATGTTATTTACCTCAACGTTTACCATATTGGATCTCTCACCCTGAGGAAGTCGTGGGATCACCCAGTCCAACACAGGTCGGCTGTGAGTATTGTTAACGAAGATCAATAAAATGTAATGCACTGGCGTCCTACATTGATTGTTTTCTTTTGGATACTGATGGACATTCATGCCGTGCATTCATAAGCGGTGTGCAAACAAAATTCTTAGCAGTCAGCACAAGATCGGAACCATGAATAGACTGACACGTTCAATCCACCTGCTAGAGGGTGCAAGGGTATCCAGCTGTTGTTGAGCCCGGCAGCATCTAAAAAATGCGCACTGCTTCTGCGGCTTGACTTTATACCTCGCGCTGAGTGACAACCGGGCAACAGATCCGTGCAAGGCTCTTCGCGCCTTTTCCCGCCTATCTAAAAACAGAACTGGCCTTGCTTAGCGCCTTCCAAGGACTGTGCTGATTGCGTGCCCAAGGATGCGCTCACCACCCTTACTACTTTTGGACCTAGACAGAATAGACACAGCTACAATTATACAACCGACTGCCCACTAATCTTGGCCTTTTTTCCCCTAAACCGTGTGCATGTAACAAAATAGTACGGACTGCCTTTGAGGGAGAAATGAAAACACATTTTTATCACAATTAAGACGCTCATCGCCCTTAATATCGATCATCACGCTACGGGATCTTAAAGATTCACGTGGTTTGTAATGCGCACTAAGGGCTCACTCATGTCTGAATATTTAACAGGCTTGGCTCATGGGATTGTCTCTGAGTCAATCTATTTCAAATATTTATATAGAACGTGTTAACTCAAGTGGGAAACCTGAGTGTTGTGCGGAAAGCAACTGACTATATTATATTGTAAAAATAACACTTATTTTCATAGTGCAACCTAACACTCATAGTAAACTATAAAACTGGGCAGCTGAGGGCTCGAGGCAGTGCAGAAGACTTTAGTTATTAGATAGTAATAAACTGACGATGTTTTTGCCTGTAAAGGCCTGATCCAGTAGTTGGAGGGCTTTCGTACATCTGGCTATATTCCTAGTTTCTGATACCACTACATCCCTGGATTGCACAATTTTACAAAACAATGTTTCTTTCTTTAAGTGAGTATGTCTACAGCAAGATGCTTGGGAGTGAGGGGGAAATTGATTTAATGTAAGGGCCGAACATAGGGCCTTATGTTCTATCCCAGTTCACACACTATGGATCTGCTAAATGCACATCAGCTGGTTGGGAATCAGTATGTAATTTAGGATGCAGCCTACTAATAGATCTCAAACGCTGCGAGGTCCGCCTACCCCTACTTATTTGCAGAAATTGATGGTCAAATATACAGTTTCACATTTTATTAGACAACTGGATCTTCCACTTCAATCAAACTATTTGACCCTTCTACCAGCTGAACATTTACACCATTTCTGCTCTCCTTTCTAATTCAAATATTAGCAATGGATAAATATTTACAGTTAAGTCAAACTAAGTCCTTCTCGAATTGTTACCTTTACCTCGCTCTAAAACAAGCATTCATTAATTTTAACTGGAAGGCCAGAACTATTTTATTGCAGACAAGCTGACACCAAAAAGTAACAAAATATCAAACGTAATTCGCTACCTATTTGTACGACATTGAGCACTTAATCAAGAGAAAAATCAATGGATGTGATGCTCATATATTCATATATTCATTATTATTGCAAGAGATTTCGTGTCATTCCTACATTTCTTGTTGCACAAATGGCGGTTTTTGTTTAAATTGATTAAACATTTTTAATTAGTAACTACACAAAAGGAGACAAGTTCCCACAAATTAACAACTAAGCTACATCACCTCATTGCTTTCTGCACCGTTTTACTCTACAATCAATACAAATAAAGGGTTAGCATTTATTTTATTTAGGGTTTCATAAAGTTGCGCGAGCCACCGAGGCGACCTCGGGACGGTATTGTTTTAGGTTCTGTTGACGATGCTCTTAAACCGTGATCAAATAGCAACCGTGAGGCATGGTTCATTCTTAGAAAGGGAAAGCCAGTAGCTGGCCCAATAGGGCGGCTGGTGGAACTGGCAGTAGGTGCCTAACCAGTCCAGACCAGGTGCAGGTGGCAGAAGCAGAGAGGGCCAAACATATGATTTTTGAATAGGTGAGTTTTTAGCAGCTTTCCGAACCTGCTACAGTCGGGTGAAAGTCTTACACTCTTTGGTAGGCAGTTCCATAGGAATGATCAGCACTTGTGAAGAGTTCTGCTTCCAATTATCATTTTATGACGTATAGCACTCACAGGTCATACTCCTGCATGTGAAACTTCAAGGGAAAAGATTTCTCCTAATTGCGTGAATTTCCGTGAAACCTGGCATTTATTAATGCTTCCTATGTGTCATTTCAGAAAATGTGATTTTGCTTTTATCTAACAGTGTGAGAGAACTATCAGTAGGGAAAAGAAAATTCCTGTGGTGATACATGTACGTTAAGGGCATATGGTGAAATATTGGTAGCCGAAGACCACTCAGGCTACAAACTCCAAACAACACACATAGATGTTGAATGTAGTAACATGGCTGCAGATTTATGAATTACTTCCATTAATACTCCTGCACTTTTGTTCACACATGCGCGGTCCTTTTCGCATTTGCCCTTAACTTGTTCATTACTTTACATAATCAGAAAATGTACGTAGTTGTGTCTTGTGTGTGTGTTTTTTGTTCATTTATTTTTTTGTGATGGTATATAGCGGGAAATCGACCAGAAGGTATTGAATCCTCAACCTTGCTCTCCCTGCACTGCAGGAGAGCCGATACTATTCACTGCACTCAGGAAACTCACCCCATAATGCTTTATGCAGCATTTCTTTTACAACACATCTTTTCCCATAACTCAGCCTGTTGTGCTCCTAGGGTATTGGGACCACCACCAAAACATTCAGCAAGCATGACGTGCTCTTTCTGTCCAGGAGATCTTCTGGGTCACACTAGGTAAGGGGGACCCCAAAATCATAACCCCTCCCACCATTCAAAGTCTTTTTGAGCCCTCTTATGGCTGGAGTTTTTGTTTCACAGTTGGGAGGAGTTTAAGTTCTAAGGGTCTTGTTTGTAACAGGCCTGTTAGGCCTGAAAATGTGTAATGCACTACGTCCTCTAGGGGCTGAAGATATGGCTACACTGCAATTTGTGTTATTCTTATTTCATGTGGTTATGCCTTTAGGGGCTGATTAAATGGTTTCAGAACTATGTTTCTTCCCAATGCTATTTTTATTGTGATGCTCTGTATGGGCTGTTCTGACCATTGCAGTTTAATGGCAAGTGTATGAAGGAATGCACAAACACAGTTTATTTCTGATAAAGGTTTAATGTACTGCATGGGTAACTACTTATACGCTACCAAAGGCCAGATTGTCATTTACAACACCAAACAGCTCTAACTCTCGCTAATGCAAGACCTATTGCATTGCAAATGCTTGTTTTTATTTGTGAGCTGTCTATGAGCTAACAGTTAAGATAGCCCTATATTTTAAATTTTCGAAGAACGCTTGACACATTTTTAATGCACATGTTTTAGTGCTAATTTTTTTAAAAATACTGACCTATTTGCAACAAGCCAAACAAAGGCTGATTAAAGTTTAGGTTTGATGCTAAGTTTAGTATAAATCCACTCAGCAATAAGTTAGTGGCAATGTTTTGTATCGGAGTTAATGTGGAAAATTCTCATTTTTGGCCCCCCTCATATTTTTCCCCAGGTGGATCAGCATAAAACTTGGCATTTTCATGCACATTTGTCAAATAGCATTAAAATTATAAGCACAGAAAAAATTGCCTTTTTAAAGGAAACTCATATATATATATATATATATATATATATATATATATATATATATATATATATATATTACCTACTGGCAGTCGCCAGTAGGTAGTTATAGTTAGGACCCTGTTTCTATAGAAAAAGCATTTTTTGACTTGCCTATATCTTTGGTGCTGTTTGATGAATCTTCATGAAATTTTCCCCAAAAAGTGTTGCAGTGATTCTAGTTAGGCACGGAAAGTTTTCAGGGTGATTCATCAAGCGGGTGCCATTCTCATAGGACCTTTAGACACATCTACAGCCCGAACCACTAGAAGGAATGAGACCAAATTTGTCAGAAAGGTAGCTTTCAGTACGCAGATTGATCTTTTGCTTATTTGGAGTAAATCCGTTCAGTAGTTTTTGAGGTATTAAAGAGAAAATTCATTTGTATATCTCTGGCCGTGAATATTTTGCAAATAATTTGTGAAGACTTGCGAATTGTCACGAATACACGTGCAAAAAGAAGCGCTGTAATTGGCTGACTGCAACCTGACTAGAAAGTTGTTGCCACCATTTTATTTCATGGGACACTGTCCCCGGGTGTGAAATTTCAAATTGAAAGTGGCATAAGGGGTCATGGTAAAGGTACTCTGACCCCAGGGGTGTGATATAGGTGTGTTGTAGGGGTAGATTATGAGTTTGAAATAATTGTTTTGTCGCCATGCACGGTATTCGTGAAAATTCACAAATTTTCACGAATTTTGCAATTTATTCACAAAACTTTAACGAATATGAAAAACTTGAAAGAAAAACCACAGACTCATTCTTACACTGATTCATTCACTCATACATGCACTCAGATATTCAGGCACTCACTCGCACACCCACTCAGATACTCCTGCACCCACTCAGACCCACTCATCGATTGACACATCCACTTTCAGACCCACTCAGACACTCACACACCCACTCACAGATCCACTGAGAGAGGCAGGCCCTGTGGCCAACCTGCACTGCACACAGCCAAAGACCATGCGTGGCGCAGGGTTGGATGGTTACAAGGGTTTGCCTGCAAGGCCTGGCTGCAGGCCTGGCCTTGCGACCAACCCCCGGCGGGGGTTGGAATAACGTATAGTAATTAAAAGTACTTCACATTAAAAACACATAGAAATGTATTGAAAAAAACAAAGGTTACAGGGAAGTTATAGTTAGGTTCTGAATTTACAAGGGCGCAAGTTACAGTTACCTATGGGGGCGAGTTATAGTTGCTTGAAAGAATTCTAACTATAACTGCTGAATTTCTATGGTTTTGTACGAGTACATTGAGAACCTAACTATAACCTTCCTGTAACCTTTGTTTTTTTAGTGAATATATTTATATATATATATTTATATATATATATAAATATATATATATATATATATATATATATATATATAGAGAGAGAGAGAGAGAGATAGATAGATAGATAGATAGATAGATAGATAGATAGATAGATAGATAGATAGATAGATAGATAGATAGATAGATATATTGTATGTCCCTATGTCACAGAACTTCCATCATACCTTCGTGGCACAACAGACATCCTATCCAAGACTGACAATATTCTTTTGCAAAACACTTATTTTTTTAGTGACAATGGATGTCACATCCTTATGCACATCCATCAAGCATCAGTTTGACATGGAAGCATATAGATATTTTTGGAGAACGCATCCCAGAGTTTGCACAGCACACTGAAATATTGATGACCATGTTATCATTCTGTTTAACACATAACATCTTTTTATTTAACAATGAATATTACCACCAAAAACAAAGTCCGACGACGGGGGTATCATTTGTGCCGACGTGCAACAACCTATACATGGAATGGTGGGAAAAGGCGGTAGCATGGTCTGACGAGCTGAGTGCCTATATGGAGAAAGTGGTGCTATGCGTGCATTTTATTGATGACTTGTTTCTCATGTTGGATGGACAAGAGAGCTTACTATAAGAATATATTAGCTAATTGATTAAGAATAATTTGAATATACATCTTGTAGCAACATGGAATTAAAGCAAATTTGAGTTTCTTGATGTCCTACTTGAAGTGAGAAATGAGAAATTGGAAACATATGTTTTCCGAAAACTAGCAGCTTGCAACTCCATATTGCATGGTAACAGCGGGCATTCAAGGGCTCTGAAATTGAGCATCCCCTACAGCCAGTTTCTGTAGGCTTGCAGGATATGTTCATGTGATCTGGCATCTAAAAATGAAATATCTGTGATGATGAAGAGATATTCTGAAAGAGGATATCTGCAGAAGGTCATTATGGATGCATATAAATGGGAAAAATGCAAGAAAAGAGAGGATTTGATCTTTTAATATCTCCACCCTAGAGAACAGAAAGGTGCAGATGTTTACCACACTACATTCTTTCTGGAGTTCAATAATGAACATAAGGCACTTAAAGCTATTTTAACTCACATTTGGCATGTTCTGCAACAAAATGAACATATTAAGACAAGGATTGGCCAGCACCCCCACATCACATATTGGAAAGGTAGATCATTGGGGGATATGTTAGCCAGAAGTTTGTTTATGAGACAAGACAAAATAACATGGTTGACAAAAAAGAGTATAGGTTTCCGGTGCTGTGGCCATTGCAAAGCATTCAAATATGCAGTGAATATGCAGAGAGGATAGTGCATCACATTACAGAGAGAATCACCTGTGAAATAGAATTTGTAGTTCATATTATCCAATATGGTTGTCCAAAAAATATGTGGGAAATACCATCCACAAACTGAAGATTAGATTCTTACAACACCTTAGAGCGATTTAAAAATCAAGACAGATGTTACCCTGTAGCGAACCACTTCTGGGATGTTCAGAAAGGGGACTGTAAGAGTTTGACTTTTTATGGCATCAAACATATAAAGGTAGATCCCAGGATGAGAGACAGAGCATTAGAATTACCCATTAGCAAAACACTTCTGGAATGTTCAGGAAGGGGACTGTAAGAGTTTGAATTTTTTATGGCATCAAACATGTAAAGGTAGATCCCAGTATGGGAGAGAGAGCATTGTAATTAAGAAGAATGGAATCCAGGATGATTTTATCATTGGGAACAGTAAAGCCATGGGGGCACAACTTAGATGAAGAACTGTGCATGTGTAGGGGAAGTAATGATATCTAATTAGTACTAGATCAGGTCTTTATAGCTGGATATAGTATCTCTTGATGTGAAAGTCTCCCCGTGTTGCCATGATCAAGTGTTGATCCTAGTTTCTGAGGGATTTGCTCTTTTGATATGCTATCATTAATAACTTGTGAGAATTGCTCATCCCATATGTGTAGTGACAACAGTATAATAGTGTGGGATGCCTATTCGGTACTTTGATAGTGGAAAATGCAATCAGATATTAAGAATTAGCTGTGATTATTGATGCAGGAGGTACTTTATATATGTTGGTTTTAGGTGTTTATTTGTTTTGTATGCACTTTATTGGGTATAGTTTATGAGATTTTGGTTTTTAAATGCCATCATTTTCTACACTCCAATGACCGAACACATTGACATTTTATGATATGGGACCATGTTATTTAGAGAGGTTGTCGATTTGTACAGAACCATATGCAGTATTGTGCATTTAACATCATGTGCTTTATATTATGTGCAATGGGGAATATCATGCATGATTTATGAATACAGTTGACACATTAGGTGAAATTAAGTACTTGGTAATATGCAGGCACAACATGGAGACATTGATCTTTTGTATAGTAGCCCATTTGGCACATTATATCTTATTATGTACAAATTTGTCTTCCAATAGAGGGTAGCAATAGTAAAGTGAATGCACCTCCTATAAGTGTCCAACAGTATCTGATAGAGTGAACTTGTTTCAGTACGTCTACCAATGGTGTTATGTGGTTGACTGCCCTACTACCCACTGGCAGAAATCTGTATTCACTAATACATGATAAATCGGACCATTACAACCATAGCACTCAGTTCAATCAAACAGTAGAAAATTGTAGGGTCATGTGAGTTTCGGACCAATCCGTCTTATGCGTAAAAACCTTCTTTTATTGCAAAATCTCAGTCCAATTCATATTCCAATACAATTCTTCATTACAGTTGTTCATATTCGACAGCCAACACGTGTTTCGCCACAAAGCAACTTTATCAAGGCTGCAAGGTATAAAAATGAACATATGTACATTAAGCTAGTGTACAAGATATGCACCAGCCATGTGTCATGTGACTAACAAGCAGAATGGTGGCATGCCTGCACCAAGTGTAATATAGAACATATTGTAAACAGATAGTGTGATGTGTGCACCAAGTGAATGTGTAGATATCCACCTTATGGAATATAACTTGCATAGAAACAAGTAAAGATAGATAAATATCAGAATGGAAAACACCAATAGTGTCAACTTAAGAAAAGGAATTGTGATGTCCACCAATATTGTATGCGTGCCTTAGTGCACCAAGTCCCCGTAATATACCCCAGGAAAAGGTAATAGTCTGATATATATTACAAACCAGCAGACCTTCAAACGATCAATTAGTCATATGGTCATGCCCATAGTCTAGTTCCCCTATACGTCAATTTGTGCGTCCAATAGATTATTCTGTATTAATGATCCTCAAAAACTGACATCTTCAGAATTATTTTCAGAATTATTTCACACAGACCATGATAAGCCCAGTGATCTGTTGGTGAAGAAATGTGAAATATAAGCCAAATTGGAAGTGTTGTGACCTAGCAATGATCTGAGCCAATAATAAAGAGACCCTGTCGAATCAGCCGCAATAAGCCTTAGGTGGTGGCCATAATTAATGCACACTCAACTCATAATGGGCAAACTGCTAACAGCTAAATATGTGGGTCCTGTGATTTATATCCATACCAATATGCAGATAAACACAAAATTCCTTTGCAAAACTCCTGTAACCTGCAGTACATGCAGTTAATCTACTGCTGCCAATGTGAATATGTGAGTACACATACAAATTATGGAACGTATTTATTTGATAGTATGCACCCCCCACAATGCACAAATAAAACATGTGTGTCGAACATTGGAAGTATATTCATGATAAGTGCCCACAGTAACGTGTAAAACCACCAATGTATTTGAACCTGGAGTTACATCCCTTTAGCAGTAATCTGCACCAGTAGTAAATAGACCCCATCAAATACGCCGCAATAGGTCTAGGGCAGCAGCCACAACCAATACACAGTGGACTTAACCCGTTGAAAAGGGACACGCATCGTCTATGTGAGTCTGCATAGCCCGCCCTCCCTGCAATGTATATCCATACCAATAAAGTAGAAAAATATGAAAACCCTTCAAAGAGTGCATGTAACTAGCAGCACACAAAGTCAATCAATCACCGTCAACATGCAAACAATATTCATAATTCCGGAATAATGGTATGTCGTACATTTATAAAGTGCACATGACTAGTAGTACTCAAAGATACTAGACTGCTAAAACAGTATTCTGCACAAAGTGTGCACATATACCACATCGTATCTCACAGTGTCTCCAGCCGTCCTACCGCAAGTTATCAGGATTCACTTGTGAACCGGTTCCTGGTGCATGTTTAAATAGAATCTACATGCCCCCACCTAATATGGAAGGGAGAATCAGGAGCGTACTAGAATCACAAAGGTGCCATAAGAGGTGTGTAGCAAGCGATACATGTATACTGTGACATTAGTCAATTGCGAAAAGATTACACACCAGTGTGATCCTAAAAGTGTTAGGTAGGGTGTACATGTCAGTTCTAGAAATGTATTTACATAGGTATATCTTGGTTGGTGTACCTCAAGAAAGAAGGGGGTGCGGGAAGGGGGGAGGGCAGGAGAGGGGAGAGTACGGAGGAGGGAAAGGTTACATTGGATCATAGTGTCAACACAATCAAGGAAAGAAATGTGATGGAACATGTTGGATATACATATGAACAAATCAGCGTAAACATGATCCACTTCATGAGATATTCATATATACTAGGTGTCAGTTTACAAAATTGTCAATATATGTATGCCGATCTGGTATATTCAAGCAAAAGACATAGGCCCTCATTATAACATTGGCGGTATATATCTTTTGGCGGCCGTCGCTGCGGTGGTAGGCGGTATATACTGCCAATGTTATAACGAGGGCCATTGTTCCCTGTCCACATTTAGCTCATGTTTCACATCCCGTAATTTCGTAATCCATCTAGCTTCCTGTTTCCTAAATTCCTTATTTCGATCCCCAGCTCTTCGATGGCCTGGGACATGTGTGATGCCATGGAACCTAATGTTAAAGATTTCTGAACCCTGATGTATCACGTTGTAGTGAACAGCTATGGGATAGTTAGGATTGTTGTTACAAATAGTTCTTACATGTTCTTGAATCTGTTCCTTGAGTAGACGGATAGTGCCACCCATGTATATTTTTCCATATAGACAGATGATACAATAGACTGTGAACCTGATATTACAATTAATGAATTGTTTTAAGTGATGGACCTCATTGGTATTGTTAGACAATGTTACCGTTTTATTCAGTGTGAACTGGCAAGAGATACATCCCCCACATTTGTAGAAACCCTTGGGTTTTATGGGTAACCACACATTCGGTTTATCTTGTGTGGTTGGAGCAATATAGCTGGGACACAGTTTCTCTCTCAGGGTGATAGCTCTATTATGTACCATTGAGGGTCCCTTGTTAAGTAGCTTGCCAAGGGTGGCATCCATTTCTAACAGATGCCAGTGTAGTTTAAGAATGCAATATACCAATGTACTGGCTAATGTACACATTTGCGAATTATGATAATTTACACCATATTTGCAGTATGCAGAGCACGTCACCATAGCATTTGGCAATATGTAGGCAGGATATGGAGGCATTGTTTAATTGTATGGCACTTCAATTGGCATAATGTTTTCTAATTTTGAACTTGTGCCAGAAAGGGCTATTTAGGAACATTGATATTTGAACATAATTTAAATTTGCTAAGCACATGGCACTTTTCAATATGGAGCTACAACATGGAGATACCGGTTTATTGCACGGTATCCTATCTGGTGCAATTGTGAACTTGTGCCAAGAAGGGCAACTTAGAAATATAGACTCCTGTATATAATGAAGGTTTACAGAGAACATGTAATTTCAGAACCTAGGTGTAGGTACAATATGGATACGCCATTTAGCTGTACAGTATCATATTTGGTACAGCGTGCCCCTCTTTAACATCATGTGCCAGTATGTGCAATTTGGGAATATGGATGATTTGCACAAGACTGCAGTTTGCACAGCACATGTCACTTTGTTTTTGGATGAGAAAGAGACACTGTATGGAGTTATTGACTAGCTGTCCTTCTTGATATCATATATTGAACGTGCATGAATTGTTCAATATATGGAGATTGCATAGGTATAGAAATTGTCTTGGTATGGTGGCTCAATTGGCACAATGCCTTCCTTCAGTATATCTGTGCCATTAATATGCAATTTAGGAACACTAATATTTGCACATTATTGTGGTTTGCACAGCCTATGACATTTTAATATCAATTTGAAGGCACTATATGGAGATACTATTTAATTGTGGATCTCCCAGTTGGTATAGTGTGGTCCCTCTAATAACGTGTGCCAGTATATGTATTTTGGAAACATTGACGATTTACATGACATTGCGGTTTGCACAGCATGTGTCAGCTGAATATCGGGCTATATATAGGCATTGTATGGAGGACCTGCTTAGAAACATAGGCCCTCATTACAACATTGGCGGTAACTACCACCTACCGCCACGGTGACGGCCGCCAACATACCGCCGCCGTGTCCACCAGCCGTCTACGCGTATCATGACCGCCGACGGTATTCAGCCAGAATGCTGGCAATACACAGCCGACGGTCATGGCGGCGGTGACAGCAGCACCGCCACGCCAACAAAACACCGCGTGTGTACGTGGGGTGTGTTTTTTTTGGAATGCATGTATGTGGGTGTGAGTCGCGTTGAATGCGTGCGTGACTGAGTGATTGTGAGTGTTGTGTGTTGTGAATGCATGTGTGTGACAAGGTATGTTGGTGTGTGTTGCTGTGTGTGGGTATTTATGTGTGCATGCGAGGGTGGTAGTGGGTATGCGTGTGTGCATGTGTGTATATGGGTGCGCGTGTGGGTGTGTATATGTGCGGGGGCCGAAGAGGAAGGGGGAGGGTGGGGGAGAACTCTGGGGAGCGGGAGAGGAGCGGGGGAGACCCCTATCAGTTCCAGGGAAGGGATTCCCTGGCACTGATAGTGCCTACTGCCATGGTTTTCGTGACAGTAAGTTTGGCACGAAAACCATGGCAGTAGGCCGGGTTGTAATCCCGAGGGTGGGATTGTGACGGCCGCCAGGCTGGAGACCCAAGTCTCCAGCCCAGCGGCCATTACCACCCTGGTGGTCGGTGTGTTAAAGTGGCGGTCTTTGATGGCGGTTACTGCCAGGGACAAAATCCCATTTTTTAACCGCCGACTTGTTGGCGGTAATAACGCCACTTTAAGAGCGACCGCTAGGGTTGTAATGAGGGCCATAGTCTTTTTTAGGTATATACATATGGTCCATTAGGGACAAGATGCATGAATAGTGAATTACATGATACATGGCACGAAACAAAAATGGTACTCACTTTCGTGCCCCATGGGATTTAATTTTAGACTATGTTTAAGATCACTGTTTATGGAATGCCCATATAAATGCACATATAAATTATCATAAAAAGTATGCAGCCATGGTTATTTACCAATAAGATATCATATACCTTGTATCGACATTGATGCTATTTTGTAAAGGAAACTTTAGCCATGTCCAATATTTATTGAATAATTGCTCATGTTGGAAGAAAGATTGAACAAAGATTGAAATATGTGAATAACATAAGGGGATTGGAAGTAATTAAATGTTTCTAAAGGTATTTTATTAGAGTTAGAGGGTTGTAACTGAAATATTTGCACATTATAAGATGGCAGACACAATGTTTTTGAAAAGGACAACCAGTGAGGCAATGTGAGGTGGTAGTAGAAAAAGACGATGGACAAATGGCCTAAATTGGGTCGTTGTTTGTATGCGGGGGAGTGTCCAGGGGAGGGTGTTTAGCTGAAACGCGTTGACGTCCGTGTTGGGTGAAGTACTTTATTAAATAAAGGAAGAAAAGGAAGAAAAGTGGCCTTCTGTCCTACGGCTGTCCCTTTGTTGAAGGAGCGGTGTTGTAAATTTGTGCTGTGGTGCAGCTGTGTGATGAGCAGAATCTCACAGACTGTTTATTGTTCCTTCACAATACAGCCAATGCATTTCGACCTACAAGGTCTTGATCACTGCTGTTAATCCTTTTTTAGTCCTTGTCTTTTTTAATTACTTCACCACACCAATGCATATTGGTACCTGTAGTTTTACCAGATCAAATTATAACTGAGTACCATCCTGTCCTTTCCACATATTTGCAGAAATCAAAGGTCATGTACATATAACTCTCAATTTGGCTTGATATACATCTTATCAATTGCATATCAACATTCATTTAGCATGTTAACCACTTTTTATCATTTTTGTGTATACCCATTGAACGCTTCTAAGTGAGATAATACTATCCTCATTAATGTTGAACTCCTATGTCCCCTCAGTGGGAATCCAACCTATATTGTCCACAAATGTCTCTGATATGTGTGTTAGTGTCAGTATACTTGCATCAATCTGATTGAGCACAATAATATTCAGTCCTTATATATGTACAAAAAGCTCTTCATCATTATTCAGGCCATTCAGGCTTTTTGTTTTGAGTCTAATGATATATCTGGATTCTTTCTGTCTCAATAACTGTTTTCTATCACCTCCTCTGAGTAGCTTAGGCACTGCATCTATTCCATATTATGACAATACTTTCCAGGTGGCCAATGCAACTTTGTTTATATGCTTAGTCACCGCATACGTGGTGTCCATGTTCTCTTCTGTTCTAATATGTTCCAAAATCCTCTGTCTCAAAGGACAAATAGTACTCCTGGTGTATCTCAAGCCATATTTGCATTCTAAGATGAAAACAGCATATGTTGCTTCTCAACTAATCCTTTGGTTAATGCAAATTTTTGCTCCATTGCAGTACCTAATTGATCTCATGTTCTTACCACTGTTGCAGGCTTTACCACTTGAATAGTGATGAAGACCTTTTTGGAACCATAGATGGCCCTGGGGGCCGCCACCCCCCATGGCCAACTCCTGTGGGCACCCGGGGACATAGCGATTTGCTTTTACTTGGTGGAGCTGACAGCTGCCACCAAAACAAAAGGAAACATAACTCCGCTTTCCGGAAGAGGGAGCTATCAAACAGCTTCTGGTTACAGAAAGTGGAATTTTCATCTGTTTCCCTGCATGCAAATAGTCGTGGAGGGAAACAGATGAAAACATTGCTCCACAAGCAGGGAGCCGCTATTTAAAGCATCTCCCTGCTTGCGGGAGCAATGCCGGCTCCTGCAGGAGTCAGGAGCTGGCTAGGACCATAGGGGGCTTCAGGCTTCCCCTGCGGTCTTGCCACTCTCTCTCTTCCATCCCATCATGGGTTAGAAGAGAGAGAGAGAGAGAGAAAGATTGTTATTGCAGTGGTTTCTCCATAAAATGACTTCAAAATGTCACACCAGCAAGATGTTTGGTCCAAATGTTATAGTTATGTTTTGCGGCACAGCATAACATAGTCAACGATGTCCTGGTGGTAAAGCGCTTGGACTGTCACTCTGTAGGTTGAATGGTCAAATCCTGGTATCTCATAGTAGTGTGTCTGTTTATTTTGCAGTTTTTTAAATAGCATTAAGCCTTCCTATTTATGGAACATTTATGTATTTTTTCCAATAAGCAGCTTTCATTTGAATGTCATAGTTATGTCTCAGCAATGCATGGTAGGGTGTCACCTGTGGCCTAGTGGTTTAGGTGTCAGTCCTCCTAACTGAAGGTTGAGGGTTCACGTCTAGGGAGTGTCACATGTAATTTCCCTGCTTTCATTTATTTTTTACTTCAAATATTTAAGGTACACACTGAAAGGTGATCTCACCCTTTTTACTTGACAATTACATTTTTCTTTTCAATTTGTCCTAAAATATGTCATTCTAAGTATATCATTTATTAAAGTTTAGAAAAACTCTCTGATTGGTTACAGGGAGTTGGTCGCAAAGGCCAGGCCTTGCTGCCAGCCCTTACCAGGCATGGCCGAAGGCTGTGTGCGACTCAGGGTTGGGTGGTTATAGGGGTTAGCTGCAGAGCCTTGCCACTGTGTATTTATACTTAGATCAAAATTTCCTTAGGAAGAGGTTTTTTGTTTTGGTAATGACCTTTGCACTTTTGGCGAAATGTAATGAAATGTTTCAAAAAAAGTTTGTCCACCTCAGCTGGCAAGTTTCAGGGTGATCCCTCAAGATGAGGGCCAAAAAAAGGGATTGCTAAATTTCACTTAGGAATTTTGGTAAGTGATACTGAAAAAAAGGTTTAAACAGAATTACACCAAAGTTTGGGGAAAGCTAGATCTTTACCTAGAAAGCTTGAGTTTTAGGTCAAAGTCAACCAGACAGCACAGCTGTTTGGTTTGCTAACTACTTCTGAAAGCTTTCCTGAGAATGCATTTTGCCCACTGCTTACCACTGGCTTTGTGTTTTGTAATTCACATTTGGCTGCTGTCTCTTTATTTATTCTATTTGTTATTCTAGGGTTATTCTAGGGTTTTACTACATTCTTCTACAAGTGCTTGCTTTCTCTAAATAACCCTTTAAATCTTGATCTTATCATGTGCATTCACAGGCAGAGGTCAAATGTCAGGCTCTGTTTTCCAAAGGAGGTTGGTGTTTACTTTTCTATCTCTGTCTTCAAATTGCTAGGATTTATGGGGCAATCTTTCTGTGAAAGGAAAGGTTTTTTCTAGCACAGAACAAAATTTTAATATCTGTAAATGAACTATAAAGATATTTCAGAATATTTCAGAATTAGAATAGCAGAAATTAAACTTTTTTTTGTAATTCTGAAGTTAGGTGGAAACAAATATTTTAATACAATGAAAACATATCAGTACAGTAGTGATTACATTTCCACACATTATTGTTTTTATCAGTCTTGGATTTGGCCCTTTCTGTATTGTCATCCTTAAACTGTTTGTCTTCATCCTCCTGTTTTCTGAACCCGTTTTTGATGGCTTTTAGGACTCTGTGCATTTTACCACAGCTAACCAGTACTAAAGTGCAAGTGCTCTCGCCATTAATCATGGCAGAATTGGCTTACACCTCATTGGCCTATTAAATTTCCTTGTACATCCCTATCAAAGAGTTACTATATGTACCAAGGGCCAGTACATTAAATGCCACCAGGGGCCTGCAGCCCTCATTGTGCCACTCAATTCAGAGGCCCTTTAAACCTGTCTCAAGCCTGCTTTGTTTGCAATTTTTAAACTGCCATTTTGACCTGGCAACATAAACCTTTTGCCAGGCCCAAACTTTCCTTTTAATGCATATAAGTCACCCCTAGGGACCGCCCTACCAGACAAGAGGGCACACTGCAGTGTATTAAAAAAATTGGACATGTACTTTTAAGTCTTATATTTCCTGATAGTGAAAATAAATTACATTTAATTTTTACTACTGCAAGTCCTGCCTCTCCCATAGGATAACATTGAAGTTACCTTATTACCTTTGATAAGCTGTAACTTCCGATTGGGAGCAGGTCGATGATTCAGATTTGGTGTCTAAAGAATTGGAATTAAAAGCCTTTTTTAATGGTAAACTTAGAATTTTAGTCACAGTTCTGAAAATATCACTTTTAGAAATTGTTATCTCTGAATAGAAAGAATATAATTGTTTTTGAGAAATCAAATGTTACGTACACCCATTCCCTTTATGATTAATTCATATGATCAGTCACATGGCATTTCTGCCTCTAGTTTAATTCTGTGCTGTCACCATTCTGGGGCATACTATGCAGAAGTACTTTTATTTTTCAAAACAATCTCCTTGTTGGCACATTACCTTCACTTAGGGCGATATCCAAGCCTTCAGGGGGTTATTGGGTAGCCCATTTGTGATATATGCTTAAATACTTTACACATTGCCTCTAAGTTAGCCCTGACTGCTCTGTACCAAGCTACCAGAAGGTTGAGCACAGGTTAATTTAGAGTTTGCTTCTGCCTGAATCTGACAAGGATTGTGGTTGATGCTTAAATAAAGTTTTCAACTCCCTCAACCAGTAACCCAATTTCTCGCAATCAGTAAAACTGTATGTCTGTGCAAATGTAATGGTTATTTTAATTGAAAATGTGTTGTCTAAAATGGCAATGTACTACCACACCATTCATACTTCACGCTACAACACTCTACTCCACTCTATGCTACTCTACGCCCCTCCACTTTATGGCACCCTATGCCACTCCACTCTACACCACTCTACTCTATGACACTCTAATCCACTTTTCAACACTCTACTCCTCTCTATGGCCCTCCACTTCTCTATGCCTCTATGCCATTTGGTGCCATTCTACAACATGTCACTCCATTCTACGACCCTCCACTCCTCTCTATGACATGCCCGTCCACTCTACAAAACTCCATCCTACTCTACAAAGTCATTTCACTCTATAACATGGCACTCCACTGTACGACACGCCACTCCACTCTACTCTATGCCATGCTACTCCACTCTACTCAAAGCCATGCCACTCCACTGTACAGTATGAAATGTCACTCCACCCCACTCTATGCTACTCCACTCCACTCTACTACATGCCTCTCCACTCTACTCTATGACACACCACTCCACTCTAGGCGACTCCACTCTACCCCACTCCAATCTATGCCACTCTATGGCATGTCTCTCTACTTTACGGCACTCTGATCTTCATCCCTCTAATCTACAACATGCCACTCTGCTCTACTACCCTCCATTGTATGGACCTCCACTCTACGTTCCTCCACTCTAAGCCACACTTTATGCCACTTCATTCTGCGTGACACCACTCTACAACACAACACTCTACCCACTCCACTCTGTAACACTCTATGTCATGACACTCTATGATACTCTTCTCCACTCTACAACACGCCACCCACTCTACACCACTCAACTCTTTGATACTTTACTCTACTCTATGCAATGGAACTCCACTCTACTCCACTCTAATACATTTTAATCCACTCCATGACACTCCACTCTATGCTGCTCCACTCTTCTCCACTCTTTTCCACTCTACAATACTCTACTGAACTCCTTGCCCCTCCACTCCATGATACTTTTCTCACCTCTATGCCTCTCTACTCCTCTCTGTACTATTCCACTCTGCAACACTCTACGTAATTCCCTCTATGCCATTCTATGAGACTTTACCCCACTCTACTCTATGACACACTACTCCACTCTATTCTATGACACACTACTTCACTACACCACTCTATACCACTCTGTGCCACTCAACTCTATGTCCAGTTACCCCACTCTACACTATTCCACTTTAGAACACTCTACTTCACTCTAAGCCACTACACTGTATAAAACTCTACTCCACTCTATGCCACTCCACTCTATGACACTCCACAATGTGGAACTCCGCTGTAATCTACGGTACTCCACTTGATGACACTCCATTCTATGACACTCCACAATACTCCTATCCATTCTGTGCCACTCCACTCTACTCTACACCACGCTACTCTACAATACTTGTCTCCTCTCTATGCAACTCCCTCTATGCCACTCCATTCCATTTTACTCCACTCTACTCCACTCCACGACACTCTAGTCCACTCTACACCACTCCATTCTATGACACTCTATGCCACTCCACAACACCCTACTTCACTCTACCAACCTCTAAGCCACTCCATTCTATGACACTCTACTCTACCCCACTTATGCCACTCCACTCTACAACAACGTACTCCGCACTACACCACAAAACTCTACTTCACTGTATGCAATTCCATCTATGCCACTCCATGCCACTTTGCTCCACTCTATGCCACTCCACTCCATGACACCCTACTCATCTCTATGACACTCCACTCTATGTGACTCAACAACACTCTATGCCACTTCACAGCACTCTATGCCACTCCATGATATTCCATTGCACTCCACTGTTTTCCACTCCACTTTACAACACTCCACTCCGCTTTAATTTTAAGCCATGCTAAACAGTAGCCATGCTGGTGTACAACATGGCTAAAACACATTGGCAAAGCTTGTTGTCATTTGTTGTGTAATATGTGGGGTAATTAGCAGTACATGGGAAGAGCATGAGTTATATTTACCTTACGGCACAAGTTATAGTTACTTGAGATACCTACTATAACTGGTGAATTTCAGTGGTTTTGTTACTTTAAAACAGTATAATTTAACTAACATTTTCACACACACAAAGACACACACACACACACACACATATATGTATATGTATATATATTACCTACTGGCAGTTGGCAGTAGGTAGTTATAGTTAGGGCATAGTTTCCATAACAAGAGCATTTTTTGTTCAGCCAATAAGTTTGGCGCCGCTTGATGAATCTTCACAAAGTTTTCAAAACGTATACTTCAGTGGGGTCAGCTGCTGTCTTGAAAGTTTCTGGCTGATCCATTATGCGGAGCAAGTAAAAAGGGAGTGGGGGGCAAAATGTGTTTTCCCCATGCATTTTCCTATAGGGATTGTGAACACGACTATAGTCTGAACCGCTGGATGGAATTATACCAAATTTTGCAGAGAACTAGCTCCTGGTCCAGAAAGCGTGCAAATCTGTTTTCTTTTTTTTTTTTTTTTTAGGTATTACAGTTTCAAAATATCAAAATATAGATATCTAGGGATGCAGATCCTCCACAGATCCAACTGTCCCCATGATGATATTTGATTGGCTGCCAACACTTCAACAAGGAAGTGTTGGCAGCCATCTTGGGACTTGACTTGAGCTGAGTCACAGAAAAAAGTTTAAAAAAGAAAAGAGGCCAGAATAGGGGCACTCTGAGCCCTATCCTTGGTCTAGAGGTATCTCACAGACCCCACCAGGGTTAAAAAGCTTTTTAAAACATCTCGGATAAATCCATGGAGCCTGCCCTTTTCTTTTATTTTGCCCTCAGGTGCCCAATCCCCGGTGGCATTGAAGGATTAAAAAAGGAGGGGGGCTCACGGGCACCCCTACTAGGGCTTATATTAGCCCCAGGGATCACCACCTCCCCGGGGTGATTATGTTAAAATATGCGGGCCTCCCGCACCCTGGGGACCACCACCACCCCAGGGCAGAATGTTTATTTGTAATGGGGAAGGACCATACGCTCTTCCCCGCAGCCCCAGAGACCGCCACCTCCCCAGGGCTAAATATGAAATTTATGCGAGGTGGACCACGCACCCCCACACCCTCTGCAGCCCTGGAAACCACCACCTCCCCAGGGCTGAAATAACATGATGAAGGTGGTCCGTTGCGAACCCCTGGCCCTGGGGACCATCACCTTCCCAGGGCTATATTAAAGATTGGAGGGAGGCTACCCCCCCCCCTCCCCCCCAAGGCCGGCTCCTGCTATCTCCCAGGGTGCCCACCCCTGGAACATATCTGTTTGCTCTTGCCAAGTCTGAGAAAACACTCCGGTTCCAGCAAGCAAGAGATGTTAAAGTGCTCCTGCTCGCTGGAAGTGGAGGTTTCATCTCTTTCCTTGCCCACAGAGATGCAACTAGGGAGGGAGATTAAACTATTGCTCTTGCACACAGGGAGCTGCATGTTTAGGGACTCCCTGTGTGCAAGAGCAATGCTGGCTACTGCAGGAGGAGGGGAGATGGCTGGGACAGAAGGGGCATTCAGACTCCTCCCACGGTCCCATTGCACACTGGGTGCCCCGTGGAGCACACAGGAGGCATGTCTGGGCCCTGGGGAATGGGGCCTCCAGGGCCTAAATCAGCTTAGGGAGGGACCACTAGAGTCCATGGTTCTCCCTTTAAATTGCTGCTAGTATGCAAATGTGAAAATCACCTGAAAGCTCTGCCCGCTTGCCCCCCGCACTGTCCACCTTAATATTATGCAAAGATCTTCCTGCCTTTTACCAGGATGATGTACAGCTTACCAAGAAGCACCCCCCAGTGTGTTTCCTGCCAAATTTGGTGCCACGTTCTTGATGCCGAGGAATATGAGAACTTCTCCACAAAACAAAGAAGCACTTACATCAAATAGATAAGAGGAAGGATCCTGGTCTGGTATGAATTTATGTCTTTGTAGTCTTGCTGGCCTCTTTATAGGAGGATTCATGTTATCACAGAATTCTGGAGAAACAACCACATTGCTAAACGCAGACAAGATTGCCTGGAGACAGTTCCTTGTGGTCCATTACGCAGTTGTAGTTTAGAATACACACTGGACATTTACCCAACAAGATAGCACTTACTAACTAACCAGTAAAAGTACTTCAGTTGACCAGAGCAAGTCCCCAGGTGATTCTGACCCTGTGTTCACCCTGGGTTGACCCCTCCTGGCCAACACGATGACGCCTGCAGCCTAAATCTGAAGGACCCCCCAGACTGCAAGAGAACCGGATGAAGATTCATGACGCTTAAAGGTACCCCTGCACTCGCAGCCCCCTGGCCTTGGGGAATCAGACCACTGACCCAGCAACATTCAGCAGGTGGCCCTATATAAGTTCAAGTACAAAAATACAGCTATGTTATGAAATTAAACAGAAAAACCCCTGAATGGTCATCTCTGCAGTGTATAGCCCCTGCACCTTCCTGGAAGCTATAACTCCCACACAAAGTTCAGTGTTCATTGCCTAACATTTGATGTAACAAAAAAATTCACAACTGACAAGTAATCTCACTAGTGACATGACATATTATCTTGTCGTTAGTATTATGGTACAGGATGATCACTTTATTTCTGTATGTATTGTAATTTATTGTTATATAATCTCACACCACTCTCGCCGCACTATAGCAAGCATCACAAATTGTCTCAGGACAAAAACACCTTCTTTGGTCACAGTCCTACGAAAAATGTATCCCCCTATGCTCTCACTTCTCTTCACATGACCTGCACATCACATTTCTGTGTCAGAAAGTAGATCGCTACCATGTGGAAGACAGTATCTCGTACAGGATATTTCCGACCAGTACCAAGAATTAGGGGCAGCTCGCGGTTACCATTCCATTTTTAAATCTCAACCTATTTCGGACACCGTAGAAGAGCTCAGAGCAGCGGCCAGTGCATTAATGGCTGGCCAGACAGTATGCGAGACAGGGTTCATGTAAATGTTACTGCGAAGCAGCGTGCCCTGAGGGGAACCGAATCAGAAAACTCTGAAGGTGAAACGGGCACCCACTCTGCAGTTTTATGGTATGAAAGTATGCTTTATGCTAAAAATAAACAAACGCATTGAAAATCTTCCATTTAGTTGCAGTGGGGACCATAGGTAAGGAAGCGTTTCTTTTTGTGTGGATTCTATGGGAAATATCAAATAATTCGCATTGATAAGATGTGGAATAACATTGAAGATAACATTTGTAAAATTACGTTTTTTTTATTTACACAGTCCTTTTCCACATTCAAGTCGGTTTGCCAGTTAAACCCCTTTGCTAACTCGAATGTGATATCAAAGGGAAAGGGAAATAAGACAAAGATGAGGGAAAGGGGCAAGGAAGGAGGAAGTGATGGAGGCCATAAATAAGGATGTCAAAGAGAAAGTAGATACTAGTGACAGAGAGTTTAGGAGAAGTGAGAGATAGAATGAATTAGAAAGAGACATTGAAATCATTGAAGAATATGAGAGGACTCATGTATGCAGGTAGGGTAGAGATATAGAAAGGCATCTCGAATAAGGAGCTCGCTGACAAGCAGGCAGACGTGCAGCCATTAGTAGTGCAGTAGGTGCAGTGACCCTGGGGCCTAGCTGTGTGAGATGTCCACTCCACCTTTCTTCCTTCGGAATGACTAGGTTTCTATATGGCCTGGCACACAACAAATTCTCACAAGTAATAAGAAAGCGGACTCGACATTAAGGCAATTCTAAGCGGCCACATTTGGGCACCTGCACGTGGGGGTGATAAATTGAAAAAGTCTTAACTAGCCAAGAAGGACGAGATAGCAAAACAGCAAAGTACCATTTTAAATGAGGCCCAAACATACTTGCACCAGAGCTGGGTCACCTTTATAACAACGAGCCTTCCCGGTTGCAAGTTTCCATTCTGAATTGAGACCACACCCATGAGAAGGTGAACCGGGCACTGAAAAAAACAAACGAAGAAAAATATATTTATAGCGCTCCGATTGTGTTTGAAAACCACAAAATGCAGGCTGCAACAGGCCCGTTTAATGCACGGCTTGGGGAGGCTGAAAAAGTGTGCGGATTGTAGCACCGAAGACGTTCCCTCATGCATAAAAAGTGAACGTGGAAATTAACTTTAATCACCTGCCTGTAACAGAAATACTATTTATGACGAAGAACAGCCCGCCATTTATTAATCCCTTATTTTAAAAAAAGACTGACTTCAGATGACCGAATGACGGACTCCCTCCTGAAGTCTGAATCCAGGATCAAATGTGACCTAAAATGTGGCAGGCTTAAACGACACCAACGTTTTAGTGATATAATGCACACATCGCATAAAACACCCTCGCCGTCTCCCTTCTGCTGGTTTAAGCAATCGATGGAGGGATACTCCATTCAGCAGACTAAGAGAAGGGAGGAAAATTCACCTTTGGTCATTGCATACAAATATATTAATGTCGTTAATTCCAGCAAGCCCATTCAATTTGTCTGAGCGCTTACTAAGCATGCCCATGATCTGCCTCAATACGAAATGTTGAGATGGGCACATTCTTCTCCAGAAGCCCAGGGTCTTGCAAACTCTCTTCTAGGGTAGATTTCCTAATATTCAAAACAACATTTGATAGGTAGCGTTTGTATAGTTTATTTATTTATTTCGTTAACGAATGAGTGTGACAGACCTGTAATGTATGCTAACAGGTGTTGTGAGCTTCCCCTGCACATCTTAAACAGGGTGGCTAGAAATAAATATATGGTTTCTCGTGCTGGCACGCAGAGAGAGCGCTTTAGTGAGGACAGCTGTGCGACTAGAATGGTCTAAATGCCTGTTACTGTGTGTGAGTGTTGAGTTTAGGGGTCAAGGGCAGGTTGAATGCTCGCGTACTGGTGCCAGACAGCGTGCACTTCCATTTCCATTGGCCAAACATTAGAAAAGCAATCGTGCCCACCAACTAGTGCAAAAGTGCATAAATCCAACGGCATTGAGCTTGTTTGTAGATTGTCGAAGGATGAGGCACGCCTGATGTAACTGGAATGTTGTGCCATAATACTATGACATAGACTAAGGGGCTCTTATCTGGATTGCAGAAGGATGGTGACAAGCCTGGTATGAAGTGGGATATTTTCCCATAATATTATGACATAGATTGCGAGGTTCTTTTCTTAGTTGAAGAAGGATAGGCGCAAGCCTGGTTTGGGGTAGCAAATTGAGCTATAGTAGTATGGCGTAGACAGGAAGTCTCTTTTCTAGATTGAAGTACGTTGGGTGCAAGCTTGATTTGGAATGAAATATGGTGCCATAGTAGTGTGACATAAACTAAGAGGCCTTCCTCATTTGTGCTCTCACATTTTGGAGCATGATAAGAATTAACTCCTGTTTTGCAGGGCTCACCAGAGACAGCACTTTTCTCAACTAAATAGACAGTTATTTTTTCAGGATAGCCTTGAAAGTGATGCAGCGATCTTTAAGGTAAATTAGGCTTGCAGGTGAAGCTGGAATGATAATCTTTCTATAGAATCTTGAGCTGTGCTTGAAGCATAAGTGATGGATTTGATGGGTGATAGCCTGGTGTCACGCCTGCTGGTGATTATATCCTTGCCTTCAAACAGGTGTTGTAGAATCTGAGCTTGGATGTTTCCTCAAAAGTGCATTTCTGGGAGGGGCGGCTTTACCTTGTAGAGTAGGTGCACTTGGAGCCAGACTTTCTAACTTTATTTGTAATCTGTGTTTTGGATGGCAAGGATGTCATTGAATGAAAGTGATGTGATACATGGAGTCAGTTTGAGGGATTAGGTGTCCCATATTTGTGAGCCATATGGTGAGTGTGTAATATTGTTGATCAGTAGCTAGAGAGTAAAATTTGGGTAGGTAGTGAACTTCCTGTATTGCATGAGACTGGTATGTCACTGAGGAGAGCTTGGAGCTATCAGTGACAATGAGGTGAGTGCCCAGAGTGTGGTTTCAAGATTGGCCTGTATGGACTAATCAGCATTGGTCTTCCACAAAAGTAGGACAGGCCTTGGGAGGGATTAGCTCCTGCCAACTTAACCCGGTTCATACTGCACCTCAAAAATTAGGATGGTGTAGTAAATGCACGTAGGAGAAATCAACTGATTAAGTCACAAAGTAAATCTCTGATAATTAGTGAGGTGAAAAGAAGTCTAATCGCTATAAATGAATATTAAAAAGTACCAGGAGGAATCAAAAGAAGCAATAATGACCATACAATATTAGTATCTCACCCCTACATAAACAATATAGAACATGAAATAAGAAGGAATTGAATATGTAAATGAGGGGCCTGAGAAAAAACATTTTGAAACAGTTCTTTGTATTCAATTGATTACTAAACATTGCAGCAGAATGGCAGAAATAAGAAGGAAATGGCAACGAGCGGCAAGGGATGTCTTCAATGATGATGCATCAACTAAAAAGGAACAAGAAAATCTAGTATGGAGAAACAAACTCAAGTGCACATAATTAGAGAATTTGAAAAAAAACTAGTGTCTGAATTAAATAAATGCTGGGAAACTACATCATTAACCAAGCATGTTGAATGTGGTAGGATTCCACGTGGATTGCGAATAATGCCCATGCCTGCATATAATGATATGGATCAGGATCTTTTGAATCAATGAAGAACATTGACAGAAGATTGCTCATTAAATTTAATGGTCAGTCATTAAATATGTGAAATACAAAATGGCCGCTCAAACTGCCAGGATTGAAGAGTTATTGAAGGAACTAAAAGGGGGTCAAAGATCAAGAGGATGTGACAACATTGTTATTATTAAAAATGGAGGAAAAGATTGCAAAACAGGAAGATGGCAGCACAAAAAGGAAAGCTCTTAAATTTAGTAGAGATAAACTGAATTATCAGTATGGTAGGATTTACACCTCTGCAAAAAGGTGTAAGACTTTTAGAACAAAAGATAAACTGAACCAGGTGGCCTTCGTGAATGTTGAAGCAAGTGAAACAGAAGTGAGCTCAGACCCGGGATCGTCTGCTTATGAGGGACCTAAAGAAAAATTAGATTTTAAAAGTGGGATGAGATTAATGCATATTACTATACAACAGAGAGGGAAAGAAAAACAAGAAGCAGGGGACATAAACATTTAACATGAGGAGGGGCAAGTTGAGGAATAAAAAAAAACTAACCATGAATCAGACCAACAATTACATGATGGGTGAAAATCCATTAGTGATAAATATATCTCATACAAAATTGACATCAGCACAAGAACATATTTTGAAATGCATATTGCGTTATTTGCCCCACACCAAGCCCCGAACATGTGAATCTAAGGATGGAAACATATCAAAATATTCCGAAAATTACAATTCTGTAAGTTTTTATGCAATGAGATCACCTGTGTCACAAACCCATAATTTTGAAGGAAATACTACTACATCTGATTTCATAATTATATAAATACTGGATTCGAGAGCTATAGGAGAATTGGCAGGATATAATATGAATCCAGATATATCTATACAGTGAAATCTTGGCAGAGAGAGAATATCTTGAGGAAATGGGATTCTCGATGGGTGCACATATTCCAAGAAATCTAAAACTATGTTACCAGCTCTCAACAAGGTGCATTTATTTAATTAATTAATAATAGATGACATATACAAATTGAGAGGGAAATTGAGAAACCCACATAGTGGTAAAAGATCACCAAAAGAGTGGCAATAATTAATGGTAATGAAGAATAATCAACCAGTAATCATCAAGCCTTGAGATAAAAGTGGGTACAATTGTCATCATGACAGAGAACAATATATGCTGGTGGCCCAAAGACAACTACGGAAGGAGGATCCTTATGAAATACTGGAAACCAGCCCTTTAAGGGGAATGCAACAGGAATATCATTGTATACCTCAAGATTGGCATGAGTCTGGCCTCCTAGATTAAGAAGAATACATGTACAGAAAAACAGATCACCCCAAAACTCAAACTATTTACTTTCTACTAAAAGTCCACTCAGATAAACAATATCCACCTGGAAGACCCATTGCAAGCTCCATTGGTTCATTAATGCAAAACACGTCCAGATTTTTGGATCTCTTCCGATGTGAAAAAGTTACTGGATTATCATAATATATTAAAGACACTTATGACTTCCTCTGAAAAAAACGTTCCATGGAAGACAACATATATTATGATTATAATGGATGTACTCTCTCTATATGTATCAATTCAACACAATGTTGGTTTGGATGTGTGCATGTACTTCTTGAAATCTAGATCAATCAATCAATCAATCACTTACAGCATAAGCAAATGAATGAGACATGCTGCAATATTCTCTAAAACACAATGTGCTATTATTCTATATCAAATATTACCTACAAAAACAAGGAACAGCTGTGGGGACCTCCTTTGCTTATACATATGCAAACATATTTATGGGTTTGTGGGAAAAAAGGTCACCTTGTCAGACAAATATAATGAATACATGGAGCAAATTTACTCTCTGTATGGTTCATTGATGCAACACCACAAAAGGAAAAGATGGACTGAGTGTTGAAAGTTTTTGAACACTCATCCCCAGTCACAGATCTGGGTTGAATTCATTGTTATTTTGCTTGCCACGTCACCCCAGAGGGTATCTTCTTGCTGAAGCCAACCCCCTTCTGCGGTACCTCCCTGTAGGCAAACAACAGGCATGGTAACAGGACGTCCCAATCACGTTTCATGGGTTCAGAGAGACCCATAATCATGTCCTTCATGGTAAAGATAAACCTTTCAACCAACCCATTGCTTTAGGGGTGGTAAGGCATGTCAACCTTGTAGGTAACACCACATACCTTCCACATGGCCCTCAAGTACACCGACATGAAATTGGTTACCTCGGTCAGAAACCACCTCCTTGGGGAAATTCACATGGTTAAAGATCCCCATAAGTGCTTTGGCCACTGTGGGTACAGTCACTGTCCTGAGAGGGATGGCTTCCGGATACGTGGTGGCATGGTTCACCAACACCAGGATAAACCTGTTGCCTATGGTTGTCTTGGGATACAGAAGCCCCACAATGTCAATGCCCACCCGCTCAAAAGGGGTGCTCATGACAGGAAATGGTTGAAGAGGAGCCTTGCATCTCTTCCCAGATTTGCCACTCTCTTGGCAGGTTTGACAGGTTCTGCAGAACGCATCTGAGGCCTTCCTCATTTGGGGCCAATAGAAGTGGGTGACAAGCCTGTCAAAGGTCAACCCCTACACCAAATGATCTGCAAGTGCAACATCATGAGCCACACCCTGTCGGGAGGCCTTGAAACACTGGGGTACCACCAGCACTCGGGCTGCCGCAGGCTCAGCAACTTTAGGCTCACTTTACAGGAGATCATTCTCCCAGTAAATCAGGTGAGATCCAGAGGAGTCACCAGCTGCGTGGGCCTCAGCCTGTCTCCGAAGACCCTCAAGAATGGAGCACACTTTCTACGCTGTACAGAACTCCTCCCTGGTGGGGCATCTTTCCTGCTGTCAATGGGTCAGCTGAGGCAGGTCCCCCAGTTCAGCCACTTCTTCCCCTGTAGATTCCAGGGCGTCCCCCTCAGGTTCAGCATCATGCCGGACTATGGGAATCTCAAGAGCCGGTTTCCATGCCCCTTGTCCCTCCTCCTCCTGGCAGGCACCTAGGCCACAGTTTCAGGCTCCAGGTCGTTCTGATCACCCGCTCTGGTGGCCATGGACCATGTGGTCATGCACGCCGACTCTGGCAATCCTAACATCTCGAAGTGCCGCTGAGCTCCACCTCTTTCCATAAGGTATGCTGTAGGTCATTCCTTAGCAGACAGTCAACAGGCAAGGGTGGACTCACAGCTACCTTCAACAAATCTGAGACCTCCCCCATTCAAAGGGAACCTGAGCTACCAGACATTGGCATTTACAGTTGTCCACTGCTACAACCTGGTGGACCACATTAGGGATTACTTGCTCCTGTGACACCATATGACAGCAAACAGTTTTCATACTGGCTCCTGTGTCTTTCAGAGACTCCACCTGCCTCCCATTGATGGTCATCCACTGCCTGTACTTTTTAGTGTTGTCAGGATTGAGGTTTCTCTGGCCCACCTCACCCTCACCCATGGAGACTAGGGTCAACTCTGCTGGCTCCCCCCCCCCCAATAACTGGGGCCAACCTCTCCCCCAGCGCCACACTCGCCACGCCTAGTGTCTTCCCACCTGTGGAGGGTTCTGCCCATTTAGGACACTTGGGACTCCCCCTGAAATGCCCTTCCTGGCCGCAGGCAAAACACTTCAGGGGTCACTTCCTGAAAGCTTTCCTGAAGGGAACCAACTTTTCTTTTCAACAGTGGGTTGGGGTTGGGAATCCTTACCCTGGGAACTGGTTTGGGGACCTTTTGAGAACTCCTCAATTCTATACTTGTTCCCCCCCTCCTTCTTCTGTTGGGGACCCTGCCCACCATTGGCTGAGTCTCCCACATGCAACTTATTTTGAACCCTTTGTGCTGAGCCAGCGGTCCACCTCCTAGGCAAGCTTCCTGGGGTCAGTAAGCTTGCTGTCAGTCAAGTGCTGGTGCAGCTCTGGAAAACAATGACTAGACAAGTGCCCCCATGCAATCAAATTATACAGCCTCTGATAGTCAGTTACCTCACTGCCCTCCGCAGCCATCCAGTGCTTTGCAGAAAGAATCATCATACTCCACCCAAGTTTGAGAACCAAGTTTAGCACTATCCCTAAACTTTATCCTGTAACTCTCTGGAGTGAGACCATAACTCCTGGTCAGGGAAACCTTCATGGCAGTATACCTCATCTGATCCTCTCTTTCTAAGGCCAACAAGGTGTCCCTCTCCTCCACTGAGAAATACTTCCACATGCCTGTCCCCCAATCTCTCTCATTGACCCTCTGCATCCTCAGTGCCACCTCATAGCCCCACAACAAAATCCTTTACCACATCTTTGGGCATATGCACCTTCCCCTCAGACTGTATTGTAGTGCTGCTGCCGTCATCTGTACTGGACCTGCTCTTTAGATCCAGCTCCTTCAAGCTCAGCTTTTGAGCTGAAAGCATTTTCTTTTCCTCCATGGTGGATTTCGCTTTCTCCACATTGATTCTCTCTTTTTTTCTGCCTCTCTTTTGATCCTAGCTAGTTCTGAATGAAGCTCCATCTCAAGATTCATCTTGAGCTTCTCCAGCTCTACTTGGAGCCTCCTAGCCTCCAGCCTGTCCTCCAGCTCCTCTGGGGTCAGACCTCTTGAGAAAACCCTGCTGCTTGCCCTGGAAGGTGCCTTCCTCCCAGGCAGATCCTGATTCCCCACAAAATCATCCTGCAGGTTATGCACCTTTCCCTCCACAATAGCATTCTCCTCCCCTGTGTGCTCATCAGCTCCTTTGCTGCCAACCAGGCCCTCAGTGCCTTTTGCAGCTCCTCCTTTTTAATAAGGCCTTTAGTAGGACATTTGAGCTCTTTGCAGAATTGTTTGAGCTGAGGCATTGAATGGTTCTCCAACCTCTCCTGCTCAAACACCAACTCTGAAGCTCCAACTGATCACTCACCAGCCTAAGACATGATTGTGAATCAAACTCAAAGGTTGCAAAAAGATAAAAATTAAACCAGTATGATAGGGTATAATGGTCTATGGTATGGAAGTAGTGTACACCAATTTCTGTACATAAAGTACAAATACAAGTCCTATCCTCAATGCTGTTGGAAATGGGGTCACTAGTTGGCAGTTGTTTGCATCCTGTCCAAGTAGGGAGCCTCACTTTAGTTAGAGTAAGGAAGTCATACACCTCAGATAAACCCTGCTCACCACCTTGGTAGCTTGGGACAAGCAGTCAGGCTTATCTCAGAGGCAACGTGTAAATTATTTGTACTCACACACACCGGAACACAGTAAAAACACCACAGGTCATCCCCATTAAAAAAAGGCAACATTTATCCGAATAAAAAGCAAGATACACAATCAAAGATATACATTTTCAAAGATAAATCTAAGTATAGCTCTTAGAAACACAATAGCTACAACTGGGGCTATCACAAGATCTTGGCGGAGTCATTCCCAGCAGACCGACGCCACTCACGCGGGAGTGTGGGCTGGAGTTGCATGGACCCTAGGTACAGTACCTTGGAAAACAAGGGAACAAAGATGTTGAATGGAGTTAGAGAGGTGAGGTGTTGCTGGAGCTGGGGTCACATCAGTCCTTACTGATATGGGGGAGGTGAGGTGTTGGTTCCTTATTGCTAGGCAAGGGAGGTGAGGAGCTGGTTCCTTATAGTTGCAGGGGAGGTGATGTGGCATCGGTGGCGAGGTGTCGGTTCCTTACCATCTGGCGGTGAATCCAGCAGGCCAAGACATGAGGCATCGACTTTGTGGCGCTGGGATCTCACCATGGGTCCACAGGTGCTGTGGCGGAGTTGGGTGTCCCAGACGTTGGTGGCATGTCACTCAGAACTCACATTGCGACACCGTTGGGCCTAAGACATCAGTCGTTGCACTCAGAGGGGACCACGGCTCAGATGCAGGCAGTGACACGTAGTCAGATAGTGGTGCCAGTTCCGAAGTCGCTTTGGAGTCAATGTATTTGGTTTCTTCTTGGCTACACCAGAACTCACTCCCAAGGGCCCAGGAACTGGATTTGCCACCACTTGGTGAGGACTATAAGTAAGATAGCCTTTGTATTGGCAGATGAAGTCTTTGATGTCCCTGAGACTTCTAACAGGAGGCAAGCTCAATTCAAGCCCTTGGAGAACCTTTGAAAACAGAATGTAGAAAGCAAGCTCCAGTCCTTTCACTAGCAGGACGGAAGCAGCAAGCAGCAGGCCAGCACAGCAATGCAACAGGCAGAGTGACAGTCCCTCCTACAGCATCTAGCTCTTCTTCCTGGAAGTATGTCCTCAGTCCAGAAGGATTGTAAAGTTGTGGTCTCAGAAGTCTTGTACTTATACTCATTTCTACCCTTGAAGTAGGCAAACTTCAAAGGAAAGTCTTTGTAGTGCACAATACCCTACCTTTCCTGCCCTGGCCCCAGACACAATCCAGGGGGTTGGAGACTGCTTTGTGTAAGGACAGGCACAACCCTGTTCAGGTGCAAGAGTCAGCTCCGCCCATCACTCTAGCCAAGGAAGGTCCATCAGGATATGCAGGGCACACCTCAGGCCCTTTTGTGTGACTGTCTAGAGTGAATTCACAAACAGCCCAACCGTCATCCTGACCCAGACATGTATTCCACTGCCAGGCAGAGGCACAGAATGATTAAACAAGAAAATTCCCACTTTCTAAAAGTGACATTCTCAAACTTACAATTTATAAACCAACTTCACTAAAAGATGTATTTTTCAATTGTGAGTTTAAAAGACCCCAAATTACAAATCTCTATCTGCCAAAATAGTGAAAAACAAATTTAGCAGTATTTCACTATCAGGCCATGTACAACACACCAGTACATGTCCTACCTTTTAAATACACTGCACCCTGCTGATGGGGCTGACTTGAGCCTACCTTAGGGGTGACTTACATGTAGTAAAAAGGAAGGTTTGGGCCTGGCAAGTGGGTGTACTTGCCAGGTCGAACTGGCAGTAAACACTGCACACACAGACACTCCAGTGGCATGTTTACAGAGCTACTCATGTAGGTGGCACAATCAGTGTTGCGGGCTCACTAGTAGCATTTGATTTACAGTCCCTGGGCACACACTGTGCACTGTACTACGGACTTACTTGTAAATCAAATATGCCAATCATGGATAAACCAATCACCATTACCATTTAGACAGAGAGCACTTGCAATTTAGCACTGGCCAGCAGTGGGAAAGTTACCAGAGTCCTGAAGCCAGCCAAAACGAAATTGAGCACAGGACCAAGAACAGGAGGTCAGAGGCCAAAAAGACAGGGGAAACCATGCCAAGAGCTAACAGGTCTAATACAATATGACAGAGGGTTTCACCAGGAAGACAACCCATTTTCCTGCTCCTCAGTTCCGTCCTTTACAATCAGACATTCCAGCAGCTTTCAGTTTCACTCTTCAGAGGAAATGTCTGAAAAGGGAAGACATAAACAGTGTATGTGGGGCTTCCAGAGGGCTAGATTTAGAATATATCATGTCTGTTTACTTCCAGGTGGCATAGCAGGCAGCACAGAGCAGATCCTCCCCTCCAGTACACACTCTCTGAAGTCTGATGTTAGGCAAGTGGTCATATTCTGTGTAAACAGGTTTGATTTCCAGTACTGGAGGTGTGGCTACTGAATGAATTACCTGTGACTGAAATAAACTAGGGCTGTTTGAATGTATTGATGGGTTTATCCTGTAGGCCAATATATATTCCTACCTTGTGAATTCACTAGGGCTGAATAAGACAGACTATTTCTCATAACCGGATAAATTCAAGAAATTACTAAAATCTGAATTTGTGTTTATGCATTTAAGGCATAATTCAATAAGCACATGAGTTGTGGTAACAACAGACATCATTGGGCAATACCTAGTGATGAATGGCCAGGTAAGTAATGAAAACAAGTATGAGCAGGTAATTTAACCTTTTCCTGTCCTGGCATATGAAACACATTTATATGTGGGGAAAATTATCCTTCTCCATAAATATGGCCAACTTTAATGGTCTGTCATCATCCAGCACTGACATAGTAGCTTACAGTATTAGTATTTTATATTACACAGTCCTTGGGGCAGGCAGGTGTCCTCAGTGCCATCTTAAATATTTTTTTTAGGCTTGGCTAAAGTATACTTTGGGGTCTCTGTTCAGGGAAACTTTGAATTAATTAGCCTTTTTCAGTTAATCGAAGCCCTCGGGATGCCAACTTGCAGAACTAGAGGCACTAAAACAGCCAAAAGCTGAAGCAGCCCCTGCATTTGCCAACTAAACAGTACCAAAAGAAAGAATGAGCATGCATTGATATGATTTGTCCTTTATGTATATTACTAGCTTTATCAGAAGACGGTAGGGGTAGCTGTACTGAAAGCGCACACAAACCAAAGTTCCTGCACTATGTTTCATGAGAGGGGTAGAGCAGACCAGCTCTACATCTAGTAAGGAGCTGTCCTGCTCTCTCCCTTTTGCGGTCTACAATCAAACTGCCTAGTGCCACACACACCTTTTCACTATGATGCAAAGGTATCTGTGTCATATTTACTATAGGTATTATTTACTGGAATTGTATTGTTCCAGTACAAAATACTGTGCCTGGACAGCATTTAAAACTTTTTCCACTTTAGATGTATGCTGTACAGTGCAGCACATATGCAAAGTCAGAAAAGAGTGGAGAAATGAAACTATTTCGTCTTTATAACACCAGCCTCAAAGTTGTGTTTTATTTTTGTGCAAAATCCTTTCTACAAATGTTAGTAGATAGAGCTTAGTGTCAATAACCATGAGTGGTTGCATTGAAATGCATCCTGACGCGAAGCAATGAAAAACAACACCCATGCTATGCTGTGTTATGTTAAGGCTACTTTCCAGTTCCAATAAAGTTATGCCTCTTGAAGCTTTTCCCACTTCAAAGGCACAACTGTGTATGAAAGAAGGATCTCAGACGCCAACTCTTCAGTATACTTGTGGACCTGTGCATACTCTGCAAGGAAGAAAAACTGCTGTGCTGCTACAAGGACTGCTACAAAGCTGGACTGCTGCTCTAAAGTAACGACGCCATGCTGTGCTGATATGCTGCCTGCTTCCCTCTTGCCTGGGGATGCAGAACTGAACCTGCAACTTCATCTTCAACCCAGGACCCCAGAATGACTCAAAGGGCTAGTCTGCTGGCCACCTGACCTGATCCTCAAGGACATTAAAGGCTCCCAACCAGCTCCTGAACCCAGCTGCAGCACGTTCCTAACCCCCAAGCGATGCCTCTTAGGTCCTGGCCACTTGGCTTTGCTCACTGCTTTTGAAATCAAGCTTTTGGGCTTTTAGCGAATGTGAACGGGCCCATTCACACCAGAACTAAGCCACTCACACTGAATTTCAGTGTGACCTGCTGCCAGCCCTTCTCATTTCACAGTAAGCATCGACCGCCCAATGAGGACTGCCAATGTAAAGCATCAACCTGCCTGTCCATGATGCCTGGCCTGCTATTTGCACCACGCTGACCACTGCCCCTGAAACACTCCTTGATCCAAGAGACTGTCTCGAACGTGGACGGGACTCTTGGCACAAAAAGTGAGAATGTAAAGTTTTAGAGGGACTAATCTGGGATTGTACCTGACCTGTGCTTCATCACCTTCGGCCTACACTTTTGACTTTGACTCGGTCCAACGCGACTGGATAGCCACAGTTGGAGCTTTATGCTTTTAGGCACTACTTAACATTTTATTCTTTAAAACTTCATAACTCACATTCTACTGATTTTGTTGTTGTTTTTGTCTTCTTTTATTTTTTAAATTAAGCTCTCATTTTTCTAATCTGGTGTAGGTTTCTTTTTCTGTGGAGTTTTCACAGTTTTTCTATTTGAAGTGTTGCACAAATACTTTACACATTGCTTCTAAGCTAAGCCTGACTGATATGTGCCAAGTTACCAGGGGGGTGAGCACAGGTTAATTTGGGGTTTGCTTATGCCTTGCCCTGACTAGAATTGTAATTGCTCCTTGACCGGGGCTCAGACCCTGGTCAGCCAGTAACTCAGGCAGCTAGAAATATCTTAGGTGACAACCTGACTTCACTTTTGACTCCCTGATGGGCAGTGACACCCGAAAACAACAGTACACCCCCACCTATACCAGATAGAACACTACAATCTAATGGGGGTATCACTTTAAAAAAAACAGGCCTATCAGCTTTGTCAAGGGGTCCCCACATGAATATATAAAGAAAGGCTGTTAGGTTTGTCAAGGGATATCGACATTAAAAAGAACAGAAATCCAAGTTAAAAACACTGATAGAAACAGTAACCATTTTTAAATGCAATCATGAATACCAATAATGCTTTTTAATGTTTATTAAAGGGACTGTGAGTAATAAATTGTTAATAAACCATTTAAAATCAATATAACATGTTTGAGTTCTTTTCATGCACTTTTAGACCACATAAAATGCAGTCTTAGAACCATCCACTAGATGTTGTTATACTCCCAGGCTATAGAACAAAGGTTCGAGACTTAAAAGCGTTTGAAAATAATGAAAAGGTCTCCCCAGCAGGCCACATTTTCTGACTTCTGAGAGATTTAGGATTCAACTTAAAAAGTAACAGGAGGGGGGGCTCCTCGACCTCCTGCTGCCCCCACCTCAGTTTTAACCATGTTGGTTGCGCCCCTGTCATCCTGAAACACCACAAAAGAAGGAATTCACATGCAGATAATGCCTACAGGTCATTCCTGGAGCCCCCTCTGCAAGATCTATGAGGTTCTAATGAGTTGTTTTGGCCTCGGCTTTTCTTTGTTGCATAGAACTTCGTGCTCCACATCTTCTGATTGCCTTCACCTTTTTTAGTCTATTTTTGGGGGGTGTGCTTGGTCCCACCAGGATCACCCTCCGACATGCCTTTTTGTTTGAGCGGCAGGGGGTGCCCACTTCCACACTTCCCAGCCAGCTCCCTGCCCTAGTTGGCAATGGGATTCTTCCTGCCCACTCTGTGTGAGCAGAGTGCTTTATCTGCAGTGGTTGCCCTGCTCCATCCAGACACAGGCTTGGGAAGTGGGGGTGAGTTGACCACCGTTGGGGAAAGTCTTCACCTCATTGTGGCCCCAGTAATGGTGCTGCAGTCCCCCTCCTTCTGTCATGGCTAAGTCCCACTGTGTTACCCCTCCTGCTTTATCAGTGGGGCTCTGAAGGAGGAAGTCCTGGGCCCCTCTTTGGTAGATTCCAGCCGGAGCATGGGGTCTGCAGGCCTAGTAGGAGTCTGGGGAAGTGATTACAGTTTGTCACCTAAGGCGACCTCTCCCCGATTGTTTTAATTCATTACCATTGTGCTGACCCCCAAGCACTGATCCACCCTGGGGGTAATTTTATAAACTGGCGGTGGAGCCCATGTGCTTTGTTTTCAGGTGGTCAAAGATCAAATCCTTTTCGCTTTTCTATCTTGGGTCCTGTTGGGCTGTTCGGCCTGATTTTATGCTCATTTTGTTCCTGATGGATAGCATAAGACCTCTAAAGCTTTTGCAGTAGGCCTCCTGTATTCTAGGGTGACACACTTTTCAAAGAGGTAGTTCAACTTACCCCCTGTGCTAGCCTTTCACCTTTCCTTTCTGGGGCATAGAAATCTGGATCTTTCCCCAGCTGGTGTTTAGGGGGTGTAAGGGAACTAGCTTCCCTGAGCCAAAAAAATATGACAACTCTGGAAGACCCATAATGTGTATATGTAGATTCATGAGACTTGCATGTTCAAACTTGGTGCACATGTTTCACCACAGTTTGACATCTCACTGGATGTTATAGGTCTCTGGGGAGTGCAACTGCACTTTAGGACATATACCCACCTATGTATATAATGCAATGACACTGCAGACAAACCAGTAAACCCTACTGACTTTACCTATGAGTGCCCATGAATATTATGAGGCCTATCCCAGGTCAACAGTTAATCTTGACCACCTCTGAGTCAGGCTATCTGTGTGCACTTAACAGGCTGATCATGACTGTAGTGTCACATGCGCACACTGCACAGGTGTGCACAAGTATGTGCACACTTAACCAGCCAAGTGCCCCTTACACTAGCTACATCTCAGTGACCTTATTCTAAAAGGTGGACACAGGCAGGAAACACACACAGTTAATTTACCATGTGATTACTGTGGATGAGACACAAATAGTGATACTCACCCACAGTAAAAAGTGAAAAATCCAGACGGATTAAATGAGCAGAACCCATTTGAAACGCTCTGGGTTCTTCTGTTCCCCCCTTCCCTTCTATTTGCTTTAAGCCATGATTATTAGTGGCCTTCTGGAACTTGCTTAACTTACCCAATCATTTTTCTTTCTATATTTTAACTTCTGGGGAACTAAGCAGAGCAATATGAGATATTGCAGTGGTGTTTCAATAAGAGAGTGCAGGAAGTATTGAAGTGACAATCTACATTAGAAAGTAAGGATATGCAAAATCCGCATCATTTGCTCTTGTGCAATTATGTGATATTATATGTAATTATGTGAAATGTAAATCTGGTATTTAGTGCTATATTTCATTCTTGTGTCTATTTCAAAGCAAGGATGCATTTCATACTAAATAAAGCTCGAATAGCACAAGTGCTGTTCACAACGGCAACTCAAATGTTGGTACTTCGTGTAGTTCCTGCACTATTGTGCTATAATTGTGAAGCACAATGGTGTAATTTCAGGAATTTTGCTTAGCAAGCGTAAAGTGAAATTTAAAAATGTATGCATATTACTTGGGTTGTAATTTAAATTTTGCTCGGGTCTTATCAGTTGGCCAGTGACCCTCCCACTGCCGAAGAATACTCCCATGAACTGCCGCGTATGCTTAACCATGATAAGAGTTATAAGGAAATTGATGCTTCTGCATTCTGGAGAAACTGTGTTGCTCTGCTATTCTCAGCTGCCCTTTAGCCTTCTGCTGTCATCTCTGCTGTTACCTCCATCTCTGCCAAGTGCTGCTGCCCGGCCCCCAGCTTCCCAGGATACTTCGCCTCCCCTGTGAACGAACTCAACAGCCGTCTCGAGTGACATCATCACTTTTCTTGTTTGCCTACTTGCACCTTTGGCCTTGGGAAAGGTGTAACTTAAAGGTAAGTTGGAGGACAACTCATGGTAAAAGCGAGTGGCCAAGTCTCTCAAGCAAACCGGGTCTCCTGATCAGCTTTTCCAAGCTTTGAACCTGGCTCACACATCAGATTGTTTTCTTTTCTCTCTTACCCCGGGCACTGGCATTTGAGTTCTATAAAAATCTGAGGCCGCACAAGGGATGGCAGATGGTTCTACGTTAGACAAGATGGGTCTTAGTCATGGGAAAGGATGGGGAGCCTGATACGTTTGTCTCCTTGCCTCATGTGAATTGGTAATTCCTCAACAGACTCCAGGTCTGGACCCTGTCTGTCCTGTGCAAACGTAAGGTGCACAGTCTTCCTTTCATTACGCCATACCTTCCCTCATGACCTTTCAGTTCCTCCATCTGCTGCTCCATGCACAGTGCCTGGCTTTGAACCATGGGGCTCCCTGGTTCATTGCCTGGCCTACAGCCTCCTCTTGTTATCCCTACTTAGGCCGCCTCCGTGCATCCGTTATTGAGTGTCATGCTGTGGTCTTCAGACTCGGGGCCATATGTACGAACACATTTTCCCATTGACAAAGAATGAGAAAAACCCTTTGCTACATCTGGCCCTGAGTGTGTTCCTTCGAATAAGAATTAAAGGACATAGTAACAGCAATGTAGTTCGAAATGGACACAATCTAGATATTCATGGAAAAAGAGGGGTTACTGCAGACAATATAGTCATCAACTATGTAAACAATGTTATGAAAATGCCGTATCAAACGATTTCTTAGACTGTTCTAGACTGAAGTGAGCCTGCGCCTGATTTGATTATCTGAGCTGGCTAAATTGCTAATCTTTGTTCCTGGCCCAAATCCTTTCTTTGGCACTTGAACAAACATTGCGTGATTCTGAGAAAAGCACTTCATGCTCCAGTGCCTAAAATTGTAAATGTAAAATTAAAATTGTTTAATGCGAAAAACGTGCAAATCTTGGTGTGAATCTCGGTGATGAGAGATATATGAAAGGTCAATGATGTAGCAATGATGCCATGGGTCGTAATGTAAGGTAACAAAATGGGCCTTCCGTGTCCCTTTGCCATTTAGTAAAAGGAAGCCATAAACTGAGCAGTTAGCCCTTCTATTCCTTGAGTCTCAGAGGCACTGCACCCTTGTGACAGTCGCCCCCTCCCCACCTCCAGACACATTCCACTGCTCCCTACAAAGTGCCTAATTAAATATTTTTTTCTCTACAGGGACTAGTTTAATATTTTGGATGCCCAGTTACCTTGCTAGGCCAGGCTTGTAATTAGATTCTGCGATCAGCCTGCTACACCTATTTCATCCATACAGACAGTGCTATTCCCTCTCTTTTTCTCACAGCCCCTATCACGCCTTTTCTATCATACTACTCCTTCTCTTATCCTCACCGACCTTGTCTTAAATGCTCCTGTTCCCACAGCCCCTATCGCTTCCATTACCTTCCCATTCCCAGAGACCCTATTACCTCTTCTACCATACAAATACACTGTATTGCACATTCTCCCATCTCAATTGAGGCAATTACTGCCTCCCTTGCGCCACAACCATAGCCCATCACTCCATATGTTATCCCAGGCCCTCATCACACCTTGTCGATTCAACACAGACTGCATTGTGAACCCTCCTGAGTACAATTTCCCCAATACATATGCCCTTTCCTTTGTCTCTGAACCTTGCTGTACTCACCTTTGTCCTTCTCCTACCGTTTCCCTTTTACGTTGGCTTTCTCTTTCCCTTTCTCTTTCACTTTCCCTTCTCCTTCCTCTTCCCTCTTTCCCAGTTTCTGTGCCCTCCCACTTTCCTTTCATTTTCTTTTCCCTTTTTCATTTCACTTTCTTTTTTCCTTTCCCACCCACTTCCCCATTCCCACTATATTTGAGCTCCCTCGCCTCCATTTCCCCATTTCCACAGACCATGTATTGCGTGAGAATAATGTGCTGATATACAGTAGGACAAAATACGCTTGCCGCTGCTTGCCCTGGCTGGAAGTGCATGCTTCTGTACCTCTCTGTATATGTTCTAAAGCCACTAAAATCAGGGCTTCTATATTCTCCAACATGCTGTGGAAACATGATAATCCCAGTGACGCTGTGATACCCTCCTGTACCAACTTCTCTTCTCCTAAACCTCCTTGAGTGAAATTCTGACAGTTTCACATTTCCTTCCCAAGAGAGATTGCTGGGCATCACTTTTCCTCTGGACCTATAGAAGCCTGCTGCGTCTGCCTGTTTCTAGTTAAATTTATCAGCCTCTTAGATTGAAAACATGCTGCTAAGGTTTGGTGTCATCACCTAGGTTCTGATCAACTACTCATGGTGCTGTGAAACTTGGACTTTACTTTGCAAGATACCAGTCGAGCCACATCACGAACCGAGTGGAATGATGAGAATTATCACATTTGAGGCTAAAGGTGAATGTAGGTTATGTTTTTAGCTGTCAATAGCTCCATCACGTCTGCACCAAGATGTTATCATAGCTCTGTGTGGATCTCTGCCTTCCAGTCACAGAATGCAGCAAATACACTTCTAATGTTCCTGGGAAGCTGTATCCACCCTCCATCTTTTGCCATGGTAAACCGGTGGCCACCCATAAGGGATCTCACTTGTACCAGTAAACAAAATCTCATCCCATGGACTCCCACTACCATACAAGTGCCACACACATACGCTGCACATGAACACATTCAACACACAATATTAATGTCAGCACAGGATGTGATATTAACATAACAGTGGGACTTTATATGAGAGTGGTCAGTAGATTGCCCTCTCTTTGTCGCTGAGAAAAAAGATCTAGTCTTATTAATGGTTCACAACAACTCAGTGCTGTGCAACCACCACTTCATGTGACTTACCTAGGTCATAAAAAGTAGTCCTATAGTCACAGATCAGGTTCTAGACTTGCATTACAACACTAAGTTAGAGTCAAACAAGGTCGGGGTACCAAATTCACTTGAAGTCAGGCACTCAAGGTAGGAATACATTCCTGTTTATTGTGCATTAGACGTTCCCATCTCAACAATTGTAAAATTGAATTGGCATAAGAACGACCAAGGAAACTGTGGCTGCAAGGTTTGAGGATTTGAAACAGTCATGCACTTTTTGAGGTTCTGGACAAAAAATACTGGGCAATGTGAAAGATTATTATTACCTCTGTTTATGATTCGTGACATCAAAAACTATAAGGTTGCAGGACAGTTGTGCTACATGTCTTATTCAGCTGATCTACCAGCATTTAGCATCATATATGTGGGCTGCCTGGTTGGCAAGACAGACGACAACTTGAGGATCCATTTTAAGTGTATTGCATTTTCTCTATTTTTAGTGACTTGTGAAAAGTCAATTCTTTTTATGTGAACTACCGTAAGCTTAAGATTGTTTAAGTATGATTTTTGTTTTATTTATAATGCTATTTTATTGAGTGATTTTGTACGAGGTGTAACTGAATCAATAAATTATATACAAAAAATAGTTGAAATCAGTAAATAAATGAGTCGACTACGTGCTGCATCTGGACCTTGTTGGATGTGAGCTAGGAGTTCTGTCTAATGTGCCTTTTTTGCTGTTATTGTGTTTTGGTGGCAGGTGATTGCGTAAGCACTGTGACAGACAACTCCATGGGATATCTCTACTGTGTTGTATGTGTGAAAGATGGTCTGTCCAGTATATAGTGTTGTAAGTTTAGTTTGCGTGTGTGTACCTTTCAGTAAACTGGAGGGAAGTTTGAGTTTCAAGCATGCTTAAAGCACCGACAAGCTAAGGGGTTCAGCAGAGCACTCTGAGTGTTAACTCCAAAAGAGTAAACACAGTTTTCCAGTACATCTGATTGTCCTATGCGCGAAGGCTATGCGAACTTTATAAGACATAAATAAATACTACCAAATGAGTGAAGGTTTGCCAAATGGAAACATAACGGAGGAGCAGTCAAAGATGGTGACATGAGTTTAGCAACGCACGTTTTTAAAGGTAGGAATACTGCCTAATCTGTACAGTACTACCAAATGAGCGAATGAAGATTGGGAAGTGCACACGAAGTAGGTCATCTGAGAATGTTCTTAACATTTTAAAGGTCTTATTTCACCTTTTCCTCCGTGTCGAACAATGGCCACATGCTGTACATGAATTCATTGCACAAGGCCGTCTCGCTCTCCCCCGGGCCCCGAAGACAGACATTTCCAGACGACAAGCTCATGTCCTTTTCACTCCCTGAATTCCAACACCTTTGTTTAGGTCACCGAGACTCTTCCGGTTTCTTGTTTTCACGGGGGGCGCTATCCTTCTGCTGGCCAAAATTAACCCCATGCAATTTCACTTCCACTTTTAGGAGATAATGATATTCCTAGGCAAAAATCGCAAGAAGGCAAAGAGCAAGCAATGTTGTGGTGAATGATGCCATACTTCTGTTATTCTGTCTCGAGCAGCAGCATGGCAGAGATTTGATAGGAGGCTCATGATGCCAGAGATAATGGTCAGCGGGTTTGTGGTTATGTCCTCTATGAATGTAATATAGCACAAAATCTTAGGATGTTGCCCAATATGACAATGTGCTTATAATGATACACTGTTCCTCAATGTGCGAGATTATTGCTTCCACATCTGTTGGGGGCATTAGGCTATTCAAATCTGGGAGTGGGTTACTCAATGCCATCCAATATGTCTGACATCTGGAGAGTATACCACTGTGCTGCCAAATATGTTGCTATTTAAAATTCCAAGAGTGCCAGACAAATATACCACAGTTCTGAGCAATCTGCTAAGGACGCAGCTTACTTTGGTAAAATACCACCCACTAAGCCAGTTGGTTGCTCTTTATGGCAATGGTGATATCTGATATGCCTCAGTTGTCAGATTTGCTGCCTCATGACAGGAGTGCTGAAGATTTGCGAGAAGGGCTGCCTCATAAAAGAGGGGTGCTGTCTGCAAAAAAAAAAAAACAATACTGCAAAATATGCCAGACTCTCTGCCCACATCAGCTTACATCCCTCTAGCCTCAGTAATCGAACCCACTTCTGGTGACATCTACTAATGGTAAGGAAAATAGGCGTGATCATGGATTCCAGACTATGACTTGGGTGAACCAACCCAACAGAAGTGCCTTGTACATCATGCATATTTCCCATTGTATGTTCCCAGAGCCATGTTTTGCACAGAAGGTCCATCTTCTATTGCCTAGTTATAATTCAGAGGGACTATAAAAATGTATTTTAACTAGGGGAACAACTCTATCTTCTCTGAAGACTCTAATAGACAATTGGTACACTTAGGCCTACTTGATCACATCAGCCCATTCAATCAAAGCACACCACTGGCTAGTCACCATAGACAATCCTCCTGTTCGGCACTCCACTTGTGTACAGAGCTATTTACTCGGGTGAGAATTAAAAAATGGCTTGAAGAACAGTACGCTTCACACCAGACAGGCTCATTTATTGACTACTATGCCCTACAAGACAAGAAATCACTCAGCAGTGGAACCTCCTTGTACTTCCAAGCAGAAAATCTGTGGACCTCACTCCCAACAAAGTCTAAAGACATTAAAAACCACCTGGGATTTAGAAAAGCAGCTAAGACCTGACTTTTGCCCAGAAATGAAACTATACTGGATTCACCCGAGAAGCAGAACGAATCTCCCTCAGAATCATAGTAGGCACTACTGTATACAAATCTGCCTCTCGCTCTCCTTCACTCCACAGTTATTTATAGCTACATGATTGCTACAACACAATAGGCACAACCTTTCTGTCATTACACACAAAGCCAAATCACTCCCCCGATAGTACACGCTTTGAACCAACACTCTTCCAACCATATACATGTTGCTCTGTAAAAAGTAATCCATTCCATCTTGCACACCTCACTAAAGCACGGCTTCTTGTGACACATTAAGAGCACACCGCTAGCCACCATGCACAATACCAAAACTACTCCCACATATGTCATACCATAAAATGTTTTTAGTACTGGATATCGATCCCCAGCATATTGTGGTACAAGAATATTGAGGACAGACTATTAAGGGACACAATATCAAAAGGTAAGTGCATATAGGGAAGTATAAATTTACTCTACCTAACTGTACATCCTCATACCGTGAAAACATCTGTACAGCATAGGTACATATAGGTGGACTTAGGTGTTGAAACTCTAGACTTACCTACCTGTTGATATTTTTTCAATATTTCGTCCTTGATATTGTGTTTCATCAATATTCTGGGGTGGAAATGCAGTGTGCACACCTATAAAATCACACTCTTACATCCAGGCACAGCATACAGAGTTGAGTGCTACAAGTCCACTGAAAGCATTGTGGTGCCTCATAAGGCATGTGGAGCACTCTATAAATGTAACTACAAAACACCCCCAAAACTGTGCCTAATTTCCTTACGACAATCTTGTCATGGCATCACTATTTAGCTGGAATAAGAAAATTGTATCACTACTGCACAGCAGAAGTATATTGTGCCCGATTTGCAATTATACAACAATAACACTCATAGACTGTGGGCATTGTCAAAAGCAACTATTTGAGCAGAGCAATAAGTGCCACTTATTTATTAAGAAGACTACTTTTTCACTGCTCTTTTTCCTGGCCTCCCTTTGTATGAAAATTCACAGTCATTAGCTGACAGGATGGAGTTATAGCAGGGTGTTATAAGTGCAATGTTGTAGGTCAAGTACATGAAACAGGCATCTATTTGGTAGTTAATACCAAACTAAGCCTCAAAGGTACCTTTGATAGGGGGAGCAGTAAAATTATTTTGTAAAGTGCACGGTTATGCAAAAAAGGGGCGCCCTAGTGTTGTCATTTTACGTAAATTGATGAGATTTCTTTATGCACGAATATCCAGAGGAAGAACATTGCATGCTTGGGAAGTTACCAAAGGATAGGCTTGGCCTTCCGTGCAGGCTTTCCTAAATTTAGGAATCATCACATAACGTTGAATGCTAGAGCAGAGGGTTCTCGTTGGAGTGTAGGAGGAGCAGAGGGAGACCAGGTAGCTATCGGTGAACAGACTATATAAGACTTTGTGACAAAAGCATAAAGCTTTAAATATGTATTTCTTGCCAATAGGTATCCAATGAAGGCGGAGCAGATGGGAAGAAATCCTGTTTTCTATACTCAAGGCACGTTAATCCCTCTCTAACTCAGTCTTTCGCTCTTATTCTGTACTAAGTGAAGTGGTGCATGGAGTGACTAAGGCCTCAACCATTCTTTATAGTGGGTGAGGGAAGGATGAACATAAATTACCATTACCAAAGCGAATGTTTAGGGAAGAAAAACATAATGCTGCTGAGGGAATCGTTATTGTTCTCAGCATTGATTATTTGTATCTGTATTCTCAACAATACCCACACAAATCCCACCCCATATTTCCTAAACAATTTAATGTATTGTTGTAGAACTAGGAATTATTTCAACATTTACAATACACAAAGGAAGTCGATATTGCACATTAGAATGCATCAGTAAAGCTAATTATATCTCAAGAACGGGGTGTCTTTACTTATCGATTTCACCCTAACCGGTAGTGCTAGGAGGAATACGATGGTGTAGTGGGCGCTATACTGACTCCACTGACATGACATAAGAAATCCTCTGCAGGTCAGAACACTATTTTAAGGGTTGAGCGTGCGTCGCATGCGGTTGCGCATGCGTTTCGCTAGCGAGACGCTTTAGGAATTAAAAAGGGCTCGGAGCCCCTTCCTCGTCACGTCAGTGTCTTTCATTGGTTTGTGGGCTCGCCTGTTGGAATCTGCTTGATTTTATTAGTGGAAGGCACGCATATGTCGTGCCTTTTCCGGTGGCTGACCCTCCTCAAGCGCATCGATCAAGTACAGAAAACATACGAGGCTCGCTGTTTTCTGTCCGGTTCATGGACTACTTTTTCTCTATTTTCGTAGCACGATGAGCGCTTTGCATAATATCGACCCTGTTACACAGTTAATTGCACTTTTTCCGGGTAGTACATAATTGCACTTTTGCCGATAGGTTTCATTACGAGTGAAAAGTCCGGTTAGGAGTTTACAACTCTATTAGCTCTAACACGAGCAAACGCGAGACCCGTTGCATTGCAAATGCGTGTTCAAATCCCGCTATGAGTCAACCACAGGACAGGTTGGGAGCTGACAGCTCTCCTTGCTCACTTCTCTCACAGCCTTTTTGTTATCTTTATTCATTCGTTCCCCCTGTGGCCTCCGTGTAATTCAACGCTTCACCTCTGTGGCCATAGCAACCCCTGTGCATCGTTAAAGCAAAGCACGGGTCACAGGCAGTTCTCCTGCCTGCGCACCCCTCTGCTCAGCGCCACGCTGGAAGAGGAGGTTATTCCGGGCAACAGCAACTTGTTGTGATTTAGAAACGATTCACAGCTTTGACAAAAACAGAGCCCGTGCAGAACAAACATGAATAAAAAGATCCAAGGCGAACTGTGAAGTTAATGTGCCTGCCTGGGGTGTGGAGGCCAAAGACACAGAGATGACATGACCCGATCTGACCTCTGCATGTCATCTTAGGGAAAACAGCGTCCGGGGTTCTGTTTCACAAGCGCGGCAATAAAGCGGGGAGATGCGCAGAAATCCTTATTAAGTCTCCATAAACGAAAAACATTCGTTATCGTATTTCCGTGCTAGATATTTATTTTCTTACCTTATAAGCAAACGTTACATGAATGCCATGACAGTGAGAATAAATGAGCCCTAATAAAATATGTCATTTGGAAAAAGTCCACAAATAAGTGGACACTCACGTATTTATTATCCGAATAAAAATGTCAAATTCTAGTTTATGCCATTAGCAAGGATGAAATAATTAATCATACTCCATGACATATTCACTTTCAAATGTAAAATAAATGGGCCCTTAATCCCGAAAGGCCAGATGTACAAAGCTATTTGGCAGATGAAATTTGCTGTTTGCCAACGCTAAATAACCTTGTACCATGTACCAACTCTATTATCTCAAAATAGAGTTTGTGAGTGGATATTAGGAAGGGGCGCGCCAAGCGCATCCCTTCGTAACGGCGAGTCGCACTGGTATGTAGTAAGGTTTTGCGACTGGGAATGCAGTCGCAAAACATTGGTAGTTACCACCAAGTTCAAGTTGGTGGTAAACCATTCATAAACCGGAAGGGGTACCGAATGGACCCCTTCCCCTTTGCGAATGGGGTCCCACGGACCACTGCCTGCTCTTAAAAAATGAAAAGAAAACTTAATTTTTCTTTTTGTACTGCATCCCGTTTCCTTTGAAAGAAAACGAGCTGAATTAAAAAAAAAAAGATTTGTTTAAAAAGCAATCATAGACATGGTGGTCTGCTGACCTCAGCAGGCCACCATCCCTGTGATTGTAGCCATTCACAAAGGGTTGCAAATTGCGACCTGCATCGTGAATATTGATGGGGCAGGACGCTTGCGACCCATTTGCGAATTGCAAGCAGTGTTGAAGACACTGTTGTAAATTAGGGATTTTGACTCGCAATTTGCGAAACGTTAAAATTAGCAAATTGAGAGTCGCAATCCATTGTGTTTGTGCATCTGACCCCAAGGTCTTGTAAATATAATGTTATATCTCATTCCAAGTATTACCCTGTAGTTGTGGTGAAACTCCTTTGTTTAAATCATGGATGATTTATGTAAACGAATAGCAAGCATTTACATGTTTGTTTTGTGTGGAATATGTTAGATTTATTGATATTGTACAATTTTTATGGGTTATTTGCATAGTTTTATCTTACATTCTTTGTAATACTGCCTTGTGTCATATGAACTGTCTTCCTAGTAACAGGATATGATCTGGTAACCATTATCTCTTGCTTTATCCAAGAAACTTGATTTTCAATCTCTTAATTGCGGCAGTTTTCTTATTTTCTGAAATTGGCTAACTGCTGAAGGTGGGGATATCTTTTTTTTTGTTTTGTAATTCTTTATTGAAGATTATAAACAGGGAAATAACATCATGCATGGTATTGACATTACCAAATACAACACAATGAGCTTTCTTCTTCATTACAATACACCTAGATTTTTAGCGATAGCAATAACCTGGACCACAGCGGTGAAATACCTTGCCATACGTTTACAAAATTTGAGCGATGGAAGCATAATAGCATATGACTGTGGTTTCAGTCCCTGTGTTTTACCATCTAAAGAAAGAAAGGGCAGTGATCTATAAGATGTCAATGCCGGCCATAAGCAGGGGGATAAGGGCAGGCTCAACACCAGGACTCATATCTATAGCAGTCTCGAGGGTACGAGTCTGTCTTTCCATTAGAAGGGGGCAACGCTAATAGGACTAGAACCCCTGGTGAGTGAGGATCACGACGAAATGCAACAGTATGGAGAAGGGTGCGGATGCGTCAAAAGGACAGTAGCTACCGGTGGGACCTCGCATCCTGTTTTGACGGGAAAAGAAAATGTCATGCAACAGATGCAAAGTGGATAAAGGTGAGGATTATAATCAGTTTTGGAGAGGAAAGAAAGGGAGAAAAAAGGCAGGAAGGGGAAGGTTCAGGGAAGAAAGAGATGTAGAGAGGAGGTAGAAGAAGGGGGCATGTATAGAGAAGCAGAGAAGAAAGGAAAGGAAAGGAAGTGAGCTGAAGAGTCAGGTAGTGAGGAATAAGAGAAAAGAGAAAGAAAAGAGTGGGGGAAAGAGAGAGGGAGAGAAGGGAGGAGAGAGAGAGTAAGGGGGAAGGAGGGGAAGAGGGGGAGAGAAAGGGATGGAGATTGAAAGGTAGGGAAAGAGAGAGAGCGACTGTGGGAAGGGTGCAATAGGGGAGGGGGGATGTGGAAGGGGGGTGGGAGAATGGATGGGAGGTTCAATGTTCCGTGAGCTGGAGGAAGGGGGCCCAAGTTTGCAGAAACACCTCCGTCCTGTCCTGTATGGCATAAATAATGCATTAATGGGCAGTAGTTCGGAACAATGTTGACAGCCATTCATCATGGGAGGGGGTGTTGCTGCTCGCTAATGTTATAGAATACAAAGCTTAGCCATGGTCAGCGCCGTATGTAAGAGGCAGAGTTGTGTGCGGGACATACCCCTAGTATCACCAGTAACGTGCAAGAGAAGCAAGGATGTTGGAAGAGAAGGTGTTAATGGCAATACTTCCCTCAGCGTGACCCCAACTGCCTCCCAGTTGTATATTTGGACAGTCACATAGTATGTGCCATAGGTCACAGCGTGGGTGGGGGCAGCACCAGCATTGCCCATGGGGCAATGGTCTGGCTGATCTAAGCTTCTGGGGCGTCCAGTACTAGTTGTGCAGGGTTTTAAAGAGGCTGAATTTAATTTGTGCCAATTGGATGCCTCGTTCCCGTGTTTCCATCAGGACAGTCCACTCTTCCATATCATATTCTACCCGTAAACGTGTTTGCTATTACCCTTGAGGGAGATTAGGAGGGGGAGAGGGAATAAGTGTTGTTTCAGTAGCTAGTGCAGGCCTGACGTCACCCCACAAAAAAGTCCCAGGTTCATAAATAGTCAAGCACTGGCAAGTGGTGCAGAGGCCTCGGGCGAGTCCCATCCGGCTACGAAGACAGTGTGAGAGCTGTTGATGTTGCCAAAAATAGTGACTAGGAAGCCCAAATTCGACCTACAGCGTCGGGAACGTCTTTAGCATCCCGTTAGCAAGAAATTGGTCAATAGTTAGAATGCCCCTATTCCGCCAGCCCTCCCAGTCAACCACCTCCCCACCTATCAATAAGCCGGCATGCCCCAGAGTGGTGCATGAGTGTGAATCCGAGTGTCCACTCCTAGAAGCCGGTGAGCCCGGAGCCATGAATGTAGCATGGCCTGCATCACTGGTTGGGTGGATTGGGGTGTGGGAGCTTTGACACCGTAAAGCACATCCAAGCCTCTTGGCATACACAAGGGGTTCCATCTGTACCCACAAGGGTAGGTCTGGCGTACCCGGGAGCAGGAAGGTCAATTGAGGCAGATGTAGTGCCAGCACAAAGTGTTCCACAGAAGGCAATTCCAGGCCTCCGCATTCCCTTTGTGCAATGAGTGCAGCTTTGGAAAACCGTGGCCGCATATAGCCCCATACGAATTCACGTACGCAGGCATCTACTTTCCTGAGCATTGGCAAAGGTACCAGCAGTGGTAACATCCCAAGGACGTATGTATATCGCGGTAAAGTAACCATGCGGATGGCTTGTACCCTCCCCCAAAGGGAGAGTCCCAGTTGGGACCATTTTTCTACATTTCGTTCAGTGTGAGTGAACAGGGGTTCTAGGTTATCCTGACCCATCTGGTCCAAGCCCCTATTGTTCAGAATTCCTAGATATTTGAGGCGCAATTGTTTCCATGAAATGGGGAAGGCCGTTATAGCTGTGCTCCTAGTCACTGGGGATAGAGGTAGGGCTTCACTTTTGTCCCTATTGATTTTATACTCCGACAGTGCTTAAAATTCTGTCACGATAGCTCGTAGTGCTGGGAGGGAGTGAGTGAGGTCTGTGAGCATAAGTAATATGTCGTAGGTATATAAGTAGATCATGGAGAGGCCACCCGGGATGGTGGCACCGGCTATGGATGGGGATTTACATATAAGCGCTGTCAAGGGTTCGACAGCCAGAAGGAATAGCAGCGGTATTAATAGACTGCACCTGCTGTGTTCCTCGGTTAACGGGGAATGCATCAGAGAGGAAACCCCCACAATTGACCAGCGCTGTGGGTGAGTCATACAGCCAATGGACTTTTTAAATAGAGCTATCCCCTAGGCCAAAACAATTTAATGTTTTGAAGAGATACCGCAATTCTATTCTATCAAAGGCTTTCTCATCATCAAGGGAGATAGCCACAGCCTCTTCTCTGGAGTCTCTAGTAGTCCAAAGTGTATGTGCTGTGGTGCAAAGGTGATTCCTAGATGATCGCTCGGGTACGAATCCTACTCTAGTGTCGTGAATAAGGGATGGAATAACTTTTTTGAGATGGACCGCCAAGACACCAGCCAGTATCTTGACATCTCCTTTGAGGAGGGAAATGGGACTGTAGCTGCCGCATAGTAATGGATTCTTCCCTGGTTTCAGTAGGACCGCTATGGATGCCATATTACAGAGAGGCTTCAAAGAGCCTGTCCTTTCTGCGCCCCGGAAGGCTTCATACAGGGAGTCCACTGTTTCTGGTCCCGTCTATTTGTAAAATTCCCCCGGGAAGCCATCCTCCCCAAGGGCCTTTTGGTAGGGTAAGTTGGAAATGGCCTGCATAATCTCTTCTTTGCTGATCTCCTCCTCTAGTGGCCTCCTCCCCTCTGCCGTGAGACTGGCATACAGGCCTCCTCAAAGAACGCAGCTGGACGGTCGCGATCCATTGCCATTTTGGGGGTGTAAAGGGTCCGGTAGAAGTGCCAAAATCACTGGCTATGTCCTGTGGGTGTGTGAGGAGCGTATCATCAGCATCTTATATGGCAGGAATGGCTAGCACTGCCTCTTGCTGGTGCAGTTGGGCTGCTAACAATCGGCCTGCCTTTCCCCCCTGCTCATGCTGTTCATCCTTTGTAGTGCGTATTGTGCCTGGGAGGTGTAGAAGGCATTAAGCTCCATTTTCATCTTTTCAAGGTGACATCATGTGGCAAGGGAGGGGGGGTCGCAGTGTATTCACAAGTGATTGTTACAATTATTTCCTCCAGATCTTGTCAATGGGAGTGTCTCTAGGCGTTAGCGAGGGCAGCGTCTTTCATAAGTTGTCCTCTGATTGTTACCTTCGCCGTATCCCAGAAAACCTGAGGGAAAGAGACGGAGCCTTTATTGTCAGTTATATAGGTAGAGACGTGGGCACGAAGTTGATCCTTGCCTTGCCCTTGCCGATATCGTGATACATTGAGATGCCATGGCTTGCGGCCTGGCCAAACAAGGTCCAGTTCTAGTGCTAAGAGCACCGGGGCATGATCAGATAGTGCTGCTTCCAGGATCCGGGAGTCCCTAACAATGGGAACCAGTTTGAGAGAAGAAGTAGTCCAGCTGGGACTGTGTTCCGTGGACTGGTGATATAAATGTGTACTCCCAATCGAGCAGGTGAGAAAGGCGCCAGTGGTCCACCAGCCCATAATCTGCCAGTACATCCTCCATAGGGCTCTGTCTGCATTGTTGCTGACATCTAATCTGCCTGTTCGATCCAGAACCGCGTTGCGAGCGAGGTTCCAATCTCCTCCCAAAAGGTAGAGAGAAGCTCTGAACTCCATCAGGAGATGATTAAAATGCAAAAGTAATGAATGTTTAGAGCCTGTAGGAGCATATATGTACCCTATCCAGAGTGTATGGCCCCAGAGTTTGAGTTTGGTAAAGATGTATCGACCCTCCGGGTCAGACCATGATTTGGGCACCTTTAATTGTAAGGAGAAGCAGAGAAAAATTGTGACCCCACATTTACGCGTGGAGCAGGAGCCTCCCGATGTGGACGGTGGACTGCCGCTATAGAACACCCGGCCCACCCAGTCTCTGCGTAGTTTTATGGATTCTGAGGAAGACAGGTGTGTTTCTTGCAAGAGGGCAATATCTGTATGTTTGGATTGTAAGTAAGATAGAACTTTTTTTCTTTTGATATAATGAATGAGGTCATGAACCTTCCATGATACTGTCGTCAGTGGGAGGGCAGTCCCTATACCCAGAGCTGCCATGTGGGTCTGCAGGGACAAGACTGGCACTTTCAGGTCTATGAAGTATGGTGTGGCGATTCGGGCTATCCATGTCGAGGTGGGTGCAAGGTAGAAAGAACGTGAGGGGGAGGGAGGAGTGGTCCGCGGTCACACTCTGGAGCGTAGGACCAAGCAGAGAAGAAGAATAAGAAAAGAGAGGGGAGGTGGGGGAGAGAGGGAAGAAGGAAGCAAAGAGAAAAGGAGAGAGAGAGAAACAGAAGAGAGATACGAGGCCCATGGAGAGAGACGAGAAAGTAGTCCAGTTTCATTGTAGGGTCAAGTGGGATGTCTTGTGTGAGCTTAGCTCTGTAGACAGCAGGTCTAATCCTGTAAAACCCATGGCTGGGCACGCCTGAAGGGGGGAGGAGGCAGAGAGCCGACGGGAAGAAAGCTAGGACACATTATAACCAGGACAGAGGAGGGGGGCTAGAGGGAAGGATCCTGATTTGTGCACAGCCATGCCTATAGGTCTTGGTGATAATAATGTAGGGTACATCTGACCTGGACGAAAGCAAAAAAGGACAGGTATCGTAGGGTGCACCCTAGACAGCAGAGGTGCACTTTCAAGCTCATGGCAATGGTGGACAAAGGTGAGCAGTGGAGGCATTTAAATAGATTACCAGGAATATAGGGGGGATAAGGTGGGGGGGAGGAGCGCTCAGTGGCTGCCATCCTGGTATGACAATGAGATGTATAGCCCAGCAGGGGCGAGCAGGATGAGGGATACCGTCTGGTTTTGCTTTGGTATGTTCTTTTCCTGTTTTTGGTTTTAGTTTTTGCTTTTGTTTTTGCTTTTCCCGCCTTGCTGAGTAGATCAGAGCCTGAATCATAGCAGTGCATAATACGGATATGAGGGCAGTGCGATGATGCAATAATAAACAGTGGGATGCGTTAGATAAAATGGTGGTCCCACTATTACCACTCTGTGCTGGGTCTGAGAGTGCCCAAAGATGGAATAAGTGATGTCCCCAGCCAAACTAGTGTTATGGCTACAGCATCAATAACAACAGCAATAGTAAGAACAAAGGTAACAATGATATACTATAATAATAGCGTAGGAAAACATGCGTGGTACTTAGCGCTCAACCGATCTTCATTCTGGTTACCGGTTGGTGGGTATTAGAAGTTCTGGCAGGCATCCACAAAAAACATGCCAGTGAATCAGTCAGCAGGGAGTGGGGGCTTCAAAGGGGACTCTGTCTCTGAGCGGCCCCTGAGTGATGCCTGCCATTGCCTGGAAGGCCATATCTCTCCCATCCTGAGATCTCGGTGGGTTCGAAGAAGTCCCTGGATTTACCATCCATTGTTACGCACATTCTGGCCAGCTCAAAGAGTCCAAATTTAATGTTCAGATGGCACAATTGGGGTCTGAGTGCAAGGAACGCCTTTTTTTTTTTTAAATTGTCTCTTGGGAGAAATCTGCAGCAATACGGATCTCCTGGCTGTTGTGTCAGTATGGGCCCTTGCGGGCATAAACAGCTGGTGGACTGTTCATGTTGCAGAAAGCATGCTATTATGGGGTGGGGTCTCTCTGTTGTATTTTTGTGGAGGGGGGCTAATCCTATAGGCTCGTTGGAATTCCAGAATGGGGAAAAAGTAAGGCCCGTGAGGGCAGGGATAAAGTCTTGAAGGAAGGTCCTCAGATCTGTGCCCTCTGTTTTTTCCAGCAAACTAAAAAAACGGACATTGTCTCTACTGCTCCGGTCCTCTAGATCCGTGAGTTTGTGTCAGAGGAATTGCAGTTCTGGTTCGTTATCTGGGAGTGTTGCTACCTTACTTCCGACGGCGTGCAGGCGATGATCCAGATCCGTGACTTTGTCCTGGAAGTCTGCACTGTCCGCCCGAATTGACTTGGGGTCTGCTAATTGGTCCATGATCTTAGAGTCCATTACTTCTGGGGGGGCGGCCTACTGCGGAGATGTCCTGCAGAATACGCTCCATGGCAGTGTCTGGGTGGGAGTTCACTGGGGCGTCTGTGGAACTGGAATCAAGAGGGATGGCGGATGAGGACATTAGACGCGGTTGCGAAACAGCTTCGGAGATGCGTATAGGTTTGCCAGACGCTTTGCCAGACGATTTGCCGGGGGACATCTCCTCAAGATAGGGAAGATTAAGAGCGCCAATAGAGCCGTCAGAGCACAAAACCTGAGGCCCAGTGTCATAGGGGCAGCACTTTCCACAGCAGGGTCTGAGTTTTGAGTAAGCACCCCAGCTTTTCTTCTGCTGCCATGCCCAGCTGTCCCACTCAGCCATGCGTGTCCTGCCTCTAGAGGGCTGGATAATGTGTCCCACCAGAACAGAGGATCACATATATGGCAGGAAGACTGTCAGCATCTGACCTAGATTCTGGATTAAGATGCCGTTGATCCAAAGGTCAGTGATGGAGATGTGTTTGTGGGGTGAGAGTGGTTACTCTTGGTTCTCCCAGAGACCACCAGAGGTCAGCGCCGTATTCCGCGGGTGTAGAGTAGGAACAGGGCGTAGGGATACCCTACTCTGGAGTAGGTATCCTGTTGAGGTGATCTGCCAAATTCTCCGTCAAGGCTTTCAGTGGAATATCTTGCGTGCCCCCAGTGTGGGGTGATAAGGGGAGGTTGTCCCAAGGAGGGTGTGGCCCCTTTGACTCAGGGCTGTGCTGGGCAGACTCGGGGTAGTCGCAACGGTAAACCGTTGACCACTGCAGCCCACTGTAGGAGGAGCGAGAAAAGGGTGGAAGGGTAGTTCTGCTTGACAGTCAGCCCCCCTGTAGTCGGTCTGTTTGCTGGCTTCCACTCTGGGCAGATGCAGCATTCAGCGGGTCCCACTGGATGCAAGGGACCATCAGTAAGGGGGAAGAGGTAAGGCGGTAGGCATGTGCAGCATGAGTCCACAGGGACCCTTTAGCCACATTCTAGATCACTCCAGGGTGACTCACCCCACATTCGCTGCCGCCGTCGATGCTCAAGGCGCTGGAGGATCCTAACTGGAACTGGTCGCCGCAAGGTCTTGAGAGGGTCAAACACACTGTCTGACCCAAAAAAGCCTGCATGACACCCAAAGCTCTGGAAATGCTGTCCATGTGGTCAATGCTGGCGGGGACAGGTGGAAGAAAAAGGGCCCACGGCTGCACCTCACTGTTTAAATCGGGGGCTCTGCCTCCGGCCCAAGATTCAGAAATTGAGACAGCCTGGCTTAAGACCTCCTCGCGGGGTCTCCGGTGGTGCATGCCGCCAAGGTGCCGTTGGATCTGAGGCGCAAGCAGAATAAAAATCAAATCAGGCCCGCGTCTGCCCCCCTTGTTGTCGGCCGCGGGCTCCTCCCTCGCCCTGGATGGTGCGGCAACCACACGCAAGACCATTCCCTTGGGTCACTGCTGCACACTGCTGAGGCTCTGCACTCTCCTTAATCGAGACCGCAATTGCTGCCCTCATTGCAGATCACGCGCTCTACCTGTGTCCTATATGGTGTGGCAGACGCATGCCGGACCTATACCTCGTGTCACCGCTGCGCGCTATTCCTCTTAATCGTGCCCGTGGTTGCTGCCCTCATTGTGGACCAAGGGTTCCGCCTTCATCCTGGGTGGTGCGGCAGTCACACGTGGGACCCCCCAATGGGTTCCTGCTGAACGCTGCCTAGGCTCTGTCCAACTGAATTGAGCCCACGGCTGCCTCCTCCTCTGCAGGCAGCGGGCTCTGACGTCTCGATATAGGCCCTTCGAAAGGACTTCCCGGTTAGCTGGCTTAGCCCCCGTCGGTCAGAGGGGTGAGGAGAGGGAAGAGGCTCCCCGATGTCCCTCTGGTTCCGCCGCCACCGTCAAGGACACACCGAATCACAGAGCTCAGCGTTCAGGCAGCCACCATTCCCGTGGCTAGATCACACTCCTGAGGTAGGGATATCTTAATGGAGGAGAGGAATACACCAGTTTAAACTGTGTTTTCCTTTTGAACTTAACGATATTGCTATATTTCATATGTGTTATATTTAGTAATAATAAACCAAAACACCAACTATCAATATGATTCAGTGTAAAAAAAGCAGGAAAAGCCGATGGCACCAGATTGCAAGATAAACAAACATTGGCATAGCCAATAGCTCTTGCTTTTGGGACCTTATGAGTATTTATCCATGCAGCACATTATCCAACACAATAATCATTCAATGTTTACAAAGAACCTCCCACTGTGTGGCAACATATGGCACCACGTTTCTAGAAGGTTTTGATCAATTCGACGTCAAAGAATTCTTGGGTCAAATCTGCAGATTATGCAGCAGAAGATAGAGAATGTGGCAAATACATAATTATTCAAAAAGCACAGATGCTACACATCACGTAATTCCAGAGTCCTTGGTCATACCAAACCACAATTCACTGCTTAGACTCAGCCTATATTGCTAGGTTGATTGGCGATTTCCATTTTGCTAGGGTGACTTCAATGTTACTAATGTAAATATTTGTATTAATGGATTGTATTGTGCCTTTTACTTCTAACCCCCACTAACATTAACAGGTTAGTAGTGCACTAAGTAAACAAGTATTTTCAATACAACGGGGCTCGCATTTGCTCGAGTTGGAACTATTTGTGTTGTAAACTCCTAACCTAACTTTTCTTGCCACACAAATTAAAAGAAAAAAAACACAGCGCTATTGCGCTATGTAAAATGCAGTGCGATCGCGATGAAATTGAAAACGAAAAAACAGAGCAAGATCGCGATATGTAAACACCAGCGCGATCGCGCTGCGGGGAAAATTAACAGATAAAGTTGTCCAGAAACCAGGCTCAAAACATTGAGCCTCGTATGTTTCTAGTAGTTTACTGGTGCTGTGTAGGCGAGCTAAACACTGGAAAAGGCATAACGTATGCATAACTTTCACAAATTAGAGCAAGCAGATTTTAAAGAGCAAGCCCAGGAACCAATGAAAGAGACTGACGTGACCTGGGCGTGGTTTGAAGCCCAAAGAGAGATTACTTTATGGAGGGAGCGCTTTGCGCTCGCCCGTAATAAAAATGAAGCAAAATCAAATACTGTTTCTCAGCTCTTTGTAATCTTTAACCAACATCACACGTCAATCGCCATAAAACCAAAACCACCTCTTAGAGTCCCCCAATGTATTTGTTTGAGAAGCATTAGCAACAGGACACACAACTGAGAACATTACCTTGCTTGAACAGTGTTCCTCTGCAGGGCACCAGTACTGAATGCACTGAAATGACATAAGATAACATGGATGGATAAACTAACGAGGACATTAAGATGATGCTCCCCTTAACATGTTTAATCTCCTGTCAGACATCCGCTGAATTAAGGAAGGAATACTCATTACAAATATTAATCCAAGAACAGCTTTGTATTGGCCTTTAATTAAAATAACCTTGCAGGACTATGCCTCCAAACATGGCGCCACAAACATTAATTATTGCACCTAGATAGAACTGACTCCTTTCTATCCGGTAATGGATTTGAGATCTTGGAGTATGGTTTTTGAGAGATAATTGCAGTTCACCAGCTCGAATCTCAGAGTTTCCATCTATGTTCTATCATCCTTCTGAGCTCCGTAAAATAAACACAGCTGATTTTGGTAATAAAAACACCCTATTTTACAACTCTTCCGGACATTACTGAAAAGTCGCCATCCAACCAGACATCACAGACTGTATCAGAATTTTTTCTGCACTATTTAAACATCATCATTCAGCTCTGCAAATTGTTATAATTTTTGAATAGTGTAAATACTCCGGCATAACTAACCAGCCCCGACCTTGAGAACAGAGACCGGGGTTTACCAGTGATCATGTCTGGTACCAAGGAGCATTAAAGACCAGAACATGCTCAAGATATAGGCACACGCTTCCCGTGTACATACACATGCATTAGATATATGGTCTTTACACATTTTTGCTTGAAGTGTGACAGTTCATCCCAAGCCATCAAAAAGGCACAGAGAAATTAACTTTGAGTCCCCTTCATGATCTGTCCCTGGTTCTCCGGAAGTACAAACTTAGGGCCTTATTATGACCTTGATGGAGGGGTTTCCTCCATCACAAATGTGACGGATATCCTGTCTGCCGTATTACAATCTCCATTGAATATAATGGGATCATAATACAATGGATGGGATATATGCCACATTTGTGATGGAGATAACCCCTCCGTCAAGATCTTGAAAAGGCCCTATGAGACACAGCAAGACACTTCCAACAAATGGGTAAAACAGACCCCAACATGCACCCCCTGCTGCTCAACTGAAGAGAGAGGTGCTGCTGGGGCTAAAAGCCAGAGCTGGTTACAGTAACAAAGCAAACAAGTTACAAAGTACCTCAAGCTATGAACATGGACAACTCCATCTACGTTTTTAATGCCACTGCTTTCCAGACACTCCAAGTGTTGCCTGGTACATTGGCATACAAGAGACCAAGTACAACATTTGTTTACAGCTGTGGAAATATATCCAGGAAAATGAATTTGCATTCTAGTCCTGCCAACAGTACCTTTTCATGACTGATTAAAAGAACATGACCTCTGACACTAGAGGTGACAGTCTTCATTAAAACGCTCTGTCTGGGTTAGCTTCCGGTTTAATAACTCCTCTTTCCTCCCTAAGCACACATACCTCAATGATGGATGAATAGCTGTTCTATTAAATATTGGGTCTCCAAGCACTCACTGACAATACACAAATACAGAACATGTGACTGATCATTGTATGCCAATTAAAACAGGAAACGTGATCTAAGTGCCTTTTGTCACAAAAATATTGACAAGGTCACGTTGTATGAAATTATTTATATGTTACAGTCTTCAAAATAGAAATGCTGGGGAAGGGGGCCATTAAAGCACAGTCTCACATTTCTCGCAATGCAGGGCATACTTATGTAGTGATAAAATGATGTGTATTCTAGTAAGTACTTTAGAGAATCAGGTTGGCAAAAGGCAAAAGGCCAAGCGTAAAATACAGACTCCTGGGTTGATAGTTGTGTTTTGATACAGCTTTAATTTCTTGTTACATATTAAGATTTTAAAATGAACTGATTCTTAGAACCAGGTGTATTAATGTGGACCTTTAAAAGACACTACAGAGTTGCCTCGCATCTATTAGCCCAGCATGTCAGCAACAGGGCTTGCTTCCTATTGGCTAAACAGGAATGCTTATGAATTCTGAACTCAGCACAGAGAGGGTAAAAAGATAAAGATCGTGCGTGACTATTTCCGACAGATATTTCCACCACACCAAGCAGAACCCAACATGCACCCACTGTTGCTCAACTGAAGAAGTGCTGCTGAGGCTAAAAGCCAGAGCCAGTTACAGTAACAAAGAGAACTTAAGTCACAAAGTACCTCAAGCTATAAACACTGTACAACGTTTTGAAGACTTTACAGGCCTCTTTGGTGCCTAAACGTAGCTGCAAAAACATCCCGTTACGTCTGCAGCTGTAAAAACACCCATGAAGCAAGTGCTACCATTAAACAGCTCACACCAAAATAACAAGTAATAAGACTTTCAACTCACCACAGAGGATCCCAGAACAAAGAAACAATAAAGCACTGGAGCACTGGTGAAAATTAAACCAGAGAGGTGCAATACTCCAACGTTCCCTTGAGGCACGGTTCATCAATAAAGAAAAGTCCCTGGCAAACCAGCAAGGTATCCCGATGTGTTTTTTAAATGACTTAATGTTTTCTCTGAAACTACTCTTTTACAAAAGCACACCGAGCAGCAGATTTCCCCAGTCACAGCAGCTCCATTCAGAGAACAACAGCTGGTCTTTTCTGGCTTGAGAGGAGATGGGAGGGACGAATGCAGCAAATAAAATGCAAGCAGCTACAGGCCTGAAGCACCCACAGTGTAGCACTTACAGGAAAGACATGATAAAGTAGTCCCTCAAATCAAGAGATAAAGAACAAAAGCATAAATATTCAATTCTTGGTCACTGCTCAGTGGGAGGAAACAAACGTGAAAAGGGAGGGAAAAAGAGGAAGGACTGACCACTAGCAAGCTAGGATCTTTGAAGGACACAGAAACAAACAAATTAAAAGCAGTGGGTGGGCTTTAAGCCTGCAAAGACATATACTAAATATGGTTGATGAAAAACATGCTGTCAATAACTTATACATTTGCAATCTTTCATGCTCTACAGCATGATGACACCACTAACCGTTAACAGAGTTAAACGCTATGTAACTAATTAAATAACATAAATGTTAAGTTTTCTGCAACCAACACACACCACCCTGCCATGGCTTAAACACTCCAGGGGGCCTCTCAGCATCGTACATTGTGCACAGGTGGTAGGTTCCTGGCCTAAGTGGCCCTCCCTCCCTGTAATTTGCTGGGGGGCTCTCTCAAGGTTTGTTACACCACTATTATTAAATATTACTTATCCTTGCTAAGAGCTGAATGCACTTGGAGAGCTGTAATGTCTAATTTCACAGTAATACCATAATAAAAAATTGTGTTCTATATAAATGCTAATTAACAATAACAATAAAAATGCCATGGTATAACATGATAGGTGTTGACTATGTCAGTAGGTCTGGATTATGAATGAAAGTGCTTTGTGCATCATTGATGGATTTAGGCACTCAATAAGTCATCTTAAATGTACTCTGTTACTCACCTTTGCACTCATGAATCCATTCATCAATCCACTGACTCATTCTTGCATTCATCCTCTAACACAACCACAGTAAAACACACACAAACTCAACAACATTTTCAAGAACAATTAAAAGAATACAAGTAGAAAAAAGAAAACAAGCTGCCATTTACACACAGTGGGCATTTGTTTGCAATAACAAAACTAAAAACAGCAGCATGTGGTCCACCTTGCAGAGGCTTTGTAATTAGTCTATTGTTGTTTTAAAGTCCAGCATGGCTGCCACACTCAGAATCAATCACTTTGTCATCTTGGAATGGTAAAACAATGATACACAATGGACAATAGCATTCCACAAAGGTTCTCCAAGGGTGTGGACTGATGTTGCCTCCTGTTAGAAGTCTCAGAGACATGAAAGACTTCATCTGCCAGCACCTGGGCTCTCTTGATGAGAGCCCTGACTCACCAAGTGATGCCAAATCCAGTTCCTGGCCCCTCTAGAGGGAGTTCTGGTGTAGCCAACAAGAAACAAGCACATTGACTTCAGAGCGACTTCAGAACTGGTGCCGCAGGATAACTGTGCCTCTGCCTGCCCTGGAGTCGTGGACTCTGATTGCAACGACAACAACCGATGGCACAGGCCCGATGCTGTTGCAGTGTCTCCAAACTCCCACCATAGTCCTTAGTGCTGTGTCCCCGATGTCCGGGACACTCGACTCCGCCACAGCACCTGTGGCCCTGTGGTGTGATTGTGACACTGCAAAGTCGACGCATCACGTCTGAACCTGCTTAATTCATTGACCCCGCCGGATCGTAAGGAACCGATGCTGCATCACCTTCCCTGCAACCATAAGGAACTGACACATCACCTCCCCTGCCTAGCAGTAAGGAAGCAATGCCTCACCTGCCTGGTAGCAGTAAGGAACTGATGCAGCCTCGGCTCCAGCAACGCCTCACCTTTACGACTCTGTGCAATGTCTTTGTTTCATTGTTTTTAAAGGTACTGTACTTGGGTTCGGTGAGACTCCATGACTGGCCCCGCACTCCCTCGCAAGTAGTGTCGGACTGTTGGGAACAAACTCTGTTAAGACGTTGTGATAGCCCCAGTTGGAGCTATTGTGTTTCTAAGCCCTATTCTGAAGTTTAATCTTTTGAAAATGTGTATCTTTGCTTGTGTATATTGGATTTTTGTTGTTTCTGTCTTGTTTTACTCAGATAAATGTTGGCTATGTTTTTAAACTGGTGTGGAGTACTTCTGTGGTATTTTCACTGTGTTACTGTGTGTGTGTATAAATACTTTACACATTGCCATGGTGAGCCAAGCTACCAAAGGGATGAGCAGGGGTTATCTTAGCTGTGTGACTCCCTTACCCTGCCTAGAGTCAGGGTCCCTACTTGGGCAGGGTGCAAACCACTAGAAACCCCATTTCTAACATATGTTAACTCTCATACTTTTCTCCTCGCAACTTTATTCCCTTTCTTCAACCACACCTTGGCCCTCACAGATAGGACCCTGAAGTACGTTTTTAGGTCGAGCTCGCAAGCGCTTTGACCTGTTGCAAGTGTTGTGGGCTTTTAACCACGCCCACCTCACACCCATCACTTTCACTCATTCTTGGGCTTGCCTTTCAAAAATCCTTTGTTATCATTGGTAAATGCTTTACATTTGTCCCTCCTTAGGGCAGTTTTGTTACTGCCTTGCAAACTGCCCCTGTTACATAGATAATTGCATGATTGGCAATACATTTGGCTGGAAGCAAACTGCTTTTTCCTTTTGTGTGTCTCTTTCGCATGCATGCTCATGGCACCCATGGTGCTTTGAATCGGCTCACTTATGTCAACTGTTTTACTTTTCATTTTCAATTTAAGTGGCAAGAAAAGTCCTGTTAGGAATTTACAGTGGCAATAGCTCTAACTGGAGCAAACGCGAAACCCATTCCATTGCAAATGCTTGTTTGGCATTTCCAGCACTCTTCAGTTGGTCAGTAGAAATGATGGTACCCAACACCAGAGCAGTCTATGTTATTATACCTTTCTAATGTTTTATTTCGAAGATATCTCAGCTAGATTACAGTATTAGGTGCTGCAAAATCTGTTAATTAAAATTATTAAAGGAAACGTAACTCGCAATATCATTTTCCGATTCCGAAAACAGTGGCCTAAACTGTTTCACTTGTCACCAGTATGTTATGTAGTTTTACTGAAAATTACTAATCGGAATCCTTTATTTTTTACTATTTGACATACACAATGCCTTCTTTGTTTGTTCCAAAAGTTCACTTAGGAGAACAGTAACTAGAAAGGAAATTACGTGTTCGGGTTCCAGATCTACACACGGAATACATCTCGGTGACAGATTGGCACAGGAAGCTGCATAGCAAGGTTAATGATGGAAAATATGTTAAGATGAGCCAAAAAGGTTTGGCGGGGATTGAACTGCTCTTCCTTATAAAGCATACACCTTTCATCATTCACCTGACAGTTCAAAATTTCCCTTCTACATAACTGCTTTGTCGATAATTCGAACAATACATGCACATGCACACCACAGCAGTGCACAGGGGTAGCTCTCTGGTGGGATTGCTAACCTTAGCCAGACACCCTGTGATTTATGCCACAGCTGCACTTTTCATAGTTTTGTGTGAATTCCTGCATTACATTATATATGTTCATGAAGTGTTTTATGATACTATCAATATCATTGTTTTTAGACCCCAGAACGGGTGTTCCTGGTAAACGTTTTGCTGCATAATCCTGTGAGACCTGTGTAATTGGAAAGTAGATTTGCTGTATAAGTCTTTTAAGATTTATCATCTGGGCGGTGGGAACTTAATATTGGAAATTTGTAAAGCATTTGATTTTTCACCATGCTCCTTCCAGATAGATTATTGGTCATAACGTGACTCAGATTCAATTTGGAAGGGGCAGGATGGCAAGGTGAAATAAAGAAATATATTAGATACATTAAAAAAAATACATATGATTTGCAGACTTCCACAACCAAATGTTATTACATGCTTTTAACACATATTACGCTTCAAGGATTCCTCAGAGGAAACTGTGCTGAAAGGCCTATTGGTTGCCTCTTTGTTTTAAAGCTTTCTTGGAGGGGCTGGGTCCGAACATCCTTGGGAGGTTGCTTGTCTGGTACACTGCCCAAGTGTTTCACTAGTTTCTTTAGAACCTACGTATTTTTACTGAATGGATGTAAACTTGTACTGTAATATATACGATTTAGTGCTGCTTTTCAGTATTTTCTATAGAGTAAAACAACATCTATATAGGAAAGTGGCTTAGCGTATCTTTCTCACTGGCTCTGTCCTGTCCGACATATCTATTTATGTCCCACCGCGTTCAAAAGTTCATTGGCCAACACTGATGGTCCGTTTGATTAATTTTACAGAGCGATTTGAGTTTTTCCCTGCTTAACATTGACAGCCTTTTGCAGAAAAACCGGAGCAGGACTAAAGTGATTCTAACTGGAAAATGTAAGCAGGAATATTAACCGTGGCAATCTGAACATAATGCATCAAAGGCGCTCCTTTTAGCAGAAGGCCGAGACAAGGTTTTGTACCATAGTACAATCTTAGACCACAACGTTGTTGCTCTGATTTGGTGAGGAAAATAAAGCTCAGGCCTTGAACCAGAAGATTTAATTGGAAGAGGTAGCCATGCAAACCACTGTCTTTTAACAATGATGCTGCTGACAAGGAGGCCCTCCTTTCTACAGTCACTTCCTGCATGTTCTTTGATACTGCCTGCAAGTGGTTAGGTCAGCTCCTCTTCTACAAACTACAGCTGATAGAACTGAAGATCCACAGATAGCCAAATCTCTCCATTAGTTGTGGAATTCCCCAAGTTCGTTCTTCTCATATGTCCCTCCTCAGAAACATGCAAATTCTAGTTACATCCTGCCACATAACTCTGCCACAGAGTGGTGTGAGGCGACAGTGAACTTGGTACTAAAAAAAGATGACTGCATAATACTAAAAAACTAAAATACTTTTAGGTGGAAACCTTTTATGACAACCTGTTACCAAAGGGTGTCAAACTCACCTGTGTGACGTGGGACATATGAAAGTAAATGGATCTGCAATAGAGGAAAACAAGTTAAATTCACAATCAGTTGATGTATTATGCTTAATCGTCTTCTCTGTCCTGTCTTCTAACATCAATTATCTTCGAACATCCTTAGTTTATAGATCAGCCATACAGCTGCAGCAACAAAATCCAAAATTCAGTTGGAGAAAAGTAGAGCTGCAGTGCAACCATCGGTGTGAGCAGCCGATGTTTCTAACTGTTTCACCTTTGCTCTTGCTGCAGGATAAGCGGTGATGGTCTGTCCTCTACTAAACAAAGAGACTCTTACTACAAAAGTAATGCTGACAAAGTATTTTCTGACTTCTTATCTGGTTACATTCACAGGCGGTGTCCTCAAATGCCGCATATATATATATATATATATATATATATATATATATATATATATATATATATATATATAACTTGCAACAAATTGTTATTTTTTTTAAAGATACTTTTGGGCTTGGTATTGTTAAATATTATATTTTGGCTGCCATTAGGTTAATGTTTCTTAATAATATTTAACAACACCTGTGAGGAACAAAGCACGGTACCTCACTTCCCTTTTTATGATGTTGTACCAGAGCACCTCCATATTATTGAGATCTGTATACATTGTTTAATACCTGGCATGTTGTTCCTTTACTTGTTTATGGGTGGTTTCCTGATGATGGTCATGATTGATCCCCCCACCATTTACTTCAGTTTCAGACACCTTTGGCTCCCATTGAATGTGAATACTGTTAACGATTAGTTCACTAAAGTTCCCTAAAGGGGCTACCATATGAGATTACTGGCATCCTTAAGGCTTTAGAATTTGACCTGTCTTTTCTTTCACAGTTTTGTGAACATTCCAAAATGCTTCTTGATATGACTTTCATTATTTTGGATAATAATGTGTATTACACTGAGACGTTAAAAAAGGAGGTGTGCAACCATTTTTTTTCATGTTGCCAGGTACTGCCTGCATCCTTGAATATTTCTATATGGCAGCTGTATAATTGAAAGTCAACTCTGGGAAACTGAAGTCCATCCTAATCAGTGGTGATGTTCAGATGAGCCAAGGATGGGTAGATTGAAGGAAAGGCTATGGGGCATCATCATCCCTAATAATTTCTGCCAACCATCCACTAGGTGTGGCAAGCTACTGATTTCTGAACTATAGTAAAAGCTGCTAAGTTTGCTCACATCACTTCAGGAAACACCCAAATGTTTGGTCTACCAGGTACCACTTCAGTCTCTTTCAAAGCTGTTTTCCACATGACAATGCACTTAGTAATTGTCAGAAGGACGTTTACCACATTACCCCCACCCTAAGAGGCCAACAAACCATCGGTTTTGGGTTACTCTAAAACTAAGTGTTGTTAGGGCCTATCCTTCATCAAAATTCAGAAATGTTATAAATACACATGAAGGTGACCTGTCAGACCACTTTCCAGACTCTGGAAATTATCTCTGGCTGCCAGGCTGATGTATTGCTTCTGCAATTTAGAGGGAGTTTGGACAATTCCTATCTGAGACCCCACAAACCTTCTGTGAGCACAAAAATTCCTCCTAGCCGTAATTTGTCAACAACCCTCCAGGTTCCCAGCTGCAATGCATATATAAATGTATATACTCATCAACTCAATGTATACCTTTCCGTGTGCAGCTTCTTCTATAGACTGGTATAACCGATGTTGTTGCAGCGGGCACCAAGGTCAAGGAGGCACAATGCATGACCGACAGAGAAAAGGGCAGCCTGCAGAGATCTTTGTGTGCTTCATTTTTCATTGGATAATACAAGAGCATGATAACTCTGGTGGTTAGAGCACTTGAAGGAACAGATCTGTGATTTCTCTAGTCACGTTTTGACTTGAGATATAGTAGAATGGAGGACATATGTTCCTGCTAGAAAGCATGAGATGTGACACGCAGATCACTGATCAGTATTTTATGTTGATAGCTCAGTGAGGCATTGCTTTTGTCACCGAGATCGTTTTGTCACTTGGAGTTCATTAGTAACAATCCTTATACAATCGAACATTAGACTATGAGCTGGCACGAAAGTGCTGCATGCAAATTGAAAGGCATAGGTTTAGAACCTTATTGTTTTTCACCTCAATCTTTATTTATTTTAAGGTTGCTAAAAGGGTTCCTTTGGGTAGGTATACAATTTATTTTAGTATGACGCCCTAATTGTGTTACATTCATAGGGTAAATTTACTAAGAAACACAAGTGATGCACATATGGTGCAAAGTATTGCTTTGGGGCTTACTTCCCAGTGAAAATCCTGAAATGCATTGTACAGTAGCCTGTAAAGTAATACAAAGTAGAACTATGAGCTACTTTACCTCAAGGAAGCATACCATAGGTATTATATGGAGGTTCCCAGGCACTCACCCATGGATTTTGACAGTAATCCCTACGTACTAACATAGGTAGAAAGCGAGTAGCATAAAAAAATCACACCTTCTCGAGGCCGGTGTAAAGTTGGAGAAAATATTTATTTTCCCCAAATCTTTGAAGCTTTGCATGTATGCTGAATTGTACAGCATGCACAAAGTGATAAAATGTTAAAATTTGTCAAAGCATGGAATTTTGTCATGGAAGGATACTCTTCCAGTACGAAACCTAAGCTTGATATCACACAAACACCCTTTTACTATGCTGCAAGGGTGTGTGCAATGGCGCAAGACAGCCTACATTACGCCAGCACTAGAGTAGAGAGCAAAAGCACCATATCTTAAGAGATATGGTACTGTTGTGTTTTCTCCTTTTCACACAATATAGCGAGACAACTTTTGTTATTGCACATTGCAAAAGATAGTTCATCTACCATTTTTTTTCTCCAGACCAAGCACTTTAACACATAATGCCTACCAGCAAGGCTGGCACTCGACCCCCACACCTTTTAGCATTTACTATCTTAAGCTACATTTCCTGTTCATTGATTTACACACTTAAGTTTGTGACATTAAGCACTCTGACACTCTACATTGGGATGAGTAGTTGTATAAAATAAATAAATGTGAAAGAGGGTCTAAAGAGATTAACGGCACCGTTCGAGGGTGGTAGTGAGGAAATCCGTGCCGAAGGAGGTCATGGGGGTTGGAGGTGCCATAAAAAAACTGATGCACTGGGCACCACCAGTTCTAAAACTGGCCCTGCCTCTGTGTTTCTTCTTCTGACACTATGAATTCAGTTCGTTCCCACACCCTATGCCGCATTGTATTCCTAACACTCTGCTTCGCCACATGCGCATGGCCCGGACCCTACTCTATATATATTCCCTTAATAAATATTCTAGTATGAGGATATATTATGTGGCTCATGTCATTGCAGAGTTTGCGTGCGTAACTTCCACATGATCAATTCAGGGACACCAGCTACTCATGCAAGGGTTACTACCGCCTTTGACCGGAAATGCAAGGAGCAAGCAAATGCATAGTGTGGAATGGGATTACAATAAGTGAAATCAGCAGAAAGAAGTAGTGCATACAAATGACAACTTACATTTCTTGCACATATCAGGAGCATCACCGTATTTGTCTGACCAGGAAGAGGCATCAGTATTCCCTGTCTTTGGCAAACGTCTGTGTAATTGAATGTGTGTGCACTGAAACTATGTGTCCTATCTACTACATTTTTCATGTTGTCCCCAGATGTATTCCATAGTGAGCAATCATAACATTGTTTTTAATAGTCTATCATTTAATGGTCAACCCTCAATTGATGCCATGCCATCCTTTATATTAGGGTGAGAATGATTTCCCGGCAGCTCTACTTTTGAATTCAGAGTGGCTCATCAGTATGCCCACATGCAATTTTCAGTTATGCTCGCATAATTTGCACAATTTGTACAGTTTCTCATAAAGCAAATCTCACGAAATGTCAGAAATGATGTTGGTGTGGAATTTCGCACTTTTTTGCTGCAGGGGACTGGTTTTAGAAGCCAATGTTTTCCCTGAGGCGAGTTTGAGCTGCAATTTTGTTGCGAGAGACAATTTCTCTTCAAACCATTCACCTCGCTTGTATCTGGGGGGGCTTGTGAACACAAGGAACGCTTTCGCATTCAATTTTCGTTTGAGATAACAAACTGCGTTTCACACATGCAAAATCAGCATACCACCTCTTCGAGTCTCCGAAAAAGTGTAAAAATCATCACATCGGAATGGTGCAGTGATGCAATGTGTGCAACTTCTTTACCGAAAAATCGCTAATTTTCACAAGATTTGCACGGGGTTTAGGTAGTTTAGGACAACGAAGGTATCCTGGTTACTGTGCTGTCATCAACCTTGATTCATTTACCCTGTCTTTTCAATAAATGACAGATGAAATCCCTACCTAAGACCAGGATGCATATGCAGTATTGGCATCTCGTCCGACTCTTCGACCTCAAACAACCAGAAGCAACCAGAAGCTGTGTATCTGGGGAGATGGGGATCCGTTGGAAGATGAGTGATACTGGTATGGATTTTGAGCTCCCTCTACTTCTAAACTGAATTTACTCCAGACGTGGTCCTCAGTGCATTATCCTACAATGATTCTATGGCCGGCGTTGTTTAGCAATTATGCTTCTCGAGTCTGGAGATGAAGCAACACTCATGTAGGTGTTCTTTTCAGGAAAATTTGTTCATCACAGATTTTTAAAGATGAAAAGCAGAATCTGGGTGATTCCAACGATTTAACATATCAGTATTGGAAGTTTCACTCTCAGATCCCACCTAACTGCCAGTAAGGATAGACATCCGACCAAATTCTGAATTTTTATGTATCACAGTGGGAGACTCTACAGTGCAAGTGAGTTCTCAGAAGTATGCAATGCATAAGTGCATCTGCCATAGTTGACTGGTTAAGGGAAATAGCTGGTCTGGTCATTGATGACCAGCATCCTAAATTTGACACATATCTACAAAAGGAGTTAAACAGGATAGGAACATCAAGAAGGGTAAAGAAAAGGAAATATATTTCTGCCCTTATTTATACCTCGGCAGGTGGCCTGCCATTTGAATTGATGGGGTGAGGAGGGACAACCCTCATGTTTTGAGATCCTCGACTCCCTGGTGGGGGTCTCTCCCCTGTGAGGGGAGAAACCCTCCTTGCTGGCACGTTTCACAGCAGTGAAGTTTGACAAGCAGTCGCCATCTCTAAAGTGACCACTCTGCAAACTCTCAACTGAGCACAATGACTGTCCTGTGACCCAGCATTCCTACAGCGGTCAAAGCACTGTGTCTGGGGTTACTGCCAGCACAGCCAGCACACGCTTGTGTACCAGTTTCCCAGACAGGGAAACCGCAGGTGTGGCGTAGGGAGGACAGGCAGTTTACTCTGTTTCGCCCAGTTCTCTAAACCCAAATAAGGGCCTTAGTCCTCCACCCCCCACGGCTGTCGAGCTCAAGCAAAGAGCCATGAGATCCTGAGATGTTATGCCTAACTATGGACCACGCACTGAGGGTGTTAGGAAGAATGGACTAGAAAACTAATTCAACAAATTTAATGAATGAGTGACGCATCTGGAGGACAGGACAACATTGCTGGGCGCTCATCTTGCATAGCTGGAGAAGCTTAACAAAATGAAGCAAACGTTGTATAAGATATATGATAACAAAAACTTTCTTGTGAAAGAAAACCAGCATTTGGCCTCCAGAGCGGAATATATAGAAAATAAAGGCTACAGTTGGGCTCAGAAGGAAATGAACCCCTGCGTTTTACAGATCAATCTTCAGACGTGTGGAACGGATGTATAGGAAGCTTCCTCTTATATCAAATGATATTGTGGATAATGGTTCTTGCTGACAGGCCCTCCCAGGAAGAACTAGCAGACACCACCGTGATGACTATAGGAATGGATGCAAGAGTCTGGAAACAGATTATGCAGGCAACCAGAAGATGGGAAAAGGTACGGGGACCACCTTCTTGAATATGGAAATTATTTTATGTTTGCTCTGCTCTTTCACTGGCCTGTGAAATGGGATGAAAATTAGTATACCTTGAACTTTTTAACAATTGCATTACATCCAAAATACACATATAATATTGCCACCAGGTATGCCACTTTTCAAATAAGGAATAGAGCATTACCAAAGAATGATTTACGCTTTTGTAATGTATTATAACAGACAAGGTTAAACCTTTTCTTTTATCATGTATTGTATCCAGAGCAGTTTCCCTGGAGTGACTCATTCAGTTGATAAGAGAGCCGAGGCGGATTATAAAAGAGAAAGAACGCATATTAATGTCTACAAGTGATGAACACGTCCCACTTTAATATCAATAGAGCAAAATATCACATTCATAATAATACTATTCGTAATTCTGTTTGCCTATCATTATCATTATGTTCTCATTTTGCAATATTTAGATTAGAACAGATTACATTTGGCAATAATGATCACAACAAACATTCTCCTATAATCACAGGAGGAATGGCTCGTACTAAATATAGGGTTTCCAAAGATCTATATTTAACAAACTAGAAATGTTATTACATTTAAATGTGCATCTATGATTTTGTTTGTGCAAAGTGTTTTTCAGTAGGTAAACAGTTTACTTTTACTTTCTTTGTGGAAAGCTTTTTATCACACTGCAAGCTAATTTTAATTCAGATGTAAATCACATAGATTTTTTTCTATGTATTTTTACACTTTGCATTTTTTTCCACATTGTCAAATCTATACAAAACGTTTCTCTACATTGTTGCAAAAAATCAGGATTTTCAAAGAAATGTGGCAAAGAGTAACACTGTACCATCTTTGCAAAATGCAAAGTTGTCCATAGAATTTTGCGAGGGTTGCACAAAACCTTTGTGCTATTCCAACTACAGTATTTCAGTATTATGGAGGGAAATATTCCACGTATCACAATGCATTGTTTAGTATATAAACGTTCTCTTCCCAGAAATCTAGGCTTTTGTTGTCTAGTCTTACCTATAAAGCCGACTCCAATCTCAACTTTGTGTGGTTACTTTTATACAAACCTCTCCTTTCCCTGTGACCAGCTCCACATATACAACGGGACTTAGGTTGTCACAGAACGCTATTCCACCTTCTGTTCCTCATAAGTTAATCTACCAAGCTTGTAAGCAAAACCCATGAGAGCTGTGCATGCCAAAATAGTTTTTCCTGTTAATATTTGAAGGACTATGATTATATACAAAATCACAAACTCAGTTAACTTATAACCAGTTCATGATTTCCACTCACAATCCACATGGTAAAGTGAATGTTAGGCATTGAGCTGATTTGGGGAGGCAGGTGCAGACTGGGAGTACATGCTTGTCAACACCCAGTCCTCTTCTCACTAGCAGATTGCAAAGCGTGTTCTTCATCTGCTGCTCCCTTTTGTGTGAGATCTAATACAGGGAGTGCAGAATTATTAGGCAAGTAGTATTTTTGAGGATTAATTTTATTATTGAACAACAACCATGTTCTCAATGAACCCAAAAAACTCATTAATATCAAAGCTGAATATTTTTGGAAGTAGTTTGTAGTTTGTTTTTAGTTTTAGCTATGCTAGGGGGATATCTGTGTGTGCAGGTGACTATTACTGTGCATAATTATTAGGCAACTTAACAAAAAAAAATATATACCAATTTCAATTATTTATTATTACCAGTGAAACCAATATAACATCTCAACATTCACAAATATACATTTCTGACATTCAAAAACAAAACAAAAACAAATCAGTGACCAATATAGCCACCTTTCTTTGCAAGGACACTCAAAAGCCTGCCATCCATGGATTCTGTCAGTGTTTTGATCTGTTCACCATCAACATTGCGTGCAGCAGCAACCACAGCCTCCCAGACACTGTTCAGAGAGGTGTACTGTTTTCCCTCCTTGTAAATCTCACATTTGATGATGGACCACAGGTTCTCAATGGGGTTCAGATCAGGTGAACAAGGAGGCCATGTCATTAGATTTCCTTCTTTTATACCCTTTCTTGCCAGCCACGCTGTGGAGTACTTGGACGCGTGTGATGGAGCATTGTCCTGCATGAAAATCATGTTTTTCTTGAAGGATGCAGACTTCCTCCTGTACCACTGCTTGAAGAAGGTGTCTTCCAGGAACTGGCAGTAGGACTGGGAGTTGAGCTTGACTCCATCCTCAACCCGAAAAGGCCCCACAAGCTCATCTTTGATGATACCAGCCCAAACCAGTACTCCACCTCCACCTTGCTGGCGTCTGAGTCGGACTGGAGCTCTCTGCCCTTTACCAATCCAGCCACGGGCCCATCCATCTGGCCCATCAAGACTCACTCTCATTTCATCAGTCCATAAAACCTTAGAAAAATCAGTCTTGAGATATTTCTTGGCCCAGTCTTGACGTTTCAGCTTGTGTGTCTTGTTCAGTGGTGGTCGTCTTTCAGCCTTTCTTACCTTGGCCATGTCTCTGAGTATTGCACACCTTGTGCTTTTGGGCACTCCAGTGATGTTGCAGCTCTGAAATATGGCCAAACTGGTGGCAAGTGGCATCGTGGCAGCTGCACACTTGACTTTTCTCAGTTCATGGGCAGTTATTTTGCGCCTTGGTTTTTCCACACGCTTCTTGCGACCCTGTTGACTATTTTGAATGAAACGCTTGATTGCTCGATGATCACGCTTCAGAAGCTTTGCAATTTTAAGAGTGCTGCATCCCTCTGCAAGATATCTCACTATTTTGGACTTTTCTGAGCCTGTCAAGTCCTTCTTTTGACCCATTTTGCCAAAGGAAAGGAAGTTGCCTAATAATTATGCACACCTGATATAGGGTGTTGATGTCATTAGACCACACCCCTTCTCATTACAGAGATGCACATCACCTAATATGCTTAATTGGTAGTAGGCTTTCGAGCCTATACAGCTTGGAGTAAGACAACATGCATAAAGAGGATGATGTGGTCAAAATACTCATTTGCCTAATAATTCTGCACTCCCTGTATAAAGTTAAAATAATTCAGAATGACCTCTGAGAATTGTCTGTATCTGTGAATTCAGAGATGGAGGCGCGCTACTGACAGCAGACCTTCGACCTCCGATTCTGCACTGTTACCTGCATATGGCGGCACTGTCTATTACAGGGATGGGGCTGCAGTGTAAAAAGAAGCTTATATGATGCAGGGAAATATTAGCAGGAGCACTGTCAATGATGCCTACATCTGACATTCAAAAAGTGGAAGCTCTCAATATTGGCAGCTTCCACATTGCTAATGTGCTTAGACGACCATATTGCTTTACAGCGAGGATCGGGTTACAATAGCCATACGCATGCACACTTGAATATCGTCTCCAGCCCTCAGTAACAAACATCACCATTAAAATAAAAATATTCAACAAGATCCCACAAATACCCATCCAAGGTATTACTTACAAAGAAGACTCTTCAGTCCCAGACGTATGGCATGACTTCCACCTGATCTGCAGCGATGGTGCATTCCTTCTCTCTCTCCCAAGGCTCCTCACCTGTCAAGTCAATTGAAAATGAGGGAGGATGCCTCCAGAGCACATATACTGCTTCTAACAAAGCCTAGTAACAATCCTTAATTTTAGCCGTTTGTTTCCGGTGCTCAGCACCACACTTAGGCCCTCATTACAACCCTGGCGGTCGGTGTTAAAGCAGAGCTAATACCGCCAACAGCCCGGCGGAAAAAAAAATGGAATCATGACCATGGCGGAAACCGCCAACATAGACAGCCACTTTAACACACCGACCGCCACAGTGGTAGAAACAAACATAGCGGTGGTAACCGCCAACAGACAGGAGGAGGACAAAGTACCGCCCACACTATTACAAGAGGCCTATCTGCCACCTTTTCTGGGGCGGTACCAATGCTATCAAAAGCATGGCAGAAACAGGACTTACAATGGAAACCACTCACCTCTCGACACCCAACGAGGAACCAGGACGCCATGGAGCCCGAACTACAGGTCCTGCCCATGCTGGTCTTCCTCCTCTAGTATCAAGAGCAGCAAAGACGTCGTCAACGACCACGGTGAGTACTGCACCTACAACACAGGGGAAGGTGGGAGGGAAAAGATAGTGACACACACACGCAACACGCAATACCCCCACCCCCACCCTCACCCACAACACCATACACACAAATACATGCAACAGCATTACATATACACCCTCTCACCCCCTGGAAGAACGCAAGGACAAAAGGAAATGATTGTAACGATTGTAATCAATAAAAATCAGATAGTGCAATTTCAAAAATCAGTATACACAAATATGTACAGCAAATACACAAGTCCGGATAGTGTTCCAATCATTGTCCGTGGACCAGTGGTCCCAAAATGCATGGGCGAAGCCCACATAAGATACCTGACTCGAAACAGAGAGAACACTGCAGGGGCATCAGATCGAAATGAAACAGGCACCTCAGGGGGAGGGGAGGGGAGGCACCTCAGCCGGATGAACGCACAACGCCACTTCAGCACAAGGGGGCTCCATGCCCACTGCTGTATCCTGGGGAGTGCAAAGCCACAGTCTCTCAAGTCTCTCAAGTCTTTCCAGTGTGTGGTTTGCCCACTGCTCTATCCTGGGGAGTGCAAGGCCACATTCTCTCAAGTCTTTCCAGTGGGTGGTTTGCCCACTGCTCTATCCTGGGGAGTGCAAAACCACAGTCTCTCAAGTCTTTCCAGTGGGTGGTTTGCCCACTGCTCCATCCTGGGTAGTGCAAAGCCACAGTCTCTCAAGTGGATGCTATTCGCCACTGGTTCTGGAGGGGGCTTTGTGCCCAGCGTGCTTCATCCTGCCAAGGACTGAGGAAGTGGATCTATTTCTCCACTGGTTCTGGAGGGGGCTTTGTGCCCAGAGTGCTTCACATGCAGTGTGGCAGGTCCCATTCCCTCACCTGGGTGTGTGTGCCACAAGATTGCCTGGGAACAGGTAGCATGATACGCCATGGAGGTAGAGACACACTCCACCCTGCTGCGACTGATCCTGCCACCTGCAGGTACAAACAGTGCTAAGAGTCATGCCTCATGGACGCTGGGCAGGGTCCAAGACATCTCCTGCAGCCTCGGACAGCTGCCCACTGGGGATGATTGCCATGTTAGCTGTGGTGGCACTGTCTGAGCACGTCGTGGGGCTGGTGGTGGTGGTTGCGGCGGTGTCTGTGGTGGAGGTGCTGGCAGTGGTGGATGTGTCTGCACCTGTTGAGGGACACAGCAGGATGTCGCCTGCTGCCTCGGACGGCTGCCCACTGGGGATGATGCTGGGGATTGCTGCTGAGGCAGCAGACATGCAGGTGGCAGTGCTGGTGGTGGTGCAGGTGGTGGTGTCCACGCCGTACAGGTTGGTGTACTGGTTGATAGAAGTGGTGACTCTGGTCCCTCAGCCGGCGCCACCGTGCCCTGACCTGCTCTTCGGTTTGTGTCCCTTCCCCACCTTTGATGTTGCTGCTGGTTTCTTGCCACTGTCCCCTTTTGGTTTGGAGGAGCCCTTGCTTGCTGGTAGGTGCGGCTTCTCCCTCCGGCATGTGGGCACCTTCTTCACCTTGGCAGGTGGCGGAATGGCCTGCACCTTGGCCTCGCTAGGTGGCACACTGGCAGCCCTGATGGGTGGCGGCCGGAGTTGCTGTGACCACTGTGCTTGGGGATTTGGTGGCTGAGGTGCAGGGCTGGGAGCTGGACAGCCTGGCCCTAGGGGAAGGACGGGGGGGAGGTGTAGGAAAGAGGTAAATGTTAGCCCGGAAAAGTTTCTTAGACACACTGGGACGGGAAGATGGAGGGGGTTTGGGAGTGGAGGAAGAGGTAGTGGTTGTAGGAGGTGAACGTTTGCTGAATTTGGATGAAGGTGCATGGGCTGGAGGCTGTTGTGAGGTGGGTGGCTGTTGGGTGGGTGTGTGCCTGCGTTTGTGTACTTTGGGAGGAGGGCTCACAGACACACTGGGAGAGGACACGGGGATGTGTGAATGGTAGTGGGGTGGTGAGTGCACATGAGCAGTGTGTGGTGATGGACATGCTGGTGATGGAGGTAGTGGCTGAGGATGTAGTGCATGCATGTGTGAGTTTAGATGAGACAGGGAGGGAGGAGGAGGACGTGGAGGAGGGGGACACAGTGGAGGCAGTGGATGTTGCTGTGTCTGCATGGGGATGGTGCTTGTGTGAGTGCCATGGGATGTGTGGTGCTTATGTTTGCCATGTCCACTCTTGTGTGTTGATGAGTGTGCATGCTGGTCTGATGGTGTGCTTGGGATAGGCTGAGGTAGAGGGGATTGGGTCTGGGTGGAGGAAGTTGGAGGGGGGAGGCTGGGCACAGGGACAATGCCTACATCAGTGCTGGGGCCAGAGCCTGAAATGCTCTCAGTTGGGCCGCCTGGCCATAATGAATGCCCTTCAGGTATGCATTTGTTTTCTGCAAATGCCTCTCAACACCCTGGATGGCATTCAAAATGGTAGATTGTCCAACAGTGAGGGATCTCAGGAGGTCAATAGCCTCCTCACTGAGGACAGCAGAGCTGACTGGGACAGGGCCTGAGGTGCCTGAGGCGAAGGAGATGCCCACCCTCCTGGGTGAGCGGGCACGGGACACATGCTGAGGGGCTCCTGGGGGGGGGCGGTGCTGGTAGGGGTGGTGGTGGCTGTACCTGTTGATGTGGTGGGCACAGAGGTGCCCGCCACCGCAACAGAGCTTCCATCAGAGGAGGAGTCGCTGTCGCTGGTGTATGCCCCTGTCCCCGTCGTGGAGCTCCCCTCACCCTCCGTCCCACTGGTGCCTTCAGACTCTGTTACTTCACCCTCCATGGCCATGTGGGATGCAGCTCCCTCCTGCTCCGGTGCCACTGCTCCTCCGCCAGATGATGCTAATGCACACAAGAACAGGGTGACAAAACAAAAAGGGGGGGAAAGACAGAAGATGCACATGGTCAGTGCATGCAACACCACTGCCGTTGGCGGACACAACACACAGGGAGCAGCCCTATGCACTAAGCTATGCACTAACAGTGCAAGGGAAAAGCACATGCCCAAGGGGGACTCTGTCTAGACCCATTTCATGCACAGCTGGCACCCAAGGAGCCTGACTAGGTGTAGAGGACAAATGCCACCTTTGGAGATGGACTGGGAATGAGGCTGCAAAACAGTGGATCTACCTTTGCGCGTATGCCCTTGCCTAGGGGAACCCACAGGCCACCACCCCCACCCAGACACCTCGTCAAGCGCACAGAGTCAGCTGAATGAGAGTGTACTCACCCCCTTGTGGCTGCTGTGATGCCCATCCAACTTCGGATATGCCACCGCCAGGATCCAGTACATCAGGGGGGTCATGGTGCGACGGGCACCCCTTCCACGTTGGGAGGCCATCCCCAGCTGGGCCTCCGCTGTCTTCTTGCTCCAGTGGCGCAGGTCTTCCCCTCTTTTCCGGCAGTGGGTGCTCTGTCTATGGTAGACCCCCAGGGTCCGCACTTCTTGGCGATGGCACGCCAAATCCCCTTCTTCTGGTGGGCGCTGACCTAGAGGAAAAGTTAAGTAATAATGGATGTTACTATCCCGTACTGTTCTTCTCACGCATTGCCTAAAGACCTCCCACCCTAGCCCAGACATACATACACACACACTATCCTCACATGCTGGCCTGTCCCCCTCCCCTCCCTCTTCCATCCACAACACTCCATACAATCATGTGCCATCCACCATGCTCACAGTGTACTCACCTGTTTGTCTGGAGGACCGTACAGTTGCGTGTACTGGGGGAGGACCCCATCCACTAGTTTCTCCAACTCCTCCGAAGTGAAGGCAGGGGCCCTTTCCCCAGATACTGTAGCCATTGTCGCTTCCAGACACAGGTCACAGCAGCACTTGCAGTATAGGTCCTCTCCTGTTGAAGGTCAGGTATCAAGTGAGTGAACGGATAGAAAATGGCGGCAACGTCCGCGGCGGTGCGTACTGTCACCGCCAGCGTACATCGTCATTGGCTCCTGGAACCCAGAGGGCCAATGTTAACCAATGCTGAATTGCACCATGGTCTTTGACCGCCTACTTCAACGGTGTCCAACGCCAGCGCAGTTACCTCATTTCCCCTTGTCCCACCTTACAGGTCAGGCAGCCACCATTTCAGGGGGCCACATGGCAGGCCAAATAACTGCGTCACACCTATTTAGGCCAGGAATACGGACAGACAAAGGCACATTGAGAAATTGTTACGTTTTTGTAAAAATGGCATTGTGATACCTAAGTGTTGTATGACCCTCTGCTCACCGTTCTCCTCCATAGGGCACGTCCGCTGGGGCAGGTGATGAGATGGTGGCATCCTCCGGTGTACAGAACCCTGGTGGACCTGTCGACAATGGAAGAGAGACACAATAATTATCACTTACAGACTTGATCGTGCAACAATCCAGGAACTGTGTGCCCAGTTGAAGCCAGACCTGATTTCAGCTATCCGCCATCCCACAGGAATACCTCCTCTAGTGCAGGTCCTGTCTGTACTCCACTTCCTGGCCAGTGGGTCTTTTCAAACAACAGTGGCCATGGCATCAGGGATGTCCCAGCCAATGTTCTCTAACGTGTTGTCCAGAGTGTTGTCTGCCCTGCTGAAACATATGCGCAGCTACACTGTTTTCCCTCAAGTGGAGGATTTGCCCACAGTGAAAGGTGACTTTTATGCCCTGGGACATATCCTCAACATCATTGGTGCAATTAATGGTACACATGTGGCATTTGTCCCCCCGCAGGAATGAACAGGTGTATAGAAACCGGAAAAGCTACCATTCAATGAACGTGCAGATGGTGTTTGGCAGACCAGTACATCTCCCATGTGAATGCCAAGTATCCTGGCTCAGTGCATGACGCTTACATTTTAAGGAGTAGCAGCATCCCTTATGTGATGGGCCAACTCCAGAGGCACCATGTGTGGCTAATAGATGAGCCTAAAGTCCCAACACAGTTTCATTTGCTGTCTGGGTATGGGAGATTCCCTAATGTTTGGAGGATATCTAACAGTATCCCTCGATATTTGCAGGTGACTCTGGTTACCCCAACCTGTCATGGCTACTGACCCCAGTGAGGAATCCCAGGACAAGGGCAGAGGAACGCTTCAATGAGACACATGGGTGAACTAGGAGGATAATAGAGTGCACCTTCAGCCTCCTGAAGGCCAGATTCCGGTGCCTCCATCTGACAGGTGGATCCCTATACTACTCACCGAAGAAGGTTTGCCAGATCATCGTGGCCTGCTGTATGTTGCACAACCTGGCTTTGAGATGGCAGGTGCCTTTTCTGCAGGAGGATGGGCCTGATGCTGGTCTTGTGGCAGTTGTGGAGCCTGTGGACAATGAAGAAGAGGAGGCAGAAGAAGAAGATGTAGACAACCCAAACAACATCATCATGCAATACTTCCAGTGAGACACAGGTAAGAAGATGGAACTGCTTCCCACATGTCATACTATTGTAGGACCTAGCACAAGTCCGCCTTTTTACCTCTGTGTATGGACCCTGACTTGTCACTTTGGCTTTCCACTTCACAGATCTAGGTCCCAGTTTGTGCCCTCTGCTATGTTTACTCCTGGCCTACAGCTGTGTAACATTGGTATATGAGACAGTACATTGACATTGCTATATTCCAGAGATTTTGCAATTACACATTTGTGAAAGCACAGACTGACTCCAGATTGATTTGTGATTCAAGGATGTTTATTTCTGTGCAAAGAAGTGGAGGGGGTGTGAAATGGGCTGGGGTGATGGAGGAATGTCCATGGCAGAGTCCAGTCTCTTGGTCTCACAGGTGCATTGTCCAATGGGGCATAGGAAGTGGTGCTATGGCAGTTTAGGGTGGACAGGGTGACAAAGTGGGACAGAAGGGTGACATTCAGGAGGGTCTTATTTCCTGGCGGGGTCTTAGCAATGTTCTCTGTCTTGTTCCTGGATCTCAGGGACCGTTTGCGGGCTGGTTCTCCTTCTGCAGGGGGTGGGGTGCTGGAGGCCTGCTGGTCCTGTGGCAGTGCCTCCTGTCCGCTAGTACCGTTGGAGGTGGAGGGCTGTTCATCGTCCAGGCTAGTGTCAGGGGCCCGTTTGTGTCCCACTGTGTCTGTCATGGTGTTGACAAGGTCTGCCAGCACCCCTGTAATGGTGACCAGGGTGGTGTTAATGGACTTCAAGTCCTCCCTGATACCCAGGTAGTGTTCCTCCTGCAGCCGCTGGGTCTCGTGAAACCTGGCCAGTACCGTGCCCATGGTCATGGTGGTAAGCTCCCATGATGTTGGAGAGTGCCTCGTGGAGTGTCAGTTCCCTGGGCCTATCCTCTCCCTGTCGCACAGCTGCCCTCCCAGCTTCCCTGTTATCCTGTGCCTCTGTCCCCTGAACCGTGTGCCCACTGCCACTGACCCCAGGTCCCTGATTGTCTTGGGCTAGTGGGTTTGCCTGGGGTCCCGTAGTGTTGGACACACTGCTGATTGACGTGTCCTGGAGACAGAGGGATGGGCCCGCTGGGTGGGTGCTATGGCGGTGTTTCCTGAGGGAGGAGGCTCTGCGGTGGTTTGGGACTGTGTCAGGGGAACCGACTGTCCCGAGCTGATGGGCCAGGTTGGTCATCTTGATCCAGGTGTGCAGAGCTGCTGTCATCACTGTGGGCCTCGTCTGTGGGGGGACTGGATATGTCTGGCACCTCCTGTCCAGTGACGTTGGGTATGGGTCCTGTAGGGGTGTAAATGCATAGTTTTAGTGTCTGTGTGTGCCATCTTGTGCACACGGTGAGGTACCCTTTACTCCTGTGCTTGTGTCATTGTGTTAGCCCTTTTGTGATAGTTGGTTTGGGATCTGTGTGGGTTTCTGTACTGGACATGCTTTGGTGATGGTGGTCCATGCATAGGTGTTGCATGCAGGGCCTTGGTATTGAGATGTGTGGGTTGTGATAGTGGGACATATGGAGATGTTGCTGTGATGGGGAGAGGGTAAGAGTGGGAGTATGCGATGGCAGGTAGGTGGGGGGATGAAGTAGTTAAGATATGACTTACCAGAGTCCAGTCCTCCTGCTACTCCTACGAGGCCCTCAGGATGCATTATTGCCAAGACTTGCTCCTCCCATGTTGTTAGTTGTGGGGGAGGTGGTGGGGGTCCACCTCCAGTCCTCTGTACAGCAATCTGGTATCTTGATACCACCGAACGTACCTTCCCCCGTAGGTCATTCCACCTCTTCCTGATGTCATCCCGTGTTCTTGGATGCTGTCCCACTGCGTTGACCCTGTCAACGATTCTCCGCCATAGCTCCATCTTCCTTGCAATGGATGTCTCCTGCACCTGTGATCCGAATAGCTGTGGCTCAACTTGGATGATTTCCTCCACCATGACCCTGAGCTCCTCCTCTGAAAACCTGGGGCATCTTTGAGGTGCCATGATGTGATGTGTGAGGTGCTGTCTGTTGTGATGTGTGGGGGGATGTGTTGGTGTGTGTTGGTTGAGGTGCGTGGATTTTGTATAAGTGATGGTGTTGTGTGTCGGTGGATGCTGGAGTTGTGTTAGCTAATCTCTCTCTCTGTCTTTCTTCTAAATTTTTGGTTGTAAGCGTTTGTGAATAATGTGGATGGGTGTTTTATAGTGTTGTGGGTGTGTGGGTGTGGTGTGTGTATGTGTATCAGGTGTGTGTATTTTGAATTGTCCAATGTGGTTGTGTATTGTAAATGTGTGTGTATTTTGAGCATGGCGGTGTGTACCGACAATGGATTACCGATGTCATCCCGTGTTCTTGGATGCTGTCCCACTGCGTTGACCCTGTCAACGATTCTCTGCCATAGCTCCATCTTCCTTGCAATGGATGTCTCCTGCACCTGTGATCCGAATAGCTGTGGCTCAACTTGGATGATTTCCTCCACCATGACCCTGAGCTCCTCCTCTGAAAACCTGGGGCATCTTTGAGGTGCCATGATGTGATGTGTGAGGTGCTGTCTGTTGTGATGTGTGGGGGGATGTGTTGGTGTGTGTTGGTTGAGGTGCGTGGATGTTGTATAAGTGATGGTGTTGTGTGTCGGTGGATGCTGGAGTTGTGTTAGCTAATCTCTCTCTCTGTCTTTCTTCGAAATTTTTGGTTGTAAGCGTTTGTGAATAATGTGGGTGTGTGTTTTATAGTGTTGTGGGTGTGTGGGTGTGGTGTGTGTATGTGTATCAGGTGTGTGTATTTTGAATTGTCCAATGTGGTTGTGTATTGTAAATGTGTGTGTATTTTGAGCATGGCGGTGTGTACCGACAATGGATTACCGCGGTTGAAAGACCGCTGCGTTGATTCATGGGCCATGATAGTGTGGGCAAAATTCTTGTTGGCGTGACGGTGTAGGTTTTGGTATCGCCAGTTTATCACTGACCTTTGGTGTGGCGGACTTGTGTGGGTGTCTGTATTGTGGCAGATTACGAGCTGTGGGTCGTAATACCTGTAGCGGATTTCCACCGCCGCAATGGTATGTTGGCGGTCCTCAGCACGGCGGAAAGCGGAATTTACCGCCAGGGTTGTAATGAGGGCCTTAATTTCCAATACCAGCACTAATGACAGCCTAACACATGGTGGCGCTCTCTGTCTAATTTTGAGAAGAGCACAGAAACAGTGTTTAATAATTCCAGATATATTGAAAATGAATAATACGTGTCGCCCAGGCCAGTCTCATAGCTATGGGGGCCTGGAATACTCTGAACTGTCACACTTGTAGGAGTGCCATGGTTAGTACTTGTGTGGATACTGTCATTGACAGCGCTGGCAGGGGGAATGGGTGGTGCAAGCTGTAGTTGCCTTTAGAGAAGGGCCCTGTAGATGTATTAGTCCACAGTAGTAGGATTAAAGGAATATTTTTCAGCAAGAATACTAGGCAGGCCTCTCCCTGATCACTGTAACTGATTGATTGCCAGTCTGGGGAGGTTCACACTTTCACCTCACTCTACAAGAGCAACATGTGCTACGACAAGCTTTATTGCACAGCCATACCATACTGTGGATCTGCATAATTTATATAAGCCACTCTCATGACATGGCTATGAAACTAGCAATTTAGCTGAACACCTATTGTGCAATATTATGACAAAGAAGATGGTTTCATGATTTGTGTAGAGATGGTACAACATATAAGGATACATGTGCACATATAGCAAAAGCACATGTACACAATACAATGTACTTACATACACCCTTTACACAAAGTCCAACAAAGATATGGATCCTTTGCATGTAGAGCACCCATGCAAGTACAACAATAGCAATGAAGGCATCACTGCCTACAGACCAGCAGTCATAGATAACTATGTGAAGAAGGTGGACAAAGGTAATGTACCTCATCAAAACATAGAATGGACATGCACCCGGGTGCACAAGGCAAATGACAGTGAGGAGCCCAGTGTAATGTGCACAGGAAGCCTGAAATAATGACAAATTAATATGCACCAGCCAAGCACGAGTGGTGCACCTCAAGGGAGAATATGATGATGCCCCAAGGAACACTAAGTAATATGCCTCCAAAAAGTCCTTGGTACTGTGAATTCGGGAGAACTTGGGGCCTGATTTATGAAAAGTTAGATTGCTTTTTTTGACGCGAAAGTGGTGCAAACGTACAAAATATATTACAAAATATAATTATATTTGTACGTTTGCGCTGCTCTTATCTTAACACCACTAACCACCTCTCATTAATAACCATCAATGCCAAATCAATGGAAAAGGACTGTCTTAACATTCATCGCATGATATCAAGGTGCTCTACCAAAAGATGTAAGATCACCGCTCCTACTGTAACAAATGGGAATCCCTCCTGAATAGAGCCATCCAGGCTCTCCTATACTTTGCTGCCCTCGATGTGACGAGGACGTGAGTTACGATTAAAATGTTATATAATAAAGTGGTGCTGGACCGACAATTACCCCCGCGCCCCTCTACATAGGTGATGAGGCGGAGCAGCATTCATGTCACCCGGTGCACATCGGTGCCACCTCTCACTTGGGAAGCGTATTGGTTTGCCGCAGCTCCTTTGCAATGTAGCCTGCTCCTCCTGCCGACCACCACGTGAGCACGGCCTCCATTGGCAGCTCACAGGCACCAGGTCGGCGCAACACCACACCTGTGCTGAGGAGACGGCCTGCACCAGCATGAGGGCAATGCGCCCTGCCGGTGGCTGGCATCAGTGCACGAAGGCCTGAGCCTTGCGCACATGCCCTTGGCCACCAGCGTGCAGCCTGAGGCGGAGAGTAGAGGTGAGCTGCTCCAGGGAGACAGCGTTGGGAGCGCCAGGACCCCAGAACTGCCCACCCAACTGCCTGTGGTGCTTTACAGCTTTGACGAGGGAGCCCTGCCTCTGGCATGACAACCCGGCTGTACTGGGAAAGCCCCTCACAGGCCCATTCAAGTCTGGGATGGCTCACCTGGTTCTAAGTCACCTGCACCGAAGTACCTACAAAGGATCAAGGTAACTGGGACTGATCACCCTCACTGTGGACCCGCCCCTCCAGAAAAAAAAACTAAAAACTTTGAAGGAGGGCAGGATAAAAGAATAAGGGGCGTCCAGCTAGGCCCCATATTTGAACCATGAGCTCACCACCTGAAGCAGACCACTAGTGCCCAGCGCACAACCCAGGAACGCATTAGTTGGTCACTGCATTACCCCCCTTTAGCCAGCTAGCAGATTCATTCACAGCCGCGCCGCGGTGGTGCCACTGGCTCGGCAGGCAGAGGCACTACTGCGAGAGACTGATGGAGCTGTACAAACGTCCCTCATGATGCCATTTGGGGGTGACTAATTCTACGACTTATTTGAGACATTGCCAAACACTGGCGGTAACGACGACTTCGACACAGCGGTTGACGCCCTCAACAGGTATTTAGACCCTCAGCTTAACCTGGACTATGAGAGGTTTAAGCTGAGGCAGGCCCAGCAAACTGACACAGAGTCGGTGAATATGTTTTACGTGTGACTGCGCAAACTGGTGAGCACCTGCACAGGCATCATCCAACAAAGAGGAGATAAGAGCACAGATAATACAGAGATGCCATTACAAGGTACTACGCAAGCTGATCTTCCGTCAACCCAACATATCACAACGAAATACTCATCCTTGCGAGGTCACACAAACTCTCCAGTAGTCAGACGGATGACATGGGGGTGCACTGACGTGGTCCGCCCCGGCGCAGGGACCAACAAAACTGGCCCCAGTGAAAGAAGAACAAGGGACGCCAAAACTCCCTGCGACAGTTTTGACCCCCAAGAGTGGAGGAGAGAAGCTGTGGAAACTGCGGCCTCAACCACCAAACCGCAGGAGTGTGCCCTGTGAAAGGGAAAAGCTGCTTCAAATCCAGTAAGCCTAACCATTTCGCCAAGGTGTGGCGGGGAGGAGGGCCTAGACCAGGAACCACATTGGCATGAAGGGAGGCGGTGAGGCAAGTAACGCGAGCCGAAGACATGGAGGCAGCAGACACCTACCCAAGCACTATCCCCTATGAAGACGATGAGGACGAGGACATATTCGTCATCTCGTTTGCCGACAGATCAGACCAGAGGCGGCAACTGCCACCCATGTGTACCATAACTATTAATGGCATGCCGGTGACTGCACTTATTGACACTGGGGCATCAGTAAACGTCTTGGACATGGAACAGTACAGCCATATATCTCCCCCACCCGAACTTAAACCGTGCTGCAACAAGATATACGCTTATGGGGCACAGACCCGCTACCCCTGCGAGGGGCCATCGAGGTTACTGTGGGCAGTGACCACCACTCAACAGGCGCCAAATTCCACGTGGTGGAAGGCAAGAAGGGAACCCTCCTAGGATGCCACACTGCGGAAAACCTGGAGAAAGTGTTTTTGGCTCACCAAGTCCACGACTCCCACGCAGAATCAGTGTTGGCGGACTTCCCAGATCTCTTCCGAGGGCTAGGAAGGCTGAAGGGGAAACAATTCCACCTGCACATCGACCCAGTGATAAGACCCATGGCTCTGAGGCATAGGCGGGTGCCTTTCCACCTGAGACCCCAGGTGGAGAGAGAACTACAGACCCTCGAGGAGCAAGGGCTCATCGAGAAGGTGACTGGTCTGATGCCCTGGGTATCGTCTCTCGTCATCACCCCAAAGCCGAAGCAGCCTGGCGACATCCTCCTGTGGGTGGACATGCGACTACCCAACGGCGCCATTAATCAGGAACGCCACATCACACCCACCATGGATGACATTATTGCAGACCTCAATGGGGCCCTATGGTTCTCCAAGTTGAACTTAAACTCAGGATACTACCAGCTGGAGCTAACCCCAGAGAGATGCAACGTCACCACATTCTCGACCCATGTCGGACTTCGGCGCTACAAGCGACTCAGCTTTGGGGTCTCCTCAGCTGTAGAGATCTTACAGAATGCCATCCGAGAGATGCTGTTGGGGTTGGTCAGTGTCATCAACCTGAGTGACGACATTTTAATATTCTCCGACACTTTAGAGGAGTACCACTAACACCTGCAGGCCACACTTCAGCGACTGTCGGAAGCCGAACTGACTTTACACAAAAAAAGCACCTCTTATCGCAACTCCATCAATTTCTTTGGCTACATCTTTTCAAGGGATGGGCTGAAGGTTAACTCCAAGAAAGTAGACGCTTCAGAGGGGTATCTGTACCTCGCAATGACACAGATGTCAGGAGTTTCCTTGGTATGGCGACGTAGTGTGGGAGATTCATCCCCAATCTGGCACCCAGGCCGAACCTCTTTGGCATCTCACAAAAGTCAATACCCCATGGGAGTAGAGCCCTGAGGCGGAAGGGGCATTCCAGGCTGTTAAAAAGGCACTTTTGGACATGGTGAACATGGCATACTTCCACCGGCGAAAGAGAACCGAGGTGGTGGTAGACACCAGCCCCGTTGGGTTGGGTGCCATGCTGCTATAGGAAAAGGGTCACCAGCAGTGGACTCCGGTGACCTATGCAAGCAGGGCTCTCTTAGCAACAGAGACCAGATATGCGCAGATTGAGCAGGAAGCACTTGCCATCAGATGGGCCTGCCAGCATTTTCATTTATATTTGTCTGGACACTAATTTAATGTGGTCACTGACCACAAGCCCCTGCTGTCCCTCTTTGCGGGCACCGCCAGACTTGCCCCGCAGAGAATCAACTGGTGGGCAGTGCTCCTCCAGCCCTACCAATTCCAGGTCATCTACCGGCCAGGGGTCAACAACCCTGCGGACTACTTGTCACGTCACTTTCCTCAGCCACGTTCGCAGGAACAAGAAGAGGAGGAGGATGGACGGATGTAGAGCTTTGTGAGCATGTTACTGAACATGGCATGTCCCACGGCGCTGACGGTGCCAGAAATCACTGACGCTTCGTGTGGGGATGCCATTATCAGCCGAGCCAAAGAGGCTTTGGCAAATCGGACATTGAAGTGTTTCCTAGACAAGACAAAAGCTTTGGTCTTAGAAGAGGGCAAGGCTATGCAGCAGATCAGGAAGGTGAGGTCAGAGCTCTCAATGAGTGCGAAAGGCCTCCTGCTCCGCGGACAGCATCTGGTGATACCCCAATGTCTGCAGAGCCCAGTGGTGAAGTTGCTGCACCAGGGACACCAAGGAACCGTGAAGACCAAGGCCTGCCTACGCAGCAAGGTGTGGTTCCCCGGAATGGATGCTATGGTGGACAAACTGGTGAGAAGAATCCACCCATGCTCCAACACCGCCTGAGACTCCGCTCCTTCTCTAGTGGTAACTGAGCCCCAAAGCACTTGACCTTGGTCCCAGATAAACTTGAATTTTGATAGTTCCTCTCATGGCTCTGAGACCAAGAGGGGGCCAGGGCTGGCCGGGAGAAACGGAAGATACAACCTACGGCCCAATCTGAACCCCAGCCAAAGGCTGAAATACTTCATCTGCTAAAAGTGACATGCTTCCCTGTGCGCCTCAAGGTGTCCTGTTTGCGCTCTCTCTCTCCCTCTCCTTTTCTCTCTCTCTCTCTCTTTCCCTCTCTCCCTTTCTTTTCTTTTCTTTTCTTTTCTTTCGTGTCCTCCTTTTTCTTACCTCTCCTATTCATTGTTCTATGTACCATGTTTCCAATATGTTAAAGCAGTTTATTAAAAGAAAGGAGAGATGTGGAGAGCCACCCAGGCTCTCCTATACTTTGTTGCCCTCGGTGTGATTAGGACGTGAGTTCCGGTTAAAATGTTATATAATAAAGTGGTGCTGGACCCTCGTGGTTCTTTTGCACCGTTAAATACTAGCTCTCTGTTGCAGTGTTTTTAAGCGCTAAAAAGGCTAGACTCTGGCCGCGACAATTACCCCTGCGCCTCTCTACACCTCCTTGCAAGGATGGACACATTTGAATGTTAATTGATGCGCAAAAATACTACTAACAACCCTGAAGTGTGATATTCTATTTATTTTACTTTTTATGCAAACTGTCTGAGCTTTAAATCTTGACAGACGAAGCAATGTTGTGCCACATGGGACATAGAGATAAAGTTTAAACTGAAAGGAGTTGTCTACGCTGTTCCAGGCCTGCAAATCTCTCGTGTTGAGTACAGGTTCTTTGCACAGGCTAAAGCGTTGAATGGACGTGTTATTTTTTCTAACTCAGATTTACTAATGACTAGCGTATATGCAAAGCGGAGCAAAAGGAACCGTCAATTAACATTTCTGTGAGAATGATTTTTGCCTTGACATTCTCCCCGGGTGCTGTCACAAGCCCTTGTGTGGCTAGCAAAAAACTCCTGCAAACAGATGTTACCAAACACAGAACAATAAAAGGGCTTACTGCATACACTTTTGGAGTATAAAATGCTAACAACGCATCCTGCATTCGAGCTTGTATTTCACTGTTTATGTACTTACATCATCAACTAGTGCATTAACCAACTGAGCTTTCTTACTGCATTTCTTGAGTTTACCATTTGGAGCTGTGTTCTCTAGACACAATGTAGCCTTTTTCACACATGCAAATATTGGTAGCAACTTTGCCTACCAATTAACAAATGTGAACACATTTTTTCATCTTTATTCATGCTTCTTCATATATTGGACAGGGGCGGCTCCTCCACTAGGGCGGATGAGCGTCACCCCCTGCCAGCAGCAGCAGCTGCAAACCCTTTAATACAAAACGATAATGAACTATGTTTATTATCATTTTGTATTAAAAGGGGCAGGGCCAAAGACTGTGAAGAGCAGTGAGGGGAGTGCACTGTGCACTCCCCTCAGAGCGCATGTGCGTTTGGCCAACTGTCTCAACCCGGCCAAACACGTGCGCAGTAGGCTCTCTCCAGCTCTCTCCAGTCTGGCACTGTGTTGCTGGGCTGGAGAGAGAAGGCACAGGCTCCCAGTCTGCCTGGGAGCGCCCTGCTCTGAACAGCGTTAGCATTGGCCGCAGGGCAAGCTCAGAGCCTGTGCCTGCGGTAGACTCGAGGACGGAGGAGCATAGCAGCGCGGTGTTCAGTTAAGTTTCAAAAAAATATACATTTTATTTTATGTCTCCCTCCTCCCTCACCACGTGCCGCCCTGCCCCTTTTCCCTCCCACAAGTCACCACTGAACATGTGCTTCCAGCTTTAGTCATGCCCATTTTCAGACATTTGTCAGAAATAGTACAGCACTTTGTGACTCCTTTTTAGCTTTTTAATTACTTTTACTAATAAAACTGTATAAGTCAATTAATGGCCATTACGGTCTGTGAGAGGGTTAACGTAAGTGGTGCAAGGACCTTTGTGATACCTGGAAACCATGGTGTGGTACTGTGTACTTCATTAAGTTGTGTCCTGTCACTTTAATTGATTTCTCCTCATTGCTGTATATGCTTTGTACTGTGTTGTTGCCATGACATGTAGTGTTCGAATGGAATGTAGTAGTGGAATGTTTATAGTCAAGGAGAAACCAGGGGCAGTTCCTCCGCAACGGCGGAGGAGATTCACCACCCTGGTCAAGAGCCAGGAAATTAAAAATTAAATGATAGATATCATCTGCTGGCTCTACCAGAAGTACATGGAGGGGCGGGGCTGGGCCGGGCCATGGGAGGTGGGAAGGGGGAAGAAGAAGAGAGAATGCACCTAAGTGTGCTTGTGTCTTTGGCTGGGGGTCTCAGGCCGGCAAAACACACATGCGCACTTAGGTTTCTCCAGCCCAGCTGTGTTTAACAGTTAGGCTGGAGAAACTGCACAGAACCCAGGTTTGTGTCTGAGTGGCAGTCCCAGCCACTCAGACCAATCCTGGCACTGCTTTCATGATAGCTTTAGCATCAAAGCAGCACCAAGATTGCTGGGGAGTTTGTGCTTGTGTCCCAATGAATGCTGGGACACAGCAAGAAGAGGATCGACGTGCGAGGAGGAAGGAGATGCTGGCGGTAGAAGGTAAGTGTCTTTTTTTATTTTTATTTTTTGTTCTTCCTCCCATCCTCTTCATTCCCCTATTCCCCACCCTCTCTCCCCCTCATTGAGATATGCGGCGGCTGCCGCTGGGAGAGACAGTGAAGGCTGTGCCTCCGAATTCCTAAAAGCTGTTGCTGGGGTTTCTTCATGCAAGAATGCATAGATCCTTTCTTGGTATCTGTTACTATATCAATTTATCCCCCATTTGGGATTCACCGGGGACCCCGGAGTGTCTATTGGATAGCTTGGCGGTGCCCTTCAAACACAGTGGAGTTACTGGATAGGGACAGTTAATCGAAGATGGGCCAATTTTGACCTGGGAGTTTTGGAACAATAAGACACAAGGGACCATATCTAGATTTAAGATTCTTCAGGTGAATGGGTGGCATAAAGGTCAGGGTGTCTTGGCCCAGGCCCCACCCAAATGGAGCAGGATTTGCAGGTAGCTGGTGACAAAAGGAAGGAAGTCTCTTGATGCTATCAACATCTTCTATCAAGAGTAGAGAATGTGTGTGGTGCAATCATTATATAAGAAATGGAGTGGATTTCTGCCAAAGGAGGAGCTGGAACAGTTATGGCAAGTATCCTTGGCTACATTATACTCAGTGGTCAAATCTGCAGCGTTAAGAAGGAATCACCTTTTTACCCTTCATAGAGTGTTTTGGACCCCTGGGAGGTTGGCAAAGATAAAGAGAAGCGGCCAAGCATCAGAGTGTAAACGGTGTGGTAGCTTAGAGGCAGACGATGTTCACATGTTTGCCGCCTGTCCGAAATTAAAAGGATTCTGGTCGGCGGTGGGTAAGACAATCTCAGACTTTCTGGGTCTCGTAGTTGAAATGACCCCTGCCTAATTATGTGTGGGATTCTGATCTTGGACATGGACCCTCCCTCCTCTTTTCCTTTTCCTCTTCCTTTCTCCAAGTTATATCAAAGAAAGCTGGTGTTTTATCTAATACTACTTGCAAGAAGGGAAGTTTGTAAAAGTTGGGCTCAATCCTCCCCTGTAATTGGAAGCAATGGAGAAGTTTTGTTCTTTTCTTTAAGTAAGTAGATAGAAGAGAAGCAAGGAGGCTTGGGAATCAGATTTGGGAGCTTTTAAAAATCTGAGGTGTTTAATATGTAATATGTATATTGTCGGATGATTATGTATCCCTGACCTGGCTAGGTTGGGAACTGGGCTCATCCTATGACCCAGAGGGTAGTGTCTTCCTGAGCAAATTAGGTTGGCGGCACCTCACTAGAGCTCAATGGCAAACATTTTTTTATGAGGACAAAAAAAAACTACATTTTTTTCTCAACACCCTGTTTCCCAACATCATTTTTGGACTACAACTTCCACATTGGTGATGACTGGCTACCCTACACATCCAAGAAGAAACTTCAGCTCTACTGTTGCTGTGTGAGTAATTTGTTATCTAAGTTGCCTTAGAGGATCATCTTCTGTTCATATTATTACTTTACTTGAACTGCACTTCCGTCCCTGTGCACACTTATTTTGAAATAAAAGTAACTTTACTAATGGATTATCTGTCAACCAGCTGATCATACGTTGCTTTAGCAATGTGAATTTTATGCATTATTTCTACCACCTTTCTTTCTGTCGTCTCCTGGGGATTCTCCTCTGCAATGGACGAAATGGATAAAGATTTTCATTCATTATTTGAAAGCATGTGGGTCAAGCTTATCAGCTGAGAAAAAAACCTCTGTGTTAATACACTGTATGGGAACAGGAGGGCAAGAAGTGTATGACAATCTAGCTGACTTAGCACAGGAAGGAGATGATGATACATTGAATGAGTTTGAGACAGCACTTAAAATATATATATACATTATCTCCCTTAAATCTCTATTATTCTAGAGAAGTATTACTTTGGTAAGAGGAAACAGAATAAGGATGAGCCTGTAGAAGAATTTGTAACTGCTCTGAGGAAATTAGCTACACAATGCAATTTTGGGGAGGGAACTGAAGAGAGATTAGGTGATCAATTCATGCTGGAATGCAACAATTATAATGTTAGAGAGAAATTATGGGTTAAAAGTGATCCTTGTCTTGCATAAGTTTTTGTTATTGCTAAACAAGTGGAAGATTCCATGCAATGTATTTGTGATTTACAGAAATGCAAAACTGATCCTAGAGGTGAGGCGAAAACTGATGGGAAAATGTACATATCTGTACACACAAAGAAACAGTTGAATTCTTTTAAACAAAAGAGCAATTGTTACAGATGTGGCAATCCTAGTCATGTTGCCAATTCAAAAGATTGTCCTGCTCTTCATGCAGTACGCAAATTGTGTGGGGAAAAAGGGACACTTCGTGTAATACTGTAAGTCTTCATCTATCAAAAACAAAGTAAATGAGCTGTTAAGGATGAAGAGGATGTGGTACTTCAGATATACAATGACGGAGATGTGAATGGTATAACAAATAGTTATTATGCACATCCCGCAGACGTTGTGAAAATGAACAAAATTGAATAAGTCATGATGATGAATTGAGATGTGAGATTGTGACTGATGTCAGACAAAGATTTTAATAGTCTCTTCAAATGTAAACTCAGGTTAAGTGAACCTGATTTCACACCATATTGTTTTGGGGGAAAACCCATATATTTAATTGGTTACTTTGATGCAGATGATGAGTTTCAAGGGAACCAAATGTCAGTTAAAGTTTATGTACCAATGAAGGGGGATTCCACTTTAAGTTGGCCACATCCAAAACTACTGGGGATTTTTCTGAATTATAACTTAAATTCCCAGGCTCAAGTGTATAAAGTACACACCGTGGCTGATCAGTTTAAACTGGAATTCTCACAAGTGTTTACAGAGAAAATTGTCTGTGTAAAAGGTTATGTGCATCACATTAGGGTCAAAGTTGGGGTGACTCCTGTTGTCTGCAAAGTATGGAGCATTGCCTTAAGTTTATATGGTGCAGTCGAGTCAGAGCTTAACAGACTTGAGAAGAAGGGCATCATTAAGACAGTGGAAGCTTCATTATGAGTAGGACCTGTTGTTGTGGTTTCCAAGGCTTCAGGAGAAATCTGCATTTGTGTTGATCTTCGTCACCTCAATAAAGAAGTCTTGAGGACAAGTTTCCTTTACCGAACATTACGGAAATGATGACACTGATGAGCAATGTCAAATACTTCACCAATCTAGATTTGACATCTGCCTATTACCAGGCCCAATTTAGTGATGACTCAAAAAATCTGACAGCATTTATCATTCCCTTTGGTGTCCACCACTTCAACAGGATGCTGTTTGGACTTTGTTTGGGGCAACTGAGTTGTAGACACTCATGCTGAGTCTGTTGAGGGGAATGAAGGGAGTTAAATGTTTTCAAGATGATGTACTGATTCTTAATGATAATCTTCATGATTAATGTTGTTAAAAAAGTAATTAGATTTTTTTCTCAGAAATGTATAACCCCTAAAATCAACAAATTTACATTTGCAAAGTCCCAGGTAACATACTTAGGACATATTGGCCCTCATTACAAACCTGGCGGACGGCTTAATTTTGGAGAAAGGTACTGCCAACTGGATGGCGGTACCTTTACCCAAAATATGATATTGGCGGTTTAGCTCAAGCCAAACCGCCAATGTACCACTCCGTCCACTGGGGTGGCAACAGCCGCAGAGCTGGAGACTTCGGTCTCCTTCCAGGCGGCCGTCACAATCCCGCTCTCGGGATTATGACCCCGCCAACCGCCATGGTTTTCGTGGCAATCTTACCGCCACGAAAACCATGGCGGTAGGCACTATCAGTGCCAGGGAACTCTTTCCCTGGCACTGATAGGGGTCTCCCCCGTCCTCCTCCTCAGAGTCCTCCCCCATGCTCCCGCTCCTGACCCCCCCTTCAGATACACACATACACACACATACACATATTCACCCACACATGCATACATACATACACTCTCACTTCCAAACTCACAAACATACATTCAGGCACACACGCAAGCACATGACACAACATGCATGCACACACACACCCACTCATGCACACGTGCATCACACACGCAAGCATACATTCATTCACAGTCACACGCACCCCCACTCATGCACACAACATCCCCCACCCCTCTCTCGTGTTGGAGAACTCGACTTACCTGCTTCCAGGGGGTCCTCCAGCAGGAGACGGGACACGGCACTGCTGCCAGCAGCAGCGTCCGTCAGCAAAACACCGCCAGGCTGTATCATGGAACATGATACTGTAGGCGGTGTTTTTCTGGTGTGGCACTGCTGCTGGCAGCAGCCCCACAATTCCGCCGTCCACTGCCATGACCATTGATGGAATTCCACCAGCCTTCTGGCGGAATTCCAGCTACGGTCATAATGGCATGGACGGTCTGTAGCCACGGCGACGGTATGTTGGCGGCCGTCGCCATGGCGGTAGGCAGCATTTGCCACCAATCTTGTAATGAGGGCCATTATCTCTTCTGAAGGTGTTAAGCCAAAGAAAGAACTTGTCACTACCATTTCTGAGCTTCTCAAACCATCCAAAAAGGATGGACTGCAGACTTTCCTGGGGATGGCTGAGTTCTATTCCTGATTTTGAATGTGGCCCCCTGAAGTGTTCTATGGAAGTGGATGCAGGGGCCTGTGTTACACAGCTTGCTGCACTGAGTATTTGTTGTTTCACTTACATTCCTAGGGGCCTTGGCATTTACCCCTAAAGAAACCAACAAAAACGTTTGAATGTTTTGTTGAGCTAGCTGTCCTACTTGCTAATATTTTGGGAGCAAGGGCTAGAAGACGGCGTTAAACTGGCTTAAACTAATAAAAGTGTTGCTAATTTAGAGTGTCCTAGGCAAAGTCTGGAGGAGGGGTAGGCCACCACGAATAGACTCACTCAACCCTGGGTGGACTATTGAGAGCAATGCTAGAAAACAAGATGAATGACCCTTGCTGTATCCACGATCACCATGAAAGATCCATCAAAATACGTTTACCAAACTGAGCCCATTAGTCATGTCACACCCATGAATTGCTATTTCTTTCATCTCTGCAAAGGCTCATCAGTCAAAATTTAGAACAGAGATCCTTAGCACAGCTGAGATTCAGCTCCCAAGTATCTTCTCCTTGGGAACAATGCTTCCCTCTGTTGCCAGTACTTTTGACCGAGCTGGAACCGATGTTTATCATTCAAAAGAAATTCTCATCTTTGACCTCAACTACCGGAAACAGAAAAAAACAGTAAAAGTAAAGATCGAACACTGTCCTCCTTCACAGAACAATTTCATGACACTGTGGTCGGTGTATTTTTTAATTGATGCCAGATGGTCCATTGGCTCAGACACCAAAGGACATCACAACCCCAAAATTATGTAACGAGGCATAAGCTAGGTGGAGGCCTTAAATGAAGGGACGATCTCCCAAATCCAAGGTCAACCACTTACCCTAAACACTGCTCAAAAAAGTGCCCTTGGAAATATGGCTAATAATTGGATTGAATTCAGAGTAGGTGTTTGCAAGGTCCAATGGAGGTTGGCAGAGAGGACACACCACATGTCTCACCCCATGTCTTCCCAAGTCACACCAGAGTACTATACCAGAAGTGCATTGATATTCTGAGAGGGTTCCCAATCTTGAACTAACAAATGCTTCTTTCTTATCTAATTTCTGCTCTTAAGAGGCATATTAGAGAAGAAGTCCACAAATTGTGGCTTTAGTGGTATCCAGTAATATAGACCATGGAATAGCAAGAGAATTTACTTTTAAAAATTATCTGGTGAACCTTTTGATCTTACTAATGATGAAGTACCCTGAAGTGAAGAAGGCCGGAAATGTCACATCGGTGCTGTATTCAAAACATTTGATATATTGAGACCCAAATTAAGTGGAGTATGCCCAAAGAATAATACTGTGTGGATTAATACTGTGTCCAGAAGTAGCCTGTCTGAAGCAGGGCAAAGGTTGATAACTCGACAGTCCTAGGCCTGCACAGAAGCAGAGAGGTTGTGAGAACACAACAAGTGCAAGGTGTCAGCCTGAGTACCACCTCAAACTAGCATCCCAGGAAAGAAAGGTGACCCTGTATATTTTCCTTTTTCACCCTCTTCTTTTCATTGCCTCCTTTTGGCCCACCCCCTTCCTCCCATGGTGCCTTCATAACCTTGGAACTCTTGGAATGTTATGAGGAAACCAGTTTCTGTCAGTTTCAACAGAGCAAAGAAAAGCTGTGAAAAGACGTTTGGTGTTGAAGAATAAAGCTCATAGTCCTTTTTAGCTTGTTGATGTTCATCTCTTTCAACATTTGGTGACCAGAATGGGATAATTCTACCGGCTCTAAATACTAGCTCTTCCTGTAGGTTAAACTCTTCTCTCACATGCCAATATGATCTTTCACTTTACGATAGCTCATCTTTGGAAGGCTACTCCATCCTAATGCAATCCCTGATCTCTGATCTTATTTACCACCTCATCTTCATCTACACCTTTTTTCACTCATCTGATCCTATACTACTTAGCGTGTTTAGAAGGACCATTTTTTCAGTTGGCTCTTCTATCTCCCAGTCTCTCATGACAGGTAATCTGGAAAGACAGTCAGGTGAATGATTCCTCTTTCCACGTATGTACTCAACTGAATAATTGTGTCCTTCAAGCTCAAGCAGCTGGGTGTCATACACATGGAAGCTTTAGTAATGAAGGCATAAACTAGAGGTTTGTGGTTAGTTCTGATGACAAAAGGAATGCACCGCAAGAAAAACTTGAAATGCATAAGGTCCCAGTAACATGCCAGTGCTTTCCTTTCAACTGCAGAATAGTTTTTCTCAGCATCTTTCAAAGTTCTTGAGGCAAATTTGGATATCTGTTCTTTTTTTTGTTTTCAATAATCCGAGACAAGTTAGACCCTAGACATTTCGGGCTAGTGCCAGTGGTTAACAGTTTTTTTGCTCACATCAAAACATCCTAAGGAAGGTGCTTTCAGAATCTCATCTGTTTTTTTAGAGAAAACGTATTCACATTCTTGATGTAAATTGAACACTTTTTTTTTGTAATTCCCTCAGAGGGTGAACTTTATGCAAAACAAGGGATACACTCAGAATAATACTCAGATAGTCTTAAAAGGGAGAAAGTTCTTCCTTATTACAAGGTGCAGGGGCTTTTATTACTGTTTGTTCTAAGTCAGCCATAGGTGTCATTCCCTCCTTGGAAATAGTATGTCATAGATATGTAACTCATCCCACACAAAATTTACATTTCTCCTTACTTATGGCCAAACCTGCTTTGCACAACTTACTTAGCTCTTCTCTTAAGACTCTGCAATGCTGTTCTTCATCATTCCCAAACACTAAAATATCATCCTGAAAGCATGTTTCTCCACTTATACCTTTTAGAATTTGTTGCTTGACTTATTGGAAAACTGCTACGGCCGAAACCAATCCAAACGTCATGCGGCAATAGCTGAATACTCCTAGCGGTGTATAAAATGAAGAAAGATGTCTTGAGCTGGGATCTAATTCAACCTGGTGATAAGCTGATGATAAAGCTATCACACTGAAACAAGAAGCATCACATAGATCCTTTAGAGAAAGAATCATAGATTTAGCATATGAAGACCATCTGGGGTGCAGTCTCACCATGCGAGTCTCCGTACTAACTGGCCAGGGATGCACACAATGGCTGAAGATAAAGTGAAAATTGTACAAGTTGCTCCATCAGTGACAGGATCAAAATTACCTCCACTGCACCGCTAAGCCCTGTAGAGGTTCCTGATCATCCTTGGTTTAAATTGTCCCTAGTCCATGGGGTGTTACAGGTTACAAGGACAGTTGATCTTTTTTAGTAGCCTACCATTCCAAGTGGTTTGTGACAATAGTTTTCAACCACATTACTACAGCCATGATAATTGATTTTTTGAGGGAGGACATCCCTGGACATTTAATCATGGATAATTGAGTGCAATTCACATCAGTTGAAGAATTTATTAAAAGATCTCGCTATCTGTCATCAAACTGCTCTCTGTTGTCCTAGAGCAACTGGATTGACACAAAAAAATCAACCACACGAGAAAAGAATGATTTCAGTTAGCACCAGTGACTGAGCAACCTTGGAATGAGGCCCATCAAAATATGTCCTGAGTGTATCACACTACTCCACACTCAGTGACGCATATTTCACTTTTTAATCATTAAAGGGCAGACAACCAGGAAGCAAGTTAGTGCCTCCATGGTTAGAACAAAACCATCAAGTTGAGGTAGACAGGATGTTAATCAAGAACAAAGTTTGCTCACATTAAAAGAAGTACAAGATTTGTTATGATTTCTTAAATAAAATACATGAAAGAAAAAGGAGGATAGACGACATGGAACCAATAAATAGAGTGAAAACCAAGGGTGATAGTTGTTCAAAGCTCACCACACCAATCCATTTAGGAGGGATAGGAAGAAATATTGTAAGACTCAAAAATGGGCAAACGTGGAGTATGGATCATGCATGTATATTATGTCTCCTAGTAGAAAATAATAGTCCAATCAATGAAGAGAATGTTGAAAACAATAATGAAAATTGTGAGCTAGGTTGTCACAAATCCACAAGAAGAAAATTAATGCCAACAAGTTTGATGACTTTATTCATGGTTGAATCATGTTATCTTCTTCATGCTTTCTAATGTTCTGCCAGTTGGTATATGTACACTTCGGAATTTTTAGTTATTTCTCTAATAGATTCTTGACTATCTTACAGTATGTTACTTGTCACCCAGGAACCATCCTATCTTATATATTACAAAATTCAAAATACTTTCCTCTTATCCTTCCTATTTTTATTGTATATTCTCTTGTAGGATTTCCTCACTTTCTTTCCAGCAAAGAGAGATGCTATATGTTCCTTTTTCACCTTCTTTTCCTCATTGCCTCCTTCCCACCCACCCTCTTGTTCCCATGGTTCTTTCCTAAGCTTAGACTGCTTGGAATGTTGTGAGGAAACCAGTTTCTGTCAGTTTCAACAGAGCAAAGAAAAGCTGCAGAGACCTTTGTGTTGAAAATAGAGCTCATAGTGTTTTCAATTCATAGATGTTCATTTATTTCAACAGACCCACTCTTGTGATTGAGCGGGCACTGCAGAGACCACTGCTGGCCCTTTAAGCTTATGTTCACTTCCAGTAGGGGCAGCAGCACTGGAAGAATGGTGCCCAAAGACGTCAGCCATGTAGATGATTTGTGGGTGGTGGGCACACGAATTATGAGAAAGGGGAGAGGCAAGAAACCCCACAAAGGCATACAGCCTCCTGAGAAAAAAAAATCACATGAAACAACATGATTCGCTCCATTCCCAAAAGATTCATGATTAGCCTAATTGGCATAACAGTGGAGCAGGATCTAGCGACCTACGCACAAAACAACAGTCCTGCACGATAGGCTGGCTTCAGTGGTCCTTTCCCCCGTTAGGTGAAAGATAAACCCACATGGCAAAGAGTACTTATTGCAATGATACAGTGCAAGTCTGTGGTCAAGGCATGATGATAAAACAGCACTGGGAGGGGTGGTACATAGTCTTATCACAAGACTTCTTACAGCTCTCTGAGGTCAATGAGGTGTGCCCCCCAGCATTCCCTCCCTGCTCTATCAACTTCGCTCTCAAACTTACTTTTGAGGCAGAAAGACACTACTGAAGGGAGGCAAGTGATAGAACACGTCTGTCATGGCTAGTGCTTTCACTCCTCCAGAGTTAGTATATTTGCAGCATCAAAGAGTCAGTAATGAGGAAGATGGAATTTTGTTCAGCTACAGAACAAACACAACTGTCCCATGGGTAACTCTTTGAATAAGATCTATCATACTCATGACACAAATTCCACAGTAGGTATGATAGTATGTCAAATAAATGAATGAGACAAATGGGCCCAGATTGTTTCTAATCTGAGAGCATTCTAATACCAATGTAAAACAATCATTGTAAGCAGCACATAGTGCAAAAGGTGCTCAGTGCGAAAACATATATGCATATTCACTGAAAAAACAAAGGTTACAGGGATGTCATTGTTTGGAAATAGAATTTAAAAAAACCTTAGAAACTCACTAAAAACTCAAAGGTACAGGGACGCTATAGTTAGATTCAGATTTTACATGCACAAAACCATAGACATTCGGCTGTAATTATTAGAGATATTTCAAGTAACAATAACTCGCGCCCCCACCATGCACAGTTTTCTCATCAATAATTTTACTGCAAATGTTACACTGATATTATCAATAATGTCATCAAAGATGCCATGAGTGATGTAATATCTGGGGTAATTAGCAGTGCATGGCGAAGGCGCGAGTTATAGTTACCTTAGGGCTTGAGTTACAGTTACATTAAATAACTGTACTTTCTAATTATAACAGTCCTGTAACCTTTGTTTTTTCAGTGAATTTCTATGATTTTGTAACGTTAAGTAAGAAACCCTTTGCATTGTACAGTTGGAATGTTGGACACAGGACCTGGCCTGCCGTTGTGCTGCCCTCACCCAAGCTTGCTATCCCTGCCCCACTCCTCCTTGCATCCATTGTCCAAGTTCATGCCACTGCTCCCTTATTAAAGCCCAGTTTGGCCACTTATGTGCCACTGCCCTTTCTGCCTGCCCTGAACAGTTAGCTTGCTACCCCATCCACCTCCTCCCGACCCTCTGTTGTCTAAGTCCATGCACCAACTCTCTCCCTCCTGCCCTGCCTGGTCCGATGTGCTCCTACTGCACTCCATTTAGCTTGATGTCCCTGCCCAATCCTCCTGCCCATCATTGCCCAATTCTATGCCCCATCATTGCCATCCTTCTTAGCCTCTGTGCTTAGCTTCCTGAACCTACCCTCGCTCCCTTGTCCTCTGATGTCTGTGTGCATGCCGTGCTCCCTCCTTTTTGCCCACCATGCTCCATAGGCCTGCCACTCTTCCTCCTTTCTACTCTGAGTGTTCTGTTGAGTTGCCACCGCCCCTCCTATCTGCCTAGCATGGTCAGATGGCTGCCGCCTGTCCCTGCCACCTCTACCCTGCCTGTCCAAGTTCCAGACCCCTAGCCCCTCCGTCCTGTTCTTCTTGGTCCATTTTGCTGCCACTCCCTTCTGCCCTCCATGCTCTGTTGTACTGAAACTGCTTCTCCTGCCTGTCCTGCATGACCTGTTGTGAAGCCTCTTCCCTGCCCTCTCTTATCTGTGTCTGGCTTCTAGCCCCTACTTCTCACTGCCATGCTCCTTAGTGCATCCCCCTGCCCACTCACTCTTGCCCACCATGGCTGTGGTCCTGCCATTACCCCTCCCACTTGCTATGCTTTGTCTTCCGTGCTGCCACAGCCCCTCCCACCTGCCTTGTGTCAGTTTGCTGACGCTTGCCCCCTTCCACCTTCCCTCCGTTGTCTGCATGTATGCCATTATAGCCTCACTGTAAGCATAACTTTTAGCTCTGACCCTGGTGTCACTAAAGTCATCAGACTGTGACAAGATTAGGTTTATGAATGTTAAAGAGAGAAAAACTAATGTAGAAAGCTGCAGTGACACATTTTAAATGAGAAATGTGCTTGTATTTCACAGGTTGACATAGGTGCCTTTTCAATTCAATCACATGCTAGAAGGTTAAAATTGATGTTAAAACACAATTTAGTTTCTAAATTAATAGCCCATGTCAAAAATAATTTGAATCTCTTGCGTTAAGTGAAAGATTAATGACTTTAAAAATATATGCAAGTGAGAAAAATGCAGTTCTCTGCTATACTTAATGGAATGCAATAACAAAGCTTTTCCATTTAAAATTAAATGTCTTACTTAAACTGATAAAATGTGATTAATAATGAATTTATAAGTTTGTATATCATATGTGTTTTATTAATAAGTATTGAATTAACTGCATTACATATTTTCTTGTGTTAGCATAACTGAGGCCTACAGAGCTTGCATTTCGTAGTCATGTAAAAGTGTTTTTTTCATAACAGGAAGTCTTCTTTCAGATCCTGTTCCCAAGAGAAGCAAAGTCCAATTTGTAAAAAGTCTATTGTTTAACTGTAGCAGAACTGTACCCACTAGCCTTGAGGGTTTTGTAATGCAGGAACATGGACTGAGACCGTGTACAAATGTTTTATCCTGTTTGAAGTCACACGGATATGAGATGTTCCCATGACAGACTTGGGAAAATCTCAAACTGTTGAAACCTGAAGTCTGATGAAGTCTGATGATTGATTTTAATTGGATAATGCCCCTTCAAAGTATTATGAACTAACACTAATGACAAATCAGAACGTTTCATGTGGATTATTATACAATTAGATTTTCGAACTTTGATCACATCCGCCCTTGTCCTTTCTTGGTCAGAGACAGCCACTCAGACACAGACACTTACCTGATTATCGCAGATACCTTGCTGACCAGATGCTTTGCTGATGAAGATTTTCTGAATGCTGTGTCCATTGGAGAGGTATCTTCCTCTCTGCCATTTGCCCATGAACCTTGAAATGCCCTTTTAGTTTAGAAACTCCACTAGGCAGGCATTTCTTTTCTTTTCTTTCATTAGTTAGTGTCCTCTAGCGCAAGTTGTTCTTTTCCAATTTGTTTTGTATTTTTGCACTTTGCCCGCATGTGTTTCTCCCCACACATGTATTTCCCTAATTTGGTTAGCTGTAGGGGTGACCTATGCCCAGCCGAAGATTATTGATTTAATTGAAGTTGAATTGGCTAACTGATTGTGCACTCTGAGCACTGTGCGATTCTATATCACAGATAATTTTATTGACATTCTGTATCATTCTTAATGAATGCTTAGTTTTATTGATGTTAGTACACCTGAATTTACTTCATCCCCTTGGACAACCCTTGGTGATTTTGTATCTCTATAACTTGGTTTTGCGCATTGCATACTTGACTTTGACCTTGTGTTAGTAATAAATCTTTTAACTATATTCTTGATTGGAGTTTTCCTTCCATGGCCACGTTGGTCATGGTGTCTAATATATTAGAGTGGTGTTGAAATAATTGTTTATGGTTCACCACACATCCTTCTGGGTCCAAAGGCCCATCAACCTATTTGTGCATTTAATTCCTTAGAAGGATTAGAAATGCATCCACAGTTCTGGTAGCAGACTCTTGATTTTGTCCCATATGAGGGGGAACCATATTTTTGTTTATTGTTAGGAAGATAGAGTTGACCATGTGTCATTCTCCAGTCCAAGAAAAGCCCATCCTGTAATTTGTCTCCTGCTCCATTCCAGAGATTGTTGAAGTTCCAGCGTTGTGACTACAAGTGGCATGCTACATGAGTATACATAGGGTTTTGTGCTTGCAATGCTTTTTGCTTGAAGATTGGGGTGAAGTGAGATGTTGTGAAGTGTTTTGCAGAGTCATCGTATTAGAAGTGATTGTGGAGTTTTGTGATCAAAAACATCCACAGTTGTTGTTGATGGGTCAATCATTGACTAATATCCCAGGAGAAGTGTAGAAGACAATTGGTTAATTTATTGTTTGTCGTGAGCTACTTGTCATGAAATGCCATTGACAGTGTCAGTAGTTTTCCTTCAGTGAGTATGAGATGTTGGTTGGTGTTTAGTGACTCCGAAAGGCCTATAGAGGATCCATATAAACCAGGGGTGAGAACTGCTGATCAAGTTTCACTCATTGTGTATTCGTGAAAGCTACAATGGGAAGTGTCGTCCATACAGCTTTGGAGTGTTTGAGTTCCTACCTGCAGTGTGCAGACAGGTTGTTGGTTTTTGCTCACAATATTTAGCATTAGCTGTGAGTGCGTGATTGTGTGAGAGACAATGGTGAAGCGATTGCAAAGTGAGTGTGACATAATTCTTTGCATTCCTGGTATAGGTCAGTTAGTGTGAAGCCGCTCTGGTATTGGTGAACAGTAACGTGTTTCTATTGGTTGAGAACAGCTTGCAAAAAGGGTTGTGGGATTGAATTTACTTCCTGATTTTTTTGATAATCATTGTGGTTAATTGTATTCAAGCAAGAATTAAAATTTTCAAGGCATTATGCAGTGCGCTAAAGAGAGATGTGTTTATTTCAGTCAGAGAGGATGAAAGAGTTGCACCCGAGGGAACACCAGCTTGTGAAGTGTCAGAAGCAAAAGGAGCTTCAGCATGGGTATGGCTTAAATAATTGGTGTAAAATAACTGAGAAAGTGGATTCATCACCTTTTCCTTGTTATGGAGCATTTAATCTAGGAATTTCAGACAATTTATAGAGACTAATGTGTGAATTAAAGCCTCCTTCAAGACCCACACAATTTGAAGCCCTTGTGGCAAGACAGAAAGAAGCGACAAAATTTGAGAATAGGAGACAGAAAGCAATTAAGACATTAGTAGAAGCTAGATGGGATGCAGAAAAAAATGGAGAGCAGAGACATTAGATGGAGTGAAAATGTTTCCATCTATTACTGAAGAAGACATTAGGTGTGCACAACCTAAGGCAGGAAAGAAACAGGCAGCAAAGGCAGAACAGACAGCAGACGATAAGGGCAAAAAGACAGTCACATATGAGAGTGATTTGGAAGATGAGTTCATAAATCAGCTTCTGATGAATTGTCCCCCACCATATCATTCAGTGGAAGCAGAATCGAGTAGTGAAGCAGTACAGAATGTAGTCCACATTTTGCCAACTGCTCCAGTCGCACAGAGCCCAATTCAGACAGTTCCAGGTACACCTGCAACTCTAGTGATACAAGTGCCTGTGGTATATCCACCAGTTCAGACTGTTAATACAGCATAGTCCATTGCACGTCCAGTTATGAATCAAGTAATACCAAGTGCTAATGTGAATCAAATGGTGCCGACACCTAATATGAATATGCCTGTGGGAAATTTAATCAGAATCAGCTTATGCCTATGTATACACCAATGCAGACAATGTCAAATGCTACCCTTAATAGAGCAGGACAGACATCCAGTACTGTTTTAACAGGTCAAAGTACTAGAATGACAATGCCACAGCGTCAGAAACATTTGATGGGTCCCAATGCACTAGTTCTAGTTCCCATGACTATAGGTCCACTTGTTCCCTTGTATGCTTCAGGTAACCCTGGAAGTAATGCACCATCAATGAATGTCTCAGCAGTTCCTGAAACACCAGCTGCATCTGCAGGGATATCACCAATTAGCATGCAGCTATCGGCATATTGAAACAAATCAGACAAGGAGACAATGGCTTATTTTGACCCACCTTTGACCTCTCCACCAATTTCAGAACCTCACCAGATGTTAAATCAAGTAGGACCAGTTCTTGATTTGAGGTCTCTTCAGGGAACTGCATTTCCTTACATTCCCACATCAGATCAAATTATGAGTGCACATTGCAGCACCCCACAAAATGTGTCACAGAGAAATAATATTACATTGAATGGTCTGTCAGCACAACAGTTAGCGAATTAGTTAAACAGTCTGAGCCCAAATGGTAACGTTAGATCAGCAGGACACTAGAGAGAGACAGAAAAGTGAATGTGCCCAGATTGAAATTAGTTTTAAATGAGTTAATTATGGGATCGCTTGAGATGGAGCAATTGCCAACGTACACAGAAGATGAATTGCAATTCATGTGCAAGAATGTTACTCAACATGCAGGACTGACTTTTGAGAAGTTAGCAGAATTGGCCAAGAAATATGAAGTGGATTTAGAAAAGTCTAAACCTTTAAAGAGCAGTTACAGATTAGAGTTCAGTAACAAAAATATCTTAACATGAGATCGCTTGGAATGAGAATGCACATTAAGGAATTAATGGCTTTCATTCAGACATGGGGAGTGTTTGATAAATGGGAAGGCGGATGGACAAAGAAAAGAGACCAGAAGAAGGCAAAGCAGAATTCATCCCTGGCAGGACAAATCAGGCTGAAGACAATGTAAAAATTATGCGTATGAGAGAAATACCTGGTGGAGGTTATGCACATGTACCTTTCAGTAGGGATGATATACTGTCAATCACAAACGATTAACCAAAATCGAGAGAGAAGCCAGTGGAGTGGTACAAGAAGACAGAGAGATTTGAGAAACTTTCAAAATGTCTGTGGGAAGATTTGAATACATTGTTTGACATTGTGGTTCCAGTTGCCTTGTGGACTGAGTGCAAGAGAAGTGTTGATTGGCCAAAGCGTGAACCTCCAAGAGATGCAATAACGAGTGCACTGTCTGAAGAGGTGATGAAAAAATACAGGGAGTGCAGAATTATTAGGCAAATGAGTATTTTGACCACATCATCCTCTTTATGCATGTTGTCTTACTCCAAGCTGTATAGGCTCGAAAGCCTACTACCAATTAAGCATATTAGGTGATGTGCATCTCTGTAATGAGAAGGGGTGTGGTCTAATGACATCAACACCCTATATCAGGTGTGCATAATTATTAGGCAACTTCCTTTCCTTTGGCAAAATGGGTCAAAAGAAGGACTTGACAGGCTCAGAAAAGTCAAAAATAGTGAGATATCTTGCAGAGGGATGCAGCACTCTTAAAATTGCAAAGCTTCTGAAGCGTGATCATCGAACAATCAAGCGTTTCATTCAAAATAGTCAACAGGGTCGCAAGAAGCGTGTGGAAAAACCAAGGCGCAGAATAACTGCCCATGAACTGAGAAAAGTCAAGCGTGCAGCTGCCACGATGCCACTTGCCACCAGTTTGGCCATATTTCAGAGCTGCAACATCACTGGAGTGCCCAAAAGCACAAGGTGTGCAATACTCAGAGACATGGCCAAGGTAAGAAAGGCTGAAAGACGAACACCACTGAACAAGACACACAAGCTGAAACGTCAAGACTGGGCCAAGAAATATCTCAAGACTGATTTTTCTAAGGTTTTATGGACTGATGAAATGAGAGTGAGTCTTGATGGGCCAGATGGATGGGCCCGTGGCTGGATTGGTAAAGGGCAGAGAGCTCCAGTCCGACTCAGACGCCAGCAAGGTGGAGGTGGAGTACTGGTTTGGGCTGGTATCATCAAAGATGAGCTTGTGGGGCCTTTTCGGGTTGAGGATGGAGTCAAGCTCAACTCCCAGTCCTACTGCCAGTTCCTGGAAGACACCTTCTTCAAGCAGTGGTACAGGAAGAAGTCTGCATCCTTCAAGAAAAACATGGTTTTCATGCAGGACAATGCTCCATCACACGCGTCCAAGTACTCCACAGCGTGGCTGGCAAGAAAGGGTATAAAAGAAGGAAATCTAATGACATGGCCTCCTTGTTCACCTGATCTGAACCCCATTGAGAACCTGTGGTCCATCATCAAATGTGAGATTTACAAGGAGGGAAAACAGTACACCTCTCTGAACAGTGTCTGGGATGCTGTGGTTGCTGCTGCACGCAATGTTGATGGTGAACAGATCAAAAAACTGACAGCATCCATGGATGGCAGGCTTTTGAGTGTCCTTGCAAAGAAAGGTGGCTATATTGGTCACTGATTTGTTTTTGTTTTGTTTTTGAATGTCAGAAATGTATATTTGTTAATGTTGAGATGTTATATTGGTTTCACTGGTAATAATAAATAATTGAAATGGGTATATATTTTTTTTTTGTTAAGTTGCCTAATAATTATGCACAGTAATAGTCACCTGCACACACAGATATCCCCCTAACATAGCTAAAACTAAAAACAAACTAAAAACTACTTCCAAAAATATTCAGCTTTGATATTAATGAGTTTTTTGGGTTCATTGAGAACATGGTTGTTGTTCAATAATAAAATTAATCCTCAAAAATACAACTTGCCTAATAATTCTGCACTCCCTGTATTATAAGGTAATTGAATTCTTGAAGAACAAAGTTTCCCTGAAAGATATCGATTGGCAGAAAATTGACAGGATGGCACCGAAACCTAAGGAGTCTATTCATGCTTATTATAAGAGATTGTTGCAAGCTTTCAAACAGCACACTTGTACTGAAAATATTGAGCCGAAAGATATGGTTCATTTCATGTTTAGATTTGTGCAAGGATTGAAACCAGACATTAGTGAAATAATTCAGTAGCATTTATTTTGTTGGCAGAACAAAGCCATTGATGCGATCCTGCAGTATGCAAGGTACTGTAGAGATGAAATTGAATTGGAGCAGAAACATTTGAGAGAGAAGTTGATGGTGATGCAATTGAAATCCGCAAATCAGTGGCGGGTTGCAGCTTTAGGAGGGAGGGGAGCGGGTGGGAGACACACAAACACACACCCACTCATTCTTTCACACACAGACACGCACGCACGCACGCACGCACATCCATTAACAACACTCAGAACAAATGCACGCACGCACCAAACATTCATTTTAAAAGTTCACACACACTCATTCTTTCACACACACAAGCACGCACATCCATTAACACTCATAACATTCAAACATACACGCACGCACCAAACATTCATTTTAAAACATCACACACACTCATTCTTTCACACACACACGCACGCACATCCATTAACAACACTCTTAACATTCAACCATGTACGCACACACCAAACAATCATTTTAAAACATCACACACTTACCTTCAGCCTCGAAGTCCCAGGAGGGTTGTGACTGCTGCCTTCCCTAAGGTCAGCCAATGAGAGAAGGCAGCAGTCCCAGTCTCGTCACAGAGTGGTATGGGGTCAATGAGACTGTTGACCCCACCCCACTCTGTGACGAAGTGTCACTGATTGACACTCACCCTAGGCGCTTCAGTGCTTAAACCTGAAGCGCCCAGGGCGAAGTCAATGGGTGACGCTTTCCTCGTCACCCAGGGGAGGGCCTCAAGGCACCTTTGCTGAGCCAAGGAGGTGAGACCCGTAGGAGCTGTGGCCTCCTCAGCCCAGCCAAGTTCAGCTCAGGCAGCTAGGAGGGGCAAAAGGTGGGGCGCATGGCCCCTCCACCCTAAAGGACGGGCCGCGCCTGCTGCAAATAGAGGAAGTCAGAGTCCACTGATGATGGTGAATACAAGTTAAATGCAAGGAGTGCAACAGCAAGTTAGCAACGTGGTTCAGCCTAGCGGTAGAGGACGCGTTGCTCATGTAGATCAGAGTGGAAATTTGGTTGATGTTTAGTCATTAAAGAAAACAAGTCCATGTTATGCTTAAAGAAGTTATGGTAATTGGCAGAGGAAATGTCCCTATAATAATGTGAATAATTTGGTACAGAATGCTGGAGTTGGTCAGACTTAAGGTAACAATCAGGTAGCAAACTTGGACATTTTTTAAAACAAGACACCTCGGGGAATCCAGGATGGGGTGACTTGTGTGCCTCCCACCACATTTTTTCTACCCAGAATCCCTTCAAACCTCTCTAAATTTGTCTAAAAAACACATTTTCCCCACATTTCTGGAACCACAGATTTCCTACCACTCAGCAGTACTCTCGGTCTCCTGATATAAATGATGCCTCACTTGTGTGGGTAGGCTTAATGTCGATGACAGGAAATGGTCCAAACTCAACATGGACACATCACATTTTTCCATTGAAAACTGACTTGTTTTTTGCTACGTGCATAGCTGTGGATTATGTGCTCTGGCTGAGCCCACACCTAGGGAAACCTATAAAACCTGCACATATTTGAAAACTAGACACTAGGGGAATCCAGGATGGGAAGATCTGTGTGGCTCTCAACACATTTTTCTACCCAGAAACCTTTGCAAACTTCAAAATTCATCTACAAATACATTTTCCACATATTTTTCTGATGCAAAATTCTGGAATATGTGGGTAGCCACAAATTCTTTCCACCCCAACATTTCCCAAAGTTTTCTTAAAATAATGGTACCTCACTTGTGTGGGTAGGCATAGTGCCCATGACAGGAAACGCCGCAAAATGCAACATGGACATGCACCATTTTTCCACTGAATACTGACTAATTTTTTACAATGAGCCTAGCTGTGCATTTTAGGCTCTAGCTCAGCAGGCACCTAGGGAAACCTAGCACACCTGTACTTTTTTGAAAACTAGACACCTAAGGAAATTCAGAATGGAGTGACTTGTGTGGCTCTCACCACATTTTTCTACACAGAATCATTTGCAAATGTTACATTTTGTCTAAAAACACATTTTTTGCATATTTCTGTGCTGAAACATTCAGGAATATGAGGAGAGTCACAAATTTCCTTCCACTGAGCATTCTCCAAAGTCTCCTGATAAAAATGGCACCTCACTTGTGTTGATAGGCCTAGTGCTCATGACAGAAAACACCCGAAAATGCAAAGTGGACACATAACATTTTTCCACTGAAAACTGACTAATTTTTTGCAATGTGCCTAGCTGTGGATTTTGGGATCTAGCTCTGCGGACACCTAGGGAAACCAATAAACCTGTACATTTTTTAAAGCTAGCGGCATAGGGAAATTCAGAATGAGGTGACTAATGTGTCTCTCGCCACATTTGTCTACCCAGAATGCATTGCAAACCTCAAATTTTGCCTAAAAAACACATTTCCCTACATTTCTATGATGGAAAGTTCTGGAATCTAAGGGGAACCACATATTTCCTACCACTCAGCTTTCTTCTTGGTCTTTCGATAAAAATTACACCTCACTTGTGTGGGTAGGATTAGTGCCCATGACAGAAACACCCCAAAACGCAACATGGACAAAACACATTTTTCCACTGAAAACGGACCTGCTTTTTGCAATGTGCCTAGTTGTGGATTTTGGACTCTAGGTCAGCCGACACCTAGGGAAACTTAGAAAACCTGTGCATTTTTCAAAACTAGACACCAAGTAGATTCCAGGATAGGGTAACTTCTGTGGCTCTTACCACATTTTTCTACCCGGAACTCCTTGCAAACCTCAAAATGTACCTAAAATACAACATTTTAACCACATTTCTATGATGGACAGTTCTGGAATTTGAGGGGAGCCACAAATTTCTTACTACTCAGATTTACTCTTGGTCTCCTGATAAAAATGTTATGTCACTTGTGTGGGTAGGCCTAATGCCCGCAACAGGAAATGGGTTAAAACCAAAGTGGACACATCACATTTTTTCACTGAAAACTGACTTGTTTTTTGCTACCTGCATAGCTGAGGATTTTGGGCTGTAGCTGAGCCGACATCAAGGGAAACCTAGCAAATCCATACATTCTGAAAACTAGACACTTCAATCCAGACCTGTGTGTCTCTCACCACATTTATCTACCCAGAATCCTTTGCAAACCTAAAAGTTTGTCTAAAATAATACACTTTACACATATTTCTGTGATGCAAAATTCTGGACCTCGAGCCACACATTTCCTTCCACGGAGCATTTCCCAAGGTTTCCTGATAAAAATGGTATCTCACTTGTATGGGTATGCATACTGCCCACAACAGGAAATGCCTCTAAATGGAACATGGACGCATCACATTTTTCCACTGCAAACTAGCTCGCTTTTTGCAATGTACCCAACTGTAGATTTTGGGCTCTAGCTCAGCCGGCACCTAGGGACATCTAGCAAACTAGGGGTGACCTGTGTGGCTCTCACCACATTTTTCTACCCAGAATCCTTTGCAAACCTCAATATTTGTCTAAAAAACAAAATGTCCACATATTTCTGTGATGCAAAATTCTGGAATATGAGGGAAGCCACAAATTTAAATCCACTGAGCATTCTCCAAATTCTGCTGATAAAAATTGTACCTCACTTATGTTGGTAGGTATAGTGCCCAAGGCAGAAAATGCCCCAAAATACAAGATGGATACATTACATTTTTCCACTGAAAACTGACTTGTTTTTTGCAATGTACCTAGCTGTGGATTCTGGGCTCTAGCTCATTTGACACCTAGAGAAACCTAGCAAACCTGCACATTTTTTAAACCTAGACACCTCGGGAATCTAGGTTGGGGTGACTTCTGTAGCTCTTACCAATTTTTCTACCCTGAATCCCTAGCAAACCTCTAAATGTGTCTAAGAAAAAAAACATTCCCCACACATTTATGTGATGCACAGTTCTGGAATCAGAGGAGAGCCACAAACTTGCTTCCACCTAGCACCCCCCAAAGTCTCCAAATAAAAATGGTACCTCAATTCTGTAGGAAGGCCTAGTGCCCACAACAGGAAATGCGCCAAAATACAACATGGACATGTCACATTTTTCCACTGAAAACTGACTAATTTTTGCAACATGCCTAGCTGTCAGTTTCGGGTCAGCCAGCGCCTAGGGAAACCTAGCAAACATGTACATGTTTGAAAACTAGGCACTTAGGGGAATCCAGGATGGGGTGACTTGTGTGTCTCTCAACATATTTTCTATTCCCCAAATCATTTGCAAACCTCAAAATTTGTCTAAAAAGCACATGTTCCTCACATTTCTGTGATGCAAAGTTCTCTAATCTGAGGGGAGCCACAAACTTTCTTCCACCCATCATTCCCCAAGGTGTCCCGAAAAATGGTACCTCCCTTCTGGGGGTACGCCTAATGCCCGCAATAGGAAATTACACTAAATGCAATGTGTACACACCACATTTTTCCACTAAAAACGGACTCATTTTTTGCAATGTGTCTAGCTGTGTATTTTGTGCTCTAGGTTACCCTGCACCTAGGGAAACCTAGCAAACCTGTATATTTTTTAAAACTAAACACCTTGTGGAATCCAGGATGGTGTGAACTGTGTGGCTCTCAATACATTTTTGTACCCATAATCCCTTGTAAACCTCAAAATGTGTTTAAAAAACACATTTTCATCATATTTCTGGGATGCAAAGTTCTGGAATCTGAGGGGAGCCACAAAATTCCTTCCACCCAGCATTTCCCAAAGTCTCCCCCTACAAATGGTACCCAACTTGTGTAGATAGATCCAGAGCCCGGGGTAGCAAATGCCCCAAAACGCAACATGGACAAATCACATGCAATGTGCCAAGCTGTTGATTTTGGGCTCTAGCTCAGCTGGCACCCAGGGAAACCTAGCAAACCTGTACAGTTTTTAAAAGTAAACACCTATGGAATTAAGGATGTGGAGAGTTGTAGGGCTTGTAGCACATTTTTCTACCCAGAATCCCTTGCAAATCTCACAATTTGTCTATAAAAGATACTTTCCTCACATTTCTCTGGTGCACAGTTCTGGAATCTGAGTGGAGCCACAAACTACCTTCCACCCAGCATTCCCCCGTCTCCCAATATAAAAAAAAAAAATGATATCTCACTTTTGTGGGTAGGCCCAGTGCCCACAACAGGAAATACTCCAAAACACAATGTGGACACATCACATTTTTCCACTGAAAACTGACTTGTTTTTGCAATGTGCCTAGCTTTGGAATGGGGGCTCTAGCTCAGCTGCCACCTATGGAAACCTAGCAGCCCTGTACATTTTGTAAAGCTAGACACCTAGGGATGGGGTGACATGGGTGGCTCTCACCTCATTTTTCTACCAAGAATTCATTGAAAACCTCAAAATGTGTCTAAAAAACACATTTTCCCCTCATTTCTGTGATGGAAAGTTCTGGAAATCTGAGGAAAGCCACACATTTCCTACCACTCAGCGTTCCCCTCGGTCTTCCAATAACAATGACACCTCACTTGTATTGGTGGGCCATGTGCTTGTGACAGGGAAGGGCAAAAAACGTGTAGAGATTAAGGGAGCACCAAAGCTTGTACGTAAGAGCAGACTTTTATTAATAAGTTTTAGGCCGACTCTGCTTTCGGCATCCAACGGGGATGCTGGATGGTAAGAAACATTTGGTTTATTTCTGCTTCTGGAAGAATATGGCACAGAAATGCAAGGAAAATGTGTAATTTTAGTCACAGTTTGAGGTTTACATGGCATTATGGGTAAGAAAACTTGTTGGGATCCACAAGAGGCACACCACCGCGTACTCCCCTGGGTGTCTAGTTCTCAAACATATCTAGAGTTGGTAGATTTTCCCTAGACAGGAAGCAAGCACACTACCACGCCACTTACTTCTGTGATGTCCCAAACACTCAAATTATTGAAAAAACACCCCTAGGGTTTGTTAAAGAGATCGCTCACTCACCAACCTAGTTGGTGGCATGTTTCTTCATTGGGGTCCCACCCGAGACACCTAGCATGTCAGGGGAGTGCTTTGAAGCCTAATTAAAACAGAGTGGGTTTTTTCCTGAGTTGAATTTGCAAATGAGAGGAGAAGTGAAATAAATAAGTCTTGTGGCAACCCACTGTTCTTCATGCACATACTGGATGGATTTGGCCTGAGGGTGAGTGATGGTTCAATATATAAGATTTATTTTAACAACAGATTTCATAAAAATTAAATGCACTGTTAATAACTGAAAGGTCAAACAACGCAAGCAATGAATCACAGCTCGTGAGCTGTAAAGCCATGACATGGCACCAACCATTTTACAGGCCATTCACACACCTTTCATTTGTGACATACACAAGACTATTCACGTCACCAGACGCAGGCCCAGCACATTACAACACTCACATCAAAGGACAGCGCCATTCAATGGTCCATCAATTTCATACACCAATATGCCTTACACAGAAATCACACTAGCTGATAGAGTGTGTGGACTGGGATTTAGCTAGCAGTATGTGTATTGACCAGCAGCAAGTCACTACTCACACACTGCCACCCAAGCACAGCTCCACGAACACTGCCAGCCAAGCGCAACTCCACGGGCACTGCCAGCCAAGCACCAGTCCACGCACACCACCATCACAGTTTTTTTAACAAACAAAAACCCACAAACATATTGTAAGTAAATACAAAACTACAAACACAAATGCTCTAACTAAATACATGACACTAATGCCAACCGTGAAATAGAACAAAAAATATAAAATAATACAGAACAGGCAATTCACTTTCATGATCACAGTATCTCCCAAAAATTATTTTGGGTGTGATACATTCTGAAACAAGAGGGCACACAGCCCAGGCTTAGAAGGACACTCAGGGCAGTACACACAACTCTCCTTCTGCATACCTCTTCGCATACAGATCTCCTACTGGGAAAGTCTTTTTTCAGTGTGGGAGGAATATGATCAGCAAAGTGGCAATCTTTCAATATAGCCACATCGTCCACTACTCCAACTCTAGGAACACTTGCCTGTTCCAGTACAACAAGGCTGCCTATCACAGACTGCTGAAACTGAACAAACGTCATCTTTGGATAGCCAACATCTTATACCAAATGTAAGCCTTACAAACAGTCTTGTAAGATTCCAACTTCTTATCTACTCTATCAATACTACTAGGGTGCCTATTCTAGTCTAAAATGCAGACAGGTTTGCGCACTTCAGCAACCTGACCCCAAACAGTCACAGGTGAAGTACTTTCATCACGGATGGGAGTCAGCCAGTACACATCTCTCCTGTCTACAAATTTCACAGCTAGAAGTTCAGCCCTATGCAAAGCACTGCACTCTCCCCTCTCAAGATTTTTACAAAAATGCTCTCTTTGGGTAACCTTTACGGTTAGAGTGGATTGTGCCACAAGCAACAGTGTCCCCTTTGACCAATTTCCTGAACAATTACACACCATGGTAGCCGTTATCTATGAATAAATGATGAGCTTTCTTAAAAAGTTCTCTACAATGTTTCCACACAATCTTCTCACTAACTCCAAAAGTGGACGGACAACCAGGGGGGTCAATACTGGAATACCTACCAATACACACATGAAATTATAGACATATCCAGTCCTACTCTCATACATCCTATTTCCAGTGCCCTCTTACTAGGAATGTACTGCGTAAAAACCAAACGGCCCTTGAACAGAACCAAAGACTTGTCTACAGCTATTTCTTTCCCTGGAACTTAGATTTCTGAAAACTGATCTACATAGTGACCAAGGACAGGCTGAATCTTAAAAAGATGGTCACAATCAGGGTGATCTTATGGCAACGCAGAAGCATTATCAACAAAATGCTGCAACCAAAGCAGAAACAAATACCAATCATGACTCATGGTTGCAGGAAATATAGCTGCTGCCATCAAGAGACTTGTAGACCAATATAAAGACAGCTTCCTTATCAAGCCCCATGAAAAAAGTTACACCCAAAGCTTATTCTCTCATCCAATTTGAGGGAGTCCACCTGAGTAGCACTAGAGCGGGGCCTAAGTGTGGCACTGTTGTCTCTCGAATTCTGCTCAGCATACAAATTAGTCTGCCCAACAATCTCATCAAAAATATATTGTTCATAAACAGGTGATAGAAATTTGTAGGCAAACGTTTTCAGTATTCACTCTACATGTAACATCAGTAAAGGCAGGCAACACTGGCTGCACCATGTTTGGGGCAACTCAGAGTTCCACTCTTCCAATGGGAAGCATTTCAGCCCCAGGCTGCAATCCAGATGCCTCTTGCTGCACTATCGACATATCAGTGTTCTCCTCTAAATCAGTCACTTTATCTGCACTGAGAATGGCTTCCTCCTCAGATGATTCTCCTCGAACAGAAAATTGACTGCCAGAATCTTGCATTTCCTCCTCAGTCTCATAATCAAGGTCAGAGGAAAATTGAAAGAGCATACCAACAACCTGCTGAGCGGTCACCTTGTGGGTAGCCATAATCCTAACAAATAAAAGTAACTTGACAAATAAGTCAACCACAACTAACACTGTGTAAAATAAATAGGAAACAAGGTGTAGCTTTATCACAAAGACCTATATACTCAAAAACAATACCACTCACTTACTAAAGCCATCTAGACTCACCAGCCACTACTCTGCACAGACACAGAAAGCACCAATAATATCACACTAGAAAGGAAAAACAAAAGAAAATTAGGACAACACAATACATGTTGAGCACAAACCCAAAGGTAATTTCACAAATAATCAAACAGAAGCTAAATATGCTGCTGTTATTACAGTAATTACAAAAAATGCATTCATTCTTGGCAATGACACTCATTTGGAGTAAACAGTACAAAAAACTTTTTCTTACCAAACACATACAACTGCAGATCAACCAGTGACAAAACTGCAAGCAGAAGTCGCAACAAAGGAAAACAAAATCTTTAAAGGAGAAATAAAACATTACGATTACAAATGATGACATGAAATAAAATAGTTAACAATATAAAGCAATATGAAGTCTGCCCATCACCATTCAAATGATGCCAGCCACACACATCATCAGCCAAATGTCAGTCCATGCTCAGCGCCAGCCATCAATGATAATCATAAAAATCACTGGCTTCTAGTGGGTTTCAGCCCCCCTGTGGGGCTGATCAGCCTAAAACAGCCGAATCAGATCAGCCCCTAGGGGACCAAAACACGGGTTTAATGTGCCCCTTTGCTTAAGGGGTCGCTCCCTTAACAATAATAAGGAAAATCCCTGGTGGCCCAGTGGCGTGGATTCCTGCTCCACAATCGTGGCTTCACCATCGATCGTGGAGCAGGAAGTCACTGTTTACATGTGCAGGGGGAAAGTCCTTTCCCCCGCAACTGTAAAATCCTAACCCTCACCGGAAGAAGGACTCACCTTTTATCCTCTCCCTGGGCGAGCTGGAAGCAAATGGCTTGCAGGGCATCCCCAGCTGCATCAGATGACATTGGCGCACCACGAGCACGTCAATATCATCAGATTGCCAACTGGAGTCAGGGGGTTTGGGGATGGCAATGGAAGCACTTCTGCTGCCATCTCCTGCGGGGGTTGGAAGTGGGCTGCCCTCAGGGCGGGGTGCACCATTGCTTTCCTCACAGGCCAGTGCAAGGATGGAATTGTTCTGTCCTTCGCACATGCCCACTGGTACTCATTCTGTCATGCGCACCAAAGGGGTTCATTCTGTTTCACATATTAAAAAATAGATTTAAAAGATCGATTTATATGTGTGTATCGATAGATAAACGTACTGCAGCCACTACTGGTCACGGAAGAACTTTCAGAACAGCAATCAGACTGCAAGAAATGCCTATTTTCATCTTTGCATAGTTTTTTTAATTAATTAAGTGGAGTGGTGTTAATCCCTTACCAGATTTTGGTGCTCCTCACTGCCACCTGGGTGTCTTACCTCTGCTGTGTTTAGAGGTCTTCATTTTTTTGCTTTTCTTGTATTATGTCTTTTTTTTTAAAGAAAAGGTACATGTTGCAATTTAGCCTGGAATATTGTGATATTACCTTGGAACACTGTCTACTCTACCACGAGTCTCCTTTAGAATGTTGACTTCCAAGTGCTCTGAAGGTGACAGTTGGGGACATGGTGAGGACAAGAGCAGTTGTGGACTTTTCATCGGATGACCTGCTGTCATTATTACATGAAATAAACCCATGTTGGATAAGATGTGTAATCTATTGTGAGTTACAGCGTATTCATGATTAGCAAGGGGTGTAAAATGGATGGTCCTTCTTAAATGTAAATGACAATAAGATGTCTCAATGGTTTGTGACCATAATAGTGATTATTTACAGGCTTGTTGAAGGAGGTGGTAGTTCATTTGCACAGTGGGAGCTGGCATCGTTGAACAGCTTCCTCTTTGGGAATTGTGTGTGGCAACAACAGCCTGCACCCCCCCCCCCAATGTGTTCCCAAACAGGACATTTCTTAAAAGCAGTACTGCTTCCTTTAACAAGCATTGTTGTTGTTTTATCCATTCAGTTGTGTCTGACGGTTGGTGAATAAACAGATAAAAGGCCTCTAATTTTTCCGTCAATGTTAGAAATGGGGTTTTTGGTTGGCTAGTGTATGCACCTAAGTCATGCAGAACCCACTCACTCTAGTCAGGGAGAGGGAGTTACACACCCAAGATAATCTCTGCTCACCCCCTTGTTAGCTAGGCATGAACAGTCAGACATATCCCAGAGCAAATGTGCAAAGCGATTGCACAACACACACAACACACATGACTCAATAAAAATACCACAAAGGAAACAAGTTATATAAAAATAAACAGTATTGCATAACACATCATTAGACCACACACGACATGTTTCAGTAGTACACTGCTACACAAACAGTGGTCAGAACTTTACACCGGTTACTCTTATTCTGCAAAAATAAACAGTAGTCAGGTAAACACATAGGTTACTAGTCATACCCTGCAGCACCAGTAATAGTGAGGTTGTCATTACCAGGATAAACATACTAAGACATCATCATGAATGCACAGAGAGGAGAACTTTTCCCAAAGGGGCACAAGTCATATAAAACATTACCATAGAAACGTGCACATCATATGGCACCTGAAGCAGTGTTCTGTGCTCCTGTCCACAGAGAGCACAACATACTTCCATATGAGATTATCACAATGCAGCACATTGTGAGGAAGGCAGGGGAATTGCCCCACATCATCCACAACTAAGGTCCACACTCTGATCCTGTGTGACTGTGTCTGTATTAGGGGACATGTGGTAGTTGTCGTCAGCCTCGGCTACTGGGTCCTCTACCTAGCTACCTCAGTAATTATGGTAATTGGGAGGTCACCTGGCAGCTCTGGGGGGGATCCTCTCCCCTCATTCTCTGTCCTTCTGCCCAGCCGGCAGACATCAGCAGGCTCCCCAGCTCCTGCTGCTTTCCAGGTTACTTCCCAAGTCTCGTGGAGAATCACCCTCAGAAAGGCAAGAGGGCTGTCAGTGCCCTGAGCTACTTCTGCTCCAGGGATGGGGCAAGGAACACAGCATCACAGGCCGTTTCTGGTGTCCAGGTAGGCGAATCAGGAGGTGCTGTCCACACCCAGTCCTGCAAGAATGAAGCGCTCTCCACACACTTGGCAAATGATGAAGGGAAATTCCCTTCACATACTGAGGCTGCACTGCAGCCCAGGAGCAGGGGACATAGTTTGGGCTCCACAGAGACACTGAGGGGGCCAACAGGCAAGTTTGGGTGATACCCACAAACAGTCCAGCAATGGCCACCCCTGTCCTTGCCTGAGGGGGTCAGCTGGTCAGCAGGGCAACAAACAGAAACATGATCCTAATGAGTTCTTTGTGCCACCTAGCAGACACCAGGCAGCAGGGCAACAAACAGAAAGGCAGTCCAGATGAGTCCTTTGTGCGTCCAGTGGCCCCTCTGGGTGCAAGTCAGTCCCAGTTCCAAAAGTGCTCTCCAATGTGGGTGAAGACATATACTCATTTTGCGCAGTCTCCACAAAAGGAGGAGACGGGTTTCCAGCCAGTACTAACTGGTTCCAGGAGTGTCCTCTTTCTCCTCAGACACAGGCTCCAGACATCAATGGGGGGTAAAAGAGCCCTTTGTGTGAGGTCATGGCACAGCCTTTACAAATGCAGGTGTGCCCTGCCTCTCCCTATCTCAGCCCTTGAAGACCATTCAATATACAGATGCATCTCTGTGACACCTCCACCCTCCCTGTGTACATGCTGTCTGAAAGGTATGCACAAAACACAGCTGTCACTCTGCCACAGACATGGATTGGAATCAAGCTGCAAAAAAACAGAGTCATAAGCACAGAGAAATGCTCACTTTCTGGAAGGGGCATTTCTATAATGGTAATAAACAATCCATGTACACCAGTAAGCAACATTTCTCACTACTATTTCAACCATCCTAAACACCCCTACGGTACCCCTCATAGATCAGACAATACCACTTAGACATATGTTGAGGCATTTTCAATGCAATCCTATGAGACCGGAAGCACCCACAGTAGTGAGGAACCAAATAGGCTGTTTGTCACTACTAGGACAGGCCATACAATCAGGCCTGCCTTTTACCCACACAGCACCCTCCCCAATGGGCTAGCTACGGCCTACCTTAGGGGTGACTTACATGCAGCAAAAGGGGAGTTCCAGGCCTGGTAAGTAAATTTAGATGCAGGTCCCTGTGGCAGTAAACTGTGTATGCAGGCCCTGAGGTAGCAGGCCTGATACAGGTTTGAAAGGCTACTTTTGTGGGTGTCCCAAGCTGCGCTGCAGGCCGACTAGTAGCATTTAATTTACAGGCCCTGGGTACAGGGATACCACTGGACAAGGGATTCACAGGTGTATTAAGAGTGCCAATGAGGCGTAAGCCAATCATACCAAGTTTAGAAGGGCGAGAACATGCACTTAAGCACTGATCAGCAGTGGAAAAGTGCCCAGACTCCTAACGTCAACAAAAAGGGTCCGAAAAAATAGGAGGAGGAAGGCAAAATGTTTGGGGGTGACCCTGTAAAAAGGGCCAGGTCCAACAGTCAATAACAGATTTTCAATAAACTTTGAATGCTCGTGGGGTGACTGGGCACATCGGCATATAAATGTTCTTTCAGCTATGACTTAGATGCGTAACAAATCCCAGTGCTACTCGTAGTAATCCTTGGCTCTTCCCCAGTAGCATTTTTCACACCTTCCAACCTCAGATTCTCATCTTCCAGTGCCATATCTTGAACTCTTTTTGGTCTCCTATTTATTGAATTGCCATGGCAGGGATTCTGAAGTGGATCACAATTTCCTTCTTCAGTGGATGAGACTTAGGGACTGATTTAGAGTTTGGCGGATGTGTTATTCTGTCCGCCTATTAAGATGTCCATAGAATTTAATGGAATCGTAATACGGCAGATTGAATATCCGTCACATTTGTGGTTGAGTAGCCCCATCCGCCAAAATCTAAATAAGGCTCTTAGTCTGGTTCTTCAGCCTTTGTGGGTGTCCCTTCTTGGAGTTTTCACTCCTGATGTTATAGTTCTTAGCTTCATCAGCACACTCAGGCCCTCATTACGACCCTGGAGGTCATGGAACGCCAGGGCCGCGGTGGAGGTCTGACTGCCGACAAAGCAGCGGTCCGGCCTCCACATTACGACCGTGGCGGTGCCGCCATGGTCCAACTGCCGGCACCACCAGGTTGCCTCCAACCTACGGCCTGGCGGTGTCGGTGGTCCCAATCCGCCCGGGCAGCGCTCTGGATTACTAGTCTCCTTTCCTCCAGCCTAGATGTGGGACCGCTGTGCAAAGGCTGGCAGAAAGAGGGTGCCAGGGGCCCCATGGGGACCTCTGCACTGCCCATACACTTGGCATGGGCAGTGCATGGGCCCCCATGGACAGCCAAAGCAGCGGTCCGTCCTCCACATTATGACAGTGGCGGAGCCACCATGCTCCGACTGCCGGCACCACCAGGTTGCCACCAGTGAATGGCCTGGTGGTGCCAGTGATCCCAATCCACCAGGGCATGCTGCAAGCAGCGATGCCCTCCAGATTACGAGTCCCCTTTCTGCCAGCCTTTGCATGGCAGTCCCATCGCCATGCAAAGGCTGGTGGAAAAGGGGTGCCGGGGGCCCCATGGGGACACCTGCACTGCCCATGAACTTGGCATGGGCAGTGCAGAGGCCCCCATGGACAGCCCGGTCATGCTTTTCACTGCCCGAATTACTGGCAGTGAAAAGCACGACAGGTGCTGTTGCACCCAATGCACCGCAACATTGCCACCGGCTCTATTACCAGCCGTTGTCAATGTTGTGGTGTGTTTCCTGCTGCGCCGGTGGACTGCGCCCCACCAGGAAACTCGTAGTAGGTACCGCGGAGGGACGGCCACATATGCGTTCATCCCGACGCGGGACTTTGGCAGGTGGCCTCCGCCACCCGCCAAAGTGATAATGAAGGCCTCAGGCCCTCATTATGACCCTGGCGGTCATGAGACTGCCAGGGCCGCGGTGGAGGCCAGACCTCCACCAAAGCAGCGGTTCGGCCTCCACATTACGACCGTGACAGAGCCTCCGCGCTCCGACTGCCGGCACACCAGGTTGCCGCCAGCCGCACCCGGACCAGTGATCCCAGTCCACCAGAACAGTGCTGCAAGCAGCGCTGCCCTCCAGATTACGAGTCCCCTTTCCGCCAGCCTTTGCATGGCAGTCCCACTGCCATGCAAAGGCTGGCGGAAAGGGGATGCAGGGTGCTACATGGGGGCCCCACCACTGCCCATGAACTTGGCATGGGCAGTGCAGGAGCCCCCATGTACAGTCCCGTCGTTCTTTTCACTGCCCGAATTACGGGTAGTGAAAAGCACGATGGGTGCTGTCGCACCCGACGCACCGAAACATTGCACCGTCTCTATTACAAGCTAGTGTCAATGTTGTGGTGTGTTTCCTGCTGGGCCGGCAGGCGGCCGGCCGACAGTCTTGGTTCTGCCTGCTGGCCCATCGGGAAACTCGTAGTAAGTTCCGCGGAAGAACGGCCACATATGCGGTCATCCCGAATTGGGACTTTGGTGGGCAGCCTCCACCGCCCACCAAAGTCATAATGAGGGCCTCAATCTTTTCCACTGTGGTAAAGTACTGATCTATGTAAAGGAAAGGAAAATAGGCTTATTTCAAAATAAAAATCTATGGTTTGGAATGCAAGTGAAGGGATGGTAGTCTACTGTTCCTTCTAAGCTACCAACACTGGGTTTGTAGCCAATCACCGGGGGTGGCGTAATAGAAAACTGCCAAATTAGTATTCATTTGGCAGGTCATTCTGCAAACCCCTGTGACTGAAATTATACAACATGTTCTATTAATACATAGATACATTGCAAAATTACAGACTGGTAACAAGAAGTGGCTGTACAATTTTTAACACCACATTTTAAGAACAGTCTGTTTGTACATTGGTCCCATAGGGGGTCATTCCGACCTTGGCGGGCGGCTACCGCCGCCCGCCAGGCGGAAACCGCCATGCGGCCGCACTCACGTGACCCCCATTCCGACATTCCCGCTGGGCCAGCGGGAATGAGGCTGCAACACAGGAGCCGGCTCCAAATGGAGCCGGCGGTGTCGCGGCCGTGCGACGGGTGCAGTTGCACCTGTCGCGCTTTTCACTGTCTGCTATGCAGACAGTGAAAAGCTGGGCGGGGCCCTGTTAGGGCAGGGCCAGTGGCATGCCAGTGGCATGGGCAGTGCAGGGGCCCCCAGGGGCCCCAGGACACCCCTTACCGCCAGCCTCTTCCTGGCAGTGAAAACCGCCAGAAACAGGCTGGCGGTAAGGGGGTCATAATCCCCAGGGCAGGCTGCTTGCAGCGCTGCCCTGGCGGATTATCACCGCCGGGGCAGAAACGGCGGAAATCCGCCGGCCCCGGCGGTGCGACCGCAGCTTTACCGCCGCGGTCAGAATAGGGAAGAAAGCACCGCCAGCCTGTTGGCGGTGCTTTCAGTCATTATAGCCCTGGCGGTCTCGGACCGCCAGGGTCAGAATGACCCCCATAGTGTATAAACACACAAAGGTTCTGCTAAATGGATTAATATAGCAAAAAGCTGAGGACTCCTCTAGCAGCTTAATAAAGAGGCTACTACAGTGCTTAGCTATTGATTTATTTGTTTATTCATGTACTTGTTTAGTTGTTTTCATATAATCTTATTGGTCCCCAGCTTTACTGCAACTCTAACTGTGCTTCATGAGTCTGGGAAGGGCCAATGTCCCACGTTTCCTACAGCTCTTGAGGGCACAAAATCACTAGAGATATATACGGTGGCGTAACAAAGGCGACCACTGTCCTGTGGTGTGGCAGCTGGCCCGAGCCCCAGAGGGCCCCCTCAGCACAGTAACCTGTCATGAGAGCTCCTGAGTGAGTCTAGAGGGAGCTCCTCCATGTACTTTGCAGGGGATCCCCCTCATGTTTCGTTATGCCAGTAGACAGAGAAATTCTTTCAGGTTTGTTAAGAAAACTGTGAGCTCAAGAGACCTGTAGAGCTGCGTCCTCTAGAGGACAAACTTCTCATTGGAACGCTAATAGCAGTAATCCACACATACACATAGGACTGGGACCATTAACACATTCCATGTATATTATAAGAACTGCAAGAGCAATCCTGAAGCAAACTCTTATTTAATAATGAGTTCAATGATACATTTTGGGGTGTATTTGATTCTAGATACAATTTTGTGAAAGAAACGTATAGTTGGAACTCAATATATATAATGTATGTTTGACAGTTCTCTCTATCAAACATGACTTGATGGAATTATTCAATGTAATTTAGGAAACGCGTACTGATTTTAAATAGGTTTAAGATCCTTGATTGTTCCTAGTTTCAGATGTGGCTTAACTCATATCTGACAGATGTAAATAATAAATAAGTAATATTATTTTCCTGCTGTACTTGGTGAATTTGATGCAGTTGCCAAAACCATTTCTTCCAATGTTTTCAAATACCTTCAGCTGGGGCCTGTTAACCTGCATGCCTTACTTGAAATAGCTGCACTCTATTTGCTTTAAACTTATTTAAAGGTGAGGACGACAGTCCCAACCACTCGGAAGAGCTGTATGAAGTGCCTTGGTGCAAAGTGCCGTAGGGCTAATTGCTGTTTTGCGAACATGGCTCTGCGTGCAGCTGATTAATTTTTTACCTTATGAGAAGACGCGCAAATGCAAGGTTTACCACTTAATATGGCATCTTGTAATTCCCAGCTAAATGGAACTATCATTGCTATAAAGTGTGATTTAATTGCATCCCTTTTACCAGCACTTAAATATGCACGTTTAATGAGCAGCAGAAGCCATGTCATCTGCGAGGGCTCGTATTACTGCGGCCGGCGGCTGTGGTGAGGTTTGTTTAATTGCTCTCTGTATCCACACACAGGGGCCAGAATTGGGACTCACCTACACAGAAGGTAACCTGCTATGGCATTAATCACATACGTACAAGGCCTGGCTTGAATCCTAATGTCAAACTTGAAAGATGCAGTCCACAGCCAAGCAGAATGACTCATAGACAATTAGCAGTCGCCCTGATGTGTGCCTAATGAAAACAACAATGACCTTTGACATACCGCACCCTCATAACTTAAGTGTCCCTGGCACGCGACAGGAGGGAGTTCTTGTAAACCACCTTAATGGTTTCATTGTATGGATCTTTGATCTAGCAGGACTGAGTCGGGCTCTCTTGGCAACGAACGAGGCAGCAGGAGATGACGGCGGAAACGGTAAAACTTTTTAAATACATTTTATTAATTTTCCTCCCTTGTTGCCCGCAGCCCCTCCTCTTGATATTTGCGGCGTCCGCCGCTGCCGCCAGGATGCTCTCTTCTTTGTTGTACTGTGGTTATGGAGCTTAATCACCAAATTGAATGGGTAGGGTTTCCCCCAGCACCCCAAGGTTTAAAAATACTGTTAACCTTGACCCCATAGAGTGTATTGGTCTGAATTAGGGAGAATCTCCGCAGCATCAGTACAGAGAGAGTGAAGTTGTTTTTTCTCTATTGCTGGGAACAAGCAGAGGATGTGGAAGTAAACTCTGCTGCTGGGATTTTTCCTTCAAGAATAGAAGGTTGTCCTGCTTACTGCATGATAATGTGCCCACTCTGAGCCTAGAGATCCAGAAGAAACTTGAAAACCTGCTCGCAAAAGTGAACCAATGATATCTATTTTGCAAGAGGACTGATTCTGAGTATGGATTTTTCATGCTTCAAACAGGGCATTACTTTGGCCCACCCTCTGCTATTTTCTGGTTTTATGGAAACCTTTATCAATCCTCCTTATCCCCAAAATGTTGTGTTTCCATTATGGAGGATTCACACTTTTATGCAAGAATCAGTTCAAGAACGTTATAAACATTATGACACCGGTGATATCAGGAAATAACACAATTTAAATGTGCATCAGAACTGGAAAGGTAATCAGAGCTTCCAAGGTGAATACCTATAGTGGGACCAGGGGAAACATAGAAAAAGAAAATATGATGGGGCTAATCCTTTGTGTGCTCAGAGGCATGTTTATGTCATTACACTATGAAAGGAAAAAAAAAATAGTTTGTAGCTCCATATCAAGCACATTGAATGAAAGAACGGCCAGAACTCAGACAAAAAATAGAAATAAAACAAGTCTTGGCAAAGCAAATAGGTCTGGTATTGTTAGGGGAAGCACTTGTGTTAGACCTGTCAGCCTTAGGGTGGTCTTCCCCCAACCTTTTTGCCTGTTTGTCTCACATTTTTGCTGTATCTTTTTGTTGGCCTTAGGAGTCTGAGCACTTTACCACTGCTAACCGGTGCTGAAGTGCATATGCTTCTCCCCTAAATATGGTAAGATTGGTGTATACACAATTGACATATTTAGTTTACCTATAAGTCCCTTGTAAAGTGGTATACCATATACCTAGGGCCTGTAAATTAAACACTACTAGTGGGCCCACAGCAGTGACCATACCATCTACTTCTGTAGCCCTTAAACATGTCTCAGGCCTGCCATTGCAGAGCCTGCGTGTTCAGTTTCACTGCCACTTCGACTTGCCACTTCAAACCTCTTGCCAAGCCTTAAACTACCCTTTTATTACATATGTCATCCCTAAAGTAGGCCCTAGGTAGCCCAGAGGTCAGGGCACTATGAAAGCAAAAGGCAGAACATGTATTGTTAAGTTTTACACGCCTTGGTAGCGAAACACTCTCAAAACAGTTTTTCATTACTGTGAGTCCTACTCCTCTCATAGGCCAGCATTGAGAAATCCTTAATACACCTGTATGCTGTAATTTCTGATCAAAAATAAGTAGTTACATCATGGTTAATATAATTGGAATGGTAACGATAAATCCTCTTTACAGGTAAATCTACATTTAACATTACTATTTTAGAAATTCTACTATTAGAAAGTGGACATATCTCTGCTCTTTTGGCTCTGTGTGCGTTGCATCCTGTCTCCATAACTTGTCTGGGGTATGTGACATCTACACTTTGTGCATTCTTTTTAGACAGCCACAAACACAGGAAGGCTGGAAGGCATCTGCATTCATCTGCATTCTGATGGCCCTTTCTGGGAAGGAACAGGGTGGAGGAGCTGACACACTTCAATAGGCAGTGTCCTCCCACACAAAGGGTTGGGATGAAAGGCGGGGCTGTGTACTTCAAGGAGCTGCTTTAAGTCACCCTCATTTTAAAGGCACATTTGGGTACTGGGGCCCTGACCCTCCCAAATCAGTAAACTACTGGACTTGGGAAGAACCCTGCTGGAGTAAAGAGTGCTGTGCAGTACGGATTACCACTTGCCTAGACTGACCTTTCTGAGGACTGCTTCCCTGCTTTGCTGAGCTGCCTTGCTGCCTGCTGTTCTCTGTCCCGCTGAAGACAAGGACTGGGCCCATCTTACTTGAAACCAGAGTTATTCCAAGGGCTTGCTGGCTTGCCTCCTGTTTTCTGACATCTCAGGGACACCAAAGATTTCTTGCAACTCTCTTGGTGCTTCTGGACTCTGCCATTTGTGGGTTTCACCCTTGGTGTCCCCGCCAGGCCTGGGCCTCAGAAGTGGGCTCTGCAACTGTTTCCTACATAAACCGATGCAGCATCACCACTGCTCTGGTCGGAACTGACTCGTCACCCTTCGACACAGAGGCTGTTCACCGACAGCAGAGACTGTGTGGCCCAACAATGACACTCTGAGTGTCTCAACAATGAGACATTGTCTGTATTTTAGATGAGCCCAACAAAGACACAATAACCCGACTGTGTGGAAAAGATTGATGCATCATGCCCTCAGCATCAATGCTTTGCTCCATCTGAGGTACTTTTTCTGCAGACCCTTCGTGGGTTGTGTAGCTGGCCTTCCCTCACCATGGTCAGCCTGAACTTTGGCTCTGCACCAGTCTCTCTCGACCTCAAGTATCCTTTGATCGCTAGTGACTTCTAAACACTATTTTTAATTTCTTCTATAAAAATTAATATCTTGATGTCTATTGATTGGAGTTTGCCATTTTGATCTTGTTTAACTCGGGTAAATATTCTCTACTTTTCTAAAACTGCGTGGAGTCTTTTTGTGGTGTTTTCATTGTGTTACTGTGTGTGTTGCACAAATACTTTACACATTGCCTCTTAGGTTAAGCTTGCCTGTGTTGTATTGTACTTAGAAAAGAACCCGGCTGTCTCCTGGCAACTGTGAAAGGGGTTCTAGAAGGGAGAGACGGCAGTTGGGTGGAGGACGTTCGTGGATGACAGCCGGGCGGGGTCACTTACTTACGAGAATGGCGAACCCGTGTACCTCGTTTCTTCATGACTTATCATTATCCCATCCTCGTCGCCAATGATAAGTCGAGACACAATGATAAAGTTAAGAGAGAGCAGAAAGAATACGAAAAGGGTATCTGGGTGAGAGTGATGGCAGGAAATATGGTGAGAAAGGGAGAATCTAAACTATCAGAGCCGAGGTGTGTGTTGAAAGTGAAAGGAAACTGCGTAAAGTTATCAGATGGTAACTGGTGGAATGTGAGGAGGATAGTGAGATGTTCGGAGGTAGAAATAAATGAGTGGCTGAAAAGGAACGAAATGAAGAAGAGTGATTGGAAAAAAAAGAAGTGTAAGAGTGAGAGTATGATAAAAAGAGTCAGTGCAAGGATGAAACAACCATCTAGGTTATTGAAGGACTTTATATGCAATTAATAATGTAATAGTAGTAGTTAGTTACTAGTTGTTAGTAGTAGTATGTATTTGTTTTATTTTGAAGGATTGGGGATGTGTTGTATTGTACTTAGAAAAGTACACGGCTGTCTCCCGGCAACTGTGAAAGGGGTTCTAGAAGGGAGAGACGGCAGTTGGGTGGAGGACGGTCGTGGATGACAGCCGGGCGGGGTCGCTTACAAATAAACTTACTTACGAGAGTGGAGAACCCGTGTACCTCGTTTCTTCACGACTTATCAGCCTGCTCTGTGACAATCTACCAGAGGGTGAGCGCAAGTTAATTTAAAGTATGTCTATGACTTATCCTGACTAGGATTGTGGCTCCTACTTGGACAAGGTTTATTCCTCTGCCAATGTCTCACATTGGTGGCATTGGTGGGATATGACTTGTGTTTGTGCAATACCATATAGTATCTCAGTATTCACTACAACTTTACATTAAGCCCATTTCAAATGTTTTCTATTCTCCCTGATTGGCTTTTTGATTTTTCTGCTAAATTATGTCTCTCTCTGGAGAAGCCACACCTGCATCTTCAGGAATTGATTTTCAGCTGGCTAGGCTTGAGGCCTACACTGTGAAAAAGCTCCAAAATTCTTGCAAGGACTTCCAAGTTTCTACCAAAGGCTTTACTAGGAAGGGGGGAACTGCAGAAAGCTTTGAGGGGCTGGACAAAGACCCAGGCTACAGGAGATGGCAACCCAGAGGAGGAGCAGGAAATCCCTGAGAAGGATGATGAGGAGAATGACCTGAATCTGAAGCCTAAGGTGGCTCTGGAGCTGCCTGTGGAGAGGGCTAACAGCTTGTCAGGAGCAGTGGTGACTCCCAGACCAGGAAGCAGTGTTTCCTCCAGGAGCCTGTCCCCAGAGGATCTGGCGGACAGGAGGGAGGAACCAAAACACATGCTGGAGCTCGCTAAATTTGAGAATGAACAGGCTCTAGAGTAAAGAAGGCTGCGTGTGGAAGAGAGGAAAGTTGCCCATGAGCTCAACCTCAAAGAGCTGGACATTAGAGCCCTGATAGTTCCTGGTAGTAATGTCCAGCAATGGAAATGGTATCAGCATACCTGCAGTGTCCACTGGTGAGTCAAGAGTCCAAATACCCAAGACTTTGGTGCACTGCTATGTGATGGGGTTGACATAGATAAATGGCTTGTAGCCTATGAAGTGGCTCTGCGAGTGCACAAGGTCCTAGAGGAGCGCTGGGGTGGTAGTTTGTGGAGGTACATGCTCACAGTGGGCAGGGATACACTTCTTACATTAGAAGTGGGGCAGCATTTAATTTGTGAAAGAAAACATGCCAGCACCTGAAACTCTGCCTAGAGGCCCGCAGCCAGTGCACTTAAAAGTTGGTGCAGAGATATACCATTTCTGGTAATTTCAAAACAACCTTTTTAACCCAGTATCAGGCACTCACTCCCTATTATGCCACCCCAGAAAGTTCCTTCCTTCTCCTTTTCTGACAGTTTTGCTGCCTTTCCCTTCCTTCTTCTTTCTGATCTGTATGATTTCCCTCTTCTGTGCTTGTAAATAAGCAAAGAGGAAAAATAATTTCCGATCACCAAAGTTTAGTGCCAGTGCCCCTACTGGCAACCACTGGCTCAAATTAAGCACTCGGTGGGGGACCAGACACACTACACTGCTATGAAGGCTATACTAGTCGCCAAGTTTGGACTTATCCCTGAGAAATACCGACAGAGGTTCAGGGCCAGTCACAAGATTGGATCACTGAGCTGGGTGGATTGCTTGAACTATGCTAGCAAGGCACTGAAGAACTGGACTGTGTGAGGGACAGCAAAACAGAAGAAATGTAGGGTTGTATAACTTGATTTAAAGGAGCACTTGCATGATATTTGCTTTACAAAGCTGCACCAACACATGGTGGATAGTAAGCTTTCCCACCCCAGGAAGCTTACTGAGGAGGCCAAATCTAGGTCAGCACTAGTGTTTCCAAAAAGGGAGGGGGACGACAAAAAAGGTGGTCAGTGTTTCTAGCAGAAGAAGGAGGGGGAGATAAAAACACAGAGTTCTCCCAAGCCCCTCAAAACAACTCACAGGGGGAATGGTCTAAATTGTATTCCTAATCTGGCCACTAGAAGAGAAACTACCCTGACAAAATTCAACAGCCCAAACATCCCAAGGGCTATGAGTGCTATGAGTATAGACACTACAGATGGGGTTTCAAGTGTCATTAAAGACCTCCACCTCCCACTGGAGGGAAAGCTCCAGGGGTGGTTAGTGAATCGCTTGGGGAGGTGGAGTTTGTCTCAGTTGATGGGAGGAGTTTAGTGGGGTTACCCTAGTGTCCCTGGGTCACAGTGAGATGGTTCCTAAGACTCATGTGCCCTCAAATACTACAAATGTAAGGTGTTGAGGCTTGCTTTGAGGGACACAGGCACCAGCATGACTATAGTAAGGAGTCAGTTGTTATCCCCAGTGCAGGTGATTCCCCATGCATTCTGTCAAGTTGTGGATGCTAACAACAGAGAGAGATGGTCAGTGTCCTGTGATTCTTGTTCAGTTTGAGCAGGTGGGGGGTTCAGTACTTCTGAAGGTTGCTGCGATCCCTGCCATGCCTGTGGGCTGGTTGTTGGGTCATGATCTTGAGTCCACTATCTGGAAAGAAGTGGAGCTCTAGGCTCACATGGAGATGTTTGGGTTACCTGATCGCATCTGTGCTACCACAAGGTCCATGGCTGCCCGGGAGGGAAGACAGGAAGGGCTGGAGCCTGGAATAATGGCCTAGGCAGATGCTAAAAGGGGGAACTGCAGAGGGCATGGAAAACCAGCCCCCAGAGTGTACCCCTGTGATGTGGATGAGACGCCTAAAGGGGCCACCCAGGAGTCCACTGACATGGTCACTGCTTCCCCTGGTGACCTGTCAACATTTGCTGGATGGCATGTAGAAGGAGGACCCATCAAGGAGGAGTTCTGTAGGGCAGAAAGGGAGTGTCCCACCCTCGAGGGCATGATGCGCCAGGCTGAAGCCCAAGCAGAAGGTAATTTCTCTAGGAATTACCAAATTTACTGGGAGGAGAAAACTCCTTTACGGTGAGCCTAAGTCTCCTGTCCATGGGACAGCACGGGCCTGGTGTGTCCCAATGCTACAGGGCCTTCCACTAGAGCTGGCTCTTGGAATTCCCACTCAGGACACTTGGGCCAGGGCAAGATTTGCCCCACCCCCACTTCTACTGGCCCAAGACCAGAACTCCCTCAGATACCTTCTGTGGGATGTGTGTTACCTGAGAGGCTAGTTGGAGGACAATGCAGAGGCTAAAGCCCCCCGCTTAATTCCTTGCCTGTCGTTGGCACACCATTTGAGCGGGTGGGCATCAATATTGTTAGGTCTATGGATACCCAGAATACCTTGGTTCACAGGTGTATCCTGGTCTTGCTGGGTCCAGCATGTGGAAGCTGGGGGCCTCCAGGACTGCTGAACTGGGCCCTATGAGATGATTGAGAGGAAGGGCATGACACCTACCTAGTGGACCTTAAAGCCCCTAGGCAACCCCTCAGGCTGCTCCACGTCAATCCCCTCAAGCCCCACTTTGAGAGTTCTGAGCTGACCATGCGATTGGTCTTCCTGACCTCTTAGACTCCAAGGAGAAGGATTGGTCTTATTTTACTCAGATAAATATTGCTAGAAGTTGGGTCTCTAGTTGGCAGAGGTGTGCACCCTTTCCAAGAAGGGACCACAATCCTAGTCAGGGTAAGTCACAATGCACCCCAAATTATCCTCTGCTCACCCACCAGCAGCTTGGCACAGAGTAGGCAGGCTTAACTTAGAAGGCAATGCGTAAAGTATTTGTGCAATAACTCATACAGTAATATAGTGAAAACACCACAAAAAGTACTCCACACCAATTTAGGAAAATAGATAATATTTCTCTGAATAAAATAAAACCAAATGACAAAAATCCAATATGCACAGCAAGAATCAGTGGTTGTATTCTTTTAACACACTTTAACCGGGGATGAGTAAAAAATAATGACACAGAGGGGCTGCAGAGAAAAGCGTTGATTTTTCGGGTGCGGCAAAGACAATGCGCCATTTCTTTCGACGCTGCAAGATGATGTGTCAGTTTACAAGAGCGCAGCCTTGGTTCCTCACTGCGATGCGAGGATATTTTGACACAAAGGAATGATGCATGGAAAACCCAGAATGTGCTGAGCAGAGGCAACAGGTGCTGCGTCGATCTGGCAGGTGTTGCACCAAATGTTGCTGATGTTGCTTCAATTTTCCGATACGCTAGCTTTTCTTCTCTTCGGTTAAGTCTTTGCTAGCCCTAAGACCTCAGAATAGGAGGCAAGCTCAATCCAAGCCAGTGGAGAACACTTGTGGAGGAAGGCAGAGTCCTTCCAGCAGAGTCAGAGGTCAGCATGAAGCAGGGCAGCAAGCAGGCCAGCAGTCCTTCCAGCAAAGCAGTGCAGATAAGTCCTTTCTCTGCAGCCAGGTAGTTTCTCTGACGAGTCCAGTTGTAGTTCCAGAAAGTCTGATTTGATGGGATCCCAGACCCAGTATATATACACCCAAAAGTGCCTTTGAGGTGGAGCAACCTTCAAAGAGTGGTTTTGAAGTGCACAAGTTCCCCTTTCAACCCAGCCCTGTCTGCTGGTAGCCCTGTGGGTGGGGGGGATTACAGTCCTTTGTGTGAGGAACTTTGAAGTGTAAGAGAGAGCCTCTTCCCCCTTCCTGCCCAGGGAAAGCCAGCTGTGTGTATATGTTTGCAGACGCAGCTGAGTGTCCAGTGTTTATGGCTGTCTGGGTGGAATGCACAAGGAGAGCTGTAAAACAGCACAGACCAGACGTGGATTGGAGACAGGCTGTAAGGCACAGATGGCAAAAAGTGCAGAGTAATGCCTGCTTTCTAAAATGATAAGTTCTGGAATAGTAATGTAGAATCCAACTTCACCAGTAAGTTAGATTTCTCACTACCATTCTAACCATACCAAATATGGCAAGTTTATTCCTCTCAGATCAGAAATTACCACTTACAAGCATATAAGGGAATCTCTAATACTGGCCTATGAGAGGAGCAGGCTTCACAGTAGTGAAAAATGACTTTAGGAGATTTTCACTTCCAGCACATGTAAAACTTATAAAGTACATGTCCTGCTTTTTACTTACATAGCACCCTTCCCCATGGGTTGCCCATGGCTTATGCTAGGGGTGACTTATATGTAAAAAAGGGGAATTTAAAGCTTGGAAAAGTAGTTCTAAATGCCAAGTCAAACTATTTTTGTGTGTCTCCACAACACACCAACATCCTCAGATAATTTGTCTCTCATATTCCAATACCTTAGTCCACCCTCACTCACTCCTCCCTTTGATATCCAACCCTTACTGATCAACCTAGCTATTTCTTGTAACGCTATGTGCTCTCTCAATAGTGACTCCCACTCATCCTCACTGATGATGCCCTCCATGACCTCACAGACCTTGAATTCCCCTGAGTCCTATGGGTCATCTTCTGCTTCGGTTTCAATGTGTTCTGAAACTAAACGTGAGAGGCAACCTACCACTTTGTTTTCTGCCTCTAGAATGTACTCTACCTTAAAACCATAATCTTTTAGACCACCAACCAATTTTCAAATTCTGCAAGGAATAGTATCCAAATTATTTTTGCAAAATACATCTTTAAGAGGCTTATGGTCAATCCTCGCAACTAAATCCATTCCCCACAGGAACTTCTTCAATTTCTTAAATAGCCCAATAAATGCACTGTGCTTCCCTCCCAATATTGGAATATCTATTTTCAAGGTCAATCAAAGCCCTGGAAATGAACATGATGGCTGTCAAGACGGGGCCACTCACCTGAACAGCAGGTAGTCTGCAGGGGCGATGGTATGCCCCCCGACCTCCTGGAACTCCTCTCGGCACTTCCTGGTGGACACAGAAACTCCGACAGGTGTCCCAAAAGGAAAGGGGGAGTGGAAGAGAAAGAGACAAAACACTGCCACGTCTTGCCAGTCCAGGCAGGCACCCTGTATCTTCGGGGGGCAGGTTGTTGTTGACAGAGTGATAGTAGAGTTAGTGCACTCAACTTCCTTGAAACTGAATCTCTCTTTCTGATGTGGGCACGGGAGCGGTAGAAGAACACCGGGATGCTCCAGCACTTTTCTTACATAATAATAACTGTTGGCACAATTACTAACACTGCATTACCAAAAACCCAAACTGAGTACCATAACAATAAGTACTGCAACACTAGGGCTGGCTTCACAGAGATTCACTGTTGCACACTACAACTAGATTTGTGGTTGCACTTTTCATGCACAAGAAAGACAAACAAGGGCATTAATTATATCATGTATAACTTTCCTGCATGCATACGGTTAAACTAAAAGGAACAAAAACAATCCAAGAAATACAAATGTCCACTCTGGGTGTAAACAGTTAGGGTGGCACTGCTTGGTTTGGTTTCACTGTGTGTGTGAAAAACCCTCCAAAAGCAAATTCCTCAAACCTGAAACACAGACATGAATGACACAATTTAAATCCAATAGTTATGCTATTAGAGAAAGAAAAGTCACGTAAATGCTCTTTTAAAATTGCACTGTCACTTTTTGTAGTACTTGAGATCAAGCAGATTTCCTGAAGCACATTTAGGCAAGTGACTACAATAATAATGTAGAATGTTCAGAAATGCATTTGTCTTTTCTAGATAAGCACTCTGCCAAAATACGAGGTCTGAAATACACCAGCTGTTCTAGGAAAGCGCTGCGCTGAAAGAACAAACTCCCTGGAGAATACTAGTCACTTAGCTGCAGCCTTTCCGGAGTGCTGGAGGAATGCCTGGTGTCAGCTAGTACAGGAACGAAGAAAAGAATTGCCTCAAAAGTCCTTAATACGAGGATGACAGCAGGGGCTGGACTGTCAAGTCAGATGCTAGGATCCGGAAGCAAAACAAAGCCAAGCACGGAGGTATGCTTCACTCTGCTATTTATAGCCAATCAGGAAAGCAGTTGTGTTTCCACATGTGGATGAGTCACCACACCCAATTAGAAGCACATGTCTACACCACACTCAATTAGAAGCATGTGTCTACACCTGCTCACATTAGCAAACAAGCATTGGTAAAATAAGCATTGATAAAACCAATTGTGCAACACAGCACATTATGTTTACTTAGAAACATGAAGGTTTAACCAAACACAGAGATACGATTTTACCCTAATCCCTGGAGATGCTGACAGATAACGCAGGAGGCACCCTGGGGATTCCTGACAGTCCTCCCCACCAAGGACCCTCTCAAAGGGCGGGGCTTGGAAGGGTACAGGAGATGGAATTTTTTAGTAAGACGGGGAGCATGAACTGTGGAGGCGGGTTCCCAGGAATTGTCCTCAGGCCCATAGCCTTTCCAAGCCAATATATAGTGTAGAACACCACAGACACGCCTGGAGTCAAGAATTTTGCCCACTTCAAATTCCCCTTGTGTACTTTTACCGGGGAGGTGGTGGGGCATCGTGGGTATCAGGGAAATAGGGACGGAGTAATGACACATGAAGCACGGGGTGTACCTTGAAATCATATGGCAATGTCAGTTCTACTACCATAGGATTGATGATTTTGGCAATAGGAAAGGGACCGAGAAATCGGGGGTTTCATTGTTTGGATCCAGCAAGATGGAGATTTTTTGATGAGAGCCACACCTGATCTGATCTCTTATCTGATAAAAGGGAGCAGGTCTCCTTCTTTTGTCTGCTTGTTTTTTTACTTGAGCTTGGTAGAGTTTTAAATGGTGGTGTACTTGTTTTTGAATCTCCTATAACTCTTTATGGTGTTTCTGTACTGATGGGACTCTTGTGGATGTTTGGGACCCAGTTATAGGTAGCATTCTTGGGTGCAGACCAAACAAACAGTAAAATGGGGATACTCCTGTAGCCATGTGGACACTGTTGTTATATTCAAATTCAGCAAGAGGTAAAGCCTTATCCAGCTCAGTAGACCATGTGTCAATGTAACATCTCAGGGTTTGCTCCAGCGATTGGTTGGCACATTCTGTCTGCCCATCCATTTGTGGATGATGTGCAAAGGACAAGTGACGTCCATACCGACAGAGGAACAGAGGCTATGCCAAAACCGTGATATAAATTGGGGGCCGCAATCGGAAACTATTGTGGTGGGCAACCCATGAACCCATACAATGTGTTGGACAAACAAATCAGAGAGCTTGGAAGCCGTAGGGAGGCATTTTAATGGGAAAAAATTAGCCATTTTAGTTAGGTAATCCACAACCACCCATATGACAGTGTGTCCATTGGAAGCTGGGAGATCAGAAATAAAATCCATACTTATGGTATGCCATGGTGCCACTGGAATTGGCATGGGAAGTAACAATCCTGTGGCTGGAGTATGTGGGGTTTTAGCCCGAACACAGGTGGAGCAAGTTTGGACATAGCTTCTGACATCCTGCACAAGTGTGGGCCACCAAAACCATCTTTGACAGAGATTTAACATCTTTTTCTCACCCGGGTGACCTGCGAGGACAGAATCATGTCCCCAATGTAACACTGTATCCCGTAATTCTTTGGTAGGGACATACAACTGATCAGCGTGGTATAGTAAATCCTCTTTTTCATACACATCAGTTGAACAGGGAACCTTGTGTTGGGCTACTTGTATTTTCTCAAGGAACTTGACCCAAAAGGCACACAACCAAAACATGTTTTGGGGGTATAATGCTTCTGACCTGTTCTAGCGCAACATCACAGGAGAAACCCATCCTAGACAACGTGTCTGCCTTTTGTTGTGTAGCACCGGGCCTATAGGTGATTACAAAGTCAAACTCATTAAAGAATAGAAGCCAGCGTAATTAATGAGGTGTCAGGGCCTTCGTCGCTTGAAAAAACTGTAAATTACGGTGATCTGTGTAAATAGTTACGGTGTGTCTAGCTCCTAGTAGGTGGTGACGCCATTCCTGGAAGGCAAGCTTGATGGCCAGAAGTTCCCCCTCCGCCACCGTGTAATTTTGCTCTGCGGGTAGCAATTTCTTTGAGAAGTAAGGTACTGGATGGAAATGCCCAGAATCAGGATCTCATTGGGACAAGACACCCCCACTGCCATTTGGGAAGTGTCTGCTTCCACAGAAAATCGCTGAGCCGGGTCGGGATGATTGAGAATGGGTGCTTCAGTGAATGTGTTTTTAAGATGTTGGATGGCTTTCTCAGCTTCTGCATCCCAGAGGAACGTAACCCCCTTTTGTAGGAGACGAGTTATGGGAGATACCACGGTAGAATAGTGGGGTATAAATCTTAGATAAAAATGTGCTAAGCCCAAAAACTGTTGCACTTCCTTGATGGATCTTGGGGCTACCCAATCAAGGATGACCTGTACCTTGGACCTATCCATGGAAATTCCATCGGGAGTGATCACATATCCCAGGAATTCTACAATTGTAGCGTGAAAAACACATTTTTCCAGGTTGGTGAAGAGATGATGCTCACGAAGCCATTGTAAAACCGCTCTTACATGCCCTATATGTTCCTCAGTGGAAGATGAATAGATCAAAATGTCGTCTATGTATACCACTACACACATATCCAGAAACTCCTGCAGCACTTCATTGATGAAAAATTGAAATGCTGCAGGAGGGTTACACAACCCGAAGGGCATCACTGTGTACTCAAAGAGTCTGAATTTAGTTTGGAATGCCGTCTTCCATTCATCCCCCTTCATCACTCGGATCAAGTGGTAGGCGCCCCGGAGGTCGAGTTTATATAAATGGTCTGACGTACCTGATCTAAAAGTACCAGGATCAACGGAAGTGGATACTGATTTTTTATGGTCACTTTGTACACTGTGCGATAATCTATACAGGCGCGCAGCTCGCAATTCTTCTTGCGCACGAAGAACAAATACAACGATACTGGTGACGTTGAATGACGAATGAAACCCTTAGCAAATAGAACATCCAGGTAGTCTTGCAGGTATCGATTCTCAGGCTCAGAAAGAGCATACACCCTACTACATGGTAGCTTTGCCCCTGGAATCAATTCTATACGACAATCGTATGACCTGTGTGGCGGCAGCTGGGTGGCCATCTGTTCACTAAAGACATCATGGAAGCCTTTATACAGTGCAGGAATGGCCAGTGTGTTATCCGGCTTGATAGCCGTACTATGTGTGGACCCTCAATGCAAGGGTGTCACTAGTAATGGTTTGTCTGGGTGAAAGGAGTGCCAGCAATGTTTAGAGTCTAATGTCACTGACCTTGCTGCCCAGTCAATTTTGGGATTGTGTAACTGAAGCCAGGGTATCCCCAAAATGTCTTTAAATACTGGGGTATCTATGAGGTCAAACTGAATTTGTTCTGTATGGTTGTTTGCACAAAGCATGGACAAGGGTGTTGTTTGATAAATGATAAGCCCGGAGGACAGTTCTGAGCAATCCACGGCTCTGATTGGTTCATCGACGTCTTTTCTGTCAGTCGTAATATTTAGGGTTTTAGCCAAACCCAAGTCTAAAAAGTTTTCAGTAGCTCCAGAGTCAAGCAATATGGGAATGACCTTACGAACCTGAGGGGACAACACTAACGCCACAATAAGAGTTATATGTCGAGGTACTGGACTGGTGGTATTAGCCAGAAGATGTGAGACCGTATTGAAAGAAGCACTCGATAAAATGGTCTCAGAAGTTATCGAGCCAATTAGTTTTCCGCCTGGTCCGATTAGACACCAACAACATCCTTGTCTGTAAGAAAACAAAAGGGCATCCTAGGAGTATCAGTAACCTCACTAATAAACTTGAAGCTGGCTATAGTTCAAATTTTGGGATCTTTGTGCTAAAACAGTGAAGCATGATAAGCACTCTGTGGCACATTTCTCAGAGATTGCATTCCGTGGCGCAGTTCCCAGTCTAAGCACGCCCAGCACTTCTGGTTGTCATGACAATCAGTTGAGCAGCAGGAAAACAGGGACGGCAAAACATGCACCACGTAACATGCCCAATCCTCTTTGAGCAACAAGTGCGGCATGGCGAACTGCAGGTGTCAGCAGTGTGAGGTACAGTTTGAGGGTGTCAGTAGTGTGATGTACAGTTTACTGAAAGGGAAGTGCCACGAGAGGCGTAATGTGGACAATGAGGTATATGGAGTACATGTGACATTTTAAAGCAGGAAAAATCTATGTTTCTTGCAAAGGGGACTGTATCAGTTGAGTTCAGAGAAACTGAGGAATTTTTGTCCCAAAGAGGGATTAAACACAAAAAAATGCTAACTCTACCATCCCAAAACCAACAACATAGTAGAGAGATTCAATAGAGTATTGAAAGAATCTATTCAGATCATAAAAACTCAAAACAAGGACTTGACTTTTTTTGAGACAGGAAGACCAATACATTGATGAATCTATCTTGAATGAAATCTATGGGAGCATCACTAGACAAAGATGAGTGGGGGAATATACAGCAAGAGAGGGTTTGGAGAAGAAAACAAAACGTTGGCAAAAGATATTCAACTTGTCGCACTGTAAATGCGGGTGAATTGGGAAGAGTAAAATCTCTTAAGAGAGAAGGGACATCAACATTTTCCTTTCCGTTTAACCATGTTATTTCCCAGGTCTGTTAAACTTAATGACAACCACATATGGAACTTGAATAGAATTGTGACTGTACACCATATTTCTATTCATGGAGCCAACTGTACAGGCTTGAGTGAAGAGATTTTGTTGAGGAGAGGTAAACGGATTGTAGTCCCACCTAAATTTATGAGGGACTATTTATAAGAGGTCAATAGTTTTATTGTATATTTTATTTCTTGCTTCGTTAGTAGCTTTGTTTACTGGCTGATGTGGTGCTAGGATGTTTCTTGTACCATAATGAACTTCATAAAATTATTGTTTAAACCGCATCTATCCTGATTGTGGCCATTTTCATCACATGTCCCTTTCTGGAACAGACTGCAATTGCAGAAAAAGATGTAACCTTAAAGAACAGTATTGTGAAAAGGAGTCAAAATTACGTTTCCTTTGTAAGCGGTTATCATAAAAAGCATACAGAGCAAAAAATTGCAAACTAGGGGCCATATTTATACTTTTTGACGCAAAACTGCGCTAACACAGTTTTGCGTCAAAAAAATTAGCGCTGGCTAACGCCATTCTGAAGCGCCATGCGGGCGCCGTATTTAATCAATGACGTTAGCCGGCGTTAGCCGGCGGCGCTGCCTGGTGTGCGTGGAAAAAAACGACGTACACCAGGCAGCGCCGGCGTAGGGGGATATGGAGCTTGGGCGCCAAAAAATGGGGCAAGTCAGGCTGAGGCAAATTTTTCGCCTCAACCCGATTTGCGCCATTTTTTTCGACTCCCAGCCCCCATAGAAATGACTCCTGTCTTAGCAAAGACAGGAGTCATGCCCCCTTGCCCAATGGCCATGCCCAGGGGACTTCTGTCCCCTGGGCATGGTCATTGGGCATAGTGGCATGTAGGGGGGCACAAATCAGGCCCCCCTATGCCACAAAAAAAAAAAAAAAAAATACTTACCGGAACTTACCTTAATGTCCCTGGGATGGGTCCCTCCAGCCTTGGGTGTCCTCCTGGGGTGAGCAAGGGTGACAGGGGGTGTCCCTGGGGGCATGGGAGGGCACCTCTGGGCTCCTTCCGAGCCCACAGGTCCCTTAACGCCTGCCTTGTCCAGGCGCTAAAAAACGGCGCAAAAGCGGCCGTACGTCATTTTTTTTGACCCGCCCACTCCCGGCCGTGAATTTTGCCCGGGAGTGTAAATACGGCGCACATGCCTCGGAGTCAATTTTTTAGACGGGAACGCCTACCTTGCATATCATTAACGCAAAGTAGGTGTCCACGCTAAAAAATGACGCAAACTCCATGGACTTTGGCGCTAGACGCGTCTAACGCCAAAGTATAAATATGGAGTTGGTTTTGCGTCGGAATTGCGTAAAAAAAAACGACGCAATTCCGGCGCAAACAGAGTATAAATATGCCCCTTGATACTTTTAACGTTCTTTACATTCCGAGAAAAGACATGCTGTTATGAAAGCAAAGTAAAATAAATGAATAACTCAGAGTCGTTTAGTGAACATGACACATGTTTTGGAACTTGCTCAGGTAATCAAAATGCAAGATCCTCCTAAACAAAAGTCCTAAATATGTTATGCAAAATGTTGTTGTGTCAGAAAAGTAGAACACACTTGTCGCCTAAAGAAAGGACTACTTGTGTTCCATCACCGAACCGTATTAGGAATAAAAATGAGACAATGTGAAACCGCGATGGCAGTCCATTAAAGAAATGGCAAACTTGGGAAAACACAAGAAAGTGAAAGTCTGTAGAAAGCTAACCCAAAGCTTTGCACTTCTTCTTGTGGTTTTTGAAGAATGAGTAGTATTAGGTCCTCCAGACAGCTGAAGTTATGTATAGCTAGAAACAGAAATAAATAGCTACTGCCATATGTAAACTAGATAATGCAAATATCAATAGGTGTTTTTTCATAGCAGCACAGGAAAGAAAAAACAGGCAAGGCAAAACAGGTAAAAAGAAACCCGTACTACAACCAGTGAAAGGCTAAATCAGCATGGTGACCAGCAGGCTGGTCCTGCAATGGGGTTTCTGGGAGCAGAAAAAAAAAGAAGAGTAATGAGGGAATAAAATAAAAAAATAATGCTAAAAACAGAAATAAATATGTGTGGCTCTGTGTGTGCCATCAACCTTATGCTCCCCTGTCTGTGATTGCCCATGGCACTACTGAGTCTGGCAGGGTCTATCCTTTCCTTACCTCTTATCGCTTGGCCCTCTTTCAGCACTTCTCACCTCATCTGCCACACTCTCCCCATATGTTACATTCCCAATGTCGCCTCCCCTCTAGCTCCTTCTCGCCACAGAAGTAACCCTCATTCATGTGTTCTTTTCTCACTCCTAAATGCACAGCATCGTATCCTCTTCACATGACTCTTCTTAACCTGTTGGTTGTATTGAACAGGTAGCCACGCTAGCTTCTTAGTTTAGGGCTTATGTGCTGAAATCAAATGCTGGGGTAAAACAAGCTGTGTTCCTCCATCGAATGTAAAGCTTGCTTAAGAGTTTTCCTGTAAGACTCTCAGGAGGATCATGTGATAGTTCAAAATTGCAGTAGATTTGTGACAGATAGGAAGGGTATCATTTGGACACTCAAGTGTGAAACATTAAGACGAAAGGACACCATTCATAGGGGCTTCTAGGTCAATAGAGAGTGAGACCCAAGTTGACCAAGATTTTGCTCTGCCTTGCATTACCCAGCATCGTGGAGGTGCTACATGCGTGGAGCATGGGCATTCCCATGCATCCACCCATGCATATTGAGGCACGCTCATATTTACTGAAATCAGTAAAAACTGTTTTACACCAAAATGATGCACCTACCAGAGGCTTACATAACAAGGAGAACCATTTGTAATTATCCCTGGTGTTTCCTCTTTGACTGTGTCCTTGCTGCGTTGTTTTGTGTCAAAGTTTAGTAAACCTGTCCATAAATGACTGCCTAGGGAGTATTAAATCAGGAGGATGCTATAACCTAAAATTAAGTGATTTAACAAACTATAATCTCTGCATAGTAGACAGTCAAGATTTCAGCTCTTAACACATTCATTCAAAGTCTGTGTTCATCTAACTACTGTTAACTTATAGAGCCTTCATTAAGAGCTGGAGGAAGTCTTATCTTGGGGGTACCCAAATGTGAGTTTCACTAGGGACAGAAAGGAACCCAGTGAAACCAGTGGCTTTAATGTGCCAGCTTTAACCTGCGAGATGTGTTAAAGGGCCTATAATCAGGGGAACGGCATGTGAGTATGGACCAGTAATTCTAGGGCCTGCATGTTGTACTTCATTCCTGACCTAGAAACTCATAAAGGCTGGCGGTATGGACCAGAATCGATATTTCCCAACCTTGTTCCTCCCCCTCCAAATTCTGCTGAACTTGTTCTGGGGTCCCAAGTGTCAGAAATCTTATTGAGCTAAAAGTCACAATCAGCTGAGAGTCTCAGGTATTCTTCAATATAGTCAGCATAGATGTAAGAAAGATACCCCGAAGATATTGCAGTGAGGACAGGTGGTTTGTATTAAACATAAACAGGGAATAACGAAGATGACTGGGGTACCCTGCATCTGATGGACAGAAAGGATAAATATAATTTACCTTGGGCTATTATACCCAGCCTGCTCCTTAGTATTTGTTTAAACCGTGATAGAGATGAATTTGATACCCTTGATGTTGTTTGAGTTTGGTACTAGATTCCCAGACTTGCTGCAGGAGAGCAAAGGACATTTGCACCTGCTTTATAGGCCTGCGGGGCTTTTCCTATTCCCCTAGGGGCCACAGCAGATTGCAGGCTCTCTCTAATATTGATTGTGCTCTGTGCTCCCGCTTGATGTTGAGGGACATTGCTATTTTGCACGGGGATGCCTTTGACCCCGAGTCCGTGCCACATTTCTGAGGTAAACATAGGTGCAAACAGGTTCTTGGAACACGTGCTTAGAGTGCACCCCTCAGTGCCCCTCCTGGGAGGTGGCACAAAGAGTGCTGCTAATGGTGTTAATTGTTCCACTTGGGAGAGGGCAAGTAGTTTTCAGGGACATCCAGACACCTATTAGCTGAACATTGCCCACTGCACCTGTCTGCAAGGGATTCCCAGCACCTTCTACAAAATCAGGCCGGTCAATCGGGAGTGAAAGTTGTTCGGCGCTGAAAGCACTGGCCTGTCCTTCACTGTCACATTGGCCCAAATATACTGTAGACCTGAGTTCTTGTAAGCAATGGAGGTAGAATTTTTATGTAATCAGGAGTAAGCTCCAAGTCTGCTCTGCACATACCAAGTCTGCCCTTGCCCATGCGCCATATTAATTAATGTAATTCAACCCTGTGGTGGTCTTGATAGATGCACATCTAGGCAGGTTAAACAATTGGAACAGAGATGTATACATAAAGGGCAATAATTTCGTCTGACATGCATGCTGGTGGTGGAAGGCAGTATTTAGATCACCTGCCCTGTCTTGGCTGCCCTTCACATGATCTGAGCTACTTATTGTGAGTGAAGTATTTGAGGAAAAGGTTATCACTGTTGAGAATAGGCACATCTATGCACCTTTTATGTAGAGGTGGGTTAATTATGTAGATCAAGGCCCAAAAGGACTGCCATTTCCGCTACGTGACCAAGAGAGCGAGTCAGACTGCTTTTATGATATGTTGGGATCTAAAGCTGGGTTCAAGGATTTTGTTCTGTAGCATGCTGTGGAAGTCTGGAATACAGCTACGTTTTGTTTTGCTTCTCTCAGTAGTAAAATTGAGTCCAAATAATTTTCAGGTTTTGTTTTATCTGAGCTGATATTTTTATGATGGAATTTACTTGGGACTGTTTTAATCTAGAAGCGGGAATTGGAGTGACTGCTCCAGGTGGTGAAGATGTTAATGATGTAAGAAAGTCACTCACTTGTTTGTTTATGTTTTTAAACGTTTTTGGTTGGCTGGGATTCCTGTTCAAATAAAGTCAAATGGAGGAGCCCAGTCAGACATTTATAAACAGGTGCTATTGAAGAGAATGAGTTGAGAGAGCACTGTGGGAGAATAAAGCTTTTTTATGTCTGGCTTGAAAGGATACTGTCTGCAAGACTTAAAGTTACTAATTAAAATATACATGCTGTATGCCTTAGTCCCACGTTTAAGAGTATTTCTCGCTCACACCAACCTGTTGGCTTTTTTAGTGTACTATTCTGGCTACTAAAGAATGATTGTATTGCAAAGCATGAGGGACTATTCTATGTCTCAAAAGTTCACTGTATTATCGCATACCAAGGCCCAGATTTAAGAGGGCCTAGCACCTTCTTGTGCCACAGGAGCATAATTTGTTTTATGCTAATGTGGCCCGACGAGGCCTAAATTGCCACGCCAGAATTACAAAGTGATGCAATACATGAATTGTTCCACTTTGTAACCCCTCGCGCCACATTAGGGGGACCACAAAAATGGCACAGTGGAATCTAAGAGATTCTCATTTTTTATGGCTACTTTTAAAGTCTGCACAGAGCAAGCGGCAAAAGGGGGCACATTATTACTTTCAATGGGCCACTATGTACTGTGCAGGATTAGCGCCAAAAATTTGGCACTAATCCTACACAGTACATCAGTAGCGTCAAAAATGTTGATGCTATTGCCCTTACCCTGCGCCATGGTGCTCAGTTTTTAATATACATGGTGGCGGTAGGAGGGCACTAAGGGGCGCAAGAAAAGTGATGCTGCATTGGATTCAGCTACACTTTTCTTAAGTCAGGTCCTAAGGGAGCTGACAGGATTGCTCCCTTCGCCGGTCTTTAACAAGAGCTACGGACTGCAAAGGAAGCGTTCCGTTTGGCTGCCCAGTTTCCACGGTGCTAATGTAAAGTTGGTTGTGTTTGAAGGGAATTAAAATCTAACACAGCTGGCATGTTCAGTTGAGCACTAGCCCCATCTGACTGTTCAATTAAACTGGACCACATTCTTTACATGGCATAAAGGGTAATGAACCTTAGCCTGATGTGAAAATAGGAGGGCTTCAAAAGTATTAAGTAACCTGTAGTATATTTCAACATGTAGAAGTCTGAAAATAGACACTGCGGCCTGACCCCCATAAAACAGGTAATTCCAGCAGGGAACGTAGCGTCCAGACTTAAAATTTTTGCCAGAAGCGACATTTGCATTCCGGCCTTTGAAGCAGCGTGCTCCTGTACTAAACTATTCCGGTAGCAGCTTCCCCATCAGTAAGTACAAGCGACAAATGCTTGCGGAAACCCTCCCGAGTTATTCTTCTCCGGCTCTTCTCGGCCGTATCGTGTGTCCCTCGGCAGAGAGGTGGCGTTTCAAGAGCGAAGGAGATTGTCAGATATAACCCTACGTGATGGAGGGAGCCTGGGCCTCTTCCAGTAAAGTCACAGGCCAAGTAGAAGTATTTGTATCCCGCCTCCTGGCAAGGTGCTTTACGTAAGAGAGATTTATTTTTATTGCAGTGGGCTGAAGGAATAGCAGAGTCAGCAGGAGAAAATTGATGGATTTCAAGAAAGTAGGTGTATTGGAGCAGGGTTCTGAGAATCTGTCAGTGCAAAGACAAAGATAATGTTCTGATGGGGGTACGCGGCGTGCAAGAATTATTATGCAGTGGTGTGTGAAGAAATGCACTGGGGCGAGTGCAGGACTGCTGTGCTCTTGTGGCACGATGCGCTTTCAAAACGGTGATATTGTTAATTAGCACTTGTATAGCAAAATTAGAGGAGTGGGCAGTAGCACCCTTTAAATGAGCACTTGAGCACGGATTCCGAGTTTATCCAAATCTAGGGCTTTCTATTGCACCAGATAAATACCGATACTCTAGAATTCGTTATTTATCAGGTGCAATACATAGCGCCTATTACGAGTTTTTGGGGATTAACATGTGTCTTTTGGTGCTTAATGCACTAAAATCCACAGGGTGCGGTGTATACCATACACTTTTCCCCGCTTAAATTCTGGAAGATTTGGCCTGTGGAAATATCATGAAGAGTAAGATATATAAAACACCCATTAATTAATTACTGGATGAGGTAAATACCACTCAATTTATAATTGTGACCCCTGCAGAAACAGGAGTTTATTCAGGGGTCGGAAATCCCACTCGTAAGTAGGGGCATAGTGTATTTGTGGGAAATGGATGGTTGGATTGATTTTTTCTTTGTTTCCAAAAACAAACATATTATGTAAGCACAAACTATTGTAGGGTCAAACTCTGTCCACAATATAAATATAGGACCCACCAAGCAGAAGGTAGGTTTCCTATAAAGTAGAAAAACTAAATAAAAGTCAGACACCAAGAATATGGGGCAGTCTTGTAGCTCACAAGAAGTAGAGTCCTGATAGTTGTTTAGAGGTTTGTGAAGAACAGCCATGTGCCTTTGGATTGGAAGCTCAAACAAGCATACAGTAAGCTTGGCTTCGGAATGATTCAAATGCATCTTGTCTTTTACCCAGTCAGAATTATGGGTAATGGGGTGCCCCATCCAGTTCAAGGCTAGTCTCCTTTTGAATTTTCAAAATGACTCATTGCATATTTTCCCTTCAGGGAACTGAACATGTCTCTACAAGATAAACGCCAATTGAGACATGATAAATTTACTAAAAGTGCTAAGATCACATTTGAACAGTCAGAAAATTATGTCAAGCATGAGATGGTCCTCTTTTGATGTCAAAGTGCTTCAGAAAGGGAATTTGACTCACCCATTCAGAAAGTGGAAAGTTCAAAAGTTAAAGTTGAGCGCTTCTGTAGCCATATTGCAGGTGCAAGAACAAATAAGATGGGGCTGCCCAGATATAGAAGAAAATAGACTTCATGGGACAGGAGCTCAAGATGGTCGATAAAAAATGGTTAGCCTTTAGGGAACAATATTTAAATTGTTGGCACCCCAAAATTCATTCAAAATGATTAAATCAAATAAAGAATGTACTCCATGATCCGATCCTCCTTCTGCAACCATCTTAATAGCAGAATCTGTCTGCCACTCGGGCCTAAACCTGGTCCATGGAGCCCTCCCACACAAGTATTGTATGCACCCAGACCTACACACACACAAAAACATGGTTTTCAGGGCTCAGGGAGACAAGGGAGGTAAACATTCACAGATTTCGGTACCAACGTACAGCAAGGTAGAAAGGGCTTTCTGTGTCAAAAAGATTCACCTGATGAACGCTTTCACTATGCAGTATTCCACGCAGCTGTGTTCAAGATCCTAGACAAAAGGAAAAAATCATGATGATCTTGTGGCCTTTCGGACTGCCAAGAGGCGAAACAACCAATCACATCCTTAAACTTCAACTTGCATATGAAAAACCAGAATTTGGTGCCCAGAATTTTTACAAATAATTTAGAGTTTTTGTTCCATTCGTTGATCAAGTAAAACAAGTGCGTCCAGCAGCCATACTGGGGTAAGCATCCCTTAGAGGACATTATTTATGTGTACTGGTGCAGTTGAAAGTAGTTAACTTCGAACTCCCCAGAGAGTAGAGTGGCTGTGTGTGTGGGATTACTAAGTTATCGACTTTCAACTGTGGTTCTGCTTTTTCATGCGCATGTTGAAGATTAAACTGGACAGAGTGTTAACAATTGAACCATTGGTGGCTACAAATTCAGCATTATTGGGTCCTGGCTGATATTGCCTCAGATTCTCTATCATATACTTACATCCTGGGAACGCACCATCAAAACAATGTGCTCTCCCAAGTAAAATTCATACATTATTAAAAAGACTGTATGGAGGAGAGCAGAGGTGAGCAAAGGAGAGCGGAGGGTGGAGGAGGAGAGCGGTGGAGCGGCTGTTCGCCTGCTACATGGTTGCCTCTGGCGACAGGACCAGCGGATGCTCTCCTCCCAAACCAGCAGAGGTCTGCAGCAGAGGTCCGCAGAGGTCAGAGCTCCAGAGGACCATGTCCGCGCTGCGCCAGAGGAGGAAGAGGAGTCGCTGTGGTTGCGTCCAGGCAGTCCGGCGGGGAGAGGCCATGGCCACAGCCCCAGGAAGTTGTGTGGAGCTGTGTGGAGCTCAGCCATCTGGAAGAGTTGCCTGGAATCATCTGGAGAGCCCCAGAAGCCCCAGAAGGTTCAGTGGCACGGATACGGAGGCACGGATATACGGCACGGAAGCGTAGAGGTGTGGAGATCGAAAACAGAAAAACAAACACTGAAAACTGTAAAAAGGGGGGCAAAAAGGGGCGTAACAGTTGTTCAGATATCTGCTTAGTCACCAGTCCCCCACCCTCATTACCTGCATCGCCACGGCGTTTCCTGCCCACCAGTACTAGTACAGTCATCAGCACCTAAAGGCTAAACGGGCACGAGGAGTGTTTGGAAGGGAGAAGCCCAACTGGTTGCAAGTGTAGTAGATGTAGCAGTCCACTACAGAGAGTGAGCCAAGGCCCACAGCGGAAGCGGGCCGAGTAGGCTCGGGTGCGGCTGCCATGTGGCCTGAGTGCCTCACTTGCACCAGTAGGTTGGGTCTCCCAGAGACCTATTAAGAGGCTAAGTCCTCACTGTAGTCATTGGGGGAGCTTTGGCGCCATGGAGGAATTTTGGAGTGAAGCATTGTGGAAGTGGTCCCTGGTCAGGGGTGCCCTTCGCAATTAGGTAGTGTGTCAAAACCCCCCTCTAAACTATAATAATCCATAGTAATCTTTATTCTCCCTCCTCCTCTTTCCCCAACCAACTAGTGGTCCTCTGCATGCTCGTGCCCCTCAATTGTCGAGGTGTGGTGGTGCACTCCAGTTATTTTAGTATACCACATCGATTGAGTATTTTTTCCAGTTTGCTCAGTGGCAAAGTGAATACAGTGAATAAAGGTGGAAATCCTAGTCTAAAGGATTTAATTGTTCCTCGCAAGGGAGTATGCGATAAGGGAGAGAGAGACCATTGCACCCACAGGCAAAAATAAATCAGAGGAAACAAAAATCGCCTACTATGCAATCTGTGAAGTCAAAGCGATCAAAAAACTCATAAGAAGAGAGTTTGACCCTGATTTCCCCGATTGCACATATGTTAGATGCTGGTCAAGTGGACTCAACAAATGTCCAGGTTAATTTTGAAATTTTTCATGCTCCCGAAGTCCGAGGGTCATCTCATATTTCAACCTCACTGAAATCGAGTGACACCACGGGGAGGAACTTGACAAATCTTTACAGGAATCAAGTCGAAATACAATCAGATGGGGAAGGGACAAAAACCTCCCTGGATAATCTTAGTAATTCACTGGTTGATAAAGGAAATGACTGGGGTTCTATTACTGATTTGGAGCAATCGACGATGAGACTGCCCTCTCCTCTGCCATCACCATCTCTCAATAGAGCCAAAAATCTTCTGCAGACTAAAGGTTCGATCTCTCTAGATGTAAATGTCATCATTAAAAAGACTACAGCCACAGAATATCCCAAAATGTCAGGTAGTAAAGAGCCAACAGGAAGTTCTCAAAGTTATCCCAGCAATCAGCAGCAAACTGTTCCGCACTCTTTGAAAACAGCAGTCATAAGTTCCAGCGTGGGCAGTGGGAGACTATGTAATGCATGGCATATATGTTCCGAAAAGGGCCAAGGTAAATGCTTATCCAGCGACATAAATAATTATTCTATATCAGAGTCTGTGGGTGTGCCTCATACAGCACAGATTAGTGCAATCAATTATCAGTCCAATTTACCATCTCAAGGCAAACTGGGCTCAAAGGAGAGTGACTCAATGTTAGGTTAACAATATGATTGTCCCAATCTTGAAGACATCAACGAGGGTCCTTTAGAGCAAAATAAAGTTTGTGACATCTTTTTATAACATCACAATTAACTTTGGATGCTCTATCCTATCAATCTACAAAGATGGACGTGGAGGTGGACTTACTAAACAGAATGGCGCACTCGGTTGCTGGGATTGACCAAAAATCGTCTGTCTTAAACACTTTGATCAAACGAGCCCAGACCTATGCCGAAACGACAGGGCATGCATGATCTTACCTGCGCACCAATAATCAACAAGTTAGCCTTTCTTCCTGAGATTATAAATACCTTGATAACCAACTTTAAAGCTAATCTGGCCACCCCAAAAAGTTATGATATGGTTTTTAAGGTAAATATGTGTGAGCAGGTCGGGGTTGGAAACAGTGAAGGGGAAGAAGGGGGTAAAATAATGGTTGGTAAACGAAAGGACTGTCACTACCTCGTTAATGAAGGTTTTTTACAGTCATTTGGTAAAACAGTGGATGAAGAAAATAAGGATTATCATAGTCCCGTTAATGAATGCATTATAGTACCATCAGTAAATGAGTTATTAGGAGCACGGGAGGGCCACCCGACCAATCTCTTTTGTCCCTCTCTTCCCCTTCCTCCCTGCCCATAAAAACCCAACTCCAACAGTTAACTAAATTACCAGACACTAAAAGACAAAGAAAAAAAGTAGGAACTAGGAAAGGCTAGGAAAAGTTTGAAAGGTCCCCTTAGGTCCAACGATGTAGATATGCAAAATATTTCAATTTCTGCGAGTATCAATATCGAAAAAGGGGAAGTTTTTAAGAACAATGCAAATAATGGTGGTAGTCTAATAACGACTAAGGTGTACCCTTTATTCAACATTCAAAAAGGGGGGTCCTTCATTTCAGGTCCAGTCGTGTCCTCCCCTCATTTAGAAGAGGCGGTGGCTATATCAAATATGGATATTGTATGTTATGGGAAGCAGAAGCTCAAGGGCAACAAGATGCATGGTGGAACTATCAAAAACTAGGTCTCGACGTAGAACACAAGAAAAAAGAAGGTAAAAAAGAGGGAATTGTAGAAGGAAGGCAGCTGTAAAAGCTTAGGTAATTGTTGCTCCTAAAACTGAAGTTAAAGTGATTAAGGGTAATAGTCCATTATCTAGAATTGTGCCCCCCCGTTGTGCCTGAACCTCTGGGCGGGGGCTGGCTTACCGAGCCCTCTACAGAGCAGATTATGATTGTTAGTTTAGGAATAGATCTTGATCATGACAAATTGCCATTGAATGGTAGAGAGCGCCCCTTACATACTTTTACGAGTGCTCAGCATGGACTGTCCCCTGAAGTAGGTCTGGACCTTGTAACAGAGGGTTACTAGCAGGACCTAGCCTGGGGTGGAAATAAGTTGATTTTTCTTCCACGATATCGGACCAGGGGTTCACAAGACATATTAAACTGTGGGAACATATTAAAACTCTTGCAAGCCATACCCCTGGTGGAGAATATTCAATCTGCATTCATAGACTCCATAGAATTCTTAACTGATGAATGGACGTCAAATAGCCCATACCAAGAATCCACTCTGGTGACCTGGCTTTCTTCATCTATCGCCAACAGGGTCCTTGAGGAGAGAATGTCTTTTATAAATGGAGAATTGAGCTTCAAACTCCTCAGCCAATCGGCTATCCAGAAGCGTTGGTTTCGGCTAGCCGCATGGTAGATCCCACAGGAAAGAGTAAACCCTTAAAACCTTATTCAATTTTGAGGACAGCAATTGGAAATTTTACACCAGCTATTTATCATCCAATAAATTACACGTTAGATAATGAATATGGCCCAGGGCAATTAAATATAGGATGGCTTTCAGCAGCTCTTTACCACGGTGCAAGCCCCTGACAAAATTCTTATTCATTTACATCTCCCAAAGTTAATTGTCATTGTAATGCATTAAAAATCTGTTCCTGGAACATAAACGGGATAAGTGCTAATAATCAGCGAAAAGACCTAGCCCTGTTAAAAGACTTTCAAATTGTGCTTCTTCAGGAGACCTGGGCAACAAAGCCTTTCACAATTGATGGCTATTTGGGTTTCTTCTCCCCAGCCAATAAGGTAAAGAAATTTGGGCATCAGAAGCAGGCTCTGGCGACCTTTATTGCAGTTGGGTTTAAAGTAAACTGTATTCAATTAAAAGTAAACTCTGCTGATTCTTTGGTAATAAAACTGCTAGATTGGCATAAGACGTTAGGGAGACCTCTGTGGATAATAAATGTTTATATACATCCTTATGTCCACTCTAAGAAGTTACTGTCCTCTAAACTTATAGAACTACTATTAACTGGGCTGCATAACCCGATTTCCCGGAGATACTAGTAGCAGGAGATTTTAACATGAAGCTACTGCAACCATATGATAGAGAGGAACAGATAGTAAATCAGGACTTCATATGGTCTGTTCCACAACACACTTTAGGGAATCAGGTTAGGGGCAGGGGAGAGGCTAAAGTGGTCACTTTCATCAAAGTTTTGGAGGCATCCAGCCTCAGAATCTTGAATGGGTGATACCCACAGGACACTCCTCCGGCTCCTCCCTGCTACGCTTTGGGATATCAGTCATTAATTGATTGAGCAATGGTTACCTTGCTACGTTTGGCATTAATTGCTTCTTACCGTAATGAAGGACAGATTTAAGAGATCATGGCCTGCAAAGCATTGAGATAAATTATAGTGTTCCTAAGCATAAAACAGCTACTACCTTTCCTAGGAACCTTATCTCAACCAATTATAAGAAACTTTGGTGGCATGAGGACTCAATCAAAATTATTGGGAAAACTTCTGAGGAGCTACTTAATTAAATTAGATGTGATTCAATAGGGGAACCAATAACGTTATGGTCATTATTCCTGGAGAAGTTTGCAGCTACATTTCTTTCTGACCCCCCTCGTAAACCTTACCTGCACTATGAGTTAGAGAAGGTAAAAAATAGAGATACAATTAAAATAACAGCTGTTACTACACTATTGAGTAAAAAGAGAAACAGGTTATTAAGATTGGCCAAAAAGCATTCTAATGATCCCCGTATACAACAAGACTTAAAAATCATAAATAGTCGATATGGTAAATAGATGTGGGAAGAAAAAAACAAAGAAAAGGCAGGACGTTTGGGCAAAGGCCTATTTCTTAAGTAAACAAAATAATTCTCAGGCCTTTTGGAGAATGATTAATAACCTAAACAAGGCCCCTACAATTCTATCAAGACCAGATATCTCTGAGTTATCTTGGCACAATATTCTTACTCAGCATTTTAATCAAGATAAATAACTTAAAGAAGAGGCGCTTTGCATAGGGAGTCTATCAGTGACTCCTGGATTGCAATCGGACAATAATTCAGTCAGCTATAGACCGAGGGATGACATTGATCAAATGTTCTCCGTTCCTCAGATTACAAAACGTATTAATAGAGGCAGGCAGGGTGGGGTCCCAGATCTGAATGGAATTCCAAATGCTTTATATAAAACCAATCGAGGCTTCTGGGCAGAGAGGCTTATTATGGTCTATAATGGTGCATTGGAGTGCAAAACTATCCCATGCTCCTGGGAGGCCGCCATTATCCACACAAATTTTAAAGGAGGTGATCGTGCCAAGCCCGAGAATTATCGTTTAATCACCCTAACTGACTCAGAGGCCAAATACTATGGGGGTGCCCTTTTGGAAGACCTTCAGACTTGGGCTGCTGAAAAAAAACATTATTCCCATCAACCAGACAGGGTTCATCAAAGGGCCTGGAACAACAGTAAACATCATGGGCCAGATGTATCAAAGACCCGTTTTGCATTTCTTAATTAGCAAATTTTAAGAAATCGCTGTTTAAGAAAGGCAAAATGGGATGTATGAAATTTGCAATTCGGTAATAGTGATTTCTTAAAATTTGCAATCGCTATTACTGAATCGCAATTAGAGAATGCAACTCCATTCATCCCTATGGGCCTGTAGGCCCATAGGTGTGAATGTTGTTGCATTTCCCAATTTGCAAATTCCAGTTAGGAATTCGCAAATTAAGTAATGCAAACACCAGGGTAATGGGGGCCTAAGGCCCCCTCTGATGCACCCCAAAAAAATATTTGCAGATATGTGAAGCACACACATGGCCTAGGGGCATGTGTGCGCTACATGTCATTTTTTAAAATGCATTTAAAATTGCACATGCTTACCACCAAATTGGATTTGGTGGTAATTGGCAGTGGCGGCCCGTCCTTTAGGGCGGAGGGTCCACACCCCCCTACCCTTTGCCCCCCATGAAGAGTGTCTGTCAGGCTGAACAAAGGTCATCCTGACAGACACTTTTCATGTTCAGGTCAGGCAGCCAGGAGCAGACATGCGCGATTTGCTCAGACTCCTGGCTGTCTGAGTTGAACTTTGTTGGGCTGAGGAGATCACAGCTCCTATGGGTGTGACCTTATCAGCCCAGCAAAGGTGCCTCGAGGCCCTCCCCTTGGTGACGAGGAAAGCGTCACCAATTGACACTCTCCCTGGGCGCTTCAGTTTAAGCCCTGAAGTGCCCAGGGCGAGTGTCAATCAGTGACACTTCATCACAGAGTCGGGTGGGGTCAGCAGTCTCACTGACCCCATCCTACTCTGTGACGTGGCTGGGACTGCTGCCTTCCCAGCAGTCCCAACCCTCCTGGGACCTGGAGGCCGAAGGTAAGTGTGTGTGTATGTGTGTGGTGTTTCAAATTGAATGTTTGGTGCGTGCGTGCATGTTTGAATGGTATGAATGTTGTTAATGGATGTGCGTGCGTGTGTGAAAGAATGAGTGTGTGTGATGTTTTAAAATGAATGTTTGGTGCATGCGTGCATGTTTGAATGGTATGAGTGCTGTTAATGGATGTGCGTGCGTGCGTGCATGTCTGTGTGTGAAAGAATGTGTGTGTGTACACCACCTGCCCCCCTCCCTCCTAAAGCAGCCGGCCGCCACTGGTAATTGGATTTCCTAAATGCCCAATTCGCATTTAGGAAATGCTTGATACATGTGCTTTGGAAATAGCAAATACGAATTCTCTATTTGCAATTTCCTATTTCGAGAATCGCAATTCTCTTAATGGGGGTCACAATTTTAAGGAATCACTATTTTAGCGATTCCTTAAAATTGCACAGCGAATGCCTTTCATACATCTTGAAAGGCATTTTTGCATTCACAAACTGCCAAATTTTGCGATTCACACCATTTGAAAATGCAAAATTGCTTGATACATCTGGCCCCTTATCCCTTACTACCATTATAGATAAATGTAAACAAAGAAAACAACCTCTGTATGCATGTTTCGTGGATTTTAAATCCACTTTCGACTTGGTACAGCATAGCCTGCTGTGGGCAAAATTAAACTCCTGGGGTATCCCTTTGAAATGAATAAAAGCAGTGCAGATGCTGTATTCTGATACATGGATTAGAGTTAAAATTGTGGATGGTACCTTTCTGTCAAGGAAGGTGGGGACTGAATGTGGTCTTATACAATGCTGCGTCCTAGCACCCTATCTTTTCAGTCTTTTTTTATCAGATCTGTCCTATATATTAAATGGGGTAAATGCACCCCCAAAGATTGGGGGATCTCTTCATTTCAAATCTGCTCTATGCTGATGATGTTGTTCTGCTAAATTATACGATAGTTGGATTACAGCATTTGATAGCAAAACTGGCAGATTTTGTAATACAAAATGGTTTAGTTAAAAATGAGAAGAAAACAAAAATTATGGAACAAGTTAAATTATACAGATACTTGGGGGTATTATTGGATGAGAGGGGGTCTTTTTCCCCCCAAAATTGGACTTAGTACAAAACGGAAATACTCTGCTGCTTGCTTTTCGTTCCTTATTAAGAGTGCTAGATGGCCCCAGTTATAGACCTTTGTTACAAGTGATAGCTGCTAAGTTAATTCCAAGTGTTACCTACGACAGTCAAGTCCTGAGAGGTAGAGACACAATCACCCTGAAAGGGATCATTGGGAAAGTTTTTAGATCCCTTTTCCACATTCCCAAGAAAGCATTTTAGGCCCAAATTAGGCTGTAGTTTGGGTACATGAATCAAGTGATTGCAAGACAGGGTGCATACATTAAAATCTGGAAAAGCATGCAACTTGTAAACAAAAATGGGTTAAGTCAAGCTCTCTGGAAAGAGTTAAATATGAACCCGAGGTCCTCCTTACTGTTATATTTAAACCAGTCTTTGGATGATTTGGGTGTCCGTTCATTATGGGATAAGAGCTTGCCAGTGGCCGTTTAAAAAAAAAATATTAATCGTATGGTGAAGAAAAAGTCTTTGGTTGTGGATAAGAGTCTCCTTGTGGGTAGATCCCATTCATGGTCTATAATCATGAATTATAAAGTGCTAAAATGCTAATTGTCCTTGGTTGTGGATAAGAGTCTCCTTGTGGGTAGATCCCATTCATGGTCTAAAATCACGGAGTATAAAGCGCTAAAATGCCAGTTGTACCTGGACCTGGGTTGGTCAAAAAAAGAAAAAGAACTATTCATTAAATATAGATTTGGTCAACTTCCAGGAGGTCAAGATGTTGCACATTGGGCTAGCTCAGGATCAACTTCACCCTGTTCTCTATGTGGGGGTGGAGTTGGGGATCTTTTACACCCGATTTGTATATGCCAAAGCTTAGGGCAAGAACAAAGAAGGTACCTTAAGGTCGTGTTCAATCAGAAACGCATACGTACTTGTATGCAGGCTGTGATTGCCTGCTTTAATTCTTCGAATACTTCATTGAATGTGAGGTTAGTAAAGCTTCTAAGTCAGGCCTCGAAAAAACTGGAAGCTCGAAGTACGTTATAATCAGTGGTGGGTGTTGACTGAGTCTGAGTTCTGGTCGTTAGATTTTATTAGTTTTAGAGTCATAACTGACGAGACATCAGCTGACAAATAGTTGTTTTTAGTTTATAGGGTCGTAGCCAGTGAGATATACTTTTATCTTATTAATTAAATTAACATTGGACTGTTTTAGGGAGTAAAAGTGTTGATCTTTTATTTTTATATATATCAATAAAAATGTAATGGAATTTTAATTGGGTTTTTTAAGGATTGTACAAATTACAGAGTTTTGTATTGTAAAAAATATCTGTGACATTGGGAATGGTTTTGATATCAAATTGTATTGCTATTAATGACCATTATGGTCTGTGTAAAGGTTTTAATTAACCAAGCACATTAATAAAGTATAAGTATTACTTATTGACTGTAGGCATTTTTTATCTTGAAAGCTGTACTGTGCTAGTTGTCTCTTTCATTGTTGCGCTGCAATTTAGTAGTTGATGTGCCCTCAACACCTGCTGAATGTGTAACACCACACTGTTGTACTACCTTACATGTAGATTTGTTGACATCGATGTGGGTGTGGGCAAAGGAAAATTCTACTTTTCTTCTTTAGATACAATAATATGGACATTTAAGGTTCATGGGTCATCTGTTCAACTCTTCCCAAAACTTGTGATAGAACTTCTGTCAGATCATCAAAAGCAAGCATGTTTGGTATCCTAGATGTTTTATCATATGCTAATAGACAATGAGCATGGTTTAGAGTTTGGCGGATGGGTTACTCTGTCCCAAATGTGGTGGATATCGCATCCACTATTCTTACAAGTGCGCCTCAGGATGTTGTTCACTTGTAATAAGGTGAACCAGATATGTGCCACATTTGAGACAGAGTAGCCTGTCCACCAAACTCTAAATCAAGCCTATAGTGCCAATTTCTGAAGACTGAAATACCCACTTAATTGGCACTGTGGTGGTTTTAGCTAGGTGCTGTAGTTGTCATATATTTAGCTTTCCATTCCCTTTTGTTCAAAAAGGATTGCTTTTCTTACACATAAGCGGGTGGGATTTCAGAGTCTACAACAAAGTTCAAATGACAAAGGTACCTTTTGAGTATGTGACTGTACAGAGCCTATTGGTTGGTGAATTTTGTTGTGGTTGATATAGGCCTGGTAAAACAACTAAAAGCGGAGTAATTTGTGCTCATGTTTCAAGAACAGATTCCTGGTTTCAACAACAGGTTAAAACCATTTGACCCGCTAAAATGATTTGCTGCCTTCCAGCTAGGTTTACAATGTCTGAATACCATGTACATGCATAGATGCATACATACTTAATACATTCATGAAATCATATATACATGCCAATGCACAACACTCAATCAACAGCATAATTGAGATTTAGATACAGTCAAGTGCTCTATTTCATGGGAATCCTATTAGCAATCAACTTTGTAAGGCAAGCTGGAGTAGCCTGAGACTACCTGGGGCTCTCGGAAACCCAGGAAAACTCTTAAGGAAATTAAAATGTAGAAGAAGTAAAGGAACACCATTGATGTGGCAGAATCTTTGATCTAGGTTGATAAAAACACCATCCACAATAAGATCTCCAAGGGCCTTCACCCCAATTATTCGAAATCTTTTTGAAATAAATTCTCAAAGGTCACAGCTCTGCCTTTATTTTTAGATATTAGAAAAGCTGCAGAGTAAAGAGCTGCAACTCGTCTAATCTCTATCAACATACGCCATGCTAGTAATGTAGCGTGTTTTAGTTGGATCTCACCCAATGTCAACTTCTCTTTGCCAAGTCAATGCCAAGTCAATGGGTGTATTGTGATAACAATATCTCTTTGAATATCAATATCTGATAACTCTGGCAAGAGTTGCTGCTACTGATGATATTGTGTCTTTGCATTGAGGGAATAACCATTGAGGTCTGGAAAAGCTAAGTAACTATTTAGGATAGTGTAATCATTGTTTAATAGGTTAACTTAGAGGTCTGGCCAGCTCATACCAACCTTGTGACAGCAGCATGCTGTTTTGCAAAGAATTATCAAGGAAAGTATTTTTAGCATATTTACAGGCATTTGGGCAGTATAAACCTTTTCAGATGGAAAATGTAGAGATTAAACATTGATAGATGGAACTCCACCCAGGAGGTTACCTTTCGGCTGTGAAATAGGTATTGTTATGTAGGATGTTAAATTGCCCCAAACCATCACATTTAAACATCTTTAGCATCCAGATGATCTGAAGCCTAGCTCGTCAAGTATTAACATTGAAGAGAGATTAAGACACATCAGATTTACTCCATTTTCACTTTAACCACACCAAATAGCCAAAGAAGCAAATATCTGTCATCAACATGTAAGTTTATCTGTGGGTGTTTAAATTGACCAGCATACAATCTGCATTGAGACTAACAATATGTCATTTAAAGTATATGTGGATGTCTTTTTCTGAGAGCACTTCTCACATGTGAATAAGAAAGGGCTCAATGGCAGGAGCCACTAAGATAGGAGACATACCCACCTTGTGCCTCTGCTTGGATGAATCACTGATAAAATTGTACTATTAGCACACAGTTTAGCAGTTGGATTAGAGCACAGTAACCCCTTTCCTCAGCTCCTCAGACAGAAGATCAGTAGCACATATCTAGAGGTGAATCTTAGAGAACATGCAAGTGGTGGGGACACTTACCAGCCATGAATATTATCCATGTGTCTAATAAAGACATATATATATATATATATATATATATATATATATATATATATATATATATATATATATATATATAAATATATATATATATATATATAAATATATATATATATATATATATATATATATATATGTACACATAAATACTAATTTAAACATCTCAAGCAGGCTATGAATTTAACAGTACTATGGTATGTGGTAGGGGCAGTGGGGTGTCTCAGTCGCTCCCATTATCCTCTTCACACCACTCTCTTCTCTCGATTAGACACACTCTTTTATACCATATCTTTCTGAAACACTCCATTGCAAGTCTCACAACTCACTTCTTTTCTCTTCAGCATCTTCTTGACACTCTCTCCTGCATGTACTACATTGCATCACCTTCATTTCACCACCACCACAGTCACAATGCACCTGCTCACCATTAAACACTCTATTTTCTTTATTTTTTGCCTTGTCAATATTTTGACTGGGGTACCTCCTTCACACATTTTCACATACAACCACAGTTACTATTGGTATATCTGAGATGCCAAGGATTGAATAAGCATGTATTCTGAACCCCTTTTGACGCATTGACTGCCACTGTGAAAAACCTGCACTGCCTAAACCTCACAGCTCCCATTCATGGCCCATTATAAATACTCACCTAACCCATACAGGAGACTCGTCACAGCACAGTATGCACTATACATGAGTAATATGTTTCAGGAAAAAATAAAGAAATACACCATACTGGAAAAGCAAATTCTCTTATGGAATGCAAGAGTTAGTAAAACTTGAAATGTAAACAGGGACAGCATAGCTGTTCCCATGCTGGCTTTGCTGGCTTTGGCTGTCACAGGTGGTGGGGCACAAGGGAGCATAGAGGAGCAGGACAATTATAGAAGGGGCAGGAATCCCATTATCGCCCTGTCCCCACTGAAGCAGCACAGGATGGTTTTTTCACCATGATAATGGTTGGTGCAAATTCAAATACAAGCTGCACTGGACTGGATGGACCTTTGTCTCCAATTGAAACTTAACATCAACAAACCAGCAATGCATCAATAATAGCATAATTGGCCCCACCAGGAGGAGAGAATGAGTTTTGTTTCTAAACCATGAAGATTTATTAGCAGATTAGCAAAGTTACAAACTCAGTTGTTTCAAAAGAGTTGTTCGTTTTAACAATTCAAAATAGCAAATACAAAGACAGGTTCTTTAAAGATTATTATATGCAAATCAAACATGATCAAGTATTCCCTGCAGGGAAGTTCCCTAAAGCTCAGCTTATTATTAAAGAAAGATTGGGGGAAGTTAAGCAGCTCGGGGTCAGCAAGTAAAGTCTCGAAAGGCAGAACCAAATGAAAGGTCACTCGGGTAACAGAGAAATGATTTGCTCAAGAGGTTAACTCTATAAGCAACAGGGGCAAAGGCAAGTAACAAGTCTTAAGAGCAGAGAATGTGGTATCTGCCTGCAGGCAAGTCGGAAATCATACCTAAATCTAACTAGCTCAACAACACACAATTAAAACACACAGTTTCTCTACAACAAATGACAACTCCCTACAGTTCCCAGGAAACAGGGACTCATCAGGATTGGATGCTCTCCAATAACGAAACTTTTCAACCATCACCCAAAGGGAGCTTCGAGCTGCATGCCCTTCAGGATTTATCTTGCGCGGGATGATACATTGTTGTCAGGACATCCCCAGCAAGGAGGTAGAAAACTCATTATTCACTCTCCATGAAACACATTCTGATACTGTGTTCTCACAGAAACTAAAAACTGAAACAATTAAATAATTGAAACCACTGAAGCTTAGAGATTGGCTCCTGAAACAGGAGTAAAGGTGACTGGATCACAGTAGCAGTATCTAATGTTAGCATGAATAAAAAAAGTTCTAGCTATTGCGTCAAGAATTTTCAATTCTATTAAGGACACGGAGGCGAGGATTATGCTTTCTCTTTCTTTACTTACTTAAACAGCAGCCAATGAAATACAAGTAACAGAAAAAACTACAATACCCAGGACACCTAATATCCTGCCACATGGTCCAATCACCATCCATGTCCTTGCTATAAGTCCTTTGACCTATGAAGTCACTTCCTCTTTCTTTGTTCAAATAGATAATGTCAACTTGAAAACGCAAACTTCTTACGCGAGTCCGAATCCGGAGTCATAAACTTCTTCTCCATACTGAAGAACCGAAACTTGAAAGGCTCGTTGCCGGAGAACAACCAGTAGAACATATAACTCAAACTTCCCTTGAAGTTACGACTTTCAGGCATTCTTCTGATCAGAAGCTGTAACAATAAACAGGTAGGTAATATCTCATAAAATATACGTTATCTCAAACTTTATAAATGCATATAATGGGGGGTTAAATGACAATATCACATCAGATATAGATACTAATTGATAATAAATATTGCATAAATATAATAAGGGATGGATAATCCTCGCCTCCGTGTCCTTAATAGAATTGAAAATTCTTGACGCGATAGCTAGAAAATGTTTGATTCTATGTCAGGACCGGAGGCTCCGATTATGCTAGTTTAAAGCTGTTCCATCACCACACTAGCTACATCCAATACAGGTTTATGATAAAACTTACGAAAAGTATTTTCTGAAGACCAATCTGCAGCTTTCATTATGTCCTCTAAAAGAGAACCTAAGGCAAATGATTTTGAAGCCATAGCCCCTCTAGCAGAATGGGCCCCAAAAATAGAGGTATCAATACCTGCTTCACTCATCAGCCATCTCATCCATCTAGCTAAAGTAGCTGAGGAAACTGGTTTAAAAGGCTTTTGTAAAGCAATTAATAATTGACCTTTAGAATCCTGTCAAAATTCTTCTGTGACAATTTCATAATCTTTCAAACATTGAACTACACATAATTTTGAATTTTCCGTATAAATCGGATATGATACTGACCTGCAATTCGTTTTGGTTCTTCTTGTCACTGAAAAGGAGACTCCTTCCGGTGAAAAAGTTCTACCTGCTAAATCTAAAGCTCTGACGTCCGATACTCTTTTACAAGAGACAAGGCATAACAGCATGGTTAACTTAGCTGAAATCTGTTTACGAGACAAATATCTGTTGGCAGGCCAAGAATCAAGGAATTTTAATATAATATTAACATCCCATAAAACTGTATATTTAGCATGAGGTGGTTTAGAAAGACGTATACCCCTCAAAAGCTTACAAATTAATGGATGTTCACCAATGGGTTTACCTTCTAGCTGTGAATGTCCTGCTGAAATGGCAGATCTAAAATGATTGACCGTCCGGTAGGCCAATCCCGAGCTGGCTAATTCTGCTAGAAAATTAACAATCAAGCCAATATGTGCTTCCATTGGATTGGCACCCCTTCCATCACACCAACTAGACCATCTGCACCAGGCTAAATCATATCTATTATGGGTACTACTGGCCCAGGCTTGTTTAATGAAGTCCGCAGCTTGTTGCAAAACATCTGGGGTATTCCATCTCGACCTGAAATTAACCAAACTACAAGTGTCAACTTGCCTGACAAGATCAGAGGATGTTGAAGGCCCTCTGGACTCAAAAGAAGATTCGGACGAGGAGGAATCAGAAGAGGAGAGGCACAAGCTAAATGTAGAGCACTGGGGAACCAAGGTTGTGCTCTCCAGAACGGAGTCACCAGAACAATCTCTGTTTTCTGTCTCCGCACTTGAGCCAGGACCCTGGCAATCATCAGAAATGGAGGAAACGCATAACCTCGAAACTCGGACCAGTCCTGCAGAAAAGCATCTGTCTTTAGAGCATAAGGGTCTGGACGCCAACTGTAAAATTTTTGAATCTGGCAATTGAGACGAGAGGCAAATAGGTCCACTTCGCAATTGCCCCATTCCTGAACTATCGGGGCAAAAATCAGAGGATCCAACTTCCAGTCGCTGGAGTCTGATAGGTACCTGGAGTTCCAATCTGCTATGACATTCTGGTCCCCAGGTAGATATTCCGCTATGACCACTAAACGCTGAGTTGGGCAAAAATGCCAGAAATCTTTGGCAATCTCCGCCAGAATTCTGGACTTCGTGCCTCCCAACTTGTTGACATACCTCACTGCCGAAATATTGTCCATCTGTAGTAGGATGCAACAATCTGTTTTCTGCGGGGAGAGGCTCTTTATAGCAAAAGATCCCGCTAAAAGCTCCAAGCAATTGATGTGAAGGGATTGTTCCCATTCTGACCATCTGCCCCCCCTTCACTAGGGAGTTGCAGCGAGCCCCCCATCTGCTGGCATCGGATTCTATCACTACTTCCTGCGGGCGAGAGCCGAAGATCGCTCTGCCATTCCACGCTTCCATGTGATGAAGCCACCATTGAATTTCCGATCTTACTTCGGTAGTCAATGGAATTTGTTCTGAGTAGCTCAGACCCTGTTGTAAGTGTCTGATCTTGAGCCTCTGAAGTGCCCGATAATGAAGTGGAGCATGGAAAATCACCTGACTAGATGAAGCTAATAAGCCCACTACCCTGGCTATGGTCCTCAATGATACAGTCTGAGATGTCAAGACTGATCTCAATTCCCTCTTGATGTTGCGAATCTTCTGAGAGGAAAGAAGAAGTTGGCATAAAATGGAATTTATCTGGAATCCCAGAAACTCTACTATCTGAGAAGGTTTCAACAAGGACTTCTGTACATTGATCAGGAAACCTAAATCTTGTAGGAGACTGATGGTCCAATCCAAGTGCAAGATTAGGACTTGAGGGGACTGAGCCATCAGTAGAATATCGTCCAGATATATAATCAATCTGACTCCTTTGGTTGTGAGATATTCCATCACTGGTCTCAGTAACTTCGTGAAGCACCAAGGGGCTGACGATAGACCGAATGGGAGTGCAAGGAATTCTAGACATTGACCCTTCCATTGAAATTGTAGAAATCTCCGGTGCGGAGGAAATATTGGAATTGAGAGATAGACATCTTTTAGATCCAGACGCACCATCCAATCCCCTTCTAACAGGATGTCTCTTAGCATGTGGATACCCTTCATCTTGAAATGCCTGTATAGTATCCACTGGTTGAAATCCTTTAGATTCAAGACTAGACGATGACCTCCTCCCTTTTTGTCTACTACAAAAATAGGGCTGAGGAAACCGAAAGGATGAGGGGAGGCAAATTGTATGGCTCCTTTGTCTAAGAGAGCTTGTACTTCTTTGTCTATAAAATCTTGATTTGTTTGGGAAAAACACATTTGTAAAGGAGGGAAGAGGGTACTGACAAACTCTAGACGAAATCCCTCTACTGTTTGAAGAATCCACGGATCTCTGGATATCCGTTTCCAATTTATTAAGCAAGATGCAATTCTGCCCCCAAGTTTGACCTGAGAATAATGAATGATGCTCACCTGTGAAACTTGAATCTTGGATGGCTCCTTGATGCCCCCTGCGCTGACCTCTGCGGAAGCGGGGACGACCACTTCTGTGTCTGGTGGGATAGAAGGTGGAATCCTGTTCTCCGTACCAACCACCTCTGCCTCTAGGGTAGTAGTTTTGGGGACTGTTAAAGGAGCTGCGGCCGGACATACGTCCTCCGAAACGACCGGCCCTGCCAAAAAGGCCTTGCTTGAAAACTTTCTTGAGTGACATTTGTGGAGCAGAACTTTGCTAAGTCCTTGATGAATGAGGATCCAAAGAGTAGTCCTTCAGCCGAAGGTCCCGCCTCTGAGGATGCAAGATCCGATAGCTTGGGATCAATGCGCATAAGCACTGATTTCCTTCGTTCTGCCGAAATGGCACAGTTGGAATTTCCTAACAGACACACTGCTCTTTGTGCCCACCCGATAAGGACATCGGTGTCCATCGGGGTACCAGATTCCTTGGCTATGTATGCCAGTTCCAGGATCTTGGTCAAAGGACCGGACAGGTCCAGTAGTTTGTCTTGGCAGCTACGCCATGAGCGGTCTAAACCTTTTTTAGGATCCTTAGCGAACTTCTTCATAAAAGTGACCATAGTGGGGTCAATCTCTGGAGTCTCAGAAACTTAACCCTCCAGATCAGGTCTGGGGCACTCCGCTTTCAGATGCAACCTAACCTCTTTATCAAAACTTTTATGTAAGGTGGATTGGACATACTGTGCCACTTCTGGAGGGGGAAGCCAATTAGAAGATCTAGGGTGAATAATTTCTGTAGGGTCAAAGTCCAGGACTTGGGACGGGGGGGGCATTTTCTTGCTTTTCTTACTCGGAATCAGTTCGTCAGATGCATCTGAGTCGTCTGAAGAGGAGGTTTTATCAGAGGAGGAGGTAGAAAGGGGAGTTCCTTTTTTTTAACTATAATTATTTTCACCACTGCGTTTTTTCCGCAGTTTATCAAAAGCGTCAGCGTGGATAGCACTGACCTCTGCACCTGGTTCCAGATTTTTTGCTTTATCTTTTACCTTTTTTGGCTCTGGTTGACCCTGAGACCAAGCTTGTGATCGAGCGAGATCAAATATTTGCCCAGAGAAAGGGCCTAGAGCTCTCACTAGTGCATCATTGATTGTTGGACCCTGGTATCAAGGGCTTCCACCAGATCAACTTCAAGTTGATTGCCCAGCTCCTCTGGGTAGTATTCGGCTTCATGTTCATCCCATTGAGCCCTGATGTGGTGAAGTAGTAATAACTTTGTTTAGAAAACTATTTAAAAACTATTTGCTTGCAGATACCAATTGGGGGAGTGCAAAAACCCCAAGTTCAGGTCAGGAAAAAAAGGAGCCCTTGAAATAAAGTGTGGAGGGAGCGACCTGAAAGACACTCTAGGCAGAAGCCTGGTACTTATTTTACAACCCAGTCAGCTTTCAGGCTGCTGGGCGTCAGGGAGCAATTTGTTAGAAGGGAAAAAGGAGACCCAAACGAGCACGCAGCACACACGAGTCGATCGATTTCTAAAACAGAAAGAAATCGGCTCGAAATGCGTGCCCGCACGTGTGCGCGCTAAAAATGGAAAACAGACTGCTCAAGGGAAGTCCAGCTCCCGCTCCCGCTCCACAATAATATCGGGCTAACAAAGTTTGGCAAAACGCCCATAAAACAAAGCGCGATAGCGCTTAAACTACTACAGTAACAGGGCGCTGAATCGCGACGCTTCAGAAACACAAATACACAAGCAATAACACTCATAAAACATCAATAATGTCGGAGAGAAAATAATCATGTACTTATCTGCTGCGAAGCAGCAAAGAAAGAGGAAGTGACTTCATAGGTCAAAAGACTTATAGCAAGGACATGGATGGTGATTGGACCATGTGACAGGATGTTAGGTGTCCTGGGTATTGTAGTTTTTTCTGTTACTTGTATTTCATTGGCTGCTGTTTAAGTAAGTAAAGAAAGAGAAAGCATAATCAGAGCCTCCGGTCCTGACATAGAATTTGTTATACAGAGGCCACATTAGCTATTGCTAGTTTAACATGAACACACCTAACTATGGTCAATTTTAACGTGAGATTTTCTAACTATGGTGAAACGTAACATGAAAATCACACTTTATATAATAATGTAAGACGTGTAGGTTAATATGCATTACAAGTCACCAAAAATGGTCACTTAGTGCCACCAATTCCCTGTTGTGATGACTCTCACAAGCCCCCTTCATGACTGTCTTCCAAATGCCATTTGTTGACTTCAGTTGTTTGCATCTGGCCTCATCTACACCTTTTATCTTCTAATGAAGATCACATTACATCTTCTCAATTCCCTCCTCCTCTCTCTTTCACTTTCTCACATTTCCTTTTTTTACTGGTTCTTCTCCATTACACTTTGATCCCCCACTTCCAGTCATTCCTCTAATCCACCTCATACACAATAATGAGCAGATAGCTAATGTAGCAGTGATTAATACGGGAATCAGGATAGTTCCCAATATCCTGCTCCAAGTGCCACAAAGCCAGATACCAACTGCATGGATAACTTTCCCAATTGACACCTGTTACTTTCAAGTCCTTCAACTCATTCAAAACTCCAGCAATGTTTTTACAAACTTGTTACTTTTTTTGCTCTTTTCAGGCACGTACGTGCAGCACTGCTGGATGTACAACATGTGACAGACTCTGCCATCTTTTGTGAGTAACATACCTAAAGCAAGCCTCTGAAGAACCATTGCTCTAATTTTGTATTTATTTCAGCCAACGCACCAGCTATATTGCTAGCCAGACTGTTGATTAGTGTAGATAGCTTTCTAATCTTTAGGTCACTCAAAACTACCCCTACAGAAGAAATCATAGCACCAAAGATGTCACCTGCTATTTGTGAAGTACTACACTTAGCTCTCCCATGAGGCACTACTCTTATCATCTACACTGTCTACATAATACACCCTAGGGTACACTATATCTAGATAGCAGATGCCTATCCATTTTGCATGAAACTGAAAGTAAGCTTTTTTACCACAAGTATAATAAACACCAGGAGTGACATGCTCTATTTCACCACACATCTGTTCTCCCATGACTTCAAATCTCTGCAGATCTTCTCTCCAACCAATAATTTGAGGATTTCTAATATTTCCATTCCTTCTCATGAAACAAAGTATTTCACTCATCCTGAGGTCGTTCTTTACTGTCTAACCTTCTATCTTGCAATTCCTCAATAAAATTAATCTCAGGGTTGTTCATCTTACAGATCAGCCCTTCTGTTTGTGAACAGGAAACATCAGTCTTCATTGGGGACCTAGAGAAATGCCATACTCTGTCTATATATCTAGCGTTATAATGAGGATTTAAATGTTTTGCTCAAGAACTAAGGGCCTGATTCAGATGTTGGTAGTTACAGTCTCACCATCGAGTTTTTGAAAGAAAAACAGTCCACCACTATGACAGTCCGCCTGTCGTATTTAGATTTTGGCCATGCCATAGCTGAAAGCCCACCTTCGAACAGCCGTCTCCGCCAAGGAACACCGCTTGCGTCAACTGCGGGAGAGAGAAAAGTGGATGCTGGCAGGGCCCCAGTTACCTTTCCTGCTGTGCAGATTTGGATGTGTCTTACTGCAAAGCAAAAAGTGGGCATTTGACCTCCACCTCTTAGTTGGCGGATTGGGGGGGGGAAGGGTTGAAAACACACCTTTTCCCCTCATTCTGCCTCCATCTTCAACTAGAGACGCATGGACAACACTTGGTGCCGCTGCTGTCACCAACCCATAGAGAGAACACAACTCCCCCGTCGCGGGACACCGCAGGCATGCACATGTCACAGTAATTTTTTTAATCACTGTGACATATATATGACAGTGAAACATTTGTGTCACACACGGCTGGGGACACACTGGCACAACACATATAACACACACATACACAACTGTCATTGTGGTGTCATCATGCACTGCAAAATGAATGACAACACCACAATGTCGGTCCACTCACACTGGACATTGATGTCCATTTGTGTGTGGACCTGTATGGGTAGGTTTGTGCTGTCTGTTGTGTATGTGAGTCTGTACATAGATATGTGTGTGTGGATTGTCTGAGATGGAGGGAGCTGGAGTGGGTGGTGTGGTTGTGTCTGTCTGTGGTCACTTGCATGTGAGACAGATGTTGTTTTGTATGATGTGCTGCGGTGTGACACATTCAGGTGAGTGTTGTGTGGAGGTTGTTGTCATGCTGTGCATAGTTGTGCTCTGTGCGAGTGTGTTTGTGTAGCTGAGTGTGTAGTTGTGTTGGTTGTTGTGGTTGTTTCATGTGTGGGCGTAGTGCCAATGGTATGTGTATGTTGTGTCATGGAGGTATGTCAATGTGTCTTTACGCCATGTACGGAAAGTGTTGTGTTGGAATTGTAATGGATGATGGGGTTTATGTTGTGTGTTGTGTGGTGTGTAGTGCCGGGGGACACATATGGAACAGTGTGTGTGTATTCCCTCTATTCCATAGGCCCTGCCATTGTACGAAGTCCATTGGGTCCCGTCGTTGTCACCCTCCGTGAGCAATCAGTCGCTGTTCAACCGCTTGCAGAATTGTAACATCTAAATACGGCGGGTGGAACACTGTTGATTTGACAGTCTTTCCTGATCTGCCGCCGATGCTGCTTGACGGTAACCCTGTCAGGCTCTAAATCAGGCCCTAAATCAAAATTAAAAAAATATTATTTAAAATGACTCTGATGATAAAGAAGACTAAGCATTATACTACAAAGCAAAAGGGTTTGTGAGAAATAAGTGATGGTTTGGTCACTTGCTGTGCAGTATATACAGGCAAATAAGCACAGATATAACAATCATGTGCATGTATGAGTCTAGAGGCCAGATGTAGCAAGCTTTTTGCATGTCGCACACTACGATTTTCGCTGTTGGTGACGTGCAAAAAGCACATCGCAATGCACAAGCCCCGTTTTGCGATTCGGTAACCTGGTTACCGAATCGCGAAATGGGTTTGCGAGTCGCAATTAGGAAGGGCTTTCCCTTCCTAATTGTGAGTCGCAGTGCAATGTAGGATTGGTTTGTGTCGGCGAACGCGGACCCCAGGGCACCCCTTCCCCATTGTGAATGGCACTGTAAACATTTTTTCAGAGCAGGCAGTGGCCCTATGGACCACTGCCTGCTCTGAAAAAATTAAACAAAAACGTTTCATTTTTCGTTTTTGTGATGCATCTTGTTTTCCTTTAAGGAAAACGGGCTGCATTACAAAAAAAATACTGCTTTATTAAAAAGCAGTCACAGACATGGTGGTCTTCTGTCCGCAGCAGACCACCATCCCTGTGAGGGCCGCCATTCACATGATTATTCATGAGGTGGGCCTTTGCGACCCCCTTGCGAATCGCAGATGGTGTCAGGGACACCATCCAACATTTGGAATTGCGACTCGCAAATTGTGAGTCGCTCTGACTCACAATTTGCGGGTCGCAACTCTGAATGTTTCTACATGTGGCCCTTGATCACTTGTACAATAGAGTATAGAAAACATTACTGGTATAACAGGTTCCCTTCAGTGGCGTAACAAAACTTAAGGGGCCCCCTGCAAAGTATACCTGTAGGGGGCCTCCTCACCCCTGGACCCAGTCAGGAGCCTGCTGCCCATACACAGTTTACTGTGCTGAGGGGGCCCTCTGGAGCTCGAGGCCCAACTGCACTGCGGGGGCCTTTGTTACACCACTGGTTACCTTAAGAACCATTGTCATGTTATAGAATAGACTTTTTACTCCGCATTAAAAAAGAGATGACACAATAGTAATTAAGCCATCAGATGGGTAGGAGGAACTCATGGTTCTCAATAAGGTTCAAAAGTACTTTATCTGAAAGAGCTGTATCGTCAGCTTCATGTTACCAGAAGCTTACTTGTGACCAGCATTGTGTTTACAAAAGGAATTAAAAAGATTGCGTGATTACAGGGTGCATGAAGGGGCAACTGATAACAAAGACAAAAGGTACATGTGATGTAAATCTTCTGTCATTCTGGTAATGTACTTTTAGTCAAGGTCCGTAAGTCTTTGAATACACCTCCAGGACAACCCATGGTGGTGGCTTTTAAGAAACTTCTATACTTGGCTTCCCGCCTTCCATAAGCACAATGATTGCTAATATTGTTGTTTAGCTCTACAGATAATCTTTTCATTACCGAGTTGGCATGTGTTAGAAATGGGGTCTTTGGTTGGCAGTCAGGTTACCCCCTGTCCAAGTAAGGACCCTCATTCTAGTCACGGTAAAGGAGAATCACCCTCAGCTAACCCCCTGCTCAGCCCCTTGGTAGTTTGGCACCAGCAGGCAGGCTTAAATTCAGAAGCAATGTGTAAAGTATTTGTACCAACACAAACAGTAACTCAGTGAAAACACTACAAAGTGACACAACAAAGGTTCAGAAAAAAAAGTAATATTTATCTAAACAAAACAAGATAAATGATAAATATTCGACATACACAAGTCAAGATATGAATTTTAAAAAGAAAGAGTCTTTATCCTTAGAAAACAGTTAGAACGCTGTTATTTCATAAAAGTAAAATAAAGGCGCACAGGCGAGTGTGTTTCAATTTCTCACCCGCAAGCGAGAACATGCGTCATTCCTCCTTCGGTCGGTTCAGCTTGCATTGTTTCTTCTCTCCCTCAAGAGAGCAATGAGTTGATCTGGACGGGCACCTCGGGTCCGGGCAGGCTTTGCGTTGATTTTCCGCACCCAATGATGTTGCTTTGAAACCTGGTTGTACGGTGTCAATAAATTGCACTGCGTGTGAGCTTGCATCATTAACAGCAACTGCTGTGGGTGTTGCGCGTCGTTTCTCCAGCCATGTTGCATCGATCTTCCAGCCGTGATGCAGGTGGAGCGTCAATTTTAGCTGCGAGGCTGGCGATGCGTTGTTTATCAGCTGTGAGGCGGGTGGTGTGTCAAAAGTTTCCCTGCACGGCAATCTTTGCATTGCTTTTCAGTTCTTAGCTGCCAACTTCACCTCTCAAGGGCCCAGGGTCTGGCTAGGGCACCACTTGGCAGGGCAGGAGTCTCAGCAGAGAGTCCAGGTGCTGGCAGGGGAAGTCTTTGATGGCCCTGAGACTTCAACAACAGGATGCAAGCTCAGTTCAAGCCTTTGAAGATTCTTCTCAAGCAGGAATGCACAACAAAGTTCAGTCTTTGTCCCTTTTCACAGGCAGAAGCAGCAACTGCAGGATAGCCCAACAAAGCACAGCCAGAGGCAGGGGGCAGCACTTCTCCTCAGCTCTTCAGCTCTTCTCCTTAGCAGAGGTTCCTCTTGATTCCAGAAGTGACCTAATTATCAGGGGTTTTGGGAGTTCTTATACCCCTTTCTGCCTTTGAAATAGGTCTACTTCAATGAGACATCTATGTTGTTCTCAAGATCCTGCCTTGTCCAGGCCAGACCCCAGACACACACCAGGGGGTTGATGACTGCATTCTGTGAGGGCAGGCACACCCTTTTCAGGTGTAAGTGACCACTCCTCCTCTCCCCTCTAGTCCAGATGGCCCATCAGGATATGCAGGCTACACCCCAGCTCCCTTTGTGTCACTGTCTAGAGGAGAGTTGCAAACAGTCAACTGTCAAACTGACCCAGACATGGAATCCACAAACAAGCAGAGTCACAGAATGGTTTAAGCAAGAAAATGCATACTTTCTAAAAGTGGCATTTTCAAACACACAATTTAAAAACAAACTTTGCTAAAATATGCATTTTTAATTTGTGAGTTCAGAGACCCAAACTCCATATTTCTATTGGCTCCCAAAGGGAATCTACACTTTAATAATATTTAAAGGCAGCCCCCATGGTAACCTATGAGAGAGATAGACTTTGCAAGAGTGAAAATGAATCTGGCAGTATTTCACTGTTAGGACGTGTAAAGCACATACGTACATGGCCCACCTTTAACATATACTGCACCCTGCCTATGGGGCTTCCTAGGGCCTACCTTAGAGGTGCCTTTTGTATATAAAAAGGGGTGGTTTAGGCCTGGCAAGTGGGTATGTTTGCCAGGTCAAATTAGCAGTTTAAAACTGCACAAAGAGACACTGCAGTGGCAGGTGTAAGCCATGTTCACAGGGCTGCTTATTTGGGTGGCACAACCAATGCTGCAGGCCCACTAGTAGCCTTTGATTTACAGGCACTGAGCACCTCTAGTGCACTGTACTAGGGACTTACTAGTATGTCAAATATGCCAATCATGGAAAGCCAATTACACATACATTTTACATGGGAGCCCGTGCACTTTAGCACTGGGTAGCAGTGGTAAAGTGCCCAGCGTAATAAAAACAGCAAAAACAGAGTCCAGCATACATCAACAACCTGGGAAACAGAGGCAAAAGGTTAGGGGAGACCACGCCAAGGGTGCCTTGTTTAACAGCATGGTACAAAATCTAATTAGGTATAGTGATCTTTTAAAAGGCAACTCTTGGGATCTCAACATTACAAACAATCCAGCCCATAAAAGCGTAAAATGTTTATATCTGAAAATGTAATGCTATCAATAAATTATTATCCATATTGTTTTCTTCGCTATGAAACTGAAGCTGAAAGTCGTCCTACTCACTGCACTATCAATGCCATTACTTGGCAATTACAAAAGAAATTATAAAAATATAGCTGATGATAAAATGCTTAGATTTATGGACCAACAGTGTTCAAGCAGTAAGTTAGTAGAAGCCAAGATAAGCTCCAATTTAAAAGGCAGAACTGCTCTTTTGGGATGGAACAAGGTGGCATAAGCCTAGCAAGAGCAACACACAAATAAGACTTCTCAGAAAGTAGTCACAGCAATACATTGTGAGACCTTATCATGAAGCACTGGCATTTGTTGCAAGCAGACATTATTGGGCCTCATTATGACCCTGGCGGGCGGCGGAGGCCGCCCGCCAGGATGCCGCCCTCCATAACACCGCTCCGCGGTCAGAAGACCGCGGAGGGTATTATGAGTTTTTCCCTGGGCTGGCGGGCGGTCTCCAAAAGACCGCCCGCCAGCCCAGGGAAAAACTCCCTTCCCACGAGGATGCCGGCTCGTAATCGAGCCGGCGGAGTGGGAAGGTGCGACGGGTGCTACTGCACCCGTCGCGTATTTCACTGTCTGCTACGCAGACAGTGAAATACTAGCGGGCCCTTTTACGGGGGCCCCTGCAGTGCCCATGCCATTGGCATGGGCACTGCAGGGGCCCCCAGGGGCCCCACGACAATCCTTACCGCCATCCTGTTCCTGGCGGGCGAGCCGCCAGGAACAGGATGGCGGTAAGGATTGTCAGAATTCCCTCGGCGGCGCAGCGAGCTGCGCCGCCTTGGAGGATTCTTAGGGGCAGTGGAAAACCGGCGGGAGACCGCCGGTTTTCCCGTTCTGACCGCGGCCAAAGCGCCGCGGTCAGAATGCCCAAGGGAGCACCGCCGGCCTGTCGGCGGTGCTCCCGCCCCCATTGGCCCTGGCGGTTCTCTACCGCCAGGGTCATAATGAGGCCCATTGTCTTGAAAAATGTCTTAACGCCCTGAACCATTAATTACAATTTCAAGAATAGAGCCTATTTGAGACATTGTTGTAAGCAGCATGTCAATATCTCCGCCCCTGCTAAAATCAGTTGACTGATGCACCAGGGCTTTTATTGTTGTGGAGATTGCACAGTGTGCAAATTCTCTATGAACAAATGTAATAACATAGTAGGTGACAATGGCAAAGAATTTAATAACTCATTTAATAATTGTAAAATTACTTATTTGATTTACACAATACTTTACCCTGTGGTAAGCAATATGTAGGAGGTACAATCAGACCTCTCAAATAATGGAAAATGGAACAAGTGTGGGTAAATAGGAAATGTGACCAAAGGAATCCGGCAGCCACTCATTTCAAAGGAAGTCACAACTGGCTTTAAACATCTTTTGTGGGGATCGCGAATGGCTAACTACTCCATATGGCCTCGGTATATGTGGTTATTTTAGATAATGCCTTACTTAATATTTGAGAAAGATATCTAACTAAATGATTAAGCCTCGGGCTTGTCCTTTGAATTATCCATTGCTTTATTAGATTTTGAAGCTCCAGATACGGTACTGTATTCAGTATAGGAATGTGTTTACATACATCGGTATTAATTGTACAAAGCTGTGATATGTAGGGGACTGTGCATCAATAAACGTAACAATCACCTCTGATTATCTTAGCAAATGTATACTACATGTGTATGTAGTTCTACACTACAGTTTTGCCAACACTATTTTTTAATGTATTTATTGTGGCATTGGGCCTTCTATTGGAAACTAGGTTAACGTACTTAATTGGCTACCATGCTAGTTTGTAGATCTATTACATTCAACATATTAATCAATCCTTAATCGTTTGATCATTACTGGAGGTTAATTTGTGTGCATTTGTGCAATAAATTACGTTTTCTGCTGAGTACTAATGGTGTTATAACACACGTCAGGAATTGAGCCTTTATAACAGCATGTATTACAAAGAATTCCTTAGATTGGCTTTTGCATTGTTGTATTTTGTTTCACTTTTTCAGAGTGCACTTTGGAGAATGAATGGTTAATTATATTGAGCTACAGCTACTGGCGGTATTTCTCTTCCATTGATAGTGGAGGTGCAATGTGAATTAATTCATTTTTACAGCCTTCAGTGGCTTTCCTTTGATGTGCACACTTTATACATAGTTTTCTCATTGATAACTGCGTTTCATTGATAAATGACCTCATTGAGGTCAGTTCTGTCATTTACGGTGTGATCGGTCACATTTTGGGTGAGGTCATGAGCAATGCTTTTGGCATTAGGACACTATTGGTTATACTGTGCGGCTGGAAGACCAGCAAGATGTTGGACATCAGGTATATGGTAATTCTCCATCCGACCCTTACTCATGACTGTTAGCACCAGAAGCCCTGCCTGAGATTTCTGGCGTCCAAGAAAAGCGAAGTCATACCATTCCTGCACATATCAAAGCTGTCAAACAAAAATATGTGAAGCTGTGCTTTGAAACTTCAAGATGCCGGACTCGGAGACCAAAATGAAAGAATTATAGTCTCAGTATGAATCCTAACATGAGCCCTACCATGCGTAAGGGGGTCTGTTAATTCGGTGGGTGGCCATCACAGTGCCAGACGATTGCTTGACCTCTACTGGACCCCGTTAAAACCCCAAATGTAATACTAATAAAAGGTGCAGTCGTGTTCTCTTATGTGATTACCTTTGTGTAGAGCTGCCAGAAAACATAGTCTCGTTCCCTGTGCCCAATAACACGGCTGCATCTGTGAGGCTTTGCACAGTCTTCCGAGTTCTGACACGTTTTGCAATACTCTGATCGTATCTGTCCTGTTACCCACAGGTTTGCATAGCGAGAGCTAACTCAAACTACAGCTGTGGTTTTCACTCGCACTTCCCTTTGAGACCATAGGCTCCTTGTTCATTTTCAGACTTACGTTGTTGATACCTGGCGACTACAATGGAAACAAAAACAAACAACTTGTCTCTGGAGGAAGCTGCTTCCACAGGTGAGGAGAGCAGCAAAATGGCCAAACATGTTTCTCAACAACCCATTTGTAAACAGGTACAGCAAGGAGCGTGATGATGTGCATTGACGAGCATTGAAAGAATCAGGGGCCAGATGTATCAAAGGTTTTTTCCCATTCTGTGTCAATGGGAAAATGTGTTCGTACATATGGCCCCAAGCCTCTATCATTTATGCATTTTAAATACCATATGTAGAACGTTATTTAAATGGCGTGGTCTGTCATTATGAGCCCCACCCGTCGTTATGTTAAGGGATTATAGGCCCTGACCACCCCCACACAAATCTTTCCAATGCACAAAGAGTGTCTGTCATGCTGAGCAAAGGTCAACCTGGCAGACACTCTTAATGTTCTGGTGAGGCATCCTGGCCCTGTATATGCACTAAATGCTCAGGTGCTTGGCTGCCTGAGCTGAACTTTGCTGGGCTCAGTATTCCACTGCCCTGTGGGTGGGACCTTTGCAGCCCTGCAAAGTTCTGCAAGGTCCTCCCTCTAATGATGAGGGGTGCTTCACTGATGGATTCAAATCTGGGTGCTTCACTTTTAAGCCCTGAAGAGCCCAGGCAGACTGTCCAACAGTGACACCTCGTCACAGGGTGAGGTGGGGTAAGCAAGTCTCACTCACCCTATCCCACTCCGAAATGAGTGACAGAAGGTCCTTCTCTCATTAGCTGGCCCAAGAAGGTCAGCCAATGACAGGAGGTGGCGGGATCTTTCTGTTTTCCCTTCCCAAAGCCTTCGGGAAGATTTGTGGCTTCCCTAATACCAACCAACATCACCGCAGGCCCAGTACATCTTTTTAAATGTTGGGCATGTGCGTGCATGTCTGAATGTGTGAATGTTTGTATATTTATGGGTGTATGCATGTGTATGTGTATGTGTGTGCTGCAAATGATGGGTGTTGATGTTATCCCTTGTGAATGGATGGCTGTGAGTGTGCATGTGGATGGCTCTGTGTGTATGTGTTTGTGTGTGTGTGTGTGTGTATATGCGCACACAAGTGCCTGTGCCACCACTTCTCCATATTACAGGCCACCACTGTTTAGTGCTTCTACTGGACTATAATTGGAAACTTTTGTCACAAATTCCTTCTGTTTTGTGATAAACATTTTCTATATTTTAAGTCTACTTTTAATTGCTCTTGCATAGTTCGAGGCAGCGGACTATGCATATTTAAGAACATGAATGCATGACTTCGCAACTGATGTTTTGTAGTGTCACCATGCTGCGCCAATGTAAAGCAGGATGCCAAACACAGGGGCTCACAAAAGGTTCATGGTATGAGCAGACCTCCCTTTCAAGCAACCAGCCATCTCCTGTCTTAGGTTGGGTGACAGAACGCAGGAGGCAGGTTTACACGTTCCTCTCCTGTATTACTTAGGTAGCAGGACAAGAGCACCAGGCTGTGCAATCTAATGCTCTGCTAGCATGGCCTTCTACACACCCATTATACAGTGCCACACATTGAGGATACTGATCAACCATGCTGTATCCCAAACTGGACTAGGCTGTGCACCTTGTTATGAGTTATGTGTGGGATACAGGTAATATCAGGTAAGATTAAACATGTGATGAGACTCCAGCTGCTTGGCTGTTACTAATACTTCCCCAGGCTCATCTAAGAAAACTTTGGTATGACTTTTCCTTTTCCTCTAGAGAGCAAAGGGTGGATATCTCAGTGCTGGAACAGAGTAATTTCCGGCCTGTAGAAGACTGTCCTAAGGAACTCATTAACATATTCAATTAGTATGTGGTTGGCAGGGACTTATTCATTGGAAGCTCATGGGAATTTTGTTCTCTCCTGAAACACTTTAAATACCCAGTCCCCGGGATAAACAGCATTGAGCAGCTTAAATGCTCCTGTAGTCGAAAGTATGCAAACAGTGATCTATTCAATGTAGCACAATTGCAGATCTGAACATCTGAAGGCAAGAAAGAGATGTTATTGTTTGATTTCATGTGGCTGACCATCACTGGTTACTTTAAGGAACCTGAATGTCAACCACTGTGAGTTAATAACTGGCTAGCATAAAAGCGACATGTCCATTATCAGAATCAATCAGGCAAATCACCCCACCAACTAAGAATGTCCAGGAACATCCTTTCAGAGAATTTAGAAACATTAATCTTTCTGTCAGGTCTTTCTGTGCCCTATTCATGTGAGCTTTGATAAGTAGAGTCCACAAAATGGTAGGCTCTACTCCTAGGGAGCTCTTCCTTCAGTTCCTTCATATTTTATCTCTGCATTCAAACCACCCCAGACTTAAAGGCATTGGCATCCTCAAAGCTAAATCAAAATGTACTGTTGTCATCACATGGACATGTGATTTACCTGAAGTTATCAGGAGCCTCCAAACCAAATGGGCAAGTCCAGATTGGTCTAATAACTATGCATATCATGTGTGTTCTATGCTAATCAGCCAATATTAGCTCTAGAATTACCAACACCATGCATGTTAAAGTAAATACCAAGGAAACCAAACAAATTTGATGGGCAGGTCACATTTTTAGCATATTTGTGTTGTATGTGTGCTTAAGCATGCGTTACTTAATCTTTGATAAAAGCATATGCTATTGGAAGGTTGACCCTGGTATTTACTGCTGCTTTGGAATGAGTAGGGTGGCTGAGTATTCATTTTGGTTTAACATTTGCAGCCCAAGTCTGACAGCGTTCTTTATGGCAATTCTTTGCTTAAAGGGAGTGAAAGGGATAGTCATGCATGTGATGGGGGAACAACCGGCTCTGTTGTGGGGTAGTGAGGGTAGAGGTAAGAATTATACTCAGGACTATGGTGCCTGCCTCTCGCTACTCACTCACTACCGAGGCAGCAAAATGGACAGTCATGTAAATTCTGCTTGAGATGTGCTCATCAAAGACAGACAAATTTATAGCAAACAAGGTTTGAACAGCCATGTGATATTAAAGGCTAGCTCTATTTAACTTCAACTACCTAGCGGTGTGCAAAATTCTAGAGTATTTTTCCAACTTTGTGAAGGCCCATGGAAAAAATCAGTAACTTTGAAATGGTTTCATTTTTACATTTTCCACCTATTTGTGGAGAGTGTTTTTTTTATAACAATTAATGTCGCACATATTCTTATTGCACACTAAAATGGTTCTGCATAGAATTTTCTTTATAAAAATTCTACAGAATAGGACCTCATTCTAAGTGAGGCAGGAAGTCTCAAACAGCGAATGTGTCTAGTCCAGGTATTCCTTACTTTCATACCCTGTGAATTTCCAGGCAGAATCTCCTTCAGGTGATAACTGAGAGAATTTGCTTGGGCAATAAAGGTCAGAAAAAAAGGAAGTTATGCTTCTTATTAAGGTAGTAAAACACAATACGGAATGGTAGCTGCAGTCCTTACCTGAAAAAAAAACACAAGGTGCAGTATTGCTACTTACCTAGGCTCCTTTACAGGCTGTATTCCCACCACGCTTGAAATGAAGACCCTACATTTCCTTTCCTCTGCAATATCACAACACAGAGAGAGACACTCAACAGATTAAACATGTGATAAAAAATGAGGAAATATTTGCACGTTTACGTAGAAAAGCATCACAATAGGTAACTGTGCACAGAAGTTATTGCATTGCAAAAGGCAAAATTGCATAGATTGTCAGGTTTGGATGGGTTCCATTCTTGCTATGTGGTGAAAATGATCTTACAGTGCAGAAAACAACATTGCTGAGGTGAACGCCAAACCTCTCTAACTCCCCGAAGGGATTAAAATTGAGAATTCAAAAAACGTTGTTTACCTCTACATCCACTCTGCTACTAAGTTTTAGCTTGATACAACAGCTGATGTAGCGAAGCAGTGTATACCCGTACAGGGTATATACACAAAACTGATTTCGAAATTGGAGCTGACCATACTCTCCAAGGGCAGGCAACCTTGCTGAATTTATATACTTCATGTTCATACAGGTTCCAAAAGACGTAGGTTTTTGGAAGAGTGACCAGCTATGTGGGGTGAAAGAATCACACCACTAGCCGTGTATGCTGTGGCCATTATGTGGCCATTATGTTGCCTTCCTACCACTAATAAGGGTGTTCTATTGACATCTATTTCTCCCCTTCTGCCCCTTTATCCTGAAGTGCAGATGCCAGGATAACTGCAAGTCTGGCTTCATAATGGCTAACGTGTCCATCTTTAGAGCTTGTCTTGCCAGGGGAGCCTGGGATTCCGGCCTGTGCTGGGGAGGGGGTTGCTCTGCTATGTGGAGGGTGCACTTGCTTCTTTAGAAGGTGCTTCCAGCCCAGATCCATAAGCATCAAATCATGGGCCTCCCACAACACTGACTCATCATTTGTCTTGTCCTCCTCCTCAGGTGTAGCCTTGGCTTCTTCTGTAGTATGTCATGTTAACACCTGGTACTGGCACATTGAATCAGTCAGTTTCAGTACACATCAAAGGGCAGCGTGCTGAGAATTCTGTGGGGCAGATGAAGCCTAAAATATGTCTGCAGTTAAGCACACACCTGCACGAGGCCTATGTCTCCTCAGAAACTTTGTTATTGTGATTACAACATCTGGATAGTATTTTGAGTTGGTTGATATTGAGCAACCTCACAGGGGATACACCTGAGGTCTCTGTGGGCCTCACAAAGATCCAATGTCCCTGTTTGTCACATGAAGTGCATAGATAGCCTAACCAAACCCTCTGGTCCAGGAGAAGCATGGATGTTTCTTGTCATACTTTGTGTGCCCTGCCCTTGCTTACTAGGGGCATCTCAGTTTGGCTAGTCTTCAGTCCCTGCCAAGAAGTCCATCCTGAGGTCCTTACAGGTCTAGCGGATCCCAAAGAAGACAGGTATTGCAGTCATGTTTGGTGTTTGAGGAAATGTAACTGAAAATCATCTTAAATGGTAAAGTCTGATTTTAAGTCACAATTCTGAAAATACCACATTTAGAAAGTTTGCATTTTCTTGTCTTAACGATTTGGTGCCTGCCACCGTTTCCTGGGTCACATGATTAAGTGTAGTTGGCAGTTGGCCTTTGTGTGTTACTCCTAAACAGTATCAGAAAGGAAGGTCTGGGTTTGGCAAGATGGGCCATCTCTGACTTGATGGGAGTGCAGAGCTGTCACCTACCACAGTTGTAATGCAAAGGCACTGGCTCAGCTCACACACATAGGAGTTCAAACTATCCTATTGTGCCCCTAGACAGACTGGGACCAGGGCAGGGAGTTAAGAAATCGAGGCCCTCTGTACGGGGAAACTGAGAAAGTCTCTCCATCCTCATAGTGCATACCAGGTAAAAAGAGGGGGACCCTCAGACTCATTCTTCAGATGACTTCTAATACTGTGGAAGACTCAGGAAAAGGACTGCTGTGCTGCAAGAATGACTGCCCAACTCCTCTGCTGTCTGAGGAAAAAGGACTGGACCTGCACCTAGAACCCAGGAGGACCTGAGTGACTCCAAGGCCTAGTTGGCTGGTCTTCTAATTACAGCCTCAGGGACAGAAAAGGCTTCAACCATTTTGAACATGCATCTAGAATCTGCTTGCTGTAAGTCTTGACACCCCAAGTGTTGTCTATCCAGTCCTGGATCCTTGGAAGAGGGGATAAAGGTGCTTTGCCAGCCCAGCTGTGGTCCTTATCAGAACCAATGCAGTGAGGTGCAACTGTACACGGACCTTGCCTCTCAGACCTCATGTTACATGGTTACGGCAAATCAAGTAGGTCTGTGCATCAGGTCAACATAAGTGTCAGCGTATAGGGACTCAGTCCATGTATACCATAAGGAAATGTTGACACTGTTCCTAGCTAGCTCACAGTGCCCCATCTGAACCTCGAAATACACCAGGGCATCTGATGGTATTTGCAACCTCGAACAGGACTACCCAGGTTCCCAAGGAAATCGTGGAAACAGATCTACCCTTTTGCTGTCACTTTACGTACCCAAGATGAGACACAAGAAAGATGTGGAAATGTCTTTTAGAATGTTTATTGCAACAATCTTATTCTTGCATAAAAAACATGAGCTATGATTATTAGGCAGACTAGACAAAGCATGATCACCAGCATTACGAAAATGCTGAAAAAGATAAACAGTTAAAGCAAGGTAATGTTATTATGTTGGTACACTCCTATCTGTTACTACCTACACTATCAAGAGCATAGTACCCATTGCTAGATCTTTAGAGCTAGCCTATCCCCCATAATTGGATAAGTTTACCAGGAAGTCGATCTGGTGTAGCACAGGCTATTGTACTGTGCAGCCACCCCACTCATTTCCCAGCAGCAGCAGATACCAGGTTCAAACAGCCAACAGCATATGCTTCTATCAGCATCCGAGTCAGCCAAGCTGTATCTCGGGCACAGTGTGCCACATTCTAGGATAATCCTAGCAAAAGTGCTCCTCTGCAGAATATGGTGCAGAGGCAATTTTTTATTAGACAAGCACTGTTCGTGTCGCACTGTGGCAAAGGTGCAGGCTCGATGCTATGATATGTCTGCAAGTGAGGAGTTGTCTCCACAGACAATCAGAATACTTAGGGCATCAGGTTCTGTGTGTTTAGTCTTGGACGGAGTGTACAGAGTGGCAATAATACTTTAAAAAAACATGCTGCATGTACAGTGATTTCTCAGTACATTATCACATAAGTGAAAAGCCATGTAAAATATCACTATCCGAAAAGAAATGCCAAGTTAATACATGCATTTTAAAATTGAGGCACTAAGCGGGCCCTCTCGTTCTTTACTACACTGATAGCCCCTCATTGGAACCGAGGCAGCACAATGTAACTCGATGCAGACCTCACATCGCAAACCACACTCCTCCTCATTGGATTTGATGCATCGCAGTGCAACTCAACAAAGACCTTGCATTGCAGCCCTCACAGCTCCTCATCAGAACCAATGCAGTAGGATGCATCTTGACGCAGTACCCCACATCACCCCCCTTGAATAGATGCCACACTGTGCAAGGTTCAGGATCAAAGACATAAGGTACAGTTTTCAGTGGGCCTAACTTGGTCCCTGTAACTGGCCCGCTCTTCATCATGGTCGACCTAAACTTGTGGCTTTGTCTCATTCTGGCGTGAACAGATAACCACAGTTGGTGACTTTAGGTACCATTTTGACTTAAATGTTTAAAATTTCATATCTCCGGTTATTCTAATTGGACTTTTGACATTTTGGAACCACATTTTTCATTACATTTTACTCTGGTTTCTAAATTGGTGTGGGATTATTTTTGTGTTTAGTTTTCACTTCATTACTGTTGGTGTATTGCATAAATCTTTACCCATTGCCAAGATACCAGAGGGTTAAAAGCAGGTTCATTTAGTGACTTTTTGTGGTTTGACCTTACACGGATTGTGGCTGTTGCTTGCGCAGGAATTCACTCCCCTCTCCAACCAACAACTCAAATTCTCATGTATTGTCTTCACATGTTTCCACTACTTCCAGAGTTAAACTCTCAAGGTATCTCCTCCATTTTCAGTAAGCAAACAGGAGGGGCAACAGGGACTCTGAGGAAATTCGATTTTTAATACGATCGTATCGACCCGCCATTTTGTGGCCCGCCGCCATTTTATGTTGCCTTCACTCAGGCAGCACAGCGAACGAAGTCCATTCTGCCTTTTCTGCTTATTCTGCAACATGGTGTTCAAAACAGCCTTCTGCCTCTATCTTTACAAGGCTGGTATTAAGGTCTGACCGAGTACACTAATCCCTGTCTGGTTTTCTAATCTTTGTTTCAACTATCTGTAGGCTCACACTATTCTCCGCCGATCTCATCTTATCGTCTGGCCTTCGCTGTCCTTTGCTAGTATTCTCTCATTTCACAACTGTCCTCCAAACGCACACAAACTTATCGCACCACATGCAACTTCGTTGTGGATCGGTTAATGAATTAGTTCAAGGGAGGGGTGACAAACACAGCTGGAGGGGAGGCAACCTTAAGTCACTTGATACTTTGTTTTCCAATTCCTTCTATTGGTGCTGTCTTGTTTTCCGACATTTCTATTGGCTCTGTTCTATCTTTACATTATTCTTACTGGCTCCTTTCTATGTGTTCTGGGAGTGTATGTAGTTAATAAATGGTTTTTATACGGTATATAAGATTGTGCGCCACAAAGTAAAGTGGCAGTCTCCTGAGAACATACCTTGTGTACTTCTTGGACAACTGTACTAGCTGCAGCTAATAAAATCTGATCTTTTACGCCTGACAGAGTGTCCCGTGTCTCTGTTAGTTGAGGCAGGTGAATCCAAGGAGATTTCAGGCGTACCCTGCGCCGCCAGGCCCATAAGGTTCTGGTTCTTCAACTGGCGCCCAACGTGGGGCGGCTTCAGCGGTACCGGTTCTGCCTGAAGGTCGTGAGGAACCCCGCAAGAAAATTCTGGAGGAATCGCGAGCCACGTCAAGCGACCCCTGTATGTCGAAGTGGTCCGAAGGTCTTTTTCAGCGCGGTTACTCCTTCCTGACGGCTACTGACGACTGCTGCCCTGACTGCCGCCCTGCCTTGGCCCTTTCTTTGATGATGTATGGTAAAGCGAGACGATAGACGGGCCTCTGTTGGTGTAAGAAGACATCCTTAGTTAAGTATTTGGTGGGTCGCGCCCACAAATTTTGGTCTTTGTTTTGTCCTTAGGTCCTTAGATTTGGCCATTGCAGTGGCCAAAGCCGAGGGGTAAGTGCATTTGTGCTGTGTAAACTGAAAGTTTTACCCCCTTGATGTTTGTGAACAGCCAGTAAAAATCGTGAGATGTCTGGTCTGACTAAGTTTGGAAAACTTTGTTGCTTTGGTTGTAATAGGGACTCCCAGCTTGAGGACTCCTGTCCGATTCCTTCGGTTGGAACTCCCACATATGAGCTCTATTCTAAACATGGTGTTGGTCCTATTGCCTTTAATAAGACATGGACCCGATATACAAAGAAAGATGGTGTTTTAAAATGGCCAGAAAATGGTAGTTTCGAAACTGATGTGCTAGATAATTTAGAAGCAACGTTATTTAAAAGAAAAGCCCGGCCGGCAATGTTTGACTCTTTTCGCCTTTGGCGTAAGGAAGCCAAACAGAGAGAAATTAAACAAGCGAAACGAGATAGGAAAACACAGGGAATGACGATTATACAGGCTGCTCAGCAATTCAAAGATGATGAAATAGATAATGCAATGGAAATTTCAGACAGACAGCATCGAATGGCAATAGATAAATGCTATCCGACGTTGCCTATCTCTTCCCTTGATAAGAGAAAAGATTTTGAGGAAGATTCCTTAATGTCCCACTTATTGAAATTGCCTCCGCCCTATGTACAAGGTGCTAATGCACCCCCGATGTTACAGCCTGTTCAGCCGCCAGTTGTGCTTCCGCCTGCTCCAGCTTTTCCACAATTGCCTCCTCAAGTATTGCCTATGCCAGCTTTGCCTTTAACTCCTTTGCCTTCTGCTCCTTTGGCAATTCCTAATGCTCCTTTAGTTAATTCACCTAATACCTTGTCCCCTATCCTTATGTCAAATTCTCCATCTATGCGTAAGCGATTTGCAGATACTGTCTCTGGTCTCTTATCACCTTTCTTTGAAGCTTTAAATGTGTCTCCAGCTTTTTCTCGAAGACAGTCTCGTAGTCAATTCCCAGACTCCGAAGAGCGAGAAAAATTGGACTCACTTGCTTGTAGATGGATCAAGAAGGGTCCCCAATATAGTACGTCTGATATTATGTCCACCTTTCTGCAATGGAATGCACCTACGCAGAGATATGTTTTTAAAGTTATGTGCGATACTCTCGCTAAAGAATGGGAGGATATGAATTTGGGTTCGGTCCCACAGGATCTGTTAGATGTTCAGGCTGACTTTGACAAAGGACTTATTGTGGGTCCTAAGGTTGAAAACGCTGTCAGAACACTTATTTCTTTCAGATCCCTATTGTTCTCACAGACTTTTCCTGATTCTGATCCTTCAGTTAGGACAGCACTGAAAAACTATCCCATGAGAGAGGTTTCTCCAATATGGAAGGAAGAAGTTGCAGCAGCAGGTGCTAATCCAGCTATTCCTGCGCATTTTCAGCGCATATGGATACATGTCCCCTGGAAAAGGTCTGAAGTTTTAGCACTTAAACAGTCACTACCAGATTCACGCAAAAATCCTGCTGGTTACTATAAAGAGTTGTCGCAAACAGTTGATGCATGTACTATGAATCTAGCAGATATTGACATGTTGATGGGAAATGTAGTTCCACAGACAATATGGGCTAAAATTCGTAGAGAGGATCACGCTCAAGAATTAGGCGGCGATTGGAACGCTATTATTGCCGCAGATAGAGGTCAAGTAGGTGGTGCAAAGCCCGACGCTTTGATCTCAGAACTCCCTGGTAGGATTATTACATTAATGAAAACAATGATGCCTGCTTTGAGAGTTAATTGGGATAAGCTAGCAGCATGTAAACAAAAGAAAGATGAAAGTGTTTCCGATTTCTTTACCCGATTCGAGGAGACATTCATTGATCACAGTGGTCAAGATATGGCTACAGAAGGAGGACAGCGATTATTTGTGGATAAGTTCGTATATAACTTGCTTCCTGAACTATCACACAAGCTAAAAGACTCCGAGAGTTCATGGGCAGTTTCTTCTTCCGCCCAGATATTGGCTACTGCACAATATTATGAAAATAGAGGCAAAGAAGAAAGGGAAAAACAAGAGAAAAAGACGAAAGAATTAAAAACTAAAGTTCTCTTGCAACAGGCTTATCCTCCTCGTTATGTTCAGCCTCAGTTTCAACAGCCTCCGCAGTTTCAGAGGTTGTATCAAAAGCCTGAACCATTCATTCCAAGACCTTTGCTAGGTCCCAATCAATGTGCTTATTGTAGGGAGGAAGGTCATTTTAAGAACAGTTGTCCGGCATTGTTGCAGCGTAATGGAGCAACATCTGCTTCACGAGGTCGTGGTGGTCCTCAGTCAGCAAATAGAGGTAGAGGTCGAGGTGTGTTAACCCAAGAGCAGCGTTCTTTTGTTCCTCCAAATTCCGGAAATTACTTTGACCAGCAAAATGTTAGGTCTACACAGTATTACAGTGAGGATCAGTATATTGAAGGAGGGAATGAAAGTCTTCATTTTGAATAGGACAGCCATGGACAAAGTAAGGGGGTTACGTCAATTCCAGTGGATCAGAATGGACCTTATGTTAATGTCACTACAATGGGTGTTTCAGAGCCATTTCTTTTAGATACTGGTGCCATGAGAAGCTCTATCATTCATTCTAAACTCCCTGGCGCACCTTTGTCTGGCTTAACGAATGTATCTGTAGGATTTTCTGGCGCCCCTGTTCGCAATCCAGTTTCTTGCCCTTTGCCTGTTTCAATAGGCCCTTATGATTTAGAAGCTCCGCTTCTTCTGACGAATGGTTGTGGTGAAAATCTGTTGGGTTTAGATCTATTAAAAAGAATGCATGCTACGATATATTGTTCACCTTCTGGTGTATACCTCACTCTAGGACAGAAAATGACTAGTCCAATGTACTTATCAAAAGATCAATTCCCACCTGAATTGCTTTCTCTTCCCGAAACGCTTTGGGCTACGGGTCCGAATGACGTTGGTTGTCTTGAGATCCCACCTTATGTTGTTACTCTTAAGCCCAATGCTGAAATGCCACGTATTCCGCAATACAGAATCTCTACTGAAGGTGAGAAAGCACTTCTGGAAATTGTCCATGATTTGATTGAGAAGGGTGTGGTTGAGGAAACGAGAGGAAATACATGTAACAGTCCTGTTCTTCCGGTTCTTAAACGCACTGATCCTTCTCAGCCTCCTGTTTATCGTTTTGTAATTGATCTTCGGGAGGTAAACAAGATTGTCGTACCGCAGTTTCCTGTAGTCCCAGATATCACTGCTCTGTTGACGATGATACCTTCTACAGCGACTTGGTTTTCAGTTATTGATCTAAAGAATGCTTTCTTTAGTATTCCCATCGCCGAAGAGAGTAGAGATATTTTTGGTTTTTCCCTCGGAGGCCGAAGCTTCCGGTTTAAACGCGCACCTCAAGGTTCAGACTTGCCATACCCGATGTTGATTGACTACTTGCATGACCTTACAACTAAATTGCGTGTTCTTCATCAACAGGTTCAGAGTGCTCTACCAGAGGCTTCCACAGACCCAGGTCATTCCATCCGACCAGGTGACTGGGTCTGCACGAAAAATTTCCAACGACAGAGAAATTTGGAGCCCAGATGGAGAGAGCCACGCCTGGTTCTTTTGACCACAAGAACAGCAGTTAAAGTCGAAGGAAAGAAAAACTGGGTGCATGCCGTGCACTGCAAGAAAGTGCCTTTGCCCTTGCCTTTCGATCAGTGGGTCCGTAGAGGCATCAGTGACTCTGAAAGTGAGAAAGTTCCGCAATTTGTACCATTCAGTGATGCGCGTCTAATTGGAACACTTTCTGAGAAAGAGGACGACGACATCCTTCAAGAAGCAATACCATCGCATCGTCGCTTGAACACGACAAATCCAGGAACATTGTTTCAAAACCAGACTGCCTCTGGACAGGAACGCTATAATTTGAGACCAAGACCAAAGAACTTGTAAATTTCTCTCCTATGTAGTACTCTATCCCGGTTGCAGGGTCACGGTAGGAGTCTTAGTTACGACCTGAGTAAGTGGCAATAGGCCTGCAGGACCTCACAGTGTCATAGGACGGTAGATAATCGTGACTACAGTGATTGAGGAAGATTGCCGTGAGCATCCACTTAGAAAGATGGAGGCTACATTAGATAAAAGAGAAAGTAAAAATGTAAAGAATAATTGTAAAGAAATATGTAGTCGTTGTAGTATTGCTCTATGCGTCATTATATTGTTGTGTATTCTTTTGGCATCTGTAAACTGGATCATTATTACTCTGCAGCAAAAAGTTGTCTCTTCTCCTACCTCTACATCTTCTTCTACTATCTCTCCGCACCTATTTCACACTCTTCCCCAGCATGAACTCATCAGAAGAACTGAATACTTTAACAATTCCTTCGTCCAGTTGTTACATCAACATCAGTTAGTGATCAATACAACTGACTGTTGGGTGTGTGGACTCATACCACATACGGTAGAAAAAGGAATGCCATATTTAGTTCTTCCATTCTCCTATGAAGGTTCCGCTTGGGCTTATTTTGTCATTTTCAATAATGCATATCAAAGTAAAATTAAACAACCTGTCAGTTCACATAGTGTTGGTTCAAATTTCAGTCATAGTTTATTGATAAAGGGAATGGTAGCTAAAATCATGGAAAAAAGTGAAGCTTCCATAGATGAAAGAAAAGCATATACCAATTGGAACATAACTAATTACATTTCCAGCCTCAATGATAAGGTTAAGCAAGGAAAATCTCCTCCGATACGGGTCATACCCCAACAAGGAAATTTCTGTCTGCAAATAAATGGTAGAACTCCAAACACCGGACAAAGAGAAAGTTTATGTTCCCATACATATGTTTATTCAGCCCTGAATTCACTGCCGTTAGTACCATCTCAAGGTACATACTTCGTTTGCCACGATAGGGCTTATACATGGTTGCCAGCTGATTTCTCTGGTACTTGTTATATAGCCTTTCTTCTTCCCCCTACATACACCGCTCCTGCGAACCATCATAAAAATAGATATGGCAGAGGGATTGTGGATTCGAAAGACACAGCAGGACAAGAGGGAGGAGATTTCCTCAAAGGATTTCTTCCCTTCTGGGGTCCAATGGCCAACAGCAGAAATATAAGGCAATTGGTTTGTGTCGTAGAAACCACCATAGACATCACTGTAGGAGCTTTAAGTAACATTACAGCTGAACTACAGGCTGATCGTCTTATGACCTTGCAGAACCGTGTTGCCTTAGACTTTGTTCTTGCGGACCGTGGTGGAGTATGCAAATTGATCGGATCAAGTTGCTGTATTTTCATACCTAATGACGCTCCGACAGTATACCAAGCTATCTCTAAGTTACACATAATCTCCGAGTCGATTCATCAGGACGAAGGAGATTGGTCCTTTTCAGAGTGGTTTTGGGGATTACTGTCCAAATGGGGATGGAAGGTATTGACATTCTTTGGAGTAATTTTAGCTTTTATATTCTCTTGTTGTCTTTGTATGCACTGCGGTCCTGCCATCTGCAACCTATGTGCTACTGCATGTATTCCCAAACCCAAGTCACAAAGAGCAGAGAATATCAAAATGATGGTACAGCAACAGCTTGATGACCTCATGGCCATAGACATCGACTCAGATTAACATGAGTTTGTGTATCTTGCCTGAGTTCTGGCAAAAGGAGGGTCTGAGGAAATTCGATTTTTAATACGATCGTATCGACCCGCCATTTTGTGGCCCGCCGCCATTTTATGTTGCCTTCACTCAGGCAGCACAGCGAACGAAGTCCATTCTGCCTTTTCTGCTTATTCTGCAACATGGTGTTCAAAACAGCCTTCTGCCTCTATCTTTACAAGGCTGGTATTAAGGTCTGACCGAGTACACTAATCCCTGTCTGGTTTTCTAATCCTTGTTTCAACTATCTGTAGGCTCACACTATTCTCCGCCGATCTTATCTTATCGTCTGGCCTTCGCTGTCCTTTGCTAGTATTCTCTCATTTCACAACTGTCCTCCAAACGCACACAAACTTATCGCACCACATGCAACTTCGTTGTGGATCGGTTAATGAATTAGTTCAAGGGAGGGGTGACAAACACAGCTGGAGGGGAGGCAACCTTAAGTCACTTGATACTTTGTTTTCCAATTCCTTCTATTGGTGCTGTCTTGTTTTCCGACATTTCTATTGGCTCTGTTCTATCTTTACATTATTCTTACTGGCTCCTTTCTATGTGTTCTGGGAGTGTATGTAGTTAATAAATGGTTTTTATACGGTATATAAGATTGTGCGCCACAAAGTAAAGTGGCAGTCTCCTGAGAACATACCTTGTGTACTTCTTGGACAACTGTACTAGCTGCAGCTAATAAAATCTGATCTTTTACGCCTGACAGAGTGTCCCGTGTCTCTGTTAGTTGAGGCAGGTGAATCCAAGGAGATTTCAGGCGTACCCTGCGCCGCCAGGCCCATAAGGTTCTGGTTCTTCAACTCGTGCACCATGCTAGAGTCAAACTATGAAACCCTTTGCCTCAAATCGTTCTCCCTCAGGCCTGTAGACAGGGAGAGCACCCTGGTGGTGACTAAAATCTCTTTGTCAGGCTTCAATCCAATCTGAGTTGGGTCTTTTCCCCTAAGGGAAAAAGACCCCTTTGCGGATCATTGGCATTCACATAAACTTTCACCATAGGTAGGAACACTCCTTAAGTGTTCACTTGATGAGCCAAGGTCAAGTCGAAATTCTTTTGTGCATGGCACCTTCTTGGGTCAATGGTCTGCACAGTAGAGGAAGTTTAAGCTCATTGTGCCATTAATCATTATACAGGAATCCATTATTAGGCCACCAACATATTGAAATCTTATGGATGCTGACTGAAATTAAACGTTGGAGTTATATGCTTTCTGCCAGCATAGTTGTTTGACCCCCATTTAGATGTTTCAAATGTCTGCTACCAACAAGGATTTGATGCGAGTTTTGGTGTTTCTGACTTGTTAATCAAATCTCCTGGATACTTCAAACTATTGCCTACATGTCCTGAAATGCTGACCTGGATGACTCAGTGGAGAGTTTAAACATCAGTTACCCGCTTTGGCTATCCTCTTTGTAGTCCAGTATCCTTTTCTAGACCCCACCCCTCAGCTACTGAATAGGGCATCTGATCATCAGGATAACTGGTAAAGAGTGTTTAATCAGGGCCCGTGTACTTTTATTGCGTAGAGCATTTTGGAAGCAAAATGCACACAAGCATCTCCCTGTCAGACCTCTTGTGAGCAGCAGAGTAACAGTGATGCATGTTCCTCCACAAAATGTTTGGTTCATTGGATGAATTTCAAATGACTGAAGTTGTTACGTGGGTACTCATTATCCTAATGCGACTACTGGATTTGGGCGGCAGAATCGCATAGATTGTGGGTTACTTAGTACAATTCCACACCATGTGATGCCTGTTGGCCTAATCCGGGTTTTCAGGCTAACTAGCAGCACCTCATCTCCACCCAAGAGCAGGGATGATTGTGGCAACCGGGCGCATGACAAGAAAGACTCCTCAGAGGAATCATGGTCAATCAGATCTTGTCCCTTTCTCTCAGTTACACAAAGTGAAGACTGAGAACGTAATGCTTTCACAGGCAAAAGAACAATTAGACAAAGAGAAATAAAACAACACTGCAAATGTGGCTATTGCTAGAAAAATAAAGGATGCTTAATAAAATGTATCTGGGGCAAAGTGCACAATGGCAGGCCTAGTTTGCTAAAATAACGTGTCTAAAATATGGCTAAAATAGCTATACAACAAAGTGAGGTAGTTTTTCTACTACCTAGAATATGCGGTATCCAGTTATCATTCCACTGATGATGCTGCACCTCATTTGGTCTTTCCCTAAGCATGTGACCCAATGTCTGATTCTGTGTTTCCTCTCCTACTGCACAGAATTAGTAGTGCAAAACACATAATTGACAAAGTAGATTAACCCCTCACGCAATACTTTAAATTTAGCAGGAATTCTCTATTAGTAGATGAGTGGAGGGTAAGTGTGGTGAATTCAATGTCAGAATTAGGCCTGGGTGAAATGTAAATGACACTGCATAATTTTCACAGTTTCAGGAATTTCGAGTTACACTTGCTACATGGAATTCTTGAAATTATGCCATTACACCACTCTGTGTAACTACACACCATCCAGGGGGAATATTTACCACAAACACACTACGTGCATTAAAAAATGACTGCAGATGCACATGAGCAACATACTAGGAGCAACTATTTGCAGTGCTATTTTAAATGTGTCCTTGCACCAAACATTTACATGAGGATGCGTTTCATGATAAAATATAGCACAATATTATAGATGTGCATTTTATGTAATTGTGCTTAATTTCACATCATTTTGCTATAGTTTACTTTGAAAGCAAAATGCCTGAATTTCTCACACCCTAGTCATAATGATAGGAAGAGTGAACATCAGACTTGCCAGTGACGTTTTTAGGAAAATGTAGTGGTTCTGAAAAATTCAGCCAGAAACCCAAAAAGTAAACAGAAATGCACACTATTTATGGTTAGTTCTCAAAATGAAAATGAAAATCAAGTGAGGGTTTTCCTTCTGTTCTGTGAGAGGTCCTACCTACCCTACAGTGCCATCAAAGACGTCTTATTGTTTGAGAAGTGCACTGGCCCATTCAATCCAATTCAATTTATTTTCATGATTTGGAACTTAGATGGGGTCTACACAAAACAAAACAATATGACAAATAGCACAGAACACATTACTATACATTTAAAAAATGTAAAACTTTTTAAAACGTTTTGACAAATGACTTAGGGGGTCATTCTGACCCTGGCGGTCGGCGGTGAAGCGGCGGTAAGACCGCCAACAGGCTGGTGGTCTTTTTTCATGTATTCTTACCATGGCGGTTACCGCCATGGTCAGCCGCCGCTTCACCGTTCCGACCGCCACGGCGGTAACGACCGCAGGGCTGGAGACCTGGGTCTCCAGGCCGGCGGTCGTCACATACCGCCGGCGGTATTCCAACCCGCCTGACCCCGGCTTACCGCCATGGATTTCATGCGGTTGGGGACCGCCATGCAATCCATGGCGGTAAGCACTATCAGTGCCAGGGAATCCCTTCCCTGGCACTGATAGGGGTCTCCCCCACCCCCAACCCCCACCCCGACTCCCTCCCCTACCCCCCCCACCACCCCTGCCACCCCCAAAAGGTTGCAGGACCCCCGTCCCCCACCCCGATCCCCAACATATACACACACATACACACATACAGGCACGCATTCATGCACATACACACACCCCCCGCATTCATGCACGCATCCATGCACATACACACACCCCCCCGCATTCATGCACGCATTCATGCACATACACACACCCCCCGCATTCATGCACGCATTCATGCACATACACACACCCCCCGCATTCATGCACACATTCAAGCACATACACACACCCCCCTGCATTCATGCACGCATTCACACGCCCCCTCAATATATACAACCGCACACCCCCATGCACGCACACAACTCACAACACCTCCCCACCCCCCTTCCCTAGCGGACGATCACCTTACCTGTTCCTGGTGATCCTCCGGGAGGGAACGGGCAGCTCCGCCGACACCGACACGCCAACAGAACACCGCCACAGCGAATCACAGGTTGTGATTCGCTGGGCGGTGTTCTGTTGGCGTGGCGGTGGAGGTGGAGCTACCTCCACTTCCCGCCTGCCGCCAGTATGGCTGTTGGCGGCTCTTCGTCCGGAAACGGGCGGAGCGCTGCCAACAGTCAGAATGGCCCATGCGGAAGACCGCCAGCACTGGCGGTCTTCCGTACGGCGGTCCCTCGGCGGTCTATTGAAAAGACCGCCGAGGTCTGAATGACCCCCTTAATTCTTACGACAGAAGAGAAATTGCAGAGCCACCGCTACTGTCTTAATATTGCAGTTTAAAAACATTGGTCTTAAAATGTGACAGCAAGGAAAGTGAAGTGCAGGACAGACGAAAATTACACAGTTTTTTCTTTAGAATTAGACTAAATCGCTGTTTTTTTTAAAAACAGAGATTATTGCGATTTGTTGGATCAATAACAATACATACCCGACTTAGTAAGACATTCACATATCCTTTTAAGGACAGAGCTTAATTTGTGCTTGTTGTTTCTGGTGCTGAGCACCAGCGCTTATTTGTGAGGGCCAGGACTTATTCTTATGCCTCAGGCATTTGCTGCGAGCAAAAGACACATATGGGAAAGACGGAAGAAGGAAATAACTAAAAAGCGTCATAAAGGGAGAAAGTAGAAAGTTGCAGGATGAGCTGAAGGAGCAGGGGTGGCCGTAAATGGATTGAATAGGCCCGAGATGGCTTCAGGATTACGCTGCCTCAGTATTCAGCGCTGGAAGATTTAATTACAGCAGCCGCATGTTTATGAGAAGGGCTTTGAGTACCGGCACCTCTTAATTTACAAATTAAGCACTGTTTAAGGAGCTATCCATGTGGCCGGGATAGTGTTCAATATACAGTGCAATGTGCACCTCATGAATCGCTTACCAATGTAGTCCTAGCGAAAGTGTGCATATCAGTTGTTAGTAGAGAGGTCTATAACGGTGGAGTATTTAACTTTCTTAACTCATGGTTCACACAAAACAAAGCAAATTGAACCTGAACCCTCCTCCCGCCCCAAACTGTCATCTCGCCCTGAGCATCTCAGGGCTATGTGTAGCTTAATGGAGAAGTGAACCCATCCTTCAATTCATAGTAAAGTCATTAATGGTGACACAGTGGTGTTGTGCCTGAACGCACCGCAGACAGTAGTGTGTAATGAAGTAATGCTGTGAGCGCCAGTGGGCTCCTTGAGGTGGCAAACGAGTGGGTGCAGTGTAACAGGGGGTGAAGGCAGTCCCTATGTGGCATGCACGCGGACTGCATTAAATGGCGCATACGGTGGCAAGGAGAGGAGTCTACACAGCGGTCTCCATTTGGGATTTAAAGGATTCAAGGATATCATCCTATAGCATAGCTATAGGCCATTTACGCAGGCGTAGGTATTCTTTCCTTTACAAGGTAAAACTCTCTGCTGTACCCAACGTACTATGTCCTCCCTCCATTGAAGTACAGGGGGCACCGTGGGGGACTTTCACGATCTCATCCACAGTCATTTTGCTAATAAGAGCACTTTGTCAGCATATTGTGTCATAATCTTAAAACTTATAGGTCTGGAGTACATCCCCAGCAGACAGTATTTGACAGTGCCACAGAGGTTAGACCCAGTCAGGATGGTTAAGGTGCTCTGTATGACTGTCCGGTAAGGAGTCAATGAGGGGCAAGCCCATAACATGTGCAATATATATGCATCTTGTGCTTGGAATTGGGGGCAATTGGAGGAGGCAGCAGGGAACATTACGTGAAGTTGCCAGCGTGTGAGATAGGCTCTATGTAGGTTTCAGAATTGTATAAATTTAAAGGGTGAATTGTGGGAGATCCTACTTGTACATTCAATGTTAAAGTTCCACTCTTTGTCATTCAAAACACGGGCTAGAACTTCCTCCCATTTAGTTCGAAGACTCTCCAGAGGGCCAGTAAGGTGTGTACGTGAACTTCGATTTAGCCATTTGATTAAACGTCTACCGTGACCCATAATAAGTATTGCATGATTGAAATAATGAGTGGGATGATTGGAGCCAAGCGAAGCCCACTGCTCACGGATATTTCTGATAATGCTAGCATGCGTCAGAAAACGTGACACCTGTATACCATGGGTCTGTGCAAATTCCTGATGAGGCATTATTGTTTTTACAGTAAAGAGGTCTTCTACTGTCTTAATTGCGGCTTGCTGCCAGGACGATAATCTATCCACCATCAGCATACCTAGGGAGGTGGGCAGCAGTGGCGGCCGGCAGTTTTAACAGGAAGGGGGGCAGGAAGGAAGCACAATCACACTTTCACACACACACACACACACACACACGCGCACATCCATTCACAACACTCAACATTAAAACATGCACGCATGCACCAAACATTCATTTAAAACTATCACACACACACACACACCCACACACCCACTCACACACACACTTACCTTCAGCCTCGGAGATCCCAGGAGGGTTGGGACTGCTGCCTTCCGTCACTGGCTGACTTTAGGTCAGCCAATGAGGGAAGGCAGCAGTCCCAGTCTCGTCACAGAGTGGGATGGGGTCAGTGGGATTGCTGACCCCACCCCACTCTGTGACGAAGTGTCACTGATTGACACTCGCACTGGGCGCTTCAGGACTTAAACCTGAAGTGCCCAGCTCGGAGTCAATTGGTGACGCATCCCTCGTCACCTGGGGGAGGGCACCTATGCTGAGCCGAGGAGGTCACGCCCATAGGAGCTGTGACCTCTTCAGCCCAGCAAAGTTCAGCTCAGGCAGCCAGGATTGTGCGCAAATCACGCATGTCTGCTCCTGGCTGCCTGACCTGAACATAAAGAGTGTTTGTCAGGCTGACCTTTGCTCAGCCTGACAGACACTCTTCATGAGGGTCAAAAGGTGGGGGGGGGGGGGCGTGGCCCCTCCGTCCTAAAGGACGGCCGCACCTGGTGGGCAGACCTCTGGGGAATACTTGGGTGTAAATTGTCAGTATAGCCTATGGCACACTTCCAATATGCAAGTGCTATGCAGAGCAAAAGGGGTAGTTGGGTGGGCAGTTTTACCCTGGTAAAAGCAAATAGGGCAGTTTACCTAGTCTGAGCATGCCCGGTGTGTAACCAATTTCGGCTAGGTGATGGCCTGCCAGCTAATAGGATAGCCACTGCTGTCAAGACCCCACATCAGGTCAATTAATGAGGAGTTAGGTAGTTTGAAGACTTTCTGGAGTGACCACAGGGAGATTAACAAAGTGGTTTAATAAACGAGGCAACATGACCCACCTGGCCAGAGTTAGCCTTTCCGCAACTGACGGGGCTGGGTGACTCAGAAACCAATTTGAGAATTAAGTGAAGTGATGGTTTTCATGAGTGTGCCATTATATTTGTATGCCTAAATAGCGACAAATCTGAGGTGCAATGTGTATGTTGTCAGGTCTGAAAGAAGATTATCCCTCTTGGTGTTATCTATAAAGGAGATAACATAGGACTAACAGTAATTTACCTGAAGGCCAGACAAGTTACCAAATGACTGAGGTAATTTGGATATGGGTTTCAGATCTTTATCAAGGTCACAGACATATAAAATCACGTCATCAGCATACAGAGATTTGACATGCATAGGGCATCCCTGGGGCATACCCCTGTCCAAAGCAAATTGCCTAATGTGCTGCACCAGAGGCTCCACCACTAATACAAATAATAGTGGCAAAAGCAGGCATCTCTGTCTGGTGCCATGGGACACTAGGTATTGTGATGAGATGTGTGACCGTGTTTTAGCCTGTGCAGTTGAGACAGTGTATAACAGTATAACCCAACACACATTGGTAGGGTGCATGTTGAATCACGCTGAGCCAGCGAACATATAATCCCACCCAAACATGTCAAATGCTTGTTGTAGGTTCAGGGAGAGACAGCCAGCCACCAGCCACAGCCCTTGAGCTGCATATATGACTTGATATAAGCGACGTATATTTAGAGAGGGGTTGCATCGAGGAACAAATCCACATTAGTCTGCATTTTTCAATTCTCGAAGCAGAGAGAGCAGGTGCCTCCCCAACACTTTGCTCAATATTTTATATTCAGAGTTTATCAAGGATAAAGGTCTATAAGAGGACATGTCATCTGGGTCTCAACCTGGCTTCAGCCGAGGGGTGACCAAAGATGGGCTCATAGTGGGTGGTAAAGAGCCCGTCTCAAACAATGCCTTATAAAGCTTTTCTAGGTGTGGTACCAAATGAGTGGCAAATGTGGCATAAAATTCAATCCATCCGATCAAGGTGTCTTATTCCGTGCGAGGTCATCCATGGAATGCAGCAATTCACCCAGCATGAATGGAGCACCCAGCGCCTCTCTGACAGAATCGGACACACTGGTAAGTGTAATCCATTGAAGGACTCAATGTCCGTGGGGTCAGTGGGGAGGAGGTGGCATATAGGTTGGTGTAATAGTCTTGAAAGACTACATTGATTTCTAATTGGGTAGTTGTGAGGTTAATTGGGGATGGGAGCACTGATAAGATTGGTGTTGCTGGTGGTGTCGGTTTCATCATTTGTGCGAGTAGTGCACTGGCATTATCGCCATCTGCATGTATCCTCTGTGTGTAGACTGTATAATCATTATCCCAGAGATGCTCGAGGAGTTCAGCATATCTAATTCTCGCCTCCTGTAAGTGTTCCTTATGTGTATTGTCCTCCCCTGCATCCCACTCCAATGAGTCAAATTGGTTCTCAGTGCAGCAAAGGTCATTGAGGACAGTTCAACGAGCACCCACTATGGTATTGATAGCAATGCCCCTCACCAATACTTTAAATGCTCCCTATTCTACCAGTGGGGAAGTTGCAGTTTTGGTATTTTCAGTGAAGTATATATTGTGGTAGCTAATGTGTCCATGAATACTATGGGGGTCATTCCTACCCTGGCGGTCATAGACCGCCAGGGTAGGTTACGGAGGAAGCACCGCCAACAGGCTGGCGGTGCTTCCGGGGGCATTCTGACCGCGGCGGTAAAGCCGCGGTCAGAAAAGGGAAGCCGGTGGTTTCCCGCCGGCTTCCCGCTGCCCCAGGGAATCCTCCACGGCGGCGCTGCAAGCAGCGCCGCCATGGGGATTCCGACCCCCTTCCCACCAGCCTGGTTCTGGCGGTTTTCACCGCCAGAACCTGGCTGGCGGGAACGGGTGTCATGGGGCCCCTGAGGGCCCCTGCAGTGCCCATGCTACTAGCATGGTAGCATGGGCACTGCAGGGGCCCCCTAACAGGGCCCCACATTGATTTTCAGTGTCTGCGTGGCAGACACTGAAAATCGCGACGGGTGCAACTGCACCCGTCGCACACCAGCAACTCCGCCGGCTCCATTCGGAGCCGGCTTCCTTGTTGCTGGTGCTTTCCCGCTGGGCGGGCGGGCAGCCTTTTGGCGGTCGCCCGCCCGCCCAGCGGGAAAGTCAGAATCACCGCGGCGGTCATTTGACCGCGCTGCGGTGTTCTGGCGGGGGAACTTTGGCGGGCGGCCTCCGCCGCCCGCCGAAGTTAGAATGACCCCCAAAGTCCTCCAATAATTGGGACTTCATATGCCAAGTAGGTATAAAGGCTGGGATGTGGTGCCAGGATATGATGAGCTCTAGAGGATTGTGGTCCTACAGCGTCTTACCCAAACACGTCACATGTATGACATTTGCTTGCAGGGATGCAGTGCAGAGGATCCAGTCCAGGTCTGCATGCACTTTATGAAGGGAAGGAAAGAAGGAGTAATCACGCATCCCTGCATTCCTACCACACCAGACATCCGTCAAGAACCAGCCCCTGATCTATTGCTGCAAACCTTGGCTTGTCTGACTCAGCTTTCACCGAGTAGGGAGGATGAGAACGGTCTAAGTCTATATCTAGGACTGCATTAAGGTCCCTCCCACCCACAGACACTGTGCCCATTCAGTCAAAAACGTGGATAGGTGCACCAGGAATATGTCTTGCTTTGTACTAGGGGTGTAGACACTTCCAAGCACCACCTGGCTCCCATCCAGTGTGCCCCTAAGAAAGACACAGCGGCTGATTGTATAAGTTTTACTGTCTGAGCTGCAATGAGTATCCCAAATAGTTGTCCTCTCATTTCGTGCCTAGTTTAACAGCCTCAGTGGCAGAAATGTGTATTTCTTGTAAATTATCTGTTTGCCTTGTGTCAGTTGAGCTGGGCTAGGATTCTATGCTGCTTTTGGAAGGACCTCATATCTCTAACATTACATTTTAGTACAATATAGCTATACTGGACATTTGACATAAGACAAGGTAACCTTTGTTATAGATAGGCAAGTGCCGATGACAGCAACTTTTGAACAATTTCCCAATGCTAGGTCCAGCAAAGATCGGACCTTCAACCAAACCTGTAAAACCATTTGAACAGGGTAATGCTGTGTGCAATCGCTATAAGAGTGGACAAGCAACGGCCCACAACCAGAAGGTGAACTAACCAGTGACTCTGTGGCTCCAGTCCCAAGGTTAGGAAGCAGAACAGAAATCAGTGAGTGTACACGTGTAGGGATTACTGTAGGGCAGAGATAAAATAACTTTTGTGACCTTGTCTAGAAGCATTCCTAGCCAATAGAGGAGACTAATCTAGCAGTGGAGTAGCACCAAGGCTGGCGCCCAGGGATGGCAGCAGGTGATTTTAACAGTGAAGCAAGGTGCTCCTTTCAAGAAGGGGTGTATAAATGTCCCCTGGGCCAGTGAGCAAGCATCCCACCACCTCTCTCCTGTATAGTATGGGGCAGGTCCATAATTACACACTGTGGGGTGCAGCAGTAAGTTGTGTCATTTTGGCAAGGGGGAGTAATATATCAACCACTGCAGTGGAGTGTTTGGTTAGTGTTGTGCTTGGACCTACTCACTGGCAGAAGTCAACAGATGTCATCACCAGTTGGTAGCATTACAGGGCAACATAGCTATGCCGGAACTGGAGTCTGAATTGGTGGCATTGTCTGCTGGGGTGCTGGAATGAAGAGGCAGCTCAACTGTTGCTTCTTGATCGATGTTGCTGAAGCGAGTGCAGCCCTCCTGCTCTCCATGGGTTGCTGCAGGGATGGGACAGACCCGTGACTGCACAGACAGGAGGGCCATCTCGATATATGTGATGGTGGTCCTAGTGATGTTCGTCTCTTAGAGTTAGGGAACTGCTGCTCCTGCCAATCCTATGCAGCCTCCGGTGTATCAAAGAAGAGAATCAGCTGATTGTGGAATAACTTTAACCTGGCTGGGAATAGGAGTGCATATGTTAGCCCCTCCTCTCTCAGCTATTTTTAGCGGCCTGGAAAGAAGAATACTGATGCTAGACCACAAGTGTAAAATACAGAAATAGTGAGTCTGGTGTGTTCTCTATAGTGGTGAGAGCAATCTCCCTGGCTCTTTGGAGGACGATGTCACAGTCTCTGAAATTTAGTATATGGGCCACAATGGAATGCAATGACACACCCTGAGGTGGGCACCACTTAGGAGCTCTGTGAATTCTTTCAGCCATAAACAACGCTGACCAGCCACGTGGCACCACTTTAGTTTTCAGCCAGTTTTCTATCTATTGAGTGGCAATGAACCCCTCTAAATTTTTGGGTGTGCCAATAATGTGTATGTTGTTACAGCACGCTCACCCTTCAGCGTCTTCTACTCATTCATGTAATATCGTGACATGCTTTCGGAGCTTGTCAATAAGGACAGAATGCTCTGCTTGCAAGGGTGCCAGAGAAGATAAAGACACTTTGTTGGTTTTGACTCTATCTCCTAGTTTCTGGTGATCATCTTTAAAGAGGCCTAAATCTGTAGTGATTGAGCCAAGTTGCTGCTCAATAGCCACCCCAGAGTCTTGGATCTCCTGAAGAATAATGTCCAATTTATATACTGGGGGATGGCCTTTGTGGGGAATATAAGTCTTCTGCAGCCAGCATGGAAGACCTGTCAGTTTCAGTATATTGAGAATGAGTGATGTTGAGCGGCAGCATTGATTTGATAGTATTGGTGCAATCCATTTGAGAAGTAGATATGTGGAGGGCAACTAAAGGTGCCAGTATGCGGAGGCACTGCAGCTGTGAGGAGAAGCCAGACAATTGCCTCAGAATAGCTTGGTGTGTCATTAAGAAGACAACATTAACAGTCACCAGCAGGGGAATTTCCTCAGTGCACACTACAAGGCGCCACAGTGCATTTCAGGGTCCAAACTTCACACAGGCAGCTGTCCCCAACACAATTCTGGCTCAAGCCCCATTGCAGTGTAAGCAACATGTGTAGGGCCTGTCTGAATGGCCCAAGGGTCTCCTTTGGGGCAGCCCCCAAAAGCAGGAGATTAAACACAAACAGTACATGCAGAGCGAAAAGTCTGTGGGAGCATCAGCAGGTGGCCTTGTGGCTGAAGGTCAGTAGCACCACCCGCTGCGCTGCACAACACCGTCCCAGTCATTTATCTATTAAGTGGCGCTGGAGCCCTCTGCATTTTTGGGCATGCCATTAATGCATACACATCAGAGGTCGGTAGATATCCAGGGGGTCAGGGTCTTCCTGAGTCCACCTTATGGCAGGCCACAGGTTCACAGGCCCTGCAACTCCAGTCCCGCGCGGCCAGTCCTCACCTCAGCCAAGTGGTAGACACCTCCACCCTGCACGGCATGGTGCCTGGGAGGGCCCAGCCAAGTCAGTCCAATCTGAACCTAGGGCAGGTCTGCAGCCATGTGGTGAATGTCCAGCCACACACTGCTGCCTCCAGCCCCCCAGGAAGAAGCCAGGCCAACACCATCAGGATTGTCTAAAAATGGCACCCATGGTGCCAGATGCGAGGCTTCTGAAACTTTCCACTGAAGAGCCACTCCACTTTCAGTCAGGGCCAGCAAAAAGTCTCAGGGGGGACAGGAGCCAAGTCTCATCTGCCCAGTATGGTGATTAAGCCATAGATGTGTGAGGATGGTGGGGGATTCAGGGCCTCGGTGCGAGAGAGTCGAAGAAGTCAGATTGCCATCTTTGGTGGCTTCGGCGATTAGCCACACCCTCTGATAAAATCAGTGTTAACACATTTACAGGAAGCAATATCATGCTTAATAATGTTAAAAAACAACAAATTCCATGCTCTAAATTCCAATAGAAATACTGCTGGATGACCTGTGAAGCTATCACCTCACACTTTTTCTACAATTCACGGTGTTTTACATCTTACTGTTGACTTATAAAACTGGATGAATGCTTTTAAAAAAACGTTTACGTTAAATATAGGAAGGGGAGACTGTCGAATCCTGCTTTAGATCAAATTGATTTATCACATAATTAAAATCCCTAGAGAATGAGTATTTTCCTAATGCTGAATCAAAAGCTTCCCCTTCTTAAAAGTAGTTTCCATCTCTGCATTCTTCTGTTCAGGAAATCAATTAATTTTCCTTTTTCGACAAAGAAGGGGGCAAATTGACTTCTGACTAGCCATTTAAATAGATAACAGGATTGTTATGTGTTCTCCTTGGAAAACAACAGACTATTTAATTCACATATCTTCATGGGACTTCATAAAATGTTCATACTTGAATAATGGCTCTGGGAACAGGAAAGGTGACTCCTCAATCAGAGATGCCAAGGATTCTTTCAATTTAAGTTAACTAGATATTCCAGTGGGTTCTACTATTTTATCTATCAAACCTTTCTCTTGTGTGTTTAAGATTACAGGGCTTTACTTTCTTCTGAACTAAATCAATCAAAAGGGAGAAAGCTTTATGATCACTAAAGGAATAATCATCGTTATTCATATCTGGGAATATACCAAAAGTAGTAAAAAGGAACAATCAGATAATCAATGATTGAACTTCTGACAGACGATTAATGTGTAACATTCACAGAAGTATCATTCTCTATTCTTCCATTAACTATTAAAAATTCCTTATTTCTCAAAACTTCCAACAGCAGGACACCTCTATTATCTGTATTACTATTTGGGGGGACTAGGAGGGGCAATTTTTAAAGCTTCTTCTTTGACCTCATTTTCAAACAACCTTAAAGCATGGTTGGAATTCTTGGCATTAAAATCATCTACCATTAATATGTATTTACATTCCTCTCGCTCCCTAATTTTGGAGATAAAAGAGAAAATGTCAGTTACAAATTACTCTTAATGTCAAGGGGATAGATACATTCTCCACCAAAAGTGATTCATTAGAATCCTGACTTCCCTTCAATAATATTTTTACAGCCTGCATTAATTTTGAATCGTGCACAAACTGACTAACAGTCCAGCTGTATTTATTACTTAAATAATCACAACTCCCCCTTTTGCATGCTGCCTCCTGAAAGGGCTTGCCCCACAGCTTATAACAAAGTACCCTCCTAACACAAAATCATTAGTTAACCAGGTTTCCTGGATGCATATTACATCAGCAAACAAACTCATATAGTAGTCTTGCAGCATTCCAGGAAAACACTTAAAGTTTATTTCTAGGTACTTCTGTTGCTGTTGAGCCCAATTGACCCTTTGAGTTAAGGACACCTGCTACCCAGCTTCAGCATCTAGCCTCTTCATCTGAATCTGGGGCATTCCCCACTTCCATTCCTGCTAAGCACAGGTACCCTCCTGCTCCCCTTTACAAGGGATACCCATAGGTTTGTTAGATACTCAGTTGACATAGATGGCAAATCATATCACCTATATCTAGCATCTTCCTCAGTCTGGTACCCTCATGAATGACTTGGCGGCACACTGAGCTGTAAATCACACGTCTTTATTCATCTGTGTGTACCTGTGAACTCCAACATTCTAAAACACACATTCATTACATTCTATTCTAGTGATTACGCCATACAGATACAGAGTCCTCGGAGAGCCAGAAAGGTTCTGTTCTAAATCATGGAATATACTACATTTCCCCTTTGGTTAAATAAAAAATTGCAAATTTTTAGAAAATAACAAGACAGACACATACATCTACGTATATAAAAACCATGTACAACTATATCTCTTCAATTAATCTTCTTGGTGCTTTGATCTGGCAACCCAATCTTGTTACTGAGTGCTACAAATAGTCCTCTTCAATGCCAGATGTTTCTAATAATGGTAATGAATCAGCAACAGTCATTGGGTTTTCATATTCAGTCTCTCGTTCAATTTCTTGAGTTGAAGACCAAAGAAACACAGGCCTGAAGTGAGAAGAGTCTCTGATAAGAGACTCCCCAGGTCAATGGGCCGGCATCATGGGTCCTTTGGTAGACACTACTTGAAAAGGTTCAGTATTGTAGGGAGCATCACATTTTCTTTTCAGTAACTGTTAAGTGATCACCTTTTCTGAATGAGAGGTCTTTTGCATTTTGCCTCTTGTCTGCATACACTTTCATTTTCCCTCGTATGAATCAGGTTTTCATTACTATTTTTTTCTCTTGTCCATTGGGGTATCTTGGTTGCCATTGCTCTCCCGAACATCAAAGTCGCAAGACTTTCACCTGTGGTTGAGTGGGGTGTTGAATGATAAACTTGTAAAACAGAGTTCAATACTGTTTTTAGATTGAGCTTCTAAAGAGTTGCATGCTGCATCAACAAGTCCATTGGCCTGTGGCCATGAGGGTGTGATCTTTTGATTCTTTATGTTCAGATGCTCTAGAAGTTCTTCAAATTCTTTGCTGTTGAAGGGTGGACCATTCACAATGGCTGGCAAACCCCATGTTGCAAAGATGCCATTAGGCTTTTTGATTGCTCACTCATATGTCATGGATGAGAGACCTTCAACCAAAGGAAAGTGTGAACATTAATCTGCAATCAAAATTTAATGATGTCCATTGTCAAGGGGACCAAAGAAATCAATGGATTTTCTCTCCCATGTTTGGAGTATTGTGAGTGATTTTGGTTGACAGGCAATTGCATATATGACAGGCCTTTAGTTCCTCTTTGACTCTTTCATCTAGATATGGAAACCAAACTCTGACTCAGAGAGCTCTCTTGGTAGCAACGATACCATGATGTCCTTCATAAGCTACTTCTATTACCTTTTGTTAAAGGCTCTCCGGAATCAGGATCCTCAATCCTCTCAGTACAGCTCCTTGCTGAGTTATGGACAATTTATCTTTTGACATTCTTGTACTTTTGATATTCGTCATCATTACTGAGAGGTTGAACATCTCCAAGACTGATGTGTAATTATGTATTTTAACTTTAGAAGGCCACTATCATGACTTGTAGCTGTGACAATCTGGGCTAACGATATATCAGCTAGTATACTTTTCTTGACAATGAAATTGATGTGGGCTTCAGCCGTTTTGGATGGAGCAGCATGATCTTGATTGTGCATTCTCAAAAAAGTAGTCAGCATAATCAGACTCTTGTAATCATAGTCCGCATCACTCAATTCGAGGTGGCATCTTGGTTTTTGGATTGACAAAGATGGTTAGCAAAGCATGATAATCAATCACCAGTGTGAAAGGCTATCCTTACAAGAACACATGGAAATGTTCACAAGCTGACACCACAGCCAAACTTTCTTTCTCAGGCTGTGAGTAAGCACATTCTGTTTGAGACAAACTTCTACTAGCATAGACCACAAAATGTTGTCTCGCATTGGAACGTCTCCTATGCTGTGCAAGTAGAGCTTCTATCCCAACAGGGCTAGTGTCATCCACAATCTCAGTAGGGAGTACACCATTTCTGTAGCATTTTCTATAGCATGTTTAATTCTCTTGAAACTCTTTTCACGTTCCTATGACCATTTAAAAGAAACATTTTTCTTTGTTAACTCTCGTAATGGAGCACTAACAGTGGCAAAGTCCTTTATGTATTGTGAACAGTAGCTGGCAATTCCATGAAAAGAATGTTCCATTGAAACATCTTGTGGGATTTGTCAGAGCTCGTACTTTTGCAGGATCAGGTGCCATGCTCCCATCAGAAACGATATGGCCAAAGAATTTCAATGTTGTCTTATAAAACCTCATACTTGTCTGCATCTAAAGTTAAACCTGCATTATTGAGTAATTGACATACTTGTGTCAGGGCTTTATGATGCTCCTTCTGTGTAGCTCGAAAAACTAGTATGTCATCACTATAGTTAAGGCAGTCACAACAGGTTGTATGGTGCATCATAACGTTCAATAATGTCATGCTTAAATAATGATTCAATTTCTTTTTCAACATTTGTTTGCAAATGAAAAGTAACTCATCTATATCTCTGAGTAACAGGACGGACATCCTCATATGTAGTTTCACTTTCATAGTCTTTAACTTTCCTAAACCATGAAACAATGAAGGGAATTGACTCACTATTTTGAGATGAGCATCTATGTTGTAATTTACTGAAATCAATCCCATGTCTGCAGCCATACTGAAACTGAGCAAGCAGACACTTGCCACTGTACCTGGAAGAACATGAATCAGTGCTTATATTTTTGTTTTCATGAATCAGTTCTCATATTTTTGTTTTCTTACGTTTTACTGTCGACATAAATGAACCTCTGCTCTTCGTGGGCATTGATGCAGCCCAGGTGTCTACTATGGTCTTCCACAGCATAAGCTGCGGAAATAAAGACAGTCAAAGTACTTTATTCGGTTTAAAAAAACATAGAAGTGGACAAATCAGACATAACAGTATAAAATTTATACAGTATGTTTTTTTTGTTTTCTTTTTTGTCTCTTCAGCCAAAAGTAAAAACACTGCATAAAGGAATCAATGATAAAAACATACATTACAAGAGTCATAAGATATGCCACATATAGAATAATTACTGTGTTAAACATATTGCAGTCACACAAAACTGGAAAAATAGGTCACAAAGAAGGCTTGGTGTAAAATGTGGATAAAATCCTTCACAGTTCATCAAAAGTAATACAAAAATTATGCTTTCCTGAGTCTAAGAGCTGGAACGTACATAGGTGGTAACAACAAAACAACAGTATTCAGATTCTAAAAGTTAAAGGTGTTGCAAATACTATTTATAGGATCTGGAGCCAAAAGAACATACAAGTGGTGTTAAAAATTATTTTCTATGGAACACATGAAAACTACAGAAGAACATAAAATGTTCCAAAGTTTGCAGTTCGCAGAGTTTTGCCCACTCCGCGCTGCAGAGCAGCACGAGTGGAGCTTTTCCTCTCTTGCTGCTCAATAGCGTTAGGTTGGAGAGCATGAGTGAGAAAAATCACATGCTAGACCACCTCATGTCGAAATTTTTCAACGTGGGCGGTCACAGGAGGTCGCTACCGCTTGCATTGAGAAACCTGCTGCTCGTTATGAGGAATCTGCCAGTTGAGTAGAAAATCTACTTGCGCAGCAGAAAGAAGCAGCGCTGCTCGTTGTGCCATTCATGCTGATCTTACAGTGCAGTGCAAACTCCTGGTGCTAAAAGCAATGCGAGCAGCACAACTTACCACACTCTGCCACATCCAGAAATCCGTGGCAGAGCTTTTTTGGTACTTAACGGACGTCCGCATAGCAGAACTCTGCGAACTCCGACCAGGTCTGTTCTTGGCATTGGAAATCCTCACTAAAAATGTGCTTGATAAATGCCCAGTTTAGGTGCCCCCAATAAAAAGCCTTTTCCACCTTCAGTGCTTAGGGTAGGGGGAGACGTGGATTTATCCAATAATGACCTTTTATCATGAATCAAAGAATTCAATATAGTCAGGAATAAATCTAAGATATGCTCTGAGTTATTGCTGTTGTTTCCAAAAGAGCCAATATAGAGGACAGAATTCTCTTTCGACACTGCAAAGATTTGAAATACTGTACATAGTTTCCTGGGAGATTACACAATGAATTTAGAATTCATTGCAATTCTGGTTTGGCGGATGTCCTTGAAGTGGTACAAAGATTCTCGCTGGGCATAGTTCTTAGAAGCTGCATCCTAAGATACTAATGGAGCCCAGGGGAGAGCCTTTGCAGGCAGGGCGGTGCGGATGACACTCTTTGGTACATCTTAAGGTCAATAACCAGATCTGGCAAAGTGAAATCTTCATTGGGGTGTGGTTTTACCATGATCTCTGTTCTTAAAATGCATACACGCACCCTTGCCAACGGAAGCAGGTGGCTTAAAGGCACATAAAGTAGATACAAGTTCTGTTGCAAACTCCGAAATTGCTTCTCTTAAAGCCAATACTCGGTCTCCAGTGTCCCATTCAGAGAAAAATGTTGAGATTGCGTTAGAACACTTCAAAGTATTCACATGCAAGGATTTATTTCTCATGGGGTTAGATTTAGTTTGTTTACATGCCCGTACATAAACCAAAGTCCTCCTCTTAAACTTGCGGCTGCTGCATTTTAAATGTGCGAACACAGAATACTGAGGCAGCGTAATCCTGAAGCCATCGCGGGCACCTTTCATCGATTTAAAGCCACTCCCTGCCCCTTCAGCTCACTCTTGCAGCTTTCTGCTTTCTCACATTGTGATGCTTTTTCATTTTTGTCTTTCCCCGTCTTTCCCATATGTGTCTTTTCCTCGCAGTAAATGCTTGAGGCAGAAGAATAAGCGCTGGCCCTGAAAAAATAAGTGCCGGTGCTCAGCACTGGAAACAACAAGCACAATTAAGCACTGCTCCCAGAGCAAAGTTTCTTAGACACCATAGCAAATTTTTAGGTTGAGCGTGGCAGCGTGCAAGTGCTGTTTTTCTGACGTGTTGGTATGTATCTGGGTTTTTAACCACGCCCACCTCACTCCGATCAGTACCACTCGTTCATGGACTTGCCAATCAAAAATACTTTAATGACATTGGTAAATGGTTTACGTTTTTTCCCTCCTTGGGGAGGTTTTGTTACCGCCTTGGCTATTGCCCCTGTTACATGGCTAATTGCACTTTTGCCGATAAGTTTGACGGCGAGTGAACTTTTTCCTTTTGTGTGTCTCTTCACGCTGGTGCTAATAGCGGCCATAGCGCTGTGAATTGGCTCGCTTATGTGAAACTGTTTTACTTTCATTTTTCAATTTATGTGGCAAGAAAAGTCCGGTTAGGAGTTTACAACGCTAATAAGTCTAACTCAAGCAAATCTGAGACCCATTGCATCGCAAATGCTTGTTTAGCAGGTAGCTTATCAGCTGTTTAAATCCGTAGCACGTAAGTACTTGATGTGTTTACTAGCAGACCCAACTCAGAATTACTCAGAACAATGTACAGACAAAGAAGGATCCAGGTCTCCAGGTTAAAAGTTGAATTCTTAAGTACAACAGGGCAGGAGAAAAGAGATACCAGGGATCCAAGGCATAAACTGCTAAACTGCAATAAAGGACTACAAGGTTCCTAGAATGCCAACGTTCAGATAACTACATTAACTGCTGTCAACTGCTGGTGGAGCCACAAACTGCACCTGAGATGCCAGCCAAACCATTATAACTCAACAAGCTCACAACCTTTCACCTCTCTTGGGATCACCCCCCCATTGCCAGGAAAGTCCAATCCAACCAACCCCCTTTGCACCAACCCAGACTTACCAGTAGCCTCTACCACTGTGATACCAGGCTGCACAGCACAAAAAAGGGGTTGAGAGGGGACAAAGCTGCCTGAGAAGGGGGGAACCTAACTGTCAGTGGCAGCCGGCAGCTTTAGGAGGGAGGGTGGCGGGCGGGAAGCACACACACACTCATTCTTTCACACACACACGCACGCACATCCATTAACAACACTCATAACATTCAAACATGCACGCATGCACCAAACATTCATTTTAAAAGATCACACACACACTCATTCTTTCACATATTCATGCATGCAGGCACATCCATTAACAACACTCATAACATTCAAACATGCACGCATGCACCAAACGTTCATTTAAAAAGATCACACACACACTCATTCTTTCACACACACACACACACACGCACATCCATTAACAACACTCATAACATTCAAACATGCACGCACGCACCAAACATTCATTTTGAAAGATCACACACACACACTCTTACCTTGAGCCTCAGAGGTCCCAGGAGGTTTGGGACTGCAGCCTTCCCTTATTTGATGACCTTAGGTCAGACAATGAGGGAAGGCAGCAGTCCCAACTTCGTCACAGAGTGGGATGGGGTTAGTGAGACTGCTGACCCCACCCCACTCTGTGACGAAGTGTCACTGATTGACACTCGCACTGGGCGCTTCACGGCTTAAACCTGAAGTGCCCAGGTCGAACTCAATGGGTGACGCTTTCCTCGTTACCCAGGAGAGGGCCTCGAGGCACCTTTGCTGTGCCGAGGAGGTCACGCCCATAGGAGCTGTGACCTCCTCAGCCCAGCAAAGTTGTGCTCCGGCAGCCAGGAGTCTGCGCAAATCGCGCATGTCTGCTTCTGGCTGCCTGACCTGAATATGAAGAGTGTATGTCAGGCTGACTTTTGTTCAGCCTGACAGACACTCTTCATGAGGGGCAAAAGGTGGGGAGGGTGGCCCCTCTGCCCTAAAGGACAGGCCGTGCCTGCTTATTGTACTGCCACATGGATGGCTGCTGCAAAAGGGGGCACTTGCAGCACGGGCACCCAGGCTGCATCTGTGGATCCCAAAGAAGCAACACTCGAGCGCTGGCTGACAAAATACCTCCTGGCTTCCAGTCACGTATGCAGGGGCTGGGGCAGAAGCAGTTGGGGCAGAGGCAATGGCGGCTGTTTGGGATTTAAGGCCTTCTTAAAGGCCTTAATCGATCCAAATCAGGGCGAATGCAGGCCCGGGTGAGACCGACCAAAGCTGGTGAGTCAATGCCCTCCTGAGTAGTCCTGCAGTCATCCACCCTCCGGAACCGCACTCCATGTCTGCCGCAGCTGCAGCATCTTCCATGTCTCGCCTGCTCCTGCTTCCCTGCGACCTCGAGATCCACTCTGCCTGCTTAGGGTGCATGTAACTTTGTGGCCCATTCAAATTCTCTACCTGTCACTGTGTTAAATGCTGATGGCACCCTGCGCACACACTAAGAACCAAAGGTGAAGACTCTTTCGACCTTACCTCTCACTTTACCATATAGGAGAATTACTTCTCAGTGGCAGACTAAAATTAAGTCCAATAGGCCTTAATTGAGCACTGCTTCTACACGCTCTGTGCCTTAGGTGTGTGTCCATTAGATAGTGGATAGGAAGAGTGAGACTCACCTTCATCTAATCACGAGTTAGATGACTAGGCCTTAGGATGAGTGGGTGTGAAAATGGCCGTCATAGCATTTCAATTTCTTTCTGTGAAAGACATTGTCCTTCATATCAAATGACTGGATTTTTGACGTGGTATTAACAGAGCTGGTCTTACTGAATCCCGGAGTAACATTAACACTGTGTTACAATATTACTTGTGGATCAGGAGTTGATCTCCTGTAATCCTCCTGAGCAATAGGGAATTGGATGCAGAAATCAGTGTTTATGCACCAGTTCTCACATGTAAGACCATAATTGTTTTCTTGCAACCCGAGAAAGAGTTGTCCAGGTATGACCTTGAGGATTTCTTCCTGGTACAATATGTGGAATTCTTGCACCTGAAACACGGAGTGCAGGAACACTACACCAATTGCAAACCTGTTTTGGTTGTTAACGGTTATGATGGAATTAGCAGGCCACTCACAAAGTCCATAGTGAGAAACTATTGGTCTGTATTTGGTCATACTGAATGTGAGGAAACCTCTACTGTACGTGTTTTTATGCTGCACCATGACATTGTTATCAATACTGCTATAGGCTGTATTTTCCGAAAGTCAAAAATACTGAACCTAGTCCAGGTATTACAAGCTGTGCAGTAATACTGCAGCTAATTTATTTTTTTCCCGAGTGCAAACGTCACCAGGTGGTACCTAGCGTAATTTGTTATTGGGAACAGAGTTTGGAAAGAGAGAAAAGGTGTCAAAATCGAATTTGGCACCTCAAATTCCACAGATTATGACTAAATCTGACCTGGAAAACCTAGAATCCTGTGGCAATTTCGGCCCAGGGCAAGACTACAAGGTGTGGTAGTGTCGCGAATGCTCTGATTCCCAGTTAACAAGCCTCATCTGTTTCAGTTCTATCTGTACACAAATACTTCAATTGTAATTTCAAAAAACTCACTTAAAGCAACTGCACTAGCCATTAGTATTATATTAACATCAAATGCAGGGCCTCATAAGGAATCATTTCTGACAAAGAGGTCAAGGCAAGATGCGCCATGAAGACAAAGCAAATAGACGATTTTTTTCTACCTGCACACAAACATGTAAAACATGTGTGCTGTGCCAGGATTACACTACAGTCCCTTTTAATTTCTCTCTCAGTAAACCTAAGACCCGAATCAGGCGTTCAGAAGGTAAAATAAGCCAATAAATCTTAATGAGCACATGCACAGGCTTAACAAATTAAGTAACCCCCAGGCGCCATTAAGTAAGTGTTCAATTGTATTTCAAAACACATAAGGAAGATGGAAGAAACGCCACCAGCACTGTTCCCCAGCAGGCAAACGCAGAACCGAAAGTGAATAAAAATATACATAAACTACTCGCATTTATAAAAGTTATTTAAAAAACATGCAAACTGTTTTAAAACCCACACATGTAGTGACTACTCAGAGGACAGCGAGACAATGAGTGCTCTACAGAGTCAATTCCTGTTGTCTTTTTATGATGGATTTCATACAGTGCTAGACATGTGGGGATATGAGCATCTTTTGAACTGATGTGGAATATATTCTAGCTGGTTCCTTTTAAATCTTTGAACGGATCACGTGGGTAGAATGTGTAAATATTTGTTTTTATGTAACCATTAAAACATGTCTTGTTGAATCTACTGGACAAATACTGACATGCGGTAGTTGGGATCTTCTGCTGTAATTTGTCACTGATCAACTGGGTTTGTCATGCAGAATAACTGCATGAAACATAAGCAAAACCAAAGAAATACCAAAGACATGAAAATAACCGTACATTCATACACACATCCCAACCACAACATTCGACCTATAATTGCAACCCCATCTAAATATTCAATCATAGAGTGATAAAAGAAGAAATGATGGAACTAATTGAAAAACAACCGAACAATGGTGTAATGAAATATATAGAAAAAAATATTAGTAAGCATCAAGGCGAGGAAGTGATACACAACTAAGAAAAACTTTTGACACACAAAAGGTGACAGGTTGGGCACTTGAAAGAAAAGTGACTGCGGGTAAACTGTATAAGAAATTAGGAATGAAAGAAATAATCATGCGTGCTTAATGAGAATGTGTTAGGAAACGCGCTTACTGTCCACGTGTTAAAAAACGGTTCCCAAACGACTCTACAGAGTGAAAAATAGGAAACAGACACAACCTGATGTGTTTACTACAGAAAATCATAGATAAATGACAACAACAACCTATGTTTACATAGCATTAAACACCACACGTGTTTTGTTTCTGAGCAGTGCAAATAATGACAAAAGAATAACAAGCATTGGTAAACGCAATAGGTTTCATCTATTGACTCCAACATGACGCGTTTCTGCCAACACAGTGGCTTTGCTCACATGTAACATTCCAAGAACACCAAGCAGTTAGAAGGCCTGTACTGCCCGGTGAAATACAGATAATGCTCAGTGAAATACAGATAATGTATGTCCAAAAGGTCCAACACTATTCTCAACTCTGAATACTTTGCGTGTGATAATGTATGTTAAAATCGAGGGTAACAGGTCTAGACATGCCAATTTAAATGCTGCTAGGGGACGGTGTGAACGCTGAATTTATTACTTATAATTGTATATGTTATGAGTTAAGAATTTACAAAGAAATTGGGTTAACATAGAAAATAATGTGCGACTTGGAAATGTTCCCACTTGAGTGGTCATCATTAACCCCTTCGCTACCAGGCCTTTTCCCCTCCTGTGCTGAGCCTTTTTTGGTAATTTGGGGCAGTTTGCACTTAGGCCCTCATAATAACTTTTTCTACACATAAGCTACCCATGCCAAATTTGCGTCCTTTGTTTCCAACATCCTAGGGATTCTAGAGGTACCCAGACGTTATGGGTTCTCCTGAAGGACACTAAGAAATTATCCAAAAGACAGCGAAAATGTCATTTTTTTGTTAAAAATGGGAAAAAAGGGCTGCAGAAGAAGGCTTGTGTTTTTTCCCCCTGAAAATGGCATCAACAAAGGGTTTATGGTGCTAAAATCACCATCTTCCCAGCTTTCAGGAACAGGCAGACTTGAGTTAGAAAACCCAATTTCTCAACACAATTGTGACATTTTACTGGGACATACCCAATTTGTACTATTTTTTTGTGCTTTCAGCCTCCTTCCAGTTAGTGACAGAAACGGGAATGAAACCAATGCTGGATCCCAGGAAGTTAACAATTTCTAAAAGGTAGACAAAATTCAGAATTCAGCAAGGGGTCAGTTGTGTAGATCCTATAAGTGTTTCCTACAGAAAATAACAGCTGAAATAAAATAATTATGAAATTGAGGTGAAAAAAACAGGCATTTTTCTCCACATTTTACACTGTAACTTTTTCCTGCAATGTCAGATTTTTGAAAGCAATATACCGTTACGTCTGCTGGACTCTTCTGGTTGCAGGGATATATAGGGCTTGTAGGTCCATCAAGAACCCTAGGTACCAAGAGCCAATAAATGAGCTGCAACTTGCAATGGGTTTTCATTCTGTTCCGGCTAAATAGCAATTCATTTGCTGAAATATAAAAAGTGAAAAATAGGTATCAAGAAAACCGTTGTATTTTCAAAATCGGCACAAGATAAGGTGTTGAGAAGCAGTGGTTATTTGCACATCTCTGAATTGTGGGGTGCCCATACTGGCATGTGAATTACAGGGCATTTCTCAAATAGATGTCTTTTTTCACACTGTCTTACATTTGGAAGGAAAAAATGTAGAGAAAGACAAGGGGCAATAACACTTGTTTTGCTATCCTGTGTTCCCCCAAGTCTCCAGATAAAAATGGTACTTCACTTGCATGGGTAGGCCTAAAGCTCGCGACAGAAAACACAACATGGACACATCACATTTTTACATTAAAATCTGACATGTTTTTTGCAAAGTGCCTAGCTGTAGATTTTGGCCTCTAGCTCAGACGGCGCCTACCAAACCTGTGCATTTTTTAAAACAAGACACCTAGGGAAATCCAAGATGGGGTGACTTGTGGGGCTCTGACCAGGGTCTGTTACCCAGAATCCTTTGCAAACCTCAAAATGTGGCCAAAAAACACTTTTTTCTCTGATTTTGGTGACAGAAAGTTCTGGAATCTGAGAGGAGCCACAACTTTTCTTCCACCCAACGTTCCCCCAAGTCTCCCGATAAAAATGATACCTCACTTGTGTGGGTGGCCCAGGTGCCTACAACAGAAAAATGCAAAAAACCTGTAGAGATTGAGGGGATAGCACAGCAAGTGGATAAGCACATATTTTTCTTCTATACATCTTTTAGGCTGACTCTGCTTTGGGGACCCACACAAGTGAGGTATCATTTTACTTGGGAGACTGAGGGGAACACTGGGTGGTAGGAAATCGGTGCCACAGCGGTGATCCTACAAAGAAAAGTGAGGAAAATATGTTCTTTTAAGCAATTTTTGAGGTTTCCAGAGGAGTCTGGGTAAGAACATGCTGGGGTATCCAGACAAGCCACTCCTCTTTAGGCTCCTTGGGGTGTCTATTTTTAAATCATGTCTGGGTTTGGTAGGTTTCCCTAGAGGAAGGCTGCACCCGGGACCAAAAACAAAGGTGCCACCCCCAAACATAGGTCGTTTTGCAATAGATCATTTTGATGTGTCCACGTACTTATGTGATGTTCCAAACACTAAAATTGTGAGAAAAAAAAACACTTAGGTTATGTTAAAAAGACCCCTTACCCACCAACCAAGTTGGTGGCATGCTTCATCATCGAGACACCTAGTGTGTCACAGGTGTGCTGCGACACCTGATTACAGCAGAGCAGGTTTTGTCATTTTTACCACACATACTGGTTGGATTTGGCATGAGGGTGAGTGATGGTTCAGTAGATCAAATTTTATTAACAAGAGATTTCACTAAAATGAAATGCGCTGTTAATAACTGAAAGGTTAAAAAACTGAACCAATGACTCACAGCTCATGAGCTGTAAAGCCACGACAAGGCACCAACCGCTTTACTGTCCATTCACACACCTTTCATACATGATATGTACAAGACCATTCACACTGCCAGCCACGGGCCCAGCACATTACAACACTCGCATCGACAGACAGCGCCACTCAAGGACCCATCACTTACATATGCCCACATGCCTGATACAGCAATCACACCAGAGTGTGTGGACAGGCGTTTGGCTGGCAGTGTGTTGCAGTAGCCAACAGCAAGTCAATATTTGCACCGCCAGCCAAGCACCACTCCACACACAATGGCATCACTTTTTTTTTTTAAACAAAGAAACTACTAACTAATAAGAAATACTTACAAAACTACAAACACAAAAGCTCTAACTAAGTGCATGACAGAAATGCCAACCATGAAACTGAACACGTGAAAATATAAAACAGGCCGTTTACACTCATGGTAGTTCCCAGTAATTCTTCTGGGTGTGGTAATTCCTGAAACAGCCACCCACACATAGCCCAGGCTTTGAAGGACAATCTAGGCAGTACAGTTGAGTCTCCCTCCGGATACCTCTTTGAGCACAGACTCTACATTTCTTAGCTGGAAAGTCTTTTTTGGCCGTGGGAAGAATGTGCTCAGCAAAGTGGCGATCTTTCAATCTAGCCACATCCTCCACCTCTGCTTCTCTAGGAACTCTTGCCTGTTCCACCATAATAAGGCTCTCTATCACTGAGTCCTGAAATTTCACAAATGTCATCTTTGACTCTGGAGACCTATCCTTGAACACAATAAAAGCATTAAAAGTTGCTAAGTGGAATAGGTGAATTGCTAACTTCTTATACCAAACGTAAGACTTACGAATAGCAGTATAAGGTTCCAACCTCTGATCAACTCTATCTACACTTCCCATGTGCTTATTATAAGCTAAAATGCGCACAGATTTGCGCACTTCAGCAACCTGGCCCCAAACAGTCACGGGGGAAGTACTCTCATCATGGATGGTATTTAGCATGTAGACATCCCTCTTGGCTGAAAATTTCAAAGCTAGCAGCTCATCATTCCGCAAGGCACTGCACTGTCCCCTCTCAAGGTTTGTACAGACAAGCTCCCCTTGATGGCCTTTCTGGTTACAACAAATTGTGCCACAAGCAACAGTGTCCCCTCTAAACAATTCCTTGAACAACTGCACTCCAGTGTAGAAGTTATCAACATACAAATGGTGACCTTTGTTAAACAGTCGTCTACCAAGTTCCCACACAATTTCCTCACTAACTCCAAAAGTGGGAGGACAACCAGGGGGGTCAATACTGGAATCCCTACCAGTGTAGACCCGGAAATTATACACATATCCTGTACTACTTTCAGACAGCATATACAATTTAATTCAATATCGTGCCCTCTTGCTAGGAATGTACTGCCTAAAAACCAAACAACCCTTTTAAGAGGACCAAAGACTCGTCCATGGCTATTTCTTTGCCTGGAACATAGACTCTGAAAACCGATCTATAAAATGATCAAGGACAGGCCTAAGCTTAAAAAGACGGTCAGAATCAGGGTGATCTCACGGCAAGGCTAAAGCATTGTCAACAAAATGCAGCATCCTAAGAAGAAGCAAATACCGATTACGACTCATGGTTGCAGGAAATATAGCCATTGCCATCAAGGGACTAGTAGACCATTAAGAAGCCAGTGACAGCTTCCTTATCAACACCATCAAAGAGTCAAACCCAACAACCTTTTCATCTCCTCCAGATTTGTGGGAATCCACTGGGTTGCTCTAGAGTGTGGCCTAAGTCTGGCAGCGTTGTCCCTCAAATACTGCTCCGCACACAAATTAGTCTGCTCAACAATGTCTTCCAAAAACACATCATCCATAAATAATTCAAAGAAATTGACAGAGAAAAAGTTCTCTATATTGACTCGACACCCTGGGAGACCAGTAAAGGCAGGCAACTCTGGCTGCTCCATGTTTGGTGCAACCCAGAGTTCAGGTCTTCCAAGGGGAAACCTTTCAGTCCCAGGTTGCTGCACTAATGGCACATCAGTGTCCTCCTCTAAAGCAGGCCCTTCATCTGCACTGAGAGTGGCTTCCTCATCAGAAGATTCCTCTCTGACAGAAACTTCACTGCCAGAATCTCTCACTTCTTCCTCTGCCTCAGATGCAGAGTCAGTCTCATAATCATGATCAGACAATGACTCAAAAACCACACCAACAACCTGCTGAGCGGTCATCCTGTGGCTAGCCATGATCCTTCCTACGAACATAACTGGACAAATGCACTACCAACAACCAGCACTGTGTAAGATAAGTAATAAACAAAGTGTGGCTTTACACAAAGAGTTATGTACTGAAAAACACTACCACTCACTTGTGGGAAAAACCTACTCACCAGCAACTACTCTGCACAGGCACAGCAATCACCAATTATATTCCACTATAAAGAAAGAAAGAAAAGCAATTTAGAAATAAGACAACACAAATATCATTGTGCACAAATCTAAGGACAATTTCACACACAATCCTGCATTTAGTACACCACCTACAAACATGTCATTCATGCATGGCAACAATACTCCTTTGGAGTAAATTGTTTTTACTTACCTAAAACATGCAACTATGCAAACCGCAGGTCAACCACCACCAAAACCACAAGGAGCCACAACAAAGAAAGCAAAAGCTTTAAACTAGAACAAAAAGGAGAAAAAAGCTTTTCACAAATGCAAATACTTCGCCAGTTGACAAACACCCCACCATCAAGCATTCGAAATTGGTGCCTAAGTAGATTCTACCCCCATAGGGGTAGATGGACCTACAAAAAATAGGCCTATCTGCCCCAAGAGGGCAGAAAATACCTTTAGTAGTGTGTTCCCATGGGGAGCGACCCTTGCCCAAGGGGCCACCCCCCAAACAAACAAAAAAAAAAACACACACACTATCCCTGGTGCCTAAGTGGCTTCTGCCTCCCTTGGGGACAATGGGCCTCAAACAAAATAGGCTGATCTGCCCCCAAGGGGGGCAGAAATGGACAAAAGTTCTATGCCCCCCTTGGGGATGCGACCCTTGCCCAAGGGGGCGACACCCTACAGAAATACACAAATAATAAAAATCCCTGGCATTCCAGTGGTTTCTCAAGGGGGCAGAAGCGGACATAAATAATATGCCCCCTTAAGGGGAGCAACCCTTGCCCGAGGTACTGCCCCCCCATCCAATAAACACACACATTATCCCTGGTGCCTAAGTGGCTTCTGTCTCCCTTAGGGGCAGATGTACCTAAAAAAAATAGGCCGCTCTGTCCCCAAGTGTGGCAGAAATGGCCATAAATAAAATGCTCCCCTAAGGGGAGCAAGCCTTGCCCAAGGGCCGCCCCCCCATCCTATATCCAGACACACTCATATTATCCCTGGTGCCTAAGTGGCTTCTGCCCCCTTTGGGGGCCAATGGGCCTAAAACAAATAGGCCGATCTTCCCCTAAGGGGGGCAGAAATGGCCAACAGTTCTATGCCCCCCTTGGGGGGTGACCCTTGCCCAAGGGGGCGCCTCCCACAGAAATAAACAAATAAAAAAACATCCCTGGCATTCCAGTGGTTCCTGCCTCCCTTGGGGGCAGATCAGCCTAAAAATAATAGGCCGATCTGCCCCCAAGGGCGGCAGAAATGGCCATAAAATACATGCCACCAAAAGGGGAGCGACCCTTGCCTAAGGGGCCGCTCCCCGACACACACACAGCACAGGAAAAGAAAAAAAAAATCCCCGGTGTCTAGTGGGCATTCCTGCTTCCCGATCGCGATGCGACCGGACAACAGGAATGCTCAAAGAGACATCGGGGGAAAGGAAAACTCTTTCCTTTCCCCGATGCCTCTTTGTGTGAAATCCCCCACCCGCCGGAGGAGAAACTTACCTGTTTCTCCATGATCGTGCTGGAAGCAAATGACTTCCAGAGCAACCGGCACTCTCTAATGATGTCAGCATGCGATTGCGTGCTGACGTCATTAGGGAGGGGTTGGGCTGGAAGGGGAAGGCCTTGAGGAGCTGAGCAGTTCCCTTCCATCTCTGCCTTGGGGGGTGGATGGGAAGCCCATGGAGGCAGCGCTAGCACTCCCTCAGAGTCATCTGCCAGGACGTAATGGTTACATCCTCGGCACAGGAGCACTGTGCCGGCAGACATAACCATTACTTCCCCAGCACAGAAGGGGTTAAATACATAATGCTTTTAGAAGAATGCATATTATTAATTATTCAAGGTGTATGTGTAGAGAAATTTTAGTAATATTTGTATCAATGATTTGATGTTATGTATTTGCTTATTAATCGTAGGCCTTAAGTTAGCAAGGTTTGGGCCTAGTTTGCACAGCCTCATGTTAAACTGCAATGTCTCAATAAAATCGTGGGAATGTATGTCCAGAAGATATAATATATTTATTGTACACACTGTGTTGACCAAACACTTAGCAGCTTTCTTTTACTTTCTCATGCGAACTGTTTGCTATAATGTCTTGTATTAGTATTTGTTACATTGCACTGATGTGTGAAACAGGGGTGTTCCCAGGAACCAACAATGGATGCACTGACTGGACTACGGAGTTTTATTAAATTGTTATCTGACGAGCCTGACGATACGAACAAGAGAAGAGGAACCAATCATCAATGTGTGAAAGACAGTTTAGTTATATCTTTGATCTGGGGTTTAATTCTTATTGGATTCATTGTAAACGTACGGTTTTCTGACTAATTGCAATGCAGGAAGTTCTTTAGGAGATTTTAACTTAGCCGGACTGCACAGAGAAGAGGGGTGTCTTTTCTACTTTGATTTCCTCCGAAGAGGTTCTGATTGAGGAGCTGAGCAGTTCCTGATGACTTTATGCTTAACTTTATCTTTAAAGCTTGATGGCTAAATAATTGATGCGGTCCCTTAGATATTGCTTCTTAAATGGTTCAGATTTATTTAGAGACCCCTTTGTCTGAACCATTCCCTTTTATTGTTCTTTGGTGAAGCAGACCAGACGGATGTTCAACTGACGAAGTGATTCACAGCTTGCTGATTCATATTGAGGAGAGGTATAACAAAATGCTATTGTCTTGGTTGTAGATTTTTTTTTTGTTTCTATGTACCAACCGCTATTTTGTTAGAGACATAGCTAGATGTTTTTCCAAATTACCTCGGACTAAAATTGGCTTTGTATGAAGCCCAAAGATGCTATTCTAATCAGAAGGTTAGATAGGGAGACACAGAAAATGATAACAAATCATTACTAAAAGCGTTGATGTTGTTCATTTGCTGAACCTAAATGTATGTCATTTCCAATGTGCAGTTATTCTTGCTCTTGATTTGGACTGTGATTCTTGAATGTTTGATAGCCAATACTCCAGCTAAATTGAGATCCTTTAGAAGATTTGGTCAACCGGTGTTGATTGTGTATGTATACCATTTGGTTTTGAGACTTATTTACATGATATTAGCATTGTTAATTTAGGGAAATTAACTTATTAACTTTCATTAAAGGTGTGGTTATTCATCACCAAATAGGTCATGGTGCGTGAAGATTATCGAATCCTGAGATATATTTATTGATGTTTATTAATTATGATGACGTATTTGCATTGAATCTAGGACTTATGGTGGAATCACTCTAAGCGTAGTCAAAAGGTCCATCGACCTTGTAGCCGGTTGTCGGTGAACCCGGCTCAGGACGCCCCAGAGTGGCGTTTGCCGTGCGATGTCTGCGGCGAGAAAGACGGCTTGCCCTGTTCCCTGGGCAACGGGAACGCCGGAACCTCCCTCGGGAACCCGGATATCCGGGTTCCCTACAGAACTAAAAGGGAGGACGGACTACACTTGGGAGAGGCGGAGGATGCGGAGAACGCGAAGCCAACAGAAAGGAAGGAGAATGAAGAAACCACTGAGGACGAGGAAAGGAAGGAGGACGATGATGGCAGGAGGAACGGGACAGCGTGGTTCCCTCGGGAGCGGCCGACCAGCGGGGAACAGAAAGGAACGGTGATACACGCACAGACCGCCACACCCCAGGAGGGACGTGGCTAGCGAAGGTACGGTCCTTTTTAAAGGATAGTATTCTTACGAGGCGGGAGAGTTACGGCAGGAGGGGGGAGGGGAGGGACGGTGCGAGAGGAGTGGAGGGAGAGGCTTGGATGGAGCAGAGAGGAGATGAGGAGGACTAATGAAAGGGGATGTAAACTATAAGACTTCCTTCACGTAAAAACCCTAACGAGCACGTGAAACAAAAGACATAATCATGGGGAGAGGCACAAGGAGGTGACTTTGCACACCCTCGCTTATATCAGAACACTTACGCACCCGGTATCTCTCTCTCTCTCTCTCTCTCTCTCTCTCTCTCCTATCTACTCCTGCTATGAACTATTAACCTATACAACCCTGACTTACCTTCAATTTTGTTCCTCTTTCCGGTGTGTCTAGGAGTACGACGGAACATCTTCGCCGGTCAAAAAGGGACCTGGGAAACGAGAGAGAAAAGAGACACTCTATGGGAAGAAGCACACCACCCCTACACTGTTGACGAACAAAAGACTATAAAGAAGTATAAATAAATTCACGGTTTCACACCCACTCAAGCATCCGAGTCCTTATTATCACCTGGCCCACTGCTACAATGGTGTCAGAAGTGGGATTGTGAAAGGTGATAAAAGGATAAACGCAGACAGGAAACCATGGGGGAAAAACCTACACTGGAGGACATGATCCAACAGCTAGCTGAAGGTCAACAACACCTTCAGCTAGTATGGGAGGCACATCAGAGAGAGGCGAAGGAGGACCGGGAAGCACTGCAGAGTGCACTAAAGAGCCAAGCCACCATCATGGCCAAAAACCAATTGGTGCATGAGACGGCCCTCCAAAAGCTTACGGATACCATATCAGCTAGTAAGGTCCACCCCAATGTGCCTAGCTCAGTGCTGCAGAAGTTCCAAGACAGTGAGGATCCTGACGCTTTCTTCACTAATTTTGAAAGAGTGGCCTCCTCTGCCCAATGGCCAGAAGAGCGTTGGAGTCAGTATATCGCACTGCTATTAACCGGTATCCTCCAAACGGCATATCAAGCCGCCAACCCGGGTGGTACCACACTCTACAAAGAGATCAAACGAAGTATTTTGGAATGAGTAGGCCATGATTCTGAACATTACCGTCTACGCTTCCGGAAGATCAAGTGGGGGCAGACAGAGGATCCTCAGACCTTTTATTTTAAAGTCAAAGACCTTGGTTTGAAATGTTTGGGACCTCTAGGGTCTGAGAGGGAGGATATCATAAAGGCAGTAATGTTGGAACAATATTTGGAATCTCTTCCCACATCCACTCGGAGTTGGATAAGGCAGCACCCAAATGTTAATACTGATATGGCTGTGGACTTAGCTTGTGCCTACCATCGGTCGGTCGACTTCAAGAACCCTAGCCCTAAGATATCACCAAAACCGACCGTTGTACCTTTCAGGAACTTCCCACGAAAAACCCCAGAAGAGGCAGGACCTCCCAGAATTGGAGAAAACCCACCTATGCAGCAAACACAGTGTTATAGCTGTGGTGAGTGGGGCCACATAGCGAGACTGTGCCCTAGGAAAGGGGAAAGAGCGGAACCCATGGAAATCGGGGTCACTAGAGGGAGGGTCTTGTGTACCGGTGGGGGTAATCCCAAGTACAAACAAACAATTAAAGTGAATGGAAAGGTACTCCTGGCTCTCATAGATTCAGGATGTAGCCAATCTGTGGTGCGAGCAGATCTGCTAAACCCTTCAGACAAAAATACCAATCAATGGGTATCAATCTGTTGCATACATGGGGACAAAAACAACTACCCCTTGGCACTCGTACACATAGAATGGGAAGAGAACCAGGATCTATTACCTGTTGGGGTTATGGTCCGCTTAGTGGAGGAGTGTATTCTGGGAACGGACTATATACGGTTCCCTGAGCTTTTAAACAGGGTAAAATCGCGGACCCTGTCCGAAGACTGGTGGACAGAAGCGCCATTTCATGATAGTCACATCGAAAACAACCCATGTTGCACCAGACTTACCAGACGAGAAAAGAGACAAGTAAAACACTCATATCAGGCCACTGGAAAGGGAAGGGTTGTAGAGAGAGTGGTGGCCAATACTACAGTCCCTCCTCTGTCGTTTCGAGTCAGTCAGCGAGAAGACCCGACATTATGTCATGCTTGGAGGACAGCAAAATCCGAGTCCACTAATGAGGTGGGTCCCTACTTTATTATCCAAAATAATCTCCTTTACAGGGTCGTAAAGTATAACAACATTGAAAAAAGACAACTAGTTGTACCCGAACCATATCGCTTACAGGTACTTTTTTTGGCACACAACCAACCAGGAGGGGGACATTATGGTAGGGAAAAGACCGAGGAATACCTATTGAGGAGATTTTATTGGCCCGGGGTGTATGCTCAACTCAGACAATACTGTGAGCAGTGCCCACGGTGTCAACTAATTGATCCGGGACCCCACAGAAAAGCGCCACTTCAACACCTCCCTATCATTGAGGTTCCCTTCTCCCGGATCGGTATGGACCTGGTAGGTCCCCTTTTGCCCTCCCCAAAGGGATACACATATATTTTATTGTTAGTTGACTATGCTACGAGGTATCCCGAGGCTATACCCCTCTCTAGCATGACCTCTAAAACAGTGGCCCAAGCTATGATCACATTCTTTTCTAGTGTTGGATTTCCCCAGGAAATCCTAACTGATCAGGGTACGCCCTTTATGTCCTCACTGATGTATAATATTTGTAAGATTCTTGGGATCAAGCAGCTAAAAACCTCGGTTTACCACCCCCAGACGGATGGGTTGGTTGAGCGCTATAACCGTACTATAAAAAAACTACTACGGAAAACAGTCTCTGAATTCGGGACGTGATTGGGATCAAAAGCTCCCTTTAGTCCTATATGCCATAAGGACACACGAGCAGGCTTCAACGGGACACAGCCCCTTTGAACTGGTCTTCGGGAGACAACCCCGCAGTCTATTAGACATGGCAGCGGAACTATGGGAAGAAGAGGGTGGGGAGGAAAAGCCTCTTTTAGAATATGTACATAAACTGAAAACTCACCTACAGTACGTATGGGAAGACATTCGTAAACATCTAGAAAAGTCCCAAATTAACCAAAAGAGATATTGTGACCAAAGAACGAAAACCCGGTCTTTTCAACCGAATGAGAAAGTCCTGATATTAAGACCCTGCTCCGATAATAAACTCTTAGCCAGGTGGCAGGGTCCGTACACCATCTTAAAAGTCATAACCCCGGTTACTTACCTGATAGAACTGTCCCAACACCCCAAAAGAACACAGATTTACCATGTTAACCTGTTAAAAAAATGGGAAGAACCTATTGGGACCCCAACACAATTGGCTACGAGTTTCTTAGTAACTCCGGAAGAACCCCTAGGCATAGAATTATATCCTGCAAACACGGAGGAAACAGTTAAAACTCCCCATATCAATATCGATCTTACAGAGGGTCAGAAGACACAACTAGAGGACTTATTAAAAACTCACCAACAGTTTTTCTCAGGAAGTCCTGGAAAAACCAATTTAATCCAACATCATATAAGAACCCCTGAGGGAAAAGTAATAAGATTACGACCCTACCGTATTCCCGAAGCCCGTAGGCACTTAATTGAAGAAGAAGTACAAAATATGCTAAAACTGAAAGTAATAGAACCATCAACGAGCCCGTGGTGCTCCCCAGTGGTCATAGTGCCAAAACCTGACGGGTCAATCCGTTTTTGTATTGACTTCAGCCGACTGAATGAAATATCACTATTTGACACCTATCCCATACCCAGAGTTGATGACTTACTAGAAAAATTGGGAAAAGTCCGTTACATGTCAACCCTAGACCTAACAAAGGGATACTGGCAAATACCACTTGCTCCAGCTGATAAAGAAAAAACAGCTTTTTCCACACAGTCAGGGTTGTACCACTTTACAGTACTCCCTTTCGGTCTACACGGGGCTCCAGCCACATTCCAAAGATTAATCGACTACCTTTTGAAACCATTCCAAACTTTCGCTGCCGCATATTTAGACAATATTGTAGTATTCAGCAATACATGGGATGACCATCTGAAGCACCTCCATGAAATATTTGGCACTTTGCACCAGGCCGGTCTCACGGCCAACCCAAAGAAATGCAATCTAGGATACGATCACATTGCATACCTGGGATATTTCATAGGGAAAGGCCAGCTACGCCCACAGAAAAGCAAGGTTGAGGCCATCCAACAGGTCCCCTTACCCACTACCAAAAAGGAGCTTTGCTCCTTCCTGGGGTTAGTGGGGTATTATCGTCGCTTTATACCACAATATTCTACCTTAGCCGCCCCCCTCACTGATCTTCTCAAGAAAAACTTCCCGTCAAAATTGCCACCCCTATCAGATACACAGGTATCTAGTTTCCACCAACTGAAAACATGCCTCACTACAGAGCCGGTCTTACAGTGTCCTGACTTTTCCAAGATTTTTCATCTCCACACGGATGCTTCGGATGTGGGGTTAAGGGCTGTACTCTCACAACCCGACGAGGAGGGACGGGACCACCCTATTGTTTACATTAGTAGAAAATTGATCCCCAGGGAGTGTAATTATCTGATTATTGAACGGGAATGCTTGGCTATTAAATGGGCTGTGGACAACCTGAAATATTATTTACTGGCCCGCCCTTTCGTGCTGTTTACAGACCATGCTCCTTTGAATTGGTTAGCTTCTCATAAGGATTCCAACTCCTGAATACTTCGATGGTTTATGGAACTTCAGCCCTTTTCCTTTCAGATCCGACATATTCTGGGTGCTCTACAAGGTCCTGCGGACTTTCTGTCTCGTTTTCTGGATCCTTCGGTACTGTATCAGTTCCGATCTTGGGATGGGGTGTGTAGCCGGTTGTCGGTGAACCCGGCTCAGGACGCCCCAGAGTGGCGTTTGCCGTGAGACGTCCGCGGCGTGGAAGACGGCTTGCCCTGTTCCCTGGGCAACGGGGACGCCGGAACCTCCCTCGGGAACCCAGATATCCGGGTTCCCTACAGAACTAAAAGGGAGGACAGACTACACTTGGGAGAGGCGGAGGACGCGGAGAGCGCGGAGACAACAGAAAGGAAGGAGAACGAAGAAACCACTGAGGACGGGGAAAGGAAGGAGGACGACGACGGCAGGAGGAACAGGAACAGCGTGGTTCTCTCGGGAGCGCCACACCATCAGGGAACAGAAAGGAACGGTGATACACGCACAGACCGCCATGCCCCAGGAGGGACGTGGCTAGCGAAGGTACGGTCCTTTTTAAAGGATAGTATTCTTACGAGGCGGGAGAGTCACGGCAGGAGGGGACAGGGGAGGGACGGTGCGGGAGGAGTAGAGGGAGAGGCTTGGATGGAGCAGAGAGGAGACGAGGAGGACTAATGAAAGGGGATGTAAACTATAAGACTTCCTTCACATAAAAACCCTAAAGAGCACGTGAAACAAAAGACATAATCACTAGGAGAGGCACAAGGAGGTGACTTTGCACACCCTCGCTTATATCATAATACTTACGCACCCGGGAGCTATCTCTCTCTCTCTCTCTCTTTCTTTCTCTCTCTCTTTCTTTCTCTCTCTCTCTCTCTCTCTCTCTCTCTCTCTCTCTATCTCCTATCTTCTCCTGCTATGAACTATTAAGCTATACAACCCTGACTTACCTTCAATTTCGTTCCTCTTTCCGGTGTGTCTGGAAGTACGACGGAACATCTTCGCCGGTCAAGAAGGGACCTGGGAAACGAGAGAGAAAAGAGACACTCTATGGGAAGAAGCACACCACCCCTACACTGTTGACGAACAAAAGACTATAAAGAAGTATAAATAAATTCACGGTTTCACACCCACTCAAGCATCCAAGTCCTTATTATCACCTGGCCCACTGCTACAGACCTATAACGCGTCCCCTTATAAAATGAAAAGTGAAAGACTAAATAAGGACTGATGTACTTACGGCAGGGGAATTGCAGATGTCTAAATGCGCCACCGTTTTCTTGCTGCACAGGTTGCATACATTGCTGGAAAGGTGTCTCTTCTATTGCCCTCTATGGTGAGCGCTGATGTTACATCAAAGTCATCTAGTGTGCGCTAAGTAGCAATTCACAACTGCAGCTTCATTCTACATGACTGCTCTGACTCAGCTCCTGCAGACATTGCACTGATATGCTGTAAGGTTTGCAGCTGGGGCTCTTCTAATACAATGTCTTCCACCCAGAGGTATGCAGACTCGCCCCTTTCTTCCCCCCTCTGCAAACTGTTGCTGGACATCTAGCGCACTGGCAACATCTTTCCTTGACAAGCGCTTCTACAGCTCAGAAGCGAAAGGTGACAAAGAGCTGCAAGTCTGCTACCTGGAGGGTGAGGATCAAGGTAATCACACGCATACCCAACTCACGCTTTCAGTACGCACACTAACTCGCAAGCCGAGATCACTGCACTCTTCTTTTAGAGCGAACCCAGGCAGGGATGTGTAGTCTCTGCCTGGCCTCAAGTCATAGGGAAAGATCAGCTGAGGAAATGTCACTGGCCGTCTTTCTGAGAGCTATAGTCCTTTGACAAGGATATCATGCCTCTGTAAAAAGATGTCAGCTAGTCTTCACATGCTTTCTAAGAGTGTGTGTAACAGTGTAAACAAATATGTTCAACTTGAAGCATTTCCAAGTTGTTTCAGAAACTTTCAGGTTTTTTAAGTTCTGCCAGTATTTCTAATTTCTTCGACTTCCTGTACTTTTTGACTGTTGCTCTTTCAAAGTAATTACAAGATTATTTTCAGCCAGCTCTGCAATTAAAACATTTTTAAAATCCATGACAGTTTGTGAGAAGGAATGTGAGTCAACATGGAATTCAATCAAGTGCTGGCAATAAAAGGGAGCACTAGAGTGGGTGCCTGCTTCAGCCCCTGGGGGACTGGTCCATGCACAATGCCCCTGGGGGACTGATGAGTGTTGTTATGATCACGGTTCGAGTCTTGGTGTGAGGCACAACATTCAGTGTTTCTGTGAAAATCACTTAATCTCTGTGTCTGTGAAGTGCTCTGATAACTCCTTTACGGTTTGCACTATGTATAAAGCAGCAAATCAATTAAGAAAAGAGGTTCCGAAACCAAAGTAGATGAACACAGTCTTTGGGCCTCGAGACACTGATAAGAGCAAGCACATGAGGAAAAAGCATTGGCAAATGCAGGAAACGATGCCACAGCCAGTAGAAACGGGGGAAAAGTAAGAGGCAAGCACAGTAACCAATGAAAAGCAAGGAAAGAAAGGGGATGTGATGTAAGCCCCTTTTAAGATTTAAATTAAACACAACAGATTTTACAAGTACAGCTTAAGCGCTCTGCAGGCGAAACCTGAAAACCAGAACAATTTCAACAGGTGCCAACACCGGGACCAGCAGTCTCAAAGCAAGCTCATGCAGCATGGGATTTAAAACACTTGTAGGCTTTTTATGGCCAGGCTTTACAGTGCAGCTGTAGCCAGACAAGTATGTGGCCATCACTAAAAAGAGGCTGACATGTTGGGACTCAGGAATACATGTTTTTATTGAGCAGAGGTTGTGTGCTTCCACCAAAAAGTGCTTGCCCTCCATCCAGCTTTGGCCATCTTTTTATTTATCCAGCTGCCTAAGCTTGAACATTCAGAGGCACACATGACATTGGAATCCTATTAAAGTGTCTTAGCTAACTAGATCATTTATGTTAGTTTTCTCTGGCAGCAGCACAGATCAGATTAGAGGAGGGTAATCATTAACCTATGCAAATTTTTTGGTCTGGCTTGACAGTGCAACTGTTACATAACCTTGTAATCTACACCAAACTTATCTACTTATCTACGGTTCTTTGCTTCCACACAAATACATATCTATGCCCATGCTATTTACTTTTAATGCTTCACATTACCATACAATATTCCTTCAAGGTCAGACCTATTGGCACAGCCAATGCTTACTAAGATTAAAAAAACAAAAGTAAGAGTGGGTGTGCATTTGTTTGTCTGTGCTCATATTTGTGTTGTTTTTCCTGTTTGAGTAGGATATTGTTAGAGAAGGCTAATGGTTCACGGCACCAGTTCTTTAGTGTGTGGGATTGGGTCTGCAATTCTGAATTTGAAGTAGCAAACAAGTTGCTATACATTTTTGAGAAACAAAGTTGCTGAATAAAATTGTGCTTCAATTTCCACCTTGTGCCCAATCTCTATGATTAGTACGCATAAGAATTTGGCCAACGCATAAATATTTCATCTCAGAACATGTCAAGGATCAGTTGATGACTGTTGATCTTGAGAAGTCAGCCCTTCTATCCTGATGAAGCACCCATTAATAGGAAGGCTGATGCACATCATCACAAACTACTGCAAATATGTAGCTATGACATGTAATCAAACATTTAGTACACATTAGTGTCTGGGCTTTCAAGTGGTACACACCTAATGTGTCCTGTTAGTTGAATTGAAGACTACCACTGTATTATGTGTCCATGTTTCACCCATCAAAACAGTGATTGCTGTAAAATAGGATGTGTCATAATACTATTCATACACCCGACTGGTTAGCTAAATCACTGCCTAGAATAGATAAAATTGTTTGGTGGAATGTAGTGCAGAAATTGGAAATGAATTTATTTACTATGCAAATTGACAAGAAGGTGGACCTTCAATATTTTACAATTCCCCTACCTCATTTGTTTTCATTCCTCAGGGATGGATAGTGGTGCCAGGGCATTACCAGGTTTGTCAGAGGAGAGGCTGGGTCTCTCACTACCCCTCCAGGCAAGTGGGTGCTAAACTAGGGCAGATGCCTTGAGGATCGACAAGATGGCACAAAACTTCCTCACATGGTCTGACAAAATAGCCAAGTAATGGAACCACGAATCCCTGAATGTCTTTAAACAAAAAGCTGCCAAAACCATGTTTTTCAATCACCTTATGAGCACTAAAATTAGCAAAAGGAACAACAGGTAGACAGTAATGCCAACTGAATCACCTAAATCACTCTGTGCCACCGCACTTACTCACTACTCCCATACCCTCTCTGTGCTCCCTCACCCTCTCTGACCTTATTCACTCTGAGTCCCTTTGCCTACTATGCCCATATACCCACTGTATGCATCACCTCCCTGTGACAGGGTATCACTGCGAGGAATAACTTCTGAAAGCCGATGGAAGCCCGGGCTGATGTTTGGGTCCCCCAGGGGAACTCAGGAGAGAATAACGTCACCGTGCATTGAGGAGCATGAGAAAGTCAGCAGGGAAATTAGAAAGACCGCGGAGCAGGAAGTGGGGTGCGATGTGAGCCGGGGAGATAAAGAAGGAATGAGGACACAGAGGAGGAAGCGAGCCAGAAAACGAACAAAGACACAGAGGAGGAGGCGAGCCAGAAAAGGAACAAGGACAAAACAGTGGAGGAGGCAAGGAGAGAGGGGCATGGAACAGAAGACGAGCTGCGGGGACCAGCTGAGAGGTTCTGGAGACACGGAGGGGCCAGCCATGTCCCAGGAGGGATGTGACTATTTCAGGTACGTGTCATATGACGCTGGTATTAAGATGGGTGGAAATAGCCGGGAGGGGCTGGGGAGAAATAGGTCAGGTAAGAAGGTGGCAGGAAGACCTGGGCACACCTGAGTAACAGTGCTAATACAGTGAATCACAAAAGAAAACAATATTATAAAAAATCCACAAAAATCCCCACACCAAGGACCCCTGGGCAGCACTTAGTACGCATAAAGACATTGCGCTTTGCAAAAGGGACTCCCTCACAAGCCTTCCCCTATCACATGAAAACACCAAAGCTTGAAACACTTACCTGACCATGGCCTGTTGTTGTTTTATCCCTCCTCCTGCTGTCTGCCCGAGGGCCGGATCCATGTGAAACCCTGACGACCTGTGGGGACAAAGAACCAGTAACCGCGGGAAGGAACGTCAAGACCAGGAGAAGGACTATATATATATATATAGATACAGTATATATATGTGTGACCACATCAACATTTTAGGATTCTGTATAGTGAACCAAATAAACACCATTGGGATAATCACTCCCTGGTTTGGATGACTTTATAAGGTTAAAACGAAGCCCAGTGACGTCCCTGGGAAGGACCCTATGACACCCCCATACACTCACTTACCAACTGTATCTCAATAGGCGTCTTCTTTTCTGCATTTACCCTCTGTGCAACCTCACTCCCGCTCCCTCCTCATCCATTCTATTCTTTTTGTCACTCTCCATTATCTTTAAAGCACTGTGCATGTGACACATTTAGTGTTCCCTTTACTACCCCATGCTCCCTCACTCACTCTGCCCCCTCCGACACGCACATAATGCTCTTCCTCTTAGAGCTTTAATGAGAGTCCGGTCCAACTTGAACTTTAGGGGAGAGTATGTGGCATAACAGCCAGAGCTGCAGGCTTTGGAGCTAGAGAACCAGGTTCCAGTCTCAGCGTTGGCTCAACATCCTGTGATTCTGGTCAAATCACTTAATCTCCCTGTGCACAATGATTGTATTAAAAAATGTATGTAACGTAACTGGTGCGTACGTAAAGTGCTCCAATACCTTCGGGTTGAGTTCAGGCTATATGAAACCGCAAAAAAAAAAAAAAAAAACATTTATTAATCTGTTAAAATACCAGTCACCACTTCATCGAAAATTAAGCATAAATATGGGCTGAAAACCATCAAAGGAGGATCACTTTAAAATGGTCCTATTGACTTTTATTTTTCTCTCTATATAGCCCTCTCATTCAGCCTGCACACTCACCAGACCTGTCCTCTCCCTAATTTATCGATGGTGTGCTCTGTTCATCCACTCTCATAGCTCCCACCTTGTCATTTGTTACAACAACAACAAAATGGCCGCAATGTGACTAAAAGAGAAGTAAAAGAGGACTGGATGCTCCAAGTCAGGGTCACTTTAGAACATGGAAGTCCAATGTGGGTGTAAAAGGGGAGTATGCCTACGTGATTTTCAAGTTAGCCACTGACAATGTAAATAACTTCAGTTAAGAATGGGTTTTTGAGGACAGCTGATAGTTGGGAGGTCTGGCCCCGGGTTGATTGGGTGGACGGGTAACCGACATTAATATTCGGCTATGCTTCTTGGGCTGTAAAATAGCCCAGGTATATATGCAGCCTTTTTGTTCCCCCCTCTCATTCTGGTACCCAGTGGCCGTTCAGGAAACCTTTTTTTGTTACTGTGCAGAATTCAGAGCAATTGTAAACGAGCGCATACAACAAGCATTGCGCTTATTGAAAGAGGTAGGTGGACTGGACATGCTGGCTCCGGGAGCACTTGAGAGCGCAAGGCCTTCGCGATGGGCTGCAGTGGGTTATGACGTGTTCACCACCGCACAGTAGAGGCCTGTCATCTGGGCAGCAGGAGAGGGGCCACGCTCAAGCACGGGGTATAGCCTCCAGCAGTGGCTGCAGGGGCCTGCAGGGGCCTGCAGGGCGGCCCACCTACCTACCCTGGAGTTTGTCATGGTGAGGGAGGGCAGGACCAAGACGGCTCAAACAAAGGTCACAGTGGTGAATAAAGCCATGCAGCCCACAGGGATCTAATCGCTGGCTGCCAGCAATAACAACATGAGGGGGAGTAGGCTGAGGGTACGGGGGCTGGCCATGCACATTAGGGCCCACTGGGCCCTCTAGCAGCCCCAGAGGGGCCTTTAATAGAGATAGGTTTTTCCCACCTTCTTCAGTCGGCACAGAGGGCAAGAGGGGGAATTACCCAGAAATCAGGGGACAAACCAGGAGGGGGTTCACACATTAACAGAGACAGCGCAGCAGGGCACACATCAGATGGCACACCCTCATGCTAGGGCAAAGAGGGCCCCCCCATGTAGGACGCATCAGACACCTTTCAGGCTAGGGGGGCAGGGGACCCCAGTGCCTTACGCAGAACACCCTAATTCTTGCCAGATGCAAGAGGACTAGAAGAGGCAGAGGGTGAATATGAGGGGGAAGTGGGTGGATCCACATATCAGTGGCCCCTAGCCCCAGTGTCACTAGAGAGAGAGGGCTGGTTAGACTGGGTCCCGCAGGGTATCAGGGCTCACTGGTCTGTAGAGCATGTTTGGAGGCCACAGGCCCCACATGCGGTGTGTGATGTCTACAGCTGGGGCAGTTAGAAGGGGGCAGTAAGGGATCTTAAAGTGGGCCTGACACTGGGCCCACCTCAGCACTGATCACAGCTGGATTGGAGTGGAGTGTGGGGAAGGAAGACGGAGAGGAGGGTGAGAGGAAAGTGTCAGACAGGCAAAAAGGTGAAGCCGCCATGGGCCGGGGGCATCGGACACCACTGCGGTGTTACACTGGCCCCTCCACATACAGGGGCTTAGGCCAGGTGCGACGGGACAGGGACAGGTTCAAGGGAATTTCAGGGGGCAGGGTTCACTGTTTGGGGAGGGGGCCAAGGGAGGCCCACAGATCTAGGTTAACTAACCCTGGCACATGAGCCACATTTGTTCATTTACAGGATCACAGGTAGGCAATTGATCGGACTCAGGAGAGCTGGGTACGGTTCTTTTGCCCCAAGGAGAAGAGATCGCAGGGCCCTATGCGGCCAGACAGAGGGCAACATGGGACATATGCAACGCTGCTGCATTAAGGTTCAGGGTGGCCTCGGCAGTGCAACAAGCTGGAGGGTATGGTATGACCCCAGCATGCTTCAGCGTGAAGCTACACAGGACGAGGTATGGCAGGCTGGAAGGCACTTTACGCCCCAGGGTTGAGCGACTGTTGGACATGGTATGCACTTTGGTGGTGAGACTGTGTGGGCGAAGGGCCCAGAAAAAAGCTCCCAAGGCCTGCTCCCAATAGGGGAGGACACACAGCTAGATTACAATGAACAGAGCTTAGAAAAAGGTGAGGTGGTGGATGATGATGCTCATTCAGATGAGGAGTGCAGGTGATGACAGTCTGCGGCATACTGGGCTAGTGGGTGAAGATAAATAAAGTGGTTGTTTGTAGTGTCTTACAGGTGGCTCATGCACAAAAAAGACGCTGGAGATGGTGGACCTCCGTGACTCGCTAGGCAGCTGGATCCGGAGAGGAGGCTGACCCTGACCTTGGCACCTGGTGAGGTTAACAAGAACGCTGGGGATACAATGATACTGATTTCCACATGGGATACTTCTGAGGTGACGGTGCAGACCAAGTCTCAGGGAGACATAACAGGGGCTGGAAAGGACAATAAAATGTCGGGGAAGGACGAGGACAGCTCAGGGACAGAGACAGAATCAGGAGGAAGTGTGCACGAGAGCAAAGACCTCAAAATGAAAAGAATTACATATATGGGGGTACCAAATGTAATGCTGTCCACTAAGGAAAAGATTTGGAAAGAGGAGTATATCAAAATGTTCATGCTCCTCCATGGGGAACTTAGGGCAAAGGAAGGGTCAAAGGAGGAGGAGTACAAGCTTTCAAAAAGGCCCCAGATGCCTATGGCGATTGAAAACTGGACCGCCTCGTTTCTAATATTTTAATATATTTTCTAATATTTGTCAGTGCTTACTGCAAAAATTATCCGGAGAGGTCAGTGGTGTTGTCCAAGTATATTGATGTGATCTGCAATGCTCCTATCACGTATGGGGGTTACACATGGGCACAGTATGACAGTGAGTTTTGGGCACATCTGCTGTGGGACCCGTAGGTGAAATGGGGAGAGACTGATAATGATCTGTGGCAGCAGACAATGGGACTGGTGAAATTTAGGCAGCCCATTTTCTCAGCCAGCAGCCTTCCAGTAGTTTATTGCCCATTTCAAGGCCATCCCATCTGAAGGGGGTTGAGTGCAGGGGCAAAAGATCAAGTGGGTGCACTCAGGGCCTGCTGGGATTTTAACAAAGGGCTTTGCATGCAAGAATATTGCAAGTTCTAGCAAGAGTGCTCAAAATGCTTTGGTGATCATGTGCTCATCCATTGCCACGGGGCGGAGGATGTGGACATGGTCACCAAGGGGTCATTGGAATGCTAACCAGGAGAACTGGAACTAGGGTCAAGGACAGGCAAGTACATCCCACAATGCACAAGGGAGTTTCTGAGGAGGTAGAGGCTCCCACAGGGGCATGGGAAAGGGCTCATATGGCATTTGATTTGGGGCGACTGGATTGCTGGCTGACTCATTACCCAACAGAGAGGCAGCTAAGCTGTTAAGTAACGTTTTGAACTAGGGATTCAGGCAGAGGTATGATGGACCGCAGACACGAAGGTGGGCAGAGAATCTAAAATCAACAAAAATGCACAGACAGGTCATGGCTGATAAACTGAGGATGGAAACACGGGAAGGACGTATGGCCGGGCCTTTTGATGACTGGCTAGTGCCCGACTTGATTGTATACTCTATTGGAGTGGTCCCTAAAAAACAGGATGGTCAGTTCAGGCTTGGACAGCATCTGTCGTGGCCCAAAAGGCAATCTCTAAACAACTTTATTCCGGAAGAGGTAGCCTCTCTCTCTTATTCGTCGGAGGATGTCGCCATGTCAATAGTGGAAAGGGTAGGACAGGGGTCTCTAATGGCAAAATGTGACATAAAGTCTGCATTTCGGTTATTGCCAGTACACCCGGAGGACTTTCCTCTGCTGGGAATACAGTTTGAGGAACAGTGGTATATATACAAGGCCCTATCCGTGGAATGTTCTATATCTTGTGCCCTGTTTCAGCTGCTTTTCAGCTCTTTCCTGCAATGGATCTTTACAAGGCATACTAGTCTCAACACAGTGACGCACTACCCGGATGACTTCATCTTTGTGGGTAAACCCGGTTCTATGGACTGCCAACAGCAGTTGGGACAGTTCCAGGAACTCTTTGGGTGCCCGGGGTTTGCCTTTGGCACCAGAAAAATATGTGGCATCCAGTACAACCTTATCTTTCATAGGGATTGAATTGGATTCAACCAGCATAGAAGCATGGCTACCTGTGGATAAAAAGGTGCAGATGCAGCTATTACTGACCATTATGTTGGCAAAAGAGAAGGTGACAGTTAGGGACAAACGGGTTCTGCTTGGGCATCTAAACTTTGCATGCAGAGTAGTTAGAGCAGGCAGGAATTTTTGCAGATGCTGCAGCCTGTCCTTGACTGGTCTGTCTCAACATCATCATCATGTGAGGCTTTCAGTGGGGCCAAGGAGGACCTGCGAATGTGGCACACATTCTTGGAAGATTTCAATGAAGTACCCATGGGAGTTCCAAAGGAATGGGTCTGGGATGTGCAGATTTATTCTGATGCAGCAAGTGGGCAGGGTTTTGGACTGTACTGGTGACGTCAGGAACTTTCACAATGTAATGATAGACAACATGGTAGTAGTTTTTATTGTCAAGAGACAATCTGCCATTGATAAAATGGTTCTTAAGCTGTTACGGGTCTTTGTATTGGTATGTCTCAGGCATGATGTAGTTTTTTAAAGCACATCACTTTCCCAGAGTGAACAATGACATTGTGGATGCTTTGATTCATTTGCAGTAGGAGAGGTTCCATGGGATGGCCACAGAGGCGGACAGGTTCAGGACTCATATGCCGGTGGTTCTGTGGACAATAGGAGAAAAAGGGTGCTCCAGCTGGTGGTAGGGTCATTAGCCGAATCCACATGGCAGTTATATGCTCAGGCATGGGAGGAGTTCTTGAAGAACCGGGCTCAACGCAGGTCAGGGGACTGGAGCAGAGAGCAGGATGCGGTTCAGTTCATTTTGTCAATGATTGAGAAGGGCTCATCTAGAATGACGATTGTGGGAAAGCTGGCTGGTATTGAATTAATGGGAAAGCTTTTCTCGGGGTATGCACCATCCGTGGGGGAGCTGAGAGGATACTGGAAGGTTGGGCCAGGGAGCAGGGAAAAGAGCATAGAAAGAGGCGGCCACTGAAAAGGGGCTTGCTTATATCAGTAATGGGGCCCTCCCAGCAGTGTGCAGTGACCCGCAGGAGTCCATCCTATTCTCCACTTTGATGTCCTGGATGTTTTTCGGGGCCTTTCAAATGTCTGGATTATTGGGAATAAAGGGAAATGGTGGGTTGAAGTGGCAAGAAGATTTCATGCAGGATGTGTTTGTGGAGCTGCACTTGCGTAAGTCAAAGACAGGTCAGAGATCCTTGGGCAAATCAGTAGTCATGCTGATATTTCCAGTTGTAGGACTTTGCCCTGCATAGTGGGGCACCCGATGGCAAGAAATAATAGGGTCTCAGAATGGGGCGGTTTTCCGACATAGCTCTGGTGCCCTGGTTACCCCCTCTCAGTTATTGGCAGTACTGCGCACAGCATTGGTCCATATGCGGGAGGAACCAGGAGCTTACAGCATGCACTCATTTAGGATTGGGGTGACAACTGAAGCAGCGAGGCGAGGTTGAAACAGTGAGAACATCATGAAGTTGGGCAGATGGTCTTCATAGTCCTTCTGTCGCTATGTGTGCTTGGGAGAGGAGGAGTGTTGATTGGAACGGGGATGTTTCTTCCTGTGTGGCTCAGCCCTTTTTGTCCTTTCAGATGAGGTTGCGGGCCCAGAGGTGGTAGAACTGTTGATCTGGATTATAGGACACTCATTTACCAAATGTAAAGAAAGACATGAAATCCAGAGAGGTCTGGGATCTAATTTAGGATTGGAGGCAGGCCTGTATATGGTGACTTGGTATGGCAAGGGGGTATGGGGTGGAAGGATCTGTTGGCATGTTGGAACAGTTTGATAAGGTGGCATATGTGCCCTGATGTGTTGGTGCTTCACTTGGGTGAAAACGATGGTGGTGTGCAAGAGGCCATATGGTTCAGGGCTAGCTTTTCTGAAGGAGATGTAGAAAAACCTTAAAGAGATTAAGCGCCAGTGGTTGGGGTGCCATATTTTGTGGACTGAATTTGTTCCATGGAGGGGTGTGAAGTGTCCGTCCATGATTGACAGGGCCTAGAGGAAGATCATTAAGGAATTGTGGACTTTTTTCAGAGAAGAAAGTTTCGGCAGGGTGGAACATCCTGACTTGAGATACGATGCGGTTGAGTTTTTTCAGGGGAATGGGGTGCTTTTATCTTGCTTCATGATGGAGCTGCACCTCGTGCAGTTGTGGGAGGCCCTTAGGACCACATTACACTTTCAAAGATGAGGGGAGTTTTTTTCCCTAGTTAAAATAGGGGTTGGTCAGAAAATGTTAGGATTTTCTAAGTGGCAGTTGGCTGCCATGTTGATGAGATTATAGGGCTAGGTTGTTGTTGTTATGTACGTGAACAGGAGAAGCTGGGGATCTCAACAAAAGTTAAACATAGAGGAACCAAGGAATTAAGAGTTACATGGTAGGAAGGTAGTTAGTAAGATAGTTATAAGTATGGGTTATGTGGGTGGGAGACGTAAAGGAAAAAGAATAGCTGGATAGGAGTTAACAAGCTTTAAGGAATATGTATAAAGAGGGAGCATTATTTTAGGAGTGGGGAACAGTGGTCTTAGGTGATTTGTGTCTAGTGAGGTTTAGTTTTGCAAAGACAAAGGTCTAGGTTTTATTTATGAGATGCACACCTGTTTTCAATAAAGCAGCCTTTTTCACACCAAAATCAGAAGTTGTGTTTTTCTGCTGCCCCCTTTTATCCCATGGGTTTTGTGGGGGAGCCAATAGTAGGGAGGTCTGCCCCCTGGGGTTGATTGGGTGGATAGGTAGGCCAAATTTAAATTGGGCTGTTTTTTGGTTATGTTTCTTGGACTGTAAAATAGCACAGGTTTTGTTTCCCCCTCTCATTCCTTTTATAGGTATCCAGTAGCAGGTCAGGAAATCGTCCTCCCCCCATCAACCATTGGTTTTTCTAGTAGTTGATTCTTCTGGTCACTCACTTAGGGTTTATTTGCTCAGCTTTCCCTGTCTAGGTTGGCTTTAGGTGGTCTGAGGTATGCAGGGGTTTGTGATCTTACATGTGTTGTTGCGTGATGCAGGGGCATAATGGTTGGTCTTCGTGTTGTCAGGATTATAGAGCCAGGTTGTTGTTATTTACATGAATAGGAGAAGTTGGAGGTCTCCACAAAAGTTAGACATAGAGGAAGCAAAAAATTAAGAGTTACACTGTGGGAAGGTATTTAGATAGTTATAAGTGTAGGTTATGTGGGTAGGAGACTTGAAGGTAAAAGAACAGCAGGATAGGAGTTAACTTCAAGAAATATGTGTAAAGGGGAGGATTACTTTATGGGTGGGGCGAACAGTGGTTTTAGGTGATTCGTGTCTAGTGAGGTTTAGTTTTGTAAAGGCAAAGGCCTAGGTTTTATTCATGTGATGCACACCTGTTATCAATAAAGCAGCCTTTTCCACACCAAAATCAGGAGTGATATTTTTGTGCTGCCCCCTTTCACCCAATACATTTATTTTTTATGTCATAATCCTGAAAATCTGTAATAGATCCAGCCCTCCTGGATGCCATTGCTTGATAACTGCACATTCTCTGCCCTATTACATGCGTTCTGTAGCACTCTCCTTTGAACAAAATCCTGCTCTTGAAAGGCCTGACTGGTATTTTGATGCAAATTGGATGGTTTGCTTCCTGAAGACGGTAAAGTGTGTTCTACTGTGATATGGATTATGGGGCTTATTTACAAGTCCCTGTGGCGCAGGGCGATGCAGCAGGTGCCTTGCTGCGTCATCCTGCACAACTGGGAAAGGGCAGAAATGCATCATATCTACAAGATATGGCACATGTCTGTCCTTTCCCCCTGTGCTGCTGCTGAAATTAGCTGCCTAGTGCCAACACAGACACCCTTGCACCAGAGTGCAAGGGTGCTTGCGTGGCAGGGAATAATTGTTTATGTGCAGGTAGGTGCCCCTTCCTGCACATAAACAATCAATAATAGCGATTTGTTCATTCTATGTGTGCTGCAGAATGCAGTACACATAGACGTAGCAAATCGTCATTATTTGATGATTGTTCATGTGCAGGACGGGACACCTTCCTGCACATAAACATTGGTGGTGTTTTGCTTTTTCTATGTGTGCTGCAGAATGCACATAATAAATGCAAAAATGGGGAGAAATAAAAGTATTTCCTCTCATTGCGCCACTCTAATGCCACCCCTGGGGTGGCATTTGTTTTTGGAGCTGCCTCAGATTTACGATTTCTTGTAAATCTGGGGCAGTGTCAAAAGCAATGGGTGTTGCATGCAAACGCCCAAAGCAACATCCATTGCACGCCTTTGTGCTGCAGAAAACTGTGTCGGGGTTTACTTACAAAGCGGCGTATAGCCACACAAAGTGGCTTGGCGCCGCCATGCAAAAGTGGAAATGGGCACAGCGCCACCATAGAGTCGTGGAAAGTAACACTTTAGTGGAGATGAGGGCTTGTACATATGCCCCTATGTCTTCAAGGATTCCGTCTTTCTGTTGGAATTTAGCTTTCAGAGACTGTTAACGTCTTCATGATTCCACTATGGAGCTGAGCTTCTCTGGCCATTAGATTTCCATATCAAACATGTAATTGCTGCTGTCCTCATGGAGCCTGAATTACTCAATGTTCCCAAAATGAAAGACAGTATTCAGAAAAGAACTCGCTGAGTGCAGTCCATGACACCCTGCTAGATATGAAGGGCTCTAAGTACATTGAAAACATTTTAATGAGTGAGACGCTATAATTCAGTCAGTGTACTCTACCAAATCGTTGTGTCTCCTTCCTTCGTGAAGTAAGAGAATGCTGCCTGCCACTGCAAACACACAATGAGGTGATAATTAGTGGCGGCTTCAAAACCTCATTTATGGATAGTGGAAAGTACTCTTTTATGTACTTTTACATGCCATAAATCAGTCAAGAAATGATCAACCCCCTGTTATTAAAAGTACAAAGAGGACACCATGGATTCTATTTCCATTAATCACATATGAATGTCCCTTTAATATTCCTTTTTGATTCCCATTTTAGTTTTTTTTGGGGTGAATTTATGAAGGCATGTAAAAATATCTACAAGATTACTGTAGTATTGTTTTTCATTTTTACTCCGTTTCCTAAAGTACTTTGTTAAAAAACTATAAAATCAAAACACCAACAAACATTGGCAGAGACAATAGGTTTTGCTCATGAGAGACCTGTTGGCTTTGTTAATATTTTGTTTTTAGGCATGTTACACAGGCATGAGCGCTTCTTTACAACATGTGAAGCAAAAAGCGCAAGTGCTATGATCATGCAAGGAAACAACAGTTGACCATGGCATAGCACTTTCTTCTTCTTAAAGCCATGTTGCATAGCAGCATGCACTGCCCTTAGTCCTGGCCCCTTGATATACCTCTGTAAAAAAAGTCCAGAGATTTTCATTTTTGTTTTGTCTTTTTGCATCATTAGAAACTCACTCATTTTTACGAATTTGAATAAACAGAAAACCTTAAATAAAAACAACATTAAAATAAATTATCAATATGATGGCTAAAACACATCATTACAGAGCCGCCATTTTGGAAAGCGGTGGAAGGGTTGCTCTAAGGAGAATTTTCTTTCTCTATAAGACTATTTGACCCCCAAAACCTATGTTTTGACGCCAAGATGAAGTATATAGGTCTCATGGTTCTTGAAATATTACATCATCACTGCAACGCATCTGCTATTTTTAAAAATGTCATCCAGGAAAATTTGGCCCGAATCAGCAATGTCTACTCAAGCTAAATTACTTCTCTAATGATACAAAAACACAAATCAAAAATGAAAATCTCTGGACAACAATTGTTTACGGAGGTATATCAGGGGGGCGGAATTATCTGCAATATGTCTAAAAAAATGTGTGGGCTGGCAAGCAACAGAAGTGAGGTCAGGCGTAGGAGGGTGGGAGCAACAACACAACAAACAGCAGGAGGAGGGGAGGGGGAAAGCAACATGAAGGAGATACGGGGAGAAGAGAGTGAGCAGCAACACAACAAACAGCGGAATGAGTGGGGGAAAGAGTTTGGGGCAAGAGCCAGGAGGGTGGGGGGGGAGACTGGAGGGAGGAGAACGGACTGCAGACACATTATTTGGTCCATGCTCCATGGCAGGGACAAACACTGGAAGCACCTGTAGGATGCAGAAGGCGAGCAGAAGGTGCTGACTAGAGGTTGGTGAGACACTGAAAGTTCATGACAGGCTCAATCTTGAAGCCTGGTTCCAGCTTAGCTCAAAGTCCTGTTAGGACCTCAAGCCCAAAACAAGATAAGCTTTTAAATGGTTTCTGCCTGCCTCCTTCCCCGTATCCTGTATATGACGTTAGTGCTAGAGCTGTTGACTGTTCGAATCTCGGCATAGGCTCAAGATCCTGTGATTCTGAGCAAATTACCTAATTTCCCTATCCCATAAATAATGAACGGTGCCCTTATGTAATGTAACAGGTGCTTATGTAAAGCACTTCAATACCATCATGTCGAGTTTGTGTTATACAAAAACCGCTGAAAGGTGTATAAAGAGGTAAAAACAAATCCTTAACATACGGAATATTACTCTGTAACTATCTCGGCCAGTGCAGGGTTTACATGACAATTGTCTTGCCTCTTAGTGCACTAATGGTTCATGTTTTAAGAATATCAGTTGTACTAACGTAATTCTCTTTGCCACGTGCTAAAGAAATACACTGGTTTCAATTTTGGTGAGACTTTATCATATTTTGACTGGTGATTGTTATATAATTTACTTAGCAATTATTTTCAGGTCTCAGCTCTTCCATGGGCTCTAAGATAAGAGCTAGGCCCTTCTCTCGGTTCTGGCTGGGCTCTCCTTGCTATATTTTTGGATCACCAACCTCTAGTACAGACCAATAGGAAACAAGAGTGACCTCAAAACCAGTGAATGGCAAGCAATGATTAGCAACTGGCTGGGTCTAAGCAGGTTCCATTTTAATTTGTTTTCGTTGTTATTTGAACAAGATTTCATTGACATCTCGTGGGCCCGACCTGTCTTTGACTTATGCAAGTGCAGCTCCACAAACACATACTGCATGAAAACTTCTTGCCACTTAACTCCACCATTTCCCTTTATCCCAAATAATCTAGACACTCGAAAGGCCCCGAAGAACATCCAGGACATCAGAGTACAGAACAGGATGGGCTCAGTTTGTTATTTGTTCAAGCTGTTTACACAAAAGTGTTTTTAATGGCTCCCGAGCCTCCTCGGTAAAATTAAGACTGGAAGGAATGGTTGAATTAACTTGCAGTCCACGTTTTATGGATTGAACAAGTTGGACAACAGCGTGATTAATAGTTTAATTTCGGAACAAGAAAGCCACTGCAATGGATGTTTACATGGTTCATATTGGAACTGAAGATCGGCTCCCTGCAGTGTAGCCTCGGAGCTAATCAGATTTCCCAGGGGACCTGCAGCTTCTCTGCAACCAAACATGAATCCTGCACGAACAAAGATTTATATGTATCCCTCGTCCCCAAAGCAGCCACTTCCATAAAGCAACGGGGAGCTAAGTGAAATCTCCTGAACCCCCATGTTTAATCTCCGTGAAAGGCATTTGAATGTTTAAGCCCTCAGGCTCTGCTGGCACAAGACCAGCGACATCAGCATCTGGGGCCCGTCGTCTGCTCCGTTGATGGTGCAATCTCCATTGTCGTTTGCACTAGCTGACTGCAGCAATAATGACATTTGCACTGAAATACTAGAACGAGATTTTGCACCAGTGGGTTCTTAAAATGATGTTGCAAAATTGCCTCACAGGATGCAATATATTTAATTTGCCTCCGGTGACCAATTTAAATATTCAAAAGTGGGAGAAACGTCATTTATAATGTTTGCTAAAAACGTACAAGGCCGAAGGCTGACGCCCACCCTGACCTGGACAAGTTAACTGGTTTATTTTCTTCTCACATTCGGGAGGATTTTGCTCTGTGCAGGGTCATTAGCTTAATTTTAGAGCTAGATGTTTGACCACCTTCAGTGAAGGAACGTGTTTCCTTTCACAGCATTAGCTCGGCATATCCAGATTGGTTTGACTACCAAAGGTCACACTGTACCTAGCTGTCCGCATGGGGGCGTGTGGTTGATCTCACTCTGTATTAACGAATGTCCTTGAAGTGGTAATGTACACATTTTGATCTCTATACCACTTATCCGTGTGCATTGCTAGATACCCCTTTTTCTTGCCAGATTTCAAAGAATATGTAACCCAACCTACAGAACACATCGGGCTGCAGGATGGCTCAGTGAGCTTAGACCTGTGACCAGATATAGACTTCTGGGGGGGCAGAAAATGGCATCGTAAAATATGGACGAGGAATGTGGCGTTATGATGCAGTGGAAACTTTATGAACAAAAAAAAACTATTTGTCTTTTGTTAGAGAACATTTATACATTGTGCATGTCACAGAGTTGTCTTTAGAGTTAAATATTCAGAATTTTATTTTATACATCCACTGTGCATCAAAACCAATACAGTCCATACAGACGGAGTAGTGTCGCCCTCCCTGCCAGCAGTAGCAGCCACAAACCTGTTCCCCAAAAACGATAGTAAACTTTGTTTATTATCGTTTTTGGGAAAGGCCATGGGGGTGACAGGCGCTCCCCCTCAGAGCGCATGTATGTTTGGCCCGCCGGTTGGTTCTGCTGGCCAAACACACATTCGCACAGGGCTCTCTCCAGGCTTGGTTGTTTGAGGTCAAGTGTACTGACCAGAGCCCCCACTAGCCACATCTGAAGACCAGGAACCTGAATAAACAATCAGAGGGCCCAGACTTCATGGGCACAAAGCACACACAGGGACACACTTAAGTCAGGCCTTTTGACGAACTGTATTCCCTTAAGACTGTTGGTGCTGTCGCCCCATTTGCTACTCAGCTGTTCCCTTGAGTGTGCCAGTGTTGACCCCGTGCGAGGTGGTCAAGGAAGTAGCCAGAGAAATAAAATACCACTACTTTGAACCATGTGCCACATACAGTGGTCGAACTGCATTAAAAAAGTATGGGAACAGAGATTCTGAGTGCGATTGGTCACTGAGCGTGGAAGCGGCTAAAAGATGTGGCTAAAATGAGCAAAATATTCAATTAGTATTTTGCTGGTCTTTTAACTTCATGTGAGTGCATATAAAATAACTCACACCTGAAATGAAAAATAAATACAAGGTAAACTTATCTGCAGGAAATGCACTATTTTCTTTCATGAAACCTCTGTTGGTTATTGAAATAAGTGCACAGAGAGCCACAGAAGTGAATCCTGTTTGGCGCAGCAGGGAATAGTGACGTATTTTTAGTGCTACAAGGTCCCATTCAGCCTGTGACAGAAAGCACTATGAATATGTAAGTCTTTATTTTAAACTTGCACATAGTTCAAGATAGGTTTCTACAAAATGTGAAACAGGTTTAGCTTCAAAATAAAAAAAGTTCTCCCAAAACACAGGGCCCGATTCACAAAGGTAAACTGAGACCAAAAGACTAAGTTTACACCAAAAGTCTAAGTTTAGACCTAAAGTCTAACTTTACTTGCAGTAAAGTTAGACTTTTGGTCTAAGTTTAGACTTTTGGTCTAAACTGACACCAAAAGTCTTAACTTAGACCAAAAATATAAGTTTACTCATACTTAAGTCAGACTTGTGATTTAAGTTTAGACTTTTGGTCTAAAGTTAGACTTTTGGTCTAAGTTTACCTTTGTGAATCGGGCCCATAGATTTTAATAATACAGAAATATTACCTAGTGCAATTTTTTTTATAATGGCTCATTAAAAGCAGGCACTCTAGTCTCAGCTGGTAACACCCTTACAATACTTCTCAAAAATAATAAATATTTGTCACCTCAAAGCTTTATTTAAATTTCTTTGAGGCAGCAGGCACCCTGGCAAGGAGGCTTGTTTCTTGTTTAGCAGTCTATACCTCACTCAGCTTCGCAGCACAGTAGACACCCTTCCTTCTACTTTAGCCAAGGCATCTCATCTGTTGAACCATCCCAGGAAAATTACCTTTTAACAAATAGACGGGAAACTGTTTTCAATAAATTATACATATATGGGCCTTTACATCATTTGCTTTTCTTTCTCTCCATCCTCCTTTCTTTCTTTGCATTCTTTCTGTACATGTATTTATCCATTCACCCGTTTTATGCTTTATCCATCCATCCAGTCTTCCTTCTCTCCATCCTCCCTTCTCTCACCCTTCTTTGTCTTTTCTCTTTCTTTTCTTTTACATCCTTCCACCCATGCATCTATCCAACCTTCGTTCTTTCTTACCATCAATCACTCTACATGTTCTCTCCATCCAAACATCCTCATCTCATTCATGTTTTTCTTCATCCAACCTTTTCTCCATCCAGCCTTCATCCTTCTCTCCCCATCTCTACATCCATCCAACCCTCAATCCAGTCTCTTTCCACCCTTCCTTATCTCCATTTATCACTCATCCTTATATCTATTGTCCATTTCTGTATTTATGCATGCATTCTTCCTCTCTCCATACCTGTCTTTGTCCCACCTGCTCTTCAGACCTTATTCCCTCCCACTGCAAGAGATTGTATTTGTGAACTTCTTGAAGCCCAGAATTTCCTAAAAAAATCAAAGGTACCATAATCATAAACTTAAATGTTCTATGATACACAACACCCTCCAGTGACACACACAAACACCGGCCTAAGGCTATTAACATGGGGATTAATGACACCTTGATGAATTACGCTGTAAATAGGCTGTGGAGAGAGCCAGTCAAAACCGTGAGAGCACAACTGCTCAACAGGCCCTCCCTGTTGGAATGTGTACTTGTGCACCATCAACTAACAGAAAGAGCGGGCCATGTTTATCAAACATTCACTCAGTGCAATAAATTGCAGCAAACCATCTTACTTCTCTGCACTGAGTTAAAGTAGAGGGCAGAAATGCAACATACTTAACATTATAGAGTGAATTCCTGCGCTGGAGCACATACTGCTGCCTAGCGTCCATGCAGACACCCTGATGACGCAGAAAAAGAAGGTCCGACATATATTCATACATATCGTATAATCAATACATATAATGAAGTGTGATTTTAGTAAAGAAAATAATGTACGAGGGAAATTGTGCCCTCGGGGTAGTTCGCCATCATTGTAAACGAGCTTTATTAATCATGAAATATTGAAAATGTAGTAATCCGTCATAATCGCAAATGTATGCCATGATTTCTTGTTTGAAAACTGTTTTGCTTAGCTTAAATTTAGTACAGGCTTTGGCCTAGTTGCCTGGTTTCAAATTTTAACTGCGTGGTTTTTCCTTGAACTAATGAAACATATATTCTTGCTTGAAGTTGTATTTTTCCAGTAGAGCTGACTGGTACACTTATCTCCAAGGTTTCGTGCTAGGCCGGTTTCATCCCCTTTGATACAAGGTCAGTCTCTGCAGGTGCGGACAATGAAGGTACAGATAGTAAAATAATTGGCAAACCATGATACAATTTGTGTTCCAAGGCTCCAAGGACAGTGTATGCATAAATGAGCGCTAGTAAAAGACAATTTTTTATTGGACAATTTGAAGCCAACCTATGAACCCTCCAATGGAAGACCCTGCAGAATTTGGAATGTTTCTTACTTAAACCCACCGGACAAAGAGAAGTCAGCCATTTTCCTCGATGCCAGTTTGAAGCCTGATGCCAGACTCCATTTTGGACGACACCCTGATGCCCTTTTCTCTATCCGAGAGAAAGAGACTTTAAGAATTCTCTCCCTAGAGACTTTAACTTTGATTTGCCCCCGTCTTGCCCATGCAGTAACTTTTCCCTATTCTCCTTGCCGCTGCAAGGAAGTTTGCCCTTAACTTTGCCCCTTTGAAATTTGCCCCATGCTGATCAACCGGTACCTGAAGGACGAAGGCTTTTCTTGAATGCTGATTGTATTTGGTAAATATGAAAGGATAAATGTATTATGCATTGTGTTTTTCCTTTTAGGTACCAACTGCTATTTTGATAGGGTCCTAGCTAGAAGTTTTCCAAATTGGTGTTGACTAAATTCGTTTTGCATGAAGTCCCACATGCCGATGCTAATTAGAGGTTAGTCGAGGTACTCATTCGATGTATCATGCTAATTTGAAATCTTGTTATGCTGACCAATGTATGCAATTAGTCAAATACAGTTAGTCATATTGGTGATTTGCATTGCGATAACAGAGTGTATCATTATTCAGATTTTACTTAGATTGCGTTCCTTCCGCCGTTATGGACAGCTAGTAATGTTCATATACATATATCAATTGGTTTTGAGACATATATATATCGTGCTAGCTTTGTTAATATAGGGAAATAAATTCACTAACTTTTAATAAACTGGTGTGGTTATTCATGACTGAAAGGTCATGGTGCGCCGAAATACCAACTGTTATTGATTTCCGATGTGCTATATTGATCTATTAATTGAGTATTGATTACCGTTTACAATAGTTATTGATTATTGATCTGAGCGACTCGACTATTTAGGATGAGGAGAGCCCGACTCGGTTAAAAGATTCACTGACCTCCAACGTGTCCAGGTACAGGTAATTTATAAGGGCTGGACGCGTTATCAGTAGATGGTAGCAGAGATTGATGGTTTAGCCCTTGGGACCCCATCCGAACAATAGACAGAGTCAAGTTAGAATTTTCTTTGATAAAACAAGTTGGAGAGATGATGATGCCCTAAGTTCCCAATGACTTTCCCGGAATCTCTGAGCTTGCGAATGAGGAACATGGAGGTATGAGAATGGTCTCAGCGTTTCTAGTGACGGTATGAGTGAAGTTAGGGTTTCGCGTTTGCACAGCTTATCGCCGCAGATTAATTGAGAAGTTTGTGAGGATTTTAGGGGGGTTAAAAGATATTAGAGGAGTGTTACTCCAAAGGTGTGAGAGTAGGGAAGTCGTCGAACTTCACGTGTGTGTAGCGCTTTGAGCAGAAAAATTGTCCACGTGGTTGTTGATGTTGAGACGGGCCCTGCGAGGTCAAGAGACTCCGGAGTATGTTGAAAAGTGTATGTGACACTTGTTTGATGTTGTGATCTGGTCAAGTTTAATAGGTTGATCGGGCGTGGTCAACAAGTCGGTATGAATGTTGCAGAGTGAAAGAAAAACTTTGACTTTGAGATTTGACGAATTCTAAAGTGCACTAGAATAGTTCATTGATCAGTTGAGAGTAAAATTTGCGGGTCAAATTTTGCTTGCGAAAGTGGGAAACCGAGAAAGATGGAATAACTGCTGAGGCTAGTGAAAAATCCCTAAGGTTTCTGAAGCGATTGTATTACCTTTCCTGTAGTAAACCGACAGATCTGTTTTATTCTTTTGGTTAAGTGCTCGCGTTATATTGCAGAAATTAGTTTATGAGTGAAGCCGAATGAAAAGAGGACAAGCCGCGGGACTTTGTCAGCCGCAGTGTGTGAGTGTGACGTCACTAGGAGCCGCGCTGGGATAGGTCGGTTGGTGAGAAGGGTCGCACACGGATTGGACGCAGTCCGTGAAGCGCAATTGGAAGGGGAAAGGCAAGCGAAGAGTATTCCGGGAATTAAAGTCGCTTATTGATTACAGATTTTAGAAAAACAAAAGACGGAAAGATGAAATTTTTCAAAGCATTTAAGAGTGCCATGAGGGGAGATGCTTATATTAAAGCAAATGTAGGAGAAGAAACACCGCCTGAGGGTACACCAGCTTACATCGTCATTGAAGAAAAGGGTGTAGCGCCATGTCTTTGGTTAAAACAATGGTGCAAATTAACAGAGAAACATGGAAGTGTAGCGTTCCCTATCCATGGATCGTTTAATCTAAGAGTTTTAGAAAATCTGAGATTTGCGCTATACGACATGAAAGTACCTCCAAGACCAGCACAGTTTGAGGCAATTTGGGAGCTAATAGCTAGGAACCAACAACAAAAGAAATTTGAGACAAGAATAAGACAAGTAGAAAAGACACTAGCGGATGCTAGATGGGACAGCACACAAAAGGTTTGGAGATCAGACGTATTGCAGGGGATTAAATTGTTTCCAGCGATTACCGATGAAGCGGAGACGGAAGGAAGGAAAGCCACCTATAAGACAAACAGGAGTCAGTCCAGAGAGAGAGAAAGCAATAGAAACTCGAAAAGGGGAGACGAGTCAGATGATGAGGAGTTAATTATACAATTGCTGAATGATCGCCCACCACCATACATGGAAAGCGAAAAAGGCTCAAGCATTAGTACTGCCCCTCCAGAACCAATACAGGGTAATGTAACACCAAATTTGAGAATATCTCAGAGGCCGAGCAGCTCCGACATGCCTTTCTCACCACGAATACCACGGATTCAGAGAATGTACCCAGACGTGCCGACATTAAAACCTGCTGATAACTATCAGCCACAGGTTCAAAGGCACTGTTGCGATGAGCATAATATGGGAATGACTTCTGATTCAATGGCACAGGGAGGACAAAACTATCAGAGACCGACATTGATTCAAGCTGAATCAACACAGTTCTCGATGCCCCAAAAGCAAACACAAGAAGTGCGAGTAGTAGAAAGCCAGTTAGGTATGCCAGCAATGATGAACCACAATGTGGGGATTAACATGCCACAGAATTCGGGGAACAGACAGAATCCAGATGCGATATCTCTACCTATCACTGTAGGTCCACCAGTACCACTGTACATACAGCCAAATTCAAGCACCAGCGACCAAGGGTTAATGATACAGAATGGGACAGGGAGAAGATGCATAGAAACCACTCCAGAGACAACTCCGATAGCGGCAATGCCAAATGGATCTGGGTCCTTGTCGGAATTTAGTCCAATTCCAATTTGTGCTCCGTCAACCATGGTAAGGTCACATCCACCACTGTTAGTACCGTTAACCTCACAGACTGAAACATTACAGAAACCGTCAATGGCAGTTGATGTAACTGCTACACTGATGGGACTGAACGCGCAACAGTTAACACAATGGTTCAACAGCCTGAACTCCCCACAGAGAACAACAAGCGGGAAGGGAGAAGAATACCTGAATAAAATAAGGTTGGGCATGAAGGCAGATGAACTGGTAGAGGGATCAATGGGTTTGAACAGATTAGAATCATACATAGAGGAAGAACTAAGATACATGTGCCCTAGGATTACAAGAGAAGTGAGCAACATACATAAGAAGTTACAAGAAATTGCAGACAGAAACGAGATCGATATAGGTAAGACTAAACACCTGAGCAGAAGTTACAGGTTAGACTTTGAGACAAAAGATTTTGAACACATGAGATCCGCAGGGATGAAAACACACCTTAAGGAGATACTGCAGAGTGCACAGGTCTGGAGATGTTTAGACAAGTGGGAAAGTAGATGGGTTAAGAAAAAGGACAAAAAGAAAGAAAATACTCTAGAGCGGAATGAGAAAAAACAACAGAATGACGATCTGATAACTATGTTACCAATGAGAGAGACAGCAGGGGGAAAACTTGTACATGTACCATGGCACAGGTGCGATATTCAATCCTTTACGGATGACTTTCCCAAATTAAGAGAGAAGCCGATTGAGTGGTATCAACAAACGGATAGATTTGTGAAACTCGCGAAGTGTCTCTGGGAAGACCTGAATACTTTATTTGAAATTGTGGTTCCGGCAGATTTGTGGGAAGATTGTAAAAGGGCTGTAGGTTGGCCGACGAGTGAACCAGAGAGAGATAGGGACACAGGTGCGCCATCACCTACAGTAATGAGTTTGTACCACAAGGTGATCGAGCACTTGAAAACCAAGGTTGCGTCGAAAAATGTGGATTGGCAAAGGATTGACAGGACCGCCCAAGAGGTTAAAGAGTCTATACATGCGTATTATGAGAGGTTGTTGAAAGCGTTTACAAATTACAGTGGCAGGGAAACGATTGAGCCAAAGGACATGCTCCATTTTGTGTTCAGGTTTGTGGAAGGGCTGAGACCCGAAATTAGCCAGATGATTAAGTTACATTTGATTTGTCGGCAGTCAAAGTCGATCGATGAAGTGTTGAAATATGCAAAATACTGCAGTGATGAGATTGAGAAAAAAAGCAGAAAAGATTGAAAGAAAAGGTGATGGTGATGCAGCTCAGAGCAGCTCAGACAGGTTTACAAGGTTTGCAAGGTTTTCAAAAACAGATGCCGCAGCAGCAGCAACAGGGAAATGCTATGTTTCAGCCGCAGATGAGAGGCAGAGGCCGAGGAGGTTTTGTGAATAATGGTCCTGATTTGAATACCGTTATGATTCCAAATGGTATACAGGCAATGAAGAAGGTGATGCCATGTCACACGTGCGGAATCGTCGGGCATTGGAAACGGGAGTGCCCAATAATGGTGCAAGAAGGTGTAGGTCAGCAAAACAATGATGTCAATGCATTCCAGACTATGAGAGGACAAAAATTGAGAAGTCCGAACCCAAATTTTCAAAACAATATAAACCAGATGCAGGGTTTACAACCCATACAACCGTAACAGGTGCAAATGCCTTGTGTGCAAATGACACAATTGCAGCCAATGCAACAGCAGTTTCCTATGGTACCTAATCAGCAAATGCAAATACCCTTAGCACCAATGAATCAGCAGCAAGCAATGCTTCCTCAACAGGTCACAGGTCAGGGAATGAGTCAAAATGACACAGTACACCAATTCCCACTACACAGCGAAAATGGAATAAACGATGTATGGAAGAGTGGAAGTTCAGATGAGGAGGGAAATTGTGTGCTTGCAGCATCTTTGGAAGTTGATCAAAAGGGTCCGTATGTGGAGGGAAGAGTTATGGGTCATCGTGTTTCATTCTTGGTTGACACAGGAGTTACACGTTCCACTGTTAGGAGCATTGAAGTACCAAATTTGCCACTTTCAGGGAGAACAGTTCAAGTAGTGGGAGTAGCAAATCAGAGTACGAATCTCAGAACATCTATTGAGTATTCGAAACAAAAGGGAGGGAGCTCCTTTGGTTCAACATTGGTTGAAAGAAAAACATGACCTTGACGATTTGACATGGACGATCTTGGAAAAGATTAAGGACGTCACAGGTAAAGGAATGGAAAACATAAGGAAGAAGCAGGAAGTGTTTTGGATTTTTACCCTGGACACATACTGTATGAGAAGGGTCTTAATGAGTGGGGTGGGTCAGGATCCTCTATAGATGTGTTGTTATGTCGTTTTTCACTTACTATTTATTATTTTTTTCATTGTTTATTCTTTAGTTTTTATGTTATATTCCTATTATGGTAGGTGTATTTTCCCTTATTAGTTTGCTATATTTATGACCATTCTAAGATGGCCGATATTGTTTTCTGACGGCATGTTCGTTGCAATCCGGACTATCTCTTTGACTTAATTTTAGTCTTTTTGCCGTATCAGTAGGCTGCATTTATAACCGTTCCAAGATGGCCGACGCTATCCCATGAGGCTCTTTTAGTACGAAATTTCGCGTTTTTTTGTAGTTTCCCGGCTTCTACCGCGATTGGTAATTCAGTGCCTGACTTTAAAATGGAGAACGCTGCATTCGGCAATCTTTTATCGGGCATGTTTGTTTAGCACTCGCTATTTAAAATCGGTGCATGGGAAGGTAAGGCATTTCCCCTTCAAGAATTATAACATTGCTGAATCTGAAAGGAGCAGGTTTTCAGTGCATGCGATTACTATGTGGTATACATTGAGGAATTTTGGCCACTCAATCTTGAACTAAGTTGGATGGTGAAATTGTATCTAAGAAAGTTCCAAATATATCTGAGCTGTTTTCTGTACTATTAGGAATAAGGAACTCTAGTTAATGTTATAAAATAAGAGATAAGAGAAAATATTTGTGATAGGGGAATCTTATTTGTGTTATATTTGTGATTGTCGTTTTCTCCGTTCTTTTCTTTCTTTTCTTTTTATATATAGATGAAAGAGTGATGGAAGCTGCGATATTTATCCTTCTAGGAATCCGGTTATTTTGAAGACCATTTGGGTATGTTTAGGAACAAGCTACTGCTCCTATAGGTATAAGGTTGGCCTATTAGACTTATGGATCTTTGTTACTGATTTGAGGTTTTCTGTTTTGAAATAGAGATGGATTTGTGAATCTGAGTGTGGGCCTATATGGGGAGCCCCGTGTGATCAAAGGTTGAAGCTAGAGAACCAACCTTTCCGTGTTCTCTTTATGAGAGAACGCATCAACATTGTCATCTGGTATTTAATATTGTTAATACATTTATTGTGGAGAGTAGTTTGGGAAACCACATAGGTTTTATGTTTTTTTTTGCATGTAGTGGGTGTTTGAATTCTCTTGCACTGTTTCTTGGTGTGGAATCTTTTCCTGGTTTCTATTGTCCTTTAATTTTTGTTTTTGAATCTTTTCACTTGATTTCTTTGTTCGTGCACTTTGGTATTCCTTTTGATTATTCCTGGTTTGTGGTATTATGTAGATAGGATGGCGGAATCTCAAGGAATTAGATTAAATGTATGACTATGGTATTCTTTATTGTTACTTTTTATGTTTATCAGATGTGATTCGGATGGGAAAGACGAGAATCTAAAAGATCTGCGATATCAGTTACCTAATATCAAAAAGGAACTGCCCTGATGAAGGCGGCTTTACAAAACAGAGGTTTACCGCCGAAACGCGCGTAGGCTTAGTTCCTACAGTTGTTATAATGGAATATGAATTTTAGGGTCCAAGTAATTTTTCTTTTTTGAATTAGGTGGAGACGCGATCTGGTTCTAAGTTAACATGTTAAAACTGTGAATACTAGTAAGACTTTAAATTAATGTTATAGAGAAAGTATATATCTAAATTGTATTGTATTGTATTTTGGATAACTTCGATTTTTTGCTCCATTTTTCGATGTTATGATTCTATTATTTTTCATTATTTGTTGTGTTTTGTTTTGCATTTTTCTTTGTCTCTGTCTAATCACTATATATAAATGAATGTGTCGTTCCCTGTGAATATGTAAATATTTTATATTTAATCTTGATTATTATGTTCTTTTGTTGTTGTACATACATATGTAATAAATATCATTTTGTGTATTTCAGCTATCTTGATTGTTGTTGTTGTTCTACAATTGTAGATAGCAGTGGACATTAGTTGTAGCTCAATCTCTTTTCTTGTACTGGAGTAGCAAACAGGTACCTGACAAAACCAATCACAGATCCAGTACAAGTCAGAATTGGTAACTATCAAGGGACACATAATTTTGTGGTATGTGACTCAAGCCCGATATCACTGTTAGGGAGAGACCTATTGTGCAAATTGGGATGTTCAATTATGTGTTCGAACAATGGAATTAGAATTCAGATGAGCAGTGATGGGGAAGAAGAGGACAGTGTAGAAGGGGACGAAGTGGAGACTGTCGATGAAGAATATCCTCTGATTACCCTTTATCCGATGATCACTGAAGCAGATATTCCTGCTGAGTTACAAGAAACAGTCGAAAAGAAGTGTGGGATATGACAGGAAAAGAGGTGGGATTGGTGAAAGGAGTGGAACCAGTGAAAGTGACTGTAAAACCCAATGTAACCTTTCCCCAGACCCCACAGTACCATATGGCACAAGACACCCTCATGAAAGTCGCCCAACTCATTGATGAGTTTGTAAAACAGGGAGTACTGAAAGAAGTGTTAAGCAGTCCATGTAATTCACCAATTATGGGACTAATAAAGCCGAGTGGAAAGGTCCGAATTGTGCAGGACTTGAGGAAAATAAATGACATAATAATAAAATGTTGCCCTGTAGTACCAAACCCAGCTGTGATAATGTTTCAAATCCCTTGTGATGCTGAGTGGTTCTCAGTCATCGACTTGTCACAAGCATTCTTTTCGGTGCCTCTTCATGAGGACAGCCAATTTCTCTTTTGTTTCAAATTCTTAGACAGAGTCTACAGTTGGTGTCGAATTCCTCAAGGGTTTTCGGAGTCACTGTCAATTTTCAATCAGATTCTAAAGAAAGATTTGGAAGCATTAGAATTGCCATTCGAGTCAACCCTAGTACAGTACATTGACGACTTACTGATTGCATCCAAGACAGAAAGTGACTGCACAGCCGACACCATTGCCCTATTGAACCATTTGGGAAGGAATGGACACAAGGTGTCTCCTTCAAAATTACAGTTCTGTCAGAAGAAAGTGAAATATTTGGGTCACCAAATAGAGAAAGGGTCACGGAGAATAATGAAGGAAAGAATAACAAGTGTACTTCAAATGAGTCCCCCAAAGACGAGGAGGGAGGTGAGGAAGTTTTTGGGAATGGTGAGCTACTGTCGCCAATGGATTACCGACTTCTCTACCCTAGCAAAACCTTTACTGAAACTGACCCAGAAGGATGCATTGGATGAAATTGAATTGAAAGGAGAGGAGATGGATGCTTTTATTGAATTGAAAGAATGCATGTGCAGGGCTCCAGCTTTAGGTATGCCTGACTACACAAAGCCTTTCACATTGTTTTGTCATGAACGTGATGCATGTTCCTTGTCTGTCTTGACCCAAGCCCATGGTGGCGTAAACAGACCAGTAGCATATTTTTCAGCTACTTTGGATCCGGTCGCAGCACCACTGCCAGGGTGTTTTTTGCGCCGTAGCCGCAGTTGGTATCAGCCTCACTCAGAGTGAAGGAATAGTGATGGGACACCCTTTAACTGTCATGGTCCCTCACTCAGTCAAGATACTTTTGACACGTTCCCGAACACAGCACATGACTGGTGCTAGACTCACAAGGTACGAAACAATAATTCTGGGATCACCTAATGTGCAGCTGAAAAGGTGCACTACGTTGAATCCAGCAACCTTGTTTCCCAGTGAAAATGCTGAAATTGAGAACGCTGAAGACATCGAGCATGACTGTCTTCAGGTGACTGAATTTTGCACCAAACCAAGACCTGATATCAAAGATACCAGATTGGAAGAAAATGATCAAATTATTTTTGTTGATGGTTCATGTTTAAGAGATGCACTGGGTGTATTGAAAGCAGGGTACGCCGTATGCACAGTAACAGGTGTTTTGGAAGCATCTTGGCTTCAAGGAGTTTACTCTGCACAGGTAGCAGAATTGGTAGCCCTTACTAGAGCTTGCCAACTCTCTGCATTAATGAAAGTTACCATTTACACTGACAGCCAGTACGGGTTTGGAATAGTGCATGATTTCGGACAATTGTGGTCACAGAGAGGCTTCATGACCTCTTCAGGATCACCAGTGAAAAATGGTGAAAGAATAAAAGAATTGTTACATGCCATTCAACTACCAGGAGAAGTAGCAGTGGTAAAATGCAGTGCACACTCGAAGGGACAAGATTATGTTTCCCTGGGAAATGGATATGCGGATCAAGTCGCAAGGTTTTGCGCATTGAACTGTATATTGCTTAGGGATGAATGGAATTTGATAAGTGAACCAGAACTCGAACCAAGCGAAATATTTGCTCTAAAGGTGGTAGATACGATGGACGAATTGAAATCCTTACAGAATGATGTCAGTGAGGATGAGAAACTCTCGTGGACCAAGTCACAATGTGTAAAGAGACTAGATGAATTATGGGTTTCAAGTGAAGGGAAATTCGTTCTTCCAAACAGCCTTTTGACACAGATAGCCAGATTTTACCATGGACAAGCTCATCTTGGGAGGGATGCCATGATTAGGTTGTTTAAAACTGATTGGTTTAACCCCAAATTCCGTCAAGTTGCTGAAGCAGTTTGCCACCGTTGCGTCATTTGCCAACAGATGAACGCAGGGAAGGGAACCGTAGTAAATTTGAGCCACATTGGAAGAGCAGGGGGTCCATTCAGCAGGATGCAAATGGACTTCATTGAGATGCCTGTGCATGGAGGCTTGAAGTATGTGTTGGTGGTTGTGTGCATTTTTAGTCACTGGATTGAAGCATACATTACACGCAGAAATGACAGTCTCACAGTTGCAAAACTACTCTTGAGAGAGTTAATACCACGTTTTGGATTCCCGATCTCTTTAGAATCAGATAGGGGAAGTCACTTCAATAATGAAGTAATAAAATTGCTTTGTGCAGCACTGAACATTGAACAAAAGCTGCATTGTAGCTACCGCCCTGAAGCATCAGGTCTAGTGGAGCAAATGAATGGCACATTGAAATCAAGAATGGCGAAAATATGCGCATCAACAAACTTGAAATGGCCTGACGCATTGCCTTTGGTACTAATGTCAATGAGAAACACCCCTGACAGAAAGACTGGACTGTCCCCACACGAGATTCTCATGGGCAGAGCTATGAGACTTCCAGCAGTTCCTGCAAATGCGCTTTTGAATATTACAGATGATATGGTGTTAGACTACTGCAAAGGTCTAGCTGATGTGGTTCGATCTTTCTCTCACCAGGTGGAGGCAACCACCTTGCCACTGATCCAAGGTCCAGGACACGCCCTGATAGCAGGTGACTGGGTCGTGATAAAGAAGCACATGAGGAAGTCGTGTTTGGAACCCCGTTGGAAAGGACCTTTTCAAGTGATTTTGACGACTACCACCGCTGTGAAGTGTGCGGGAGTTCCCAACTGGATTCATGCCAGTCACACAAAGAGGGTATTGTGTCCCACAGACGAGGAAGTTGAAGCGCTGAAGTTGCCAGTACCTGATAACAAAGTACCAAGCGCTGAGACAGAGCGAAAAAGAACTAGAAGCGAACAGGCAGAAATAGAGGAGGGAGAAATATTCTCTGAGGACGAAGCAACTGATTCACTTGGGGAAGACCAAGGAGGAGCCTCAGAAAGCGACGAAGCAGCTGAAGGTAACAAAGAGCCTGAAGCAGCTGAAAGTGACAAAGAGCCTGAAGAAAGTAACGGTGACAAAGGGCTCGAAACAGGTGAAGAAGCAGGAGAGCCTGATCAGAGGAGGGCTTTCCCAGAAGCAGACGATACAGAAAAAGAAAAGGAAAACCTGATTGACTCCCCAGAAGGAGGGGACAAGGCAGAACAGAACGAAACTGCTCAAACTCCTTCAGAAGAGATTGCAGGTCCATCAAGTGGATACAGTGCAAAAAGAAGACCAAGCATATCGCCAGTAAAATTAAGAACTAGAGAAACGTTGAACGACAGTGAAGGGCCAAGAGTGAAAGAGAAAAGAAAGGAAGTGTCTGTCGTATTACCAACACCAAGTGAAGAAAAGGACTTGGCCAAAGAGGAAAGTACCAGTGAGAAAGAATCAAAGAGAGATGCAAAATTGAAAAGAAAAAGGATACCGAGCAGGAGGTATTCCGGTCCGGAGTGGGCATACGTAGCAAATAACGATTGGTCAGATGAATTTGTATCCCTCAGTCTTGAGAACGAAGAGGCAGAACTTCATTTTGGGAATAAAAACTTGATGGACTCTGTTGATTGAAAACATTGATCACCCGATTGACTTTTCAACCAGCTAAGACATTGCTAACTTGATTGACTTTGAAACCGATTTTGAGACAACGCTGCTAACCGATAAGAGACTAAGCTGCTAAAGCAAACTGTGTGAACATTGAACTCGTTCAGCTTTGTAAATACCTGCAAACACGCTTTGATAAAGTGTCTTCAACTTTCTGATTCTATACAGATCATGACTAGCTTCACTACACAGGGGCGTAAGATGAAGTGTTGTAAATACATGTGTATAGGCTTAATAACCTCATGCGTACTAATCATTGTAGCAATAGTTCTTGGAATGCATGGTCAAAATGAGAGTGGGACGAATGATTCTTCTACTTCTAAACCTATTATCGTTACTGAACTAACAGCTCTGAAGAGACTCGAGCAAGACGAGAGACACTTGCATCATAAGAAGGAACTTTCATCTAACGTTTTCTATCGCTTACTGAGTGAGTATGTTGAGACCATGGATGCGAAAGATTGTTATGTGTGTACACAAATACCTACCTCAGTAGTGGAAGGGGTAACGTATCACAGCATGCCTCTTACGTTTGGAATTACATGTAGTATAATAGCTTCCAGATTTTATGGTCAAAAGGACATTCATTATTTCTACACTAATTACGATGTTACTTTTGCATATGTCCCCATAATAGGGCACTTAAGTAAAATAGCTAGAGATTGGTATGCCAAATTAATGAGGGAATTCTTCGAACCGATGCCACCTTTTCACACAGCTCACGCACATAGAGAGAACCTTACATGCTTGCGTTCACCAGTAGAAATAGAATTTTTAGACCGCACTGATGATAGGAAGAATGAAATGAAGGAGAAATTAGAGAGGGAATTACACGAAAGAACATCTGTAGATAATTATGCTTTTGCTGCAATAAAGACACAAGGGAAAATAGCTTTAGATACATTGCACGTAGGGAGATTTTGTATACACAGACATCAATCATATTATGACACAGTTTTTGTGGTAACGAGTGAATGCAAACATACGTATGCATTTCAATCTAAGTGGATGTTCATGCTGAATGGACAAGACCCAGTTATTCCTGGAGTATATTATATTTGTGGACTCAACGCCTATTATCGTCTTCCTAAAGGATGGTATGGGAGGTGTTATTTGGGAATAGTGTTCCCAAAGGTTTACCAACTAGACGACTTAAAGAAATTTCCAAGGCTGTCTGAATCACATCATGTTCAGAAAAGGGAGACAGCTTCTGGTGTGGTAGGAGATATATTTGGAGCATTGATTCCTTCAGTAGGAGTCATATTGAATTCAATCAAAATACAAAAGTTGTCTACTATTGTGGATAACATGCTGACAAAGTTTTCAGGAGCTATAATCCTGATGGATGCTGAACTTGCTGCAGAAAGAGCTATGACTCTTCAAAATCGGCTTGCCTTAGACATTCTTTTAGCAAAGGATGGCGGCGTTTGCAAAATGCTTGGTACACGTCACTGTTGTACATATATACCAGACAGCAGTGGAAAAATGTTAACGATGCTTACAAATTTAACTAAAGAAAGTGTAGATTTAAAGGAATTGAAAGAACCCGGAGTTTGGGAGAAAGTTGGAAAAGGATTTGCTTCTGTTGGAAATTGGCTCAGCAATGTTTGGAACGGATTGTTACTAAAAATAGTAAAGGGAATATTAATAATATTAATTTGTTTATTAGGCTCTTGGTGGATATGGAAAGCTTTCAAAATGTTAAAAGCAAGGAACAAAAGAAAAAGAGAAGAGAAAATAGAGAACAAAATGGTGGAAATATATAGAGAAAAGTCAAAAGGGACTAAAAGAAAAAGGGAATTGACTGAAGTGCCAAATTACTATACAGAATTTTAATGGAATAAAATTTGTGGGTAGATTTGATGTGATGACATAATTAGTCATCAGAGGAGGGATTGATGACGCAGAAAAAGAAGGTCCGACATATATTCATACATATCGTATAATCAATACATATAATGAAGTGTGATTTTAGTAAAGAAAATAATGTACGAGGGAAATTGTGCCCTCGGGGTAGTTCGCCATCATTGTAAACGAGCTTTATTAATCATGAAATATTGAAAATGTAGTAATCCGTCATAATCGCAAATGTATGCCATGATTTCTTGTTTGAAAACTGTTTTGCTTAGCTTAAATTTAGTACAGGCTTTGGCCTAGTTGCCTGGTTTCAAATTTTAGCTGCGTGGTTTTTCCTTGAACTAATGAAACATATATTCTTGCTTGAAGTTGTATTTTTCCAGTAGAGCTGACTGGTACACTTATCTCCAAGGTTTCGTGCTAGGCCGGTTTCATCCCCTTTGATACAAGGTCAGTCTCTGCAGGTGCGGACAATGAAGGTACAGATAGTAAAATAATTGGCAAACCATGATACAATTTGTGTTCCAAGGCTCCAAGGACAGTGTATGCATAAATGAGCGCTAGTAAAAGACAATTTTTGATTGGACAATTTGAAGCCAACCTATGAACCCTCCAATGGAAGACCCTGCAGAATTTGGAATGTTTCTTACTTAAACCCACCGGACAAAGAGAAGTCAGCCATTTTCCTCGATGCCAGTTTGAAGCCTGATGCCAGACTCCATTTTGGACGACACCCTGATGGCCTTTTCTCTATCTGAGAGAAAGAGACTTTAAGAATTCTCTCCCTAGAGACTTTAACTTTGATTTGCCCCCGTCTTGCCCATGCAGTAACTTTGCCCTATTCTCCTTGCCTCTGCAAGGAAGTTTGCCCTTAACTTTGCCCCTTTGAAATTTGCCCCATGCTGATCAACCGGTACCTGAAGGACGAAGACTTTTCTTGAATGCTGATTGTATTTGGTAAATATGAAAGGATAAATGTATTATGCATTGTGTTTTTCCTTTTAGGTACCAACTGCTATTTTGATAGGGTCCTAGCTAGAAGTTTTCCAAATTGGTGTTGACTAAATTCGTTTTGCATGAAGTCCCACATGCCGATGCTAATTAGAGGTTAGTCGAGGTACTCATTCAATGTATCATGCTAATTTGAAATCTTGTTATGCTGACCAATGTATGCAATTAGTCAAATACAGTTAGTCATATTGGTGATTTGCATTGCGATAACAGAGTGTATCATTATTCAGATTTTACTTAGATTGCGTTTCTTCCACCGTTATGGACAGCTAGTAATGTTCATATACATATATCAATTGGTTTTGAGACATATATATATCGTGCTAGCTTTGTTAATATAGGGAAATAAATTCACTAACTTTTAATAAACTGGTGTGGTTATTCATGACTGAAAGGTCATGGTGCGCCGAAATACCAAATGTTATTGATTTCCGATGTGCTATATTGATCTATTAATTGAGTATTGATTACCGTTTACAATAGTTATTGATTATTGATCTGGGCGACTCGACTATTTAGGATGAGGAGAGCCCGACTCGGTTAAAAGATTCACCGACCTCCAACGTGTCCAGGTACAGGTAATTTATAAGGGCTGGACGCGTTATCAACCCTTGTACCAGTGCTTAATTTGTAAACAAAAACGTGCCGTGCCCAAAGCCCTCCTCTTAAACATGCGGCTGCTGCAATTAAATGTGCGAATGCAGAATACTAAGGCAGTGTAATCCTGAAACCATCTGGGGCCTCTTTAATCCATTTAAAGCCACTCTCAGCCCCTTTAGCTCACTCTTGCACCTTTCTGCTTTCTCCCATTGTGACGCGTTTTCATTTTTCTCTTCCTCCGTTTTTCCCATATGTGTCTTTTGCTTGCAGTAAATGCTTGAGGCAGAAAAATAAATGCTAGCCCTCAAAAATAAGTGCTGGTGCTCCGCAGGGAAACAACAAGCACAAATTAAGCACTGCCTTGCACCATGGTTCAATGGTGCCTGCGTTGTAGATAGGATTATTTTTCTGAAGGAAGGGACACCTTCCTGCACAAAAACAGTCCTCATGTAGAAAGATGAAAAAACAAGGACAAATAAGCATACTTCTCTACATTAAGTCTCCCTTGGGGTGGTGTAGCATTTTGACGCATTCCCAAGTCTACCATTAATGATAAAATCTGGGAATGCGCCAAAAATCAATAGGTGGATGAGTGGGAACACCCATGCTCCACCCACTGAATGTTTCCCTGGAGCAAAGCAACACAAAAGATCGACTTGCGCAGCATTGCGTTACTCCATATTTACCAAGCCACGCAGGGCAACGTAAGGTGACCTCGCTTGGCTTGATAAATGTAATTCTAGGTTTAGAGTCACCCTTGCACCCCCTTGGGTGGTGTAAGGGCGACGCAAAACTATGACAAATGTGCCCCCAGGAGTCTTGCCGCACCAAACACCAGTGCAAATGAAGCACCGTTTTACACACTGCGCCACTGAAATCCACTCTGCCCCTTTATTATCACACCATTGTACACACAATCATATCAATGTATCCTGAATACGCACCTTCCGCAACGTCATTCCCAATTATTCACCCAGTGATGCACGATACTGTCCACAACAAAGCGTGCTTCTCATTATCTCTCTCATGGCGCCCGTCTTCTATGCGAGGGCTGCTTTAACGCCACATAATGGAATGCGTGTCAGTAAAGTCATTTTTTTCAATGAGGAAAATCATGTTTCTTAATTGCTCATTCTCGATAGTTTATCCAACAGTTCAAATGAGAAACAAAGCGCTTTTCTTCAAAGCCCATGAGAAGGTATTAATTGCACGCTATTTCGGTATTGACAAAGAAATTATTTTCCTGTGTCTCGCCTTGTTTGTGCACCCATCGTTAGTCAGCAACTCTAGATGGTGTATGTCCTCAATCAATAATTAGTAAACCAAACAAGATTTCTACAGTAGCTATAATTGGTGGCTTTCCTGAGCATCAGATTGCTTTAGACAAAAGGAGAAAGCAGAGAACCTTTATCACTTGCATCCGTGGACATCGACACCATGATTTATAGAAGGGATATGTTGGGTTCTATCCAGGCACTTATTTGTGAAAAGCCTTTGCATTGGGCAGACGTAAGTCAAAATAACCTCTTCATAAATATGGTGTCAAAAATATGTCCTTGTTGTCTCCTTGGTTTCTTTCTTCTGTATCTAGCCGTGATTAAGAGAAACCGCTTCACATGGGCTTCGACGCGCATATACTTTACGTGAGATTTAGTAAGATTTGTGAGGCAATTCATATCACAATACGAAAGAGCCAAGCATTTTACAGCCAAAGCAAACAATTAATTTTAAATCATTTACTACAGTGCATTAGTTAATTAAAACATTCACATGACTATAACAACATTCTATATAAAAAAAACACATAATAATAAAGTGTGAAATAATTTACAACTCGTGAAATATTGACTTCAACATAAAAGATAAATTACAATGCTAATTTTCAAATAGACAATAACATTCACTTGTACATGAACTAAGAGTATATGTCTCTTCCCAATCCACTCCAGTTGGGTCTGAGTGCTGCTATCATCCCCAAGGATGAGGTGCACCAAGCGCTGTGCAAACTTGAAGCATATTGGACAGTAACCCTGAATCGTTTTTGGGGACGTAGTAATGACTAGAGTCAGGACTACCAATGTTTATGTAAAGATGAAGTGCACAGAGTGCTGTGCAAACCTAGAACATGATGGACGATTACACAGGATCTTTTTTTGGACATTCAAATGTCTCGAGGATCAATGCTTCTAGTACTGAACAAAAAATAAAGTGCATTAAATACTATGCAAACTTGGAGCACGGTAGACATATTCATAGTGTCTTTTTGGGGGTTCATAAAGTCACTAGGATCCGCGCTTGTAATGCGTGTAGCAATACATAGAGAATGCAGCAGTAGCAGTCGAGCAAACATTTAAAATCGATTCTTAAACTACAACGCCGCCCCATCCATCGGTTATGACACAGAAACAATCCATTACGTTACAGAATTACAGTACAAAAAAGCCGAGATGTTATAGCGATTCCGTTTTCCAAACAGCTTCTATCCTGGGTGTTTTTCCATGGGCTGTGGGCAACGTGTAGCGTCGACCTGTTTAACATCTGTATCAAGCATTTAACAAAGCCCACACTGAGCGCTACCTTTGTTGGTTTCAGACATTCAATGGCTGCCCACCTGCAGGTCCGAAACCCTAGGCTGATGAAAGTTATTTTTTTTAAAGGCATCTATGTTCAGCCAGAAGAATCGGGCAAGTATATATTATGTACGTGAGAGATTCTTCTGCCTTGACACACAACATGCAAACCTTGGAATTTGGCTTTTTGGACTATGGAGGTAAAATGGCCAATGATGGCAGGGCACCAAAACGATACGAAACCTGGGGGCTTATTTATGGGGATTTGGCGCAGGGCAGTGCCGCAGGTGTCCTTGCTGCGCCTCCCTACATGTGAAAGGGGCAGGAATACATCTTATTTATGCAATATTGTGCATTCCTGTCCTTTCCCTCTGGGAAAATCCATGGGTGTTGGTGGGGAAAACCACCGCTACACCAACGGAATGCCTTCCTGTCGCAAAGTAAGGCAAAGCAGTGACTTAACAAGTTGTCTTGCTCATTATCCATGAGGAAATTCAAAGCCACGCAAAGTGGCTTTGTGTGGCCTCATAGATATGGTTGAGAGGCTTCAGTCACTGGAGAGTCAAAAAAAGTGTCGCTTTGGCGGCGCAAGCCTCTTATTAATATGGCGCTATGATTTTTAAGAAATGTGAAAAGCAAGCAAACAAGTAAGTTCTTGGGCCAAAAGAATAGTAGCTGTTTATTTTTTGCCCATGGTGGCTCGCTTAGTCATTTCATTTGTATTCCCCAGGATTGATATGCAACGGAGCTGCTTGTTTGGGATACTTTGGAATTCCTTTCCCGGTGAACAAGGAGATTTTGTGGCATCCAGGATTGCAATTCCAATTGGCACTCAGCCGGTTTTATTAAGTAATGAAAGTCCCTTAATGACAGATCTCACCAGCACTGTCGTCTGTTTTTAATTCCCAGGGAGGGTTATAAGAACTCTGGATTGCACAAAGCAGGGCACCCGAGGCACAGCATCAATGGAAGTGTTATTCCTACCACCAGGGCACCTTGGCAGCACTTTCTGAATATTTATCGAAAAAATGGCCTAGTGATTACAAGTAGGGAAAGGATCGATACGAGTTCAGCGTTCTATCACCATCTACAATATATATCATTAAAGACCGTGGAGTCAATGTATGCTCCACTCGATAAGAATGGCATGCAGTCGTTTTTCTCCCTTCTGAAAATGGAAAAGGAAAGGTGGACACTCAGAGGGTGATTTAATATTCCTAAGGAAAGTAAAATATAACCATTAATAAAATACTGTACACTTAAGTAACAGTACACCTTGCTTGAGAAGCTAATGAACAGTTCTAATGGCAGCAAAAGTGCTTTGAAGCCACCAGCAGAACCAGTCATTAAATCCACACCTGCACAGAGTGTACACGGTTTAGAAATACTACCGGGAGGGTGGCAGAGTCTCGTGGTCACAGGATACTCAATGACCAGTAGACACCATCAGCCTCAGATTCATCAGCGTGCCCCTGCCACAAAGAGTGGGGAGCTGTACAATGACTACAAAGAGCCGCATCACCAACTGCCCAGGTGGTGCTAATGCAGACCAAGGTGATTTTCAGCACCTTGATAGGTACTTTAAAAGTGTGATCCTTTAATGTTGTGTGGGTATGTCCGTGGGTCTGTGTGCATGAATGCATGTAGTTATGGTGTAATGCAGCATCACAGTTCCAGATTAAGGCTCAGACCCTCTGTCTGTAAAATAAAGTGAGGAGAGACTGATCCAAACTGGTCCCCCCAGAGTGGATATAACTTTCTACCAACATAACCAGAAAGCCCTTAAAGCAATTAATTCTGGGTGACTTTTCTGAGAACCTGTAAAAAAAAAAAGTTTGCTCAATTACTGAATAAAATATGACCGCTGCTCATCAAACTTTAAGAGCCAGATTTAGGAAAGGTGGCGCTGCACCTAGTGCAAAGCCACTTTTCTTGTGCCCCTTAGCGCCCCCCAACAGCACTATGTGTGTGCTGCATGTAAGATACAGCGCGCCATGGCGGTAGTTAGGGAACTAGAGTCAACATTTTTTACGCTAGTTTGGAGCTGTGCAGGAATAGCATCAAAAATGTTGATGCTAATCCTGCAAAGCCCATTGAGGCTCATTATGAATAATGGTATGCCTCCTTTTAATGCCTCTGAGCAGGCATTAAAAGTGCCGAAAAAATGACGCAAATAAATCTATTTGATTTCTTTGCACCATGTCTTCGCCCCCACCAACGTGGGAACGCCCCCTTTGCATACATTATGCATGGCGCATGCATGATGTAGCGCAAAGGGTTACAAAGTGGTGCAATGTGTGCAATGCACCACTGTAAATCTGGTGCAGCATTTTTGGACATCTAATGCCAAATTAGCATAAAAAAATGTGCCATTAGATGGCGCAAGGGGCTCTTAAATCTGCCCCTAAATGTATTCAGAGGAGCTGCCGGGTAGTTGCTCTTCTGAAGGCATAGAGATCTACACCAATTGGACAGAAATCCCTAAATATGGCTTGCTATGTATCCGCCAGGGCAGTTGGCATGCCTCCACTGTTCTGGTGAAACAACGTACAGCCATCCATGGTCAAGTGACCACATAAAACGCCACCATAGCAAATAAAGCATTTTCACTACCTACATGTGGTTCAAGAGAATCTTAAGTGTGGAGGAAGGGGACATCTCTTGGATTACAGCAGATGTCCAGCTTCGGCCACACTCTAAATGGCACCCTGTTTTTTCTTGTCTCTTGGTGTCTTCACTTATTTTAGCCATCAGTTGGATGTGGAGGTGAGCACACATTATGTTATGAGAAGACAATTACATTTTTATTGACCTCTGGGGGGAGGGAAAGTTCATGTCTGTAGGATGTCAAACGAGTTAAGCAATCCTTACTAACATCTGGACCTGTATTATGTAATAAGCGCACTGCCCTGGTCTGTCACACAGAACACCTTCACCAGGGTACACTTGGCATATACTGGGTCAGTGCAATCGATTACAGATAATGCGCTTCTCTCCAAGGCAGATGCGCACTTGCACCTGCTCTAAAGGTAGCTGATTAGTGAAAGGCAGACCTGTTGTTTAAAGCAGCCAGTCCACCTTTCAGTTTGTAGGCACCAATCCAACTTGCATTACAAAGGGGGAAAAGATCTCCTTGCAGGTGAGAGCAGTGAGTGACTGCACCCACCTGCAATGGGATGCATGGGCAATCCCAGGTTCCCCTTTTCCCGTCTTTCAAGTGGCGTCATCAGAGGGCGCACTGACTATGTGCCACCTCTTTGTGGCTCAGTCAGTGCACTTTGTAGTGGTTTATTTGCTGCTGCACCTGTCTCCATAATATGATGCGGTGCCCTTAAATAGTGCAATAGTAGCATCTATTATATACTATGCCGCAGCAAGACACATTTGTGACCCATAAACTCATGCTGCACCCATACCATTTTGCAAAGATGCCCTGACACAATGCCAGACCCTGTTCAAGGGGCTGCAAGGCCAACAAGTGCTACTAGCAGTTGAGGACATTTGCATTGGTGTCCTGAATTTTGTCTTACTATGGCTCTGCAAAGTAGGTCGAAAACAACACTCTGCATTTGACTCTCCGGGTAGTGAGGGTGAGTAGCCCAAGGGTTCTTAAGGAGTTACTGCAAGGGACAAGAGCTCTAAACTCAAACATAAACCAACAGACAGGTTTACATATTGCACAGTCCAGAGCACTTCTTTTAGCTGAAAGAAAGCACCTTAATTTCACAACAAAACTAAGTAATATACAGTTCAATAGGAGCGCAGTGACAGGGTTTTAATATGAGTTACAATTTCAATAAGGCACTACACACCTCTTTGGGAATTCTCTGACCCCACTATAAGAGATATAGGTGGTCATTATGACTTTGGCAGTCAGGTTACCGCCACCCCATCAATGGCGGTAGTACCATCACCAGGCCAGCGGTAATTACTGCCAAATAATGACCATGGCGGTGATCCCTACCATAGACAGCCAATGTACCACACCAACCGCCAGCGTTGTACAACCACTGAACACGGCGATAGCCACCTACAGGCAGGCGGAAGACAAGGATCCACCCACCATATTATGGCATAGCACACCATCAGGTTTTCCGGGGTGGTAGCAATGACACCAAAAGCCTGGGGGAAACACATCATATAAAGTAGACACTCACCTCCAGGGACACAGAGGAACCTGGGGCCGCCATGGAACCAGAGCTGCATGTCTTCCAGATGCTGTACTATGCCATGGTAGTTCAGGAGCACCAATGCCGATGAAGACGACGATGATGAATACAGCTGCCTAGCACACAAGGGAGGAGAGTGTGACACACACGCCCAACACACACCAAACACACATGCAACACACCCAGGACAATCAGCAGAATAAATCAACAGCAACATAACTCAGAAGTAAAGAAAGCCAGGACACATACCTTTGGTCTAACCACTGTATTCCGGTGGGAATAGCGGCCACAATAAAATAACCATATGCACAAAGGGCCATTGGCCACTCCAATGTTCAGTTCAACCCACAGGGCAACGTTCAAGGCCCAACTCCTGACACCCTGACCATTTCACTGGGCAGGGGCATCATGTGTGGAATAGGCAGGCACCTCAGGGGGCAGGTGGTGGTGGGGGGATAAAGTAGGGGGTCCTTGGTTTTGGGAGGAGACGGGACTTGACCCTTCGGCTTAGGAAGCGGAGGAGTGGGTTTGGGGCAGGGGCCAGAGTGCCACTCTTCGGCCCCTTAGTGGCAGTTGCAGTCTCAGGGGGAAGAACAGGAGTCAAACGGGAGGTGGAGGTACTGGGCTAGGGGGGACCTTTCTTTTACAAGCAGGACGGGGACGGGACAGGGAAAATGTAAAGGCGGAAAAGGAAATGTTTCTTAGAACCAGTGGGGCTGGGTGTGGGTGGAGGAATGGGTGTGGAGGTAGAGGGAGTGGTTGTAGGAGGAGGAGGTGTGCTGGACTTGGGTGCAGGTGCATGGAGAGAGTGCGTGTGTGAGGTGCATGGCTATTTGGGGTCTGAGTGCGACTGTTTGTGTGTCCTTGGGGGGCAGAAAGGGTGGGGGTGGTCAAACAGGACATGCGGATGGATGTTGTGGTGGTGTCTGTAAGTGAGGTGGGTGTGCTGCATGAGGTGGGGATGGTGGTCGTAGTGACTACGCATGTGGTGTGTGGGGTGCATGTCTGCGGGTCTGCTGTTGTGGTGACTGTGGGCAAGGCTGTGCAGGTGGCAGGAACTGGGACTGTTGATGTTGTGCATGCAGGTGTGAGTGCTGATGTGACTGTGAGGGAGGAGAAGGAGGGGGAGACAGTGGAGGCAGTGGCAGCTGTTTGTGTGCAACTGTGTGTTGGCTGTGTGTTTGCTTGTGGACTGATGTGTGCTGCCTGTGTTTGTCTGTGTGAGTCTTGACTGTTGCTTTGGGTGCAAGCTTGTCAGAATGTGTGCGTGGGATGGGTTGAGGAAGAGGAGACTGGGACTGGGAAGAGGTAGTTGGAGGTGGGAGGGGAGAAACAGGGACACTGGCTGCTGTCAGAAAGGAGGCCAGAGCCTGCAACGATCTCTGTAGGGCCGGCAAGCCAATGTGAATACCCTCCAAGATGGCTTTGCGCTGCTTCATCTAGGATGTCAGCACCTAGATGGCATTCACTATGGTTGACTGCCCTACAGAGATGGATCTCAGGAGGTGAATAGCCTCCTCACTGAGGGCAGAAGGGCTGACTGGGGCACAGCCTGAGGTGCCTGGAGCAAAGGAGATGCCCACCCTCCTGGGTGAGCGGGCACGGGCACCCGGGTGGGGGGCAACTGGAAGGGCGGGGCTGGTATGGGGGTGGCAGAATATTATGTAGCTGGGGTGGTCCCAGAGGGGTCCACAACCACCAGGGTGCTCCTATCTGAGGAATCAGAGTAAGCTGTATCAGCTCCAGTCTCCCTGTGGTGCTCCCCTCGCCCTCCGTCACACTGGTCTCCTCGGCGTCGGTGGACACTCCCTTCTGAGTCCCATGGACTGCTGCTCCCTCACTCACCGGTGCCCCTGATCCTTTGCCAGATGATGCTAATACACACGTGGACAGGATGACAAAAGGAGAGGGGGGGAGAAAAGGAGCACAGGGTCAATAACAGCACCAACAGCACAGATGGCATAAACATTACAAGCACTTTCTGGGACAAAGATTGTGTATTATGGACTACAGTGATCAACCAATGCCTAGGCACTACAGCAGCTAGGAACCCACACACTACCATCTGCACACCCACTGGAAGTAACTAAGCCCTGTCAGCCATGGCAAGGTAGCTACCTAGCAATACCAAGAATGCATACCACCCTACATAGCTAAGCATACTGGAATGTCAATACCGGCATATGGGGGCATCCATTGACTAGAAACCTGCACCCAAACCCCATGCCAGTCAAGAAATGATGAATGCTACACACACTGGACTCACCCCCTGTGTGATTGCTGTGTTGCTCTCAAGCGCCCATCCAGTTCTGGGTTGGCCACCGCCAGTATGCGGGCCATTAGGGGGGTCAGGGTCCAGTGGGCACCCCCTCCCTCGCTGGGAGGCCGACCCCCAGCTGGGCCTTCGCGGTCTTCCCAGCCAAGTGTCTCAGGTCCTCCCACTGTTTCCTGCAGTGGGTGCTTCGCTGGCAATGGACCCCCAGGGTCCACACGTCCTTGGCGATGGCATGCCACAACCCCTTCTTCTGATGGGTGCTGACCTGCAGAGGAAACAGACAGAAGGACACATTAACCATACAATCTAGCCTGTCACTCATATGGCCTACATAATTCATTTGGCCCTCATGTAGCACATACATGACCTGTACCTCTGCATTCACATTGCCTGCAGCCATACCCCCAAAATGGCACACTGCTAGCACACACACACACATACATCTCCATGCAGCCATGTCGCATGCAACGTACCAATGTTGTACTCTCCTGTTAGTTTGGAGGTCCATACAACTGCCCCTACAGGGGTAGGACCCCATCCACGAGCTTCCCCAACTCCTCCGACGAGAAGGCTGGGACCCTTTCCTCTGTGGCAAGGGCCATGGCAGGTTCCAGACACAGGTCACAGCAGCTCAAGCAGTGGAGATGTCGTCCAATGGATAGTCGGGAGTGAAATGAAGTTGTAGAAAGGAAATGACGGTCAAGTCTGTGGCGGTGAACACCGTCACCGCTGGCGTTGATCACCATGGGGTCCTATACTCCAAAGAGCCTCATGTTAACCAATGCGGAATTGCACGGTGATGAAGACCGCCTTCCGCCATGACGCCTAATGCCGACAGAGTGAGGTCACTTCCACCTGTCCCTGCATACAGGACAGGCGGTTGAGATTTCCTACTTCTAGTGCTCATGTTTGGATTCTGTCTGTGTATCATTGGTGTCAATTGTACACACCTAGACAATTCTGGTGTCCAAATCACATACATGCACTGTGTACTCTGATGTTGTGTGTCCATGCGTGCTGTTATCACACCCATATTCCTTTTGGCCCACTAAGACACCAACCACTGGGGAGGAATAGGAGGAGAAGGCATGCACCAGTGTACAGACCCCTTGTGGGCATGGCTACATTGGAGGACCACCACACCATACTCATCTATCACCTGGTCAAGGCCACAATCACAGAGCTGTGTGCACATTTGGAGCCTGATCTGATACCCGCAATCCGTTCCACCACTGCAATTCCCCTCCATGTGCAGGTCCTGTCAGTGCTCCATTTCCTGGCAACTGGTTCATTCCAGGTGACTGTGGGCTCTGCTACAGTAATGTCACAGCCAATGTTCTCGATTGTGCTTGGAAGGGTTTTGACTGTCTTGCTGAAACACATGTGCAGCTACATTGCATTCTCCCAGGTTGATGATTTGCCCACTGTGAAGGCTGGATTCTACACATGCCACATGTGATTGGGGCCATTGACAGCACCTACATTGCCTTTGTTCCCCCCAGGGCCAATGAACAGGTGTACAGGAATAGGAAGAGTTTCCACTCGCTCAATGTCCAGATGGTGTGCCTTGCTGACCAGTAAATCTCTCAGGTCACTGTCAAGCATCCTGGATCTGTGCATGATGCCTATGTCTTGAGGAATAGCAGTCTCTCACAGGTGAAGGCATGACTACAGAGGCACATATTGTGGCTCATATGTGAACATGAATCCCTAACCAATGTGTGCCCCTCACTTCCAGCCGGTGACTCTGGCTACCAAACCTGTCCTGGCTGTTGACCCCTGTCAGGAATCCGAGAACAGGGGCTCAGAATCGGTACAATGACGCTCAAGGGCGTACTAGGAGGATTGTAGAATGAACCTTCGGTCTCCTGAAAGCCAGGTTCAGGTGCCTCTGTCTGAGAGGTGAATCCCTCTGCTATTCCCCTGAGAAGAACTGCCAGATTGTGGTGGTGTGCTGCATGCTGCACAATTTGGCCCTCAGACGTGGTGTGCCCCATCTGAAGGAGGAGGGGTTGACAATGCAGCTGTGGCAGGCGTGGACACTGAGGACCGTGAGGAGGAGGAGGAGGAGGATGCAGACAACAAAACACAGACTTACAGCAGTACTTCCAATGACACTCTGGTAAGACTGTTGATCAATACATGTCTACATTTGATTTATGTGCTGTCTGGGTGTAGTATTACGCCAGTCACTACCTTTGCATCCAAATAGACTGTCACCTACGCCTTTCCTTTTTGCAGATGTTGGTGTGGTTACAACAGTGAACTGATATGATGACTACAGACTGCTGAGACACATTTGTTGGATGGCATCACATATTACAGAAATACACAAGAAGTATGGGGTAACTTATAGGTGCAAAGTAGATTGAATTTGCCCTATGCTATTTAAATCACCCGAACTACAGGACCTCTTCTTGTGACAGGGATGGTGAAGGAAATTATTCTTTAGGGACCAGGTGGTCCCACACACTATATAGTGTCATGCTTCATCATATGACCACCTAGCCCCATCCAGGTAGGATAATACCACCTGGACGGACTCAACCTCATAGTTAAAAGAACTAGGAGGGAGTGCAGAAATAAAGATTATCTGGATAGTGATGGGATCCAGTTATGCTAAAGACAGACCAAAAACACCTATTCAATCACCTGTGTGAAAGCTCACCTTTATTGGTGGTGATTGCTGGTGAGATTAAATACAAAGTGGGACGCTTCTAGAGAGTAATGGCTCGAAGAGTCACCTACTATTTACACAGCCATCATGTTTCTGCCCACTAAACTAAAGCCAAAGGAGGTCTCAGGCATTCGTCAGGGACTCAGGATCCCTAGAATCATGCATCAGAGAGTCATGTGCTGACAAGAAAAAGGCCTACCTCAGTAGGAGGTGACATGGACAATATAATGAAGAAGGGCCTACCTGTGGTTTACTAAACACTGGAGGTCTGTGGGAGAAACAAGGAAGACAATTACTTAAATAACATGCACACTACATTATATGGTATTAAACACTGCAAACCACTGCACACGAAAAAGGTGAAATTGCATGCTAACAATCATGCAAGGCATTAACATCTCAGCACACTAAGCGGATGAATACTTGAAATATAACCCTCTACTTGTCGAAAGGAGGGGAAATGGTCTCTTACCCTGTGATTGGAGGGCATGTAGCCCCTGGTCAAGGGGACGGGAGTGTCCCCTTATAGTCACGCTCTATAAAAGAAAGAACAGCAGCAAAAGCAAAGTTGGATTAGGTAAAGGTGTTGCAAAACCATGGAGGCCAAATTGGAGATGCCCAGAATATAAGTAAGGAGTAGGCAATGAGTAATCTCCTCTCTGAACGAAGAGCTTATGTAGTTCAACACTAGGGGTGGAGAAGGAAAAGGGGACGGGTGGTTTGGGAGTGGGGGAGAAAGGCGGTTGGTGAAGCAAGGGGAAAAGTGGAGGAAAATTAGAGGTCCCTCCTGTTGGACCCTCTGTGCTGAAAACTGGAACAAGTGCAGGGAATGATGAACTCACTCATTCCAGGCATACACTAGAAATAAAGGAAAATTGAGTCCAGAGGGCGGTTGTGGTGTATGTGTACTACACCAAATAGGGAATAAGGTACCCTTCATTATGTTACAGCGTAATACACCAAGTAAGTGTGCCAATGTTACAGAACGGTGTACCAAAATAAAGCTACCCCGCAGGATCCAAGCGCAATTAAATATAAAGACTTTTAGCCCAAGAAAGTAAATAAAGGTATAGTGTAAAGAGAGCGAGTTGCATATCTGTGATTAGCGGTGGCTCCGCCTGGGACGTGAAGACTTACTACGTCAAAGATGACGCTTGCTGGCGCACCTAGTTCAGATCCCTCTCCGGCTGTCAATGAAGCTCTGCTGGAGAGGGAGAGAAGATAAAGGGAGTTGCCGTATGGACGCAGCCGGGGTATGGTCACGTCGCGTAAGCCTGTGCCCAGGGAGGATGGGAAATGTAGTCCCATTCCTCCTAAAGTCTGCGCAGGGGCCTCTCTGAGATAGAGCATGGGAATGGCTCACCAAGAGGAGGGGGAAGAGGAAGGGAAAAAGGGTAAAGGGTTGATGGAAGAACGAGGGACGAGAGGTGAAATGTAGAGGGGAAAAAAAGGGGGAGTGCAAAAGGCAGAGAAAGTGAGGGGAAGAGAAATAAAATGGAAAGGAGGGGAGGGGAGAGGGAGTGGGACAAGAGATGGGGATAAAATAGGGACAAATTATATAGACAAAAGAAGACTGGGAAAGTGAAGGGAAGGAAAATTGAAAGAGGGCGGAAGGGGGGAAAGGAAAAGGGAATTCAACCGGGAAAAAGCAGTGAAAACTGGAGAGGGAAAAAGAACTGGAAAAGAGAAGACGAGAAGGGAAAAGGAGGAACCAAGAAAAGGGGAAATAGGGCTCAAGAAAGGAAGCTAAATAAGAAAGAGATAAACCAAAGGCTGGTAGCGGACTGTAGAGGATAGTCCTCTATTGTTTGTTTAAAGTGGACCATGGTATTTCGTTGCTGAGTCCTGTGGAGTCTACATAACCTCCAGACCCACCTTTGTTCATAATACAGCAGTTTTTGGCTTATGTTGTTTGTCATAGGGTTGAGTTTGTCTAGTACTACCCATTCCATGTCGTCAGGGTAGTGATTACTCCTGATGAAGTGGCTCGTAAGCTTTGTGGCATGACATTTACAGCGGATGATGCTTCTATGTTCACATATACGAGCCCCAACTCTCCTGGTCGTCTTTCCAATATATTTCAATTGGCAGGGACATTGGATCATGTATATGACGTTTTTGCTGTTACAGTTCGTGAGAGATTTCAGTTCCCAAGGAGTTTTTAGGCCCAAATCCAAGGCAGTTGTTTTACGTGTGAATTTACAGACACTGCATTTCCCGCAGGGGTGGTGGCCAGATGGAGGGGCCATTTTGCCACAGGGTCATTTGTTTGTAAGGTAGTGTTCTCCTCTGGGGTCGTGTGTGCACTACCATATCTCGTATGCTGGTTGCTCTCCTAAAAGCGTGTAGAGGTTGGGCAAAGGATAGTCCTCCTGAGGTCAAGATCTTCCAATCATCCCTTATTATCTTCTGGATTTTTTTTAGATAGAGGGTTGAAAGTGGTGACACAGATGACTCTGCTCTGTTTGTTCTTTTTTTCTTGTGGGATCCAATAGCTGGTCTCTGTTGTCATTGCGTGCTCTCTTGTCGGCTCTCCTGACGAGACGAGCAGGGTCGTTTTTCTCCAGGAGATTCTTCTGAAGTCTCTTTGCATGCTTAGTATAATCCATAATATCCGAGCAGTTGCGTCGGAGGCGGAAGAACTTCCCCACTGGTAGATTCTCCCTTAGAGATGTAGGGTGGTAGCTTTGAAATTGAAGCAAATTGTTTGCTTGTAATAGTCCTCGGTGGCTAGTGCCCCATTCTTCTCGTAAATGAGCAGATCGAGGAAGGGTAGCTTATCACCACCTATCATCATTGGATGGTGATCCCCATTGATGTCCCTTGTATTTGGAGCAATAAACGTTTCTCAAATTCAAAGTAATTCCTAATCAAGGCCACATGAGCTAGGCCTAGTATGAATTCAGGGGGAGTCTTGGATTCATATCTGGTCTCCTCTAGCAGTCTGCTGATCACCTCTAGTGTTGCCTCTTGGGGTATATTTGTTTAGAGTGATTCCACGTCCAAGGTAAATAGGAGTTCAGTATTTGTGTCGAAAGGCATTGCATTCAGTAGGTTCAGGACATCAGTTGTGTCTGTTAAATAAGTTGAAATCTTCTTAACCAGTAGCTGTAAGAAGATGTCACAAAATTGTGAAAGTGGTTCCAAGACTGATCCTATCCCTCATACTATGGGAGGGGGATGAGTCTTTTTATGTATTTTTGGAAAGATATAGAAGTATGGGGTCTTTGGATTGGCCTGGATCAAAAAGGCTGCTTCATGCTCTGTCAGCCAATCATTTTCTGATGCCCTTGACACAAGGAAGGCAATCTCCTCCTGGATATCAGGAGTAAGATCCCTAGACAGCTGCTGGTAGTGGTGTGTGTTTCCCAAGAGATGCAAGCATTCACCCCTATACATCTGATCCAGTATGATTACAGTGGCCCCACCCTTATCCACTGGTTCTATCACTATGGTTGGGTCAGATGTAAGGCGTTTTAGGGCTGCTAGCTCTTGGGAGCTTGTGTTATGAAAGGTATTGTTGGGTAACTCCTGTAGAATACCTATCTTCTGAGTGACTGATTTTTCGAAAGCCATTACCTCTGGGGGCATCAGACATGTGGATGGGTAGAAGGTAGATTTAGGTCATAAGTCTGTATTCCTGTCTATTGCTGAGTCAGGGGTTGGATTTTCAAAGAAAAAAGTATTGAGGCGGACCTTTCTAAAAAACAATTTAAATTCTTGTTTTGAACAAGTCAATTTTGGGGGTAGGGACAAATCCCAGTCCCTTGTTGAGGGGTCTAGACTCGATCTCATCAAGAGTTCTGTTGCTAAGGTTGATGATAGTACTGGTCGCAGATGTAGTATCTTTAGTTATTAGGTCTTGCTGGTACTGGGGACATTGCCTCGTAGTGATTCGGTCTCATGCAGTTCTTCTCTTGGTCTCCAACTGACCCACTTCCTCTTCCCTTTTCCCCTTCCCTGTCTAAAAAAGGGGGGTTAGGAAAAGCCCACGGTGCAGGATATGGCACAAATATGGGGGCCTGGAATTGGGAGGGGGGTCCATAATTAGCAGGCCACCACCATTGTTGGTTGTTAGTGGGAGAAAAAGGGATGCCATGGGTAGCTGATTCCATCTGCCCCGGTAGGGACCACGCCGCCCTCGTCGTTGGCAGGTTGTCGTGGAGAAATCGCTTTCTGAGTCTAAGCTGGTGTTCCTGCCTGATGATACATATATATATACAGGACATTTGCACAGGATAGAACAGTTTAATACAGTTCTATAATTTTCACATTTCTTTCTGATAAAGCACTATTACTCAATTTATGTTCAAGCGTGTTTATTTGAGGACAAAAAACAATGGGTAGTATAATAGAGTGGGGTGATGGTTGAGGAAAAGTTCAGAGTAGAGGCCCAGTCTGTTTGTGGCACAGGTCCAGTGTTTATGGGCCATAGGAGGAGGAGCAATGACAGTCCAAAGTGAAAAGGGTGACTCAGTGGGACACAAGGGATACATTCAGGAGGGGCTAATTTCCTGGTGGTGGTCTTGGTCTTAGCAGCAGTCTCTGGTGCCTGTCTGGGTCTCAAGGTACACTTGCAGGGTAGTTCACCTTCTGCAGGGGGAGAGGTGCTGGTGGCCTGCGGGTCCTGTGGCAGGTCCTTCTGTCCACTAGCTGCAGCTGATGTTGATGGCTGTTGGGTGGACTGGCTAGTGGAAGTGAGCCACTGGTGTGCTCAGTTCTCCTGCATGGTGTTGCACATGTCACCCAGCACCCCTACAAGGGAGGCCATGTTGGCATTTAGGGACTGCAACTGCTACATGACCTCCTGGTGGTGTACCGCCTATAGTCAGTGGTTCTCCTGCATGATGGTGATCACCTGGCTCCTAGGCAGTCGGTTCCCTGGGCCGGTCCTCCCCGTTGCGCACAGCTTCCCTCCGAGTGTCCCAGGTCTCCTGTGCCTGTGTCCCCTGAATGGTATGCCCACTCCCAATGACACCAGGACCTTCATCATCTTGCCTGTGTGCTCTAGACTCGGATCCCTGTATAGGTAGGCACACCAGTGATTGACGTGTCCTAGGGTCAGAGGTTGGGGGCATTGGCTGGCAGCTGTGGTGTTTGAGTCTGAGGGGGGCCCCTGTAGTGGACTGGGTGTGAGATCTGGTGTCCGACTGACCAGTGGTCCCAGATGGGCTAGGGAGTTCCTCCAGATCCAGACCTCCTGAGTTGCTGTCATCACTTAATGCATCTTCTGGTGGGGGACTGAGTTGCCGTGGCACCTCCTCAATGCTGACATTGTGGGGATGAAAGTGATGTGTTAAGGTACATTTCTGTGACATTTTCCACATTTCCAGCTTTCACAAAGATATTGATGTTGTCTTCCCATGTTTGGTGGTGTGTGTTGATGTATTGTGGGATTGGTAGTTCCCCATGCCGTCCATGCATTGGTAGTGGGTGTGCATGCAGAGCTGGGAGGGATGGACTTGCAGTGGGTATGGCATGCAGGGCTAAACATTTAGGTATGGTTAATGGGGTGGTGCACCATGTGGGATGGAGTGGGGTGAAGGGAGTCAGGGTGAGGTGGTGAGTTGGCATGCATGAATGGGTGGTGATAGGCTGTTAATGTTGACTCACCAGTCCTCCGGCTACTCCAGTGAGACCCTCAGGATGCAGGATTTCCAAGACTCACTCCTCCTATGCTGTCAGCCGTGGAGAAGGTGGTGGAGGTCCACCGCCAGTCCTCTGCCTGGCGAGCGGGTGCCTTGCTGCAATGGATGCACCTTCCCCCATAGGTCGTTCCACCTCTTCCTTATGTCGTACCTTGTGCGTGGAAGTTGTCCCATGGCATTCACCCTGTCCACAATCCTCTGCCATAGCTCCATCTTCTTGGCAATGGATATCTGCTGTATCTGTGCTCCAAACAGCTGTGGCTCTACCGTGACTATTTCCTCAACCATGACCCACAACTCCTCATCAGTGAAACGGGGTGCCTTTGTGGGGACATGGATGTTGTGTGGTGTGTGTGTTGTGCAGAGGGTGTTGAGTAATGTGCTGGGGTGTGGGGTGTGTGGTGTGCGACAGATGAATGGGTAGTTGTGGTTTCTGTGTGAAGTTGTCTCTGTGATTTGCGTGGCTAGCTGTTGCGGTCTTTTCATGTTTGCAAAGGATTGTGGGTATTGTGGGTGGGTGTTTTATAGTGCTGTTTGTGGGTGTGTGGGGTGGGTGTATCTGGGTCAGCTGTGGAATTTTTTTTTGGGCCAATGTTGTCTTGTTTTATTTTTGGGTAGCCATTTCAGCTGCGGTAGTGTTCACTGCCAATGGTTTACCGCCATTGAGTGTCCGGTGTGGTCATTGGTGGGTCATTATTTGGAAAGCGTTGTTTTGTTGGCGTGACGGTATGGGTGGTAGTTCCAACAGTTTATCACGTTCCATGGGTCTGGCGGATTTGTGGTTGTGGCAGTTTTCTTTTGTTTTGTGTCCATTTGTCGTAATCTGGCGAACAGATGTTCTCCTCCGAGGCCGTATGTTGGTGGCAGTCACCGCACCTGTATTCGCATTTTACCACCAATGTCATAGTACCCAGTATATTGTAAACACTGGCAATGATTAGGCATTGTTGCAGATTACTTCAAATACCCCACTGATCAAATGTGCAGCTGGGTTTAACCCTAGCATTTACAGAACAAAAAATCTTGAGCCAACATGACAGACTCATTCAGCTGTGTGTTCTAGTCTTATGTTCTGGTTACACGCTAAGCCTCCTTTTTCCAGCTGGTTGATCTGCATTCAGAGCAATGTGACAGGTGTGACTTACAAACCTCACCTCACAGCTGTGATTTCACTTCTGCAGGGGCCACAGCAGTGACACTTTCTTGGGACAGGGATCACTGGAGGAAGTTGGTGTCGCAGACTTGTGCAGCTGTACTTGTCTTTGCCAGTGGCGGCCTCCTCGACTTTGTGCAGACAGTTGCTCAGATACAACAGTTATGGTCTCTGGACTGAGTTATCTGTGATGGTGTGTTTTTAGAAGTTGTGGCCTCTGATCCAGTCAGAGATTTCCACTTGGACACTAAGGTGGCTCTTTTCCCCAATGCCAGCAGCATTACCAGTCTTTCAGGCTCATGGGTGAGTGCCATAGCAATGCTTGTTCTTGCAAATGTCTTCATGCAGTTTATGCGGGTACACCTGAATGAGATGAGGGGACCTTCTGATAACATGGGTAGCCTCTGACTTAATTCTCTGTGGTAGTCAGCTTTCTCTGGGTGCTCCCCCTACCGAGAACATGCTGTGCTTCTCCACCAGGACAGTTTCTCCTACTGCAGGGCCCTTAATCACTACATCCTTCTTTCGACAGGCAGGCATGTTCCTAGGCACTTTAGGCAGATCCTCATCTTTAATAGTGAAAAGCACTGACTTCAGGCGATGTCAGCTCTTCAAGTACTCTGCGAAACACTAATTTTCTTGTTCAAGAAGAACTTTTAACTGGAACAAAGTCGGGTGGTTTGGATCCCACCCTTATACATACTTTCCAGGTAGGGGGTGTGGATCCATTGTCCAAGGCTTCAGAACCAATCTTGGTTGGTTCCCTTTCAAAGGTTAACTTTTTGGCTGCTCTTCGGATACCAGCTTTCGCGCCAAGTAGATAGAAATAGGACTGTCTCCAAGTTGTTGCACATGAAGCACATCAACAAGGGTAGCAGATGAAGCATGTGCTCTCTGCACCTGGCTGTTATCAGCCTTCCTGATACAGCAATGAGGGAAAAATTAAAAGACAGGTCCTGCCTAGAAACTTCCTCACATAAACAACAGAAACTGCAGTTCCACACCTCCCTACTACCATCTACCAAATGGCAGTGCTCAGGAAGAATTAATCAGTAGTCTTTTGCCTACAAGGCCATCATTGAGTTTCGAAGGGAAGAAATGCCTCCATCTTCCTTAACTTCACTGTCTGGGTCACCACACTTCAGCCACAAGAATGCAGGCAATACTTTTCCGGTGTCTGAGGAAGCTGCCCGCATCCTCCTTCTCCTGCCATGCTAAATCTGTGGCACCCACAATGGGTTCCACTGGCCCCAGTACTTGGCAGGGACGTAGTTTCAAGGGGGTGATTGGGGTGTTACACCCCGCCCCCCCAATAAATGTTTCTGATGAATAGTTGGGTACAGGTGCTTTCAGTCATGTATGGACAAAAACACAAACACACTCTCTCCCTCTCTCTGTTTTGAAAGACCTCAGAACATTGATTATTTTATCAAATGCAGTTTTTTCTCTCTTAGTACTCCTAAAAACCCACATTCTTCTCCCTTTCCACTGCCCCAGGCCCCTCATGCAAGCTGTGTGTCCTCTAATGTACTTAAACATTATATTCTAGCCTGACAGTCAAAAAATCTGAAGCATCCCCCGTCCCCAATCTTACTGACCAAGCTACATTGCTGGTACTCGGAATTATACCACACATAGTCCAACTACCATATATGTGCTATGCATTAACTGCACACACATGCACTTGACATGCACACAGAATGTCAGTGCAATGTTCTGGAGGTCCACACAGCAGCACTGTACATAAGAGGGGTCAGTAGACCACACTCTCTCTGACAAGCAGAAAAAGGTCTGGTCAGACTAGCAATTTATAAAACACAATTCACTGCCATCACTGTTTTGTGCGTTTCACCCCAGCGAAAGGACAATTGTAAGCCCACTGTGAGGGCATTCTTTGTGCCTTTCCACATCACAGATCCAGTTCAAGACTTTACTAGGGGCAAGCCTGGGACTCTGTGCACATGCTATGTTAGCACAACACTAGAGCCAAACATAAATTCAGGATGCCAATTTCACATGCATTTGGGCCCTCGGGACTGGGTTACACACCTGTTTACCATTCCAGGGACATTATCGTCCCCACACACACACACAAGAATAAAAATATACTCAGATATGCTTACATGCACACACACACATTTCACTAAAAATATACAGTCAAACTGTTCCACTATAACCAAGCAAAATTGGATAGACAAAATCGAAGAGATGTGCGATAAGTTTATCGGTATGGGGAGGAAGATTTGTAACTCCTTTTGCCAGGACACACAATCTCCAAATGTTGAAGGACTGGGATCACCGATGACTCTCCAGTATTTTCATAGGCTACTGTTGAGATACATGGCAGAAATGATGCAATAAGACACTAAGAACGGGTGGTGTTTCATTAATCTTGCCGTTTCAGAAAGACTACTCTTGATGCAGATGTGGCTTGCTGCGCGGTGAAGGGGCAGGTGGCGTGTGGGCGGGGGTAAACATTAAATTAAGAAGAAAAAAAACGTACCTGCCTCGCTTCCTGACAGGAGGTACAGGCTCCCAGCCTACCCTGCGGCCAATCCTGACGCTTCTCAAAGCAGTGTTAGGATTAGCTGGAGCGCCCTGCCAGGGCACTCCCACGCAGACTGGAAGCCCGTGCCTGCTCTCTCCAGTCCGGCAACAGAGTGCCGGACAGGAAAGAGCAAAGTGCGCATGTGTATTTGGCCGGCCCAAGAATGGCTGGCCAAACACACATGCTCACTGAGGGGAGGGTACAGTGCACTCCCCACATCCCCGTCATCCCCAGTGCCCCACCACTCTACAACGAAATAATAATGAACATGGCATTTTATTGCTTCGTTGTCAAAGCGGCTGCTGCTGGCAGGGGAGCGATAATCCTCTGCATAGCGGAGGAGCCGCCGCTGTCCTGGAGGGACCTTGGATCGCGAAAAAACAATGCGTTCAAAATTCTTTGGACCCTGAGTATCCTAGAGGAGGAGTTAGCATCATAAGACTTTGTGCGGCAGTGAGGCTAAGAGAAGAAATTTGCACAGTGACACAGTGAAAAGGAAGGTGCAGAAAGAGAGCTGTTGCAAGTGTGTGGGAGGGGAGTAGGACCATTGGAGATACAGAGTAGGGAAGTGGGAAGATCTCACAAGACTGCTTTGGGTGCTCTTAAAAGGTGCATATTTTCACCTTTATTGTCCTCTATTTTGTCTTTTGAAATCAATAAAATAATTTAAACCTCATAATATACAACCAATAATTTTCTCTTACTCTGAATGGACCAACATTCTAAAATCCCATGCAGTAATCTTACCAATTTGCAAAAAGGATGGGCTTGCTTCACCAGCATTAAATTAAATAGACAGGCAATATTTTAATGCATTATGCAATGGAAAATGAGGCGTAATGCGCTTGTATGGAGTTCAGATTCATATTTGAGAACCGGTTAAACTTCAAGCATTTTCCAGAGGAAAGGGTGTCCATGATACTCACAGGCTCTAAGTAATAGCATGAACATATTTTTGAAGCAATGCATATTGTCACTGCTAAGAAACAGGTGCCACCACATCCTAGGGTGTCATAACTTCTACAGTCTCCATGCTAAATATCTCCAGGGCTATGACAACATAATCTTTGTGGCATTTAGCCATTCCATCCCTCGGACACTTCACTATCTTATAAACCCATCTAGAAAGACTTCATTGTTTATTAACAGATCACCACATGTGTAGCATTTTCCATAAATCCCTGAATCCCAGACTTAATCGACGACGCCGCCAGGATACTGTATTACGTACAGGATCGACCAATTTTAGCATGTTCATTTATGGCTCACAACTCACTACGTCATTAAGAGGGAGGGCAATCCCCCGAGGACATCCGTGTACCATAAATGTTCCAGTCCGCTCTGTTTTCAGTTGACCCCTACAGGGGAGTATATTCTTGATTAAAGTAGACCCAAACACAGCCAGAGGACTTTTGTTAGAAATGAATGCAAAAGAGGGTATGGTACTGGAATACCAAGTTTTAAAGAGTGTGGTACGAGCCTATCGTAATACAAATATCATGATAAAAAAATGACAAGGTAAGTAAACATTGGTAGGAACCTGTTTACTGCACTTAGTTCTAATTATATGTACCTTCACAATACATATCCTTAAGGTGCATGAATGACCCCGGCAGCTAAAGTAGACGTCATGAGGTTTGGTATAAATAATGTGGACATCGAAATTCATGAAAGGCCCTGTGACTGATGGGCTCTTGTGTTTGATTGACTGATGGCGAAGTCAGTGGAGGGCCCACCGGTTGTCAACCAATGGTCCTCCCACTTCCAAATGTATTAGCAGAACTGTGAGACTGGCAGGGCAGTAAAACCGCTGATTTATAATAGTCATTTAAAAGATCCCCATAGAGATGAAGTGTAAACTTGCAGCTACAATTCACACTGATTTGTAGGCTCTTTGCTCGTTCCTTGAAAGGAAGTTGTGTTCATTGATTATCCTAACAGTGATAAGCGTAATGTCTATCATCACATAAGAACCATGCTTGTTTTTTGCATGTTCATGCCATGTATCTTAATATCCTTTTGATCTTCTAGATTATTTTAAATAGTGATTTACATGTTTTGCAAAAAGTGGTTTTCGAAGTGTAAAAATGTAAGCCTCGAGTAGGGATAACCTAATAGAAATATTTAGTTCTGTATCGAGGCCTTTCTTTTTCATTCCTTAGAAAGAAGCAGGACTGTAAATATGTGATAACGTGACAGATTTTTCGTTTTATTGGTTGCCTTATGAGCAGAGCATCTAGTTATTGATTCATTTGTGATTAGTATAGCACTTGCTCTTGGTCCTTCTCTACTTGCAGCAGAAACTTGTTTTTTTCTAAACAGTTCATGTATACTCTATCTTTCATGATGTTTTATGGCTGCTGTGACTTCTCAGTTTTATTGGTAACTCTGACTTGACTGATAAACAAAGAGGGTATAACGTGGAGTATGTCACTGAATGTTCATTTGATTTCATTTTGCTTCAGTATGCACTTTGATGCAGGTGTGCTTCAGAAGTTATAATTGCTTCATTTCAAGGAATTCAATTATGCTTAACACGTCGTCGTTATTTTTTCTGTGTGCGTGAGATTCTATAGAGAAGGATTTCATCCAGGTGTCCTGCACACTTTACTGAGTTATGCGTATTTGTGCGACATTTCAGAAAAATTGGTAGCAGATAGAGGTCTCGTCTGCTCTTTTAGTTACTTGCTGTAAATCTAAATAGACTACTTAGGGGCTGATTACGAGTTTGGTGGTTTGACTGCAAGACTGATGCGGTGTGGCCGCCAAAAGACCGCCATGTTGACGGTCATACAGCCTGCTGTATTATGAGTTACCCAGCCAAGGCCGCCAAAAGACAGCCAAAATCTTGACACCGCCAGCCCGACAACCAACCACTGAACTTATTACAACTCCAAAATCGCTTACTGTCATGCTGACTCCCGCCAACATACAGCGACCGCGGTGGTATACTGCTACGGGTATTATGACCCACACATAGAAATCCGCCACTATACAGACACATCATGACCCACGAATCACCACGGCGGTCATTCAACCGCGGTAAACCATTGGCGGTACACACCGCCGCACTCAAAATACACACACGCTAAAAAAACTACACCACATTGGACAATTCAAAATACACACACCTGACACACATACACGCCCCACAACACTATAAAACACCCACCCACAATACCTACAACCCCTTAAAATGTAAAAAATATTGCCTACTGAGGGAGAAACAAGCCAGGAGCACCCACTGAATCTGAGCCACAAAACACCATCAATAATACACCATCCACGCACCTCACAGCACATACCCCAACACATCACCACACACACCCTCACACACACCACTCACACTACACACATGGCACCACAACGACACCCCAGATTCTCTGAGGAGGAGCTAAGGGTCATGGTGGAGGAAATCATCCGGGTAGAACCACAGCTATTCAGATCACAGGTGCAGCAGACGTCCATTGCACTGAAGATGGAGCTATGGCGGAGAGTCGTGGACAGGGTCAATGCCTTGGGACAGCACCCCAGAACAAGGGATGACATCAGGAAGAGGTGGAACGACCTACGGGGGAAGGTGCGTTCCGTGGTTGCAAGACACCAGATAGCTGTACAGATGACTGGCGGTGGACCCCCACCTCCTCCCCCACAAGTAACAACATGGGTGGAGCAATTCTTGGCGATCATGCATCCTGAGGCCCTCGCAGGAGTAGCAGGAGGACTGGACTCTGGTAAGTCAAATATTTATTACAAACACCCCCCTACCTGCATGCCATCACAAACTCCTACCCCTACCCTCACCCCCATCACTCCAACACCTCACATATACCCCACCATCACAACCCACTCATCCCAATACCAAGCTCTCCATGCAACAACAATGCATGGACCCCCATCACAGACCTGCATGGACACCCATCACCACAGCATGCACACTAGTGACAATCCCTTAGCCAAACCAATAACATCTCCCACAACCCAAAGCTGCCTTGGTAATAACAACCATAGAGGGAAACATATCCATGCACAAGATGGCACACGCAGAAACAATAACACTGCATTTACATCCCCACTCAACATCACCGGAGAGGAGGTGCCAGCCACATCCAGCCCCCCCCCAAGAAGAGGCCCACAGTGATGACAGCAGCTCTACACGCCTGGATCACATTGACCAACCTTGCACATCAGGGACCTCTAGACAGTCGGTGACCCAGCCACAGTCCCAAACCACCACAGAGCCTCCCCCCTCAGGACCACCAGCACAGCACCCACCCAGCGGGCCCATCTCTCTGTCCCCAGGATACGTTATTCAGCAGTGTGTTCACCACTACAGGGACCCCAGGCAACCCCACAAACACAGGACGATGAGGGACCTGGGGCCAGTGGCAGTGGGCACACGGTTCAGGTGACAGAGGCACAGGAAAACAGGGAAGCTGGGAAGACTGCTGTGCCACAGGGGGAGGACAGGCCCAGGGAACCGACTCTCCACGAGGCACTCACCAACATCCTGGGAGCATACCACTATTCCCAGGAGACCATGGGCCAGATACTGGCCAAGTTGCAGGAGACCCAGCGGCTCCAGGAGGGACTGTACCTAGGGATCAGGGAGGACCTGAGGGACATCCACACCACCCTGGGCACCATTGCAGGGGTGCTGGCCGACATGGCCAACACCATGAGGGTGGCAGTGGCACAACAACGGGCCCTGACACTAGCCACACCGAAGAACAGCCCTCCACCTCCGCCGACGGTAGTGTACAGGAGGCCCCGCCACTGGAAAAACAGGCCACCAGCACCCCACCCCCTGCAGAAGGAGAACCACCACGTAAACGTCCCTGTGATCCAGGCAGAAGCCAGAGAACATTGCCAAGACCCCCGCCAGAAAATAAGACTCTCCTTTTTGGCACCCTTGTGTCCCACTCTGTCACCGTGTCCACCTTGAACTGCCATTTCTCCCCTTCCTATATCCTCTTGGACAATGCACCTGTGATACAAATAGACTGGACTCTACCCTGGACTTTCCTCCATCATCAACCCAGCCCATTGCAATGCCCCTCCACTTACCAGCACCTAAATAAACACCCTTGGAACAAAATCAAATATGGAGTCTGTCAATTGTGTCACAAATGTATTGGTTTCACAAACTGTAAACATAGCAATTCAAATGTACTGTAATATTTGCATAGGTATGACCTGTAGTAGCCAGCAGTAAACACACCAGGAGCCAGAGTTGGACACAGAGATCTGAAAATAGAGATGCTAAAGGGTACAGTAAGTGGCAATAGAAATGGGGAATTCAGGCTGCCATGTTCAATGTCCAATACAAAATTGCAATGGAAGGTGAAGTTACTATGTCTTACCTGTGTGTCACTGGAAGTACTGCTCAATTAGTGTGGTTCTGATGTCCACATCTTCTTCCTCTACCTCCTCTTCATCACTGTCCACAGGCTCCACCGCTGCCACACGACCATCCCCAGGCTCATCCTCCTGCAGAAAAGGCACCTGGCGCCTCAAGGCCAGGTTGTGCAACATACAGCATGCCACGATGACCTGGCACACCTTCTTGGGTGAGTAGTACAGGGATCCACCTGTCAGATGGAGGCACCGGAACTTGGACTTCCGGAGCCCAAATGTTCTTTCAATGATCCTCCTTGTTTGCTCATGGGCCTCATTGTAACGTTCCTCTGCCCTTGTCCTGGCATTCCTCACCGGGGTCAGTAGCCATGAGAGGTTGGGGTAACCAGAGTCACCTGCAAAATCGAGGGATACCTGTTAGCTACACACTCACCCTTAGGGCCAACCCCACACCCATATACCTACATCAACTGGGTGGGGACCATGGGCTCACCTATTAGCCACACCGGGTGCCTCTGGAGTTGAGCCATTACATATGGGATGCTGCTAATCCTCAAGATAAAGGCATCATGCACAGAGCCAGGATACTTGGCATTGACATGGGAGATGTACTGGTCCGCCAAACACACCATCTGCACATTCAGAGAGGGAAAGCTTTTTCTATTTCTGAACACTTGTTCATTTCCCCGGGGCGGGGGGCAAATGCAATATGTGTACCATCAATGTCACCAATGATGTTGGGGCTATGTCCAGAGTATAGAAGTCAGCCCTCACTGTGGCCAAATCATCCACCTGGGGGAATACAATGTAGCTGCACATGTGTTTCAGCAGGTTAGTCAACACTCTGGTCAGCACGTTGGAGAACATAGGCTGCGACATCCCTGATGCCATGGCCACTGTCGCTTGAAAGGAACCACTTGCCAGGACATGGAGCACTCACAGGACCTGCACTAGAGGGAGGATACCTATGGGGTGGCGGGTAGCTGAGATCAGGTCTGGCTCCAGTTGGGCACATAGTTCTTGGATTGTGGCCCTATCAGGTCTGTAGGTCAGGATAATGTGCCTGTCCTCCATTGTCGCAAGGTCCACCAGGGGTCTGTACACGGGGGGATGTCGCCATCTCCTATTCATCCTCAGTGGTCGAACTCTTGGGTGAAAAACAGTGAGCAGATGGTCATATTCAAACATATTTCAACAGTAATATGCTTTTTTTCGTTCACAGAAACAGTATGTGAACCCTAAAGTCACTTGATGTGCCAATGTCTGCTGTGACGCAGTTAGGTGCCATGGCCTGTACCCCCCTGAAATGGAATCTGCCTGACCTGTGAGGAGGGACAAGTGGAAATGAGGTAATTCCGCTGGCGTTGTGTGCCGTTGCGGTCGACGGTTATCATTGGGCCCTATGGGTTCCAGGAACCAATGGCGATGTACGCCGGAGGTGACGGTATGCACCGCTACATTCGTGACTGCCATTTTCTATCTGTGCACTCACTTGCTACCTGACCTTCAGCAGGAGAGGACCTACACTGCAAGTGCTGTTGTGACCTGTGTCTGGAAGCGACAATGGCTCAAATGTCTGGGGAAAGGGCCCCTGCCTTCACTTCGGAGGAGATGGAGAGACTGGTGGATGGGGTCCTACCCCAGTACACTTTACTCTATGGTCCTCCAGATAAACAGGTGAGTACACTGTGAGCATGATGCGTGGGCCATGAATGTATGGATTGCTGTGTGTATAAGCCTCATGTGGGGGGGGGTCTGAGGGGTCCTGGGCAGAGTGCTGCATGTACAGTGGTCCATGTATGTGCATAAGGGAATGGGAGGGATATGGTGGGCCATGAGTATGACAGTCCGGACACTATGACTAATACCTTTTCTGCTGTTTTTTTTCCCTGTAGGTCAGCGCCCATTAGAAAAAGTGTATTTGGCGTGTCATCTCCAAGGAGGTGTGGACCCTGGGGGTCTTTGACAGGCGGAGCACCCACTGCCGCAAACGGTGGGAGGACCTGTGCCTCTGGGCAAGGAAGATGGTAGAGGCCCAGCTGGGCCTGGCCTCCCAATGAGGAAAGGGTGCCCGTTGTACCCTGACCCCCCCTGATGTTCCGCATCCTGGCAGAGGCCTATCCTTAGTTGGATGGGCGCTTGAAGCCATCAGAGCAGCCACAAGGGGGTGAGTACAGATTCAGATTCAGTACTTTGCGTGCGTTAAGGTATTACCTGGGTGGGGCATGTGGGTGCTCCTAGGCCAGGGCAAACATGGCAGGATATGTTCAATGATGGGCAAGCTCAGATGCACTCCAACCCCAATAATGTTAGTGGGCATCTACTACTGGGCAGGGACCTGTGGGTTTCAGGTTTGCAGCTAATGGCGTTAGGCATTGTACCCCATGGGCTGGTGACTAGCATTGTAACTGTTAGTGCATGGCCTAGTGCGTAGGGCTGTTCCCTGTGAGTTGTGTATGCCAACGGTAGTGTTGTTGCTGGCATTGACCAAGCGTATCCTCTGTCTCTCCCCCCCTTTTTGTTTTGTCACCCTGTCCTTGTGTGCATTAGCATCATCTGGCGGAGGAGCAAAGGCACTAGCGACGGAGGGAGCTGCATCCCACATGGGCCTGGAGGCCGAATCCACTGGTGGTGAGGGCACCAGTGGGACGGAGGGCGAGGGGAGCACCACCGCGGAGACAGGATGGGACAGTTCTGAAAGTGATCCCTACTCCGATGGAAACTCCCTGGTTGTGGCAGACACCTCTGTGCCCACCCCAACTACAGGTACAGCTGCCACCCCTGTACCAGCACCGCCCTCCCAGCAGCCTCTCAGAGAGTTTCCTGTGCCCGCTCACCCAGTAGGGTGGGCATCTCTTTCACCCCAGGCACCTCAGGCCCTGCCCCAGTGAGCCGTGCTGCCCTTAGTGAGGAGGGTATTGACCTCTTCAGATCCCTTTCTGTTGGGCAGTCAACCATACTGAATGCCATCCAGGGTGTAGCAGGGCATTGCAACAAACAAATGCATACCTGGAGGGCATTCACTCAGGCGTGGCGGCCCAACAGAGAGCGTTCCAGGCTTTGGCCAATGCACTGATGATAGCCATTTTCCCTGTCTCCAGCCTCTCCCCTCCAGCTTCCTCTACCCAGTCCCGATCCCCTCAACCCCAGCCTATCCCAAGCACATCTTCAGACCAGCAATCACCCAAATCAACACACAGAAGTGGCTCTGGCAAACACAAGCACCAAACTTCATCTCACAAGCAATCACAGAAGCACCATCCACATGCAGACACACCAACATCCACTGCCTCCACTGTGTCCCCCTCCTCTTTGTCGTCCACCTCCCTCCCAGTATTGTCTCCACTCACACCTGCATGCACAACATCCTCATCCACCACCTCCATCACCAGCATGCCTATCACTACACGCCCCTCACTGGCAGTCACCACCCCCTCATCCATGCACACTCCCACTGTGTCTTTTCCCTCCTCCCAAAGTACACAAACGCAAGCACACAGACACTCAACAGCCATCCACCTCACAACAGCATCCAGCCAATGCACCTGCACTCAAACACAGCAGACTGACACCTCCTACAACCACCCCCTCTTCCTCCACTCCCAAACCTTCACCCTCTTCCCGCCCCAGTGTCCCTAAGAAGCTTTTCCTTGCCACCATTGACCTATTCCCTACCCCTCACCCCTGTCCGTCACCTCGGGCCAGGGTGGCCAGAACCCAGCCCAGCACCCCAGCCAGCCAGTCCACGGCCACTGTGGTTTCTGCAGCTACTGCAGGTGTGAGAGGCTCCAAGGAGGCACCCGTCAGCCCAGCCAGTGTGCCAGCACCACCTGCCAAGGCCAAGAAGGGTCTGCCACCTAGCAAGGGCAAGAAGGGGACACCAGCCAGCAAGGGGAAGGAGGCACCACCAGCCAGCAAAAAAAAGACACCTACTGGCAGATTCAAGGATGCACCACCATCTGCCAGGGGCAGGAAGGGGCACACATCACCAGCCATGGCACTTCAGCCATCTGAGGCTGCAGGTGAAGGCCTGGAGGCTACCACCACCACTGCCAGCACCGCCACCTGCACCGCCACCTGCACTGTGGCCAGCACTGCCACATGCACCGCCGCCAGCAGCAACACTGCTAGCAGCAGCAGCCCCAGTGGGCAGCCGTCCAAGGCTTCAGGTGAAGACCTGGAGGTTACCACCACCACTGCCAGCACCGCCACCTGCACCGCCGCCAGCAGCACCACTGCCAGCAGCAGCAGTCCTAGTGGGCAGCAGTCCCAGGCTACAGGTGAAGGCCTGGAGGCTACCACCACCACTGCCACCACTGCCACCTGCAGCGCAACTGGCATCCACTGAGCAGCCGTCACCGACGGCGAGCAGTGTATAGTGGTGACTACATGGGCTGCAGTGCGTCCTGCCCCTGCAACACCTGTCGGTGTGACACACAGGTGAGAGACTGTGACCTTGCCCCATCCAGAATGAAGCACACTGGGCACAAGGACCCCTCCAGAACAATTGGACGAAGGCATCCACTCTGCCCCTCCTTGCCAGGATGAAGCACACTGGGGACAAGGCCCCCTCCAGAACCAGTGGAAGAAGGCATCCACTCAGCTCCTCCTTGCCAGGATGAAGCACACTGGGCACAAGCCCCCCCCCCAGAACCAGTGGAGAAGCCATCCACTTGAAAGACTGTGGCCTTGCACTCCCCAGGACCAAGCAGTGGGCAACCCACCCACTTGAGAGACTGTGGCCTTGCACTCCCCAGGACCAAGCAATGGGCAAACCACCCACTTGAGAGACTGTGGCCTGCACTCCCCAGGACCAAGCAGTGGGCAAACCACCCACTTGAGAGACTGTGGCCTTGCACTCCCCAGGAGCAAGCAGTGGGCATGAAGCCCCCTCCTGGCCAGTGGCATTGTACCATCTTCCGGCTGAGAGGTGCCTGTGTGTTTTCTACCTGATGCCCCTGCAGTGTTCTCTCCGTATTGAGGCAGGAATCAAGTGTGGCCTTGGCCTATGTGTTTTGGGCCAGTGGAATGTGGACACTTTAGAGTGGGCCTTGTCCCTCCTTTTGTATATATTGTATATATTGTACATACTGTTTCTTGATTTAATTACGTATTTTTCTAAGACTTTACTATTACACTCATTTTACTCAATTCCTTTTGTCCTTGCGTTATTCCTGAGGGTTACAGGGTGTATGTGTAATGTTGTTGCTTCTGTTTGTGTGTATGGTGTTGGGGGTGAGGGTGGGGGTGGGGGTGTTGCATGTGTGTTACTCTCTTTTTCCTCCTCCCCTCCCTTGTGTGCTAGGTGCAGTACTCACCGTGGTCGTCTTCGCCGGCGTTCATGTTTCTAGTGTATGAGAAGGTACACCAGCATTGGGAACACCTGCAGCTCGGGCTCCATGGCGTTGTGGTTCTTCCTTGAGTGTCGAGAGGTGAGTCATTTCCCTTCAGAGTAGTGTTTCCACCGTGCTTTTGATGGCGTTGGTACCGCACTGGAAAAGCCGGCGGATAGGCGTGTTGTGATGCTGGTGGAGGTACATTGTCTTCCGTCTGGCTGTTGGCCGTTACTGCTGCGGTGTTTGTTGCTACTGCCGTGGCAGTCGGTGTGTTAAAGTGGCTGATTGTGTTGGCGGTTTCCGCCGTGGTCATGATTTCGTTTTTTTTTACCGCCGGCCTGTTGGCGGTGTTACCGCTGCTTCATCATCAGCTGCCAGGGTTGTAATGAGGGCCATAGTCTGCAAATATGTCTGGACTGCAATAACCAAGAATGACTGAACATTGGTTCACTTGTATAGATATCCCAAAGTACTGTCCACCTTGACCTTAGGAAAAAGGCTATGTCAGACCCTGTACCATAGGATAGGCAAACAATTAGGTAGATATTGTCCCCAGCCTGACCCTTATCCCATACCAAAACCATGTCTATCCACATTGACATAACCCATGACATAGGCAGAGGACAGTGCAAAGACCCCTTATCTGTGGTTCATTCTATTACAATGGTTAGCCATCCACTACCATGTCACACACCTTTGTCAGTATATTGGCACAGCCACTGTGACCTGCAATGATGAAACACATCAACAGCAATATACAGGGCATAGAGTAACATTGTCAACACAATGTGAAGGGGAAACACAAGGATTAGCCACAAAGACATGTCACAATGGCAGATGCCCACACACAAGACCATTGGATAAACAAACCAGACCAAATAGGTCCATTCTCAAACTCTGGAAACTCCCCTTCCACTGTCCTGGCAGCCTGAGCATGGTACACACATAAACCAAATTTGTAATTAACAGTACCAGAATCCATTTCATGGCCCACTCGCATGTCAGACTAGCCACTTCCACCTGCCAATGAAACAAATCAGAAATGTCCACTTGAGGATGGCATGGGGATGAGACTTGGAAATAAAAAGTCACATACAAGGAGTTTAAGCAGCCAGGCAAAAGCATTAATTAAACACAAAAGTCAGTTAGATCTTCTGTAGTATCATTGACAGTGCAATATGACTGCACCTACCAAAGGAGATGCTTAAGAGAGTGTCAGCTTCAAGTCTGATATAGCCAGCAAACCTTTGCTCTATGATGCATTGGTAAGAGACATACCGATCACAACATATCATGACCTGTACAGTAACCCATGCAATCTGAGTAATCACAGAACATCAGGTACTTACACTCAGGTGAAGTACTGAGTGATGAGATCTGCCCGTATGTCTCCATTGTCATCTTCATCACTGTCATCCTCACTTGGCATTTCCAGATTCTCACCACGAGCCACTGCCAGCTCCCCGATCAGGAATGTATGGGATGTTCCTCCTTAGGGCAAGGTTGTGAAGCATGCAGCAAGCCACAATGATCTTACAAATGTTTGTGGGTGAGTGGAGGAGGGCTACACCTGTTTTGTCAATGCTACGGAATCTAGCTTTCAGGAGCCCAAAAGCCCGATCCATGGCATGGCGTGTTCTCCCGTGTGCCTCATTGAAGTGGACTTCCGATGGAGTAGTTGGGTTTCTCACTAGTGTCAACATCCAGAGATGATTTGGGCACACATAGTCCCCTGTAAGGCAAGGTATCATGTGCAACCATGAATTCAGAGCAAAGTGACACTAACAGCTGACATGATACATACATACACACATGACATATGTGACTTACCAACCAGCCAGGCGCTCTCTGGGTAGTCGTTTCATCAGCCTTGGAATAGCGATGTTCCACATGATGAAGGCATCATGGACTGAACCCGGGTAACAAGCACAGACTTGGGAAATGCAGAGGTCCGCCAAACACACTACAGTGATAGAATGGAAGCTTTTCCTGTTCCGATAGACCTGTTCAGTGCCAAGCGGTGGAACCAAGGCTACATGGGTACCATTAATGGCTCCAACAACATGTGGGATGTGTGCCAAATCATAGAATTCTGCTTTCACATGTGCAAAATCCTCACGTTGAGGAAACCGGATGTAGCAGTCCAGGTGTTTCAACAGTGCTGAGAGATCGAAACCTGAACATAGGCTGGGACATCCCAGCAGATAGACCCATTGTATTTTGGAAGTTACCTGTGGCCAGGAAGTATAAAACTGACTTGACTTGTACAATGGGTGGTATACTACTAGGATGGTGGATGGCTGGTATCAGATCTGGCTCCAACTGATGACATAGATCCATGATTATCTGCCTATTCAGGTGATAGATCTGAATCACGAATCTGTTCTCTGTGGTCTACAAGTCAGCAAGTGAACAGTGCACAGGAGGTTGTCTGATCTGTCTCCTCCCAGGGTTACCATGTTGGTCATAAAATAGACAAGGCATTTACTTAATGTGTCCCTTACATTTGACATGTAACATGTGTGATACGTGATATCAGATGTTATGTGTGTCACTGTAAACATTATGTGGAAACACACGCGGGCTAATCCTTGCACCACCTGGGAAATGCATGCCCTCATAATTAACCTAAATGTAGCAATCATCCTCATAGACAGGAAGCTCATGGTCAGATGACTAACTAAACTGCCCGTGATTTAATGCAAAACCTCCTAGGTCACACGTAATGGAGAGGGTGGTGGCTGTACCTACAAGCATACTGTCACATCAGCATGACTACATACTTTTATGGTTGGCAATATGATTGACTTACAGGTCCTGACTAGGACAGAACTCAATATCCCCCAGAACATCTGTTATTTTAATAGTGATACATTAATATATTTTGTGCAATTGCTTTAAATGGCAAAAAAATTGCAGATTCCTAACCCACTCCACTGGACACTAGGAACCGACCGCCAGCAGAAGTAATCATGGAGGCAGGCAGAAGTTGTCATGGATGCAGGTGGATACTACCACGGCGGACACTGCCATAGGATAACATTGCTGCCTGTGGCAGTCTTGGGCCAATGGCAGTGTCCACCGGTGGTGACAGTTGTCTATGTGGTGGCGGCGGCCGCCGCCATTTTCTGCAGAATCCCTCACTTGACTCCTGACAGTGCTGCCAGCAAGACCTCCACGACCTGAGCTGCTGTGTACCACCTTTGGGAGCAATCCTGCTGCATCCATCAGGTGATAGGGCCCCTGCCGACTCACCAGAAGAGCTGGAGAAGCTGGTGGAGGAGGTCCTTCCCCTGAATGGACAGCTCTATGGTGCACCAGAGGAGCAGGTAAGTGCACCATGTGCACACTCACCATCTACCTCTACCTATCTCAGCTTTCGTTAGCCTGTGTTTAAGGCCAGTTAGTCAGATGGTGTCTTCAAAGACTTATTTTGTGCTGTAAACGTGTATGTATGGTTAATTGAATGGGCAGGTGTCCATGTCAGGTGAAAGGTTTGAAGTTGAGAGAGAATGTGGTGAGTGTGAATTGAATGTTCCCTGAGCCAAGTTGCATTAGATGTTTAGGTCTGTCTGCTCAGCTTGCCGAGAATAGTGACTGTGTATGTCTGCCCACTGGATAACTTGACATCTGTCCTGGTATCGGGTCACCTTTTGCACTGTAATTGTGACCCTGCGCCTAAACCCTGAATCCCTGAACAAAATGTGATCTCTCATTTCATGACTCTCTGCCTATCTACAGCTTCTTAGGCCAATTTCCACTCATCACCATGGGATTTGGATTGGGGATAGGCCCTTCATATGTGTCTAATCTGCTCATTTAATTTTTGTCAACATGTGTCACATAGCCATTATGGCTCCCTTGATCACTCAGCCCTATTGTCTCTACCTTACAGCATTGATGTGTCCAGTGCATGCGCCTCTATCTTCGGACATTGCACATCTGCAAACAATGTGCTGTTGTATAATGTTCCCTGATGTTAGGCTCTGTGTTTGTGGGTATGAAGTTGGACATGTACAATGCTGGGCCAGGTAGTTCCCTATAGTGTAACAGTTTTTGTGTCCACACGTGTGGATGTATGTAGCTACTGGTTGATGTGACACTGAAAAACCCCACCCCCTGAAGTAGCATGTGCTTGCATCTGTCTCAGCACATGTGCACACATGGATAGGATTGCAACTATGTTTGCTCCACCTGTCACTCCCTTCAGTGTGGTCAATGCACAATGGGTTTGTTAGTAGGCTTGTTGCTATCTAATGACTTTTATCAGCATGTGACACTTGGAGGTTGTGTATCTTTTTGTGCATTGTTTGCAGTGACCTGTAACTATCTCTTGCCACTTTGTGGTATGTATTGCATCTTGCACCTAATCAATGTCAGGTGATCATGTAATGATTCACAAAAGTGACAGTATTGACAACTGGTCAGTGGAGGGCCTGAGCTGTGGGGTGTCTAGTGTACCCAAATGGTGAGTGTTTGCAGTCATGTCTCTGTACACAATTACTGCTATGTGCCACAGGTGTACTGGAAGGTTTAGACAGGATGTTTTAGCCTTGGTACACTGACATGCATGTGATTTTGTCATTTTATCAATGGCCTGGTGGACATGATTTCTTGTCTTGTTATTATGCAGAATGAAGAAGGAGATATGGAGAGCCATCACTGAGAAGGTGTGGAGCGCCCACTGTCGGAGGAGGTGGAAGGACCTAAGATGCTGGGCCCGGAAGACAGCGGACGCCCAGCTGGGGATGTCCTTCCAGCGGTGACGGGGTGCCCGTCAGACAATGACTTCTTAGTGGCCTGCATTTTGGCGGTGGCCAATCCAGCCTTAGATGGGCGTTTGAGGGCAGCACAGCAGCCACAAGGGGTTAAGCACATATATGTATGACATGCTTTCCCCTTTGCCAAGTGATTGAGTGAGGGACAGACTGCTCCCCCTGACAAAGTGCCATGTGGCATGTGGCATGTGGCATGCGTCACATAGATTCTGAAGTCTACTTTTTTGAGAAAGGCCATGTGTCCCCAAATGGTGTGCTCATCCTTTAGGAGTTGAGGCCTAGTACTATACAATGGTGTACCCTCAGTATGATTGACCAACAGTGAGCACATATGTTAGTGTGAGGATTCTAGTTAAGTGTTGCAAAGACCCTGCTGAATGTAACTTTGCACACAGGAACTACTCCAGCCAAATGAAACAGTCCAAAGGTTAGTAAGATGTGGGCCCCTGTCCTCTGTCATTTGTCTGTGGATATGTGTAGGTTAACATCTGCAACCCAGAGTAAGGTTTTCTCCATTGTATGTGGTGTGCTTGTGCCTCACAGCAGTCTGTGATGCATGGGTGTGCATCATACTTGTGACATGACTAACATGGCAAATGTATTGGCAGCTTTAGCAAGGGAGTTCCCCTTGGCAAATGGGGAATGTACATTGTCATGGGTGATGTGTCATCATTGTGGCCAACATGCCTTGTGCCTATTTGTTCACATATGGTCCATTTCTAAGGTGGTATATATCTAGAGATATGAGATGTAGACATGTGGTAGCCATGGAGATAGCATGATATCCCAGATCTATTACATATGTGTCCATGGGGCCTGTCATAGTCAGGATACTACTGCAATGGTTGTCCATTTACTGTGATGTCCCAAACAGGACTGTGTCACTATCATATGTCATCAGACAGAAACATTCATGCCTCATAGTATGTTGTTAGTCATGTGTAACAGCAGAAGACATGACGGACATGACAGGTAGGGGCAGGGTATTGATCCACTTGATGCTGATTAGTACCTGTTGGATTTGTTTTCCTTTGCAGGGTCATCTCCAATCTTTTTGCCTCCTGCCTCCTATTTTTTCTGACCTGTTTGTGTTGCCTTTTGAACTCTGAGCACTTTTACCACTGCTAACCAGTGCAAAAGCGCATATGCTTTCTGTGTAAACTGTATGGTTGAATGGTTTATCCATGACTGGCATATTTGATTTACTGGTAAGTCCCTAGTACAGTGCACTAGAGGTGCCCAGGGCCTGTAAATCAAATGCTACTAGTGGGCCTGCAACACTGGTTGTGACACCCACATTAGTAGCCCTGTAAACATGGCTCAGACCTGCCACTGCAGTCTGTGTGTGCAGCTTTAAACTGCCAATTCGACTTGGCAAGTGTACCCACTTGCCAGGCCTAAACTGTCCCTTTTCTTACATGTAAGACAACCCTAAGGTAGGCCCAAGGTAGCCCCATGGGCAGGGTGCAGTGTATGGTTAAGCTAAGAAATATACTATCTATGTGTTTTATATGTCCTGACAGTGAAAGACTGCCAAATTCGTTTTTCACTCTTGCAAGGCCTATCCTATCTCTCTCATAGGTAAACATGGGGCTGCCTTTAAATATGATTGAAGCGTAGATTCCCTTTGGGGGCAAATAGACATGTGGCGTTTGGGGTCTCTGAGCTCACAATTTAAAAATACATCTCTTAGTAAAGTTGATTTGAGATTGTGTGTTTGAAAATGTCACTTTTAGAAAGTATGCATTTTCTTACTTAAACCATTCTGTGACTCTGCCTGTTTGTGGATTCCATGTCTGGATTAGTTTGACAGTTGGGCTGGTTGCACCTCTCTTTAGACAGTGACACAACGGGAGCTGGAGTGTAGCCTGCATATCCTGATGAGCCATCTGTGCTGGGAGGGAGGGGAGGAGTGGTCACTTACACCATAAAGGGCTGTGCCTGCCCACACACAATGCAGTCTCCAACCCCCTGGTGTGTGTCTGGGGCCTGGCCTGGGCAAGGAAGGATTTCACAAACAAGAGAGACGTTCCTTTGAAGTAGGCCTACTTCAAAGGTCAAAATGGGTATAAGAAGAGCACCCAAACCCCTGAAAAATCAGATCACTTCTGGACATCAAGAGGAGCCTCTGCCTGGAGAAGAGCTGAAGAGATGAGGAGAAGTGCTGCCCTGCCTGTGACTGTGCTTTGTGAAGCTATCCTGCAGTTGCTGCTTCTGCCTGTGCAAGGGGACAAAGACTGGACTTTGTTATACATTCCTGCTTGTGAAGAAATCTCCAAGGGCTTGTCCTGAGCTTGCCTCCTGTTGTTGAAGTCTCAGGGCCATCATAGACTTCTCCTGCCAGCACCTGGACTCTCTGCTGAGACTCCTGCCCTGCCAAGTGGTGCCCTATCCAGTTCCTTGGGACTGAAATTCCGTGCACAGACCGCTGTGCGGGGAACATTTTGACGCACCTTCCGAGAAGCGGCTGAAAAACAATGCGCCGCCGGCTTCGTGGCTGAAATTGACGCTCCACTTGCATTGCAGCTGGAAGATGGATGCATGCAGCTGGAGATATGACGCGCAACACCCGCTGACGGAGGCTGATAATGTCGCAACCCACAGAGAGTGGTTTTCCTGAGACCATGCAGCCGGATTTTCGACGCAACATCGCTGGGAGTGGAAAAACGACGCATCGCTCTCCTGCGGAGAAAAGAAACGAAGCACACTGACGCGACCGGGGGTGGAGAAACGACGCACGGTCTCTCTTGCAGGTGAGAAATCGATGCATCGCTAGCCTTTTCCAATGCACACTCGCCCATGCATGTTATTTTGACTCTACCCAGGTACTTTTCAACGATAACAGTGTTTTTACTATTTTCTCAAGGATTTAAGACTCTTTCTTGCTTTTTAATTCATAACTTGGCTTGTGTATGGTGGATTTTTGTCATTTTGGTCTTGTTTTGGTTACATAAATATTTTCTATTTTTGTAAACCTGTGTTGTGTCATTTTGTATTGTTTTCACTGAGTTACTGTGTATGTTGGTACAAATACTTTACACCTAGTCTCTGAAATTAAGCCTGTCTGATTGTGCCAAGCTACCAAGGTTAACTGAGGGTGATTCTACTTTACCCTGACTCGAGTGAGGGTCCTTGCTTGGACAGGGGGAAACCTGACTGCCAACCAAAGACCCCATTTCTAACAGTAACCTTGATGTGGTATGAGGTTTGTGGGTCCCCAGAACCTGTGTGTTGTTTGGGAATTCTGCCCTGACTGTATGGATGCATCTTGGATTGACTTGTAGTGATATCAGCATTACATGTGTATTGGGTCAGGGATACCCCACAGACAGATGCCATGCTAATCGTGTCTGTGATGTGGGTGGTGATGTTGTTTATAATTGTAAAACTATATGGTGTCCTCCTGATAGTAATTTCAAGGTCTGTGTCCCTCGTTCCTTCATGGTACAGTTATCTACTAGAGATACACTGAGAAGTACAGATGGACATGCGTGGGAAAACTTTGAGGGACCTATTCTGGGCCTTACTAGACCATTCATGTGTGTATTCAGGAGACATCTCTTCATAAGCTATGGGACCTGGCTTCCATGTAGTTTGTTGAAACTTCAGATGTGTGCCACATCTGTATGGGCCTTGCAAATACCAGCCTTGACTCATTTTGGTAAGGTGTGACTTGTGAGGCTGTACGTTGTTGTGTCCCTAGTGAAATTGATGTTTCCATGTCACCTAATCCAGGCATGGCATGATTTAAGCATTGTTGATTGCCTTTCTTTAGCACCATCAGTTGTCCATGAGATATCATATCAGTGCAATTTAGATGTGTGTATGGGTATGTGCCAGTGTAATAGTTAGGGTACCTTACAGAATGATCCTTAGTTTGTCTACTGGTTCCATGTGATGTGCTGGATTTTGCACAAGTTTGCTGTGGAGTGGTTACCTAATGTCGTGTGTTTGGTATATTAGGTAGACTTCATCCAATCCATTGTAGTTATGTAACACCAGAAATTGATAATGTGTTTAATTTGGAAATCCAGATGGCATGCATGTTTTTGTTTTGGCACATGATGGTGGCACTTTGCTGTCACTGCATGTGGGTGGTCAGTTGAAATGATGTTTTTTTTTGCCTCTCTGGTTTGTTATTGCACTGCCTTCATGTTGAGGTCATAACCTTACTTTTCACTTTTTTTGGCAGCATCAGCACCGGCAGGCTAAGGAGACTGGTATGTGCCAAGTGGGGAAGCGTCTGGTCACAGGACCTCAGGTCACAAGACCACTGACAGCGAGGGACCCAGTGGCCCGGAGGGTGAGGGGAGAGCCACGGGGGAGACCAGATCAACATCTTCATCCACATATTCTTCCTCCAGTGGCCACTCCCTAATGGTGGCGGACCCATCGGGGACCACCCCTGTACCACCTTTGACCACCACCCCCCATTGTATCACCACCTTCCATGTTGCTCTCCACCCAGTTAGCTGTGCCCGCTCACTCAAGAGGGTGGGCATTTCCTTTGCCGCAGGCAGCTCTGCCCCTTCCCCTGCCCCTGTTATCCCAGCTGCCCTCAGTGAGGAGGCTATTGCCCTTCTAAGGTCTATCTCTGTGGGTCAGACGGTCTTTGTAAATTCCATCCAGGTACTGGCAAACCAGATCCAACAGAGCAATGCGTTCCTCTAGGACATTCACGGTGTAATCTTTGGCCTACAGAGATCACTTCAGGCTCTGGCCTCCACAATGAAGGCAGCCAGTCACTCCTTGTCTACCGCCCCCACTCCACCTTCCTCTTCCCCGTCCAAATCTCCCCTTCCTGACCCAGCCAAAGCACACAAACAGACAGGCATGCATCCATCTCAACATCCAAGGGAAGCACAGACAAACATAAGCACCACAAGACACACCACCGGCACGCGCACAAACAACATCGACCTGCAGACACAGCATCAATCATGACTTGCCCTGACACCCTACCACCCCCAGCATCACAGACACAACACCTGGCACACCTCCAGACACCACATCAGCATTCACTGATCCAGCCACCACACCTATCGTACCCGCAGACAGCACCTCAGCAGACCCTCAGACATCTACCCCAGTCACCACACACGCAGACACCACAACCACTGACATGCCCACATGAAGCACATCCACTATACCTGCAGTCACCACCCCAACAGACAGTCACCCACCCACCATGGCATCCCTGAGCACCTCCACCCTCCTCAGCCCAAGACACATAAAGACCCTAACTCACCCACCCAACAGACACCCACCACACACAAGCACACCTCCCACAAACACTCACCCAATACATCCACACCTAAACATCAGACAACCACACTCACTCCCTCACCCTCCACACCCAAACCCCTTCTGATGACTATCCTGTGTGTCTAAATAAGTGTTCCTTTCTAAGCTTGACCTTTTCCCTACTCTTCCCACTGCTGTGACAACCACAAAAGATCTGTTTCCTTCCACAAGGCCATCCCTTCCCCCTCCAAGGCCTCCTGTACCCCACCTGGCAGCACCAGTGCCCTTCCTCCTGCCAAGAAGAGGTCCACCCCTCCCAAACCTAAGCCAAAACCAATCCCTCCCAAGCCGAAGCCGAAGCCCAACCTCCCATCCCGGCCCCTCAATGCTCCCTGAGGTACCTGCCCCCTTGATGCCTCTACCTGTGAAGGTTACATGGCAGTCAAAAGTCAAGTTGGGGCACAATTTTGTGCCTTTGGTGATAATATTTATAATTATGGACTGGCCAATGGCCCTATACTTGCATTTATTTTGTAACAAACAATATATTACCGCCAACCAGTTGTTGGTTTTATGGTTCCATCTTTGTCCTGCATTTCCTTTCCTTGGTTTGAGTTGTTCCAGGCTGACATTGTTTGTGTGCCAGTATTTTGTTGTGTGTGCTGTTTGCTGCTTCATGTATTGTTTGAGCAGTATGTGAGGTTGTTTGCAGTGCTGTTGTCCCCCAGGGAGAGGGTGTGTGTTGTGTGATTGTTATGTGTATATAGCTGAAATTATGGTGTCATGGTATTGTGTTGTATTTGTAGTGATATGTGTTTGTTGTAGTGATGTGCGATGTGGTCCTGTATGGTGTATTCCTTGTCCCCTGATATGGCTAATGTGCACTTGTGGTGTGTGTTGTGGAGTTTGGTCATTGCAGACATGGAGCGTGTTGAGTTGTGCAAGTGTGCTTTGCTTTTGAGTGCATGTGACTATTTGGGTGTGTGTCCCTCAGAGCTGGTTGGTGTCTTGTATGGTGTTCGGAGTAGTGTATGCTTTGTAGCCTTGTGCTTCACTCACATGCGTGACTGTGCATTACATTTGTTGTTGGTATTTCTTATCCATGAGATCTGAATGGGGTCTGTTCTTGTGAGCATGTTTTTGTGGGCTTTGTTCAACATGAGATGTGTCTCAGTACGGCCTCCTTCCATATATCGTTTTGCTGCTCCCATTGCTGCTGTGCTTGTCTTGTTTTGATGTGTTACTTTTTGTGTTATAACAGTTTATGTCTGCGTGTATTGTGCATGGCATGATAGGTTAGATGTGCTCTGTGTGTGATGTGTGTATCGATTGCTGGGTTGTATGATGGTGTTGTGTGAGTTCCATCACACATGGATGTTCACGTATACTGTATGTGCGTCCAGTCCCTGGCCAGTGTGAGTATGTGACATGTTTTTGTAGTTGTGCAGTTGTTATGTTGTTGTTACAAGTTTGATGTTGTATGGGAATCTGTGTTCCTGGACCTGTGCTCTGTTGCCATGCGTAAATGTGTCATATTGATGTGTGGGGTGTATGTGTGCTGGCTGAAGTGTGCGGGATGTGAATGTGTGGGTGTCACTGAGGATCAATTTGAGTGTGTGTCGCTATGCTGTTACGTGTGTGTGCATCCCTTCGCACCCCCTCCCTATGTTATGGTATGTAACTGTACAAATTAATACATTTCACATATGTAACAGGTGAGTGTGTGGACTTACGGTTGTTGTCGTTCTCAACGCTGACAATTCTGTTGTCTTTCGGCAAGCAGGAGCAGTGGGATGACGTCTACTTCTGCTTCCATGATGCCTCTGGATGTGTATGGCTTTTTGGAGGTGAGTGTCTCCTTTTACACTGTTCATTTCCACCTGGTGCTCCATGGTGGTTAGACCGCGTGGGTCACTTTGGCAGTGTGCAACCTCCTAATACCTAGAGCGGAAACATGGTCTATGCCGGACTGTTTGTGCCTCCAGACGACCGCTGTAGTCTGCCCTGCCTGGCAGTGCCGGCGGCCTGCTGGCAGTCTTCTGTGTGCACCACGGCCAAACTCATATTTGGTGGTCCGCTCTGCCAGCCTGTTGGCGGTCGGATTGCCACCACCAACATGCCAGTCACGGGGCCACCAAACTCGTAATGAGGCCCTTAGTCTCCAGTTGTGTTTACTCTCACATTACTGCTTCTCCTTATTAGGAAAAGGACCAATTGAACATGGCAATCTTTTCTACAATAAATATAATAACGTACACACAATGTCAATGTCTACCTGTGTTAGGGAAATGCGTGATGTCTTGTTTGAGGCCATGGTAGTCAGTAAAGGCTATGTGACCCCGTAGTTCTTAACAAAATGGTGGTGGTTACAGTTGGTAATTTTACTAACTCTGGTTTAAGTCTTTGGCACCTATCTCTATGAAGCAACACTTCTGGACTTACCATTAAATTCAATGCTGTCTCTACCACCATGTTCAACTGTTAACCACTTCTGCTTTGATGCAATCTTCAACCTTATCTCACCTTCTATATACCATGCACCATGCCCTTAACAGGCAAACTGACCCCAACATAGTTTCATATCTATACACCAGCGTCAGTCCTGGGGCCAGTGAGAACAAGCCTAAAAGGATTGTCAGCACAGCTCTACAATGCTTTCTATTTGAGATTTCTAAAGTCTAGAAAAATGGTACGTCCTTCCACAGGCAGTTTCATCTTAAGGATTTCGAGGCCCTGGGTAAGACAAATTTTAGGAGCCCATAACAGAATACATTTTACTTTTTATTATCCATTTCCAGCTAATTCAAACCCACATAATGCCAAACAGTGTTAAATTATGTGTCAAATATTAACAACATTACATCAAAAGGTTAAAATTGCTCTTGCCTCATAAAATCCTTAAGACAACTCCGGGTAGAGAGACAGAGCCAGAGGGAAAGATAGGTAGAGAGGTTTAGATAGACAAATAAAGTAGACAAAGATGAATGTGGGCAATTGCCCACTATGCCCATGCTTTAAAAAAGGTATATGGCTCATTGTCCTCTTTCTTTGATTACATTAATTGTGTCCATATCCACTCTGTAGTGGTATAGCTTCAGCAGGGCTTTTGAGTGGGATTAAAAAAATGGGTTCTCTGTAAATGTGGCATGGCTAAAGAGGCATGAACCAGAGTCCATTAAAAGGTGCTTAGTTTATGCCAATATGGGTGTGACCTAAATCAAGTGAATCTAGAATCATTTGACTCACAAATTATACAGTAAGCATGCTAGCAGAGCCGCCTGATGGTGGAAGGACACCATGGCGCAGTCCAGAATCTGAACACACTAAGACAAAGTTGTAAAAAATCTGGCCAAGGATCGGAGGGGGCAAGTGCCTGTCTTATGTGGGAAAGATTCAGATGCACATTTTGCTTTTGCCTTTTGAGACTCAACTGTGGTGCTTCTACCGATTGTGGTAGGAGAAATCATAAAAACAAACAAAATTGCATTGAATTCTTTTATTGCATCTCTGGGTTGGGCCCATTGTCAAAAGTGTAGCCTGTGTGCCTTGGTTCCTAGTGCAGGGGAGGAAATGGGCCCCAGGCTGCAGTTTGAATTATAAAATACAACAATAATCATGGTCCAGTGAGTTCTTCAGGCCTCTGGGTCCTGGTGCCACTGCATCTGCTGCACCAATAAAAGATACATTCTGCCCAGTGTTACTGGTTTGACAAAGTTCTTTCTTTCATAAATATGTTATTTCCCTTCACACTCAATGCAGTGCCAAAAAACGGGCACAGGACCACTTGCTTCCTGCAGCTGCAAAACAAAACAAGCATTTGCAATGCATCGGGTCTCGTGTTTGCTCGAGTTAGAGCTATTTGCATTTTAAAGTCCTAACCAGACTTTTCTTGCCACATAAACTGAAAAGTAAAACAGTTTCACATAAGCGAGCCCATGGCCACCATGAAGCATGATGGAGACACACAAAAGGAAACAGACGTTGGCTCGCAGTGAAACGCATCAGCAGAAGTGCAATTATCCATGTAACCGGCAAAAGTACAATTAGCCATGTAACCGGCAAAAGTGCAGTTAGTTATATAACAAGGTTGATGTCATGCAAAGTGCTTGATTACTGCCCAGCGAGATCACGCTGGCTGTGAAATAAAGAGAAAAAGTAGTCCAGAAACCTTACAGAAAACGTGGAGCCTCGTATGTTTTCAGTAGTTGGTTGGTGCGCTCGGGCGGGCTAAACACCTGAAAAGGCATAACGTATGCATGCCTTCCACTAATGAAATGAAGTGAATCGTAAAAGGCAGACCCACAAACCAACCAAACTAATGGGTGGGGTTAAAGCCCATAGAGAGATTACACCAGCAACCCTCAATAATATATACTTCAGTTGGACTGCAAGAAGGCTTCACAGTTATTGGAGTGTGCACAGTAAATGATATACGCACTGAAAACCGTGATGATACAGAAGCAAAAGAAGACGGTTCTCCAGTCCTGTATGGAAAGCACAGTCCTGGAGGTAAAGATGATCTTTATGTTTGACAAGAACAGAAAAGAAAAAATCTCGAGCCTTCCCTTTTTCCCTTTCTATTGTTAATTCTCTTAGATCGAGGTCCGGCCACTGCAGCAGTGAGCCATGCAACTGCCTGTCAGTCACTCAAGGAAATGTTTCCTTTTTTGTACCACCTGCTGCAGTATTCATTTTTCCATTGGGTAAATTATGGGGCTAAACATAGATTCCGAAAGGAATCCATTTCAATTGCCCTTTTGAATTACTGGTGGTGCCAGACCCAGTAGGATCCCGGCCACTTAAAGCCCTGTGCTTCATAATGTTTACATTGTAAACCTGGTGGGATTCCCAGCCCTGGTGAGGTTCCCAGCTAGAGTCCAAACAAACATTGCAGTTGAACTCTTTGATCATTTTCGGAATAGTGAAGGATCTGCTATACTTGTCTTCGGGAACGTTTGGGCTCACAGACTTCATAATCAGTAGCTATGTCCTTTTTGTTAAACAGCCAGCATTGCCTTCTGTTTACAATAGTTCTTCAGTCGCTCTTGGCAGGTGTGGAAAATGTCTCTTCTCCTTGTGCATAAGCAGAGTCAGCTTCTTCCAAAGGTCCAGCATGTGTGGATGAACTTTGAGCATCCTTCCTAACACTCCATGACCAAAGTAAGAGGTCTACTGAGACGGTGCCCATATAGAAACTTAGGGCCTGATTTAGATCTTGGCAGCAACCAGTAGCGTAACAATAGCCTTTGCAGCCCCATGGTGTGGGGGACCTCCAGCACCAAGGCGTCCCCAGGCATTTTGCACAGGCCCCTTCGCTGAGGACACTTCACAGGGTCCAGGGCATGGGGGCAGGACCAGCTTTACGGTGATAAGTCCAGTGCACTGACTTTGGTGTGGATGCTGTGCTAAATAACTTATGGGTTTATGTAGCAATCACACGGTGTCCTGTTTCAGTTCTTCGCCTTTTATTTGAAAGAAGAAAGTACAACAATCCATATAACCCCCAGCAACATTTCAAGCCTCCACCTTCGCTCTGCTCCTCTCTGCTTCTCCCTCTCTTCTCCTCCTAGAATCCCAGCACCCCAAAATTCCACCCTCACAACATTCCATCATTCAGAGGCATGATCCTACACATCTTCCCCCTTATGAATTACAATAATTATAATTATAATTTAATAATTACAATAATTAAAAAGAAGGAAAAATTTAATTAAATGAAAAAGAATGGAAAACAAGAATTAGCGTATAATACACTCATAAACAATACATTCCTAAACAATACATTCCTAAACATATGACAATGTATGATTTTCACAACCAACACACCACAAGATGCTCATCATTCTAGCTTGGTATGTACAGTAGAAGGAATATGTATGACTATCAGTCACTACTTCTGTTTAATTATGCACAAATTTCCTCTACTCCATTCCCTACCGTCTTCCAACTTGACTACTGAATTCTTTACAGAAATTACTTTTTGTGGTGCGTGAAATTTGCTGTCACCTTTTCTTACAATTCCTACCTTCTTAACCACCACGAGATCTCCACATTTCACTTCAGCAAATTTAACACCCTTCCTTTTGTCATAACTCATCTTATTCTTCTTCTGAAAATACATGACCCTTGCCTGCAACTTCTCCTGATTAGCACCTACTTGTCTTTTCTCACTGATCCACCAAGGCGATTCCTTAGTACCCGGCTCTCTCCCTCTAAGAGCAATGAAAGGTGACACGCCTGTCACAGAATGAGGTGTTATCCTATGCGCCCATAACATTTTGTTCAACTCTTGTCTCCAATTCAACCCATTCGCCAAGGACAACTGAATATTTTCCACTACAATTCTGTTCACTCTTTCTACTAGACCATTAGCTTGAGGCCAAAATAACACAACTTTCTCATGTTTTATCCTAAGCCCATTGAGAAATTTGGTCATGGCAGCTGAAACTAATTGTACACCGTTGTCCGTAACCAAAATTTTTGGAATCCCTTCCTCCAAAAATGAGTCTCTAAGAAATTCAATTACTTTGTTCGTAGTAATTTGTTCAGTGCATCTAATACGGAACCATTTACTGTAATAATCCACAAGAACCATGATAAAGCGACTACCTTGTCCTAACCTATCTATTGGCCCCACTAAATGAAAAACTAGCTTCTCCCACGATGCTTTGGGAAATTGCACTTGCCTAAGGGAGGTTCCCTCACTGTTTTCGACTTTTCACTGTTCCTACAAGCCTGGCACTCTTCTACCACTCTCTCCACATCCCTGTCCATCCCGGGCCACCAGTAAAATTGCTGCAACCTTCTTTTAGTTGAACTTTTACCCAGTGTCCTTCGTGAACAATTCCTACCAATCTTTTCCTCAATTTCATTGGTGGGACTATTCTATTTCTTCTCAAAACCTTTTCTCCCTGTATACTTAGTTCATCTTTTACTGCTAAAAATTTCTTCAAGTCATCCTCCAGTATGCCAAAATTCTGATCCATCACAAGTTATTTTAACTTATTGTATTCTAAGTCATCTTTTACAGCTTCATCCCATTCCTCCTTACTTAGAGCTAGTTCTCCATCAATCAGGAATGCTTCTAACTACACGCTACACATTTCATCACTTCCTTTTCCATTTCCACGTTCTTCAATAGGTAGTCGTGACAGGCAATCTGCAATCACATTCTTCTTTCCCTTCACATATTCTACCATAAAATTGTACTCTATAACAGACAATAACCACCTGGAAATGCAGGGATTTAAACTACGTTCCAACCCTCGATCTCACTTAAAAATCTGCAACAAAGGTTTGTGATCAGTTCTTAATATGAAGGGTAGCCCCCACAAATAGTACTTGAAATGGTTTATCCCCCAACAGCAAGCCAATGCCTCTTTTTCTATGGCGGAATAGGTCCGTTCCGCTCCTTGCAATCTGCGTGAGGCAAAGCCAATAATTTTTTCAGCACCATTCACCATCTGAATGAGTACTGCTCTAGGCCTACGTTACTGGCATCAGTAAATATAATTGTCTTTTTCGTAACATTAAAGTGACCTAGAGTTGGAGCTTTGGCAATGGACACCTTAATCTACTCAAACGCCTTTTCACAATCCTCATTCCATTCAAACATCGCTCCTTTCTTTAATAAAATCCTCATGGGTTCTACAAGTTTCGCAAAATTGCATACAAATTTTGAGCAATATTCCGAAAGCCCTAAAAATGACTTCAACTGATCTTTACTGGTAGGATACAGGGCATCTCTAATTGCCTCCACTATACTTTTCTTCGGTTTAATGCCTTCAGCCGAAATCTCATGTCCTAAGTAGTTCACACAACTTTTTCTTAGTTGGCATTTCTCTTTTTTAACCATCAAGCCATGATCTTCTATCCTCTTCAATACTACCAGTAGTAACTCATCATGATGTTCTAATGAGTTTCCTATTACAATTATATCATCCTGGAAGCATAGGACATTATCTAGGTTCCTACAAATGTTTTGCATTATTCCCTGAAAAACTGATGCTAAGCCGAAAGGCATCCTACAATACCTATATGCCCAAAGAGGTGTTACAAAAAAAGTCAGAGGTCTAGATTCTGGATGCAAATTGACCTGGTGATATGCAGCTGACATGTCCAGCACACTAAATACCTTTCCACCACTCATTACACTCAACATCTCGTTAATATTCGGCAGAGGCTGTCTATCCACCCAAATATTCTTGTTAAGGTCTCTTAAATCAATGCACAACCGGACCTTGTTCCCATCCTTGGGTGCAAGAACTATTGGTGCCAACCATTCAGACGACTCGATAAGCTCTATTATTTTTTGTTGAAGAAGCTTATCTAATTCGCGTCGTAATGGTTCTCTCATTAAAAACGGGACCAGTCTCACCTTATGTACTATTGGGAACGCATTGCTTTTCAAGATTATACGATGCGTAAATCCTCTTAACTTCCCAAGCTTGTCAGTAAAAACTTTCGAAAACCTAGACATTAAGGCCCTCATTCCAACCCTGGCGGTCAATGACCGCCAGGGCGGAGGGCAGCGGAAGCACCGCCAACAGGCTGGCGGTGCTTCCTGGGCTATTCTGACCGCGGCGGTAAAGCCGCGGTCAGAAAAGGGGAACCAGCGGTTTCCCGCCGGTTTTCCCGTGGCCCAGGGAATCCTCCATGGCGGCGCTGCTTGCAGCGCCGCCATGGGGATTCCGACCCCCTTCCCGCCAGCCTGTTTCTGGCGGTTTTCACCACCAGAACCAGGCTGGCGGGAAAGGGTGTCGTGGGGGGGGGGCCTGCACTGCCCATGCCACAGGCATGGGCAGTGCAAGGGCCCCCTAACAGGGCCCCACAAAGATTTTCACTGTCTGCTTAGCAGACAGTGAAAATCGCGACGGGTGCCACTGCACCCGTCGCACCCCTGCAACTCCGCCGGCTCCATTTGGAGCCGGCTTCCTCGTTGCAGGGGCTTTCCCGTTGGGCCGGTGGGCGGCCTTTTGGCAGTCGCCCGCCGGCCCAGCGGGAAAGTTGGAATGGCCGCTGCGGTCTTTTGACCGCGGGGCGGTCATTCGGCGGTGACCGCATGGCAGGCGGCAACCGCCGCCCGCCGCGGTCAGAATGACCGCCTAAGTCTTCAGACCACTGTTCACTGGGGACCAAATCATCTACGTTGGCAGCTTGTTCCATAACCATGACTGGATTTGCAGCATTTGGGTCGAGCACAATATTCAAATCTTTCTGATTTCTCCATCCTAGGAGATCTAACCCTTCATTCATGACATAAACCTTAACATCGACTCCATTGCCTTCAAACACAATATCTATCCATTCCATTCCAACTATTTCTATTCTCCTGCCTCCATAACCAACTGCTCTCACATCAGTTTTCAATAAATCATCAACCCTTTTTCTTAGTGTACCTTCAAAGGTCTCCCTTGAAATCAACGTGAATAGACTACCAGAATCTACTAACACTTTCACCATTACAGAATCCATAAGCACATGGCAATGTGGTTTTTCTAACTTGTAAGAGCTTTCATTCTTCCACCTTCCCACACATTCAGGTTCTACCACTGATTGGTTGGTTTTGTCAATCTCATGGATGGGTAATACAATCTCTTGGTGATCATCATCTAAATTGTCTATAGATTTCACACTATTTGACGTCTTCCCTTTAGATCTGCATACTTTAGCCAAATGGCCCTTCCTCCCACAGGATCTACATACTAGGTTTTGTGTAGTACACTTAGGACTAGATGCAATGTGACCTGAACACCCACATCTAAAACATATCATGTTCAAATTCCTCCTCTCGCCTATTTTCTTTTCTACATTGTCAGCTGACCATCCCTGTTTCTTTATTTTTACTTCCTTCACTTGTATTGTCGATTTCTCATCAACATCTCTTATTTGTGCGCTGGACTTTTATATCTTCTTCATCCAGGTAGCCGTGTGTTCCATACTCCTGGCTACTTGTATGCTTTCCTCCAGCGTAGGGTCCATCGATAATAACTTTTCTTTCACTTTCTTATTATTTGTGCAACGCACTATCTGGTCACGAATCAAGGAATCAGACAAATCACGAAAGTCACATGTGACTGCCAATCCTCTCAGAGTTGCTACAAATGACATAATATCTTCATCCTGGCCTTGAACACAGGAGAAGAATTTATGATGCTCAAATACCGTGTTTAGTTTGGGAGTGAAAGGTTTCTCTAACATCAGCAATGACATTTCGTATCCATTAGTAGGTAGACCATCACCAGTACCTAAAGGTATTTCAGGTAGGTCATCATAAATTCTTCTATCTTCCGCTCCAAGATGGTGAAGCAATATTGCTTGTTTCCTTACAGGGGTACATCTATCTCCCGCAATGGCTAACAAATATGTGGAAAATATATTCCTCCATCGTTTCCACGATATTAACGGTTCACCAGGTACTGGCATGAAACACAGTGGTGAAGACATATTTTGTTCTGCCATTCTGTGAGAAGAAAAATAACAAACTACAATAATATACTAAAATAATAAATTAAAGTAAGAAATTAAAGTAACAATCTAAAATAACAATTTAAAACAACAAAGGTTTGGTTCAATGAAATGACTCTGCTTCTTGATTGTAGAATTTCCTCAATAGTCCTTTTGTTGTTTCTACCGTTTTCCTTCCTCTTTCCTCTATCTAGTATCCAGTAGTCCTTCTATAGTTTTCACCTTTTTATTTCATCCAATCGGCGTAGTCCTTCTACAGTTTTGCGTCATTTTTTTTGTGTTTTTTTTTTTAAAGGAGTGGCAGAAGTCAGGAATAAGAGGAGAATAACCAGTGAGCAGAATGGTCGTAGCACTTCGAAGATAGGAAGGTAAATATAGTTTTGTTTCCTTAGTTGATAGATAAAAAGTTAGTTCCGATGCGCAAGCGGCACGCGCACAAGTAACTGGATTGATTACTTGTACATGCACAAGCGGCGCGTGTTCAGTTTGTGCGGCTTGATGCGCGTGTATGCAACACGCGCGCTGCTCGCTGTGCCGCGCGAAGGCTTTGAAAATAATCAAAGCCTACAAGGCAACGTGGTACAGAAATAACGTCCGTATATTTCGAATGTTTACAGGCGTGTAACAGCCGCTATGATTTCCAAGTAAATCAAGTTCATTTTGAACACACAAGAGTAACTGTGTGTGTAAACAGTTTTGTGAATGTTAGAAAACCTCCGGTTTCCGATATTGAATCCGTATTCTTTCAACTTTTGCCGCTCTAATTGACAAGAATAAAACGTACTTGCAAGATGAAGATACTTGCCGCAGTTTCTTGTTTAAGTTCAATCACTTATTTTCTTTCTGCCACCAAATGGAAAATCTTGCTTGGTTAAAATTGTTTGTTGATATCCAGGGGTTGGGGGTTATAAGTATTTTCTGCCCCCTGCTCAGAATAATCCTCGTCGCCAGTTTATGTAGGAATCACACGGTGGTCCTGGTTCAGTTCTTCACCTTTTATTTGAAAGAAGAAAGTACAACAATCCATATAACCCCCAGCGACATTTCAAGCCTCCACCTTCGCTCTGCTCCTCTCTGCTTCTCCCTCTCTTCTCCTCCTAGAATCCCAGCATCCCAAGATCCCACCCTCACAACATTCCATCATTCAGAGGCATGATCCTACACATTAGAAGCATGAAAACTGGCTTGTGCATCAAACAGTTTTCAGGCAACAATAAAAATGTCAATATAACTCTGGTGGTTAATATTACTGCTGGTGAGAGATTTGAATTTTATCAGCAGTTTTTACTTATTATAAAGTAGCTCAGAGGGATAATGTGCCTGCTGCAAAGAAAGTGTACCATGTAGATCACAAACGCTTGAGTGAACTATAAGTAATGCTTCACAAAAGAAATATCTGTCAGAGAGGGGCTATGGAGAGGTGAGGGGCATGGTTGGAGAGTTGTAGAGAGGGAATTCGTGGAGAAGGAAGTCATGGGGGTGCCAAAAAAGACTGACACACCTGGCACCACCATCACTAAAGCTGGCCCTGTGTGGGAGGCCCCCTTCATGTATTTTGCAGGGGCTCCCCTCAAGTTTGCTTATGCCACTGGCGATAATGGTCATGCCATGGGCATTTCAACAGAAAACCAGTTCGCAGCCGTGAATGTCCAGCCCTAGCCATATTCAGATGTTGGCAGTCCCTAGACAAAAGCTTGCATTTGAACCACCGGCTCCACCAAGAAACACTGCCTATGTCGACGGCGGGTGAGGGAAAAGTGGCTGACAGTGGAACCTCAGACATCATTCCTGCCGTGCAGATTTGGATGTGTTTACTGCCAAGAAAAGAGTGGCATTCTGATCTCCATGTTTGAGTTGGTGGATTGTTGGGGTGGGAGGGAAGGTGTGAAAACTCACCTCTTTTCCACATTCCACAGGCGTCTTTGACTGGGCACGACTGGACAGCGTCATCATCGCTCCTGTCACTGACCTATAGAGAAAACACAACACCCCTGTTGCCGAACTAAAGGGTAGCGATGCAACATTGCTAGGGTATCGTGGGTGGGCACTGCATGGGAGGTCGGGCCACTGCAGGCATATACATGTCACAGTAATTTTTGTAATCACTGTGACATACATATGTCGGTGAAGCAATTGTGTCACACACTGCTGTGTACACACTGGCACAACACGCATGTCACACACATACACAACTGTCATTGTGGTGTCATCATTCATTGCAAAATGAATGATGATACCACAATGACGGTCCACTCACACTGGACATCGGTGTCCATGTGTGAGTGGACCTTTATGAGTAGGTTTGTGTTATCATTTGTGTTTGTGAGTCAGTACATGAATGTGTGTGTGTGTGTATTGTCTGTTTGAGATGGAGGGAGCTGAAGTGGGAGGTGTGGTTGTGTCTGTATGTATGTCACTTCCATGTGAGACAGATGTTGCTGTGTATGTTGTGCTGTGTGTGACATATTCAGGTGAGTGTTGTTGTGTGTAGGTCGTTGTTCTGCTGTGTGTGGTTGTGCTTATGTGTGTAGGTATGTAGACGAGTGCATAGTTGTGTTGGTTGTGTCATGTGTGGGTGCAGTGTAAATGGTGTGTGCATGTTGTGTTATGGATGTATGCCAATGTATGTTTTCTGCATGTATGAGTTGTGTTGTGTTTGAATAGTAATGTGTTATTGTGTGTTTGTGGTGTGTTGTGTAGTGTGTAGTGCAGGGTTACACATTTGGCTAAGGGACAGTGTGTGTGTCACTTACCTCTCTTCCATAGCCCCTGCCATTGTACAAAGTCCATTAAGATCTACTGCAGTCTCCTTCCATCAGCAATCCATCGCCAGTCAGTCTGCTTGTAGAACTGTGACATCTAACAAGCGTTTACAATGCAATAGGTCTCGCATTTGATTGAGTTTGAGCTATTGGTATTGTAAATGCATAACTGGACTTTTCTTGCCACATAAATTGGTCAGCCCTGCCTCATAAGTTGGTCTTTTCCTACCATGTAATTCCAGTGGCCCTGCATATAACTAAAGCACTTCCATTTATCTTCTTCCTCTGTCTATCTAAGGTGCACTATAAACCTGATCTCCCAACTTTGTTTGTCACCACCAGCAGTTCTTGTAACTAAAAATTAAAGCAGTGCCATGCAACTGCAAAGAAACCATAAAGTGAACTTGCCATGGCAGCCGTTGGACCCTCAATAAACGTCCTTATGTAAGCCACATCACTGTTCACACCAGAGTATTACCTCACAAGATGATAAACAAATAAAAAGCTACACCATGGCTCTGCCGCCACTATTTAAAATAGAAGTGAACAAAAAAAAAAATAATAAACCTCCACCATCAACTGCACATGAATGATAGAGTAACTGTGACACTGATGCAAAAAACTCACTGCTGTTGGGCACCAGCGTTCCAAGATGAAGGAAGGTAACCGGAAACCAGGATAAACACCAAAAGCACTTTTAAAAGTAATTTATGAAGCAATTACCTTATAAATAATTTTTAAATTCTGAAATGTTTAGCCAAAACTATCTTACTAAAAAAAATTATACTTGCTGACATGTCAATTAACTTTTTACTGTTATGCCAAAACGTCGGACTTCCAATAAGGAATAAATGGGATCATTACATCTTTTAAGTCTGTTTTGTTTTAATTAGTATAAGGCACAAAAAAGTAAAGTAGTTCTCAAGGACCGACCGACCTACACCTTTTGAAAGACCAGCAAAATTACAATGAAGAATACAATGCAAACACACACCAGAACTAGAAAAGGTATTCATATTTTTTACGTTTGAAAATAATTGCCACTCTTGTCTTTTGCAGGTCTGCTAGTAGGTGGCAGTAGATATAAAGAAACAAATCAATGGAAGATTTTGTGTTATCCCTGGTTGCAGCACCCAGGCTTAAGAGAAACAATTTAAAGTGCAGTGGTAAATGTGTTTTCGGGGTCAGAAAATAGGAAGTGTGGAGGCCGTGAAGCAAGAACCACAAGCGTAATAAAACAAGTGGGGAGCGCTGTTTTAGAATTACAAGAGGATTAAATTGATGTTGATTTGTAGTGGCCAAAATGTTCTGAAGGCCACAGTAAAGAACGTGAGCAGCAGAAAGGGAAGTTGGGGATTACGTTTGAGGCAAAAGAAACACACCGAAGCATTTCGGCTCTGCCGTCACCATGGCGGCAAAGGAAAGAGAAAGGAAGCAGTGTGACTTAACTGGTGGTCATGCAAAGTGGACCAATCTCGCCGGTCGAGTCTGCGCTTTTTGCAACTTCAAAGCGCCATGGCTGAAATGGGCATGATCGTGAAGGAGAGTGCCAAAAGAAAAAAAAAGTAGTCTGCCCACTGTAAAACCTATTGACAGTAATGCCACAACACATGTAACAGGGTCAGTCTGCAAGGCGGTAACAAAACCGTCCATGGTGGGACAAGTGTAAAGCATTTACCAATGACATCAATGGATTTTTTTAAAGGCAAACCCACAAACGAGTGAAAGTGATTGGCATGAGGTGGGCGTGGTTAAAATGTCTTTTGAGGTCCGCCTTTGACACGGCTTGGCGGTAACACCAGCAAGACCTAAATCAGGCCCTTAATCATCTAAAACCCATGCCCTTCTGTGGCATGTCCTAATATGTGCAAAAAATGCTGGATAAGAGGATGCTCCACTTAATCCATAGTTGTAATTCCAAAGCACTAATCATATTCTTGACAGCCAATTGCACCTCTCTACTAATTATTTGATTTAGGGATAATATGCAGTAGAAAGCATAAATTCCCTATGAGGACTTCATTTAAGTTGACAGGAAGCTTGTTCCACTATAGGAATCCATTTTTCTAGAAATCCATTAGAGTTTTGGGCACCTCAGGAACAATGATACTGCTCAATGGTATTATTTCTGGATAGCTTTTATTTTGCAGTTTTTTATTCGTTAAGCTCAACCCTGAAGGTATTTGAGCACTCTACATATACACCAATTACATTACACAAGGACACATTAATTTTTAAAATATGAAGAAATTAAGTGATTTCCCAGAATCACAAGATGATGAACCGATGCTGAGACTTGAACTAGTTCCAAAGTTGACAGCTTTAGCCATAACACTACATCCTCTCCCAGCTTAACCTAGGGAGTAATATGACTAATATCGACTTGTTTACAGAGGTTACAGCAGGCTCCAGGTAGCCAATGATGCTGATCCCTACCCTCTCAAAATGTACTCCCCCATTGACAGCAGAACTGACCTACCAAGGAGAACAAGAGCAACAAAAGCACTCAATTTTCACACTCACAATAGGCCAAGAGAGATGTCAGCATAGACCTCCTTGATCGTTTTAATTTCGAGTACCTCAATATCGCTAATACCCATGGAGTAACATTTTTTTAATCTTGAGACAATATGTGTCAGAGTCACCTACTCGATAAATGGTCCGGTAAAAATAAATTAAACCAGGTAGGAACAGTGCTGTTTTTGACACTAATGTCTCAAAGGCGTTGAATAAGCAAAGATTGGGACACTGTCAAGGGCAGTGGCAAAGTATAGAAAACTTAAAGCAGCAGGAAAAATTGTTAGCCAGAATCTTAAAAAATATGTTCTGCTGCTCAGACCAAAACATTTTCAGTACTATAGGAGACACATCTGATTGATTGCCATCAATAATATTGCTAGCTTCAACGAATTTAGATACCTGGATATTTGAGATAGCTGAATGTTGACAAAACTTTCCAGAATTTTAGTGAAAAAAGTCAAGTGTGATATTGGGCAATAGTTGGCAGATTCCTTGAGCCTGAATTTGATTTGTTTTTTTTAGCAGTGATTATCGCTCATTTCCTTAAAAGTGGAACCAGTCCAGATTCAGAAGGAAAGAGCAGTCGCACAATCAAAAAGAGGATCTAAAAGTAGTCTAACCTTCTAACTTAATGAAACTTCTTGTCACAGAGATGGCGGAAGGACTGTGACTCTCAGCAGATCCATCTGCTTTTGCTTTGTAGACATACGGAATGTGATTGACTCTAATTCTTCGGAAATATTTTCAGATGTCAGCCATTTTGTTTCCTGCATTTCATCTCATGTACCTCACCCCGAACATATAATTTCAAGAGACAAAGGACTTCTTCAGAAATGGAACACAAGCTAGGAGTGAAAATTGATACAGATGATGATTTTCTTGAAGATAAAAGAACCCATTTCATAAAATAAACCTGATGAACCCAAATATTCAAAAGCATAGCTGTGAGATGATGCTGAATTAAAGCTAAGCAGCTGGGCCTTTCGTCTGTACACATAAGTACCTCTCTCCCCAGCCTGTATCACAGACTGGGGAAAGACGAAAAATGAAAAAGAAGCCCACATCATCCTTAGACTCACCAGTATGAGTGGGTGTTGCAAATCTATCCTCGCCTTGCTTCATGGTAAGGCTGTAAAACTAATTTCTCCCAGCTTTGAGGAGTGGGGAGAGACTTCCTTTGGGCACAGCCCCTTTAGGACCCCCTCCAAGTCTTGCCCAAGGAAGGGAAATTCTTTCCTTCGGTCCACCTGGTTTGCCTAAGTATTAAAGAGGTTTCCCTAGTCCCACCCACCTGGCACAAGGATGGGGTTGTAATTAAAAGGGTTATTATATTTTATTTTTTATGATTTTCACAAGGACAGCTAACAATTGCTCCGGTATTAGATAGTTTGTCCTTGCCTAACTCCCGGGAGGATAGTTCTTTCCTTCACCTGCCCTTAGGTGGAAGAGAATTTCACCGGTACTATACTTTACTCCAGCACCGTAGCCCGAGAACTGGCAATGTTGTTTATTCCCCTGCCAGTAATGGCCTGCATCCTGTAAAACGTGTTGGGGATGTAAGGAAGCAGGAGGAGCATCCTAAAACCCCAAACCGAGTACTTAGTGGCACCGATAGGTCAGACACTCACCCTAAAAATAAAAAGCCATTTGTTGCCAAATGGTTTGTGGCTGAGGTTCACAGACCCTGTTCCGGGTTGGTGTCCCCAAGATTGGGTCTGTAAATGTTTTGTAAATTGCATTTTTTTAGTTCCTAGAATTCTTTTTTAATTTATTAAGAAAACTCACTGGGCGAGTATTTAAGGTCAAAGACCGCAAACAGTGAGCACTATGAAATGGGGGTTCATACTGGCCCTGCGTCCAGAACTGGCTCTACCATGCTGGCGCATTGGGTTGGGGGAGGGCCTAGCCAGATTGTGTGCAGTTGGTTTGGTTGGCTGGGGGCTGGCACATAACCAGAGGCCTTTAGTAGCAGGGGCTGACCACCTGGAACATTAGGGACAAGACAGAGGACCCTTGATAGTGGCAGCAAGGAATTGCAGCGTGCTAGTAGCAAGTGAATGTTCAAGTATGGACAGTATTAGCATATCCGGGAAATTATGGAATAACAACATCCTGACAAGGACAAATACAAAAATTAAGCAGAGAGAAGGTTCTTTAACACTGCATCTAAAATCACGACCTGAGGAACAATGAGCATCCATCCCAGACAGAAATGCAGCGAAGAAGTGGTGCAGGCAAAAGGACAGTGGCAATAAGTACCTTTCAATGGCCAGGAACGACTTGTAAATTCATTCAAGTATTGAGTAAATCTGTGCCACACATGCGCCAAACATTTGTAGATTACTGTTGGGAACCTGCAGCCGTCCCTGATTTCCAGGCATAATCCTAGAAGGTTTTACATATATGTCGGTGCATGTGCTCGCAGCAAGGGCTCTGCTGGTGAAAGGCATTAGTTTGGGAGCAAACATGGGACATTAATAGTCAATAGTGCCCTTTACAGTTAAAGAGCGACTTGGGATGTGTATTTTTTGACAAGTATGGGTCTAAAATGGGGTCAAATTTGCACATGAAGTAGTAGTAGTTCGAAGATTAAACGGGTGTTGCAGGCACCAAACTGGCATAAATTATATTTGAATCTGAATATGACAAAATCAAGTCATATTGGGTCCGCACAACAAAGAGCAGCTCTGTAACTCCAACCGTTCACTGTGGAAAACGTACTAAAGTCTCTCATGGTCTTCCACGACTCATCGTTCGTTTGTGTTGGCCAAAGTGGATACATATTTTCGTTGACTCTTTGGCAGTAAACTTTGCTGCGCATAGTGATGGCTTCACTCCAAATGGGAGTTTTTAGCTTGGGAAGGGACTACCAAGGCACAATTTTCCCCTATAGGTAAGCTGAGATCTGTAATTTGGTATTCCATTTTATACATATTAGATGGCGCTCAATCGGCCATTGCTATAGCTTCACAGGATTTTCTTCCTTCATCTCCTGGTTTTGAGGTGTTCTCGGACATGGTGGCGTAGGCGGGTACTGTTGACTGATGGTGTTTGGTGGTTGTATGGGTGAATGTTGTCATGCACACACTCATGTCTACCGAGGTGCTATATCTGTCCTGTGTTGGATATGCGTGGGTGTGCTCTCTAATGTGTTGCGTGGGAAGGACATATGTAAGCCAGAAACCTAAAGAGAGGCAAGAGTAGCCCGAAACAGTGACGTGGCTTCTGCAGCTATTCCACGGCTACAACTAGTGTTGCAGCGCTAAAAGGATAAAAAAAAAAGCCAAACAGAGGAGAGCAAAGAATATTTTACAGCATCCCAGATCAAGCAGCATATCTAGTCTAACACAAGAATTTCAGGAACTCTTTTCTTTTTAAAATATACTACTGTCAGTCTTGTGTCACACATAGTGTGCCCAACACCCCTGTGTGTAGGGGTTGGCATCTGGACTGGCCATGATATAGCCCTTATCCGGTTGCATAACAAAACTAGAGGGCCCCCCTCTGCAAAAGACATGGAGGGAGTCCCCCCTCCGCACCCACTCAGGCCAGGTGCTGTGCTGAGGCGGTCCCATGGAGCTTGGGCCCCCCGCACCACAGGGGCTGCGGGACCCTTTGTTGCACCAGTGCCCCTGTCACTGTATGTCAGCTAGTCACAGGGCCTCACCACAGGCCAAGCCTCAGCTCATCACAGCTGTGCCCTGCACCCAGACCAGATGTCCACAGGGATCACTCAAAACAATCCTTGGCCTAACACTTTTGCACTGTGGATTATCATCTGTTTTAAACTTGTAATGGTCAGTGGCAATGATGGTTGCTGCTTTACACACTGGAGGATCCAAGAGGTCCCATTCTGACACCAGAAAGTGGATCTGAGGTTAGGACTAAAAGTGACGAAATCCATAATTCTTATGGTTCATATTTTCCTTCTGGGTTTACGATAATGATGCATGCAGTGTGGCAGGTGCCACATGCCTCTGACAACAGTGACACCTTCGCAAGGAGTCATGCAATCATGACTGCTCCAAATGCAAATTTTCTTGAAGGTGGTAATTACCAACGTGGGGGTTTACTGCTTGCAATAAAAGCAGTGGGCTATAAATAGCCTCCTAATCATTTGCCCCATTCAATAAAAAGCATTTGCAATCCAATAGGTCTCGTATATCTTGAACAAGTTAATTGTCATCTTCTGACAGCAGCTCCCAGGAGCAAAAAAAAACAAAACATGAGTGGAAACTGAGAAAAGACAACTTAACAAAATAAAGTTAGCTTTAAAAATAAAACTGCAATTTTGTTTGTCCTGCTGGGCACGTTTTTGACAGTCACAAGCCTTCTGTTTGCGGGGCACTGGAAGTTAGAACAAAATAGTACCTTGACCACATCGGGAGCTGCGGACGGGCACTAATTAAGTTGAAATCAATTAGTACTTGATCGCTGCTCCACACAGAGAAACAGAAATTATGTCAGACATGCCTTGATGAATTACGAGGCTGTAAGGAAGAGTGCCACGCAAACCAACAAATGGCGAGCGACAGATGGACTCCAAGCCCTTTACTGATCACAACAGCGTCTCGCATACGAGACACATGCACCAGCACATGCGCTTCCAGGCTCGACCCTAAAAATGCCTTGACTTGAATAAAAAAAGCGAGTTTGTAGCTATTAGCTTTCCCAGTGCTTGTTTGTAAAGCATAGTTTGAAAAATAAAATAAGAAAACACTCCAGAATATTGGAAAAAAAGTCAACATATATCTTAAGGTAACATAAAACTGTATACTGAATTCAATATTCACAAATTTAGTAAAATGTTTTTTAAATACTTTTCACACAGGACACGGATCAGAATGGGTGCTGGGCCCTTTCCCGCTATAAAGGTTGGAGTTCTACTGGCCAAGGATGCTTGTAGATTTCTGGTCTTTTTTCCTACATTAATGTTGGTTAGGCCTCCTAATGTGTAACTTGCAGAAGGCACCCCTTACATTCTATATCATGCACACATATATACTGGAACCAAAGAATGTGAAAAATAGCACAATAAAAACAGCGGCATGGAGACACACCTCTATCAAAAACAAGTGTGTCTCAACCATTCCATATAAAACTCAAAGACACACACTGCTGAACACGTCCACACATACAGCCCTACTTGTCCACTTCATAGAACTTAGCCAGATCCCTGTGCTGCTAAGGCATGCCATAATGTAAATAGCTAGGCTCTGCTGTGTCAAAAGATGCAGGAGAAGGGCAAGGAGTGAAAGGACTATGTGAGGCACCTTAAACCTCACAGCAACTGAAGTCGTAAAAACATACAAGTGCACATTACAGTCCATCCTAGCATCACTTTGAGTTTTGTAGAGCCCACCATAGGCATACACACTGCCATATACCCCGTCCCCCCATCCTGAACATACTTGCACTGGAATTCAAGGTAAGAGTCTCCAGTCAGCACACAGTGGGTATGGTGCCTGGTGGAACAAAGCCAACCTCCAGCAAAATACTATAACAGGTTATTGATGCATTGCTTAATGTGACTCCTCAGCACCTTTGTTTCCTATATGACTCACAGACCACAAATGGTGTCAAAGATACATTGTATGTCAATGTATAATTTCCGAATGTGCCATGGGCCATCAATTGTGCTTAAATATATTGGCATGTATACCAAGACAGCAAAATAAAGTTCATTATAAATGTCCAAATTGTAAGCAATGCCGATCTTTGATTTACACACTGGTGTGCCAGATATCCAGGTTTAATGCATGGCTCAATGATAGAGAGGAGGTGTCACACTTTGGCCAAAGATGTAGACCTGCTGAGAAGTCAAGATGTTCTTAGGTTTCTTTGAAGGATTCACAGACTCAAATGCCTCACAAGAGAAAGAAAGGGGGAAACAGAGAAGGGAGAGAGAAGATACAGGAGAGGCTTGATGGTGTAAGGTTGTGCTGAGAAAAAACAGGATGAAGCCATGTCAGCTTGTGGACTCGCACACTATTTCATTCTCTTGAGGAATGTGGAGTGAATGCTAGATAGGCACGAGAAATACCAAACGTCAATGGTGAGCTAATACGAAAACATATCCGGTGTAGTGAGGTGTTACCCATAACGGGATCGGAAGACTTAGCTGCATCCAGTGCAGAGGATAAGGTAATGCAACCAGGCATGGAGAAGTTTCACCATCGGTGCAGATTGGACAAGAATTGCGGATCAAATGCCCAAGGCTGCAGATGATGGATGTGGTTTGGCTGATATGGGTGGCGGCTGTTCGCCTAGTGAGAATGCTGGTGGTAGTGTTGCCTTTACAGCATGACTGATGTTGGTTAGGGTGCCATTGGGATGGCTTTGGATGTTAGGCTTTATCGTCTGTAAGCGCTGAAACTTTACTTGCCATGGATATTGGGACTTTGCCAGCCATGGCAGCTGGGCTTTACTGCCCATGAGTGTTGGGGCTATACTGGCCACGGAAGCTGGATGCTTTGTTATATTTTTGCCTCTATTGATTTTGGGTAGACTAGTCAATGCCAGACCTTCAGTGTGGCTGGTAGCACTGCCAGCACCTATGTCAGTTGCCGCTGTAAATGTAGAAGCCCCCACTTCGGAGCCTGTATATGCTGGTGGACGACCTGCTGGTGGGGATAGTGATTTCAGATTTGTTGACCTCTGCATAAGAGGTATTTCAAGTGTTCCCATCATACTCCACGTTCACCCTTGTGATCGCCAATATTTTGACAGTCGCATTGTCATTTCTATATCTTTAATGGGTCCCTCTGTGTCCTGCATATAAGCAGAGTCATATGTGAAAGGGGACTTTCAAGTATTGTAATACTGTTGCCTCATCGCATACTGCATCACCATGACTGGTCTTGACTTTAAGTGTTGTCTCCTGTTACCAATTCTGGCACTTTGCTTTAGAGCTGTAACTCCTGTTCATATGTGCGTCACTCTGACAACTTCTTGATGGCATAATAACACAGCTTTCATTATGCTTTCTGGCCTCTACTTAATGCTTTCTCTTCACCTGGCCATGGGTTTTGACATTTGCCCACTCTGAATTGCCTTTGCTGTGTGTCTTAGTACATTTGCTCCTCAGCTGCCATGACTGGAGTACCATCCAACATTCCATTGGTGTTTGTCACTGTCATATGCCAATTACACTAATGTGCCAGTTTATTTTGTTCCTGGACACAATAGGGAAAAATAAGTGCACTAGTATTATATTAGTTTCAAGCTATTGCACATTTCTTCCATCCACCCTATAAACATGGCATGCCATCTCTCTAACAGACTCATGGAACAGACCGACAGCACAGTACTGCATGCTACATAAATCACATGTTCACTTCATGATGAGTAATGCATTCCATGTTTTTGAGGTACACCGACACAGCACTCAGCTTTCTGGTGCTCTCATTCTACAGTTTGTTAGATTCTGTGAGACCTAGGTCCCATCACTCAGTCCAGATGGTGTGCTACCCCCTCAGCTGGGGGTAACATTTGTATTTTCTTTCCTTATGGTAGTGATGATTCGGAATCGAGGAATTAATGGGGGGTTCACTGTCTGGACAGTGGGGGATGCAAGTTGATTGCGGCCCCTCCATTATGCAGAAAAGTGGGCAACATCCAAAATGGCTGTCTCTTACTGACTGCTGGTTGCAAGGCAAGAACGCAAAGCGCCTTGTTAGGTAATGATAGATGTAATATTCCTACACAGTTATGGTTTTGTGTTACCTGAATGATGCAGATTTTGACATTTGGCATCAGGTGTGGTACATATTGGGTGCTCTAAATATTATCTACAGTAAATATTGTACGTGATGACTAATAGATGTGTTTTTATACTTCATTGCAAACTGTAATTACTGTGCATTGGTGAATAATGATTCAACGGGGAGCATTGATGATTCATGATGACACAATGGAATAAGTGTTTGATGGGGCATCCAGAAATGTTTGATCAATATTTCTTAATCATTAGCATGAGTGGGTCCACCATTATTTAGGAATTTATTTTAATTGAGTCATTAATAAATGCATGATTAGCGATACCAACAAAACTTAAAATTGGTAGAGTCTTACAGCACTAACTTCAGGGGGAAAGTGAAAAAGGGCCATTACTTAAGGTACTCCTGATCCTATTAGTACCACATGAACCACTGTATGTGCCATTCTTTGCTATCATGAACAGGGGTGTAGATGGTCAGTAAGATTTGGGGGATGTGAGCTTCAGATTTTTCAGCAATCACACTGTCAGATAGTGATAAAATACATTATAGTTTAAGCAGAGTGCAAGAGCGGGGGAAGAGAGGCAGTGGAAAGGAAGGCAAATGCGGATTGGTAGGGCTACTAAGTGAGAGAAAACACAATATTTTGTAAAACAACCAACATTTTTGAAGACTTTCAAAACAGAGGGGGAGAGAGTGTGTATGCATTTTTGTATGTGTCTATGTAAAAATTCCTATTTGACACAGCGCAATCTCGCCTTATTCTTTTGTGGCATAAAGTGTGATCCTGAATCAAGACCCACTTAAACCATAAGGTGATTGACGACTGCCTTCAACTGATGGCACCTTTTCAAATACCATGGCTGAAGAACATTAAACAGATCTGCTCAGATTTGGGGCATCCAGAATTTTTTGAACACCCTGATTCCTTGCAGTATATTTCCAGGAAAGAACTAAAAAAGATTTACTTTTTGATATTTGAAGACGTGCGGTTGGCCACAGAGCTAACAAAACCCAGTGTTTTAAGAATCAACAGACTTTGGTCACTTTTGATTTGCAGCCACATCTCAAGTTTGTCCATAACAGTCATCACAAGTTTGTCTTGACTCGTTTTAGATTATATATTTTTCATTGCCTAGTAACTTTTCCCGTTGTAAATTATCCAAAGATTTACCCAAATGCTCGTTTGACAATGTACCTGCAAAAAGCACTTTACATACCTTGCTCTTTTATATCTTTTTTAAGGACCTTAGGAAATAGCTTATTTCACCGATTTCACGTGAACTGAATTTTAAGCAATGTTGCCTCGCCTTTTTTTGTGTGCAAATGTTACCATCTTTTTCAATTTGCTATTCTGTGGCTAGTTATTTGTGTACAGCTTTACAATTCAGGAACAATCTGGCTGCCTAATATAGCGTCATGGTGACGATATATATTTGTTGTTGTTCCTAAACCAGGTATGCTTTTATGATTTTTCCCATGAAATCTAATAAAGCTGACTTTGATTTCCTGGTGAAATCCATAAGACACCTCACCATAGCCGACTGAAAGCACATGTACCCAAATATTTACCAGAAAATACATTTATTGAGGGGTATAACAGCCAAACAACCTCCCGCCCCACGGAATCACACCCCTGATCATAAATTAGCCCATTTAAGTTTCTAGTGAGCACATTGTAAGCCTAGTGCAATAAGCCAAGCATAAGATCTACATACATAGTCAAAAGTATTAATGGATGTTATGTTTAATTTTCAGCTTTAGCAAATTTGTTATATGTTAGCTATGCGTATATGAGATACTACATCAATGTAGACACTGCCCAATTTAAGACCAGCATCAAATTACAAAATTAGAGACTAGAAGATATATTGAAAGCAGATGCTCTGTAAAGCTGCTTTCGTAAATGTGTCCAAGATTGAGTGTCACCCCATTGTAGATTGCCCATAAGGCCATGCGGGTAGCACATCTTTGAGCATGATAATGGCCCTCAGCCATCACACTTGGATTCCTCATGCTGATTTCAGTGGCATTTTTGTCATTCTTACCTAAACATAGACAGCAGGGTATTCTCTGCTCCCTCTGAGCGCATGGTAAACTGCCTGTTGTGATTAGAGGTTCAATGAGAAGACATACCTTGAAATCAGTTAGGCCAGTGTTTATAAAGATTATTGTGTCAACCCTTGTGGCAGGTGATCATTTGACAGTGTCATTCACTTACAGTGTTTTGCAATAACATGTAATTTAAAAACAAAAACGAAAACGTTAATTTTTCTCATTTAAAGAATGTGTTTACTGTTGAAGAAGGAATATTTGAATGTTACATGTACCCACATTGGCAGTGAAAGGAATTTTAGATCCAGGAAACTGTCAGCCAGTAACTCATAACTTCTGCGCACTTTCGCAGCGATAATATAATTTTAGATATATGTATACATTTGCATATATTGAATATTTAAAAGATTACCTTTGAGTTAATGAGTTCATTGAACAGAAGCAGGGTAGCCACTTCTGTTTCCAAAGAGCAAGTGATGTGACATACTCTTTTACTAATTCACGTTCCATTTCCTCCTGTCTGCCACCGTGCCCTGACCCCACCCTCCCTGCTGCCGCGAGTTCGAGGCCCTCCACCACCCGCAGGCACCCGCCTGGGCCTCATCCCTGGTGTCTAGTGGTTGCCGTAAGTATTGTGTGTCTGTCCTGTAATTTGTCTTTGTGTTATTTGTGCCTTTTCTGCTTTCTGACTCTGTTTTTGGTGCCTTTCTGTGCCCTTACTCTGTTTTAGTGCCTTTCTCCTTTTTTGCCCATTGTGCCGGTTTATCTGCTCTCCCCTTCCCGCATCAGCATCCCCTGCGGCCCCGCCCCCCTTGAGCCCCCCTTTGCCCACCACTTCTGCCTCCCAACTGCTTCTCCTTCCCACCTCCCCTTCCTAATGGCGGCCGCGTGCCAGAGGCAAGCCTGTCTGCGCCTGTCAGTGCCGGGACCGCGCCTAGTGCCAGTCCCTCAGTCCCACGCGCCCCCGCACTGTGAGATGCTGCTACACCGCCGAAGAACTCCATACGCTCAACCCTGGCTGCCCCACTGCCTGCATCCAGACCTCCTCTAGGCACACCCATGGACCCTTCTCGTGCCGGATGTGCAACTTCACCTGTGCTCAAGCCACCAAGCACCACAACAACACCACCCATAACAACCACCTCAGCTGCATCCTCCTCAACAGCCGCTCCGTCCACAAGCATGCCGTCGAACTCTGGGACCTGCTCACATCAACCTCCCCAAACATCGCCTTTCTCACCAAAACCTGGATGAACATCCTCCTCGGAAACCAATATCGCCATAGCCATCCCTAAGGGCTACAAAATCACCTGAAGAGACCGCACCATCAAACCAGGCGGAGGAAATGCCATTTCCACAGGAGCACCATCAGGATCTCAACTCACACCCACGAAGCCCTAGATGCAGCAGAACACTTGCACTTCCAGATTTACGTCAACGCCAACACCAACACCACCCTGAGAGGAACCCTGGTCTACAGACCCCCGGGCCCCTGCCCACAATTCTGCGATGCCATTACCAACACAATCAGCACCCACGTCCTCGCCTCCACGGACTACATGCTCCTCGGCGACCTGAATTTTTACCTGGAGAACACCGACAACAGCAAATCCTCGGCCCTGCTCGACAACCTCGACAACCTCGGTCTCAAGCAATTCGTCACAACGCCCACCCACTCAGCCAGCCACACACTCAATGCCATCTTCTCCACCTACAGCCACATCACCTTCACCCACACCACCAAACTCCACTGGACTGGCCACTGCTGTGTCCATTTCTCCTTCCAGAAACCCACCGCTCACCACCACAGCAATGGACCCCTCACCACAGATGGAACAAGATCTCCAAGGACCAACTGATCTCCACCCTTGCCCACGCCCCACCACCCAACACCAGCGACCCCACCACCACCGCCCTCAACCTCAGACAATGGCTCGACGACTGCGCCAACACCCTCGCTCCACTTAGGAAATCTTCCAACACCCGCACCAGCAAGAAAGCTCCCTGGTTCACCACTGACCTTCAGACCACCAAGAGGTAATGCCGGAAAGCCGAGAAGATCTGGTGCCAAGAACAAACAGAGAGCAACCACGCTGCCCTCAAGACTGCCATCCTCAAGCATCACCAGCTCATCCAGACCACCAAAAGATTATTCTACAAAGAACAAATTGACAACAACGCACACAACAGCAAGGAGCTCTTCAGCATCATCAAGGAACTCACCAACCCCAAGTCCTGCTCAGCCAACCCTCCCGCTTTAAGACCTCTGCATCTCCCTCGCCACCTTTTTTCACTGCAAGATCACGGACATTCATGGCAGTTTCGCCCCACCGATCCTCACGACCACCGCTGCCAACGCCAACCCCAACGTACCCATCCACACCAACCTCCTGAGTGTTGGACCCACACCAACGATGAGGAAACCACCAAGACCATGAGCACCATCCACTCCGGGTCACCCGCCGACCCCTGCCCTCACCATGACTTCAACAAAGCCAGCCAAATCATCACTCCCCAGCTCTGTACCATCATCAACAGCTCCTTCGAGACCACCACCTTCCCGGAGAGCTGGAAACACGCCAAAGTCAACGCCCTGCTCAAAAAACCCAAGGACGACCCTGAAGACCTCAAGAATTACTGACCCATCTCCCTACTCCCTTTCCCAGCGAAAGTCACTTAGAAGATAGTCAACAGCCAACTATCTTGCTTCCTGGAGGACAACTGCCTACTCGACATCTCCCAATCTGGCTTCCACAGGAACCACAGCACTGAGACCCCACTCATCGCTGCTACCGACGACATCAGGAGCAGGCTCGACAAAGGTAAAACCATGGCCCTCATCCTCCTTGATCTTTCTGCAGCCTTCGACACTGTCACCACACACTTCGCACACACCTCCACGACGCTGGAATCCGCCACAAGGCCCTGGACTGGATCACATCCTTCCTCTCTGGCAGAACTCAGAGAGTCCGCTTCCCTCCGTTCCTGTCAAAAGCCACAAAGACCATCTGCAGAGTTCCCCAGGGATCCTCTCTCATCCCCACCCTTTTCACTGTCTACATGGCGCCGCTCGCCAACATCGTCCGATCCGAAGGCCTTAACATCATCTTCTACGTGGACGACACAACTGATCCTCTCACTCATGAAGGACCCCGCCACCGCCAAGACCAACCTCCACACCGGACTTCACGCCATCGCCAACTGGATGGAGGCAAGCCTCCTCAAGCTGAACTTGGATAAGACCGAGATCATCATCTTTGGCTCCAACAAATCAGCATGGGATGACTCCTGGTGGCCTGCCACTCTGGGAGCCACTCCAACTTCCACCACCCACGCACACAATCTCGGTTTCATACTGGACTCATTGCTCACTATGACCCAGCAAGTTAACGCCATCTCATCCTCATGTTTTAACACCCTCCATATGCTTCGCAAGACCTTCAGATGGATCCTCATCGAAACCAGAAGAACAGTCACCCACGCCCTCGTTGGCAGTAAACTGGACTACGGCAACGCACTCTACGCGGGAACAACGACCAGGCTCCAGAGAAAACTTCAGCGCATTCAGAGCGCCTCAGCACGACTCATCCTTAACCTCCCTCGCCACAAACACGTCTCAGCCCACCTCAGAGACCTCCACTGGCTCCCCATCAACAAAATGATCATCTTCAATCTCCTGATCCATGCTCACAAGGCTCTCAACGATGCCGACCGTGCCTACCTCAACGAGCGTCTCAACTTCCACGCCCCAACACGCCAGCTCCGCTCTGCCAACCTCCCCACCATCCCCCGCATCCACTGTACCACTTCTGGTGGCAGATCCTTCTCCCACCTCGCCGCCAAGACCTGGAACTCCCTCCCTGTCAACCTACGTCTGACCCAGGACCTTCTGACCTTCAGGAAGCATCTCAAGACCTGGCTTTTCGAGCACTAGCACCCCCCCCAGCGCCTTGAGACCCTACCAGGTGAGTAGTGCGCTTAACAAATAACTGATTGATTGATTGATTGATTGATTGATTTCTGATTCTATTTGAAACCACCGGGCCCACAGTTGCTGGCAAATACACCTATTTACAATGGAATGTTTCCACAGCGCTTGAATATCCAGCGACTGAACAGGGGGCAGTGCAATATGGAATAAATGAGTATCAGAGAAGGTAGTCATTTGATTTTCACTCACCAAGTAATAACAGTACTGACCTTTGGTCTTGCTAGCACGCCTGGTCCTTAGTAAGTAAACTTACAAGGGGATGCGTATAGGTCGATGAACCTTTTGGATCGCATGGAATATCCTAGTCATGTAGTGACTACCGAAATCAATAATCAGCATAAACAATAATTATCTTTCAATCATCTACATCTATAAACATCTATTCATGAATAACCACAACTCGGTAAAGAGGTTAACAATATTATTTCTATGATACTAAATAATTTGTTAGATCAAACTTTATTCAATCAGCTCAGTTATTAATTCATTAATATAACGTCAGATACATACCTCAAAGAAAACATATGCTTGAGTGCTCCCACAGAAGCCAAAAGATTCCAGCATCAAAAGCAGAGTTCAGCAGATAGCTCGTCAGTCATTTGTCACTGTCAACGTCACCCTTACAGCCTACCTAACCAAGATTAGCATTAGCATGTGGGACTTCATGCAAAACAATTTAGAGAAAACATGAATTTGGAAAACATCTTTCAAAGTGAGAATCTATAGTCAGCGCAGTTGGTACCTAGAAGAAAAGGCACAATTAGCCAGTCACATTTTCATAGCTATCTATCCGCAGAATGGATCAGCAACAAAGTCAGTCTTCGTCCTCAGGTCATAAATCGATCAGCTACGCATCAGGCTCTCAAGAGTATGAGCCCAATGACAGAACCTCGAACAGCATCTCCTGACGTCATCAATTCTCCCCTCGCATCTCTCGCATCTGCCTAAATTCTCCAGCATCTGAAGTTTTCACCCCTTGTCATGACTTTTTATTAGGGTCTCCCAGTCCATCCCCCTAATTCCCAATTGGTCAGTCAGTCAGCAGATATGACTTTAACCTATAGTATTTGTTTACCAAATCTATGAATTTCAATATTAGTCCTTTCACAGGATGCAGATTGATCCGCTATTCAATGTCCTCATCCTCCCGCTCTTCAGGTATCGAAATTGTTGCATGTTCCTCTTCAGTCAGTGCCTCCACTGTCCAAGTCCTGGGAAAGTACATGTAGCCTACTCTACACATAATTGTATCAAATTGTCTTCATCATCTCCTGTCCGCTGGTACATTGCAGAAAATCTAGCAAAGCAACTTTAACATCGGGTGGCTCAAGGACAGGTCATGCATCCAGCTTCTTGCAACGCGGTTATTATTTCAGCTCTCTGTGTGCAAGGCCTAGGAAGACTAGGCTATAATTTCAGCTAAGTTAGCACTACAAGTTAAGGTAAAACATAGGTTATACATTTCAATATGACATATTACTACATTATTCTTGTATATTTTCATCATTTCATACAGTTTCAGTTATATTAGTACAATCTCGTATAAATGGCGGACATACCCTGAGGGCACATTTTCAAACGTGCACATTATTTTCTCTACAATTAATTTCTCTACAAACTTTTCGTTATTCAAAACACATAAACATCATTAATAATTTTCTAATTAGCTTATCTGCTTCAGCAGTCTCAAACATGGGAAACTCCAGTCACATTTGCTCAGAATTTGAGTGGGAGAAGATACATTTTGCAAATGGCTTAATATATTCGTAGACATGTAGCTGAATACAAATGCTGAGGAACATATTATTAAGTTTACACGATAATATTCTTAATTGTGACTATCAGAACAAAATAGATCCGATTTTAAATGTACCTTCTTCAAATGTAAAATATTTAGAGATTTCTGGTGTGTATGGGGCGGAAGTTAGCTGTAACTTAATTACCAGACTTCTGATAAACTTCAGAGATATTTATTTAGAATAGAAAAAACGTAAGGAAACGTAACGAAAAATACTATTATTTTTCAAAGGTAATATAAAGTGATAATCATGCCATGATGTCATGAAAATACCAGAAGGTTAAGGCAGGGAGCATTTTAAAAGTGACCTTCCAGTTGTAGCCTACATTTTGTTGGACAGGGCTTTACTGAGGAGGGGCTACCTATATCACTGATTATTTAATATTCATTTTTAAGTGGTTCAAACAACTAATCTAGAACTGACATATATCCAGAGAATGGACAACATCAATTAAATCCAGTAATCTGGGGAATGTTATCATATATGTTAATTGGAATCAGCAGGATATAAAAGGAGCTGACTCAGGAGGTACAAGAGAAGATTTCTAGTAATCATCCAGCGATAGCAACCCTCATTGTAAAATGCAAAATTTTTCCCTTTTACACTTTTTTGAATTCACAGCCCCAGGGTGTGGCTCCAGAAAATTATTAGCGCCAGACTCCGAACATCCATCCCAACTCTGAGCCTTCGTATGGTCTTCTGCATAAGTCCATACAATGTGTCTAATAACAAGTGTCTAATAACATGAAAACATGTAACTTGTTGGACTCGTTTCCTAATTTTGATCGCCCCAGGCAAATGAAAGGATAACACGAGATGTCATGTATTGCTGCACTGCAGGGCTTCTCATAGTGCGGGAAAGGGGCACAGAGGTACATAACACATCCGATTTTACTTAACCACATGAACATTTTGAATTTTACTTGAGGTAGCAAATAGGTAAATAAAGTGCCCAGTTTTACATTCCATTGAGACTCAAACAGAACCGTTAAGATTAATTTGGGAGGAATTTAATAAAAGAAAATTTGTCTAAAAGAAAATTTGTCTAAAATTCGGTGTGTGGCTAAAACTCACTGCTGAGCAGAATTTCAAGATCATAGGGCCATATGTAGGAAGGCTTTTTCCCATAGACACAAAATGGGTAAAATCCTTTCGTACATCTGGCCCATATTTCGCTTTTAACTTGGCTCTTTTGCTCTTTAAAATGTGTAGAGCTTTTATCTAACTGTACTTTGTGAAATAAGATAGTGCATTTGCTTTTATTTGCTTTACTTTTAAAAACTCAAAAACTAGTCCAACTGGTTCAAGCCCGACTTATTTAAAAAGAAATCCCCAAACTCCCTTCTTCTACTCTGTGTAGATAACATGTTTCTGTAGCATTCATTCATTATGTGCCAATATCTTGTAGCACTTCACATACTACTGCCAGCCAAAGAAATCGGCTTACAATTAGTTGACTTTACTGCTTCAAAAAAGAGTACCTGCATGTGATTCGTTCTTACAATATAGTACCTGGTTGCTTTGCCTCAGAGATAAACAAAGTTTTCCTCAGTTTTCAAATTTCCAGTTCAGTGAAACTGTTTTACAATCAGCTTTTCTTGTAGTTAATTCGCTTTAATTTCTCGGTGAGACTGCAGCATTTGAAAACAAAGCATTTCATTATGGCCAATTCATTGTACTTCGAATAGCAAGCCCCCTAGCATCCACGGAGTTATTCCTTCAAACCAATTATGAAATAAATAGTCGGTGTATACCATTCAAGCTTGTGCTGTCTGTGGTAGGTACAAGTGTTTGAAAGTTACTAACGTTTGGGTTTTCCTGAAGTGACAGTTTGGCATAATGAACGCATTAGCATTACTTATCCTTTCACACCCGGTTCACTTTACGATCTGACAATTTCCATGGCATACTGCATCGTCTAACAAAAAGTCTGATATTGTGTTGGTCTTGAGCAACAGAATCGTGCACCACCTTTGGAAATGCACAGGTAGTCTTCTGCCCCAGGTCCATGGGATGACTGTATCACTGCACAATAGCAGTTCCTATTTTCTACTGTTGTACACAGCACAATTCAAACTGGCTTGCCCATTAGGCCTCAATACATTTAAATCAAAAGAGACAGTAAGAACCCTAGTATCGAAAGTTGATTGTTCAGCCCACAAAATGGAGAGGATGACAGTACACGCAGATCTTAACCATCACACACAGGGCTAAGCCTGGCCGAAACTTTGTTTATGCTGATGTATTCTCACTTAATTTCCAACACTTCATGTTACAATTGTTTCTCTAAACGCTCGCCATTATGCCACCTCATGTAATTGAGATTTCCTTCAGTTAAAAATCCTATTGTGGGAATATGGAAAGATGTTTCTGAATGCAAACAGCTGTTCACATCACACAAGATTTATGTTTCTTTATGTTTAGCTTTCAGGCATTATCAGTATCCTGTCAAAGCACAGAGATGGTTATACAGAGATATTACTAAGGTATTTCCATTGACAAGTTACTTGAAGTATCACTCTGTCTTGTAAAGATCTACTGCAACCTGCAGCCTTCCTTGAAGTGAAGCGGCGGAGAATGGAACCCTGTGTCTCTCTTTTGACTTTTATCCCATTCCCTTTTCCCCACTCCTACCACTGGCTCTCAGGCTCTACTAGATGTGGACACTGGTGGGGATGGTGAGAGAGAGAACACAACATAACGTGTATTTGTACAGTGCACTTTCACCCAGAAGGGTATCTTGGTGCTGAATAAAAGATGTTTATTGTTACCCAACTCAATGGTACAGAAAGGTGCATTGATTCCATTGCAATGTGTGCAAAACCTGACAGTGAGTCAATTTTTAATACTTAACTTACGCTTATTGTAGAAGGCTGGCCTGGTTTGTAGTGGGTACCTAAGGTACTTACACCTTATGCCAGGTCCAGTTATCCCTTATTACTGAAATGTAGTCAGTGTCTAGAAGCCAGGCTATCTAGAGGTAGCTGTAGGCAGAGCAGCCAAGGCTGAACTAGTGCCGCGTGGGCTCTCATTATCCTAAATGAGACTACTGGATTTCTAGGCAGCAGGATCGATAACGGTGTGGGGGACTGAGTCTGACCCACGTGTAAGGAACTCTGTCACCCTAAATCCGGTTTTTGCTCCGGCTAACTAGCAGTGCCTCATTTCTCCCACGGGGAAGAGATGATTGGGCAGCCGAGCGCATGACATCTTTGGAACTTCTCAGGGAAGTCGTGGTCACTCAGATCCAAACCAACTCTCTCATTTACAATATGATCTCATATACAAATGACAAAGACAGTATAAGTTTTATATAATGATTTAATAAAACAACTGTATTTTAGATAATAAGGCATGAGCCGCAACAACCAGAACCATACAACACAGTAGGATTGAAATAGTTACCAGGAGAGTAAAAAATAAGAACAAAGCGATCATCGTGTTTAATAGTTTCTACTCTCCCTCTGCTTGTTCTATTTCGAGCACAGCATGTTAAGCTTCTAGCTTGCCTGTCTGTATCACTGGGGAGATATCAGCCCTCATACCTGAGCAAAGGCCTGTGATCTTGGTTCAGCATCTGCAACAAGGCAGTCAGCGTCTAGTTGTGGTTCCCTGGTCGGAATCTCCCTCTTGCGTGTATTGGGACAACAAAGTGATTTTATAACTAACATGTCATTGTGATCACAAAATGTCCCTACGCAGGAATGCCAAGTCTAAACTCCTACCACGTCTATCGGCAATGTACCAGACTGTATCCTTGACTGAAGCACAGAGTGAATATGTTATGGAGAACTCCAGTGCTGAAGTAGGCAAAACAGTGTGATATGAATAAAAAACAACACCGTAGAACTGGCTATTTGAAAAATAACAGTACGAAGCCTAATAAAAAGCATTTAGAGCAAAGTGCACAGAGGCTCTAAGCTGCCAGCAAATGAATTAAATACATCCAGGGCAAAGTGCTCAAAGGCCTAAAGCCTAAAGCTAACGCGCAAAGGATATGTAAAACCAACCACACTACACCCTCCCCTTGTCGGTAGCAAGTGGTTCCAATAATATAAAAATATGCCCCAGATATAAACAATACCTAAAATTATATACATATTTCGACAAGGTCAGAAGACAACAGAGTCATAAATTTGGAAAACATGTGACAATAAAGCCAAATTCAATATAATGTCAATTTTGCAGGAGAGGAAAAAAAATCCAATTGTTAAACAGAAGCAATAGAAAGTAGGAGCTCCTCCACTTCGATGTATGTCAATATCGGAAGATCCACGCCACAAAGTACCATGGAGCAGGTGTGTTCCAAAGCCCCAAAACCATTTAGGGCAGCACCCCGTGCAGGGCCTATGAATGAGACAGAACCATCTTCCTCCAGGAAGGGAATCTCATAAACTGCCTCACGAAGCAAACGCAACCGTAGTGTACAAGTCTGGGAATGAGCCCTAATCGGGAACATCAACAGATCAGGATCGACCACTGGAGGGCGCTGCAGTGAGAGACAGAGAGCCAGTGCATGTTCAAACGAGCACCAAAGGCACCGAAACACGGGTTGCACACAATCCAAAACCGGTCTGAAAGACAGAGACCAGTCACACTCCATATGGCCCTGGAGTGTTGCTCCAAAATGCTGCATCATGCGTTCACGACACAGCTGCGCTGAGGGGAGCAGCAATATAGGATCTCGTTGTGGCGGGACAGCCATTGCGAAAAAAGAGCAACAACAGCAAGACTCCAGCCAATAAAGCCAAAGTAATCGGGAAACCCCCAAAAATGCTTCCGAAAATAGAGTGTATAGCCAAAGGTATTAAACCGAATATGGAAGAGAAGGTGTGAGCAAAACCAACACCAACGGCTTTGAAAAAATGTGCAATACCAGCAGTGCTGGATGCATTAAATATACGTCCCACAAGTTCACCGAAGTGACTCGGAAAGTTAGTATTGAAAAGGAACTGTATCTCCGCCGATGACCTTGCCACCTGAAGTGCGTAGGTCTCGCTAGCAGATGTAAGGGCCACATGCTTTTGAAACAATAAAGCTTTTAGCCGACTCAACTTGTCGAAATTAACCTTGGAAGTAGCAATATGAGGCCAGATGTCCGCTACCTCCCTAATTTGAGTGGGGGAAACAACACATTCCCCCAGCACGTAACGGCCTTGTTGACAACGACAACGTAAACTATTCCGGCACGCATGCCACAGCAGCGTTCGCTATTAAGAACAATGTAACTGCCGTTAGAAAGCACCTGGAAAGTGTTTTTAATAACCGGGACTGGAACTCCCTTCAGATAACAAGCTAAGTTAGCAATCGAAGCGTTACACGCTCCGTGCAAGGACAGCTGTTTACAAACCATGGAATGGCTGACAGAAGCTTCGCATTCACTACCGCTAAGAAAAACCTCCCTCAAACCATTAACACATCTGTATTGAAAGGGAAGCTCCCACACCTCGTGTACGTAACTGTCTCCCAATAGTTCATATCTACCCACGGGAATGTGCTTCAAACAAGAAGTAAATTGCAGAGTGGAGATAGGCAGATTAATAACCCCATGAATCAACCACTCAGCTGATGGAATCTCAGCCACCGTGAAAGTCAGTTTCTCCAATTTCTCAATATTCAACATAGCATACGTCGCTTCCTTTTTAGCCATCAGCTGTTGTTGACGAGTCAAATTAAAGGAGACAAAGATCTCTCTGGCACGAATGTGCCGCCATGGAACGCGACCTGCCTTCAAGGTCTGAAGAGTCCAACCCAGCTGCATGATGGACCATGTTTGACTCTGCCCATGATATAAAGAAGACATGTCCGATCTAATAATGTCAATAGCAGAGGAAACAATGCTGTCAATCGTGTAAACACGGTCAGAAAGGGTATGCATGCCATTATCAACAACAGACAAAGTCTGCATCAGGTTTTCCTGATCAATCTGCCTCAACCGGGCTGCAGCCTCCTGTTGTGAAAGCTTCCAAATCTCATTATAAACCTTGTATAAGAACCTTTTCTTCCGTGGTACTTTGGGACCTGACAAAAAATCTTGTAAATCAGTATCATTAGACAGTAACGTGAGATGTGACTTAACTGCATCCAGCGTGGATGACTTCAACCATTGCTGACAAAGCTTCCCCACGCTGTATGTAGTTATAATATCAGCATGTTCTGGTGAAATGTAACAAGGGTCTGCCCTACTAGTCCTTTACCCCCCCCGAAGAGGTGACAAAACATTGTTGACACTCATTAGTGTCTACAGGCCATAATAACCACCCGCCCGGATGTAATGATGAAGTGTTAAGCGTACCATTCTGGACCCAATGTGTAAATTCACTAAAAGTAGCATTCACATAGTGCTGCCAGTTGTTTAATTTGGAAAGGACAGGTATACTAGGCAAATTCAACTCTCTAATTGTCGCCAAGCCCAAACAGCTAGTCTGTTGTACTGTGTCATTGAGGAAAATCATCTGCACAGGGATAATACATGCTCTAAATAATGTATCCCTGCCTTGCATCTGCCAATTTTTCGTACCCCAAACACTTTTCAAGTCAACAGTCTTAAACCAGTATTCATACCCCTTGACCGAAAGTTTAGATACAAACAAGTTTGAATACAGCAATTTAGTATCGGTCAATAACATTTGCTTATTAGAATACGGAGTAACTTTAAAATAGTAAGACCTAGCATTCCGTTGATTATGCCCAGAAAAATATGCAAATTTATCATAATACGTTTTCGAACTCCCTTGTGGAGGAGTCGAACAATGTTCCCATTGCACATAATTAAATATGGACTTAGGGCTACTAGTTTATGAATAAAGTGGTGTCCATAATAGTTGTAGCAAAACATGTCACCATGTTTATCTCTAAATTGGTAAGCATCTTCATCGTCATAGACAGTATAATATTGCAAATCTGTCAGCATAGCATCTACTGTCTTCACATCCCAATCATCAGAAACAATGCCTGGTATAACAATATCATTCATTGATAACTTGAGGACATACGGTATTTGAATCAATTCAGTGGGACCATATATATCAAACATTACTTTATCCCACACAATCCCATCCGGAATCGGTATTGCTGAAATGTTAACAGTGGACAAGTCTCTTCGAACCTTATGAGACGAAAAATGTGGTTTTAACACAGTCTCCACGTGCTCAATGTCAGATCGATCAGGAAGAAAATGACCATGTATTACCAGAAAAAAAGTAACCACAAATCCCAACCATAAAAAAAGAGTCATTACAGCCATAAAAAGCCACAAATAGTTCCAAGGAAAAACAAAATATGTGCGTTTAAGCCAACCCAGCAGCTTACGTGGACCTCAGACAGAAGACATCGAGGACGAGGAGTGGGACACTGCATCATCAGTGTCGTTGAAGCAGCCAGAGGCAGTTCTTGCAAAAGGTGCAACTGTGAACAAAGAAGCAGATGGAAGCTCTCACCTAGGCACGCTATAAACCACATGTTCAGAAACATCAGTAGAACGTACAGCAACTTGATCAAAAGATTCCATATTAATCGTCGTCTGTGGAACAATCGCAAGATCATCATCCACCCTCCCCAAGCTCGGAGAGGAAACAGCGTCGGTGTAAATCACCTGCAGCGGGACTTCTTCCCCAGTAGTGAGAGGGATTCCGGAACTACTGGGTGTCCCTCTTGGTCTGCTGTGCAGAATCGGCCACATGTTGTAACTTGACATTATCAATGGAAACAAAGCGATTTGCTTTGGCCCCTTGCAGCGGCGGTAAAATCACGGTTCTCGTGCCGCTCACCCCTAACACAGGGACAGGTGCTCGATATGAAGGACCAAATTCTTTCTTTACTGCAACCTTTTCACGCACTAGATCCCCAATCCTGGGTATCCAACCAGTAGGTGTTACTGGCTCATCCTTAATTCCTGAGGAGGCAGCACTTGCAGAAGAGTTATCTTCACGGAATTGTTGTAAATCCTGCAAAACAGTGACACGATCATTTATGTCAAAGGGCGTATCTGCCGCCTCCACACCAGGACCATCTAGATCAGGAACATACATTTGTGTTCCAAACAGGCACTTATATGAAGTACGACCCCCCAGTGACCTTCTAGGCAAGTTATTAAGTGCTCTCTGTACTCCATACTGGTGGGCTAGCCAACCACGACCCGTACCTATAACTCTGGCCGTTAAGGATTGCTTTAAATCACGATTTAAACGCTCCACGACAGAATTTCCCTCGGGATGAAATGGAGACGAGAATTGGAGTTGGACCCCCAACGATGCCATGGTGTCCCTGAATGCCTTAGAGGCAAAAGCAGGGCCCTGGTCCGAATGAAAAGCCGCAACTGCAAATGTATCGACAAAGATGCGCAAATCTTTAATAACAGTCCGAGCGTCAGCCGAGCGTTGTGGCCAGACCCACACAAATCTGGAGCACGAATCTACAGCAACCAAAATATATTTGTATGCACTATCTGGTGTCAGCGGACCACAATGATCCAAGTACACACACTGTAAAGGTTTATTTGAAATCAGAGGGGGCGTCTGCTGCGGGCGTCTAGCCGACGAAGCTTTAATCTGTTGACAAACGTCACAACAAAGGACATATTGCTTAGTCTCTTTATAGAGACCAGGCCACCAGTAACAAGCCTGTAAAAGTGAAATCGTGGCAGCCACACCAGCATGTGCAGACGCCACCCCCTCATGTGCTGCAGAAATTAATCGAGGACTCTCAATTTTATTGGGTAGTTCACGTACACCAATGCCTGGAATATTAACAACAGCATTCAGCGCACTACTCAAGCAGTAACTATATTTAGAAGGAAATCCTTTGGGAAATGGCGTGCCATCAGCCGTAGCTTTTATGGCAGCCGAAATCTCTGTGTCTGGTTTGGAACTCGAACGAGTCACTGCGGCCACAGTGGCGACAGCCACTGCTGATTTCGCAGCTTCATCAGCCAAAGTATTCCCAGCAACGTGTATTCCAACGCGCTGGTGTCCAAGTGTATGCACAACATGGACCTTAGGAAGCGTTTCTTTCAGATTCGCACCCTTACCCCACAACAATTTATGTTTAATGGTGTTGCCTTTAGAATCTCTGAACCCGTTTAACTTCCAATAGTGCAAATATTAATTGAAAGACTGAACACAGTAGTAGGAGTCACAGACCAGCAAGGTCAAAATCGCCGGATCCGCGTGTTCCAACGCTAACAATAGAGCTTTGAGCTCAGCCAGCTGTGCCGTGCAATCTCCCAAGGTTTTAGTATAAGTATGTCGGGGGCAGAACATTTCCCCCTCCATAGTGCCGCTCACCACCGCACATGCAGCAGAATACTGTTGTTTAGTCCCAACCGCTGGTTGCGCAGAGCCATCGGTATACATGACCACCTGATATTGGTCAATAGTCAATGTGCCAGCAGGAACTGGGTACTCTATTTCATATTGAAGAAATTCTTGAGTCTGCAGTTTCGGGTCAAATATGTAATCTACATCAGTGGCTGTCAAAGACGTCGCCCATTGTATCCATCGCGGATGTAAAGCTTTTGAATTAGGAACACTCGCTTTGGTAACAGCTTCTAAGGCCGGAATTGGGGAAACAACAACGATACGTTGTCCCTGGGCAAGCGGTCTTTCTTTAATCACAGCCATCTGTACTGCAGTGAGTATTTTTTCAGTTCTGCAGCAGAATACAAGTGGGACTTGTATGCAATCGGGACAGTCTCACCCTCATTAAAGGTGACATATGTAAACCCAACAGCCCCAGGTATCACCCTGATGACTAAATGTGTCTTATTGTCCCGTGTGTGTAAGTGTTTAACTGCTAAGAGATCAGTCTGTAACTCTCGTAGTATGTGCGTATGCTCAATCGTCCAAAATCTACTCGAAAAATTCGGACGAATCAACTCGTATAAGGGTTTTATACGCGTAGCATAATCAGGAATGTAAGTTCTGCCAAAATTCAGAAACCCCAACAATGACTGGAGCTTCCGAACCGTATTAGGAGGCTGCAATAAAGCACATTTCTCAAAAAAATGTGGTGCTAAGCTCTTGCCCTCACTCGACAACTCATATCCCAGGAAAATGACGCTTAGGAAGGCAATCTTTGATTTCTTAAAATTAAACTTATAGCCAATATCAGCAAACCCCACAACAATGCGCGATACACGCCTTAGATGTTGCAGAATCTCATTGTCTGTCAGATATATGTCATCAACATATGATAACGCTTCAGGGTCCAACTCGTGCAGCATTTCAGTCACACGAGCCGAAAACAGTCCTGGGCTATTCTTATACCCCTGAGGCAAACAACAAAACTTTTTCTGAGAGCCAAATGCACTGAAACTGGTATAGTCCCGACTTTCAGGCGCTATATTTTGGCAGAAAAATCCATTCGAGATATCTAACGTTGTTTTGTATTTCTTACGTACTATATTATTCATAAGCGCTGCGCTATGTGAATTCTGTATTGCAGATATGCGTGTATGACTATTCAAATGTCTGTAATCCACCACTATCCTATATGAATGGTCCGGTTTAGCAACCGGAAATAAGGGATTATTCATCGGCGAGACACAGGGCTCAATTACACCCTGGTACTCCAATTGTGTAAGAAGTTTCCTAACTGATGCCCTTGCCTCAAATTTAATAGGATACTGCGGCTGTGGCTGAGGTTCGCCCTTTTTTGGAATTACATGATAAGGTGATTGTCTATCCCACCCCACGTTATTTCTATATAGGGCGGGAGCCTGTGCTAGAGCCCATGTTTTACTATAGGACTCCGCTAGTTCTCTCGGAACAAGTGGTGAGAAGGAAGGTGCGATAACCTCCTCCCCAACCGGACAGTCGCGAACAAAGTCAGGTGGCCAATCCTGTTCGGCCAGCAGAACATCATATGATTTTACCACATGGTCCCAAAAGATGGCGTGTACAATGCGGTCAATGTCCCCTTCTAATCGCAGAGTCACTTGATATACTCTATCAGGATCAGAGACTCGCATATCCGCCGTTTCGACTTGTATGAAGTCATCAGTTGCTTTCACCTCCAGATGCTCTAGAAGACTCCGGCGAACTATTGTGACCTCTGCCACGCTGTCTAACAGTGCTAACGCCCATGTCTTGTTCGTCAAGAGAACTCTCTTCTTGAGCGGCATGTCTAACTGAGACTGCTGCCACTTTCTTCTTTTTAAATTGCTGTTTTTGTTGCAGCGGTTTCTCTTCTTGTTTAATAGAAACCTCCGCCGAGCGTTGTGAATCCTGTCTTGGTTTCACGTACTCCGTCCTCCGCTCTGACCACCCACTTCTCTCACTTCTCTTCGCTGAGGAGTCCTGAAAGGAACGAGATTGGCGTGTATCAGTATATTGATATCTATCAGGCGTCTTCAAATTATCCCTATTCCTGAGATTATACCTATTCTGCGGGGTCTCCGGTTGCGGAGACTGTCCCCCATCCTTTTTAGGTGTTTGCTGTTTCTTTTCCCAGCGCTTTTTAGTACCCTCAGGTTGCTGTTGTTTAGCATTATCTTTATTATTTTTACCCTGCAATTGGGGTTTCTGCGGTCTAGCCCCTAGGCTATCGCGACCAATGCTAGAATAGGTTTCTGCTATTATTCTCGGAAGTTCCCGCTCCTGATTAATCTGCGGAACGTCCCGAAGACGCATTCGCACTGCTAGTGCTACTGCCTCTCCCTTGAGATTACTCAAAATAATAGAAGAGACCACGGCAAAATTGCCCATTAACTGCATGCCCAAATCTAAGGCAGGGGCAGCCCCATATTCATCTTGAATTTGTTTAAGCACTTCCGGTAAATTAGCCAATGTCCGTGTACCCTGTGCCATAGTATAGAGCGCGGCAAACACCGTGCCCCAGGTATTACAAAGGTCCACCGGAGGAACCATCCCATACGGCAAACACATCGTCAATATTCTCTGTTTATCCTGAGGTGCCGTATGGGGAAACACTGCTTCCAGCGTATGAATTTTTTGCGCCAGCCAAAATGGAGTCTCCGCACGTTTAGCCGGTACCTTACCCATAACTGAGTGGACAATGGCCGGATTGATACCCGGAACCACTGCTTGTGGGTGCGCCGGAGCAGCACGCGCTGCATTAGTATTCAATGCTTGCATTACAAACTGAACCAGTCTTCTGTATGTAGTTGCTAAGTCTATATATAAACGACGCACATCAGCCACTGCCAAATTTGCAACCGCAGGATATGGTGTGTAAGTAGCCAATAAAGGCCAGGTCGGACCATCATTACTCAACCGACCTAACCTCACTTGTGCTACTGTATGTGGGAGGGCGCCATCAAGCCAATTATGGTGTTCTTGATAAGATAGAGGTATCTCTAAGTATGCATAAGCCCTGTACTGTCCAGGGACATTCGCAACAGTGTATTCGTGAAAAGTATTTGTACCCCCATCAACTGCAGGAAATACGACCCAAGAATAAAAAAGTTCTGTTCTATAGGCTGCATGGGCGTCCACCACAAAAGTGACCGGACCCCCCTGGACCGTCAGTCCATGTGCTATCAGATGTCCTGTGAGCGGGTGACGCATATTGATAGCTATATTCATTACATTAGGATTCGCCATTTGTAAAAAATAGCTCTAGGTAAGAGAAGGCACACCAATATCGGGGTTCTTCCTTTCAAAGTTCAAGCTTGAACAACCAACCACTAAGTAACAGGATGTACCTATACCGTGGTGGCGGAAACCCTCAGCCCCACGGACGTCTCCGCTTACGGAACCGAGGAGTCAAAAAATATATGAGATCGAGAGAGTCAATCGGACCTAAACATTAGAGCCAGACCAAACGTTGGCGGCGCCATGTCGCGTGGGCTCTCATTATCCTAAATGAGACTACTGGATTTCTAGGCAGCAGGATCGATAACGGTGTGGGGGACTGAGTCTGACCCACGTGTAAGGAACTCTGTCACCCTAAATCCGGTTTTTGCTCCGGCTAACTAGCAGTGCCTCATTTCTCCCACGGGGAAGAGATGATTGGGCAGCCGAGCGCATGACATCTTTGGAACTTCTCAGGGAAGTCGTGGTCACTCAGATCCAAACCAACTCTCTCATTTACAATATGATCTCATATACAAATGACAAAGACAGTATAAGTTTTATATAATGATTTAATAAAACAACTGTATTTTAGATAATAAGGCATGAGCCGCAACAACCAGAACCATACAACACAGTAGGATTGAAATAGTTACCAGGAGAGTAAAAAATAAGAACAAAGCGATCATCGTGTTTAATAGTTTCTACTCTCCCTCTGCTTGTTCTATTTCGAGCACAGCATGTTAAGCTTCTAGCTTGCCTGTCTGTATCACTGGGGAGACATCAGCCCTCATACCTGAGCAAAGGCCTGTGATCTTGGTTCAGCATCTGCAACGAGGCAGTCAGCGTCTAGTTGTGGTTCCCTGGTCGGAATCTCCCTCTTGCGTGTATTGGGACAAGGAAGTGATTTTATAACTAACATGTCATCGTGATCAAAAAATGTCCCTACGCAGGAATGCCAAGTCTAAACTCCTACCACGTCTATCGGCAATGTACCAGACTGTATCCTTGACTGAAGCACAGAGTGAATATGTTATGGAGAACTCCAGTGCTGAAGTAGGCAAAACAGTGTGATATGAATAAAAAACAACACCGTAGAACTGGCTATTTGAAAAATAACAGTACGAAGCCTAATAAAAAGCATTTAGAGCAAAGTGCACAGAGGCTCTAAGCTGCCCGCAAATGAATAAAATACATCCAGGGCAAAGTGCACAAAGGCCTAAAGCCTAAAGCTAACGCACAAAGGATATGTAAAACCAACCACACTACACAAGGAGATATGCAAAGCTCTTGCAATACCACTGTAGTTACACAGTACTCACACGCATGAAAGACAATACTCAGTGTTACCAAAAATAAAGGTACTTTATTTTAGTGACACAATGCCAAAAATACCTTGGAGACTATACTCCCTTAGGAGGTAAGTTAATTAAACAATATACACACTAGTAACAAAAAACAGGTAAGTAAATAGTCAGAAAATAGTGCAGGCAGTGAAAATCACAATAGGTTGCCAAGGGCCTTGGGGGAACACAAACCATTTACTAAAATAGTGAAATGCAAAAGTCGGTCTCCCACCTAGGCAAGTGTAGTGTGTAGAGGGGTGCTGGGAGTGTAAGAAAACACCAAAGGTAAGTAAAATACCCCACCCCAGTGCTCAGGAAAGCAGGAGTATAGCACAACAAGTTTCCTAAAACACACTAGAAGTCGTGATTGAAGATAATGCAAGAACCAGAAGAGACTGCAAGACACCAACGATTGATTCCTGGACTCGAAGACCTGTGGAAGAAGGGGAACAAGTCCAAAAAGCACTGAAGAGGGAGAACAGGAGGCCCTGCTAACCCGGATGAAGGTGCAAAAGAAGAACCACCGGTGAGAAGACAGAGTCAGTATTGCACCACAGAAGACAGATACAGGTTCCTGGTTGGTGTGGAAGATGTCCCACGCCGGATGGATGAATGCAGTCTGATTTGCATCGCTGGATTCTGCCAACAAGCCTTGGCACATGCAAAACACGCGGTTAGCAGAAAATGGTGCTGCCCAGGACCTGATGACTTCTACCCAGGGGATGAAGAGAGAGGGGGCTCTCAGCAACTCAGAGAGCCCTCAGAAGACCAGGCAGCATGCACAGGAGTCCCACAGCACGGGGACAAAGGAGATGCAAATGGAGGCCCACGCAGCACGACACAAAGGATTCCCACGCCACCAGAGAACCACTCAGGAAGCTGTGCATCACAGGACTGAGTGCTGGGGGCCTAAGCTGTTTTGTGCATGAAGACATTCTTGGAAGGTCGCACAAAAGCCTTGGCAACTGCAAGTCACGTGGTGCACAGGGGTACTGTCTTGCATGGGGAGGCAAGCTCTTACCTCCACCAAAGTTGGACAGCTGGACTTTGGGACTGTCAGAGTCACTTTAGTCCACCACCTGTGTTGCTAGATCCACACCTGTCATCTGGAGAGGGGACCCAATCTACCAGTCGTCGCTGTAGAGAGGTGCTTGCTGAAGTAAGAAAGTGACTCTGTCACTCCACAGGAGATTTCGTCGGTTCTTCTGGTGCAGGCTGAAGACAGGCAGTCCTTGGAGGATGCACGACCTGGAAACTGTTGCAGTTGCTGGAAGGAGCTGAAGATACAGTGTTGCAGAAGTCATCTTAGCTTCTCTGTTGCAGTTTTGTAAAGTTCCTGGAGCAGTCAGCGGTTGATCCATTGATAGAAGATGAAGTAAAAGGATGCAAAGGATTCCTGCTGGAGTCTTGCAATCCGAATCTGAAGAAACACCCAGAGGAGAGGCCCCATATAGCCCGGAGAGGGGGACTGGTCACCTAACCAGGTAATCACCTATCAGGAGGGGTCTCTGACGTCTCCTGCTGGCACTGACCACTCAGATGCTCCCAGAGTTCCCTGACCTTCCTGAAAACAAGATGGCAGAACCCAGTTACATTCTGGAGGAGCCCTGGGCACCATCCCTCGGGTGGTGATGGACAGGGGAGTGGTCACTCCCCTTTCTTTGTCCAGTTTCACACTAGAGCAGGGACTGGGGGTCCCTGAACCAGTGTAGACTGGATTATGCAAAGTGGGCACCATCTGTGCCCTTCAAAGCATTTCTAGAGGCTGTGGGAGGATACCCCTCCCATGGCTCTAACACCTATTTCCAAGGAGAGATGGTGTAACACCCCTCTCCTAAAGGAAATGTATTGTTCTGCCTTTCTGGGATTGAGCTGCTCAAGCCCCAGGAGGGCTGAAGCCTGTATGTGAGGGGGCAGCAGCTGAGGCTGCAGTGGAAACCTCAGAAGGCCTGTATGGTAGTAGTGGGGTCCACTATGGAGCCCCAGGAGTGCATGGGATTGTGCAATCAATACTGGAATCAGTATTGGGGTACAATTCCCAGTTGTTAGACACCTTATGTGGCCATATGCGGAGTTACCTTTGTGAAGCTGTGCATAGGTATTGACCTATGGACAGTGCACATTTAAAATGGCATTCCTGCCGTCACAAAGTCTGGGAAAATGGGCCTGAACGACGTGGGGGCACCTCTGCTTGTGCAGGGGTGCCCTCACACACAAGTACTTTGCACCTAGCCTTCAGGGTTGGAAGACCTGATATATAGGTGACTTAGAAGTGACCTGGTGCAGTGAAAATGGCTGTGAAATAGTGCATGCATGCACTATTTCACACAGGCTGCAAGGGCCGTTGTATGGTCTCCTTATTGGTCGCAAAAGAAATGCTCCAGCCCATAAGGATCTCCTAGAACCCCAATGCCCTGGCTCCATATGTACCATATACTAGGGACTTATAAGGGGGGTCCAGTATGTCAATTTAGAGTAAAATACTGAGTCACTACTATGTAGTGCCAAATTTAGAAACCGGTGGTGCATGAGCACCATGAGTCCTGATTAGCAGGACTCCGGTGACAACTTAGAAAACAGTGAAACACACTGACAAGCAGGCCATAATCCATAAGCACTGGGGTCCTGACTAGCAGGATCCCAGTGACACAGTCAAGAACACACTGACATCAGGCAGAAATTGGGGGTAACACGCCAAAAAAGGGTACTTTTCTACACTTATTAATATTTACTTATCAGATATGTTATTTCTGTTTATGTAAAGTAATTATGTTTTTTTCCTTAAGTGATGAGGTCATGGCTCAAATGTAGCCATCTACTGCTGTTTCTCCTTCCTGTTACCTCACTTACCCATAGGGAAATGACCCCATCCATAAGGCCTCTGGCTTCACAGAGTGGGGGATTTGTGGCTTCACATCAGAATCATTAAAATGTGCAAACCCCTTAACTTCAGAGTCTTAACACTCTACACCTAGATAATTTGCTACATGACCTTAACAGAAAAGCGGCACGGCACAAGGGTTTCACGCTTCAGTTGGGGAATTTTGCATTTCTATGCATAGGAAAACCTTGTTTGTTTAAATTTGGATCATTCTTCAGCACCAAAGTTCTAACACTAGCTTAGAATATATAATACAAGGACTCTCTCCTTTTTCCCAAGATTCTCCCACAAGAAACTATTCAAAAATAATTTTTCACCTTTGGTAAGTATTGTGCTCCAACTTTCTCATTTCAAAGATATTACCTGACCCTTTAACAAAATAACTCTTGACTGCATGAAATCAATACATCCCTCATACGGATATTGCACATAGCCTGTCTCCCCAAAGAAAGTAGCAATATTCTCAGTCCTCTGAAGATCATGCTGCCTTGCAAAGACAGATATGCAGCTCTCTAATTTTAAACAGCATGGTAGACTGTTTGAAAATAAGAACTACACAGGAGTTTTAAAAAGCTTCAGAAATCCCTTCAGCACTTTGTGACTTTGTGTTAATTCATCCCCACTAAAAGGAGTAAACAGGAAATATCAGGCATACTTTTGAAAGCCTTTTGCTGTAAAAGAAACACACTATCTGTGTCAACATTGAGGCCCACTCAAAGGCCTGATCTATTTGCATCCCTACTCTTGCTCGTTTTCCCAATGAAATTTGTTTTTTTAGAAAAATTAACCTTAACTCATCATTAAAGTGAAAATCAACATAAAATCCTCATCTTATTTAAATGTCTCTATTCTTGATAAATGTGTAAAAAACAATCCTACTTCAAACTATTGATAATCCCCCACAGGATTAAAGTCTCATGTCTAAAGGTTATTTGTTTGCAATTGAGACTTACACTTTGTTGAATAATCCAGTCTTTAAAAATACACTGCATCCTTTGGATCACTCGGAAACAGTGGCTTTACAGGTGTTCAAGTATGTCCTTCATATTGTTGATGTAAGTATTCCGGAATCTCTTGAAGGTCTTTGATATTTTTGGACCCACTCAAAACAGTGCTAGACTAGTTTAATCTGGTGTTAAATTTGAGCACATTGCTCCTATTCTTCGCAAACTACTCTGGCTACCAATGTCAGCCAAAATTAAATTCAAAATCCACTCCTTTGTCCACAAGGCTCTCCATGATAACGCTCCAGCCTACATTACAGGCGTTTTAAATATTTCTGGCAGTCAAAACGTTCTAATAATTCACACTTCTCTCATACTCAAAACCTCCAAGACCAATGAACTTGCTTGGTCTAACCCTCAGAACACTAACACCATACACTACCTTCTGAAACAATGTTCTTGACACTTTTAAATGTTTTTCCACTCTCCCCATTTTCATGTAACATTGTTACTTTTGAACATTTCATTGTAAAGCATGTAATTGGGGTTGAGGTGTGTTATATACATGTGTACATAAATAAATCTCAAGAACGAAACTGTTCTCATGCTGCTTACATTAGTTGCAATTGTAGGGTCATGGTATGGTTCTTATCCTTACTCTCCAAATATATTCGGTTGGTACAAAGCCAAATCTCCAGACCCTCTCTGCATCCACGTCCTGTATGGTGTCCCATTGTTTCATTTGCCTTGGTTTGTGTTTTGGATTGTGTAGACCAGGCTTATTAACCAATATCAACCACTGTTCGAATAAGTGAATCCCTTGAAACAACCACAAGTTTAGGAACGAGTGTGTGAGAGAGGTCCCATGATGAAAGCAAGAGGATTCTTCAAAACACCTGTATTGTACACAGAGCTATACATCTTCAGAATTCCCACACAACAAACTTGACTATCTCAATGCATACTCTGGAAGCTAGGCTTAGCTATTCTTGAAAATTTGAAAGCAAAATAAATAAATTATGAACTAAGCCCTCTAATGCAGTGGTTCCCAACCTGTGGTCCGGGGACCCCTGGGGGTCCGCAAGAGCCTAGAAAATGAAAAAATATTAACAAATATTGACAAATTAGGTCCCCAGCTTCCAGTAATGACTCAGGCGGGGGTCCCCGGATTCCCATGATGATTCAGTGGGGGTCCCTGTGTTCCATTAATGTTAAAGTGGAGGTCCACAGAAATCAAAGGGTTGGGAACCACTGCTCTAATGTCATGTCTTTAACAACTCGCACATGATATTCAATAGTGTAAGATACTCCAACACTGCTCATATTACGAGGCATTAACAAAGAAAATAAGTCTGACTTTAATGTGACTAAGCATGTAAACTCAGGCATTTACAAATACTGTTTACTTGCACAAATGCTGCTTATCACACAGAACACACAGGGAGAGGTGGATGTAAGCCAATTCACACCCTCAACAAATAGATCATCAGAAATCACAACAGAGTGCTAACACTTGTGGAATGGAAAGCAAGTCTGTTTTATACTTTTTTTTTAGCAGTGTTGAAACAAAAAGGGCTGGCTTTTACGAGATAAGCAGAAATCACAAAAGAGTCCAATGGCTTGTGGAATAGACCTAACCTAGTTCTATGCCAGGATTACTATCAAGTTGAATACTAGAGATTTCCCTTACAAGTTACCAATTGTATTGGAAGAGGAGGCCTCACTCAGTATTTGTGGCATGCTTTATCATCGGTGACCTCTCTCCACCATGGTAAGATAGTACCACCAGGGTGGACTCGACTTCAAGTGATAGGAAGGGATCCAGATCCTTTACAAAAAAAACTGGAGGTAAACCCAGGCTGTCAACTTTATTTGCAGGTACCTCTTAAAACAATAGTGGGATGGAGTGTAGGCATAATGGCCCTGCCATTTGTTGTATGCCCACATGCTTCTAGCCCTACCATTAAGTCTGGTATCCTCTAAGTTAGGGTAATATTTTTATATACATGTTTGTGCATGTATTCACTCAACATGCATCTGTGATTTTGTTTGCAGTGCAGTACTACATTTTACATGTATTATTTCACATGTACCTATTAATCCAAGTGCTGTTTAACCTTTTAGTTTCTAGCTCTTATTTGTATGTGTTTCATATTCCCATAGGAAATAGACTTCCGGTGTCAAGGTAGGATTGACTTTGACCCTATAATTTCCTGGCATAGAGTGGGTCAGTTTAACAGGGATCCCCTAGGGCCTGAAGAATGCCCATGACCAGTATTGGCCAGAGATAGAGCAGAAACATGTTGCAAATGGATGTTGAGGCTATTGTGCCTACACCTCATCCCACTATTGATTTTAGATGTACTGGAGGTACTTGCGAATAATGGTAACAGTTTGGGTTTATCTCCAGGTATTTTTAATTGATCCTCCTATACAGTAACTTTTATTTAAGAACTCCCTCTCACTTGAGGTTGAGTCCACCCTCGTGGTACCATTTTAACAGGGTGGGGAGAGGTCACCAATGATAAAGCATACCACAAATAGTGGGTGAGACTTCCTCTTCCAATAAAATTGGCATCTTGTTTGGGAAATCTCCAGTATTCAAATTGTTAGTAATCCTGGCACAGACCTAAGTTAGGTCTGTTCTTCAAGCCTTCAAACTCTGTTGTGATTTCTGTTTATCTCATTAAAGCCAGCCCTTTTGGCTTCAACACTGCTAGAAAAAGTAGAAAAATGCTTGCTTTTGGTTTAGAATGCTTATAGGAGACACATAATACAATGTAAGACAGAGTGTGATGGATGTGTGTGCTTTTCAGAGGTAAATTTGTCCCCTAAGCTCAATGGAAGGACTTCCTAGAAGGTGAAATGGTACAGCCAATAGCACTAGATCAGAGTGAGGCCCCACTCCATGTATATTTTAAAGCATTGCATGGTCGTGCGGTGAGCTCTGCTGCCAAGCCATATGTAGAAAGGATCGCAAAACACCTATTCAAGCCCTTCCGTAACACCCACTGCACTGCATATATCGGGCTGACAATGTAAGGGCCAGGAAGAATAACTGATTTTACAAGGTTTGTGCAAAATTAAAAGGAGGGATTGGAAAGTAAGCTCGCAACACGGTCCTTCAGCCCCTAAACCTCCTCTTCTTCTGAGCATCTTTATTGACAAATACAGTAATTAACATCCTGGTTAAAACATTGTGAAACATGACAGCAGTGCCTCGATGCCCTCGTGTAAAAGACAAGAAGAAGTCTACAACAAAGAAGCTACCGGAAGGTGTAATTGCTGCATGAAGGCTAATTGCTATAAATGCTGCTTGCAAAATGTTTTTCAGTCTGGATAATAACATACTCCATCTTCCAGGAAATTCACTTCAGCTTAATATTCAATTGTGAAATTCACATGAAAAAAGAACTGTATTTAGCAGCCTTTAATATTTATAATTTAGACCACAAAAGCAGAACATCGTGTACTGTCATTTAAAGGACTTCCGTTCTGGCTCAGAGTAAACTGTAAGTCACAGAGCGCCCAAGTCTGCCATGAGATGCAGCTGGAAAGGTTACACTTGTGTCCAGTGTTATTGATTTCCTTCGACCGGGTTTCCCATGAAATGCCCAGCAGCAGACATACACACGTAAAGGGGGCTTTAATAATTGAAATTCTCAGTTCCCCGTGAAGCTAAGATCCAATTTAACACTTGATCTATGTTTATGGAAAGGCTCCCTTGAGCATTGCCCTCTGTGGATGTGAGGGGGCAGGGAAGAGCTTTAGCATCCCATCAAACAAACCTAAAATCCAAACTCACATTGGAAAAGCAGTCACTTCCTACAGATAGCATACCACTGACCCTGTGGTAGCAAGGCCAAGGGCAAGGTGATGATATGGCTTCACCCCAGAAGAGGACAGATCAGTGACTAATGCAATGTATTTGGGTACAATTAGAACACAAACTGATGTTAATCTCTGTTCTTTTTAAAGTTTAGTGTTTTTATTGAAGAAATGGAAGATATACATGAATTCCAGCATGTCAGTACACCGAGAGAAATGAAATACTATAGAAATACTAACTATTGTGACTCATGTAAACATTCATATTACTAATAACCATATTGAGCAAATAACTGGATGAAACGGAATATTATTAAAGGAAGAGTGGAAACACGAGAGTATAATAAAAAGAGCATAGAAAAATAAGAAGAGATGAAGAGGGAAAGAAAGAAAGAGGAGAAGATAACTGTAAATACTATACAATTGATGACAGAAATTTCCAAATAACCATGCAAAAATACAATGTTTGATAAACAAGAACAATGATAATAATAGAAAAATGCCTAAACCACAACCCACTATGAAAATATTGAAATATAATGGGTAATTAAGATGTAGTATGAGCTTTATGTGACAAATATTTAGTAAGTGATTCCCAAAGTTTGCCTTGTTTTGCCGACAGAAATGGAGAGTGTAAATTATAGCATTCCAGGCCGTGGTTATGACACACCATTTTCCACCACCACATTGTAATGTGATATTGTCCGCAGCTTTCCAATTGGAGATAATTACCTGGAAGGCAATGGCAATCAGTAGATCTACAAATTTGCAGATTAATATATTATTTGGCCAAACATTACTTATTCCACCAATGGAAAACAAGTATGAACTTTGATGATGCCTTCTATTCTTGTCCATGACTGATCCCAGATCAGAGTCAACTTAGGACATAGGAGGAAAATATGAGGATAGGTACCGGGATTAGTATTACATCACAAGCATGCATCACTTTTAAGCAATTTGAGTAAACAAATGTTCTGGTGTATGATAAAGTCTATTGTAGAAACAAAAAAGGTTTTTGGATGAGGTTGGCAGGACATGCCTCAGAATTAATTTTCTCCCATATTTTCTGTCAAAGTCGTATAGGCCAACTAGAAACTACACCTGATTCCCATAGGAGTTCCAATGTGGATTTTAATCTATCCAAAGGGGTAGTTATTAGTGTTCTATATATAAATGAGGCATTGGAAGAACAAATTATACAACTTTGGGGGGTTGCAGAGAATTTCCCTGAATGGATGGTGTACGAATAAACACCAATGTAGGGACCTGCATTGACACTAAGAGTTAATATTGTTTAATAAAAGTGGGGGAGAGGTTAAAGGAAGAGGAGAGTTGTCAATGTGACAATTGTATTACCATGGAGAAGCAATTGAGAGATAGTGAATATACCCTTATTTAACCAGCTCCGCCAAAGTATCAGCTCAACTTTTGTAAGTAGTCTTATACTATCCTGTGGGAAGCTGCCTCTTTATGTAGTGTATCAAAACGAGATATACTGTGCAAAGAGTCCAGGGGTTCCCCTACTAGTGGACAGGGGCTTGCTCTAGCAATCACAAGGTGCTCTATTAGGGAATAGTATGGTCGAGTAGCCTTAGGCTTATCAGAGAGGAGTGCTAGACATTTGCAAATATACACACACAGTCAATAAATGATGCACACAACTCAATAAGGAGATCCACACCAATTTATAAAAATAACACGTATCTTTATATATATTTAGGCACCAAAATCAATATGATCAGGTAGGTATGTTTTGCAAGAGAAATACTTTCAGGTTTTAAAAGTCGACACTGCATTTTTCAGAGGCAGCAATGTTATCCTATGGAGGAAAAACAAATACTACATACAGGTACAGTGCAGCAATTTACGGGGCCAATCTCCTATACATAAGATAAGTATGGGGCGAGGTCCAAGGTAACACCAACAGGTCATCTGGGGTGGCACTGGGGCGGCTGGGTGCAGAGGTGCTTTTTAGAGTCAGGTGCCCAATGTTATCCTAAGGGGGAGAAACGTACGTCATTCTGGCACTTCATGGCGACTTAAGGGACCCATCTCCTGGACTTAAGGTAAGTATGGGGCAAGTCCAAGGCAGCACCAACAGGTCACACTGGGCAGCAATGGGGCAGCCTGGTGCCGAGGTGCAATACAGCGTTGCGTGCCCAATGTTAGTCAATAGGGATTGGTCTGAATAAAAAGATCCTGAAAGTTTGGACTAGGGGGCCAGTTGGAATGAACCAGCAAGTAGGCCAGGGGCGATGGGCGCAGAGGTGTCTTGAGGCATCGGATTTTCAGCACCAGGGGCACTCGTGGTGGAGAGGGCCTGCAAACAGAGGCTGCAGGTGGCATCGGTGAGTCCACAGTGGGCAAATGCAAGGTGGCCCTTGTCTCTGGAAGGCCGGGGGACCACACTGGCACCCTTGACCCACTTCACCTCGGGCTAGTGCAGTAGTGCTTTCCAGTGTCAGGTTTTGGTGGTCCGGAGTCCTTTCAGGCCTCTTAAGGTCTCTGCAGGACAGCTCCACTGCTATACAGGAGTTCCTGGATCTTTGTTGAAGGCAGGCAGTCCTCTCAGGCTGTCAGAGGCACAACACCTTGCAGAACGGGACAACTTTAGTGCAATTCAGCGGCAACAGCAGACAGGCCAGCAAGGCTGTTGCAAGTCAGTTGCTTCTTCCTCAGTCTTTGCTTTCATGAGTCTTAAGTGTCCTTCTTCTTCATAGGTCAGCAGGAACCTGATTTCCTGGTGCCAGGGGCTCTCCTAAATACTGAATGTAGGGCTTTTAGGTGTGTAGGGTAGTAGCCAATGGGCTACTTCGCCCTGGGGTCACTATGTCCCCTATATGACCACTTCCTGTGGGGAGTGGTCATATCCCTGTCCCAGAGTTCCTAATTCTGCCTTCACCAAGATGGCAGACTTTTACATTTCGTGTCCACATCAGGAAGCTCACCTTGGGGGTGGAACTGATCTTAGAGTGGACACACCTTCATGACTACTAATTTTCCCACCTGTCCAGGTGCCAAATGCGCCTTGGGGCAGGCGTGTCAACATCTCCCTTCTGAGGGAAGCCTGATCTGCATATCAAGGGCGGTGGGCCTCTCTCAGGCCCCCTGCCTTATAATGCAGATTTGAAGGTCATCCTGTTAAGAGGGGTGTGTTAACACCCCTGCAACGACAGGCTTTATTCCTGAACACCCAAGAGCATAGGCTCTTACCCTTGGGGTCAGAAACCTGTCGGCTGGTGGCAGACTTGTTAGAAATATTCAGCCAGCACACAGGTAGATGGTAGGTTTTTCAGAGGGCAACTCTAAGGTGACCTTTAGGTGTATGTATCACTGGAATCAGTGAGGGTTTATTAATATGAGAAGTTTGATACCAAACATCCCTATTTTCAGTGAAGCCATCATGTAGCTGAGGAACTCATACTGACCAGTGTGCAGCACATGCACTTTAAATGGCTTCCCTGATCACTTACTATGTCTATAAATCAACAAGACATAGTATGGGCATATCTGCACTTTCAGATATGTCTGCACATGTAATATGAGGCACCTGCTTTAGGGCTATAAGACCTACTAGAGGGGTGACTTACATATATTGCATGCAGTGTTAGGTGACATGACACACAGGCTGAGTGCCTTGTTGTGTTTTCACTTTTAGCTGCACCAAGACACGCAGCCCGCAATGGCAGCCTGCATGTGTTAAGTGGTGGGTCCCTGAGGGTGGCACAGTACATGCTGCGGCCCTTAGGGACCCTCTTTGATACCCATGTACTAGGTACCTGGGGTATCATTTGCTAGGATATTTCATGGGTGTCAAGGGTATTGCCAATTGGGGGAACAATTGTGCATTTGGGGGAAAGAACACTGGCACTGGGGACATGGATAGCAGGAACCTAGTGTACTTCAGTTAAAATTGCATCAAATACCAGGCAACAAGTGGTGGGGACTAGTGCAACAAAAACCCAGTTACCAACAAATATCAAATAGGACTTTGAAGAAATTGTTCATACCGGGAAAGATGAGTAACCAAGTAAGACTTGAAAAGAGAAAAAGAGTAGAATATAACTGCAGAAACCCACTGTTCAGGGAGAGGTGACGTGTATAATATGAGTGTGAGGGGAAAGCAGGTATAAGGGCTAATTCCAGCTAAAACCATTATTTTGGTGGAGGGTCTGAAAGTTCAGGTGAACACATTGACATTGTTTGATAACAAAGGCTTTAAGATAATGAAAACAGTCAGGGACATTGACCTCCCCAAATGATTAGGTAATTGTAAGCATTGCAATGAAGTACAAGGGGCTTTCCCGTTCTATAAAAATGTAGGTAAGAGTTTATCAATAACTATGAGGTATTCAACCAGGATTTTAATAGTTAACATCATGAGACAGAAGTTAGTAATTGGAAGAATCATCATTTTTATAGTGTCAAGGCAACCTCACCATGACAGAAAAAGAGGGGACCAACCTTGCCTTAGTTTCGTAATTTTTGCAAGAAGGATATCCGTGTTGGATTGTAGAATTTCTCTGAGACCTTTATGGAGAATTCGTAGACATTTGATTTTGTCAGGGTTCCAGGAAAGACCCAGTTGCAGAGATCTATGTCTTTTTTAGGAATAAGATATATCATAGCTTTTGTAAAAGATCCAGAGGATTTGTTTAATGAGAGGAAATGAGTAATCAATTTGAATAATTTCGGGAAAAATAATTTAGAAAACTGGAGGTAAACTTCAAGCGTGAACCAGTCTGGTTCAGGGGTTTTACCTAGAAGAAAACATTTAACTGCAGAAAATAATTCTTCCACTCATAGTGGATCTTCAAGAAGAGCCAAATAAATTTGTGAAGGATTGCCCAGGGAGGAATGAGAAAAGAATGAGGAGAGGGAGTCCTCAGAAGGCAGGGTTGCAGGGGTATGTAATGTCTGGTGATATTCAACAAAACATCTAGCAATATACGAATCACAAAAGAATTTGGTGCCAGTTTGATTGGCTTTTAAGGTAATTAGCTAACAGAGACCCAGTTTTATTGCATCCTCCATAATATCTAGGTTGATCTTAAGAAGAATACCACATGGGTTTTCCATTGTGGATTTGTTAAATTTAATTTTGGTAGCCACCAGCGCATCTATATCAGTTTTATTATTTTTAGATGTAAAGTATTTATGCTCTAATCTCTGGATCTCACTGAGAATAGAGGCTGATTCTTTCTCTGTACCTTTTTATTTGTCAGAGATGTAGCTAATAATAAAATCTCTGGATGCAGCTTTAAATGCATCCCAGACAAAATGAAAAAAAAAGTTTCTCCTATCGCATTAATCTTAAAATATTCATGGACAAACACCTCATAAGATGTGATAAATTCTTATCTGAAGGTAAGCGATTGTTGAATCTCCAACAAGATCTAGGTGTGGGATCTCAAAGTACATCTAAGTCCATAGAAACAGGGGTATGTCCGAAATTAAAATTTAGCCTATCTCAGAGTTTACAAGGTGTTGGGTAAATTGTGTGCTAAGGAAGACATAATCTATCATAGTCTGTGATTTATGAGGAGCAGAACAAAATGAAAATTCTTGGAGAGAGGGATGAGACAATCTTCATGAATCCAAGAGGGTATTATGTTTAATAGTGTGCTGAAATGCTTTGTAGGCTTTACAGACATGTATGCCAAATAATACCCTGGGGCTGGAAGACAATGGGACAAACATGAGGTATACAGAATATCCAATCCAGGAGTGGACAGTTCCTAAATGAGAGAGATAATTTTGAAAATGTAAGATAGACAACAAACAAGGCATATATACCAATAATGTCTTTGCTACAGCACCACTTTCCATGTCTTCAAGACAATGTTGTTGAAGAAAGTCCTGTAATTTAGCTAGATCCTCAATGATATAAGATTTCTCTTTATAGGTAATTTTGAAAAAACATGGATGGACAAGGCCACATATCTGATATTCATGGATTTTAGTTGCGGACGAAGCTCCAGGAAATGTTTTCTTCTCACTGCCTTTGCTTTGGAAAAATGCTGCTCAAAATATATCTTGTTGCAAGATAATTGGCAAGGACCGGCTTGTTTTGCTGCACTCAGGATGTGCATTAAATGAGTATCCTGCAAGAAAAGGATGATGATTCTTCTAGGTCTTTGGCATGAAGATTTAGCTGGTGTCTTAGGACTGAGACAATGAGCTCTTTGAATAACAATCAGACTGTGGTTTGACAAGTGAACAATAGAAGGGATACTTCTTTGCAGGGAGGAAATCATATTGGGTCCTTCAGAGTTCTCTTTGGTTCTATAAAGACGTAGGTTGTTTCTCCGATTTCTGTTTTCCAGGTCTTCAGTAGTCCTTTTGAGTACCTCTATTCCTTTGTCAACTGAAAAACCTCTCGGATCGAATCTTCCACAATGCTAATTGTTTGTTCCATATCAGTGATGCATTGGTCATGAATAGACCATTTCTCCTCAATGCAGAGAGGGAGGCATTGGTTTCCACAACGAAGAGTTTCAAGGTTCATATTTCCTGCATGATATCCTCAAGGGTGAAAGGAGGAGTTTTTTTTAGATGGAGAAAAAGATTCCTTCTTTGATCTCTTGACTGAAGTAGAGGGCTTTTTAGACATTAGCCCAGACAATAAAGTAGAACACCCCAATCCAAGGTCACGCGAGCTCTCCATAAGGACAGAGTTGGCGAACTTTAGGGCGAATACTTAGCTTAGTAGAAGATGGAAGAGTTGAAGTTTTGTCCTCTCACTTCAAAGTCTTAGCCATAAAGAACAGATGTATATATATATATATGAGCCTTTGAATGTACCTTTGTGATAGGTAGATCTGTAAAAGCTATTGTGCTATTACTTCGCTGAGAAAGCCCTTGTAGGATTGAAATCACTTGCATCAATAAATCAAGAGAGCTGTAATGCGCATGATAAAGTTACGTGAGGGTAAGAATGCTCCAAAGAACAAGAACAGTGCTACGAGCAGCAGTCAAAATAAATGCAGTGTGACTTGTTGCATTCTATCAAAAATTTGCTTGAAAATGATGGTAAATAGAGTTAAGCATACAAAAAGGTAACTCCTTGAAAGTCAGACGTTGCTCGAACAGTGCTGTGAAAACCACTACTCTTTCGGCCATATGTATGAAAACATGAGCTTGCGAATCGCAAATAGCGATTTTTAAGAAATCGCTATTTCCGAGTCGCAATTGGCCATGTAACAAAATTGCGATTTGGAATTAGTGATTTCTTAAAAATCGCTATTTGTGGTTTGCGAGGCCCATTTACCGAATTGCAACTTGCATTCTTGCAATTTGCTTTTTTTTTGCGATTCAGTAAAAAAATCGCAAATTGCGAGAAAGTTCTAGAATGCACACCTGGAGGAGCCTGATGACATCACCAGCAGGAAATGAGTCATCCCAGGCAGTTTCAGGTGCCACACCCAAACCAGCATCCTGAAAGAGAGCAGCCCAGCCACACAGATCAGCACTCAGCAGGAGCAGAAACACCTGAGCCAGGATGGAGACCCCAGGACTAGCACAGGAGAAGGCAGAAAGGAAGCGCAAGCTTAAATTTAGTGAACAGGAGCTTGAGGTCCTGACTGAGGAGGTGGTGAGGAGCCATGACCGCCTGTTCAGGAAATCTTCACTCCAGGTTCCTGAGAGTGAAAAGAGAAGATTATGGCTGGACATTCATTCAAAAATCTGCGCCATTGGATTGGCACAGCGCTCCATAGAGGAAATTAAAAAAAGGTGGTACGACCTGCGCTCCCGTGCAAAGGAGAGGGTGGCAAGGAGACTTGCGGAGGCCAGGGGTACAGGTGGTGGACCACCAACAGAAGCACCATCCACACCATTGGAGGACCTGGTGGAATCCACACTCCTCCCTGAAGCTGTGACTGGGGTCATAGACATCGACACCTCCGGCACACCGAGTACCAGCCAAGGTAAGTGCAATGATGTTTGGGAACCCGATATGTGTATGCACAAAAGCCCCTTAGGAATTAGCATGTAATGTGAAGCAGTGTGTGAAGTAGCCCAGTCCACATCTAGAAGCAGCACAACAATGCATTATGGGAGTGGCAGTCCACAAACTAGTACAGACAGTAGCATGACAATGTAATGAAGTATAGTGACACCCAAGGTAACACAACACACACAACATGGTGTAGAGCAGTACCTGTACCTTTATTGCCATTTTCTGACAGATAATGTAACATATAGAACTGACATGCTGCATATTGTTGTTGCAGGTGGGCCAGGCCCAGCAGCCACACACAATATATGTGTAGGAGAGACGGACACCCATCAGCCCTTGGACACCAACACCAGTGGGTCCCTCCACATGTCCACTGTCCGCCGCAGGCCCAGGGCACTACCACTGCCAGAGTTCAGTGGCGACTCGGATGAGCACTTGGAAGGGTCAAGCACACAGTCTGCACCAGACAGGCGCAGCCAGATTCTGGAGGGCAGGGGGTCAGCCAGCACCACGCAGGATTGCAACAGTCCCAGCAGCAACATCTTGAGGCAGGTGAGGGTCCGTCCTTATTCGGGGGCCTTGAGGCTGCTATGTGGCAGCAGCAGCACCTGCAAAACAAGCGGATCCTCAGTTTAGACCGGAACCTGCGAGTGCACAACCGACACATGATGGGCCTGCATCGCCAACTGGACGCACTAAGTGGAAACATTTTACAGCTGCGTGAGGGACAGGTGCAGGCTTCAGAGGACACCAGGGACCTAACTTGTGCTGTCCGTGACCTCTGCCAGGAGCTGCGCCATGAAAGGGTTAGCCAGCGCAGACAAGAACACAGATTCTGGACAATGTTTGGCGGCTACTGCAGGTCCTCCAACAGGATGGCTAATTCCACTGCACTAATCGACCGTCGCGCAGTGGCGGCACAAGTGGAGGCTGAACATAGCAGCAGGGACGTTGTCCAGGGACTAGTTCACATCACAAATGTGATTGAACACATAATGGGACAGAGATCTGCCACTCCCAGTGAGGTAGCCTTGGGGGACACTGAGGACAGTTCAAGCCTCAGTAGTGTTGCCGTACCAGCAGCAGACACCAGACGGCGCAGTGCCCGGCACAGCACTGCCACTGAAGGTGACAAGCAAGGTGCCAGTGACTTAACTGGGCACCCGAGTGGTGTGCGTGGGAGAAGAAAGTGACTCTTGCCGCCATTACACTGCTGTTGCCACTATGAGGGAATAATGCGTGACTCTGTTCATTAGTTAATTTGCGTTTGCAACATCACCTGTTTCATTTATTTCTCTATCATTCATTACCTGACGTAAGGTAATACATTTATATCACTACAGGTACAGTTGTCAGTGGATTTTTGTCATTCATACTCACCTCTGAAATGGTTGTGTGTGATGTCGGCACGCCTTTGCCTTCCCTCTGCTGCACTGGTCCTGTCTCCTGGCTGTAGAGGTGGTATGGGATCGTCATCCTCATCTGATTCAGTGTCACTGATTTCTATAGGTATGCCCCTGGTTGTAGCTATATTGTGCAAGATTGCACAAGTAGCCACTATTCTACATGTGGTCTCAGGACTGTACTGTAGTGCCCCTCCACTTTTGTGGGGCAACGGAAGCGACTCTTCAGCAGTCCAAATGTGCGCTCCACCACGTTGCGGGTTGCCCTGTGTACTGCATTGTATCTCCGTTCTGCTGGTGTTGTGGGATTGAGGTAGGGCGTCATCATGTAGGTGCGCACTGCGTAGGCACTGTCTCCTGGAAGGGACAGAAGGTGTGATGAGTAACTGAGCCATCTGACATGGGTTCGCCATCTATGCACCAGTGTACACAGTGACATTACCTAGTAGATATCCTTCACCAAACTCCCCAGCTAGCAGTCTTGTGTGAATCCCGCTGTGGCTAAAGATGTACGAATCATGTGTGCTCCCTGGGTACCTGGCCACGAGATCAGTTATGATATAGGAGGCATTGCATATCACCTGAATATTCATGCAATATTCATGCAATGTTGGTATTTACGATTTTGGTACACATACTCTGTGGCTGATGGTGGACAGATTGCCACATGTGCGCCATCTATGGCACCTAGGACATGGGGGAACTGTGCTATCTGGTAAAACTCTATTTTTGTCTGCTGTATTTCCTGTTGGGTGTGGGGGAATCTGATGTACTGTTGGAGTTTGCTTAGCATGGTGTTGATAAATGCATTGAAAAATCTGGAGAGGGTACTCTGTGAAACCCCTTGAGCTGCTGCTATGACCCCTTGATAGCTCCCTGAGGCAAGTAGGTGTAGGGAGCATAATACCTGCACATGGGTGGGTATGCTGTGAGTCCTTAGTGTTCTGCGCTGCAGTATGGGTTGTAGCTAAGCTATCAGATCAAGTATCATGGCTGAGTTCAACCTATACCTCTCAAATATTTCCTCCTCTGTCTGGTCAAAAAGTGTAATGCGCATTCTGAAAATGCGCTCCTGTCTCCTCCTCACTCTCCTCAACCCTGCCAAGATCCTCATCCTCCTCGCCATGACGCAGAGTACAGCCATTGTGGAAAAGAGTCTGAGGCATTCTGGGCCTCTTTATATAGGTTGCACCTGGTTACCACCTGGTTTCACTTAGTGGTATTTTGCATGTGCAAAATGCCATTCTGCGAAAAATCGCAAATTGCGATTTTTTGATGCATCTATTTGCGACTTGGAATTTGTGAATCGCATTTTGCGCCTCGCAATTTCCTACTGGAAATACCGAATTGCTAAATGCGACGCACAAAACCAGGTCGCAACGCAAAAAATCGCAATTTTTGCGATTTCTTATTTTTGGTCTGGATGCCTTTCATGCATCGCAGACCACGTTTTTGCACTCGCAAACGGCCAAATTTTGCGATTCGCACCGTTTGCTAGTGCAAAAAAGTTTCATACATCTGGCCCTTTGTCTCTTTAATATTATTCAAATTGAAAATTACATTGCCCCCCAGTTAGTGTAGCTAAGGAAAAGTTCAGGGACTGAAGAGATCCTGAAAAATGAGTGCACCCTAACAGCCCGCAAGTTGAGATTAAAAGATCCAGTGGGACGTAACAGCAACTAAAAGTACCTCATGTAGGCAAGTAGATACATCAAGTGTGGTCTACAACTAATCTTGGAGCCTTCTAAGGTTAATAAATAGATGCCCCTCTCAGCTGTGTCACATCAGCAAAAATCATCTCAGAGGCAATAAAAGTATTAAATGGCAGCTCTTCGGAATCCGCTTAGCACAATATGTGGGAAAAATATGCCAGCAAAGCATGTAAATTCCTCAAAAAAGATCGAGGAAGGTAGCGCCAGCTGATCTGGACTCAGAAGGATGATGTATATAATAGGTATGCAGACAGCCGGGAGTGTCACATTCTGGTGGCAATCTCTGTTCTGATGGGCATAAAAGGGTAATAGTTTGGGAACAGCGCACCCAGCAAATATGTAACTCTGTTAAATTGTCATTAAGTAGGGGTGCTGTTTGCACCTGGGTGGCCTTGTTATTTGCACACCATATTCAACCAGGGTCTTAGTCTCAGAAACATTAGAAGGACTAGTGATATATATACCTGCTGAAATTACTCCTAGACAATGCCTTCTTAAATGTTCTGCCCACAGCCGGCTGCTACATGCAGTTAAGAGACTAATACCCTGACTTGGGGTCGTCCATCTCCACTCAAAGCTTCTCAGGTAACACTCACAGGATACCTTCCCGGATGATAGAGAACTCTACAAATGTGGATAAAACAAGTTAGATGAGATAAGATAAGTTAACATACCATAACATAACATAACATATCACATTGCTCTCAAAGAAAAACAGTATTTAGGTGAACCATCTCTGTCGTACTGAAGGAATATCACATCTTTTTATATGGAAATTACTAGAGGGGCTCCCAGAGCTTACTTTGTAGAGCTTTGAATCGCTTCTTGCAGCCACATCAGAAATATATACTAAGGGCCAATCGCTGAAGCGGTATAACCGTAATCAGAGGGTGGCCATTCTGCAACTGAATTGCACATTAGACAAGCCTCACCTAGAGGTCATGCAGTATACCATCTCAGTGACCTTCACGGACAATATAGGTACTAAATGAGAACTAAATACTACATGTATAGACCTAAATTGCCTCTTATAAGCACTACACTAAGGCAAAAAAAGACAAGCGTAATGGAGGAATGGAGAGAGTTAATGTTTTGGGGAATTTGTGGTCTCTAGTTGTAACTAGTAGTGGCAGGAACCACTGTGACTTGGGAAACCCTAGCTTGCAAAGAAAGAGCAGGCTCGGCACGTATTTATCAGTGACTTGAATAGAGGTCCCAAATCGAAGCATGTTACAACCTCCTGAAATAAACCTGCTGTTGGCCTTTCGTCAAAGATCACAAACAGCAACTTGATTTACATAATTTGATATTAAAGTCTAGCAGGAACACTGACACTCATAAAGCACCTATATATTAATTACAAAGGCTCTTTAATCCTGGGCATATAATATGTAACCGGTGTTTAGGTACATCTTGTAACAGGTACATTGCACGCCTCTTAGTTGCTCTCACACAAAACGAATATATAAAATGGACAAGGAAATAGAGAACCCTGATCACATAGGTTAATTTACCTTCTGGGCGCTTTTTTCAAAGTTTCTGCAAGGCTCCTCATTAGTGCTTGCAGTTGAAGACTGGGGAACTGCAGGTAATTCCTCTGCAGCAGCCCGGATTTCATTCAGGCCACCGTATGTTGCAAAAAGAGTTCATCCTGTGGGGTCTCTTGTAGATGTCCACAGAGAAATGGAGTTTGTATGCCTGCTTCATTGATTCTGTGCAGCATTCGACAGGATCGACAGCTGTTTCTGGGGAAAAATGTGCAATGGAAACACCACTGTTGCTTCTATATTTGGTTGAAGCCTTGCATGTGTGCACATAGATGAGGAATCAATTAAACATTAAATTGGGAATAACACATAAAAGTGTGACATCCTTAAGAAATGGGGGTGTTCATGTCCCTCTCTTTTTTGTCTTCAGTTAGAACACTGCTATACATACAACACGTGTATGGAGATACCACCTCTTTTTCAATGCTGCAATGAACATATATATACATTTCTAATCAGATTACAATCCATAAAATATATACATCATTAAATGTTTCAAATGGGTATTAATAGATTGAAACATTTAATGGTGTATGTATTTTATGGATTTTTATCTGATAAGAAATGTTTGTTTATTACAGTCTTGAAAAAGGTGTTACCTTGAAATGAGCGTTGGCTCTGTGTCAATGCTGTAATTGAATATTATTATGTTTCTTCTCAAACACTGAATACATGAAACAAAACATTAGATAGCGTTGAGTACGACACCAGTTAGACCATCTACTTTTCTGATAACTGAGGCAGTATTAATCCTGACTGACCTATCTTTGGCACTGTTTAACGAATTTTCAGAACGTTTTTAAAAAAAAAGCAGCCCAGTCATTCATGTTGCACATGGGAAGTTTCGGGGTGATCCGTCAAGCGAGTGCAGAGAAAAAGGGAGGGAGGGGTCGAAAAAACATTGTGTTTCAGATGTTAATTCCCATAGGACTTTTAGACACGAATACAGCCTGTACAGCTGGACGGAATTACACCAAATTTGGCAGAAAGCTAGCCTTCGGTGCACAGATCACATTTTTCTTTATTTTGTTGAAATTTATTCAGTAGTTTTGGAGATATTACAGGGAAAATACATTTGTATATATAGGGCCACAGATCCATCACAAATATATCCCGAAAATTAGCAAATGTTTTCCAATAGAAGCTCTGTAATTGGCTGGCATTAACCTTATTAGAAATTTACGGCCTCCGTTTTATGTTATCAGAGAGGGTCCCTGGGGGTGAAAATAGAAATAATAAGTGGGATAAGGGGTCAGGGTGGAGGTACCCTGACCCCAGGGGTGTGATATAGGGATGTTTTAAGGTCAAATTATCGGTTTACATTTTTTTTTCTTCACCATGCGCAGTGTTCTCAAATATCCTCTAATATTCAAGGATGTTTAAAGATATTTGAGGATATGCAAGCAAATTTTAAACAACATTCAGCAACTCATTCATACACTAATTCATTCACTCATACATGTACTCAGAGACATATGCGCCCACTCACACACCCACTCAGACACTCATGCACCTACTCAGACCCACTCATAGACTTGTACTCCCATGCCTAGACTCACTCAGACACTCACGCGCACACTCACAGATCAACTGACCGAAACAGGCCTTCTGGCCAACCTCCAAAGGCGATGCATGGCGCGTGGTTGTGTGGTTAAAAGAACTTGGCTGAAGGGCCTGGCCACAGGTCAGGCCCTGTGGCCAACACTCGCCATGCAATGCCGAAGGCTGTGTATGGCAGGGGTTGGAATAACGTATAGCACTTAAAATTATTTTACGTAAAAAAAAAACTGAAATTCACTGAAAAAAAACTAAGGTTACAGGGACACTATAGTTAGGTTCTGGGTTTACTCGTTCAAAACCATAGAAATTCAGCAGTTATAGTTAGAGTTATTTCAAGTAGCTATAACTCGCACCCTAAGGTAACTATAACTCGTGCCTTCGCCAAAAGGCTAAAAGATTTTTTTTTTATTTTTATGGCCAGATTTGTGGCATATCTGCAGGTCCGCTATAAAATTTTAAAAAACAAAGTTCGGGTTCCCACTCTTTGTTATTATAAGGTTCCGGGTGGGCCCGGTTCATATCAGACCTCCATTAGCCCTGGGTACCACCACCTTCCAAGGGCTATGCAAACGTTGAAGGGGGCTGCATTGCCCTCCTCTTGGAGTCAATAATGGCCCTGGGGACAACCCCCCCCCCCAAGGCCGGCTCCTGCTGTGTCCCGGAGTGCCCACCCCCAGGACACAGCTGTTTTATGTGGCAGTCACAGCAAACACTTCAGTTTTTGCAGTGGGACCTGTCAAAGAGTTCCCACTGTCAAAACCTGAAGCTTTCATCTCTGTACCCTCCAGGGGACAGAGATTACATGCTTCAGCAAACAGGGAGCTGCTCTTAAAGCAGCTCCCTGTTTGCTGAAGCAATGGCACCGCAAAGGAAGCCTTAAGGCTTCCCCAGCAGTGCCAGATACCCTGTAAGGGCATTTTTGTAAAATACATTTAAAAACAATACAATAAATAAATATGGAGAAACAGCAGGGAAGCCCTTGAGGACTCCCTCGCGGTCCCATATAGCCCATAAAGGGCTAAAAAAAAAAAAAAAACAAAGAAAAACCAATTGCTCAGTGTGAAGGTCTCCAGACCTTCACACTGAGCAGTCAGGGTTTAAGTCCAGCCGGACTCACTTTCATCTTTTTTTAAAGTACAAATTAGTTTTATTTGTAAAAGTGACAGATTTTTATTTTAAATTGCAGAGAAATATATCATACAACAAAGCCTTAAAAACTCTCTATCTCTCTCGCTCTCATTTTCTTTCCCACTCTCTCTCTGACTCTCTTCTAATCAATTTCTCACACACACATACCCTCGCAGACATTCACTCACCCACTCACAGACCCACTGACAGCCTCATGTACCCACTCACAGACCCGAGCACCCACTTAAACACTGATGTATGCATTCTCACACCCAGACAGGTACTCTCATAGCCACTCTCACCCCCAGATATATCCTTTCACACCTATTCTGACACCTAGAGAGGCCGTGGCCAATTTACACTGTGCACGGCCAAAGGGCAATTCACAGTATGAGGTTGGGTGATTAAGGGGGTTGGCCGCAGAGTCTGGCTGCAGGCAGGACTTGCAGGCAACCTCCGCTGCGCAAAGGCAAATGCCGTGCATAATGCAAGGTTGAGTGCTTATACCTTTGGGCAATTACTATACGTTAAAAAAAATTAGAAATTCACTGAAAAAAACAAAGGTTACAGGGACGTTATAGTAAGGAAATAGAATTTGAAAAACCCCATAGAAATTCACTTAAAAAAATAAAGGTTACAGGAACGTTATAGTTAGGCTCACATTTTAAACATGCAAACCATAGAAATTCACCAGTTATAGTTAGAGTTACCTCAAGTAACTATAACTAATGCCCTAAGGTAACTATAACTTGCGCCCTAGTCATGCGCTGCTAATTACCCCACAAAGTACAGCCCTCATGAAATCTTTGATAACATCATTGATAAAGTCACAGTAATATCTGCAGTAAGATTATTGATCACATATCTGTGCATGGAGGGGATGTGAGTTATAGTTACCTTAGGGCACAAAACATATCTACTGTGGGGAACTGGACTTCTTTGCATATGTCCCCTCACTTTTTGCCCCATTTATAACTACTGGATACTGATTTTAGACTCCGACAGTGCACTGAGGCCTGCTAACCAGACCTCAGTGCCAGTGCTCCTTCCCTTAAAACAAGGTATGTCTGTTTGTTTGACTACTGGCAGAGGACTTTAGTACCCTATAAGTCCCTAGTAAATTGTACCCCTGGTATGTAGGGCCTGGGTACTAAAGAGGGCCCCTAAGGACTGCAGCATATCTTATGCCACCCTAAGGGACCCACGCACAAATTGTACACAGCCTGCCATCGCAGACTACCTGTCAGGTTGCAAACCCTGAGTGAAAACATACCATGGCACACTCATTGTGTGCCCTGCCAGAGTCACTGCATGTATTATATGTGAGTCACCCCAACAGCAGGCCTTAAGAACCCTAAGGCAGGCTGCGTTATAATGCATGTTTGCAAGAGCAGATATGCCACTGTGATGTCCAGTTCTATTGCTAGATATTACAAGCCACCGGGCAGCCATCTTGGAACATGCACTGGACACTGGTAATCAGGAGTGACTCAGCTATGTGGCAGCTGACTAGAAAATAATGGAGTTTGGTATGAAACACCTCATCTTAATAAATCAATACTGATGCCAGTATTGGATTTATTAGTACAAGCACCTAGAGGGCACCTCAAAGGTGTTCTCTGAAACCTACTAGTCTTCTACTGTGCTGACTGTGTGCAATCGGCATGCCACCAGAGATGAGTTTCTGACCCCCTGTAGGTAAGAGCCCCTGATCGCTGAGGTCAGAAACAATTCCTTCCCCTAGCAAGCGGTTTTATCACCTCCGGTCAACAAGATTGCTAGTAAATCTGCATACCAAGGCCTGGAACTTCAAAGTCCCTGCCGCCTTTGATATGCAATTCCAGATTCCCTGAGACCTGGGAAAGGCAACTCCCTGCCCTGAGGCCCATTTGGTCCCAGAACAGGCAGGAAATTATATAGTCAGGAAGTGTGTTGCACTTGCAGGCTGGACACAACCCTAAGAAGGGCAGCCTGAAGGGAACACAAAAAGAGTATTCCACCTTGTTGTGAATAGTGGAATTAGGAACTCTGGGACAGAGTAATGCCCACTCCCCACACAAAGTGGTCATCTAGGATGTGCTGTGACCCCTAGGGTAAGTAGGTCAGTGGCTGCTACCCTTCATTCCCCTTAACACCCCTAAATTGAGTATTCAGGGGACACTCTGACACCAGGAAAATAGGTCAAGTCCAGACTGGACTACTGGGAACCAAAGAAGAAAGAAGAAGACTGAAGAGAGCGAGTAATGAAGGCCTGCACCAAAGATTGGCACAAAACTCCGACAGGCTGCTTGTACTTCGACAGTCGCAGGGACCAACTTTGCGAAGCACTGCACAACCTGCCCAAATCCTTGGAGGACTCCCTAGCACTTCAACAACCAGGAAAGATCTCCTTTAGAGTAGAGGAACTACTTCCTTGCATCTGCAGGTATCACAAGCAAGTGTCCGGTCCACTATGTTGCCGACCATTGGGTCCACTGAGGGAACAAGCTGCCAGGAAGAGGTCCCTGAGGCTCTAGGAGGTCAGCCTTGTCTTTTCAGTGTGTTTTGAGGTGGTCATCCCTCCGGAGCCCCATAGCACCAATACCATGGGTACTGGAGCAGTTGCAGAAGCCAAGGCTGGTTGTAACCACAGAAAACCAACCTGCACTTTGAGGGACAGTGAGACCCACATTGGGAGTAGCCCAGCTGTCCTGTATTGACCCTCTTTTGCAGAACCAAGTTACAAAGGAGTTTCTAACTGTCATGACCCGGCGCCTCAAATCACCTCTGCACCCATGTTCTACGGCCAGAGTTCGAGGGAGTTGATGGTGCCCACAGAGTCCTGAGACCCTCAAGGTTAAGCCCACCCTTGGGTTTGACCAGAGGGGTCCCCCAGTCACAGCCTGCATCCTCTTTCTACAGGAGCCAAGAATCACAAACATCTCCAGCGGCGGGCCCGATGCCCAAAACCTCACTGCACACAAGGCCCCCCGCCCGAGTCCAAGTGGACCCGCAGTGTCCCCACGTGCCCAAGGCCCTCGAGACCTGAGCTCCCCTTCGGGTTCAGCCGGATTGGTCATCCAGTCCCCACTTTCAGCCTATTTTCCCCAGGACCCTTTCCCATTAAAGTGAATGGGACTCCCAACGCTATAAGATACCTCTGCGCCTGGATGCCCCAATTCCTCCCAAAGTGAACCCTTGGTGCTGCCATAGACCTTGCCCCATACTCAGTTTAACAAATGCAAGAGATCGGAGGTTTGACCTATTGGATTTGCAAGAAACTGCAGCTGAATCATACCTCCTCACTACCACAGAGATAGGGCCTCATTTGAATGTTGTACCTGCTACATTGACCAATCATCACATCATCACCTTTCTAGGCAAAATCACAAATAAAATATCAACTAAACACTTCCCCCTACTAGAGCCTACATATGGTGGAGCAAACTAAACATGCAGTAGTTGAAATCACACCTAACAATATATCCTCACTTGTAAACAATAAACTAATTATGCATGTTCTATAAATGGACAGCCTCAGCCCTTGACATGTTAATCCTTAAGACAATTCTAAAACAAGTAAAACATGTATGAATGCAGAGCTAAAAAAGATAAACAAGCATCATTTCAGCAATTTCATGCAGTTAACGTAAGTCCAAGAATCCTCAAGATAAAATGTGCCTGCATATGCACAACAGAATATACAAATTGGTCATAAAAAAGGCTAGAAAATGTGCAATCAATGTCAAATGCTCACCCAAGGAAATCCATAGAGTTCAATCAGAATTTCGCAATCTAGAAAGTTATCAATTCTCCACCTCATTTTTCAAGATTTCTGCACTAAACTATCAATACATTATCTAAGCAGAGCCAACACACTGGATTCTTATCTAACATCCAAAAGAAACCAACTCTCCCCTAGTATGCAGCACAATTGCAACAGATAAACAGTCTCCTGCTAAATCAGCCTTTCAAGAAACTACAACCTTTCTGACGCCTGACCTCCCAAATTTTCAAAAAGATCCTTTAATAAACATTTACATCGCTCCTAAGAAGAAATATTATCAATAAGTCCTTGAAAACAGAAACTTTCACGTAGATATTAAAAAAACATACCTATGCCTATTGCTTAAGAAGAACAACCAGAACCCTCAAGACCCCAGAAGCTACAGACCAATCTACAATGTGCCTTTCCTTAACAAGCCTAGGGAGAGAGTAGCATGTTGCCAGATGTCAGCATTCATAGAAGAATATAAACTAATTTCAGACTGGCAAACATGATTCCACCCAGGACTACACTTTATCAATGGTGTCAAACCCATCTGCTACAATTATGTAGATGACACACAAATAATTCCAAGACTGGATAGCCCTAATGCCCTTTGATCATAAAAATGTAACACCTGCCTCATAGCTGTAAATCAGTTGGTGATGTAGAACCACCTCAAGTTGAATGTTTTTGTAGTGAATGGAAAAGTTATGGCCACAAGAACTAGGATCCCTGCCAAATAATTCTGAAGAGATGAGAAATCCTGGAATCTTCATTGACTTTACGCTCCAAAACTCTTAGACCAAAGTTCTACATCTTGGATTTCCTCAGATGTTACATACATTACTCATCGTCTCAAAACTTGATTATGTTAATGGACTATAGTGCATTCCGCTGTCCACTATCTACTTCTAGTTGTAGATATAGAAACTCACATCCCTCTCATCATGAAGGCTCTATACTGGCTTTCAATTGCAACATTATTCTTTTTCAATCTGCTCTGCATCACTCATAGAGCTATGAATAGCAACTAACCAAAATTAATTCAAGAAAAAATCACAAAAATACCACAATCAGGAAACTTACAATCCAGATTGGCACCATGTTTAGTAACTTATAGTAGGAGGCTGGCCTGGTTTGTTGTGGGTACCAAAAGGTCCACTTATCCCTTATTAGTGAAATCTAGCCAGTGTCTAGAAGCCAGGCTGTCTAGGGATAGCTGTCGCTGAGCATCCAAGGCTTATCCAGGAGACATGCAAAGCTCTTGCAATACCCCTGTACTCACACAGTACTCACACACATGAAAGAAAATACTCAGTGTTACAAAAATAAAGGTACTTTATTTTTAGTGACACGATGTCAAAAATACCTTAGAGACTATACTCCCTTAGGAAGTAAGTAATATACACAGTATATACACTAGAATGCAGAAATAGCTGTAAAAACTGTGCAAACATTGAAAATCCCAATAGGATGCAATGGGCTTAGGGGGAACACAAACCATATACTAAAATAGTGAAATGCGAAAGTTGGTTTCCCACCTAGGCAAGTGTAGTGTGTAGAGGGGCACTGGGAGTGTAAGAAAACACCAAAGATAAGTATTAGAACCCACCCCAGAGCCCAGGGAAACAGGAGTAAATCACAGTAAGTTTCATAGAACACACAAGAAGTTGTGATAGAAGATTATGCAAGAACCAGAAGAGACTACAAGACACAAATGATGGATTACTGGACCTGAAGACCTGTGGAAGAAAGGGGACCAAGTCCAAGAAGCACTGAAGAGTCCAGGGAGAACAGGAGCCCCTGCTAACCCAGATGAAGGTGCAAAAGGAGAACCACCGGTGAGAAGACAAAGCCAGTTATGCACCCAAGAAGACAGATGTGGGTTCCTGGTTGGTGCAGATGTCCCACACCGGATGGATGATTGCAGTCTGGTTTGCGTCACTGGATCCCGCCAACAAGCCTTGGCACACGCAAAGCTTGTGGTTAGAGTAAAATGGCGCTGCCCGGGACCAGAAAGGACCTGGTGGCCTGTTCCCAGGAGGGGAAGACAGAGGGGGCTCTCAGCAACTCAGAAAGCCCTCAGAAGGCAGGCAGCATGCCCATGAGTCCCACACCATGGGACAAAGAAGGAGCAAAAGGGTGCAGACGCAACATAACAAAAAGGGATCCCACGCCGCCGGAGAACCACTCAGGAAGATGTTCATCATAGGATGGAGTGCTGGGGGCCTAACCTGTACTGTGCATGAAGAACTTCTTGGAATGCCACACACAAGCCTTGGCAACTGCAAGTCACGCGCTGCTTGGGGGTACTGTCTTGCGTGGGGAGGCAAGCTCTTACCTCCACCAAAGGTGGACAGCTGGACCTTAGGACTGATGGGGTCACTTTAGGTTACCACCTGAGTTACTGGATCCACGCTCTTTGTCAGGAGAGGGGACCCATGCCACTGGTCATTGCTGCAGAGGGGTCCCTGCTGAAGCAGGGAAGTGACTCCGTCACACCACAAGAGATTCCTTCGGTTCTTTTGGTGCAGGCTGAAGACAGGCAGTCCTCAGAGGATGCACAACCTGGAAACAGTTGCAGTTGCTGACAGGAGCTGAAGATACAATGTTGCAGAAGTCGTCTTTGCTTCTTTGTTGCAGTTTGTAAAGTTCCTGTAGGGTCCAGATGCAGTTCCGTTGGTAGAAGATGAAGCAAAGGATGCAGAGGATTTTTGCTGGAGTCTTGCAATCCGAATCTAAGGAAAAACACAGGAGAGAGACTCTAAATAGCCTTGAAAGGGGGATTGGCGAGCTACACAGGTGAGCACCTATCAGGGGAGGGCACTGACGTCTCCTGCTGGCACTGGCCACTCAAATGCTCCATGAGTGCCCCACCACCTTGGAAAAACGAGGGACACTCTGGAGGATCTCTGGGCACCACCCCTGGGGTGGTGATGTACAGGGCAGTGGTCACTCCCCTTTCCTTTGTCCAGTTTTGTATCAGAGCACGGACTGGGGGTCCCTGATTATACAAGGAGAGCACCATCTGTGCCCTTCAAAGCATTTCTAGAGGCTTTGGGAGGCTACTCCTCCCATGCCTGGAACACCTATTTCCAAAGGGAGACAGTGTAACACCCCCCTCCTAAAGAAAAAGCTTTATTCTGCCTTCCTGGGATTGAGCTGCTCAAGCAACAGGAGGGCAGAAACCTGCCTGTGAGGTGGTAGCAGCTTGGGCTTCCTGGAAAACCTCAGGAGACTGGTATGGCAGTCCTGGGGGTCCACCGTGGAGCGCCCGGAGTGCATGGAATTGTAAAACCAATACTAGAATCAGTATTGGGGTACAATTATCAGGTGTTAGACACCTTACATGACCATATATTCAGAGTTACTATTGTGAAGCTGGACATAGGTATTGGCCTATGTCTAGTGCACACATAAAATGTCGACCCCGCACTCATGAAGTCAAGGAAATAGGTCCTGGGTGATGTGGGGGAACTTCTTCTAGTGCAGGTGTGCCCTCAAACACAGGTACTTTGCACCCAGCCTTTGGGGTTCGAAGGCCTGGCAAATAGGTGACTTATAAGTGACCTGGTGCAGTGAAAATGACTGTAAATGTAAAAGTGTTACAAATTGATATCAAATTTAAATAATTAACTTTATTGCTTAAAATGTGAAAGGTATGATATATATATATATATATATATTTATATGTATATACATGTATATTCATACATATACATATAGACATATATAAACAAATACATATTTCACTTTGCTTACAAATACAATCAAATGTTTCTGTTTGTATGAATGTTTATCAAAAAGTATTGTCACATATGTGTTAAAAAGATTTACACTTTTTATTTAATTTGAGATAATATTAAATCATTTTTGCAATATTTCTTCTTTGTTTTTGTACAATGTTTTTTGTAATAGATAATTTAGCAATTTTTCAATACTTGCTATATTTTTACTGGTAATTTCTCTTAGTAGATGTAGGAAGCTGGTTGGCTGTGTAGTGTGCAAATGCATGGGGACACTATGTAGATAGTCCAGGGCGACCCTAATTGGCTGGCAAGGCTTAAATAATAACCCTAAAAACTCTCTATTTGTGGTACTGTGGAAGAGCAGTTAGGGTTATCAGAGGATAATTTTAAGCATTTGTTGCACACACAGAGCCATTAAGAGATACACAATAAAGAAATCTGACACCAATTTATAAAAATAGCACAGATTTTTAGATAAATTTCTACACCAAGACCCATATTTATACTTTTTTTGCAAAGCATTTGCGTAATTTGTTTATGCAAATTCAGGGCAAGAGTAACTCTATATTTATATTTTGATGTCAGACATGTCTAATGTGAAAAAATAGGAGTTTGCACCATTTTTTGGATGAGTGAACCTACCTTGTTTCAATGGGATGCAAGGCAGGCATTCCCATCCAAAAAATGGTGCTATCCCCATAGCCCCATATTTATCCCTCTGTGCTAAAATGACACACAGGTGGTAGGAGGGGCTAAATTAGCACCATTATTTAACGTCTGGGTCAGACCAGGCCTTTCGAGGACCTGTGGATCCATTTTCATGGTTAAACACCATGGAATGGTTCCATAGGTTCCCTCCCCAACCACCAGGAACACCCCCACCCCCACCCCCACCAGAGGGACACCGGAGGATGGTGGACCCCATCCCAGGTAAGTTTTTTGTTTCTATTCTTTTGCCATCGGGGCCCATACCTTGGGGCGCCTTGCATGGCACAGGGTGCAATGGCCATGCCCAGGGGACACTTGTCCCCTGTGCTGGCCACTGGGGTGGTGGGCATGACTCCTGTCTTTCCTAAGAGAAGAGTCATGTTTTTCGTGGTTGTGCACCAGGAAATGGCGCTAGTCTGGTTAGAGGCATTTTCTTTTTCCTCTAACTGGCTAGTGTTATTTTCTGAGTACAGAGTACAAAAGGTTTATGAAATCTGCAAAACATATGTAAAGATATCTTCAGTGTATAAAAACTGGCCAAATAGGACCTGAAAATAATAATACACACCAAATTTACAAATACATTCCAAAGGACATTGTACTTTCTTTGCTTAAAATAAGCTAGATCGACTTAGTTGTTGTCTATACTAGAATTCTTTTTTAACAAAATCATTAAGAATCACTCATGTCCAAGGTATTTTTGTAAGTAATTTTCAGTTTTATTTGCACTTATAGCATGATAGAAAGCATGCAGTGTACTATTCTGTACAACCAGTGCACCACGCCTATATCCTTTCTTGCCATTGCCTGAACGGTGTTAAAAGAGACAGCCACATGAGCAGACACTATTATTCTTTTGCTTTGAAAGTGCTTCCCACATTATAGCACATACTCAGAATTTGAGGTTTTCTATACTACACTTGGGATTAATATGAACAAAAAGTATCTATTCACATAATGAAATATGTTTATTTGATAAAAAAAAAAAAACAATTGCTCCTACATACAGAATGGCTAGAAACTCTGGGACTGAGCCAGTCATCATTAAATCATTTTTTGGGACTTGTGAACTTTATTTAACAAATCATTACAACAGGTCTTCAAACTGTAATCTTACCAAGACCGGAAGCTAGTGAAGGAATTTCACAGTGTCAGAAATGCAGCAGCCCAGCACCATCTCTAAGGTACTACTGGCAAGTTACAGAACTACATCACATCACCAGGCACACACTGTAGAGATACAGGGCTTATTGACGGTGGAGTTAGAGTTCCTCTGTTTAAATATATCTTGCTTATTTTATCATAAAAAAGGTTGCTGTATAGTTTATAACTATGATGCTAGCATTAGTTGTAATGGATTAAGGCAGAAAACATCTTGTATATGTTTTCTCATTTAAAAAAAATAATATTGGTCTGGTTGGCCACCTCTTAAAAATGTACTTCTTTTAAATCACTCATATGACATACATTCTTTCCTAAATATACCTTGACACATTTTTTCAAAGCAGCCCTCATTTGGTTGAAGTAATATTTAGAATTCACAAAAGGCCTTTTACTGGAAGAATTAAGAACAAATGGCATATCTTGGATGTGTCACATTATGAAGGTAAATACAATATATCTAAAGTAGTTAATGGTACTCAGATGTTTTTGTTTATATTATTTTGCTTTTCACTTCTCTTAAATAATACACATTTTCTAATTCTTGCAATGTAATGTGTTGGCCTGGCAAACCAGAGCTAGGTAATCTTTATGCAGGTTGTTAACAGTACATATGTACAGATATTCTGGAAATCTATTTGGCATAAAAAGTAAATTATTAGGCTTTATATGCCCCTTACCTTCCCTCACCAAAATTACTTCATGATCCACCATGACGAATCTATTATTGTTTTGCCCTTTTATGCTGCTACCGGTTACACTATAGTGCTATGGTCACTTATTATAATAGTTATAAATCATAGTAGTCGTTAATGATTATTGAGGGTCATTGCTACAGATCATACTTTTTATATTTATGCTATGTACTTTTCTTTTTTTATTTCTCGGTTCCTCGATTTTTCTTTCCCTGATCAATTTATTGTTCTTTTCTATTCCCAAAACAATGTTATTTCAACATTCTATGATTGAGACTCGGTTCTCTTGTATTCATTATATTATAAAATGATAGATACATTTATTAATATAAACTCTAGGAATTGTGTGTATTACTATTGTATTATAGGAGTTCTACACTGCTGTGCAGAGGGCTGTTGGAGGTCAGTAGTGAGCTGATATTGCAAGGCTTTGTGCTTCAGAGGACCTTCAATTCTTTATGTAATGCTTCGCTAGCTTAGTTTCATGTTCGATGAGACTTGCATACCCAGTGCCTCTGCCACCACACTTTAGCATTGGCTGCCTCTGCAGAGGTTCCAGGGCGATGTCTGCAAATAATCTCTGCTCCCCTTCCACCTTTCTGCTCATATAGAATCGTATCCATAGGTTTGTGATGTTTTCGGTGTTTAAACAGCAGTACCTTTTTATTATAGCTTCCGCTCACAAAGCATTTTTTTCAAAACAAATGTTCTTTTAAAACTTGCTTACTTTGCAACTAACAGTGAATTTGGGATAGACATTTCTATAATAATAGCTAACATCATTATTATTAGTAGGCATTAATAATAATAAAAGCAACATGTACTATTGTGATTGTTATTTTTATTGTTGTTATCATAAGTGAAAGTATAACTATCAATGATTAAATATTATTCCACGCAATTGGTACCAGACAACACACCATGCAATAGACTGCCGTTTTCCTCATTAGGAAAAGTTTGTTTTGTACATTGTAGATCTGGCATAGCTAGTAGTACACCTGGTGCAGGCCGGAAACACTGTAACTTGCATCTAGGTCTTCGTTGCTATTTTGGAGTGTATGCCGTTAAGTGTTCTATTTCTGTTTTAAAATGTCCCTTTTCCTTTTCTTCCTCTCGTCTTTGTGTGTACAGAGCAGCACTGTGTTTAGAACATTCATCCATAATTGTTTCATTGTTGTCTGGGGTACATATTTCAGACATGGGGGTTATTGCTTTCAGGGGCTCTGGAAGGCATCCATTAGAGGCTACTTTTTATTATGGTTATTGCTCTGCACTTCAAGAAAAGGTCTCTGCAGGAGCGCATTGTTTAAACAGTACCTAGTACCTTTTTTATGTAAAGTAATCTGCTATTTCCACAATAGAATTAGAGTGAGTGGAAGAAAAATGGTTACATAGCAATGGCCTGTTTCTAAGCTCTGATGTTTGTTGGTTAGCATCATGCTATTCCATCTCTTCTCATTTTAGCCTCCTTGACAAAATGGAGGAAAGAACTGTTTCTTTGTAACGGTTTGCTGTCAGTTGGGTTTATAGAACTGAAAGAGGTGGAATTCAGATGTATTGTCTACCCCCACACAACTCTGGAGTTTCTACACTGAGTTCCATTCAATGCTGGTATTCTGGTCAATGTCGATGGGGAAGGATTTACTAACTGTGGTAAAACCTTTGACAATGCAGGTAGGCAATTTCGTGTCTTTCTTGTTGCACCAATGCCACACATACAGACACATACATACACACACATACAACTTCTACCTCAGAAACCACCACTGCAATACATAAACACAGCACCGCCTCCAATAAAAAACACATTGCACCACATATAGCAATTGCAGCAAAACATACACATAAATAGCCTAGGTAACATAGTGCAGTTATGGGGGGGCTCTACATATAGGCCTCATTACAACATTGGTGGCAAATGCCGCCTACCGCCACGGCGACGGCCGCCAACATACTGTCGCCGTGGCTACCGACTGTCCATCAAATTAATACCGTAGCCGGAATTTCGCCAGAAGGCTGGCGGAATTCTGGCTACAGTCATGGCGGCGGACGGCGGTAAGGAGGCGCGACTGCCAGCAGCAGCACCAGGCCAGCAAAACGCCACCTACCATATTATGTCTCATGATACGGCCTGGTAGTGTTTTGCTGGCGGACACTACTGCTGGCAGCAGCGCCGTGTCCCGTCTCCTGCCGGAGGACCCCCTGCAAGCAGGTAAGTCGGGTTCTTTGATGGGAGGGGGGGCTGGGGGTGTTGTGTGCTTGTGTGGGAGTGTGTGTGACTGTGTTTGAATGCGTGCATGCGTGTGTAATGCATGAGTGCATGAGTGGGTGTGTGTGTACGTGCATGTTGTGTCGTGTGATTGCGTGTGTGTCTGAATGTATGTTCGTGAGTGTTGCTTTGAGTGTGTATGAATGTATGCTTGCATGGGAGAATGTGTGTATGCGGGTGTGTATGGGTGTGTATGTAAGTGCAAGTATGTGTGTCTATGTGGGGGGGTGTGAGGGGAAGGGATCAGGGGAGACCCTATCAGTGACAGGGATGGAATTCCCTGGCACTGATAGTGCCTACCGCCATGGTTTCCATGGTGGTACAGAGACCACGGAAACCATGGCGGTGGGCGGGGTCACAATTCCATGGGCGGCCTATTGACGGCCGCCGGGCTGGAGACTGTAGTCTCCAGCCAGGTGGTCATTACCGCCGTGGCGGTTGGTGTGTTGACTTGGCAGTTTATCGCCAATGTCATAATAGTGGAGGTATGTACCGCCACTATTACACTGACCGCCGGGGTCATAATGACCCCCATAATATTTTGCTGTTAAAGGATCATCTAAACTATAACTTTTTCTACAAGTGCTTTCATTGCATTATGGAGGAGACAGTATATTGTCTATGATTATATGTCTTTCATATCCATATATCTAGTGTGGTGTGGTATTTTATTCAAGATTTATGTTTATTTGCATACATACAAAGGTATTCAAGACATCTGATTTTGCACTAAAGACTTCAAATAATACTTCAGCATCATGAAGATATCTTCTCATGGCCCTCTAGCAGACATTTCTACAAATAGGACGCCATGTGCTGTATTAGGCAGAGAAGGCATTCTGTCTTTCACAAGAGTATATCTTCAAGGACACTATTGCTGATCCAGTCAGCTGCCCACAGACTAGCCTGTCTAAGCTGAAGGTGGCTTGCCCTTTACAATAAGTATGTGACGATTTATTTTACCTCTTCAAATGGCAGAACTTTTAGCTGCTAATGTTTAGTAATTGATACTTAGTAGGAATTGGAATATCAAAAATAATATATTATCTCTTTTTATAATTTAAATTCTTTATATTCTCTAGTGCCACAATAATTGGGACATTTGCTACTATTTTTTGCATATGTTCTGAACCAGTTTAACTTCTACTAGCACTCGTGCTGATGTCTTTGAAGTGTGCTCGTCCAGAGGGCTTGTTTTCAAGGAGATATTAATGTGAATTTTTGTGGGCAAATCATAGGACCGTTTCAAAGGAACCTGTCCGTATTCCCCACTTCAAATGATAATCTGATATACCTACACTGTCTGGAGGTCAAAGGAAATGTACTAAGTGTCACAAAGATTTCTTGGCAACAGAACAATATCCAAGCAAACACATTTAACATTTCTAAAGAAATAAAGAATTGTGAATTGTGGTACCCAGTATTTTAATTTGATTTCTTATTATTTTAAGGCCAGTTTGTGGGTTCTTTTGTCTGAAACCTGGGAGGCACCGCATTCATCTGGCTGTTCTTATCAGTGAGCCATAGTGATAAGAAAGGGTTGGCTCTTCAACTCTATCAGTTATGTCTGCCATTTTCATTTGAGGAGTTCACCTTCAACTTTTTTCTCACATTAAATGCCACCCTTCTGTGGCAGCGGATGACTGGGTGGTTTTGCTATTGTAAAGTTGGATCATCATTCCTTTGAGGCAGCCTTCACTATGGAATAGACCTGAACTCAGTGAGCCTTTCACCGAATGAGCATGTACCAATTCTTTACTTGAACTCAATGAGGTGGTTACATTATGCAGTGCAGCAGCTCATCAGGGTCCACAAACCTGACTTAGTGATAAAACTTTGAAACATCCCTTGTGCAAGATGTTGGTCACAAAGACACCACAAAGTTGTGGAACAGTATTGCCCATATGTTACACTCAGTATTTACAAATGCAGAGTGTGGTGGTGCTAAGAGTTGGGGATTGCGTGAAAAAAGAGAACTGAAACTTGAAAATGTAATTTATAGAGGCCCTCGTATTCAGATGTGCCATAGTGATTATGGAATCAAGAAAGTATTTAGGGTTTAGGAGGACAACATTGAGAGTGACATGTCCACTGTGTTAGATGCATGTAGTCCCTTCCAGTTTTTTTTTTTAAGCTGATGTGGATGTTGTAGATGTTATAGCTCTCTCCTTCTAAACAGAAGAAATCACAGATGAGAGAAGGTGGAGGAGGTGTTGAAGAGGAACGTAATGGAAGCACACTTGTGTTTCATGTGGATCTTGATTTACTCAGCCTCATCTTGCAGTTTGCAACTGGTCACCAGTTCTGTTAGTTGGGAGAAGTTATTGATGGATTCAGCAGCACATTGCTTGGCCTAGCAAAAAGCAACCACATGCAACTGAGCTAGGACTGCAACAGCAATGACATAGATGTGGGGCTGTCATGCATTACTGGGACCCTAAAGCCGGGTCTGGTGGTTCAGTGGACTAAAGCATCCACTCCAGGAATCTGTGTTTGAACTTATATTTATAGTTTTGAATCCTGAACGGTTCCCTCAGTGTTTATACCTCCAAGGTTGTTTAAATGAGTACCATTATTTGGGCAACAATAACCATCTGTTACTTCACAGCCAAGAGGCCAAAGTGGAAATGTACACTTTACAAGTGCATATGTAATGTTATAGTAAGTAGCATGAAAATAGACTCATTAGTAAAGCAAAACAGCACAGATTTCTTGGTGTCCTCATTATATTTACAAAAATGTTTCCAGTGGGGATACCCAGAGCTTCTATTGGGGTGCTTGGAAAGATAAAAACTGGGCAGTGTAAATGGACTCATCAATGGTATACCATCCATACTGCTTTCTATACCATTATGAGCAAGACATTTAACCTAATACAGCATTTTGTACAGAGGTGTTATTTAGTGCAGGGGAACAGTGTAAAGAACTTGTCACTTCTTTTCATTCATTTCTGAGTACACAGCAGACTGTGGAAGATGCTAGAAAGTGATAGCCCTCAGTCCATGAATAAACTTGAGTAAATGAATATGGTAATTCTGTAAGAGGTTTAGCTGCGTCTTAACACATGTATGTTTATATCAGTTTACAGAGTGCACAACAGTCCTTTAAACCCTCTCTCCCCAACTTTACTGTGTGAGCTACCTTTGTTCTTCCTGTTTTGTATTAACGAACCATGTGGTGTTTCTCCAGCTGCTGCTGTTTGTTCCTTCCTTCTTCTTTGCGTAATGGAAGGAAACCCATCTTGTGCCTACATTCTAACTTTGTTCCTTTGAGATGCTCAGTAAAACCTTCTACTACAAAAAAGGCCAAACAATTTCTATTGCCAATTCTTGTTATAATGTATGATGTGACTGAACTGCAGAACCTTCACACAATACATGAGCAGTGTTTACTTTTGGGTTTACCTGTGATACAAGCAGTTCTTAATTGGACTACTACAACTTCATAAAATTTTAAAACATAGCTGACAAGTGTTAGAGCGTCAAATCTTAATAGGTATACTTACAAGTGGACGCGAATAGTCCGATGAACCTTTTGACTCGCAATTAAGAATTTCTTACCAAAGCTCCAGTACATAATCAATAATCAATACACAATAATCAACAATCATTAGTAATCAATACAATCAATAATCAATGAAGTCAGTAATTATCATGCACCATGACCTTTCAGTCATGAATAACCACACCTTTAGTAAAAGTTTAGTAAGTTTATTTCCCTATATTAACAATGCTAAATTTATATAGATTAATCTCAAAATCAAATGAAACAAATATAAATACAACACTGGTTGTCCAAAGCGGCAGAAGAAATGCAATCTAATCAAAGCTTGAACTACAACACATTCTAAAGTTACAGTGCAAATCAATAGCAGAGTCAGTTGCGTTAACGAGATGTAATACATGTAGTTAAGCAGAAAAATCTATCAAACATTAGTCTTTTTTGTCATAAGTCAGAATCCTCAACTAACACCAGATTAGCATCAGCATGTTGGGCTTCATGCAAAACAATTTGGTAACACAAACTTGGAAAACATCTAACTATGGTTCTATTGAAACAGCGCAGTTGGTACCTAGAAAGAAAAAGCTAATATACATAACAATCACAATTTTATCACATTATACCTATCCTCGGTATGGGTCAGCAAAGCAGAATCAGTCTTCGTCCTCAGGACATCAGTCGCTCAGCAAGGCATCAGGCTCTCAGTCAGGGAATATGAGCCCAATGTCGGTATGAATGTTTCCCTCCTAAAATCTCAAATCTCTCCTAAAGTTCTGAAGTCTCTTCTTTCCTTCACGTTGTTATATCAAAGTCACCTAAACTATCCCCAAATTTCCTATTGGTCAGTTAATCGTATGTTCACACTCTGTCCAATAATACTACTATATCAAATCTATAAATTCTAATATTTCTACGTTCTCATACAGTTGATTGGTCCATCGTACGATGTTCTCATCATCCGGCTTGCAGGTAACAATATTGTTGCGGCTTCCACTCCAGTGCGTATCTTCATTGTTCTTGTCCTGGGAAAGTCAGTCTCACACACATTAATCATAAAATGTTACATTAGCAAGAACATCATCTCCTAGCAGTCGGTTCTCACGAAAAGCTTCCGTTAAGCACATTTAAACAATACAATAGACATTTCACAGTTTAATTCACTTGGTCAGCATTTTTATTAAACAATAAGAAATACAGCTTCTACATGAGGCCTGGCAAAATAGGCCAAGACACTCGCTAAGTTAAGGCCTACAATTAATAAAGTTTAAGCATACTTCATAACCCTTAATATGACATATTACTGCATTAATCTAATACCTTTTCAACATTTCGTATGTATTAATAATTAATTAGTACATTTCATGAACATTGGTTTCCATTCTTCGAGGTCACATTTTCAAATATGTGCATTATTTTTCTACATCAGTTCATTTTCTACATAAACTCATTATTCAAAAAGCATAAACACTCATTAATAAATTTCATCAAAGACACCTGCGCTAGCAATCCCTCCTCTGATGACTAAATGTGTCATCACACTATTACCCACAAATTTCACATCAGCTAAAACCCTTACAATTCAATTTCTTCATAATATTGTCTTCCCCTTGAATTTTCCCTGTAAAATCTCTCCCTTTTCTCTTCTTCCCTCCTCTGATTATTCTTAAACCTTTTCAATGTAATCCTTTTATATAATTTGCATGATCCCCATATCCCCAATAAACAAACCACAACAATTAATATCCCCTGTAATGTTTTCAATAGTACCCCATTCCAAATGTTGCTGAGCCAATTTCCCACAGAAGCAAACCCTTTGCCCACCTTTTCCCACACATCTGGTTCTTTTAAATATTTCAAATCAGCACTTGCATTAGTCAGATTAGTAAGTAAGGGCCAGATGTAGCAAAGGGTTTTTCCCATTCTGTGTCAATGGGAAAATGTATTCGTACATATGGCCCTAAGTTTGTTATCCCTTTACTATTATTTGGTATATATGAACAACAATGCCTAGAATTAATCATTTTACAGACTCAACCATCCTTTGCTAAAAGAATGTCGAAAGCAAGACAATTTTGAAGAGTCATCGCTCTATCAGCAGCTAATTCAGTATCTATCAGGAGCATGGCCCCTGAAAAATTTGTCAGCATGTTATCCACAATACTAGACAACTTTCGAATCTTAATCAAATTCAGAATGACTCCCACTGAAGGAACCACTACTTCAAATATATCTTCCACTATAGCAGAAGAGGACTCCCTCCTCTGTCTCTTATGATGTAATTCAGTCACTTTCGGAAACTTTTTCAATTCCTCCATTTGATAAATCTTTGGGAAAACTATCCCCAAATAACATGTCCCATACCATCCTCTTGGAAGATGGTAATAAGCATTAAATCCACAAATATAGTTTATCCCTGGAATTGAAGGGTCCTGCCCATTGAACATAAAACTCCATTTACTCTGAAACAAAAAAACATGCCTACATTCACTCGTACAGAGAAATAAAATTCTCAGTGCGCGATTTAGGCCTATAAATACAAAGCTTTCCTACGTGTTGTGTATTTAAAGCTATTTTCCATTGCGTTTTAATTGCACTAAAAGCATAATAATTCTTTTCTCTAAGCCTTCTTCTAGTTTCCCCTTTAACACTTTTCTCCTGTCATCTGTGTGATCTAAAAAGCTCTTCTCTAAAGGTGTAAGCAAGCATGTCAGATTATTGCGGTGCGCATAAGCTGTGCAAACGTTAATATAGGTTCAAAGAACCCTCTGACTACCACTAGGTCGGTATCCTTAGCTACTTTACTCAAATACCTTATTATAGGAACAAACGAAAACACAAGATCATGATTTGAATAGAAGTACTGAATGTGTTCCTGGTTATAAAACCTTGTTAATAACAGACTACAACTTATCCTGTAGGTTAAAGGCAGACTATGATAGGTGACTCTTTCCTCGACTGAAGAAGGAATCTGTGTACACACAGAACAATTCTTCACATCCATTGTTTCAACATACTCACTCAATAAGCAATAGAAACCGTTAGAAGAAAGCCCTCCCTGACCATTAGTATAATCATGCAAATATTTCTCATCTAACTTAAACTTTTCTAATGCCATTACTGCATTACTGCAGTGGTGCATTACTGCAATAGTCGTCTCAAAAGCAGAAGTATGGTTGACTCCTTTCGTATCAAGAACAGACATACCCAGAATCAACATCACAAACAATATCCCACACATAATTGCCAAACCAATGCTTCTATATTTACAGCGCCGACCATTTGTTCCTTGTTGACTAATGTTACTCATGATCTGTAAAGAATCAGAAAGCAGAAGACATTTTAGAAAAATTGGCAGCAAAAATAAAAATAGACAATTCTTCTTTAAGCAGTTCAGTTTCACTTCCAGGATCTCCTTTTTTGTCAAACTCGGTTAGCAGTTTTGTCAAAATCAGGTTATCAAGGATCCTTCTGGTTACTTCAACAGTCTCTTTTCTCAAACAATTCTCTCATATTGTTTCAACAGTTTGGTTCATTAGCTCTCCTCATGTGCCAAAATACTGACCTGGAATTTCTCTATCAAAACAAAAAGTCAAAAACTCTTGCTGCCATTCATTAGTTGGTGCACACGCCCATTCAGGACCTGCGTATCTTCGACTTGTTCTCTTTCTCTTCAATTTTCGATCACCATTCAGCTCTTCATCACTTAGATCTTCTTTCCTTGTGGTATCCATTTCTTCCTCTAATATTGGATCGATAACCACCTCTTTCTCTTTTTGCACTTGCGATTCTGGCCACTTATCTCCTTTCAGTGGACCCTTTTCAGTATCCTCTTCAAGATTGAACTTGAAACTTTTCTTTGTTCTGTGGTGTTTTCTCTTGACGGACCTGCAACTGGTTCAGGAGGAGTCAGATCACCTTGACTTTGATCCACCTCAACTCCTTCCCCTTCTGGGTCTGGCAATTGCTCTGTTTGTCTCTCAAGATCGTCTGCTTCTGGGAAAGCCCTCCCATGACCAGGCTCTCCTGCTGCTTCAGTTGAGATATGCTCTCCTGCTGCTTCAATTGAGATAGGCTTTCCGTCACCTTCGTCTCTCGTCTCTCACAGGAGTGACTGAACTATCCTCGACGAGCTCAGATCTGGTCTCAGTTCCCCTTTGTTCTCCTTCCAGCCCTGAGACTTGTCTCACTGTTGTTGGTACTCTCAACAATGCTTCTTCATGATCCAGTGGGCATGCTACTTTCTTCGTGGGACTTGCATGAATCCAGTTCGGAATTCCAGCACACCTCACAGCTGTAGTACTTGTTAAGACCACTTGGTATGGTCCCTTCCAACAAGGCTCCAAACACGTCTTTCTCACTTGCTTTCGGATGACAACCCATTCCCCAGCTCTCAGGGTGTGCCGTGGGTCATGGATCAGTGGCAGTGTGGTGGCCTCCACCTGCTGAGAAAAAGAGCAGACTACATCATCCAGACCCTGCAGTAATCCAACACCATATCATCTGTAATGTTGACAAGTGCATTTGCTGGCACCGTTGGTAACCTCGTTGCTCTGCCCATGAGGATCTCATGGGGCGACAGTCCTGTCTTCCTAGCAGGTGTGTTTTTCATTGACATCAACACTAGAAGCAATGCATCGGGCCATTTCAAATTCGGAGCTGCACACATCTTCGAAACTCTTGATTTCAAGGTACCATTCATCTGTTCCACTAGTCTTGATGCTTCAGGGCGGTAACTACAATGCAACTTCTGCTCAATGTTCAGTGCTGCACACAGTAATTTAATTACTTCGTTATTGAAGTGACTTCCCCTATCTGATTCTAGAAAGATCGAAAACCCGAAACGCGGTATCAGTTCCGTAAGCAGTAGTTTTGCTACTGTGAGACTTTCATTTCTTCATGTAGGATAACCTTCAATCCAGTGACTAAAGATGCATACAATCACCAATACATATCTCAAACCTCCACACACAAGCATCTCAATAAAATTAATTTGCATTCTGCTGAATGGACCCCCTGCTCTTCCAATGTGGGTCAAATTGACCACTGTCCCCTTCCCTGCATTTAACTGTTGGCAAATGACACAACGATGGCAAACTGCTTCATCAACTTGTCTAACCTTTGGTTTGAACCAATCATGTTTGAACAGACGAACCATGGCATCCCTCCCAATATGTGCTTGACCATGGTAGTACCTTGCCATTTGAGACAACAGGCTATTTGTCAAAACCATTTGACCCTCCTTAGAGATCCACAATTCATCTTGCCTTTGAACACATTTCAATTTGCTTCCTGAACGTTTGTCCTCCCTCAACATTATTCTGCAAAGATTTTAATTCTTCCAAAGTGTCAATTATTTTCAATGCCTAGCTTGTAGAAGTTTTGTCTTCTTCAGGTAATAGTTCCCACTTGTCCTTGAACGATATACAGTTCAATGCGCAAAATCTTGCGACTTGATCCGCATATCCATTTCCCAATGATACATAGTCCTGCGACTTCAGATGTGCACTGCATTTCACCACGGCAATCTTTTCAGGCATTTGAATTGCATGTAACAGTTCTTTAATTCTCGCACCATTTCTCACTACTGATGAACCAGTAGAGGTCAGGAAACCTCTCTGTGACCACAACTGACCAAAATCATGAACTATTCCAGATCCATACTGGCTATCCACATAGATGGTAACTCTCAGTTGAGCAGAAACATGGCACACTCTAGTGAGAGCTACGAGTTCCGCTACTTGGGCAGATACACTCCTCGAAGCCAAGAAGCTTCCAAGGTTCCTGTAATTGTGCACACATCATATCCTGCTCTCAGTGTCCCTGTTTTGTCTCTCAGACAAGAACCATTAACAAAGATAATTTGGTCATTTTCCTTTAATCGGGTATCTCTAATGTCAGGTCTCGGTTTTGTGCACAAATCAGCTACTTCAAGACAGTCATGTTCAACATCTTTCTCTTTTTCAATTTCAGTATTTTCACTCAGAAGTAAGGTTGCCGGGTTCAACACTGTACACCTTTTCAATGTTACATTTGGCGACCCCAAAATACTAATTTCATATCTAGTCAACCTCGCACCAGTCAAGTATTGGGTTTTCGTCCTTGTCAGTAGAATCTCTATTTAGTGAGGGACCATTACAGTCAGAGGATATCCCATCATCACGCCTTCACACTGTAAAAGACTTTGACCAACTGCGGCTACTGCACACAAACAACCTGGTAAGGCTGCTGTAACTGGGTCTAAAGTAGCTGAAAAATATGCTACTGGGCAATGGGCGCCTTCATGGACTTGTGTCAAGACAGACAATGAACATGTCAAAACAATGCGAAAGGCTTTGTGTAGTCAGGCATACCCAATGCTGAAGCCCTGCACAAACTCTCTTCTAACTCAGTGAACGTTTTCATCTCATCCTGGTCTAGCACTATGGGTATCAATGACTGAAAAATTTGGGATCCATTGGCGACAATAGCCCACCATTCCTCAAAACATCCTGACATCTCTATGTGTGGTTGGGGGACTTATCTGCAGTATCGTTGTAATCCTTTCTCTGGATATCTTTCTCGACCCGTTCTCAATCTGGTGACCCAAATATTTCACTACTTTCTGGCAGTACTGCAATTTCAGTGTAGACACTTTATGATCATTCTTTCCCAAATGGTTCAACAGGGCAATCGTATCATACTTGCACTCGTCCCTTGCTTTGGACGCAATCAGTAAGTCATCAATGTACTGCACCAAAGTCGATTGGAAAGGCAATTCCAACGACTCCAAATTATTTTTCAAGATCTGGTTGAATATGGAAGGTGACTCTGAATACCATTGAGGAATTCTGCACCAGCAATAGACTCGATTCAGGAATTTGAAACAAAAGAAAAATTGGCTATCCTCGTGAGGAGGCACAGAAAGAACGCTTGTGACAAATCAATGACAGTGTACCACTCTGCATCACATGGAATTTGGAACATTATTACAGCTGGATTTGGCACTACAGGACAACATTTGACCACAATCTTATTTATTTTTCTAAAATCCTGAATGTTAGACCTGACATGCCTTAGAGTGGTCACCCCTAACTTTTTGCTTGCCTCCCTCCACTTTTTGGACCCTGTTTTGCTGGCTTTTAGACTCTGCGCACTTTACCACTGCTAACCAGTGCTAAAGTGCATATGCTCTCCCCCTTTTTAAACATGGTAACTTTGGATCATACGTGAATGGACTATTTAATTTACTTATAAGTCCCTAGTAATGTGCACTATATGTGCCTAGGGCCTGTAGATTAAATGCTACTAGTGGGCCTGCAGCACTGGTTGTGCCACCCACTTAAGTAGCCCCCTTAACCTTGTCTCAGGCTTGCCATTGCAAGGCCTGTGTGTGCAGTTTCACTGCCACTTCGACTTGGCATTTAAAAGTACTTGCCAAGCCTAGAACTCCTCTTTTTCTACATATAAGTCACCCCTAATGTGCGCCCTAGGTAACCCCTAGAGCAGGGTACTGTGTGGGTAAAAGGCAGGACATGTACCTGTGTAGTTATATGTCCTGGTAGTGTAAAACTCCTAAATTCGTTTTTACACTACTGTGAGGCCTGCTCCCTTATAGGGCTAACATTGGGGCTGCCCTCATACATTGTTGAAGTGGCAGCTGCTGATCTGAAAGGAGCAGGAAGGTCATATTTAGTATGGCCAGAATGGTAATACAAAATCCTGCTGACTGGTGAAGTCGGATTTAATATTACTATTCTAGAAATGCCACTTTTAGAAAGTGAGCATTTCTTTGCACTTAAATCTTTCCGTGCCTTACAATCCACGTCTGGCTGGGCTTGGTTGACAGCTCCTTGTGCATTCACTCAGACACACTCCAAACACAGGTTACTCAGCCTCACTTGCATACATCTGCATTTTTAATGGGTCTTTCTGGGCTGGGAGGGTGGAGGGCCTGCTCTCACACAAAGGACTGCCACACACCCTACTGGGACCCTGGCAGACAGGATTGAACTGACAGGGGACCTGGTGCGCTTCTTAGCCACTCTTTGAAGTCTCCCCCACTTCAAAGGCACATTTCGGTATAAAACAGGGCCTCTGCCCTACCTCATCAGACACTTGCTGGAGAAGAAACCTGAACCAAAAACGACATCCTGCCAAGAAGAACTGCCTGGCTGCTCAAAGGACTCACCTGTCTGCTTTCTACAAAGGACTGCTGCCTTGCTGTTGGCCTGCTGCCTTGTTGAACTCTTGTCTGGCTGTGAAAGTGCTCTCCAAGGGCTTGGATAGAGCTTGCCTCCTGTTCCCTGAAGTCTCAGGACCAAAAAGACTTCTCTTTTTCACTTGGACGCTTCGTGCGCAGAAATTTTCGACGCACAGCTTGTTCCGCGGTGAGAAAAACGCCGCACACCGCCGCTGATCGACGCGACACCTTCGGGACGACCGGAACTTCGACGCACGGGCTCGCAAGGACAACGCCGCCCGAGCTCCAGAGGAGAAATCGATGCGACGCTTGCCGTGAGAGCGAAACTTCGACGCACAGCCCAGCAGAACGACGCGCAGCCGGAAAACAAGCAGGAGAATGCACGCACAGACCCGGGACATCTGGTAATCCACAGAAAGAGACTGTCCGCGCGCCGGAAAATTACGCACAACTTCCCCGCGTGAAAAATAACGACGCAAGTCCGTGTGTGCTGGGGAGAAATCGACGCACACACCATTTTTCCACGTATCTCTTCCTCTGCGGAACTCTGCGGAGATTTTCCACTCCAAACCAGGTACTTTGTGCTTGAAAGAGACTTTGTTTGCTTTTTTTAAAGACTTAAAACACTTTATATCACTTTTCAGTGATATCTTTACAAATTCACATTGCAACTTTATTTGTTTTGACCTACAACTATCCTGATAAATATTATAGATTTTTCTAAACACTGTGTGGTGTATTTTTGTGGTGCTAAGTGGTGGTATTGTATAATTTATTGCACAAATACTTTACACATTGCCTTCTAAGTTAAGCCTGACTGCTTGTGCCAAGCTACCAGAGGGTGGGCACAGGCTAATTTTGGATTGTGTGTGACTTACCCTGACTAGAGTGAGGGTTCTTGCTTGGACAGAGGGTAACCTGACTGCCAATCAAAAACCCCATTTCTAACACTGAACAATCCGAACCTTCCCACAAGGTTTTTTCAAACCCATTAACAGGGAGTTACATGGACTACTCAACACTTCTTTCAGAACAGCTTGCTTCACAAAGTCTGCAATTATGTGAGCCACTTTCATCAGGACATTTTGTGGCATGTGGTATTGCGGAAGTTGGGGAAAAACTGCATTTGGCTTTATGGTGACTTTGACAGGCTCCACTCCCTTAATCAAACCTACTTGTTTTCCTGTCAAATCCCACACCTTCTCTTGTACAATTCCCTGCAAATCAGGATGGAGCTCTTCCACTGTGAACATCGGGAAAAACTCAATCAATGGGTACTCCTCATTTGTAGTTTCACACTCTATTCCTGGGGCTTGGTCCTCCTCATCATCACTACTTGTCTGAATCTCAATTCCGTCGTTTGAGCAAGTAATCAAACATTTTGTTTTGCACAGCAAGTCTCTTCCCAATAGGGATACCATACTTGAATCACAGACCACAAATGTATGTAATTCCACTGAAATTGCCAATCTCGACTTGAACTGGATCTGTAATTGGGTTTGTCAAATACTGGTTTGCTACCCCCACGACCTGAACTATTCTACCTGAAAGGGGCAATTTCACAACCTCTGCACTTCTCACTGTAGAGCGAGTAGCTCCTGTGTCCACCAAGAATGAAACTCTATGACCCATAACCTTTCCTTTCACATAGGGTCCTCTCTGATCTACTTCTCAGGAAGTCGCAAGCACACACAGCTCTTCATCTGAGCTATCACTCGTCCATTCACCATTTATTCCATCCTCACTGTGTAACGGGAATTGATGCACTGTGTTACTACTTCTGCTTTGCCTCTGTCCTGTGACCTGTTGAGAAAGCATCATCTGTTGCTGCTCCATCGGGGCTTGAGGTATTTGCATTTGCCGTCTAGGCTCCAATGTGGCCCTGCTGCTGCATCAGCTGTAACTGTGACACTTGTGCACGGGTATTTGCACCTGCTGCATACGCTGGAAATTTTGCACTTGATTCACATTATTCTGAAAATTTGGATTAGGACCCCTTAGTCTCAGTCCTCTCACATCCTGAAATGAATTGATGTAATTACTCTGCTGAACAATACCTTCCTGCACCATCATTGGGCACTCCCGTTTCCAATGTCCCACGGCTCCGCAAATGTGACACGGCAATAGCTATTTCATTCCCTGCACATCATTCTGAATCACTACAGTATTCAGGTTTGGACCATGATTTATGTTACCTCCATGACCTCTACCTCTCATCTGTTGCTGACACATGATGTTTCCCTGCTGCTGTGGAAAATTCCCTTGCACTCCTGTTTGACTTGCTTTAATCTGCATCACCATCGCTTTTTCTTTCAACTTTTTCTGCTTCAACTCAATCTCATCACTACAGTATTTCGCATACTGTAACACCTCATCAATCGGCTTCCCTTGCCAGCAGGTCAAATTACTCTTAATCATCTGGACAATTTCAGGTCTCAATCCTTATACAAATCTGAACACAAAATGTAGCATGTCTTTCGCCTCAATTGTTTCTGTACCACTGTAATGTTTGAATGCCTGCAACAATCTCTCATAGTACGCATGGATCGACTCTTTTGCTTCCTGAGCTGTCCTGTCAATCCTCTGACAATCAATATTCTTGGGTGAAATCCTCGATTTCAGGAACACAACCACCTTATTGTAATATTTAATTGCTTTAGGAGACGGTGCACCTGTATTCTTATCTCTCTCTGGTTCACTTGTTGGCCAGTCTACACTCCTCTTACACTCGATTCAAAGTTCAGCTGGAACCACTATCTCTAGTAGTGTGTTCAAGTCTTCCCACAAACACTTCGCACGTTTCACAAACCTGTCTGTCTGCTGGTACCACTCTACTGGCTTTTCTCTCAAATTTGGATAATCATTTGTAAATGATAGAATGTCATCTCTGCTCCAAGGGACATGAACAAAATTTCCCCCTGGAATATCCCTCATTGGTAAACTTTTTACTGAATCTTTATCCTGCTGTACATTCTCAGTCAGCTCCAAAGAATCCCTTTTTCTCTTGTCTCTTTTCTTTACCCATCTGCCTTCCCATTTGTCTAAGGCTCCCCAGGTCTGAGCAATCTGCAGTAATTCTTTAAGGTGTGCCTTCATTCCGGCCGACCTCATCTGTTCAAAATCTTTTGCCTCAAAATCGAATCCTTAGCTCCTTTTCAAATGCTTTGTTTTCCCAATTTCTATGCCGTATTTCTCTGCCAAATCTGCTAATCTCTGATGCACTCTGCTCACTTCTCTGGTAATCTTTGGGCACAAATATCTCAATTCTGCCTCTGTGTAGGATTCTATCCTAGTCACCCCCATCGTTCCCTCAATGAGTTCACCCGCTTCCATGCTTAGCCTTGCACAATTCAAATACTCCTCTCCTTTAGGGGCATTCTGTGGGGTATTCAGCTTGTCTAACCATTCAGTCAATTGCTGAGCTGTCAGTCCCTGTAACAGAATGGTACTTGCTTGGATCGGTGCCACCTGCTGTGCAACTGCATTTGGAGTCTGCGGTGTCAATAATTTCAAACTCTGGCTAACATTTGGTCCTGTCACAGCATCTGGAAGTGCAACAAGTGGACTAAAATCTAACAATGATCTGGCTCCGTCAAAAGTCTGACCCACTGTAGATGCTACCTGAACCTGTTCGTTAGGTCCTCCCCTCATTAGGGTCTTGATCATTGCTCCCTGTTCACATACAGTTGGTTTCTTTTGTTCAAATAATGGTACCGCTGGTCCAACAGTAATTGGTAGCGATATAGCATCAGGGCTGCTCTGGCACCTACACTCTGTGGGAAAGTAACTCCCATATTCTGATTCATCATCGGAGTCATGTCTGACTGTGTCCCTGTCACTGGCGTAAATCTCGGCATTACCTGCGGCTGCACTTGGGGCAACAAAATCGGAGTCGGCTCAGTCTGAACCAGTATTGGTCTCGGAATCACCTGCTCCATGGGTACCATTAATTTCAAAGTTGTTTCTAAAATGGGCACATCAGTATAAATTCTCTTTACCTGTGGCAGCTGCATCTGAGTCTGCTCTACAGGAGTAGTTGGCACATTAAGACTACTTCGCACCGCATTCTGTGCCATGTTAGCATTAACCTGCACCGGACTCACTGTCCCATTAACCTGTGTCGGGGCTGTCGGATCAGCACTAGTAATCGGACCACTCTCATGTACTGTATATGGTGGTGGTCGATCTCCAATAACTGTGTGAGGAACTCATCATCGTCCGATTCCTCCTCTACTATTGAAGACTTTCTAGCTCCCTTACTTTCGGACAGATTTCTATTCGTCTTCCTAGTTGCTTTCTTTCCTTCCTTCTCATTTTCCTGTGTAATTGCCGGAAACAACTTAATCCCCTGCAAAGTCTCTGTTCTCAATACCTTCTGAACGCAATCCCATCTAGCCTCCGCTAGAGTCTTTTCTGCCTTTCTCATTCTTCACTCAAATTTCGATTGCGGTTGCTGTCTGGCTACCAACTCCCAAATTGCTAATGCCTCAAACTGTGCTGGTCTCGGAAGGGGCTTTGATTCATATAGTGCCATCCGTAAATTCTCCAAAACCCTCAAATTGAACGTCCCATTTGTAGGAAATGTAAGGTCCCATCTTTCTCTGACAATTTGCACCGTTGCTTTAACCAAAGACATGGCTCAACACCCCTCTCTTCCATCACAATATAAGCCGGTGTATTCTCTGGTGGTGTAGGCTCACCTGCACTCGCTGTAATATACATATCTTCCCTTAGGGCACTTCTCAACACTTTGAAAAACTTAATCTTTTCTACTTTTTGCTTATTCAAAATCAAATCAGGAAGTGACTTTTAATCCCAAGATTTCTTTCACCCACGTTCTCAACCAATTGCCTCTCATGTACGGCTGCCAATCTGTGCGTGACCCTTTTCACTAACCGACCTATCCCAACGCGGCTTCAATGACATCACACTCACACGTACTGCGGCTGACAAAGTCTTGCGGCTCGTCCTCCTAAACTCCAATCCACACAAAACTAATGCAAAATATTGCGAGCACTAATCAAAAAAGCAAAAACCAAAAACTAATATGCCTGTTTACTACAGGAAAGGTAATACAATCGCTTCAGAAACCTTACGGATGGCTTTTCCTGCACTTACAGCTACTCCTCTTTCTCGGTCTCCCAGATTCGCAAGCAAAATTTGGCCCGCAAATTTTACTCTCAACTGATCAATGGGTCTCTCTCTCTTGGTGCACAAAGGAGTCCCCAAATCTCAGTCAAAATTTCCTCTCGCCCACTTTAACACACACACTGACTTGTTGACCACGCCAGATCAACCTACTAAACCAGAAAAATGACAACATATAACCAAGGGTCTCATACACTTTTCAATACACTCTGGAGTCATAGACCACGCAGGGTCCGTACATCAACAACCACATGGACAATTTTTTAGCACAAAGCGCCACTCACATATAAAGTTCAACGACTTCCCTACTCTCACACTGCGGAGTATGCACACTACTACTACAACTTCATTTGGAATACGCAAACTCGCTAAAACCCTCACAAACCTCACAATTCACCTGCGATTTGCATAAGCTATGCAAGCACAACCTATTTCACTCACTCTATCACTAGAATGCCGGGAACATCCTCAAACACCCATTAGCAGGATCCAGAATCTGGGAAAGTCATTTCTAAGCTTAAGGGAACATCATTTTCTCTCCAGTTATCATCATTGAAAAACAAAATCCAAATCTCAATAATAATGACTCTTGAAAGGACCAGCTTCAAACTGCCACCATCTCTGGGAACCCGTGTCACTGTATACTGCACTTCTATGGTAAGCTCCTAAGGAGACGAACCATCGGTCTCCTACCATCTCTGTTATCACTTTGTGCCGGACATCCATGGCAAGCTCTTAAGGAGACTAACCATCAGTCTGCTACCATAACTGTTAGCGTGTCAGACCTTAATAAGTATACTTACAAGGGGACACGAATAGGTCGATGAAACTTTTGACTCGCAATTAAGGAGTTCTTTCCACAGCTCCAGTACATAATCAATACACAATAATCAACAATCATTAGTAATCAATAACCAATTAAGTCAGTAATTATCACACATCATGACCTTTCAGTCATGAATAACCACACCTTTAGTAAAAGTTTAGTAAGTTTATTTGCCTATATTAACAATGCTAAGGTCCTATAGATTAATCTCAAAATCAAATGAAACACATATAAAAACAACATTGTCCAAAGCGGTGGAAGAAACGTAATCTAATCAAAGCTTGAACTACAACGCATTCTAAAGTTACAGTGCAAATCAATAGCAGAGTCAGTTGGGTTAACAAGATGTAATACATGTGGTTAAGCAGAGAAATCCATCAAACATTAGCCTTTTTCATCATAAATCAGAATCCTCAACTAACATCAGATTAGCATCAGCATGTTGGGCTTCATGCAAAAAAATTTAGTAACTCAAATTTGGAAAACATCTAACTATGGTTCTATCAAAACAGCGCAGTTGGTACCTAGAAAGAAAAAGCAAATATGCATAACAATCACAGTTTTATCGCATTATACCTATCATTGGTATGGGTCAACAAAGCATAATCAGTCTTTGTCCTCAGGACATCAGTTGATCAGCAAGGCATCAGGCTCTCAGTCAGGGAACATGAGCCCAATGTCGGTATGAATGTTTCTCTCCTAAAATCTCGAATCTCTCCTAAAGTTCTGAAGTCTCTTCTTTCTGTCATGTTGTTATATCAAAGTCACCTAAACTATACCCTAATTTCCTATTGGTCAGTTAATAGTATGTTCGCACTCTGTCCAATAATACTACTACATCAAATCTATGAATTTTTATATTTCTGCGTTCCCATACAGTTGACTGGTCCATCTTATGATGTTCTCATCATCTGGCTTGTCAGGTAACAATATTGTTGCGGCTTCCACTCCAGTGAGTATCTTCATTGTTCTTGTCCTGGGAAAGTCAGTCTCACACACATTACGCATAAAATGTTACATTAGCAAGAATATCATCTCCTAGCATGCGGTTCTCACGAAATGCTTCCGTTAAGCACATCTAAACAATACAATAGACATTTCACAGTTTAATTCACTTGGTCAGAAATACAGCTTTTACATGAGGCCTGGCAAAATAGGCCAAGACACTCGGTAAGTTAAGGCCTATAATTAATAAAGTTTAAAGCGTACTTCATAACCCTTAATATGACATATTACTGCATTAATCTAATACCTTTTCAACATTTTATATGTATTAATCATTAATTAGCACATTAAGGACCAGATGTAGGAAAGGTTTTGCACGTCGCAAAAAGCGAATTTTGCTGTTTGCGACATGCAAAACCCACATCGCGATGCCCAATTCCCATTTTGCGAGTCGGTAACCTGGTTACCGAGTCGCAAAACGGGACTGCGAGTCGCAATTGGGAAGGGGTATTCCCCTTCCTAATTGCGAGTCGCAGCGCAATGCTGCATTGCTTTGTGACCACGAACGCGGTCGCAAAGCAATCGCAGTTACCACCAGTGTCACACTGGTGGTAACCCATTCGCAAAAGGGAAGGGGTCCCCATGTGTATTACTTCTACAATACTGTCATGTGACACAATACCTTTCATTGCACAGGTCTCCCAAGTACTGCCACACAGCAGAGGAGGCCAGTGACAGAAAGCCCAGGCCTGGAAGCAGGTCCAATAGTGAATGAATCCCCTTGATGTCTGGATATGGATGACGAACCTGGCCCATCAGGCATGAGTGATCAGTCGACCACAACTGAAACAACCTCCCTTGTGGCATCCAATGCACAGCAGAGCAAACCTTCACAAACCTGCATGCCAAGGTCACATCAATCATCAGTGTGCCCCACAGGAGAGGGTCAGGAGTCAACGGTGCAAACCGAAGACAATAATGGTCCTGGTGTCAGTGGGAGGGGGCACAGGGTGCAAGGGCCAGTGGGAGGGCAATCATGGGCCAAGAGACGAGGCAGGTACAGGACACAACTGACCAGGAGGCCATCTCTAGAGTCCTGGGAGCCTACCAGGAATCCCAGGAGAAGATGAGCCAGATACTGACGACCTTGCAGGACACCCTTAGGCTGCAGGGGGAATACCACTAGGAGGCCATGCAGCAGTGGCAGGCTCTCAATGCCACCATGGTCTCCATATTAGGGGAGTTCAAGGAATTCAACAGCATCCTGCAGACATCTTCCACCAAACAACAGGCCCCATCCAGTAGTCAGTCAACACCACTGGCCTCAATAGCAAAACCTGCTACTGGAATGGAGGCCCAGTAGGAGGACCCACAGGCCAGCAGCACTCCTACCCCTGCACCTAAGGGACCCCCCGTAAGAGAGGTTGGCCATCCAGACATCTTGCAGAACCAGAGTCAAATACTAACCCCCCACCAGGAAGTGATCCCTCGTCTGAACTGTCACCCTTGTGTGCCACTGTTTCACCCTGTTGGCTGTCTAATACCAAGTTCCCATAATTCTGAGGCAAATGAATACAGAACCTGTGATACAAACAGCTGTGCCACCCACTCTGATCTTCACCTAGACCATTACCCAACTCCTCTGGACTGTGATATCATACACTAAGTAAACACCAATTATCACAACTCATGGCACAAAATAGAGATACAGCTGCTTTTTGGCGAGTGGTTAATTCTTTACTGATGAATGATAAGGTCAAAATGGCCACGGACACTGTCATCCCAGCACAAGCTTGGGTGGACTATTTTTCAAAAACGTTTGCAATAGAGGATAATGCATTGAAGGATGATACGACTCGCTGTAAGGTTATAAATAACGCTCTGGTTAGTGTGGCCTTCAGTAACACTATAAATGTAGTTGATGTAAAACAGGCTATTTTAAATTGCCCATCGGAGAAAGCTCCTGGCCCAGACAGGATCCCAGTCGACTTATATGAAGCGCTACCAGATTTTTGGGCACCATTGCTTACTAATGTTTAGGGATCTGCTATGACAGGCCCATTAGTAGATACCTGGAGAGAGGCGATCATTGTCCCGATTTTTAAAAAGGGGGATATTGCAGACCCCTTATGTTATCGACCAATTTCTCTTCTGGATAGCTCGGTAAAGATTTTAGGCCGAGTGATCCTAAATAAGCTGGAAAATTAAGTGCAATTTGGGTTCCGACCAGGGCTGGGTACAGTTGAACAAACACTCAATTTGACCTTGATAGTACAGAAATACACGAAAGTCAAAAAAGGGTGTGTGCATTTAGCATTTATGGACTTATCATGTGCTTTCGACACAGTTAATCGAGAGAAATTATGGATGGTCATGTCAAAAATGGGGGTGGACAAGGATATAATTGTTTTACTCAGCAGACTCCATGCATGTACCTCAGCACAAGTCCGCTACTCCCAGGAAGGTGGATTAACAGAGAAGTTTTCCTCATTAAAAGGGGTAAGGCAGGGCTGCGTGCTGGCCCCCTTTCTTTTTCTTCTTTACATAAATGGCCTAGAGAAATTTCTCTGTGAGATGGGGAAGGATCTTCCAAGCATTAATTATACCCCAATTCCAGCACTGCTTTATGCGGATGATGCTGTACTCATCTCAAGGACAGCAAATGGTCTTCAAATTCTATTGAATGCTTTTAATGCTTTTATGGGAAATCTGGGTCTTAAAATTAATAGATCAAAGTCATTTGTGATGAAGAGTGGGCCGAAGCTAGCAAAAACAAAAAAATGTATTCTGGAGGGGGAAGAAATATCGAAAGTTACACATTTTACGTATTTGGGGGTTCCTATTGATGTTGATTTTAATTGGAAGTTTTTAGTAAATGTACGCCTAACAAAATTTCAAAGAGCTATAGATGCCGTTTTTAGATTTTCAAACAAATTGGGGCATAAACCTATAAAAGAGTTGATGATTGTATTTTCTAGCAAATGTCTTTCTATCGCGACATTTGGAGCAGGGGTTTGGGGATATGCTGATTCATTAAGTATCCAGGTTGTAGAAAATAAGTTTTTAAGGAGGTTATTAGCAGTTCCGCAATCGGCTTCGGTAAAGTTCTGTCATGATGAAGTGGGCTTGAGGGCTATATCCGATTATATAAAGGTCCAACCAGTATTACTCTGGTTAAAAATCTGGGCGAAACCGGAAGCTCATTTATGTAAGACAAGATCATTGGATATACCTTGGCTTAGATATGTGCGTTCTCTGGTGTTCTCCCTTGGAGTAGGGGAGTTCCTTTCTAAGCCGAATCTTATAACAAAGCCGGACATAAAAAGGGTAAAGGAAATATATTGGCAGCAAACACAGGACCCAAAGTTAAATTTATGTCTAGAGAGAAACCAGGAGACAACCCAGCCTCAGCAATTACAACCGATGTTATACCTGGTTATTACCAGTTCTGAGCGTCAAAAGTTTCTACTTACCAGGTTACGCTTGAATACATTGCATTACCTGGTAGCATTTCCTTCCTGCGGAACATGGTTTAAGAATCTTCCATTATGTTGCTGTGATGGAAAATCATCTCAAAGCACATTGCACTTTATACTTTTTTGTAATTTTTATATTATACCAAGAAAACGGTTTTTACGTCCCGTTCTTTTAGCTAAAAGTATTAGAACTAGCCAGCTCGCTTATTCATATTTGCACAAGTTGGGAGATGTAGAGACAATAGAGGCTATGGTAAATTATATATACACTGCTTTTGGAATTCGGAACATGTATTAATAATGTTTTATTTGCTTTTGAAGTCTGTATGGCTGTTTTTATTAAATGTCTTTTATGGTCTATTTGTACCGAATAAAGTCATAAAGAAGAAGAACTCATGGCACATGTCTCTTCATTGTTTGCAGTGGCAATTGTTTACAAGCAACAAATATATACACAAGTCGGCTCCACAATTATGGTAAAGTGACAGATGTAGTGAGATCTCCAGCAGGTATGTAGGTACATCCATATTGTAGTAACATCCAGTATCAATGATGCCAATAGGCAATTCAGTAAGCAGTTTGCAAACAGAGATATGACCTGAAGAGGGAAAATTACATGGAATTATGCACAATGTTGTAAGATATATAATCCACAGTCATACATCAATAGCAGTTGAACACAAACACAGGATGACTATTCCAGCAGTTATGACACCACATATGAAGAGCCTGCATTGTCATTCACGCACATGTGTGGGACAGGAAAGATGTCACATAAGTAATATCCTCTACTGTTCACCTTCCTGAGTAGACAGGAACAGGAAGTTACCACACAGCATCTGATAATGCAGCATGACATGCCAACACAGCAGGACAATATTGATAAGTCCTCCTTACATTTACCCAAACAGGCAGACTGAGGACTCAAAACCTTTGGTACAACCATAAGGATGTTCCGTAATGGCATCAGCATTCCACACATGTCATTAGCAGCAAGGATTTTCCACTACCTCTCTGTGCCGGGCCAGCTATCGGAAAACCGGCCCAACAGTGCCCCGGGCCGTCTTCGTGGCTGGAGAGAGTAACCCAGATGGACAAATCCTCGGATCCAATCAGGATCTCGAGGTGGAGGAAGACAGGCGTTAAAAGAGGAAGGAGAGGACGGGTCGTGGCTGCAGCTTCCCACGACGGACGGATCAGACGGGAACGGAGGAAAGGAGAAAGACGCAGGACCTGAGGGAACGATGGAACCAGCAGCGTGACTGCGGACCGGAGAAACAACAGAGCGACCAGGAGGCGAAGACGCATTATAACCGGCCATGCTCTGGGGAGAGCATGGCCTCATCAGGTACTGTCCTGTAAGCAGGGCACGGGTGGCAATAACAGCAGGATTGGTGGGAGGAGGGGGAAAACATCAAGTACAAAGTTATGGCCTTATGTATTTTTTTTTTTCTTTGACATACCGCTGTCAATGCCTTATTTGTTTTAGTTTTTTTTTTCCTTTTCGCCGGAAAGGAAGACGGAGTGGTTGCACTTTGAATTGTGGCAGCGTATATAAAGTAGAAAAACGAGCGTGTTACGAATAATTTTTCTTTTCATTGATTGTGTTGCTAAATCAGAGTTTAACACATGTTCAAGGGTTTTTATTTTTACATTGAGACCTAAGGGGACAGGCCATCAAAAGGCAAGACATGAAGAGAAATAAGAGAAAAAGCAGTAATTTGTTTGGTTTCTGTGTTTATTATTTTACTAAAACTGCCTGAAAGGAGAAGATGGAAAGGAAGGAAAAGAAAAACACAGAAACAGTACAGAAAAGGGAAAGACGGCAGGAACAGCAAGCCCAAGAGAACAGAAAAGGAAAAGAAAACAAAGATAAAGAAGAAACCTAGACAGATAAAAGAAAAGGAAAGGAAAACAAGAATAGAGAAGAGACTGAGACAGATGAAAGACGGAAAAGGGAAAGAGAAGGAAAGAAACCAGTGTTCATACGTACCTGTTTTCACCAACACTCTCCTATTTTGTTTCTTTGTCTCCCCATGCGCCTCCTGAGTCATCCCCTGCAAAAAGAAGAATGAATAGGATAAAGACCCTATGAGGAAACAGACAAGAAAGAAAACAGAAGAAAATTCCAAAGAGCCAGAAGGAAAACTATAGAATTGAAATTTGACAGACAACAAAAAAAGTCAATAAACTCCTATATATAAATATCAATTACTGCCTTCAAATCTCTATTACCGTGCTCCTGAGACACTCTCATGGTGAGTCAGCTACCTTTCAGGGTCGGAAACCAAGATGGAAAGCTGTGGTCCCCACACACACCTTGAAGCATGCAAAATCTGGATACAGTCTGCCTTTAACAATACGTATTCCAAGTGCAGATGACATACAAATCACACATGCCTGTTCATCATTGAAAGTCGTAATGAATCACGTCAGTCCGGGTGTTATGTGCCTCATCCTCATCTGCCTCCTCCTCAGCATTAGAGTCACCGGGCCCAAACAGTGCTCCAGCATCAATGCACCCCTCCTCCAACAGTGGGATGTGCCTTCTGAGGGCCAGATTATGGAATATGCAGCATGCAACAAAGATCTTGCCGACCTTTCCCTGGTCGTTATTGTAGGGCACCACCGGACACATGGAGGCAACAAAATCTAGGTTTCAAGAGACCGAAAGTCCTCTCAATCACTCACCTAATCCGGCCATGTGCCTCATTGTACCAGTACTCCCCTTCTGTAGTTGGGCATCTAACAGGTGTTAGGAGCCAGAGCAGGTTGGGGTATCCTCAGTCACCTGTGTGGAAAAAGGGACATGACTATAGGTAACAATGCTAGGCAGAGTGCAGACTCTGTAGGGAGGGGTACAAACATCTGCCATGGAGAGCAGTACACATACCTACGAGCCAGGCCCTTTCTCCCTATAGCTGTGACATCAATGCAGGAACACTGCTGTTCCTCAGGACGTAGGAATCATGTACTGATCCAGGGAACTTTGCGTTTACATGTGTTATGTGCTCGTCTGCAAGGCACACATCCCTGCAGCCAGTCCCACAGTCACCTGAAAAGAGCCACTTGCCAGAAAATGCAGGACTGACAGCAACTGGACTGTTGGAGGGATGGAATGGGGATTTCTCAAAGACGGCAGGATGTCAAGCTTCAACTGGGCGACCAGTTCCCTGATGCACAAATGGTTCAGTCGATAGGTCAGGATGATGTGGTGCTCTTCCATGGTTTCAAGATCTAAGAGTGGTCGGTAAACTGGTGCATTCCTCATCACTCCATTTTGGCGATATCTAGGCAGGGAGACAAACAACAATCTTGTGCACCAAGAATGATATACAACAATCACAAAGTATTGGTCATGTAAATTGGCTGTCATGTTGTGGGAAGACACATTACTCCACACTCCATTCCTAACAAGACAATGCCACATAATCCCCGTGACAATGGACGTGTACAGGACATGTAAACATACGCCTTCCATGAGTTCCCCCACATGGATTGTCAATACTGACAAATGTAGTGACAAATGTGGTGATGTCATCTGACACTCACTACATATGTGATTATCCACAAAGTGTAATGTAATTGAATCAATTTGTGACAATATTCAGGTAATTACGCAGTGTGAACCCAGGACAGTCATATTACATACTAAAATGGCATCCGCCTGTCCTGCATGCATTGGACAGATGGAAGTGACCTCATTCCGCCAGCGGCAGTCGTCCTGGGGGAAGGCGATGGGAACCGCTGTGCAACTCCTCATTGGATAACATTGACGTCAATGGGAAACTGTGACCAATGACGATCACCACCGGCAGTGACGGTCATGACCACTGCGGTCGTAACCCCCATTTTGTATGGGCCAGCACACTTGACTCCTGGCATTCGGGCAAGGAAGACCTCCACTTCGTGTGCTGCTGTGTCCTGAATATTGGAGCAAGGAAGGCACACGCTGCAGGGGATATGGCCCCAGCCTTCACAAGTGAGGAGTTGGAGACACTGGTAGAAGGGGTCCTACCCCTGTATGAGCGGTTGTATGGTGCTCCAGGGCAACAAGTCAGTACAACGTCCTTTGTCCCACATATTGGGTGGTGTTTGACGATTTGGGGATTTGCGTGCACATGATGTGTGTGGTATATTAGCAGTGTGCATGGTCCGTGTATGTTGTGTGTCACCAGAAGTTGCAGCTGGATTGGTATCATTTACATCATGTCCCCCATTTTCAGAATGTTTCCCATGCAGATCCGTGCCCACCAGAAAAAAGGGTTATGGAGAGCCATCGCCGGGGAAGTGTGGACCCTGGGAGTCCGTAGCTGGCGGAGCACCCACTGCAGGAAGTGGTGGGAGGACCTGAGATGCTGGGCCCAGAAGACCACAGACGCCAAGCTGTGGACAGCCTCCCAAAGCTGAAGTGGTGCGCGTCGGACCATGACCCCCCTAACGGCCAGTGTTCTGGCACTCCATCTACTGCCACTCCCAACCATCAATTATGTGACCGCCCTTGTACCTAAAAAAGTCTTCCTTGCTGCCCTTGACCTCTTCTCTACTCCTCTCCCACCCCGTGTTACCCGTAAACATCCTGTCCCCCTGCCCTCTCTCAGGCCCTTCCACCTCCCATTCTTTGGGTGGCCCTTCTGGTGTTTCCCCTGCTCCTCCACCCAGAGCCAAAGTTCCCCCTCCCAAGCCCAAACAGAGAACTGCCCCTTCCAAATCCAAGCCACCCCCACCCCCAGGTGCCTGGCTGTCCCATTGATTCCCCTATGATGTGGAGGCCTATTTGCTGTCAGGAGTCAAGTTTGGAGCCATGATATATGGGCAATGTGTCCTGCATTTCCAGACATTGAACTTCCCATTTGGCACATTTTGTATATAGTTTATTTTTATATTTTGTTTAAAATATACATCTGCACACATTGCTGAGCTTGGCAAGTTGAGATGCTTGTCCTGGCTTCCTTCTACATGGTGGTGGGACAAGTGTGTGCAACGCTGTGTGTGTGGTCTGTGTATGGGTTGTGTCCATGTTGTTGAATGGGCTGGGTAGATAGGTTGTGCCATGTGCATGTTGTTATGTGTCTGACTGCTTGCTTGTAAGATTGTATGGGATGTTGTGTGCGTCCGTGTGTATGGTGCTGCATCTGTGGATTTCCTTGTATGTTGGTTGTACGTGATATGTCACCTGTGTCATTGTTTGGATGTGTGTTCACTGCTATTGATTGTGTGTCATTGCTACATACAGTTTATGGTGTGTGTGTATGTGTGGTGTTGCACAACGTGCCTGTCTATGCCTGCGTTGAGGTGTTTGTGGTCTAGATGTTGTTGTGTGGTTAGGGGGTGTTGTGTATGACTGTGTTGGTGGTGTTTTTGTAAGTTATACTGTATGTTTGGCATGTTTCTGCTTGGCTTTGTGTGTATGTTTGGTACTTGGCTTTGACATATTTTGTGTTTGCCTGTGTGTGTAGCCTTTGCTGTCTGTGCAGGGAATGTGTGTTGTGTGTAGGAGTGTATCACTGTCATTTCCTCCACTCTGTGCTAGGCATACTTACGGTTGTCGTCTTCGTTGTTGTTGCAGGCCCTGAAGGTGTATGGCGAGATACAACGCTGGCAAGACTAGCAGTTCGTTTGCCATGGCGGCCACGTCTCTGTGCCTGGGGGTGGGTTTCTCCTTTTATACTTTCTGTTTCCACCAGGATTTTCGTTGCAGGCAACCCATCCCAGATATCCTGGCAGTGTGGTGACTCAGAATGTAGTGGGCAGAACATTGGTTTCCGCCAGTCTGAAGTTGCCTACCGACTCCCGATACTGCTCATCGGCGGTGGTGGTACTGGCGGTCAGTTGTCTGTGTTGCAGTAGGTTCACTGACTTACTCATTATATGGTGGTCTGCACTGCCACACCGGCGGTGGTCACAACACCACCACCGGTGTGGCAATTGGTTTACTGCCATACTCGGAATGACCACCTAAGTGTGCTGACTGAAGACTATTTATTATATTTTACTAACTCATGTGGTATGAGTTGTGGCAGGTAAGCAGTCAGCAGTTGTAATGCTCTGAGTAATCCTCCTCATTACAGTCCTCTTCTTGCTCTGTTCAGAATTCTCTTAAATTTCACACTCTTGTTTAGTCTATATTTTTAATGATGTGGTCGGGCCTGATTATTTAACACATTACATTTTAGGTGAGCAGGCAGATGTGAGTGTCTTCAGGGCATGTGGAAGATCTCGAACATGGTGTTTCCTTGCATTGGGTTCATGAGTATAAACAAGGGCTGGTGACAAGGAAGAATAAGACTCAGGGCCTGATTTAGATTTTGGCAGATGAGTTACTCCGTCACAATGGTGATGGATATCCCATCTACCAAAATCTAAATTCCATAGGATAGAATGGGATTTAGATTTCAGCGGACGGAATATCTGTCACTGTTGTGACGTAGCAACTCACCATCCGATAGCTAAATCAGGCCCAAAGTGTATTAAATATTACAGATAGTTAAATGGAGTACTCCCATGCACTGATGAGCAATGACTGTGATATGTGTTCCAATAATGTCAGTCTCTATATAGCCATTTTATAGTGACAACAAATTATTGCAGCAACTGGCTTAATATTTCTCTGTGTCGTCCCATATGAAGCACCACTTGTAACCAGAATGCGGTCTTGCTAAACCAGTGTTAGTAAGCCACAACCAGTGCTAGTATGCCAAAACCAGCGCTAGAAAGGTTGCCTTTTTTTTCATCTTACTCTTAGTCTTTGAGGGAAATACGCCTAACAAACCAGGTTAGGAGTATTGTGTATGCACAGATTACTGGTTCCAGCACAACTATAAATGATCTTTCTCTGACAAACCACACTAATTTGGAGCATTCCCATATTGTAGAAAGTGGCTGCTGGTTCCTTACATTTTGAGATCTGTGACTCTTTTTTATAACCTAATGTATGTACCTTTGCCAGGGACATGTATGTGGGGTGTGGCACAATAAATTGTGACAACTTAAATCTAGAGTTGCTAGACATTATCGATATGGGTTTACAGACCTTAGACCCTTCAGGACAAGTTACATGAACTTTGCAGTCTGCTTCCTATCTTCCCATCACAGTGAGCAGAGTCTGCATCATGTGACACTTCAGGGCTCGATATATTTGTGTAATTATTCAATTCCCCACTCTCATGTTGACAATAACAAAGAGGGTGTTGGAAGCTGTTGATTCCTCCAAGAAAATTGTGAGAATGCATAACTTTGGCTGTGCCATTATGGGCTTTAGCAGTGACACAAAAGTGTAACCAACAATGCATAAATTGTGTTTTAATATTGCTAATATAATGTGGAACATCCAATGTATCGTTGACGGTGCATTCACAGTAGAAGATTAATAATTCCTATATACGAGTGTTCAAATGGTGATTCTAACATGCTGGATTTCAAGGCATCTGCACACATATATTCATGTATTTTGACTAAGATATTATGGTGATATATAATTCATAATTTGTTGAGATATTAAGTGAAGATGTACGCATATTCATATATTTTAAATGTGCATTGAACTGTAATACTAAATTAGCTTGACTAATGGGCTGAAATGTTTATTCTGTGTCTAGCCTTCAACGTAGAGTTTGCTTGTGTTGCAACATTCTTTATTTGCAGGTGCACCCGTCTGAGTCTACAGTTAATGAAAGGCATATTGTGTACTTGAGACAGTAGGATATGAGAGCATTTTTCGGCAAGGACAAAAGGAGCCATAACAAACTGAGAAAGAAGACTCCTGTTTGTGTTACATGCTCCTAGAGGCTCTCAAGGTTGTCATGCTGTTTGACTCGTGGCATGAAAACCTGAATGAAGTTACCAATTCCACATGTGCATGGAAGATGGAAAACTGCTGGTGTTCATGACTTGGATTCTCGAAGGTTCTGCGAGGTCTGAATTGGTATTCATTTAGCTAGATGAGAGCAGACCCCCTTACTCTTTGGCGAGACCAAATTCCCCTTAGACTTAGAGAGGTGCATACCTCTCTATTCCTAATCTGGTTGAGTGGCCTCATGCTTCACACACCTCTCTATCAGAACTTATACTGAGGTTTCTGTTATGCTGACACTTTCTTATTATTTCCAAAATTTCATATATTTCGTGAAAGATAATTAGGATTCACCTTTAGCTGAGCTAGAATACTTCAATTGATTTTTTTTCAAATGATTAGGCAAGAGGACCGTAACTTGTACACTGATGACCAAATACTATTTCCTATCTTCTATATTGCTGCTCTGTAAGTATTGTGTGCCTTATGCTTTTATGATTTTATCAGATGTGACGCTTTACTTCACCTTTGATGATTCTGAACCTATAGAGCATGTTTCTGTGACTTATTTAAATAAGTCCGGCCTTAAATAAACCTTTGAACTCAAATCTTCGATCTGAGATTGAAAGTGTGACCAAATAAGTTACACTGCTAAGTGATTTAAAGTGTTGATTTTAACTCTCTTTACATCTCAGAACTTTTAAAAAGGTCAGTCAAAAGAAGAGAATGAAGAAAATGGGACTGGGCGTCATCAATTAAAATCTTGCGTGACTTGAAATGTCGAGAAATCTACGTTTGAATATAAGTCATCCATTGTAGTACATGTACTAATTTTCCATTGTCTAAAGTTTCAAGAATCATGGCAAAATTAGAGAAACCCAAAAATGGGGCATCCACTGCAGCTGGAGCATCCACGTGTGTCAAAGTCACCAATGGTCACCAACGTCAATAGTTTGACGAGAATGGGAGTACTCTTCTGCCTGCTATGCATTGGAAATAATAATTCACTCAAGATAGTGCCTCATACGTGTAATTCAAAAACTTTGGCTCTCATCACAACTTTGCGGTCTTTTCCAAAGACCGCCGAAGTCGCGAGTACCGAAAAACCGCCAAGGCTGGCAGACTGAAGACAACCCTAATATGACTGATCTCTGACTTCTGCCCGAAATTGGGTGGAATTCCGAGACCAGTCATGCTGGTGGTTGGCGGTGCAGAGGCAGTACCGGTACCGCAAAGCCAAAAAGAAACCACACACTGTATTACAACCGGTAATATGATGTGGCGGTGTCCAGGTGGCGAGGCACTGCAGGCAGTGGAAGCGTCAGGACTCATCCCCTCCAGAATGACCTCCTCGACAAACAAGATAAGTGGATCGTCCAACAGGGGAGGGTGTGTGTGTGAGTGCATGTGTGAATGTCGTGAATGCGGGGGAGTGTTTGTGGGTGCGTGTCTGCGTGTGTGAGTGATTGTGTGTGGACAGAAGAGGACGGGTAGTGTTTTTGTGAGTGGATGGGGGAGAGCGATGAGTGCGTGTATGTGGTGCAGGGGGTATGAATGCATGTATGCGCGTGGGGGAGGGTGGAGGGGTGAGTGAATGCATGCGTGTATGTGGTGTTTGTGTTTGTCAGTGTAAATGGATGTGTATGTTGCTTTCGCATGATTGAGTGGGATGTGTTTGTTTCTGTGTAGAAGTGTGTGAGTGCATGTGTATGGGTATGTGAACGTGTGTGTGAGTGTATCCTGGTGAAAGGAATGCTTATTCCTGTCGCCAGGGTCCAAGACTACAAACTTTTTCTGGTGGTGTGACTGCCAGAAAAATGCTGGCAGTCTCCCACCTCGTGATAGCACTAGCGGTATCACGCCATCCCCTGTGCTGGAGGTGCTCACCTCCAGCCCAGCGGAACGTGGTAATGTGGCGGGATGGTTGGAGGCTCGGCAATTTGGCTTTGGCCAAACCGTCAAAAACTCCTAATTTGTCCGGCCCGTTGGAGGTGACACCGCCACAGCAGCCCTGGCGGTCTTCGGACCGCCAGGGTCATGATGAGGGCCTTTGTGTCTAATCCCACTTCATCAGTGGGCCCAAATGCAATGTATTGCAATTGTTTTGGCAGGTAATACCACCTGAAGGTGACCTTCCTCCCCACACTGCTGATCAACAGTCCCATTATTGTACTGTCTAGTTTTTTGATGCTCTTCTTTGGGTAATAAACATGTACTCTTGAGACTCATAGAGACACTATAGTAGTGCTATCATATTAGGCAGGGTTTTTCTACCCATAAGTGATAAAGGGAATAATAACCAAAACTCTATGGGTTCTCAATGCAATTTATTGTGCAGCTGAGGTTTAGGAACTGACTATGTCTCCATGAGTTTAGAATAATTATGCCCACATAATAAAATGAGTCTGTTTGCCAGGCTCTCGGCAAAGTTGGTAGGCATTACTAGACTCCAGAATTACTGGGGCTAGAAGGAATAAAACAACTAATCCCCATTCATCTTGAGACCAGAGTGTAATCTAAATAGATAAACACATTCTAGTAACAGATCAATCATATCTGCTGAGTTCACTGGTTATATCAGCATATAAACTTGCTAAGGTGGCACAGAATGCTCTCTAAAGTAGGCTGGTGTGCACGGGGCTCCCAGATGCCAAGACGCACAGCTGAAATTGGAAACAATCAATGAAGAATCCAGTTTCGACCAGGTGATCCAATCTTTTGTTCTTTATTCAACGTTCACCATATTAATGCAAAGGCAGAGTGTATCTAATTTTCAAATGTATAGGAAATACTCATCTAAGTTTTTTTCCAATCATGTCAGAATCCTCTCCTCATTCCGCAAAGCCCAGCTGATGTGAACTGAATGCATTCCAGCAGTCACGCCTGGCGACTAGGGAAAGTGGCAGGCGGGGGGGAGCAAAACAAAAAACAAAAAAATATATATATTAAAAAAATTTAACTTATCTGATAGCCACCACACCGCAGTCGCACTCCAGCCACAGGCTCCCAGCCTGCCCTTCGCCAATCATGACGCCGCTCAGAGCAGTGTTCTGATTCGCTGGAAGCTGAGCGTTCCAATGCAGACTGGGAGCCTGGGACAGCTCTTTCCAACTCGGCAAAACAGTGCTGGGTTGGAGAGAGCCCTTGGGTGCATATGTGTTTGGCCTAACATACATGCACACTGAGGGGAGTGCTCTGTGCATTCCCTCACTGCTAGTCACTCCCATGGCCCCGTCCCTTTAAACATAAAACAATAATAAACGTTGTTTATTATTGTTTTATTTCTAAAGGTTTGCAGCTCCTGCTGCTGCTGACAGGGGTGCCCCTGCATTTTGGGCTGAAAGCCCTTCGTTAGGGGTGACTAGAAAAAAGACCATAAGCAACAATTAAACTCCCTATCTCATTGCTCTAACATTTGAAAAATGTGAAATTGCACTTCATTAAAACCAAAGCATAAAAATGTACTCGTATAATGCCTACCCCATTTTTAACACAAAAAGAATCACTACCTAAAGTGTATCCAAACATGTATAAAACATAAACCAGGGCCTGAATAAACCAATATACTTAACCCGCAAAGAATTAAAGAAACATACATTAAGTTAAATAAAATAAAATAAACGTGCACTGAAATTAAATAAAATCACAGGGCATACTGAAAAAATCCGATACACGCTGCCTTCACATTAATATGGTGAACATTGAATAAAGAACAAATGATTGGATTACCTGGTCGAAACTGGATTCTCCATTGATTGTTTTCAGCTGTGCGTCTGGGTGCCACGTGCACGCCAGCCTACTTTGGGAAAATACCGTGCTGCTGAGGCAGAGCACGTCTGAGGCTGCACGATATAATGTTGCCTTTGAGCATCTAAAGAAAGTATTGTCAAATAATGTTGAACTTGGGTATGCATTCTAATGTTACTATGTCATACAGTATGCTCTCTGCCACACATTCGCATGCCCCTGCCCTTGAGTGCATTTCCTGTCAGTGATCAAGAATGGCAATAGTTGGCAGCCTTGTCTCATACCACATTCTAGAATTTATCGGTCCCACAAAATAGTTATTTCTTTCGGTTTGTTGTATAGGAGTGTAACCCATTCTTTGAATAGTCATATGAATTTTGTATTCAATGTCATTTTCATTATGTACTGGACTCAACATATCTTCAACCGGTAGTGTTGAACTCTTTTTCGACATATAGGATGCAAGCAAAAATATTGCCATTTCCTCAGTGACAAAAGTCAACCTTCTTATTTCCTGTATGGCATAAAGCCACACTGATTTGGGTATCACCCACATCAAAACATCAGTTTGCTAAATATTTTGTTTTCCATATTCAACATAGACAATGGGCAATATACCTTGTAGTCAATAGCACCCTTTTTTAACCCTCATATTTATTGGCACAACAACACTTTCTTAAACACGGATTTGACATATTGAGACTCTATGGTAATCCCATGGGTGAAGGACATTTTGAAGCATAATCAGTAACAGTAGATCTTATTGTGACTCACTATGTTGAGTTAAACATTCTCTGTTCTCAAGGATTAGGGGTGTGGACAGATGTCTAGGATTACTGAATGCCAGAGAAACAAAAAACAGTATGAAATCTTATACTCATTCACTGTAACCTTGTCCGTATGTGCTTAAGTCTTGTTGTGGAGTGTGTAATCCTTGTCTGTCATGTAAGGTGCGGGGAGGTCGGGCCCCGTAGAAAAGAGGAGACGCCAAAAGGGAGGGCGGTAGGGGAGAGGAAAGGAAAAACACATCAGACCCGAGAAAAGGGTCACAGAGTTGGTCATTTTGGCCGTTGTTCAACTTTATCAACATATCAATTCCACTAGGTTCATCAGTCACTCGTTTTCTGTCAGGTCACTCTATCACAGGCAGAGACTGCCTTGCCAGTCAAGCCACCAGTCTCACCCCCTGACGGGTCGTCCACTGTCTCAGGGGACTTCCATTCGTCAACCACCTCTGTCCTTAGGGGTGCTATGGGTCGGCGTCAGACACCCTGTGCTTCCTGTCGCTGAAGCGCTGTCCTCCACCCGCGCCCAGCATGTAACATCTTTCTTCTAGGTCTCCAAGCTAGGTCCCCTGAGTGGCTTCCAAGCCATGCCCACTGAACGCTTTGCCAAGGCCAGGGCGAGGTCCACAAACCTATTCCCCACTTTCTTGGGACCAGGCCAGTATTCAATAGCATCCTTACAATGTTTAGAGCTCATCACAATCTTAGTCTCCCTCTTGCACACTGATAATTCATCTATTTCAAAAGCCTCCTCGAGTAGTGCTAACAATTTTTAAATTATGATGTTCCTAGACACCCGAAATAACTCCACCAGCAGATCATTCTCACTAGAGGGCTACCCTAACCCATACTCGTGTCTACAGTATCTCTTCTGTAGTTGGTAACATTATCAACTCCTCTCTTTGTTCATCAGTTAGTCCAGGCAACACACATCTGACGAGCATTTTGTCTATACCGAGTGTTGAAAGTGTTAGTGGCCATGATTATAGTTTCTCCAGGTTAATCAGAAAACAACTGGTTGCTTGACTGTTCCCTGCCTGTGTATGTGTAATGATGCTCTACTCACCTGTAAAGATCTGCAATGTCTATTTGTGGAAGCTCTCTCTTCTTACCAACCAAAGTCGCATCCTTCCAAACCTGTCATCCAGCTAGCAAGAAGAAGCAGCTGGAATTTCTCTAATACCTCTATCATGACAGATTCCAGTTTTAAGACACTAAGGGGGTTATTACAACTTTGGAGGAGGTGTTAATCCATCCCAAAAGTGAAGGTAAAGTGACGGATATACCACCAGCCGTATTACGAGTTCCATAGGATATAATGGACTCGTAATACGGCTGGTGGTATTTCTGTCACTTTACCGTCACTTTTGGGACGGATTAACACCTCCTCCAAAGTTGTAATAACCCCCTAAGGATCAGATTTATACTTTTTGACTCAAAACTGCATTGATGCAGTTGCATCAAAAAACGTTAGCGCTGACTAGCACCATATTTTAATGCCACCCAGGCGTCATATTTGTACTATGATGCTTGGTGGCACTAAAGATGGGTTAGAGTAATTTTTTCCGACGTTAACCATTGTACCTTGTCATAAGGCAAAACTACGTTAACGGAGGAAAAATGACTCTAAAACAGTTTATGACATGTAAACATGTTGCAAAACGGAAATGCACTATTTTTGCCCGCAATAGAGTCAAAAACAGATGCTAACAGAAAGAACAGTGCAAAGGAGAGTCAAAATGGAGCCAGGAAGCCAGGAGAGACCCCAACGAGACCCCATTCAACCAGAAACCAGCCAGGAGGACACAGACAAGGCCCAGGGGTGGGAGAATAAAAAGAGAAAGTGTTGTTTTAGCGCAGAGAAGCATGAAATACTGGTGAGAGAGGTGATGTAGCATCAACATCAACTCTTTGTCACCTCTAAATTGCCAACTGGAAGGAGAGAGGCAATCTGGCAGCAGATTGTGGATAAGATCACACAGTGTGGCAGAGGTCAGGAGAACTGCAACTGAGTGCAAGAAACGCTGACACGACTGCAAGTGAAGAACAAAGGTAAAAATGGCATGGAACAGGAAGGCAGCACTGCAAACTGGAGGTGGGAGTCCAGCACCACAAGAGGACTTGGAGGAGATGGAGGAGATGGTTGCAGCAGTCATCCTGGAGGAAACTGTCACAGGAATAGAAGGACAGGACAGCGCATACTACCAGGAAACACAACAAATACAGGGCAAGTTGCATGAGGGAAATCTATGCTAAAATGTCAAGTGCAAGAAGGGAGAGGCACATAGGACTCACCCAATGCATGCCAAAGGAGCGCAGAGAGACACAATGCACATTAAGCAAGTTGCACCATACCATACCGACCTAAGCTACACATGTACCTACGCCTTGGTAGTACCATGCACCATGACACATACACAACCTGGACATATTTTGAACACCAGGCCTAAATACATACATGTACATATGCAGCACATGGGATGGATGGCATATATAATCACTGTGCCACTGGTTGTGACATCACAATATCCCTTGCATGTAGTCACATCAACACCACCAACATGATCAAGACCTCAGAGACTAGATAGTAAGTCAACACCATTCCGGGGGTTACGTTATAGTGGTGTCCCTTGCAGTAACACATTGCAACTGCCTTGCCTCATTGCCCAAACGCATGTGTGCTGCAACTCAAAGCACACAAGTTATTGCAACTGTCCCAACAGTACCCAGGCATGTGCCCGGTAGCACCACCACACTGCACATAGACAACACATCCACATGAGGCAGCCATCCCCACATCATGCAGTCAGGGTGTCCACTGGGTGCATGTAACAATGAACTGAACAGGCGCTGGGCGAATAGCAGGCTGGACCTGTATTATTGGTAACATGCCACTACCCAGTCCAACTAAACTGAAGTAGTGTTGAACCACACATCTTGATGCTGAACTGAAATGTGCCAGTACAGGAAATATGTACCACAGTTAGCAAACAGTAGGTCACAACAGTCACAGGCTGAGCCCACAACTACTCTGACACAACCATGTCAGACACATGGAAATTGGGAAATAAACACACACATACAACACATGGGGTATGACTGTGAATATAATGGCGGACAATTCCACATCAACGGGCGGGAGATGGTGAATGGGCAAGCCCGGTGTTGGTAAGACTGCCAGTGCAGTGTACCCTTTGCACTTGGCAGTATGAGTCACAGGTTGGGATGGTGGCTGGAAATCTGTCTGCTCATGGTAGCTCTGTGGGGCACTTAGTAAACAATGTTGATGGATCAAATAGAGTCACTGCCAGCTTTGGGCTGCATTGGGTGTAAAAGGGCATGCTGCACTCAGCCCTGCGAATCAGGCAGTGGAAAGGGCAAAGGGCCAGGGTATGGAACCCCCTGCACTGCCCATGCTAAGTGCATGGGCTGTGCCGGGGCATCCAGGGCCACACCACATCACCAACAACCATTTCATGGGGGTTACACCGCCATACAAAGGCTGGTGGAAATTCAGAAACAGACCTGGAGGGTAATGTTGAATGTAACACTGGTCTGGTGTCACAGGATAGATGCCATAGCCAGTCTGTAAGCTGCTGGAAACCTGCCATGTCCAGGCCACTGGCCCATGGGGCATTCCACATTGACAACAGTTGCCACTACCACCTGTGCTGTTGGGGACTGTCAAATACACAATGGCAGACAGATGCCCCTTGGACTGATGCACTTAAATGAGGGACCAGTATGACTACCTGCAGAATCACCTTTTCTTGCTTCAGGTCCTGACCTAAGTACAACTCCTGTTAAGTGGCTATTTCCATTGACTCATTTACCATCAGGCACTGTCACATACAGATTGATGTACACAGCAGAAATTTCATGCCCATACTGCCCATCCCTGGGTTCACCCCTGTGCTTCTGTCAAATGAGCTGTATTGTCACCATGCTGCACTAATGTATCATAGTGCAAGGAGGGCTGTATTGAGGAGGAGGACATAGGTGTTTAGTAAGGCAAACACACCTACACAGACAGGAGATGAAACAGACCTCTGCCAGGTCCATGAGTGCCATGCAATGTAGCACACAAACACAAACAACAACATGAGGAGCCATCAATGGCAACAAGCGCATGGTGTCCTGGCAATACCATCCCTGGGGTGGTGCAAGGTCTCAGCACAGCATGGCTGTATGTGAAACATGTAAGACTGTGACAGGTGACAATTGCCACGTGTGGTGCAGTGGCATGAGCACAGCAACATCCAGTGCAAAGCCTCACCATGCGAATGGATGCGAAGGGAGGGTAGAATATGAAAAGATGGTGTCAAGCCACAAAAAGGATAGACAACACACTTAGAAGATATGATGCAGCCAATTGTTCCAACTGGGCTTCCATTCATGTGACTTTCAGGTGGGGCATAGGGATGTAGACTGCAGCTCTGATGTGCAGGAACAATCCTTTGGAACTATGGGGCCCATCATAGGCCCCTAGCACCACAGGTGCATTAAGACACTTTTTGAGGCTTAATGTTACCTTGTAAATACGGCCCCTCCTGGACCATCACTGTGCGTGGAAGGTGGTGTAATGGGTGTTGCTGTGGCACGTCCACAGCAACACCCATTACACCACCTTCCACGCACAGTGATGGTCCAGGAGGGGCCGTATTTACAAGGTAACATTAAGCCTCAAAACGTGCCACAGCAACACCCATTGCATTTTGATGCTGTCTCAGATAAATGGAATTTTGTCAACTTGAGGCAGTGCCAAAATCTTACGCCAGCCCCAGGGGTTTGTCGTTAGCAGGGTGCAACAAGGAGGAATACATTTATACCTCCACATTTTATGCTTTTCCAATGTGTGCTGCATTCTGCAGCATGCATAGGAAGAGCAAAATGCCAGAAGTTATTGTTTATGTGCGTGAAGGTGTCCCGTTCTCCACATAAACTATCATTTGTAAATGACGCTTTGCCTCTTCTGTGTGTGCTGCATTCTACAGCTCACACAGAATTGCCAAAGCGCCATTAGTGATTGTTAATGTGCAGGAAGGGACATCTTCACGCACATTAACAATCACATCCCTCAATGCATACATCCTGGCACGATGGTGCATAGAGGCCTGCGTTGGTGCTGGCAGCTGAATTTTGCACCAGCGCGGGGGACAACACAGAGGTGCGCCATATTCACTTACATACGGTGCATCCTTGTGTTACCAAAGTGGCGTGGTGCTGCCAATTTTTGCACAGCTCCACGCTGTGCCACTTTTACACAAATATGGCCCTAAGATGACAATGAGCTTCAAATATCAAGTCAGTGACGTGACATGTCAACTGCCACAACACAGGTAGACTGATTTTACACCATCTCATTGCAGACGATGATGCCTCTACTGCAGATCTGCCTGTCCTGGAGTACCCTGATGACCTGGATGACCAGCTAGTAACTATCAGCCAAGAGACCCTCCAAGAAGTTCTTGTAAACCTGCAGACACCACCTCCAGTCGCAAGGAGGAGTATTGGTGTAGCAGACATCCCACAGGCCACACTTAGCACCCCAATAGTACGAACTGCCAGCACTGACACCTCAGAGGACTCCGAGGACCCAGGGACCAGCTTTAAGAGAACAGTGGTAGGAGTCCAGCGGGAGATGGCCAAGGAGGTGCGGGTGAAGATGCAAACTATGGGAGCCAGCCTTGAGGGGATGACGACATGCATGGTTATGGCTACAGAACAGACTGCAGCCAACCAACGCACACACTCCCCAATGTGTGGAGTCCAGGAGTATCTGGGGACATAACTGCTGCCATGAGAGAGAGGCCACAACGACTGCCCTCCCAAACTGGCCTCAGCGTGCTTTAGGACAAGATGGACTCCATGCACCAGGAAATGGTCTCCCTCAGGGCAGACATGGCTGCCTACCACAGGGATGTTGCTGCTATACTTAAAATTCAGCAGCTCTTCCTTGCAGCAGTGATGCCATACGTAGTGCAACTAATGCCAGCTGCCGGGAATTGTGAGTCCACATCTCCAACTACTGAAGTGTGTGTTGCCCCCTCTACCTCCCCACTACCACCACCAAGAGTGGAGGAGGCACCACACACATCGGAGGATGAAGATGTGGAACAGATCATCTTCACCCGCAGGAGTTCCCAGTAGCACCATCCCATGTCACATGGGTAGTGTTTTCCTTTGTGATGTGCTTGACATCATTCCAGTGTTAGCTCTGTTGCAGATATGCACTCTTCACCAACAAACTGTTGACCATTCTGGTATGGACTGCAATTGTCCCTAACTTTTCAATTGGCAACTTCTGTTCCCCTGCAATGAAAGAAACTTTACCCAAGCATGTCCCATGACATGTCCCTCAACCCTGGACTTGTGCTGTGTCACAATTGGATGGATTCCACAAATTAGGTTACAGACCTGGACATTGTAAATATTGCACTATAACACTTCTTATTAAAAACCACCTATACAACGAGCATGTTTTAGTGTGTTGTGACACATCTAATATGCCTAGAAATTGTGATGTGTGTAACATGTCTTAAGTCACAGAGTGTCAGTACAAGAGTGCTTGAATATGCGGGCACATTTCTATGCACATGGTACCTACATGATGAATGTCGATGCTGGTCTCATCCCCTCCAAGCAATTCACGGAGTATGTAAAACATATTGAACACATGTATGCTACACCCACTACAATGAATTACCACACCTACCTGTCCTATACATGGTCAACATAGTGACCTTGAGTGGTGGGTACACTGGATGACAGATGCACAGACAACAATGTGTGTTGTAGCTGCCAATGTGACAGCTCAGATGTAAGAAGGTGATAAACATGTCAGAGAGCGATCCAGAGGCAAGACGGAATCCCTAGGACAACACACAATTTTCACTGTACACCCATGGGAAGACCCTGAGACTCAATCATATGACACATGAAGGAAGGGAGTACACACATTTGTTTTAAATTAGATTTTTAACAAAACTAAAAAGAATTATGAACACCTATCCTAACCTATTGTAACCTACCCTAACTATACATAACCAACAACAGGTCCTAACTACTCTATGCTACACTTATCTAACACATTTAACAGCACACTCTAAACATTGCCCCCAATCCCACTTATATCACAAGACACATGCAGGACAACATATATTAAACTATACACATACTACTTATTAGTAAACAAATATATCTTTTTTGGTATATTTAAAGTCCCACACATCACCCGCCACCCACCCATCCACATAGCAAAATGTAAAAAGTAGAAAACTCACCCACCAAACCTACTATCCTAATTAAACCACTAACCTAAACTAACCTACAACTAACCCCCCTAACACCCACTAAAAAACATTAAAACAAATAAGGAGGGAGGGGACATTATGCCATTCACAGGTTGGCCTTCTTGAGTTTCCGCTTTATGAATTTTAGTATTTTTGTGTTCTTCTCAACCTCCTTCTCAATAGAGTCCAAATTCTTGAGGACCTGTGTGACATTCCTCTGTAGTTCCCTGATGGCACTCATGTCACTGGCAGCAGGTGTGGTTGGATGTGGCACGGATGTTGAGGGTGCAGCAGCTGGGGCAATTGTGATGGTGGCAGCTGTGGCCCCCTGCACAGCTGTGGTGCTTGGTCCTCCCTGTGTGGGCAGTGTGGGTTCCCCTTGGGTGAATGCCTGCCACTCACCCGTTGATCGTTCCATGTGATAGCGGACTGCCCTCTTCTGAAAGGCACGCAGTTCCTCGTTGTTCATGTTGGCAGCTGTTAAAATGAGACAGACAACCATCAGTGTCAGCATTGTGTGAAGTATGTACAAATCATTAGTTTACACTCTACATCGAATTGCACATGCACTCCAACTACATTTCGGATTATACAATGGCCCTGATAGATGAAACGAAAACACTGCCTTAGCATCATTTCCTTGACACCATAGCCACCCACAACAAGATTAGGAAACAAACAAAATTAGATGTGCATTGATTTTGTGCCATGTTTAACAATGCAAAGGCAGCGTCAACTTCACCTAGATCAGGGCCACTATTCCTCATCATCTGTGTCAAATTTCAACCATACATCACTAGTAACTTAAATCTGATACTGGGAGTATGGGATGCAGTTGGTAACCATACGGGGTCAGTGTTGATAGGTATACATGCAAGCCTGATCAAAATGACTGTCACCTACACTGTGAGCATCACATCTACCTACAAATGTGTTGTTCCCACCCCCTGTGCCTCAGAGGGGATGGCCATGCAATTCATCATCTCAACTGCCAGGTATCCACCAAGGCATGCCCACTCATGCATGGAGTCAGGTAGTGGACCATATTTTAGGAGGGCTGACAACTAGGAAGCTGGTATCCTTAGGTCTATTACATCTACAGTCATGTGTCCAGGTGTAGCCCACAAGCATTGCATGCAGCACTCCACCACATCTGCTACTGTTATTCAAGTGTGGTAAACAGTAAATAGTTTGCCAATGGGAGACTCATCAACAGGGCCACTGATCACCACAACAAGATGATCTAGCACAATGGTTCCCAACCTTTTGATTTCTGCGGACCCCCACTTTATCATTACTGGAACCCAGGGACCCCCACTAAAACATTATTGGAATCCAGGGACCCCCCACTTAGTCATTACTGAAAGCTGGGGACCTAATATGTTAATATTATTAAATTTTCTAAGCAGTTGTGGACCCCCAGAGGAGGCTTTGCGGACCCCCAGTGGTCCCCCGACCACAGGTTGGGAATCACTGGTCTAGCAGATCCAGCTCCCTGGCCACCAGATCTGCCCAGCGATGCTTCAGCTGGTGTTTGTTGCGGCTGCTGCGGTACGCCCTCTTCAGTTCAGGTACAAGCAAAAATACAACTAACACACAAATTCACTAACACTGGGACAAAGTACAGTCAAATACTACAGAAAACACAACAGTAGGAACACCACAAGACACAAAACAGAGCAATAACACACCACCAACTACAAGACACAACCACACAGTCAAAAGAGGCACAGACTGTAAAGAGAAAGTGAAAGTACACCCACTGAACCATGCCTGTAAACAGGATTTCCTATTGCATCACTTCCTGTCCCCGTGCATCACGTTTTCTATAATGCGCGTATTTATTTGAAGCATCTGATATTTACGTGACTATTTCTGACACATGACTGATGTGCGTCTTTTTTTAATGATGCATTACCTTTATGCATCGATTTAACAGTAAATCAGCATTGAGATGAGTGTGAAGGTGTAAATCACTCTAGTGGCCCATGGGTCATATACTTTGCATTTGTGGATGTTTTCGATGCATTTGCGTCATTTTTTTACTCTATTCCTGATTGCGTGATTTTGTCCATTGTCAGTGGATACGTCCTGTATCAACATGCAAATTGAATGGGCTGGGCTGCAGTGTGGCTTTTTGTGTATGGTCACATGTGGTAGTCCATACAACAATGTGATTTCGGCGTGATTGATCTGTTTCATCAATGTGTGTGTTACAGAATCAACAGCATGCAAATGTGTTCACATCATGCGTATGTATGTATGTGTGACAACAGTGTATCCACATATGTATGGCAGTCAGTACTATGCAAGAGTAATGGTATATGATTGTGAATTGTGTTCACTTATGTGCTGTGTGTATTTGTCTTACAGAGCCTCACATTTCAGACGACATACGCAGCTCGGGCATTGTTGATGATGGCCGATGAATGCTATCTAGCAAATGTTACCCGACACCTGTCTCCATACGTTGATCTTGAGTATATGGTGGCTTGTGTGTGGACTACACATATATCTGACATGTGTACATATTTGGTACATACTGTGATTGACACACTCTGCCAACATTCCACCCATATCATGTATTGAACACAATAGTCAGTTCAAAGTTATTATATTTAGCATTGTAATTATAATTTTTGTGTGGTGGACCTGCAACCCTAGCTGCATTTGTTCTCATCCATTCTGATGTGCATTCCACAGACATGTCTGTCCAAAGTGTGAGGTCATGTGTACCCTGTGACAGGATTGGGCCCCCTGGCAGTTGCAGGACTGATTTCCATGGATGTCCTCGGCAGGCTCTATTTCTCACATAGCTTGTCATACCTGGCCTAATCATGATGGCCATTGTCAACAATGATGTCCCCTTTTATCACACATGCTCGAAGAGACCATTGCAACTCTCACCTGAGTTGTGTCAGTGGTCTGTTCAAACATTACAGTCTCACCATGATTTGCCATCCACTGCCTCATGTGTGGGGCCCTTGTTTACCTCCTATTTGAACATGTTGTAGTTGTGTGTGATGAGCTATTGTTGTACAAGTTGTCAACATGGATGTAAATAGTATGTTGCAGTCCTTAAATTGTTTCCTTCAGTTGTCACATTCAAGTGATGGGGCTTTTTTTAAATGAGTGATGGTAGCAGTTCAACCTTATGCATCATATGTGATGTTGCTACTGTTGCTACATCAGAATAGTGTTTGTGACATGCTCCCTGAGGTTAGACTCACAATCCTGTGGTATATGTTGTGTAGATTGAAGAGACTAAAGCTGGATTTTGTGAATAAGTGAGGTGTTAATTGACAAAATCTACAAGGTGAGTTACATGATTATTAAGTGACAACTGCTTCTACGATGTGCAGTCTGCGGTGTATCCCAGAGCTGTGTTGCGCTGTTACCCCTCATTTTCTTCTCCACCATCCTCCTCCTCAGGCAGGTCATCAATCTGCTCAAATAAGGGGACATTCATCTGCACACATATGTTGTGCAGGATGGCACATGTCAAGATTATCTTGCAGACGATGTGTGGGGCATATAGGAGGCTGCCTCCTGTGATGTTCAGGCACTTGAATCTGGACTTCAGGATGCCAAAGTCCTCTCCACGATACTCTGTGACCTACGATGTCCCTCATTATATGCACGCTCTGCTGCGAAGCTTGGGTTGGGAAATTGGGTCATTATCCATGGCTGTATGCCGTAACCCTGATCAGCTACAAAAGATTAAAGGAGTAAGTTGTTGTTAGGGCTTGCAACAGGTATTTCATGTAGCATGGCAGTTGATATTTAAAGCTGGTTGTGGCTCATATGTATTTGTGGTATAGTGTGAGTTCCTATCCTTGTGTAATGTTTCCACAGCACTAGGTTGTTGGACATGACAATCTTGTGTTTGGCTCAAGGACCTGGGACATATGATTTGGTTTCCACACTGATGGTCATTATGTATGTACCATGCTTTGTGTAGTGCACCTGTGTCTCAGTGTGTTCTTACTAGAGGGGACATGACACATCCTCACAGCACAATGCGGTCAGATGTGGTGGCAACATGGTAGCACTACAGAGCCTGGACATCCCATCCCTTTTGACATGTGTCATTGCAGATGATGTGTGACACTTAGGGCCTTTGAAATTGGTACGTGAGAATGCACAACATATCTCCAAAATTGGCTGCACTGTCCTGCAACATTTTGACTATGGAAGAATGCCCCATGTGTGACAAGTTACTTGGCAACCCTTTGTTGTGTTGTCCCCTGTGCCAGTTGTTCATGTGCAGCCGTGCACCAACACTATCTATTCTGCACCAGGGTACTTGGCTAGCTGCCTTGTGGAGGTGGATGTATCTGTGCAGGATGGTACACCGCCCGATACATATGCTGTTTGATGGCTAATTGGCTCTTTCTGTGTATGCAGTATGCAGCATGCATTGATGCCGCAATCATCTGAGTTCATAGCACAGTCTCCTTTTTTATTGCAACCTGCATATACCACCCCTGGGGTGGTGTTTGTTATTGAAACTTCCTCAGGTTTTGCGTGACAGCTACATGTAAGTCAGCATCCTAATGCTATGTATCTTGTGGTGACAGACTTGCAGTGACAAACTTTGCACACCCCTTCCACATTACATACAGCATGGGAGAATGGCCAATTTACAGTGTGGCTTCAAGTCATTATGAAATGGTCCTCTGCCAAGTTGTACATACAGTGCAGGCCATGACAATGTAACTGTGGGCTATTACATAGGTCCCTTGGTGTTCCAGAGTGGCAGCTAATATTTATGGCAGCCATGAGGTGTCCAAGTGTGTGTATCCAATTGTCACAGGATGATCAACATAACTACCAGTGTCTCTCCTATCTTCCAAAACATTAATGTGCATTTATACTGTCGACACATGCACAGTGCATGCTATGGGATGGAGCTCCGCTACTTAACAAATGTGTCCCTTGGCACAGTGCATGTGAGGTCAGTGATGTCCTGTTTTCTCCTACTGGGTCCCACTATGATATCTATGATCTGCACTGTCTCACAATGACTCTGCCCCATGTTGGGCCATTTGTTGTATCTGGTACAGACATGATGGTGTTGTGAGTCAGTGAGTGTTGGATGTGAGGTTGCACTACAGTAGGTGTGGTACCACTTCTCACACATCTGGCACATGGTATGTGATGGGCATTGATCTTGTATTCCTATGTGTGTGAGCCAATGCGTCAGGCAGATGTCTCTGCACACTACAGATAAGTTAGGTATGTGTTGATGAGATGCAGTTGATATAGGCGCAAGTTGTGTGTTGTTTGATATTTGTTCTGGCAGTGATTTGCACGGAACGACTTGAGGCATCTATGCCTATTTGGAAGTTACATGACATGGGCATGGTGTATGTCATTGACATGTCTGTGCTATTCTTTGTTTGGTGTACTGTGTGTGAAGTGTACGTAGTAGGCAACCTGTGGTCACTTGTAGTGGTCTGTGTAGTTATGCTGTTAGCAAAGGGTACATGTCTGCACCTGTCTTTCCTGTGGTGTGCCTGTCAAGTTGTGGGTGTGTTACGTACATGTGGGTATATGTATTAGTGTTGTGCACTGATTGTGCTGTACTGCAGCATAGTGCATATGTGTTATCACCTACACATGTGTGTACCCCGGCCATATGTTACTGTAGTGGTGTATGTCTTGTGTGTCTGACAGGGTTGGAGTGTTTTGTGTACATTGCTAGATTTGTTGACTTACCCACAATTAGGCTGTTTCCAAATTGTCCATCCTGGAATTGTTCATTGATCCTGCTGTGCTGGAATATGTAGGCGTCATGGACACTCCCAGGATACTTGGCCAAAAGGTTTATGAATAGTCCCGGTGGACCACTATGCCCTGCACATTAAAGGAATGCGTGTGCTTGCGATTCTGGTATAAGTGCTCTGTTGCTGCAGGTGGTACGAGCCGGACATGGGTGCAGTCAATTGCACCGAGCACATGTAGGAAGCCATGGATTTATTAGAAACCCTGTTTGTTCTCCAGCTGCTTTTGCTGGGTGTTGAAGAAGCTGATGTGGCAGGGTGTCAGGGAGATGATAGCATCTAACACCTTTAGCAGGAATGCAGAGAATGACAGCTGTGAGACACCAGCAACCAGTGGGCCCGTTGGTTGGAAGGAACCACTTCCCTTGCTTGTTTGGAAGGAACCACTTCCCAGCTTGTGCAGAACAGCGAGCAGCTTTGTCATAGGTGATATGCTATGTGGGGTCTGAAGGCTGGCTGTAATTTGTGGCTCAGTGTGGTGCAGCAGGTGTAGTATGGCTTGCCGGTTCAGTCTGTAAGTCCTAATAATGTCCAGGTCCCTGACGCCAAGGAGGGTTTTCCTGGTTCTGAAGACTCTCACCTGCCTTCTGCGTTGCCTTTGTGGGCTGTGTTGTTGTGGTGGTGAGTGCAGGAGTTGTTGCTGTCCTCTGTGCCGTCTAGCAAGCTGGATCATTATCACCTCCATCTTCTCCTGTGGGTTGTAATGTTGCTTCTGTGTGTTCTCATTAAGTAGTGGTGTGTTTGTCTCATCTTAAAGCCTGCCCTGACCCAGGTGTTAAATTTTGACATAAATTTATGTTAACATCATTTTTTGGGTCCGCCTCCCATCTGTGTGTCTTTTTTGCCCAGGTGGATAAATACATACCAGGGTGTTTGAGTCATTTTTTTAAAGGGAACACCTACCCTGCATCTCATTGATGCATGGAGGTTTCACGCATCTGAAAAATGATGTTCTCACCAATATTTTGATGCTAGACATGTCTAGCGTCAAAATATAAAAATGGCATTGAGTATGTGCTGAATTAGCGTAATAAAAAGACGCTAATTCAGAGAAAACAGAATTTAAATATGCCCCTAAATGGGGACGAGGTCATATCTGTAAACATCTGCTCAATTGGTGTATTAAGGCCCGTATTTATACTTTTTTTGCGCCGCATTTGCGTCGTTTTTTGACGCAAAAACGGCGCAAACTTGCAAAATGCCATTGTATTTTGCAGGTTTGCGCCGTTTTGCGTCAAAAAGCGGCGCAAATGCGGCGCTAAAAAAAGTATAAATACGGGCCTAAGTTTCTCACTGTGGCTAGCATTTTCTTGAGAGTGTTTCACCATAATTTGAATATCACAAAGCCTGTCATTGCAATCTTCATGGCACTTCATTACACCTCCTTAGATGATCCAGTAACATCATTATTTTTTATGTATTGATCTATCTCTGTGCCTAGTACTTCCATTAAAACTGTGTCATGCTGTGTTCTTCAGGTTGGTGTTTTACCATTTTTTTTTACCTCTCCCGTGTACATCAGATTGCATCGACTCAACAAAGAGTGCCCTTCTGTGGTATTCGTGCGATGTAATCATATTAGCATACACTCTAGGGATAAAGAAATTGTCTAATCTCTGTACACTCTGTTGGCGTGCCTGGTTTTTAATAAGTGAACTTTCGAGGGAACGTGCATAGGTCAATGAACCTTTTGATTCGCCTGGAGTATCCTAGCTATGGTTTGACCAATGCTTCTCAGTAATCAATGCACAATATTCAATAACCATTAGTCTATTCATTAATCAAGAATCAAAAAGCATCACACCATGACCTTTCAGTCATGAATAACCACAACTCGGTATACGTTTTAGTAATGTTATTTCCCTATTAGTTACAATACTAAGTCATGAGATTTATTCACCCGTAATTCAATTCAAACAAGATCATCAATTTGTTAGAAGACACCAGGAACATAACCTAGTCAAGATTTGCATCAGTGTACATTCTAAAGCATTTGCATAGGTCACAAAAGAATCAAATGCAATTACTCATTTTGTGTCATGATGTTCAGCAAAACAGTCCGTCAACCATTTTTCTCTGTAGTCTGTCAGATGTTGTGTAAGGAAACCCTCATCTAACACAGATTAGAATCAGCATGTGGGACTTCATGCAAAACAATTTAGAACAGGAATTTAGAAAACATCTAGACTAAAGATACTATTTAGACAGTGCAGTTGGTACCTAGATAGAAAGGCACAAAAAAATATAATTCAGTCACATTGTCATATCTACCTATCCTCGATACGGGTCAGCAACAGAGTCAGTCTTCGTCATCAGTCAATCAGCATCACATCTGGCTCTCAGTCACAGAGTATGAGCCAAATGGCAGAACCTCCAATCGCCTCTTTGATCTCGCAGTCTTGCTCCCCTAGCACCTAACATCTGAGTAAGGTGCTTCTTTACATCTGAACTCTCTTCCCTCTCTCACGTTGTTATATCAAAGTCACCTAGATTATCCCCCAATTTCTAATTGGTCAACTAATCGTATATTGTTCCCCTGCCAATAAAGTCTGTAAATCAAATCTATGAATTCTGATATTTCACAGTTCACATGTTGTTGATTGGTCCACTTTACGATGTCCTCATCATCTGGCTCGTCTGGTATAGAAAATGTTGCATCTTCTTCTCCAGTCAGTATCATCATTGTTCGAGTCCTGGGAAAGTACACCCAGTGCGCTTTATACACCAGTCGATACAATTCTAGTTTCATCAACTCCTGTCCGTCGGTTCACATCGAAACTTCAGCTAAGCAAATTTTATTGAACAATGAGCAGTTCACAGTTAGTTCATCTTGTCAGCACTTTTCAGTAAACGCTAAGAAATACAGCTTCTGCATGAGGCCTGGCAAGACTAAGCCAAGACACTTGCTAAGTTAAGGCCTACAATTATTGCAAAACATAGGTTATATCTCTCAATATGACATATTACTACATTAATCTAATACATTTTCAATATTTCATATATGTTAGTCACTCATTTAATTTAATTTGTGCATGCTGATGGCCATTCTCCGAGGTCACAATTTCAAACATGCATATTATTTTTCTACGTTAATCATTTTCTACCAATTTCATAATTCAAAATACATAAACATTCATTAGTATTTTCAGATTAAGATTTTTGCGTTAACTCCATGGACTGGTTAGGAAAACGAGTAGATCCTGTTGATGCAAGACATACACTGCACTTTCTAGCTTCAGCCCTTATCACTAGGAAGCCTAAATGTGTGTCCATAAGTGTACCAGCGATGGAAGAAAACCACCACTGTCACTATTGGCTGTGTAAATTTTTGGTATAGTTACAAAAGGGCCACCCAGTTTACCCACCAAAATATTTGTGAGTGGGCAGATCTGTGAGTGTATGGCTGACAGTGGGGTGGCAGGTGACAGCCAGTTACCCACTCTCCCACGTACAAATGTCAAATAGGCAGGATGGTATAGCCACCATCACCATCCTTTGGACAAGTTTGGACTTTCTTGTTCACTAAGAGTGTCATTTGCATCAATGCAATTTGGATCTGCCAACCCTGGTTTCTTCAGGTGGTCTTTTAGTTTGCATGGCATTCCAGATAATGAGTTTAATAGTGGGGTTACAGGAGTCCACGCTTCTAGAGATCCCCTGTTCCCAACCAGTACAGTCTTGGAGCACGTATAGTTAGACAGCCAACCCCCCACCACTCCCCTCTCTGGACAAGAGGCACAGATGTGTGCTCCTCTCCTGTGGCTCAGTGGTCCATCCGCCACACGTGTGCTGTCCTGGACTAACCACCTGTGTGTTGCACCGCTGTTCACCTGATCACAACAGGCGCCAACCTAGCCCATCAGTACCCACCAGTGCCCCACTATCCCCCCCCCCTAGGGCATAGGAGGGGCTTGCAAAAACTCACCCCACCCCTCCCAACAGTAAAATGAGCATACAGTGTGCTCTGAACACACAGAGGTCATTTGAGATGGGATAACTGCATGTTGTGCCGCACACCAGGCAAGCGACAATAGTTCTCCATAAAATATAACTACTGACTTCTCAGTCCAAATAAATTCTATAAAATATTGTTTACTCCGGTGCTCCAGGGCAGAGCATGCGCTCTCACAGCATCAACATGTGTTTCTTAAGCACGTTTAGATATGTTTACTTTTGATTGGTGCTACTTTGGTTAGCTGTTTTCAAATGCACAGAGAAGGGCCAGGTTGACACACGGTTAAATGACATCCGGTAATAAAGTTGTTTAGAGACATTGAATGGAAAATGGTGTCATTGCAAATGGGTTTAGTGGTTAACAATTTTGTCCTAATGCATATCCTATGGCTGAATTTCACTTGAAATGTGAATGCAGTCAACGAGTATATGACTTTAGATAGTTTCTATGGTTACCATGAATTGCTCTGTAATTACAGCAAACTACAGTCACAGGTTTCTTGATAGATAAACGGCGGCCCGCTGCTGCCACGGCACAGAATGAACATGCTATGCTTATGCAATCCGGAGTTTAGATTCCAAAAGTAGGCAGTAATGTTCTTCGGGCCACCCAGAATCTGCTTGCATTTCTCATTAGGGCATATACTCTTATTGTAACATTTAGGGACCATTTAGTAGTACAATGAATATAAAAATATGTTTAATACATTCTGAGGTGCAAATATAATGAGGGCAATTTTGAAAGGCAAACAAAATAATGTCACAAACTAAAAAATGTCTCTTTATATAGTAGAATGATTTGCAAACCACCAAGAGGGCTCTCATTGTACATACAATTCTACTTCGGCGGGTGGAAAGTATTCTTTTCAGCTTGGGCTCCATCAGTGCCAAATGGAAATTACATCATTAGGTGCAATAAGTTGACCCCACTTAGGAATAAGGAGGACCCCTGATGAACAATCAAAGGAGCTTGATAGGTCCCCTCAGAACTGCCACCTAAGGTAGATTCAGGGCCCCACTTCTCAAATGAGACCAGCACAAAGTGAATCTTCATCTGAGTCCTGCCAGCCTGTTAATTCTTGCTTAGACTCTAAAGGCACGACAATGGATGCAGGTGTAGAACTCATTATATAGGGTACACCGCTATGTGATTAAACCAAATTGGCCTGGGTAGTGCAAGGGTGGTAACAGGGAGTGTGTGCCATGGATGGGGGAATTGCCACCCATCTTTAATGACTGGTACAATGACTGCAAGGCTATTTTTTAAACAATGCCTCAAAACAAACATTGATGCGTTTGAAAATGTTTGAACAATATGCCCTTTGCTCATACACAAAACCAGACCATTAGAAACAATTTTCAAAAATGTAATTAGTAGTTGAATACATGTAATGTTTACAGTTGGTCTTTGTTAGACCTGACAGCTTTGGAGTTGTCATCCCCCAACTTTTTGCCTGTCTCCCTCCATTTTTCTAACCGTTTTTGCTGGTTTTCGGACTCTGCACACTTTACCACTGCTGACGAGTGATAAAGTGCATGTGCCCCCTTGCCTCACCATGGTAACATTGGTTCCTATCCAATTGGTATATTTAATTTAATTGTAACTCTCTCTGTCATGTTTATTATGACCAGAATGGTAATAGAAAATCCTGCTTACTGGTGAAGCTTGATTTAATAGTGCTATTTTAGAACTGCCATTTTTAGAAAGTGGGCATTACTCTGCACTCTCTGCCATCTATGCCTCACAGCCTGTCTCCAATCTTTGCTGGTTGACAGCTCCCCTTGTGCATTCTACCAAGACAGCCATAAACACCAGACACTCAGTCGCATCTGCATTCATCTGCATACTGAATGGGTCTCCCCGGGCAGGATGGGTGGAGGGGCTCTCTTACACTTCAAAGGCCAGTGGCCTGCCCTCACACAAAGGACTGATAATCACCCACAAGGATCCTGGCAGACAGGACTGGGCTGAAAGGGAAACTTGTGCACTTCAAAACCACTGATTCTAAAGGATTGAAACTCATTTAAACTTTTAAAAAGTGATATTTCGACTTGTGTATATTGTTTTTTTGGCATTTGATCTTATTTTATTCAGATAGTTATTATCTATTTTTTTAAACTGGTGTAATGAACTTTTTGAGGTGTTTTCAGAGTGTTATTGTATGAATTATTGCATAAATACATTACACATTGCCTTCTAAATTAAGCCTGCCTGCTCTTTGCCACGCTACCAGAGGGTGAGCACAGGATAATTTGTATTGTGTTGTGACTTACCCTAACTAGGACTGTGGTCCCTACTTGGACAGGGTGCATACCTCTGCCAACTAGAGACCTCAATTTCTTATTTTGGTGATCAGCAGTGAGGATAGGACTTGCATTTGTGCAGTGCCATGCAATAGATACGTGTGCACTACCTACCCACATTTAAAGGCAATTTCTATTTTTCAGTCTTTCCATATAATTAGGAGGTGTGTGGTGCACGTTTTAAAAGACGTATCCTATTCACAATTGGTAAATACAGGGCAGAGCTCTCCATATTTAATACTGGGTGTGAATCTCCTCCTTTATGCAAACATGCAATCCAGCAACTCCAAGTATACATTTATCATTAATAAGTAGGAGTATGTGTCCTCAACCCCTTACATGAGAGGTGGAAAATAGAGCTGAAAATACCACCGTAAAGTTACTAAAAGTATTTTTACAGGCATATTTTAGGTGTAAATGTGACGCATGTAACATAGGCACAACTATCTTCCTATGCTATTTAAAACTACAATTTGAAATGAATGGGGAAACACACTACATCTGAAGACAATACTACATACCTAACAAACATTTCTATTACAAGCAGGCGAGTAGAGCCTGCACCCAGTGTGTGCCATTGCACCCTTGGGCTGAAAGAACTTGTGGAGCAATGCAGCAGTTACAGTTGTGTGCCATGTTGTGTTTATGGGGAAAACAATGTTTTTAATTCATTAAAAATGTACATATTTGTAATTTTCTAAGTATGTGCACCTGTTATGTTTACATTTTTACAATGTGATTTGCATGGGTGTATGAAATGCCTAAATTATCTGACCATTCTTTGAAATTAACATTTTCTTTTATTTTGTAATTTTTGTTTCTTGATTTATATACAGTGCAATTTTTTATTGGTGTTTGCAATTATCTAAAATTAAAGACCATCTTTCTTTTAATTATTTTTATTTTTTAGGTATTGGACTTGGTGCTGGGAGTGAGATTCTCTAACTCTGTTGATTTATTTATGTGAATCCCTTGCAGTACTTGTGGGTGACCATATCTAATGTGTGACTTATTCAATGTTTGGCAGGAGGAGATTTGATCCTGTTTGAGTTAAAGGCTGTATCTTTACTGAATTGCCATAGAATTTCCCATTGTAGTTGTTTTTGAATATGCATGTTCCTCCCTGCAGTTTTCATTTTCCTCCAACTTTGTAGTAAATAGTACCCATTTTCCAGCCATTCATACTTATCACTCCCACATTAGCAACTAAATAGTAGGACTGTGTGTGGGGAATTCTTTGCCCCCTCAGTGGAGAACTCAAAGCATAAGAAGGACTGGAAATAAGCATTGATCTAAGCCTGCACCTATGCAAATTGCATTCTTGAGTATGTGATGAAGTACAACAGGCACTGTACTAAATGTACTCTTAAATATCTTTATGAATTGCCCCGTTCCATTTCTAATGTCAGCATTGGGCTTATTACAAAACAAACATGCTTATTTGACAAACCAGCACAAATCTGTTCACTGAAAACTAAAATGGTTTCACCCTGCATCTGCACCACCCATGCTTCACCACACATAACACTTAAGAGGAATTAAACAGTTTGGTCAGCAGAACAGCCTGTCCGGGTTGGTGTGCATTGTCACAATTCTAGGAAAGTGGCTAACAGGTAGGCTGCAAGGAGGTATTACATATATCCAATTTTTCCATGTATTGTTTTGCCATCACAATATTTAAACTGAAGTTACAGTGTTTGCTTATTGGTAATCTGTCTAGAAATTATACATAAAGGGTGGCACAGAACAAGGCACAAATAAAGCAGGTGAAGTTAAGGGGTTTGTGTGCACAAATGCTTCTAGTAGTTAGTGGCCAACTACCCAGCCGTTTTATTAAAAGCATGAAAAGAGATGAATGAGCAGCCTGTAGAGCAACACTGATAGACCGCGTATTAGTATGGAAGGATTCTAGTCACTAGCGGCCATGGTGAAGGGGCACACGAGGGTATGGGACCAATGCTCCTTTGTCACACCATCTCTGATCCAACTATTCTCTTTGGGGTAAGGCCCTTGTGGTTTTCAGGCTCATACAAATTCAGCAATATCCCTGGTTCCACAAGCATGGCAAGCTGCTCTTCTTCAGAGCATTATTCCTGTAGTTTAAAAGCTGATTTTCTGGCTGTCCTGGTACATGATTGTGCCATAGCAGTGTAAGCAGACAACCCATGTTACTTACAGCCTTACTTAGGCCCAGATTTAAGAGGGCCTAGCGCCATCTAACGACACATTGCCGTCATTGTTTTGATGATAATGTAGCATTAGATGGCCAAAAACCCTGCGCCATATTTGCAAAGTGGCACAAGGTATACATTCCGCCACTTTGTAGCCCCTTGCGCCACATTATGCCTGTGCCAAGCATAATGTGTGCCAAGCATAATGTGTGCAAGGGGATGTAAAGAGATTTCTTTGCGTAATTTTTCTGGCATTTTTAATGCCTGCTCAGAGCAGGCATCAAAAGGGGCACACCATTGGTTTCAATGGGACCCAAAATTTTGGCTCTAACCCTGAACAGTAAAATTGTGACGCTATTGCCCCCTACCCTGTGCCATGGTGCGCCACATTTTAAATACGGCGCACACATGGTGGCAGTAGGGGGGCTCTAAGGGGCACAAGAATAGTCGTGCTGCAGTGAGTGCAGCACCACTTTTGTTAAATCTGCCCCTTAGTAGCTGGCAGACGAGAGGCGTGTTCCAAAAATATCAGAGGCCCTATCTGCCACCCTCACATTTTCCCCACCACATTTAGAGGTACAGGGAACCACAGGATTTGTGCATGGGGACCCTCAACTTACATTGCCTTTAAGATCCTGGACCTGGCAGCTAACACTCTACAGTCCCCATGCACAACATTAATGTTTTTTGCATGGAACTGCCATATGAGGCATTGGGGTCCCGGGCAGGAAAACAAATAATGACCTTAATGCACAGGGAGAAAACTGAGTGAAAAGTCTCTGCATCTCTAGGCCGTAGATTCTTGTTTTTACTACACAAAACTCCTGCTTTGTACATTTTGTTTCAGCAAAACAAAATGGAATACGGCATAGGGCCAAAAAAGTATGGTGCCTGCTCGGGTTTCAGTTTTGCCTTCAGTGCATCCGCTAGACTGGAGGATGCACTGAAGGCAATTAAATCACCACCATGGAGATATGCATCTCTAATTATGGCTGTTCAATGGCCACCTTTGTCTTGAGGTGGCACCACTGCAAGAAGGTGTGTGCATAAATTACCTTCTTCACTTTCTGTACAAAAGAGCTGCAATGTATAGGCCTGTGGTCCAAACAGTATAAAATAATATACACTCTGAATACAGAGCATTTTTCTAGTCCTGCATCAGACAATAGGCAATCTCTACACATGCTGTGCCCAATGCATAGCAAACCAAGACATCCATGTAGAGCGCAAACAGCAAGCAAATGGCACAGTGTCCCAACAAACGTAAATGTTTACACACTTTCTCAAGTGGGGCACACAATGCTACCTAGAGGAAAAGGCACCTATGCCACCATGACTAATTCAGTGTTTTAAGGCACACCCATTTCCCTGTCAAGACTTTGCAAACTTGTATTTTAGACAATTGCTCAGAGCAACCAAATTCCCAACCTCATTGAGGTGGGATTATGTCCTGCAGTTTACAGTTCTTGATTATTGTAGTGAATAACCGGTATACTATGTGGTGGAGAAAGTGTCATTGCGCTAGCTCTGTTCTCCAGGTTTGTCACTTATCTTTCACTTACACTCGCTTCAGGTGCAGTACTGTTTTATTTTCGAAACACCCAGGCCCTAAATACAAGGCTGGTGGGGCGACCGTCGGCCCCCAGCACCCTAGAAATGCACACTGTCTGCTGTAGCAGACATTCGATTTTCTGAAGGTCCTGGACAGGGGGCCCTGCACTGCCCACGACCTGGTCGTGGGCAGTGCAGGCCTCCCTGTTGGTCCAGCACTGGATTTCTGCCAGTCTTTTCATGGCGGGGTCGCCGCCATGAAAAGGCTGGCGGCGGACTCGTGATCAGCACGGCGGCACTGAACTCAGCGCTGCCGTGGCTGATCAAGACTTCGACCGCCACAATTCTGACAGGAACCCTGTTCCTGGCATTTGCAGCGGTCCCCTGGCAGTCCGACTGCCAGGGTCGTAATCTGGAGGTCGGACCGCCTGGAGTGCCACCAGCCTTGTAATGAGGCCCTTCATGTTTTCCATCACTCTTTTTATGTTTCTGAACCATATTTCATTCAATCCAAGTTGAAGTTGAAGATCCATGCTCTGATATAAGTCTGTGATAGGAGGTTGTGTCTCCTCCTATGTGAGCCTTAAACTATTGAATGATCTCCCTTCTTCTCCTCATAAGGGAAGCTGTTTCTTTGAGTTTTGTAAAAAGCTAGAAAGTTATCTGTTTCCATCACTGTGTCAAAACAGCATGATAAAATCAAGACAGACCAGGCAATTTACCATTACAAGGAAAGAATTAAAACAAGAAAGAAAGGATTTCCAAAAGAACCAACTCTGAAATGATAAATCCACATATTTTGAAGGACCACAAAGGGCCTCATTTTGAGAATGGCAGTCTTGAGACCGCCAGCCTTGAGGTGGAAGTCGGATTGCCGCGCTCCAGGCGGTCCTAACGTCACATTATGACCCTGGTGGTCGGACCGCCAAGGAACCACTGCAAGTGCCAGGAACATTGTTCCTCGTGGCATGGTGGCCGTCGGAGTTGTGGTCAGCCACGGCAGCCCTCAGTTCTGCGCCATCATGCTGATCACGAGTCCAGTTTCCGCTAGCCTTTTCATGGTGGGGACCCTCGCTATGAAAACGCTGGTGGAAACCCAGTGCTTCCCGACCAAGACATGGGCAGTAGCAGGGGCCCCCCTGGCCAGCACCCTCTGAATGTGCACTGTCTGGTACAGCAGACAGTGCCCATCCTGAGGGTGCTGGGGGCAGACTCAGTGTGACGCATTGGCCTCATCTCCATGAGGAGCCGAGGTTAAAGCTGCCACACGGTTTCCACTGGACTGACTGTCGGAAATCTCTGATTTCAGAAGTTTCCACCGGTCAGTACAGTGGAAAATTTTTAATCGGCCTGAGGGGGAGACGGCCAGCTCCATGGTGGTCTCCGGTCCTCTGGGCTGGCTGGCCGACAGTTGGCCCGCCAGTCTCATAACGAGGCCCTAAATGTTGTACACAAAATAGTTCATATGTCTTACACCTAGAGTTATGTTTTTCAAGTTATAAACACAATACAATTTTCCAGCAGTTTCTGCTGCAAAATCCTAAATTTAATACAGCAAGCATCCGTTTCACAGTTTATGGGGTACTTCTTTCTCAAAATAGTGTAAACATATAAACAAGGACAATATATTCAGAATATTAATGTTGGAATTTCGGTTACCTACACAAGCAACAACCACAACCTGTGCCAAGATGAAACACAAACAAACCCCAAACTAACTTGTGCTTAACCCTCTGTTCGTTTAAGCAGTCAAGCTTACCTAAGTGGCAATGTGTAAAGTATTTATGCAGGCCTTCAAACAGTAATATAGTGAAAATAAAACACAAGAAAAATCTCACAATAATTAAGAAAAATAGAGTAACATTTATTTCATTATGTCACACCAAAATGACAAAAATTCAGTCAGCAGAACCAGACATATCCAATTCCAAAAATTTCAGGGAAGTAAAGCCCTTAAAAGCACAAAGGCTCACTTGTGGTTATCTGGTCATGGGAGCCTAGGCAGAAGTCACAAGTTCAGGCCAACCACGATGGTGCACTGGTTGCATACAGGAACCAGGTCAGTCCCGCTGAAAGAGTTACCTTCAAAGTCTAGTGTGAAGAGTTCCATTCGCAGTGAAAGAGGCCCTGAGGAGCAGGTAGAGCATTGTGGATGGTCGCTGATGTAGTGCAAAGAGGAGGACAGGCATTGCGGATGTTCATCAGTTGTACTGTGAAGATCCTGTCGGATGTCGTGGACAGTTGTTGGTGAAGCTTCACCTCGCAGTCACCGTAGACTGTTGATGCGCAGTGTGAAGTGCAGTTCTCGCATTGACAGACATCACTGAAGGTCACTGTAGAGCAAACAGTCAGGTTCACCGGAACTTCACATTGGTGGGCAGTGTGTAGTCCAAGATTTTGGTGTGAACAGGCCTGTTTGTGGTTGTGATGAGCCCAAAACATTGGGATTCTTCCTTTTCTTGGGGAGAGAGTTTCACTGATGCCACACCAAGGGTCCAGGACCTACAGAGCATCTCTTGGGAATTAGCAACTCACTCTAGCAGAGGAAGTCAGCAGGGCGCATGCAGGTTTAGTTGGAGGTCCAGGCCGCAGGTCAGCCTGGCAGATGCAGGAAGACCTCTGGAGCTTGTTAGGTCCTTGTAGCTGAGAACATGAGGTCAGTCCACTGATCCTTGGAGTCACTTCAGTTTGGGATGAAGGATGAAGGTCCAGCCTTCCTTCTCAACAAGCAGGGCAGCAGACAGCAAGGCAGCAGAGCAACAGAACAGCAGAACAACAGTCCTTTTAGCAGCAAAGTAGCACACCAGTCCTTCTTTTGTAGTATCCATAGGTCCAGAGCTGTGCAGAGAGTTGAGCTTGAGGGTCCAATTTTTATATCTGATGCTCACTTTGTACTAGGAGAGGTTTCTAGAAAATTCTCTTTGAACGCCATGACGTTTCCTGCCTCCCCTGCCCTGTCTCTAAGCTGGCTGCATGAAAAATGCACTGGTGACTGGTCATTTGTTTGAAGGCAGGGAACAACCTATTCAGTTGTAAGTGTAGCTGTGCCCAGCTCCACCCACTCCGAATACTCTCAGTGTCTTGGAGGAATAAATAAAGTCCAGCTTCCAACTACACCTAGTCATGTGAACCTGAAACAGGCTGCGGACACCAAATAGCTAGGCCAGGAAAATGCAAACTTTCTAAAATTGGCACTTTCAAAATTGTAACTTAAAATACAACTATAGCATTAAAGAAGGTTTTTAATTACAATTTATCAGACACCAAACATGACATTTCTATCTGCTCCCAATTAAAAGTTATCACTTATTGAATGTAATATGTTAACCCAATGTTATCCTATGGGAGGGATAGGCTTCGCAGTAGTGAAAAACAAATCTAAGAGTTTTCACTACCAGGACATGTAAAACTTAAAATTACATGTCCTACATTGAAATACATTGCATCCTGCCCTATGAGCTATTTAGGGCCTACCTTAGGGGTGACTTATAGGTATTAAAAAGGAAGGTTTGGGCCTAGCAAGACGTTTATCTTGGCAGGTCGAAATGGTAGTTTAAAACTGCACACACAAACAGTAGTGGCAAGCCTGAGACATGTTTAAGGGCTTCCTAATTGGTTGCACAATAAGTGCAGCAGGCCCACTAGTGCCATTTAATTTACAGGCCCTTGGTATATGGAGTACAACTTTACTAGGGACTTATAAGTGTTAAAGAGTGCAGAGTCCTAAGACCAGCAAAATTGAAGCAAAAGAGGAGGATTGAAGGCAAAAAGATGAAGAAAACCACACCAAAGATGTCAAGTCCAACAATTAAATATAGATCCAACAAATATAAACAGAGTTATAAGTATTAATATAAAATATTAATGTAAATTCTAATTAACACTAACATCTCATTGTTGCATTTTTCTACAGTATACCAATTATTCATAAAGGGTATAATCACTTCCTGAATGTCACTAGAAAATGCTATATACAAGAGATTAACTCTGCATAATGAAATGCTTCATTCACAAATTGTTAGGGGTGTGTGAAATGCCCCTGGGTTTTTATTTTAATGTTTCCCTGTCTGTCTGCTTTGCTTTTGTTGCCTCCTTCCACCATTTGTGGCAGGGTCGGACAGTAGGCTACCGATAGAGAAAAGGGACATCTGGTCTTGTCATAGTTTGACTCTTGCTCTAGGTAACACTGCTGGTTTATGGATGACAGTACTTATGTTTGTAGGCAACTATGCCAGTCCTACAACAGGTCGCAACTCTCGTCCCAACCCTCTCGGCTCACAAGGAGTACCTCACCAAAAATCCAAACAGTAAAAGGTGATTTGAGGCAGCCTTTACGCGTGGACTCAAGAGTGTGACATCTCAGGGAGTGTTGTGGTTAAACGGAGATTACCCCTTTCTCACATTAACAACATGTCTCAATCAAACACAGGCAATTAAAGAAGATGGAGTAAAGTTTAAATAGGTTTTATTTAACAAAACCACATTCTACGATAGGTTGCATGGGCTGCAATGATAAGAATAATGAATAATGCAAGAGTCATTAATACAAAGACCCCCACCATCTTGCAATGACATGAACTGACATAAGATGTGAAATATGTTCCAATCCCCTAGCATGATGAGCCTAACCTCTAACCTAAAAGAGAGCTAGGTGTGCTAAACTTAATCTGCCAATGCCATGTCCATTAGAAGAGCCCACCAACCTTCGTTACCTTGGAATGAGGTCTCTAGCTTAGACTCCGTAGGGACGGGGTCAGAGTCAAGGCGACGTGCAGCATCGATAGCAGCGATGGAATCTGGTCGGAATCGGTCTAAGTGAGGTGCATTTATACAGATCTGTTCAGACCCCTGACGTAGGTCTGTTCCCAAACAATAGATAACAAGACAGCCTTGGGATGGCAATTTATGTAAGCAATTCCCTGGAAGGCATGAAGAGAGAAAGTACCTAATGTGAATACCTACAGTTTGTTTATCATTGTCGTTTGATATTGACGCCTTAGTGCGGTGGCTCTGATAACGTGAAACTAAAACATTGGCATAACTAGAAACAATGTAGCCATCTTGGAAGCTAATAATTTAATAATTGCGCTAAAACAGAGGAAGCTCAGTAGGGTAAAAGTCACTAGGTGACGGGGGCACAGGTCCCCAAGCCAGAAGGCTAAGCTAACTCCTGTTTCCCATTGAAACAAGATAGGATTCACTACAGTCTAGACATCAGCTTGACGGCATTGCTCTGTGCACATATTTTTGGGAGAAGGTAACTTTTGGAGGAGCTAGCAGCAGTGTTTTTTCACACAGTCCCAACTCTCCCTCATAATGGGAGCAGGCTGCAGCCTCGCAAGGTGTATAGCCTGGCAGAGCAGTTAGAGAGTACTGCGGGCCTGCACTGCCACACCAATGTATACTGCACCCAGCAGAAGGTCATGCAATGCTTGGCTGACGTTATTGACCGGGAGCAGGATTTACTAGGAGCAGGACCTTCTTGATATCGACGTGGTGGAGACAGGTCAGCAATGTTTTATTTTTTTATTTTTATAACAGTGGTCTATCACCTACCCTCCATTAACTACCTAAACTGTCCATAGGAAAACCTATACCTAGCCGAAGCTCAGGCCTAAAAAATCTCCCTTAACCAACAGTCATTGCTCCCTAACTCAGGAATAATATTTGTTGTAATGGTGATGAATTAGGGGAGAGGGTGTGATATGGAAGAGTGGGACTCGGTTGGCAAGTAGGGAAAGAGTAGAGCCACTAGAATTATTGTTGTCAAACACTGCTGCCAACCCTACAGCTTAGTAGGATACAGTAAAATAAGTTTTGCAGTATCAATTAAAATCATCAAACTTCTGCATGGCAGTTTAGTTACTTTTTTTTTAAACTCACATTTGTCAGGGTGAAAGAAAGTGTAAATCTACGAAGCAATAATAATGTATTGAAACTTTTCTATTTTTCGTTTTCTCCCGTTTTAACTATGCAGGTTGATATAAGTACTGCAAATAGTAATTATACGTGAATAATGTGTAGAAAAGTTACAGGGACGCAGAATCATATAAAAAAATTAATATGAACCTCAAAAACCAGCAGAACTGTGCCTGAATATACACATGTGCTTGCAATGGGTGATATAATTTCTGTTCTTTTCTCTCTCGATATCCTACTGTTCTTGTCTGAAGCCCAGCCCAAACTCCAGAACCAAGGAGGATGGACACTACCAGTAGACAGTCACTTGGCTGCACTGATACAAGATAGTAGAGGCCATTGCAATGGCCTTCTGTCAGCTGCTGATACTGCAGGAGAAGGAAGAGGCAGTAGTGGTTTCTTCTTATTCCCGTGCCCTGCCGTCAAATCGAGCAGAATAGCAACACACACAGCAGTTACCGCCATTCCTTCTTATTTTTAGTTTGTATTTATTGTAGGGACAGAACAGAAAAGTTACAAATCTCTTTGGATGCTTCACACCTCAAGACAGAATACTGCATACTGTGGTACAGAGCTGCATTATACAGTACCCAACAAATAGTACAGAACAACGACTGAGCAACAGGACCCAAAAAAGGGTGGTGTGAAAGGTGTGGTGAGGGGAAGGAGAAGGTAGAAGGGCGTATACCACATAAATTGTGAAACGGCATCCCACGTAAGGGTATGTAATAGGAAGAGAAACATGGAGGGCCCTTGTACGAGGTGAGGTAGCATGAGTCTGGGGATCCCGTTGGAGGGGGCAGATCATTGACGGTCTTGAATAGGAGCATAGAGAATTAGCAGAAAAGAGGAAATCGAAAACCATTGAAGGGAGACTGAATTATCTATGGTTCAGGGAGGAGGTACCAGAAAAGAGCATCCGCCTACGCTGTAGTTTGGGGGCAGGCAGCCTGAAGAGTGGCGTCATCGTTGGAGTGGGGGGTGGAAGCGCAGAGATGGGACAGATGCTGAACAGGATAGGTAGGTAGCCCCCAGGTGAGACCAATGTGGTAAGGGGTTAAAAGAGGTGTGGGGAGAAGGAGAAGGAAGGGCGGGGTAAGGAGAAAAAGGGGAGGAGCAAAGGGGGAGTGGTGAGGAAGGGGTGCGGCAGGTGCCAGGATATCTATGTCATTCCCCATCTCCACAGTGGCAGGACAGTCAGTCATGTTGGGAGTCGTCCTGTAGGAAGGGCGCCCAGGTCTGCAGAAACAAAGTCGATTTGTCTTGCAAGTGATAGGTGACGCGTTCATGGGCTGCTGTCTGTATCATCACCACAGTCCATTCCTCTGCTGTGGGAGGGATGGGTGATCTCCACTGGTGGAGTAAGAAGTTTTTGTCCGTCACCAGAGCTGCATGCAGGAGAAGGCGCTGCGGGCAGGACAGGTCCCGGGAGTCTCCTGTGTCATGTAGGAGGATTAAATAAGGGGAAAGGGTTTTTCTGTATCATCAAAAATGCCCCTAGGGTGGAACCTACCTCAGTCCAGAAGTATCTGATCAAGGAACATTCAGAGAGGATATGCGTTAGGTCGCATCTAGTAGCTGTACACTTCCAGCAATTTGCATGAGGTAGGAGTCCCACCTTGTGCTGTTTAGCCGGCATCGAGTTCCACTCACGAAGTGTTTTGAAGAGGCAGAACCTCAAGCGGGCCTCTCGTGCATCTCTGTCAAGGGCTTCCATAATCTCGGTCCAGTCTTCCTCCCCGATCTCTATTTGAAGGCGGGTTTGCCATTTAGTACAAGAGAGTATTTAGGAGGGGTTGTGATAAGAGGTGACAAGTAAGGGTATCGTAGAGGCCCGACATCACACCATTGAAGTGGCTCCAGGTACTAAGGTAGGAGACTATAGGTGAGGACTGAAGGGTCCAGGGGTGGGCTCCCAGGCAACGTAGGAAGCAATACTTCAATTGCAGGTACCGCCATACCTGTTGTGACTGAAGGCCAAATTCTCCTAGCAGTTCTTCAAAGGACTTGAGAGCGCATCAGCCATGACTTGATCTAGGTTGTGGATGCCTGCCGCACGCCAGTGCACCCATTTGAGCACCTCTCTGGATATTCTTATGCTGTCGCTGTCCCAAATTGGGGTTCTTGCATGGAGGAACGGGTGGATGCCAAGAAGGTGGCATGCATGGAACCAGGCTTTGTGCATGGCTTGAAGAAGCGAATTGTCCGGAGGGGTTCGGGAAGGGGCATCTGTTGTATATAGGATCGAGACCCACTAGGCTGGAAAGTAGCAGTCTTTTTGTGGTGACCCATTGTGGCGGGTCTGGCGTATCAGGCAGCATGTAAGACAGGTGGGAGAGATGAAGGGCCAAGGTCTACTGTTCCACAGATGGGAGTCCCAAGCCTCCACAGGAACGGCAAGCCATGAGTTTGGCAGATGAAAGACGTGGACGGGAGGAAACCCACACAAAGGCCTGCATCTTTTCATCTACCAATCGTAGTGTTGTGAGGGTTACCAGGAGGGGGAGCATACCAATCAGAATAGGGTGACTATCCATACAGCTTGAACCCAGCCCCACATGTAGAGTCCCAGGTGTGACCATTTCTCGAAGTCCAAGTTCATTCGGGCTATGAGGGGGTGATTGTTGTCTGCCACCATACTGTCCAATCCACTGCTAGCAAGAATGCTCATACATTTAAGATGGGACTGTGTCCATCGGAAGGGATAACCATGGATGGCTGCCCTTTCGGTGATAGTGGAGAGGGGTAACGCTTTGCTCTTTTCCCAGTTCACCCGATAATCAGAAAGGGGCGCAAAGTTTTCGATGATCTCCAGCAAAGCTGGAAGAGAGAGGTCCAGGTCCTTTAGGGTGAGCAGGATATCATCTACATACAGATACAATTTGGACATCCCCCATCTGAGGGGTATCCCAGATAGCAGGGTGGAGTGGCAGATGGTGATTGCCAGGGGTTCCATCGCCAAGAGGAAAAAGAGCAGTGAAAGCAGACAGCCTTGTCATGTCCCCCTGTGTATCGGAAAGGGGTCAGACAAAAAGCCACCACAATTGACTTGTGCCGTGCAGACGTTGGCGATAAACTGTTCTCCCAGTCAAATTTGCTCAGTGTTGCAAACAGATAGCCTCACTCAATACGATCAAACACTTTTTCGGCATCAAACAATAGGGCTAGGCCTTTATCTTCTAGATCCCTAGCTTCTCCAGAGGGACAATGTGCAGAGGTGATCTGGAAGTGCTGCCCAGTACAAATCTTACCTAGGTATGTGTATAAAAGACAGGGTGACCTTGCAGAGGCGAGCTGCCAGAACACTAGCAAGAATTTTTACATCTCCTCTCAGGAGGGAAATGGGATGGTAGCTACTGCACAGGAGGGGGTTCTTCCCAGGTTTAGGGATGGCTACTATTGTTGCTCTATTTGAAAGGGAGCCCAGGGAACGCTCTTGGGTTGCCTCCTGGAAGGCCTCAGAAAGAGAGTCAATAACCTCTTCTTCTGCCCATTTATAAAATTCAGCAGGGAAACCTTCCTCCCCTGGGGCCTTGTGATAAGGGAGCCTGGAAACAGCATGAGCGACTATGGTTTTACTGATCTCCCTTTCCAAGCATGCCCGGTCGGTGAGAAATGAGAGGGGAGTACAAACTCCTGCCAGAAAGTTTCAACTTGATCAGTGCTGGCCACTGTTAGCGGGGTACACACTTCTTGTTCAAAAGTAACAAACTTGTTAACAATGTCCTGTGGGAGAGTGAGGACTTCGCCACCCAAGGAGTGAATGACAGGGATAGCCTGTGTCACCTCCAATTGGCACAGTTCAGCTGCTAGCAGCCATCCGGCCTTTTCCTCTTGCTCATAGTGGTGACTCTTTAGTCGTTGCAGTGTGTGTAATGCCCTAGAGGTGTAAAGATCATTAAGGGCTACCCGGGCCTGCTCCAAATGATGACACACGGGCAGCTAGGAGTGGGTTTACAGATTGGTGAGGGATGCTATGTCAACTTCTAGTTCACTCTGTCAAATCACTCTTTGTTTATTAGCTAGCACTGCATCCTTCATCAGCTGCCGTCGGATGGTTGCTTTTGCAGCCACCCATAGGGTCCTATAAGATGTACTTGAGCCTCTGTTATTTTCCAGGTAGGTGGAGACATGGCTACGGAGCTGGACTTTACCCGGGGGCTGCAGTAAAGTCGCACCATGAGGCGCCAGGGTTAACAACACGGAGAAGCAAGGCCAAGGGCCACCAACAGCAGAATCGGAGCGTGATCGGATAGGGTGTGTTCTAAAATGTAAGAGTCTCATGTTTGGGCCACCATGTCCTGAGAAATGATAAAGAAATCCAGCCACCCACTGACGAGAGGAAAGTGTATCCTCTATCCGCCGGGTGGGTAAGCCTTCATTGGTCTACTAATCTGAGGTATGAGGTCAGATTGTTCAGCAAAGCCCTATCTGGATTGTTGCCTACGTCCAGGTGGTCAATCCTATCTAGCATTGGTCCAATTTCTCCAATTGGTCCATTGGTCTACTAATCGGTGGTCTGAGATCAGGTCGCTCAGCAAGGCCCTATCAGGATTGTTGCCTCTGTCTAGGGGCCCAGTCCTATCTAGCACTGTGGCTCGAGCAAGATTCCCCAATTATGTATCGAGAAGCCCTTATCTCAATGAGGAAGCAGTTGAGGTGGAGGAAGAACCTACACTTAGATCCCATGGGTGCATAGACAGAACCCACACATAGCCTGTGTTCCCCGATCTTCAGTTTTGCAAAAATAAACCTGCCATCAGGGTCAGTCCATGTTTTGGTAACGGTGACGGGTACCATCTTGGGAGTAGGATCACCACGCTGCATTTCCTAGGTGTCCTTCCTTCTGTCGTGGGTGTTTTCAGGCAGCTGCTGTAGAGTACCCTCCCCACCCAGTCCTGGCGCAGTTTTTCGGATTCAAGGTCATCCAGATGGGTCTCCCGTAATAAGGCCACATCTACATGTTATGACTGAAGGTAGGAGAGTACCTTTTTGCATTTTACGTAGTGTGTCAGCCTGTTGACATTCCATAAAAGGGGGCGTAGCGGATGAGGGGGATGAGGGGTTTGACTGGTCATTGCAGTGGTGTGGGGGGAGTGGCAATGAGGGAATGCAGGAGGAAAAAGGAAGGAGCGCACAAGACAGGGGGCACCTGGGGGAAGGGATGTGGCAGGGGAAGTGGCTGGAGTCTAGGAGAGGGGGGAATCAAGGGGTCTGGTTTTAAACCAGTGCAAAGCCTGAAGGGCGAGGTCTGTGGACAGTGGGACTAGGCTTGAGGAATCAAGCAGCATGCCGGGAAGGGTTCCCCCAGGAGGCAGGGGCACATAGAGAAAGGGACAGATGGCATAGGACAATGTTGCAGGGGAAGCTGGGGGAAAGAGGGACCTGCCTGGGGTACAGTGAACTTTGACAGCAAAGGGGGGAGCCAAGAGTGGGCATTGAAGCGTGGGCCCAGGGCCTCAGATTCAGTGAACAAGCGTAACAATATAAACAAGTAACCATTCAAAGCAGTTCAATAACATCTTACTCAACGCTGATGTGCTCAGTGACTGGTCTGCAAGGCTAGGGGGGCGCAGCAGAGCAGTGACATAACAACATAACAATTAGCATGGCAAAATGCAATCCCAAAAATATTGCTACATTTTGCAATTATAACTAGTGCTCGCAGGGTACTAAGCCTGCCATCAGTAGCGGGATCCAGTTTCAGGCTCCCGTATCAGGACATAGGCCGGGGGGTTGTAGATTTCCCCAGCGGTTTCAGCATCAAGTGGGAGATGGTTTCAGAGGGGACCTTGATTTATCCCTGTCCTGTGATTGAGCGTGATGAGCCACCGCCTGGAGCACGTGTTCTCTGCCGCACTGGGGTCGCGTCCCCCTGTTGAGATCTCTGCCTCTTTAAAGCACCCCATCCTCTGCAAGCACACTCCCATTCGAGGAGACCAGTCAGGACAAGGACAGTGGTGGAACAGTGGACGACGATAGGGAAGGATCCACAGGGGTGAGGTCCATAGCCTGAGCTGAGAGGCCAGCCAGTAATGAGCGCAAGTCTTCAGGGTAAAAAAGGTTTTTTGATATACCATCTTTGGTGATCCACATCTGGGCCAGTTCAAATAGTCCATACTTTATGTCCAGTTGGCCGAGGCAGGGTTGGGGGGATAGAAACAGTTTGTGGCAGTCTCTTTTGAGAAGTCCACAGAGATGCGGATATCATGCCTGTCATGCCGGTAGGGCCTGGGGGAGCAGACTGCAGTGAGGAGCTGTTGAACCGGTTTACGGCTCAGAAAGCGGGCGATGATGAGGTGGGCTGCAGGGAGCCGTTCTGCTGCTTTGGGCCCAAGCAGTGTGCCCTTTGGAATTCCAATGGGGGATCAAAGGTGAGGCCAGTGTTCGCAGGGATAGTGTTTCTGAGGAAACCCTTGGCATCCGATCAGAGTTTTCTGGGAAGCCAAAAAAGTGGACATTGTCTCTGCAGCTTCTATCTTCCAGGTCGACACCCTTCCTGTGTAGAAAGAGAAGCTCTTGGCCATGCTCTGGTATTCCTTTAAGGTGGTTGTCTACTACCATAACCTGGTGTTCCAGGCCAGACACTTGGTTCTGAAAACCTCAATGTCCATGCAGATTGATTTGGTCTCAGTCGTCAGGGCAGAAATATTAGAGTCCATCTCTTCCAGCCTCCGGCCCACCACCGTGACTTCCTGCAGGATATGCTCCATGGTGGTGCCCTGTCCCAGGTCCATTGAGTCAGTGGCCTGGTCTGCAGCTATGTTCTCTTCGCGGTGGCCAGGGAGTGAGGGTGTTGTACAGCCTCCGAGAAGAGGAATTGACGTGCAGGTTTGGTATTAGTCTTACCACTGAGTTTGCCTGAGGGCATCTCTGGTCTGGGTTCAAAGGGCCAAGGTTGTGTCCCAGAGGACGAGGAGTCTCCAAGTGGTGCAAGGAATGGGTGCAGGGATCCCTAAAGTCTGTGTTCACCATGAAGGTGCATCTAGGGGGGGTTGCACGGAAGACCAGGGTGTATGTCATAACCCCGCAGCCAGTAGAGCCACTCAACAGCTAGAGCTGGGATGCAGCCTGGAAAGAAGCACCAGCAGAGTATGGCGAGTTGTGTGAGCCCTCTTGTTGTGAAGGGGAAGGAGAAACTGTCAGTGATGGGGACTGTTCTCACCTCAAGGAGTCAGTCTGCTTGGGGGGGATTAATTCCCATGCTCAGGATAGGCACTGGGTGGGCCACAGACCGTCGGGTGAAACACCAGGAACGCACACACACCACAGGCTTAGGTAGTCTCTGGAATTAGGGCGCTCTAGGCTGCGTCTGGTAGGATAGGGTGTGGACATTCATTGAATGGGCCCTTTTGAGGCATCGTCGGTTCTACTGCGAGGCTGCAGGAGGCAGAACAGTGGTTGTGGGAGGCTAAGGAGGACCTCCACCTCCGAGGAAATTCATTGCTGGGCATTGTTCCTGGCCTGTGTGGAGGCCACAGTGAAGAAAAAGTCCCAGAGTAATTTTTAGGAGGAGGGGGGGGCAGGGAAAGGCGGCCTGACCATTCACACAGCCAACTTCATTCGTTGTGGGAGGGCCCTAGGCCTCTTCAATGTAGGCAGTCTCTGAGGGTGGGGTTCAAGTAACAGTTGACCCCCCCTTGTGTCCTGTATCCTAGGCCCTTGCTTTCTGTGTCTCTGAAGAGGGGGCTGAGGCAAAATGGCAGTCTGGGGAGGTGTGGCGGGTGGCCCTCAGAGCCTCTGCTGATTCCCACTGTCTTCAGGCTTCAGGCTGGAGTGCAGCTGCGGAGGTCAGCACCTTTCTATCTGATGCCCAAGGGCAGGCGTTCAACCTAAGACCGTGGCGTCCCAGGCCCCACTAGACCTGTCCCCCTGCAGTCACCGTGGGCAGGGTAGCCGGCAGCAAGAGAGGCCTGCACAATCAGTCAGGTTGGGGCTCTCTGTACGTCGGGAAGGTTCAGGCATAGTTACAGACCCCCACTGCATTGGGGGCCCCCACTGTCTCCTTTCGGGGACCACCGGCCTCTGGAGCTCCCAAGTCTTCTGTGTGGCCAGACCTCGCCCCGCCATTCCTTCTTCAACCACTGATGTCCTCTTCTGTGAGATATTAAAAGGACTGGAGAAGGAGAAGGAGCCCCAGTTAGACATTATACATAAATTTGACATTTTAGAGAGGTATTTTAATAAGGGAGGATGTATGCCTGTTGTAGGAGGTGTGAATGGAAAAAGTTCGGAATCATTTTTGGAATGGGGTTTAGGATAGTTTTGTGGGATTTAGAGGGAGGGGTTAGTCTGTCGTGAATAGCATAGAAAACAGTTAAGGTAGCTGTAGGTTTGGAATAGTGTTTTGAGGATTTACAGAGAGGGATGGCATGTTTGGGTTATGTGGCTGGTAAAATTTGGGGAAGACATAGGTTTAGGATAGTTTTTTCAGGGTTTAGGGAGAGGGGTGGGCGTGATGTGGGTGGCGTGGTTGTGAACAGCTTGGGTGAAGGAGGTTAGTTTACAATAGTTTTGTTTGTTTTTGAGGGTTTAAGAAGAGGGGTGGGTTTGGTATGGGTGGAGTGGAGTGGGTATGTTTGCTCTGTTGTGAAAATAAATACTTTATTTTGCCTAATAATGGGTTTTTATTATTATAGTTAGCATTACTATTATGGCTATTAGTTGTTTTTGTTGTACTTTTTCCTGTAAAGTCCATAAAACAGGATGTTCCACCTACCTACCGTCAGACTGCCAGAGCAGACGCTGAACTATCCAGTTATCCACCCTCATTGTTCTCTCTCTAGTCTACTCTTTATTTTGCCTGACTTCCCTTCCAGGCTAACCTCACTGCAATCCTCCATTCCACCCTCTTGCAATCAGTGTTGGAAAACTGACGATGCATTACTTTGCTTCTCCCTTTCTTGACTTAATATCACCTGAGAGCTCTGACTCTTCCATCAGAGAGAAGTAGTATTATCTTTGTACGTCCTACTGCTTTACCTGCTACACCTAATCACCACTCTCCTCTAATGAGGAAAACCACTTACAACAACTCATGGAGCAGAGGAAATGTGTTTATTTTATACATAATGCATCTGTCCATCTAAAAATCTGAGAATTCCTCCTTCCATTTCTTTAACTAAAAAGTATTGTACAACCTGCCCAAACACAACTGGAAAAACAAACTTCTTTTTTTTCAGAATAGAGCAGGCGAACCAGATATGAAGGATTATCATTCTGCAACATAAAACTAAATGAAAAAAACAGAGATTGGAAAATCCATGACAATGGACGGAATATATCGACGCAATAAAAGAGTAAGGGCTTGATTTAGAGCTCATTGGAAGGGTTACTCTGTCACAACGGTGACGGATATCCCGTCCGCCATAATCTAAATCCCATTATATCCTATAGGATTTAGATTTTGGGGGACTCGATATCTGTCACTGTTGTAAGAAGTAACCCGAGTTCTAAATCAAGCCCTTATTTACTAAAGTCAGCATAATAAACAATCATGTCTGCCGGGTTTGCTGCAGGTGATTGATTTCACACTGAGTGACAGTGCTTCTTCAAAGGACCACCTGCTTCTATCTGTTTAAAGACATCTTCTCTCTCAGCAGCATATTTCCTTTTGAGTCACTCTTCCCACACAACTGAATGTTGGTTTTTCAAATGGCTAGTTCCCCCACTACGTTAGTTCCCACCACACTTCCCAGGATGCACTGGGCTGCTGCAAATTGTGCAAACTGGATGGGTTCCTCATGCGGCATATATGTAAAGCAGTCCCAACCCAAGGAGCAGAGCTACCTTATCCAGTCAAAGCTAGACAAACTTGTTGTGTTTGTCTTTCCTTAGGCTGTGGTAGAGATGGTGGTTGGAGCAAGTCTTGGGGTTCTTGTAAAGATAGAAGCAAGTGGTATTGATGGTACTACATGAATCTGCACAGGCTGAATAGAAGTGAGCTGCATTGTGTCTCTTTCACTCCCAACATGCACAATCACTGATTAATTTTCCTCGTTTCAAGGCTTTTTGCAAACATTTTATTCCCTTGTCTGCCATGGCGAGGATTTTGGGAAAAATAGATGCCACAATTTTTTGATGGATGCTTGGAGAAAATGGGGATTGCTCACTCTGCTCTTCGGAGGAGATATTGAAGATGATGTGTCAAATTTATGAGAAGTCACAAAATCTCGTTCTGCAGCAAGATCAACTTCATGCTCTTCTCCTACCTCTAAAGGATCAGGTCGGTGTAGCACACTCAAGTTACTAAGTTTCCTGTGAAGATTCAATTTGCTGCTGGACAATATGATTTTGCATTCATTGCTCTCAGCCATGAATGTAATCACTGCAGCATAGAGAAACATCTGCTTTGCTTTTGGTAGTGGTTTCGATGGTAGTCTTGTTGACTCAGGGGTGAGCCTCCAGCCAGCATTGTCCTTCTCAGAAGAGTGTTCAGTAGGTATGCTTCATTGCTGGGAAATGGATAAATGCTTGATGTCAGTGGTGGCAACTGACTTCTCCTCCTTTGCAGCTTTCTTGGCAAGAGCCTGTTTATTGTTTGCCATTCTCTTAGCTTCTTATTCTTTTGGTCAGAAGCTCGAACAGAAGCACTTAGAAGAGAAGTCTCCGAACTTGTGTCTAAGCTAATTCATAGACTCTTCCCTTCTTTGTGCACCTGCAGGCAATAAAAAAATGAGAAAGAGGAGAGTGAGACCTGGCAATTCTTCTCAGTGCAATACCAGTCATCATCGCCATCACAATATTATAAAAATCAAATAAATCAATACAAAATACTTGTTTTCCCTCCAGGGCCCCATGGTTCTCCTCTGGCAGCAAGGGGACAGGCACAAATTAAATGAACTGTGCAACAAATGGCTGGTGTTCCTTCAGGGCAGTTGAGATCCACATGGAAAGCAGGAGGAGACACACAAAAATTAAACAAATTAATAAAAAATATCCTGTGTCTCACCAGTGAGGTAGGAGCGGCAGGCAAAATTGTTAAATTGTTTAAGAAACAGTTGTGACCCTTCAGTGCCTCTGTCGCCTTTATATTGGGGTGGGGCAGCAAAAATTTATTAAATTGATAAATAAAAGGCTGATGTCCATCTTGGCTCATGAGACTGAAATGGGAGACGGGGGAGAAAGGCAAAAACATTATTACATAAATTAAAACAACAACTGAGTACAAGGACTGCTACAATCAGTGACAACTACCATCAATACAGCAGTAAAAATATATTTGAAAAAAAAACAAAATGAAGAAAATATTATGTGCTTTTAAAGGGCCACAACAATGATGCGCCTAGAAATCAACTTTTAAAAATGGAATGAAATTATTAATAATTGGAATCAGACACTGGAATCACACAAAATGGTGGTTGCAAAATTGCCAGAAAAGAAGGCGGGATGGAGAACAAAGACAAAAAGGCTTCCTATGTTCTGTGCGCGCACACACACACACACACAAAAAAGGAGGGAGGAAAAGCAAAGAGATCATGGCTGCCCTACTCCGACTGGGTCCACTTCATCAAAAACAAAAACCAGCATGGAAAGTATATCACAATTATATACTCAAATGTGACTGTGCCTATCAGTAGTCTTTAGACACCACCAATTAGGTAGATACAATCAGTTAATCTAAAGTAACATTAAATCAAGATTAAAAAAAATTAGCAGCACCACGATAAACTGAAACAGTGATAAAACATTTAAAAAAACTTTAAAATTGTTCTAAATACAAAGAACACTTACAGAAAAGTACCCCAGCAAAATACTTTTGAAAGTTAAAGAAAAGTCATCACAGCATATCTTTTACACAAGGATTTTGTGTCTTTTCCATAGTGAAGGTTGGCTCCCACTAAATGCTTGCAGACAGTGTGAGGATAAGATATTCTGCATCTTAATATGGACACATGCGGTAAGAAGAGCCTGTTTCCTCAGGAGGAAGCACTAGCTACAGAATTGGGAACACTTGGAGCAGAGCAGTATCTGTGACCCGCAACAACATCTCTCCTGCCATGACTGCATAAGCAGTGCTGAACAGAAGATGGTCTTTGGTGAATGTCTGCACCTGTTCAGACCAGGCATACTGTTCCATGCCAAACAATAATACAGAATTACCAAAATTACTCTGAAAATTACTCTGATTACTCCGGCAAATTTGAAATTCTGCCCAGGAGTAATATAAATGCATTTGCAAATAGGTACTGCATTGTACATCTAGGGCCAGATGTAGGTAGGTTAAAATTTGCGAGTCGGAAATAGCAATTCAATGCGAATCCCTATTTCCGACTTGCAAAATGAAATCCAAGTGATAATTGTGACATCAATTTGCGAGTCGCATAGGTGTCGCACCGTAATTTGCGACCTCGCTTTTAGCAAGATCGCAATTTGCTACCTCGCTAAAAGCAAAGTCGCAAATTGCAAGAAGGGTGTCGCAAATTGCGACTGACTCGCAAATTGCCTGCAGGTGCTGCACAACAGTTTGGAAACCCACTTCCTGCCTCTTGGTGATAACATCAGAACCAGGAAGTCATCAAATACACCTGGGAGGAGGGAGGATCACACCCTTTCCCAACTGCTGTGCCACACCCAGTAGAGAGGAGCTGCTGCTACAATGGAGGAGACAGGCAGTGCTGGAAGGAGAAGGAAGGTTACATTTTCTGATAAAGAGCTGGAGGTGCTGACAGAGGAATGCTGCCTGCACCACGACCAACTATTTGGGAAGGCAGCCATGAGTGTCCCAGACACTCAAAAGAAAATGATATGGCAGCAGATCCAGGAAAGGATAAATGCCATAGGGGTGAGCCATCGTACCCTTGAGGAAATCAGGAAACGGTGGTATGACCTGCGCTCTAGGACGAAGGAGAGGGTTTCAGAGCGGCTGAGAGAGATGAGGGGCACCGGAGGAGGCCCATCTACCGTCCCATCACCTACAGCCATGGTAGCAATGGTTGAGCAGACCCTGGAGCCAGAGGCCGTCATTGGATTGGGAGAAGTGGACAGTTCAGCGCCAGGGACATCCAAAAGTGATTACCATGAGATATGCTTTGACACCCACAAATGCAGTATACACACTCTCCCAGTATACAGCAGCAGGCACCGCCAGAGTAGCTCCATTCCAGTCTAGCAACCTCTAGAATAGTGCATTATGGGAAATGTAGTACAGTAGTCAGAATATAGGCAGATGTTTATTATGAGGCATAAAACAGATGTGAGAGACTGACAGTGTATTCCCTATGTCCCACAGGTCTCCCACAAGACACCCCCAGCAGCGACACCAGGCAGGGAGGAGAGCATGGGCCAGAGACACTGCAGCAGGCTGCTGGTAAAATTGCTGGGCCCAGCAGGACACCACCAGGGTCCATTGAGGAACATGCACAGGAAATGGGGGCAGCTGACACAACCCCAGGGCCCAGCCCCACAGCGAGTCAATCAGAGCCAGCAGCAGGAAGAATGCGCAGACGCCAGGATTTGGACAAATACAGACTGTGACAGACAGCACTTTTCTTTCCCCATATAGTTTAGAAATAAAAATGTTTTGTTTGTTTCACTACACAACTGGGTTATGTGTGTCTGACATTAGTGAGTGTGGTGACGGTTGCCACGTACCTGCCAAAGTATTGGGTTGCAATGTGGTTCCGTCTCTGACTGCCTTGATTTGCAGTGCTTCTATCCCCAGGCTGTCGATGTGGTAGCTCTTGCTCCTCGTCCTCCGAATCTGTGTCTTCAGGGGTGAGATGTAGCCCACGTCTGGTGGCAATGTTGTGTAGGATTGCACAGGCGGCGACAATCCTGAATGCTGCTTCTGGGGCATACTGGAGTGTACCTCCACTTTTGTGGAGGCACCTGAATCTTGCCTTTAACATGCCAAAGGTCCTCTCGATGACAGTTCTGGTCTGCCGATGGGCACTGTTATAACGCCTCTCGTTCTCATTGTCAGGTGTTAGGTACAGGGTAAGTATCCATGGTCTTAGAGCATATGCGCTGTCACCTGTTTGCCAAAAATAAGCAATGTTAGCAGGGCATGAATGGTTTCCACAGTGACCTGTATGTAAGGCGTCAGGGTGTAGTCAGCAATACCTAAGAGAAATCCGTCTCCAAACTCCCCACGTTCTAGGCGTTGGTGTATCCCACTGTGCATGAATATGTATGACTCATGCGTACTCCCTGGAAATTTAGCTACAATGTCAGTAATGACATTATGGGCGTCAAATACCACCTGGATGTTTAGTGAGTGGGTACATTTCCTATTGCGGAACACATATTCCAGATTTGCAGGAGGGCAGATTTGTATATGTGTCCCGTCCACACACCCTATTACATGGGGGAAGTTGGCAATTCTGTAGAAGTCCAACTTGGTGCTGTTAATTTCTGCCTCATTCCTGGGTCGGTTTATGTATCTGGACATGTGTGTGAGTATGGCATCTAGGAATGATCTGAAGAATAGTGAGAGTGAACTCTGGGATACCCCCACCTGCAACAGCAATCACCCACTGATAGCTACCCGAGGACAAGAGGTGCAGTGAGCATAGCACTTGCACATGTGTAGGGATGGCGCTGCCGGGCATTGTCTGTCATTCAAGCTGCGGATTGAGTAGTTCAATTAATTCTAAAATTGCTGCACTGCTCAGTCTATATTTGTCATAAATCTCCTCCTCAGTTTGTTGGAATAGTGTCTGCCTGGTTCTGTATATCCTCTCCTGTCTCTGCATCCTCCCCCTCCTCTGCTGGGTGGCGTGGACTCTCCTCCTCCATGCTATCACATACAGTTCAGCCCTTTTGAGTAAACCCAAATGCCTTTTGGGTCTCCTTTTATACCTTCGTTCTGGTTACCACCTGCTCTGAATCAGTGGTAATCTGGATGTGCAAAATGAGCTTTTTGCGACTAGTCGCAATTTGCAACTGGCTTTTGAATATGTTTTGTGACTCGCAAATTGCGACTTCCTATTTGCGGGTCGCAAAATCAGGTCACAAATTTTGCGAGTCGGTAATGGTTTGCATTGCTATTTGCACTTCGGAAATGGGATTCTTGCATCCCATATCGGATTTTGCGAGGTCACAAATAGCGATTCAGGCCATTTGCGACTCGCAAATGTTTGCTACATCTGGCCCCTAGTTCTTTTCTGGGAACTTAGTCTATTTTATTAGGGTTCGCCAGCATTTCATTTTTAGAAAGCAAATGTTTCTCTTATGCATTTGCAATCTGATATCTCTCTGGCTGTCTATTCGACCCACTATGACTTTCTCTTTGCTTTCAGATGTTTGCTTACATACTATTTCTGGCCTTTTTTGCCCCATGGAGTGCTGATGTTTTTTTTTCTAATCCATACATTAGTACAGGAATACAGACAACAAGAAAGGCAAGAAATAATTGAATCAGCTTGTATTTTTCACAGAAATGTTGTTTTCATATAATGTTGATTGTGAGTATATGCAGATTTAGGACTTATGTAATAATTGTGCAACAAATACATTGAATATTTATCCCCATGGCATCCAACTAGCACCATTTTTTATTTCAGAGTTAACTGCTTTTGCGGTTGGAGTGCAATTGCTGAATTACCTTCGTGTGGTATTTATACAGTCTGCGTTTTCTACTTCAAAGTGCTGAGTAGCACAAGCAGAAATATCCTGTGTGTAGTGATGCCCCTCACAACAGGGTAGTCCCTAGCCTGGAGCACTCCCACATAGGTACAAAGATGGGTGAGGATTCTGCACTGAAAGTGTGATCAAGGAAGACAAAAGACTTGACCTCAGCCAAAGGCCCTCCTTCAATCAGCACAATAGTTCCTCCCTTCACCATTACTGTCAAATGGTTGTGGAATGTCTAATCAGCATGCCTGTGTTAATAAAAACTTACTTCAATTTGTTAAGCGAGCCCTGTCATAATCCTTTTCACACCAGTGTCTGCATCTCCACCCTCCAGCCACTGGAATGTAGGCAATCGACTCCACTTTCTGGGAAGCTGCCCAAGCCCTTCATCTTGTACATTATTTGTTTATGTATTTTCTCATTTTGCTATGATTGTGTGGTTACTGATTCCTTTAAGTGAAGCCTAAAGCTCTTAGGCCCATATTTATACTTTTTTAGCGCCGCATTTGCACCATTTTTTGACGCAAAAGCGGCGCAAACTCACAAAATACAATTGTATTTGGTAAGTTTGAGCCGCTTTTGGGTAAAAAAATGGCGCAAATGCGGCGCTAAAAAAGTATAAATATGGGCCTTAATATTTCTCCACATATGACTCCAGCTATTACTTTTTGCTTCCAGCTCTTAAGCTGATCAGGCTGGTGCAGTGGTCTAGCAATAGTCTAGCAGAAGGCAGGCTATTTGCCTGATTCTAGAGCTTCTTTCGGAGGGCCCTCTACTTTCTTTCAATCCTCTGCACGCCTTCTCTCTCTGAGCCCAAACTCCTTACAACCATGTTTGCCTTAATCTCTCTTCTTGTATTTTTACAAAGTATTCACAACTCATTCACAAGATCACAATCTCTACTCTTGCCTCTGAAAGATTTACTTCTGCAACCTAACAATACCTAATCTCCTGTAGCTCATCTATTTATCCCACCAGCCATTTGCATGAGCTCACACATCCCCACACAACCACACTCTAATGATTCCAGCTAACACCTCTCTATATAATCCTCCACAAAGAAACTGGAGTGAATGCATGGTATGGTTGGCTTGGGAACTAAAGACTAATTCCAATAACCAATAATACTGGACTAGCCACTAACCTTGGGTTCCGAAGCAGCATGCTGCCCGGTGTGAAGCACTTCAACACCTCATCAGAAGTACTAAGCGTCAAATAAATGGACTTACAATTACAACTAATCAACCATCTCAAACAAACACACAAGATGGCTGGCATGCACATAAAGAAGAAGGTAGCTGAGAAAGGAAATTGTCTGCACTGGACTCCAGGAACCAAGCCTACCCTGGTGACCAATAGGCACATTCAAGAAAAAAAAAATACATTTGTCAGGAATAAAAGGCCATCCCCTAAATACGAAAAAATATCCCTATCACAGCAGCAGTGAGAGTGAAAAATACACTAAAAAACACATCCAAGGCCTACAGCAAACTAACAGTAAAACACAGCATAATGGCAAATCTGGACTAAATTCTCAAAAACATAACAAAAATAGAGGAAATATATGTATAACCCCACGTCAACACCATACAAAAAAATAGATTTTTGCCTTGGGTACAGGTGTGTAGATGAGGGAGGTGGCAAGGGGGATGTGTGAGTGAATGTTGGGGTGGTGTCTGCAGGTAGGGTGAATGTGCTGCATGTAGGGGTGTTGGTAGTCGAGGTGGGTGTGCATGTAGTGTATGGGGTGCATGTATCAGGTCTGATAGTATGGTGACGGTGGCAGTGAGGGCACATGTGACAGGATCTGGGACTGCAGGTTTGAGTGGTGTCATGACTGTCAGGGTGGAGGTGGTGGGGGAGTCGGTGATGGGAGTGGATGTTGGCATGTCTGCATCTGAATGTGGTTTGTGTGCATGGCGGTGGTGGCATTTGTGGTGCTTGTGTCTGTCCTTGCGTACCGTGTCTGTTGATGTGCATGCATGTGGGTCAGTAAGTGTGCCTTGGATGGGTGAGGGGGAAGGGATGTCGGTTTTTGAACAGGTAGCTGGAGGGGGAACAGAAGAAGAAGGGAAACTGGCTGCCATCAAGGAGGAGGCCAGGGCCTGAAACAATCTCTGCATGCCAGACAGGGCACCGTAAATGCCTTCCAGGAAAGCATTGATCTGCTGCATCTGGGATGACAGTTCCTTGATGGCATTCACGATGGTTGTCTGCCCCACAGAGATGGACCTCAGGAGGTCAATAACCTTCTCATTGAAGGCAGCAGGGCTGACTGGGGCAGGGGAAGAGGTGCCTGCAGCAAAGGAGATGCCCTCCTTCCTGGGTGAGCAGGCACAGGCAACTGGGTGAGGAGCTACAGGGAGGGCGGTGCTGGTAATGGGGGTGGCTCACAAGGATGGTGCTTGGATGGTTCCAGATGGGTTCGCCGCCTCCAAGGACCATCCATTGGAGGAGGAATCCGAAGATGTTGCCATCGATCCTGGAATCCGGTGATGTTGCATTCGATCTTGTCTCCCCAGTGGCACTCCTCTTGCCATCCATCCCACTGGTCCCCTTGCCTCCACCGGTATCAGCCTCCTGGATTCTGTGGGCTGCAGCATCCCCAATCGCCAGTGCCCCTTCTCCTTTGCCAGATGATGCTGATGCACACAAAGACAGAGCTGGACAAGGAGGGAGGGTGGGTGGGAGAGTGAGAGACAGGGTGCAATTGGCCAATGCCAGCACAACAGTCACACAGAGTAACTACATTATCTACTACTCATGCCATGCAGTGACATGCCATCACCTGCACATGCTACAACAATGGAACACCATGAAGGGCCACCACAGCAATGCGCATGCATTACGCTGAAGCTGATACAGATGCAATTGTGTACATGATGAGAGGCATACCCACCACACCTGTGCCCAGGACCTGCCCTCTTCACATGCCCATAGGGAGATACTATTCCTGGACTACAGAACCAACAGAAACCAGCATGGCTAGTTGGCATGCCAACTAGGCCATAGTCAATTTGTACAGTTACATCTTGGCCCACCTTGACTCACTACACATACAGAACCTGGCAGCAGATTCAGGACCCAACATTCACCCCTGGCACAGTGATTGGCATTAACTGACTACAATGGCCTGACACAACAGATGTTGTGACCCAGTTGGCTTGTGCTGCCTAGCACATCTTGGAAGTAGCTGACAACACAGATACCACATTGGAACTTACTGCCCCTCAACCCACTGACTGCATGGCCACACATCTATGATGCCAATCCTGCCCTGCTGTCACATACCCATAGTGGACATGAATCCACCTAGTACCCACGCTACAGCTACCCAATAGTGCACACCCAGAGCCACTATGGCAACACATATCGTAAGTGAGAGTGTGTACTCACCCCCTCATGGCTGATGTGCTGCCCTCAAGCATCCATCCAGCTCAGGTTAGGCCACCGCCTAAATGCAGGCCATCAGTGGGGTCAGGGTCCAATGGGCACCCCTCCCACGTTGGGAGGACGTCCCCAGCTGGGCCTCTGTGATCTTCCGGGCCCAGTGTCTCAGGCCCTCCGACCTCTTTCTGCAGTGGGTGCTCCGCCGGGCGTGGATCCCCAGGTTCCGTACTTGCTTGGCGATGGCATGCCCAATCTCCTTCTTCTGATGGGCGCTGACCTGCATGGGCAACACAGACAGAAGGGAAAGGTCATGTAGAGTGGCATCACAGGGACAGCAGTGGACAGCACACATCTAATGACCACACTCACATGTCATCAATCCATGTAGGCTCAGACTCCTCACCCATGTCCAAACTCTAGTCACACTACCTCGTCCCAAGGCGACCATCCTCATACGTACCACTCACAGACAGGACAGTCACATTGGTTTCACCTGCTGCTTTGGTGCCCCATACAACTGTCCATGCAGGAGTAGGACCCCTTCCACAAGCTTCTCTAATTCCTCCTGGGTGAAGGCTGTGCCCTATCTCCTTCAGGACGTGCATCTTGGCTACCAGAGTCAGAACTCAGCAGTACACACAGTGGAGGTCTTCTGTGCACGACTGTCAGGAGTCAAGCGAGCAAAAGCACATGAAATGGCGGTCACGGCCGCCGCGGACATCACCGTCAACGCCGGCGGTGATCACCATTGGCTCCTGTCTCCCATAGGCAACCATGTTAACCAATGAGGAGTTGCACAGCGGTTTAGATTGGCTACTGCCATGATGTGTTACGCCAGCCGGATGAGCTCACTTCGATCTGTCCAGTGCATGTAGGACAGGTGGCTGCCATATTACATGTCCAATGTGTATTGAGGGTGCATTTCAGGTGCGACATGGGTGACATTTTGTAAACTATGCACAACTCTACTACGTCTACACAATCAATGCTGCACATAATGATTTAGACTCCCTCCTATTTGCAGGTATGGTGGAAGGATGAGGATGAGGAATGCGCCGGTGTATAGGTCCCTAGTCATCCGTGCCAACCTGGAAGAGCAACACATCATACAGACCTATCGACTGAACCGTCAGATGATCATGGTGCTGGTGACACAGTCAGAGCCAGATCTATTGCCTGCCATTCGTCATCCCAGTGCTATCCCTCCCACAGCACAGGTGTTGTCAGTCCTCCACTTCCTTGCCTCAGGATCCTTCCAGATTATAGTGGGTTTAGCAAAAGGGATGTCACAGCCCATGTTCATCAACGTCCTGAGGGATGCCCTGCTACAATATGTGCGCAGCTACATCAGGTTTTCAAATCGTGCTGATGTGGCCACTGTAAATGCTGCCTTCTATGATCTGGCACATGTCCCTCATGTGATAGAAGCCACAGATGGCACCCACATTGCCCTGGTGCCACCCAGGAGAAGTGAAGAAGTGTATAGAAACCGTAAGAACTTCTATTTCACAAATGTGCAGGTGGTGTGTCTGGCTGATCAATATATCACACAAGTGACGGCCAGGTTCCCGGGGTCGGTGCATGACTCCTACATTCCGTGGAACAGCACCGTCCAGAGGGACCGGGCCTGGCTCATCGGTATGTATCCCTACATATGTGTGCTCCCCTGCTCAACACTCTTTACAACCTGTACTATACCCTCCTGGTCTTGACATGGGTTTTACCTCTGTGCACACAGGTGACTCTGGCTATCCCAACCTTCCCTGGCTACTGACACCCATGAGGCATCCAACTACAGCTGTGGAATACACTTACAATGAGGCCCACGGTAGGACAAGACGGGTGGTTGAGCGGACACTTGGCCTGCTGATGACCAGATTCCGGTGTCTGCACATCTCTGGGGGTGCCATACTCTGCACACCACAGAAAGTGTGCCAGATCATTGTTGCTTGCTGCATGCTACACAATCTGACCCTAAGACACCACATCCCATTGCTGGATGCAGAGGAGGTGGGGAGTGATGATGAGGAAGATAATGAGGATGCAGTTGCCTCCAGAGGAGAGCTGATACGACAATACCTCCACTGAGATACAGGTGTGTGTCATATGCATGGGATGTGTCCTGTTCCACTGTCTGCCTTGTGCCATGCTACCACCTGCTGTCTGTAATAAAAGGAGATATTGGAGCTCTGACTCTGGGTGGGTTGGGTACTTACTGTGCACAGGTCAGTGCTAACTCATCCAGTTGTTGTGTTCCTGCACTTGTAACAACTATATGCAGGACCATTGTTCTCTGAACTGCCACATACAGTGTAACATGTGATCTATATTAGGTGCTTGCAGGTCCTCTGTATTGCATCCTGGCCTGGGATTCGATATTGGGAGGTGGTGCAACCTCACTGTTGGTGGCAGTTTGCACTGCCTAACATGTGGCTCTGTTTGCTGTGAGGGAGGGACCATGTGGGTAGTGTGTCTTGGGAATATGGTTTTGTTATGGCCATATGTTTCTTGACTTGATTTGCCATCTCAGCCTTGGCTTTCTGTAGTTACAGTGCATGTGTGTAGATTTGGCATATGTGACGGCTATAGTGATTGTTCTCTATATTTTGTCTTACTTTCAGGATATTGTTGGGGTGCACTCTGGTCCCTGCCTCACCTGTTGCCTCCCTTGACCCATCTCCCCAGTCACTCCTCTCCACTGTTGTCCTTGCTACATATTGCTCCCCCTCTATCAGTCACACATACATTTGCAGGAAACTGGGTTAACTGTTGCACTTGTGATGGGAAGTATCTGTCGTACTCATGACAATGAAGACGTAGGCAGTAAGTGTGCTAAATGGTGTTTATTTGGGAGGTACAAGTGCAAGGAGTGATGAGTGGGGTCATGGCGGGTGGGATAATCGGAGTACTTGGCCCAGCTTTGGGTAGTATAGGTCCAGTATTGTGGTCGGGGGCAAACGGAGAGATGACAGTGGACAGTCAACAGTGACACACAAGGGAGAATGTTCAGGAAAGGGTCACTTCCGGGAGGTGGTCCTGGTCTTGGCATCAGTACCGGCAGGATGTCTGGTTAAACATCCTCGCTTGAGTGGGGGCTCATCGGCTACAGGGGTAGGGGTGCTGGTGTCCTGTGGGTCCTGTGGCAGGGCATCCTTTCCACTAGCTTCCGCTGATGTGGAGGGCTCAGGTGGGATGTGGCTAGTGGAAGGGGCCTGCTGGTGGGAGATGGAGTCACGCAGCATGGTGGTGAGTTCCTTCAGCACTCCTGCCATGGAAGCCATGGTGGCATTGTGAGTCTGCCACTGCTGCATGGCCTTCTGATGGCATTCACTCTGAAGCCCCTTGGTCTCTTTCACAGTGGCGAGGATCTGGCCCATGGTGTCCTGGGTTTGGTCGTATGCACCCAGGATTTGTGTGAGAGCCTCCTGGGGAGTCAGTTGTTTTGGCTGCCTTGACCCTTGGACCATTTATCCCTCCCACTGCCCCAAGCTCCCTGTGCCTGTGCCCCGGGCACAGTGTGCCCACTCCCAGTAACGCCAGGCCCTTCATTGTGTAGAGTATGTGCCCTTGACTCTGACCCTTGTACTGTGGGGCACACTTCTGATTGTGAGGTCCCCTGGGCACAGGTTTGGGGAGAAAGGGCTGGCTGGGGTGTTGTAGTCACATGGAAGGGGGTGTCCAGTGCTTCCATGGGGCTACTGGGACTGTAGTGTCAAGTCATCCCAGATGGCCCAGGCAACTCGTCCCAATCCAGACATCCCTGGGGCCTTCATTCCGGGGAGGGCTGTCTGGTACTGGCATACTCTGCTGGGTGGCAGGGTTAACTGTGGATGGAATGAGGGAGAGTTTGTATGTGGATGTGTAGTTGCCATTTTCATGGTGTGGTGCAGGCAGTGGCTCAACATGCTTCCCAATTATGGCAATGACAGCTGCAGCACTGCAGACATTGATTTGGGTATGGTGACTGTGCCATGGTTTCCATGTGCCATGGTGGGTTGTGGATGGTGGTTGGCATTGCTGTCATTGTCATGTGTTGGGAGGCTGTTGTAGCAAACAGTAGGTGTGGGCTGTGACATGGTTGTGCAGGCAGGTGTTGCACTGTGAAGTGGAACAGTGAATTTTGGCTGTGTTGGGTGTGATGCATTGTGGGAGTTGTGGTTCTTCACAATATGATTGTTATCCATGCATTGGGGAAAGTGTGTGGGGATGGTGAGAGAGGGGTGATGTGGCATGCAGGGGAGAGGTGTGGGGTGATTGTGGGTTTGCAGTGGTGTTGGATGGGGGATAGGCGAGTGGTGGGTGGTGGGTAGGCATGCTGGGTAGGAGTGGTTGGTACCTGGAGGGGTAGTGTTGACTTACCAGTGTCGAGACCTCAGTTGATACCATTGAGGCCATCCAGAAGCATGATTTGAAAGACCTCCTCCTCCCAGGATGTTAAGTCAAAGGGAGGAGGCGGGCCCACCCCCTGTCTTGTTGAGGGCGATCTGGTGCCTGGACACCATGGAACAGAACTTCTCCCTGAGGTCGTTCCACCTCTATCTGATATCCTCCCTTGTGTGTGGATAGGTGGCGACTGAATTGACTCTATCGATGATCCTCTGCCATAACTGTGTTTTCCTGGCCAATGCTGTTTGCTGGGCCTGGACTCCCATCAGTTGTGACTGTACTCTGATGATCTCGTCCACCATGACCCACAACTCATTGTCTGTGAAGCGTGGGTGCTTCTGGCGTGACATGTTCTGGTGGGTGCTGTGGGGGTAGGGTGCAGTGCGGGGTGATTGGTGGTGTGGGGGTGTTTGGATGTGGGTGGTGGTGGGTTGTGGTGGTGGTGTGTGCAAAGTGTGCAATGTGCAGGTGTTTGTCGGGTATGGGGTGTGCTTCGTGGCTCGTGTCTCTGTGGCTTGTCATGGTAGTCGCAAGGGATAGTGGGTGTGTGGGGGGTTGTTAGATGGTACTGTTAGCAGGTGTGTGTGATGGGTGTATGTGTTTCAGGTGTGGGGAATTTGAACTGTCCAATGTTGTGTTGGCTACTGTTGGTGGTGCCTTTTTGTACCGTGGCGGTGCAGACTGCCATTGGTTTACTGCCATGCATGTTCCGCTGTGCTGAATACTGACTCATCATAGGGCGATTGGAATAGGCTCGGTGTGGTGGGCCCTGCAGTTGCTCGGTCACCATTTCACCATCGGCCAGCCTGGTGGTTGAATTTGGCCGGTTTGGTCTCTGCAAATTCTGTATTATGTTGAGGTGGTTGGCAAATGGGAAGGAATAAAGTGCTGAAAGTCAGGAGTGGGGATCATAAAATAAACATGGATTCACACTCTGGTGTTGAATGATCTCTGGTCATGGTAGTTGCTAGAGAGAGTTTGTAAACTACAGCACTGCTAGTCCAGTGGCAGACCTGCTGTTTGATCTTTTGCCGTACAATGCTAGGTATCCATTAGGTATGGCATTATGTAGAATGGCTAGAATGGCATTTCCCATCCACGTTCATATGATAAAGAGCAGGCCCTGCTGGAGTCACTCAACAGGTCAAGTATATATATATGTAATTCTTTCATAAGCATCTAACATTGGTCAGAATGTATGACAGACATTAGTTGGGGTGACAAGAAGGTCATGTGGATTTTATTTGTTCTGATGGTGTCGATAGTTTCTCTTGCTGTAGTGGACACATGGGGGCAGGCTTCACACCTTGCTCTTGTGCTTTGACAGGTTGAGAGCCCATATGTCAGTTCCTTGCTCTGGAGTTGGGTTTGTTCATTTAAGTGTGATTTAATTGAGCAGATATTGCCTGTTTCAGTGATGGCTCTAGTGGTTGTTACAATAGTTCATCTGGGCTTTTCTCTGGAGGTTGCTGACAGTGGATTGGGTTTAATGTTTTTGCCCCCAAAGGACCACATTCATTGTCTGGTCTTTTTGCCTGAAATATTCCTAAGGGATGCAGTTCCTGTCTGGTGATGTGCTAGATAAACCCTGGCACATAGGTTGTTCCTGTTATAGTTCTGGCCAATATGGAAGTTCTTTACGTTTGGTGCCCAGTGTGGTTGCCTGGTTCACCCAAAAAGGAAGTCAAGACTTAATGGAGTTTGGACTGGAGGAATACTGAGAAGAGAGATTGCTACTTCAGTTGCTATTAGGTGTGGGGGAAATTTTTATTACACTTGGATAATTCACATCAGTCACGTATATCGTGTTACCTGAAATTCCTAATATTTTGTGTTTTGTGAAATCACTAGAAAGTTTGCATAATTTTTGCTTGTGATACACTTGTTGGCACAGAAAATATCTTACAGACATTTGTTGCAGGAACCAGTCACCTGCTGGTATCTCACAAGATTATTTGTTACCAAAAAGGCAAAAATATGTGAAAAAGACATGAAAGAAACCGGCAACCCCATTTCACTTTAATACTGTAATTTTGTGACATTTTTAGGGAACTCCGTGAACCTCTGTAGGAAAAAAACATGTGATATTGAAGAAATTGAGAGCAAATGGAGTGATAAGATGGTTACCCATTATAGCAGAATATGTGTGAATAGAGATGAGAGAAGGTGTGAGCATTAAAATAAGGTAGTTTGAGACTAATGGATGTTTAAGGATGGAAGGTCAGATACAGCTGTCATTTCTTGTCTAGGACGTATACAGCAGCTAGTGTGGTAAGGAGTATGTTTTAGAGATGAAAGTGGACAATCATTAGTTAAGGATTTGTTTTGTATATAGTGAGCAATTGATGTAGCAAATAAAGGTGTGACTGTAGATGCCTAAACTGTGGGTGAAAACGTGTGGATATGGTATTATGTGAAGTAGTAGGTGGGCTTAGGAGAGTTAAGGGAAGAGTGGTTTAGAGATAATGGTTCTGAGTTTGTTATGGAAAGGAGGTATGGGAAAGGCTAAGGGAAGGAAGATTGGTAACATAAGGAGGCATTAGTGTGGCTAGAACACTTGGCATAGGAGGTAGGATTTGTTCATTACTTGGCTAGAGGTTTTCAGGTGCTTGATCTCAGAGGAGACCTTGTGAAGTAAAAAGAGACTTTCATTCATAGACACAGTTTAGCCTTGACAAATGTGATGGAATTTTGTGATTCTTCATTTTTTGTGACATTCTGTTAGTAACCTGCTTCCTAAAGATGGGCCCATCTGTATTTGAGAAGCATCTTCTGGGGAAAGTGTTTGCAACTCTAGTGATAACTTTATTATTAACAGAACCTACAGTAGTAGATTTGTGGAAATCACCCACATTAAAAGTGTAACTAGTGCAGTAATTACCTATGAAACCACAGAGCCCACAGTAGTAGGTCTGCAATGGTCACCCAGAAGAGGAGCGTGGCGATTCTGGCAATTAAGTTTGAAACCACACAGGTTATAGTAGTGGATCACTGGGTCCAACCAAGATGAGAAATGTAGCTCGTACCGCAATAGCGTTTGAAACCACAAAAAGTACAGTGGAGTGTCTATGAGGCTGTCCCAGATGAGAGGTCTAGCTAGTCAAGTGACAGTTTTGGAAACCATACAGCCAAGAGTAGTAGGGCTAATAGGGTCATTCAGATGAGTTCTGTGTGATTTCAGTGTGAGGTTCGGGTGTTGATGGAAATGCATTACAAAAAGAATCCTATAGAGGGCACATTTGCTCAATAACTGTAGACCCGACAGCTATAACAAACAAATCATGTGATGAGGGGGTGGGGTGAGGAGTGGGAGTGGGGCTTCATGCTGAGAATTCCCCAAGAGGCACTATTGACTCCACCCCACCCCAAACCTCTTCCGTCCCCCAAATAAAGCTTGCAGAGGTTGATGCTGATGTCCTGGGGTGTTTTCACACAACTTAAAGGATGCTGGCAGTTCAAATCCTCCAAAGATGAGCTTGAAATCCAATGTTTACAGTGGCTTTCTGTTTGTTTCTCCTGCCAAAGCATGATATTAGCACCTCACCGGGTGACCATGTGAAGGGAGCTAATATGTGTCACACTGTGGCATTGTATGAATTGGCAGGTCTGCAACTTCTATTTTGGGATTCTCATCTCTGGCAAATCGAATGTTGGGATCTCATTCCATCTTGTGAAGTTTTTCCTGTTTGTTCTTGAAATGTCAGAGACTGTTACTTACTTGAGGAGTTCATACTTTGAGGCATCTGGGCAAAAGTACTATTTTGTGGATTCCATTCCATGACCTGCACAGTGGAAAGCACTTTTGTGTGTTCTGGTTGTTACCTGATTTGTAGAGTGTCTCTTTTCTGCTTGTTTTCTTTGTATTTCAACAGAGAATCAGATGAAAGAGTTGTTATTCTTCTGGCGTGGAATTGACAGTGTTTTTTTTCTGATATTGTGGAACTCGGCTGTATGGACAAAGAGAGTGCAAGGGGGTAGAAAGCAATATAAAGAGCAGTAAAAGGAAAAGGCTCTGGGCATGAGGCAGTGAAGTACAAACAGGAAGTAAGCCCATTGTTCAAAGTAAGAGAGCACATTCAATCTACACATGAAGGAAACACACAGCTATGACCCGATTCAGCTTCCCAAGTAAGGTCATAGTTGCACACATTACAACAAGCATTGGCAAAGCCAATAGGTCTCGCCTACTCAGGATCTATTTACCTAAACAGGCAGGTGAAAAAACATTCACGGTCCTTGTGCAAGGCAAAGGCTAACTCAGCACTAAAAATCGTACACGCCTTCAGGTATACCTAAATTAAATATTTTTAGAACCATTGGAAAATTAAAAAACTTTGTTCCCATTTTTATTTACAAGGTTTACAGCAAAAAACATTTATTTTAGACAATGTATACATTGGTCTGATTTGGGAGCAGCATTAGCCCAGCAGTGGTGGCGGGGCACGACATGGAAGTTGAGTACAGCCATTCCACACCCAAGATGGCAAGTGCTATACCTTGGGAGGCCTGCTGGGGAAGCAGGCCTGAGAGTTTGCAGTTGCTTCCACTGTACAGGTGGTGCTTCGACCCGCCAGACCTGTGAAGCAGGTGCCGGTTCTTCTAGCGACATAAGATGATGAGATGAGGCTTGCACCTAACTGAAAGTAGATGGTGAGTGGCTACGAATGTGCAGCACTGTAGCCGAGTGGTAGCTGCTCCAGTAGGAGGCCTAGGGAGAAGAACCCGGCCCCTGACTGCCATCCCAACTCACAGAAGCTCAAGGTATCAACATGCACGAAGAGCACCCACACCAAGCGGCATCATAAAGACACACATCACCGCCAATTAGGATGCAATTTCATGAAGCTTTAAAAAAAGAAAAAAAAATTGCTTAAACGAGCTTACATGCACAAAAGGGCAAGACTACAAATAATAGGGCTATGCTTAATGGGAGGGGTCAATACACAAAAAAGATAGACTTACAGGGGCAGCTCCTCCGTGAGAGCAGAGGAGCTTACCCCACTGGAAAAATGGCCCAGAGCAGCTGAAAACTGATACATTTTTTTGTTACCATTTTATTTTTCAGCAACCCGTCCTGAACAGAGTGTCAGGACGGGGCAGGGCAGTTGCTGCTGAGTGACAGCAGGAAGCTGTGCGCTATGTTTAGAATGCGCATGACAACATCAATTGAATCAGCAAATGCAGATACTGTTGGCTGTCAAATTCCCACCAGAGCTGACATTGTTGACAAAAGTAAAGGTACTGTTGGCCGTTGGTGGATCATCATATATGGCATATTTAACGACTGCTACTTGCATTGCAGGATAGTATGCTTAATGCACTCTCATTTATCCAATAATGTTGCATATGTTTCTTTATAAGGTAGGAAATGTGAATTTCTTAATCAATTGTCAGAAGTGTACTTGAAATTCCACCACACTGATTTTAAAACAAAAAATGTAAGAAGGAAGGAAACATTACAAAAATAATCTTAAAGCCTGTCCATAGGACAGATCTAATCATTTTAAAAACATGGCTATGCTTGCTGTATTTGACAAATTAAAAATTGTTTGCAATAGATTAGCAAAATGTGTTGGAAATTTCATTGGCAGAAGTTGTTGAATTTTGGACCCCGCTGTCTGTGAGGCAAAACGTTCTGCTTTAGGGATTAAAGACATTTGTTTCTGTGTTAAGATCTCAACACGTGTATTTAATTAATCTAAGCATATGTTTATCATGTCTATTTTTGCCTAAGGAACACTTTCAAACAACTTCTTTGAGGAGGATAAAATGTAATGCTAGAAAGTGTACTGATTTTTCTAATTAGATAAGAACCATTTTCTAGGAGTGTATCATAAGAAGAAGGGAATAAATCAGGTACTGCAGGTAATTTGCAAGCAAGGCCAGACTTCAAAAAGTTACAAGCCTGATGTAAAATGATAGAATCAGAGGAACAGTGAACATGCTAGATGATTGGTGAATGTTGATGTGCTCATGAATGCCATTTTGTCTTTTGTCCAACAATTGTACACAAAAGGGAATTTCCATGCATAATAAAGAAAAGCATATTGTAATTTCTTATGCCAACCCAAGGATGTTTATTTCTGACACTCATAAAAATGTCTAGCTATATGATGGGAAACACATGTAAATGACTTGGATTTTCCATTTTACTCCTCAGCCCAGAATATTCATGCCAGTCTTGATCACTTTCTTATATGTTCCATGATTAGAGTGAAAGTTGCAAGTACCAACATAGATTGTATCGCACTATTAGACCAGGATCTCATCACACTCACTATTGACATAGTGGTGAATACTAATAGATACTTCTTCCATGACCCAGAAATTAGAGCAGAGGTTGTAGAAGTGATAACAAGATATGTAGTTGAAAACAGCACTCAGGATGTCTATTTCTTCACTTTCTGAGACTCAATGAAATAATACACATGGGGTGTTTTCATTCCAACAGTAGCGCAATGCAGAAAAGCTCTGACTAATGCTCAATCCTTACAGGAAACATCACTTACAAAGGTGGAAAAACAATACAAAAAGGTTGCCTCTCATAAACTATTGAGTAAAATCTTGGCACTCAGTGCGCAACGTAAGGCTCTTGTTTAGGACAGAGCAGAACACAGCCTTCAGAGGACAACACAAACATAATATAGTGCTGGCACTTAAGGGGGGGGAATTGCTGGCTACCCAGCTGAAGGTTAAAAAAATGCAGAGAAAACTCCAACGAGGACTGATCCCAAGCAGCATACAGTCCTCAATGATGAGGCAATAGCAAAGGCCTTTAGGGCCTTTTATCAACAGTTTTAATCCAAAGAGAAGGTCTCTTCAGATTGGGTATCAATGTATCTCCACAAACAAATGCCACTACACACTGCCACAAGAATGGTGGGAAGCTCCAGACAAGCCTATTATAATTAAGAAGGTAAACACAGCAAAAAAGTAAGCTTCAAAGTGGGAAAGTCCCAGGCCTGGATAGATCCAGGGCCACCATTTATAAGCTATACTGTAGTAAATTAGCACCAACCCCTGTAAGATTATCCAATGATATAATGACATAGCCGATATAGGAATAGTAATACCCACAAAAGGGATGGAGCAGTGGTAGTCATACCCAAAGACGGTGTGCCTCCTACAGAGGGATTTCCCTGAGTAACAGACAGGTTGAACCCGGTAGATGCCCCACCCACCTGAAACCAGACAAGACTATGAGTAATGACACCATATATACTGTAAAAGCCAGGAAATGGCATCCCCCTGCATAAGCAACCTCCACCCCCTACATTACCATCGTGTTTAAGTTTAAGCTGATTAATGTTTGAAACGAATTAAATGTGTTATATAATAACTAGAAAAACATGACTCTGCTACACCCGGCCAATTGGGCAACCCAAACGAGAAGAAGCGCCACTGATGTTCTATTCTTGCATAAGTTCAAAGTATAAAGGTTATCGAATAATGAAGTAGAACGCTCAAACAATGTAGACAGTAGTGATATTAACACTGTTATGCATTAACACGAAGCAAAAAAGATGGTGCTGTAAACATGATACTGTTTATTAAATAATAAAATGTTAATAAAAATATTTAAAAAAAATAAAATACAGAGGCATTTCCCATTAAACCTTGACATGAAACTACTAATTAGCATTTTAGCATCCAGATTAGGACCCCTCATTCCCGTAATCATTGACATTTATCCAAACAATTTTGTCCACGCAACAGTGGGGCGATAAAATGAATAATGTATTTGTATATTGGAGAAGTTCCAGAAAAAGCAACAAAATGTCCTATTGCTCCTGTTGGACACAAACAGGCATTCAACAGGATAGACTTGTTATATTTGAGGCAGGTACATTGTGAGGAGGGGATGGGCCCCGGTTTCCTTAGCTGGGTCTTGATGAGAGCCTCAGGCATAGAAAAGGCTCTGATTCTCTTGAACTCTGCACCTGGACTGTGGCTGCTGTGAGTCCTAACCCTTCAAGTTATAACCCTCTAGTCATGGACCCTTGGACATGGTGGTAGAGGTGCCTGCCAGCCCAGTTGTATTTTTCAGTAAATCCGGCACGAAGTGGCAGGAAGCCCTGCAAAGCCTTGCTGCATAGCCACAAGTTTCATCAGAACCGGCATTGAGTGATGAAAAGACCTGCAGAACTTCACCACACAGCAACATGCCTCGATAAAATCAACAACAAGCATCGCAAAGCCTTGCCTAGGCTTGCTGCTCTGCCATCTTCTTCAGAACTGATGTGACTCACCATGAATCCTCACAAGGCCTCAAAGCATAGCTTGAGCAGGACCTCGCACCCTCTTGGAATTGGCACTGGATGACATGAAACCTCCCAAAACAACGCTGCGCATGCTGCACACCAGGATTTAAGGTAATCTGTTTAGTGTGCCTAAAGTAATTCCTGAATCCAGCCAAGGCTCCATCATGGTCAGCCTGAACTTGTGACTTTGTCCTGGTCCTGCGTGATCAATATGAATGGTAATTATAATTATACTGAAAATCAACAAAAGAGTGGCATTGATATTTACAAAAACAGTGAATAGCAGAAAATGTTGTAACATATTGGTAATATCATAAAGCTTTCTTTATTTTAATATCTCCAACACCACCCTCAACTTCCCTGAAGCAGTCAGTGGGATCACAGAGATAGATACCTCCGGCACACCAAGCACCAGCAAAGGTAAGTGCAATATTGAATTGTAACCCCATATGTGTATGCCCAAAAGCCCCTTAGGAATTAGCAAGTGATGTAAAACATTGTGAGAAGTAGTCCATTCCACATCTTAGAAGCAGCACAACAATGCATTATGGGAGTGACAGTCCACAACCCAGAGCTGAAAGTAGCACAGACAATGTAATTAAGTAGAGCGACACCCAGAAGAACACAAAACCCACAACACAGTGAAGAGATGTACCTGTACCTTTATTACCATTGTGTGACCTTACTTGTAACAAACATAACTGACATGCTGCATATTGTCGTTGCAGGTGGGCCAGGCCCAGCAGCCACAGCATGTGCAAGCTTAGGGGAGACTGACACCCATCCAGCCTCAGACTCCAACACGAGTTGGTCTCTGACCATTGCGCCACTCTGACGCAGGCCCAGGGCACTGCCACTGCCAGAGCTCAGTCAGGACTCCGATGAGCAGCAGGAAGGCCCACATACACCATCCCCAACTGGCAGATGCACCCAGATGCAGGAGGCCCCTTTGCAGCAGACCACAGCACACGGCAGGATTGCTACAAATGCAAGTGCACAGGCATATGAGGCAGGTGAGGGAACCTCCTTCTTTGGTGGCCTGGAAGCGGCTATGTTGCAGCAGCAGCGCCTGCAGAATAAAAAGATCAGTGCTTTACAAAAACAAATGCAGCGACATAATGCCAACATGGGGGGCCTGCATCGCCAGCTGGAGTGCTGAATGCAAATATAGAACAGCTGCACGAGGGACAGGTGCAGGCATCTCAGAACACAAGGGAGCTCACTTCTGCTGTGTGGGAACTATGCCAGGAGCTGCGCCATGACAGGGTGAGCCACAGCAGGCAGGAGCGACGTTTCATGAACATGTTCGGGGGATTTTGTTTCGCTCTGTCACTAGGCTAGCGAATTCAATCTCACAGATTTCACGTCGTGCAGTGGCTGCACAGGTGGAGGCAGCACACAGCAGCAGGGATGTGGCTCACGGACTTGTCCAAATCACAAATGTGATTGACAACATCATGGGACAGAGGTCAGCCACACCTAGCGAGCTTGGACTGGGGGACACGGAGGACACTTCCAGCCTCAGCAGCCTAGCTGTGCCCGCAATGGACACCAGATGGCGCAGTGCCAGGCACAGCACTGCCACTGAGGCAGACAATCGAGGAGCCAGTGAGGCAACTGGGCACCCGAATGGTGTGCGTGGCCGCAAGAAGTAACTGTAGCGGCCAGAGGGGTGATGAGTACACTATGAAGTAATAGTGCTTTACACTGAACTTCTATTGTTTCAATTTTTTAACTCACATTTGTTGGTATTTGTTGCACTCACATTACCTGACATTACGGTAATAACTTTACTCCACTACAGGTACATTTGTCAGTGCATTTGTCTTATTCATACTTACATCTGAAATGGTTGTGTGTGATGTTAGCACGCCTTTGCCTTCCCTCTGCTGCACTGGTCCTGTCTGCTGGCTGTAGGGGTGGATTGGGATCATCATCCTCATCTGAGTCTGGCTCCGATATTTCCACAGGTATGCCCCTGGTGGTAGCTATATTGTGCAAGATTGCACAAGTAGCCACTATTCTACATGTCGCCTCTGGGCTGTACTGTAGTGCTCCTCCACTTTTGTGGATGCACCGGAAGCGACTCTTCAGCAGGCCAAAGGTGCGCTCCACCACGTTGAGGGTCGCCCTGTGTGCTGCATTGTATCTCCGTTCTGCTGGTGTTGCAGGATTTAGATAGGGCGTCATCACGTAGGTGCGCACAGCATAGGCACTGTCGCCTGGAAGGGACAGAGGGCACGATGAGTAAGTGAGCCATCTGACATCAGCATGCCATCAATGCGCCATTGTACAGAGGTACAATACCTAGTAGATATCCTTCTCCAAACTCCCCAGCTAGCAGTCTTGTGTGAATGCCGCTATTGCGAAAGATGTACGAATCATGTGTGCTCCCTGGGTTCCTGGCCACGAGATTATTAATGATGTATGAGGCATTGCGTATCACCAGTATATTCATTGAGTGTTGGTATTTACGGTTGCGGTACACATACTCTGTGGCTGATGGTGGACAGATTGCAACATGTGTCCCATCTATGGCACCTAGGACGTGGGGGAACTGTGCTATCTGGTAAAAATCTATTTTTGTCTAATGTATATCCTGTGGGGTGTGGGGGAATCTGATGTACTGGTGTATCCTGCTCAGCATGGCGTTAATAAATGTGTTGAAAAATCTAGAGAGGGTACTCTGTGATACCCCTCCAGCTGCTGCTATGACCCCTTGATAGCTCCCTGAGGCAAGTAGGTGGAGGGAGCATAATACCTGCACAAGGGTGGGGATACTATGAGTCCTATGTGTTCTGCGCTGCAGTATGGGTTGTAGCTCAGCTATCAGGTCAAGTATCATGGCTGAGTTCAACCTATACCTCTCAAATATTTCCTCCTCTGTCTGATCAAAAAGGGTTATGCGCACTCTGAAAATGCTCTCCTGTTTCCCCCTCCCTCTCCTCAAACCTGCCAAGATCCTCATCCTCCTTGCCATGACATAGAGTGCAGCCATTGTGGAAAAGAGTCTGAGGCATTCTGGGCCTCTTTTTATAGGTTGCACCTGGTTACCACCTGGTTTCACTTGGTGGTATTTTGCATGTGCAAAATGCCATTCTGCGAAAAATTGCAATTTACGATTTTTTGATGCATCGATTTGCGACTTGGATTTAGCAAATCGCATTTTGTGCCTCGCAATTTCCTACTGGAAATACCGAATCGCAAAATGCGACTCGCCAAACCAGGTCGCAACGCTAAAAATCGAAATTTTTGCAATTTCTTATTTTTGGTCTGCGAATGCCTTTCATGCATCGCAGACCACGTTTTTGCATTCACAAACGGACTATTTTTGCGATTCGCACCGTTTGCAAATGCAAAAAAGCTTCATACATCTGGCCCATTATTCCTAAAAAATAACATTAATGCAAGCATACCAAATTATTATGCTGCATTGAATTAATTAATAACATGAACATCTGTGAGTTTTATATTAGACCGAAATATTTGAAATACCAACATATATAATTCTAGAAAGGGGATACCTAAAATGAAAAGCACATCATAATTATAACAGCCCCAGGATGATAATAAAGTATATGCAATTAATTCATTCATATAATTGTGAATATATAAACTGAATGATAAAGGAAAGAAACAAGGCTGTCATATTTCCCAATAAGTGCCGCTGGTTACAAACACAAAGAAAGCATGTTTATAAGAAAAGTCAGAAAGGTCAAATAGTTCTTTTTCCTATTAAAACATGTTTCATTGTAGAGGTATGATGATTTATTTGTTATACAAAAGATCAAACACTCCAACATCTCAGTATGATGTTATTGGTTTTCTACAGGGGTCAAATGATGGTTGAGTTACGATAAGTCTCTCAAAAAATGGGGATGGCAACGGTGGTAAAAGTAAAGCTGAAATAGCTTGTAAACCAACACCAATGGATTTTGACTGGGTAGACCTCAATGGTGTAGAGGATGACATTTGTGCGTTATGCATGACAACACCAATTGAATCAGCAAATGCAGGTACCGTTCGCTGTCAAATTCTCACCAGAGCTGACACTGATGGCAACAGTAAAGGTACTGTTGGCATTTGTGGATCGTCATACATGGCATATTTAATGACTGCTACTTGCATTGCAGGAATAGTATGCTTAATGCACTCTCATTTATCGAATCACTCTCACATTAAGTGCTACTGTTTGTGGTTGTTCCACTGGCACATCCAGGCCAACAGATTCAAAGTAGTTCAGGCACCCAAAGCAGGTTTCATTTGAGCAGCTTGAAATTTGATTACTGACAGTGTTCAAGTCTCCTCAAAAGTAGAATACTACTGTTTAATGATGTCGTTCAGTAAGATAGACCCAATCAACCCAATAATGCTGCATATGTTTCTTTATGAGGTGGAAAATGAGAATTGTTTAATCAACTGTCAGAAGCATAGTTGAAATTCCACCAGATTTTAAAACAAAAAATTGAAGAAGGAAGGAAAAATTTCAAAAATAATCTTAAAGCCTTTTAATATGCCATATCTAATCATTTTTAAAATATGGATATGCTTGCTGTATTTGATGAACTGAAAATGGTTTGCTATAGGTTAGCCAAATGTGTTGGAAATTTCATCGGCCAAAGTTGTTGAATTTTGGATGCAGACCCAGCTGTCTGAGGAATGCAGGAGTGGTAGTCATACCCAAACCAGGTGTGCCTCCTACAGACTGATTTCCCTAATAAACCTTGACATAAAACTACTAATTAGCATATTAGCATCCAGATTGGGACCCCTCATTCCAGTAATCATTGTCATTTATCCACCAATTTTGTCCACACAACAGTGGGGTTATAAAACTAAAAATGTATTTGTATATTGGAGAAGTTCCAGAAAAAGCAGTAAAATGTCCTACTGCTTTTGTTGGACACCAAAAAGGTATTCAACAAGGTAGACTTGATATATCTGAGGCAGGTACAATATGAGGTGGGGATGGGCCCCAGTTTTCATAGCTGGGTCCTGATGAGAGCCTCGCTCATAGAAAAGGCTCTAATTCTCCTGAACTCTGCACCTGGACTGTGGCTGCTGTGAGTCCTAACCTTTCAAGTTGATACCCTCTAGTCATGGACCCTTGGACATGGAGGTAGAGGTGCCTGCCAAGCCAGCTGTAGTTTTCACTAAATCTAGCGCGAAGTGACACAAAGCCCTGCAAATCCTCGCTGCATAGCCAAAAGCTTCATCGGAATCAGCCCAGAGTGATGCAAAGACCTACAAAAGCACACCACCCAGCTGCATCCTGACAAGGGTTGTGAATATTCCCTGAGGTTTGCAGTCATCCATCTCAAACAATAATCACATTTCTTAAACCATCTTTTTGGGGTTTAGCAATTCTGCATTTTATGGCCTACTACCAAGCTACCAAACTGTGGTTGATAGTGAAGTGGGGGAAAGTGGAAATAGCAATTTTTAAGGAAACAGAGTTTTTGTTGGTTTACCCACACGTTTTGCCCCCATTTGGACTATTAGCTGCTGGTGTTTCAACTCTGAGAGTGCACTGAGGTCTGCTAACCAGACCTCAGTGCCAGTGGTTTAACCCCATTCTAAGTACATGTCGTGTTGGGCACACCCAATTGGCAAGGCCTGGCTTACTTATAAGTTCCTAGTTTATGGTACTCAGGACATGTAAGACAGAGTGCCCACTTGGGGCTGCAGCATTGTTTGTGCCACCCTTTTATGACAAGGCACAAAATGGCTCCCAGCCTGTCACTGCAGAATGGTAGGACAGTGCTTTTACTGCCAGTTTGACATTGCCATTCAAACCAATATCCCTTATCATTATATTACGTCTCTCCTAAAGAAGACCTATGGAGTATTACGTCAGGAAGCTGTATTTTGTTAAGAAAGACATTTGTTTTCTGATCTGTCTTAATAGTAACACTTTCAAATTGTTGTTTTGCTGTGTGTAAAGTTGGTAGGCCCATTGGCTAACACAGTAACCAGGTGTCATCCCAACCAGGCTAACTTTTGACTGGGACTACCAAACTGGGTCATGTAAGGTATCAAATTCATTGTGGTATTAAATGTGTCCTGATGGCCAGGTCAAAATGAACGTCACTATTAGAGATAGGCAACTTTTACAAAGTTGCCACTCTGTGATCTGCTTGTCCAGTAGCCTCACAGAGATACACAGACAGACAGCTTTCTGACCACCTGGGGAAACATGTGAATGACTCCCAGGCTCAGGAACAACGGCAGTGCTGCGACAGCACGGTGTCACCTCCTCTGCTAGGATGGCCACTCGAGGGTTAGCCCACAGACGGGCTTCAAAGGGGAAGCTACTTTTGACCGGCTGCATGGCCCAACACCCATGAGCAGGATGCCTTTTGTTCATGTAGACAGCATGGAGAGAGGTCCAGAGAGGGGAAACCTGCCCCAAACTGGTTTTACTGTGCGCGTGTATACCTCAGCTAGCCACACCTCAATGGTGGGCTACCAAGCTCCTGATGACAGAGGAAGAGTTGTGTCATCTTGAAAGGGGCAATAATGTGGCATTCTGGGATAGCCAGATGCCACACATCACAGGAACCTCATCTCTAGGTAGGAGGGAACCCAGTAGCCTACTGACTAGTGACCGCCTGGCCCCTCCGGGCACTTTACTGAGATGTATATGGGCCCCCTGGCACCCTGACCCTCAGATCATGTTTGAATCAGAGAGAGGACCAAGGAAGGACTGGCCATCTGCTCTTGGACCCGCAAAAAGAGAGGATGTACGCACACAAGGACTGCACCTGCTACACTTCAGGGTAGCAAAGATTTGACTCTGCCTACGGCCTGTGGCTCAGGGAAAAGTTGATTCCTGACACCCAACAACAGTAGTGACTCCAAGGATCAGTCAGCTGATCTAATGGAGCCAGCTCCAGGGACACAAAAGCTGATATTGCCCGAGTTGCAAAGTTGGTAGTCACCACAGATGTTTTGCCACACCCAAGAGGACAAATCTGAGATAGCCTAAACCTGCACCCACATCCAGTGACCCTAGGAGTGCTATTGAGGACCAGATTAATCATACCCAAGAGACATTAGCCCCCACCAAGGGATATTGTTACAAGCGCAGTGCAGACTGACCAGTAGCAGGCATTGGCTGGCTGGCTATTGCAACGTAGAGAACTTAGAGGGACCCTGACCTCTCTGGTCAAGTTAACCCCACTCCACCAATGGGCCAAGGAATCACCATGTGGGCCAAGGAATCACCACAAAGACAACCCCTTTGAATTCACCACAACCGGAGCATTCTTTGGGCATCTTTTTGCCTGAATCGCTCAGCATCAGGACAACTCCATTGATGTCTTTGGCGGTTGTAAAGTAAAGTTTGGATCTTGCCTTTAAAATGTTTTGGTGGCCAGGTAACTGTCCAAAGTATCCTTTCTGGCTCCCTAGATCTCTGTCCTACTGAACTTGATCACCCAACTTGGGCTGGTGTTGTCAAACTAACTTTTACAAACTTTTCAAAAGTTTCCAAACTTTTTGTTGCACAATGCATGTTTGAGGTTGATATAAAAGATATTTATTACTTCTAAAATCAGCATCTCTTGAACCCTCTGGTGGGTGTTGATGCTTAAGGTCTCTGAAGATTCATAAAAATCTTACCTATATTTATAAATTGGTGTCTTGTTACTTTCGTGTTGTGTCTCTTTTTTATTCTGTTACTTGGTGCTGTTAAATACTTTACACATTGTTCCTTTGCTAATCCTTACTGTTCGCAGACACAGCTGCCCAGGGATGAGCTTGAGAAACTGTACCTCATTGGACCCAAGGTGGTATTTGCGAGTGTACTGCACAATAAAGTCTCCCAGCCATATCACATAGTACACCCAACTGTTCACACAAAGCAATGGTGCTTTATAGATCATTTAATTGCAGGGACTTCCCTTTGCTAAGTCCCATGGCTGAGGAGATCTCAGAAAAATTGGAAGATTTTTACTCCTCACCAGTGACCAGAGCCACTTTAGCAGTCAGAGAAAAAGGCCCTCATTATGAACATGGCGGTCTGTTCCACACCGACGGCGGTAGAAACCGCCAACAGAGGAGCGGCCCGGACCGCCAAATAATTAACCAAACAAAACACACGCATCCCACGCACCGCCCACCGCCAGGAAAGGAGTCCCGCTGACGACGGCAGAGTCCGCCCACAGGCCGTCGGAAAGGCGCAACCCACCCATCAAATTATGAACCAACATTCCGCCGCCAGTTCCGGGGCGGGAACCACCGCCACACAAAGCCAGGCGGAAAAGAAACAAAAAGAAGGAAACACTCACTGGACGTCAACAAAACGTGCAGCGGCAGCCATGGACAGAGAGCTGCAGATCATGCCAGCCTTGCTCCTTGCCATATATCTACACGACCGAGACCGCCGACGAAGACGACAACGGTAAGTACCGCAACCTATGACACAAGGGAGGAAAGGGCAAAGTTACATACCCACCCACTCCACCCACCCCGCAACGCCCCCCCAACCCTTCCCAGCAGCACAAGTCAGACACCCCACACCAAGAGGGACGTACCCGACCAAAGGCCAATGCAACTTGGCCATAGTACATACAATAGCCCCATACCCATAAATAATTTAAACAAACACCAGGGTGGAACTGCATGCAGCCCAAACACAGGCCACACTGAAACTTTATTATGTAGCTCAGTGAGCGAAATGGTGCCAACAGGGTCAATGGCCAGTCCTTCCAAAGTCATTTGTCCTTGGCCACAACTGGCCACACCTGACTCCCACAAGTGCTGGGTACTCCACTGAATGGGGCACCATATGGGGATCCAGGCACCTCACGGAAGGAGGGAAGGGGGGGGGTGAGGATTTACGACAGGGGTGGGACTTTGACTTGCGTGAGGAGGTTGAAGGCGGTGGGGGCTGTTTGGCTTGGGTGGAGCTGGATGGCTTAGGCTCTGAGCGGGCCTTCTTCTTCACCGAAGAAGGGGCACGGGAATGGGAAGGCTGGACCGGGGTGGGCTGCGATGTGGAAGGAGCGGAACGGGCAAGGAGGTGGGCAAATTTCGGGACAAGGCAGGGTGGGCCAGTGGGTTAAAACAGGTCTGATCTGGAGAGGAAACTTTTTTGGGAGCAATTGGGGTGGGCGTGGATGAGGGCATGGGAGTAGAGGCAGAGGGAGATGATGTATGGGGTGTAGGTGTGCGTGTAGTGGGTGAAGGTGACTGCTCAGTATGCTGTGGTGTGGTGGATGTCTGCTGGATGGGTGTCATTGTGTGTTTGAGTGTTTTGGGAGGTGGGGGTGTGGACACAGCAGGAGAAGACAGACAGCTAGTGTGGATGTATGTTGGGTGGGTGTCTGCAAGTCGGGTAAGTGTGCTGCATGTGTCAACTACAGTGGAGGTAATGAGTGCAGGTGTGGTGTATGGGGTGCATGTATAGCTGTCTGCTATTGTGGTGAGTGCAGGAAGAGGAGCAGTAACAGTGAGTGAAGGTGCAGTGCATGAGGGTGTGGATGTGGAGGGGACAGACAGGGAGGCGGAAGAGGCGGGCACATTGGGGGAAGTGGACGTTGTTGTTTGTGCAGGTGTCTGTTGGCTGTGTGAATGCTTGTGGTGGGAGGTGTGGTGCTTGTGTTTGGAAGTGTGCTTCTTGTGTGTTGATGTGCCTGTAAGTGGGTCGGATTGTGTGCTTTGGACGGGTGAAGGGAGTGGGTTGCTGGAAGGGGTAGAGGAGGTTGGAGGGGGGATGGAATGGCCAGGGAAACTGGCTGCTGTCCAAGAGGAGGCCAGTGCCTGAAAAGATCTCTGTAGGGCAGACACGGCACCGTGAATGCCATCCAGATAGGCATTGGTCTGCTGCACCTCAGAAGCCAGACCCTGGATGGCATTGACGATGGTTGTCTGCCCTACAGAGATGGTTCTCAGGAGGTCAATAGCCTCCTCTGTGAGGGCAGCAGGGCTGACTGGGGCAGGGGAGGAGGTGCCTGGGGTGAAGGAGACGCCACTTTCCGGGGTGGGCGGGCACGGACAACTCAGTGGCGAGCAGAAGGGAGGGTGCTGATGGTATGGGGGTGGCGGAAGGTCTTACGGTCGTGGTTTGTCCACTATTGTCCGCCACCACCGAAGGACCCCCCTCAGAGGAGGTCTCAGAGTCACTACCTCCTGTGGTAGTAGCCTCCCCATGGAAGTCCCCTCACCCTTCCACCCATGGCCCCCTGGGCATCTGTTGTCTCTGCCTCGGAGGATCTGTGGGCTGCTGCCTCCCCACTTGCCGGTGCCTCAGCTCCCTCGCCTGATGTTGATGCTGTACCAGACAAACACAAGAGAACAGGGAAGGGGAGACAAAATAGGAGAGACACTTGTAAGTAGCTGAATGCTGATACACAATGGCCAGACATACACCTACCCAGCAGACACACCCAACAGGCAGCACTGTGCACTAGGCCCATGGCCATGGCCCTGACTACTGAGCAGTATACTGACCTACACCCATATCCTGAAATTATATTGGAGTTGAGGTAGGTGAAACCTGACAGGGACACCCCTACACCCTTTGGGGAGCAGACAGTAGCTGGACACCAGTCAAAATCCCTGATCTAAGCACCATGAGCCCTATCGCACACACACTCCTCCTTCCAGGCTGAAGTATGGGCTGTGAGTACTCTCCCCCTTGTGAGCCTTCAAGCGCCCATCCAGGTCTGGGTACGCCACTGCCAGGATCCTCGCATGAGGGGGGTCAGTGCCCGACGGGCACCCCTTCCACGTTGGGAGGACTTCCCCAGCTGGACCTCAGTGATCTTCCTCGCCCAGCGCCGCACGTCCTCCCACCTCTTTCGACAGTGGGTACCCTGCCGGTTGTAGACCCCCAGGGTCCATACCTCCTTGGTGATGGCATGCCAATGTGCCCTCATCTGGTGGGCACTGACCTAGTAGGGTGACACAGAAATGGAACACAGAGGTCAGGCACCTGCACGATGGCAACAGCTGGCAGATTGTCAGACATAGGACAGACAGAACTCCCAGATATGCAGGACAATGGCATGCAGCATTCCATGCACCAAGTCCCATCCTGGCTCACAGGAGCACACATCTGTGCAATCCACTCCATCCATCACTCACACAGTGCCCCAAAAACCCAGACTCACCTGTACCTCTGGCCGTCCGTGGAGTCTTCCGTACAGGGGCAGGACCCCTTCCACCAGTTTCTCCAGTTCTTCCTGGGTGAACACTGGGGCCCTTTCCCCTGCACCACGTGGAACATCCATAGCCAGAGGCAGGCCACAGCAGTACACAGAGTGGAGTACTTGTCCACACAGGATCAGGGAGTCAAGTGATCAAACGATGACTGACGTGCGTACGTTCCGTGGCGGTATGCACCGTCAACGCCGGCGGCGATCATGATACGCCAGGATTCCCCATTGGCATCCATGTTAGCCAATGAGGGTGCGAACAGCGGTCAACACTGCCGTACTCTGTGACGTCAACCACTAGCGGTATTAGGTCACTTCCACAACGAAGGGGCAGAACTACAGTGGGCAGACATTTTGCCATCTTCTACGCATCTTGAAATTCCTATTACTCACAATGCTGGCCCTACTAGCCATAAGAAGCACCTACTCCTCTATCCATTGAGTATATAATCACACATGATTTACTCCATTCCCTCCTAGTGATGTACAAGTACATCTGTCAGGTTGCAGTTATTGTACAGACACTACTATGAAGAATGCAGTGCATGTATGTAGCAAATATTCCAGTGTATGTGTGCACATCACTCCTTTTTCTTACCCCTCATAGGTACCGACCCTTGTGGCGTGGAAGGGCACCATCAGTATACAGACCACTTGTGGATATGGGGACCATGGTGGAGCATCAGATCATAATCCCCTACAGACTCACGCGTGCAACTCTTCAGGACCTATGTGAATTACTGGATCCTGCACTGACTCCCAGAAATCGTAATCAGCGTGCCATTCCAACTGAGGTGCAGGTGCTCTCCGCACTCCATTTCCTGGCCACAGGCTCTTTTCGAGTGACAGTGGGCATGGGTGCTGGTTTCTCACAGCCAATGTTCAGCCAGGTACTGACAAGACTTCTGAATGCATTTGTACAACATCTGCAATCCTATGTGCGATTCCCCCAAAGCGTTGACCTCCCTGCCATCAAGTCTGACTGAGGAACCAGGAAAGATTTGACCCCCACCCGGGGTCTCCTTCCCAGCGGTGGAGGGACACCCTTTATGTCCTCAGGGTCAATTTAGCAGAGAGTTCACAAATCAGACGGAGTCACCAACTGGAGGAATAAAGAGAAGTTTATTACATGGATTATAGCTCGAGCTAATACAGAGTCCCAGGACAGTCAAGTGACTATCCTACGGAGGCTGCCCCTTCACTCTGGGGCACCCAACCTTATATACACACAAAACTGCTTAATCAGAGGACAACTCCACCCCTATCGTATTCAAGGTCCTCTGCGGTCTTCAGAATATTTCAGGGATACACGTGTGGTGGGAGAAGGTACAGATGCAGCTGGCAGGAGGTGGCAACGACCTGTACAAACTTGTTCTGGCAGTTACTGATTTAGCATGACAATTCTCTGAACTGTAATTGGAAAAAGTAATATGGCAGCGATAAGCAGATTGCAGCCCAAGGCTGCGAGCACAAGGTCAATCATCAAAGTTCAAGAGGTTTGTCGAGCACATGGCAACATAAGAAAGATAAACAGATGCCTAGCAGCTATGGTGTATGATTAACTTTATGTACATTTTCTCATGACTTCTGTGCCTTTGCAAACATTCCCCATGTCATAGGTGCTATCGATGGCACCCACATAGCTATCATCCCCCCAAGAGTGAGTGAACAGGTGTACAGAAACAGGAAGAACTTTCACTCCATGAACATCCAATTGGTATGCAGACCAGTACATATCCCATGTGAATCCAATGTTTCCGGGTTCTGTCCATGATTCATTTGTTTTGAGGAACAGTAGTGTGCCACAGAAGATGAAACAACTACAAGAGGGCAGAGGGTGGATCATAGGTAAGTTTGCCTGTCACTAACTAACCAGCCTGTCTGACTAAGGGGCATAACAATGATGACTCTATATTGCATCATTCTCTAGGTGATTCTGGCTATCCAAACTTGCGTTGGCTCCTGACACCATTGAGGCATCCCAGGACGGATGCAGAGAGGAAATACAATGAGGCCCATGGACGTACTAGGAGGGTGATAGAGCGTACTATAGGTCTCCTGAATTCTAGATTCCGGTGCTTACATATCTCTGGGGGTTCCCTGGCCTATGGGCCTAATAAGGTGTGTAGAATAGTGGTGGCCTGCTGCATTTTGCACAACGAGGCAGTGAGACATTCAATCCCCCTTTTAGAGGTGGAGGGTGCTATAGGTCCTGATCAGTTACCTCAGAGAGGTGAGGAGAGTGATTGTGAGGATGAAGAAGGGGAAGATGTCAATTCCAGGAACCAACTGATACAACTCTACTTCCAATAACTGTGTGGGACTTAAGCCTGTAAATGTGGTTAGTGACCGATACTGTAAGTGTGCCATGTCATCTAGGGGGAATTGGTCATGGTAGGCGAGACATGGACCTCTTCAGCATGGTACTGACAGTCAATATATGCATTCCCTCCTTGCCTAATTTGAAACACACATTACCACCACTATGCACAAATCGACAATAAAGGTGTTCCCTGCCAGTTGCATGCATACTCCACTTTGTTCAACATTGAAGACAGGGGATAGTGTGACAGGTGAGATATGTGGTTTATTGGTGGAATACAGTGAAATGTGCTATGTACAGTGATGGAAGTCGTAATGGTTGGGTGTCCTCAAAACCGACTTGGTGGCAGGCCTGTTTGATGTCATAGGTGGGTCCTATTTGTAGTTTAGTACTTTATTTAGCCCTCAGCTAAGTGTAGTTGGTGAATGGGTGGGATGGTTGCTTGGCAGTAGTAGCAGTATCAATGGTTGAAGTGGGGCTTGTTCTTAGCTGGGTTTCCAGTGCCATATCTTGGCCTGAGACTACGTTTGGGTGCCTGCTGTGAAGCTTCTTGGGGTGGCATGGTTGGGCCTTGTGATTCCTGGGAGGGTATTTCCTGTGCTGTTGCAGCTGCTAGGGTCATCTGTTGCTGTTTGTCCAGGGCTGTTGTGGGGGCCTCTTGTCCGGTGTTGGTGTCTGATTGTTTGTTGACCAACTACAGCAGTGCTCCAGCAATGGTGGCCATTGTGGCATTGTGTTCTTTCCACTGCTCCATGGCCTGTTGGTGTTGTTCCAGCTGCATCCTCTGACTTTGCTCCAGGGTGGATACAATCTGTGCCAACCTGTCTTGGGTATGTTGGTAGGCCACCAATACCTCTGCAATGACGTCCTGGGCTGCTGCATCTATCTGGTGCCCTACCCCCGACCCACTGGGGCACTTGGCCTTGCCCTGGCCCCCTGTGCCTGTGTCCCCAGCGCAGGTCTTGACGTGCCACTTGTACTGGGGCCCTCGTCTTCCTGCATGTTGGGGGTGGGAGACTGTGGCCTCTGTAGCTGTGTTCCACCTGTTTGTGCCCTGGGTCCACTGGTGTGGGTACGCCTCCCCTGGCCTGCTGGTCTTGACTGGGTGTTAGGGGTTACCCGTGTTTTCCTGGGTGGGGCTGCTGCATGGTGAGCATCCAGGGCTGTGTGAGGGGCCTGCCTGCTCATCACTGTCCAGGGATCCTTCACCAGTGCCCTGTTATGTGCCTCTGTCTCCCTGGAGTGCTGTGGTACTCCTTGTCCCCTCCTTTAGGGTTTCATGGGTGGTGGTGCCTGTTGGTGGGCATAGAAATGTATGTTACATATGCATGAGGGTTTGAGGTGTACTGAACTGTGCAATTGTGTGCTGGTGTGCCTTTCAGTGGCCTTCTAGGGTACATTTGTGAGGTGATCATTGCATTTAGTGGCAGTGGTGGGGTTACATTGTGGTGGGGGTTATTATTCCATTGGGGGTACGTGCAGAGGTGGGTGGCTGTGCACAGCGGAAGTGATGTGGGCCTGGTAGTGAGTTGTGGGTGATGCAGGGTGGTGGATGTGGTGGGTAAAGGCTGGGTGGGGTGTGGGTCTTGGTGGGTGTGGGTGGGGTGGGGTGGTGCATGCATAACAGGTATGGTGTATATGGGGTAATTGTAGATGACTTACCTGAGTCCATTCCTACAGTGAGTCCAGTGAGTCCCTCTGGGTGCAGGATGGTGAGTACCTTCTCCTCCCGGTCTGTGTAGTCGGGTGGTGTTGGTGGCGGTCCTCCCCCAGTCTTCTGCACTGTGATGTGGTGCCTGGATGCCATGGCCTGGACCTCCCCCAGCAGGTCGTTCCATCTCTTGCAGATGTCGTCCCCGGTGCGTGGATGGTGTCCCACTGCATTCACCCTGTTCACAATGGTCTGCCACAGCTCCATTTTCCGTGCGATGGGTGTGTGCTGCACCTCAGACCCGAATATTTGTGGCTCCACTTTTAGGATCTCGTCCACCATGGTCCTTAGCTCCCTTTCGGTGAAGCAAGGATTTTTTGGGGGGAACATGGTGAGGGTGGTGGATGGCGTCGGAACTGGGGACGGGGTTTGGGTGCTCTGGATGTATGTCAGGTGTGTGGGTGCTAGGCCTAGCCAATGTGTGCACTGGTTGCTGTTGGGCCCACTTGCCGCCCCTGGCGGTCGCAGCTGCCAATGGTCGTCTGGCCTCCACTGTCTGCCGAGGTTATTTGTGCATCATTATTTGGAGGGCGGGTGTGCTTGGCGGTGCCGGGGTGGGGTGGGCTGGGATTCCCGCCGACAGGGTCGTGGCGGGGAGTGGTGGTCTGGGAATTTTTGGCAGGGTTGGGTTTTTCGCTCATTATATGGCGGGTCTCATTTGCCGCCGCGGCGGGATTCTGTTCACCGCCGCCACGGCGGTCGGCGGTCTTTCCCGCCATGTTCATAATGACCGCCAAAGTATTTCTGAGAAAGGGGCTTACATCCTTTCATTCCCTATTCACATCCATTTCCTTTAACTTCCTTTAAGAGAGGCAGGTGGGCACACTTTTCTCAAATGAGCACATCAAAACTGTTGAAGCCTTTTCAACCTTGAAATGTCTTTATAATCTCTGAAACAAGATAAAGTAGCCTATACACAAGTTAGGCACTGATTGCTGCACCATATGAAAAAGCCAGGTGCTTCTCAACCTCTGGTGGTGTTTGAGAAATGACTCAAGGGTGATTCCATGCTAAAATATCTACTTTCCTCAAATTTCTTATGGCATCCGCCGTATCGAGGTTATTTTAGCATTCACACAAGCACATTATTTTAGCTCTGGGCCTGCAACCAGTGCTATTTCACCTAATTACATTTCACTTGTATTCCTTTTTATTATTTTAACAAAGCTTCATTTCAGTGGAGAGATTTTATTATTTGTATAGGTTGCCCTTCCATGCAGAGTTTGCGATTCATTTCATTGCATGACATTTTCATCATGTGCTCAACCCAAGACTGTACATGATAGTTTAACCGGGTATTACCAGTCCAAATAGTACATTTTTTACTCTTCACAGAAAAACATGTGTTGTCACTAAGGGTGGGTGGAGTTCATGGAGTTCTACTCTGCGGAATTCTAAGGAGTTAGCTAAAAACTCAGCAAAATTCGGCTGAGTTCTGAGTGCAGCACCCTGCCATCTACCCTACGTGACATATGCAAATAAATAATGTCCAGGCCCAGTGCTCCTTCCCCCTGTGCCCATGGTTGAAGACCTCGTCTCAATTTCTCTTCTATTGGGACAGGGGTGGGGGGTTCTGCTTGGAAAAAATGAATCTTGCAGTCATAGCTCCATGGAAAAGAAAGAATCTGCCTCTTTTTTCTGTGTGAAATCTGCCTGTTTCCTTTTGTACGAGCATAGCCACAGACCCCCCTCATATGCAAATCCTGTCCATGCTCAGTTCCAGCCCCCGTGTGCACATAGAAGAGAAAGCGAAACAAGGGTCTGAATGTTGTCTGGGTCCGGGGTCCCCGTTCCAGCAGCCTGGCTCTCTGCCTCCCTCTGACTCTGCTCCCGGGCTGCTGAGAGCTTTGCAATCACTTCCTCTTCACTTTCACACAGACTCAGACCGCCCTTTCTCTAGGGCCCAGCAGTAGCAGCAGCTCACTACCAGCAGCTTGATATTTTCACAAAGTGCCTGCCCGTGATTGCCACTGGGCGCTAAGGCATTCTCTCCGGCCGCACACATCACCATGTGGTGGGGGCTGCTGGACTACCACTCAGCAGCTGATGCTCCCCCAGTCTTTAGCTCTCCCTGCTGGCCTCAGCACCATACCCCATAACACCACTTCCTTTCCCAGGGACTCTGGGGAAACATCTTCTTTTCAAGTGGCGCTCTAACTGCAAGTTTCCTTTTTCCAAAGCACAGAGCCCCCCCCCACCTCATATGCAAATCCTGTCCATGCCCAGTGTCGGACCCCGTGTGCACACAGAAGAGAAAGTGATACGAGGGTCTGAATGCCGTCTGGGTCCAGGGTCCCCATTGCCAGCGGCCTGACTTGCTGCCTCTCTCTGCACCCTTTTCCTGGACTGCTAAGGGCAGTGAACAGAGGGAGGCCTGGATCCAGAAACGGCACCGGTGCAGCCCCTCAGCATCAGCTTGCAGCAGCTCCATACCAACCGGCAGAAAGCAAAGCCTTAGCTAGGGGTCTCCTTGATTGTCATAGGGCAAATGTTGTCTTCATTTGGAGCCAAATGTAAAGTGCAGCCTAGTTATGGGCCACACAGCAGCAGCGAAGTACACATACCGGTGAGTTCCGCTGCACCGCAAAGCACAGAGTGTCAAAAACTCCATTAACTCTGCCAGCAGAGCGGAGCTCACTGCCCACTCCTAGTTGTCATGTCAATGCAGTTCTTAGAACAACAGATGCTTTATTAGAAAACACCACACTGCCCCCACAACATCAGAAGCGACATTCCAGCCAGCCATCTTATGCTGCACGTTGTCATTGCAGTTTCTGCTGAAACTCTGTGTCTTCTTTTCATCCTTGTGGGAGGACTCTCAGCAGACCAACAGACCTCTTCTCTACCTATAGCACAGGTATGGGGATTCGGGTTTCCTTCCAGGGACTAGTCAGGCAGATGAGGGCTAACACTGCTATTGTTCTCATGTAGAATCTTAGTAGTGCAGGTAGGGATTTTAGATTCACTATTATGACAGAATGGTTGGAGTTTTCCTTTGTTTCACTTTTCTAGTCACTGCAGTAAAAGTGTTGTGTTTCATTATCCTAATAATCGTTATTCACACCTTTTTACATAGAATGTAATTGCTTCACTAAAATGTACTGAACCAAATCCTGCTTCTGTTTGCCTTTGCATGTATAAGGTATGTATAACTAAGAGAAAGGGGTAAGATCTGTTCCACCACGACTTCCCTAAGGAGTCTCAGAGTGTCATGCGATAGGCTGCCACAAATCACCTTTACTCTTAGGTAGTGGTGAGGTGCTGATAGCTAGCTCAGAGGGTTAGGCCGACAGCTGTCGAATGATGTTGGATCAGAATCAGTCCCCCACGCTCGGTGGTGCTGCTGCCCAAAATCCAGCAGTCTTAGTCCAAAATGAGAGTCCCACGACACCACGATAGACAATAAGATGCCTCACCAAAAGCCGTGGGAGAGTGAAATGGGAGTAACCCTAGTTAATAGGGAAATAGAGAGACTAGAAGACAGGGGTAGCCACTTCACATTCAACACACAGGCAATTGAAACCTAATATAAGAGCCCTAACCCATTAGCATATTACACTGGAGAAAATAGCCAAATGGTATAAGGATCAGAGTGACCATTGCTGGTGAGGCTGTGGGATTATGTGTATTCTGCTATACCTAATGTGGTTGTATCCTAAACTATGCAGATTTTGAACCAAGATACAAGAGATCAGTAGAGCTTTTGTAGTCCAAGTGGTAATGAATCTGGATTTAATTCTCCTGGATGGTCCTTTCCCTCAGCCAAATCCTCTGTATCTTTGAGATGAAAGCAGCTAGCTATGGCATTAGTGGTGGGGATCCAAGGAAACCTGGCATTATGAGAGAAAATAACTTCATCCACGCTGCAAGTTGTGTTCAGTAAACTATGAGACAAATTAGCCATGGACAAGATCACTCTTTCCAAAGATAACATTTGCGAAGCATCTGAGACCATCTGGGACCCTTTCATAAACATTTTGGATTACAAATACAGGAAATTACTCAGTCCCAGTTATGTTAAGAATATGCGGCTCATTCTGAGGAAAATTTCCTAAGCTATGCCATGATATAGCACTTAGCTACAACCATTGTTACTCTAAATTGCTTGAAGAATGTTGGTCTATTTGTATTTATTAAAACAGATCAATTCTTGTAACTTACTATAAGTTTGGTTCATCAGCTTAGGGACTGGAGGCGGTTGGGACAAAATGTTGAGTTTTAATGTTGGAACAATTTCAAGCCTGTGAGATGTTTGTAGGCAATGCTATGTGCAGCCTTCCCCTCATAGCAACATGAAAGCTATTGGGAACTATACCATCACTTGAACCAGTTACTATGGGGTTCACTTCAATTTAATAATCACAGCATCCCAAATAATTATCCAAACAGTTAAATGTTTGTCCTTGGAAGACACTAACCTACCCTCCTTCAACTCTCACCTATCCACCTTTCTAATCGACAAACCTATAAAAGTAGTACCTCAGCTTTATCTTGTGCTTACAAACATCCCTGATAACATTACCCGACTGAAGGCCACATCAACTATTATACAAAACAGGGAAGCTGGTTGGCTGACACCACAGCCACAATTTGTAAAATCCAACAAAAAGATCCGAGATAGATGTTGGAAGACATCTTACAACAATGACAAGCACACACTTCGACACTATTCTAGAAAATATAAGATCAGTATCAAAAAAGCAAAACCATTCTACTCATCCCATTGCATTTCAGAAGCCACAGATTCATCAACAAAACTACACAAAATATTTTATAAATATTACAAAATTTTTTCCAAAATCTTCATTGTATTAAATACAAGGTGACCCACTCTCAGGGATCATCTGACTCTATTGAGGCCTATTCATCTAAAGAAACAAAGATATTAAGAATATCTGGAGATGGAAATAACATTTGGTAATTTAAACAAATGAGCCGCTGCCTAACTAACAACAAAAGTTCAGCCTCCTGATCATCACAAACTTACCTATAGCTAGAAAATCCTATTGCTCGGCAGGATAACCATCAGACCCAGGTCTACCTCATACATTTCTGAAAATCCTCTGCAAGTACATAGTACGGAGACAGCACTTATGGAGATTACAGACTCCAAGTTTTCTCTGAATGCTTTTCAAAATGTACACTAATGTTGTTAGACATCTCAGCAGCATTTGACACAATCTCACATGAGATCCTGTTACATGGTTTGGCTCATATTGAGGTGGAGGGAAAGGCATTGGCTTGGTTGGAATCCTTCTCAGAACATATTGGCTTAAGCCATTTTTCTCTGAAGCTAAACTCATCAAGTATGGAGTGCTTCAGGGCTCTGCCTTGAGCCCCACACTTTTTAACATTTATCTGACCCCACTGGCATATCTCAAAGCATTCTCCTGCATCCAGGTTGTCTCTTGCGCTCATGATGCCCAGTTACCATGAGCCTGAGGCCAAAAACATATTTTCAGCCTGTCAGACAGCAATTATGGGATGGCTCAAAACGAATTCCTTACAATGCAATCCAGAAAAAATAGAGATCCTGCTTTTTGGAGACGACCCTCTGCTCGGATGGATAGAGGCATGGTGAACCCTTTGTACTGTATCTCCCTGAAGCCGTGATTAAGTCTGCATGCTGGATTTTGAGGATACTTAGAACGTTTCTAAAATTACTGCCATAGGAGACCAGAAAATGTTGTAACAAGCACTAATCCTGTCAAGACTGGACTATGCTAATGTCCTATATATCGGACTTCCAGATTATCTTATCTGTAGATTGCAAAAGATTCAGAACATGGCAGTTAGCCTTCTATTCAATCTGCCAAAATATGCTGTGATCACTCTGTACTGCAACCAGCTACACAGGATACCGGTAAAGAAAAGGATCATCTTTAAGACTTTGACTATTGCACATTCGGAGTTCTATAAAACTGGAGCCTCCTACCTGCACAAAAGGCTAACCACAAATTTTCCTCAAAGATCCCCATGCTCTCAGTCTGCCCATTTTCTGACCCTCACCAAAAGGAAAACGTGGGTTGGTTCTGCTTGCTCGGTGTTAGCAACCAAATATTGGAGTGACCTTCCTTTTCCCCTCAGGAACATTCCAGAGAAAAAACTGTTTGGGAAACAATTGAAAACTCATCTGTTTGATGACTAGTAGATGCAGCTTCTTTTCTTGGCAGCTCTTTGCCTAGCCCTGGGGCACTCTAGTAGTAGCTGTGCCCTCTACAAAACACTTCATTGATTCAAGTGCTGAAACCATCAGAGAGCCATTATCAACCACTCCAGTGGCCCATTGTCAGGCAAACGTATTGAAAGACCTGCTTTCATTCAAATACTTGGATTCCCAAAGGAAAATTACCTTATAGCAAATATGTATTCTGTGCATTGCCAAACCAGGTTTTAGCCTCTTTTGTGGCCTGCTATTGCTGGAATTACGACTGCACACTGTGAAATTGCCAATCATTGCTGTGGTCTGTGTGCACTGTCCCTAAAAATGTAATATGAAGTTGATTTCACCATATTAGTGTATTTAAGTTTCCAGAGACGCCCTGTATGTTTTATATGAATTTACACCATCTACATATATTACCAAAATATATGACTTTAGCGAAGTCACTGTGCTCATGCTAGGCTGCAGTCTCTGTTTAAAAGTTATTTTTCACTTAGTTTCAAATATTTTATTTAATTTTGAAAGTGATTTAGATAACTTTAGCATAAAAGTAACTTTAAGAACGTGTACTTTGTGGTGTATGAGACTCACTGGCTTAGAACTGATTGACCTCTTGCCTCTGCTCTGGAGATGAGAAGGCATGTCCTTGGACAGCTTAGTGATATCTCAGCTCTAAGAAGACAAAGATTTGACGTCAGGCAGCCAGAAGGTAGAGTCAGCAAAGGGTCCCTAAGCACGGTTAGCCATCTGGCAATGAGTGTCAAGGGGCCATTATGCAATACTATTTTGAACCCTCCGGATTCAGTATGTAACACTCTTTTGTTCTATCTTTACATCAGTTAAGCCTCCTGAGTTTTTTATTCCCTTGTTACCTGGTCTCTTGTTCCCTTTTGTTCTCTTGTCACCTTTTTTTCAGCCCCCAAATCATTTGTTGAGCATTACTCATCTATCATCTTTGAATTGAGGCAAGTTTTTTTCAACCATTATTGGAAATGGATGCGATCATGAGATTTCACATGGATTCCTTAGATTGTGTTGTCATCTTGGGGACAGCTGCTATTTCAGTTGTGCCCCTTGAAAAACTCATGCTTTGCCGTGAGAATTCTGAAGAAGCAACATTGCGCAAGCACTGCAGGGTTCACCAGGCCTCTTTTTCCCTTTTGTTCTCTTTTCAACTTATTTCAACCCCCAAATCAGTTGTTGAGCAATACTTACCTAGCATCTTTTAATTAAATATTTTTAACTGTGATTGGAAATGGATGAGATCATGAGATCTCATTTGGGTTCCTTTGATCTCGTTGGCCATCTTGGGCACATCTACTATTTCAGTTGCACCCCTTGAAAAACTCATGCTTTTCCCTAATAATTTGGAAGAAGCAACATTAAGCAAAGCATTGCAGGGCTCACCTGATGAGTATCTCGTATCACCCTGAGATGCAGAACTTCCAAGGCTTCCTCGCAGTCCATTGAGCTGCAGAACTTCAAATTCCTCTTCTCCCTATAAACCTGAAAGAAAAGACAAGATATAAAAAAAAGATTCATGGCACTGACCCTCTGCTTTTTAATGGATTGCAAAACTGGACTCAAGCATAATTTTGGCAAATTAAAGATCATTGACCAATAACTAAATGTACAGAGTAAACTCACTGTTATCTTGTTGAAACACATTATTACATGCAAGAATCATGATCTGGGACATTGTTTTAAAGACTGGCAAAAACTGTGAAAAAAGGGAGTCTACTCACCACTTTAGATGTTAACAGGATGCTAAAAGTCTTCAGGGTATTACAAATTTACATTCATACATTTCAGAAATTTACCTCCAAACAATAACTACTTCATCACATGCTGTTTTGCTGTATTATAAACAAAATTGAATAATTTGAAAGGAATAATGTTAATTTTCTCGCTACTTTTTGGAATAAAGAACTAGATATATCTCTTTCTCATGATGTATGAAAAACATTGGCTGACTAGTGTTTCTGGGTGGCTACATGTGTCTTTATATCAAACTAACTCCTTCATATTATTTAATTGCTCATGGACTCCGTTAAAACTGTTTATTTATTTATAGGCACACTTGCTATTCAAATGGTTATTGTGCCAGTGGTGTTCCCAGTTTGTGGGATGTCTTGCCTCTGCTTATCTTGAACAATGGATTCTTGGGCCTCTCAGATTTAGAGGGCATTGACTGACTGGTGAGACAGGTGAACTTTTTCGGTCAGGAGGGGAATCACAAAGTAGATACTACGGGGTCCACACCTTTAATTCCTCAGGTGGCTAATGTGTGAGAGGTGTTGCCTCTGTTTTCTTTAATTTCTTGTAATGTGGCTGGGTATGATGCCAAGCTACAAGACGCACAATGGGTAAGGTTTATCTCTAGCTTTGATTTTATACTACTCCAGGACATGACATGGTCAGAGGGGGAAGCGGAATGGGATGTGTTTCAAAGGTTTGCTGTTCCTGCTGCGTGGGTGCCTGGCCATCACTCTAGGGGGTGGCTTAGCTACTTTGGTCCATATTTCCAAGATTTATAGAGCCTATCACATTAAATGTAGCCATCAGAGAATCCTCATCATTTGGGTTGTTTTTTCCAATAAGTATAATGTTCTCCTTGTAAATCTTTGTAATGCAGTGTGGAAATCAGGTTGTCAAATTACGGCCCTGTTTTCTGTCTTGCAGATATTAAAAGGGAGGATGGAGGTCTGATAATCCTTTTGAGCGGGAGGATACTTTTTCTATCATTGAGGGCCTTTATGATGCTAGGGGTAGGACCCTTATTAAGGGGTTGCAAAAGATGGGGCTGCTTAATATCGTTGACCTGGGAATTTTCTCTGGTCAACAGGCCACAACCTTTGTGGGTAGGGGTGTGGAATCTACAATTGATTATGTTTTTGTGTCTACCCGAGTGAGCAATTTGGTCCGGCAAGGAGGGGTTCCAAAGCAGAATATTAGTGATCACAACCCCCTTATGGTATTTTGAATTTCCCCTGCAACAAGCTCTTACCAGTGGTTTTAGTGCCGGCTGGCCTGAGAGCAAAAGAGCAGGGACACAGGGTCTGTTGGGGGCAGGCTAACATCCCACAGGTGGTCGTGAGCGTGGTGAGCAACAACTATAATCTGATAGTAGGGACTCTGCTGACACAAACCCTTTTAGCGGTAGATGTGTTTGATGCCACTGATAGAATAATTGGTTCCATTATATCTATTCTGAATAATAATGCAGGGTCCTCTTTTAAGTATCAGGGTTGTCAGTTTGACAAAACTTGTCATGTGGTGATAAAAACCCTGCAGAGGGCTCTGAAAATGCAGCCTAGAGATAAGGTATATGTGAGTAGTGTCGGAGCCCAGTATAAGCTTGTGTTGAAGGTGTGGAAGCATGAGCTTAAAGATCAAGCATGGAAGGAGTTGGAGTTTGTGTGTCAAACTAAGAATTCAAGCTTTTCTGAAAGATTGTGAACAGGGGTTCCCTTGCGACAGACATATCCGAAGGGATACCTTCATACCCGATGTGTGGGTGAGTCACTTTTGCAATGTATATTTAGTAGAGACCCTTGGTGAGGAAGTGGCTGATCTTGTTGACCTTAGCCCGAGCCTGTCCATTAGTTTCATCTCGGAGGTAGTGGTTATTGCCCTGCAGGAGAGTCCGAGGCACAAAGCGCCCGGGCCAGATGCGATTTCTATGGATCTGTACAAGTGTATCTTGTAGTTGTGGACACCTATTATTGTGAACATCTTGAATGCGGCAAAGAGTGTAGGAATCCCTCCTGCTTGTAAATCCACCTGCATTGTTCCTGTGTTTAAAAAGGCTAATTGTAGTGACCCCAAGTCCTATTGCCCTATTTCACTCCTAGACTCTATGGTGAAAATCTTGGGCCGCATAGTCTTACAGCTCATGGAGGAGGGGGTGAGAGAGCACGATTTGATGAGTAGAGTGATATATGGGTTTAGGGAAGGGCTGGGGACTCGGAACAGTGTTTGAATTTATTTACTTTTGTTGATTGGTAAATACACATGTGCAAAAGGGGGCACCCTTCATCTTATTTTATGGATCTTAGCAGTGCGTTTCATAAGGTAAATCACAGCAAGCTATGGGGGTTGCTATCCACAATGGGTCTGGAGAGCCCAATCATTGAGCTTTTTGCAAAACCTTCCTTCTGGAACAAATGCTTCTGTGAGATATGGGATTTATGGGGGATGCACTGAGATTTTTAATCCAAATGGGGAGAGTGAGACAGGGTTGTATTCTTGCTTCAATCCAGTTTCTTTTGTATATGAATGGTTTGCGGAATTTTTTGGTAGATAGATACAAGGATGTCCCCAAAATTAATGGATTAAGCATGCTGTCCTTGATCCATGCGGATGATGCAGTGCTATTGGCCCATACTATGAATGGCCACTGTGTTGCAGTCAATGCTTATGTGGACTTTATGTCTGAGCTGGACTTGGAGGTCAATATTAGTAAAACCCATTTTATGGTGTGTGGCAAACCTCTGAGCAAAGTAGGGGTTGTGGGGATTAACGGCCAACAAATTAGTCGTGTGTGCGAGTTTTCATATCTTGAGGTGTCTTTTGACAGTAAAGGGTAGTGATGCCCTGTATTACAAGACAGTGCGCACGGTTTAATGCCACTGTAGGTGTCACATTTGATTTTGCAGCCAGGGTGGGAAATAAGCCTAAATTACCACTGCTTGAGGTGTATAGGCCCAAATGTCTTCTGGTTCTTTCATATGGGGCCACAATTTGGGGCTACTCGAGCAGCATGGGTTCCCAAAAAGAGGAAAATAGTTTTTTCAGAAAGCTACTTGGAGTCGGGCCAAATACTTCTGGGTATTGTCTGCATGAGGAATTGGGCTTGGAGTTTGTGGGTGACAGTACCAAGATTGCGCCCCTCCCTTTATGGATCTCTGTGTGGACCAATGATTGTGCCTCCCTGAATAGGGAGGTGATCTGTGAATGACTGGCTTGTGACCAAGGTCTGGCTATCCCTTGTTCACTTATATTGAACAGGGTTCCATGCTTCTTGATCGCCGGAGATCTTTAATGCCCCACAATGTTTAAAACGTGCTGACAAGTGTTGGGTGAAGGTGAACTTTATTAAAATTATGACAAGAAATAGGGATATGGAGGAACTAACAAAACCTTCTGTGAGGGATTTTTTAATGCTGAAGATGCAGGCGGGCCCTGAGGTGTACCTTTTGGTGGTTCACAATGTCTGGGAAAGGACGCTCATTACTCATTTTCATCTAGGTTTCATTAGATGTAATTTGTTTTTCCCGCTCGGGCAGCATGATCCAAAATCTATTCAGATCTGCCTGTCTGATGGGGTTTCTCCGCAGACATTATTTCATTTTACTCTTTTTTGTGAGTTTTATATTTCTTTTAGACGGAGATTCGTATTGCCGTTATTGAAGACTAAGGGGTTTGTGCATTGTCGCCCAGCTTATCTTTGGCTATGTATGGTACCTGATATTGTTGTGTGTGGGGGCGTAGGTTCTTTTTTAAAATGTTGCATAGAGTGGCATAAAAACGTAAATTTTTAAACTGTTTAATATTGATCCTATTCTTAGATTTTAGATGATTTTGAATTTCCACATTTTAAATTTTTTTTAATTATGCTTTTAAATGATGTATTTATATGTTTTATGTTTGTCTTTGTTATAACCGAATAAAGAGATCTATCTATCTAACTATTTAATTCAAAACTTCTAAATTCTCCTAAATGTTGCACTTTAATTTGAATTCAGGCTTGTTAAACCATAAGCGTTTTAAATGTAATACTGCTTCTATGTTTTGGAAAGAGGTTTGGGAAGTTATTGCAAATGTATTTAATTTCTCAGAAAAACTATAATTTAATATATTGGTTTGTAGATCTATTATCCTTTCCACAAAACTGTCAGACTGAAATAACAAACTCCTGGATTTCTTAATCTCTGCCACCTTAAAATCAATTACTGGCAATTGGAAAAATGCTTCATTATTATCAATTCATGCAGGGTTGTCATGAATAAATTTTACTAGAAAAGGAGCAAATCTGACTATGTTGAGTGTTGTTTACAACAAAGTTACTTATCACTCTTTTGGAAACCGAAGGATAATTATATAGCATCATATTTATGAATAATCCATTATTTATATCTTACGCAGTTCCCTAATATGTAAGGACTTTACAGTTATAGTATGTAGCTCTATTAAGATATACTTGAAAAGACAGTCTATATTGATCCCCTTTTTATTTTTAGTTGTAGTTAATATTTTATTACAATTTCATTGTATAGGTACAATTGTTATATTAATTAATGTACTATTGTAAATTTGTATCTACCTTATTTGGTGTTCTTTTTTGATTGGTCCATTACATTATAACAAAATTTAATAAAATATTTTGAACACACAAAAAAAGCTTTTAGGGTAAATTCCTAGTAAGTGTAAGAGAAGGTTTGAAATTATATACTGAAAGAGTGTAATTTCAATGTAAAGTCTATTGTCCATAGTATTAATGCTTTGCATGCTTGTATTTAGAAACATATAGAACAGGGGGAATGGAATCCAAGGGGGAAATCCCTTAGTGAAAGCAACTACAAGAAATGAAGACCACCAAGTCCTCGAGTACTAGATCAAGGATGGCAAGGCTGGTTGCAGCAAGAAAGCAACTATAAAATAAAGTGATGAGATATGTTAAGGGTCAAACAGGGAACTGGTAGCTGAATCTTGTTCCATTTTATAGCTCTCAAGGCACAATAGCATCTATGAACGCCCCAGAACTAACACACTACAAAACAAAATTCCTCTTCCACTATCTTGATCCCATCTTTCGATGTGGTGTTATAAATAGCAAGGAGTGAAGGTTGAATGTCAGAAGTTGGGTTCATAGAATCTCTGCAAGGAAACTGACTCAGACTCATTTAAGGTGATGGACTGTGCCATTTGGTCTCAGCAGGGAGTCAGAAGTCATGCAGGGTCACCCCTGCCGCCCCCATCCAGGTTCGCTTTGCCAAAACAAACCCAGCGGATCAGCTTGCACCCTTTACGGCATCGTCAGGATTGAGTTGATAGGGCAAAGTGCAAACATCAAAAGTTCTACTAGTCCTCCTGGTCCAGGCAACACCTTGTTGGGGGTGCCATGTTTTGCATAAGACCACGCTGTGGACTCAAAAATCAAGGAGGATGAAGAAGGAGCAGCATAAGATGCCTAGCTCTGCTGCTATGGTGATGCTTTGTCCAAAGGCTGTGTCGTCCAGCAAAATATGGCAGCCTTTTTTTGGACAGAGCTCAGATATTTAAGGATGTTCTGTCCATTCCTAGCTAAAAGAACTACAACAGGATGGATAGGAAAAGGGATTTCCTGTTAGAAAAATGCTCACCCACCAGGGTTACCCCTTGGTGGCATGCTGAAAGTTTCAGACCCCGGGGAGGTGAGCATTAGGTACCGAGCGGGATTGTCGCTTTGAGGAAAGTGTGACTACAAGCACACCCCTTCCCAGCGGAGCTATGATATGAGAATCCAAATACTACTGAGTATCAATGACGGACATCATAAACGATAGGTAGCATCTTATGACACCACATTAGTAAGGTGAATTGCACCATATCACGGAGCATGTATTATTTATGCTTTCATTGGAGGTAGTCAAACAAGGAGTGGCACCAGGGAGTCCACCTTGGTCCTGAAGAGGAGCCTAGGGGTAAGGCTCTGAAACATGTAGACTAGGAAGTCAGGTACATTACATCCCCCACTTCCGCAGCCCCTTTTTAATCATACCGCCTCCAAGAGATCTATTAAATCATTGGAATCACTAGGAGACAGGTATTTTTAACTCACCCAAGACCCCACCGGTTCTATCCCTCCTGTGATTCACATTGATGAGACTACATCAGTGCTTCCACGTATCCCACAGGTCGTAGCATGCCCCGCTCCATAGCGGAACGGGAAGGAACCCAATGATGAAGCATGCCACCAAGGGGTAACCATGGTGGGTGAGGGTTTTTCTAACAGGAAAATCCTTTTTTCTATCCATCCTGTGGTAGTTCTTTTAGCTGGGCCTCTTTTGTAATGTTATATAGGCTATACGGAGGACAGACCTAGCCCCACAACCTCATTCTCCCTCTTTGTTTTTGTCTGTCCATTCCTAACCACCAGTTATTGCTGTTCTGGTTGGCAGCAGCACCAATGAATGTGCACTGAATTTTCAGCAAGCAATCTGTCTTAGAAGACAAGCCTCAAGATCTAGTATGTCAGATGGGTCTTCTCTAAGCTAGGATAAGTTGTCAGCCCCTAGTTTGTTTGATATCAGAGGAATTTTTAGACTGGAACCTGATGAGCCAAAGGGTGAGGGAAGCCATCATTCCTTTTCAAAAATGGCCTGGACCGAGGATAGAACTTTTGATTATCTCCAGTGAGGAAACTGGAAAATTCTCAAAGCACCAAGTAATTGAAAGAGGGAGAGAGACGTCAACCAGAAGCCTTGGGGCAAGGTAATTTGAGTCAAAACTGCAATTGAGTGGCATTTGTTTAAAAAGATTTATTTTGGTGTAAGGAGTGACAAACAACTCGAAAAGGTCACTCCAACCGCCACAAGAATTACTGAAAAACAGGACCAACAGTTAAGAGTCAAGCTGCTGATAAGAGAGACATTGATAGAGACAGAGAACATTCAGCCAGATTACAGGTCCCAGTTTTCAGGGTCTCAGTTTACCCAAACCCAGCCTCAGTCAGGTCACAGAATGAACTTTGCTAGTGCATGTATTTTAATAAAAGTTATTAATGAGTATTCACGTATTCTGAATAATGGATTTGTGTACAAAATAAAAACGTAGAAAAATAATTCACGCATTTGAAAATGTGATTACGTTGAGTGGCCGCCAATGTTCACGAAGTGTATTTATTAATATTCTAATGCTGTCAAATGTTGACTATATGATTGACTAATGTAGTAATATGTTATATTGAGGGTTATGCATTATGTATTAGCTTTATTAGTTGTAGGCCTTAGTTTAGCAAAGGACTTGGCCTTCTTGCCAGGCCTCATGTCAAGCTGTGTTTCTTAATGTTGAAATAAATGGCTGTCCTAGAGAGTTAAACTGTGAATTTGCATTGTATTGTTCAAATGTGCTCATAGCTGAGAATCTTTTCTCATGGGAACCGACTGCTAGAAGATGCTGTTCTTGCTAATGTAACATTTTGTGTGTAATGTGTGTAAGACTGACTTTCTCAGGAGGAGAACAATGGAGACACTGACTGGGATAGAAGCTGCAACAATATTGTTATCTGATGAGCCAGATGATGAGGACATTAAAGGACAACCAATCAATGACATGTGAACGAGTAATGGTAGAATTCATAGATTTTGAGTTTTAGTTTTATTGAACAAAGTGTGAACATGCTATCCCTTGACCAATAGTGATTTGGGAATTTTAGTGATTTTGATTTAAGGAGACTGCACTGAGGAGAAAGCAGCATTTAGCCTTTAGCATTCTGCTTTTTGCGTTAAGCATTTGCCATAAGGTCATTCTTGCCTATTTTGCGTCTTGACAAGAGACATGCTTAACTTTATTGCTTAAAGACTTTGCTTTTTCTGAACTTTGATGCTGAATCCTGATGCCTTGCTGATCGACTGATGTCTGAGGACGAAGACTGACTCTGCTTGCTGATCCATAGTGAGGATAGGTATTATGAATTGTTTTGCATGAAGCCCAACATGCAATGCTAATCTGGTGTCAGTTAAGGATCCTCACTAATGAATTTCTGCCAATAGGGAATAATGCTTGATGAATTTCTCTGCTGAACCCGAATGTATGTAATCACTTTGACGCAGTTGACTTTGCTATTAATTTGCACCATAACCACAGAATGTGTCGTAAATCACATTAGATTACAATTCTTCAGCCGCTTTAGACAGCCAGTATTGTTTCTGTATGTGTTTCATTTGATTTTTAGATTAATCTACATGACTTTTGCATTGTCAATATAGGGAAATTAGTATTCTAACGTTTACTAAAATGTATGATTATTCATGACTGAAAGGTCATGGTGCGTGACAATTACTGGCTCTATTGATTATTAATGTTATTGATTACTGTTGATTGTTGATATTGTGCGTTGGTTTTTGACTATTGATCTGCATGTACTGGAGTTATGGTAGGAACATCTTAATTGCGAGTTAAAAGGTTCATCGACCTATTCGTGTCCCCTTGTAAGTTTAATTATTAAGGTCCGACACGCAAACAACTCTTAGCGTGCCCAAGCACAGGAGGTACATGTAGGAGTCATCTAATTGCACCCTTAACAGTACCTGAAGTCATGAGTTGAAGCTCTTCACTAATCATCTTCATTGCCCACAGCATTCACTCTCTGGCATACGCATCTTAAACATTTCCCCTATAATCTTGCAGAGGTTCACCATTTAGGGTTGGCTCGTTGCTACCTCTTCAAAGATAGGGTGTTAGGAGGTTACATCCTCCTCCTGTGTAAGCATGAAGGTTCTGACACAGGGGGACCAGCCAGCAGTTAAAAACAAAGGGCACTGCTGTCATTTATTCCCAGATCTGCCTTATACTTTCTGGCTGCCTTCCCAGCAGGCGAGAAAAAGCAGTTCCAGAGACTGACAGGAAGTATCTAGGGGAAGGGCCAGCGATCCTTCAGGTGGAGGATGGCTGTGCCAATTTTACTTGAGGGACTCTAGGAAGGCATGCAGTAAATCAAGGGACATAGGGGGTCATTCAGACCCCAGCGGGCGGCGGGAGCTGCCCGCCTGGAGGGAACCGCCATATGGCCGCTGAGGCCATTCTGGCTTTCCCGCTGGGCTGGCGGGCGACCGCCAGAAGGCCACCCGCCAGCCCAGCGGGAAACCCCTTCCCACGAGGAAGCCGGCTCCGAATGGAGCCGGCGGAGTGGGAAGGTGCGACGGGTGCAGTTGCACCCGTCGCGAATTTCAGTGTCTGCTGAGCAGACACTGAAATTCTTTGTGGGGCCCTCTTACGGGGGCCCCTGCAGTGCCCATGCCATTGGCATGGGCACTGCAGGGTCCCCCAGGGGCCCCACGACACCCCATACCGCCGTCCTGTTCCTGGCGGGCGAACCGCCAGGAACAGGATGGCGGTATGGGGTGTCGGAATCCCCATGGCGGATTCCTGAGGGCATCGGAAAACCGTCGGGAGACCGCCGGTTTTCCTGTTCTGACGGCGGCCAAACCGCCACGGTCAGAATGCCCTGCGGGGCACTGCCAGCATGTTGGCGGTGCTCCCACATCCCCGGAACATATCAGCTTTGAAAGAGATTCTTATTACAGTTACTCTGTTGGAGAGAATTCATATCTTTACTCACATAAAGTAACATTGGAGACTGACGTGTACACAGTACAAATCAAAAACCTGGAGACTGTAGAATCCAGCCTAAGACTGATAATGGTGGAGAGAGAATACCTATGTGAATGTTTGATGTTTTTGCGGTTCCAACTTGCTGCTTTTGTTAGTTGGAAAAAACATGTTTTCCCTATCCAAGATAGAATATGTGTCATCATTCCAGGTTGAACATGGCAGAGAAATTATATAAAGAGCTCAAATTATATCCTGTTTGCCTGACAACTTTGCATCTTGTTGGGCTCATTTCCTGTGTTATTAGTTTGATCCCAGCTTCCTTCTGTGTGCATATTTGTTGTTTTGGAATACCCCCTTTGGTTCCCCCCTACTTCCAGCCTCACTTCTGTCTGCTTCCAGTTTATGACGTCTTGCTGTTCTATTTCTATACACCTCCACTTAGTCCACTACAGAAATATTCATAATCACAGTGTGAGTGAAGTTCCTCTTCCGACCTACACTGGTAAGTTCATATGCTCACATTTTTCAGTTCCTATTTTGTAGTTTACAAAACTGCTCTTCATGCTAAATGTACAATGTTCTTGCTTCAGAGAGACTTCTGATGCTTTCTGGAGCATGAGCTTGGTTCCAATAGTTCTCCTTTCCCTACCTCTTCTTTCACGTCTCCCCTGGTTCTTATAGAAAGTGTTTGTTCCTATACTAAATGATTGTACTTATGCTCAATGCATACATAGGGTCAGCTTGGGGGTGGGCATTACTTGTGTAAATTCTTCTAGATAATCACAAAGAATTACCAAAACATTCAGCACGATTATGCAGAATCACTCGAGAAGAGTAATTCTACATTAAGCACTAATTTATTTGAGAAAATAAAAATAATGGTCCCATGTATCCAAAATGGACATGAAGATGCATATTTTGGAAAAAATAGTGCTAAATCAACAGAACATGAATAGCACCATGAGCAGATGCTCACAGTAGCTAAATGTGCTATAGGAATGAGATTTACCTTACATACTCCTGGTATTTTGTGATATTTTCTTAGTGCAAAATGTACACTCGTGTCCAAAATGGGCTTGAGTATGCATTTTGTGAAAACAGCACAAAATGCAACAGAACATAAGCAGCAACAGAACATCTCACCATTGCCTCCTCAGGACATTCCAGGACCTGGAAAGAAACATTTGGACGAAAAGTAGATTCTACTTGACTACTGGTAGAAGAAGACTGAAGAACTTGCCTGCTGTTGGCACCCAGGGACCGAGATGATCTCCTAGTGTCAAGTGTTGGCTTCCAGTTGTTGCTAGAGGGACATGAAATGCCAGCTGACCACTTGCCGTTGGACCCTGGAAGAGTCCCGGGATCTAGAATGATATATTCTCCACGACTTCCCAGAGCCACATGGTTGGTTTTCTGACTGCCTGGCATTAAGGACTCATTCCATGTGCCAAACCAGAAACCCAGTTGGACATCAATCAACATACAACCCACAATGTTTGCATCAGAAGTGATTATCAGTCCGATAAGTTGGGCCTGTGGAATTATTGGACACCCAAATCCACTCAAAAAGCACTAGAAAGCAGAATATGCATTTTAAATGTTTATTTTTGACTCCTAACCTAGAAAAATAAGCCGTTGTTGTTCTACGTGAATAGCAAGGCTGCTTTTTCAGTCAAAAGCTGGCTGTGGATAAGCCTGCGAGCCACTTTGAAAGCACACCCACCACACGGCATCCTTAGTATTTAATTGGTGCTGAAGCATGCCTCTCCTATCCGATAACCACAGCACAAAATTCCACTCTAACCTTTGGCATGATATGTGAAGTTTTATAAGGACTAGCTAGAGAAATTATTGAAAATTAATGACACAGAACAGTAGTCCCCAACCTTTTAACTGACCCCCACTTTATCATTACTGGAACCAGGGGACCCCCACTGAATCATTACTGGAATCTGGGTGACCCCCACTGAGTCATTACTGGAAGCCGGGGACCTGGTCCTAAACATTGTCAATGATTTGAAATGCCAAACAATACACAAAACATAAAAACAAACATTCATAAAACACATGCACAAATAACACATTTTATTTAATTTGCACACAAATATAAATTAAAAAAAATAATTTTAATAGGAAAGGTGGAGCTTTTCTAATTCAATTGAAGCCACACATCGCCCATACTGCATTCTGTTTGATGCCCCTGCACTGCTCCAGCTACTAATTTATTTTTTTGGCCTCCAATTTCAAATTCCTTGACATTTACATTATGTTTTAAATTTTTCAATTGTACTTTAAGCCACTTTATTTACATAAACTTTATTAATCTGTTAATATTATTCATTTTCTAAGCAGGCGCTGACCCCCGAGGAGGCTTCACGGACACGTATGGGTCCCTGGACCACAGGTTGGGAACCACTGATATAGAAATTAAACAAAGTTTAACCTTGAAACTTGTTAACCCTTTTGCTGCGAGGCCTTTCCTTCATAACCTTTTATTCACATTAGCTATCCATGATACATTTGCATCCTTTTTTCCAAACATGCTGGGGCTTCTAAATGTTCCCAGGGTTTGTGGGTTTCGCTGAAGAGAACTGATAAATTAGCCAAAATATACCTAAAAGTTGTTTTTCAGGGAAAAATGGGAAAAAAGTGTTGCAGAAGAAAGTGTCTGTTTGTTTCCTGCAAATGGCATCAATGAAAGGTTTATAGAGCTAAAACACCATCTTCCCAGCTTTCAGGTACAGGTAGACTTTTTTTACACAGTTTTGGCATTTTACTAGGAGATAGCCCATTTTACCTATTTTTTGTGCTTTCAACCTCCTTTCAGTTTGTGGTGGAAATGGGTGTGATACTCACGGTGGATCCCAAAAATGTTCTGCATTTATGAAAACTAGATAATATTCTGAATTTAGCAAGGGGTTATTTGTGTAGATCCTTCAAGATGTTTTTCCAAAGAAACTAAGGGCCTGATGAAAGTTGTGGCAGAGGGAATACTGCATCAGAAGCGTGACGGATATCATGTCCACCGTATTACGATCCCCATAAGAGATAATGGGATCATAATATGACGGACAAGATATCCGTCATGTTTGTGATGGAGTATTGCCCTCTGCCAAGACCTAAATCAGGCATTAACTGTTGAAATAAAACAAATACGGAAAATTAGTTGGAAAAAACTGCCATTTGTAACAATCTTTTCATTTGTAATGTCTTGTCATGAGGGTCGATTTACAAAAGCAATATACCATTACATCTGCTAGGTCCTTCTGGTTGCAGAGAAATATATAGGGTTTTTGGGCTTTCTAAGAACTTGAGGTAACAACAGCCATTCCTTGTAATGGTGTTTCATTATGTACCTGGTATGGAGCAATTCATATGGTAAAATATGAAAAATAAGTATCAAGAAAACATCTGTATTTCTAAAAAAAGTGCACAAGACATGCAGTTTAGAAGCACTGGTTATTCTCACATCCCCGAATTTGTGTGTACACACACTAGCATGTGACTTAGATGGCATTTCTCAAAATGTCTTCTTTCTTACACACTGGCTAACATGTGGAAGGCACAAATGCAGAGAAATACAATTGGCAATAACATTTGTTCTACTATTCTGTGTTCCTCTAAGTCTTCCAGTAAAAATGATGCCAACATTGTGTGGGTAGGGCTAGTACCTGAGACAGAAAAGGCCCCAAAATGCAAAATGACACATCAAAGTTTTCCACTGAAACCTGCACCTTTTGTTACAATATGCCTAGCTGTGGGTTTTGGGCCCTAACTCAGCCAGAACATAGAGAAACAAACCTGCAAATTTTTTGATCCTATGGGAATCCATGCTGGGGTAGCTTTTGTGGCTCTCACCAGGTTGTTTTACCCAGAATCACTTGCAAACCTTACACTTGTCACGGTTTACTTGTTGCTTATGGCTTGGGCCAACTGGAACTGCAGGATGGTCTCGATCTGTGTAGGTCCTGCTTTTACCAAGGTAAGGGCCCTTTCTGGTAGCCACAGTGCTGCTGACAATGGGACATCAAAAGGCAGTCCGTGACCTCCAGAAGGAGTCCCAGAGGAAAAACCCAAAGGGAAAAAAACATCTATGACTGGAACTCCCTGGAACAGAGAATAAGCACAGGAAAAAGGTAAGACTTTCAATAAAAAACAATTACTGGAAGAAACTGGAACGAGCAAGGAAAATGGCTGGAAGAAAAACAACCGGAGCATGATCACCACCAAAGGAAGTGTTGCAACGCAAGGAGAACAAGAATCCCACTCCTTAAAAACCCCTAAACAGGAAGTGACATACAGGAAAGGTAAAAGAGGCCATGTTGGATTGGGAAAGGACTATAGGAGAAAATAGAGAAAGATGCCATTTTAGAAAAGGAACCTAAGGCATGCTGGGAAAGAGTTAGAAGAAAGGCATGCTTGGAAAAAGAAGAATCTGGCCCCAATTTGGAAAAACGAAGGAAAGAAGAAAAAAAGAAAGAAGAGAAAAAGACAGAGAAAAAGAACAGGTAATCACCAGGTAAGTGGGGGGTGTCCACTTCTAATTCTGAGGGCGCGCCGCGCGCTAAAGTTGCCAAGGCGGCTGAAAAAAGGGGCAGCGGTGAGCCCCGTGGCCAGGAAAACAAACCGTGTCCCGAGCCTGTTTTCCCGCTCTGGCCGCGACGGTCCGTGGTGCAATAACACTTTGATGAAAAAAGGGGGAGGGAAGAAAGACAGGGGTCAGATGAGGGTAGTTGCCTCAATCTTCCCACAGGGGCTGCAGAAAGACTGCTTACCCATTTATATAGGGGTGGGAGCATGACCATGCCCAGGCTGGGCTGCCACCATGCCTAAAATTCTAGTCAGCTTTCTGCCTCCTGTGGGGGCAGATGGGGGACATTGCCTCCATATTCACCCCCCTGGAAGGGGTGCAGAAAGACTGTTTTCCTATTTCTCTAGGGTGGGGGCACAGCTGTGCTCATGCTGGGCAGCCCCCACCCTACAATTAAAAAAATGTAATTCCTGATATCTAGAGGCTTTCTGTCCCCCAGATGGGGCCGATGGACTTAATTTCTCTATTCTGCCCCCCACACCCCAGTGGGGGCAGAAAAACTGATTACAATACAGCAAAGGGGACCATAAGTCCTTGCCCAAGGGGCTACTCCCCTTCTCCCTGTTGTCTAGTGGGTGGATACTTGCTTGGTGATTGCCCTTCTGAGACGATCCCCACACAGAGATCCACTGGGGCATCTCCCCTTTCCAATGACACCTCCCCCATCTGAATCTGTGCTGAGATAGGCCCATGAGTACTGATTCAGTAAAAGTGAAATCAGCCCATGGCTCATTTCACTTTCAATGTAATCACTTCAGCGAGCCATGCACTGAAAAAAATGCTTAAGGCTTCTGAGAAATCTTCCCCAGCTCTCAAGGCTAAATAAAAGGGAAATCCCTCTGGAGTAAACACCAGAGGGATTTCCTCCCTTCTGTGCGAGGAATGGGGTGGAGCCATCCTCGACACACAAGGACCAGTGTGGAGGACGGCTTGGCCCTGTCCGCCTCACCCATCGGGTTAAACAGTGTTAGAATAAACAGTAAACAAGGCTTGGCCAGAGAGAATTTTTAACACTTCACCAAGGAGCTTTGAAAGTGCCCTGGCAGCTGTTGCAAGATTGTTTTGTAATATTCTCTTCTGAAAGATAGCAAGGGCTGAGGCCCGCAGTCACTAAGCTTTTAGATACTCGGCCTACTTATAATGCCTAATAATGATATGATCATACTGGGATGTTTAACTATCATGAATGTATTGGCATAAACTGGATTAGAGCCAATCTATGACACAATTGTAACATCAAAGAACCTGCTATTAATGTGCATCGGAGGAAACCAACATTATTTACTGGCACGTCTTTGAAAAAAACATATTTCATACAGGAACTAACGATCTGTCCACTAGAAAAACACATCTACCACAGAAGTCTAAATTGTGAACTTGAGGGCTGTAAAAGAGAATGTGAGTGATTTTCCCAGCATCAAGAAACTTTTGAGACGATTGATTATAGCACAAAGCCGAGGCAGATAGGCATATTGCCCCTGGAGCTTTAAATGACGCCCCACAGAAGAACACCAGAAAGATTAACAGCAATGGAGTGCACCAGCGTGGAAATCTATTGGCTCTACGCTTGACCTTCAGCCTCTGTGGGCAAAACGGTTTGCTGGAAACGTTTCTTTATTTTCTATTTAGATGCAACTGAGGCCACTGGTGAACATTCTTTGGGTACTGAACACAGACTGACAATGACCTTCAGATGTCCATTGCTTGCCTTAGCATGTTTGACCATTTTCCCTCAAAACTTTACAAATCCATACATCCCGTTCCTCTAATCTGATTGTAACAATTATTGTCTCTTTTTGTTTATTAAATAGTTCAGAAGTTTTCTAAACTGCACTGAGGATTTTATTTTGTCGTATTCTTTGCAATAATGTTATGTGGTACTGCTTTAACTTAGCACACATTTCTCTGGGGAACTGACTGCTTCTTGTGCAACAGCTACTTTATTTCTTTGTTTTTACTATATCTGTCTGACATATTTATTGAAGCTTCTCTCTCTTTGGGAATGAGGTTTACTTTGAGGACCATCAGGTTTGTGAAGTAGCTTAATGCCTTTAGTGGACCATTGAATACTTTTGATTGTAGAAATCACCTTTCAAGGCTTGCATTTCTGTGACACAGTAGTGGCTTTTGCGCTGGGACACATGTAGTTCACATCACTACTTGATCCCGAATCCTCTCATCCATGTCTTTGAAAGAACGTGGCCCATATTTATACTTTTTGACGCAAAACTGCGCCAACGCAGTTTTGCGTCAAAAAAATTAGCGCCGGCTAACGCCATTCTGAAGCACCATGCGGGCGCCGTATTTATTGAATGACGTTAGCCGGCGTTAGCCGCCGGCGCTGTCTGGTGTGCGTTAAAAAAAACGACGTACACCAGGCAGCGCCGGCGTAGGGGGAAAATGGCGTATGGGCGTCCAGAAATGGTGCAAGTCAGGCTGAGGCAAAAAATGCGCCACAACCCGATTTGCGCCATTTTTTTACGACACCCATCCCCCATTGAAATGACTCCTGTCTTAGCAAAGACAGGAGTCATGCCCCCTTGCCCAATGGCCATGCCCAGGGGACTTGTGTCCCCTGGGCATGGTCATTGGGCATAGTGGCATGTAGGGGGGCACAAATCAGGCCCCCCTATGCCACAAAAAAAAAAAAAAAAAATACTTACCTTAATGTCCCTGGGGTGGGTCCCTCCATCCTTGGGTGTCCTCCTGGGGTGGGCAAGGGTCACAGGTCCCTTAACGCCTGCCCTGACCCAGGCGCTAAAATCCGGCGCAAATGCAGGTTTTTTAGTCCCGCCCACTCCCGGGCGTCATTTTTGCCCGGGAGTATAAATACGACGCATATGCATCGCAGTCATTTTTTAAGACGGGAACGCCTACCTTGCATATCATTAACGCAAGGAAGGTGTTCATGCAAAAAAATGACGCTAACTCCATGAACTTTGGCGCTAGACGCGTCTAACGCCAAAGTATAAATATGGAGTTAGTTTTGCGTCGAATTTGCGTCGAAAAAAACGACGCAAATTCGGCGCAAACGGAGTATAAATATGCCCCCATGTATTTGCTAACATTCTTAATGTTGCGACATACGATTCTAGTGGTTCTATTGGTGCTTGGTATCGGTAATATAAATGTTATCTTTCCATTATGCCTCTAATGGTTGTGTCAAAATATTTCTTCTTGTTTTTGCCTCTATGAACATATCCAATTCCTCATCCTCCTCTTCTTTTTCAACTGGGGCAGTATGATCAAATAATCTTCGCCCTCCCGCCCCCAAAACAGGTATGCATCATTGCTTGTTTTCTTGCTGAATTGTTGGTTCCATCAATTGCTTCCAAATGTTTTTCAAAACACATAATCCACTGGGTCCAACTCTCACTTGATGGTCCTACGACTTCATGTACATGGTATAGTCACGGCATCCATTATCCCAGACATTTTAATATATATATTTTTTTAATATGTAATTTGATATCCGTTTGCTGAAATTAGTTCTTTTTTCCTTCCTACTAGGTTTTTTTAGATGAGTTTAAGGTTAAATTATTTCTGATTTTATTATGTTGTTAGGGCTCCCTCCGGTGGCCATTTAACGTAAATGTTTTTGTAGAAATTGCTACGAGTACTGCTCACTCACTAAGATTCCGCTCAAGGCAGGGTTAACCTGAATGTGACCCAAGCAGGTTTGGTTGGCTCCACCTCGGGCCCTAATAAGGTGGTTTCACTTTCCGGTGAGGCTGCTTGTAGTGACTTCATTACAGAAGAAAACAGGCTGACAGGAATGATTTACTGAGTAATAACGTTGTGCTGCAAGGAAAATCAAATTATGCAGCATGTGATAAAAAGTCATAACACGGTTCTACTTTTTGGATTTTTGTTGTTTCTGTGCCATTTTGCTTAATAAATGTTGCTTTATTTTTTAAATTGGTTTGGGATTTTTCTTATGTACTGTTTTCACTTTCTTACTGTTTGATTGATATATACATCTTTCACACATTGTTTCTAAGGTAAACCTGACTGCTTTTGTGCCAAGCTACTAGAGGGTTATGCAAAGTGACTTTTGTGGTTCAACCTGACAATGATGGTGTTTATTATTTGAGTAGGGCACTCACTCCTCTCAGCCAATTACTAAATTTATTACGCTACCATGGAGCTCTTTTGGCAGTGATTTTACAGAGGCTGCCATACCAAACAAGCTGGTCTTCAGATTCTTCCAGAAGGTAGTGATGGAGGACGAGAGCCTAATATCCAAGGGTGTTCTAAAGTGTGGCAACTTGCAGTGGCGGAACATAGGGCCCTGTTGTGCTTCCTGAGCTCCAGATGGTCCCCTCAGCACTGTACAATGGCCTGAGAGCTAATGACTGAGTATGGGGAGGCTCCATGTATGCAGATGCTCCCCCCCCCCAAGTTTCTTTACGCCACTGGCAGCTTGTATAGAGCAGATGTGTCCACAATGGAGGGTCAAGAGAAAGTTAGGGACTTCTAATGGTGCCTCATCTTTGTTCGGGAGATTGTGGATGGGGCGAGCTGAATGTTATGTGGAGCCAAGGTGGTATGTGGCATCGTGATTAGTGCATTAAATGCTAGACACAATAGAAAACTAACTGCTGTCATCAAGGGGCGCATTTTCATGGCAAGCCCACCTCAATGAAAGATGCAGTATGGTTTACACTCAATATCAGCACACCTGAATTAAATATCACAGGATGTATCCATAGTGAGAGACCTGTGACGAAATGAGCTTTCTTAAGTTACCCCATTGTACTTAAAACTATCCAACATTGCATGGAAATTTCACCTCTTAACACTATTCTGGCTTTCTAGCACACATTGATGCAAAAGCAATCCCACTATTAAAAAAATGCATACATTTCCTACAAAGAAAACTATACACGTTTGCAGAAGCTATTTCAAAGCTCACTCGTCAACATTTGATGATTTAGTCTTGCATGGATGCAAACAAACACCATTTATTTAACCCTGTCCTTTCTACATTGCAGAATGAACCAGATGATTTTGTTAGACATATCCAATATTGCAGAAAACAAGCGTACATGTACTCCCTTTTAGTTGCAAAAGGTGTACCTTGACTATCTGGTGCATTCCAGCTATGCTTTAAAACATGTTCAAGTTTGGCTTTACCCTGTACTTAAACTATCAGGGATGTCGAACCTTCTCTTTCCATTAATAAGCAACATTGCACAAAAGTATAGCATATTGTATTTTATGTTTAATGGGCAAGTGTCTTAGTAGGAAATATTCTAAAATGAAAGATATCTGAACTTTAATTGGCGCAAAATATTTGAGGCCCTTCCACGGTCAGAACAATGTTTCTGATTTAACTAACTATTTGAGTGAGCAGTGAAACAAAATATTTTTATGATAAAGAATCAGAATTTCCATATTCACTAACTCATCCACCTGTACATTGACCTCATTGACCTATACACCCAATATCGAGCTGTCTGTAATCTACGTCACTCATGCGTAACTGTTTATGTTCTGTGAGAGATGGAAGACAGTACTAGTCTGCCATGCTGCATCTGCTCTGCTGGAATTGGAAGATTATACATATTGCCTTCTGTAAGAAGGAAGCTTGAATAGCTACTGCCATACTGTTCCTCCTCTGTGAGGAAAGAAAGCTTGCACTGCTGCGGCCCAAATTGTACCTGTCATGTGATGGGAAAAATATGTTCTTGTGCCATCCTAGCATTACCTGCCCTCTGATTTCAGGAATCATGCATTGCTTCTGCCTAAGGTGCACCTGTTCTATGATGAGGAGAGTTTGAATGCATTTGCACATGTTCAGGCCAAACATATATATATATTTTTTTAACCCAGGGCAAAAACTAGTTGCGGGGCCCTGACCTAGAGACCCTGAAAATAATCAGTTGCTCAGCTTAACCAAACGGTGTGACCCTGGGCAAATACTATTCTTTCCTGTGCCTCCTTTTCTGCGATCATTTAATTTCAGAGCACCTTCAAGTAATTCAGTTCAGGACATGGATTACATAAAAACCTCTCTCGTATGTTATTTAATAGACCATAATGTTGCTTTGTCTATAACAACAACAAAGGCTTTGTATATATGGGACAAGGCAACTGACCTGCCTCTTGGGTCACTAATACAATTGTAATCAGAAGAAGGAAGAGTAAATACTATAACCATCCAAGATCTGTATTGCACAATTTCTAATCAGGAAACCAGTTTTAATCTTGGCTCACAAGCCGGATCAAAAAGTATGAGTGTAGGCAATCTGTTTTCTTCGCCGTGCCTCCTTTTCCATTATCATCACACCTAAGAGCATCTTCTAATATTTCAGTTCAGAAAGCACACTTTACAATATTCTCGCTTATTAATGGTTTAATATACTATCATGGTGTATCATATATAAAAAATAATTACTTGCATAGGGGAAACAAAACAACTAACTTGCCTCTTGAGTCATTAATAAAAAACTAAAAGGGTGTGGTTGATTAATACTAATAAATGCCATTCAGTGCAGTGATATCCTCTAAGGTGCTAAAATTAAACATCCAGAATATACTTTTTTATGTGAAAGTGCATGCCTCATCTCTGAAGAGAGTGTCAGTCAGAGACACTTGCAGCAGGGTCCAAGGTGAGCTGAGTTGCATTCTTCAAACTCAACACCTCTGGTTTTCTAGACAGGCTGTAACAGAGGGAGCCCATGGAGAATTACTGGACCTGGCCATCACTGCATCATTACCACCACCCTGTTGACACTGGTAGTGAGAAAGAAGATGCTTTGGATTTGGCATCATGGTTTGTGGTCTCAAGGCCTACGCTATCCCGCTTCCTGCTTCTCACAGTTGTGAGTGTGGCTTGGCAGTGTGGGTATCGCCTGTTTCATAGCTCAGGCTATAATTACAGTGACTTGCCCTGTTAAACATGATGCATATACTCTCAGCCTCAACAAAAGTACTTTGCAAGGCCTCTTCAAGATGTGGGCCCTGAGGAAAGTTTCCCCATTGCACCTCCCCATACCTCCATTCTGAGGTTGGGGAACATGCCCTGTTAAGCAGAGACCGTTTCACAATATTTGTGACATACCTATATTCCTGGGGAAGGCACCAGACCCCACCTGGGCAATATTTGAGAAATATGTTCATGGAAAGAAGTAGGGTCTATTGCTCAGCCTCCTTTTTTAATCTTGTAGTCGTAAAATACAAGTAAAAAAAACATTTTTCACTTACCATCATAAACGTTTTATATAGGCCTGACAGTTGACCAAAGGAACAACATAAACGTCAACTTAAGTGACATAACCACAACCAAACGAGGAGATTTTACAAACAGTGAAAAGCAGTAATCATGAACAAATCCCAGTGCAAGATCTGGAACCCAGTAATGATGCATACCGCATAAGTTAGGTGAGTGGTCATCATCCTATATGAGTACATACGGGTATGGGAGGTGACACTGCTCCTGGTGCTAGACCCAGCAAGGGATTCCCTACCTGTGTGGTCCTCACTCTCTACTGCCACCTCTCCCCAATAATTTTCTCCCTCCCCTTCAACGTCCTCAGTGTCACTCCCTTCTTGGGCCTCTCTTTTAGGAACCAGGAGGTTCCAAGTTTTAGGATTCTTAAGAATTCCAAAATGGTCCTCCTCCTCTTCAGAGTAACCCCCAGAGTCCTTCCCAGAGTCCTCAATTGGAACCTTTCCCCAGTGTGCCTCCTCAAAGGCACACAGGGCTGCCTTAAAATCCACCTTTGTGGATCTCTTACTCACAGTCAGCCCACTCTCCTTGCAATAATTCTTCAGCTCCTTCCTGTTGTATAATGATAGGTAGTTGAAGTCAAGGGGTATCTCCATTCTGGCAAGGTAAAACACTGGTATGAACAACGAGTCCCAAGTGCAAGAGACTGAAGCAGGAGTAAACAGTAAAATGACCAATATGAGAGAACAGGAGAATCACAAAACACATAAAGGTCTAAGTGCATAGTTTGTAGTGCAACAATGAGTCAGTGTGATATCACGCAAACAAAGTCTTACCTCACTGCTGTCCTACCTCACTGCTGATCACCAATGTTAAAAATGGGGTTTCTGGTTGGCTAGAGTATGCACCTAAACCGGGTAGAACCCACCACTCTAGTTAAGGCAAGTAAGTTACACACCAAAGATAGCCTGTGCTCACCCCCTGGAAGCTTGGCGCAGAGCAGTCAGGCTTATTCTTAGAGGCAATGTGTAAAGCGTATGTACAACACACTAACACCAGTGACACAATATGCACACCACAAAAGAGACTACACACAGGGTTATATAAACATTTTGGGGCATATTTAAGAAAAGTGGCTCTGCACACAGTGCAGCACTACTTTTCTTGTACCTCTTAGCGCCACTCTAACGCCACCATGTGTGCACCATATTTAAAATATGGCGCACCTTGGCGGTAGTTAGGGGACTAGCATCTTTTACTCTAAACCAGCGCTTTGAAGGATTAGCATCAAAAATTGTGACCCTAATCCTACAAAGCACCCAGAGGACCATTGTATCAAAGGGATCCTCCTTTTAACGCCTGCTTGAAGCGTTTTAACACCTGCTCCAAGCAGGCGTTAAAAGTGCCGAAAAAATGGCACAAGAAAATCTCTTAGATGCACCATTTTGTGGCACCCTATAGGGAGAACGCCCACTTCAAGTACATTTTGCCTGGCGCAGGCATAATGTAGCCCAAAGGGTTAGAAAGTGGCGCAATGCATGCATTGCACCTCTTTGTAAATATGACATGGCATTTTTGACCTTCCAATGCCACATTAGTGTAAAAAATGACGCTAATGTGCGTTCGAATGGCTCTAGGGGCTCTTAAATATGCCTCATAGTATATTGTACATAACATAGACCAAAACAACAAAAATCAAACACAATACTGTGCATGCTATGCACATCCTTGGTCAGTACTCATTATCCTGACTATGCAAGAATCAAAACAACATACATTATGACATTAGTGCATGAAATGCAACAGTTAGATTAGAATGGAAACACATCATAATTTTAGGCTTTTCAGAACGTGTCCCCTCATAGATGGTACAAGACGAAAGCGATAGGAATCATAAACATTGTGCATGTAAGGCAAATGACAGCGTAAGTCACATATATTGTGTGAGACCTGACAGCCTTAGAATGGTCCTCTCCCTAATTTTTTGCCTTCCTCCGTTCATTTACTGACCCTGCTTTTGCTGGTTTTAGGACTCTGCGCACTTTGCCACTACTGTCTAGAGCTAAAGTGCATATACTGTCTATCCAATTGGCATATTCAATTTACCTGTAAGTCCCTAGTAAAGTGTACTACATGTGCCCAGGGCCTATAAATTAAATGCTACTAGGGGGCCTACAGCACTGATTGTGCCATCTACATAAGTAGCCCCTTAACCATGTCTCAGGCTTGCCATTGCAATCCCTGTGTGTGCAGTTTTACTGCCACTTCGACTTGGCATTTAAAACTGCTTGTCAAGCCTTGAAACTCCCTTTTTTCTACATATAAGTCACCACTAAGGTAGGCCCTAGGTAACCCAATCGGCAGGGTGCTATGTGGGTAAAAGACAGGACATGTACTTATGTGTTTTACATGTCATGATAGTGAAAAAAGTATAAATTTGTTTTCCACTACTGTGAGGCCTGCTCTTCTCATAGGCTAGCATTAGAACTGCCCTCATATACTCTTAGTGGTAGATTCTGATCTGGAAGGAGTAGGCATGTCTTGTTTGGTATTGCCAAAATGGTAATAGAAAATCGTGCTTACTGGTGAAGTTGGATTTAATATTGCTATTTTAGAAATGCCAATTTTAGAAAGTGGGCCTTTATCTGCACTTGCATCATATGTGCCTTATATCCTGTCTCCAATCCACATCTGGTCTGTGCTGGTTGACAACTCCCCTTGTGCATTCCACCCAGACAACCACAAACACAGGACACACAGTCACATCTGCATTCATCTACATACTGAATGGGTCTTTCTGGGCAGGAAGGGTAGAGTGGCTCACACTTATATTTCAAAGGCCAGTGACCTGCCCTCATACAAAGGACTAATATGTCCCCACAGGGATCCTGGCAGACAGAACTGGGATGAAAGGGGAACTTGTGCACTTCAAAACCACTCTTTGAATTTTCTCCCACTTCAAAGCAATTTTTGGGTATATAAACTAGGTATCTGACCGCACTAAATCAGACACTTCCGAACCTACACCTACACTCTGTCAGAGGAATCGCTTTGCTGCCCAAAGGACTCATCTGGGCTGTTTTGCTGAAAAGGACTGGTGCCCTGCTTTTTGCCCTGCTGCCTTGCTGTCCTCTGACCCTGCTGGAAGGGCTCTGCCTTCCCCCTGAAATGCTCTCCATGGACTTGGATTGAGCTTGCCTCTTGTTTCTGAAATCTCAGGGCCAACGAAAACTTCATCTCTTCATAGAAACGCCTTGTGCATCAAAAATCTACGCAGCGCCTGCAGTAATCAACGCAAAGCCTGCATCGTGATTGGGAAATCACCACACCGCTGCCGGAACAACACAGCACCGACTTCCTGATGGAGAATTCAATGCAGCACCTACCTTGCGACTGGAAATTACATGGCATCACCTACTGGATCAATACATCGTCTGCCCCTTCTACCATAGTGTCAAGTATTTTTTCAACACATCATGCCTGGGCATCAAAATATCCCCACATCGCAGTGAGGAACCAAGACTGAGCGCCTGAAAAATTATGCAACCCTTTGTAGTGTGGAAAGAAACTATGCATTTTCTGTGCCACTCCCTAAAATCCAATGCAACACCTTATTTTTCCATGCATCTCCTCCTCTGCGGTTCCGGTGCATTGCTATTTTTGATGCATCTCAGGAACAGTGTGTAACAAAGAAACAACTGTTGATTTCTAAAGATTGAGACTCTTTTAAACCTTTTTAAAGGGATATTTTAGCTTGTGCCTACTGGATCTTTGTCGTTTTGACCTTATTGTATTGAGATAAATATTATCTATTTTTCAAAACCTGTATGGTGTATTTTTGTGGTGTTTTCACCTTGTTACTGTACGATTTATTGCGCAAATACTTTAAAGATTGCCTTCTAAATTAAGCCTGACTGCTCAGTGCCAAGCTACCAGAGGGTGGGCACAGGATAATTTGGATTGTGTTGTGGCTTACCCTGATTAGTATTGTGGTCCCTACTTGTACAAGGGTGTATACCTCTGCCAACTACAGACTCCATTTCTAACACATTGTAATAACTACAAAGGGCACAATATACTCCTGTTATGTGTTATACAGAAAATTATCACAAAACATAGGGCACCTGCAACAGTTATTACAGTAACCCACAGTGTCTAAACATAAAGTCGCCCCTCTTAGAGTCTTTACAGATACCTGAAATGCCTCAAATCACTATCCATCTCAGAGGCACCGTCATCTCTATCCGGTAACTTAGGGCAATCCTCTAGTGCCTGTGAGTTCCCCCAGGTATGAAAAGAATGGTCCCTTGAGCCCTGGAAGGCAAATGCGACTACTGAGATCACTGCAGGCAATGCTGGGAGATCACAGAAATTGAACTCTCATGCAAACATGACCTTTCCCACCAACACCCACATCCCATGCTTCCACAATCAAGTTGTATGTTTAATAATATATAACAATGCAGTGTTATCTCTCCCACAACTATACAGCTACTGCGGCAGCGCAGTGCCACGGGACCTGTCCCCATGCAAATCTTTCTCCCAGTTGTCTGCATCCAACAACCAGTGTGCTGCATGCTGTAGTTGAGATGGCAATTGGCAGTGCTAGCCCACCCTGCTCCATGTGTAGGTGTAGAATCTCTTGGGCTACTCTACATCTGCCCTCCACCCATATCAAAGTCGTAAGTAAGGAGTGTAAATGCCTGAACATGGTTCTCTGCAGCATGTCCAAAGAATATTGTAGAGTACATAAGAAGCGTGGCAAGAACACCATCTTTGCCACTGCCTCCCATGAGGGACTGTGTTAGTGTATTCCAGAATTGTATCAACCCAGTCAGGCCCTCCATTACACGATCAATGCTGTATTGTTTCCTTTTCTTGACCGTGTGTGATATTATTATCCCCTAGAAGCATAATTTATCAGTTTCCCAATGCAATGGCAAGACTGGCAGCTCAGTGGGTTCCTGTGTCACCAGCAGGGAGAAAGAAAATATTAGGGTCTTATTCGGATTAATTTGCAACCCAGTAAGTTCTCCAAGGGTGCCAAAGTGCCCCAGTAGGAGCGGCAATGACTCTCTTGGAGACCCAAGATAGAAGAGTGTGTCATCTGAATAAAGAGACATTAGGTGGTTTCCCTCCCCCACTCGGATACCCTACATTGCTATGTACTGTCAGAGTTGTATGGCCAAGGGTCCCAAAGCTATTGCAAAGAGAAGGGGCAAAAATGGTCATCCCTGCTGAGGGCCCCCACTCACCTTCAGTGGGGCAGAGCATGGTCAACCCAGTCTGATCATGGCCATGGGTTTCTCATAGAAAAGCTGCACCGAGGCTCTAAACCTCTGTCGAAACCCCATTGCCTCAAGGACTGCCATTAGGTACCATCAATCCACGTTATCAAATGCCTTGGCAATGGAAACCAAGGCTAGTTCTTCAGTTCTGTCCATAACATGCATCAGTCATCTGAGGTTCATAATTGGGATGGACCCACACTGGTCCGGGTGGACCAGTCTGGTGATCACTGGCCTCAGTGCAAGAACTTTACAAAGGATTTTCATGTCTATGTTAATCATTGTGAATGGATGATATTAGGACCGGTCAGATTCCTCAGTGCCAGGCTTCAAAGCCATTGCTATGCTGCCCTCACTCATGGATGACAGGAGTATTTCCTTGTCCAGTGCCTCCATGTACGCCTCAAGTAAATGGTGTGCTTCCTCTGTGTTAAAGGCCTGATAGAATTCAGTCATGAAACTGTCATCCCAGGCATTTTGCCAGTTGGAAGGGATGTCAATGCTTTTGTAACCTCCTCCAATGTGAAATCTGCATCTAATTCCTATACCACAACACTTCCCACATGTGGAATCTGTAGGCCGGTCAAATAGTTTGAGATGCACTCCTGATCAGGGTAGGTTGGACCAGTGTACACTCGCTCTAAATGCTCCCTGAATACTTCCAGTATGTTTTTCTGGGTGAACGCATATCCCCCCCAGGGCACAGCGTCTCACAGTGGAGGGTCCAGGCCAAGTGCTGTCCAGAACTGTCCCCCTCCCTGTGAAGTAGTTGACAATATGATCTCAGGGTATAATGCTCAAGTCTGTCTCTAACTACTGTCACCTGTCATAGCAGGTCCGTTTCTAACACCTGTCTATGCTCATCATCCTGTGGCAGTCTCTGGATATCCGCCAAGGCCTAGTCCATATGAAGAAGTTCTGTCTATAAGGTACATCTCACCCCAAAGGAGAAACCCACACATCTTTCCCTTATCACTGCTTTCATCAGTTCCCATTCCATCGCCCGACTCCATGTTATAGGCCAGTTTACGTCAAAGTGTTCGGTTAGAGCTTCCGCTACTGTTTCCCTACCCACCTGATCTTGTAGTATTTCGGGATGGAAATCGACATTGATAAGCGACCTGATGCTTCCCCGCCATTCAAATAGACCTGTGACCGGAGCGTGGTCGGACAGATATGTTAGATGTGCTATCCCCTGTATGCTAGTGGCCATCTGTGTTACTAATATATGCTCTAGTCTGCTAAAAGTGACATGAGTGGCTGAGTAACAGGTGTATCCCCATTGCAGTGGGTGAGTTTCTCTCCAGATGTCAGAGAATCCCAATTGTGACATGAACTCCACTAGTCTAGCCATCATCCTTGGTACATTGCACTGCTGGGGAGGGTGGTGGTCAAGATCTCCATGAGCTATACAACTGAAGTCCCTCACTAAGAATGTGTCAGTCCCAGTTGCTGATGACATCACATCTCTCATTCTGATGTAAAAGGACTCATCATCGACATTTGGGCCATATGAATTTACAAATACAACATCCGCTCCATCCAGTCTACCCTGTACTAGTATGGATCGCTTCTTTACATCTGCCTCCATATATCTTAACACAAATGGAACTCCCGGAGAAAACCACACCAGGGCTCCCCTGGAGAATGACGAGTAGGTGGCATAGTATGTCAAACCCCCTCTGTCTTTTTGCAAGATTCTTGGGTCCGGTCTCCGTTAAATGTGTCGCCTCCAGACAAGCAATACTAACTCCATGACATCTGAAGAGTGCCAGTACCCTGTACCATTTGTTATATGTGCCAAGCCCTCTCATATTACAGGAGAGAAGTTTATACCTAGCTGTAATGATCATTGTAATGTGTAATCTGTTGTTGTATCTATATGTAAGTTCACATGCTAAGATGGCAGCAACTCCTATGTAACAAACAACTATCAACTCTCATGTGTGCCACCTCCCCTCACCCAGGACAAGTAATGCAAACAATATACCACCCACAAGTCCAGTAATATCGATAAACAGGAGCCTGTAACAACTCTGTTTCACTCTCTGAAACTTCTGTTTTCACCCAGATCCCACTTAACCCAGTCCCAATCCCCTTCTTCCATTCACACTGGTAAAGAGATAAAAGAGAAAATAACTATTTGACCACAATGACACTCTCCCCCCTTTCAATCCATATTGCTATCATTCCATTACTGATAGATATACCACATCATCAGGCTCTCAGTCTCGTCATCTCTGTAATGTCTATCATACTAACATTAGGCTCCCTGCCATTCGGCATCAGACACAACTCACTCATCATATTCAGTCATTAACTCCTTCCACTCAGTCAAACTTAGGGCATGCCATTACTAAGGTTCATGTATTTTGTCCCTAGAGGGGGACTCATGCAAGGACCACAGTTCCCACCTACTGAGGTCCAGGTGGAGGAATCGCCATAGTCTACAAAAACACCATAAGATTCTCCACCAACTCCCACAACACCATCAACTCCGCCGAGCACCTCCACTTCAAAATCCATCTCAATGCCAACAACACACTCAGAGGAACACTGATCTACAGACCCCCTGGCCCCAGACCGCAGATCTGCGATGACATCGTCGACACCATCAGCTCCCAAGCCCTCGCCTCAACAGACTACATCCTCCTCGGTGACCTGAACTTCCACCTAGAAAATAACAACGATATCAACACCACCAGCCTAATCAACAACCTCGCCAACTTCTGTCTTAAGCAACTCATCACTTCACCCACCCACTCCGCAGGCCACACACTCGACCCCATCTTCTCAGCCAGCAACCACGTCTACTTCAGCCACACCACCGTACTCAGCTGGACAGACCACCGCTGCATCCACTTCTCCTACCAGAAACCAGTCACTCACCACCACCGCACACAACCCTCCCGACGCAACTGGAGCAAAATATCAACAGATCAACTGATCTCATCTCTCTCGCCGGGCCCCACCACCTGGGACCCCAAACCCCAACACAGCCACCACCAACCTACACAGCTGGATGGAAGACTGCACCAACACCCTCGCACCGCTCCAAAAAAAAAAAAACACCTCCCACGGAATCAAGGCCAGCTGGGTCACACCAGAACTACAGGAATCCAAACGGCTATGTCGCAGAATGGAAAAAACCTGGCACCTTGACCCCACCAACTCCAACCACATCGCCTTCAAGGATGCCCTACGCAAACATCACCAATTGATCCGCACCACCAAAAGGTCCCAATTCAAAAACTGCATTAATGCCAACGCTCACAACAGTAAAGAGTTCTTCGGTATCATCAATGAACTCTCCACCCCCAGGACCTGCTCCAACGAACCCCCCATCACTAGAATTCTGCAACTCACTGGCAACCCACTTCCGTTGAAAGATAGAAGAAATCCATAATAGCTTCAAACCCCAGACCCACCAGCTGACTACAAACACCCTAGAACCTAACGCTACAAGCAACACCTACCTCCTCCACTTCTGGACCCCCGTCAACATAGAGGACACCGCCACCCCCATGGCCTCCATCCACTCTGGATCACCATCGGACCCCTGCCCACACCGCTGCCCACACCAGGCAAATATCATCATCGCCCCCCACCTCTGCAAAATCATCAACAGCTCCTTTGAGTCAGCCACCATCCCAGAAGGATGGAAGCACATAGAAATCAACACCCTGCTGAAGAAACCAAAGGCAGACCCAGGCGACCCCAAGAACTACCGGCCAATCTCCCTCCTCCCTTTCCCAGCCAAGGTCATCAAAAGAATTGTGAACAGCCAACTATCCCGGTTTCTGGAAGACAGCAAGGCACTCAACACCTCCCAATCCGGATTCCGCAGAAACCACAGCACCGAGACTGCTCTCATCGCTGCCACAGATGACATTAGGACCATGTTCGATGAAGGACAAACAGCAGCACTCATCCTCCTGGACCTCTCCGCTGCTTTCGACACAGTATGTCATCACACTCTCCGCACACGCCTCCACAACGCTGGAATCCGTGACAAGGCACTCGACAGGATCTCATCATTCCTCTCAGGCAGAACCCAGAGAGTACGCCTCCCACCGTTCCTGTCAGAAGCCTCCAGAATCATCTGTGGCGTCCCCCAAAGATCGACGCTTAGCCCCACGCTCTTCAACGTTTACATGGCCCCCCTCGCCAACATCGCACAAACCCACCACATCAACATAGTTTCCTACGCAGACGACACTCAGCTCATCCTCTCCCTCACGAAAGACCCTACAACTGCAAAGAACAACCTCCACAACAGACTTCACGCCATCGCCAGCTGGATGGAATCAAGCCACCTCAGGTTAAACACAGACAAGACAGAAATCCTCATCTTTGGCACCAACCCCTCAGCTTGGAATGACTCCTGGTGGCCCACCTCCCTAGGATCCGCACCCTCACCCACCACCCACGCATGCAACTTGGGCTTTATCCTAGACTCCACACTCAGCATGACTCAGCAGGTCAATGCCATCTCCTCTTCCTGCTACAACACTCTCCGTATGCTCTGCAAAATCTTCAAATGGATTCCCGTCGAAACCAGGAAAACTGTCACCCACGCCCTGGTCAGCAGCTGATTGGACTACGGAAACGCCCTATATGCAGGAATATCAACCAAACTTCTAACAAAGCTGCAAAGAATCCAGAACGCATCCGCCCACCTCATTCTGGACATTTCCCCCACCTCAGAGACCTACACTGGCTACCAGTATCAAATAGGATCACCTTCAAACTCCTCATCCACGCACACAAGACCCTCCACGACACAAGGCCCTCAATGACACTCACCTTCCACACCCCCACCCGCAATCTTCGCTCCGCCAGCCTCGCCTCCGTCCCCCACATCCGCTGCACCACCGCCGGAGGAAGATCCTTCTCTCACCTAGAAGCCAGGACCTGGAACTCCCTACCGCTCCACCTTCGCCAGACCCAAGACCTCTTGACATTCAGGAAACACCTCAAGACATGGCTCTACGACCAGTAGCTTCCCACCCCCCAGCGCCTTGAGACCCTAACAGGTGATTAGTGCACTCTATAAATCCTTGATTGATTGATTGATTGATTGAGGTGTTGCAGCAGCAGACTAAAGTCTTGGTTTATCTTATGTACGGCCGTAGGGCTTCCTTCATATGACAGTGTCCAGTACCGTATCATCAGTGTTCAGTGTCTTGTCTGGGGCAACTTCATCACTGGACAAGGCCCCCTCTTGCATCTTGTACTTTCGATGTTTGTCAGGTTTCTCTGTAGTCATTGTGCCATCCTCACAAATCACCACACAGCCAGAGCCTGGTACTTTTTGTGAAGTTTTTTTCTCCTGTCCGATGTCTGCGGCTGGCACTGCTGTTACTGGTAGTAAGGAATAGTCCCTGTTCGGCCAGCAATCTTCTCCTGCAAGCACCCACCATGTCCAACCACATCCAAACTTCCTCAGCTGCTTAAAAAAGTGGGCCTTACCTGAACCTGGCTTTTGGTTTTACTGGGTATAGTAGCATGTATCGGAGGCCCATCTCTTTGAGGTATTTTTTATCCTTCCAGGAATATCTTGCAGCGCTCTTGCACTTTATGAATGTAGTCAGGGTATATGGCAACATTGCAGCCCTCGAACTGTGGCATTGGCATCTCTCTAGTCACCCTAAGAATCACAACTCTGTCTTTATAGGTCAGCACCCTTGAGGAGGCACCTAGAGGAGGCATCAGTGCCAGGGCCCAGGGGGCACACTCAGTTACAAAGAGAGGTGACAGACCAACCAGTTTCAGTGTGTGCTGTATCCAGCTTTCCAGAAACTGCTCCGTCTGAGTGTTCTGGGAATCCTAGGAGATGCAAGTTGTTCCTTTGAGACCTCTATTTAGCATCTTACACTCTTTCTTCAAGCATCTCTGTGACCTTGGTCACATGTGTCACCTGCTCCTTGAGGAGGCTGACCTCTGTCTGAAGGGTCACAATGTTTGTTTCTGCAGCACCCATTTTAACAGCCATTTTACAAAGGTCTGCTCGGAACAGGTTCACTTCCACCGTCACACCTGTTATTTGTCCCTTCAATGCCACTCTTGAGCTCTGAATGGCCTCCAGTAAAGCTACCTGGGAGGGCTCTTCTCAGTGTTCAGGAGAGCGGTCATTCGCATCCTGACTTTGTCTGGCGATCCTCTTAGTAGCTTGTCACAGTGTGGTGTATAGCATCATTGTGTTACCCTTGACCTGCTATTGTTGCTCGTCTTTCCTCTGGGTGGTGTCTGCACATTGACCGAAGAGGTGGCAGCGCCCCTAGTCAAGTCTTTCTTTTGTGTCCCACACTGGGGCCTGGGTAGTGCCAGTCAGGATCAGGGTCACTGTAGTCGCTCTGTAAGGTACTGCCAGTAATAACAGTAATGTTGTTCCCTGGGGGTATGTGGTATGTCACGAGGGGAGCTCTAAGTACTCACTCCCATCTCCCCCGTTACATTGCAGTTGTTAACATCCATCACCTGCCACAGGACCTCTGCCACTGTCCCCTGGGCCCCACTGGGACTAGGTGCTCCTTCACCCAGACTATATTTCCATGTACAAAGTTTAGCTTCCCATCTATGTTCGCAGCATCTCTGGAATCCTTTATATGGGGCCCTGTGCAGGTCACTGGAGGCCCCACTCCCCCACACCACACCATGTGCCCCAAATGGACCCAGGAGCCCAAACAATATGGTGCTTTAAAGTTACTGCTCCATCGGAGAAAGCTGCAAAGCCCCAACTGCGGGGGCCCACCTGGGCCACCAGTCGACGTATCTCAGGCAAGTCAGTTCACCAAATTTGAAATGCCTACACTTGTGCTCTCCCTTACAGGCTCAAGGAGGCCTCGCTCCAGACTGGTCCCTGTGACCAAACCAGAATGCTCCACAGGGCTGCGGCTCCATTCACAGTGTAGTAGGCCTTCCGCATTTTTTCTCCTTTAGCAGCCTGTCCCAAGCTACAGCCCACAGTACAGCACTGTCCACACCAACAAAGGCTTCAGCCGAGTGAAATTGAATGATCAGTCCTCTGTTGCTGATCCGTACAGGAGCTGACGTTTAGAGCGCCCCAGTGAACATAGTTTAGAGCACCCAGCAGTCAGTCTCCCCCTCCAGCGATCATGCGGTCCCTCCCATGGCCGCTCCAAACCTCCCAGAGTGCAGCTGCTATTGCTGCTCCTCTTCGTACCTTATGGGCTTACTTGTTGATGCACAGCCCATATGCTGCCAGGATGATAAGGGTGCTCTCAGACTCTGCTGCACCTCTCCGGTCCCTACTGTTCTCAGGGCTGCACACGTGGGACAGATGGCCATTGTTGCTGTTCCTTTTTGTACTGCACTCGCACATGCCAACCTCTCTAAAGATGTTAAATGGTGGTCCAAACTCCCCGCTATGTTTCTCCACTAATTTTAATCATCAAATTTACTATCAGCGTCAGAATGATTCAGGATGTTGCTGTTGGGGAGCCGGAGCTCTCTAAAGTTGCGTCATGTCGGCCTTCTTGCTAGACCAGAACCCCTGTATTGAGCACATGCCCTTTAGCATTGATTAGCAGTGGTAAAGTGCCCAGAGTCCTAAAGCCACAAAAAAGTCAGAAAAATAGGAGGAAGGCAAAAAGTTCATGGATAACTCTGCAGAAAGCACCATTTCCAACACAGAAGATGACCTTGTATAATTTTAAAACATAGCTAACAAATGGCTCCACATCATTATGTAACATCTCCAGTCAATTCTGGCATTTTAGCCAACAGTACTTTGTATGCAAACTACAAGCCTCACCCTGCAATATTCTGTTGATTGAAAAAAAACAAAAATAGATGATTGTATCCTATGGCGTAATGCCAAAGTGCAGAGTTGTGAAAAGCAAATCAAAATGAAGTTTTTGTCTTTCTGCAGTAGTCGATCGCTTTGCATGACATCCACCCTGTTACATAGATAATGGCAAATTTGCCAGTTACATGGATAATTGCACTTTTGCCAATACATTTGACTGTGAGTGAACTTCTATTTCCTTTTGTGTGTCTTCTCCACGCTCATGGCGGCCATCGGCTCGCTTATGTGAAACTGTTTTACTTTTCATTTTCAGTTTATGTGGCAAGAAAAATCCAGTTAGGGGTTTACAACGCTAATAACTCTAACTCGAGCAAATGCGAGGCCATTGCATTGCAAATGCTTGTTTTTCTTGTGGGCAATCTCGGGTTAACAGCATAGTGGGTGAGAAGGCAGAGGTATCCATTCAAGTGCAAATGTCAGCTTCTCAGTGCTAATGGGTTAACAACACTCCCTAGAAAGCAAAATATGTTATTTACCAGAACAATGCATGAAGCAGCAGTGAGTTCTCCCTGGACACAGAGAGAAAGGAATAATAATGACCTGTTATCCCCTCTATTCAAGCACTTTTTCAGCCTTGAAATCAGTGCAATGTAGGTGGCATGCTCACAACATCACTGTGGCGCGCCTGCACTGAACGAGTGCAGCACAGGCTGCGGGCGCTGCCCTGCGAGGGCTACCAGTGGCTTGATCTATTTAACCTGGAAACGCCTTTTCTTTAAAGTTTGTAAAGTAAACTGCAGTTGATGGTTTGCTTCACAAGTGTGGCAAGTTCATTCATCCGCCTAAAAATGTTATTACTGTAGAATTATCTTTTTTCCAGTGGTCGTTTCATTTGGCATAAGTAAAGTCATAGTTACATTTGCAATCAGATTGCATCTCTCCATTGAGAAGTATTAATTTGAAGTGAGATTTATTAAACTTGACCTGAGAAACGTTCGGCACCTGCTCCTCCCTCGCCGAAGATGGTACTGAACCACAGCATTTGAAGTGGAAACCATTGCGCTTTTTAAAACTCATAGACTGTGAGGTGTCAAATAAACTTGGTAGCTTCTTGCACCCATTCCAAGCAAACCGGATCCACTGTGAGCCCTTCTGCAATCTAAAGATCTTGGCTCACACAAGAAACAAAAATACCATCCATTCAGAGGCATCCTTCAAGAAGGGAACTACTACTGCTCAGGTGCCATCAGCCTCTGTCCCTCAAGGCACGATCCACAACGACAACAGTCACTCAGCCACCGCGCCCCCCCGCTGCACACACGGGGAACAACCATAATACATTTTAAACTGAAGGACATTCATTGAATGAAACGAGCCATGGGAGAGCAGCGTTCTCAGTCACAGCCTGCACTGCTTCATGAATCACTTAATACATCTGAAACGAGCGACCTGGCCTCACCAAGCCACACTGAATATTGGGCTCTTGGTTGATTCGTGTAGTGGTTGTCTTCCCTTAAGTCAATGCCTCACCCTTTGTTGCTGTAAAAGCACCGCGAAATGTGCAACAAAATCTCAAATAGCACCTCAGCAGTGAACACTGTACACTTGCTAGTTCAAGCAGAATGAAAACAAATTAAGAGCGGGCACCTATCTGTCCCAGGCACACAGCTCTGCTCTCGTTGAAATTCCAACTTTATATGCACGGTTTGGTGCAGGAGGCGGAGGCAGGAGCAGTAGGGGGAGGAGCACAGGAGCGGCGATGTATGAGAAACATCAACGTCCCCTGCTGCCGGGTCTGTAGTCTGCTTCAGAGTGGACTCATCGTGCAGACTAGGACTTTATGAAAAGTCCAGCGACCCAAATGTGGACAAAGATGAGGGTATGTTACTGGGCACGAGGGGAAAATAAAGGTGGGGGCTTGCGATGCATGGCCCAGTGTAGTATGGCCCTGCTCCAGTCCTCGCTATGTTAAAAAGATTCCTGGAACACAGACACAAGGAAATCACAAACAGCCTCCTTTTATGCCACCCTTTCCCAGGTCGTCCCAGGGTGGGGTGGGGTTGGTGGTGCTTGCTGACCCCACCCCAATCTGTGACGACCTGGCAGATGGTGGGGTGGTGATGCTGCCTCTGCAATGACTGACAGGCAGCCTGGGAAATAAAGGGCTGACACCTTGCACATCCATGCTGCTTCTAAGATTGGACGTTGCTGCACATCATTATTAGGTGGTCCTGAGGACCCCTGATTACAGCAGACCTGGGCCGGCGTTAGGTCAGCCCTAAATAGCCAAAAGAAAAAGAAAACTTTGGCTGGCACATGCACACAAGCCCATGTGTCACACTAAAAAATGGCCTGGCTGTCTGACCCTCGAGGCACCGAGGAACAGAATTCTTTTGTTAGGCATGTAGGTGATAATTGCTTCTACTTTTATCAATTAACATCCACATGCCTCAGCAAATTACAGAGGGTGGAGCCCCGACGCTCAGGCACAGGAACCACCCCTGCTCTGCTGGAAAGACTCTGCCTTCCTCCTCAAGTGCTCCCCAAGGGCTTGGATTGAGCTTGCCTCCTGTTCTGAGGTCTCAGAGCTATAAAAGATTTCACCAAAGAGAAAAAAAATCCAGCGCGCCAGAAAATCGATGCAACACCTGCAAAATTTGATACAATGCCTGCTGGACCAATGCAGCACCTGCCACACGGCTGAAAAATCACACATTGCCTGCCGGATAGATGTAGTGCCTGTAGCCTATTCTCAACATGTTCTGGATTTTCCACGCATCGTCCCTGAGCATCAAAATATCCCTGCATCACAGTGATGAACCAAGGCAGAACTCACGAAAACCAATGTATTGCTTTGCAGTGTGAAAAGAAACAACGCATGGCCGTTGCCGCTCTGGAAAAATCGGTGCACTGTTTTACTTTTTGATGCATCTCCTCTTCTGCATCTGTATTTTTTATGCATCCCAGCTACTGTGTGTTAAAAGGATACAAACACTGATCCTTAAGGATTGAGACTCATCTAAACCTTTAAAAAGTGATATCTTGACTTGTTGGATATTTGTCGTTTTGGTCTTATTTTATTCAGATAAATATTATCTATTTTCCTAAACTTGTGTATGGTGCTTTTTGTGGTGTTTCACTGTGTTACTGTATGAGTTATTGCACAAATACTTTACACACTGCCTTCTTACTTTCTGCTCTGTGCAAAGCTACCCGAGGGTGAGCACAGGATAATTTAAGTTGTGTTGTGACTTACCCTGACTAGGATGGTGGTTCTCACTTGGACAGGGTGCATACTTCTGCCAACTAGAGACCCAATTTCTAACACTAATGCTTTTGCTACCATACATAATCAGTCTTCTGTAAACATCATACACTTTCAGATCATAAATGTCATATAATTGGCATATTCAGGATAATGTTTTCCCTTAGAGGAGAACAAGGCAAATAATTAACAGGCAGAGCCATAGCCTAGCCAAGGATGTGATTTGGCTCCAAGAGGCCCTGCACAAGCCATACAAATGTTTGACTCATGCTACAAACACCAGTAGAAATATTACAAAGGATCTTCAAAATTCAAAAACAAATATTTCTTTAACATGCAGAAACATTTCACCTCATTAGACCAGATGATATGACTGCTTTGAGAGGTATTTATTAAATGTGTCAGATTTTAAACATGAACTTAGAGACATTCCCACCCCCCCCCCATAACCCTAATGAAAATACCACTAGTGAGCTTAGAAACAAGTAACTTCATGTACACTCTATATGTAGCACGAATTCCTATTAAAAACAGAGCAGCATTGTAGACCATTAAATCAACCATAAGGCGTTTTTGTACAGGGCACATCCAGAACCCAAGTATTTAAAGGTGCTCTCAGATGTAACAATGAACAAAAAGGAGTTACAATGAAATAAAATATTTACATGGGATCACACAATTAGGTAAAGCAGGGAAGCACAGATTGTGTTGTGATGTCTATCTTTCATGAAGCAGAAACAGATTCCATTTGTTGCATTAATGTAGTTCATTAAGTAGCTCCCCAGAGTGGCCTTCCTGAGTCCAGGTCTTTCCATCCAACTGCCCAATATACAAAAGAAAATATTCTAAATCCTATCAACCATTATGGTAAGGAAAGGTGCATGCAGCGCATTCTATACACTACATCCTCCTTTCTTAATATATTTAAAATTAAACACATTTCGAACAAAACAATGAGTCAGTGCACTCTAACATGAAACATATGTTTAGCCTTGATAATTTCAAAAGAACTGGTGGGTACATTTGAAAAGACAAAAAACATATTTATTATATATTTACATTTATAATATCATTTTGAATATTCAGTAGAGCTAAATATGCTCAATCATAATCTAATGTGCTTACTTCTTAGAATGGTATAAATATAGTCCTTAAACCTTGCTTGTTTTTCCACCTTTCTTTTCATTCTCTCATCCACATTCATGCTACTTTCCACATACACCATCATCATGAATTTTACAGACATCTAATCACAAACTACCCCCTACTTTTCTTCCATACAGTGGTAACCTAAACCTTCAAATAATTGTGACCATTAATTACTCACAAAGGTTCAGAAAAACTGGGACCCCCATTCCAAACATACTTTGGGGATTTTTCATTCACAAATTAAACTATTTCTACCTTAGTTTTGTTGACACATCTTCTTTCTACATAGCTTTTATTGTATTCTTACTCTACACTCAGTAGCCTCCCAATTGATTTTGCTACATAAATCACCACCAGATCTTGTGAACTCAGTTTTGGTTTCCTGCCTCACAATAATTCAAATAGTGTGTATCTCATGACATCATGTACGGTCGGGTCTTGTGAACACATCTGAATAGAACCTTATAGCTATCCTCACTAACACACAGTTAGCTCTGGGATTATAAACTCCAGTCCCTCTCTGTAAAATGTTGTGATCTCTCTTGAACAGAATTGTGATCCATTATCAGAAACTAGTTCTTCTAGATATTTCTTGCTGTTGAATGTGTTTCTCAAACAGTGGATCCTTTGTTTTAACACCTTACTCATACATTCTACCTCAAACTACTTTTAGTAATCTGCAATAACCACTGTATACCTATTTTGATTCCTAGCATACACATGGACCCCATAACATTTGGAACATCTTTGTCCATTACTTAATGGGAAAATCCACAGGTTGTAATGGTTGAATACCATTCTTATACAATGTGTCACTATTTGTGCACATTTCACATTCCCTCACCAACATTTCTTCTTATTATTTGTAAACAGCCACCAAAACACTTCTCAGAATCTGTTTTTTATGCAGTGGTGGCCCATGTGTCCTTGATGTGCCATTACAACTAGCTTATTCCTCAGTCTTACTCGAGGAGCTAATCTATTACATCCACTTAAATACCAAGCATCGTCTCTTAGGGGAATATTGAAGAGCCCCTTGTGCTGCCTTAGCATCATTTTTTATGCTAAGGCAGCAAAAAGGTGGCCTTTCCCCTGCATGGATACATTGCACCACTTTGTAACCCCTTGCGCCTCATTATACCTGCACCTGGCATAATGTATGCAAGGGGGGGCGTTCCGGAGCTAGGAAGTCCGCAAAAATAGTGCAGTGAAATTTAACTGATTTCACTGTGCCATTTTTGGCTTCATTTTTAATGCCTGCTCAGAGCAGGTGTAAAAGTGACACACCCATAAAAACCTATGGGCTTCCTTGCACTTTGCTACACTAGCGTAGTGTAGCAATGAGCCACAATAACGGCAAAAATGTTGACGCTAGTGTGCTGTATTACAAATGCACACAATCATGGTGCTGTTAGTTGCTGGTAGGGTGGCGCAGAAAAAGTGGCTCATGAGCTCTGATGCACCACTTTTTCATAAATATGGGCCTAAATTAGTCTCTGATGGCATCGTAACTTACAAATGTATCATTACATTCCTTTAAAATGTATGCCAACCTTTCCTATCTTAACGAGAAAGACAATTCAATTCTTCATTTTCACCCACTAACTTGTTCCGTTCTTCCTCCAAAATAGTCTCCTTATTCAATGTGCCCACTAGGAGCTATCCAGCCTTCATTTCTGCCCATCCTGCACTCCAGTGCTATATTTGTACTTCCCAGAAATTATAGTCCTGGATAAATCATCTGCAAATTCATTTTTTCTTTCAAAACACTTCTACAAAATGATAGCCTTCTATACTGGATAGCCATTGACAAATTCTCAGGGATGCCATACCCGAACACGAAGTCCGAGTTGTTAGAATGTGTAGCAACAATTTATGATCAGATTGCACCATGGTATTCCCCATACATTTGTGCTAAAATGCTTCACTGCCCACAATATTGCTAAGTTTTCCCTTTCAATAATTTAGTACTTCATTTCAGTTTCACAAAAGGCACATGAAGCATATATAATCAACACCTCTTCATTGTTTTGCATCTGGCTCACTGTTGTGCCCAGACCACGAGTACTGGCATCACTTATTATGATGGTCTAACATTTTACTTGTAATATTTTCAATGATGGTTCAAATCTTATGGCTTCCGTAGTGCCATCAAATTAATTTTGACAATCCACAGTCCAAATAAATTTCGCTCCTTTTTTAATAAATCTCTCATGGATTTTTTTTCCCAAAAAGCTATCCACAAAATTTGAGTAATATCCAATTACTCTTAAAAACGAACTGCCTTCATCCTTTTTATGTGGAAAAGCAGCATGTTGAATTACTTCTATTACCTTCTCTCTTGGTCGCACTCCACTCCCCCATCAATAATGTGACCCAGATATGTAACACTGTTTTCTTTAATGTTGCACTTCTCAGATTTAACTGTCAGTCCTGTAATTTCTCAAGTATTGTATTCAACCTTGCATCACGAACATTTTCGTTTCAGCATAAATCAAAATGTCATCTTGGAAATAACAAAAACATTTTATTTCACCAATATATTTTGCATCAGTCTTCAATGATGCCAGTCCAAATGGCATTCTCTTGAACCGGAATGCACCAAATGGTATAACAAAAGAAGTCAAATAGGAGGATGACAGATGAAATTCGATCTGATGATAAACAGGAGATTGATAAAATGTAGTGTACCATTTGGCTTTTCCTATCATTGAGATCAATGCATTCGTGCAGGGTAACGGGTGTTTGTCAAGCTAAATGGAATTATTAAAATTTCATAAGTCAACAAACACCCTTATCAACAAATACAGTTAGCGTACGACTGCAAACAATGCCAACCATTCAGAAGCTTCAATACTTTCAATTAAGTCGCATTTCTTTTGTATTTCTAGCTTATCATGTTCTTCAACAGACAGGGAATATACTCCTTACATTATGCACCTTAGGTTTTACACCCCTTATTAAAATAATCTTATGCTTAAATCATTATACTTGTCCCAACATTTCGCTCAAAACTGAGGGATTTTTTTCCATCCGACATTCTTTCTCTGGCTGTGGTTCAACCAGCATAATTTGTTATTCAGCACCTGGCCTAAATTCTGTACCAACCGCCTTCTGAAGTATCCAACCCAAAATCAGTGCATCATTTTCGGCTACAAAAAGCTTGCCGTGTACCATTCTGTTCCTATCAGCTATATGCACAATAACAGATCTAGTTATTTCATTCCTTTCGCCACCAAAAACCTCTTAAATTTAGTCTTTTTCTTTAGCGTTCCTCCTTGCTAAATTCAGCAATTTGTTACAATCATCATGAGCTACTATGGTATATCTAACAATGTAATCCACTAAAACAAGGATTAACTCTTGACACGTGTGGCTAAAACATGGGTGTCAGGTAGCAGCCACAGGAAAGCTCAGCTCACTTTGACTTCAAAGGCCCAAGGAGATCTCAAGCTGAGACAGACCCAGGCATCTTACACACACCTGGCTTAAGCTTTCAGTGGCTCCACTGATATGCCCCTGTCGCCTAGGGCAGGCTGGAAATTAAAAGCAGCCCTGTCAAGATATTCCAACCAGTCCCACTTCCTTCACCCCTCCTCACTACATCCCGAACTTTCCATTTATTTCTTTTCTCTCTTTCGCCCCCTTCTCCATCTCTGATCTCGAGTTCTCTTACTCTCTCTGTCTCTCCCTAGAAGCCCCACTTTCCCTTTTGTAAGTAATCCTAAAGAGCTGAAAAAAGTGACACAGGTATCAGTTCCTCGGAGAAATGCCCGAAGGGATAAACGGCCAGTCCTGCCCTGCCCACTGCCCAAGCAATGCTGAATCTCTTCTACCTCAGTGACAAAAAATCAAAAGAAACCACTGTCCATTGTTGTCAGGATCTCCTCAGTGGTCCTTATCCTAAGTAACCATTCCTTGTCTCCTTGTCTTGGTGCTACTCCTTTGGATATTAGGGATCCACTGAAGACTGCTTCCCTTTTTTCTGTGTTCTAGTCCTAAACTGCACGGTATTGTAAAAACATGTTATTTTGTCCCATTTCCTTTTGTAGCGCCCAATGTTGCGTTTTAGCAGCGAAAACCAATGCATAGACTAGTATGAACTTTGCATTCTCAAAACAGCCTTGCAAAAAAAAAAAGAAGGAAAAAAACACTGCCTTTCGCCATGAAAGGTTGTATTCAATAGCACTAAGGTGAAAATGTTTACCTCACTGACATGGTATACGGGCCTCAAGATCACCTAACCATTAGCCCTCTATACCAAAAGATTATTCTCTTTTTCTCTTATGTTTAAAGTGCTTTTAAAACTCTTCCACAGCCTAGCCGATGGGGCAGCAAAATTGTGCCTTGTTTTTGGGAAGCTTGCGTCACATATATTTGCATCAAATGAATGCAGGTGATAATCACTGGTTTATTCTGCAGCAAGCCTAAAACAGTGATACCTCAACATTTTGAGGACGGTTCAAGCGCCTCCCTCAGAAGGACTCATTGCATTATTTTTACTCCAGCGCTCACATCGGGTGAATACAAGAACATATTCAAAGTCGAAACCATGCACATGGTCTATTGGCTGTGCTGCTAGCTCACATATATTTATTTATTTATTTTGATTGCCATGTTTGTATTTGTAGCAGTATAAAAAGGGAACAAATCAAATCTTGGAATGGACTAGTGTGACTGTGTGAGAAGGCATTTCCTAAATGGTGAACGCCAAAGCCAAGAGATAAGTATTGATGTGCCAGACTAGGTCGATAGCTTAGAAGAGAATGTTATTATTCAGTAACCCCTTCGCTGCCAGGCCTTTTCCCCCTCAGGTGCCAGGCCTTTTTTTGGCTATTTGGGGCAGTTCCTGCTTAGGACCTCATAACGTTTTGTCCACATAAGCTACCCACACCAAATTTGCGTCCTTTTTTTCCAACATCCTAGGGATTCCAGAGGGACCCAGAATTTGTGGGTTGCCCTGCAGGAGACCAAGAAATTAGCCAAAATACATCGAAAAATTTGTTTTTTTCAACAAAATGGGAAAAAAGGTCCTCAGAAAAAGGCTTGTGTTTTTTTTCCCTGAAAATGGCATCAACAAACGGTGCTAAAATCACCATCTTCCCAGCTTTCAGAAAAAGGCAGACCTGAATCAGAAAACCACATTTTGCAAGATAATTTTGGCATTTAACTGGGACACACCCCATTTTTACTATTTTTTGTGCTTTTAGCCTCCTTCCAGTTAGTGAGAGAAATGGGTGTGAAACCAATGCTGGATCGTGGAAAGCTAAACATTTCTGAAAAGTAGACCAGATTCTGAATTCACCAAGGGGTCTTTGTGTAGATACTACAAGGTTTTCCTACAGAAAATGACAGCTGAAATAAAAAAATATTGAAATTGAGGTGAAAAAAACAGCAATTTTTCTCCATGTTTTACCCTGTAACTTTTTTCTGCAATGTCCGATTTTTGAAAGCAATATACCGTTACGTCTGCTGGACTCTTCTGGTTGTAGGGATACACAGGGCTTGTAGGTTTATCAAGAACCCTAGATACCCAGAGCCAATAAATGAGCTGCACCTTGCAATGGGTTTTCATTCTATACTGGGTATACAGCAATTCATTTGGTGAAATATAAAGAGTGAAAAATAGGTATCAAGGAAACCTTCATATTTCCAAAATGGGGACTAGATACGGTGGTGAGAAGCAGTAGTTATTTGCATATCTCTGCATTCCAGGGTCCCCATACTAGCATGTGAATTATAGGGCATTTCTCAAATAGACACCTTTTTTATGCACTGTCTTACATCTGGAAGGAAAAAATGCAGAGAAAGACAAGGGGCAATAACACTTGTTCTGCTCTTCTGTGTTACCCCAAGTCTCCTGATAAAAATGGTACCTCACTTGCGTGGGTAGGCCTTAAGCCTGTGACAAGAAACGCAACATGGACACATCACATTTTTACACTGAAAACTGACGTGTTTTTTGGAAAGTGCCAAACTGTGGATTTTGATCTCTAGCTCAGCCGGCACCTATGAAAACCAACCAAACCTGTGCATTTATGAAAAGTAGGCACCTAGAGGAATCCAAGATGGGTGACTTGTGGAGCTCTCACCAGATTCTGTTACTCAGAATTCATTTCAAACTTCAAAATTTGGCAAAAAAACACTTTTTCCTCACATTTCAGTGACAGAAAGTTTCTGGAACCTGAGAGAAGCCACACATTTCCTTCCACCCAGCGTTCCCCCAAGTCTCCAGATAAAAATGATACCTCACTTATGTGGGTAGGCCTAATCCCCGCGACAGGAAATGTCCCAAAACACAACGTGGACACATCACCTTTTCCCAAAGAGCTGTTTTTTGCAAAGTGCTTAGCTGTGGATTTTGGCCTCTAGCTCAGCCGGCACCTAGGAAAACCAACCAATCCAGTGCATTTTTGAAAACTACACACCTAGGGGAATCCATGATGGGGTGACTTGTGGGGTTCTCACCAGGTTCTCTTACCCAGAATCCTATGCAAACCTCAAAATTTGGCAAAACAAAAACACTTTTTCCTCATATTTCAGTGACAGAAAGTTCTGGAATATGAGAGGAGCCACATATTTCCTTCCACCCAGCGTTCCCCTAAGTCACCCGATAGAAATGGCACCTCACTTGTGTGGGTAGCACTAGTGCCCGCGACCGGAAATGCCCCAAAACCCAACGTGGATGCATCAGATTTTCCCAAAGAAAACCGAGCTCTTTTTTGCAAAGTGCCTGGCTGTGGATTTTGGCCTCTAGCTCAGCCAGCACCTACGGAACCCTACCAAACCTGTGCATTTTTGAAAACTAGACGCCAAGGGGAATCCAGGACGGGATGACTTGTGGGGCTCTCACCAGGTTTGTTACCCAGAATCCATTGCAAACCTCAAAATATGGCAAAAAAACACTTTTTCCTCACATTTCGGTGACAGAAAGTTTTGGAATCTGAGAGGAGCCACAAATTTACTTCCACCCAGCGTTCCCCTAAGTCTCCGGATACAAATGGTACCTCACTTTTGTTGGTAGGCCTAGTGCCCGCGACAGGAAATGCCCCAAAACACAACGTGGGCAGATCACATTTTGACAAGGAAAACAGCGCTATTTTTTGCAAAGTGCGTAGCTGTGGATTTTGGCCTCTAACTCAGCCGGCACCTAGGAAAACCTACCAAACCTGTGCATTTTTTAAAACTAGACACCTAGGGGAATCCAAGATGGGATGACTTGTAGGGCTCTCACCAGGTTCTGTTATTCTGAATCCTTTTCAAACCTCAAAATTTGGCACAAAAACACTTTTTCCTCACATTTTGGTGACAGAAGGTTCTGGAATCTGAGAGGAATCACAAATTTCCTTCCACCCAGCGTTCCCTCAAGTCTCCGGATACAAATGGTACCTCACTTGTGTGGGTAGGCCTAGTGCCCACAACAGGAAATGCCCCACAACACAATGTGGACACATCACATTTTCCCAAAGAAAACAGAGCAGTTTTTTGTAAAGTGTCTAGCTGTGGATTTTGGCCTCTAGCTCACCTGGCACTTAGGGAAACCTACCAAACCTGTGCATTTTTTAAAACTAGACACCGAGGGGAATCCAATATGGGGTGACTTGTGGGGCTCTTACCAGATTCTGTTACCCAGAATCCATTTCAAACCTCAAAATTTGGTGAAAAAAAACCTTTTTCCTAACATTTCGGTGACAGAAAGTCCTGGAATCTGAGAGGAGCCATAAATTTCCTTCCACCAAGAATTCCCCCAACTCTCCAGATAAAAATGGTATCTCACTTGTGTGGTAGGCCTAGCGCCTGTGACAGGAAATGCCCCAAAACACAATGTGGACTCACATTTTCCCAAAGAAAACAGAGCTGTTTTTTGCAAAGTGCCTAGCTGTGGATTTTGGCCTCTAGCTCAGCCAGCACCTACGGAAACATACCAAACCTGTGCATTTTTTAAAACTAGACACCAAGGAGAATCCAGGATGGGATGACTTGCGGGGCTCTCACCAGGTTTGCTACCCAGAATCCATTGCAAATCTCAAAATTTGGGAAAAAAACTCATTTTTTCCTCACATTTCGGTGACAGAAAGTTTTGGAATCTGAGAGGAGCCACAAATTTCCTTCCACCCTGCGTTCCCCCAAGTATTTCGATAAGAATGGTACCTCATTTGTGTGGGGAGGCCTAGTGGCCGCGACAGGAAATTCCCCAAAACACAACGTGGATACATCACATTTTCCCAAAGAAAACTGAGCTGTTCTTTGCAAAGTGCCTAGCTATGGATTTTGACCTCTAGCTCAGCCGGCACCAAGGGAAACCTACCAAACCAGTGCATTTCTGAACACTAGACAACTAGGGGAATCCAAGATGGGGTGACTTGTGGGGCTCTCACTAGTGTCTGTTACCCAGAATCCTTTGCAAACCTCAAAATGTGGCAAAAAAACAGATTTTCCTCACATTTTGGTGACAGAAAGTTCTGGAATCTGAGAGGGGCCACATATTTACTTCCACCCAGCGTTCCTCCAAGTATCCCGATAAAAATGGTACCTCACTTGTGTGGGTAGGCTTTGTGCCCACAACAGGAAATGCCCCAAAACACAACGTGGACACATCACATTTTCCTAAAGAAAACAGCTGTTTCTTGTAAAGTGTCTAGCTGTGGATTCTGGCTTCTAGCTGACTTGGCACTTAGGCAAACCTACCAAACTTGTGCATTTTTTTAAAACTAGACACCTATGGGAATCCAATATGGGTGACTTGTGGAGCTCTCACCAGATTCTGTTACCCAGAATTCATTTCAAACTTCAAAATTTGGCAAAAAAACACTTTTTCCTCACATTTCAGTGACAGAAAGTTCTGGAATCTGTGAGATTTCCTTCCACCCAGAATTCGCCCAAGTCTCCCGATAAAAATGGTAACTCACTTGTGTGGTAGGCCTAGCGTTCGTGACAGGAAATGCCCCAAACCACAGCGTGGACACATCACATTTTCCCTAGTGAAAACAGAGCTTTATTTTGCAAAGTGCCTGGCTGTGGATTTTGGCCTCTAGCTCAGCTGGCACCTAGGGAAACCTGCCAAACCTGTGCATTTATGAAAACTAGACACCTATGTGAATCCAAGATGGGGTGACTTGTGGGACTCTCGCCAGATTCTGTTACCCAGAATCCAATTCAAACCTTAAAATTTGGCACAAAAAAACACTTTTTCCTCACATTTCGGTGACAGAACGTTTCTGGAATCTGAGAGGAGCCACAACTTTCCTTCCACCCAGTGTTCCCCCAAGTCTCCTGATAAAAAAGGTACCTCACTTGTGTGGGTAGGCCTAGCGTCCGTGACAGGAAATGCCCCAAAACACAACGTGGACACATCACATTTTCCCAAAGAAAACAGAGCTGTTTTTTGCAAAGTGTCTAGCTGTGGATTTTGGCCTCTAGCTCACCTGGCACTTAGGGAAACCTACCAAACCTGTGCATTTTTTAAAACTAGACGCCAAGGGGAATCCAGAACGGGATGACTTGTGGGGCTCTCACCAGGTTTGTTACCCAGAATCCATGGCAAACCTCAAAATATGGCAAAAAAACACACTTTTTCCTCACATTTCGGTGACAGAAAGTTTTGGAATCTGAGAGGAGCCACAAATTTACTTCCACCCAGCGTTCCCCTAAGTCTCCGGATACAAATGGTACCTCACTTGTGTTGGTAGGCCTAGTGCCCGCGACAGGAAATGCCCCAAAACACAACGTGGGCAGATCACATTTTCACAAGGAAAACAGCGCTATTTTTTGCAAAGTGCGTAGCTGTGGATTTTGGCCTCTAGCTCATCCGGCACCTAGGAAAACCTACCAAACCTGTGCATTTCTGAAAACTAGACACCTAGGGGAATCCAAGATGGGATGACTTGTAGGGCTCTCACCAGGTTCTGTTATTCTGAATCCTTTTCAAACCTCAAAATTTGGCACAAAAACACTTTTTCCTCACATTTTGGTGACAGAAGGTTCTGGAATCTGAGAGGAACCACAAATTTCCTTCCACCCAGCGTTCCCTCAAGTCTCCGGATACAAATGGTACCTCACTTGTGTGGGTAGGCCTAGTGCCCACAACAGGAAATGCCCCACAACACAATGTGGACACATCACATTTTCCCAAAGAAAACAGAGCAGTTTTTTGTAAAGTGTCTAGCTGTGGATTTTGGCCTCTAGCTCACCTGGCACTTAGGGAAACCTACCTAACCTGTGCATTTTTTAAAACTAGACACCGAGGGGAATCCAATATGGGGTGACTTGTGGGGCTCTTACCAGATTCTGTTACCCAGAATCCATTTCAAACCTCAAAATTTGGTTAAAAAAAACCTTTTTCCTAACATTTCGGTGACAGAAAGTCCTGGAATCTGAGAGGAGCCATACATTTCCTTCCACCAAGAATTCCCCCAAGTCTCCAGATAAAAATGGTATCTCACTTGTGTGGTAGGCCTAGCGCCTGTGACAGGAAATGCCCCAAAACACAATGTGGACACATCACATTTTCCCAAAGAAAACAGAGCTGTTTTTTGCAAAGTGGCTAGCTGTGGATTTTGGCCTCTAGGTCAGCCAGCACCTACGGAAACATACCAAACCTGTGCATTTTTTAAAACTAGACACCAAGGAGAATCCAGGATGGGATGACTTGCGGGGCTCTCACCAGGTTTGCTACCCAGAATCCATTGCAAATCTCAAAATTTGGGAAAAAAACACATTTTTTCCTCACATTTCGGTGACAGAAAGTTTTGGAATCTGAGAGGAGCCACAAATTTCCTTCCACCCTGCGTTCCCCCAAGTATCTCGATAAGAATGGTACCTCATTTGTGTGGGGAGGCCTAGTGGCGAGACAGGAAATTCCCCAAAACACAACGTGGATACATCACATTTTCCCAAAGAAAACTGAGCTGTTCTTTGCAAAGTGCCTAGCTATGGATTTTGACCTCTAGCTCAGCCAGCACCAAGGGAAACCTACCAAACCAGTGCATTTCTGAACACTAGACAACTAGGGGAATCCAAGATGGGGTGACTTGTGGGGCTCTCACTAGTGTCTGTTACCCAGAATCCTTTGCAAACCTCAAAATGTGGCAAAAAAACATATTTTCCTCACATTTTGGTGACAGAAAGTTCTGGAATCTGAGAGGGGCCACATATTTACTTCCACCCAGCGTTCCTCCAAGTATCCCGATAAAAATGGCACCTCACTTGTGTGGGTAGGCTTTGTGCCCACAACAGGAAATGCCCAAAACACAACGTGGACACATCACATTTTCCTAAAGAAAACAGCTGTTTCTTGTAAAGTGTCTAGCTGTGGATTCTGGCTTCTAGCTCACTTGGCACTTAGGCAAACCTACCAAACTTGTGCATTTTTTAAAACTAGACACCTATGGGAATCCAATATGGGTGACTTGTGGAGCTCTCACCAGATTCTGTTACCCAGAATGAATTTCAAACTTCAAAATTTGGTAAACAAACACTTTTTCCTCACATTTCGGTGACAGAAAGTTCTGTGTGAGATCTGTGAAAATCTGTGGGATTTCCTTCCACCCAGAATTCCCCCAAATCTCCCGATAAAACTGGTACCTCACTTGTTTGGTAGGCCTAGCGTCCGTGACAGGAAATGCCCCAAAACACAGCGTGGACACATCACATTTTACCCAGTGAAAACAGAGCTTTATTTTGCAAAGTGCCTGGCGGTGGATTTTGGCCTCTAGCTCAGCTGGCACCTAGGGAAACCTGCCAAACCTGTGCATTTATGAAAACTAGACACCTATGGGAATCCAAGATGGGGTGACTTGTGGGACTCTCGCCAGATTCTGTTACCCAGAATCCAATTCAAACCTTAAAATTTGGCCAAAAAAAACACTTTTTCCTCACATTTCGGTGACAGAACGTTTCTGGAATCTGAGAGGAGCCACAACTTTCCTTCCACCCAGTGTTCCCCCAAGTCTCCTGATAAAAAAGGTACCTCACTTGTGTGGGTAGGCCTAGCGTCCGTGACAGGAAATGCCCCAAAACACAACGTGGACACATCACATTTTCCCAAAGAAAACAGAGCTGTTTTTTGCAAAGTGTCTAGCTGTGGATTTTGGCCTCTAGCTCACCTGGCACTTAGGGAAACCTACCAAACCTGTGCATTTTTGAAAACTAGACACCTAGGGGAAGCCAATATGGGGTGACTTGCGGGGCTCTTACCAGATTCTGTTACCCAGAATCCATTTTAAACCTCAAAATTTGGCAAAAAAACAACTTTTTCCTCGTATTTCGGTGACAGAAAATTTTGGAATCTGAGAGGAGCCACAAATTTCCTTCCACCCTGCGTTACCCCAAGTATCTCGATAAGAATGGTACCTCACTTGTGTGGGTAGGCCTAGTGGCCGCGACAGGAAATTCCCCAAAGCACAATGTGGATACATCACATTTTCCCAAAGAAAACTGAGCTGTTCTTTGCAAAGTGCCTAGCTATGGATTTTGACCTCTAGCTCAGCCGGCACCTAGGGAAACCTACCAAACCAGTGCATTTCTGAACACTAGGCAAGTAGGGGAATCAAAGATGGGGTGACTTGTGGGGCTCTCACTAGGGTCTGTTACCCAGAATCCTTTGCAAACCTCAAAATGTGGCAAAAAACACATTTTCCTCACATTTTCGGTGACAGAAAGTTCTGGAATCTGAGAGGGGCCACGTATTTCCTTCCACCCAGCATTCCTCCAAGTCTCCGGATAAAAATGGTACCTCACTTGTGTGGGTAGACTTAGTGCCCACAACAGGAAATGCCCCAAAACACAACGTGGACACATCACATTTTCCTAAAGAAAACAGAGTTGTTTCTTGTAAAGTGTCTAGCTGTGGATTCTGGCTTCTAACTCACCTGGCACTTAGGCAAACATACCAAACCTGTGCATTTTTTAAAACTAGACACTTAGGGGAATCTAATATGGGTGGCTTGTGGAGCTCTCACCAGATTCTGTTACCCAGAATTCATTTCAAACTTCAAAATTTGGCAAAAAAACACTTTTTCCTCACATTTCGGTGACAGAAAGTTCCGTGTGAGATCTGTAAAAATCTGTGAGATTTCCTTCCACCCAGAATTCCCCCAAGTCTCCCGATAAAAATGGTACCTCACTTGTTTGGTAGGCCTAGCGTCCGTGGCAGGAAATGCCCCAAAACACAATGTGGACACATCACATTTTCCCCAAAGAAAACAGAGTTTTTTTTGCAAAGTGCCTGGCTGTGGATTTTGGCCTCTAGCTCAGCTGGCACCTAGGGAAACCTGCCAAACCTGTGCATTTATGAAAACTAGACACCTATGGGAATCCAAGATGGGGTGACTTGTGGGACTCTCGACAGATTCTGTTACCCATAATCCAATTCAAACCTTAAAATTTGGCAAAAAAAAAACACTTTTTCCTCACATTTCGGTGACAGAACGTTCTGGAATCTGAGAGGAGCCACAAATTTCCTTCCACCCAGCGTTCCCCCAAGTCTCCTGATAAAAAAGGTACCTCACTTGTGTGGGTAGGCCTAGTGCCCACAACAGGAAATGCCCCAAAACACAATGTGGACACATCACATTTTCCCAAAGAAAACAGAGCTCTTTTTTGCAAAGTGTCTAGCTGTGGATTTTGGCCTCTAGTTCACCTGGCACTTAGGGAAACCTACCAAACTTGTACATTTTTGAAAACTAGACACCTAGGGGAATCCAATATGGGGTGACTTGTGGGGCTCTTACCAGATTCTGTTACCCAGAATCCATTTTAAACCTCAAAATTTGGCAAAAAAACAACTTTTTCCTCACATTTCGGTGACAGAATGTTTTGGAATCTAAGAGGAGCCACAAATTTCCTTCCACCATGCGTTCCCCCAAGTATCTCGATAAGAATGGTACCTCACTTGTGTGGGTAGGATTAGTGGCCGCGACAGGAAATTCCCCAAAGCACAATGGGGATACATCACATTTTCCCAAAGAAAACTGAGCTGTTCTTTGCAAAGTGCCTAGCTATGGATTTTGACCACTAACTCAGCCGGCACCTAGGGAAACCTACTAAACCAGTGCATTTCTGAACACTAGACAACTAGGGGAATCCAAGATGGGGTGACTTGTGAGGCTCTCACTAGGGTCTGTTTCCCAGAATCCTTTGCAAACCTCAAAATGTGGCAAAAAAACACATTTTCGGTGACAGAAAGTTCTGGAATCTGAGAGGGGCCACATATTTCCTTCCACCCAGCATTCCTCCAAGTCTCCGGATAAAAATGGTACCTCACTTGTGTGGGTAGGCTTAGTGCCCACAACAGGAAATGCCCCAAAACACAACGTGGACACATCACATTTTCCTAAAGAAAACAGAGCTGTTTCTTGTAAAGTGTCTAGCTGTGGATTCTGGCTTCTAACTCAACTGGCACTTAGGCAAACCTACCAAAGCTGTGCATTTTTTAAAACTAGACACTTAGGGAAATCTAATATGGGTGACTTCTGGAGCTCTCACCAGATTCTGTTACCAAGAATTAATTTCAAACTTCAAAATTTGGTAAAAAAACACTTTTTCCTCACATTTCGGTGACAGAAAGTTCCGTGTGAGATCTGTGAAAATCTGTGAGATTTCCTTCCACCCAGAATTCCCCCAAATCTCCCGATAAAAATGGTACCTCACTTGTTTGGTAGGCCTAGCGTCCGTGACAGGAAATGCCCCAAAACACAGCGTGGACACATCACAATTTCCCCAGTGAAAACAGAGCTTTATTTTGCAAAGTGCCTGGCTGTGGATTTTGGCCTCTAGCTCAGCTGGCACCTAGGGAAACCTGCCAAACCTGTGCATTTATGAAAACTAGACACCTATGTGAATCCAAGATGGGGTGACTTGTGGGACTCTCGCCAGATTCTGTTACCCAGAATCCAATTCAAACCTTAAAATTTGGCAAAAAAAAACACTTTTTCCTCACATTTCGGTGACAGAACGTTTCTGGAATCTGAGAGGAGCCACAACTTTCCTTCCACCCAGTGTTCCCCCAAGTCTCCTGATAAAAAAGGTACCTCACTTGTGTGGGTAGGTCTAGCGTCCGTGACAGGAAATGCCCCAAAACACAACGTGGACACATCACATTTTCCCAAAAAAAAACAGAGCTGTTTTTTGCAAAGTGTCTAGCTGTGGATTTTGGTCTCTAGCTCACCTGGCACTTAGGGAAACCTACCAAACCTGTGCATTTTTGAAAACTAGACACCTAGGGGAATCCAATATGGGGTGACTTGCGGGGCTCTTACCAGATTCTGTTATCCAGAATCCATTTTAAACCTCAAAATTTGGCAAAAAAACAACTTTTTCCTCATATTTCGGTGACAGAAAGTTTTGGAATCTGAGAGGAGCCACAAATTTCCTTCCACCCTGCGTTACCCCAAGTATCTCGATAAGAATGGTACCTCACTTGTGTGGGTAGGCCTAGTGGCCACGACAGGAAATTCCCCAAAGCACAATGTGGATACATCACATTTTCCCAAAGAAAACTGAGCTGTTCTTTGCAAAGTGCCTAGCTATGGATTTTGACCTCTAGCTCAGCCGGCACCTAGGGAAACCTACCAAACCAGTGCATTTCTGAACACTAGGCAACTAGGGGAATTAAAGATGGGGTGACCTGTGGGGCTCTCACTAGGGTCTGTTACCCAGAATCCTTTGCAAACCTCAAAATGTGGCAAAAAACACATTTTCCTCACATTTTCGGTGACAGAAAGTTCTGGAATCTGAGAGGGGCCACATATTTCCTTCCACCCAGCGTTCCTCCAAGTCTCCGGATAAAAATGGTACCTCACTTGTGTGGGTAGGCTTAGTGCCCACAACAGGAAATGCCCCAAAACACAACGTGGACACATCACATTTTCCTAAAGAAAACAGAGCTGTTTCTTGTGAAGTGTCTAGCTGTGGATTGTGGCTTCTAACTCACCTGGCACTTAGGCAAACCTACCAAACCTGTGCATTTTTTAAAACTAGACACTTAGGGGAATCTAATATGGGTGACTTGTGGAGCTCTCACCAGATTCTGTTACCCAGAATTCATTTCAAACTTCAAAATTTGGCAAAAAAACACTTTTTCCTCACATTTCGGTGACAGAAAGTTCCGTGTGAGATCTGTAAAAATCTGTGAGATTTCCTTCCACCCAGAATTCCCCCAAGTCTCCCGATAAAAATGGTACCTCACTTGTTTGGTAGGCCTAGCGTCCGTGGCAGGAAATGCCCCAAAACACAATGTGGACACATCACATTTTCCCCAAAGAAAACAGAGTTTTTTTTGCAAAGTGCCTGGCTGTGGATTTTGGCCTCTAGCTCAGCTGGCACCTAGGGAAACCTGCCAAACCTGTGCATTTATGAAAACTAGACACCTAAGGGAATCCAAGATGGGGTGACTTGTGGGACTCTTGACAGATTCTGTTACCCATAATCCAATTCAAACCTTAAAATTTGGCAAAAAAAAAACACTTTTTCCTCACATTACGGTGACAGAACGTTCTGGAATCTGAGAGGAGCCACAAATTTCCTTCCACCCAGCGTTCCCCCAAGTCTCCTGATAAAAAAGGTACCTCACTTGTGTGGGTAGGCCTAGTGCCCACAACAGGAAATGCCCCAAAACACAATGTGGACACATCACATTTTCCCAAAGAAAACAGAGCTGTTTTTTGCAAAGTGTCTAGCTGTGGATTTTGGCCTCTAGCTCACCTGGCACTTAGGGAAACCTACCAAACCTGTGCATTTCTTAAAACTAGACACCTAGGGGAATCCAATATGGGGTGACTTGTGTGGCTCTTACCAGATTCTGTTACCCAGAATCCATTTTAAACCTCAAAATTTGGCAAAAAAACAACTTTTTCCTCACATTTCGGTGACAGAATGTTTTGGAATCTAAGAGGAGCCACAAATTTCCTTCCACCATGCGTTCCCCCAAGTATCTCGATAAGAATGGTACCTCACTTGTGTGGGTAGGATTAGTGGCCGCGACAGGAAATTCCCCAAAGCACAATGGGGATACATCACATTTTCCCAAAGAAAACTGAGCTGTTCTTTGCAAAGTGCCTAGCTATGGATTTTGACCTCTAGCTCAGCCGGCACCTAGGGAAACCTACTAAACCAGTGCATTTCTGAACACTAGACAACTAGGGGAATCCAAGATGGGGTGACTTGTGAGGCTCTCACTAGGGTCTGTTACCCAGAATCCTTTGCAAACCTCAAAATGTGGCAAAAAAACACATTTTCGGTGACAGAAAGTTCTGGAATCTGAGAGGGGCTACATATTTCCTTCCACCCAGCATTCCTCCAAGTCTCCGGATAAAAATGGTACCTCACTTGTGTGGGTAGGCTTAGTGCCCACAACAGGAAATGCCCCAAAACACAACGTGGACACATCACATTTTCCTAAAGAAAACAGAGCTGTTTCTTGTAAAGTGTCTAGCTGTGGATTCTGGCTTCTAACTCACCTGGCACTTAGGCAAACCTACCAAAGCTGTGCATTTTTTAAAACTAGACACTTAGGGAAATCTAATATGGGTGACTTGTCGAGCTCTCACCAGATTCTGTTACCCAGAATTAATTTCAAACTTCACAATTTGGTAACAAAACACTTTTTCCTCACATTTCGGTGACAGAAAGTTCTGTGTGAGATCTGTGAAAATCTGTGAGATTTCCTTCCACCCAGAATTCCCCCAAATCTCCCGATAAAAATGGTACCTCACTTGTTTGGTAGGCCTAGCGTCCGTGACAGGAAATGCCCCAAAACACAGCGTGGACACATCACATTTTCCCCAGTGAAAACAGAGCTTTATTTTGCAAAGTTCCTGGCTGTGGATTTTGGCCTCTAGCTCAGCTGGCACCTAGGGAAACCTGCCAAACCTGTGCATTTATGAAAACTAGACACCTATGTGAATCCAAGATGGGGTGACTTGTAGGACTCCCGCCAGATTCTGTTACCCAGAATCCAATTCAAACCTTAAAATTTGGCAAAAAAAAACACTTTTTCCTCACATTTCGGTGACAGAACGTTTCTGGAATCTGAGAGGAGCCACAACTTTCCTTCCACCCAGTGTTCCCCCAAGTCTCCTGATAAAAAAGGTACCTCACTTGTGTGGGTAGGCCTAGCGTCCGTGACAGGAAATGCCCCAAAACACAACGTGGACACATCACATTTTCCCAAAGAAAACAGAGCTATTTTTTGCAAAGTGTCTAGCTGTGGATTTTGGCCTCTAGCTCACCTGGCACTTAGGGAAACCTACCAAACCTGTGCATTTTTGAAAACTAGACACCTAGGGGAAGCCAATATGGGGTGACTTGTGGGGCTCTTACCAGATTCTGTTACCCAGAATCCATTTTAAACCTCAAAATTTGGCAAAAAAACAACTTTTTCCTCATATTTCGGTGACAGAAAGTTTTGGAATCTGAGAGGAGCCACAAATTTCCTTCCACCCTGCGTTACCCCAAGTATCTCGATAAGAATGGTACCTCACTTGTGTGGGTAGGCCTAGTGGCCGCGACAGGAAATTCCCCAAAGCACAATGTGGATACATCACATTTTCCCAAAGAAAACTGAGCTGTTCTTTGCAAAGTGCCTAGCTATGGATTTTGACCTCTAGCTCAGCCGGCACCTAGGGAAACCTACCAAACCAGTGCATTTCTGAACACTAGGCAACTAGGGGAATCAAAGATGGGGTGACTTGTGGGGCTCTCACTAGGGTCTGTTACCCAGAATCCTTTGCAAACCTCAAAATGTGGCAAAAAACACATTTTCCTCACATTTTCGGTGACAGAAAGTTCTGGAATCTGAGAGGGGCCACATATTTCCTTCCACCCAGCGTTCCTCCAAGTCTCCGGATACAAATGGTACCTCACTTGTGTGGGTAGGCTTAGTGCCCACAACAGGAAATGCCCCAAAACACAACGTGGACACATCACATTTTCCTAAAGAAAACAGAGCTGTTTCTTGTAAAGTGTCTAGCTGTGGATTCTGGCTTCTAACTCACCTGGCACTTAGGCAAACCTACCAAAGCTGTGCATTTTTTAAAACTAGACACTTAGGGGAATCTAATATGGGTGACTTGTGGAGCTCTCACCAGATTCTGTTACCCAGAATTTATTTCAAACTTCAAAATTTGGCAAAAAAACACTTTTTCCTCACATTTCGGTGACAGAAAGTTCCGTGTGAGATCTGTAAAAATCTGTGAGATTTCCTTCCACCCAGAATTCCCCCAAGACCCCCGATAAAAATGGTACCTCACTTGTTTGGTAGGCCTAGCGTCCGTGGCAGGAAATGCCCCAAAACACAATGTGGACACATCACATTTTCCCCAAAGAAAACAGAGTTTTTTTTGCAAAGTGCCTGGCTGTGGATTTTGGCCTCTAGCTCAGCTGGCACCTAGGGAAACCTGCCAAACCTGTGCATTTATGAAAACTAGACACCTATGGGAATCCAAGATGGGGTGACTTGTGGGACTCTCAACAGATTCTGTTACCCATAATCCAATTCAAACCTTAAAATTTGGCAAACAAAAAACACTTTTTCCTCACATTACGGTGACAGAACGTTCTGGAATCTGAGAGGAGCCACAAATTTCCTTCCACCCAGCGTTCCCCCAAGTCTCCTGATAAAAAAGGTACCTCACTTGTGTGGGTAGGCCTAGTGCCCACAACAGGAAATGCCCCAAAACACAATGTGGACACATCACATTTTCCCAAAGAAAACAGAGCTGTTTTTTGCAAAGTGTCTAGCTGTGGATTTTGGCCTCTAGCTCACCTGGCACTTAGGGAAACCTACCAAACCTGTATATTTTTGAAAACTAGACACCTAGGGGAATCCAATACGTGGTGACTTGTGGGGCTCTTACCAGATTCTGTTACCCAGAATCCATTTTAAACCTCAAAATTTGGCAAAAAAACAACTTTTTCCTCACATTTCGGAGACAGAATGTTTTGGAATCTGAGAGGAGCCACAAATTTTCTTCCACCATGCGTTCCCCCAAGTATCTCGATAAGAATGGTACCTCACTTGTGTGGGTAGGATTAGTGGCCGCGACAGGAAATTCCCCAAAGCACAATGGGGATACATCACATTTTCCCAAAGAAAACTGAGCTGTTCTTTGCAAAGTGCCTAGCTATGGATTTTGACCTCTAGCTCAGCCGGCACCTAGGGAAACCTACTAAACCAGTGCATTTCTGAACACTAGACAACTAGGGGAATCCAAGATGGGGTGACTTGTGAGGCTCTCACTAGGGTCTGTTACCCAGAATCCTTTGCAAACCTCAAAATGTGGCAAAAAAACACATTTTCGGTGACAGAAAGTTCTGGAATCTGAGAGGGGCCACATATTTCCTTCCATCCAGCATTCCTCCAAGTCTCCGGATAAAAATGGTACCTCACTTCTGTGGGTAGGCTTAGTCCCCACAACAGGAAATGCCCCAAAACACAACGTGGACACATCACATTTTCCTAAAGAAAACAGAGCTGTTTCTTGTAAAGTGTCTAGCTGTGGATTCTGGCTTCTAACTCACCTGGCACTTAGGCAAACCTACCAAAGCTGTGCATTTTTTAAAACTAGACACTTAGGGAAATCTAATATGGGTGACTTGTCGAGCTCTCACCAGATTCTGTTACCCAGAATTAATTTCAAACTTCACAATTTGGTAACAAAACACTTTTTCCTCACATTTCGGTGACAGAAAGTTCTGTGTGAGATCTGTGAAAATCTGTGAGATTTCCTTCCACCCAGAATTCCCCCAAATCTCCCGATAAAAATGGTACCTCACTTGTTTGGTAGGCCTAGCGTCCGTGACAGGAAATGCCCCAAAACACAGCGTGGACACATCACATTTTCCCCAGTGAAAACAGAGCTTTATTTTGCAAAGTGCCTGGCTGTGGATTTTGGCCTCTAGCTCAGCTGGCACCTAGGGAAACCTGCCAAACCTGTGCATTTATGAAAACTAGACACCTATGTGAATCCAAGATGGGGTGACTTGTGGGACTCTCGCCAGATTCTGTTACCCAGAATCCAATTCAAACCTTAAAATTTGGCAAAAAAAAACACTTTTTCCTCACATTTCGGTGACAGAACGTTTCTGGAATCTGAGAGGAGCCACAACTTTCCTTCCACCCAGTGTTCCCCCAAGTCTCCTGATAAAAAAGGTACCTCACTTGTGTGGGTAGGCCTAGCGTCCGTGACAGGAAATGCCCCAAAACACAACGTGGACACATCACATTTTCCCAAAGAAAACGGAGCTATTTTTTGCAAAGTGTCTAGCTGTGGATTTTGGCCTCTAGCTCACCTGGCACTTAGGGAAACCTACCAAACCTGTGCATTTTTTAAAACTAGACACCTAGGGGAAGCCAATATGGGGTGACTTGTGGGGCTCTTACCAGATTCTGTTACCCAGAATCCATTTTAAACCTCAAAATTTGGCAAAAAAACAACTTTTTCCTCATATTTCGGTGACAGAAAGTTTTGGAATCTGAGAGGAGCCACAAATTTCCTTCCACCCAGCGTTACCCCAAGTATCTCGATAAGAATGGTACCTCACTTGTGTGGGTAGGCCTAGTGGCCGCGACAGGAAATTCCCCAAAGCACAATGTGGATACATCACATTTTCCCAAAGAAAACTGAGCTGTTCTTTGCAAAGTGCCTAGCTATGGATTTTGACCTCTAGCTCAGCCGGCACCTAGGGAAACCTACTAAACCAGTGCATTTCTGAACACTAGACAACTAGGGGAATCCAAGATGGGGTGACTTGTGAGGCTCTCACTAGGGTCTGTTACCCAGAATCCTTTGCAAACCTCAAAATGTGACAAAAAAACACATTTTCCTCACATTTTCGGTGACAGAAAGTTCTGGAATCTGAGAGGGGCCACATATTTCCTTCCACCCAGCATTCCTCCAAGTTTCCGGATAAAAATGGTACCTCACTTGTGTGGGTAGGCTTAGTGCCCACAACAGGAAATGCCCCAAAACACAACGTGGACACATCACATTTTCCTAAAGAAAACAGAGCTGTTTCTTGTAAAGTGTCTAGCTGTGGATTATGGCTTCTAACTCACCTGGCACTTAGGCAAACCTACCAAACCTGTGCATTTTTTAAAACTAGACACTTAGGGGAATCTAATATGGGTGACTTGTGGAGCTCTCACCAGATTCTGTTACCCAGAATTCATTTCAAACTTCAAAATTTGGCAAAAAAACACTTTTTCCTCACATTTCGGTGACAGAAAGTTCCGTGTGAGATCTGTAAAAATCTGTGAGATTTCCTTCCACCCAGAATTCCCCCAAGTCTCCCGATAAAAATGGTACCTCACTTGTTTGGTAGGCCTAGCGTCCGTGGCAGGAAATGCCCCAAAACACAATGTGGACACATCACATTTTCCCCAAAGAAAACAGAGTTTTTTTTGCAAAGTGCCTGGCTGTGGATTTTGGCCTCTAGCTCAGCTGGCACCTAGGGAAACCTGCCAAACCTGTGCATTTATGAAAACTAGACACCTATGGGAATCCAAGATGGGGTGACTTGTGGGACTCTCGACAGATTCTGTTACCCATAATCCAATTCAAACCTTAAAATTTGGCACAAAAAAAACACTTTTTCCTCACATTTCGGTGACAGAACGTTCTGGAATCTGAGAGGAGCCACAAATTTCCTTCCACCCAGCGTTCCCCCAAGTCTCCTGATAAAAAAGGTACCTCACTTGTGTGGGTAGGCCTAGTGCCCACAACAGGAAATGCCCCAAAACACAATGTGGACACATCACATTTTCCCAAAGAAAACAGAGCTGTTTTTTGCAAAGTGTCTAGCTGTGGATTTTGGCCTCTAGCTCACCTGGCACTTAGGGAAACCTACCAAACCTGTACATTTTTGAAAACTAGACACCTAGGTGAATCCAATATGGGGTGACTTGTGTGGCTCTTACCAGATTCTGTTACCCAGAATCCATTTTAAACCTCAAAATTTGGCAAAAAAACAACTTTTTACTCACATTTCGGTGACAGAATGTTTTGAAATCTAAGAGGAGCCACAAATTTCCTTCCACCATGCGTTCCCCAAAGTATCTCGATAAGAATGGTACCTCACTTGTGTGGGTAGGATTAGTGGCCGCAACAGGAAATTCCCCAAAGCACAATGGGGATACATCACAATTTCCCAAAGAAAACTGAGCTGTTCTTTGCAAAGTGCCTAGCTATGGATTTTGACCTCTAGCTCAGCCGGCACCTAGGGAAACCTACTAAACCAGTGCATTTCTGAACACTAGACAACTAGGGGAATCCAAGATGGGGTGACTTGTGAGGCTCTCACTAGGGTCTGTTACCCAGAATCCTTTGCAAACCTCAAAATGTGGCAAAAAAACACATTTTCGGTGACAGAAAGTTCTGGAATCTGAGAGGGGCCACATATATCCTTCCACCCAGCATTCCTCCAAGTCTCCGGATAAAAATGGTACCTCACTTGTGTGGGTAGGCTTAGTGCCCACAACAGGAAATGCCCCAAAACACAACGTGGACACATCACATTTTCCTAAAGAAAACAGAGCTGTTTCTTGTAAAGTGTCTAGCTGTGGATTCTGGCTTCTAACTCACCTGGCACTTAGGCAAACCTACCAAAGCTGTGCATTTTTTAAAACTAGACACTTAGGGAAATCTAATATGGGTGACTTGTCGAGCTCTCACCAGATTCTGTTACCCAGAATTAATTTCAAACTTCACAATTTGGTAACAAAACACTTTTTCCTCACATTTCGGTGACAGAAAGTTCTGTGTGAGATCTGTGAAAATCTGTGAGATTTCCTTCCACCCAGAATTCCCCCAAATCTCCCGATAAAAATGGTACCTCACTTGTTTGGTAGGCCTAGCGTCCGTGACAGGAAATGCCCCAAAACACAGCGTGGACACATCACATTTTCCCCAGTGAAAACAGAGCTTTATTTTGCAAAGTGCCTGGCTGTGGATTTTGGCCTCTAGCTCAGCTGGCACCTAGGGAAACCTGCCAAACCTGTGCATTTATGAAAACTAGACACCTATGTGAATCCAAGATGGGGTGACTTGTGGGACTCTCGCCAGATTCTGTTACCCAGAATCCAATTCAAACCTTAAAATTTGGCAAAAAAAAACACTTTTTCCTCACATTTCGGTGACAGAACGTTTCTGGAATCTGAGAGGAGCCACAACTTTCCTTCCACCCAGTGTTCCCCCAAGTCTCCTGATAAAAAAGGTACCTCACTTGTGTGGGTAGGCCTAGCGTCCGTGACAGGAAATGCCCCAAAACACAACGTGGACACATCACATTTTCCCAAAGAAAACAGAGCTATTTTTTGCAAAGTGTCTAGCTGTGGATTTTGGCCTCTAGCTCACCTGGCACTTAGGGAAACCTACCAAACCTGTGCATTTTTTAAAACTAGACACCTAGGGGAAGCCAATATGGGGTGACTTGTGGGGCTCTTACCAGATTCTGTTACCCAGAATCCATTTTAAACCTCAAAATTTGGCAAAAAAACAACTTTTTCCTCATATTTCGGTGACAGAAAGTTTTGGAATCTGAGAGGAGCCACAAATTTCCTTCCACCCAGCGTTACCCCAAGTATCTCGATAAGAATGGTACCTCACTTGTGTGGGTAGGCCTAGTGGCCGCGACAGGAAATTCCCCAAAGCACAATGTGGATACATCACATTTTCCCAAAGAAAACTGAGCTGTTCTTTGCAAAGTGCCTAGCTATGGATTTTGACCTCTAGCTCAGCCGGCACCTAGGGAAACCTACTAAACCAGTGCATTTCTGAACACTAGACAACTAGGGGAATCCAAGATGGGGTGACTTGTGAGGCTCTCACTAGGGTCTGTTACCCAGAATCCTTTGCAAACCTCAAAATGTGACAAAAAAACACATTTTCCTCACATTTTCGGTGACAGAAAGTTCTGGAATCTGAGAGGGGCCACATATTTCCTTCCACCCAGCATTCCTCCAAGTTTCCGGATAAAAATGGTACCTCACTTGTGTGGGTAGGCTTAGTGCCCACAACAGGAAATGCCCCAAAACACAACGTGGACACATCACATTTTCCTAAAGAAAACAGAGCTGTTTCTTGTAAAGTGTCTAGCTGTGGATTATGGCTTCTAACTCACCTGGCACTTAGGCAAACCTACCAAACCTGTGCATTTTTTAAAACTAGACACTTAGGGGAATCTAATATGGGTGACTTGTGGAGCTCTCACCAGATTCTGTTACCCAGAATTCATTTCAAACTTCAAAATTTGGCAAAAAAACACTTTTTCCTCACATTTCGGTGACAGAAAGTTCCGTGTGAGATCTGTAAAAATCTGTGAGATTTCCTTCCACCCAGAATTCCCCCAAGTCTCCCGATAAAAATGGTACCTCACTTGTTTGGTAGGCCTAGCGTCCGTGGCAGGAAATGCCCCAAAACACAATGTGGACACATCACATTTTCCCCAAAGAAAACAGAGTTTTTTTTGCAAAGTGCCTGGCTGTGGATTTTGGCCTCTAGCTCAGCTGGCACCTAGGGAAACCTGCCAAACCTGTGCATTTATGAAAACTAGACACCTATGGGAATCCAAGATGGGGTGACTTGTGGGACTCTCGACAGATTCTGTTACCCATAATCCAATTCAAACCTTAAAATTTGGCAAAAAAAAAACACTTTTTCCTCACATTTCGGTGACAGAACGTTCTGGAATCTGAGAGGAGCCACAAATTTCCTTCCACCCAGCGTTCCCCCAAGTCTCCTGATAAAAAAGGTACCTCACTTGTGTGGGTAGGCCTAGTGCCCACAACAGGAAATGCCCCAAAACACAATGTGGACACATCACATTTTCCCAAAGAAAACAGAGCTGTTTTTTGCAAAGTGTCTAGCTGTGGATTTTGGCCTCTAGCTCACCTGGCACTTAGGGAAACCTACCAAACCTGTACATTTTTGAAAACTAGACACCTAGGTGAATCCAATATGGGGTGACTTGTGTGGCTCTTACCAGATTCTGTTACCCAGAATCCATTTTAAACCTCAAAATTTGGCAAAAAAACAACTTTTTACTCACATTTCGGTGACAGAATGTTTTGAAATCTAAGAGGAGCCACAAATTTCCTTCCACCATGCGTTCCCCAAAGTATCTCGATAAGAATGGTACCTCACTTGTGTGGGTAGGATTAGTGGCCGCAACAGGAAATTCCCCAAAGCACAATGGGGATACATCACAATTTCCCAAAGAAAACTGAGCTGTTCTTTGCAAAGTGCCTAGCTATGGATTTTGACCTCTAGCTCAGCCGGCACCTAGGGAAACCTACTAAACCAGTGCATTTCTGAACACTAGACAACTAGGGGAATCCAAGATGGGGTGACTTGTGAGGCTCTCACTAGGGTCTGTTACCCAGAATCCTTTGCAAACCTCAAAATGTGGCAAAAAAACACATTTTCGGTGACAGAAAGTTCTGGAATCTGAGGGGGGCCACATATATCCTTCCACCCAGCATTCCTCCAAGTCTCCGGATAAAAATGGTACCTCACTTGTGTGGGTAGGCTTAGTGCCCACAACAGGAAATGCCCCAAAACACAACGTGGACACATCACATTTTCCTAAAGAAAACAGAGCTGTTTCTTGTAAAGTGTCTAGCTGTGGATTCTGGCTTCTAACTCACCTGGCACTTAGGCAAACCTACCAAAGCTGTGCATTTTTTAAAACTAGACACTTAGGGAAATCTAATATGGGTGACTTGTGGAGCTCTCACCAAATTCTGTTACCCAGAATTAATTTCAAACTTCATATTTTGGTAAAAAAACACTTTTTCCTCACATTTCGGTGACAGAAAGTTCTGTGTGAGATCTGTGAAAATCTGTGAGATTTCCTTCCACCCAGAATTCCCCCAAATCTCCCGATAAAAATGGTACCTCACTTGTTTGGTAGGCCTAGCGTCCGTGACAGGAAATGCCCCAAAACACAGCGTGGACACATCACATTTTCCCCAGTGAAAACAGAGCTTTATTTTGCAAAGTGCCTGGCTGTGGATTTTGGCCTCTAGCTCAGCTGGCACCTAGGGAAACCTGCCAAACCTGTGCAGTTATGAAAACTAGACACCTATGTGAATCCAAGATGGGGTGACTTGTGGGACTCTCGCCAGATTCTGTTACCCAGAATCCAATTCAAACCTTAAAATTTGGCAAAAAAAAACACTTTTTCCTCACATTTCGGTGACAGAACGTTTCTGGAATCTGAGAGGAGCCACAACTTTCCTTCCACCCAGTGTTCCCCCAAGTCTCCTGATAAAAAAGGTACCTCACTTGTGTGGGTAGGCCTAGCGTCCGTGACAGTAAATGCCCCAAAACACAACGTGGACACATCACATTTTCCCAAAGAAAACAGAGCTGTTTTTTGCAAAGTGTCTAGCTGTGGATTTTGGCCTCTAGCTCACCTGGCACTTAGGGAAACCTACCAAACCTGTGCATTTTTTAAAACTAGACACCTAGGGGAATCCAATATGGGGTGACTTGCGTGGCTCTTACCAGATTCTGTTACCCAGAATCCATTTTAAACCTCAAAATTTGGCAAAAAAACAACTTTTTCCTCATATTTCGGTGACAGAAAGTTTTGGAATCTGAGAGGAGCCACAAATTTCCTTCCACCCTGCGTTACCCCAAGTATCTCGATAAGAATGGTACCTCACTTGTGTGGGTAGGCCTAGTGGCCACGACAGGAAATTCCCCAAAGCACAATGTGGATACATCACATTTTCCCAAAGAAAACTGAGCTGTTCTTTGCAAAGTGCCTAGCTATGGATTTTGACCTCTAGCCCAGCCGGCACCTAGGGAAACCTACCAAACCAGTGCATTTCTGAACACTAGGCAACTAGGGGAATCAAAGATGGGGTGACTTGTGGGGCTCTCACTAGGGTCTGTTACCCAGAATCCTTTGCAAACCTCAAAATGTGGCAAAAAACACATTTTCTTCACATTTTCGGTGACAGAAAGTTCTGGAATCTGAGAGGGGCCACATATTTCCTTCCACCCAGCGTTCCTCCAAGTCTCCGGATAAAAATGGTACCTCACTTGTGTGGGTAGGCTTAGTGCCCACAACAGGAAATGCCCCAAAACACAACGTGGACACATCACATTTTCCTAAAGAAAACAGAGCTGTTTCTTGTAAAGTGTCTAGCTGTGGATTCTGGCTTCTAACTCACCTGGCACTTAGGCAAACCTACCAAACCTGTGCATTTTTTTAAACTAGACACTTAGGGGAGTCTAATATGGGTGACTTGTGGAGCTCTCACCAGATTCTGTTACCCAGAATTTATTTCAAACTTCAAAATTTGGCAAAAAAACACTTTTTCCTCACATTTCGGTGACAGAAAGTTCCGTGTGAGATCTGTAAAAATCTGTGAGATTTCCTTCCACCCAGAATTCCCCCAAGTCTCCCAATAAAAATGGTACCTCACTTGTTTGGTAGGCCTAGCGTCCGTGGCAGGAAATGCCCCAAAACACAATGTGGACACATCACATTTTCCCCAAAGAAAACAGAGTTTTTTTTGCAAAGTGCCTGGCTGTGGATTTTGGCCTCTAGCTCAGCTGGCACCTAGGGAAACCTGCCAAACCTGTGCATTTATGAAAACTAGACACCTATGGGAATCCAAGATGGGGTGACTTGTGGGACTCTCGACAGATTCTGTTACCCATAATCCAATTCAAACCTTAAAATTTGGCAAAAAAAAAACACTTTTTCCTCACATTACGGTGACAGAACGTTCTGGAATCTGAGAGGAGCCAAAAATGTCCTTCCACCCAGCGTTCCCCCAAGTCTCCTGATAAAAAAGGTACCTCACTTGTGTGGGTAGGCCTAGTGCCCACAACAGGAAATGCCCCAAAACACAATGTGGACACATCACATTTTCCCAAAGAAAACAGAGCTGTTTTTTGCAAAGTGTCTAGCTGTGGATTTTGGCCTCTAGCTCACCTGGCACTTAGGGAAACCTACCAAACCTGTACATTTTTGAAAACTAGACACCTAGGGGAATCCAATATGGGGTGACTTGTGGGGCTCTTACCAGATTCTGTTACCCAGAATCCATTTTAAACCTCAAAATTTGGCAAAAAAACAACTTTTTCCTCACATTTCGGTGACAGAATGTTTTGGAATCTAAGAGGAGCCAGAAATTTCCTTCCACCATGAGTTCCCCCAAGTATCTCGATAAGAATGGTACCTCACTTGTGTGGGTAGGATTAGTGGCCGCGACAGGAAATTCCCCAAAGCACAATGGGGATACATCACATTTTCCCAAAGAAAACTGAGCTGTTCTTTGCAAAGTGCCTAGCTATGGATTTTGACCTCTAGCTCAGCCGGCACCTAGGGAAACCTACTAAACCAGTGCATTTCTGAACACTAGACAACTAGGGGAATCCAAGATGGGGTGACTTGTGAGGCTCTCACTAGGGTCTGTTACAAAGAATCCTTTGCAAACCTCAAAATGTGGCAAAAAAACACATTTTCCTCACATTTTCAGTGACAGAAAGTTCTGGAATCTGAGAGGGGCCACATATTTCCTTCCACCCAGCATTCCTCCAAGTCTCCGGATAAAAATGGTACCTCACTTGTGTGGGTAGGCTTAGTGCCCACAACAGGAAATGCCCCAAAACACAACGTGGACACATCACATTTTCCTAAAAAAAACAGAGCTGTTTCTTGTAAAGTGTCTAGCTGTGGATTCTGGCTTCTAACTCACCTCGCACTTAGGCAAACCTACCAAACCTGTGCATTTTTTAAAACTAGACACTTAGGGAAATCTAATATGGGTGACTTGTGGAGCTCTCACCAGATTCTGTTACCCAGAATGAATTTCAAACTTCAAAATTTGAAAAAAAAACACTTTTTTCTCACATTTCGGTGACAGAAAGTTCCGTATGAGATCTGTGAAAATCTGTGAGATTTCCATCAACCCAGAATTCCCCCAAATCTCCCGATAAAAATGGTACCTCACTTGTTTGGTAGGCCTAGCGTCCGTGACAGGAAATGCCCCAAAACACAGCGTGGACACATCACATTTTCCCCAGTGAAAACAGAGCTTTATTTTGCAAAGTGCCTGGCTGTGGATTTTGGCCTCTAGCTCAGCTGGCACCTAGGGAAACCTGCCAAACCTGTGCATTTATGAAAACTAGACACCTATGTGAATCCAAGATGGGGTGACTTGTGGGACTCTCGCCAGATTCTGTTACCCAGAATCCAATTCAAACCTTAAAATTTGGCAAAAAAAACACTTTTTCCTCACATTTCGGTGACAGAACGTTTCTGGAATCTGAGAGGAGCCACAACTTTCCTTCCACCCAGTGTTCCCCCAAGTCTCCTGATAAAAAAGGTACCTCACTTGTGTGGGTAGGCCTAGCGTCCGTGACAGTAAATGCCCCAAAACACAACGTGGACACATCACATTTTCCCAAAGAAAACAGGGCTGTTTTTTGCAAAGTGTCTAGCTGTGGATTTTGGCCTCTAGCTCACCTGGCACTTAGGGAAACCTACCAAACCTGTGCATTTTTGAAAACTAGACACCTAGGGGAATCCAATATGGGGTGACTTGCGGGGCTCTTACCAGATTCTGTTACCCAGAATCCATTTTAAACGTCAAAATTTGGCAAAAAAACAACTTTTTCCTCATATTTCGGTGACAGAAAGTTTTGGAATCTGAGAGGAGCCACAAATTTCCTTCCACCCTGCGTTACCCCAAGTATCTCGATAAGAATGGTACCTCACTTGTGTGGGTAGTCCTAGTGGCCACGACAGGAAATTCCCCAAAGCACAATGTGGATACATCACATTTTCCCAAAGAAAACTGAGCTGTTCTTTGCAAAGTGCCTAGCTATGGATTTTGACCTCTAGCTCAGCAGGCACCTAGGGAAACCTACCAAACCAGTGCATTTCTGAACACTAGGCAACTAGGGGAATCAAAGATGGGGTGACTTGTGGGGCTCTCACTAGGGTCTGTTACCCAGAATCCTTTGCAAACCTCAAAATGTGGCAAAAAACACATTTTCTTCACATTTTCGGTGACAGAAAGTTCTGGAATCTGAGAGGGGCCACATATTTCCTTCCACCCAGCGTTCCTCCAAGTCTCCGGATAAAAATGGTACCTCACTTGTGTGGGTAGGCTTAGTGCCCACAACAGGAAATGCCCCAAAACACAACGTGGACACATCACATTTTCCTAAAGAAAACAGAGCTGTTTCTTGTAAAGTGTCTAGCTGTGGATTCTGGCTTCTAACTCACCTGGCACTTAGGCAAACCTACCAAACCTGTGCATTTTTTTAAACTAGACACTTAGGGGAGTCTAATATGGGTGACTTGTGGAGCTCTCACCAGATTCTGTTACCCAGAATTTATTTCAAACTTCAAAATTTGGCAAAAAAACACTTTTTCCTCACATTTCGGTGACAGAAAGTTCCGTGTGAGATCTGTAAAAATCTGTGAGATTTCCTTCCACCCAGAATTCCCCCAAGTCTCCCAATAAAAATGGTACCTCACTTGTTTGGTAGGCCTAGCGTCCGTGGCAGGAAATGCCCCAAAACACAATGTGGACACATCACATTTTCCCCAAAGAAAACAGAGTTTTTTTTGCAAAGTGCCTGGCTGTGGATTTTGGCCTCTAGCTCAGCTGGCACCTAGGGAAACCTGCCAAACCTGTGCATTTATGAAAACTAGACACCTATGGGAATCCAAGATGGGGTGACTTGTGGGACTCTCGACAGATTCTGTTACCCATAATCCAATTCAAACCTTAAAATTTGGCAAAAAAAAAACACTTTTTCCTCACATTACGGTGACAGAACGTTCTGGAATCTGAGAGGAGCCAAAAATGTCCTTCCACCCAGCGTTCCCCCAAGTCTCCTGATAAAAAAGGTACCTCACTTGTGTGGGTAGGCCTAGTGCCCACAACAGGAAATGCCCCAAAACACAATGTGGACACATCACATTTTCCCAAAGAAAACAGAGCTGTTTTTTGCAAAGTGTCTAGCTGTGGATTTTGGCCTCTAGCTCACCTGGCACTTAGGGAAACCTACCAAACCTGTACATTTTTGAAAACTAGACACCTAGGGGAATCCAATATGGGGTGACTTGTGGGGCTCTTACCAGATTCTGTTACCCAGAATCCATTTTAAACCTCAAAATTTGGCAAAAAAACAACTTTTTCCTCACATTTCGGTGACAGAATGTTTTGGAATCTAAGAGGAGCCATAAATTTCCTTCCACCATGAGTTCCCCCAAGTATCTCGATAAGAATGGTACCTCACTTGTGTGGGTAGGATTAGTGGCCGCGACAGGAAATTCCCCAAAGCACAATGGGGATACATCACATTTTCCCAAAGAAAACTGAGCTGTTCTTTGCAAAGTGCCTAGCTATGGATTTTGACCTCTAGCTCAGCCGGCACCTAGGGAAACCTACTAAACCAGTGCATTTCTGAACACTAGACAACTAGGGGAATCCAAGATGGGGTGACTTGTCAGGCTCTCACTAGGGTCTGTTACAAAGAATCCTTTGCAAACCTCAAAATGTGGCAAAAAAACACATTTTCCTCACATTTTCAGTGACAGAAAGTTCTGGAATCTGAGAGGGGCCACATATTTCCTTCCACCCAGCATTCCTCCAAGTCTCCGGATAAAAATGGTACCTCACTTGTGTGGGTAGGCTTAGTGCCCACAACAGGAAATGCCCCAAAACACAACGTGGACACATCACATTTTCCTAAAAAAAACAGAGCTGTTTCTTGTAAAGTGTCTAGCTGTGGATTCTGGCTTCTAACTCACCTCGCACTTAGGCAAACCTACCAAACCTGTGCATTTTTTAAAACTAGACACTTAGGGAAATCTAATATGGGTGACTTGTGGAGCTCTCACCAGATTCTGTTACCCAGAATGAATTTAAAACTTCAAAATTTGAAAAAAAAACACTTTTTTCTCACATTTCGGTGACAGAAAGTTCCGTATGAGATCTGTGAAAATCTGTGAGATTTCCATCAACCCAGAATTCCCCCAAATCTCCCGATAAAAATGGTACCTCACTTGTTTGGTAGGCCTAGCGTCCGTGACAGGAAATGCCCCAAAACACAGCGTGGACACATCACATTTTCCCCAGTGAAAACAGAGCTTTATTTTGCAAAGTGCCTGGCTGTGGATTTTGGCCTCTAGCTCAGCTGGCACCTAGGGAAACCTGCCAAACCTGTGCATTTATGAAAACTAGACACCTATGTGAATCCAAGATGGGGTGACTTGTGGGACTCTCGCCAGATTCTGTTACCCAGAATCCAATTCAAACCTTAAAATTTGGCAAAAAAAACACTTTTTCCTCACATTTCGGTGACAGAACGTTTCTGGAATCTGAGAGGAGCCACAACTTTCCTTCCACCCAGTGTTCCCCCAAGTCTCCTGATAAAAAAGGTACCTCACTTGTGTGGGTAGGCCTAGCGTCCGTGACAGTAAATGCCCCAAAACACAATGTGGACACATCACATTTTCCCAAAGAAAACAGGGCTGTTTTTTGCAAAGTGTCTAGCTGTGGATTTTGGCCTCTAGCTCACCTGGCACTTAGGGAAACCTACCAAACCTGTGCATTTTTGAAAACTAGACACCTAGGGGAATCCAATATGGGGTGACTTGCGGGGCTCTTACCAGATTCTGTTACCCAGAATCCATTTTAAACCTCAAAATTTGGCAAAAAAACAACTTTTTCCTCATATTTCGGTGACAGAAAGTTTTGGAATCTGAGAGGAGCCACAAATTTCCTTCCACCCTGCGTTACCCCAAGTATCTCGATAAGAATGGTACCTCACTTGTGTGGGTAGGCCTAGTGGCCACGACAGGAAATTCCCCAAAGCACAATGTGGATACATCACATTTTCCCAAAGAAAACTGAGCTGTTCTTTGCAAAGTGCCTAGCTATGGATTTTGACCTCTAGCTCAGCAGGCACCTAGGGAAACCTACCAAACCAGTGCATTTCTGAACACTAGGCAACTAGGGGAATCAAAGATGGGGTGACTTGTGGGGCTCTCACTAGGGTCTGTTACCCAGAATCCTTTGCAAACCTCAAAATGTGGCAAAAAACACATTTTCCTCACATTTTCGGTGACAGAAAGTTCTGGAATCTGAGAGGGGCCACATATTTCCTTCCACCCAGCGTTCCTCCAAGTCTCCGGATAAAAATGGTACCTCACTTGTGTGGGTAGGCTTAGTGCCCACAACAGGAAATGCCCCAAAACACAACGTGGACACATCACATTTTCCTAAAGAAAACAGAGCTGTTTCTTGTAAAGTGTCTAGCTGTGGATTCTGGCTTCTAACTCACCTGGCACTTAGGCAAACCTACCAAACCTGTGCATTTTTTAAAACTAGACACTTAGGGGAATCTAATATGGGTGACTTGTGGAGCTCTCACCAGATTCTGTTACCCAGAATTCATTTCAAACTTCAAAATTTGGCAAAAAAACACTTTTTCCTCACATTTCGGTGACAGAAAGTTCCGTGTGAGATCTGTAAAAATCTGTGAGATTTCCTTCCACCCAGAATTCCCCCAAGTCTCCCGATAAAAATGGTACCTCACTTGTTTGGTAGGCCTAGCGTCCGTGGCAGGAAATGCCCCAAAACACAATGTGGACACATCACATTTTCCCCAAAGAAAATAGAGTTTTTTTTGCAAAGTGCCTGGCTGTGGATTTTGGCCTCTAGCTCAGCTGGCACCTAGGGAAACCTGCCAAACCTGTGCATTTATGAAAACTAGACACCTATGGGAATCCAAGATGGGGTGACTTGTGGGACTCTCGACAGATTCTGTTACCCATAATCCAATTCAAACCTTAAAATTTGGCCAAAAAAAACACTTTTTCCTCACATTACGGTGACAGAACGTTCTGGAATCTGAGAGGAGCCACAAATTTCCTTCCACCCAGCGTTCCCCCAAGTCTCCTGATAAAAAAGGTACCTCACTTGTGTGGGTAGGCCTAGTGCCCACAACAGGAAATGCCCCAAAACACAATGTGGACACATCACATTTTCCCAAAGAAAACAGAGCTGTTTTTTGCAAAGTGTCTAGCTGTGGATTTTGGCCTCTAGCTCACCTGGCACTTAGGGAAACCTACCAAACCTGTACATTTTTGAAAACTAGACACCTAGGGGAATCCAATATGGGGTGACTTGAGGGGCTCTTACCAGATTCTGTTACCCAGAATCCATTTTAAACCTCAAAATTTGGCAAAAAAACAACTTTTTCCTCACATTTCGGTGACAGAATGTTTTGGAATCTAAGAGGAGCCAGAAATTTCCTTCCACCATGCGTTCCCCCAAGTATCTCGATAAGAATGGTACCTCACTTGTGTGGGTAGGATTAGTGGCCGCGACAGGAAATTCCACAAAGCACAATGGGGATACATCACATTTTCCCAAAGAAAACTGAGCTGTTCTTTGCAAAGTGCCGAGCTATGGATTTTCACCTCTAGCTCAGCCGGCACCTAGGGAAACCTACTAAACCAGTGCATTTCTGAGCACTAGACAACTAGGGGAATCCAAGATGGGGTGACTTGTGAGGCTCTCACTAGGGTCTGTTACCCAGAATCCTTTGCAAACCTCAAAATGTGGCAAAAAAACACATTTTCGGTGACAGAAAGTTCTGGAATCTGAGAGGGGCCACATATTTCCTTCCACCCAGCATTCCTCCAAGTCTCCGGATAAAAATGGTACCTCACTTGTGTGGGTAGGCTTAGTGCCCACAACAGGAAATGCCCCAAAACACAACGTGGACACATCACATTTTCCTAAAGAAAACAGAGCTGTTTCTTGTAAAGTGTCTAGCTGTGGATTCTGGCTTCTAACTCACCTGGCACTTAGGCAAACCTACCAAAGCTGTGCATTTTTTAAAACTAGACACTTAGGGAAATCTAATATGGGTGACTTGTGGAGCTCTCACCAGATTCTGTTACCCAGAATTAATTTCAAACTTCACAATTTGGTAACAAAACACTTTTTCCTCACATTTCAGTGACAGAAAGTTCTGTGTGAGATCTGTGAAAATCTGTGAGATTTCCTTCCACCCAGAATTCCCCCAAATCTCCCGATACAAATGGTACCTCACTTGTTTGGTAGGCCTAGCGTCCGTGACAGGAAATGCCCCAAAACACAGCGTGGACACATCACATTTTCCCCAGTGAAAACAGAGCTTTATTTTGCAAAGTGCCTGGCTGTGGATTTTGGCCTCTAGCTCAGCTGGCACCTAGGGAAACCTGCCAAACCTGTGCATTTATGAAAACTAGACACCTATGTGAATCCAAGATGGGGTGACTTGTGGGACTCTCGCCAGATTCTGTTACCCAGAATCCAATTCAAACCTTAAAATTTGGCAAAAAAAAACACTTTTTCCTCACATTTCGGTGACAGAACGTTTCTGGAATCTGAGAGGAGCCACAACTTTCCTTCCACCCAGTGTTCCCCCAAGTCTCCTGATAAAAAAGGTACCTCACTTGTGTGGGTAGGCCTAGCGTCCGTGACAGGAAATGCCCCAAAACACAACGTGGACACATCACATTTTCCCAAAGAAAACAGAGCTATTTTTTGCAAAGTGTCTAGCTGTGGATTTTGGCCTTTAGCTCACCTGGCACTTAGGGAAACCTACCAAACCTGTGCATTTTTTAAAACTAGACACCTAGGGGAAGCCAATATGGGGTGACTTGTGGGGCTCTTACCAGATTTTGTTACCCAGAATCCATTTTAAACCTCAAAATTTGGCAAAAAAACAACTTTTTCCTCATATTTCGGTGACAGAAAGTTTTGGAATCTGAGAGGAGCCACAAATTTCCTTCCACCCTGCGTTACCCCAAGTATCTCGATAAGAATGGTACCTCACTTGTGTGGGTAGGCCTAGTGGCCGCGACAGGAAATGCCCCAAAGCACAATGTGGATACATCACATTTTCCCAAAGAAAACTGAGCTGTTCTTTGCAAAGTGCCTAGCTATGGATTTTGACCTCTAGCTCAGCCGGCACCTAGGGAAACCTACCAAACCAGTGCATTTCTGAACACTAGGCAACTAGGGGAATCAAAGATGGGGTGACTTGTGGGGCTCTCACTAGGGTCTGTTACCCAGAATCCTTTGCAAACCTCAAAATGTGGCAAAAAACACATTTTCCTCACATTTTCGGTGACAGAAAGTTCTGGAATCTGAGAGGGGCCACATATTTCCTTCCACTCAGCGTTTCTCCAAGTCTCCGGATAAAAATGGTACCTCACTTGTGTGGGTAGGCTTAGTGCCCACAACAGGAAATGCCCCAAAACACAACGTGGACACATCACATTTTCCTAAAGAAAACAGAGCTGTTTCTTGTAAAGTGTCTAGCTGTGGATTCTGGCTTCTAACTCACCTGGCACTTAGGCAAACCTACCAAAGCTGTGCATTTTTTAAAACTAGACACTTAGGGGAATCTAATATGGGTGACTTGTGGAGCTCTCACCAGATTCTGTTACCCAGAATTAATTTCAAACTTCATATTTTGGTAAAAAAAACCCTTTTTCCTCACATTTCGGTGACAGAAAGTTCTGTGTGAGATCTGTAAAAATCTGTGAGATTTCCTTCCACCCAGAATTCCCCCAAATCTCCCGATAAAAATGGTACCTCACTTGTTTGGTAGGCCTAGCGTCCGTGACAGGAAATGCCCCAAAACACAGCGTGGACACAACACATTTTCCCCAGTGAAAACAGAGCTTTATTTTGCAAAGTGCCTGGCTGTGGATTTTGGCCTCTAGCTCAGCTGGCACCTAGGGAAACCTGCCAAACCTGTGCATTTATGAAAACTAGACACCTATGTGAATCCAAGATGGGGTGACTTGTGGGACTCTCGCCAGATTCTGTTACCCAGAATCCAATTCAAACCTTAAAATTTGGCAAAAAAAAAACACTTTTTCCTCACATTTCGGTGACAGAACGTTTCTGGAATCTGAGAGGAGCCACAACTTTCCTTCCACCCAGTGTTCCCCCAAGTCTCCTGATAAAAAAGGTACCTCACTTGTGTGGGTAGGCCTAGCGTCCGTGACAGTAAATGCCCCAAAACACAACGTGGACACATCACATTTTCCCAAAGAAAACAGAGCTGTTTTTTGCAAAGTGTCTAGCTGTGGATTTTGGCCTCTAGCTCACCTGGCACTTAGGGAAACCTACCAAACCTGTGCATTTTTTAAAACTAGACACCTAGGGGAATCCAATATGGGGTGACTTGCGGGGCTCTTACCAGATTCTGTTACCCAGAATCCATTTTAAACCTCAAAATTTGGCAAAAAAACAACTTTTTCCTCATATTTCGGTGACAGAAAGTTTTGGAATCTGAGAGGAGCCACAAATTTCCTTCCACCCTGCGTTACCCCAAGTATCTCGATAAGAATGGTACCTCACTTGTGTGGGTAGGCCTAGTGGCCACGACAGGAAATTCCCCAAAGCACAATGTGGATACATCACATTTTCCCAAAGAAAACTGAGCTGTTCTTTGCAAAGTGCCTAGCTATGGATTTTGACCTCTAGCTCAGCCGGCACCTAGGGAAACCTACCAAACCAGTGCATTTCTGAACACTAGGCAACTAGGGGAATCAAAGATGGGGTGACTTGTGGGGCTCTCACTAGGGTCTGTTACCCAGAATCCTTTGCAAACCTCAAAATGTGGCAAAAAACACATTTTCTTCACATTTTCGGTGACAGAAAGTTCTGGAATCTGAGAGGGGCCACATATTTCCTTCCACCCAGCGTTCCTCCAAGTCTCCGGATAAAAATGGTACCTCACTTGTGTGGGTAGGCTTAGTGCCCACAACAGGAAATGCCCCAAAACACAACGTGGACACATCACATTTTCCTAATGAAAACAGAGCTGTTTCTTGTAAAGTGTCTAGCTGTGGATTCTGGCTTCTAACTCACCTGGCACTTAGGCAAACCTACCAAACCTGTGCATTTTTTTAAACTAGACACTTAGGGGAATCTAATATGGGTGACTTGTGGAGCTCTCACCAGATTCTGTTACCCAGAATTTATTTCAAACTTCAAAATTTGGCAAAAAAACACTTTTTCCTCACATTTCGGTGACAGAAAGTTCCGTGTGAGATCTGTAAAAATCTGTGAGATTTCCTTCCACCCAGAATTCCCCCAAGTCTCCCAATAAAAATGGTACCTCACTTGTTTTGTAGGCCTAGCGTCCGTGGCAGGAAATGCCCCAAAACACAATGTGGACACATCACATTTTCCCCAAAGAAAACAGAGTTTTTTTTGCAAAGTGCCTGGCTGTGGATTTTGGCCTCTAGCTCAGCTGGCACCTAGGGAAACCTGCCAAACCTGTGCATTTATGAAAACTAGACACCTATGGGAATCCAAGATGGGGTGACTTGTGGGACTCTCGACAGATTCTGTTACCCATAATCCAATTCAAACCTTAAAATTTGGCAAAAAAAAAACACTTTTTCCTCACATTACGGTGACAGAACGTTCTGGAATCTGAGAGGAGCCAAAAATGTCCTTCCACCCAGCGTTCCCCCAAGTCTCCTGATAAAAAAGGTACCTCACTTGTGTGGGTAGGCCTAGTGCCCACAACAGGAAATGCCCCAAAACACAATGTGGACACATCACATTTTCCCAAAGAAAACAGAGCTGTTTTTTGCAAAGTGTCTAGCTGTGGATTTTGGCCTCTAGCTCACCTGGCACTTAGGGAAACCTACCAAACCTGTGCATTTTTTAAAACTAGACACCTAGGGGAAGCCAATATGGGGTGACTTGTGGGGGCTCTTACCAGATTTTGTTACCCAGAATCATTTTAAACCTCAAAATTTGGCAAAAAAACAACTTTTTCCTCATATTTCGGTGACAGAAAGTTTTGGAATCTGAGAGGAGCCACAAATTTCCTTCCACCCTGCGTTACCCCAAGTATCTCGATAAGAATGGTACCTCACTTGTGTGGGTAGGCCTAGTGGCCGCGACAGGAAATTCCCCAAAGCACAATGTGGATACATCACATTTTCCCAAAGAAAACTGAGCTGTTCTTTGCAAAGTGCCTAGCTATGGATTTTGACCTCTAGCTCAGCCGGCACCTAGGGAAACCTACCAAACCAGTGCATTTCTGAACACTAGGCAACTAGGGGAATCAAAGATGGGGTGACTTGTGGGGCTCTCACTAGGGTCTGTTACCCAGAATCCTTTGCAAACCTCAAAATGTGGCAAAAAACACATTTTCCTCACATTTTCGGTGACAGAAAGTTCTGGAATCTGAGAGGGGCCACATATTTCCTTCCACTCAGCGTTCCTCCAAGTCTCCGGATAAAAATGGTACCTCACTTGTGTGGGTAGGCTTAGTGCCCACAACAGGAAATGCCCCAAAACACAACGTGGACACATCACATTTTCCTAAAGAAAACAGAGCTGTTTCTTGTAAAGTGTCTAGCTGTGGATTCTGGCTTCTAACTCACCTGGCACTTAGGCAAACCTACCAAAGCTGTGCATTTTTTAAAACTAGACACTTAGGGGAATCTAATATGGGTGACTTGTGGAGCTCTCACCAGATTCTGTTACCCAGAATTAATTTCAAACTTCATATTTTGGTAAAAAAACACTTTTTCCTCACATTTCGGTGACAGAAAGTTCTGTGTGAGATCTGTAAAAATCTGTGAGATTTCCTTCCACCCAGAATTCCCCCAAATCTCCCGATAAAAATGGTACCTCACTTGTTTGGTAGGCCTAGCGTCCGTGACAGGAAATGCCCCAAAACACAGCGTGGACACATCACATTTTCCCCAGTGAAAACAGAGCTTTATTTTGCAAAGTGCCTGGCTGTGGATTTTGGCCTCTAGCTCAGCTGGCACCTAGGGAAACCTGCCAAACCTGTGCATTTATGAAAACTAGACACCTATGTGAATCCAAGATGGGGTGACTTGTGGGACTCTCGCCAGATTCTGTTACCCAGAATCCAATTCAAACCTTAAAATTTGGCGAAAAAAAACACTTTTTCCTCATATTTCGGTGACAGAACGTTTCTGGAATCTGAGAGGAGCCACAACTTTCCTTCCACCCAGTGTTCCCCCAAGTCTCCTGATAAAAAAGGTACCTCACTTGTGTGGGTAGGCCTAGCGTCCGTGACAGTAAATGCCCCAAAACACAACGTGGACACATCACATTTTCCCAAAGAAAACAGAGCTGTTTTTTGCAAAGTGTCTAGCTGTGGATTTTGGCCTCTAGCTCACCTGGCACTTAGGGAAACCTACCAAACCTGTGCATTTTTGAAAACTAGACACCTAGGGGAATCCAATATGGGGTGACTTGCGGGGCTCTTACCAGATTCTGTTACCCAGAATCCATTTTAAACCTCAAAATTTGGCAAAAAAACAACTTTTTCCTCATATTTCGGTGACAGAAAGTTTTGGAATCTGAGAGGAGCCACAAATTTCCTTCCACCCTGCGTTACCCCAAGTATCTCGATAAGAATGGTACCTCGCTTGTGTGGGTAGGCCTAGTGGCCACGACAGGAAATTCCCCAAAGCACAATGTGGATACATCACATTTTCCCAAAGAAAACTGAGCTGTTCTTTGCAAAGTGCCTAGCTATGGATTTTGACCTCTAGCTCAGCCGGCACCTAGGGAAACCTACCAAACCAGTGCATTTCTGAACACTAGGCAACTAGGGGAATCAAAGATGGGGTGACTTGTGGGGCTCTCACTAGGGTCTGTTAGCCAGAATCCTTTGCAAACCTCAAAATGTGGCAAAAAACACATTTTCTTCACATTTTCGGTGACAGAAAGTTCTGGAATCTGAGAGGGGCCACATATTTCCTTCCACCCAGCGTTCCTCCAAGTCTCCGGATAAAAATGGTACCTCACTTGTGTGGGTAGGCTTAGTGCCCACAACAGGAAATGCCCCAAAACACAACGTGGACACATCACATTTTCCTAAAGAAAACAGAGCTGTTTCTTGTAAAGTGTCTAGCTGTGGATTCTGGCTTCTAACTCACCTGGCACTTAGGCAAACCTACCAAACCTGTGCATTTTTTTAAACTAGACACTTAGGGGAATCTAATATGGGTGACTTGTGGAGCTCTCACCAGATTCTGTTACCCAGAATTTATTTCAAACTTCAAAATTTGGCAAAAAAACACTTTTTCCTCACATTTCGGTGACAGAAAGTTCCGTGTGAGATGTGTAAAAATCTGTGAGATTTCCTTCCACCCAGAATTCCCCCAAGTCTCCCAATAAAAATGGTACCTCACTTGTTTGGTAGGCCTAGCGTCCGTGACAGGAAATGCCCCAAAACACAGCGTGGACACATCACATTTTCCCCAGTGAAAACAGAGCTTTATTTTGCAAAGTGCCTGGCTGTGGATTTTGGCCTCTAGCTCAGCTGGCACCTAGGGAAACCTGCCAAACCTGTGCAGTTATGAAAACTAGACACCTATGTGAATCCAAGATGGGGTGACTTGTGGGACTCTCGCCAGATTCTGTTACCCAGAATCCAATTCAAACCTTAAAATTTGGCAAAAAAAACACTTTTTCCTCACATTTCGGTGACAGAACGTTTCTGGAATCTGAGAGGAGCCACAACTTTCCTTCCACCCAGTGTTCCCCCAAGTCTCCTGATAAAAAAGGTACCTCACTTGTGTGGGTAGGCCTACCGTCCGTGACAGTAAATGCCCCAAAACACAACGTGGACACATCACATTTTCCCAAAGAAAACAGAGCTGTTTTTTGCAAAGTGTCTAGCTGTGGATTTTGGCCTCTAGCTCACCTGGCACTTAGGGAAACCTACCAAACCTGTGCATTTTTTAAAACTAGACACCTAGGGGAATCCAATATGGGGTGACTTGCGGGGCTCTTACCAGATTCTGTTACCCAGAATCCATTTTAAACCTCAAAATTTGGCAAAAAAACAACTTTTTCCTCATATTTCGGTGACAGAAAGTTTTGGAATCTGAGAGGAGCCACAAATTTCCTTCCACCCTGCGTTACCCCAAGTATCTCGATAAGAATGGTACCTCACTTGTGTGGGTAGGCCTAGTGGCCACGACAGGAAATTCCCCAAAGCACAATGTGGATACATCACATTTTCCCAAAGAAAACTGAGCTGTTCTTTGCAAAGTGCCTAGCTATGGATTTTGACCTCTAGCCCAGCCGGCACCTAGGGAAACCTACCAAACCAGTGCATTTCTGAACACTAGGCAACTAGGGGAATCAAAGATGGGGTGACTTGTGGGGCTCTCACTAGGGTCTGTTACCCAGAATCCTTTGCAAACCTCAAAATGTGGCAAAAAACACATTTTCTTCACATTTTCGGTGACAGAAAGTTCTGGAATCTGAGAGGGGCCACATATTTCCTTCCACCCAGCGTTCCTCCAAGTCTCCGGATAAAAATGGTACCTCACTTGTGTGGGTAGGCTTAGTGCCCACAACAGGAAATGCCCCAAAACACAACGTGGACACATCACATTTTCCTAAAGAAAACAGAGCTGTTTCTTGTAAAGTGTCTAGCTGTGGATTCTGGCTTCTAACTCACCTGGCACTTAGGCAAACCTACCAAACCTGTGCATTTTTTTAAACTAGACACTTAGGGGAATCTAATATGGGTGACTTGTGGAGCTCTCACCAGATTCTGTTACCCAGAATTTATTTCAAACTTCAAAATTTAGCAAAAAAACACTTTTTCCTCACATTTCGGTGACAGAAAGTTCCGTGTGAGATCTGTAAAAATCTGTGAGATTTCCTTCCACCCAGAATTCCCCCAAGTCTCCCAATAAAAATGGTACCTCACTTGTTTGGTAGGCCTAGCGTCCGTGGCAGGAAATGCCCCAAAACACAATGTGGACACATCACATTTTCCCCAAAGAAAACAGAGTTTGTTTTGCAAAGTGCCTGGCTGTGGATTTTGGCCTCTATCTCAGCTGGCACCTAGGGAAACCTGCCAAACCTGTGCATTTATGAAAACTAGACACCTATGGGAATCCAAGATGGGGTGACTTGTGGGACTCTCGACAGATTCTGTTACCCATAATCCAATTCAAACCTTAAAATTTGGCAAAAAAAAAACACTTTTTCCTCACATTACGGTGACAGAACGTTCTGGAATCTGAGAGGAGCCAAAAATGTCCTTCCACCCAGCGTTCCCCCAAGTCTCCTGATAAAAAAGGTACCTCACTTGTGTGGGTAGGCCTAGTGCCCACAACAGGAAATGCCCCAAAACACAATGTGGACACATCACATTTTCCCAAAGAAAACAGAGCTCTTTTTTGCAAAGTGTCTAGCTGTGGATTTTGGCCTCTAGTTCACCTGGCACTTAGGGAAACCTACCAAACTTGTACATTTTTGAAAACTAGACACCTAGGGGAATCCAATATGGGGTGACTTGTGGGGCTCTTACCAGATTCTGTTACCCAGAATCCATTTTAAACCTCAAAATTTGGCAAAAAAACAACTTTTTCCTCACATTTCGGTGACAGAATGTTTTGGAATCTAAGAGGAGCCACAAATTTCCTTCCACCCTGCGTTCCCCCAAGTATCTCGATAAGAATGGTACCTCACTTGTGTGGGTAGGATTAGTGGCCGCGACAGGAAATTCCCCAAAGCACAATGGGGATACATCACATTTTCCCAAAGAAAACTGAGCTGTTCTTTGCAAAGTGCCTAGCTATGGATTTTGACCTCTAGCTCAGCCGGCACCTAGGGAAACCTACTAAACCAGTGCATTTCTGAACACTAGACAACTAGGGGAATCCAAGATGGGGTGACTTGTGAGGCTCTCACTAGGGTCTGTTACAAAGAATCCTTTGCAAACCTCAAAATGTGGCAAAAAAACACATTTTCCTCACATTTTCAGTGACAGAAAGTTCTGGAATCTGAGAGGGGCCACATATTTCCTTCCACCCAGCATTCCTCCAAGTCTCCGGATAAAAATGGTACCTCACTTGTGTGGGTAGGCTTAGTGCCCACAACAGGAAATGCCCCAAAACACAACGTGGACACATCACATTTTCCTAAAAAAAACAGAGCTGTTTCTTGTAAAGTGTCTAGCTGTGGATTCTGGCTTCTAACTCACCTCGCACTTAGGCAAACCTACCAAACCTGTGCATTTTTTAAAACTAGACACTTAGGGAAATCTAATATGGGTGACTTGTGGAGCTCTCACCAGATTCTGTTACCCAGAATGAATTTCAAACTTCAAAATTTGAAAAAAAAACACTTTTTTCTCACATTTCGGTGACAGAAAGTTCCGTATGAGATCTGTGAAAATCTGTGAGATTTCCATCAACCCAGAATTCCCCCAAATCTCCCGATAAAAATGGTACCTCACTTGTTTGGTAGGCCTAGCGTCCGTGACAGGAAATGCCCCAAAACACAGCGTGGACACATCACATTTTCCCCAGTGAAAACAGAGCTTTATTTTGCAAAGTGCCTGGCTGTGGATTTTGGCCTCTAGCTCAGCTGGCACCTAGGGAAACCTGCCAAACCTGTGCATTTATGAAAACTAGACACCTATGTGAATCCAAGATGGGGTGACTTGTGGGACTCTCGCCAGATTCTGTTACCCAGAATCCAATTCAAACCTTAAAATTTGGCAAAAAAAACACTTTTTTCCTCACATTTCGGTGACAGAACGTTTCTGGAATCTGAGAGGAGTCACAACTTTCCTTCCACCCAGTGTTCCCCCAAGTCTCCTGATAAAAAAGGTACCTCACTTGTGTGGGTAGGCCTAGCGTCCGTGACAGTAAATGCCCCAAAACACAACGTGGACACATCACATTTTCCCAAAGAAAACAGGGCTGTTTTTTGCAAAGTGTCTAGCTGTGGATTTTGGCCTCTAGCTCACCTGGCACTTAGGGAAACCTACCAAACCTGTGCATTTTTGAAAACTAGACACCTAGGGGAATCCAATATGGGGTGACTTGCAGGGCTCTTACCAGATTCTGTTACCCAGAATCCATTTTAAACCTCAAAATTTGGCAAAAAAACAACTTTTTCCTCATATTTCGGTGACAGAAAGTTTTGGAATCTGAGAGGAGCCACAAATTTCCTTCCACCCTGCGTTACCCCAAGTATCTCGATAAGAATGGTACCTCACTTGTGTGGGTAGGCCTAGTGGCCACGACAGGAAATTCCCCAAAGCACAATGTGGATACATCACATTTTCCCAAAGAAAACTGAGCTGTTCTTTGCAAAGTGCCTAGCTATGGATTTTGACCTCTAGCTCAGCAGGCACCTAGGGAAACCTACCAAACCAGTGCATTTCTGAACACTAGGCAACTAGGGGAATCAAAGATGGGGTGACTTGTGGGGCTCTCACTAGGGTCTGTTACCCAGAATCCTTTGCAAACCTCAAAATGTGGCAAAAAACACATTTTCCTCATATTTTCGGTGACAGAAAGTTCTGGAATCTGAGAGGGGCCACATATTTCCTTCCACCCAGCGTTCCTCCAAGTCTCCGGATAAAAATGGTACCTCACTTGTGTGGGTAGGCTTAGTGCCCACAACAGGAAATGCCCCAAAACACAACGTGGACACATCACATTTTCCTAAAGAAAACAGAGCTGTTTCTTGTAAAGTGTCTAGCTGTGGATTCTGGCTTCTAACTCACCTGGCACTTAGGCAAACCTACCAAACCTGTGCATTTTTTAAAACTAGACACTTAGGGGAATCTAATATGGGTGACTTGTGGAGCTCTCACCAGATTCTGTTACCCAGAATTCATTTCAAACTTCAAAATTTGGCAAAAAAACACTTTTTCCTCACATTTCGGTGACAGAAAGTTCCACGTGAGATCTGTAAAAATCTGTGAGATTTCCTTCCACCCAGAATTCCCCCAAGTCTCCCGATAAAAATGGTACCTCACTTGTTTGGTAGGCCTAGCGTCCGTGGCAGGAAATGCCCCAAAACACAATGTGGACACATCACATTTTCCCCAAAGAAAATAGAGTTTTTTTTTGCAAAGTGCCTGGCTGTGGATTTTGGCCTCTAGCTCAGCTGGCACCTAGGGAAACCTGCCAAACCTGTGCATTTATGAAAACTAGACACCTATGGGAATCCAAGATGGGGTGACTTGTGGGACTCTCGACAGATTCTGTTACCCATAATCCAATTCAAACCTTAAAATTTGGCAAAAAAAAACACTTTTTCCTCACATTACGGTGACAGAACGTTCTGGAATCTGAGAGGAGCCACAAATTTCCTTCCACCCAGCGTTCCCCCAAGTCTCCTGATAAAAAAGGTACCTCACTTGTGTGGGTAGGCCTAGTGCCCACAACAGGAAATGCCCCAAAACACAATGTGGACACATCACATTTTCCCAAAGAAAACAGAGCTGTTTTTTGCAAAGTGTCTAGCTGTGGATTTTGGCCTCTAGCTCACCTGGCACTTAGGGAAACCTACCAAACCTGTACATTTTTTAAAACTAGACACCTAGGGGAATCCAATATGGGGTGACTTGAGGGGCTCTTACCAGATTCTGTTACCCAGAATCCATTTTAAACCTCAAAATTTGGCAAAAAAACAACTTTTTCCTCACATTTCGGTGACAGAATGTTTTGGAATCTAAGAGGAGCCAGAAATTTCCTTCCACCATGCGTTCCCCCAAGTATCTCGATAAGAATGGTACCTCACTTGTGTGGGTAGGATTAGTGGCCGCGACAGGAAATTCCACAAAGCACAATGGGGATACATCACATTTTCCCAAAGAAAACTGAGCTGTTCTTTGCAAAGTGCCGAGCTATGGATTTTCACCTCTAGCTCAGCCGGCACCTAGGGAAACCTACTAAACCAGTGCATTTCTGAGCACTAGACAACTAGGGGAATCCAAGATGGGGTGACTTGTGAGGCTCTCACTAGGGTCTGTTACCCAGAATCCTTTGCAAACCTCAAAATGTGGCAAAAAAACACATTTTCGGTGACAGAAAGTTCTGGAATCTGAGAGGGGCCACATATTTCCTTCCACCCAGCATTCCTCCAAGTCTCCGGATAAAAATGGTACCTCACTTGTGTGGGTAGGCTTAGTGCCCACAACAGGAAATGCCCCAAAACACAACGTGGACACATCACATTTTCCTAAAGAAAACAGAGCTGTTTCTTGTAAAGTGTCTAGCTGTGGATTCTGGCTTCTAACTCACCTGGCACTTAGGCAAACCTACCAAAGCTGTGCATTTTTTAAAACTAGACACTTAGGGAAATCTAATATGGGTGACTTGTGGAGCTCTCACCAGATTCTGTTACCCAGAATTAATTTCAAACTTCACAATTTGGTAACAAAACACTTTTTCCTCACATTTCAGTGACAGAAAGTTCTGTGTGAGATCTGTGAAAATCTGTGAGATTTCCTTCCACCCAGAATTCCCCCAAATCTCCCGATACAAATGGTACCTCACTTGTTTGGTAGGCCTAGCGTCCGTGACAGGAAATGCCCCAAAACACAGCGTGGACACATCACATTTTCCCCAGTGAAAACAGAGCTTTATTTTGCAAAGTGCCTGGCTGTGGATTTTGGCCTCTAGCTCAGCTGGCACCTAGGGAAACCTGCCAAACCTGTGCATTTATGAAAACTAGACACCTATGTGAATCCAAGATGGGGTGACTTGTGGGACTCTCGCCAGATTCTGTTACCCAGAATCCAATTCAAACCTTAAAATTTGGCAAAAAAAAACACTTTTTCCTCACATTTCGGTGACAGAACGTTTCTGGAATCTGAGAGGAGCCACAACTTTCCTTCCACCCAGTGTTCCCCCAAGTCTCCTGATAAAAAAGGTACCTCACTTGTGTGGGTAGGCCTAGCGTCCGTGACAGGAAATGCCCCAAAACACAACGTGGACACATCACATTTTCCCAAAGAAAACAGAGCTATTTTTTGCAAAGTGTCTAGCTGTGGATTTTGGCCTTTAGCTCACCTGGCACTTAGGGAAACCTACCAAACCTGTGCATTTTTTAAAACTAGACACCTAGGGGAAGCCAATATGGGGTGACTTGTGGGGCTCTTACCAGATTTTGTTACCCAGAATCCATTTTAAACCTCAAAATTTGGCAAAAAAACTACTTTTTCCTCATATTTCGGTGACAGAAAGTTTTGGAATCTGAGAGGAGCCACAAATTTCCTTCCACCCTGCGTTACCCCAAGTATCTCGATAAGAATGGTACCTCACTTGTGTGGGTAGGCCTAGTGGCCGCGACAGGAAATTCCCCAAAGCACAATGTGGATACATCACATTTTCCCAAAGAAAACTGAGCTGTTCTTTGCAAAGTGCCTAGCTATGGATTTTGACCTCTAGCTCAGCCGGCACCTAGGGAAACCTACCAAACCAGTGCATTTCTGAACACTAGGCAACTAGGGGAATCAAAGATGGGGTGACTTGTGGGGCTCTCACTAGGGTCTGTTACCCAGAATCCTTTGCAAACCTCAAAATGTGGCAAAAAACACATTTTCCTCACATTTTCGGTGACAGAAAGTTCTGGAATCTGAGAGGGGCCACATATTTCCTTCCACTCAGCGTTCCTCCAAGTCTCCGGATAAAAATGGTACCTCACTTGTGTGGGTAGGCTTAGTGCCCACAACAGGAAATGCCCCAAAACACAACGTGGACACATCACATTTTCCTAAAGAAAACAGAGCTGTTTCTTGTAAAGTGTCTAGCTGTGGATTCTGGCTTCTAACTCACCTGGCACTTAGGCAAACCTACCAAAGCTGTGCATTTTTTAAAACTAGACACTTAGGGGAATCTAATATGGGTGACTTGTGGAGCTCTCACCAGATTCTGTTACCCAGAATGAATTTCAAACTTCATATTTTGGTAAAAAAACACTTTTTCCTCACATTTCGGTGACAGAAAGTTCTGTGTGAGATCTGTAAAAATCTGTGAGATTTCCTTCCACCCAGAATTCCCCCAAATCTCCCGATAAAAATGGTACCTCACTTGTTTGGTAGGCCTAGCGTCCGTGACAGGAAATGCCCCAAAACACAGCGTGGACACAACACATTTTCCCCAGTGAAAACAGAGCTTTATTTTGCAAAGTCCCTGGCTGTGGATTTTGGCCTCTAGCTCAGCTGGCACCTAGGGAAACCTGCCAAACCTGTGCATTTATGAAAACTAGACACCTATGTGAATCCAAGATGGGGTGACTTGTGGGACTCTCGCCAGATTCTGTTACCCAGAATCCAATTCAAACCTTAAAATTTGGCGAAAAAAAACACTTTTTCCTCACATTTCGGTGACAGAACGTTTCTGGAATCTGAGAGGAGCCACAACTTTCCTTCCACCCAGTGTTCCCCCAAGTCTCCTGATAAAAAAGGTACCTCACTTGTGTGGGTAGGCCTAGCGTCCGTGACAGTAAATGCCCCAAAACACAACGTGGACACATCATATTTTCCCAAAGAAAACAGAGCTGTTTTTTGCAAAGTGTCTAGCTGTGGATTTTGGCCTCTAGCTCACCTGGCACTTAGGGAAACCTACCAAACCTGTGCATTTTTGAAAACTAGACACCTAGGGGAATCCAATATGGGGTGACTTGCGGGGCTCTTACCAGATTCTGTTACCCAGAATCCATTTTAAACCTCAAAATTTGGCAAAAAAACAACTTTTTCCTCATATTTCGGTGACAGAAAGTTTTGGAATCTGAGAGGAGCCACAAATTTCCTTCCACCCTGCGTTACCCCAAGTATCTCGATAAGAATGGTACCTCACTTGTGTGGGTAGGCCTAGTGGCCACGACAGGAAATTCCCCAAAGCACAATGTGGATACATCACATTTTCCCAAAGAAAACTGAGCTGTTCTTTGCAAAGTGCCTAGCTATGGATTTTGACCTCTAGCTCAGCCGGCACCTAGGGAAACCTACCAAACCAGTGCATTTCTGAACACTAGGCAACTAGGGGAATCAAAGATGGGGTGACTTGTGGGGCTCTCACTAGGGTCTGTTACCCAGAATCCTTTGCAAACCTCAAAATGTGGCAAAAAACACATTTTCTTCACATTTTCGGTGACAGAAAGTTCTGGAATCTGAGAGGGGCCACATATTTCCTTCCACCCAGCGTTCCTCCAAGTCTCCGGATAAAAATGGTACCTCACTTGTGTGGGTAGGCTTAGTGCCCACAACAGGAAATGCCCCAAAACACAACGTGGACACATCACATTTTCCTAAAGAAAACAGAGCTGTTTCTTGTAAAGTGTCTAGCTGTGGATTCTGGCTTCTAACTCACCTGGCACTTAGGCAAACCTACCAAACCTGTGCATTTTTTTAAACTAGACACTTAGGGGAATCTAATATGGGTGACTTGTGGAGCTCTCACCAGATTCTGTTACCCAGAATTTATTTCAAACTTCAAAATTTGGCAAAAAAACACTTTTTCCTCACATTTCGGTGACAGAAAGTTCCGTGTGAGATCTGTAAAAATCTGTGAGATTTCCTTCCACCCAGAATTCCCCCAAGTCTCCCAATAAAAATGGTACCTCACTTGTTTTGTAGGCCTAGCGTCCGTGGCAGGAAATGCCCCAAAACACAATGTGGACACATCACATTTTCCCCAAAGAAAACAGAGTTTTTTTTGCAAAGTGCCTGGCTGTGGATTTTGGCCTCTAGCTCAGCTGGCACCTAGGGAAACCTGCCAAACCTGTGCATTTATGAAAACTAGACACCTATGGGAATCCAAGATGGGGTGACTTGTGGGACTCTCGACAGATTCTGTTACCCATAATCCAATTCAAACCTTAAAATTTGGCAAAAAAAAAACACTTTTTCCTCACATTACGGTGACAGAACGTTCTGGAATCTGAGAGGAGCCAAAAATGTCCTTCCACCCAGCGTTCCCCCAAGTCTCCTGATAAAAAAGGTACCTCACTTGTGTGGGTAGGCCTAGTGCCCACAACAGGAAATGCCCCAAAACACAATGTGGACACATCACATTTTCCCAAAGAAAACAGAGCTGTTTTTTGCAAAGTGTCTAGCTGTGGATTTTGGCTTCTAGCTCACCTGGCACTTAGGGAAACCTACCAAACCTGTGCATTTTTTAAAACTAGACACCTAGGGGAAGCCAATATGGGGTGACTTGTGGGGCTCTTACCAGATTTTGTTACCCAGAATCCATTTTAAACCTCAAAATTTGGCAAAAAAACAACTTTTTCCTCATATTTCGGTGACAGAAAGTTTTGGAATCTGAGAGGAGCCACAAATTTCCTTCCACCCTGCGTTACCCCAAGTATCTCGATAAGAATGGTACCTCACTTGTGTGGGTAGGCCTAGTGGCCGCGACAGGAAATTCCCCAAAGCACAATGTGGATACATCACATTTTCCCAAAGAAAACTGAGCTGTTCTTTGCAAAGTGCCTAGCTATGGATTTTGACCTCTAGCTCAGCCGGCACCTAGGGAAACCTACCAAACCAGTGCATTTCTGAACACTAGGCAACTAGGGGAATCAAAGATGGGGTGACTTGTGGGGCTCTCACTAGGGTCTGTTACCCAGAATCCTTTGCAAACCTCAAAATGTGGCAAAAAACACATTTTCCTCACATTTTCGGTGACAGAAAGTTCTGGAATCTGAGAGGGGCCACATATTTCCTTCCACTCAGCGTTCCTCAGAGTCTCCGGATAAAAATGGTACCTCACTTGTGTGGGTAGGCTTAGTGCCCACAACAGGAAATGCCCCAAAACACAACGTGGACACATCACATTTTCCTAAAGAAAACAGAGCTGTTTCTTGTAAAGTGTCTAGCTGTGGATTCTGGCTTCTAACTCACCTGGCACTTAGGCAAACCTACCAAAGCTGTGCATTTTTTAAAACTAGACACTTAGGGGAATCTAATATGGGTGACTTGTGGAGCTCTCACCAGATTCTGTTACCCAGAATTAATTTCAAACTTCATATTTTGGTAAAAAAACACTTTTTCCTCACATTTCGGTGACAGAAAGTTCTGTGTGAGATCTGTAAAAATCTGTGAGATTTCCTTCCACCCAGAATTCCCCCAAATCTCCCGATAAAAATGGTACCTCACTTGTTTGGTAGGCCTAGCGTCCGTGACAGGAAATGCCCCAAAACACAGCGTGGACACATCACATTTTCCCCAGTGAAAACAGAGCTTTATTTTGCAAAGTGCCTGGCTGTGGATTTTGGCCTCTAGCTCAGCTGGCACCTAGGGAAACCTGACAAACCTGTGCATTTATGAAAACTAGACACCTATGTGAATCCAAGATGGGGTGACTTGTGGGACTCTCGCCAGATTCTGTTACCCAGAATCCAATTCAAACCTTAAAATTTGGCGAAAAAAAACACTTTTTCCTCACATTTCGGTGACAGAACGTTTCTGGAATCTGAGAGGAGCCACAACTTTCCTTCCACCCAGTGTTCCCCCAAGTCTCCTGATAAAAAAGGTACCTCACTTGTGTGGGTAGGCCTAGCGTCCGTGACAGTAAATGCCCCAAAACACAACGTGGACACATCACATTTTCCCAAAGAAAACAGAGCTGTTTTTTGCAAAGTGTCTAGCTGTGGATTTTGGCCTCTAGCTCACCTGGCACTTAGGGAAACCTACCAAACCTGTGCATTTTTGAAAACTAGACACCTGGGGGAATCCAATATGGGGTGACTTGCGGGGCTCTTACCAGATTCTGTTACCCAGAATCCATTTTAAACCTCAAAATTTGGCAAAAAAACAACTTTTTCCTCATATTTCGGTGACAGAAAGTTTTGGAATCTGAGAGGAGCCACAAATTTCCTTCCACCCTGCGTTACCCCAAGTATCTTGATAAGAATGGTACCTCACTTGTGTGGGTAGGCCTAGTGGCCACGACAGGAAATTCCCCAAAGCACAATGTGGATACATCACATTTTCCCAAAGAAAACTGAGCTGTTCTTTGCAAAGTGCCTAGCTATGGATTTTGACCTCTAGCTCAGCCGGCACCTAGGGAAACCTACCAAACCAGTGCATTTCTGAACACTAGGCAACTAGGGGAATCAAAGATGGGGTGACTTGTGGGGCTCTCACTAGGGTCTGTTACCCAGAATCCTTTGCAAACCTCAAAATGTGGCAAAAAACACATTTTCTTCACATTTTCGGTGACAGAAAGTTCTGGAATCTGAGAGGGGCCACATATTTCCTTCCACCCAGCGTTCCTCCAAGTCTCCGGATAAAAATGGTACCTCACTTGTGTGGGTAGGCTTAGTGCCCACAACAGGAAATGCCCCAAAACACAACGTGGACACATCACATTTTCCTAAAGAAAACAGAGCTGTTTCTTGTAAAGTGTCTAGCTGTGGATTCTGGCTTCTAACTCACCTGGCACTTAGGCAAACCTACCAAACCTGTGCATTTTTTTAAACTAGACACTTAGGGGAATCTAATATGGGTGACTTGTGGAGCTCTCACCAGATTCTGTTACCCAGAATTTATTTCAAACTTCAAAATTTGGCAAAAAAACACTTTTTCCTCACATTTCGGTGACAGAAAGTTCCGTGTGAGATCTGTAAAAATCTGTGAGATTTCCTTCCACCCAGAATTCCCCCAAGTCTCCCAATAAAAATGGTACCTCACTTGTTTGGTAGGCCTAGCGTCCGTGGCAGGAAATACCCCAAAACACAATGTGGACACATCACATTTTCCCCAAAGAAAACAGAGTTTTTATTGCAAAGTGCCTGGCTGTGGATTTTGGCCTCTAGCTCAGCTGGCACCTAGGGAAACCTGCCAAACCTGTGCATTTATGAAAACTAGACACCTATGGGAATCCAAGATGGGGTGACTTGTGGTACTCTCGACAGATTCTGTTACCCATAATCCAATTCAAACCTTAAAATTTGGCAAAAAAAAAACACTTTTTCCTCACATTACGGTGACAGAATGTTCTGGAATCTGAGAGAAGCCAAAAATGTCCTTCCACCCAGCGTTCCCCCAAGTCTCCTGATAAAAAAGGTACCTCACTTGTGTGGGTAGGCCTAGTGCCCACAACAGGAAATGCCCCAAAACACAATGTGGACACATCACATTTTCCCAAAGAAAACAGAGCTGTTTTTTGCATAGTGTCTAGCTGTGGATTTTGGCCTCTAGCTCACCTGGCACTTAGGGAAACCTACCAAACCCTTACATTTTTGAAAACTAGACACCTAGGGGAATCCAATATGGGGTGACTTGTGGGGCTCTTACCAGATTCTGTTACCCAGAATCCATTTTAAACCTCAAAATTTGGCAAAAAAACAACTTTTTCCTCACATTTCGGTGACAGAATGTTTTGGAATCTAAGAGGAGCCATAAATTTCCTTCCACCATGCGTTCCCCCAAGTATCTCGATAAGAATGGTACCTCACTTGTGTGGGTAGGATTAGTGGCCGCAACAGGAAATTCCCCAAAGCACAATGGGGATACATCACATTTTCCCAAAGAAAACTGAGCTGTTCTTTGCAAAGTGCCTAGCTATGGATTTTGACCTCTAGCTCAGCCGGCACCTAGGGAAACCTACTAAACCAGTGCATTTCTGAACACTAGACAACTAGGGGAATCCAAGATGGGGTGACTTGTGAGGCTCTCACTAGGGTCTGTTACAAAGAATCCTTTGCAAACCTCAAAATGTGGCAAGAAAACACATTTTCGGTGACAGAAAGTTCTGGAATCTGAGAGGGGCCACATATTTCCTTCCACCCAGCATTCCTCCAAGTCTCCGGATAAAAATGGTACCTCACTTGTGTGGGTAGGCTTAGTGCCCACAACAGGAAATGCCCCAAAACACAACGTGGACACATCACATTTTCCTAAAGAAAACAGAGCTGTTTCTTGTAAAGTGTCTAGCTGTGGATTCTGGCTTCTAACTCACCTGGCACTTAGGCAAACCTACCAAAGCTGTGCATTTTTTAAAACTAGACACTTAGGGAAATCTAATATGGGTGACTTGTGGAGCTCTCACCAGATTCTGTTACCCAGAATTAATTTCAAACTTCACAATTTGGTAACAAAACACTTTTTCCTCACATTTCGGTGACAGAAAGTTCTGTGTGAGATCTGTGAAAATCTGTGAGATTTCCTTCCACCCAGATTTCCCCCAAATCTCCCGATACAAATGGTACCTCACTTGTTTGGTAGGCCTAGCGTCCGTGACAGGAAATGCCCCAAAACACAGCGTGGACACATCACATTTTCCCCAGTGAAAACAGAGCTTTATTTTGCAAAGTGCCTGGCTGTGGATTTTGGCCTCTAGCTCAGCTGGCACCTAGGGAAACCTGCCAAACCTGTGCATTTATGAAAACTAGACACCTATGTGAATCCAAGATGGGGTGACTTGTGGGACTCTCGCCAGATTCTGTTACCCAGAATCCAATTCAAACCTTAAAATTTGGCAAAAAAAAACACTTTTTCCTCACATTTCAGTGACAGAACGTTTCTGGAATCTGAGAGGAGCCACAACTTTCCTTCCACCCAGTGTTCCCCCAAGTCTCCTGATAAAAAAGGTACCTCACTTGTGTGGGTAGGCCTAGCGTCCGTGACAGGAAATGCCCCAAAACACAACGTGGACACATCACATTTTCTCAAAGAAAACAGAGCTATTTTTGCCAAGTGTCTAGCTGTGGATTTTGGCCTTTAGCTCACCTGGCACTTAGGGAAACCTACCAAACCTGTGCATTTTTTAAAACTAGACACCTAGGGGAAGCCAATATGGGGTGACTTGTGGGGCTCTTACCAGATTTTGTTACCCAGAATCCATTTTAAACCTCAAAATTTGGCAAAAAAACAACTTTTTCCTCATATTTCGGTGACAGAAAGTTTTGGAATCTGAGAGGAGCCACAAATTTCCTTCCACCCTGCGTTACCCCAAGTATCTTGATAAGAATGGTACCTCACTTGTGTGGGTAGGCCTAGTGGCCGCGACAGGAAATTCCCCAAAGCACAATGTGGATACATCACATTTTCCCAAAGAAAACTGAGCTGTTCTTTGCAAAGTGCCTAGCTATGGATTTTGACCTCTAGCTCAGCCGGCACCTAGGGAAACCTACCAAACCAGTGCATTTCTGAACACTAGGCAACTAGGGGAATCAAAGATGGGGTGACTTGTGGGGCTCTCACTAGGGTCTGTTACCCAGAATCCTTTGCAAACCTCAAAATGTGGCAAAAAACACATTTTCCTCACATTTTCGGTGACAGAAAGTTCTGGAATCTGAGAGGGGCCACATATTTCCTTCCACTCAGCGTTCCTCCAAGTCTCCGGATAAAAATGGTACCTCACTTGTGTGGGTAGGCTTAGTGCCCACAACAGGAAATGCCCCAAAACACAACGTGGACACATCACATTTTCCTAAAGAAAACAGAGCTGTTTCTTGTAAAGTGTCTAGCTGTGGATTCTGGCTTCTAACTCACCTGGCACTTAGGCAAACCTACCAAAGCAGTGCATTTTTTAAAACTAGACACTTAGGGGAATCTAATATGGGTGACTTGTGGAGCTCTCACCAGATTCTGTTACCCAGAATTAATTTCAAACTTCATATTTTGGTAAAAAAACACTTTTTCCTCACATTTCGGTGACAGAAAGTTCTGTGTGAGATCTGTAAAAATCTGTGAGATTTCCTTCCACCCAGAATTCCCCCAAATCTCCCGATAAAAATGGTACCTCACTTGTTTGGTAGGCCTAGCGTCCGTGACAGGAAATGCCCCAAAACACAGCGTGGACACATCACATTTTCCCCAGTGAAAACAGAGCTTTATTTTGCAAAGTGCCTGGCTGTGGATTTTGGCCTCTAGCTCAGCTGGCACCTAGGGAAACCTGCCAAACCTGTGCATTTATGAAAACTAGACACCTATGTGAATCCAAGATGGGGTGACTTGTGGGACTCTCGCCAGATTCTGTTACCCAGAATCCAATTCAAACCTTAAAATTTGGCGAAAAAAAACACTTTTTCCTCACATTTCGGTGACAGAACGTTTCTGGAATCTGAGAGGAGCCACAACTTTCCTTCCACCCAGTGTTCCCCCAAGTCTCCTGATAAAAAAGGTACCTCACTTGTGTGGGTAGGCCTAGCGTCCGTGACAGTAAATGCCCCAAAACACAACGTGGACACATCACATTTTCCCAAAGAAAACAGAGCTGTTTTTTGCAAAGTGTCTAGCTGTGGATTTTGGCCTCTAGCTCACCTGGCACTTAGGGAAACCTACCAAACCTGTGCATTTTTGAAAACTAGACACCTAGGGGAATCCAATATGGGGTGACTTGCGGGGCTCTTACCAGATTCTGTTACCCAGAATCCATTTTAAACCTCAAAATTTGGCAAAAAAACAACTTTTTCCTCATATTTCGGTGACAGAAAGTTTTGGAATCTGAGAGGAGCCACAAATTTCCTTCCACCCTGCGTTACCCCAAGTATCTCGATAAGAATGGTACCTCACTTGTGTGGGTAGGCCTAGTGGCCACGACAGGAAATTCCCCAAAGCACAATGTGGATACATCACATTTTCCCAAAGAAAACTGAGCTGTTCTTTGCAAAGTGCCTAGCTATGGATTTTGACCTCTAGCTCAGCCGGCACCTAGGGAAACCTACCAAACCAGTGCATTTCTGAACACTAGGCAACTAGGGGAATCAAAGATGGGGTGACTTGTGGGGCTCTCACTAGGGTCTGTTACCCAGAATCCTTTGCAAACCTCAAAATGTGGCAAAAAACACATTTTCCTCACATTTTCGGTGACAGAAAGTTCTGGAATCTGAGAGGGGCCACATATTTCCTTCCACCCAGCGTTCCTCCAAGTCTCCGGATAAAAATGGTACCTCACTTGTGTGGGTAGGCTTAGTGCCCACAACAGGAAATGCCCCAAAACACAACGTGGACACATCACATTTTCCTAAAGAAAACAGAGCTGTTTCTTGTAAAGTGTCTAGCTGTGGATTCTGGCTTCTAACTCACCTGGCACTTAGGCAAACCTACCAAACCTGTGCATTTTTTAAAACTAGACACTTAGGGGAATCTAATATGGGTGACTTGTGGAGCTCTCACCAGATTCTGTTACCCAGAATTCATTTCAAACTTCAAAATTTGGCAAAAAAACACTTTTTCCTCACATTTCGGTGACAGAAAGTTCCACGTGAGATCTGTAAAAATCTGTGAGATTTCCTTCCACCCAGAATTCCCCCAAGTCTCCCGATAAAAATGGTACCTCACTTGTTTGGTAGGCCTAGCGTCCGTGGCAGGAAATGCCCCAAAACACAATGTGGACACATCACATTTTCCCCAAAGAAAATAGAGTTTTTTTTGCAAAGTGCCTGGCTGTGGATTTTGGCCTCTAGCTCAGCTGGCACCTAGGGAAACCTGCCAAACCTGTGCATTTATGAAAACTAGACACCTATGGGAATCCAAGATGGGGTGACTTGTGGGACTCTCGACAGATTCTGTTACCCATAATCCAATTCAAACCTTAAAATTTGGCAAAAAAAAACACTTTTTCCTCACATTACGGTGACAGAACGTTCTGGAATCTGAGAGGAGCCACAAATTTCCTTCCACCCAGCGTTCCCCCAAGTCTCCTGATAAAAAAGGTACCTCACTTGTGTGGGTAGGCCTATTGCCCACAACAGGAAATGCCCCAAAACACAATGTGGACACATCACATTTTCCCAAAGAAAACAGAGCTGTTTTTTGCAAAGTGTCTAGCTGTGGATTTTGGCCTCTAGCTCACCTGGCACTTAGGGAAACCTACCAAACCTGTACATTTTTGAAAACTAGACACCTAGGGGAATCCAATATGGGGTGACTTGAGGGGCTCTTACCAGATTCTGTTACCCAGAATCCATTTTAAACCTCAAAATTTGGCAAAAAAACAACTTTTTCCTCACATTTCGGTGACAGAATGTTTTGGAATCTAAGAAGAGCCAGAAATTTCCTTCCACCATGCGTTCCCCCAAGTATCTCGATAAGAATGGTACCTCACTTGTGTGGGTAGGATTAGTGGCCGCGACAGGAAATTCCCCAAAGCACAATGGGGATACATCACATTTTCCCAAAGAAAACTGAGCTGTTCTTTGCAAAGTGCCTAGCTATGGATTTTCACCTCTAGCTCAGCCGGCACCTAGGGAAACCTACTAAACCAGTGCATTTCTGAACACTAGACAACTAGGGGAATCCAAGATGGGGTGACTTGTGAGGCTCTCACTAGGGTCTGTTACCCAGAATCCTTTGCAAACCTCAAAATGTGGCAAAAAAACACATTTTCGGTGACAGAAAGTTCTGGAATCTGAGAGGGGCCACATATTTCCTTCCACCCAGCATTCCTCCAAGTCTCCGGATAAAAATGGTACCTCACTTGTGTGGGTAGGCTTAGTGCCCACAACAGGAAATGCCCCAAAACACAACGTGGACACATCACATTTTCCTAAAGAAAACAGAGCTGTTTCTTGTAAAGTGTCTAGCTGTGGATTCTGGCTTCTAACTCACCTGGCACTTAGGCAAACCTACCAAAGCTGTGCATTTTTTAAAACTAGACACTTAGGGAAATCTAATATGGGTGACTTGTGGAGCTCTCACCAGATTCTGTTACCCAGAATTAATTTCAAACTTCACAATTTGGTAACAAAACACTTTTGCCTCACATTTCGGTGACAGAAAGTTCTGTGTGAGATCTGTGAAAATCTGTGAGATTTCCTTCCACCCAGAATTCCCCCAAATCTCCCGATACAAATGGTACCTCACTTGTTTGGTAGGCCTAGCGTCCGTAACAGGAAAGGCCCCAAAACACAGCGTGGACACATCACATTTTCCCCAGTGAAAACAGAGCTTTATTTTGCAAAGTGCCTGGCTGTGGATTTTGGCCTCTAGCTCAGCTGGCACCTAGGGAAACCTGCCAAACCTGTGCATTTATGAAAACTAGACACCTATGTGAATCCAAGATGGGGTGACTTGTGGGACTCTCGCCAGATTCTGTTACCCAGAATCCAATTCAAACCTTAAAATTTGGCCAAAAAAAACACTTTTTCCTCACATTTCGGTGACAGAACGTTTCTGGAATCTGAGAGGAGCCACAACTTTCCTTCCACCCAGTCTTCCCCCAAGTCTCCTGATAAAAAAGGTACCTCACTTGTGTGGGTAGGCCTAGCGTCCGTGACAGGAAATGCCCCAAAACACAACGTGGACACATCACATTTTCCCAAAGAAAACAGAGCTATTTTTTGCAAAGTGTCTAGCTGTGGATTTTGGCCTTTAGCTCACCTGGCACTTAGGGAAACCTACCAAACCTGTGCATTTTTTAAAACTAGACACCTAGGGGAAGCCAATATGGGGTGACTTGTGGGGCTCTTACCAGATTTTGTTACCCAGAATCCATTTTAAACCTCAAAATTTGGCAAAAAAACAACTTTTTCCTCATATTTCGGTGACAGAAAGTTTTGGAATCTGAAAGGAGCCACAAATTTCCTTCCACCCTGCGTTACCCCAAGTATCTCGATAAGAATGGTACCTCACTTGTGTGGGTAGGCCTAGTGGCCGCGACAGGAAATTCCGCCAAAGCACAATGTTGATACATCACATTTTCCCAAAGAAAACTGAGCTGTTCTTTGCAAAGTGCCTAGCTATGGATTTTGACCTCTAGCTCAGCCGGCACCTAGGGAAACCTACCAAACCAGTGCATTTCTGAACACTAGGCAACTAGGGGAATCAAAGATGGGGTGACTTGTGGGGCTCTCACTAGGGTCTGTTACCCAGAATCCTTTGCAAACCTCAAAATGTGGCAAAAAACACATTTTCCTCACATTTTCGGTGACAGAAAGTTCTGGAATCTGAGAGGGGCCACATATTTCCTTCCACCCAGCGTTCCTCCAAGTCTCCGGATAAAAATGGTACCTCACTTGTGTGGGTAGGCTTAGTGCCCACAACAGGAAATGCCCCAAAACACAACGTGGACACATCACATTTTCCTAAAGAAAACAGAGCTGTTTCTTGTAAAGTGTCTAGCTGTGGATTCTGGCTTCTAACTCACCTGGCACTTAGGCAAACCTACCAAACCTGTGCATTTTTTAAAACTAGACACTTAGGGGAATCTAATATGGGTGACTTGTGGAGCTCTCACCAGATTCTGTTACCCAGAATTAATTTCAAACTTCATATTTTGGTAAAAAAACACTTTTTCCTCACATTTCGGTGACAGAAAGTTCTGTGTGAGATCTGTAAAAATCTGTGAGATTTCCTTCCACCCAGAATTCCCCCAAATCTCCCGATAAAAATGGTACCTCACTTGTTTGGTAGGCCTAGCGTCCGTGACAGGAAATGCCCCAAAACACAGCGTGGACACATCACATTTTCCCCAGTGAAAACAGAGCTTTATTTTGCAAAGTGCCTGGCTGTGGATTTTGGCCTCTAGCTCAGCTGGCACCTAGGGAAACCTGCCAAACCTGTGCATTTATGAAAACTAGACACCTATGTGAATCCAAGATGGGGTGACTTGTGGGACTCTCGCCAGATTCTGTTACCCAGAATCCAATTCAAACCTTAAAATTTGGCGAAAAAAAACACTTTTTCCTCACATTTCGGTGACAGAACGTTTCTGGAATCTGAGAGGAGCCACAACTTTCCTTCCACCCAGTGTTCCCCCAAGTCTCCTGATAAAAAAGGTACCTCACTTGTGTGGGTAGGCCTAGCGTCCGTGACAGTAAATGCCCCAAAACACAACGTGGACACATCACATTTTCCCAAAGAAAACAGAGCTGTTTTTTGCAAAGTGTCTAGCTGTGGATTTTGGCTTCTAACTCACCTGGCACTTAGGCAAACCTACCAAACCTGTGCATTTTTTTAAACTAGACACTTAGGGGAATCAAATATGGGTGACTTGTGGAGCTTTCACCAGATTCTGTTACCCAGAATTAATTTCAAACTTCAAAATTTGGTAAAAAAACACTTTTTCCTCACATTTCGGTGACAGAAAGTTCCGTGTGAGATCTGTGAAAATCTGTGAGATTTCCTTCCACCCAGAATTCCCCCAAGTCTCCCGATAAAAATGGTACCTCACTTGTTTGGTAGGCCTAGCGTCCGTGGCAGGAAATGCCCCAAAACACAATGTGGACACATCACATTTTCCCCAAAGAAAACAGAGTTTTTTTTGCAAAGTGCCTGGCTGTGGATTTATTTTGGCCTCTAGCTCAGCTGGCACCTAGGGAAACCTGCCAAACCTGTGCATTTATGAAAACTAGACACCTATGGGAATCCAAGATGGGGTGACTTGTGGGACTCTCGACAGATTCTGTTACCCATAATCCAATTCAAACCTTAAAATTTGGCAAAAAAAAAACACTTTTTCCTCACATTACGGTGACAGAACGTTCTGGAATTTGAGAGGAGCCACAAATTTCCTTCCACCCAGCGTTCCCCCAAGTCTCCTGATAAAAAAGGTACCTCACTTGTGTGGGTAGGCCTAGTGCCCACAACAGGAAATGCCCCAAAACACAATGTGGACACATCACATTTTCCCAAAGAAAACAGAGCTGTTTTTTGCAAAGTGTCTAGCTGTGGATTTTGGCCTCTAGCTAACCTGGCACTTAGGGAAACCTACCAAACCTGTACATTTCTGAAAACTAGACACCTAGGGGAATCCAATATGGGGTGACTTGTGGGGCTCTTACCAGATTCTGTTACCCAGAATCCATTTTAAACCTCAACATTTGGCAAAGAAACAACTTTTTCCTCACATTTCGGTGACAGAATGTTTTGGAATCTAAGAGGAGCCACAAATTTCCTTCCACCATGCGTTCCCCCAAGTATCTCGATAAGAATGGTACCTCACTTGTGTGGGTAGGATTAGTGGCCGCGACAGGAAATTCCCCAAAGCACAATGGGGATACATCACATTTTCCCAAAGAAAACTGAGCTGTTCTTTGCAAAGTGCCTAGCTATGGATTTTGACCTCTAGCTCAGCCGGCACCTAGGGAAACCTACTAAACCAATGCATTTCTGAACACTAGACAACTAGGGGAATCCAAGATGGGGTGACTTGTGAGGCTCTCACTAGGGTCTGTTACCCAGAATCCTTTGCAAACCTCACAATGTGGCAAAAAAACACATTTTCCTCACAATTTCGGTGACAGAAAGTTCTGGAATCTGAGAGGGGCCACATATTTCCTTCCACCCAGCATTCCTCCAAGTCTCCGGATAAAAATGGTACCTCACTTGTGTGGGTAGGCTTAGTGCCCACAACAGGAAATGCCCCAAAACACAACGTGGACACATCACATTTTCCTAAAGAAAACAGAGCTGTTTCTTGTAAAGTGTCTAGCTGTGGATTCAGGCTTCTAACTCACCTGGCACTTGGGCAAACCTACCAAACCTGTGCATTTTTTAAAACCAGACACTTAGTGGAATCCAATATGGGTGACCTGTGGAGCTCTCAGCAGATTCTGTTACCCAGAATTAATTTCAAACTTCAAAATTTGGCTAAAAAACACTTTTTCCTCACATTTTGGTGACAGAAAGTTCCGTGTGAGACCAGTGAAAATCTGTGAGATTTCCTTCCACCCAGAATTCCCCCAAGTCTCCCGATAAAAATGGTACCTCACTTGTGTGGTAGGCCTAGCGTCCGTGACAGGAAATGCCCCAAAACACAATGTGGACACATCACATTTTCCGCAAAGAAAACAGAGCTTTTTTTTGCAAAGTGCCTGGCTGTGGATTTTGGTCTCTAGCTCAGCTGGCACCTAGGGAAACCTGACAAACCTGTGCATTTATGAAAACTAGACACCTATGGGAATCCAAGATGGGGTGAATTGTGGGACTCTCGCCAGATTCTGTTACCCAGAATCCAATTCAAACCTTAAAATTTGGCAAGAAAAAAACACTTTTTCCTCACATTTCGGTGACAGAACGTTCTGGAATCTGAGAGGAGCCACAAATTTCCTTCCACCCAGCGTTCCCCCAAGTCTCCTGATAAAAAAGGTACCTCACTTGTGTGGGTAGGCCTAGTGCCCACAACAGGAAATGCCCCAAAACACAATGTGGACACATCACATTTTCCCAAAGAAAACAGAGCTGTTTTTTGCAAAGTGTCTAGCTGTGGATTTTGGCCTCTAGCTCACCTGGCACTTGGGGAAACCTACCAAACCTGTGCATTCTTGAAAACTAGACACCTAGGGGAATCCAATAAGGGGTGACTTGTGGGGCTCTTATCAGATTCTGTTACCCAGAATCCATTTTAAACCTCAAAATTTGGCAAAAAAGCTACTTTTTCCTCACATTTCGGTGACAGAATGTTTTGGAATCTAAGAGGAGCCACAAATTTCCTTCCACCATGCATTCCCCCAAGTATCTCGATAAGAATGGTACCTCACTTGTGTGGGTAGGATTAGTGGCCGCGACAGGAAATTCCCCAAAGCACAATGGGGATACATCACATTTTCCCAAAGAAAACTGAGCTGTTCTTTGCAAAGTGCCTAGCTATGGATTTTGACCTCTAGCTCAGCCGGCACCTAGGGAAACCTACCAAACCAGTGCATTTCTGAACACTAGACTGCTAGGGGAATCCAAGATGGGGTGATTTGTGGGGCTCTCACTAGGGTCTGTTACCCAGAATCCTTTGCAAACCTCAAAATGTGGCAAAAAAACACATTTTCCACACATTTTCGGTGACAGAAAGTTCTGGAATCTGAGAGGGGCCACACATTTCCTTCCACCCAGCGTTCCTCCAAGTCTCCAGATAAAAATGGTACCTCACTTGTGTGGGTAGGCTTAGTGCCCACAACAGGAAATGCCCCAAAACACAACGTGGACACATCACATATTCCAAAAGAAAACAGAGCTGTTTCTTGTAAAGAGTCTAGCTGTGGATTCTGGCTTCTAACTCACCTGGCACTTAGGCAAACCTACCAAACCTGTGCATTTTTTTAAACTAGACACTTAGGGGAATCTAATATGGGTGACTTGTGGAGCTCTCAGCAGATTCTGTTACCCAGAATTAATTTCAAACTTCAAAATTTGGCAAAAAAACACTTTTTCCTCACATTTCGGTGACAGAAAGTTCCGTGTGAGATCTGTGAAAATCTGTGAGATTTCCTTCCACCCAGAATTCCCCCAAATCTCCCGATAAAAATGGTACCTCACTTGTGTGGTAGGCCTAGCGTCCGTGACAGGAAATGCCCCAAAACACAATGTGGACACATCACATTTTCCCCAAAGAAAACAGAGCTTTTTTTTGCAAAGTGCCTGGCTGTGGATTTTGGCCTCTAGCTCAGCTGGCACCTAGGGAAACCTGCCAAACCTGTGCATTTATGAAAACTAGACACCTATGGGAATCCAAGATGGGGTGACTTGTGGGACTCTCGCCAGATTCTGTTACCCAGAATCCAATTGAAACCTTAAAATCTGGCCAAAAAAAAACTTTTTCCTCACATTTCGGTGACAGAACGTTCTGGAATCTGAGAGAAGCCACAAATGTTCTTCCACCCAGCGTTCCCCCAAGTCTCCTGATAAAAAAGGTACCTCACTTGTGTGGGTAAGCCTAGTGCCCACAACAGGAAATGCCCCAAAACACAATGTGGACACATCACATTTTCCCAAAGAAAACAGAGCTGTTTTTTGCAAAGTGTCTAGCTGTGAATTTTGGCCTCTAGCTCACCTGGCACTTAGGGAAACCTACCAAACCTGTGCATTTTTGAAAACTAGACACCTAGGGGAAGCCAATATGGGGTGACTTGCGTGGCTCTTACCAGATTCTGTTACCCGGAATCCATTTTAAACCTCACAATTTGGCAAAAAACAACTTTTTCCTCACATTTCGGTGACAGAAAGTTTTGGAATCTAAGAGGAGCCACAAATTTCCTTCCACCATGCGTTCCCCCAAGTATCTCGATAAGAATGGTACCTCACTTGTGTGGGTAGGCCTAGTGGCAGCGACAGGAAATTCCCCAAAGCACAATGTGGATACATCACATTTTCCCAAAGAAAACTGAGCTGTTCTTTGCAAAGTGCCTAGCTATGGATTTTGACCTCTAGCTCAGCCGGCACCTAGGGAAACCTACCAAACCAGTGCATTTCTGAACACTAGACAACTAGGGGAATCCAAGATGGGGTGACTTGTGGGGCTCTCACTAGGGTCTGTTACCCAGAATCCTTTGCAAACCTCAAAATGTGGCAAAAAAACACATTTTCCTCACATTTTTGGTGACAGAAAGTTCTGGAATCTGAGAGGGGCCACATATTTTCTTCCACCCAGCGTGCCCCCAAGTCTCCGGATAAAAATGGTACCTCACTTGTGTGGGTAGGCTTAGTGCCCACAACAGGAAATGCCCCAAAACACAACGTGGACACATCACATTTTCCTAAAGAAAACAGAGCTGTTTCTTGTAAAGTGTCTAGTTGTGGATTCTGGCTTCTAACTCACCTGGCACTTAGACAAACCTTCCAAACCTGTGCATTTTTTAAAACCAGACACTTAGGGGAATCCAATATGGGTGACTTGTGGAGCTCTCAGCAGATTCTGTTACCCAGAATAAATTTCAAACTTCAAAATTTGGCAAAAAAACACTTTTTCCTCACATTTCGGTGACAGAAAGTTCCGTGTGAGATCTGTGATAATCTGTGAGATTTCCTTCGACCCAGAATTCCCCCAAATCTCCCGATAAAAATGGTACCTCACTTGTGTGGTAGGCCTAGCGTCTGTAACAGGAAATGCCCCAAAACACAATGTGGACACATCACATTTTCCGCAAAGAAAACAGAGCTTTTTTTTGCAAAGTGCCTGGCTGTGGATTTTGGCCTCTAGCTCAGCTGGCACCTAGGGAAACCTGCCAAACCTGTGCATTTATGAAAACTAGACACCTATGGGAATCCAAGATGGGGTGAATTGTGGGACTCTCGCCAGATTCTGTTACCCAGAATCCAATTCAAACCTTAAAATTTGGCCAAAAAAAACACTTTTTCCTCACATTTCGGTGACAGAACGTTCTGGAATCTGAGAGGAGCCACAAATTTCCTTCCACCCAGCGTTCCCAAAAGTCTCCTGATAAAAAAGGTACCTTACTTGTGTGGGTAGGCCTAGTGCCCACAACAGGAAATGCCCCAAAACACAATGTGGACACATCACATTTTCCCAAAGAAAACAGAGCTGTTTTTTGCAAAGTGTCTAGCTGTGGATTTTGGCCTCTAGCTCACCTGGCACTTAGGGAAACCTACCAAACCTGTACATTTTTTAAAACTAGACACCTAGGGGAATCCAATATGGGGTGACTTGTGGGGCTCTTACCAGATTCTGTTACCCAGAATCCATTTTAAACCTCAAAATTTGGCAAAAAAACAACTTTTTCCTCACATTTCGGTGACAGAATGTTTTGGAATCTAAGAGGAGCCACAACTTTCCTTCCACCCAGTGTTCCCCCAAGTCTCCTGATAAAAAAGGTACCTCACTTGTGTGGGTAGGCATAGCGTCCTTGACAGGAAATGCCCCAAAACACAACGTGGACACATCACATTTTCCCAAAGAAAACAGAGCTGTTTTTTGCAAAGTGTCTAGCTGTGGATTTTGGCCTCTAGCTCACCTGGCACTTAGGGAAACCTACCAAACCTGTGCATTTTTGAAAACTAGACACCTAGGGGAATCCAATATGGGGTGACTTGCGGGGCTCTTACCAGATTCTGTTAACCAGAATCCATTTTAAACCTCAAAATTTGTCAAAAAAACAACTTTTTCCTCATATTTCGGTGACAGAAAGTTTTGGAATCTGAGAGGAGCCACAAATTTCCACCCACCCTGCGTTACCCCAAGTATCTCGATAAGAATGGTACCTCACTTGTGTGGGTAGGCCTAGTGGCCGCGACAGGAAATTCCCCAAAGCACAATGTGGATACATCACATTTTCCCAAAGAAAACTGAGCTGTTCTTTGCAAAGTGCCTAGCTATGGATTTTGACCTCTAGCTCAGCCGGCACCTAGGGAAACCTACCAAACCAGTGCATTTCTGAACACTAGGCAACTAGGGGAATCAAAGATGGGGTGACTTGTGGGGCTCTCACTAGGGTCTGTTACCCAGAATCCTTTGCAAACCTCAAAATGTGGCAAAAAACACATTTTCCTCACATTTTCGGTGACAGAAAGTTCTGGAATCTGAGAGGGGCCACATATTTCCTTCCACCCAGCGTTCCTCCAAGTCTCCGGATAAAAATGGTACCTCACTTGTGTGGGTAGGCTTAGTGCCCACAACAGGAAATGCCCCAAAACACACCGTGGACACATCACATTTTCCTAAAGAAAACAGAGCTGTTTCTTGTAAAGTGTCTAGCTGTGGATTCTGGCTTCTAACTCACCTGGCACTTAGGCAAACCTACCAAACCTGTGCATTTTTTAAAACTAGACACTTAGGGGAATCTAATATGGGTGACTTGTGGAGCTCTCAGCAGATTCTGTTACCCAGAATTCATTTCAAACTTCAAAATTTGGCAAAAAAACACTTTTTCCTCACATTTCGGTGACAGAAAGTTCCGTGTGAGATCTGTAAAAATCTGTGAGATTTCATTCCACCCAGAATTCCCCCAAATCTCCTGATAAAAATGGTACCTCACTTGTGTGGTAGGCCTAGCGTCCGTGACAGGAAATGCCCCAAAACACAATGTGGACACATCACATTTTCCGCAAAGAAAACAGAGCTTTTTTTTGCAAAGTGCCTGGCTATGGATTTTGGCCTCTAGCTCAGCTGGCACCTAGGGAAACCTGCCAAACCTGTGCATTTATGAAAACTAGACACCTATGGGAATCCAAGATGGGGTGAATTGTGGGACTCTCGCCAGATTCTGTTACCCAAAATCCAATTCAAACCTTAAAATTTGGCCAAAAAAAACACTTTTTCCTCACATTTCGGTGACAGAACGTTCTGGAATCTGAGAGGAGCCACAAATTTCGTTCCACCCAGCGTTCCCCCAAGTCTCCTGATAAAAAAAGGTACCTCACTTGTGTGGGTAGGCCTAGTGCCCACAACAGGAAATGCCCCAAAACACAATATGGACACATCACATTTTCCCAAAGAAAACAGAGCTGTTTTTTGCAAAGTGTCTAGCTGTGGATTTTGGCCTCTAGCTCACCTGGCACTTAGGGAAACCTACCAAACCTGTACATTTGTGAAAACTAGACACCTAGGGGAATCCAATATGGGGTGACTTGTGGGGCTCTTACCAGATTCTGTTACCCAGAATCCATTTTAAACCTCAAAATTTGGCAAAAAAACAACTTTTTCCTCACATTTCGGTGACAGAATGTTTTGGAATCTAAGAGGAGCCACAAATTTCCTTCCACCATGCGTTCCCCCAAGTATCTCGATAAGAATGGTACCTCACTTGTGTGGGTAGGCCTAGTGGCCGCGACAGGAAATTCCCCAAAGCACAATGGGGATACATCACATTTTCCCAAAGAAAACTGAGTTGTTCTTTGCAAAGTGCCAAGCTATGGATTTTGACCTCTAGCTCAGCCGGCACCTAGGGAAACCTACTAAACCAGTGCATTTCTGAACACTAGACAACTAGGGGAATCCAAGATGGGGTGACTTGTGAGGCTCTTACTAGGGTCTGTTACCCAGAATACTTTGCAAACCTCAAAATGTGGCAAAAAAACACATTTTCCTCACATTTTCGGTGACAGAAAGTTCTGGAATCTGAGAGGGGCCACATATTTCCTTCCACCCAGCATTCCTCCAAGTCTCCGGATAAAAATGGTACCTCACTTGTGTGGGTAGGCTTAGTGCCCACAACAGGAAATGCCCCAAAACACAACGTGGACACATCACATTTTCCAAAAGAAAACAGAGCTGTTTCTTGTAAAGTGTCTAGCTGTGGATTCTGGCTTCTAACTCACCTGGCACTTAGGCAAACCTACCAAACCTGTGCATTTTTTAAAACTAGACACTTAGGGAAATCTAATATGGGTGACTTGTGGAGCTCTCACCAGATTCTGTTACCCAGAATTAATTTCAAACTTCAAAATTTTGTAAAAAAACACTTTTTCCTCACATTTCGGTGACAGAATGTTCCGTGTGAGAACTGTGAAAATCTGTGAGATTTCCTTCCACCCAGAATTCCCCCAAATCTCCCGATAAAAATGGTACCTCACTTGTGTGGTAGGCCTAGCGTCCGTGACAGGAAATGCCCCAAAACACAATGTGGACACATCACATTTTCCCCAAAGAAAACAGAGCTTTTTTTTGCAAAGTGCCTGGCTGTGGATTTTGGCCTCTAGCTCAGCTGGCACCTAGGGAAACCTGCCAAACCTGTGCATTTATGAAAACTAGACACCTATGGGAATCCAAGATGGGGTGACTTGTGGGACTCTCGCCAGATTCTGTTACCCAGAATCCAATTCAAACCTTAAAATTTGGCAGAAAAAAACACTTTTTCCTCACATTTCAGTGACAGAACGTTCTGGAATCTGAGAGGAGCCACAAATTTCCTTCCACCCAGCGTTCCCCCAAGTCTCCTGATAAAAAAGGTACCTCACTTGTGTGGGTAGGCCTAGTGCCCACAACAGGAAATGCCCCAAAACACAATGTGGACACATCACATTTTCCCAAAGAAAACAGAGCTGTTTTTTGCAAAGTGTCTAGCTGTGGATTTTGGCCTCTAGCTCACCTGGCACTTAGGGAAACCTACCAAACCTGTGCATTTTTTAACACTAGACACCTAGGGGAATCCAATATGGGGTGACTTGCGGGGCTCTTACCAGATTCTGTTACCCAGAATCCATTTTAAACCTCACAATTTGGCAAAAAACAACTTTTTCCTCACATTTCGGTGACAGAAAGTTTTGGAATCTAAGAGGAGCCACAAATTTCCTACCACCATGCGTTCCCCCAAGTATCTCGATAAGAATGGTACCTCACTTGTGTGGGTAGGCCTAGAGGCCGCGACAGGAAATTCCCCAAAGCACAATGTGGATACATCACATTTTCCCAAAGAAAACTGAGCTGTTCTTTGCAAAGTGCCTAGCTATGGATTTTGACCTCTAGCTCAGCCGGCACCTAGGGAAACCTACCAAACCAGTGCATTTCTGAACACTAGACAACTAGGGGAATCCAAGATGGGGTGACTTGTGGGGCTCTCACTAGGGTCTGTTACCCAGAATCCTTTGCAAACCTCAAAATGTGGCAAAAAAACACATTTTCCTCACATTTTCGGTGACAGAAAGTTCTGGAATCTGAGAGGGGCCACACATTTCCTTCCACCCAGCGTTCCTCCAAGTCTCCGGATAAAAATGGTACCTCACTTGTGTGGGTAGGCTTAGTGCCCACAACAGGAAATGCCCCAAAACACAACGTGGACACATCACATTTTCCAAAAGAAAACAGAGCTGTTTCTTGTAAAGTGTCTAGCTGTGGATTCTGGCTTCTAACTCTCCTGGCACTTAGGCAAACCTACCAAACCTGTGCATTTTTTAAAACTAGACAGTTAGGGGAATCTAATATGGGTGACTTGTGGAGCTCTCAGCAGATTCTGTTACCCAGAATTAATTTCAAACTTCAAAATTTGGCTAAAAAACACTTTTTCCTCACATTTCGGTGACAGAAAGTTCCGTGTGAGACCAGTGAAAATCTGTGAGATTTCCTTCCACCCAGAATTCCCCCAAGTCTCCCGATAAAAATGGTACCTCACTTGTGTGGTAGGCCTAGCGTCCGTGACAGGAAATGCCCCAAAACACAATGTGGACACATCACATTTTCCGCAAAGAAAACAGAGCTTTTTTTTGCAAAGTGCCTGGCTGTGGATTTTGGCCTCTAGCTCAGCTGGCACCTAGGGAAACCTGCCAAACCTGTGCATTTATGAAAACTAGACACCTATGGGAATCCAAGATGGGGTGAATTGTGGGACTCTCGCCAGATTCTGTTACCCAGAATCCAATTCAAACTTTAAAATTTGGCAAAAAAAAACACTTTTTCCTCACATTTCGGTGACAGAACGTTCTGGAATCTGAGAGGAGCCACAAATTTCCTTCCACTCAGCGTTCCCCCAAGTCTCCTGATAAAAAAGGTACCTCATTTGTGTGGGTAGGCCTAGTGCCCACAACAGGAAATGCCCCAAAACACAATGTGGACACATCACATTTTCCCAAAGAAAACAGAGCTCTTTTTTGCAAAGTGTCTAGCTGTGGATTTTGGCCTCTAGCTCACCTGGCACTTAGGGAAACCTACCAAACCTGTGCATTTTTGAAAACTAGACACCTAGGGGAATCCAATATGGGGTGACTTGTGGGCTTTTACCAGATTCTGTTACCCAGAATCCATTTTAAACCTCACAATTTGGCAAAAAAACAACTTTTTCCTCACATTTCGGTGACAGAAAGTTTTGGAATCCAAGAGGAGCCACAAATTTCCTTCCACCATGCGTTCCCCCAAGTATCTCAATAAGAATGGTACCTCACTTGTGTGGGTAGGCCTAGTGGCCGCAACAGGAAATTCCCCAAAGCACAATGTGGATACATCACATTTTCCCAAAGAAAACTGAGCTGTTCTTTGCAAAGTGCCTAGCTATGGAGTTTGACCTCTAGCTCAGCCGGCACCTATGGAAACCTACCAAACCAGTGCATTTCTGAACACTAGACAACTAGGGGAATCCAAGATGGGGTGACTTGTGGGGCTCTCACTAGGGTCTGTTACCCAGAATCCTTTACAAACCTCAAAATGTGGCAAAAAAACACATTTTCCTCAAATTTTCAGTGACAGAAAGTTCTGGAATCTGAGAGGGGCCATATATTTTCTTCCACCCAGCGTGCCCCCAAGTCTCCGGATAAAAATGGTACCTCACTTGTGTGGGTAGGCTTAGTGCCCACAACAGGAAATGCCCCAAAACACAACGTGGACACATCACATTTTCCTAAAGAAAACAGAGCTGTTTCTTGTAAAGTGTCTAGCTGTGGATTCTGGCTTCTAACTCACCTGGCACTTAGGCAAACCTACCAAACCTGTGCATTTTTTAAAACCAGACACTTAGGGGAATCCAATATGGGTGACTTGTGGAGCTCTCAGCAGATTCTGTTACCCAGAATTAATTTCAAACCTCAAAATGTGGCAAAAAAACACTTTTTCCTCACATTTCGGTGACAGAAAGTTCCGTGTGAGACCAGTGAAAATCTGTGAGATTTCCTTCCACCCAGAATTCCCCCAAGTCTTCCGATTAAAATGGTACCTCACTTGTGCGGTAGGCCTAGTGTCCGTGACAGGAAATGCCCCAAAACACAACGTGGACACATCACATTTTCCCCAAAGAAAACAGAGGGTTTTTTTGCAAAGTGACTGGCTGTGGATTTTGGCCTCTAGCTCTGCTGGCACCTAGGGAAACCTGCCAAACCTGTGCATTTATGAAAACTAGACACCTATGGGAATCCAAGATGGGGGTGACTTGTGGGACTCTCACCAGATTCTGTTACCCAGAATCCAATTCAAACCTTAAAATTTGGCAAAAAAAAACACTTTTTCCTCACATTTCAGTGACAGAACGTTCTGGAATCTGAGAGGAGTCACAAATTTCGTTCAACCCAGCGTTCCCCCAAGTCTCCTGATAAAAAAAGGTACCTCACTTGTGTGGGTAGGTCCAGTGCCCACAACAGGAAATGCCCCAAAACACACCATGGACACATCACATTTTCCCAAAGAAAACAGAGCTGTTTTTTGCAAAGTGTCTAGCTGTGGATTTTGGCCTCTAGCTCACCTGGCACTTAGGGAAACCTATCAAACCTGTGCATTTTTGAAAACTAGACACCTAGGGAAATCCAATATGGGGTGACTTGTGGGGCTCTTACCAGATTCTGTTACCCAGAATCCATTTTAAACCTCAAAATTTGGCAAAAAACCCACTTTTTCCTAACATTTCGGTGACAGAAGGTTCTGGAGTCTGAGAGGAGCCATAAATTTCCTTCCACCCAGAATTCCCCCAAGTCTCCAGATAAAAATGGTATCTCACTTGTGTGGTAGGCCTAGCGCCCGTGACAGGAAATGACCCAAAACACAATTTGGACACATCACATTTTCCCAAAGAAAACAGAGCTTTTTTTTGGAAAGTGCCTGGCTGTGGATTTTGGCCTCCAGCTCAGCTGGCACCTAGGGAAACGTGCCAAACATGTGCATTTATGAAAACTAGACACCTATGGGAATCCAAGATGGGGTGACTTGTGGGGCTCTCACCAGATTCTTTTAACCAGAATCCATTTTAAACCTTAAAATTTGGCAAAAAAAACACTTTTTCCTCACATTTCGGTGACAGAAAGCTCTGGAATCTGAGAGGAGCCACAAATTTCCTTCCACCCAGCGTTCCCCCCAGTCTCCTGATAAAAATGATACCTCACTTGTGTGGTAGGCCTAGTGCAGTGACAGGAAATGCCCCAAAACACAACATGGAGACATCAGATTTTCCCAAAGAAAACCAAGCTGTTTTTTGCAAAGTGCCTAGCTGTGGATTTTGGCCTCTGGCTCAACTAGCACCTAGGGAAACCTACCAAACCTGTGCATTTTGAAAACTAGACACCTATGGGAATCCAAGATGGGGTGACTTGCAGGGCTCTCACCAGGTTCTGTTACCCAGAATCCTTTGCAAACCTCAAAATGTGGCAAAAAACACTTTTTCCTCACATTTCAGTGACAGAAAGTTCTGGAATCTGAGAGGGGCCACATATTTCCTTCCACCCAGCGTGGAAAGCTGGGTGGTCGGAAATGTGCGCTGGAGCGGTGCTTCTTCAAAGAAAAGTGAGGAAAATATGCTATTTTAAACAAATTTTGAGGTTTGCAAAGGAGTCTGGGTAAGAAAATGTTGGGGGATCCACATAAGCCACACCTCCCTGGACTCTTTGGGGTGTCTAGTTTTATAAAATGTCTGGGTTTGGTAGGTTTCTCTAAATGAAGGCAGCACCCAGGACCAAAAACATAGGTGCCCCTCCCCCGAAACACAGGTAGTTTTGTAATAGATCATTCTGATGTGTCCACTTACTTCTGTGATGTTCCAAACACTAAAATTGTGATAAGAAATGCACTTAGGTTATGTTAAAAAGACCCCTCACCCACCAACCAAGATGATGGCATGCTTCATCATCGGGGTCCCACCGGACACACCTAGCTTGTCACGGGTGTGTTGCAACGCCTGATTGCAGCAGAGCAGGTTTTGTAATTTTTACCACACATACTGGTTGGATTTGGCACGAGGGTGAGTGATAGTTCAGTAGATCAAATTTTATTAACAAGAGATTTCACAAAAATGAAACGCACTGTTAATAATGGAAAGGTAAAAAAAACCTGAACAAATGACTTACAACTCGTGAGCTGTAACGCCACGACAAGACACCAACCGCTTTACAGTCCATTCACACACCTTTCATACATGGCATGCACAAGACCATTCACGCCGCCAGCCATGGGCCCAGCACATTACAACACTTGCATCGACAGACAGCGCCACTCAAGGGCCCATCGCTTACATACGCAGACATGCCTGATACAGCATTCACACCAGCTGATGGGAGTGTGTTGACAGACGTTTGGCTGGGGCCGCCAGCCAAGCGCCACTCCACGCACACCGCCAGCCAAGCGCCACCCCATGCACACCACAAGCCAAGTGCCCCTCCAAGCACACCGCCAGCCAAGCGCCACTGCACGCACACCACCAGCCAAGTGCCACCCCACACACACCACCAGCCAAGTGCCACTCCATGCACACCGCCATCACTTGTTTTGTTTTTTAAGATCAAAGAAGCCACTAACTAATTAGAAATAAGTACAAAACTACAAACACAAAAGCTCTAACTGAATACATGACAGAAATGCCAACTGTGAAATTGAACATATGAAAATATAAAACAGGCAGTTTACACTCACGCTATTTCCCACAAATTTTCTCCTGAAACAGCTGGCCACACACAGCCCAGGCTTTGAAGGGCAATCGGGGCAATATGTCCGGCTCTCCATCCAGATACCTCTTGGGCACAGACTCTACATTTCTTAGTTGGCAAGTCTTTTTTGAGAGTGGGAGGAATGTGATCAGGAAAGTGGCGATCTTTCAATCTAGCCACATCCTCCAACACTGCTACTCTAGAAACTCTTGCCTGTTCCACCACAATAAGGCTCTCTATCACTGACTCCTGAAATTTAACAAATTTCATCCTTGACCAGGGGAACACTCATTGAAACCAATAAAAGCATTAATTAAAAGTTGCCAAATGAAATAAATGTATGGCCAACTTTTTATACCACCCGTAAGACTTACGAAGAGCAGTATAAGGTTCCGACCTCTGATCTACTCTGTCAACACCACCCATGTGCTTATTGTAGTCCAAAATGCACCCAGGTTTGTGCACTTCAGCAACCTGACTCCAAACAGCCACAGGGGAAGTACTCTCATCATGGATGGTAGTTAGCATGTACACATCCCTCCTGTCTGAAAATTTCAAAACTAACAGCTCATCATTTCGCAAGGCACTGCACTGTCCCATCTCAAGTTTTTTACAGACAAGCTCCTTTGGATAGGCTTTCTGGTTAGAATGGATTGTGCCACAAGCAACAGTGTCCACTCTGAACAACTCCTTGAACAACTGCACTCCAGTGTAGAAATTATCTACGTACAATTGGTGACCTTTGTTAAACAGTTGTCTACCAAGTTCCCACACAATTTTCTCGCTAACTCCAAAAGTGGGTGGAGAACCAGAGGGGTCAATACTGGAATCCCTACCAGTGTAGACCTGGAAATTATACACGTATCCTGTACTACTTTCTGACAGCATATACAATTTAATTCCATACTGTGCCCTCTTGCTAGGAATCTACTGGTTAAAAACCAAACGCCCCTTGAAAAGGACCAAAAGGACAGACTATGCCTGGAACATACACTTCTGAAAACCGATCTACAAAATGATCAAGGACAGAGGCCTAACCTTAAAAAGACGATCACAACCAGGGTGATGTCATGCTAAAGCTAAAGCATTGTCACCAAAATGCAGCATCCGAAGAAGAAGCAAATAGCGATTACGAGTCATGGTTGCAGGAAATATAGCTGTTGCCATCAAGGACTAGTAGACCAATAAGAAGCCAGTGATGGCTTCCTTATCAATCACATCAAAAAAGTCAAACCTAAGAACTTTTTCATGTCTTCCAGATTTGTGTGAACCCACTGGATATCTCTAGACTGAGGCCTAAGTCTGGCAGCGTTGTCCCTTAAATACTGCTCAGCATACAATTAGTCTGCTCACCAATCTCTTCCAAAAATACATTGTCCATAAACAACTCCAAGAAATTGGCAGGCAAAAAGTTTTCCGTATTTACTCTACACCCTGGGAGACCAGTAAAGGCAGACAACTGTGGCTGTTCCATGTGTGGGGCAACCCAGGTGTCAGGTCTTCCAAAGGGAAACCTTTCAGCCCCAGGCTGCTGCTCTATTGGCACATCAGTGTCCTCCTCTAAAACAGGCCCTTCATCTTCAGTCAGAGTTGCCTCCCCATCAGAAGATTCCTCTCGGACAGAAAACTCAATGCCAGAATCTCTCACTTCCTCCTCTGCCTTAGATGCAGTCAGTCTCATAATCATTGTCAGAAGACGACTCAAAAAGCATGCCAACAACCTGCAGAGCGGTCACTCTGTGGCTAGCCATGATTCTAACAACAAATGGATTGCAAACAACAACCAACACTGTCTAAAAGAAGTAATAAACATAGTGTGGCTTTATCACAAAGAGCTATGTACTAAACATCTATACCACTCACTTTCCTGAAAAAGCTAGACTCAACAGCAACTACTCTGCACAGACACAGCAATCACCAATGATATCCCACTAAAAATAAAAAGAGAAAAGCAAATTAGACATAAGACAACACAAATATCATTATGCACAAATCTAAGGACAATTTCACACACAATCCTGCATTTAGTACACCACCTACAAACATGTCATTCATGCATGTCAACAATACTCCTTTGGAGTAAATTGCTTTTACTTACCTAAAACATGCAACTACGCAAACCGCAGGTCAACTACTGCCAAAACTGCAAGGATCCACAGCAAAGGAAGCAAGAGCTTTGAACTAGAACAAAAAGAAGAAATAAACTGTTATAATCAGAAATACAAATACTTCACCAGTTGACTAACACCCTGTCACCAAGAATTTCCAAATTTTCCCTGGCGCCTAAGTGGATTCTGCCCCCTTGAGGGCAGATGGGACTAACAAAAATAAGCCAATCTTTCCCCAAGAGGGGCAAAAATGGCCATCAGTAATGTGCCCCCTTTGGGGGGGAGACCCTTGCCAAAGAGGCCGCCCCCCACACAATACACACAAACACACAAGATCCCTGGTGCCTAAGTGGATTCTGCCCCCTTGGCAGCGGTTGGGCCTAAAAAAATAGGCCGATCTGCTCCCAAGGGGGGCAGAAATGGCCAACAGTTCTGTGTCCCCTTTGCGGGGTGACCCTTGCCAAAGGGGGCGCCCCCAGCACAAAAAACACAAAGATAGAACAAAAAAAAAATTCCCTGGCGTCTTGGGGGCAGATGGGCCAAAAATAAATAAACCGAACTGCCCCCAAAGGGGCAGAAATGGCCATCAGTAATGTGCCCCCTTTGGGGGGCGACCCTTGCCAAAAAGCCCGCCCCCACACAAAACACACACACATACAAGATCCCTGGTGCCTAAGTGGATTCTGCCGCCCTTGGGGGCAGATGGGCCTAAAAAAATAGGCCGATCTGCCCCCAAGGGGGTGCATAAATGGCCAACAGTTCTGTGCCCCATTTGGGGGATGACCTTTGCCAAAGGGGGCACCCCCCAGCACAAAGAAAACAAAGGGAAACCAAAAAAAACAATAGTTCCCTGGCATCTTGGTGGCTTCTGCCCCCCTTGGGGGCAGATTAGCCTAAAAAAAATAGGCCAATCTCAGTAATGTGCCCCCATTGGGGGTGACCCTGGCCAAAGGGGAAACACACACACACACACACACAAGATCTGTCCCCAAGGGGAGCAGAAATGGCCAACAGTAATGTGCCCCCTGTGGGGGTGACCCTTGCCAAAGAGGGCATCCCCCCACACATAAAACACACATACACACAAGATCCCTGGTGCCTAAGTGGATTCTGCCCCACTTGGAAGGCAGATGGGCCTAAAAAAATAGGCCAATCTGCTCCCAAGGGGGGGGGGGGGGCAGAAATGGCCAACAGTTCTGTGCCCCCTATGGGGGGCGACCCTTGCCATAGGGGTCACCCCCAGCACACAAAAAAAACAAAGGGAAACAAAAAAACAATCCCTGGTGTCTTTGTGGCTTCTGTCCCCCTTGGGGCCAGATGGGCCTAAATAAAATAGCCCGATCTGCCCCCAAGCAGGGCAGAAATGGCAAACACTAATGCCCCCCCCCTTGGGGGGTGACCCTTGCCTAAGAGGTGCCACCGAGAAACAAAACACAAACACACATACACCACAATCCCTCGGGCCTAGTGGGTTTTGATCCCCAGGGGGTGAGATCGGACAAAAACATGTCCGATCTAGCCCCGGGGCGGCGAAAAACATAAAAATATTGCCCCCAGGGCAGCGACCCTTGCCTAAGGGGTCACTGCCCTAAAACATTATAATAAATATTATCCTGGTATCTAGTGTGTTTTGACCCCCCCCCTGGGGGCAGATCGGCCGAAACACAGATATACTTATGCCCCCAGGGGAGCGACCCTTGCCCAATGGGTCGCACCCCAAAATAAACCGAAAACAATCCCTGGTGTCTAGTGGGTAGATTTCTGCTCATCGTGGGTGAGGCCCGCAATCGTGGATCAGGAATCCGCTCAAAACAGGCTCAGCGGGAAAGGAAAAACTCTTTCCTTTCCCCCTGTGTCTGTTTTCCCCCTCCAAACCTCCCAGGAGAAGGTCTCACCTCTGTTAGGTTCTCTCTCCACTCACGCTGGAAGCAAATGGCTTCCAGGGCATCCTCGGCAGCATTTGATGTAGTAGGCGTGCTGACGTCATCAGATTGCAGAGGGTGGGGTCGGGGTGGAAGGGGAAGCGATTCCCCTTCCATCCCCGATTGGGGGTGTGGGAGGGAGGCCCACGGAAGAAGCGCTAGCGTTCCCCCGGTAGGCCCGGTGGAGGATGAGCTGGTCTCGTCCCAGGCACACGGGAACCGTGTGCGTGGACGAGACCAGCTCGCCCCAGGCACCCTAGCGGTTAAAAAAATAATTTTTGTTGTTGAGTCTAATAGATCAGATCAGATAATACTTTATTTCGTCAGCAAGACACAGTCATAAAAGCATATTACAAATATAAAAATATGCTAAAAAGAACACTTTTCCGGACCACGGTCATATACAAGCATTAAAAACTCAATGAGCGATAAATAACATGACAAAAACAGATAAATTAAAAACATTCAAAAGATCAGCAGCCCCAGGGACCTACGGTTAACATATCATGTCCAGGTACTAAACACCCCTCGTGGGCCTATCAATTGAAAAAACCTATTGGCATTGTTTAGGCAAACAGTGGTCATACAGCTTCAGGCTATTAAAAAATAGTTGCTTTCTTTCAGCAATAGCACACTTTAGAACTTATTATTATTATTATCAACATTTTGTAAAGTGCGCAGCAACCTGATAATGGGTTTCCCAGCATTAGGCCTTCCCAAGGTGCGTTATCCAGACGACTGTCTGGTTTACTCAAACAACCAAGTTTTCAGTTGTTTTCAAAAGATGGAAAAAGACTGACAAGATCTCAATGACTGTGGCATTGTGTTCCATAATTTGGGTCCTCGGCAGAAGAATGCACTTCCACCTATATATATTCTTTTGACTCTAGGAACTGAAGAAACATTGGCATTGACGGATCGAAGGGAGCAATGTGGTTTGTAGGGTGAGACCAGATTTCTGAGGTATTTAGGGCTGATGTTTGATCGTAATTTGTGCATTTAGCACAGTGTTTTAAAATGAATAATTTTTTCCACCGGCACCCAGTGGAGTTCATGCAAAGTTTCGCTGAGGAGGTGAATTTTGGCGGCTTTGAAAGCAGTCTCACTGCAGCACTTTGTAGAAATTGCCATCGCTTGTTAGCACCCTTGGTAACACTCAGATATAGAATGTTGCTGTAATCTAAATGGATTACACTGTTCTTTGTGCTGGGGGCAGCAAGCAGCCCATAATCTTACTCAGCCATCTAAGCATTCCAAAGCACGTCACCACTACTTTGGTAATCTGGGTGTTCATTGACAGCTTACTGTGTATCTATATGCCCAGATTCATGACCACAATCACAGGCGTGGGGCAAGTCCTGAGACTCTTAGGCCATAGCTGTGAGTCCCACAACTGGAGTTGATTGCCTACCACCAAGACTTTGGTCTTGTCCCCGTTCAATTTGAGATGGTTCTTATTCATCCTCGCCAGCACTTTTGACATACAGGTGTTTAAAACACCTCTATTCTGGTTTACCTGGGTTTTCAGAAACAGCAGGATCTGGGTGTTGTTAGAAATGGGGTTTTTGGTTGGCAGTCAGGTTACCCCCTGTCCAAGCAAGGACCCTCACTCTAGTCAGGGTAAGTCACACACAATCCAAATTATCCTGTGCCCACCCTCTGGTAGCTTGGCACTGAGCAGTCAGGCTTAACTTAGAAGGCAATGTGTAAAGTATTTGTGCAATAAATCATACAATAACACAATATAGCACCACAAAACTACACCACACAGTGTTTGGAAAAATATATAATATTTATCTGGATATTTGCAGGTCAAAACGATAAAAGATGCAATAAGAAATTGTAGAGATATCACTGAAAAGTGATATGAAGTGTCTTAAGTCTTTAAAAAGCAAACAAAGTCTCTTTCAAGCACAAAGTACCTGGTTTGGAGTGAAAAATCTCCACAGAAGGCCGCAGAGGAGGAGATGCGTGGAAAATGGTGTGTGCGTCGGTTTTGCCCCTTCACACATGGACTTGCGTTGTTATTTTTCACGCGGGGAAGACGTTGCGTTGATTTCCGGCACGCGGACAGTCTCCTCTGTGGGTCACGGGGTTTTCAGACGCCCCGGGGTCTGTGCGTGGAATCTGGGCTTGTTGTCTGGCTGCGCGTCGTACCGATGGGCTGTGCGTGGAATTTTCTTCCTCATAGCAGGTGCTGCGTCGATTTCCTCTCTGGAAGTCGGGCGGCATTGTCCAGGCGGGCCTTGTGTCGAAGTTCCGGTCGCACCGCAGGCGCCGCGTCGATCTTTTCCTTGCGAAGTCGACCGGCGTCGTCCCAGGTCAGCGTGCGGTGAATTTTTCACCGCGGAGCAAGCTGTGCATCAAATCTTTCGCCGCACAAGGAGTCCAGTTGAAAGAAAGAAGTCTTTTTGGTCCTGAGACTTCAGGGAACAGGAGGCAAGCTCTATCCAAGCCCTTGGAGAGTACTTCTGCAGCAAGGCAAGAGTTCAGCAAGGCAGCAGGGCAACAGCAAGGCAGCAGTCCTTTGTAGAAAGCAGTCAGGTGAGTCCTTTGGGCAGCCAGGCAGTTCTTCTTGGCAGGATGAAGGTTCTGGTTACAAGTTTTCTTCTCCAGGAAGTGTCTGAGGTGGTAGGGCAGAGGCACTGTTTTATACCCAAATGTGAAGTGGGGGAGACTTCAAAGAGTGGCTTAGAAGTGCACCAGGTCCCCTTTCAGTTCAAGCCTGTCTGCCAGGGTCCCAGCAGGGGGTGTGGCAGTCCTTTGTGTGAGAGCAGGCCCTCCACCCTCCCAGCCCAGGAAGACCCATTCAAAAAACAGATGTATGCAAGTGAGGCTGAGTACCCTGTGTTTGGGGTGTGTCTGAGTGAATGCACAAGGAGCTGTCAACTAAACTCAGCCAGACGTGGATTGTAAGGCACAGAAATATTTAAGTGCAGAGAAATGCTCACTTTCTAAAAGTGGCATTTCTAAAATAGTAATATTAAATCCAACTTCACCAGTCAGCAGGATTTTGTATTACCATTCTGGCCACACTAAATATGACCTTCCTACTCCTTTCAGATCAGCAGCTACCACTTCAACAATGTATAAGGGCAGCCCCAATGTTAGCCTATGAAGGGAGCAGGCCTCACAGTAGTGTAAAAACGAATTTAGGAGTTTTACACTACCAGGACATGTAAACTACACAGGTACATGTCCTGCCTTTTACCCACACAGCACCCTGCTCTAGGGGTTACCTGGGGGACACATTAGGGGTGACTTATATGTAGAAAAAGGGGAGTTTTAGGCTTGGCAAGTACTTTTAAATGCCAAGTCGAAGTGACAGTGAAACTGCACACACAGGCCTTGCAATGGCAGCCCTGAGACAAGGTAAAGGGGCTACTAAAGTGGGTTGCACAACCAATGCTGCAGGCCCACTAGTAGTATTCAATTTACAGGCCCTGAGAACACATAGTGCACTCTACTAGGGACTTATAGGTAAATAAAATAGTCCAATTGGGTATGATCCAATGTTACCATGTTTAAAGGGAGAGAGCATATGCACTTTAGCACTGGTTAGCAGTGGTAAAGTGCGCAGAGTCTAAAAACCATCAAAAACAGTGTCCAAAGAGTAGAGGGAGACAGGCAAAAAGTTAGCGGTGACCACCCTAAGGCTGCTGTCAGGTCTAACAGGTGTCATCTGCATAAGAAAACAAAGTCAAACCACAGCACCTTACAAGGTTGGCTGGAGAACATACATAGATATTGAACATAGAAGGGCTGAGGGTTGATCCCTGCGGTACCCCACAGGATAATGGATATATGCTGTTTCGTATGAACTAGAAAACTGCCATCCTACAAAAAGAACTGGACCATTCCAAAGTAGTGCCACCCCCCCCTATGTCTTCTAATCTCTGTAATAAGAGATTATGGCTCACTGTGTCAAAGGCGGTACTTGGGTCCTACAGAATCAGTGCAGCGTTACTACCTCTGCCCAGATGTGCTTTGAGATTTTCCATCACTCCTAATAGGGCTGCCTCAGTACTATGTCCAGCTCTAAAACCCAATTGTGACTGGTGAAGATCATTAGACCCAATAAATACCATGAGCTGCTCATTTGTATGTTTTTCCAAGATCTTTGTCATTGGTGGAAGAAGGGAAATAGGTCTATAGTTTATCCACTTGGCAACGCCTACGTTTAGCTTTTCAGCAATGGTCTGCTTCCATGCTTCCATGGAATGTGTGCTCCCATGCCTTGGGGACATAACCTTCTATTAGAGAGGCATTCAAATGCTGTATTAAACGTTCCAACACCTAATGGGTACAGCTTGCCCAGAAACGAAGGAGGCAGTTGGTCCTGCAGAGAACCGAATTTTATGGTAGTTAGAGTCCCTATGATCATCCCTAGGTCTAGGGGAATAAATGCACTGAGTCTACAGGGGAGGTCGGGGCTTATCGGGTAATCTCCATTAGTCATCTTCTGTGGATTTCCTAATGAATTTAGAGTCGTAGTTTTTCTTGAACCGCCTCTAGAGTTGTCTGGGGTGGTGGAGGAGGTGGGAAGGATCAGGGAGTCTACTATCTTCTCCATCCTTCTAGGGCTATCTGTGGAGTCTGCCAGAGTAAGGGAGGATAGAATATCGGCCTCTTTTTTTAAGAGACAGCAGGCCAATTCATTATAATGGGGTTGTGACAGAAAAACTAGGGGGGCAATCTTGGTGGGGTCTGATAAACTTTTCATCACTTGAAAGAACACCTTAGGGCTGTTTTGAGTTTGAATGATCTTGTCAGAGAAAAAAGAAGCTCTAGAAGTACAGCAGTTTTTATGATAAAACCTTCAGTGCTATTTTATACACTGTTCTATTAATTTGAGCACATGATTCCGGCCAAATTCTTTCTACGTGTTTGTACTTTTTTTTCTCTTCACACAGCACTTGGCTAAACCATGGCGCTGGGGGAAGTATTCTGTAATGTGTGATTTCAGTAAGAGGTAGTCCGATATCAATCAAGGATCGGAGCCAGTCGTCAATGACAGTAGAATCTGCTTCCACTGAATGACTAAAGGTGGGATCACTCATCTTAAGCTTACTGTTCAAGGCTGACATGTCAATGTTGGACCATTTCCTCAGTGTTATAGATATGTCAGATTTGTGTTTGCTGTGTGTGGGTGGAGTATCACAGGAAAATGGTACTGCCAGGTGGAAATGAGCTAACACTATAACAAATGCTGGGAGAATTTAACCAATGCAAATATGACAGAGCCTCACCAAATCTACTGATACCGTGGGCTCTAATTGATGGAACTGGAAACATTTTGGAATAAGACATATACAACTTGCAGAAGGTGGTGAAGTGAAGCACATGGACAAAGTAACACATTGCGGGGATCAAATTGGCTCAACAGAAAACTTAAATACCACCTCACAATCCCAAGTCTGAATCTGGTTAACAAAAATAAATCTATCTATCTATCTATCTATCTATCTATCTATCTATCTATCTATCTATCTATCTATCTATCTATCTATCTATCTATCTATCTATCTATCTATCTATCTGTCTATCTATCTAGCTGTCTGTCTGTCTCGCTCTTCTAATCAATCTGGTTATCAGTGGCTTCCTCATCTCACAATCTGCTATCTTTCTATATCTATCGCTCTGACCATGAGTCGTCTAACTAAGACTGTTCGTAGAACTGGGGTCAACACATTGTTGTCCGTCTCTGTTGCCTGTCTAGTCAGTAGATGCTTTTGGGAACACGCCCGATGCTCCGCCTGAATTAGCAGCTCTGCCTTTCTGTTGCGTTAATTCGTTGAATTGGGAGACTGGCTATTCTCATAGGTCAGCTTTAGGCCAACTTGGGCCATATTTCATGCCTTCCTTCTCTCTTTTGTCGATATCCATACAGTGATGCAGCTCCCTGCAGAGCACGCAGCAGTGGAAGTAGACTGGGGCACCGTGCAGTAGGGCGGTCAGAGCTCAGGGCTGATCGAGCATGGAACTGTCATATGGTTTGCAAAGATGACGATGACGATGACGCTGAACCCTGCTGAAAAATATTTTTGCCCCTACCGCTGGACTGAAAGTGGCCAGGTAGCCAGATGCCTTTTAACCGAATAAGAAGCGTGAAATACACCATTCTTAACTTACCCAAGTTTGAGAAGCCTCGACATAGAGTCATTTTATGGTTGTTGTTATTACATGGCAATTATTCATTTTTTAAAATAATTTCGAGAGGTGATATGCTGGCTGTGTCTTTTGGCTGTAACTGCGTGCTAACCAGGTTTCTTTAGGATGCTTTATGCTCATAGGTCGTGCTTTAATGTGCTGATGCTTACACACACAGACATATACAGATGATGCTTTGTTTGCGTTACCAATTGAATCCCGCCTAGCCTATTGGCTTTGCCAATGTTTATGTCCCTGTGTGACTGCAGAAGTTTGATGAAAACGTGTTATATTCCATTTCAGTCACACTATGGCAGTGAGGAGCAGTGACTTGCATCGAATAGTACTAATTGGTACAGTATGATAGGAGCTGCTCTGCGTGCCTCAGGGTCGGGCAATAAGGAAACAAAATGCTTGTCACACTGGTTGCAAGGGTGTGGGTGTTATAAGTTCTAAAAATAGTACATCTATAGATGCCCTTAAATGGAAATTTAGCACAGTCAATACTGACCAGCTCTGACAGAAAGCAAAGCTGCGAGCTTTTTTGAGCCAGCACAAACAATATCAATTAACACGAGCAGCTTCATGTCAACGTCAACAAAATGATAGAGATGTGCCTCTGTGATACAAAATTTAAGCGCATTCAGGGTGAGTTTCAAGAATGAACTGATCTATGCAAAGCATTGTAGTAAATACAACACCTCTGTTCACTCCCGTTTTATGAAGCTTTGAATACATCTTAAAAACTTAGCAACCACCCCAATCAGTCACATCTGTGAGCTCACACATAGCCAACTCATAGCTGACTACAGTAGTACCATGCACATTACCCATTGTGATCTTTTGCTGCTGGTCTCAGGTGGCTGCAAGCAAGGACATGCATAGCAGAACAGGTGGGTCTTAAATGTGTTCCTACAAGACAGAAGAACTCGGAATGCTCGATCTCGAATGGCAGGTCACATACAGGGGCATTACGAGTCACATAGAGGGTCATTACGAGTTGGGCAGTCGGAAACATCTGACTGCCAAACTCCCGACGAGGAGACTGCCACAGGGCTGGCAGTCTCCCCACCGTCCTCATTACAACCAAGGTTTCCACCTGTCAGCCCAGTGGGAAAGATGCCACAGCATTGTTACCGGCTCATAATTTAGCCGGCGGCAATGCTGCCAGATGCAGGGTGCACAAGCACCCTTGAAATGTGCACTGTGTGCTAAGAGTGAACATTTGAAGGATGCTGGGCAGGGGTGCTGGGCACTGCCCATGCCCCCTGCACTTGTTCTCCACCAGCCTTTTCATGGTGGTCAGACCGCCATGAAAAGGCTGGTGGAGAACAAAGTTGTCATCAGCAGGGTGGCACTGACTTCAGCACCACCCTGGCTGATCACAGCCAAGACCATAGTCATCCCATCGGGTTCAAAGATCCTGTCGGTCGGACCACCGTGGTGGGAATGTTGGATCGCCACAGCTGCAGTGGTCTGACCGCCACCATGGGTCTGGCAGTCCTAAGACTGACAGACACAATGAGGCCCATAGTCTTTGTTCCATTTTGATATGTAAAGGCGGATGGTTGCCAGCTTATTTATCTATGTAGGCCACATCGCGTACAGATCTTTTTTCATTATTTCTTTCTTTCAGTCTTTCGGAAGCTTGTCGGTGGAACTGTTCACATCCACTACCTCTAACCTCAGATTGAATGTGATTTACCACCAACGGGTCAAAGCAACACCTTCATCGAGGACTGCATGGATTTCTTCACCTCAAAAAGGCCACTGATAAGTTCAACTCCTGTATGGAATACCTTATTGACAAATGTGCACCTCTGAAGTGAAAATTATCCAGACCAAAGCCCTCTAGGCCCAGGTTCTCTAAAGAGGTTTATGAAGAACAAAAGTTCATCAGAAAATACGAGAAAGAATGGAGAAAAGCACCATCCTTCATGAGTATGACTAAGCTTCGCAAAGTGAGAAAAAATTGGAGCCATATCATCCCATAGCAGAGCCCTCGTGACTTCTGCAAAGAATAGACTGAAAAGCCCGTTTGAGGTTATTGCATAGTCCACTAATCCCTCTATCACTTCGGCTCTGAAGCCATCCGTGGCCCATTGCAACGACTTTGTGGATTTCTTTGACAAAAAAGTTAGAGACATCCATATTTCGCTTCCCATCAATGGTTGAGTCACTACCATGCAAAGCATTACAACCATAGTCATCTTTCTTTCCAATCTTCGAGCAGAACCTACAGCAAACTATCTCCAAAGTAAAACCCTTAAACCATCATCAGGATGCTATTCCAGACTCTATCAGCAAATTTCTAGCTACACACCTATTCCCCATATAGATCACCTTTTTCAATTCCTTTCTCAATCAGGGCCTCTTAACTGAATGACTAAAAATGGATCAAATGACTCCGCTCTTAAAAAAACAACCTCTTGATCCAGAGGACCTCAACAACTACTGCCCAGTCTCCACACTCCCATTTTTATGTAATGTCATTGCATGTTGCGTAGCATCTCAACTAGCCTCAGACATCCAAACAAACAACTTCCTAGAAACTCTCCTATCAGATTTCCACTAGGGTCACAGTGCAGAAACTGTGATTCTCCAAATAGTCAATGACACCCCTAGAATCCTCGACTCCGGCAACTCTTGCCTCCTGGTCCTCCTGATTTTATTTGCCGCATTCAACACTGTCAGCCATCATTACCTCCTTTGTATTCTTGAACTACGCATGGGATGTGGAGGCACGGTCCTCTTCTGGTTTTCCTTTCACCTATCCAACCTTTCCCAAATAGTGAAAATGGGCAACTCATTCTCAAGACTAGTCAGCATTCACCACGGTGTCCTCCAAGGTTCTATCCTCTCCCCAACCCTCTTCAACCTCTACCTAGAACCACTATGTGTGATTCTCAGTAACACTGGGATTCTCTTCCACCTCTATGCTGACGATACCCAAAAATATTTGAAAATCTGATCCCTGGAGTATGTTGCCCTACTTTCAAATACACTCTTAAAGATTCCAAGCACCATTAAAGAGACCAAGCACCATTTAAAACACAACCCAGTATAAACAGATTTTTTTTTAATCTCATCTCCAAAAGCAAAAACTCCTGTACAAGAATGGATGGGCAACTTTCCCGCCTTTCGAAGGCTGCCCGCCATTGTCTTGAGTGCCAGATCACTCTGCATCACCCTTGACAATCCTCTCACTCTTCACAGCCACAGAGCAGCCATGGCCAACAGTTCACAATACTGCAAACGTCTTTCTACCTTAGGGGGTCTTTGTAACTTTCATCTTCAGATGCAATCTCCATTAGATGTCCAATCACCATTTAAAACTCAACCTAACTAAAGCAGAACTTCTTTTGATCTCACCACTGAAACCAAAAACGCCTGTACGAGAATGGATGGCCAACTTTCCTGCCTTCCCGCTTTGATTGGATCAGAGACTACTTCTTGTTGCTGCCTATGCACTTGGCATTCGCACTACAGCTCTTCACTCTGATTTTTACTTTGAAATTGGACTTCAGAATATACAGGCTCTTCATCAGAACTTTCTCTCAAATTCAAATGTTCTCACTTCATTGTTTTCATAGCTTGGATCTTCACACATTTAAAAATTTTCACTGCCCTCTGGATCCAAGCTGTGAACTCAAGCTTGAGTAAGATCTTGATTTTGTGCTTGACGTTTCTCTTGACTCTGTAAACTTGGCTCTGGACCAGCTGACTCATCTATTTCTTCAACTGCTCCCACTCTCTTTGCCTGAGCAGCGTGGGTCCACTGCGGCCCACTAGAGCATTTCACTGCAGTGTTCATCATCAAAATCAATTGGTATGGTCTGAGCCACCTTTCCTTAAGACAGCTCTTCTTCATGTTCTTGCGGATTATTACCCAGGCCTCAAGTTGTAACTAACAATGTTTCTTATGTCTTCTGTTGCCACAGTCACCTGATTTGACACAGATTTTACCATGTCAGCCACAACTTGGCAGTCACCTAACTCACTGTCATCACTTATTTAATCTAGCGCAGCAGATGGATTATATGCAAGCCACACTGCTCCTCCCATGATATTTTAATGGGGCAGCAAACTAGTCTTTTTATCAGGAGTACTTCTCATGCTCATCATAACAAGAGGAAGTGCATCTCAATACTACAAACCTATTGAAGCACACATCTTTCCCAGTTTGTTCTTAAGAGTGCCATTTACCCTCTCCAAAATTCCTATAAATTGAGGAGGATAGCTACAATGAAATCTCTGCCAAATCTGGAATGCTTCACAAATGATTTGAAGAACCTCATTTTTAAAATGCGTTCAACGATCTGCCTCAATTGAAGTTGGCAGACCAAAACTAGGACTTAAGCCCTTTAACAACAAATTGGCAACTATAAGGCTATCTGATCTCCTTTTAGGATTAGCTTCCAACCATTTAGAGAGCAAGCAGATAATTATCAAGTGGTACTTTAATCCATTATAATTTGTCATCTCAATAAAATCTGCTTGTAATCTCGTAAATTGGCCTTCTGATTTTCCAATGTGGCTCATCAAGGTATGGTACTTTCCTTGGTTATTTAACTGGCACACCAGACACCCAGAGCACACATCCTCAGCCACATTTCCAACTTTTGTATTCTCCCTGTATTTCTTGAATATTCTAATCAGTGGGTTTCTTCTCGCATGTACCATACCATGAAGATATTTACACATGAGGTACAGCATTGAATCAGGTAAGACATAATTATGTTCAGAATTTACATACAAATCTTGATAGTTTGTCCTGTACCTTAGTCTTTCCCATTTCTTTTTCCCATCATCTGGGGCATCTTCCTTCAAATCTCTAAATTCGCTCAGGGAAATTTGAACTGAACTCATAAAGAAGCAATTTGCACACTCTGCATTGTGGATTAATTTACTCTTTCCCTTTGATCAACATCATTCTCCTGCGCAACGGTTTCATCTTGTAATCAATATTTAGCCTTTTTATCAGCATAATTATTACCTAATGTGAATAAGCCTTTTCCAGACTTGTGGGCACTACATTTGACCACTGCAATTTATTTTGGCTTCAATCTGCCAATCCAGACATAAACACTATTTTTAATAGGGGCTCCTGAAGATGTCATAAACCCCCTTTTTTGACTAAAGCTGACCAAAGTCATGCACATCTCCGCATCCATATTAGCTGTCTGTATAAACTGTCACATCCAAATTCTCTGACAAGCAACAAGCTCTTGTCAATGCAACCAACTTCTCCACCTGTGCTAAAGTTATAGTTGGCAGAGAAGATGCTTCTAAATCCCATCAACAGTGCATACTGCATAAGCAGCTCAACAAACACCACATTTGACTCTTAAAAAAGAACCATCAGCAAATAATGTCAGATCAGCCATTTCAAGAGGAGTTCCTTTTATGTCAGATCTTGGTTTTGTGCATATAAATGCCCTGTCCTCGTTCTTGATAAAAGAAGTTCAACTGTGTGGAACATAGAAAATTAAAGTATGTCCCATCACAATTCCTTCACTTTGGTCAATGGCTCCGCAAACAGTTACAACTTATTCAAACATACTGGAAGACTTACAGCTATTGGATCTAACACAGCTGACAAGTAGGCCACAGGGTGCATTAGATGTCCATGCTTTTGTGTAAGAAGTGAAAGCACTTGAAGAAAATTGCCTTTTTTGCCATGGTTACCCCCTTCTCACTTTTTGCCTGATATTGATGCTAACTTGACTGAGTGTGTGCTGTGATCCTGCTAACCAGGCCCCAGCGCCAGTGTTCTTTCCCTAAACGGTACCATTGTTTCCACATTTGGCACCCCCCTGGCATATAGCTAAGTCCTTTGTAAAAGGTACCAGTGGTACCAAGAGCTCTGTGACCAGGAAGGGCACCTATGGGCTGCAGCACGTATTGTGCCACCCTAAGGGACCCCTCACCAAGCACATGGCCACTGCCAATTCAGATTGTGTGTGCTGGTGGGGAGAAAAAGGTAAAGTCGACATAACACCCCTGCCAGGGTCCCATGTCCATGAACCGCTGTCTGTGGCATAGCCAAGTCACCCCCTAGCAGGCCTTACAGCCCCAGGGCAGCGTGCACTATACCAAAGGTGTCTAAGTCCATTCTTAGACATTGTAAGAGGAGTTTGACCATATTATGTACATGGGCTGCAAGTTTGTTATTACAAACTCCACAGCTCCATGCTGGCTTCATAGAAGGGTGGGAAGTTTGGTATCAAACTTCTCGGTGCAACAAACCCACACTGATGCTAGTGTTGGATTTATTGCACAATGCACACAGAGGACATCCTGGAGATGCCAACTGTATTTTACCAACTCTTTAGTGTATGACTGACCAGTCTGTGGTAGCCTACCATTAACAGACATGTTTTTGACCCCATAGGCCTTTGTGCTCTCTGGGGCCAGAAACACAGTCTTTCCTGTGCGGAGGTGCTTCAAACCTTCCCCTTGCAGGATCTGTAACACTTGACGGTGAGCCTTAAAGGCTCAGGCCTCCTGTTACAATGCCCCAGAGCACTCCAGCTAGTGGAGATGCCCACCCCCCATACCAAGCCCCACTTTTGGCAGCAGGTCTGGTGGGAAAATTAGGGAAAAAAGGAGGAGTGACCACTTCAACTGAGACCACACTTAAGTGACCCCCTCCTTGCAGAATCATCCATCCTGGTTTGGAGGAAAGGGGCTGATAGGTATAGGAATATGCCCCCACCCCAAAGGGAGTGGGCACAGGCATGGTGTAGCCAACCTCAGGGACAGTAGCTATTGGCTACTGCTCTTTGAGCCCTGTAACACCCCTAAATCTAGTATGAAGAAGAACGAAGAAAGAAGAAGGACTGCCAAGCCGGTCCCAGCAGTGAAGACTCCAGATGACAACAGACTTGTCCCCAGCCCTACTGGCCTGTCGGCAGCTTCAAAGACCCCTGCTCCAAGAAGGCAAAGCATCCTGCTGGACCAGTAACCTCTACAAACACCCAGAGGACCTCCTCCTCAGCAGAGGCTCAAGAACTCCAAAGGACAGCGGCCCTGTCCAGAAGAAACCTTCAAAAAGGACTTCAGAACTGCCTGGATCTGCAGGCCCTGGTCACTCTGCACCCGATGCCCACAGCCTGAGTCCAGATGGCCCACCAGTCCAGTGAAGGTCCCCAGGTGATTCTGACCTTGAGTCCACCCTGGGTTGACCTTTCCTGGCCAACACAACAACGTCTGCAGCCTGAATCCAGAGTACCCCCCTGACCGCAACCAGATTTGATGAAAATACCTGATGCCCAAGGAGACCCCTGCTCCCAAAATCCCCTGGCCTTGGGTAATCCGACCGATGGTCCAGCAATGTCCAGCAGGTGCCTCCCCTACCTTTCCAGCCTTTGGTTTCCTGGAACCGACCCCCTGGACCCAGCCTGCAGCCTCTTTTGTGACCTTCGGGGTCCCCCCATCAAAAAGCATTGGACACTCAGCTCTGTGTTTGCACCGTGCACCTGGCCACCCCTGAACCGCTGAGGGTGTGTGTTTGGTGTGAACCCCTGGCCCCCCTGGCGCTGACTTAAACCTCCCAGGCCTGTGTCCTGGAACTGCAGGTACTTACCTGCAATCGGCTTTCTACCGAACACCCCAGTCCTCATGGGATTCCATTCTAAACCCAACATCAACTTTGACCTCTGCACCCAGCCAGCCCCATGTTGCTAGTTGTGCACTTTTGGGATCAGCCCAAACTTTGAACTGAGGGCATCCTAACCCCCGAAGACTGGAATTGTAAGTTGTGTACTTACCTGTTAACTGTGCTAACACTTTCACCCCCCAGAACTCCATTGACTCCTATGAAAAACTGCAGTGTCAATGTTTGAAATAGAAAAGTGTAAGGGCCAGATGTACGCACCTTTTTTCTTCTCACAAATGGCCCGATTCGCAGAATTAGGAAGTTTGCGACAAGAAAAAAGCATTTTTGTATGTACAGACCCTATTTTGCCAAATCACAAAATAAGTTTGCGAGTCGCTATTAGGATGGGGCGTTCCTTTCCTAATTGGGAGTCGCAGTGCGATGTAGGATTGTTTTGTGACCGTGAAAGTGGTCACAAAACAATCGCAGTTAGCACCAATTTTACATTGGTGCTAACCCATTCTCATTCCAGGGACCCCTTCCCCTTTGTGAATGGTAACGAAAATATTTTTTCAGAGCAGGCATTGGTCCCACGGACTACTGCCTGCTCTGAAAAATTGAAAAGAAAACTTTTCATTTTTGTTTTTTAAATGCATCCCGGGCAGCATTTCAGAAAAAAATAAAACTGCTTTATTTAAAAACAGTCACAGACATGGTGGCCACTGTCCTCAGCAGCCTACCATCCCTGTGAGGGCGGCGATTCCCAATGGTGTTGCAAATTGTGACCTACCTCATGAATATTTATGAGGTAGGTCATTTGGAACCCCATTGGGAATTGCAAACAGTGTTGTTGACACTGTTGTACATCAGGTTTTGTGGCGAATAAAATTGCGAGTCAATAAGACTCACAATTTGTGATTCGCAAAACCTAATGTTTGTACATCTGGCCCTTAGTTACTTGTAAACTGCCAAAACCAAATAAAGTACATTTGATACATATGCTTGATACTTATTGACACCTGTACGTACCTGCAACAAAGACCTTCCGGTTCAAGAACTAAAGTAACAAAATACATTTTTGTTATATAAAACAACTGGCCTGGAGTGTGTCATTGAATGTGTGCCTTATTTCTTGACTATGTGTGTACAACAAATGCTTTGCACTACCCTTTGATAAGCCTAACTGCTCGACCATACTACCAAAAAAGAGAGCATTAGTTTTACCTGCTTTAGCCTCTGTTAATCCTCTGGGGAACCCCTGGACTCTGTGCACACTGTCCCTCATTTTGGTATAATATTTACACAGCCAGCTTCCTACACCACCCACCTACCTCTTTCATGACAAAGCAAGAAAATTGTTAAATTGTAATTGGGCATCCTATGTGCGGGCTCCCAACACAAACTCTCTCACATTTTCAATTACATCACAGCATTCTTTGTTGGGTGATACCAGAACTTGTACATCATTGCAGGTCAATCTTGCTGAAGGTTTTGCAATCAAGCAAACGTTTGAAATCCTCTGACAGCAGTAGCCAACAATTCCAAGAAACATCCAAACTTCCCTCTTGTTAGTAATGATGGAAGATGACACAAGGTAAGGCAATGCAACACAAGCTCTTCAGTCAGATTTACTGTACTAGACAGAGCCTCCGCGTGTGGCTCTGCGTGGCATAGTAATTATGGAGTAACACATGTCAGCGCAGGTCGCTTTCTTGTGTTACTTTGCGCTGGGAAGGAGTTCCATGGGTGAAACTTGGGTATTCCCAAACATTCACCCATGGTTTTTGATGCAATCCCACACTAAAACGAGTAAACCTGGGAATGCATCACAATGCTACGCTTTCCCAGGTGATGCATAGCAAGCAGAAATATGTTTATTCCTCTCCATTCTTTCCTCTTTCTATTTGTGCTGTATTCTGCAGCATACATGTAAAAAGTAAAAAGCCTCAGGGGATTGTTTTTGTGCAGGTAGTTGCCCCTGTCTGCCCAAAAATGATCCTGGCTGTAACACAAGCACCCCTTCACTATGGAACAGGGTGCCTGATTTGATGTTAGACTGCATTCTGTGTGCTAGCACAAGGACAGGGCGGGCATGTGTCACATCTTAATAAATATAGTGCATTCCTGCCCTGTCCCTGTTATGCAACTCAGCTCAGTTGTCTTGCTGAGTTGCATGACTTGTTAGTAAATCTGTCCCTCAGTTTCTGAAAGGCAGGAACACATTCTTTAGAGACTTTCCTCCTATCTTTTTCAATACTATTTCAATATATATTACCTCCTTTATACAGTACTGCATTTCAGTTGGTTAAACTTTATGCCTATAGTCAGCCAAATGATTCAACAAAACAATTGTATCTTGTTTACAGACCTCTTTTGAGAGTTAAAATCCTTAGAGGATTGTTTTTGAGGAAGTATTTGTCCCTTCCTGCACAAAATCAAGCCTGACTGTGGCACTAAGCTGCTCTCTGTGCGCTGGCAAGTATGGTCCATATCTTAATGAACAAAGCATGAATGTGCCAAATCTTAATTAATGTGGTGCTTTCCTGCCTTGTCACGCAATGCAGCACAGCAAGTTGCCTTGCTGTGTTGTATAATTTGTTAGTAAATCAGCCCCTCAATGTCTGAATGGCAGGAACACATTCTTTTGAGACTTTCCTCCCACCTTTTTCAACATGGTGTCCATGATATTTGACCTCCTTTTTACAGTATTTGCTCCCACCTTTTTCAATATGGTATCCAAGATTTATGACTTTCTTTTTATAGTACTGCATTTTAGTTGGGGACACTTTATGCCCATTCTCAGCCAAATGATTCAACAAAACAATTGTATCTTGTTTATAGACCTCTTTTGTTTTGGATGCCATCAAAAGGTCATCAGTGTATTGGATAAACACTTAGTTGCACAGTAATCTCAAACTCTCTAATCTGTCTTCAATATCTGGAAGGAGATTGACAGTCTCTCTATAAAACCTTGTGGGATTCTACACCACACAAGATCTTTATTCTAAAATCGAAATGCAACAATGAAGTGTGACTCCTCATGCAAAGGAATTAAGAGAAATGCTTGGCACAAGCAAATGACTGTGTACCATTCTGTTTTAGATGGAAATTGAAACAAGGTCCCTGCACGGTTCCATAACACTGGACAACATGAAATCACTATCTTGTGAATCTTGTGGCTACCATGTACAAATCCCCACTTGCCACTCATGTTTTAAAATCTCCATTATGGGAGAATTACAATGACTAATAAGTACATCCTGGAGAATTCCCTGAGCAGTCATTTTTTAATCACTGGCTTCATTCCCTCTTCTACTTCTTTGGACAGTCTGTACTGTTTAGTTTTTGAAAATATAGCATCAATTCTAATCTTCATTTTGACTGTCTTTGCTCTTTTAATGAATCCAATTTCCTGTCCTGTTAAATCCTATACCTAATCCTTGATAGTATGTCTTAAATCCAGAGACAGGTCATCTTTTGTTAAAACTAGAATCAGCTGAAATCTTGAATTTTCTGAAAAAATCTTAAATACTGAATAATAATAATGTGTTTCAATTGTGACGACATTCAGTGTACAATAAATCACACAATTCATGTTGCAGAGCAAGTTCCATTCCAACAAGTTCACACAACTTGAATCATACAAAATAAATTTTTGCTTATTCTCCATCTGACCAATTTTAGCTGGGACATCTGCTGAAAACAATTTAATATTTTTTTGCTGATTCCTAATGCTTTGACTTCTGTTCCCAAGAGGGGTAGGTTTGTGGCTTCTACAGAATAAAGTGTAGAACTGGTAGTCCCCGTATCAATCAGAAATGAAACGTGATAGCCCTGTACTTCTCCATCAATATATGAGTCACTTTGGTCTACTTCCAGGACTGCTCCAAGTACCCAATCCTCCTCCCCTAAAAGGACCGTCAGTGTGAACTACTCCCTGCCGGCTTATCCTTCTAAATGGATTTTGCTGATGTTAGGCATAATTGGAAGTTTAATTGCTCATGTTTTGCTGCATCACTCGACCTGTGAGCATTACTATTTGAATTGATTTCTGATTCTGCACATTCTCCTCAAATATTTGCATACTCAACGTATTTCTCGGTAACTGTGGAACAACTTCCAGATTTCCCTGAATCAGATTAGGATTCTGCAGGCATTTCCTCTTCTAATGTCTGATCTTCCCACAGAAGTGACAAGACATATTCTTTCATGTTCATTCCATCATTACTCATCATTCCTCTTCGACCACCTCATGCATTATTCCATACTTCAATTAATGTGGTTTCGGGACCCTTTTCAAACCATTTCATCTGAGGAATCATTGCTTCTCCTTAAGCTTTTTTTGCTTTGCATCAAAATAATCACTACTATTTTTCGCCAGCTTCAAAGTGTGATCAATACTCTTCGGCTGCCAACAAAACCCATTCTGTTGAATGTGATTACTAATCTTTGGCCTTAATCCTAACACAAAAGGAGTGACAAAACCACTAACCACGATAGTTCTTAAAAATGTGCATAAGCGTTTCATAAGAAGAAGGCACTGACTCTTTTGGCTCTTTTGAAGTTCTCAAAATCTTTTATCAATTTATGTCTTTTTCAGGAAATTGTTTTTCAAATACTCAATCACAGCCTTATATTTGTCTGCTACCTCTGCAGCTGGCACATTATTTGGACCGGCTTTACACTCTACCCTCAAATAACCAGGAGCTACAATTTCAAATAATGAATTTAAATACATCCACAGCACTGAGAAATGTCTGTGCATCAGTTTGTGTACCTCATCTTAGCATTTTGCTGGATCTTCTTGCAACTTTGGGAAATTATCAATAAAAGCATACAAATCCGCACATGCATAAGATTCCCTCAATATAGCTCTCTTAAGGGAAATTCCCAAACTATTTTTGTTCCAGCTTCTGAACTACTCACTACATTCTTTGCCCCTTTTTTGTCCCTTTTGATTTCTTTCTACTTGTCATCCCTTTCTTTTATCTTTCTTTACATTTCTTGAAATCATTCTATTGTCGTGTTCTCTCAATTAAATCTTTATTATGTGTCCTCAAAGTAATCGAAAGCAAAAAGTACAAAAGATGGACGGAATGCTGAACAATGCAAACATTCATCCTCAGTCACAGATCTGGGTTTAATTCATCTTTTTTGCTCACTATGCCACCCCAGTTTGGACCAAGCCATATGCAAATCAGTCTTGACCTTGCTCCCCATGGGAACATTCCAGGCTGAACTGCCAGGCAAGGACTGGAAACCAGCATTCTGGGGCAGATTTTATGTATCACCCCTCATCAAACAGTCTAGCTTAAATCCAAATTAATCAAGCCCATTTCTTTAATTTCATCATGAATCAAATCTGTCTAGTAAGTTTGTTTCTTATTTTTCATTTTGCTGATGCCAACCTCTAATTCATCAGCTAACTCTTCTAATTCATTTTGTGGATTCACACAGCTTGTTGCCTCTTTGAACAAGAATCACATTGTAAGTCAGTGGTCTATTTAAATTTACATTGCCCTTAGTCGCGGCTCGCTGCGAGATAATGGGGCGGGTGGTGTGGGAGGGGCGACAAAAACATTTAATTAAAAAAAAAAAAAAACATACGTGTTCAGACGCCGCACTGATCCTCTTTCCTGGTCACTGTAGGCAGACACAGGCTCCCAGCCTGCCCTGAGGCCAATCCTGACACTGCTCAGAGCAGCATTTAGATTGGCTGGAGTGCTCAGCCAGGGTGCTCCCAGGCATCCTGGGAGCCTGCTATCTCCAGCCTGGCAACACAGTGCCGGGTTGGAGAGAGCACAGTGCACATGTGTGTTTGGCCGGCCCGGGACAGCTGGCCAAACACACATGCGCACTGAGGGGAGTGCACAGTGCACTCCCCCTCATCCCCATCATCCCCCATGGCCCCACCCCTTTAACAACAAAACGATAATAAACAACATTTATTATCATTTATTTGTTAAAAATTTGCAGCTGCTGCTGCTCGCAGAGTCAGGGTGACTCGCCTCTGCCATAGTAGAGAAGCCATTGTTGACTGCCCTGCAGCATTTCACCAAATTCAATTATTAAAAAGCCAATATTAATTTCTCCAGGTACCTCTCCAACTACCACTGTCCTTATATGAGTGGTAGCTTGAACCCGTGTCTCAGATTGCACATTTTTGCTTGTACTAGGTACTGCTGTCATTATGGACTTACTCGGTGCACTCAGTAACACTCCAGTAGGAGCTTGCACCACAGCAACATCCCTCCCAGCACTTGAATCAGGTCCTGAATTAGTAAGCGTTGTACCTGCTGCTTTGTCTGTATATGGAGGCATTCTCAAATTTAAAAGCTTATTTAGAAATGTGTCATCATAAGAATCACTTGCTTGCTTTTCCTATTTGTTTTATCTTGGTCTTCTTTCTCATTCGCTATAACAGGGAATGTTTTTACACATTCACTCATATCCTACCTCCAACTCTTCTGTTGCCAATCCATTTTGCTCTCAAACTAATGAGCTTTTTCACCTTCTTAGCTGCTCGCTTTCTCTGTTGCCATGTGATCTCATTTATTAAGTGCTTCAAATTGTATAGGTCTAGTCACTGGCATTATGTCATACATAGTTTGAAATCTAGCTTTCTCATATTAAATGTACCCTCTAATGGATATTGTTTTACCTTATCATGTGCAGTGTAATTTTTCCAGTTTGAAATCCAAGTAAACAAAGAGTTCTCAATCTTTCATCATTTTGTTTGAAGGCATTCCTTTGGCCGATAATTTCTGACCCTCTCTAGGTACTACAGTAATTTCAGGCTTTACAAACAAATTTCCTATTCTTTTCACTCAGAAAACTCAAAATCACGATAAACGAACTAGCAAACAACAACCAATCCCATCAGAGCTCTGTCAAAGGTCAACCTATAGTAGAGTGGCTCTGTCAGCAACCACCCATTCATAGCACAGCTTTGTAGTTAGATATCACTAATCCTAGAGCAGCTCCCTGGATGATGAACCAATCATAGCACAATTTCTCAGGGAAACAATTGCAAGACCAATTTGAAACCAAATAAATCAATAAACCCTTGTCTGTTTACCTTAGAAAGGAAGTATAAATCAGTAAATTAAGTATGACAATTTAATTTTGAACCCTAAAACTTTCAGAAACGAAGAAAACAAGAATTCAGAGTCAAGCACTGAAAATGAAAAAACAAGTCATGGTCAAACCCCGTAATTTCAAAAGATCACACTAGGTAAACTGTCATCCATCGGAAATTTACCCTAGTCAGTGCGTTTAACTATGCCACCTCAAATTTGGCACAGAATCCTGAAAATAAAACTCATTCAGAATCCCTATTAATGTGCAAGCAGCACCTCACATTACACACCACAATTTCAGACAAGCAATCAATATATATTGAGAGCTTGGATTTTGTCAAGTTTGATCACAAAAGCCAGTTGAACCAATAAAATGTAAAAATGAATTTACAAATATGAATAATAATACATCATCACAATATCAATCAATCCACCAATCAAGCCTACGATCGCAAACCAAGTAATTCACACAAAAAACAGATATCCACCTCACAAACACATATGCCAATGCACACTCACAAATCAATTCACTCTACTCACACCTACACTTCAAATCATTCAGAAACGTTTCTCAGTAGTCTACAACATCAGAACTCTTGGCAAAGTTCCAAAGTTCCAAAATGCCCTTTTCTCTCTATGACTGGACATTACGAATTGTGAAACCGCGGAAATCTCTTGAGCCCCCCCCCCCGTAAAAAATGGAAGTGCTGTTGCGCAGCTCATTGCAGCTCCGCACACACTTGATCTTGGGTTAAGAGACACCACCCTTTTCAACACTAAATCCACAAATTTAGCAAAATAAATAACTACAGAGACAATTCAATGACTGAGCTCTAAATCAGGTAAAAGGTAAAGGCGTTTATTACAAAAACCTCAAAATCAAGCAATACAGAATAATTGTAAAATGCCATAAAGACAGTGGTCCAGATGTACAAAGAGTAACAATAGTGATTTCCAAATAGTGGTTTTATCTGAATGGCTATTCCTTATGTATGAAACTTTTTGTTTCATACTTGCGATTCCTAGTGGGTTGCAAATCAACCTACCTCATGAATGTTAATGAGGTATGTCTCAGCTTGCAACCCATTCGGAATGCCTGCCATCACCATGTCTGTGATTGCCTTTGAATAAAGGTTTATTTTTGGTTGAAATATAACACGTTTTCCTTGAAGAAAATGGAATGCTTTTCAACAATAGAACATTAAATGTTTTTTTTTACTTTTAAGAGCAGGCAGTGTCCACAGGACCACTGCCTGCTCTTAAAAATGTTTTTCCAACATTCACAAAGATGTGTGAATGCATTACCACCAATTTTGAGTTGGTGGTAAAATCTCAAGGGTTTGCAACTGCATGCCCGTTGCAAAAGCTTGATGCATAATGCTGGAAAGGATGCCCTAAATAAGCTCATTTCAAGTAGCGATTTTTACACCCAAACTGTGACTGTGGAGCATCTCAGTTTGGATTTACATTTGGAAAAGCATTTTTGGCACTGCAAATGTCCTGATTCTCCAAATCGGGTTGTGTGCGACTGCAATAATGCTTTATACATGTGGCTCATAATTACAGAAATACATAATCAGAAATCAGGAAATTCTAAGTCCCAAATGAATAGCAAACTTAATAGTCTGTTATTATAATAGTCAATATCACAAAGGACACCAATAGTATCTCTGGAGAAGAAGGAAAAGTCTTTGAACAAATGGACAGAGTCTCGGGAGGACTAGAAATGCCGTCTAGGTCACCCTCAAATACCAGGAGATTTATACACTTTTTCAAAAGAATTAATGATCAAAATCTGCTAACTCGCAGTGAAATGACTAGTGATAACACATTTTAAACAAATCAAAAGTTGCCACGTAGAATTATAGCACATAGAACTATCACACCTCTATCGATTAGTTTTTGCATATTTGTCGTCCAGAGATTTACAACACATTATTTTAAATTAGTCAAACAGTAGCCCAAAGACAAAGTTTTCAACCCGGCCAACAGAAGTAAGCTTCAGCAGAAGGACCTTCAAAATAATACAAACAGCACACCGAAAAAGTTTCATTCACAGTACATGATCTCAAAGGAAAATAACCGGTTAAATGACAGTGTTCTGTGCACTGGAAGACTGTGGAGATTCTGCGGAGAGAAGTCACACATGGAAACATTGATTGGGAGGAGGAAAGAGCAGGAGCAGTTTGAACAATTCATCAGAAACAGCATCCTTTATGACTATAATGGTGTCTCAATGGAAAATGTGGCACAGCTAAAACTCATTTGTAAATATACTTCTAAACACTTAAGCAACTTCGTTTTAAGTGCAATATTATTAATGAATCCGTTATGACTAGAATTAGTCATAAAAATAATTTGTCATTAAAATAATTTGTCACCCTGAAATTACACATTAAAAAAAAACTGCAATGGGGCTATTGATTGTTGAAATGTTTTGGGTGTCAGGTGAGGTTGAATGAGTTAATAGATGGGATAGGTAGATGTTGAATAATAGAGGGGACACGATGTACCCCTGAGGAATGCCACAGTGCTGTGTGTGAGGAGGCGATGTGAAAGGTGATAGACTACTCTTAGGATCTGATTACAAGTGTGGCGTTCTGAGGACCGCCACACTCGAAGTGACGGTTGGACCCCCACACTCCAGGAACTCTGACCACCACATTACTACCCTGGTTGGGATCCCACCATGGAAAGGCTGGCACAAAGACAGTGCTGAGGGGTACGGGGGCCTGCAATGCCTATGCCCATCGCATGGGCAGTGCAGGGGCGCACTGTCCAGCCCCATTGGAATGCGCACTGTCTACTTTGCCGATAGTTTTGGTGTGCTACAATATTAGCCTCAGCTCCCTTAAAGGAGCCAAGACCAATATTATAGTACTGTTTCCACTACTAAGCTCAGTGGGAATGCATAATACAATCCTCCCACCGGTTAGCCCGCAGGGAACATTGTAACACGCTTGGAGGGGACGCCACCGGTATGATCGTGGTGTCCTTCCCGCGGGTTTGGCGGTCGACTTGTCCAGCTGCCAAGCTTGTAATCAGGCTCATAGGACCTGATTACGAGCATGGCGGTCCTCGGACCACCACACTTGCGGTGGCTGTCGGACTGTAGCGGTTGAGGTGGTGCAACCCCCACATTACCAGGTTGGTGGGCAGTCCCGCCAACATACTACCATCTCTTACGGGCTGACAGTAGCAGAGGTCAGAATCAGTCAGGGCTGCGCTGAAGTCAGCGCCACCTTACTGATTGCGACCTGATTATGACCTGGTTCTGTGCCAGCCTTTTCATGGCAGTTTCACCAGGTGCCGGGCCACAGGGGGGCCACTCCACTGCCCATGCACTTGGGCAGTGTAGGTGTCGTCCTGCCCAGCACCCTCGCAATGCTCACTATCTGCTGGTGCACCCTGCGGGTAGCAGCATTGCCGCCGGCTTGATTATGAGCCGGCAACCGTGCTGCCGCCCTTTTCTCACCGGGCTGGCCATCAGCCCAGCTGGAAAGCCATAATGGGCCTGGGGGGAGGTAACAAGTGTAGCGGTAGCCTCCACGTCGGAAGTCGTAATCAGGCCCTTAGTCTGTGAGATAAGTAGCAATTAATTGTAGAGCTTTTTGATGAACTCCAAGGTGATGATTGTTTTGTAGAAGCATGTGGTGATGGACAGTGTCAAATACAGTTGAAGAAGCAACAAGGCAGCTACTCCATTTTCTGTCCACTGCGAGATTTAGATCATCACACATGGATATGAGGTCTTACTCTGTCTGAAACCAGTCTGTTAGTCTCCTGCTAAGTCATTATTTTCTGTGAAGTTAGAGTTAAGTAAATAATGCTTTCCCTAAGGAAAGTCCATTTGATGTGGCTCTGTAGTTTTCTAGGTTGGATGGGTTGAGGTTTTTATTTTTGAGGACAGCTCTAATGTAGGAGGTTTTCGGCTCAGAGGGGAATTAATCTAGCTCCAGGGATTGGTTGAGAATGCATCTGGCTTCCTCCCCTGCACTGGTTGAGCAAAGTATATTTGGGCAGTGCTGGGTCTGAAGGTCATCCTGGTAGTCTGGCTGCAATGATAATAATGAGGACATATTTTGTGACTGGGTATTGAAAGTAGGCAATGATGGATGATTATTTTTGTCTGCTTCTATGATGGTTAGGTCATGTGTTGTTGTGGTGTTGTCCACATTCTCCTTAAGGTAATTTTCAGACTTTCTTAAATTTTGAGATCAAGACATGGGCGATTTTGTCACAGACGTCTTGTGATAGTTGTGTTTCTGTGTTTTGCAACTGTGGATTGCAAAATTCTATGGAGTTCTTTAGAAGGGCAGTCTGCTTCAGTTATGTGACTGGTGTAGTAGTGTCTTTTTCGGGTTCTGATGGCTTCTCTGCAGGCTCTTCAATAGTGGTGTACTCTGCTTTTGTGTGATTCACCTCTTGTAGCGTGTTGAGTTGTATTTTAGTTCTTTTCATGTTGTGTTTAACCCATGTGGTGTTCTTTTTTGTGGTCAAGCCTGCATGTGGGTTTTGGTGGTAGTGGTTTATCCAGTGCAGTGGAGATCAAATTGTGGAAGTTCAATTGACATATTTAAACATATATGAGGCATTCCTATATTCAAATGAAAACACAACAGCATACAGCACAACTTCAGTATCAAGCAAAAAGGTGAACAACTACATAAATCCAAACTAGGACAAGCAGTAGAACTGATAACTGACCAAAACCTAAGTTATTGCAGGACTTTAAAAATCTTAAACAAAACTGTTCATTGTTTATGGAAACATAAAAAATATATATATTTGTGTTTTACAGGCATCTTCCTCCCACCATGTTCCTCAGGCCCACAAAGACATTCTCCGTATGTTCTTTCACTTATCTATTTGTGATTCCATATCCCTAATGCAATGAGATACCCCAACTGTACACACCATCAGACGGCCTATCTCACATATGTAAAATAAAAAGAGTACACCCTTTTACACACAAGGGAGACAGGGTTTGGAAAACCAAACAAAAAATATATGGTACCTCATCTTATTTTTATTACTTCACTCACCTAAACTCAAATGTTTCATCTTGAAAAAACATTTCAGATGCCTATTGTATGGCCAAAAAGATTTCTGTCACTTTTATTTATTAAAGCTCAATAATAACAACACATTTCTTCATAAATATTACAAACAATTTTGCATTTAATTTCCTTTTTTATAAATATTTGACTTTCATCTTGTACAATCCATACATATCAACACAAATCATTGTACACTCAAATATCTAGTAAACATCATTTCAATTCAAAACTACCAAGTTACAATTACATTGAAAATATAAAAATCTGTTGAGGCTGCATTTTGATGGTATGTTTCTGGTTAACCCCCCACCCCACTTTCTTCAGGACAAAAGCGTTAAAACAATATGTAAGTATTGCAAAAAAGACAGTAAATGTTTTGTTTTAAATAGTGGAATACAAAGATAAAAAAATGTTTCATTAACAAATTGATTACCCTAAACAAATCTCCATATTTTAAAATAACATTCTTTCCAAATTAATAAAATCAGAGCTAAGTGTATTTACATGTTTTATAATCAAACATCATTAGCATTTTCATTTTCTAAATATTCTCATTACAAACCCATTCTCCCTATAATAGTGTCAAAATATCCTTGTAAACTAATCAATGTGCTTCTTTGTTTATTCTACGTAAATACCCATCTGTGGTTATATTATCACTCCTTGCCTATTCATTAGTATATCAACCCTGTGTTTTAGGAGAATATGGGCCAGATGTAGGAAGGTCCGAATTTGCGATTTGTAAATTGCGAGTTGGTGCGACTCGCAATTTCCGAATTGCAAATTCGGATGCAGAACGGTGTCTCAGACACCGTCTACGACTCGCTATGGGGTCGCAAAGACCCACCTCATCAATATTAATGAGGTGGGTCGCATTTTGCGACCCCATAGCGAGTCCCTGCACTCACAGGGATGGTGGCCTGCTGAAGTCAGCAGACCTCCATGTCTGTGACTGCTTTTTCAATAAAGCATTTTTTTTTTTCATTTTGCAGCCCATTTTCCTTAAAGGAAAACGAGTTGCAAAATTAAACAAATTACGAAACCAATGGACCACTGCCTACACTGAAAAAACCTTTATGCCCACATTTCAAAGGGGAAGGGGTCCCCTTCCTTTTTGCGAATGAGTTACCACCAGTGTGACACTGGTGGTAACTGCAAGTTGCTTTGCGACCGCATTCACGGTCACAAAGCAATTCTGAATTGCGATGCGAGTCGCAAATAGGAAGGGAACACCCCTTCCTATTTGCGAGTCGCATTCTCAAATTGCGAGTTGGTACCGACTCGCAATTTGTGAATGAGCATCGCGTTAGGCTGTTTGCATGGCGCAAACTGCGATTTTCGCAGTCTGCACCATGGAAACAGCTTCCTATATCTGGCCCTAAGTCTTTTATCAATGATCCTATTTCCTCTGAATGCTTCTTACTAAATCAATTAGTACATTCATGTTACCCCTGTGTAGCTTCCTTTAGGAAGGATATTGCTCCTGTGTAAAATTTGTATTCTTAATTTATTACACTGGTTTCTCATTATTTGAGACTTGACTGCCTCAGAGCACCTTGTTTTATTGTTCTTTTCTTCGTTCTTCCATCAGTGGTTAATATGGATAGATAGATAGTACAAATAACTATGCATATTTTCTGAAACTTGAGAACTGTTTTTGTGTTATACAATAGGTTTCCAAAAGGAAATATTTGGGTTAGTTGACGGCAGCAATGAGAATAACATAGGGGGAGATTTATTGTGTACTTGCTATTGCACACATATGATGACTAGCAATATGCACTGCAAGACAAAAAATTATTTCCATGGCAACCAGTGCGAACCTCTTACCTGACTGAAAAAATTCCCCATCTCTTGGCCATCTCATCCAGAGGCAGGTGATCTCCGGCATGGTTGTCTGGCAAAATATCATCAACAAAAGTATTGGCAAGAAAAATATTGCCAAAATATTTTGAGGCCACAAATATCAAATTTGCATGCTATTATGTCAAGTAAAAAATATTTTCAATAAAAATAAAGAAAACCACAATATCATCCAAAAATAGGCAAGTATATTGAATTTCAGTTATCTTACACTATAATAGCTTTAAAACATATTACGTTTACGGATAATTTCACATTCAAAATATGATATAATTACATACAATAATATAAAACATTTTTTTAAATATAATATACAAAATTAAAATAAAACTATATACTTCAAAATAAGGGAAACAATATCTAAAATATATATATAATTTAGAATTAAATAAAAATACTAATAAATGTCATTATAGTTGCAAACACTAGATTAGACTTCTCCAATAAGTAGCTTGTGAGCTACTGGTAGTTCTCCATCTACCTGTAACTAGCTCTCCTTTACACAGACCTTGGTTGAAATAATATGCATATGCCAAAATAGGGAATGTATATTCAATATGAAAATGTGTTTATTTTCAGAACTCAGAGCAGCAGACTGTGAGCATTGTGAGGGTGCTGGGGTGCCACAGGGGGACCAAGTGCATGGGCAGTGCAGGGGTCCCCCTGTGGCCATCTACACCTCAGCCCATCAGGAACATTGTTCCCAGTGGAGATCGCAGTGGTTTGGTGGTCTGACCGCCAAACTCTTAATGTGGCGGTCGGACCGCCAAACTGGCGGTGGCCACGACCGCCTTCATGAGTCTGGCGGTCTGTTGACCTTCTTACTCATAATCAGGCCCATAATTACTACCAAAACCCCTACTTTCAGGAGAGCAAGTTAGAAGCTGTTGTTTGCCTATACAAAGCAAGCAATCACGCAAACATATTTGCAATCACACAAGCATTTGTATTTTTGAAAAAGAAGAATGTGGTTTGTACTACCCCAATTGTTTTATCAACTCTGATACAAAGATATTCTAAGATATTAGCAAGAGAGATCAGCAAATTTATCTCTAATATAATCATGGTTTTATACTGGGTCAGGACAAGACATCACACATTATTAGAACATATTATGAAAACAATAAGACTGCTTGACATAACACAGGCAATCAGAAGACCGTTTGGAATGATAATACTTGATGCTGAAAATACTTTTCACAGGCTTTCCTTACAGCTCCTCTGTTGTATAAAAATATTATTATTTGCTGCATATAGTGAACCTTTACCAAGAGTGCTGAATGGGTCTAAAGAAATAAGACCAATTGTATACAATGGCATCTCCACTAACATTTTAGCATATGCGAATGACATTGCTATCCTGACTGAGAATGTCAGTATGAATATTAAAGTGATGGGGGAGCTATAAAGGTTTTCAAAGTATCTGAGGACCTCACAGTGGTGGTCAGACTGCTGCACTTCCGGTGGTCTGACTGCACCATTGCAAATCTGGCAGTCGAACCGCCAGGAGAGTGCCGTCACTGCCAGGAACAAGGTTACAAATGTGATGACGCCGGATGGGCTTGTGGTCAGCAACAGCGGCGGTGAACTAAGCACTGCCATTCTGATCATGACTCCTGTTTCCACTGGCCTTTCCATGGCAGGATGCTGCCAGGGCCCCACTGCCAGCAACCTCGGCTTTGCAAACAATGTACATTCCGAGCTTGCTGATGTGCTACGGTATTGGCCTTGGATCCCTTAAGGGAGTCAAGACTAATACCGTAGCACTATTCCCGCTGGGCGGACCAGTGGCAATGTCGTAATACAATGTTCCTGTCGGTCAGCATGGTGGGAACATTGTAATACGGCAGGGGTGAGGTAGCCGGGTTATGGGCGTCTCATCCCCACGAGTTTGGCGGTAAGCTCATCAAACTAGTAATGAGCCCCTCAGTATCTTGTAAATGCCAAGAAAAGCCAAATCATCAGCAGTACTGTCATGATTCACTCAGACAGCAGTGATGTTTCCACTGCCACATACTAAGGGGCCAATGTCACTCTGGACATTATTATCAATATTTTTTGGACCAACTATAAATGTTTATTGAAGCAGTGTGATAGTAAAATGAGGGCTGGTATCAGCTGTCAGTCAGATTAGTCAACAGGGGCAACACTGTCAAATTTACAGTAGTACCCAAATGTCTATACATATTTCATTTAAAACCTTTATGGGTCCCCAAGACTGAGCACTATCTAGTTTTATTTTGGGTTATCACACACATCAGAGGACATTTACATTTCTGAAGTTATCAATAAACAAAAATGGATGGGTTCTTCTAGATTTTAAATGTTATTATAGCTCCACAGTGGCCTCCCGTATGGCTGTTTTACTCAAACCTCCGTTTGAGTACATATAGAGACGGTTTGCCTTGGGGGACATTTCTATATTCTATTTTACATTGTAGTAGGATGGTCCAGCAAGACATTTTTAGTTTTTAGCAAGACATTCTTTTCACTTTGTGCTTTCCTCAAGGCTGCAGCCAGAGAGAGAGTTGCAAGCAAAGTGGTACGCTGTGTCTCCAACATTCACAGAAACATACACATCCTTACATGGGGACATTTTCTCAGAACATCAGCTGTATTATTATAAAAGCACTTCTCTGTCCCATACACATTAGAGGGAGATTCCAGCCAGATGACCATGACCGTATGCTGATTGCTAATTGCCTTTGCTACAGCTGCCTGCTTAGATTACCGGATCCCTGGCTTACATGGGGATGGTGTCTTTCTAGACAACATGCTTCCTTGCCCAGGTATGGGGGATGATGTCTTCCCAGGGGGGAAAACTGAAGGGAGCATTAGGGCTCATCACGCTGTGCTCTAACATACCCTAGGGAGGCGCCGCATATATTATTCCAAGTGACAGTATGGTGGGACTTTTTCTGTGTTTCACTCTTCTTGTCATCATTTTGCTTCTAGTGTGTTTTATCACACCATTTTATTCAAGATGCAGCTAACTCAATTAACCTTATTGAACTTTTCACTGTTTGTTTTATCACACCATTTTATCTAAGATGCAGCTAACTCAATAAAACTTATTAAACTTTTCTCTGCCTCTGTTTGCCTTTGCATATGTGAGACTAATGTAATTGACAGAAAAGGATGAGATGTGATCGACCACGATTTCCCTGAGAAGTCATTTCCATCATGCGTCCGGTTGCCACAATCATCCCTGCTCTTGGGCACAGGTGAGGCGCTGCTAGTTAGCCGGAAAATTGGATTAGGCCGACAGTTGTCACATGGTGTGGTATTGGAATCAGTTCTCCACAATTCAGGTGATTCTGCTGCCAGAATCCAGCAGCCTCATTAGGATAATGAGAGCCTGCTCAACAGGGTAAGCCCTTTATGTCCTCTATGTGCAAGGCTGTTCTTTCAGCCTGCGCCCAGGCCTCCATGCAGAGCGCCCATGCAGAAAGCGTAGGGGGGTTGGGTGACTTCCACATGTGGGTGATCAGATGTTTAGCCAGGGGTCTTGTTTCTGTCTCTCATGCTTCCACTACCTGATTCAGGATGGCCTAATCTAAACAGCAATGGTAAGTTCAGAATCTTCCTCACTGAGGGAACGTTCTAACCTTATCTGCTTGGGTGTGTAGAATTGGGAGTCACGTGATGCAAAAAATATTTGTATCCAGAGCACCAAGGAAACATTTAGGATCGCTGGTTGGGTATATTATTACTTACCGTGGCACAAGCATTGTTGCTGGTTCTAGGAGGCAATATATATATATACATATATATAATATATGTGTATTACATGCATATATATATGTATGTATATATATATATATACACACACACATACATATAAAATATATCTATATGTGTACATCTATCTATATACTTATAAAGGCAATGATAAAACCAAAGGTTAAAGCTTAGCTATAGTTAGGAAAACATATTTTCCCTATGCAAACTAAGTTTAAACTACACAAACTTTAAAAATTCTATAGTTATAGGTAGAACTTACATTTACAATTTATCCACCACCTTCAAATTATTATAAATAGCAGAGACTGATAAACACTCTTTTCAGCTCACTAACCAGACAACACTAACTATAACTTGCCACTCTCCCATGCACTGTGTTATGACATATAATGTCATTTGGGAAGTTATAAGTGTTGTTTTGAATGCTATAATGCTATACTATAGGCTGTAAATCATATAGTATGCAAGGGTATAAACAGTTTATGGAAAAGACATTCATTACAGTTCATGTGGTGTGGCAAGTGCTCTGACAAGACTGTGTTTGGCGGTGCACAACTTCTAGTAATTTGAAAGTGGTATGTAATTTATAACTTCAAGTTATAAATCATAACTTTACAATTTTTTATGTTTGTGTAAATTTAAGTTGGGTTTGTAAATAAAGAATATGTAACATATTTCTAACTAAAAAGTATTTGTAACATTTGTTTTTTTCATTGTAAGTTATTGTATTTTAATAAAAATGTGTTTCAAATCGCAGTGTGGAGTGTCATTGACTTGAGTGTTAAAGTGGAGTGTGGGTTGATGTGGTATATCGTGGAGTGGGAGTATTATAGGTTGGAGCGGCGTATTCTACAGTGTAGTGGCAGAGCGTTATATGATGGAGTGCCGTCGACTGGAGTGTTATGAAATGAAGTGGTGTGAAGTGGAGTGTCATTGAGTAAGGCGTCAGAGTGGCATAGAGTGTAGCAGAGTGTTGCGGAGTATAGTGGCATAAAGTGGAGCTCAGTGGAATAGAGTGTTCTATAGTTCAGTGTTGTTGATTGTAGTGTTGTGAAGGGAGTCTTCTACAGTGTAATATTCTACAGTGGAGTTTCATTATTTGTTAGAATGCAGTACATGGTAGAGTGGTGAGGTATAGTTAGTGTTGTCTGGTTAGCAAGCTGCAAAGAGTGTGTAACAAGGTCTGCTTACTAATAATAATTTGACAGTGGTAGAAAAATTGTAAATGAAAGTTCTAACTATAACTTTAGAATATTTAAAGTTTATGTACTTTTAACTTGATTTCTATAGGGAAAATACGTTGTCCAAACTATATCTAAGCTTTAACCTTTGTTTTTTCCATTGAATTTTAATAGTTTTTAAATGTTTTAATAAAAATGTCTTTCAAATCCTAGAGTCCCGTGTCGCGTGTTGAGAGTCGTTATGTGGAGTGCCATCCAGTACAGTGAAAGAGAGTGTTGTAGAGTCTATTATCATAGACTGGAGTATTGTAGATTTGAAATGAGTGGAGTAGAGTGCAGTAGTGTATCTAAAAGTGTAGTAAAGTGTTAGATAGTGTGGTGGAATAATATTCTCAAATAGTGGAGTCAAGAATCATAGACTGGAGCAGCGAGTTATAATGGTATGCTTAACAGTAGAGTTTAATGTCGTAAACTGTCCTAGAGTAGAGTAGAGTGTTTTAGAGTAGAATAGTGTGAAGCAGAGTGTCATAGAGTGGAGTATCATCAAGTGGAGTGTTGTAGAGTACAGTGGAGGAGATTGTTGTAGAGTGGAGAAGTTGAATGGCATGTCATTGAGTGTTATGCAGTATAGTACAGTGGTTCAGAGAGAATGGGCAGAGTGTTGTAGAGTAGAGTTGCATACGGTGGAGTACAGTGTTGGCCAGTGGAGTGGAGCCGAGTGGAGTAAAGTACAGGGGCATAGAGTGGGATAAAGTGTAGCAGACTGGAGTATAGTGGAGTAGAATACATTGAAGTGAGATAGTATAGAGTGGGGCAAAGTGTCATAGAGTGGAGTAGCATATTGTAGACTATAGTGAGTGGAGTGTTATAGCATACACTTGAGTAAAATATCATAATTTGGAGTACTGTATTACAGTAGAGTGGAGTGTCATACAGGATTGGAAAGTGATGTTGACTACAGTAGAGTAGAGTGGCATACAGTCCTATTGATTTTTGTAGAGTGGACTCATGTACAGTACAGTAAAGTGTAGTAGAGTGTGGTACAGTCGATTGGGATATAGTTTTATAGAGCACAATGATATTGAGTGGTACGGTGTAAAGTATTGTACTGGGGAGTAGTGAAGTAGAGTGGAGTACTGTGTCCGAGTGGAGTGAAGTAAATTGGGGTGTAAGCATACAAAGAGTTGCGTGCAGTGATGTATAGTGATCTGGAGTATCATAGAGTGTTGTACAGTGCCATACAGTATAGTCCCATGTTGCACAGTGGAGTGAAGGGGTATAGACAGGAATTAAGTGTCAGAGAGCATACAGTGTAGCAGAGTATTGTATAGTGGAGTTGCATAGAGTACAGTAGTGTGTGAAACAGATAAGTTGCACAGAGTGGATTGTTCTATAGTAGCTTAGAGTGGCGTAAAGTCTCATACAGTGGAGTAGAGTCAAGTGGAGTAGTGTTACATAGTGCAGAGTAATGTACAATAAAGTGTATTGCTGTGTCATAGAGTAGAGTGGCATGGAGTGGAGCGTACTGGCATAGCATAGGTAGTGAACTGTCATAAATTGGAGTGGAGTCCCGTACAGTAGAGTGGAGTGCTGTGTCATATAGAAATGTGTTGTATAGTGGAATGGAGTGTTTTACATTGGAGTGTATAGGCATAAAGTGGAGTATAGAGTTGGATAGTGGAGTGTATGAGGATAGAGTGGAGTAGAATGTCGTAGAGTGCCATGAGGTGTGGTAGACTTTTATAGAGTGAAGTGTTACAGAGTGAAGGAGAGTGTCATACGATGGAGTGGGATAGGTTGGAGTGGTGTACACTGTAGTGGTGTGGAGCGGAATAGGGTACAGTGGATTAATATAGAGTGGGGTGGCACCCATTGAAGTGGCATAGCATAGAGTTGAGGAAACTATTATGAATTGGGGTGGTGTCTCATACATTAGGGTGGAGTGCTGTGTTGTGCAGTGTTGGAAGCTGACATTGAGTGTAGTAGAGTCTTGTACAATAGAGTGTAGGGCAGAGAGTTGAGTGCACATTTGGACAGGGATAGAGTGGACAGAGTCTAATAGAGTGGCATAGAGTGTAGTATAGTTTTGTAGAGCCGAGTTATATAGACCTGACGAGAATGACTGGAGTGGCGTAGAGTGGAGTAGCATACAGTGAATTGTCAAAGTGGAATAGCATAGAGTGGTATAGGATACTGGAGTACTGTAAAGTTGAGTGGCAAAGAGAGTGTAGCATATAGTATAATAGTGTACATTGGAGTGGCATAAAGTGTAACTGTGTATTATGTAGCAGCATACAGTGGAGTGTTGTACATTGAAGTGGTTTAGTGCTGAATTGTGGTGTGGGGTACAATGTAATAGCGTAAAGTTGAGTGGCATATAGTGAAGTGGGGAAGATTAGAATATCATACAGTAGAGGTGCAAAAATGGCAGTTGCGTACAATGTAACAGCATAGAATGGAGTGCTGTGCAGTGGAATAGCTTATAGTGGAGTACAGTGGGTGATGTAGAGTAGAATAGCATAGAGTGAAATAGCAGAAAGTAGAATAGAGTAGAGTGGAATGGCATAGAGTGGAGTGGTGTTGGCTGGAGTAGTGTACAGTGGAGAGGGGTCAAGAAAAATAGCACATATTGGAGAAGCGTAGAGTGGAGTGGTATCAAATGGACCAGCATAGAATGGAGTGGCGTGGAGTGGTGTACACAAGAGTGGCGTAGATTAGAGTAGCATAAAATGGAGTGACATACAGTGACATGCAGTGGAATAGAGTGGAGTGGTGCACAGCAGAGTGGAACAGACTGGAATAATGTGTAGTGGAGCAGCTTAGGGTGGAGTGGCATACAGTGAAGTGGTGTAGACTGGACCTGGGTACACTGCAATTGGGTAGAGTGTAATAGCATACACTGGAGTGGCATCCAATGGAAAAGTGTAGAATGGAGTGGGGTACAATGTAGTGGCATACACTGGAGTGGCATAGAGTGGAGTAGCATACATTGGAGTGGCATACAGTGGAACAGCATGGAGTGGAGTGGCATATAGTGGAATGGCATGGAGTGGAATGGCACATACAGGAGTATCATATAGCAGAGTGGCATATAGTGTAATAGCATAAAGTGAACTGATGTAGAGTGGAGCTGTGTACAGTTTAATAGCACAGAGTGGAGTGGTGTAGAGCAGAGTGTTGTAAAGTGGAGTGACATGAAGTGTAATAGTGTATAGTGAAGTAGCATATAGTGGAGTGGTGTAGACGAGTGGCATACAGTGGCTTTGGGTAGAGTTTAATAGCATACAATGGAGTGCCGTACATTGGATTAGGGTCCAATCGAATAACATAGAATGAAGAGCAGTATAGTGGAGTGCCACACACTGGAGTGCCGTAGAATGGAGTAGTATACAATGAAGTGGCACACGGTAGAATACCATAGAGTGGAGAAGCATACAGTGGAATGGAATAAAGTGGAATAACATATACTGTAGTAGCGTATAGAGGAATAGCATAAAGTGGAGTGGAATACACTATAGAGTGGAGTTGCATACAATGTAATGGTGTAGAGTGGATTGGTGTAGAGTGGACTGGTGTAGAGTGAAGTTGTGTACAGTGTAATACCGTACACTGAAGTGACATAGATCAGAGTATTGTACAGTGGAGTGGCATGAAGTGTAATAGTGTACAGAGGAGTAGCATACGGAGGAGTGGCTTAGAATGAAGTGGTGTAGATTGGAGTGGTGTACAGTGGTGTGCGGTGGAGTGTAATAGCATACAGTGGAGTGGCATACATTGAAATGAGGTCCACTTGAATAGTATAGAATGAAGTGGCATACAGTAGAGTGTTGTAGACTTGAGGAGCATACAGTAGAATGAAGTGGAGTAGCATAGAGTACAAAAGCATATAGTGGAATAGCATCCGGTGGAGTGGTGTACGGTGGAGTGACAGACTTGAGTGGCATACAGTGGTCTTGTGTTCAGTATAATGGAGTAGAGTAAAGTGGCATAGAGTGGAGTCTCATACAATGGAGAGGTGTAGAAATGAGTAGTGTAGAGTGGTATAGCGTATTATGGAGTGGCTACACTGGCATGGCATACAGATTTATGTGAAATTTAGCAGCAATAAAGATTATGATGTGCAGAGTAATGCAAAACAGCGAACTGTGCTGCCATTCATTTCTCAAGATTTACCAATCAATGCAGGGACACGTATGGTAGCCTTGCGTTCCTTTCTAAATAACCAGGACACACACAGATGCAATAATCATGCCTTTATACCCCTGCAGGACCCCTACCCAACGTCACCGGACAGGAGGTTCCAGACATGTCCACTCCACCCACAGAAGAGGCCCACAGTGATGACAGCAGCTCTGTCCAGCTGGATCTAGATGGCCAGCCCGGCCCATCTGGGACCTCGGGACAGTCGGTTCCCCTCACACAGTCACAGGCCACCACAGAGCCTCCCCCCTCTGGAAACACCAGCACAGCACCCACCCATCCCTCTGCCCCCAAGCAGCAGTGTGTCCACCACTACAGGGAACCAAAGCTAACCCACCACCCCAAGAACAGCAGGGACCTGAGGGCAGTGATAGAGGGCACACGGTTCAGGGGACAGAGGCCCAGGAAAACAGGGGAACTGGGAGGGCTGCTGTGCGACAGGGGGAGGACAGGCACAGGGAACCCACTCTCCACGAGGCCCTCTCCAACATCATGGGAGCCTACCATCATTCCCAGGAGATGATGGCAACGGTACTGGCCAAGTTTCAGGAGACCCAGCGGCTGCAGGAGGAACAGTATTTGGGGTTCAGGGAGGAACTCAAATCCATCAATACCACCCTGGGCACCATTGTAGGGGTGCTGAAGGACCTCATGAACACCAGAAGGGAGACTGTGGAACAACAAGGGGCCCCTGACACTCGCGTGGATGATGAACTGCCCACCACCTCCGCCGGCGCTAGTGGACAGGAGGCACCGCCACAGGACCATGACACCAGCACCCCACCCCCTGCAGATGGAGAACCACCCCGCAAGCGGTCCCTGAGATCCAGGACAAAGACAGAGAACAATGCCAAGACCCCCACCAAGAAATGAGACCACCCTGATTGTCATCCTTCTGTCCCACTTTGTCACCCTGTCCATCCTTAAACTGCCCTAGCTCCACTTCCTATGCCCCTTTGGACAATGCACCTGTGAGACAATTAGACTGGACTCTGCCATGGACAGTCCTCCACCATCACGCCTGACCATTTTACAACCACCTCCACTATTTAGCACTTAAATAAACACTCTTAAATCACAAAACAATCTGGAGTCAGTCTGTGCTTTCACAATTGTGTATTTGCAATAACTGAGGGAAATAGCAATGTCCATTGTATTGTCAACATACCTATGTCACACAGCTCTAGTCCATGAGGTAACATAGCAGAGGTCACACAGTGGGACCCACATCTGTGAAATCGAAAGGCAAAGTGACAAATCAGGGTCCATACACTGGGTGAAAGTGACAGACAGATGAGAGGTCAAACAATTTTATCAGATGTAGGAGGCAGTGATGTCTTATTACCTGTGTCTCACTGGAAGTATTGATGGATCACAGTGTTTCTGTTGTTTATGTCCTCTTCTTCTGCCTCCACTGTCCACAGGCTCCACAGCTTCCACAACACCTCCTTCAGACCATCCTCCTGCAGAAAAGGCACCTGTCGTTGCAAAACCAAGTTTTGCAGCATACAGCAGGCCACGATGATCTGGCACACCTTCTTTGGTGAGTAATATAGGGAACCACCTGTCATATGGAGGCACCTGTACCTTGCCTTCAGGAGGCCGAAGGTCCTCTCCATAACCCTCCTAGTTTGCCCATGTGCCTCATTGTAGCGTTCCTCTGCCCTTGTCCTGGGATTCCTCACTGGGGTCAGTAGCCATGACAGGTTGGGGTAGCCAGAGTCACCTGCAAATGTCGAGGGACAACTGTTAGACACACACTAACCCTTATGACAGACCCAGACAACTATTCACACTGTATAGGGTCCATGTCCTCACCTAATAGCCACACACAGTGCCTCTGGAGTTGCCCCATCACACAAGGGATGATGCTATTCCTCAGAATGTAAGCATCATGCACTGAGCCAGGAAACTTGGCGTTCACATGGAAAATGTACTGGTTGGCCAAACACACCATCTGCACATTCATTGAATGGTAACTCTTCCGGTTTCTGTACACCTGTTCATTCCTGCGGGGGGACCAAGGCCACATGTGTCCCATCAATGGCACCTATGATGTTGGGGATATGTCCCAGGGCATAGAAGTCACCTTTCACTGTAGGCAAATCCTCCACCTGAGGGAAAACGATGTAGCTGCGCATGTGTTTCATCAGGTTAGACAACACTCTGGACAACACGTTAGAGAACATTGGCTGGGACATGCCTGATGCAATGGCCACTGTTGTTTGAAAGGACCCACTTGCCAGGAAATGGAGTACTGACAGGACCTGCACTAGCGGGGGGATTCCTGTGGGATGGCGGATAGCTGACATCAGGTCTGGCTCCAACTGGGCACACAGTTTCTGGATTGTGACACGATCAAGTCTGTAGGTGACTATTACATGTCGCTCTTCCCTTCACCTCCACCACCCCTTCCGTCCCCTAGGGCCCGCCATTCCAGGTCCCAACCCAGCACCTCAGCCACCACATCACCGGAAACAGTGGTGCCAGCAGTAACCGGCTTCTGGAGAGCACCAAGCAGCAGGGCAGCCAGTGTCCCAAGGAGCGAGGCCAAGGACACTCCCCAGGATAAAGCAGTGGGAAAACCACCCACTGGAGAGACTTGTGAGACTGTGGCTTTGCACTCCCCAGGATACCTCAATGGGCATGGAGCCCCCTCATGGAGCTGGCGTTGTGCACTCATCTGGCTGAGGTGCCCTCCCCATTCCCTTCCCCCTGAGGTGCCTGTTTTATTTCGATCTGATGCTCCTGCAGTGTTCTCTCCATTTGGATCGGGTATTGAGTGTGGGCCTCGCCCATGCATTTTGGGCCCAGTGGTCCATGGACTATGAAGGTGAAGTACATGGACTTTAATTCTTGGTGTATATATTTGTTAATAGTGTATATATATTTTTGAGTAATGGATTTTTCCTGATTACAATCGTTCAACTCATTTCCTTTTGTCCTTGCGTTCTTCCAGGGGGGTTCTGGGGGGGGGGGGGAATGTAATGTTTCAGCATGTATTGGTGTGTGTGTTGTTGTGTGTGAGGGTGGGGGTGTTGCGTGTGTGTGTGTCACTTTCTTTTCCCTCCCCCCTCCCCTGTGTCGTAGGTGCAGTACTCAACGTGGTCGTCGCTGCCGTCGGTCGTGCTCCTGGTAGAGGAGCTGGAGGACTATCGCAGGGAGAATTTGGAGTTCCGGGTCCATGGCGTCCTGGTTCCTCGTGGGGCGTGTAGAGGTGAGAGTTTCCCCTTCCAAGTCCTGTTTCTGCCATGTTTTTGTTTGCGTTGAATCCGCCCTGGAAAAGGTGGCGGATTGGCCTCTCATAATGGTCTGGGCGGTACATTGTGTTCCCCCTGTCTGTTGGCGGTGACCACCATGCTGTTTGTTTGTACTGCCGTGGCAGTCCGAGTGTTAAAGTGGCTGTCTATGTTGGCGGTTTCCGCCATGGTCGTGATTCCATATTTTTTACCGCCGCTTTAACACCGACCGCCAGGGTTGTAATGAGGGCCATATTCTTTGCGTCATGATGTTTAATCCTGCCAAGTTTCATTCAGGCATTTTTGCGCTAATACAGTAGTCTGTGGAAAATGCATTGATGGAAAAATGCGTTTTGGGCCCCCCTTTTATCTTTGCACTCCCTAAACGATTTACCACGAAAAGTAACATCATCTCAAAGTGTAGAAAATGCTATGGGTCTGGAAAGTTTTGTGGTGATTAGTCAAACATGTTGAAAGTTATTAGGGATGTAGTATTGGAGAGTGGTAATCCGTGTTGTTGTTATGTAATTATTTATTGGATTACAGATTCATGTGACCATAAATGTGTCTTTTAGTTGTTCATGTAGCAATTCTGAAGCCTACATATGCTGTCTAGTTTATTTTTTGTGCTTCCTTGTTACTATTAGTAGGATTGTGCTACATGTGAAGCTCAAAGTGAACGAAAGCCAAACACTGTTCTTATAAAATAGATCACTTTTGCATTTTGCTGGACGGGAGTACATAAGGAATATGTTTTTTGTTTGGCTGGTTGAGCACAGTTTTATTTTGTGAGCCAGAAATCATGCAAAGACAATGCATGTAGATTAAGATAGATTCTATATGTTATGTATTTGTTTATAGGTTTCCTTTAGCATGTGACCATAAATGGGTCTTTCAGTTGTTCATGTATTGAATCTAAAACTTTACATATGTAGTCTAGTTTATTTTTTGCTTCCTCGCTACTTTAACTGGTACTGTGCTACATATGAAGGCCAAAGTAAATGGAAGGAGATCATTGTAATTGTAAAAATTAACATTATTACTTTTTTCCCTAGTGAGCAATTATCATGTCCTCCAAAAAGTAGTTTGTGTGGCTCACTGCTAGAGCAATTTCTCATTTTGTTGCACAGGGATGCATAAGAAAGATGTTTTTTGTTTGGCTTGATGGGTCAGTTTTATTTTGTGAGCCAGAGAGAATGCAAAGAAAACTTATGCAGATTAAGATGTATTCTATATGTTATGTATTTGTTTAAGGGTTTCTATTAGCATATGAAGTCTAACTTATTTTTTGGGCTTCCTGCTGCTTTTAGTAGTATTGTGTTGCAAGTTGAAAAACCTTATAACATAACATTTACTTACTCTACTTACCTGGAGTACCACACAGATTCATCTGTTCCTCCTAATATATAACGCTGCTAACCTTCATAAAAATCCAGCGGTTTTTGTGCTATGCAAAATACAAACATCTATGGAAAATGCATTGAATTTGAAGCCTATTTTGAGATGCCTGGTTTTTCTTTGCATCCCTGGACCAAACACAGTGAAACTTTAATCCTCTCAAAATGAAATGGGGGCAACAGGTCTGCAAAGTTTCACATACATTAATCAAATGGGTGCAGAGTCATGAAGGAACACCCTAACTATAACTACAGAGTGGCTACCACTACTCTATAATGAATATATTAAATATAGTTGTATGATTTTTTTATATATATATTATTATGTATCACATTTAAATTCATACAACTTAAGTGTATAGAAATATAGGCCCTCATTCTGACCTTGGCGGGCGGCGGAGGCCGCCCGCCAAAGTCCCGCCGTCAGATTACCGTTCCGCGGTCGAAAGACCGCGGCGGTCATTCTGACTTTCCCGCTGGGCTGGCGGGCGGTCGCCTTCAGACCGCCCGCCAGCCCAGCGGGAAAGAGGCTTCCACGATGAAGCCGGCTCGGAATCGAGCCGGCGGAGTGGAAGCTGTGCGACGGGTGCAGTTGCACCCGTCGCGTATTTCACTGTCTGCGCAGCAGACAGTGAAATACATGTAGGGGCCCTCTTACGGGGGCCCCTGCAATGCCCATGCCAGTGGCATGGGCACTGCAGGGGCCCCCAGGGGCCCCGCGACCCCCCCTACCGCCATCCGGATCCCGGCGGTCGGACCGCCGGGATCTGGATGGCGGTAGGGGGGGTCGGAATCCCCGCGGCGGTGCAGCAAGCTGCGCCGCCGTGGAGGATTCAATGGGGCGGCGGTACACTGGCGGGAGCCCGCCAGTGGTGCCGGTCCGACCGCGGCTTTACCGCCGCGGTCGGAATCCCCATTGGAGCACCGCCGGCCTGTCGGCGGTGCTCCCGCGGTCCTCCGCCCTGGCGGTCAAAAACCGCCAGGGTCAGAATGACCACCATAGTGTGGCTACCAAGTTAAATACATTATGGCTCCCATTATGAGTCTGGCGGTCTACTGACCGCCAGACATGCAGTGGTGGTTCCACTGGTGGCGGACCGGGGGTGAAGACCGCAAATTACGAGTGTGGTGGTTTGGCCTGTGCCAAACCGCCATTTGCCCATTCCTACTGCCAGGGTTGGCAGAACCCTGGGCAGGAGATAAGCATCTCCAACCACACAGTCCACCAAAGACCGCTGGCGGTATTACAAGTCCACTTCCAGCCAGGGATTTCGTGGTGGTAGCACAGCCACGAAATCTCTGGTGGGAAGGCTACGGGAGACAGGAAATTGTATTCCTGTCACTGGTAGACGACTTCTCCACCCCTCCTGCAATCCCAACACCTCGACCCCCCATTCCATACCAGACCCCTCTCCCCCACCCCCTTCCATACCAGACCCCGCAACCCCCCTACCGTACCAGATCCCCATCCCCCGCATACACCCACACACACACACACGCACCCCGCATGCACTCATTCACAAACACTGACATACACACATTCACTCACACGCATCCATACACGCATTCACACATACAGTCCAACATGCATTCACACAACCATTCCAACACGCACTCACTTAAACAATCATACACAAATTCATACACCCATACACACATGCATGCACACATGCATGCACACACGCATTCAAACATGCATTCAAGCATGCATTCAAACACCCATACACACATGCATACTCACTTTCACACACACAGACAACACCCACTCACACACGCAAACACAACACCCACCACCCTCCCATCCCCCTCCCCTGTTGGATGCTCAACGTACCTTGTTTGGCGAGGAGGTTGTCCGGCAGCGAACTGGAACAGGGGCTTCTACTGCCGGCAGCGCCCTGCCATCAGGACACTACCAGGTCATAATACAGGTACTAATACGGCTAGCGGAGTCCTTTTGGCGGGGCAGGGGCAGTGGTGGAACCACCTATGCTCCTCCGGCCACCAGCACGACTACTGGAGGATTTCCACCCAATTTGTGGAAGAAATCCCTCAGTACTCTTAATATGGCACCCGCGACTTCGGTGGTCTGTGTAAAAGTCCACGAAGTCGTAATGAGGGCCTATGTGTGGAGGTGGAAGAGTTGTAATAATTAGAAGGTGTTGCTTAAATTATAAATTAAAGGACATAAGTATAATTTTAGTAATTTAACTTTTTGTGCTCTTTAACCTTTGTTTGTAGCTAAGGAATAAACAATGTTAAATAAATCTAAAGATGGTCTGTAAATTATAAACATTTTTTAAGGTTTTTATAACTAACTTTTATTGAGTATTTCATTAACAATATGACATGCAGGAAGACATGCCCCAGATTCTCACTTACACATTCTAGTGCGGATATGTGAATAACAATCCTCAAGTAAGTACTGATTACAATCATATAAGTCCCAGCCATCCATCCCATATCTTATGGTATTTGCCCTCATAGCCCCTTGCCTGATAAAAGGGTCTCTCCATTGGACAAACCAGCCCATTCCCCTCTTTCACAGCTGCACCAAAGGGGAAGTCTTAGAGGACCAGAGTCTAGCAATGTCTCTCTTTGCAATTAATAGGGCTGTGCCCACCAATGTTCGGATCGCTCAGGAGTTTCCTACCCCTTCCATCACTCCCAGCAGGGCCATCTTGGGGGAGGATGCCAGTGAGAGGTCTAACAGTGCAGAGAGTTCATTTGGGATTTGCGCCCAGCACTGCTGGATCAAAGGGCAGGACCACACCACATGGAAGAAGTCCAGTGGTTAGTATGCACACCACTTACAGCAAGGGTCTGGTCTGATCCCAGCCTGGAAAAGCCTAGCCGGGGCCAGGTAGGCACAGTGCAGGTAGTACCTCTGCACCATGCGCAGTCTAGTCGAGATTGTAAGGACTTGCAACACCATCAGTGCATCCTGCCAGTGTATGTCGTCTAGGGAACTGATCCAGGATTCCCAGAGAGCCCGCAGGGGTTGGAGGGATGGTGAAGTATTTAACACAAGTGTGTGTTAGATTTGAGAGACTCCCCGGCTCCCAAGGCCCCCATCATCACCTTGGCCTCAAGAGGGCTAAATTCAGGTGGGGGGTGCCATCACTAATTTGTGTTCTCATCACATGCCTGAGTTGCAGGAATTTATGAAACTGTGTCTGGGCAAGGGCATATATTTCTTGGAGTTGCTGAAAGGACATCATGTCTGTGCTTTGCCAGATATCTCCTACTGTTGTTATGCCTATGCTGTCCCATCTTGAAAAACCTTCTAACCTTCTAAGTTAGCAACCTCCTGAAAACACATGTCCGCACCATAGGGGGTAAGTTGTGTGATTTGGTCCCACCACCCAATCAATTTCTGGGTGACTCTCCAGCTATGTAAGATGGCCCTTGGGATGGGGCTTCCATATAGCATATTCATGAGGCGTGGGAACCCCGTTGTGGATAACTCAATATGATAAGTTGGGTCATCCCATCCCCCAGTGTGCCAGTCATTGATGATGAGAAGTCAGGCAGCTAAATAGTAGCAGTAAAGGTTAGACATGGCTAGGCCACCATTGTATACATCACATTGGCATGTTTCCCATGCTAGGCGCCGCTGGCCATCCTGCCACACAAAGTAGTGAGCCATTGTACCCATCTGTCGGAACCACTGGTGAGGGAGCCAGAGGGGAAGGTTTTGGAGAATATAGATGGCTCGGTGTAGAATAAGCATTTTGTAGAGGGCATCACATCATATCACACTGAACCGCAGCATCTGCCAGGGCCCCAACTCCGCTTTCACTTTTCGAGTAAGAGGGGTGAGCTTAAGGGCCCTCGTTAAATTCGGTTCGAGCACCACTTTCAAGCCCAAATATGTGAAACTTAGGCTGCGGATCCATAAATTGTAAATTTAAGGTACAACTAAAACTGAAGAATTTCTAATCTTTGTGTATTTTGTTTGGTTTATATATCAAGAATAAATAAAGCATTCCTAGCTATAAAAAAGTTTTCACCTTCGTTTTTTTTTATTGAATTTCAATTTTTATAAAATATTTTAAAATCAGAGTTCACTGCCATAAAGTACAGTGGTATTAAGCAGAGTGTGGTACAGTACAATAGCGGAGAGCAACATAAAGTGTACTGTCATAGAGTAAATTGTCGTAGAGTGGAATGGAGTAGGGTAGAGTGTGGTACAGTGGAGGTGGAATTGAATAGAATAGCATACAATGGAGTGGTATAGAGTGGAGTGGCAGAGAGTGGAGTGTTGTACAGTGTAGTGCGGTACAGTGGAGTGGCATGTAGTGGAGTGGCATTGAGTGGAACAGCGTAGAGTCGAGTGTTGTACAGCGGAGTGGCGAGAGTTGGGTGGCATACAGTAGAATAGCATACAGTGTAGTGATGTGGCATTGAGTGTAGTGTGGAAGAGTGGAATAGCAAACAGAAGAGTGTAGTGGTGTAGAGTGGAGCCGCGTACAGTAGAGAGAGATTCAGTGTAGTGTTCTACAGTAGCGTGAAGTGGAGTGTTATAGAGTGGAGTGGTGTAGAATGGATTAGCATGCAGTGAAGTATTGTAGAGTGGAGTCTCATAGAGAGTAGTAGCATAGAGTGGAATAGTGTATAGTTGAGTGGGGTAAAGTGGAGTGGCATACAGTGGAGTGGCATACAGTGGAGTGGCATACAATGGAATAGCGTAGAGTGCAGTGGCTAGAGTGGAGTAACATACAGTGGAATAGCTTAGAGTGGCGTAGTCTAGAAGAGACTAGCTTAGAGCGTAGTGGCTTAGGCTGGAGTGGCCTAGAGTGGAGAGGTATAAAGTAGAGTGTGCAGAACAGAGTGGCATAGAGTAGAGTGGCATAGAGTGCAGTGAGTACAATGGAGTGAGTTACAGTGGATTGGTGTACAGTCGCATATCGTAGAGTGAAGTTGAGTGGCAAAGAGTAAATTGTCTCCAGTGGTGCTGAGTGGAATTGCGTACAGTGGAGTGGCCTACAGTAGAGTGGTGTAGAGTGGAATAATTTACAGTGGAGTGGTGCACAGTAAAGTAGGGTACAGCAGAGTGACATAGAGTGGAATGAGGTATAGTGTAGTGGCATTCGATGGAATAGCCTAGCCTGGAGTGGCATCGAGTGGAGTGTTATACAGGGTAGTGGTGTAGAGTGCAGTGTTGTAGAGTGGAATACTGTACAGTGGAGTGTTGTAGAGTGGAGCCCGGTAGAGTGTAGTAGGGTAGACTGTAGTGGTGTACAGTGTAATAGCATACTGCGGAGTGGAGTGGCATAGAGTGGAGTGATTTAAAGTAGAGTGCTTTAAAGTGGAGTGATGTACAGTGGACTAGTGTAGAGTAGAATAGTGTATAGTGGAGTGGCATAGAATGGAGTGGCATAGAGTGGGTTATTGTAGAATAGCAGAGTGGAGTGGCATAGAGAACTGTGACATACAGTGAAATAGCATACACTGGAATGGGGTAAAATGTAGTGGTGTAGAGCAGAATAGAGGAGAGTGGAATGGCATACAGTGGAGTAACGTAGAGTAGAGTGGTTTAGACTGGAGTGAGGTATAATGAAGTGGCATACAGTGGAATAGTGTAGACTGGACTGATGTAGAGTGGAGTGGCTCGCAGTGTAATGGAGTAAAGTGGAGTGTTGTAGAGTGGAATACCGTAGATTGAAGTGTTGTAAAGTGGAGTGGGTCACACTGTAGTGGTATAGACTATAGTGGCATACAATAGACAAGGGTACAGTTGAGTGTTGTAGAGTGATATAACATTGACAGTTACTGGCATACAGTGTAGTGATGTAAAGTGGAGAGGAATATAGTTGGAAAGCATACAGTAGAGTAGTGTAGAATGGAGTGTGTACAGTGGAATAGGGTAGAAATCACCCTCACTGTGGAAGATATCTCAGGAAGTTATGTGACTGTCCTTGTTGCCATTCCAGCTTTATTTAGGCAAAAAACAAGAAATGGTAGTAATGTTTGGGAATATGATCAACCATTTTGTCATTGCAAATAATGTGCCCTGTCTGTTTTTTCTTATTTATGAAGTGGCATACAGTGGAGTGGCATAGAATGGGGTGATGTACAGTGTAATAGAGTACAGTGCATTGTCATAGAATGGAGTGCCCTATAGTGGAGTGCATACAGTGCAGTGGTGGAGACTGGAGTGTAACAGAGTGGAGTGGCATAGAGTGGAGTGGCAAAGAGTGGAGTACACTGGAGTAAAGAATAGTGCTGTAGAGTGGAGTGCCATAAAGTGAAGTGGCGTACAGTGGAACAGCATGTGTTAGAATGCCATAGATTAGAGTGACATAGAATGGAATAGCATAGAGTGGAGTGTCACACAGTGAAGGTACACACAGTGAAAAGTGTAGAGTGTATTGGGATATAGGGGGTCATTCTGATTCCCGCCGGGCGCGGTCACCGCGCGCCCGGAGGGAGCCGTCAAAATACCGTACCGCGGTCGGAAGACCGCGGCGGGTATTTTGAGTTTTCCCCTGGGCTGGCGGGCGGCCTTCAAAAGGCCGCCCGCCAGCCCAGGGGAAAACGACCTTCCCACCATGAAGCCGGCTCGTAATCGAGCCGGCGGAGTGGGAAGGTGCGACGGGTGCTACTGCACCCGTCGCGTATTTCACTGTCTGCTATGCAGACAGTGAAATACAAGCGGGGCCCTCTTACGGGGGCCCCGCGACACCCCCTACCGCCATCCTGTTCCTGGCGGGCGAACCGCCAGGAACAGGATGGCGGTAGGGGGTGTCAGAATCCCCAAGGCGGCGCAGCATGCTGCGCCGCCTTGGAGGATTCTGACGGGCAGCGGAAAACCGGCGGGAGACCGCCGGTTTTCCTGCACTGACCGCGGCCAAAGCGCCGCGGTCAGAATGCCCTGCGGGGCACCGCCGGTCTGTCGGCAGTGCTCCCGCCGACCCTGGCCCCGGCGGTCTGAGACCGCCGGGGTCAGAATGACCCCCATAGTGTAGTAGCATACAGTGGTGTTGCATAGATTGGAGTGTAAGACAGTGGAATAGGGCAGAGTGCATTAGGTTAGAGTGGATTCACGTAGAGTGAAGTGCTGTACAGTGGAATGGCATAGAATGGACTTATGTACAGTGTAATGGCGTAGAGCGCATTGTCATAGGATGGAGTGGCGGATAGTGGAGTGGCATGCAGTGCAGTGGTGTAGACTGGAGTGCAACAGGTGGAGTGGCCTACAGTGGAGAGGCATAGAGTAGAGTGGCATAGAGTGGGGTAGAGTGGAGTGTCATAAAGTGGATTGGAATGCAGTGTGTTAGAGTGCCATAGACTGAAGTGGCGTAGAAAGAATAGCATAGAGTGAAGTGTCAAGCAGTGAAGTTGCATACTGTAGAATAGTGTAGAGTGTATTGGCATAGAGGGGGTCATTTTAACCCTGGCGGTAAGAGACCGCCAGGGCTAAAATGACGGAAGCACCACCAACAGGCTGGCGGTGCTTCCTGGCCTATTACGACTGCGGCGGAAGCGCTGCGGTCGCACCGCCGGGGCTGGCGGTATTCTGCCACTTTTGCCCCGGCGGTGATAATCCAGCGCTGCCCAGGGGATTACGAGTCCCCGACCGCCAGCCTTTTCCTGGCGGTTTGCACAGCCAGGAAAAGGCTGGCGGAACGGGGAGTCGTGGGGCCCCCTGACAGGGCCCCATGCAGCTTTTCACTGTCTGCTGTGCAGACAGTGAAAAGCGTGAAGGGTGCAACTGCACCAGTCGCACGGCCGCAACACCGCCAGGTCCATTTGGAGCCGGCTCCTATGTTGAGGCCGTGTTTCCGCCCGCCGGCCCAGCGGGGATCTCCAAATGGCCGTGGCGGGGGTGCGGCTGCATTGGTGGCCGCACGGCGGTCAGATCTTGGAGGGCGGCTGATGCCGCCCGCCAAGGTCGTAATCACCCCCATAGTGTAGTAGTGTGAGGGGGGTGGCGTAGACTAGAGAGTCATACAGTTGAGCAGCATTCAACAGATACCATACAGTGGAGTGGTGTACAGTGCAGTGGGGTACACTGGAGTGTGTTAGACTGCAGTGGCATAAAGTGCAATGCAGTAGAGTAGAGTGGCATACAGTGAAGTGACACAGAGTGGAGTGGCGTACATTGAGTATTGTAGAGTGGGCTCGCATAGAATGGAGAGGAGTAAAGTCTAGCAGTATACATTTAACTAGTGTAGAGTGTAGTGGCGTAGAGTGTAGTGGTATAGAGTGGAGTGTCATACAGTGGAATAACATACACTGTAGTGGGTTAGAGTGCAGTGGTGTACAGTGGGGGGGTTGTAGAGTTTAGTAGCATAAAAGAGAGTGATGTACAGTGGAGTATCATAGACTTGAGTGGCGTACAGAGGACAGATGTACAGTGTAGTGGTGTACAGTGGAATAGTGTATACTGGAGAGGCATAGAGTAGAGTGGCATACAGTCTAGTGATGTAGAGTGGAGTGTTGTAGAATGGAATAACAAAGTGGAGTGCTGCAGGGTGAAGGGGGGTACAGTGTAGAGGGGTATAGTGTAGTGACATACACTGTAATAGCATTCTGTTGAGTGGCACAGAGTTAAGTGTTGTAGAGTGGAGTGGTGTACAGTGGAATACCTTAGAGTTTAGTGGCATAGAGTTCAGTGGTCTAGTGCAGAGTGGCACAAAGTGGAATAGCATACAGTAGAGTAGTGTAGAGTGGTATAATGTTGAGTGCTACTAGCGTACAGTATAGTGATGTAGAGTAGAGTGGTATATAATAGAATATTATAGATTGTAGTATGGTAGCGTGGATTTGCGCAGGCTAGAGTGTAGCACCATAGAATGGAGTGATGTACAGTGTAATAGCATGAAGTGGACTGTAGTAGAGTGAATTGGGGTATAGTGGAGTGGCTCACAATTGAGTATGTAAAGTGCAGTGGCATACAGAAGAACAGCATACAGTGCACTGGTGTACACTGAAATAGTGCACAGTGGAGTGGCATAACGTGGAATAGCGTAGCGTTTAGTGGTGTAAAGTTGAGTGGCATAGTGCAGAGTGGCATAAAGTGGAGTAGCATACAGTAGAGTAGAGTTTAAAGGTGTACAGTGTATTGGTATGCACTGGAGTATTCTAAAATGGAGTGGAAATAGAGTGTAAAAGGGTATAATGTTGTGGTGTAGATTGAAATGGTGTAGAGTGGAGTTGGTCAGAGTCAGTGATGTACAGTGGATTAGTGTTGAGTGGAGTCGCGTATAGTGGAGTGACATAGAGTGGAGTGTCCCAGGGTGTAGTGGCATACAGTGGAGTGTGGTAATTGAAACAGACATAGAGGGTCGCCGCCCGCCTGGCGGGAATCGCCAAATGGCCGCTCTGCGGTCAGAAGACCGCGGAGGCCATTCTGACTTTCCCGCTTGGCCCGGCGGGCGCCCGCCAAAGGAGCGCCCACCGGCCCAGCGGGAAAGGCCCTGCAACAATGAAGCCGGCTCCGAATGGAGCCGGCGGAGTTGCAGGGGTGCGACGGGTCCAGTTGCACCCATCGTGATTTTCACTGTCTGCAATGCAGACAGTGAAAATCTTTATGGGGCCCTGTTAGGGGGCCCCTGCACTGCCCATGCCAGTGGCATGGACAGTGCAGGGGCCCCCTGGGCCCCACGACACCCGTTCCCGCCATCCTGTTCCTGGCGGTAAAAACCGCCAGGAACAGGATGGCGGGAAGGGGGTCGGAATCTCCATGGCAGCTCTGCTTGCAGCGCCGCCATGGAGATTCAGCCCATGCAGGGGAAATCCGGCGGGAAACCGCCGGATTCCCTTTTCTGACCGCGGCTTTAACGTCACGGTCAGAATGGGCTGGGAAGCACCGCCAGCCTGTTGGCGGTGCTTCCGTGGTCGTCGACCCTGGCGGTCGATGACCGCCAGGGTCAGAATGACCCCCATAGAGTGGAAGTGTGGTAACGTATGTAGAGATAATGTGGTAGGAAAATATGTTATTTCATGTAAATGGTAATTTTGGTACCATGTGTGAATTGTATAAGTAGTTTTAAAGTTATAACTTTTAAAATAATGAGTAATATATTGTGCTGTGGTATACTGCAGTAAGTTCACAGTAAATGGTGGTACATATGCATGATAAGGTAGTATGTGATTGGCTAATGGCTGTATTTACCAAAGGTAAAAGGCAGCCACATTGTTTTCAGCACATTTTGTCTGCTTTCTATGTTTCTCTGCATTTTGAGTTAGGGTCTTAAAGTCAGTTTTATTTTTGGTCCCTATCTATTACCACTTTATCAAAGTGTTACTAGGTAGAGAAAAACAAGTTTATACAAGTGTATAATTTTCTATATATTTTTATATCAGTTCAGGGAGAACGTCATATTTTTTAAAAAGTTTTGTTTTTTAAATATATATATATATATATATATATACATATATATATATATATATATATATATATACACATAAATGTATATATATGTAAATATATATTTATATACACATATATATATATACATATATATATATATATTCACTGAAAAAACAAAGGTTACAGGGACGATATAGTTAGGTAATGAATTTACTTTTACAAAACCAGAGAAATTCAGCAGTTATAGTTAGGGTCACGTAACTATAACTCACGCCTCGCCACGCAAAAATTCCTCAAAATGTTTACTGCAAATATTACATTGATATTATCAAGGATGTTATGAAAGATGTCATGAGTGGCATAATTTGTATGGTAATTAGCAGGGCATGGCGAGGGCGTGAATTATAGTTACTTTAGCGCATGTTTTAAAAAAATTATATTTCCTAACTATAACGCCCCTGTAACCTTTGTTTTTTCCCTGATATTTCAGTGCTCTGATATGTTCAAATACCTCTGTCTCTTTCCCCTTGACCTGTGACTACTGTTTCATATAAGTTTCACGTTTTGAGTGAGAGGCCTTATTTCGAATAGCATAGGTATCGGTGACAGTCCCTTTTGATCTATGCTTCTATAAACCTCTCTGATAGTATTCAGGCCCTGATTACAACCCTGGAGGTCGGTGATAAAGTGGCAGTAATACCGCTAGCAGGCTGACGGTAAATACCGCCAAATTATGACCATGGCGAAAAGAGCTCAGACAAACAACCACTTTACCACATCGACCACCAGGGCGGAAACAACAGGCACCACGGAGGTAGCCGCCTACAGCCAATGTTCCGCCCACTGTATTAAGACACAGGAAACCACCACCTTTTCCAGGGAGGTACCAACGACATCAAAAGCCTGGCAGAAACACTGCACAGAAGAGAAACTACTCACATGTGGAGACTCAGGGAAGAACCACGCCGCCATGGAGCCTGAACTGCATATATTCCTAATGTTGTTCTACGTCCTGCTCCACCACGAACACCAACGACGGTGAAGACGACCATGGTGAGTACAGGTGCCTAGCACACAAGGGAGTGGGGGAGGAAAAAGAGAGTGACACACACACGCAACACGCAACAACCCACCCCCAGCACCACACACTCAAGCAGATGCAGTAATAAAACATATTCACCCCGTACCCCTCAGGATTAATGCAAGGAGAACTTGAAGAGATAAAAGTGAGTGTAATAAGATAAATAAAGTAGTAATACATGCATCCAATCTAAAAGTATAAACAGATTTACAAATCAAGGGACACTGCCCAGTCCTCAATGTTTGTGGGCCACTGTGCCACTTTACAAAGTCCAAGGCCCCACTTGACTCCTGCAACAACACGGAGAGAACACTGCAGGGGCATCAGTTAGAAAATAGGCAGGCACCTCAGGGGGACGTGGAATGGTGGGGCACCTCTGCTGGCAGATGGAACAACACCATTGGTCCTGGAGAGGGCAACATGCCCTGTGCTTGGTCCTGGGGGGTGTAAGGCCACAGTCTCTCAAGTGGGTGAATTGCCCACATGCTCTGGAGGGGCAACATGCCCTGTGAGGTGTCCTGGGGAGTGCAAGACCACAGTCTCTCAAGTGGGTGATTTGCCCACATGCTCTGGAGGGGCGTTGTGCCCTGTGCTCATGTTCCTGGGCAGGCTGGGGTCCAATGGTTCTGGAGGGGGCATTGTGCCTTGTGCTTCTGATCCTGCTGAGGATGGGGTGAGTGAGTGCCATTCCCACTGGTTCTGGAGGGGGCATCGTGCCCTGTGCTTCTGATCCTGCTGAGGATGGGGTGAGTAAGTGCCATGCCCACTTGTTCTAGAGGGGCCACTGAGGAGGATGGGGTGAGTGGATGGCTTCTCCACTGGTTCTGGAGGGGGCATCTTGCCCTGTGATCTTCATCTTGGGGAGGATGGGGTGAGTGGATGGCTTCTCCACTGATTCTGGAGGGGGCATCGTGCCCTGTGATCTTCAAGCTGGGGAGGATGGGGTGAGTGGATGACTTCTCCACTGGTTCTGGAGGGAGCACCGTGCCCTGTGATCTTCATCCTGGGAAGGATGGGCTGAGTGGATGGCTTCTCCACTGCTTCTGGAGGGGGCATCGTGCCCTGTGATCTTCAAACGGGGGAGGATGGGGTGAGTGGATGGCTTCTCCACTGGTTCTGGAGGGAGCACCGTGCCCTGTGATCTTCATCCTGGGAAGGAAGGGCTGAGTGGATGGCTTCTCCAGTGCTTCTGGAGGGGGCATCGTGCCCTGTGATGCAAGTTTTGGGGAGTGCAAGGTCACAGTCTCTCAGCTGGGTGTCAATCCACCAGGATTTGTAGGGGCAGCCCACACAACAGCACATGGTCGCAGGACTACACACTGTCCACCGGCGGTGACAGCTGCTCAGTGGTGGTGATGTAATCTTGCCACTGGTGGTGGCGGGAAGCTCCAACCATTCCCCTGCAGACTCAGATGGCTGCCCATTGCTGGTGGTCATGCTGGTGGTGGTGCTGGTGGTGGTGGGGGGAGGCTCCAGCCCATCCCCTGCAGCCTCGCATGGCTGCACCACCATGGTTTGGTGGTAAGGTCTCCGACTGAGTCCCAGCACCAGGCCCTTTGTCCTTTCTGCCTGCGGGTGCAGGCCCCTTGCCCTTCCTGGCAGCAGCTGGTGATGGCTCCTTGCTCCTCTTGGCAGCAGCTGGGGATGGCTCCTTGCTCCTCTAGGCAGGAGCTGGGGATGGCTCCTTGCTCCTCTTGGCAGCAGTGGGGATGGCTCCTTGTTCCTCTTGGCAGCAGCTGGGGGTGGCACAATTACCTTCATGGTAGCAGCTGGGGGTGGCACCTTGACCTTCCTGGCAGCACTTGAGGCAGGTACTCTTCTTGTGTGGTTTCCTGGTGCCCTGGATCCCTTCCCACCACGAGTTGCTGGGGATGCTACTGGGCCCGTGGGCTGGGTGGCTGAGGTGCTTGTCTGGGTTTTACACACCCTGGCCAGGCGTGAAGGAAGAGGGAAGAGGTCAATGGTGGAGAGGAAAAGCTTCTTAGGGACATTGGGGCGGGAAGGGGTGAAGGTCTGGGAGTGGAGGAAGAGGGAGTGGTTGTAGGAGGTGTCTGCTGTGTTTGGGTTCGGGTGCATGGGCTGGATGCTGTTGTGAGGTGGATGGCTGTTAGGTGTCTGAGTGCTTGCGTTTGTGTACTTTGTGAGAAAGGGGAACAGACACAGTGGGAGAGGAAACAGAGGATGTGTGCATGGCTGTTGGGGCGGTGACTGCCAATGACGTGTGTGTTCTGATAGGTGTGCTGGTGATGGAGGTAGTGGATGAGGATGTAGTGCATGCATGAGTGTAGATGCAACTGGGAGGGAGGTGGAGGATGAGAAAGAGGGGGCCAAAGTGGAGGCAGTGGATGTTGGTATGTCTGCATCTGGATTGTGTTTGTGTAAGTGCATGTGGGATGATGTGTGGTGCCTGTGTTTGCCTGTGCCACTCTTGTGTGTTGTCTTGTGTGCATGCTCTTCTACCTGTGTGCTTGGGATAGGTTGGAGTTGAGGGGACAATGGCTGCCATCAGAGAGGAGGCCAGAGCCTGGATTGATCTCTGTTCGGCCACCAAGCTAGTGTGAATGCCTTCCAGAAATGCATTGGACTGTTGCACTTGGCTGCCAGCCCCTGGATGGCATTCACAATGGTTGACTGCCCAACAGAGATGGATCGCAGGAGGTCAATAGCCTCCTCACTCAGGGCAGTAGGGCTAACTGGGGCAGTGCCTGAGGTGCCTGGGGCGAAGGAGATACCCACCCTCCCGGGTGAGCAGGCACGGGCAACTCGCTGAGGGGCTGCTGGCAGTGTGGTGCTGGTACAGGTGGTGCGGGGGTGGCGGCTGTGCCTGTAGCTGGGGTGGGCACAGAGGTGCCTGCCACCATCAGCGAGCTTCCATCGGAGGAGGTATCCGTGTCCAAACTGTCCCCTCCAGTCTCTGCCGTGGTGCTCCCCTCACCCTCCGTCCCACTGGTGCACTCACAGTCGGTGGACTCTGCCTCCTGGGTCCTGTGGGATGCAGCTCCCTCCATCGCCGGTGCGTCAACTCCTCCACCAGATGATGCTAATGCACATAAGGACAGGGTGACAAAACAAAAAAAGGGGGAAGAGACAAAGGATACACTTGGTCAATGGCTGCACCAACACCACCGCTGGCATACACAGCACCCTTACACACAGGGAACAGCCCTACGCACTCTGCAATGCACTACCAGTAACAATGCTAGTCACCAGGGTATGGGGAGGGACACATACCGCCCACTGCAGCATACCTGGGACCCATATACCCCTGCCCAGTACAGGATGCCTACTAGCTAGGTTGGACCAATTTCACATCAGAACCCTGCTCAACATGGGACCTACTCTGCAATGTCAGCCCTGGCCTAGGGGCACCCACAGGCACACTTCCCCCACCTGGATACCACCCCACTAGGCATAAGTAGTAATGATGGGCACTGTACTCACCCACTTGTTGCTGCTGTCATGCCCCCAAGCTCCCATCCAGCTCCGGATAGGCCAACACCAGTATGCGGGCCATCAGTGGGGGTCAGGGTTTGACGGGCACCCCTTCCTCGTTGGGAGGCCATCCCCAGATGGGCCTCCACCATTTTCTGTGCCCAGTGTCTCAGGTCCTCCCACCATTTCTAACAGTGGGTGCTCCACCTGCCGTAGACCCCCAGGGTCCGCACGCCTTTGGCGATGGCACACCATATACCCTTCTTTTGATGGGTGCTGACCTGCAGAGGAAATATACACAGGGAAAGGTATTAGTTAGACCGTCCTGCCTGTTACACTCATGGTCCACCATAGCCCTTCCCTTCCCCTTACGGAGAGACATGGCCCAGCATACATGCTGCACATGGCCCAGGGGACATCCACCAACCACCCCCGCACACGAGACCTTCACACACACCACTCCATGCATTCATGCCCCATGCATCGTTCTCACAGTGTACTCACCTGATGGTCTGGAAAACCACACAGCAGTCCGTACTGGGGTAAGACCCCATACACTAGTCTCACCAACTCCGCTGAGGTGAAGGCAGGGGCCCTTTCCCCAGTCACATGGGCCATGGTAGGTTCTAGACACAGGGCACAGCAGCACATGCATTGTAGGGCCTCTCCTGTTGAAGGTCAGGTAGCAAGTAAGTAAACAGATAGAAAATGGCGGTGACGTCTGTGGCGGTGCATACCATCACCATCTTCATACATCACCATTGGCCACTGTACCCCATGGGGCCCAATAATAACCAATGATTAGTTGCACAGCGGTTCCCGATCGCCTCCCGCAACGGCGCACAACATCAGTGGAATTACCTCACTTCCACCTGTTCCTCCATACAGGACAGGCGGATGACATTTTGGGGAGAGAGGTAGCCCATGAATCATAACTGCATCACAGATCACAATTGTACATTCAAGACATATGCCACTAATAAATAAAAAAATCACATCATGCATTGAACTGTAGTAGCTACAATGTACAGATTATGGCCAGCTCCTCACTCTCTAGCCCCATAGATTGCAACCTCTGTGGATGAATAGGAGATGGAGACATTCCCCCATGTACAGACCCCTGGTGGACTTGGCAACAACGGAGGACAGGCACATTATCCTCACCTACCGACTTGAAAGGTCCACAATCACGGAGCTGTGTGCCCACCTGGAGCCTGACCTGATATCTGCTATCCGTCACCCCACTGGGATCCCACCTCTTGTGGAAGTGCAATCAGTGCTCCATTTCTTGGCAACTGGTTCTTTCCAGGTGACAGTGGGCTTGGCAGCAGGAATGTTACAGCCAATGTTCTCAATAGTGCTGACCAGAGTGTTGCTGCCCTGATTAAACACATGTGCAGCTACATTGATTTTCCCCAAGTGGAGGATTTGGCCACAGTGAAGGCTGACTTCTATGCAATGGGACATATCCCCAACATCATTGGTGCAATTGATGGAACATATATTGCATTTGTCCCCGCCCGGCAAAATGAACAGGTGTTCAGAAATTGAAAACGTTTTCACTCGATGAACGTGCAGATGGTGTGTTTGGCGGACAAGTACATCTCCCATGTCAGTGCTAAGTACCCAGGCTCGGTGCATGATGCTTTTATCCTGAAGAATAGCAGCATCCCAAATGTGATGGCCCAACTACAGAGGCACAGGGTTTGGCTAATAGGTGAGCCCTGGTTCCCACCCAGTGGATGTTGGTGTATGTGTATGGTGTGGGCCATATGGCATAGTGTGTGGCTAACAGTTGTCCCTCGATATTTGCAGGTGATTCTGGTTACCCCACCCTCTCATGACTAGTGACCCCTGTGAGGAATCCCAGGACAAGGGCAGAGGAATGTTACAATGAGGCACATGGGCGAACAAGAAGGATCACTGAACATACATTTTGCCTCTTGAAAGCCAGGCTTCAGTGCCTCCATCTAACAGGTCGATCTCTGTGCTACTCACCCAAGAAGGTCTGCCAGATAATCGTGGCATGGTGCATGTTGCATAACCTTGCCTTGAGACGCCATGTGCCTTTTCTGATGGAGGAGGAGGCTGGAGATGGCATGGTGGCAGCAGTGGACCCTGTGGACAGTGAAGATGAGGAGGCAGAGGATGAGGAAAACAGAACTGCAATTATTAGACAATACTTCCAATGACACAAAGGTAAGACAGTGTAACTTCACATTCCATTGACAGTTTTTTGTTTGACATTGTCACTGGCAGACTGTACCCTTTGGCAACTCTTTTTGCAGATGTTGGTGCCCCACTATCACTCCTGGTGTGTTCACTGCAGCCAACTACAGGTCTTTCTTATGTATACATTAACGTACAGTTGAATTGCAATGTTTAAACCTTGTTAAACAAATACATACATAAATCGCTTGACATACTGCATACTTGTATTTTTTCAAAGTGTGTTTATTGCAGTGCTCTGCAGAAAAAGGGGAAGTGCAATGGGCTGGGGCAATGATGGAGAAAAGTCCAGGGTAGAGTCCAGTTTATTTGTAGCACAGGTGCATTGTCCAAGGGGGCATAGGATGGGGAGCAATGGCAGTTCAAGGTGAACAGGGTGACAGAGTGGGACACAAGGGTGCCAATCAGGAGAGTCTCTTTTCCTGGTGGGGGTCTTGGCAATAGTCTCTGGCTTCGGCCTGGATCGCAAGGTGGTTCTACTTCTGCAGGGGGAGGGGTTCTGGTGGCCTGTTGGTCTTGTGGTGGGGCCTCCTGTCCACCAGCGGCAGCAGAGGTAGAGGACTGTTCAGTAGTCTGGCTAGTGGCATGGGCCTGCTGGTGTGACACTGTCTCCCTCATAATGTTGGCCATGTCTGCCAGCACCCCTGCTATGGAGACCAGGGTGGTGTTAATGGGCTTCAAGTCCTCCCTGATCCCCTGGTACTGTCCCTCCTGCAGCCGCATGTTCTCCTGCAACTTGTCCAGGATCTGGCCCAGCAAATCCTGGGAATGTTGGTATGCTCCCAGGATCATGGTGAGTGCCTCCTGGAAAGTCGGTTCCCTGGTCCTGTCCACCCCCTGGTGCACAGGAGTCCTCCCAGCTTCCTTGTTGTCCTGTGCCTCTGTCCCCTGAACCGTGTGCCCACGGCCACTGAGCCCAGGTCCCTGATAGTCTTGGGTTTGTGGTGTGGCCTGGGCTCCCTCTAGTGGTGGACACACTGCTGATTGACGTGTCCTGGGACAGAGGTATGGGCATACTGGGTGAGTGCTGCAGTGGTGTTTCCTGAGGGGGAGGCTCTGTGGTGGTGTATGACTGTGCCTGGGTAACAGACTGTCCGGAGGTCCCTGATCGGCCAGGTTGGTCATCCAGATCCAGGCGACCAGAGTCGCTGTCATCACTGTGGGCCTCTTCTGTGAGGGGACAGGATTTTGCTGGCACCTCTTCTCCGGTGACATTGGCTGGGATACCTCTGGGGATGTAAATGCATTGTTATTATTTCTGTGTGTGACATATTGTGCATGGGTGGGTTGCCCTCTATGTTGTTATTGCCCTGGCAGCTTTTCCTTGTGTGAGTTGTTATGTGGTGGGCTAGGTGATTCTCTCTAGTGTGCATGCTTTAGTGATAGGTGTCCATGCAGGGCTGTGAATGGTGTCCATGCATTGGTGGTGTATGCAGGGCTTGGTATTGGAAAGAGTGGGTTGTGATGGTGTGGTGTGTGGGAGGTAGTGGAGTGATGGGAGTGAAGGTGGGGTCTGGGTATGTGATGGCATGCAGGTAGGGGATGATAATAGAATAGAGTTGACTTACCAGAGTCCGTCCTCCTACTCCTGCCAGGCCCTCAGGATGCATGATTGCAAGACTTGCTGCTCCCATGCTGTTAGTTGTGGGGGAGGAGGTAGGGGTCCACAGCCAGTCCTCTGTACTGCGAGCTGGTGTCTTGCTGCAATGGAACACAACTTCCCCCGTAGGTCATTCCACCTCTTCCTGATGTCATCCCTTGTTCTGGGGTGCTACCCCACAGTGTTGACCCTGTCCACGGTCCTCTGCCATAGCTCCATCTTCCTATCAATGGATATTTGCTGACCTGTGATCCAAATAGGTGTGGCTCTACCCTGATGATTTCCTCCACCATGACCCTTAGCTCCCCCTCAGAGACACTGGAGTGTTGTTGTGGTGCCATGGGTGTAGTGGTGTGAGTGAGGGTGTTTAGGGTGATGTGTTGGGGTGTGTGATGTAAGGTGTGTGGGTGGTGTATAGGTGAGGGTAGTATGTGACTATGGTTGTGTGAGTGGTCTTGCTGTCTCTCTCTGTTGGCAATGATTTGTATTCTTAAAGGGTTGTGGGTAATGTGGGTGTTTGTTTTATAGTGGTGTGGGTGTGGTGTGTGTATGTGTGTCAGGTGTGTATAGTTTGACTTGTCCAACGTGGTGCTGTTTTGTATGTGTGTGTGTGTATTTTGAGTGCGGCGGTATATACCACCAATGGTTTATCACCATTGAATGTCCACTGTGGTGATTCGAGGGTCATAATGTGGTGGGCGTTGTTCTATTGGCGTAACAGTGTGGGTTTTGATACCGCCAGTTTATCACTGACCTTTGGTGTGGCGGAGTTGTGTGTGTGGCTGAATAGTGACGGATTGGTGTGTGTGTGTCATAATATGGTGAACAGATATCCGCTGCAGCGGCGGTATGTTGGCGGCAGTCAGCATGGCGGTAAGTGGGATTTACCTCCATTGTCATAATGATGGCCTCAGTCTCTAATATCTCCTGGTTTTACTACATGCAGTGTCTTCATTGAACATGGTGAAATCTCTTTTCTCCTAACCTAAGCTATATTTTGCAAGATTCAAAATATCTGATTAGACTCCCCTAAACATCTCAGAAATCGTGATGTATCCCTACTCCATTCACCAGTAAAATGGAGTGCATAGGAGAATGATGAATTAGAATGAATTGAAGAAAGAGACAGAAACGTAGTGTACCATATTGTCTTGTAACTATGTCTAAAACATCAGCACAGATAGGTAGATATACACTGAGACTCAATCTGTCTTTGGTTTCCATGGTAAATGCAAAAGGGCTGCCCCATCTAGTGCTTATTCAATGTATGGCCAAATCTTGGGGGTCATTCTGACCCTGGCGGTCGGTGATAAAGCGGCGGCCAACCCGCCAACAGGCTGGCGGTCCAAAAAATGGAATTCTGACCCTGGCGGGAACCGCCAACATAGCCCGCCACTTCAACACTCCGACCGCCACGGCGGGACACACAAACAGCGCGGCGGTCACCGCCAACAGCCAGGCGGCAGACAATGTACCGCCCACCCTATCACAACTCACCAATCCGCCACATTTTCCGGGGCGGGAGCCCCGCCGATAAAAACACGGCGGAAACAGACTACGAACGGGAAAACGCTCACCTCTATACACTCCACGAGGACGGAGGACAGCATGGAGCCCGAATTGAACATCCTACCTGCTCTCGTCTACCTGCTCATCTACCACGAGTACGAATTCCGGCGCAGACGACAACGGTGAGTACCGCACCTACGACACAGGGGAGGGGGGGAGGAGGAAGGGTTACGGGCACACACATACGCATTACACCCACCCCCCAACTATCTACACACCAATGCAGAGCACCAAGTCAAAGTGACCCCACCCAAACCCCCCGGAGTAACGAAAAGATATGATTAAAGTGAGAAACAACATTTATTTAAAAAATAGGTTCATTGAAGTCATGGTAAAATAGGAAAATGAATCAAAAAAATCCAAGTGTAAACATTGCGTAACCGATAAATAGAGGCAAAAAGTCCCGCACAGTCACTGAAATTGCAAATGTCCGTGGGCCAAAGTGTATCAACACATGGGCAAAGCCCACACAGGAGACCTGAGTCCGTTGGAGAGAACACTGCAGGGGCATCAGATGACAAAACTACAGGCACCTCAGGGGGAAGGGAAGGGGGGGCACCACAGCCACATGAGTCCATGACGCCAGATCCAAGAAGGGGCCACCATGCCCACTGTCCAATCCTGGGGAGTGCAAAGCCACAGTCTCTCAAGTCTCTACAGTGGGTGGCTTGCCCACTGTCATATCCTGGGGAGTGCAAAGCCACAGTCTCTCAAGTCTCTACAGTGGGTGGCTTGCCCACTGTCATATCCTGGGGAGTGCAAAGCCACAGTCTCTCAAGTCTCACAAGTGGGTGGCTTGCCCACTGTCATATCCAGGGGAGTGCAAAGCCACAGTCCATCAAGTGGATAACAGTCTCCACAGGCAATGGAGGAGGCAGGGTGGCCCGAGTGCAGCGTGAACATTAGCACGACACAGAACCGGCACTGTCATTGGGCCAGCGGTGCTTGAGACGGCGGGGCCCAGCGGAGCGGTGCTTGAGATGAAGGGCCCAGCGGAGCGGTGCTTGAGACGGCGGGGCCCAGCGGAGCGGTGCTTGACAGGAAGGGCCCAGCGGAGCGGTGCTTGAGACGGCAGGGCCCAGCGGAACGGTGCTTGACAGGAAGGGCCCAGCGGAGCGGTGCTTGACAGGAAGGGCCCAGCGGAGCGGTGCTTGAGATGGCGGGGCCCAGCGGAGCGGTGCTTGAGATGAAGGGCCCAGCGGAGCGGTGCTTGACAGGAAGGGCCCAGCGGAGCGGTGCTTGAGACGGCGGGGCCCAGCGGAGCAGTACTTGACAGGAAGGGCCCGGCGGAGCGGTGCTTGACAGGAAGGGCCCAGCGGAGCGGTGCTTGAGACGGTGGGGCCCAGCGGAGCGGTGCTTGAGATGAAGGGCCCAGCGGAGCGGTGCTTGAGACGGCGGGGCCCAGCGGAGCGGTGCTTGAGATGAAGGGCCCAGCGGAGCGGTGCTTGAGACGGCGGGGCCCAGCGGAGCGGTGCTTGACAGGAAGGGCCCAGCGGAGCGGTGCTTGACAGGAAGGGCCCAGCGGAGCTGTGCTTGAGACGGCGGGGCCCAGCGGAGCGGTGCTTGACAGGAAGGGCCCAGCGGAGCGGTGCTTGAGACGGCGGGGCCCAGCGGAGCGGTGCTTGACAGGAAGGGCCCAGCGGAGCGGTGCTTGAGACGGCAGGGCCCTGTTCAGCGGTGCCTTTCTGGACGGCGGGGCCCTGTTCAGCGGTGCTCCTCCCGGCGGTGCCCTGTTCAGCGGTGCCTTTCTGGACGGCGGGGCCCTGTTCAGCGGTGCCTTTCTGGACGGCGGGGCCCTGTTTAGCGGTGCTTTTCTGGACGGTGGGGCCCTGTTCAGCAGTGCCTTTTTGGACGGCGGGCCCTGTTCAGCAGTGCCTTTCTGGACGGCGGGGCCCTGTTCAGCGGTGCCTTTCTGGACGGCGGGGCCCTGTTCAGCGGTGCTTGTTCTGTAAGTCAAGGGAGTCAGACCTGGCCACGACTCCCTGCTCAGTCGCCCTCCGACCGTGCAGTTGCTGGACCCTTCGGTGACGGTGTGCTGGGCCCTTGGGTGTCCTCCCTCACACCCGGGATGGGGCTTGTGGGGCCCTCCTGGTCCGCGCTCCTGCTGGCTGACTTCTCCGCCCTGCCGCCCTTGCCCTCCTTCGATCTGGCTCTCTGGCCCTTGCCTCCCCTGGATGTTGTGGCAGGTGAAGTGGCAGAACTTTGGTCCTTGGGGGCAGCCGTGTCAGTCGTCCCGCGGCGTCCCCTTACTTTAGGGGTCCGCTTTCCAGGGGGGGGGCTGGCTGTCCCCTTGCTGCTGACTGATGTATCACTGCTGGCAAAGGGGGGCTCCAGAAGCCATGCACTACAGTGACCCTTGAAGCCGGGCTGGTGGTGGCTGAGGCACTCCTGGGACTCTTAGCAGATGGAGGGGGGGGGTCAGGGGAGGGAAAGAGGTCAAGAGTGGAGAGGTAAACTTTTTTAGGACCAGGGTAAAGAGTAGGTGTAGTGGTTATGGGAGTGGAGGAAGAGGAGGTGGTTGTAGGAGAGTCAGGTGTGCTGTCCTTGGGTGAAGGTGCATGGGCTGGAGGCTGTCGTGAGGTGCTTGGCTGTTGGGTGGGTGGCTGCCTGCGTTTGTGTGTCTTGGAAGAGGGGGTGACAGACACAGTGGGAGAGGACACAGGGGACGTGTAAATGGCAGTGGGGGTGGTGACTGCACGTGTGCGGACTGTACTGGAGGGTGTGGTGGTGATGGAAGTACTGGCTGTTGGTGGTGTGCATGCAGGTGTGAGTAGAGACATCACAGGGAGGGAGGAGGGAGACGAGGAGGTGGGGGACACAGAGGTGGTAGTGGCTGTTGGCATGTCTGCATCTGGGTGTTGCTTGGGTGAATGTTTGTGTGATCTGTGGTGCTTATGTCTGGATGAGCTGCCCTTGGGTGTTGAGGTGTGTGCAGGCTGGTCTGATGGTGTGGGTGGGATAGGCAGAGGAACAGGAGACAGAGACAGGCTGGAGGCAGTTAGAAGAGGGAGGCTGGAAACAGGGACAATGGCTGCCGTCAGTGCTGAGGCCAGAGCATTGAACGATCGTTGATGGGCAGCCTGACCCGAATGAATGCCCTCCAGGTATGCATTGCTACGATGCACCTCCCTCTCTACCCCCTGGATGGCATTCAAAAGGGTAGACTGCCCAACAATGATGGTCTGTAGGAGGTCAATGACCTCCTCACTGAGGGCAGCAGGGGGAACAGGGGCAGGGCCTGAGGTGCCTGGGGCGAAGGAGACGCCCGCCTTCTTGGGCGAGCGGGCACGGAGCGAAGGCGGAGGGGCTGCTGGGAGGGCGGAGCTGGTGTGCGGGGTGGCGGCTGTACCTGTAGAGGCGGGGGGCCCGGATGTTGCTGCCAACGCTAGGGAGCTCCCATCCGAGGACGTGTCGGTGTCGCTGGTGTCACCACAACTCCCCGTTGTGAAGCTCCCCTCGCCCTCCGTATCACTGGTGGCCTCGGTGTCTGTGCCATGGCCCACCGGGGCCTGGTGAGTTGCCGCTCCCTCGTGCTCCGGTGCCAATTCTCCTCCGCCTGATGATGCTAATGCACACATGCACAAGAAGATAAAGCAAAAGGGTGGGGGGAGACATAAAAACAGGTTGAGTGCATGCATTGTCAACACCGTTGGCGGAGAGGACAGACACAGGAGCCTCATGCACTAAGCCGCGCAATCGGGGTACACTACTCAGTACTTGTGACTAGGCCAACAGGTCTAGGGACAACAAACGCGCACATGGGTGATGCAGGACCATGGATAGCTGTACTTGTCACCCTACAGAGGTGGGGGGCGGGGGCACAGGGGCATGGCTAAAGCAGAGGACTACACTACAGAAAGCGCCCTGGCCTAATGTCACCCACAGCCCTCTTCCCCCACCCAGGCACCTCCACTGCGCGTAAAGATAGCTGAATGTGCTGGTACTCACCCCCTTGTGTCTGCTGTGATGTCCTCACATGCCCATCCAAATCGGGGTAGGCCACCGCCAGGATCCGGGACATCAGGGGGGTCAGGGTACGACTGGCACCCCTCCTAGGTTGGGAGGCCATCCCCAGCAGTGACTCAGCGGTCTTCCTGGTCCCGTGGCGGATGTCCTCCCACCTCTTGAGGCAGTGGGTGCCCCGTCTGTTGTGGACCCCCAGGGCCCGGATTTCCTTGGCGATGGCACGCCAAATGTCGACTTTCTGATGGGCGCTGACCTATTTGACATGTACAGGGTGGAAATTGAAATATCATAAATTTTCCGCATGATAGATGCGATTGGCCTCCCCTCCCCAACCTTGCCATGTGGCACATGCTCTCATCTGTCGTGCCTTGCACTCGTCATTGTCTCCCCACCCCACCATCTTACATCCACCATACACAACCCAGGCATAGCCCATTCAACGTGCACACAGTGTACTTACCTGTTGGTCTGGAGGACCGTAGAGTCGCGCATACTGGGGCAGGACCCCATCCACAAGTTTCTCCAACTCTTCTGTAGTGAAGGCAGGGGCCCTTTCCCCAGTCGCAGCAGCCATTGTATCTCCCAGACCGAGGTCACAGCAGCACTTGCAGTATAGGTCCTCTCCTGTGGATGATCACGTCTCGAGTGATTAACCAGATAGAAGATGGCGGTCACGCCCGCGGCGGCGCGTACCGCCGCGGTGCGTTCCGCGACCGCCGGCGCAGCTAGTCATTGGCTCGTGAAACCCATAGGGTTCGATGTTAACCAATGCAGCTTTGCGCCGCGGTCTTCGACCGCCTACCGCCACGGTGTGTCACGCCAGCGCATTGACCTCACATCCCACTGTCACACTTCTCAGGTCAGGCAGCCGCCATTACAAGGGACCACAGGGCTTAATTACTACTGCGTCACACAGGCCTAGGCCTTGCATTGCCACTCATACCAGCCATTCAATGCATTGAGAATCGTGTACTGTGCAAGCTGTAGTTACGTACCTGTGGGTTGCTTGACTCTGTGCTCCATGTTGTCCTTCCTAGGCACCGCCCACTGGGACTTGCGAGGAGAAGGATGAATCCTCCCGTGTACCGACCGCTGGTTGACCTGTCGACAATGGAGGAACGTCATATAATACTTCGCTACCGACTTGACCGAGCCACTATACTTGAACTGTGTGCCCAGCTGGAGCCAGCACTGATGTCCCCCATCCGCCAACCCACAGGAATTCCCTCTCTGGTGCAGGTTCTGTCAGTCCTCCATTTTTTGGCAAGTGGGTCTTTTCAGACAACAGTGGCCATGTCATCAGGGATGTCTCAGCCTATGTTTTCTAAGATTTTGTCCAGAGTGTTGTCTGCCCTGACGAAATACATGCGGAGCTACATTATTTTCCCTGAGGAGGGTGATTTGGCCACTGTGAAGGCTGACTTCTATGCCCTTGGACATATCCCCAACATCATTGGTGCCATTGATGGGACCCATGTGGCCTTAGTACCCCCAAAAGACGATGAGCAGGTGTACAGAAACAGGAAAAGTTACCATTCGATGAATGTCCAGGTGGTCTGTTTGGCTGACCAGTACATCTCCCATGTAAATGCCAAGTTCCCTGGGTCAGTGCATGACGCGTATGTTATGCGAAATAGCAGCATCCCTTATGTGATGGAACAGCTACAGAGACACCGTGTGTGGCTAATAGGTGACTCTGGATACCCCAACCTGCCGTGGCTACTGACCCCAGTGAGGAACCCCCGGACCAGGGCAGAGGAACGGTACAATGAGGCCCATGGGTGATCTAGGAGGATCATAGAAAGGACCTTCGGCCTCCTGAAGGCCAGGTTTAGGTGCCTGCATATGACAGGGGGATCCCTAATGTACTCACCTAAGAAGGTGTGCCAGATCATCGTGGCCTGCTGTATGCTTCACAATCTTGCATTGCGACGCCAGGTGCCTTTTCTGCAGGAGGATGGTCCAGATGGTGGTGTGGTTGCAGCTGTGGAGCCTGTGGAGAGTGAAGAGGAGGAAGACGACGGGGACGACACGGACAACAGGGACACAGTCATACAACAGTCATACAACAGTATTTTCAGTAGCACCCAGGTAAGAATCCCCCACGCCATTTTACATTTACTTCTGGCCTCCTGCATCTCTACTTTCTGTGTTTCCCCCCAGTTCCTTGTATTCACTGAATTGTGACTTTCCCTTGGCTTTTCAGAGCTGTATGACCCACTGTGTGACTTCTGGTTTGTTCAGCCATGGAGTAAAGCACATTGACATTGGTATGTTGTCATCACAATGTAACTGAACATTTTTGAACCGCTATGTGTAATACATTTGTAAAGAATACAAGCAGACTCCTGAGTGTTTTAAGTGCAATTAGTGATTATTTAAAGGGCTACATATAGGTCCATGATAGTAAAACGGTGATGGGTGGAGGTGGAGTGATGTCCATGGCAGAGTCCAGTTCTCGGTCGCACAGGTGCATTGTCCATATGCCTGTGGAAGGATGGAGCAGGGGCAGTTCAAGGTTAGACAGGGTGACGATGTGGGACAGTGGAATGACATCCGGGGGGATCTTAGGCTGGCGGGGGTCATCCTACTCTGTCTTCCTTTGTGATCTCAGGCTCCTCTTGCGGGGTGGTTGATCTTCAGCAGGAGGTGGGGTTCTGGTGGCCCGTCGTTGTGTGGGGGCCTCCTGTCCACTAGCGCCGGCGGAGGTGGTAGGCTGTTCCTGGTCCGGGCTGGTGACAGGGGCCCTTTGGGGTGCCACATGGTCCCGCAATGTGGTGACTATTAGGTTCAGGGCCTGGACGATGTTCCTGAGCTCCTCTCTGTACCCCATGTACCGTTCCTCCTGCTGTGCCTGGATCTCCTGGAACCTGGCCAGTACCGTCGCCATCGTCTCCTGGGAGCGGTGGTATGCTCCCATGATGGTGGTGAGGGCCTCTTGGAGAGTCGGTTCCCTGGGCCTGACCTCCCCCCCCTGTCACACTGCAGCCCTCCCAGTTGCCCTGTTTCCCCGGGCCTCTGTCCCCTGGACGGTGTGCCCACTACCACTGCCCCCAGGTCCCTGTTGTTGTTGGGGTGTTGGGTCAGCCTGGGTGCCCTGTAGTGGCGGACACACCGCTGATTGACCTGTCCTGGAGACATAGGCATGGGCCCGCTGGGTGGGAGCTGTGCTGATATTCCCAGAGGGGGTTAGGTCTGCTGTGGCCTGTGTCTGTGTGTGGGGAACCGACTGTCCAGAGGTCCCCGATGGTCCGGGCTGGTCATCAGGTTCCAGGTCGACAGAGCTGCTGTACTCACTGCGGGCCTGTTCTGGGGGTGGGATGGACATATCTGGACCCTCCTGGCCAGTGTGTTGGCGTTTGGGCCCTGCAGGGGTGAAAGAGTATGGTTATTGCTTCTGTGTGTTCCATGATGTGCGATTTGTGGGTGCCCTTGTCCCCCAGTGCTGGCATTCCCTTGTGGCAGGAGTTGTGAGGGTGGTTTGTGGGGGGGATGGGTATGTGCAGTGATCATGCATAGGTGATGGGTGTCCATGGTTTGTGTTGGCATTCAGGGTTTGGTTTTGGGTTGGGTGGGTTGTGCTGGTGAGACATTGGCAGGGAGGATGTGTGCTGGGGGGTTGGGGGTGAGGGTGGGGGGGTGGGTTGGCATGCTGGTGGTTGGGGGGGGGGAGTAGTTGAGACTAGACTTACCAGAGTCCATTCCTCCGCCTACTCCAGCGAGGCCCGCAGGATGCAGGATGTTAAGGACCTCTTGCTCCCATGCTGTGAATTTGGGAGGGGTGGGTGGTGGTCCGCCGCCAGTCCTTTACACAGCGATGTTGTGTCTGGAGACCATCGACCGTACCTTCCCCCGTAGGTCGTTCCAGCGCTTTCTGATGTCTTCCCGGTTTCTAGGATGCTGTCCCACAGCGTTGACCCTGTCGACGATCCTCTGCCATAGCTCCGCCTTCCTGGCTATTGTGGTGTGTTGCACCTGTGTGCCGAAGAGCTGGGGCTCTACCCTTATGATTTCCTCCACCATGACCCGGAGTTCTTGGTCCGAAAACCTGGGGTGTCTTTGGGGTGCCATGGGGTGGTGTGGATGAGGTGTGGGGTGGTGTTTGTGGTGATGTGAGTGGTGGTGTGTGGTGATGTGTGCGTAGATGTGGTGTGGTTGATGATGTTGGGTTCCTGTGTGTGTTGGGGTTTTCGATTGCTGTGCTCGCTCTCTCTCTCTCTATCGCCTTCTCTCCGATTTCCAACTAGTGGGGGTTTGTGGGTGATGTGGGTGTGTGTTTTATAGTTGCTTGGATATGTGGGGGTGGTGTTTGTATGTGTATCAGGTGTGTGTATTTCAAATTGTCCAATGTGGCTGGGTTTTGGAGCTGGGTGTGTATTTTGACCGCAGCGGTGTGTACCGCCAATGGAATACCGCGGTTGAATGACCGCCGCGTGGATTCGTGGGTCGTAATGGCATGGGCGTGTTTGTGTTGGCGTGGCGGTGGAGGTTTGGTCATCTCCAGTTTATTGCTGCCCGCTGATGAGGCGGCCTTCCGTGGATGTCGGGTTTTTGGCGGCTTGGCAGCTGTGGGTCAGAATGACCGTGGCGGGTTACTGCGGCCGCGGTGGTAGAATGGCGGTCTTCTGACCGGCGGTAAGAGCCTTTTACCGCCGAGGTCAGAATGACCCCCCTTGTCTGTTTCAGAAAGGGAACAGTTATCGAATTCCCTGAGATGCATTGTCTTCTGCTAAATGCAAAAAATAAAATCAAGGAGGCCTAATCTACCCTTCAACCTTGTGTTCGAAAAAAATGTATATGGCGAAAGTGGGCAGGTTCCTTGCCCATTATATTGAGGGTGAATGTATTTCAAATCCCCAAAAAATCATAGTTCCTCTGGAGGCAGTCTGGAGTGTCGTTAGTAGTTTGGGTGTAATTAGCCTTGTAAAGATCAATAACTGATGAAGTGTTATGGACATCGAAGCACTTAATTGATTTGTCCAACATGCTTAATAAAGCTATCCCCTTTAGTGCATTTACCTTCACCTATCTGAGAGTCAGCTTAAGAATTTCAAAGTTGACTCATTTGATTTTAAAAAACGCCACATTTCCAACACCTTGCAGGTGTATCATCAGCAAGGGATCATGCTCTCAGGAGATGTTGGGGTCAACAAAGTATCATTCGCAAATTAGGTGACATTTTGTAAACATTCAATTTGAATGGGACACCTTCAATCCCAACCTCATCCCTGTTTGAAAAGCCAGGGGTTGGATACTAAGAGCAAATAAAGAGGTGAAAGGGTCAGCCCTCCTTGGTTCCCCTTCCAAGAGAGATCGGGCGAGAAGAGCAGACAGTTTGGTCTCTTCTGGAAATGAGGTTATGGTATCTGACAAGAACTAGTGAGATGAATCTCAGACCCAGTATAATCTAATATAGGATTTTAGTGTCGAGGTGCCAGTCTACCTAGTGGAAAGCCTTTTCAGCATCAAGGAAAGCCAAGACTGCAGTGAGTGATTTCTTTTTGACCTTCTCGATCAGATGGGTGACCCTTCTTATGTTGTTATGGGTCTAACCCAAGATAAACCTCAAAGGATCACGCTGTATTAAATAGGATAAAAGTGGTTTCTATGACACAAGCAATTCTTAGGATCTTTCACAGGTTTGGGTTTAAGAGTTCTGCTTGCTTCCTGCTTCTCCCATCGAGGGCATAGTGCTACACCCATATTCAAGGTTGTTTAACAAAGACATCAATTTAGTGGCTATTTTATACATGAATATTTTACACAAATTACCCATAAATCTATCAGGCCTGAGGTGTTGCCTACTTTAAGAGTAATGGTGACTGCAACAATTGTAGTTATCGGAACTTTCAGAGCCAAGCATTGATCAGGTTACACTAGATTCATGGAATTACTGGGTATTCCGCTGTATGTAGGGATGTATAATAAGAAGGGAATCCATTTAGGATATCTGCCTCAGATAGAAGTGAGATATCTTGATAAAAGAATCTCTGGGACATAGGTATTCTCTACTTTTTGTCTCAGGAAGCAAGTCAGATGAAGTCCAACCTCATTGTCTTGATCATAGGTTTTCTTTTTGAAGCAGAGAACTATAATCGCAGCCTTATTAATAGCTATAGGATTGACTTTGCCTCATAAGAATGTCACCCTATGCAGCAAAGTCAGAAGAAGCCTAGCCCTATATCCCCCCTTCCCACCTTGTTTCATCTCCCTTTTTAAAGTCATCATTATCCCAAGGTATTTCCCTCTCATGATAGATTTAACCCCTTCGCTGCCAGGCCTTTTCCCCTGCCGTGCCAAGCCTTTTTTTTGGCTATTTGGGGCAGTTTGCGCTTAGGCTCTCATAACTTTTTGTCCACATAAGCTATCCACGCCAAATTGATGTCCTTTTTTTCCATCTTCCAAGAGATTCTAGGGGTACCCAGAGTTTGTGGGTTCCTTGGAGGAGACCAATAAATTAGCCAAAATACGGCAAAGATTTCTTTTTTTTCAAATAATTGGGAAAAAGGGCTTCAGAAGAAGGCTTGTGTTTTTTTTCCCTGAAAATAGCATCAACAGAGGGTTTGTGGTGCTAAATTCACCATCTTCCCAGCTTTCAGAACCGAAACAGGCAGACTTGAATCAGAAAAACACATTTTTCAACACAATTTTGGCATTTTTATTGGGACATACCCCATTTTCACTAATTTTTGTGCTTTCAGCCTCCTTCAGTTAGTGACAGAAATGGGTGTGAAACCAATGCTGGATCCCAGAAAGCTAAACATTTTTGAAAAATAAACAAAATTCAGAATTCAGCAAGGGGTCATTTGTGTGGATCCTACAAGTTTTTTCTACAGAAAATACCAGCTGAAATAAAACAAATATTGAATTTGAGGTAAAAAACAGCCATTTTTCTTCACGTTTTACTCTGTAACTTTCCCCTGCGATGTCAGATTTTTGAAAGCAATATACCGTTACGTCTGCTGGACTCTTCTGGTTGTGGGAATATATAGGGCTTGTAGGTTCATCAAGAACCCTAGGTACCCATAGCCAGTAAATGAGCTGCACCTTGCAATGGGTTTTCATTCTATACCGGGTATACAGAAAATTATTTGCTGAAATATAAAGAGTGAAAAATAGGTATTAAGAAAACCTTTGTATTTCCAAAATGGGCACAAAATAAGGGGTTGAGGAGCAGTGGTTATTTGCACATCTCTGAATTCCGGAGTGCCCATACTAGCATGTGAATTACAGGGCATTTCTCAAATAGACGTCTTTATTACACACTGGCTTACATTTGGAAGGAAAAAATGTAGAGAACGACAAGGGGCAAAAACACTTGTTTTGTTATTCTGTATTCCCTCAAGTCTCCCGATAAAAATGGCACCTCACTTGTGTGGTTAGGCCTAATGCTCGTGACAGAAAACACAACATGGACACATCACATTTTTACATAGAAATCATGAGTGCTTTTTGCAAAGTGCCTAGGTGTGGATTTTGGCGACTAGCTCAGCCGGCACCTAGGGAAACCTACCAAACCTCTGCATTTCTGAAAACTAGACACCTAGGGGAATCCAAGATGTGGTGACTTGTGGGGCTCTCACCCGGTTCTGTTACCCAGAATCCTTTGCAAACCTCAAAATTTGGTGAAACAAACACTTTTTTCGCACATTTCGGTGACAGAAAGTTCTGGAATCTGAGAGGAGTCACAAATTCCCTTCCACTCAGCATTCCCACAAGCCTCCTGATAAAAATGGTACCTCACTTGTGTGGGTATCCCTAGCGCCCGCAACAGAAAATGCCCCAAAACACAACGTGGACACATCACATTTTCCCAAAGAAAACAGAGCTGTTTTTTGGGAAGTGCCTAGCTGTGGATTTTGGCCTCTAGCTCAGCCGGCACCTAGGAAAACCTACCAAACCTGTACATTTGTTAAAACTAGACACCTAGTGGAATCCAAGAAGGGGCGACTTGTGGGGCTCTCACCAGGTTCTGTTATCCAGAATCCTTTGCAAACCTCAACATTTGCCCAAAAAACACTTTTTCCTCACATTTCGGTGACAGAAAGTTCTGGAATCTGAGAGGAGCCAAAAATGTCCTTCCACCCAGCGTTGCCCCAAGTCTCCCAATAAAAATGGTACCTCACTTGTGTGGGTAGGCCTATTGCCCGCTAAGGAAATGCCCCAAAACACTATCTGGACACATCAAAATGATCAAATACAAAACTACCTGTTTTTGCGGGAGTGGACCTGTGTTTTTGGTCCTGGGCTCAGCAGCCATCTAGGGAAACCTGCCAAACCCAGACATTTCTGCAAACTAGACACCCAAAGGAGTCCAGGGAGGTGTGACTTGCATGGATCCCCCAATGTTTTCTTACCCTGAATCCTAAGCAAACCTCATATTTAGCTAAAAAATAAAAAATGTCCTTAATTTCTGTGTGGGATCACTGCACCAGGACAAATTTCCTACCATCCAACATTCCCCTCCGTCTCCCAGCAAAAATGATACCTCACTTGTGTAGGTGGGCCAAGTGCCTGTGACAGGGAAGAGCCAAAAACATTGTCACAACTGAGGGGGAACAAAAGCGGGGGGGAACAAAAGCGTGTCCAAAAGGGCAGTTTGAAAATAAACATTTTAGGCTGACAAGTGCAGCAGAATTTTTATCGGTATAGATGAGACAATGCTGGGTGGTAGGAATTTTGTGGATTCCTGCAGATTCCGGAAGGTTCCATCACAAAAATGTGGAAAAAATGTGTGATTTCCAGCAAGGTTGGAAGTTTGCAAGGCATTGTGGGTAAGAAAATGATGCGGGGTGCATGTGAAGCACACCACTCTGCAATCAACCAGATGTTTAGTTTTCAGATGTGTCTAGGTCTTGTGGATTTTTCTACATGGCAGCATCCCAAAGTCCAAAAAGTACAGCCCTCACCATTCCAAGTGGGACGATTTTGAGAGTTAACCAGGCTCTCATGGCCCAAATGTAAAACCAAACCCCAAAATAATCAAATGTCCTCTTGCTTGCAGTGGGATAAGATGTTTTAGTGTGGGGGGGAGAGCTGAAAGACTGTTACCCCCTTCAGTTGGGGTGGGGGCATAACCAGGCCCATACTGATTGGTAGCCACCACCCCACAATTTTTTTTAATTTCCCTGGCATCTAGTAGACTTTCTGACCCCCTGGGCTGTGGATCGGGGGTAATTGCCCCATCTGCCCACTGGTGGGCAGAACAACTTTGGCCCCATTTATTTGGGGGTGGGGTTATGGCCATAACCCCATCCTCTTATTTTGAAAAAAAAATCTTCCCTGGTCTCTTGTGGGCATTCTGCCCGGCCGATGTGCCCCCAAGGGGAGCAGATATGGCCAACAGTAATGTTCCCTCAAGGGCCTAAGGGGTCGCTCCCCACGTATAAAAAAAGAAAATAAACAACATTTTTTTTCCTGGTGTCTCTGGGGTGTCTGCCCCCCTGGAGGGCAGATGGCTGATCTGCCCCCGGGGGGGCAGAAATAGCCTAAAAATAATTTGGCCCCCTGTGGAGTGGCCCTTGCCCAAGCGGCCACTCCCCTTATGCGTAAGTCTGAAAAAATAATTCCCTGGTGTCTAGTGGGCATTTCTGCTGCCCGATTGCATCACGATCGGGCAGCAGAAATGCTTGCAGAGACATGAAAGGAAAGGAAAGGCCTTTTCTTTCATGCCTCAGCCTGCCCCCTACTGAAGCGGAAGAGAAATGCTGAGCATTTCTCTTCCGCATCATGCTGGAAGCATGCTTCCAGCGCGATGGGAGGTGACCTCTGATGAAGTCAGAGGTCATCAGACGTCAATGGGGGGGTTGGGAGGTCGGTGGTGGAAGGATAAAGCGATTCGCCTTCCAGCCCTGCCATGGGGGGGTGGGAGGGAAGCCTACGGAGGGAGTTCTGGAGTGCTAGCGCTCCCTCCGAGCTCCGGTGCCGGGACGTAAAGGTTACGTTCTCGACACAGGAGCACTGTGCCGCGGGACATAACCATTACGTCCCCGGCACAGAAGCAGTTAATGGATTCCTAGTCATGTATTACTACAGTGCCCCAAATGTAATTTGTTATCGGGTTCAAAGAACAAGATCTCTAAAAAAAAAAAATTATAAAGCCTCCACTTACCATAACAATTCTTTCTTGGATAAAGGGTGAGGGACATTGATACCAGGCATGATCAGAGAGTGCATGCATTTTAACCTCACTAATGTTCAACATCAGGCTCCTGATAACCAATATGCAATATATTCTTTTTTTAATAGGAAGGTGTTTTCATCTTACAAATTAACCACTTTACAATCAGCATTTACAAATATGCTTCTTGGCATTTCCTTATATGACCAATATACAAACACACAAAAGTACTCATCAACTCCCCTCCTTTCAGATCAGCTAGTTCATTTGATTGTACTGAGAGATGCCTTTCCATGATATCTGACTTGGTTAGAACTATAAACTGGTGGAAACAAGCAATATAAAAGAGGACACTCACCTTCAGGAACACAGGCACATCAGCAGCCGCCATGGAACCCAAACTGGAAGTCTTCCCAATGCTCCTGCTGGCCATACAACTACACAACCAGCGATGGCAACAAAGACAACACCCATAAATACAGCCTCCTAGCACACCCTGGAGGGAAGGACATTAGTACACACCCACACACAACATACACACCCGGCACAAAAAATCACACATAAACATCACATACATGTGGAAGGAAAGCCAGGGCAAGTTTGTAACCATCAACACCAAGGGTGAAGTGGTGCAGATATATTCAAACAAATAAATAGTGCAGCCAGAACTATATGCAAGATGAGCCTACTGGCCAGTCCAATACAAATCAGTGCCTCTGGCACACTGGGCAGAGTGCAAGTCCCCAACTTGTCTCCTGACTGCAAAGTGGCCTCCATATGACTGGGGCATCAATGGTGAATGCAGGCACCTCAGGGTTAGGGGGGGCGAGGTGGGGGTTTGAATCTAAAGGGGGGTCCTTTGGTTTGGTTTTTTTTAGGTTTTGATGGATTTTATGGGGGCTTGGGTTTGGGTGGGGTAACCTTGGACTTTGTGGGGTTATAAGTCATAGATGGGGGAGGGGCATGGCTTCTACCAGTGGGATCATGAGAGGACTGGGAGGTGGAAGGCAAGGGTTTGGGGAGGCAAACAGGGTGCTTGGGGGGAACAGGGTCTGTGGGAGGAAAAAGGAAAAACTCTTTTAGGATTGTTTTTTTAGGGGCACCAGGTTGATGATGGGATACACGTTTGGGAGTGGAGGGAGAGGCAGTGGTTGAGAGGTGTGGATGCTGAGGTGCCTTGGGTGCAGGTGCGAGCATGGATGCCACGTGTGTGCTGTGTGATTGTTGGGTGGATGAGTGTGAGTGTTTGGGTGTAGGTGGAGGAGGGGGGAGGAGACGCAGAGAGATGGCAGGTGTGAATGTATGTTTAGGTGGTTTCTGCAGGTAGGGTGGATGTGCTGCAAGTGGAGTTTTTGACAGTTGTGCTGAGTGCGCATGTGGTGTATGGGGTGCATGTATGGTGGTCTGCTAATGTGGTGACGGTGGGAATCAGGGCACTTGTGGCAGGATCTGGGAGTGATGATGTGGCGACTGCAAGTATGAGTGATGTAGTGTCTGTGAGGGGGGAGATGGTGGGCGAGTCCATGTTGGGAGTGGATGCTGTCATGTCTGCAAGTGTCTGTTGTGTGTGTGCATGGCGGTGGTGGTGTTTGTGGTTCTTGTGCTTGTCGATGCGAACCATGTCTGCAGATGTGGATGCATATTGGTAGGAAAGTGTGCCTTGGATGGGTGATGGGAGAGGGCTGTAGGATTGGGAACAAGTAGTTGGAAGGGGGATGGAAGAAGAAGGGACATTGGCTGCCATCAATGAGGAGGCCAGAGCCTGAAAGGATCTCTGCAGGTAGGCATTGGACTGCTGCATCTGTGATGCCAGTCCCTGGATGGCTTTCATGATGGTTGACTGCCCCACAGAGATGGACCTCAGGAGGTCAATAGCCTCCTCATTGAGGACAGCAGGGCTGACTGGGGCAGGGGCAGAGGTGCCTGTGGCAAAGGAGATGCCCACCCTCCTGAGTGAGCGGGCATGGGCAACTGGGTGGGGAGCTACATTGAGGGTGGTGCTGGTAAGGGGGTGGCGGACAAGGATGGTGCTGGGATGGTCCCAGATGGGTCCCCCACTGCCAAGGAGCGTCCATTGGAAGAGGAATCTGAAGATGTAGTTGATCCTGTCTCCCTCGTGGCACTCCCTTTGCCCTCCGTCCCACTGGTCCCCTAAGGTCTGCTGGTATCAGCCTCCTGAATCCCATGGGCTGAAGCTTCCCCACCCGCCGGTACCCCTTCTCTTTCCCTTGATGATGCTGATGCACACAAAGACAGAGGAGGAGAGGGAGGGAAGGTGGGAGAGATAGAAATGGTGCAATGGGTCAATACCTACACATCATTCACAAATAGTAACAACATTGTTATCTACAGCTATGCCACGGCCGGCCATGCCCACAACTATACATGCTACAACAGTAGGACACCATGAGGGACACTACTGCAATGCAGATGTACACTGCTGATGGTGGTACAATAGCAGTCATGTACTTGATGAGGGTCATACTAGTCATACTTGCACAGTGCTTGGCACATTCTCATGGCCATCTATGGAGACATCTCCTGCACTCCTTACTCAACAGAATCCTGCATGGGTAGGTAGCATGCCCACAAATCCATTGACAAATAGCACTGTGACATCTGGGCCAACTGTGCCTATCTACACCATGGCAGCTGATTTATGGCACACTAATTACCTCTGTCATAGTGGTAGGTTGATACTGATGGCAATTCTCTGACACCTCAGGTGTACTGATGCTGATGGCTGGAGCTGGCCCCCCAAACTTTGTTAGGGTGACCACACAAATCCCACATTGGAAGGAATTGCCCTCATAAGTCACTGTCTACATGGTATGGGCACACATCTCTGATACCAAACGTGCTAGGGTGGCTGATACCCATAGTCGATGTGCATGTACCAATGTCATATGCTACATCTACCCACTAGTATTCAACCTAAAGCCATACAAGCATTACAATATAGAGGTGTGAGTGTGTACTTACTCCCTTGTGGTTGCTGTGCTGCCTCAAGCCCCCATCCACCTCAGGGTAGGCCACTGCCAAAATAGGGTCCATTAGGGAGTCAGGGTATGACGGGCACCCCTCCCTTGTTGGGAGGATGTCCCCAGCTCGGCCTCTGTGGTCATACATGCCCAGCGTATCAGGTCCTCCCACCCCTTCCTGCAGTGGGTGCTCCACTGGGCATGGACCACCAGGGTCTGGACTTGCTTGGCGATGGCATGCCAAATCCCCTTTTCTTATGGGCGCTGACCTGCATGAGTGACACAAAGAGAAGGAGAAAGTCATGTAGAATGGCATCAGATGGACAGCAGTGGACATCACACATCAGACACATTGCATGTTCACATTCACATGCCTTCACGCCACTAACGCTCAGACACCTCACCCATCTCCATGCATCCACTCCGTCTGCCTCGTCCCAACACCCTTCATCCTCACACACACCACCATCAGACAGGACAGTGACATGAGACTCACCTGCTGCTCTGGTGCCCCATACTACTGAACATACAGGGGTCGGACCCCGTCCACAAGCTTATCCAGCTCTTCCTGGGTGAAGGCTGGGGCCCTATCTCCTGCAGGACAATTCATCTTAGCTTCCAGAGTCAGAACACAGCAGCACAGGCAGCAGAGGGCTTGCTTGCACGAGTGTCAGTAGTCAAGTGATCTATGCAAGAGTAAATGGCAGTCACACCACTGCATACATGACCCTCACCGCTGGTGGTGACCACCATTGGCCCCAATCTCCCACAGGCACCAATGTTAGCCAATGAGGAGTTGCACAGCAGTTGAGGCCACCTACCGCCATGACGACTAGCGCCGGGAGAATGAGGTCACTTCCAATTGTCTTGTGCATGCAGGATAGGTGGCTGCCATTTTATGTGTGAATAGTGATTAGTAGATAAATTATAGGTGCATCATGGGTGAAATATTGGGACTACTGCATAGATTGACTATGTCCACACATTTGGTACATCTACTTCTGACTTCTCCTCTCTCCTATTCCTAGATACTGTGCAGTGGTGAGGATGAGACATGCTCCTGTGTATAAGCCCCAATTTGAGCTTGGTACCCTGGAAGAGAGACATATCATACAGATGTATCATATGAACTGTCAGACCATCATGGAGCTGGTAACCCGGTTGGATCCGGATCTTATGCCTGTCATATGTAATCCCTATGCCATCTCAGCCACAGTACAGGTGTTTTCAGTACTCCACTACTTTGCCTCAGGGTCCATCCAGATGACAGTGGGCTTGCCAGCAAGGATGTCACAGCTGATGTTCAGTAATGTGTTGAAGGATGTGCTGTGTGCTCTGCTCAAACATCTGGTTCCCCCAACATGCGGATTTGCCCACTGTCAAAACTGCCTTCTATGATTTTGCACGTCCTTCATGTGATGGGGGCCATAGGTGGCACCCACATTGCCTTGATTCCACCCAGGAGAAATGAACATGTGTTCAGGAACAGGAAAAACTTTAATTCCATTAATGTCCAGGTAGTGTGTCTCGCTGACCAATATATCTCCCAGGTTACTGCCAAGTTCTCTGGTTCTGTGCATGACTCCTTCATTTTGTGGCACAGCAATATTCCACACATGATGGCACGACTACAGATGGACCGGGCCTGGCTCACTGGTATGTAACCAATAGTATGTGTTGCCCTCCCCTCTCAAACTGCCCTATGTGCACACAGGTGACTCTGGCTACCCTAATCTTCCCTGGCTACTGACACCAGTGTGACATCTGACTACAACTGGTGAAACCCGTTTCAATGAGGCCCATGACAGGGTGAGGGGTGTCATCCAGAGGACCTTTGGGCTACTGAAGGCCAGATTCTGATGTCTACACGTCTCCGGAGGTGCCCTACTCTACAAACCACTGAAAGTGTGCCAAACTGTTGTTGCCTTCTGCATGCTACACAATCTGGCCCTGAGACGTCACATCCCATTGCAGGATGAAGAGGAGGTGGCAGCTGGACCAGTGGCTGATGAAAGAGACATTGGGCCTCATTACGACCCTCCGGAGGTAGCACCGCCAACAGGCTGGCGGTGCTACATCAGGTATTCCGACCGCGGCTGTGAAGCCGCAGTCGCCCAGCCGGGTCCGGCGGTTTCCCGCCGGATTTCCCCCGGCTGGGGGAATCCTCCATGGCGGCGCTGCATGCAGCGCCGCCATGGGGATTCCGACCCCCTTCCCACCAGCCTGTTCCTGGCGGTTTACACCGCCAGGAAGAGACTGGCGGGAACGGGTGTCGTGGGGCCCCTGGGGGCCCCTGCACTGCCCATGCCACTGGCATGGGCAGTGCAGGGGCCCCCTAACAGGGCCCCATTAAGATTTTCAGTGTCTGCTTGGCAGACACTGAAAATCGCGACGGGTGCAACTGCACCCGTCGCACCCCCGCAAATCCGCCCGCCGGCCCACTGGGAAAGTTAGAATGGTCCCCGCGGTCATTTGACCGCGGGGCGGTGTTTGGGCGGTTTCTGCCCGGCGGGCGGCGCCCGCCGCCCGCCGGGGTCGGAATGACCCCCATAGTGAGTGATGAGGAGGAATAGGATGAGGATGTAGCTGACTCTAGAGCAGAGTTGATTCAACAATACTTCCAATGAGATACAGGTATGTGTCAACTGTTTTGTATGTGCCCTGTACTCTTGTCTTCCTTGTGTCAAAGATGCTCCTGGTGTCTGTTCTTATTGTAGGTGTGGGTTGCAGCTCTCCCTCTGGTTAGTTTGAGGGGGGGACATATTGCCCATTAGGGGAGATATAACAGTTCATATGTCAGTGCTATTATCACTCTGCTCTTGTTTTGCTTTAGTCATACATTTATTTGCCATGTTCTATGCTTCCTGTACTGCTATGTGAACTGCAATGGATGTGCCTAACATAGTGGTGTCAACTGTATTGTTACTAATCCTCACAGTCCACAATGGGAGGATGTGCAACCTAACTGTAGCTGACTGTGGGACATGTCTTTAGTTTAGTTTAGTTTAGTTTAGTCAGCTGTGATTGAAGGACCATTGGGTATGTCTGTTTAGTGAATGTGGATCTTACATGGGCATATGGTATAGATTCCACTTGCCAAATCACACTATGGAAGTCGACATTGTACTGCATGTGTGTTTGGTGGGCAACATTAACTTCTATTGTGGCAGTTGTCCCTCTCTTGTTCTATCTGCAGGGCATTATTGTGGTGCAACTCTGGTTCCTGCCTTTGCTGTTGGCTCCCTTGACACATGTATACAGCATATATCTGTTCTACAATCATTTTAGTGCCATATTGCTTCTCCTTCGGTCAATCTCACAGACTTTTGAAGGACAAGGGGTTGACTGTCATGAAATGTTATACAACAGTAAACTTAGTTATTATGATCAAAACACGTAAGCAATAGCTGTGCTCAGTGGTGTTTATTGTGAAGTACAAGTGCAATGGGTGATGAGTGGGGTCATGGTGGGTAAAATCATCTGAGTAGTTGGCCCAGCTGTTGATAGCCCAGTTCCAGTATCAAAAGGATCATGGGAAAATGGAGCGATGACAGTGCATAGTCAACAGGGTGTCTCAGTGGTACAGAAGGGAGAATGTTCAGGAAAGGGTCATTTCCTGGCAGTGGTTTTGGTCTTGGCATCAGGACCTTCAGGATGTCTGGTTGGTTGTCCTCGTGTGCGTGGGGGTTCCTCAACTATAGGGGGAGGGGTGGTGGTGGTCTGTGGGTCCTCTGGCAGGGCCTCCTTTCCACTAGCTGCAGCATAAGTGGAAGGATCTGTGGGATGTGGCTAGTGGAAGGGGTCTGCTGGTGGTGGAGGGCTCACGCAGGATAGTTGTAATTTCCTTCAGCACCCCTGCAATGGAGGCCACGGCGGCATTGAGGTTCTGCCACTGCTGCATGGCCTCCTGGTGGTGTTCCTTTTGCAGCCTCTGATTCTCCTGCACTGTTGCGAGGATCTAGCCCATCTTGACCTGGGATTGGTGGTATGCTCCCAGGACTTGGGAGATGGCCTCCTGGACAGTCATTACCCTTGGGTGCCCCATACCTTTGCCCACAGGTGCCCTCCCACTGCCCTGGCCGCCTGTGACTGTAGCACAGTGAGCCCACTCCCAGTTGCACTGGGACCTTCATCGTCTTGGGTGTGTGGCCCTGTACTGTACGTCTGATTGACCTGTGCTTGGGACAGAGGTTTGGGTACTGAAGGTTGGCTGAGGTGTATTAGCCACATAGGTCGGGGCCTCCGCTGTGCCCAGGGTGGGGCTGGTGGTGGTGGACTGATCAGTCATCCCAGATGGGCCTGGCAAGTCATCACTATCCATACATCCACTGGGGCCTTCATCCTGGGGAGGGCTGTCTGCTGCCAAGTGGCAGTGGCAGCGGAACCTGTGAATGTAAAGGGAGAGATTCACATTGTAGATATGCTGGTATCATCGTGTGATGCATGGAGTAGCTTGCCTTGCTTCCCAGTTATGGCAATGACAGGTGCAGCACTGCGGACAATATTTACGGGTGACGGAATGTGTCATTCTTTGCATGTGCCATTGTGGCTTGTGGATTGTGGATGGCATTGATGTCATTGCCATGTGTTGGGATGCAGTCGAGGCATCCAGTTGGTGTGGCATGTGCTATTGTTTTCCATGCAGGTGTTCCATTGTGAAGTGGGACTGTGATCTTTTTATCTGTAGGGAGTGATGCATTGTAGGAGCTGTGGTGCTTGGCATTGTGATTGGTCTCCGTGCATTAGTGAAGGACTGTTTGAGAATAGTGGCAGTGGGGTGGTGTGTCATGCAGGGGAGGGGTGTGGGGTGATTAGGAGGTACAGACGTGTGAGATGGGGTGGTTTGGTGTGTGATGGGTGGTGGGGACGCATGCTGGGCAGGACTGGTTGGTGCCTGGAGAGTGTTCTTCACTTACCAGAGTAGAGCCTGCTGATGATTCCAGTCAGGCCCTCAGGATGCAGTATGTCCAAGATCTTTTCCTCCCACTATGTTAACTCTGGGGAGGAGGTGGGGGCCCACCGCCAGTCTTCAGCACAACAATTTGGTGTCTAAATGCCATGGAACGCACCTTCCCCCATAGGTCGTTCCACCTCTTCCTGATGTCCTTCCTTGTGCATGGATGGGTGCCCACTGAGTTGACCCTGCCAACGATCCTCTGCCATAACTCTGTTTTTCTGGCCTTTGATGTCTGCTGTACCTGGGCTCCAAACAGTTGTGGCTCTACCCTGACGATTTCCTCAACCATGACCCTCAACTCATTGTCTGCGAAACATGGGTGCTTTGAACGTGACATGTTGTGGTTGTGGAGGTGTGCCTTGCTGTGAAGGGTGCAGCGTACGGTGGTTGGTGGGGTAGGAGTGTTTGATTGTCAGTGCTGGTAGGTTGTGGTGTATGTGTATATTTGTGATGTGTGATTAGTGTTCTTGGTGCAATTGTGTGATGCCTGTGCAGTGCATATGTGCCTATGATGTGATGGTGGTGTTTCTGTTCTTTCCTTGTGCTCTTCTATGTGTTTGTGGTTTTTGTCGCAAAGGATTATGGGTTGTGTTGGAGTGTGTTATATAGTGTAGTGAGCAGGTGAGTGTGGTGTGTGTATGTGTGTCACTTGTGGGGTATTCAGACTGTCTAGGGTGTCTTTGGATTAATTTAGAGATGAGTTTTGAACTGCGGCGGTTCGCACTGCCAATGGTTTACCGCTGTTGAAGGACCACTGTGCTGATTTGTGAGTTGTGATATTGAGGGCGGAATGTTGTCGGCGTGGCGATGCTGGTGGTGGGACCGCCTCTCTCCCAACCTCGGCTGGCCTGGCGGTGTCATATTTGTGGCTGTTTTCTGGCGATCTTTAGTCTGCGACTTGAAATACCGCACTCAGGACACCACCAACACTGGCAGTCTTTTGGCAGCTGCCATCAAGGTGGTCTTCATAAAAGACCGCCAAAGTCGTAATAAGGGCCTAAGTGAACCAAGAGTTACAGTGGTTACTCAAAAAAAAAGTTCAAATCTCGAAAGAGCTAAAACAGCATTCTTAGAACCTTATATAGTCCAAACATTATGATAATTCAATTGGACCTTTTATCTCAGTGGGATAATAAATATATAATACAAAGTTTAATAAAACTATCTATCAAAAGAAACCCTCACCCATTTAAGAATACCTTTCTAAGCTCTCCAAAAAACAAGAAGGACAAAACTCCTCCCTAAAATGGGAAATCCACCCACTTCTGACATTCCCAATTTCTCCATTTACTGGAATATGTGAAAAATCAGGTCAGCCTAGCATGATTCGAAGATTTTCTCTGGCTGGCTTTCCACATTTTAGTTCCCCGTTCCCCATATATATGGCTGGCTGGGCATTTTGAGTAAATGGCGATTTGTAACAGGGCTAGCAACATGTCAGTAAAAACAAAAGGGAATATTTACCAGAAAGTGGTGCACCATAGATGATACACCACCTTTCTTGTGCCCCCCTACTGGCATCTAACAACATCATGGTTGCGCAGTATTTACAATACAGCACACCATGGCAGTCGCTAGCACAACAGAGTCAACATTTTTGACGCAATTGTGGCGCATTGCTACACTAGTGTCAAACATTTTGACGCTAGTGCAGAAAAGCACAGGGAGGCCTATTGAACATAATGGGTGGGTGTGTCATTTTAACGCCTGCTTTTAGCAGGCGTTAAAAATGACGGAATAAAATGGAGCAGTGAAATGTTGTAAATTTCACTGCACCATTTTTTCGTGCCCCCCCTGCGCTGGAATGCCCCCCTTGCATATTTTATGCCTGTTCTGCATACATTGTGACGCATAATGTGGCAAAAGGTTTTACAAAGTGGCGTAATGCTTGTATTGCGCCACTTTGGCACAGCAGAATAGCCACCTTAGAGTAAAAATAAATGATGGTAGGGGCTTGTAAATATGCCCTAAAGTGTTTTACGTATTGATCTTCTAAGCTATGTATATCTATCAAGCCCCCGATGGCAACTTTCAGGTAGGCTGGAATAACCTTCTGTGTCATCATACGCATGGCCTAAAATATGTCACCTCAAATGCCTTTGAAATACTGCATTTTAGTTAGAGTTATATAGTCAACAATGGATAGCGAGAGAGCCGTCCAAATTTCAAGAATGTTTAACCCCTTCCCCGCCACGGACGTAATGGTTACGTCCATGGCAGCGCCCGTGTGGCGCCATGGACGTAACCATTACGTCCTGAATGCTTCCCTCGGGAGAAGCGCTAGCGCTCCTCCCGAGGGACGCCCCCCCACCCCCCCAGGTCAGGGCTGACCGGGGAATCCCTTCCCCTTCCACCCCCGACCCCCCCCCACCCCCCCCTGTGACGTCAGCGCGCGAGCGCGCGCTGATTTGTCACAGGGGCCTCCCTAGTCGCGCTGGAAGCTCTGCTTCCAGCGCGATTGAAAAAGAAATGCAAAAGCATTTCTTTTTCAATCACTTGGGAGGCCCGGAGGGGCTTCAAAGGGAAGGAAAAGTATTTCCTTCCCTTTGAAGTCCCTCCGAGGGTTTCAAAAGCCGGATTGCTTGCAATCCGGCTTTTGAAACCCCACTAGACACCAGGGATTATTTTTTTTTTATTGAAACTGACATAAGGGAGCGACCCCTTGGGCAAGGGTCGCTCCCAGGGGGGGCATTTTTTTGAAAAGGCCTTTTCTGCCCCCAGGGGGGGCAGAAACCTCTAGGCACCAGGGACCATTTTTTTTTTTTTGTTTCATTTTTTTTTATTGAGGTGGGGAGCGACCCCTTAGGCAAGGGTCGCTCCCCTTGGGGGAAAATTATATTTTGGCCATTTCTGCCCCCCTTGGGGGCAGATTGTCCTATTTTGATGAGGCCAATCTGCCCCCAAGGGGGGTAGAAACCACTAGACACCAGGGTTTTTTTATTTTTTATTATTGTTATTGACAAAAGGGAGCGACCCCTTGGGCAAGGGTCGCTCCCGGGGGGGCATATTTTTGGGAAGGCCTTTTCTGCCCCCCCTGGGGGCAGATCGGCCTACTATTAGGCCGATCTGCCCCCAGGGGGGGCAGAAACCTCTAGGCACCAGGGACCATTTTTTTTTTTTGTTTCATTTTTTTTTTTTTGGTGGGGAGCGACCCCTTAGGCAAGGGTCGCTCCCCTTGGGGGAAAATTATATTTTGGCCATTTCTGCCCCCCTTGGGGGCAGATTGTCCTATTTTGATGAGGCCAATCTGCCCCCAAGGGGGGTAGAAACCACTAGACACCAGGGTTTTTTTATTTTTTATTATTGTTATTGACAAAAGGGAGCGACCCCTTGGGCAAGGGTCGCTCCCGGGGGGGCATATTTTTGGGAAGGCCTTTTCTGCCCCCCCTGGGGGCAGATCGGCCTACTATTAGGCCGATCTGCCCCCAGGGGGGGCAGAAACCTCTAGGCACCAGGGACCATTTTTTTTTTTTTGTTTCATTTTTTTTTTTTTTGGTGGGGAGCGACCCCTTAGGGGAAAATTATATTTTGGCCATTTCTGCCTCCCTTGGGGGCAGATTGGCCTATTTTGATGAGGCCAATCTGCCCCCAAGGGGGGTAGAAACCACTAGACACCAGGGAGTTTTTTCTTTGCGTGAATTTCACGCAAAGGGAGCGACCCCTTAGGCAAGGGTCGCTCCCTGGGGGGGAGGGCAATTTATTTTAGGCCATTTCTGCCCCCCCTGGGGGCAGATCGGCCTATTATTAGGCCGATCTGCCCCCAGGGGGGGAAGAAACCTCTAGGCGCCAGGGCAAATTTTTTTTTTGTGTTTTTTTTTTTTGTTCTTTCTTTTTTTTAGAGATGGGGAGCGACCCATCAGGCAAGGGTCGCTCCCCTGGGGGGCAAATTGTATTTAGACCATTTCTGCCCCCCTGGGGGCAGATTGGCCGATTTTAGGTCAATCTGCCCCCAAGGGGGCAGAAACCACTAGGCACCGGGGATTTGTTTTTTGGCGCCAATGTCACGCAGGGGGAGCGACCCTGTAGGCAAGGGTCGCTCCCGAGGGGCGGGGGGTGGGGGTTGGGGGGGAAATTTTTTTTTAGGCCATTTCTGCCCCCCCGGGGGACAGATCGGCCTATTATTAGGCCGAACTGCCCCCGGGGGGGGGGCAGAACACTCTAGGCGCCAGGGCAATTTTTTTTTTTGTGTGTTTTTTTGTTGATGTTTCTTTTTTTAGAGATGGGGAGCGACCCATCAGGCAAGGGTCGCTCCCCTGGGGGGGCAAATTGTATTTAGATCATTTCTGCCCCCCTGGGGGCAGATTGGCCAATTTTAGGTCAATCTGCCCCCAAGGGGGCAGAAACCACTAGGCACCGGGGATTTGTTTTTTGGCGCCAATGTCACGCAGGGGGAGCGACCCCGTAGGCAAGGGTCGCTCCGGGGGGGGGGTGGGGGGGCAAATTTATTTTAGGCCATTTCTGCCCCCCCGGGGGACAGATCGGCCTATTATTAGGCCGAACTGCCCCCGGGGGGGGGGCAGAACACTCTAGGCGCCAGGGCAATTATTTTTTTGTGTTTTTTTTTTTGTTGTTTCTTTTTTTAGAGATGGGGAGCGACCCATCAGGCAAGGGTCGCTCCCCTGGGGGGGGCAAATTGTATTTAGACCATTTCTGCCCCCCTGGGGGCAGATTGGCCAATTTTAGGTCAATCTGCCCCCAAGGGGGCAGAAACTACTAGGCACCGGGGATTTGTTTTTTGGCGCCAATGTCACGCAGGGGGAGCAACCCCGTAGGCAAGGGTCGCTCCCGGGGGGGGGGGGGGGGTTGGGGGGGCAAATTTATTTTAGACCATTTCTGCCCCCCCGGGGGACAGATCGGCCTATTATTAGGCCGAACTGCCCCCCGGGGGGGGGGGGCAGAACACTCTAGGCGCTAGGGCAATTTTTTTTTTTTTTTTTTTTTTTTTGTTGTTTCTTTTTTTAGAGATGGGGAGCGACCCATCAGGCAAGGGTCGCTCCCCTGGGGGGGCAAATTGTATTTAGACCATTTCTGCCCCCCTGGGGGCAGATTGGCCAATTTTAGGTCAACCTGCCCCCAAGGGGGCAGAAACCACTAGGCACCGGGGATTTGTTTTTTGGTGCCAATGTCACGCAGGGGGAGCGACCCCGTAGGCAAAGGTCGCTCCCGGCGGGGGAGGGTGGGGGTTGGGGGGGCAAATTTATTTTAGGGCATTTCTGCCCCCCCCCCCGGGGCCGGCTGAGCTACAGGCCAAACACCACAGGTAGGCACCTTGCAAAAAACACCTCTGTTTTCTGTGAAAAAATATGTTGTGTCCACGTTGTGTTTTGGGCCATTTCCTTTTGTGGGCGCTAGGCCTACCCACAGAAGTGATGTACCATTTTTATCGAGAGACTTAGGGGAACGCTGGGTGGAAGGAAATTTGTGGCTCCTCTCAGATTCCAGAACTTTCTGTCACCGAAATGAGAGGAAAAAGTGTTTTTTGGGCCAAATTTTGATGTTTGCAAAGGATTCTGGGTAACATAACCTGGTCAGAGCCCCGCAAGTCACCCCATCTTGGATTCCCCTGGGTTTCTAGTTTTCAAAAATGCACTGGTTTGCTAGGTTTCCTCAGGTGTCGGCTGAGCTACAGGCCAAAATCCACAGGTAGGCACTGCTTTTTATAAAAAAATGTGATGTGTCCACGTTGTGTTTTGGGCCCTTTCCTTTCGTGGGCGCTAGTCCTACCCACACAAGTGATGTATCATTTTTATCGGGAGACTTGGGGGAACGCTGGGTAGAAGGAAATTTGTGGCTCCTCTCAGATTCCAGAACTTTCTGCCACAGAAATGTGAGTAACATGTGTATTTTTAGCCAAATTTTGAGGTTTGCAAAGGATTCTGGGTAACAGAACCTGGTCCGAGCCCCGCAAGTCACCCCTCCTTGGATTCCCCTAGGTCTCTAGTTTTCAGAAATGCACAGGTTTGGTAGGTTTCCCTAGGTGCCGGCTGAGCTAGAAGCCAAAATCTACAGGTAGGCACTTCGCAAAAAACACCTCTGTTTTTTCCCAAAATTTAGGATGTGTCCACGTTGCGCTTTGGGGTGTTTCCTGTCGCCGGCGCTAGGCCTACCCACGCAAGTGAGGTATCATTTTTATCGGGAGACTTGGGGGAACGCTGGGTGGAAGGAAATTTGTAGCTCCTCTCAGATTCCAGAACTTTCTGCCACAGAAATGTGAGTAACATGTGTATTTTTAGCCAAATTTTGAGGTTTGCAAAGGATTCTGGGTAACAGAACCTGGTCCGAGCCCCGCAAGTCACCCCTCCTTGGATTCCCCTAGGTCTCTAGTTTTCAGAAATGCACAGGTTTGGTAGGTTTCCCTAGGTGCCGGCTGAGCTAGAGGCCAAAATCTACAGGTAGGCACTTCGCAAAAAACACCTCTGTTTTTTTCGAAAATTTAGGATGTGTCCACATTGCGCTTTGGGGTGTTTCCTGTCGCCGGCGCTAGGCCTACCCACGCAAGTGAGGTATCATTTTTATCGGGAGACTTGGGGGAACACTGGGTGGAAGGAAATTTGTAGCTCCTCTCAGATTCCAGAACTTTCTGCCACAGAAATGTGAGGGACATGTGTTTTTTTAGCCACATTTTGAGGTTTGCAAAGGATTCTGGGTAACAGAACCTGGTCCGAGCCCCGCAAGTCACCCCTCCTTGGATTCCCCTAGGTCTCTAGTTTTCAGAAATGCACAGGTTTGGTAGGTTTCCCTAGGTGCCGGCTGAGCTAGAGGCCAAAATCTACAGGTAGGCACTTCGCAAAAAACACCTCTGTTTTTTTCCAAAATTTAGGATGTGTCCACGTTGCGCTTTGGGGTGTTTCCTGTCGCCGGCGCTAGGCCTACCCACGCAAGTGAGGTATCATTTTTATCGGGAGACTTGGGGGAACGCTGGGTGGAAGGAAATTTGTAGCTCCTCTCAGATTCCAGAACTTTCTGCCACAGAAATGTGAGGGACATGTGTTTTTTTAGCCAAATTTTGAGGTTTGCAAAGGATTCTGGGTAACAGAACCTGGTCCGAGCCCCGCAAGTCACCCCTCCTTGGATTCCCCTAGGTCTCTAGTTTTCAGAAATGCACAGGGTTGGTAGGTTTCCCTAGGTGCCGGCTGAGCTAGAGGCCAAAATCTACAGGTAGTCCCTTTGCTAAAAACAGCTCTGTTTTCTGTGATATGTCCACGTTGTGTTTTGGGGCATATCCTGTCGCGGGCGCTAGGCCTACCCACACAAGTGAGGTATCATTTTTATCGGGAGACGTGGGGGAACGCTGGGTGGAAGGAAATTTGTGACTCCTCTCAGATTCCAGAACTTTCTGCCACAGAAATGTGAGGAACATGTGTTTTTTTAGCCAAATTTTGAGGTTTGCAAAGGATTCTGGGTAACAGAACCTGGTCCGAGCCACACAAGTCACCCCTCCTTGGATTCCCCTAGGTCTCTAGTTTTCAGAAATGCATAGGTTTGGTAGGTTTCCCTAGGTGGCGGCTGAGCTAGAGGCCAAAATCTACAGGTAGTCACTTTGCTAAAAACAGCTCTGTTTTCTGTGATATGTCCACGTTGTGTTTTGGGGCATATCCTGTCGCGGGCGCTAGGCCTACCCAAACAAGTGAGGTATCATTTTTATCGGGAGACTTGGGGGAACATAGAATAGCAAAACAAGTGTTATTGCCCCTTGTCTTTCTCTACATTTATTCCTTCCAAATATAGGGGTGTGTGTAAAAAAGACATCTATTTGAGAAATTCCATGTAATTCACGTGCTACTATGGTCACCCCGGAATTCAGAGATGTGCAAATAACCACTGCTCCTCAACACCTTATCTTGTGCCCTTTTTGGAAATGCAAAGGTTTTCTTGATAGCTATTTTTTACTCCTTATATTTCAGCAAATGAATTACTGTATACCCGGTATAGAATGAAAACGCACTGCAGGGTGCAGCTCATTTATTGGCTCTGGGTTCCTCGGGTTCTTGATGAACCTACAAACCCTATATATCCCCGCAACCAGAGGAGTCCAGCAGACGTAACGGTATATTGCTTTCGATAATCTGACATTGCAGGGAAAAGTTACAGAGTAAAAAGTAGAGACAAATTGATGTTTTTTTCACCTCAATTTCAATATTTTTCTTTTTCAGCTGTTATTTTCTGTAGGAAACCCTTGTAGGATCTACACAAATGACCCCTTGCTGAATTCAGAATTTTGTCTACTTTTCAGAAATGTTTAGGTTTCTGGGATCCAGCATTGGTTTCATGACCATTCCTGTCACTGACTGGAAGGAGGCTGAAAGCACAAAAAATTGCACAAATGGGGTATGCCCCAGTAAAATGCCAAAATTGTGTTGAAAAATTGGGTTTTCGGATTCAAGTCTGCCTGTTCCTGAAAGCTGGGAAGCTGCTGAGTTTAGCACCGCAAACCCTTTGTTGATGCCATTTTCAGGGGAAAAACCACAAGCCTTCTTCTGCAGCCACTTTTTCCAATTTTTTTGAAAAAAACAAAATTTTCCCTGTATTTTGGCCAATTTCTTGGCCTCTTTCAGGGGAACCCACAAAGTCTGGGTACCTCCAGAATCCCTAGGATGTTGGAAAAAAAGGACGCAAATTTGGCTTGGTTAGCTTATGTGGACAAAAAGTTATGCGGGCCTAAGCGCGAACTGCCCCAAATAGGCAAAAAAAGGCCTGGCACAGGAGGGGGAAAAGGCCTGGCAGCGAAGTGGTTAAAACCTTCATCATTACAGGGTTACACTTGTTAAACAAGCATTGGCAAAGCCAATAGGGCTCGCCTATATAAGAGCTATCGGCTTGGCAATGTCTTTTTGCCATGTTGTACAACAGTGTGGCTGCTGTTCAGCATGGCTAAAAGTTAGTGGCATGGAGTGTTACAGCATGGAGTTGGGGGGTAGCGGTGTAGAGTTGATTTGCTGGACTAGAATGCCATAGAGTGGAGTAGGTAGAGTAGAGTGTTGTAGAGTTGAGTAGTGGTGGGTAGAGTTTAGTGGTTCTATGGCAGAGAGAGTTGTAGAGTGCAGTGTTGTAGAGTGGAGTGACGTAGAGTGGAGTGGAGTGAGGTAGAGTGAGGTAGAATAGGGTGGAATGGGTTGGAGTGGATTGAGGTAGTCTAGTGGATTGGATTGGAGTAGAGTGGTGTGGATTAGAGTGGGGTAGAGTGGGTTAGATTGGGTAAAAGGGGGTGGATTGGCATGGGTGGACTGGATTGGATGGACTGGAGTGTGATGGATTGGGGTGGATTAGATTGGAATGGGCATTCCGGAGTGGGGTGAATTGGGGTGGGGTGGAGTGGGTGAATAAGACTGAACTGGAGTGGAGTGAATAAGATTTAACTGAAGTAGGGGATTGGATTGGAGTGGAGTAGGTTGTACTAGAGTAGGGTCGACTAGACTACAATGGGGTGGATTGGAGTAAGGAGGATTGAATTCACTGGACTGGTGTGGGGAGGATTGGACTAGAGTGTGGTGGACTGGAGTAGAATGGAGTGGATTGGAGTGGGGTGGATTGGATTGGATTGGATTGGATTGGGGTGTGCTGCATAGATTAGATTGAGTGGGGTGAACTGAACTAGGTCAGGGTGGATTGGAATCGGGTAGTGTGGGGTGGATTGGAGTAGACTGGATTCAAGTGGAGTGGAGGCAGATTGGGTTGGAGTGGAGCTGATTGGAGTTGAGTGGGCTGGATTGGAGTAGGGTGGACTGGATGGGAGTGGGGTGGGTGGATTGAAATAGGGTAGTTTGAATTGGGTGAACTGGAATGGAGTGGATTGGGTAGTGGTAGAGTGGAGTGGATTGGATTAGAGTGGGGGGTGTGGATTGGATTGGAATGGGATGGATTTGATTGGGATGGAGTGGATTGGATTGAATTGAGGTGGTTTTGATTGGAGTTGGGTGAATTGGATTGATTATGGTGGATTGGATTGAGTGGAATGTATTGGACTGAGTGGGTGGATTAAATGGGGTGGGGTGTCATTGAATTTAGTGTAGTGGATTGGGGTTTAGTGGATTGCAGTGGATTCTATTGCAGTGGGGTGGGTGGATTAGAGCAACGTGGATTGGATTGAGTAGGGTGGATTGGATTGGATTGGATTGTAATGAGGTGGACTGGATTTAGTTGGGCGCGTTGGATTGGGGTGAATTGGATTGCATTTGGGTGGACTGGGGTAAGGAATGATGGGTTAGGGTATGGTAGAATGGAGTGGTGTGGATTGGAGTGGGAAGGTTTGGACTGGCATGGATTTTTGGAGTGATTAGATTGGCATGGGGTGGACTGGAGCAGGGTGGACAGAAGTGGACTGGACTTTAGTGGTTGGGATTTTAATGGGATAGATTGTGGTGTACATGACTGGAATGGGGTTGACTGGAGTGGGGTGAATTGGATTGGTGTGGGGTGGATTGGATTGGGGTGGGGTGAGTGGACTGGATTTGAGTGGGGTGGATTGAGGTGGTTTGGAGGTGAGTGGATTGAATTGTAGTGGGGTGTATTAAGGTGGAATGGATTAGACTGTGTAGGGTGGATTAAGATTAATTGGATTAGAGAGGAATGGATTAGAGTCAGATGGATTGGGTGGCAGTGAATTGGATTTGAGTGGGGTGGATTGGACTGGAGTTGGGTGGATTCCTCTCCCTCCACTGCAGCCCATGCAGCCTCCTTTATGTGTGATGTGGAGCCTTTCTCTACCTCTCATAAACTCCCTTTGGTGGTGTCAATAGTCTGGAAAATATGAAGTGGAGGTAAGAGTAAATAGGATAAAACAGATCTCTTGGAGTAAGGGTGGTGGGTTGCAGCAGCCTTTTATTTTTTTTGGGGGGCAGTGTTATTTGTGAGAGGATAAAATGAGCAAGAGGGAATAGGGAGACTGGAAGGACTGACACTTCTTGCTCTTTGATATCTGAAAAGGAAAGGTCGATTTTCTGCTGTCTTCTCAATCAGGAGGTAATGGTAAGTAGTTAATATTCCACTAGACAGACTTTATTGCGGACAGTCCGGAGGCTTCTGATGCTCAGTACCACACTCTTGGCCCCTGATAAAGTCCTATTTTGCTGGGGAGTTGAGGGTGGGGAGAATACATTCTGTTGTCAGAGTTCAGAGGCCGTTGCTTATATCCTAACACTACTATAATTATGCAAACAGTTTGACTATCACGGAAAGAGACGAGGTGTGTTTCTTTCGTCTTAATCTCACTTCTAGGGGGCGTGGCTGGAGGTCATGCAAGATGGCCACCGCTCTTTAGAGCTCTGTGAGGCTTCAGCACTTCCTGGAAGGAAGGAGATGTTTTCACATCAAAATGATTAATTTGTTCTGCATTTTGAGCGCTGGAGCTCTGCCGCTGCATAAATATGCCTTTATCTTACAGAGACATCGAGTTTTGAAGTCATTTCAGAGACTTTATGTGAGGGCCTGAGGGACTTCATGTGAGGGCCTGAGGTAATTATTTATCTGTGTTTGCGTTTCACTCCATAAGCCTCTGCACAAACCTAAACTTTCACAGAGATGTTTCTATTTGACTTTCAACTGCTTGCCTTGATGTCATTCTACAAATCTAATTTTCTCTGCAATGGGATATGTATTACCTTCTGACAGCCAGCTGAACTTTTGACCTCTCTCTTCAAACACATTTAGCTGAGGTTTTCAACTTTCAGTATTCACTGGCAGCTCTTGTTGTCAAGGAGCTCTTTCAAATTGCTCTTCATAACATGGTAAATGCTTTCCTTTGACGGAGGGGATTTTTCCTCTTCAGAAGGTTCCCTTAAAACTAGTCACCAATTGTTTGACTATCTGCAGTAAAGTGCTTTGCTCTTGTGGTATTCTGACATGCCTGTTCTGAGAGAATAATTTAGAATTTTCTATTTATATATTTTTTATTATATTTTGCTCTGTTGTTGGAAACTTCTTGCAGCAGGCTTCTCATCGTAATATAATTTCATCATCACCTCACATTGCTGGCTTCCTATTACCAAACTGCTGCTAGCTTTTATGGGGAGACCACATAATTCTCAGAGCAGTCAGTCATCCTCTTCCTCCAAGTCTAATAATCCTCTTCGAGTGACGCACACATATAACAAAATCTTCTCTACCATCAGCTTTAACAATGGATAGTGCTACAGACTTTTTAAAGGATAGCGCCTCTTCATCTCATGCAGCTTGCGCAATTGCGACAAAAACACCTAACACCTCCTCCGTCAAGCGCCCAGAAAAAGACCTTGATTCTTCCTCAAAATCACCTACACATCTTACGCTAGATTATGTCATGGAGGAATTGCGTGAATTAACGCCCTTTATGATGGACACTAATGCCTCTTTGCAACGTATTGAGGAGCAATGGTCCCAACACGAACAACGAATTTGTACTCTGGAACAGAGAGTCAGTAACCTTGAAGATTGTAACACTGTCAATCCTCAGATCTCCAAGGACATAGCTCAACTTAATAGGCTTACTGAAAACTTATAAAATAGAAATAGGAGAAATAATCTTCGCCTTTTTGGGATTCCAGAAGGTTCAGAAGACTCTAACATGATTGCATTCCTTCAAATAGCAATACCTTCAATTCTTCGCTTGCCTTCTACCTCTCCCCTCTCCATCCAACGGACACATCATTTAGGTCCACAGACTTCAACTGGCCCTTGTGCACATCCTAGAAGCATTATTTTTCTATTTCTCCAATTTACTGACGATGCAAATACTCTCAGAAGCCAAAAAGATGGGCTCTTTGCTATGGTCATGTCATAAAGTGTTTTTCACACAAGACTTCTCTACAGCTGTACGTCGCAAACAGTTTTTGGACTTACGCCCACAACTCAAATCCTTGAATATTCGATATGGTCTTCTTCACTCATGCTTTTTCAAAATTACATTCAAGGACAAATCTTACTTGTTCGAGGAACCTTCGGCACTACAAACTTTTATTAACCAACACAAAACAGAAGCAATGGAACTAGGAGCATCTGCAATTACTTGAAGATATAATTTAATTTGTTTTTAATGTCCTTTCTTTTTTTTTTCTGGACAGTTTATTTATTAATAGCAATGGTTATGTTTAGTATTTATATCCATGGTTTTCCTTCTATGCATCTTTGTATTTTCTTATTATTTTTTTTAGATAGTGTTCTTTGTGCAATCCTCATGTGCCTTTCCCAACCGTATCCCTTTCTCACCATCCAAAGGTTTGATTTTTATTGTTCTTCATGTCACACTCCTTCACTGTAGTTATTCCGTTATTTGGTCTCTTGAATGGTACATTTTTCGTTTATATGGTTTTTTTTCTTCCATGAAACTCGCCTTCATATGTTTTAATATCTAATATCACTTTTCTTGTGCTAAAGCCACTCTTGCCTGTCTTTTCATGTTCTCTGCTGTCCCTCTACCTTTCGTGGGTATTCACTTTCTATCTTGTCTTCTTTAGCTTTCATGGACTTTAGTCCCTGTATTGCCACATCCATGTATATACAACTTCTGGAGGTAATCTTCCTCCTTTTCTTTACTATCTTGTTTCTTTCCCATTTCTTTGCTTTTGCAAAATTGATGTGCCTAGTGTTTTCCCAGTTACAGCAGTTGTTTATTAATGCTTCTTGTTATGCAACTTAGAACTGTTACTTGGAATGTTAAGGGGCTTAAACACCCCATTAAACGTCAGTGTGTCTTATCTCACCTAGCTCGTTTGAAAGGCCACATTGCTTTGTTGCAAGAGACTCACCTGAACGACTCTGAGGCAATTAAGCTTAAAAAACAATGGTTGGGGGACATTTTCTACTCCCCTTCCACCACAAACAAAAATGGGGTAATTATACTCTGTCATAAATCTCTCAAACCTACCATAATTTCACAGCATCAAGATACAGAAGGTTGCTGGGTACTTGTTACATTTACAATTGACAATATTTCTCTAACTATCCTAAATATGTACGGCCCCACACATCCAGATCCAAATTTTTGGGAGAATCTTTCACATATTGTCTCTGAACATTCCTCAAACAATTTACTAATAGGTGGTGACTGCAACCGAATTCTCGATCCATTTTTGGACAGACGTTCCACATCACGTTTCGTACACATGCCTCCCACAAAGCTTTTAAAAACTTTATTTTACAGCATTCTCTCTGGTTCCTGGAGAATATGCAATCCCAACTTCTTGGAATACTCTTTTTTATTCTCCTACCAACCATTCCCATTCTAGGCTTGATTATATCTTTCTGAGTAAAGGTTTATTGCAACATATGGTGAACTCTGAAATCGGTGCTATTTTGATCTCAGATCACACACCTGTGATTAATGACCTTGATCTTTTTGTTAATGGTTCTAAAACATCTACATGGAGGTTTAATAACTCTCTACTTTCAGATGCTACTTTTATCGCTTCCGACAGTAAGTTTATAGAAGAATACTTCCACATCAACGATAGTGATCAACTATCATTTCATTTTATGTGGGATGCATTCAAAGCATCATAAGTTACGACACTCAAAAAAAAGTCTGCTCAACAAAAATTGACTTCAATCCTTGAAAATATAAAGTCCCTGGAACATGAATACTATACTCATAAAACTAGTAAATCACCTCTTGAAGCACTAGTCTCAGCTAAAATGGAGTTTAACCAATATACCACTGAACAAGCATGCAGCACCCTCCTGAAAATAAATGCCAGATATTATGGTAGTAACAATAAAGCTGGTTCTCTTCTAGCTCGATATTTGAAACAAAGAAAAGAAAAAACAACCATTAAATCCATCACAGATAACAATGGTGTTTAACAGTTTAAAGATAAAGACATAGCATTGTGTTTCGCTTTTTACTATAAGGACCTGTACCCTCCAGAACACATACCGACAGTTGAATCTCTCAAACAATATTTCTCTAATCTCAAACCAAGAGACCCATTGCAGATTGACCTCTCATCTTTAGACAAACCCCTACAACTTACCAAACTATATACAGCTTTACAATCTCTCCCCAAGGGTAAGGCTCCAGGCCCAGATAGCTTCACAGTAGAATTCTTTATTCAGTTTGCTACTTCTCTCTTCCCCAAACTCTTTCAATTACTTAATCACTTTATAATGTCAGGTTCTGCATCTGGCTCATTTACGGAGGCCATGATTTGTCTTATTCCCAAAAAAGATCGGGATGCGACTGACTGTAAAAATTATAGACCCATATCTTTAATTAATACTGATTGTAAACTCTATACCAAAGTTTTAGCTTTCTGTTTACTCCCATATATACCTGACCTTATTGATTCTCATCAATCTGGTTTTATCCCATAGAAATGAAGCAGATAATTCCCGTACTTTTTTGAATATTATTAACAAGGCATCTGAACTTAAGATTCCTCTGGCAGCTTTATCATTGGATGCGGAAAAGGCCTTGGGTAGGGTCTACTGGGGTTTCTTGTCGAAGGCATTGGAATGGCATGGACTAGGTACTAAATTCCGACATTTTATATCCATTCTGTATTCCTCACCGTGTTCCTCGGTTATAACAAATGGTATCCAATCTCCTTTTTTCCCCTCTTAAAAGGGGTACTCGTTAGGGGTGCCCATTATCTCCTTCACTATTTATTTTGGCTCTCAAACCTTTTCTATATCAATTAAAAACGTCTGAACAATTTACGGGGTTTCAAATTAATAAAGCACACATCAAATTTATGGCATATGATGATGATATTCTTTTGTTCATGTCTCACCCTGACACTTCTCTCCCTGCATTCCTGCATGAGCTCAACTTATATTCTGATGTATCTGGCTATAAACTTAATATAGACAAAACAGTGGCCTTACCACTTAATTCTCATTGCACAGGCTCTGTATTCCTTGATGCAGGATTATCTTGGAATTCTTCTAAGATTAAATGCCTGGGGGTATGGTACTGCACTACTCTCAAGGATACATTAAAGACTACTTTAGAAATCTTATCTGCAAAGCTTGTAGATCTCACACAGAAATGGTCTCCGTTATATCTCACGTGGTGGGGCCACTTGGACACCATTAAGATGATGTTTCTCCCTATCATCAACTTCTTCCTTATGATGCTTCCTAGTAAGATACCTAAACTATTTTTTAGTTCAATTGATAAAATTCTATCTAAGTTCCTGTGGAACAGTAAACAATCCTGAATCTCTCTCTCAAAATTAAAACGTCCTAAAGTACAAGGTGGAGTTAATTTTCCTGACTTTTTAACTTATCACACATATTTTGGCATTAAGCAAATACATCCCTATTTATCTACACTCAATGATGCCCTTCAAAAGCTATGGTTCTCTTTGGAAGAAACATTTATTTCTCCCTTTTCCCATAAACACATTATATTTATGTCTAACCTCCCAAAATTCTGGTTGCCCAGCACTATCTCCCATTCAGTCAACTTACTGAAATCTTTTTTTATTTTGCATTTTACCCCCATTAATCAATTATTTAACAGTCCTATTTGGCACAATAGTTCTCTTAGGAAACAAGGTAAAACCTTGTTTTGGAAGGCTTGGATGACTTAAGGTATTCTTCTCATTTCCCAATTATATCATAAAGACTCTCTCATCCCTTTTACTACTCTTTCAGCAATTTATAATCTCCCTATTTGCATGAAATCCCAATATATCATTCTTTCTTCTCTGGTCCAAAAGGCCCTCGATAAACGTATACATCATAATCATTCTTCTCTTGCATCATCTCCACACCCGATCGTAACTTCTACTTATCCTAGGGCAGCTGGAATTTATAAACTTTTAAGAACGTCTGTTTCACCTAGACTCAAACCACCTATTGAGACATTATGGGAATCAGATGTTGGTGTTGTTTGGCCAACTTTTTTATGGGATAGAATATGGTATAAGATTCATTCCACTGCACGCACTGCAAGCCTCACGCAGACCCTATATTTTTCTTATAATAGACTTTTCTACACTCCTGTATGCCTTTACAAACTCAAACTTGCACAAAATGACAATTGTTGGCGCTGCCACACTCAGCAGGGTACTGACTTTCACATGTTTTTTTCTTGTCCATCCTTATCTACTTTTTGGTCCTAAATATGGTCTCGCATTTCAGCAATAGCTCAGATCTCCTTACCAATGTCATATGAATTACTGCTTTTGGGTGGCATACACATTATCTGGAGTTCATTCAGGCCTCTTGGAAAATTGGTGGACCTTTTGCTTTCTACTGCAATCTCTATTATTACTTCTAACTGGAAATCTTCTGAGAACATTACTCTCAGACAGTGGTGGAATTCTGTATGTTATCATCATAGACTTGACAGCTAGAAGCTTGATTTAACAGGAACTTTCTTCAAACGTCATCAGCTATGGTTGCCTTTAAGTAACTATCTCTCACGCACTGCGAAGGAAATTGATTTTTCTCCTCCTTTTTAAAAATGTCAATATATTTCCTGTTTTTCTTCTTATATATACTTATTTCATCTTACATTTGCTGTAACTAATGTCTATTACCTCTCTCTCCACATGGCTATCACTTGATTCCCTTTTCTATCCCTATAGCTATTCTCCCTCTCCCTTTCTCTTTCCTCTTTCTTTATTCAAACTTGGAGTCTCTGATAATATATTGCTGTATATGCCTAATTCATTTACATGTGTAATATGCATTTATAAGTTCAATATTCTTTATGCATATATATTAACAACTGCATATCTCTGTCCTGGCAATGTTAAGTTAATGTTCTTGTATTTGACTCAATAAAAAACATCTTTAAAAAAAAAAAAATCTCGCTTCTAGGCTCTGTTATTACCAGATGCAGCCAAAGCAAGTAGCTGTGCTCAGTAGGGATGCAATCTATTCTTGTATAAATCCTGTGAACATATAAAACGTGGGTATTGTCTCTGATATTACCATTAAGCGCCCACCAAACATCATAAAGGCCCTAGCCTCTCATTGTTGATTTCAGCCTCTTCAAGAGAACTCCATAGTGCGTGTCAGGAGCACCTCACCTATCTATATTGATATTCCTTACTAGATCAAAATAGCCAATTATCTTTAGGTCAACCTGAGATAATCACGCTGAAGTGTGCAAAAAACATTCTAAGAACACATATTGCTCTATGCTAGGGAATAAACTTTATCTAACTTATCCTCCTATTCAACGACCACCATCCTTTGACAATAATAAATCTACCCGCTTTAACTTTTCAGCTGCTCTCGACCTGAAATTGCAGTGACCTATAAAAGAATGCAACCACTCCATTATGTTTTTTGTTAGTGGCAGAGAAAACGACTGTGCGGTATTTCCTATTACTAAGAAGGGCTTTGTCAGAACTTTGCAGATGGGTTTCTCAGAATGCAATAATTTCATGCTTTCCTTCTAATAAGAATTGCTATATTTTTAGTCTTTTGTTTGGGGATTTCAAACTTTAGGCCCTCATTATGAGTGGCTCGAATATCGGGTGCAAGAAATATCGCCTATAGCGAGCTTTGCCTAAAAATATGCCATTAACAAGCGGATTACTGAACCAAAATACTTTTGTTCATGACAGTTTCACCTGGTACAATTTCGATATTTGCGGTAAAAGTTGCTGCACATAGCAGAATTTGATGATCAGCTTGTAATGAGGGCTTCAGTCTTTAAGGAAATAATGTTTATAATTCATGTCATTGACAAATATAGATCACAGAGATTATTGTGAAAATAGTTCATAGTTCAGTGTCATCCCTATTTCCAGTAATGGAACCACGCAGCCATAATTCATAAAAAGCCCAGTTTGCAAACTAACCTTTTGGCCTATCCATCATAAACCGTTACTATATATCCAGAAATTCTCACAAAACATCCAATCCAATAAAGAGTAGTCCATGGTCCAGTCTCAACTGTAACAACCAACATAATAGATGGCTGAGCAAGGATGCAGTCGTTTTCTTTGTGGCAAAAATCGAAAAAGCTCCACTATGTCAGAAAAAAACAGGGATATAAGAGAGGTATAACTCCCTGCCCCCCTTCACCCGGGTCTATCGGAAATCAAAAGCCAATAATGAGCCCTTTTGTGCATTGGACTGTTCCTATTGACATGATGCATCGGTAAGGAAACATTGATAGAGCAAAAAAGGAAAAGGGAAACAGGGCAATAGGAGCAAAATTGATTAAAGTATTACTTCAACCATTATGTCAGAGTGTCACTCAGAAAGTCACTTCACAGCAACAGGGAGATATGTGGAAACATCCCAAGGATCTATCTCCTATAATTTGCAGATGTCTTTCAGGCATATCATGTACAGTCATCACTGCGTCTCCCAGTGGTTTAACAGTTCTCCAACTACTTATTGATGAGTCAGCACTCCTTAATTCTTCATCACCACCTCAAAATGAATGTCCTTTTATTCAGGTATGAAAATGCAATGTGTGGTGATAGCAGTGCTTAATTCGTAAATACAAACGTGCCGGTGCTCAAAGCCCTCCTCGCGCGGCTGCTGCAATTAAATGTGGGTACATGGAATATTGAGGCGGCGTAATCCTGAAGTCACCACGGGCCTCTTCAATCCATTTAAAGCCACTCCCTGCCCCTTCATCTCACGTTTGAGGCTTTCTGCTTTCTCCCATGGTGACGCTTTTTCATTTTTCTCTTCCTCTGTCTTTCCCTTTTCTGTCTTTTGCTGGCAGCAAATAAATGCTTGGGGCAGAAGAATAAGCGCCAGCCCTCAAAAGTAAGTGCCGGTGTTCTGCACCAGAAACAACAAGAACACATTAAACACTGGGTGATAGGCTCATTCTTCCACATTCCATGTTCTATGCGTTTTGGAGCGTTAAATTGGGCTATGTGGAACACTGATGATGTTAGAAGGTCGGTTATGGAAAGGAGGCGGCTGAAGTCTGTGGTCAATTAACATTTCTCTTAAGATTACCCGCGTGGTGATTAATATTTAATACAATATCCGCAAATTTGCAACAATTTTGGCCACAGAGATGAGCCCACGTGTGCGTTTTGGTGCTGATGCCATTTTTTGGACAAATCTAAAGGACTGTGTCGGTTGCGATCAGTCTAGGAGCTGTTTTTTCCGCTTGGAACACAAAATCAGGTGAGCCAGCTTTATCTGAGTAGTCAGGCCAGTAACTGTGTTAACGTCATATTAATTCATCAGTTGCACATTTATTCTCACCCTGGTGCGATTGCTGCTCTGGTGCGCTCGTGCCCCCCTCCATGAGACTCTTCGAGGTGCCTGCTCCTGTACTTCATCTGCTCCTGTGCTCGCGCTCTCCCGCGAGACTCTGTGACACGCTTGCCTTTGTGCTCATTTGTTTCCGCACGCTTTCCACTCCTATAGCTTACTCGAGCGTCAGCCCTCGCCCTGCCTCTTGAGGAACACGTAATTACTGCCTGGTTATTGTTCCAGGCTTGACAAAAAGCGTTGGCGGACATCTTCGTTAAGGATACAAGCATAAAGGCATGTTCTCACAGTGATAAGCAAACATTCATAAAGCATATTCAGTGCGCACTGGAATGGTTTAGTGCTGTGATACGCACACAATTTGTTGTCAGAGATGGTTATGAGCGTGTTACAATCTGTGACACGCACACAAACAAGCAAGTGAACATACAAAATGAGACTTTGGGAAAATGTAGATCTTCATTTTCTATACATTGAGTCAATTAGTTTATCACTGCTGAACATATCAGTACTGCGTAGATATGCAGAGTGTCAATGCAACCCCACCATTTTTTACAGAGACCAAGTGATCCCCAATATCTTGGTGTAATTGGTATAGAGCTTTTACTAAATACCGTGGAGCCATTGGTGGCTAAGGTAGGTATTGTCCTGAAAGTAAAAGATATCTGTTAGAACATAATTTATAGTTGGAAGGCCAAGCTATTTCTAAACTCCTACCACCCTATAAATTACTAGTTAGTGAAGAAGATGACATTGACGAATACTAATTAGCAGTTGAAAAATTAGAACAACAATTTGACGTCCGGCCAAGTCTAATTGTCAATAGACATACGCTCTTCACTAGGGAACAATGCCAGGATGAATCTATTGACAGCTATGCGTCAGCTTTATGAACTCTAGCTGCAGAGTGTGAATTTGAGGGGTTTCCTTTACAACTTATTCGTGCCCAGATTGCAGTACGTTGCTGGGACATAAATGTCCAAGAGAAACGTTTGACTTTGAAAAACTCAAGTCTTATAGGAACAACAAACATTGTGAAAAGTATCAAGCTGTCTCGTAAGTCATGTAAAGAAACAACACAGAAGGAGCAGAGTAGCGTAGGAGTCATCAAATCAACTAACAACACTGTGAAATATCAAAAAGAAAAAAATACCAAGAAGAAAAACGGAAAAGAAAAATACGTTATTTTTCAATCAAACAAACATTTGCTTTAGGTGTGGGTATCTCAGACACGGATCCAATGGTCGACCTATGAATGTAAAATGTAGAATCTCAAGTAAAGTGGGTCTATTTGCAAAAGTATGTCAATCTGCTAAAAACAAGACAAAGTAAACACTGTACACGAGAAAGAGAATAGTGGAAGTTCAGAGGATGAATCAAGTCCAGAGAGTGACACCAACCTAGGCGAACCTCGACAAACGAGGTAGAATGCTAAAAGCTCCTATGAAATCAATTGCCAGTTTAGACCATGGTTCTTTCGGTAAATTACTAGGGTGGCGTGGTAGCCTTTGTCTTCATCCACTTGTCACTGCTCACACATATAACACACCTCGTAACACCAATAACGTTCCCTGATCTTTCTTTTGGTTATAGTTTGACCAAGATGCCCGTCATGTCCACTCAAAATTACCTTAACAATTCATCTGTAATCATAGTCATTCTGGTGCCTGAGTCCATCAGTAGGTTCCATGCTTTACCATCTACATTGATGTTTTCATACGAATCTACGCAATTAGATTCTCCTCCCTGGCAAAAAGTAAGTGAAAAAGGGAAGGTGTCAACATCTTAGAATCTTAGCCAAGAGTCCTCTCTTTAAGTCAAGAAAAAGTTTGATCTATAAGCATTTGGGAAAGTGTGTGGCAAGGGCAGAGAGGTATGTACCTCTCAAAGTCCATATAAAAGAGTTCAGCAAATTCAACTGGGAACGGTAAATTAAAGTCCAAAGTGAACGATGATTTGTCCATTGGTAACACCATATGATTCAAACATCTGGCTGTCCAATCATAACCCATCATGCAACATGCATCTGCAACATCAGGAAAAATTCCCAAGTCTGTCATGGGAAGGCATCCATCTTTGCTCTCCTGGGCAGCTTTGTAACAATTAACAAATTAGGTCCAGCTTCACATTCTTTGTTTCTTGTGGTACCATATTCAATTTACTTTTTCAGGCTTTCTATGAACAACAAAGTAGCATATTTTTTGCCAAACTAACATTTCATGTGAATAAAAACTGAAAAAAATGACACGTTAGCAAGAAGGAAAATAGCGTTCTTATGATCTATGAATCTGAGGCCTAGCAAATCAATATGGCTAAACTTAAGGGAAACAGATTTAAAATGATACACTTGATTCTTGTTAAGTAAACATATATAGGGGGTCATTCTGACCCCGGTGGTCATGGACCGCCGGGGCCAGGGTTGGCGGGAGCACCGCCAACAGGCTGGCGGTGCCCCGCAGGGCATTCTGACCGCGGCGGTTTGGCCGCGGTCAGATGTGGAAAACCGGCGGTCTCCCGCCGGTTTTCCGCTGCCCAAATGAATCCTCCATGGCGGCGCAGCTCGCTGCGCCGCCATGGAGGATTCTGACACCCCGTACCGCCATCCTGTTCCTGGCGGTTTGCCCGCCAGGAACAGGATGGCGGTATGGGGTGTCGTGGGGCCCATGGGGGCCCCTGCAGTGCCCATGCCAATGGCATGGGCACTGCAGGGGCCCCCTTAAGAGGGCCCCACTTTGTATTTCAGTGTCTGCTTTGCAGACACTGAAATACGCGACGGGTGCCACTGCACCCGTCGCACCTTCCCACTCCGCCGGCTCCATTCAGAGCCGGCGTCCTCGTGGGAAGGTTGTTTTCCACTGGGCTGGTGGGCGGCCTTTTGGCGGTCGCCCGCCAGTCCAGTGGAAAACCCAGAATCACCGCAGCGGTCTGACGACCGCGGTGCGGTGTTCTGGCGGGGGTACTTTGGCGGGCGGCCTCCGCCGCCCACCAAGGTAAGAATCACCCCCATAATGTTGAAATTGTAAATTTCTCATTAATAAATCGTGTTATAATTCATGTTACAGTAAATTTCAAAAGTAAAATAACTTGCTAATATATGTCAGTAGGTGTGATGAAGAACTAACATTTTAAACAATAGCATACAACATTTAAAACACTTTTTTAAAGAAATTTATTATCATTCCAATGAAAACTATTGCTTAACATCATTAGGAAACGTAGAATTCAAATAAATTATTATACTTAGATTAGAATGGCTATACGGCATCGCATTAAATCATTAGTCTACAGTGAATGCACTCTAATATAGCCTTTCGATGCACCCCTTTACAGTTACCTTGTTAGAGATTAACTCAATATAATATCAATCTGGTCGCGTATAGCTCAACATTTTGACACAAAATGTAACAGGCAAATCTCTGCTGCACCACAGGCAAGGTGAAGAAAGTGGAGAATTGGTGAGGAAGAGGAAAATCTAGGATTCAGAAATGAGATGGAGGACTTCTGTACTACAGGCTATAATGAGATGGAAAACTTCCATACTACAGGTTATATTGCATTGGCTTAATGAGTTATGCTTCTTTCCTAGTTTGCTGGTATGTGAGTATGCTCTATTAGAACAGTGATCAGTGTTTAATGTATGGGTAATGTTGTATGCCATGTTCCTATTTCTTGCAAGAATGCATGGGATGGACTGAGACACCACTCCCCTGGGCCTGTGCAATTTTCTAATCTCCTCTGGTGTGAAAGTGGCATTCAACAATCTCCTGTTCACCATGTGCTTGTCCATGTGCCTAAAATTGAAGTCCGTGTGACAACAGCTGGTTCTATGCTATGTGTGGTTGCTTATGAAGGCTAAGTGATAATTACATGAATATAAATGCTGCAACTAAGGGGATGTAATAATCTGTAAGGCAGTAAGAACTTGGGGAGAGAGCCTGACAACTCCTTTTCTCCCCACAAACTATTACTTGTGCGTCACTTGTTTAGAGCTGAAAGTGTTTCTCAGCTGTCTTAATTAATTAATATGGCAAAGGGTATCTCATATCCATTAAAATCCAAGGGCTAAATCACAGAAATTGATGACAGCTCAAGACCTCAGCTTTCTCATTGTTGTATAATTAACTTAACTGTCAAACCTGGTCTGAGAAGTACAATTCAAACTAAGTGTTGGCTGTCCCTCAAATCTGTATGCAATGGTTCAAATTTACCAGTGTTCTATTGCATCAAAGGCTACTAACATGTCCAATAAAAATAGGCTCCCTCTGTACCATTTCCGATCTAAAACCCTGAATAACATCCACTGAATAAGCAACATTTACAAATATGTTGCCGAAGCATTTAATGCACTGTTCCCTCCTGTCGTACAGACATTTTGGCCTGACTCCATTTTGTCCAAATTATGGGGGTCATTTTGACCATGGCAGTCTTCTGACCACCAGGGTAAAGGTGGTGGACCACATTATAAGTGTAGCGTGTTGGCCTCTGCCAGCCTGCCACATCTCCACTCATACCGCCTGATCATCCCTGACCCGGTGGTCCACAGAAGACCGCCGATAGTATTAAGAGCCGGCTTGCCGACATGGTTTCCACGGCAGCAACCACATCGCCACCCTCATAACTACATTCATACACGCATTCACAACTACATTCATACATGCATACTCACACCCATCCAAACACGCACACGCATACACACTGACATGCAGACACGCACTCACTCCAACATTCTGATATGCTTACAACCAGGCACACACACATTCATACACACATGCAGACACCACATACTCATACACGCACACACAACACCCCCACCCTCCAACCCCCTTCCCTGTCGGACGATCACTTTACCTAGTCTGGGGAGAAGGTATTCAGGCAGAGAACGGGATGGGGCGCTTCCACCGCTGGCAGCGCTCCACCAGCAGGACACCTCCATGCCATGTTAAGGACCATAATATGGTGGGCGGTGTCCTACTGGTGGGGTGGGGCTGGTGGTGGACCCGCCAGAGCACCACCATCCGCCAGGACGACTACTGCTGGATTTCCACATAAAGTGAGGTGGAAATCGGCAGTACCCCTGATATGGCGGGCGGGAGACTGCCAGCACTGGCGGTCTCCTGGAGCCCGCGGCTTTGTCGGTCTTCCTGGAAGACTGACAAAGTGATAATGAGGGCCTATGAAACCATTTTGTCTTGGGCCCACCTTAAATATGGAAACCTTTTACTGGTATTTGGACAAAATAGCAGAAAAAAATAGTGTGATACAAAAATATTGTGTTAAGAATAATGGGATTTCAAATACTATCAACAGGAATATCAAAGGTAAAAATATTGTTTTAAGTTTTTTTAATATTGTAAAAAATATTGAACTAGAAAATAATGTATGTAATATATATATATATATATATATATATATAAATGTAATATTGTAAGTGTTAAGTAGCATGTCGTTTATTGAAGTGTGTTTGAATCGCTATGTTTAATCCTTATTTATTTGTGTTTTCGTTTTTATTAATATATTTTTTAGCTATGAAATTGTTGAAATTTGTATTTTTAGTTGTACTAATGTTTATAAGTAATGGTTTTCTAATATTTTTAGTTGCATGGTATTGGGTATTTAAGGGTGAGTGGTGGGGAAGTTATAAACAATGTACATTTTATGTCAATTATTTTAATGATATGCGGACGGTGTTAAAGCGGCGGTAAGACCGCCAATAGGCTGGCGGTCTTTTTTTTAGTATTATGACCATGGCGGTTACCGCCATGGTCATCCGTCGCTTCTCCGCTCCGCCCGCTGGGCTGGAGACCTGGGTCTCCAGCCCGGCGGCTGTCACAATACCGCCGCCGGTATTTTGACCCAGCTTACCGCCGTGGATTTCCAGCAGTAGGAACCGCCATGAAATCCATGGCGGTAAGCACTATCAGTGCTAGGGAATTACTTCCCTGGCACTAATAGGGATCTCCCCCACCCCCCACCCGACTCCCTCCCCTACACCCCCCACCACCCCTGCCACCCCCCAGAGGTGGCAGGGTCCCCCTCCCCACCCCGACCCCAACATCACATAACTCACATACACATGACACACACGCAGGCACCACCAACACACACATGCACACACACCGACATACATGCCTACATCCACACACTCAGTCAGACAAGCACACCCAGATACAGACATACACGCAGACATCCATACAGACATACATACAGACATACACACACTCATTCCCAAAACACGCAACACACCCACAAGCATACACGCACTCACACACCCCCTCTACATACACAGACGCACACCCCCATGCACCCACACAACACCCCCCACCCCCTCCCCTAACGGACGATCGACTTACCTGTTCCGTCGATCCTACGGGAGGGAACGGGATCCATGGGGGCTGCTCCGCCGACACCACACCGCCAACAGAACACCGCCGCGCCGAATCACAGGACGGGATTCGCTGGGCGGTGTTTTGTTGCCGTGGCGGTGGAGGTGGACCAACCTCCACTTCCCCGCCGCCCGCCAGTATGGCTGTTGGCAGCTCTCCGTCAGAAAAAGGACGGAGAACAGCCAACAGTCATAATACGCTGAGCGGCAAACTGCCACTACTGGCGGTCTTCCGCACGGCGGTCCCTCGGCGGTCTTGTAAAAAGACCGCCGAGGTTGTTAAGACCCCCTTAATGTTTTATCAGTTTTAAATTTATAATGTAACAATATTTTTAGGGAAGTTACATTTAAAATGAATTAAAATATATAATAAGTGTAGTAAAGTAAATAAATGAAATATTAAAATATCTAAACATATTTTAAATTATTAATTATATTAAGATATTTCTGTTTACAAATTTAGTTTTATGATTTATTTTTAATTTTTTTATATTCTGATTGTTCATTTTGAATTATTATAATTTTCTAGTATATGTTTCATGTTTTCAAATTTAGGAATACTAGTATATATTTAAAAAGTCATAATTATTTATTGTAATAAAATATTGTTATATGTTAATGTTTAAATATAAATATATAGGTTTGAAGATTTGGCCAGTGTGTTTTTAGAATTGAATAAACTTTAGTTTATTTTATAGGTAAAAAATTGGGTGTGAGTATGGAGTACTGATTGTGTCTGTAAAATGTTTAATTCGTATTATCTTGAACAAAATGTTTTAGATTGCAGGGGAAAAAGTACATTTCACCTCTTTAGCATTCAACAACTTCTTCACAAAGGCTTAGATTGGAGTGGGGTCTGTAAATGTCACCACTTTAGTGTCCAACACCTTCCACCATAATGGTTAGAGTGGAGTGGAATAGTAAATGCCACCCCTTGAGTGTCCCAAGTTCTCACCCGATATGATAACATTGTAGTGGGAGTATTACATTTGCACATTTAGGGGGTTATTACAACTTTGGAGGAGGTGTTAATCCGTCCCAAAAGTGACGGTAAAGTGACGGATATACCACCAGCCGTATTACGAGTCCATTATATCCTATGGAACTCGTAATACGGCTGGTGGTATATCCGTCACTTTACCGTCACTTTTGGGACGGATTAACACCTCCTCCAAAGTTGTAATAACCCCCTTAGTGTCCATCATCTTCCACCAGTATGATTAGATTGGAGTAGGAATACTTAATGTCACCCCTTTAGTGTCCAATACCTTCTACCATAATGGTTAAATTGGAGTGTAATAGTAAATGTCACCTCTTTGGTGTCTAAAGTCTACCCCAAAATAGGTAGTTTTAGTGGGAATAGTACAATGTGGCCTTTTATTGTTCAACACCTTCCTCCAATATGTTTAGACTGGAGTGGGAAGAGTAAATGTCAACCCCTTTGGTGTCCAAGAGCATCCCTGAATATGATTATATTGAAGTAGGAATAGTAATTGTTCAATGTTCAAAACCTCCTCCAAATTGGTGTAGATTAGAATGGGAATAGTAAATGTTACCCTTTTAGTGTCTAACATCTTCCCCAAATTGGAATAGGTTGGAGTGGAGAAGTAAATGACACCCTGTTACTGTCCAATACTTTCCACAAATTGGTCTAGTTGGTAGTAGGAATAGTGTTTTTCACCCCTTTAGTGCCCAACATCATCTTCAAATTGGTGTAGGTTGAAGTTGGAATAATAAATATTACCCTTTTAGTGTCCAACACCGTCCCAAATTTGGCATAGGTTGGTGTCGGAATAGTAAATTACACCCTAATAGGGCCCAACACTTTCCCCAAATTGTTTTAGATTGGAGTGGGAATAGTACATATAATCCTTTTAATGCCCAACATTGTCCCCTAATTGATGTAGATTGGAGGGGGAATAGCATTTTTCACCCCTTTGGTGTCCAACGCCTTTTTCGAATATGTATGGAATAGGAATAGTAACTGTTCCTATTTTAGTGGTTCTGCGGCCCCCTGCACTTGTTCTCTGCAAGCCTTTTTATGGTGGTTGAGCCACCATGAACAGGCTGGCGGAGAACAAGGTTGTAATTAGCAGGGTGGCACTGAGTTCCCTGGCTTATTGCAAACTGCACTGCCGTCAGCCCCTCGGGATTTGAGATCTTAGCGGGGACGGTGGGAGGTCTGCATGTCAACATCATAATGTGGCAGTCAGACAGCCACAGCCACAGCGGCCTGACTGTCACCACGAAGCTGACAGTCTTCAAACCACCAACCTCGTATTCTGCCCCTAATTGTCCAACACTACCCAAATTGGTTTGGATTGATGTGGGAATAGTAAATGTTACCCCTTTAATGTCCCACTCTCTCCCCAAATTGGTTTGGATTGAATTGGAAATAGTAAATGTCACTCCTATAGTGTCCAACACTGTTCCCAAATTTGTTTATATTGGAGTGGCAATAGTCAATTCCTCCCCTTTCGTGTATAACACTTTCTTAATATGATTTATATTGAAATGTGAATGTGTAATGGTATAATTTTAGTCCAAAATTTTATGTTTTATTTTATTAGTATGTATTAGCAATAGTTTGTGTTCTTTCATTTGTATTGTTGGTGTTTCGAAATATAAGAAAAAAAATAGTTGTAATTTTGTAAGCAATAATATAATTTATTACATTTTTACATTAATGAAGTCTACCATTTTTCTCATGTTATTTACTTTCAAGTTTTTTTTTTAAATATATAGTTATACAAATGAAACCATATCTATATTTCAACTTAAAATGCACATTTATATAGTTAAATAAATAAAACATTAATAATGATTTTTTGTATTATTCAATAAAATATAAATTATATTTAATTTCTATTGTATATTGTACATTTGTCACTTTGTTCATGGTGTAATTATATTTCAACATTTCTTACATTGTTTTATATCTATAATTTCAACCTGAATTTATTAGTTATATACTAAACAATTAATATATATTTAATACTATTAGTTAAATTAGCATGTTTAAAATATTTTTGATATGTTTTACATCATTAATAATTATGTATATTTTAAAAACATTTTGTCAACATTTTCACATTATTTCCCACTTATTTTGCATGGGAAGATATTTCTATTTTGAGTTTCATTTAGCGGCTATTATTTTTACTGATACCCTCAATTTTTTATCTTATTTGTGTTATGTGTGGCTTATTTTGCCAGAACCAGGTTGTGGTAAAGTTCTGCTGTTTGTCTGAACAGGTAAGTTCTTTTGTAAGGTTTTTGAGAGAAAGGGGCTTGGGAGGGTTCTAGAAGGTAGCTGTAGTATTGTTTTTAAGTTGTTTGCATATTTAGAATGAATTGATAGTGTTTTTCACTAGTTTATAGGTTTGAGCTAACTACACAGTTTTTGTTATGTTACTTACATTTGTATGATCAAGCCGATGGCCTCACCACCTGTCATATTACAGTGTTTCAACTGGGCTGATGGAAAGAAACATCATGTTATGACGTTTCAGCTGGTCAGCGCGGTGGATAGAGTGCAGCAGCAATGGCCTCAGATCCCTTAGGAAGCCGATGCCAATGTTGTCTCATACCAGCACCCTTGGAATGCACACTGTCTGCAGAGCAGACAGTGTGCATTCCAAGGGTGCTTGCAGGGGAACCCATGCACTGTCCACAACAAAGCCGTGGACAGTGTAGGGCCCCCCTGTGGCCCACAGCACTGGCTTTCTGCCAGTCTTTCCAAAGCAGTGCAACCATCATGGAAATACTGGAAGAAAGTGGATTCTTGATCAGCCTGGCAGTGCTGAACTAGGCACCACCCTGGCTGACCACAACTCCGATTGCTGCCATCCCATCTTGAACTATGATCTTGACAGTGGTGGCCGTCTTCTGGCGCTCTGACCATTAGGATCATAACCTGACAGTCAGACCGCCAGGAGTGCGACGGTCCTACCACCACTGCGAATTTGGCAGTCTCAAGACCACCAAAATCCTGATTATGCCCTAAGTATGAGTATGTGTATTTTTTAGATTGTACTGTGCGGGTGGGTTTTCTTATTTCCTTTACAGTTTTTTTGTCTATGAACATGATGTGTTGGAATGGGGATTATTTTTAAAGGACATCCAATTTTGGTTTATAATAAACCAATGCATTTTGCTTTGATTTTCTTTATATCGGATTGCCCAGAGAATTTCTTTTTTTAAAGCACCTTTTCAGGTTTTGTTATGGTTTCTAGATACTTTGGATTGCTTTGAGTGATCTTTATTGAATTTGTCTTATTTTTAATTATTGGTTTCGTTTTTGTCATAGTACTTTTGGACTTTGATAGGTTGCCATTTATTTTATAATATGCGTTTGGCTATTATTTATCATTAATCTACTCCTTATATATTTATGAAGAGTTTGACTTTAAATTGTAGCATCTTGCACATCTTTTTGGCTTGTTTACTAAGTTTAGGGGCAATTAGGTGAACAAATTTCCCCATTCTTAGTTGTTGGTTGTTTTGCTCTTGCTGTTTTGCTTCTATAAATTTAAATAGTGTAGGTTGGGTTCTGCCTAGTGTGAATTGGAAGGCACTGTGCCATTCTTTCACTGTGTTGTTTATTTTGGCTTCTTGTGCCAAGGTGCTGTCCTAGGCATTCCACCATGGTATTTGGCATTGCGGTGGCATCTGAGTCCGGAGTGATGCAGGCTGTCAACCCAAGCATCTTCCAAATAGTCCACTAGGGGGCTTTATATGTCTTCATTTTGTTGGTGGAAAGCACTTTCCATAAGTAAATTGCAGTGATTGGCTACCTCTTTGACAGGGACATAGGCTAGTTCTATGATCTTTTTTTATTCAAAGGCAAATAGACTATTAGTGTAATTTTCAACACTTGGGGCCTCATTCCGAGTTTGGTAGTCTGTGCACCCCTGTGCCAGCGGTCCGATCACCATGGACTTGGTGGTCCGACCACTGCATTATGAGACATGCGGGCTTATGGAGCAAAAGACCATTGTGGTTCTGTTGGCATTGCCAGGCAGTACTAACGGTTGTGGTCATGAGGCAGGACAAACAGGCAGACTGATCCTGTGTTTCCTCCGGACATATTATGAGGTTAAATACCACCAACGTGACCATGGCGGTCCAACCACCACATCCCAGCAGGCAGAAATGGAGAGCATAAAGGGAGCAACTCACCTTCAGGCAGTGTTACATGTCCTGTGCCAACCTGGGGCCCATCACACACATCCTGCCGCTGCTTATCGAGGAGCCCAAAATCCACACTGTTGTGGAGACAACCAACTGTAAGAATACACACCTGCCTGTGCCATTGTGTTTAACAACAGATCTTTGTGCCATCATCCACATGATAGGGGGGCCATTCTAAGGGCACTAAGTACATGTGTCATTGTGTCCACAGTTGGAGTCATTCACACAGCAGGACACATTTACAGCCATTAAACGCCCCCTTTGGGCAGGTCACTCATACTGCACTGCCATTCTACACAAAAATACATGTCTGCACATCTTAGGCACAGGGACTGTAAAGTGTACACAACATTCTGTCACACAACACCAACAACACAGCAACATCACATCTACCAAAACAACTGACACCCACACATTGCACACATGCCATAGATTTTTGTCAGATCCAACACACATATGTATGGATGTGTAATAGAACACAAACACCACTCCTGTTAAACAACCCTGTAATAGTCCCACATATCACCTGCACTGCAACACAATGTAAGAACAATGGGATGTACAATAGTCAGAGAGACAAATATCCAAAGCTCACTATGCGATAGGGGCATCAGGAACACTCAAGGAAGGATCCTGCACTGGAAAACATATCACTTTGCACAAGCCCCTAAAGGAACATTTGCAAAGGACCTGGCCCTACATGTATCTCATGGACAAGCAATACTGGAGCCAAGTGACATGCCTATCTGTAAAACGTGGAAGTGCAAGTCAAGAAAGCACATTCAAGTGCAACTGCATGGGACATACATTTAGATGAAGTAGCTGCAAGGTATATACAGCTAAATGGACACATGCACAGTCAAATGCAATGAAACTTAGCACAATGTAATGCCCTCCATGTCTGCACAAAGAAAACTCAAGCTGCCACACATGAGACCAATATACAGTCCATATCAGGGGGTCAAGTCTAACAACATACACGCTGACATTGGACCACACTAGAGGAAATGCTTACCATACCAAACATAACACATTGCATTGACACCCCAATTGCAATAACAAACACATGTCCATAGTCAACATCTACCCCTGACCTGGGTCACACCAGCACTGCCCAAAATGTCAGATTTTCATAATGACAGCAAATGGATCAGCAATCAGCCTGAAACACACACAACTATCGGCATACAACACAACGTACCCAGAAACAACATAAATGTAGAAAAGTAATTGTAGGACAAATGTGTCCCCCCAAGAAACAACAACTTCAGTTTATTAAAGGCAGAATAATGAGAATCGAAGGCCATTAACCAGTCCATGCTGAAGCCTCTGCACAGTTCTGGGCTCACAATTGACTCCTATAACTGCCAGAGAACCTCCACAGGAGGGGGCATCAAGTGGGCAGGCAAGCACCTCAGAGATCAACCTCGGTGGGGTCGGATGTGGGACGGATGGGTTTGGTATTGGGAGCGGTGGAATGGTTCTTAGGAAGGTGGGCTTCTCCATGGGGGGAGGAGTATGGGTGCTTGCAGGGGGAGCAGGTGTGACAGGGAGGTATTGGATATGAAAGGGATGAGTTGGGATGTGGGTTGGGGAGAAGGTTTGGAGGCCACTGGGGAAGGGGAAAGGGCAAGGTAAAAAATAATCACCTTTCGAACATGGGGATGGTCATCTGAAGGGGTTAGGGATTTGGAGGTTGAGGGATGGTTGTCTTGTGTGTCAGTGTAGATGTCTTGTGTGTGTGTGAGAGAGATATCCTTCAGTGTGGGTGGTGTCTGTTGTGTGAGTGTGGGCATTTGCATGTATTGGGGCTGGGATGGGTGGATGTGTGTTTGCCTGCTGGGGTGGTATCTGCAGGTATGCTAGTAGTGGTGAATGTCTGTGTGTCTGTTGGAGTGGTGTCTGCAGGTATGATGGATGTGGTGGATGTCAGTGTGTCTGTAGGATTGGTGTCAGTGTGTTTGATGGATTTTGTGAATATTTGTGTGTCTGTTGGGGTGGTATTTGTGGGTATGATGGGTGTGGTAGAATTGTCACTGACTGTTGTGATGGTGCCTGTGGGTATGCTTGATATGGTGTGTGGGTCAGTAGGTTAGTCTGCTGAAGTGTGACTGATGTCATGTTTGTGGGTGTATGGTAAGTGCCTCTGTGACGTGTATCTTGTGGTGTTTGTGCTTGTGTGCATTGAGCTGGGCACATGCAGATGCGTTTGTGTGCTTTGGATAGGTAGGGTATTTGAGATTTGGATTGGGAAGAGGGAGGTGGAGGGAGGAAGGAATGTGGGCAGTGCTGGCTGCCATCAGTGAGAAGGCCAGAGCCTGAAAAGATCTCTGTAGGCCAGAATGGCACTATAAATGGCTTCCAGGAAACATTGGTTGGCTGAATTTGGGTGGCCAACCCCTGGATGGTAGTTACAATGGCAGTCTGACCCACAGAGTCTTTCCTCGTGAGGTCAATAGCCTCCTCACTCAGGGCAGCAGGAGTAACAGGGGCTGGGCCACCTTCTTGGGTGAATGGACATGGTCAACTGGGTGGGGAGCAAAAGGTGGGTGGCAATAGAACTGGGGTGGCAGACAAAGTCCTGATGGGCCCTCCACCACTAGGGAGTGGCCACTGGAAGTTTAATCTGTTGATGAGGATGTAGATCCGGTCTCCTCAGTAGCCTTCCCCTCACCGCCAGGGATACTGGGTCCCTCCATGCTGATGGTGTATTGAGAAGAGGTACTGTGGCCAGATGTTTCCCCAATTGGTTGTGCACTGTCTCCTTTGTTTGCCTGGGCTGATGTTGAAAGTACAAAGAAAAATGGGTCACCACATGTTTCAGATCACACTTGAACACCAACTCTGATTAACAAATATTACCATGATGTCAAGTAGGCCCCAGCAACAATCTCACCAAAGTGGCCCCTACATGTACCATACCATATGCCTGCATGCCGTCTGAACTGTCAACAGTTGCCAACAGGAAAATCAGGATCGCAGACAATTACAATTACATGGCTGACGTTGTGCAATCACAGTAACCGTTGAACAAGTAGGAGACCACATCACCTTCAATGCTTTGCCTCATGGAGCATACCTCAGTTACCTGTTGTCATACAATACTAGCCCAATATCAACTTAAGCCCCACACATCCCACACAAGGTCATGCAAAGATTTATCTGTCACATACACAATAACACAGCAATGTGAAATGATGCTCCCAGAACATGTCATGTTTCTGACAACAGTGCAGTAGCCTTTCACTTGAGTAACAATGAATGGGCTGGAATGGTGGGTACAGAAAGTGCATTCCTTGTGCATGTGTAGACATGTGCTATAACAAATGAAGACTCATGTCACTTCAGGGGGAGGGCTCATTGGTACGTACCTGTCCACAGAACACTCTTTTGGACATATGTGTCTATCCTACAGAGATGGCATCCAAAATACATAGGTATAAATTGTACAATTTCTGCTATGTGACCAAGGTACTGACTCACAAAATCATGGCCTCCCTGAACCCAACACACTACACTGTGGGATTGACATTAGTGCAAAAAGCCTGGACAGGACAAATATGACTTCTGTAAAAGTGACTACAGAGCTGTGGGAGTAAGAGACCTGTCATGAGTCAAAGACACACATTGGTAATGAGGCAAAAAGCACACATGGGCTATTGTGGGATGCACCTCAGTACTCATTCCTAATGTAGTCAATGGACCGAGGGATTCAGAGCAGGTTTTACCACTACAGCATACTATTGTCCAATGACAGGATCTGCTGGTGTACATGGAGTGGGCACTGTGCCACAGTTGCATAGCAACAGTGACTCTCCCTCAGCCTGTACTAGGTCCCATTCTGGGAGATACAATTGACAGGCCCTGGTATCTGCAGGCTGAACATATAGAACCCATATAACACTCACATTTCCATCACTTCTATGCACGGCAGTACATCATGTGGCCATCAGCAATTTGACATGCGGTTTTTGTGGCAACCTGAAGGGCAGAGTGAGTCAGGATGTGGATTCCAGACAACAGTTTGTCAAGGCTAGACATAGGTTGAAAGATCTGTGGTACTATAAACATTGCTTACAAGATCCTCAAATGACTCATACAAGATGCATACACAGCTCATGCTATAATGCACATGCAGGTTGTTCAACATTTACAACAATCATGAAGAAGGAGATGTCTTTGGGTGGCAGTAATGTCTCTTTAACTAGTTATATGCATCCAACCAAGGAGAGTCCAGGACCTCAAAAACCTGACACAACACAATGTGACTGAACTCAATATATACTACTGGCCACGAATACCTGCACAATGTCCATCATATTGATGCCACACAGACTACAACAACAGGCACACAAGAAGTCTTACAGGCACATAGGGGCACATTGAAGCCTGCGAGGAGGGAAAAGATGGTGTTGAACAGAATTAATTGTGCCTCTGAGTATCTTACTTGTACTTCCTATGAGCTATACAGAGGTAAGACTTCATCAACAAGCCTCTCCAGCTCCTCTGGAAAGAAGGCAGAGGTTCTATTACCTGCTGGATGTGTCATGATTGCTCCCAGAGGTGGCACACATCAACTCAGGTAGTGGAGGTGTGCTGGCAGCGGTGACAGGACTACAGTAAGTGGATGTGCACAGCATGGCAGTCATGTCTGCCACGTATGCAGTCATCACCACCCACCGACACAGCCATTGGGCTGCAACCACCACAGGCAGCAGCGTTAGCCTATGGCGGGGTCCACCGTGGTTGGAACCACCTACTGCCCTGACAAATTCCACTGGCAGTCGTGGGCCGTTCCTGATGTCCAGTGGAGTAGGTCAGGCATCTGCCATTTTGGTGGCCTTAAATAATATAATTTGCTTTGTGAACTGAATCACAACTACAATATATGTGTTGTGGCATAGCAAACATTATCATTCTGTCAAGACATGTGTATCCTTCTACATAGCCACCAGTGTAGTTGCCAGCTGTGATGTGTACTGGGTGTCATGTCTATCCAATAAGAAATGCTTTGTCACATGATAATTATGACATGCATAATGTATGTTGCTGTGGACACACTGACTAATATTACAAATCATGTCTTGTCACACATAGATGCCCTGGGAGATGGAGGATGCGACAACGTCCTATCTACCATCAATTGCCAGACCTTCAGATCATGGAGCAGTTGCATATAATTATGTTGTAGCACCTGAATAGGCAAACAAAAGTGGACTCATGCCATCAGTTGGAGCCAGACCTGATGCCAGCTATTAATTATCCAACCTGCATTCCACCCATTGTATACGTCATGTCAGTTTTGCACTTCCTGGCCAAAGAGTCCTTCCAACATACAGTGGCCCTATCTGCTGGTATGTCCCAACCTATGTGTCGTCTGGTGCTGCAGAATTTCCTCCCAGCAATGTTGAAACACATTGACAGCTGTGTTAGGTTCCTTTGACGTGAGGATTTAGCCAATGTGAAGGCTGACTTTTATGGTTTTGGCCACCTCACACATGTGGTGTGGGCCATTGATGGCACACATGTTGGTGTGGTGCCACTTCAGGCCACTGAACAAGTCTATCGGAACAGCAAGAACTTCCATTCCATCAATGTGCAAGTTGTGTGTTTGGCAGATCTCTACATATCACTTGTCTGTGCCCGTTATCCACTATCAGCCCATGATTCTTTCACAATGCAGAAAAATACCACACCACAGCTGATGTTACAGCTGCACCCAGAGAGAGCCTGGCTGGTTGGTAACTCAGATCTATCCTGATTGTGTGTGTGCAATTTCAGGTGTTACAATTATGAAGTGAGTGACTCATTGTTGCACTTATTTCCCATTCCTTAACAGGAGACTCTGCATATCTAAACCATCCTTGGTTGTTGATACTGGTGAGGACTCTAACTACACCAGGCAAAGTCGTTTCAATGAGGCTCATGGGCGACCACGGTGGCCAGTGGAGCAGGCTTTTGGGCTCTTGAATGTCAGATTCTGCAGTCTGGATAAGACTCGTGGAGACCTCATCTACTCACCCATGAAAGTGTCAGATCACTGTGACATGCTGAATGCTCTACAACATTGCCCTTGCGCAGAATATCCCGTACATCCCAGAAAAGGGGGAGTTTGCATTGCCACTGGGTGAGAATCCTGAAATGCCAAATGAAGACGAAGAGGAAGTGGTGAAGAGGAAGAAGCTGACCTGTGGGAAGATCTCATCCATAGCTACTTCTCATGAGTGTAAGCATGTCATGTGATGTACTGACTGTGACTCTACAATGAACTGTAGTTGTGAGAATGTATGGAGTTGGATGTTTTGGAAACATCTAAGGAGTTAATATTCTGCACTTTTCAGCCAAAGGCTGCTTTTGACACATCCCCACCTTGATAATGTCAATTTGTTCATGTCAGTTGCCTCACAATATCCAGTTGCTTGCTACGTGACTTGTATCATAGGTATAGTTTCAAGCCTATACTCCTTGTTTTGTTTGTTGTACAGGTACATTCACCATGACATCTTCATGCAGGAATTTCAGAGTTGTGACATTGGCAGGTATGTGATTCTGTTCAGACATACAAATTGGACATAGATTGTTCCAGGTAATGTAGCTCACAGAGTGTGGATGTATGAGACCTGTACCAAGACAGTTTGCATAGTGGTTGGGTGGAGGCACAGAAGTGACCACTGCACTTGTTTGGTTTGTTGTGGTGGGCCTGATGCATCAAGTTTGTCATCATGTGGTCAGACAATATGTAGTCCTAGCTTTTGACCAAGTCATATTTCCTTCAAATTGACTAAACACTCTTTTTGTATGACCTGTATATATAGCTGTATGTGTTTTTCACCAATCAGGCCACAGTTCCTGTGCCACAACACTGACATATGTTTCTGTCGTACCTCCAGATTCACGAGAACTGCATTATGATGTCCCTGTGATCAGGGACTGTTGTACTGCTATCTGTCTGTATCTTGAATTATGTGATGGAGGATTACTTTGGGTTGGTATGTGATTAGACTGATGCTTCTATCATCAACCACTTTAATGTTTGTCTATCCTACAGGACAATGTCTGGCAAATCCCTTCCTTGTGTGGTCTGGGAGTCTGTACCTGTAAATATGTTCACTTACTCAGTATGAGTCACTCATTCTTGATTTCTAGTAGTCCAGACACATTGACAGCTTATGTTCTGAACAATGTAATAAAATTGTTGGTTTGACCAGATACTTGTACTAATGTGTTGGTTTGTAATGGTTGTAACCCTGAGTTGGACACTGCATCTGTAACAAATCCCTGCTTCCACAAGTAGCTTGTATATTCATCGTATGGTTCACAAGGTCTTATGCCTCTACATAGATATATGAGAAATGTAAGCAAGCACACAATGAGTTTATGATGGGTGAATTTAAGACAATGCTAATACAAACAATACATTTTGGACACAAAAATGTAAATTGAAGGTGTTAGTCATGGTGAATGAGATCATTGGAGTAGATGCCACACCATTGGGAGATCAAAGTCCAGAGCATTCCTCCCATTGGAACTGTTTGGTGGCTCAGGATCAGTCCACAGAGTGAATTTGTGGCACACAAAGGAGGTCCTTTAGGAAGAGCTTACTTCCTGGCATTGGTGGGTGTCCCTTCCATATTTACCTCCTGGATTCTTTGCTGGATGTCCCTGCTTTAGGGTTAGGTTCTTCCTCTGACACGGCCTCCCGTCCAGTGGCTGGCACCAATGTTGATGTGTCTGGTGTTGATGAGCCAAAGGAAGGGGTAGACTGTTGTTGAAAAGCCAATCTCAGAGTGGTATGTATATCCCTCAGTACCCCTGTTAGGGAGAACATGTTGTTATTGTGACCTCCATCTGTTCCTGCATGTCTCTGTGCATGCCCCTCTGTAGCTGCTTGATTTCTTGGAGTTTAGTCAACACCTGGCCCATCGTCCTTTGGACTCCTAATAGACCCCCAAGACATGGCTGATGGTGTCCTGGCCGAGAGCAGCCCCAGTGGCCTCACCCCACTGGCCCACGAGATCCCTCCAATGCACCGTACACCCATGGACCTGTGCCCTCTCCAACTTGTTCCTGGACCCTCATTGTCAGAAGAATTGCATTGCAACGCAGAATCCAGGACAAAATTTGGAGCACAAAATGTTACAAAGTGTGCTAGGTACACAGGTTGGGGGGTGAATTGTTGCCTGTGACCTTGAGGCAACTGGGCTGGGAGGTGAAGTTGTCGGCACAGTGAGACTCACTGTTGCCATCTGAACAGGTTGCTCAGATGGGCCAGAACGGTCCTCCATGTCCAGCCATTTAAGAGTGCCTTCTTCACTGAGGGCTTCATCTGGGGAGTAGTGGCAGTCCATTCTGTTGCCTCTGTGTGCCCAGCGGCAGCTCCATCTGTTGATGTAAAACAAAAATGTTACTGTTTGTATTGTGACATCTGCCTCCAACGGTTTAGAGTTACACTAAGCAGAGACCTTGTACAATTCAAGTTGCAGTTAACTCATTGTGTCAAGAAACCATGGTAATTGGTGCATTGAAATGACTTATGAAGCTTGCCAATTCATTTTGATTAAAACAGCTGCTGAAATATGCAGATTGTCACGTAGGCTATCATTATTCTGATGAGACTACTGAATTTGAGCAGCAGAATCACCTGCGGTGTGGGGGACTGAGTCTCACCCACTACAGGTGACACCTGTCGGCCTAATCCGAGTTTTGCTCCAGTTAACTAGCAGTGCCTCATCTCTACCCAAGAGCAGGGATGATTGGACAGCTGAGCGCATGACACAATTGATTCATCAGGGAAATCGTGGTCACTCAGATCGAATCTGTTTCTCTTATTTACATTAGTCTCACATATGCAAGGACAATCAGAGACAGTATATGTTTCAATAAGGTTTTAACCCCTTCGCTGCCAGGCCTTTTCCCCCTCCTGTGCCAAGCCTTTTTTTGGCTTTTTGGGGCAGTTTGCGCTTAGGCCCTCAGAACTTTTTGTTCACATAAGCTACCCACACCAAATTTGTGTCCTTTTTTCCCAACATCCTATGGATTCTAGAGGTACCCAGACTTTGTGGGTTCCCCTGAAGGAGACCAAGAAATTAGCCAAAATACAGTGAAACTTTTGTTTTTTTCAAAAAAATGGAAAAAAGGGCTGCAGAAGGCAGCTCGTGTTTTTTCCCCTGAAAATGGCATCAACAAAGGGTTTGTGGTGACAGGATCACCATCTTCCCAGCTTTCAGGAACAGGCAGATTTGAATTGGAAAACCCAATATTTCAATAAAATTTTGACATTTTACTGGGACATACCCCATTTTTACTATTTTTTGTGCTTTCAGCCTCCTTCCAGTTAGTGACCAAAATGGGTGAGAAACCAATGCTGGATCCCAGAAAGCTAAACATTTCTGAAAAGTAGACACAATTCTGAATTCAGCAAGGGGTCATTTGTGTACATCCTACAAGTGTTTCCTACAGAAAATAATATTGAAGTTGAGGTAACAAAACAACAATTTTTCTCCACGTTTTACTCTGTAACTTTTTCCTGCAATGTCAGATTTTTGAAAACAATATACCGTTACGTCAGCTGGACTCTTCTAGTTGTGGGGATATATAGGGCTTGTAGGTCCATCAAGAACTCCAGGTACCAAGAGCCAATAAATGAGCTACCCCTTGCAATGGGTTTTTATTCTATACCGGGTATACAGCAATTCATTTGCTGAAATATAAAAAGTGAAAAATAGGTATCAAGAAAACCTTTGTATTTTAAAAATGGCCACAAGATAAGGTGTTGAGAAGCAGTGGTTATGTGCACATCTCTGAATTACCGGGTGCCCATACTAGCATGTGAATTACAGGGCAATTTTCAAATAGACGTCTTTTTTACACACTGCCTTACATTTGGAAAGAAAAAATGTAGAGAAAGACAAGGGGCAATAACACTTGTTTTACTAGTCTGTGTTCCCCCAAGTCTCCCAATAAAAATGGTACCTCACTTGTGTGGGCAGGCCTAGCGCCCACGAAAGGAAATGGCTCAAAACACAACATGGACACATCAAATTTTTTCACAGAAAACAGAGGTGTTTTTTGCAAAGTGCCTACCTGTGGATTTTGGCCTCTAGCTCAGCCGGCACCTGGGGAAACCTAGCAAACCAGTGCATTTTGAAAACTAGACACCTTGGGGAATCCAAGATGGGGTGACTTGTGGGGCTCTGACCAGGTTCTGTTACCCAGAATCCTTTGCAAACCTCAAAATCAGACCAAAAAACACATTTTCCTCTCATTTCGGTGACAAAAAGTTCTGGAATCTGAGAGGAGCCACAAATTTCCTTCCACCCAGCGTTCCCCCAAGGCTCCCGATAAAAATGGCACCTCACTTGTATGGGTAGGCCTAGCGCCCCCGAAAGGAAATGGCCCAAAACACAACATAGACACATCACATTTTTTCACAGAAAACAGAGGTGTTTTTTGCAAAGTGCCTACCTGTGGATTTTGGCCTCTACCTCAACCGGCACCTGGGGAAACCTAGCAAACCAGCAAATTTTTTAAAACTAGACACCTAGGGGAATCCAATATGGGGTGACTTGTGGGGCTCTGACCAGGTTCTGTTACCCAGAATCCTTTGCAAACCTCAAAATTTGGCAAAAAAAACACATTTTCCTCAATGTTCGGTGACAGAAAGTTCTGGAATCTGAGAGGAGCCACAAATTACCTTCCACCCAGCGTTCTCCCGATAAAAATGATAGCTCACTTGTGTGGGTAGGCCAAGTGCCCGCGACAGGAAATGCCCCAAAACACAACGTGGACATATCCCATTTTTTGACAGAAAACAGAGGTGTTTTTTGCAAAGTGCCTACCTGTAGATTTTGCCCTCTAGCTCAGCCGGCACTTAGGGAAACCTACCAAACCTGTGCATTTTTGAAAACTAGAGACCTGGGGAAATCCAAGATGGGGTGACTTGTGGTGCTCTGACCAGGTTCTGTTACCCAGAATCCTTTGCAAACCTCAAAATTTGGCTAAAAAAACACATTTCCCTCACATTTCGGTGACAGAAAGTTCTGGAATCTGAGAGGAGACACAAATTTCCTTCCACCCAGCGTTCCCCCAAGTCTCCCGATAAAAATGGTACCTCACTTGTGTGGGTAGGCCTAGCTTCCACGAAAGGAAATGGCCCAAAACACAACGTGGACAAATCACATTTTTTCACAGAAAACAGAGCTGTTTTTTGCAAAGTGCCTACCTGTGGATTTTGGCCTCTAGCTCAGCCGGCCCCAGGGGGGGCAGAAATGGCCTAAAATAAATTTGCCCCCAACCCCCCCGGGGAGCAACCCTTGCCTACGGGGTCGCTCCCCCTGTGTGACATTGGAGCAAAAATAAAGATCCCCAGTGCCTAGTTGTTTCTCCCCCCTTGGGGGCAGATTGACCTAAAATCGGCCGATTTGCCCCCAAGGGGTGCAGAAATGGTCTAAATACAATTTGCCCCCCAGGGGAGCAACCCTTGCCTAATGGGTGGCTCCCCATCTAAAAAAAAAACTAAAAAAAAAAATTGCCTTGGTGCCTAGAGGTTTCTGCCCCCCCCGGGGGCAGATCGGCCTAATAACAATAGGCCGATCTGCCCCCAGGGGGGCAGAAATGGCCTAAAATAAATTTGCCCCCACCCCCCCAACCACCCCCCTTAGGGAGCAACCCTTGCATACTGGGTCGCTCCCCTTGCGTGACATTGGCGCAAAAAAAAATCCCTGGTGCCTAGTTGTTTCTGCCCCCCTTGGGGGCAGATTGACCTAAAATCCGCTGATCTGCCCCCAAGGGGGGCGGCAGAAATGGTCTAAATACAATTTGCCCCCCAGTTGAGCTACCCTTGCCTAATGGGTCGCTCCCCATATAAAAAAAAAAAAAAAATTAGCCCTGGCGCCTAGAGGTTTCTGCCCCCCCCCCTGGGGGCAGAGCGGCCTAATAACAATAGGCCGATCTGCCCCCAGAGGGGACAGAAATGGCCTAAAATAAATTTGGCCCCCAACCCCCCTCCGTGAAGCGACCCTTGCCTACAGGGTCGCTCCCCTTGCGTGACATTGGCGCAAAAAATAATCCACGGTGCCTAGTGGTTTCTGCCCCCCTTGAAGTCTCTCGGCCTCCTCCACGTGATTGGAAGAGAAATGCTTTTGCATTTCTCTTCGCTTCCAGCGCGATGGGAGGAGACCTTGTGACAATCAGCGTGCGATCGTGCGCTGACATTACAGGGTGGTGGGGGGGGTCGGGGTGGAAGGGGAAGGGCTTCCCCTTCCATCCCTGCCTTGGGGCGGTGGGGGGGACCCCACAGAGGGAGCGCTAGCGCTCCCTCTGGGCTCTGTGCCCAGGACGCAATGGTTACGTCCTGGGCACACAAGCACTGTACCTCAGGACGTAACCATTACGTCCTGGTCACAGAAGGGGTTAATGAAGCAACTGTATCTTAGATAACAATGTGTGTACTGCAATAAGCAGGACGATAAAGCATGACAGAATTACAATTGTGACAAGGAGAGTGAAGCATAAAAATAACGCTACCATGTTGTCACTAGAACCATTACATGAATTCCTACCTAGGCTATGTTAGCGCACAACATGTTAAGCTCTAGTTCTGCCCTTTTACTCTGGGAAGACCTCATCCCTCATTCCTGAGCAAGAGGCCTGTACTCTACAGAAGCAGCTGTAGCGAAGTGTTCAGCAATAAGCATACAGTCTTGGTCATCTGACTGGAATCTCCCTCTAACGTGTATGGGACGGAGAAGTGTTTTTATAATAAAACAGCTGACGTTCTAAGAAAATTTCCCTACATAAGGATGTGTACGTTTACATGAACACCAGAGACAAAGCGTTATCACTTTTACCGGCATCCTATCTTACTGCAGACTTGAGAAAAGCACAGAGTGAAAGAAATGTTATGTTTAAGAACTCAGTCACTCCCTGTACCACACACACTATTTTTTTTAAATAGGGTTTCTAGTTGGCATTCAGTGTGCACCCTGTCCAAATAGGGACCCTCACTCTAATCAGAGTGACGGGGATATACAGCTCAGATAGCCCCTGCTGAACCCCTTGGTAGCTTGTCACAAACAGGCTTATCTCAGATGCAATGGGTAAAGTATTTGTACAAACAAACACAGTCACACAGTGAAAAAAAGCACAAAATGACTTCACACCAGTTTAGAATAATAGCCAACATTTATCTAAATCAAACAAGACCAAAATGACAAAAATCCAACATAGACGACTAAAGATATCAGATTTTAAAGTAAAAAGAGTCTTAATCCATAAGAAAGAATGGATGCATTGTTTTAGCACAAAGTACCTGGTAGGCGTCAAAAATAAAGCCGCATCGGCGGGTGTGCATCACAAAAGCAAGTGATGCATTGATTCCTTACTCACAAGTGAGGCCTTGCATTATTTCTGCCAGCTAACCAATGCATCAATTATTTCCTCACAGGGAAGGGATGGGTCAATTTCCAGACAAGCAGCCCCAGGTCCTTGTGGTGATGTTGAAGATTCTTGTGCCCAGGGATGATGGGTGGAAAATCCAGACACACAACAGCAGTGAACTGGCGAAAAGTTGATTTCATCAGCGCTGCATCAATTTATCAGCCGCAGTGCAGGCGCTGCATCGATTATTCTGCCGCTCAGCTCCGCTGCGTGGATTTTTACCTTGGGTTCAGAAGCTTCGCCTTTCAAGGGCCCTGGGACTGGATGTGGCACCACTTGGCAGGGTATGGGTCTCAGCAAGAGAGCCCGGGTGCTTGATGAAGTCCTTGATGGTCATGAGACTTCAGAACGGGGGTAAGCTCAGTACAAGCCCTTGGAGAAACTTCACAATCAGGATACACAGAAAAGTCCAGTCTTTGTCCTCACTAAGGCAGAAGCAGCAGCTACAGATCAACTCAGCAAAGCACACAGGGCACGAGGGCAGTACTCCTCCTCACAGCTCTTCTCCTTGGCAGAGGTTCCTCTTGATCCAAAAATGTTCTGAAAATCTGGGGTTTTGGGTCCATTACTTATACTAGTTTCTCCCTTTGAAATAGGCAAACTTCAAAGGAAAGTCTTTGTAGTGCACACGACCCTGCCTCTTCCTTGCTCTACCCCAGCCACACTTTAGGGGGTTAGAGACTGTATAGCGAGGGGACAGACACAGCCCTTTCGAGTGTAGGTGACAGTTCTTCCCTCTCACTCTAGCCCAGAAAGACTCACCAGTAAATGCAGGACAACTCCCTTTGTGTCAATGTCTAGACGGAATTCACAAACATCCCAACTCTCAGTCTTACCCAGATATGCATTCAGTAGCCATGCAGAGGCACAGAATGGTTAAGAAAGAAGATGCGCACTTTCTAAAAGTGGCATTTTTAAACAGACAATCTAAAAAAACAACTTTACCAAAATATGTATTTTTAAATTGGTCAGAGACACTAAACTCCAAATGTCCATCTGCTCCCAATGGGAAATCACACTTAAAAATATTTAAAGGCAATCCCCATCTTAACCTATGAGAGAGGGAGGGCTTGCAATAGTGCAAAACAAATTTGACAGTATTTTACTATCAGGGCATGTAAAATACATCAGTACATATCATATCTTTAAAATACACTGCATCCTGCCCATAGGGCTACCTATAGCCTACCTTAGGGCTGGCTTACATGTAGTAAAAGGAGAAGTTTGGACCTGGCAAGTGGGTACACTTGCCAGATTCAATTTGGCAGTGCACAACTTCACACACAGACACTACAGTGTCAGCTGTGAGACATGGTTGCAGGGCTACTCATGTGTGCTGCAGGCCCACTAGTAGCATTTGATTTACAGGCCCAGGGCACCCCTAATGCACTTTACTAGGGACTTACTAGTAAATCAAATATTCCAATCTTGATTAATCAATCCTAATCACAATTTACATAGGGAGCACTTGCACTGTAGCACTGTTCAGCAGTGGTAAAGTGTTCAGAATATTAAAAATCAGCAAAAATGAAATCTAGAACACAGTCAAAAATACAGGAAGCAGGGCCAAAAAGTCAAGGGAAACCACACCGAGGATGGCAGGTCCAAAACTATACAAATGTTATCATCCCAGGTGAGAACAGTTCAATTAAGAGATGACAAAAGGGTCTTTATAAAAGTGTACACTGGGGTGGTGTTTGGAGTTACAGAATCAGTGTCTCCTGGGAGTTGCAGTAATTACACTCTCTCCACTACACACACTATACACATGGTATCCTCCCAGGTGGATTCACTTCAATTGAGAGTTGGGGAAAAGGGATATGTGGACAATTGAACACTGGGCTGGTGGTTGAAATTACAGAAACAGTCTCCTGGCCTTAACAGTCATGGCACTTTCTGTACTACACACACTGTACAAATGTTATTTTCTCAGGTGGGAGCAGTTCAACTGAGTGATGACAGAAAGGATCTTTAGACAAGCGAACACTGGGCTGGTGTTTAAAGTTACAGAATCAGTGCCTCCTGGGAGTTGCAGTTATGTCAGTCTTTCTACTACACACACTATAAACATGGTATCTTCCCAGGTGAGTACACTTCAATTGAGAGTTAAGACAGGTTTTTGGACAAGTGAACACTGGTCGGGTGTTTGAAGTTAGAGAAACAGTGTCTCCTGGGAGTTGCAGTCAGGTAACTCTCTACAAACACTATACAAATGTTGGGTATTACATAAAAGTATGCAGACTGCATTTAGGTTTGGACGAACATTCATCTGTTGAGCCATATCATGAGTCGTAGGTTTAATATTGCATATTGAAAAATACTTACAGGCCCCATCTGGACCAATGGCTTGTGATGGGCCTTAGTAGCTGTGATATTGGGTCCAACAACACAGATTGGAAGTGTCACCCCTCAGATACTCTGGGTATTGAATGTTGGTGGGATACATGGACGAGACAGTGGCAAAAGGTGAGCTATGAGCAATCATGACATGGCATTTCTGTGACATTAATTGTGTTGTGACTTACCAGACTCCACTCCTCCAGGTATTCCTGTCAACCACTCAGGATGCAGGATGGCCAAGACATTTTCCTCCCATGGAAAGAGATGTAATGGAGCACTGGGAGGGCCACCACTAGTCTTCTTGGCCTGCAGCTGGTGCCTGGAGACCAGGGAATGCACCTTGCCCATGAGGTCATTCCACCTCTCCCCGATGTCCTCCATTGTGCACAAGGCAGTGCCAACAGCATTCACTCTGTCAACGATCCTGTACATTTCTATTTTCTTACTGCAGGAGGCTGGCCTGGCTTATAGTGGGTACCTGGTGGTATATACACCTTGTGCCAGGTCCAGTTATCCCTTATTAGTAGATTAGTAGTGTTCTAGCAGCTTAGCCTGATAGAGGTAGCTATAGCAGAGTAGCTTAGGCTGAACTAGGATACATGCAGAGCTCCTACTATACCACTCATATAGGACTATATCATAAGAATCACAATACTCAGAGTTACTAAAAATAAAGGTACTTTATTCCAGTGACAATGTGCCAAAAATATCTCAGAGGATATACTCCCTTAGGAGGTAAGTAAAATACACAATATATACACACAAACCAAAATCAGCTGAGTAAACAGTTAGAAAAGTAGTGCAAACACTGTAGAATACAATAGGATGCAATAGGCCTAGGGGCAACACAAACCATATACTAAGAAAGTGGAATGTGAACCACTTAGGGACCCCAGGCCTAGTGCAGTGTGTAGAGGGTCGCTGGGAGTGTAAGAAAACACTAAGGGTGTCCAAGTTACCCCACCCAAGATCCTGAAAAGTAGGAGTAAAGTGGCCCTACTTCCCCAGAACCACACTAAAGTCGTGATAGGAGATTCTGCAAAGACCGCAACTGACTGCAAAGCACTAAAGACAGATTCCTTGACCTGAGGACCTCTAAAGGAAGGGGACCAAGTCCAAGAGTCACAAAAGTGTCCAGGGGGGGCAGAAGCCCACTAAACCCCAGATGAAGGTGCAAAATGGCTGCCTCTGGGTGGAAGAAGCTGAAGATTCTGCAACAACAGAAGATGCCAGGAACTTTGCCTTTGCACAGAAGATGACCCACAGAATGCTGGAGGATGCAGAGTTGTTTCTTTGCAGAAAGACCACAAACAAACCTTGCTAGCTGCAAAGGTCACAGTTGAAGAAAATGGGTGCTGCCCAAGCCCAGGAAGGACCAGGGGGTTGCCACTTGGAAGAGGAGACAGAGGGGACTCAGCAACACAGAGAGCCCATGCAGAAGGTGGCAGCACCCGCAGAAGTACTTGAACACAGGTTGAAGAAAACTGAGCATGGCAGTCATCTCAACACTACAAAGGAGGGTCCCACAAAGCCGGTGGTCAACTCAGCAAGTTGAGCAATGCAGGACGTCGTGCTGGAGACCTGGGCTATGCTGTGCACGAAGGATTCCTTGCAAGAGTGCACAGAAGCCCTAGCAGCTGCAATTCATGCAGTACACAGGATTACTGTCTGTCGAGGGGAGGAAAGGACTTACCTCTGCCAAATTTGGACAGATGGACCACTGGACTGTTTGGGTCACTTGGATCCAGCTCCTGTGTTCCAGGGACCACGCTTGTCACGATGAGAGGGGACCCAGAGGACCGGTGAAGCAGAAGATTGGTGCCTGCGTTAGCAGGGGGAAGATTCCGTCGATCCACAGGAGATTTCTTATTGGCATCCAGTGCAGGGTGAAGGCAGACAGCCCCCAGAGTATGTACTACCAGGAAACAGTCAGGAAAGCCAGCAGGATTGGGCGCTACGATGTCGCTGGTAGTCTTCTTGCTACTTTGTTGTAGTTTTGCAGGCGTCCTGGAGCAGTCAGTGGTCAATCCTTGGCAGAGGTCAAAGAGGGAGATGCAGAGGAACTCTGGTGAGCTCTTGCATTCGTTATCTGAAGAGAAGCCCACAGGAGAGACCCTAAATAGCCCTCAGAGGAGGATTGGCCACCTATTCAGGTAAGCACCTATCAGGAGTGGTCTCAGACGTCACCTGCTGGCATTGGCCACTCAGAGGCCTCCATTGTGCCCTCACACATCTGAATTCAAGCTGGCAGAGGTCTGGGGCATACTGGAGGAGCTCTGGGCACCACCCCTGGGGTGGTGATGGACAGGGGAGTGGTCACTCCACTTTCCTTTGTCCAGTTTCGTGCCAGAGCAGGGCTGGGGGTCCCTGAACCGGTGTAGACTGGTTTATGCAAGAAGGGCACCATCTGTTTCCTTCAAAGCATTTCCAGAGGCCAGGAGAGGCTACTCCTCTCAGGCCCATAACACCTATTTCCAACGGGAGAGGGTATAACACCCTCTCTCAGAGGAAATCCTTTGTTCTGCCTTCCTGGGACTGGGCTGCCCAGACCCCAGGAGGGCAGAAGCCTGTCTGTGGGTTGGCAGCAGCAGTAGCTACAGTGAAAACCCCAGAGAGCTGGTTTGGCAGTACCCGGGGTCCATCCTGGAGCCCCGGGATACATGGCATTGGCACCCCAATATCAGATTTGGCATGGGGGAACAATTCCATGATCTTAGACATGTTACATGGCCATATTCGGAGTTACCATTGTGAAGCTACATATAGGTATCGATCTATATGTAGTGCACGTGTGTAATGGTGTCCCCGCACTCACAATGTCTGGGGAAATTGCCCTGAACTATGTGGTGGCACCTTGGCTAGTGGCAGGGTGCCTCACACTTAGTAACTTTGCACCTAACCTTCACCAAGTGAGGGTTCGACATATAGGTGCCTTATAATTTACTTAAGTGCAGTGTAAAATGGCTGTGAAATAACGTGGACTTTATTTCACTCAGGCTACAGTTGCAGCCCTGTGTAAGATTTGTCTGAGCTCCCTATGGGTGGCAAAAGAAATGTGGCAGCCCATAGGGATCTCCTGGAACCCCAATACCCTGGGTACCTAGGTACCATATAATAGGAAATTATAAGGGTGTTCCAGTGTGCCAATTAGAATTGGCAAAAATGGTCACTAGCCTGCAGTGACAATTTTAAAGGCAGAGAGAGCATAAGCACTGAGGTTCTGATTAGCAGGGCCTCAGTGACACAGTTAGGCAACACACAGGGAACACACATTCAGGCCACAACTATGAGCACTGGGGTCCTGGCTAGCAGGATCCCAGTGAGACAGGCAAAAACAAACTGACACACAAGAAAAGTGGGGGTAACATGCCAGGCAAGATGGCACTTTCCTACACCTTCTGAGAGGAGTATGGTGGACTTGTGCTACATACAAATGTGCCTCTACCCCTATGATTTAATCCACCATGTCTCTGGAGTCGTCTTCTGAAAAAAGTGGATTTCAAGAACAAGACATAGTTGGGGAAAAAGGGTAACAGTGTCTTACTAAACAGGGGAAGTGCAAAATGGTGTGAATGGACAAAAGTGTGTGCAGGGTGTTCTATAGGATGGTGAAAATATAGGGGAGTCTATAATATGGAAAAATGGGTAAATGGTGGTCAGTGTTCTTCGTTGTACAGTGGAAATGCAAAGGATTATGGTCTGTGAAGGGGTGTGTTTTATAGTGTAATTTGAGGGTGTGTCTGCTGTGGCCATGTGTGTAAGCTGTGCTGTTTTCAAATTTATCCAATGTGCAGTTGTCTGTTACTTTGCTGATCATGAACCGCTGTGGTTTGGACTGACATTGGCTAGCCACCATGAAGTGACGCCACTGTGACTGTGTGCTTGGAATATGCTCAGTGGTTGGTTGCAGTGCTGTCAGCGCTGGTGATCAGACCACCTATTTCCAGGCTGCTGCACCGCTGGCGGTCTGCAGTTTTTGCTCATCGGTCCTGCCTGTGTAACTCATAATAGGGTGGTCTGAAAGACTGCCAGTATAGGGGTCTTTTCAGAACTGCCAAAAGGTGGTCTGGCAGTCCAACCACCAAACTCGTAACAGATTGTTGGAGGTGTCTCTATATGCTTTGATTGATAGGATAGTAACAGCCTTGTGTGACTTTGTGAGGGCAAATCTGTAAAATGATTTAAATCATGGCTTTCTCAAAGACTATGATTATTTTTTGAGGGTAGTCATTATTTATTTTATGTTCAATGGGGTTTAAGCCATAAAAAAAAGTGCTGCTTCATTTCTGTGGTAGTAGGATAGATAGATAGATAGATAGATAGATAGATAGATAGATAGATAGATAGATAGATAGATAGATAGATAAATTGCTTGCTTAAAAGAAACTGTTGCAAAACATCAACATGAGCATAAATAAATCATGGACCACATCACAGTCAAGTTATCCTGAAACCATTGTGAAATACAAATAGCAATTGTCATAACAATATTTGGGACACAGCCCAGAAGATACGTAAAGTGTGATCATGTATTACTACTAGAAGAGTTGCCAAAATGCAACATCTCAGCCTAAGGGAGACTCAGCTGTAGCGCATTTGGAGACCTGTCGAGAGCCCTGGAGGTTTGAATGATGGATGATAACCTTCAGTCATATAGATGACTTAACCATAACAAAAAAAAACTACAGTGCAAACATCAGTTGATTAATTAAAGCCCTCTTAATTCTAGCAACAAACTATTTCGATCCTACACACAGTGCTAAAAAAGTAAGCCATTCTAATTCTTCAGTAAATCGAGTCATGATCAGTGTGTTATATATTCCATGATAGCCGCAGAGCACATAAAGGTGGTATGTTCTAAGGTCTACCTGAAAAGGTGAACATTTAAAAGGGAGATGACTTTTGAGTGTTTAGATGACTTGCATAAAAAGTGACCTAACAACCGAATAATACTTTCTCGCCACTCGGCTCTACAGGACTTTATCAGGACGTACCAGGGTCCTTCGAAGTATATTACCTTTATTTATGGTCCTAACGTTTACTACCCTCTGCTGTGTGAACAAGGCACTTTCCTCTACACTCACTCTGGATACAGGATTACTTTCTGTGCAAATCTCTCTACCCGGAACCTTCTCCATTCTACCTAAAAATAATTTGCCTTGAAGAAGTCACTTTGGTGATGAAACACGTGTTGGCTGTGTTTGTTGGACTTGCCTTTCTACTCACAGAACTGTTCGAAATAAAAGATTTTGCCTATGAAAAACGTAAAATCTATCCTTTCATCAAAGGATCCTTCATGCTTTGAATGTATTGATGTATTCTACTTCTGCTTTTGCATATTGCGTGCTGTGGTCATATCTGTTTATTGCAAAAAAAGTGACACTGCAGTGGAAGAGGTGGTCAAGATAGAAGTAAAGGGCTTTTGTGCTTAAACATCCTCCTAAACAGTCAGAGAATTAATTTGAGAGAATACGCCATGCTGCGCCTTTAGTTAGTCATTTCGGGGGCCACATGTGGTCTATATGTATCTTTAGCTTTAGCTTCCCTATCAAAATGCTAGCGCTTCTTCTTCACTCTCACAAGGAACTTTCCAATGGAACAGTTAATCCAAGAGTCACTTGAGTGGAAACAGGCAACAATAGCTTTGTGACTTGATTCCCCTTTCTTTGAATTTCCTAGGTAGGATTATTCGGTAGTCTTCTAAGGTAGCCTTGCACAGGCATATCACATGGACCATGTCTTCAGGACCTTGCCCGCACAGTCTGCAGGTATCCTGGCCATCATTTCTACACCACAGTAGAGCATGAGACGATGTAGGAGCAAGGTAGGACAGCCAGTCTAAAATTCAGGAACTTTTCCATTAATAAGTTATTATAGAGTTCACCTAAATGAGGCTGAGGCCTGAGCTCAGTGTAACTATTGAGGGTTAACCAGCCATGTCTACATCTGGTCAGGACAGATTTATACTCTAGAAGTGACAGAATTTTGATACTTGATTTTGTTATTCTTTTGAGCTCGTCATTGCCCATTGGTAGGTCCCTGGCATTTCATTATGGAAGATTTTAAGTGAACTCCGGCTGGTGAGTGGCCCTACCATGAATTTCGAGCCAAAGACAATTTCATATGGATTCTTCACTTGCATGTTTAAATTTGAAACAACAGTTCACAGAAACTGCCCAGCAGGCCAAGGAGTGTTTGGCAAGGCTGAATTCTAATCTGAGTAGGGGATGTATAGGGGATGTATATGGTGGAAGTTTAAAGATGTACTTGTAGATCCTCACTATTGTTTGTATCTAAATTATAACTGTCCCACCCTCTCAGGGCCTCACTCCCATGAGTCAAAGTGAGAGAGATTTTTGCTTGGGCAACCTGGGGGGACAGAGTTAGGGTTGAGACGTTCAACTTTCTGTACAAGGCCCCTAGGCCTGCTGTGAGAACATTGTCCTTCCTTTTGGTGTTTTTTTGGTTGGGTAGAGATCCTACCATTGGAACTTTAAAAAATACCCCTCGCTATTTATAATTTTTAACACCTTCCAGAGTTTCTGATCCTAGGTGCCATGTAGGATGTATTCCCCTTCTTTTATTATGGTTAGGATTTTGGTCATTTTCATGATAATTACAATTCCAGTTCTCTAGGAGTAAACTAGTTGCATCTAAAACTTGTTGAAGGCCTGCCTTCATTGTTCTGATTAGCACAAGGTTGTCTGCGTAGAGTAGGTTTGATAGTGGGATGCCACCTATTTTTGATAGGATGACTGATAACCTTGTTTAGCTCAGATATGAGGTCCAAGAGAAAAAAGGTGAAGAGGGTAAGTGTGGGCACTTAACGGTGCTTTAGGCCTTGCGTAGTTTTTATGGCTCTCGACAGATAGGATTCATCCTCTAGTTTGACCCAAACCCATACATTGTTGAGAAGCATCTATATAGTCTTGAGCAGACCCTGTGGAATCTTCCATTTTCCTAATGTATGCCATAATTTATTTTGGTCCACCCTGCTGAATGCAGCTTTATAAACAATAAAGCAGAGATGCATTGACTGAGTGTGAGCAACTGCAAAGTCTGTCAGCAGGGGTAATGTTATGATGTTAGTAGATGTTATGGTACATTTGGAGAAACAGATTTAAATGCATTATAGTATTATCTCCAGCCCATGCCGAAAGTTCTACCAATATGGTTCTATCAAATTATTGTGCCTCGTTGTCAAGTAAAGATACCAAATGGAAGTTTTCAGGATTATTCTTGTTTCTGTCTTTATAAATTGATGATATTATAGAACCGATCCAAGAGGTGGGAATGTTGTTACTGCAGGTACTGTAATTAAAAAATCGTGAAAGTCCAAAAGATTGGGTCCTCCTTAAACATTGTAGGAGGGTCTCCCATTTGAGCCAGGGTCCCTTCTCAACATCCCTTGGAAATATGTATTTTACAAGCTCCTTAACGGATGGAAAATTTGCTGCTTCGCATCTCTACATTGCTGTAGGTTGAACGTTTGAAGTCATCAATATGATGGTTGCAACCCCCTTTACTCCATTTGACCAGGTTACCTGTAGTACATTCTTTGCCCACATGGATAATATCTAGAACATCTTAAGCAGAGGAGTAGTTATTTTGGCAACTCACATAAATATTGTGCCTAAATTGATTCTGGAATGTTCAAGTTTAGCACTTTGAGAGCCTGTTCATATACTTCACCATCTGCCAAAAGATTAAGATTTTCTTAATGTCCCACAGCAGTTTTTCCCAAATGGAGTTTTGTTCCTTGCCGATTCTCACTTTAATTTTTTTAGATATTTCTTTGGATCACCAAGGGCAGTTTGTGCCACTGTATCATTTGGAGCTCTCCTGAAAAACCTCACAAGTTTGGTTATTCATTTTTCAGGTTCCGCAATGAAGTAAAAGTAAAGTGATTGTGACCATTCATCTGCTTTTCAGGGTTTAATCAGCTTTGCATATCTTCTTGAAAACAGTGCTTAATTTGAGGCTGTGGTTTCCGGAGTGCAGCACAGTCACTTAATTGTCAACACTGATCCTATGACAACCAGCCACATAGTGGCACTGTTTCTCTAATTTTTTGATGAACACAACAGCGGTTGTCTAATCATTCTATATACATTAAAAATGACTAATACCTTCCACCCAACCTATGAAAATAAATTGGGTGGCAGGTAGTATTTATTTTTAGTTTATAAATAGTCTATATTGTCATTAGTAGTGCAATAAGTGGTAGAAGCTTCAGTGGTCTCCTCACAAGGGCACTGGCACTGATTTCTTTACAAATGAAGTACTGCCTGAAAGCAAACAGATAAAGGTCCTCTTTGCGAGTTTGGTGGTCCAAGGACTGCCATGTTTGCAGTCCGACCACCAACAGGCTGGCGGAAAAGACGACCAAAGTATGATATTGGCGGTGATGCATACAGTGCCCCACCAAAGCATCCTCGGCACTGCCAGTGTGGTCAGACCGCCACGGTTGAATGAGGCCACCACCAGTCCGGCAATGACCATGTTTCTGCCGAACTCACATGAGGTTGCAAACGGCAAGATTTCAACCGCAATCGGACCACCAGGCAGAAATGAACAGTATAAAAGGAGACACTCACCTACAGGAAGTCATACTCGTCCAGAGCCACCATGGAACCACAACTAGACATCATCCCGCTGCTCCTGATCACAAAAAGACAACTGAATCATCGCCAACGAGGAAGACAACAACTGTAAATACACACAGTCACCTGTTACATTTGTAAAATGTATACATTTGAAATGTTACATAACATACCATCGGGAGGGGTGTCCAAGAGCTATACGCACACTTAATAGTAGTGACACACACACACTCACATACAGCAACAAATACACCCACACATACACTGCACGCACACTGCAGCCAGCACACATATACCAGATGTCAATACCACACAGTTACACATGGCAACAAGGCACATGTCCATCCTCAAAAATTCACATACAACATACTAACTTGTACCAACAACACCTCAACCACACAAATATAAACACATGCCAAACACTCACAGCAGACACTGCCCATGGACTCCACAAACATATACAACACAATATACAACCATTTGTGATGACACACACACAATTACACCATCATACAACCTAGCAATCAACATACACCTCACACACACAGTACACCGAACCTATTATGCCATGCAGAATACATGCAGACTCAAACAGTCTAATCACACAAAGCCACACAGCACTACATCAAACACATATAAACACTAACACAACACATCACCATGACAACAACATTTCATCTACGTACACATACCCATCACACTAAAAACACACTCTATTCCTGGGGGGGGGGGGGTAAAAGCACTGCACACAACCTCACAGACTGCTCAGACAATACCGGAAGCATCAAGCAGCACACACACACAAATAATGGCAAACAACTAATGTCAGCCAAGGAAAGGAAATTCAAGACAAAGATGTAACCAGAAAACCATCCACTGTTTGGTTTATTTCTTGGAAAATAATGGAATTGAATACGATTGTTCAAGGCCATAGGCCAGTCCTTTGTACTTAAAAACGCACCATGTAACCTCCACATGTAAGGGCATCAAGGGGGCAAGTAGGCACCTCTGGGATCCATGGGGGGTGGTGGGGGTTTGGGCTTAGGCTTGAGAGGGGGGGTTAGGCTTTGGCTTGGGAGGGGCTTGAACTTTTGGGGAGGGGTTGGCTTCTTTTTGGCAGGGGGGAATGGGTCCTGGCAGGGGGATAGGGAGGCCTAGGAGGTGGAAGGGATCCCCCTTGGGGGGAGAAACATCTTTTAGACGTGTCATGGGGGAGTTGGGAAAAGGTCAAACTCAGAGAAGAAATATTTTTTTTGACATGTGGAAGGACATCAGAAGGAGTGTTGGGTGTGGGTGTGAGAGAGTGGTTGTCTGACGTTTTTGTGTGGATGTCTTGGGTGCATCTTGGTGGGAGGTGTGCTTGTGGGCGGTGGGTGTCTTTTGGGTGGGTAAGTGAGGGCGTTTATGTGTCGTGGGCTGAGGGGGGTGGAGGCACTGGGGGATGCCGTGGTGAGTGGTTGTCTGTCTGTTGGGGTGGTGACTGCAGGTATGGAGGATGTGCTGGATGAAGGTGTGTCAGTGGCTGTGGTGTCTGCAGTTGTAGTGACTGGGGTGGATGTCTGAGGATCTGCTGGGGTGCTGTCCACGGGTAGGATAGCTGTGGTGACTGGATCACTGAATGTTGGTGTGGTGTCTGCTGGTGTGTCAGTTGTTGTGTCTGTGATGCTGGGGTGGTGGGGGTGTTAGGGGAGGCCGTGACTGCTGCTGTGCCTGCAGGTGGATGTTGTCTGTGTGCGTGCCAGTGGTGTGTCTTGTAGTGCTTATGTTTATCTGTGCTACCTTTGGATGTTGAGGTAGATGCATGCCTGTCTGTTTGTGTGCTTTGACTGGGTTGAGGAAGGGGGGTTTCAGACTGGGAAGAGGAAGGTGGAGGGGGGACAGTAGACAAGGGGTGACTGGCTGCCGTCAGTGTGGAGGCAGGAGAATGAAATTATCTCTGTAGGCCAGCCACTGCACAGGGAATGTCCTTCACATTGCTCTGTTGGATTTGAGTTGTCAGTCTCTGGATGGCATTCACAATGGTCGACTCACCCACAGAGATCATCATCAGGAGGTCAATAGCCTACACACTGAGGGCTAATATAGGCTGGAGCAGAGGTACCTGAGGTGAAGGAGACACCCACCCTGTTTGATGGGTAGCATGGCCAACTAAGTGGAGAGCTGCAGGGAGGGTGTTGATAGAATGTGGGTTGGTAGACAGAGATGGCACTGGGGTGGTCCCAAATGGGTCCACCACCACTAGGGAGTGGCCAAAGGAGGAGGAATCTGAAGAAGATGTATTGAATCCGGTTTTCCCTGTGGCACTCCCCACTGCCCTCCGGGCCACTGAGTTTCTCGCTGTTGGTGTTCTCATGAAAGGAGGTCCCATGGACAGAAGCTTCACCACTCCGCTGTGCCCTGTGTCCTTCGTCTAATGTTGCTGGAAAACAGAAAGTCAGGTATGGTTATCACATTCACAAGATACCTCTTCGATCATACAGTACACATAAGTCCCATTACATTAATCACACTGACCATAACATGACAAGGTGACTTTGCCACATGATACAGGATACATATCCACGACAACATAGTCAACCCCCAATCAAGTAATAGTTTAGGAATGTAAACTTGGTTATCACCCTAATCAAAAACACATGCTCAACACAAACAAATATTTTACTCTGCTGTCATGTGCCAGGCTATGACACATGTTATAAACCAAAGGCAAACAAGCCTAGTGTAGACAAGCCATACCTCCTTCATTTCACATACACAATGGACATATGAAAACCTGTAACAACTCAAAGTGTTATACATTTCAATTTTAGGTTAAGTAATCAGAACATGTTACACACACATGTGCCAATCGTGATGTACTAAGGATTGAAAATACAATGTGGACCAAGTCATCTAGGTAATTGGTCTTCTGAAAATAAACATTATCAGTCAAGTAAGGGCCATGTAAGCTCAGACCTATGTCCCACACACACCCACAAGATGTCAAAAAAGAGTGTCCCTTACACATGGACTACTATACTGTGCAGAATGACGACAATCAGGCATACCTATCCATGCAATTATTCCACCAATGGGCCAATGACTGAGTGGGTATCACTACACACACATTAAACATGGCAAACCGTACATCTGCCTCTGGAGGTTTCTCAGGGCCAAGGCACATGTGATGCTAACATGACAGGTACACCTACCATGAGGCAAGCCACAAGCCTTGATACACTTACAATACTAATCACATGTCTAAGTGAAATACCACACCTGTACCACCTAGGTGGTATTGCCAACCTTAGATTCCCAAACAGCCAGGTCTCATTTGCCACATCCTTCATAGCAACAGCAAGTGGACATAACTATTGCCAATGTTGAATCATTACTGAACCTTTCAATCAATACATGATGTTGATACATTTCTGTCAAGAATTGAATGTGAAGAGGCTACCATTGCCTATGTGTCATGTCTACTACAGTCTGCCCAAGGGCAATACTGTGTGGCTACTTTCCACTAACAGAAAATTAGCAAGGTAGTAACCTTCCTAGCCTCTGATACCATATATGTGTGTTCATAGAAATGTTGCAACACCTCAATGGTATTCAACATGCATGTTGTCTACTCCGATGAGACTTCACAAAAGCCTATGTACATTCCTCACTTACCAAGGGGGATTAACTTGTAACAGGTGTGTAGATGTTAACCTTGTATTTAATGTGACATGTTAGATGGGCATCTCAGACTCACATGCTGCTGTCACTTATCAGAAAGCATTAGAAAACTAGAGATGATTTTAATATGTCTGACTCCATGTGGCACATAGACCGGAATATTTAGACATTGCAGAAGACAGAGATCAAGAACCTACACACCTCATCACTATGACATTGGGAGGATTGACCTGTTGGTTGGTATTAACAATTACCAGAGTAGAAAATGCGGTATAGTAGTACACATATGACACAGTCATATGTGCACCATAATATGCTATTGTACTTAGGGGACAACATAGTTGAGTAACATGCCTCTAAATACATTTGTATGTGCACAAGTGTGTGCATTAAATGGATACAGTACATCTATGTGTACACAGGAGATCTCTGACACTTTGTACTTACCACATTGTCAGAGCCAACATTCTGTTCCCTCACTCAATCACTTGAGAAAGGGACAAACATGAGTTAGGTCTGTACTTATCCTTTATGGATGCTGTGCTGCCTTTAAACCCCAATCCACCTCATTGTAGGCCACCGCCAAAATGCAGGCCATTAGCGGGGTCATGGTCCGATGGGCACCCAGTCCTTATTGGGAGGACAACTCCAGCTGGGCCTCTGTGGTCTTCCTGGCCCAGCGTCTCAGGTCCTCCCACCTCTTCCTACAGTGGGTGCACTGCCGGCTGTAAACCCTCAGGATCCTCACTTTCTTGGCAATGGCACTCCAAATCTCCTTTTTCTGAAGGGCATTGACCTGCATGGATGACATGGATAAAAAAGCATGTAATTTTCATATGTACCATGCTAAAACAGGCAGGGCTAATAACTAGTTAGTACAACAAGCCATACACAGACTGCCTTTACCATCCCCTCCACTGATAGATGAGTATATGCAGCCAGGCCAGATGTGAGGTGGGAACAGACAGACAACATACATCTCCAGCACCAGCTGTCATGTTATCACATATGACTTGACAGCAAACACATTAGCAAATATGATATTTCAGGAGGAGTCTGGTGTACCAACTCCACTAACCTTGTGCAACTGTCACAAGGTGGGTCAGGGAATATACATGAAACACTCCCCATAATGTTTCGGGACTCAAAATCTGTTACCATAAGTACACGACCAGGAACTCGTCCTATTTTATCACAACTTTGGCACCCTACAGACTTTAAGGGCACAATCAGAAACATTGCTCATCAGCCTTTGCTAAGTATAACAAAGTATAATTGAGCTAATGAAATGTCTGGCACATGGTGCCCTTGACTGCTCCTCTGGTGCATAGAGCTGTTCATACAGGGGTAGGACCTCCTCCACCAGCTTCTCCAGCTCCTCGGGACATGGCATGATTGCTCCCAGAGGCAGTATATAGAAGCTCAGGTCCTGGAGGTCTTGCTGGCAGCAGTACCAGGAGTCAAATGAGAGATGAAGTATGAAATAACAGTCACATCCCCCACGTAAGAGACAGTCACTGCCGGTGGACATCGCCATTGCCTCTGACTTCCAAAGGCAGCAATGTGTTCCAATAACAATATCCACTGTGCTAGTATCCGCCTACTGACATGACAACTTCTGCCGGAGGACGTAGGACATTTCCGGTTGTCCAGTACAGTAGGTCAGGGTCCTGCCATTTTCAGGTCCTTAGATGGTCAGAAAATCTAAATTAGAGATACGTAACAAAGTCAGAAATATCTACAACAGTTTTCAGTGCTGGCTTTGAGCAACCATGTATTTAAAATCCAAATGAATAGACATACTGTGATACTCATGTGAATAATGCATCGTTAGTGGCCTAGTCTGTACTCTAATGGCAATTGCACAGATGATATTTGTGTCTATTATATATGAAATATGGTAAGAATGTAATTTTCACTGAGACTTTCAGCAACATACATATCCGTTTCCAAGTCATAATTGAGGTAGGGAATTATATTACAGCAATAAGCCATTATTTCCCTAGGTGTGTCCTGTGTACCATGTTTTTACTATTTCATATGGCATGTCCAAGCATCATATGTGACATATGTATTTTCACACTTACAATGGACACAATGACTGATAGTTATGCCTTCTTATATCCCTTCATTTAGCTACCCTGGAATGAGAAGGGTCAGACAACCTCCAGTATACCATTCACTATCAGACCTGCAGACCATGTAGGATTGACATGTCATCCAGCTCTAGCGCCTGGATAGGCAGACAATCATGGATCTCTGTCGTCAGTTGGAGGCAGATCTGATGCCTGCCAATCGTCATCCCAATAGCATTCCACCCATTGTACAAGTCATGACAGGGCTTCACTTTGTGGCCAGAGGCTCCTTTCAAAATACTGTTGCCCTAACTGCAGCCTATGTTCAGTTTGGTCTTGAAGGATGTCCTCTCAGCACTGTTGAAACACCTGGACAGCTACATCGATTTCCACAATGTGAAGATTTGGCCAATGTGAAGGCTGATTTTTTTGCTTTGGCATTTATTTCACATGTGGTGGGAACCATTGTTGGAAGATGTTTCTATGAGAAAGTTACCCAAAAGAGATAGGCGGTCATTACAACATTGGCGGTAAAAACTGCTTACCGCCGTGCAGAAGACTGCCAACACACTGCCGCGGCCGTGGAATTCCGCCACAGCTATTATGATCCGCAGCACGGAATCCGCCAATATTCAGACACCCACACAAGTCGGCCACACCAAAGGTCAGTGATAAACTGGCGTAAACAAAACCTCCACCGTCACGCCAACAGAAATACGCCCACACTATCATGACCCACGAATCCACGCGGGGGTCATTCAACCGCTGTATTCCATTGGCAGTACAAACCGCCGCGCTCAAAATACACACACATCTCCAAAACATAGCCACATTGGACAATTCGAAATACACACACCTGATACACATACACACACCACTCCCACACACCCAATACAATATAAAACACACACCCACATCACCCACAAACCCCTACGACCACAATTACTGAGAGAAGGCCAGAGAGAGACACCACCATCAACAATAATAGCATCCACAAGCACACAACACCATCACCCACGTAACTTCCACGCACCTCACACAACACACCACTACATATCAGCACACTTATCACCCCACACACCACCCCACACATCACCCACACCACCCCATGGCACGGCAAAGACACCCCAGGTTCTCGGAGGAGGAGCTCAGGGTCATGGTGGAGGAAATCGTCCGGGTAGAGCCACAGATATTCTGATCACAGGTGCAGCACACCTCCATTGCAAGGAAGATGGAGCTCTGGCACAGAATAGTGAACAGGGTCAACGCAGTGGGACAACACCCAAGAAATCGGGATGACATCAGGAAGAGGTGGAACGACCTACGGGGGAAGGTGTGTTCCGTGGTCTCAAGACACCACCTTGCGGTTCAGCGGACTGGCGGCGGACCTCCACCTCCTCCCCCACAACTAACAACATGGGAGGAGCAGATCTTGGTGATTCTGCATCCTGAGGGCCTCGCAGGAGTAGCTAGAGGAATGGACTCTGGTAAGTCAAATCTTAACTATTACATCCCCCACCCTATCTGCATGCCATCACATACCCCCACCCTCACCCTTCCCCCATCACTCCAACTCCTCACAAATGTCCCAACATCACAAACCACCCATCCCAACACCAAGCCCTGCATGCAACAACAAAGCACGGACACACATCACTTAAGCATGTCCACTGCACATACCCATACACCCCCCAAAACATCATCACACAAGGTCCAACACAGGAATGCAAGCACTGGGGTACACGGTCACCCACCCATTGCACACCATGGCACACACAGATGTAATAAACATCCTTTTATACCCCTGCAGGACCTCTACCCAATGTCACTGGACAGGAGGGTCCACACATGTCCACACCACCATCAGAAGAGGCCCACAGTGATGAAAGCACCTCTGTCCAACTGGATCTAGATGACCAGCCCGGCCCATCGGGGACCTCGGGACAGTCGGTTCTCCTGACACAGTCACAGGCCATTACAGAGCTTCCCCCCTCTGGAAACACCAGCACAGCACCCACCCAGTGGGCCCATACCTCCGTCCCCAGGACACGTCAATCAGCAGTGTGTTTACCACTACAGGGAACCCAGGCTAACCCACCACCCCAGCAACAACAGAGACCTGGGAGCAGTGGCAGTGGGCACACGGTCCAGGGGACGAAGGCCCAGGAACACAGGGGAACTGGGGAACTGGGAGGGCTGCTGTGCGATAGGGGTAGGACAGGCCCAGGGAACCCACTCTCCACAAGGCCCTCTCCAACATCATGGGAGCCTACCACCACTCCCAGGAGACGATGGCAACGGTACTGGACAAGTTTCAGGAAACCCAGCGCCTGCAGGAGGAACAGTATTTGGGCTTCAGGGAGGAACTCAGATCCATCAATTCCACCCTGTGCACCATTGTAGGGGTGCTGAAGGAAGTACTCAACACCAGGAGGGACACTGTGGCACTACAAGGGGCCCCTGACACTAGCCTGGACGATGAACTGCCAACCACCTCCACCGGTGCTAGTGGACAGGACGCCCCGCCACAGGACCACCACACCAGCACCCCACCCCCTGCAGAGGGAGAACCATCTCGCAAACGGTCCCTGAGATCCAGGACAAAGACAGAGAATGATGCCAAGACCCCGCCAAGAAATGAGACCACCCTGATGTCATCCTTCTATCCCACTTTGTCACCCTGTCCATCCTTAAACTGCCCCAGCTCCACTTCCTATGCCCATTTGGGCAATGCACCTGTGAGACTAATAGACTGGACTCTGTCATGGACATTCCTCCACTATCACCCCTCACCATTTTGCTACCCCCTCCAATATTGAGCACTAAAATAAACACCCTTAAAGCACAAAGCAATCTGGAGTCAGTCTGTGATTTCGGAATAGTGTATCAGCAATTACTGTGGCAAAATGCTCTTTCATTTGTAATGTCAACATACCTATGTCACACAGCTATCCATTATGAATCAAGCAGAAGTAACACTGTGGGACACACATCGGTGAAATCGTAAGGGAAAGTGACGACTCAGTGACCATACACTGGGTGAAAACGACAGACAGTAGAGAGGTAGTAGTGCTAAAGTACATGTAGTAGGCTGGTTTGTATTCTTACCTGTGTCTCACTGGAAATATTGCTGGATCACTGAGTCCCTGTTGTCCATGTCTTCTTCCTCTGCTTCCTCGTCTTCACTGTCCACAGGCTCCACAGCTCCAACAACACCACCATCTGGACCATCCTCCTGCGGAAAAGGCACCTGTCATTGCAAAGCTAAGTTGTGAAGCATACAGCAGGCCACGATGATCTGGCACACCTTCTTTAGTGAGTAGAATAGGGATCCACCTGTCATATGTACACACCTGAACCTGGCCTTCAGGAGGCCGAAAGTCCGCTCGATTATCCGCTGTGTACGCCCATGTGCCTCATTGTAGCGTTCCTCTGCCCTTGTCCTGGGATTCCTCACTGGGGTCAGTAGCCATGACAGGTTGGGGTAACTAGAGTCACCTGCAAATGTTGAGGGACAACTGTTAGACACACACTAACCTGTAGGGATAGCCCCAGACCCAGGAAACCATTCCCACTGTCTTGCTTCCAGATGCTCACCTAATAGCCACACACAGTGCCTCTGGAGTTGACCCATCACATAAGGGATGCTGCTATTCCGCAGGATGTAGGCGTCATGCACTGAGCCAGGGAACTTGGCATTCACATGGGAGATGTACTGGTCTGCCAAACATACCATCTGTACATTAATGGAATGGTAACTCTTCCGGTTTCTGTACACCTGTTCACTCCTGCGGGGGGTACCAAGGCCACATGTGTCCCATCAATGGCACCTATGATGTTGGGGATATGTCCCAGGGCATAGAAGTCACCTTTCACTGTAGGCAAATCCTCCACCTGAGGGAAAACGATGTAGCTCCGCATGTGTTTCAGCAGGGCAGACAACACTCTGGACAACACGTTGGAAAACATAGGCTGGGACATCCCTGATGCTATGGCCACTGTTGGTTGAAATGATTCACTTGCAAGGAAATGGAGTACTGACAGCACCTGCACTTGAGGGGGGATTCCTGTGGGATGGCGGATAGCTGACATCAGGTCTGGCTCCAGCTGAGTACACAGTTCCTGGATTGTGGCACGGTCAACCCTGTAGGTGATGATCACATGTCTTTCCTCCATTGTTGACAGGTCCACCAACGGTCGGTAAACCGGAGGATGGCGCCATCTCCTCACATGTCCCAGCGGACGGTGCCTATGAAGGACAACAGCGAGCACAGAGCCAACCAACTCACCTCGGTCTGGAAGAGACAATGGCTCGTGCGTCTGGGGAAAGGGCCCCTGCCTTCACATCGGAGGAGTTGGATAAACTCGTGGACAGGGTACTCCCCCAGTACACGCTACTCTAAGGTCCTCCAGACAAACAGGTAAGTACACTGGGAGCATGCAGTATGGGCTATGCCTGTGTGGAGTGGGGTGGATGTAAGAAGGAGGGGGAGATTGCGGCGTGCATGAAACAACTGTGAGTGCATGTGCCACATGGCAAGGGTAGGGATGGGGGCAATGACTGTGATGGTGCAGTTGGTAATAAGTTCCTCTTCCCCCTGTACAATTCATGTAGGTCAGCGCCCACCAGAAAAAAGATATTTGGCATGCCATCGCCAAGGACGTCCAAGGACGCCAAGGACGTCCGGACCCTGGGGGTCTACCACAGACAGAGCACCCACTGCCGGAAAAGATGGGAGGACATTCGCCATTGGAGCAAGAAGATGGTGGAGGCTCAGCTGGGGATGGCCTCCCAACGTGGGAGGGGTGCCCGTCGCACCGTGACCCCCCTGATGTTCAGGATCCAGGCGGTGGCGTACCCAGAGTTGGATGGGCGCTTGAGGGCATCACAGCAGCCACAAGGGGGTGAGTACACTCTCATCCTGGTGATTTTGCGCGCAGTGGAGGGGTCTGGGTGGGGAAGGTGGGCTGTGGGTTTCCCTAGGCCAGGGCGAGTTCCGTAGGCAAGGTCCCTCTGTAAGGCAGGCCATGTGGCACCCCACCCCACCTCTGTAGAGTGCCAAGTACACCTAGTCATGCCCCTGTGTCATCCATGTGTGCAGATGTCGTCCGTAGCCTAGTAGGCTATTTCCCAGGAATTGAACAGTGGAGCCCAAGAGCGCGGCGCAGTGCAGGGGTAATGCATGCACTCAACATGTCTTTCTTCTGTCGTCCCCCTCTTTTTGTGGTCTCCCTGTTCTTGTGTGCATTAGCACCATCAGGCGGAGGAGAGGTGGCACTGGAGCACGAGGGGGCTGCATCCCACATGGCCATGGAGGGCCACACTACGGACTCGGACTTCACCAGGGGGACGGAGGGTGAGGGGAGCTCCACGGTGGGGACAGGAGCTGATACCAGCGACACAGACTCGTCCTCTGATGGGAGCTCCCTTGTGGTGGCGGCAACATCTCTGCCCCCCCATCTACAGATACAACCGCTACCCCCCCACCAGCATCACCCTCCCAGCAGCCCCTCAGCCTTTGCCCCGTGCCCGCTAACCCGGGAGGGTGGGCATCACCTTCGCCCCTGGCACCTCAGCCCCTGCCCCAGTCACCCCTGCTGCCCTCAGTGAGGAGGCCATTGAGCTCCTCAGGTCCCTCACTGTTGGGCAGTCTACCATTTTGAATGCCATCCAGGATGTCGAAAGGCAGTTGCAACAAACCAATGCATTCCTGGAGGGCATTCATTCTGGTCGGGCGGCCCTTCAGCGAGCTTTTTAGACTCTGGCTTCAGCACCGATGGCAGCCATTGTCCCTGTCTCTAGCCTCCCCCCTCCAACTTCCTCCACCCAGACCCAATCCCCTGAACCCCAGCCTATCACAAGCACACCTACAGACCAGCATGCACACACGTCAACACACAAGGAAAGCTCAGGCAAACATAAGCACCACACATCCCACAGGCACTCACGCAAGTATCACACACATGCAGACATAGCAACATCCACTGCCTTCACTGTGTCCCCCTCCTCCTCGTCTCCCTCCTCCCTCCCAGTCTCGTCTACACTGACACCTGCATGCACTACATCTACAGCCATTACTGCCATTACCAGAACACACACCACCACACCCCGCTCACGTGCAGTCACCACCCCACTACCATTCACACGTTCCCTGTGTCCTCTCCCAGTGTGTCTGTGACGCCACCTCCCAAGATACACAAACGCAGCCACACACCCACCCAACAGCCATCCACCTCACAACAGCCTCCAGCGCATGCACCTTCACCCAAAGTCAGCAAACAAACACCTCTTCAACCACCACCTCTTCCTCCACTCCCAAACCCCCTCCAGCTACCCATCCTAGTGTCTCCCAAAAACTTTTCCTGTCCAACCTTGAACTCTTTCCCACACCTCCCCCACCCCGCCGGTCTCCTAGGTCCCGAACTAGCACCTCAGCCACAACATCTCCGGGACCAGTTGTGTCTGTAGTCACCGGAAGCATCAAAAGTTGGCCAGTGCCCGGCGGGAGAGTGGAGTCAGCTGCCACACCTTCCAAGGTGGGGAAGGGCCACAAGAAACCAGGAAAGTCTGGGAAGAGCAGCACGGCGGAGGAGACCGCCATCATCCCCGCTGCCCAGGAAGCCACAGCCGTCATCCCCACTGCCCACCGCCATCATCCCTGCTGGGCCAGAGAGGACCGCCAGCACAAGCCCCGTTGGGCTAGAGAGGACCGTCAGCAAAAGCCCTGCTGGGACAGAGAGGACCGCCAGCAGAAGCCCCGCTGGGACAGAGAGGACCGCCAGCACAAGCTCCGCTGGGACAGAGAGGACCGCCAGCACAAGCCCTGGTGGGACAGAGAGGACCACCAGCAGCTGAGTCACTGCAAAGGAGCCCACCACTCCAAGCACCGCTGAACAGGGCATCGCCGCTCCAAGCACCGCTTAACAGGGCACCGCCGCTCCAAGCACTGCTGAACAGGGCACCGCCGCCTCAAGCACCGCTGGCCCATGACCGCCAAGGGCACTGACGCTACTGAGTCCGTCACGAGCAGGATGAAGTACTCTGGGCACAAAACCCCCTCCAGAACCAGTGGAGACTGTCATCCACTACCTCTGTCCTTAGCAGGATGAAGCACTCTGGGCACAATGCCCCCTCCAGAACCAGTGGAGAGATACATCCACTACCTCTGTCCTTAGCAGGATGAAGTACTCTGGGCACAATGCCTCCTCCAGAACCAGTGGAGACTGTTATCCACTTGAGAGACTGTGGCTTTGCACTCCCCAGGATGGAACAGTGGGCAACCCACCCACTGTAGAGACTTGAGAGATTGTGGCTTTGCACTCCCCAGGATTGAACAGTGGGCAACCCACCCACTGTATAGACTTGTGAGACTGTGGCTTTGCACTCCCCAGGACTGAACAGTGGGCAACCCACCCACTGTATAGACTTGAGAGACTGTGGCATTGCACTCCCCAGGATGGAACAGTGGGCAACCCACCCACTGTATAGACTTGAGAAACTGTGGCTTTGCACTCCCCAGGATGGAACAGTGGGCAACCCACCCACTGTATAGACTTGAGAGACTGAGGCTTTGCACTCCCAAGAATTGAACTGTGGGCATGTGGCCCTCTCGTGGATTTGGCGTCGTGCACTTAACCAGCTGAGGTGCCCCCCCTTTCCCTCCCCCTGTGGTGCCTGTTTTCTTGCTCTCTGATGCCCCTGCAGTGTTCTCTCCGTCATGGTTGGGGATCTTGTGTGGGCCTCACCCATACCGTGTGGGCCCAGTGTTCCACGGACTTAATTGGAGCACTACCTGGACTACTATGCTTGGTGTATATTTTGTTTATGGTGTATATATATATTTTTGCCTACTTGATTTTAATATATTACAATGGTTGCACTCATTTGCTTTTGTCTTTGCATTCTTCCAGGGGGTGGGTTGGGGGGGTAACTATCATGTATTAATATGTATTAGTGTGTGTGTTGTAGTGGGTGAGGGTGGGGGTGTTGCGTGTGTGTGTCCCTGTTTTTTCCCTCCCCCTCCCCTGTGTCGTAGGTGCAGTACTCACCGTTGTCTTCGCCACCGGCGTTCTTGCTTCTGTTAGAGGAGCAGGAAGACTATCGCAGGGAGAATTTGGAGTTCCGGCTCCATGGTGTCCTGGTTCCTCGTGGGGTGTGTAGAGGTGAGCGTTTTCCCTTTGAAATCCTGTTTCCGACGTGTTTTTATCCGCAGTGAATCTGCCCCGGAAAAGGTGGCGGATTGGTAGGTTGTGGTACTGTGGGCTTTACTTTGTCTTCCGCCTGTCTGTTGGCGGTGACCGCCAAGCTGTTTGTTTGTACCGCCGTGGCGGTCCGAGTGTTAAAGTGGCTGTCTTTGTTGGCGGTTTCCGCCACAGTCGTAATTGCTAATTGTTTTCTGGTGGTCCTACCGCCGATTTAACACCGACCGCCAGGGTTGGAATGACCGCCATAGTGTCCGACACTGGAGTACAATTTGTTTCGAATGAGATGAAGGCGTTCTGTGCAAAAAAAAAATTCTTCAACACAAACGGATAGCATTATATCACCCTCAGGCTAATGCTCTTGTAGAGAAAATGAATCGTACTTTGGTGGAATGCATTCAATGGGCCATTGAAAGCAAGATCGAAGTAAAGGTGGATGTAGAAAGCATGTTATGGGGACATCATTCTAGTCCTAATGCTATTTCTGGAATTAGTCCTTTTGAGACTATGAGATTATGACCCACTCCAGCTTCTTCGTTGTGCCCAGAATGGTTGAGAAAATTTCAACAGAAGTCAGATATAACTAAGAGGCAGATTTATGGAACTGCATCAAGTGCAGCGCCTCTTTCCCTACGCCCCTTTGCATCCCCTACCGCTATCATGTGTGCGCCGTAGGGTAGGCGGCAATAGCTTCATTTTTCATGATGCTATTGATGTACTCTGCAGCAGTAGTGCCAAATCGTTGGTGCTACTCCTGCAGAGTACATAGGGACCCATTCCAAAGAATGAAAGCCCCTTTTAATGCCTGATGTTTAGCAGGCATTAAAAGTGCTGTGAAAAATGTTGCAAGGAAATCTCATAGATGTCCTTATACCATTTTTCCAGCTCCCCTAATGGGGTAATGCCCCCTTTGTATACATTATGCATGGCTCAGGCATGATGTGGCTCAAAGGGTAACAGGGAGGCGCAGTGCATGCATTGCACCACCCTTTAAATTCAGTGTGGGGATTTCGGCCTTGTTGGGCCACTTTAACGTAAAAAATAATGATGGCAATGTGGCGCAAGGTGGTGCTAGGCCATTATAATTTATGCCCCTAAATCTCTTGATGACATTACATGCCCGTGTACAAATTCATCAAGAGAAAATGAAAGAAGAATATGATACTAGAAACAAAGTGAAGGAAGTGATAAGTGGGATCAAGGTTATTGATCGATATGTGTGAAAGATCCCAGTCATGTTGCCAAAGGGTTATCCAAGTTCAGGTCCTCAGAAAAAGTTGATGCATATTCCAGGAATGCTGTTCGCATAAAAAGACACAAATGGTGGAACAGAAGTAGAGTGACAAAAGTGAAAGTGAGGGATGGAAGGATTGAAGGTCTGTCAGCAGATAGAGATGAGCCCTGTGTTGACAGAGGTGAAACTGAGGGAAAGGTGGAGAGACCACTAAGACACAAGTGTAGACCCCATAGTAATGGGTCGAATGAAATGGTAATTACCAAGCACACTCAATGCAGAGTCAAAAGGGTGGTGGTGAAACCAGCTAGATATTGTGATGTCTAATCAGCTTCTTTGACACTGAGAGTATATTTTACAGTTTAATTCAGTTATATGTTATAAATCTGTCAGTGAGAAAAACATTGTTTTATGTTACATTTGTGTTTATTATTTGAGGTATCATCAGGGTGATTCTTTTTGGAATTCATAAAGAAGTATAATGATTTATGTTATGTTTTCTCTGGTAAGAAGAACATTATTTCAGGTATTTAAAAATAGTTATGTTTCAATTATGTCATGTATTTTTCTATAAGGAGGAAGATGTGATTTATATTGAATACAATCTCCACACAATGACAATTGCAAATGTTCATAAATACTTTTAGGGCCGGACTGGGAACCAAACACAGCGCTGGCAAAAGTGATCAAACCAGCCTCACTCCTTTACCTTCATATTCATTCCATCATATACATTCTCTTTCTCTCTCTCACCAGCTCTGCTGCCCGTCTCTAATTCTCTCACTCTATTTGTCTCTCTGGTTTTTTCTTTTCTTTTGCCTCAGCTGCCATATACCTCAGAGAACTAGAGACAGAAATGAAATAAAAGTAAATGCAGTGTCAGATAATTTATGTTGTCTGCCTTCAATTGATCAGTAATTGGCCCAAACAATTGCCAGGACTCTTGAGTGGCTGGAGCTATATCCTGGAACAGTGAATGCTCACAGCCCACACATGAAATGTCCTTCATTCTCAAAACCCTCAAAGCTGTCTTCTTCGCCTTAACGCAAATTTTGTTCATTCTTTCCCTACCTGTTCCATATGTGAACTGCCTCCAGTCAGCCTTCGAGGCGAGCATCACCAAAGAGGGAGAAGAACACTCCCATCATAAAGGTTTCTACGTCAATGCCCTTTGCTCCTTTCTGCAGCACTTCACTCTTTTATTGTCCCATCTGGAGTAATGTTCCAACTGTTCACATTTCAAGGTACCAGCATCAGTTTGGGCTTGCAGATTGTCCAGAGGGCCTTCAAGGGAGCTCTCTCCAGGTGATCTAACTTTCTCATTATGTCGAACACTCTTGTGCTGATTTCATAAATGTCGGATTGGGTGGTATCAATATTAAACGCTAGTTCTAATTTCATGGACTTTAGCTGCAGTAAAACCTAAGTGTGTTCCTATGCTTGACATCCTCACTGTAGAAGACAGAAAAACCACTGAGGGTTAAAAAGTTCCAGGGATCAGCATCAACAGGTTTCTACAACCATCTCCAATCCCCCGCACTCTGAAGCCTACCCCTTCCATGCTTCAAATGTGGCATATTGGCAACCTGTACCCTGGCCACACTTGCTGGTTTATTGCAGGCGGAGAGAGAGCCCAGGTGCCTGCTGCCAAAATGGAAAGGTCCTTGAGCTTCTATTCCACCTTCTATGGCTAAGGGGTCACTCCACCAACAGCACAGCAGTAGGTATGTCCGAACGGAGGCCAGCTGTCACAGCCTGCATGCAGTGCTATCCAGAGTAGATCAGGCCTTTGTTGGCATCACTTCTGCTGTCTTGATCTCACTCCGGGCCCAAGACTTCAGAGCAACTTGCCCTCTCTTTTTTCAAGTGCTATCTTGAATTAACTTCGACTGGGAGACAGGAGCAGTTCTCTGTGCGGGTGCTGCATCTAATAGAGTGGCTTGAAGCCAGGTCACAGAAGCATTAACTTCTCTGCAGTACGGTGATTCTTCACGAGTAGGTAGTTAGGGTTCAATCAGCTTTCTATGGATGGATAGCAAGGCAAAGCAGGAGCCTCTGAGGCTTGCCACTGCTCAAGTCGGTGCCATGATCATTACCCCTTGCCTCCTATTTCTCGATAGTTTCCACTGTGCATCTTTGGCAGTCGGTTTTAGGAAGGAGTCTACTTTCACCTTATGCTCTACTAGGTCTGGTCCATTTTAGCGGAGGAGCATTGCCTGCATTTCCTGGTCCTGTTCACTGAAGCTTTCAGGAGCAGGAGGACGCCCCGAGAAAGACGTCTCAAGGTAAGTGCATTTTTTCTCTTTTATTTCTTATTTTTTATTATTAAAATTGTGTTCCCCTACCACCCCTCCCCCTCTGCGCCACTGGTCCATATCCTTTCCTGTTTCTGCTCCAGCTCCAGCACTCTGCGGAATACGTCATCTAGTTTACACTCAATTGTTTTAATTGTCATAACAATATTCTTATGTTCACGTTTTTGTATTGGGCTTTGGAAGACTTCATCAAGGGTCTTCCCTCACTTTTATATTCGTGTTTCCCCCTACAGTCAGTTGCCAGCCTCTCTTTTGACACCTCATGCGTGAACAGTTCACTGGCAACCTGAGAGAACCCAGAAAATACACTGAGATTTTGCTCCTACGATGGTTTACTCCATTGGCAAAAATACTCAGTGCTTATATTTAGTGTCTAAACCCTCAAGCTTCAGAAATGCTCGAAATGTGGTATAAAAAAAGTGCAGTATTGTTCCAACACAATTTAGCATGGTTTATCTGGGCAGATTAGATGGAAACAAGGAGAAGGCAGTAGATGAAGGGAGGGGTGAGTGAACAACACAGTACAATAGAGACTGCAGGTAGAAAAGGACAGGAACATATCACAAATGATGAAAATGAGAAGCAGATAGGATCCAGTGCCCAATGCAAACCAAGCATTTACAAATTTGTTTGGCCTTTCAATGTTTATAGCTTCAAGACTGACTTCCAGGATATCAGTGCACCTGCACCACAATTATGCCTGGTATGGGCAAATGATGCGCAGGGGGACTACAGTTTGCAACCAGTGGTCAACGTCATGCCAGCGGTGATAACACTGTGACATAATTTTTTTTAATATGCCACAAATAATCATGAGTATGCAGGCTAGCATTATGCCAGGAACAGGTCCCTTATCGACAAGGATGTTCATAGTAAACCTAGGATGGGCAGTTTTGTGCCTGGATGGGTCCCATAAAGACAAAGATGTCTGCATGTTGCAATGAAGGGTTGCCAATATGCCACAGACACACCTCCCTGCGACAGATGGACCCATATGCCATGGTGGATCACTACATGTCAGGTGGTCCTGAGACGTCAGGAGTTTGGTGACCTCTAAAGAGGGACACTGCAAGGATAGAGGACTGCCACACCATGCACAACCACAATCAAACACATACACATGTGTGTGGACAAGCACACACCCGCACAGACAGAAATAGAGGTGTGCACCACTCAACCTCCACAGCAATCAATGTAGTTTTTTTTACCTATTCCTCTCGTTTCTAACGGTTCATCTTTCTGCGGCTTAGGCTATTTTCCTCACCTTCTCCTGGCCAGCTGGTTACCATCTTTGAAGTGAAATGCAACTTTGGTTGAAGCTGGCCCACTGGACACCATGCTGCTTGCATTCCTGTACCACCTGCTTACATTCTGGTAAATGCAGGAGGGGGGAGAGGGGATAGGCGGGCGGCTATAAGGAATGGCAGTAAAATTATTTTTGCATAATTCCCATTTGACTATACCGATGGTACACCATTCTTTAACGAGTTGTCAGATGATTATAACATCAATTCGCAACTATTAAGTGAACATTTTACGGCCAGTAAGAGATGAACGGATGACAGTTAGTTAGCATATATTCTGAATAAGACAGCATTAATACTGACTAGACACAAGAACATTCTTGTATATGTTATCGTATTGTTGGTATTTCTTTGAGTGGACACTATTATATTCCCTTGTTGCACAATGCAAAAACGTGGCTAGAGTACTAGCTTCAAACCTAGTAATGGAATAACAATTGCAAAACATACTCAAGGGAAGTAACAACTGTGTAAACATACATTGCATGGGCTACAGCTGTTTCTGCAGAAAAGTGACAGAGCCACGCCTGCTAGGGCAATCATATGAGCACCCTGGGGAATTCCTTAGTTGTTGGCAATCCCCTAAAACAAATTTTACAAGCCTCGTTTAGCAGTGAGGACTGAGGCAAACGGTTTCAGGTGGTATCACATTACATCAACCCACTGATAACCGTATTGGCTTTGGTGTGCAAAGAATAATCATTTTAAAATAGGTACCTTGGGCCCTGATTTATACTTTTTGGTGCAAAACTTCACTAATGCAGTTTTGCACCAAAAAGTTTAGCATCGGCTTGCACCATTCCTGTGCACCAGCCGGGCACCATATTTATGGATTAGTGCAAGCCGCTGCAAAGGGTAGGCTAGCGTAAAAGAAATGACGTAAGTCAGGTGGGGCTGGCGGTATGGAAGGAGGGGGTATTGCACCAAAAAATGACGTTAGGCAGGCTAGAGTAAAAAAAAAAAAAATGACTCTAACCTGCCTAGAGTCATTTTCTGATGCAAAACCATCCATACCACATGACTCCTGTCTTAGAAAAGACAGGAGTCTTGCCCACCACCCCAGTGGCCAGCCAGAGGGCCAGGGTCCCCTGGGCATGGCCATTGCACCCAGTGCCATGTAGGGGTGCCCAATTCAGGGCCCCCAATGGCACTTTAAAAAAACAAAATACTTACCTATATTTACCTGGGATGGGGTTTCCCATCCTCCGCTGACCCTCTGGTGTAGGTGGGGGTGTCCCTGGGGAGGGCACCTGTGGGCTTATTCCATGGTGTTCCACCATGGAAATAGGCCCACAGGTCCCCTAACGCCTACCCTGAGCCAGGTGTTAAAAAATGGTACAAAGCAAGCTTTGGACCATTTTTTGACCCCTCCTCCCCCGTGCATGATTTTTCCATGGGAGGATAAATAAGACGTTAGGGCCTTAAAGTCATGCCCAGATACACCTACCTTGCATCTCAGTGATGCAAGGTAGTTTTCCGCAGGAAAAAATGACTTTAACTCCAATATTTTGGCGCTAGACATGTCTAGTGCCAAAATATAAATATAGAGTTAAGTCTGTACTGGATTTGCTTTAAAATAAAAAGACACAAATCTGGCGCAAACAGAGTATAAACATGCCTCTCGGTGCATAAACCCATTAGGGCACCCTGTCCCATGTCACTTTACTCGATTTGTTCCTGCCGCGGACGCAGGTGAGCTGCTAAGGGTCTACTGCTGCTTCCCAAATGCAAGAGAGCCACCATTAATGATTGGACATTTGCTGTAATTTGAGCAAAAGTCTGAAAAAAATCAATTGGATTCTGAAGGCTGGGGGAGGAAACTGGGTTACTAATTAAGAGGGGTGAGAGCTCCACTCAAATAATAAACAGAATTCTCTTGAGGGTGAACCCGACAAGTCACTAAATAAGCCTGTGTTTTACCCTCTGCTGGGTTGGCACGAAAACTGTCAGGCTTAGCTTAGAGGCAGTGTGTAAAGTATTTCTGCAGCACTCAAACTGTGATAAAGTGAAACCATAACACATGAAAAATCCCAAACTAATTTAGAAAAATACAGTACATTTTAATAGCAGAAATGACTTTAAACACCACAGAAATTCAATAAATGGAACTGGAGTTATGAATTCATAACATTTCAGGTAAAAATAGTGCCATAAAGCACAAAGGGCCAATTGTAATTTTCTTGATCGTGCTGAACTGGGTCAACGTCAAAAGTTCAGACTTACTGCGACCAGGTTCAAGTTTACCTTCTCACACAGTTTAGATTTATGTGCGAAGGTTCAGCCGGAGCTCTGTGTTGGCGAGGGCCATAAGGAGATTCTTGTTGACACAAAGAGCAGGTTGCCATCAAAGCATTTCATTTATGGTAGTTTCTGATGTGAAGAGCACAGAACCTCTGTAATTTCACCTGGAGTCCAGTTATTGCAATTTATGGATTGAAGCAGTACACTCTGACAACAGCTAACTCTACAGGACCTGGTGATAGAACACTTGGGGGTCAGGACGCACTCCAGCAGAGCCCAGCAGCAGGATCCAGGCAGGTCCAATTGGTGCTGGGCAGCTGAGCAGTTGCAGAGAAGGCCTCTGGAAGCTTGTGGGGTCCCTGTAGCTCAAACAGGTGACCATCCAACTGACCGTTGCAGCCTCTTCTGGGTTCCTGGGCTCAAGGCAAGCAGGTCCAGGTTTCCTTCTTCAGACAACAGGGCAGTCCTTCTCCTGAATCTTGTACAGGTCTCGGAGTGTTCTGATGATAGGCTCTGAGGATGCCACCTTTATAACCAGTGCCAGCCTATGTGTGGTTCACTCTCTTTGTCTACCCTTAATTGGTTCAGGCCAGTTCTCTCCCCTTCCCCTATGTCTGGCTCTAAAATGTCTAGGGTAACAAAGGGTAGGCAGGCCTGGGTGTAGGCTACATGTGACAATGACAGGGCAGGCTGCTTCTGAAGTCAGGAAGGGTTGGGCACAGCCCTAAGGCTATCCTCAGAAGCTCAGGTAGGGTGGAGTACAATCCCTCCAGGCAATCCTGCCCAGGAGGACACACTCCCCACACCCGAGGCCCTTTTTTCTTTATCTGGAAGAAATACACATCACACCACAGGAGAGCCATTCACTGTCATTTGACCCTAGACACTGACAGAATAGCACATTAGGCAGGAAAATCCCAACTTTCCAAAAGTAGCTAATAGTTTCAATAATTTATGTGTACAGTCACTTTATTGTTCACTTTGTATGAGCACTGTTCACTGTGTTTCTATTGTATGGAGCAACCTTGAGTGTATTATGTATTGAAGACTTTCATGTACTTTTTCCAAAAATATATGCAGCATGTGCATATTGGGGGTCATTCTGACCCTGGCGGTCTTGGACCGCCAGGGCAAGAATGACGGAAGCACCGCCAACAGGCTGGCGGTGCTTCATTTCCCATTCTGACCGCGGCGGTAAAGCCGCGGTCGCACCACCTGGGAACGGCGGTGTGCCGCCGATTTTCCCCCGGCGGTGATAATCCGCCAGGGCAGCGCTGCAAGCAGCGCTGCCCTGGGGATTATGACCCCCTTACCGCCAGCCTGTTTCTGGCGGTTCACACCGCCAGGAAGCGGCTGGCGGTAAGGGGTGTCCTGGGGCCCCTGGGGGCCCCTGCACTGCCCATGCCAGTGGCATGGGCAGTGCAGGGGCCCCCTAACAGGGCCCGGCCTGCTTTTCACTGTCTGCATGGCAGACAGTGAAAAGCGCGACGGGTGCAACTGCACCCGTCGCACCGCCGCAACACCGCCGGCTCCATTAGGAGCCGGCTCCTGTGTTGCGGCCTCATTCCCGCTGGGCCAGCGGGTGCTAACATGGTTAGCGCCCGCCAGCCCAGCGGGAATGTTGGAATGGGGGCCGTGTTATTGCGGGCGCATGGCGGCCGCTTGGCGGTTCCCGTCTGGCGGGCGGCTACAGACCCCCATTATCTGCTCTGGTTGTGCTTTTTGTTTCCCTATGCTGATTTATATGACTGCTTTTGGTTAACTTTTAATTCATATTTTGGTCTCCAGTGTGATCCCCTAAAAATAGGATTGCTGCTGTCTATACCAATTGTTACCCAGGTCCTGAGGTTTACGTGGTTACCCCATTAGATTGAAATAGTGTACCAGTGACAGAGCAAGCTGCTTCAGAAGTCAGGAATGGGTGGGCACAGCCCTCAAGCTATGCTTTGAAGCTTAGAAAGGGTGGAGTAAACCCACCAGGCCATCCTGCTCAGGAGAACACCCTCCCCACATCCTAGGTCCTTTTTTACCTTATCTGGCAGAAATACGCATCACACCACAGGACAGCTATTAACAGTCATGTGACCCTGGATGCTGGCAGAATGGCATATTTGGATTAGGCAGGAAAATCCTAATTTTCTAAAGCCATCAATTTCATAATAGTAACTACAATTTGATTTTACTATTAAAGAGGATTTTAAAATTAGAATTCAAATGAGTTGAATAAGTAGTTCTCTATCTGCTCCCAAACTAAAGTTATCACTTGTTAAGTGCAATAAGCTAGACCAGTGTTAGTAATTAGAGAGTTAGCCTTGCTCCCATGAAAAATTAGTTTAAGAGCTTTTCACCGTCAGGACATGTAACCATTAACCAGACATGTCATGCCTTTTAAATACCATGCACTGTACACTGCCAAATGAGCTTTTAGGGCCTACAACAGGGGTGGCGCAGGAGTATTAAAAAGGTGGGTTTATGCCTTTATTTTGGTAATAGCTACAATTGTGAACAATCATAGATCCAAGTCCACTGTTAAATTAAGGAGAAAAACTCTGGTGAATTCAAATAATTCATCCCAATCTCATTCAATTGCTTAAAATATGTTTATTTCTTTTAACACAATGCTTCATGATTTTTTCATCAACACAAATCAATCAAAATAAATATGTTAATCCATGATTCCCAATGTATGTTGGACCTTCTGTCATTCATTAGGAGACTAATGTTAGAACATCTAAAAGGTACATTAAGAATGGTTACCAATCTGGAAACAATTGCAAGTCATGTGGAGTGACCACCGCCAACAAGCGTTGTGGGAGATGTGACAGCTTGTATTACCTTTTTTACCCACAACTAGAAGACATCAAAAAACCAAATTGTACTAATACCATAATTAAAACATGAAACAACTAAAAAGTCTGGTCATATTAGAAAAGATGTTACCAACATAGTGCTATAGTCTGAACTACTCAGGCACTTAAATATGGTGGGACCCACTCGTACGATACAGAAAGCAAAGCCATGAGTTCTGGTGATAAAGGAAAATTCTTGACCATACCTGTAAGTTCTACCAAAAGTGAATCAAAGAGTAAATGAATAAAAGATACAACAGACAAAGAATGAATAATCACCAATGTACACCTTGTATACAAAATCTCTAATAGAGAAAGGGTGACCAGAATCACGCCAGCTAGGTTGGCGTTTTCACGACCACGGTGGAACGGCCATGTTTATATAAGCAAAAGACGTGTATAGTTGGTATGTATTCGAGGCATGTACGGAGGAATCAGAATGACCAGGTATCAAGTGTATATTAAAGGTGCAACAATAAAAGAGAGACAAACGAAAAGTGGTAATATGCATTATACAATTACAATTGGTTTGATTGCAAACAATTTCAACCATTCTAAAAATGTCTCAAAGCATCGTGTTAAATGAAATAAGCATAATTCAAACAAATGAATAAGACTGGGATGAAGCATTTGAAATATTCAGGGTTTTTCTCATTAATTTAACAGTGCGATTTGGGACTATGATTGTTTGCAAGTGTAGTTATTCCTTTTTATTACAACCTTAAGATGGAGGGACATCCAAGCAAGCACATTTGACAATTTACATTGAACACATTTAGGATGAATTTGTTCGAAGTGTTCAAGAGACAACATATAAAATGTTTTGTTTGCCAGGTCGGAATGGCAGTTAAAAACTACAGACTGGAGTTGCAAGCCTGAGACATGATTTACAATGCAACCTTCCTGGGTGGCAAAATGGGTGCTGCAAACTACTGATAGCAATTTACAGGCCCTGGATACACATAGTCCCATTTACTATGTAACTATAAGTAAATTGCATGGACCGATCAGGTGTATACCAATTTCACCATATTTAGTAAGAAGTGCACAAGCACCTTACCACTGGTTAGAAGGAGAAAAGTGTGCAGAGTCCTAATAGTCAACGAAAACGGGTTCATCAAAAGAAGGCAAAGATCTGGGGTGAGACTGCAGAAATGGCCAAGTCCAGCACTTATCAACAGGAATGTAAGGTCGAAAGTTAATGATGTGAAGATGGAGAGACAAGGAAGGAGGAGTAAGGATAATACAGGATCAATAGTTAATGTTAATTTAGTCCATTTTAGCAGTTGGTTTGTCAAATATTTAAATGTTGTTTAAAAAGGATTGTTTGTAGTTTTTTTCCCCAGAAACAGCCTAAATATTCTCCATATCTTACTTTTTCTGGAAGATAGTTCCTGAGAGAGAGGGTGGCAAAGGATCTGTGTGCAGCTTTGTGGGCTTTACATTTTTTGCATTCCAGAGTGATGCTTTGTTCCTCAGTTTTCTTTCCTCACTAGTTATGTGGAGTAAGGAGTGTAGATAGTACAGCTAGCTTAGTATCAGGGCTTTACAATTGAGACAAGAAAGTTTAAGTTTAATCCTTGCCTTCAAAGGGAGCCAGTGTAGGTGTTTCAGGATGTGGGAGATGTGATCAAATTTCCTGGTATTTGTTGTTAGTCAAGAAGCTAAATGAAGGTGGACTTTCAGTGTAGCCAGGGAGCTCCCTTAAAGAGAGTTTCCATAGTCTATTTCTGAGAGGACAATAGATTGTACAATGTAACAACAGTCTGTTTTTTTGAGGATAGGTCTGAAATCTTTGAGGGAGGAAAGAGGAGCTCAAGTTGATTTGATGGTGTGAGCAATTAGAGAAATCATGGATATATTTGTGATTTGTGTTAGTTTAGAGCAGGGGTCTCCAGTCTTGACTATTATGTGAGCTACTTACGTTCAATGGAAGTGCATGTCGAGATACTAATATTATTAGTGTTGTCATCATGTCAGACAAGATCACGTTAGGGGCCAGCATATACATGAAGAAATTGGTCTTGGTGCATCAGACAGGGTTGCCACCAATAATGTAAAAAATAAGGCTTTCTCAATTTTTAGTGCCTCAGCCTACGTATCAGCCAAAGCTGCAATGACCTTGGTACCAATGTAATTATATTAGTAATAAGTCTCCCCGTGCCACATGGTTTTTTCACTCAAACATGAGCTTCAAATATATTTTGGTAGTTCAACCATTTTTCTCCAAACATCAATTAATGAGTTTTGAAAACACACATAATTGCGTCTCAAATACACATTCTCAGTTGTGGTCAAGCTAAATATTAATTCAACCATGCAAAAGATTCTAAGTTAGTAGACTGTTCTGCACAAAGGAGAGCTGCTTACAGGTGGCTGGGGAGCTACCAGTAGGTCAAGAGCTACTGTTTGGAAAAGCCTGTGTGATGAAATGTCCAAGACACCAAACTGGATACACTGCAGCCTTGATCTTGGGGCACTGTAGTGCACAAGATCAACATTCTAGTGGCTGACACTACTTTAGCCAATCCGGCTAATGGGGGTGGAGTTGATGTTCATGGTGGCAGAGAGCTGGGAGAAAGAGACGAGTAAGAGAATCACAGAGCGGGAGAGTGGATTACGGAGGAACAGTTAGTCGATGAAAGGAAGTAGGAGGCCCCGAACGACCCCTGCAGCACAAATAGGAGGCGTCAGTACGTGTGGTGGATGGAGGAGACTGAAGGAGGCACCAGGAAGGAAGATGGGGCATGGATTTGCCATCGGCATCCCAGGAGGAGGCAGACCCAGTTTCCCACGTGGAGAAGGTGGACTCACCATTCTTGGGGAGAGGCATGCTGGACAAGGCTGTTGCAGCTCTAGACTCGGTCTGTGGGCTCAGACAAGTATAGACAAAGAGTTCCGGGGCTGTAACGTAGTGGGCGGCAATACGGGAGCTGGTGTTTGAAGGGTAGTCCTGACCAAATACCACACTGGGGAACGTGGCCTAACACGGTGTTGTAAGGTTTGGTTCTCCTACTCTTTGTGAATAGTCAACTCAAGGGCAGCACTATTGTTGAGAATGTTATGCACTGGGTGCTTATACACATGGGACTACAAGGACTGTCCTTTCACTTATTGGGAGAACAGCAATAGACAAGCTGCATTGTGGTGTTAGGATCTGAAATTGGTACATAGGGTTCTGAGTACTAAGGCCTAAGTATTTTTATCCCCAAGGGCATACCCAGATGATCCACAAAGGATAAGAGAAGAGATCAGAAGGAGATCCCGACAAATGATAGTTCAACCCTTTTAGAACTGTACTAAGCACTTTCTAATGAAAAAACATACTACTCACAAATCCTATGTTGTCAAGTCCCTTGAATCGTCCTGTTACACCCTGGTTTAGAGCCTTGCTTTAAATATGGTGAAAAACCTTCAGCTTTGAGTTCACTTAGCCAGTTTATGTCAATTTTAGGGGGTTAGGTCTCTGCTGTGCACAATGAATTTTGTTTTCCCTTAATTTAGCTACAGACAATTAATTAGAATCCATTTGTTAAATCTTTGGCATGGTATTTTGATGGTGTTGATATTGCTGAAATCTGAAACTTTCAAGTAAAGGTGTGCATCATCCACATATTGGTGGATGAACTCCCCATGGTCTTTCATGGTGGCTTCAAGAGGTTCCATATACAGGATGAATAAAGAAGGAGACAGAATGGAACTTTGTGGTACACCCAAAGGGACTGGGAGGGTTTCAGGTAAAATTTCCCATTTTACTATTTGTTTTTTGTTTGTCGGGTATGAAGAAAACCATTTAAGTACATATTCTGTGAAACACATTTGCACCACTCACAAACAGGATTCTGAACTGGGAACAGTACAGAGACTGCCCTTTTAACAGCCACAGAGGAACTGAGGACAATTCTTGATAATGGTGGATCAGCAGCCTTGACCTTACTTGATTTAAGTGCCACCTTTGACACAGGGAGGACCTGGCCTGCCAGTTCGGGCTGGACTGTCCCCATGGGGAACAGGGTCAAGACTGATTTGCATGTGGATGGGTCCAAACTGGTGTGGCATGGGGAGCAAAATAATTGATGGATTAAACCCAGATCTGTGACTGGGGGTGAATGTTTGATTGGTTCACCATTCCATCCATCATTTGTGTTTGTTTGCTTTTGTCACCATAAGTGCACCGGGTATGCTCAGACGTGGGTCCCTGGCTCACTGTGCCACTGGATTTAAGCTAGTCTGGCTGATGAAGGGTGATACCCTGAAACCAGTCCCAGGATGCTTGTTTCTGGTCCAGGGAACAATCCTGGCAGTTCAGGCTGGTCTGTTCCCATGGGGAACAGGGTCAAGACTGAATTGCATATGGCTGGGTCCAAACTAGGGTGGCATGGTGAGCAAAAGAATTGATGGATCAAACCCAGATTTGTGACTGGGGGTGAATGTTTGATTGGTTCTGCATTCCGTCCATCATTTGTGCTTGTTTGCTTTTTTCGCCATCAGGGTGCCGCGTATGCCCAGACGTGGGTCCCGGGCTCACTGTGCCACTGGATTCAGGCTAGCCTGGCTGATGAAGGGTGATAGCTTGATACCGCTCCAAGGATGCTTGTTTCTGGTCCAAGAAGGACTTCCTTGGACCTGGCCTGGCTGTTTGGGCTGGACTGTTCCCATGGGGAACAGGGTCAAGACTGATTTGCATATGGTTGAGTCCAAACTGGGGTGGCATGGTGAGCAAAAGAATTGATGGATTAAACCCAGATCTGTGACTGGGGGTGAATGTTTGATTGGTTCTGCATTCAATCCATCATTTGTGTTTATTTGTTGCTTTTGTCGCCATAAGTGTGCCGGGTATGCCCAGACGTGGGTCCCGGGCTCACTTTGCCACTGTATTCAAGCTAGCCTGGCTGATGAAGGGTGATACCCTGAAACCGGTCTGAGGATGCTTGTTTCCGATCCAGGGAGGACTTGGCCTGGCAGTTCAGGCTGGACTGTTCCCATGGGGAACAGGGTCAAGACTGATTTGCATATGGCTGGGTCCAAACTGGAGTGGCATGGTGAGCAAAAGAGTTGATGGATTATACCCAGATCTGTGACTGGGGGTGAATGTTTGATTGGTTCTGCATTCTGACCATCATTTGTGTTTGTTTGCCTTTGACACGGTATCACATCAGACATTGATTAAACCACTATCTGAAGGAGGTATTGCTGGTATAGTACTAAAATGGCTGACGTCTTTTTTGGATAGTCTCAGTTTTCAAGTATGCAAAGAGGATAAGCAATCAAACATCTTTCCCCTTAAGTGCAGAGTACCGCAAGGGTCCTCACTAAGTCCAAGATTCTTCAATGTATACATCGCACCTTTAACAGAGATCATAAAGTCTTTTGGCTTTTTATCACTCTCATATGCAAACAACACAGAAATAGTTATCAGTTTGTCTCGGCACACTGATACTACCTCCTGGGTAGCCTCCATTGAAGGCGAGGGCTGCTGTATCTCAGCTGTGGAAGGTGCCTCATGGGTAGCCTCCGTTGGAGGCAAGGGCTGCTGTGTCTCAGCTGGAGATGAGGGCTTCTTCCCTTTCATGGCAGGAGGCAAGGGCTTCTTCCCTTAACTGGCAGGAGGTGAGGGTTCCTTTCCTTTCCTGGCTGGCGGAGTGGGATCCTCCCCCTTCCTGGCTGGTGGAGTGGGATCCTTTTCCTACCTGGCTGGCGGAGTAGGATCGTTCCCCTTCCTGGCTGGTGGAGTGGGATCCTTCACTGTCTTTCCTCCACGACTAGGAGGTTCCTCCACTGTCCCAGTGGACCTTTTAGCAGAGGTGCTGGGCTGGGTCATTGGGACCCTGCACTTACGGACAAGACGGGGTGAGGGGCAGGGAAGAGGTCAAGTTGGGCAAGGAAAAGCTTCTTAGGGACGGCAGGGTGGGATGAGGGAGGAGGGGTGGGAGTGGTGGTTGAGGGGGTGGTTATTGGAGGAGTACGTCTGATGGATTAGGGTGCAGGTGCATGGGTAGTGTGCTGATGTGAGGTGGATGCTGTTGGGTGCCTGAGTGCCTGCATTTGTGTCCTTTAGGAGGGGGGACAGACAGGGTGGGAGAGGACACAGGGGACGCATGGATGGATGTTGTGGAGGTGTCTGCTAGTGAGATGTGTGTGCTGCTTGGTGTGGTGTGGTAATGCTGGTGGTGGCTGTCGAAGCAGTGCATGCAGATGTGAGTGTGGATGTGACTGTGAAGGAGGTGGAGGAGGAGGAGTAGGGGGAGACAGTGGAGGCAGTGGGTGTGGTTGTGTGTGCAACTATCTGGTGTTTGCGTGAGTGTTTGTGGCTGAAGTGTGGTGCCTGTGTTTGACTGTGCCACTCTTGTGTGTTGTCTTGTGTGCATGCTCGTCTGTATGTGTGCATGGGATGGGTTGGGGTTGAGGAGACTGGGAAGTGGTAGTTGGAGGGGTAAAGGTAGGAACAGGGACAATGGCTGCCATCAGAGAGGAGGCCAGAGCCTGAATCGATCTCTGTCGGGCCGCCAATCCACTGTGGATGCCCTCCAGGAATAGATTGCATTTCTGCATCTGGGATGCCATCCCCTGGATGGCATTCACATTGGTTGACTGCCCTACAGAGATGGTGCCCTACAGAGATGGATCTCAGGAGGTCAATAGCTTCCTCACTTAGGGCAGCAGGGCTGACTGGGGCAGGGCCTGAGGTGCCTGGGGTGAAGGAGATGCCCACCCTCCTGGGAGAGCGGGCACGGCCAACTTGCTGAGGGGCTACTGGGAGGGCGGCGCTGTTACTGGGTGGCGGCTGCGCCTGCAGCTGGGGTGGTCACACAGGTGTCCGTCACCACCAGGGAGCTTCCATTGGAGGAGGCATCACCTCCTGTCTCTGCTGTGGTGCTCCCCTCACCCTCCGTCCCACTGGTTCCCTCTGCGTCGGTGGACTCTGCCTCCTGGGTCCTGTGGGATGCAACTCCTCCTCTGTCACCGGTGCCCCTGCTCCTCCGCCAGATGATGCTAATACACACATGGACAGAAAGACAGAAGAATAAAGGGGGGGAGAGAGAGAAAGGGAACACTGGGTCAATTATAGCACCAACACCACAGTTGGCATACACAGCACCGTCACACAGAGGGATCAGGATTGAGCACTATGCCTTGCACTGGCATTGATTTGGCTAGATGCCACAGCAAGATGAGGGCCAAACACTGCCAACGGCACACCTCCTGGGACCCACAAAGCCCTGACTGACATGGAATGCAAACGAGCTACCTTACCTGCATTTGCCATACACCCATTACCCTTGAGCTGTATCACGCTGCAATGTCTGGCCTGGCATTAAGGGGCACCCACTAACTCACACGCACCACCCAGATCCCATGTCACCTAACAATTATTGTAGTAACGCCCACTGTACTCACTCCCTTGTGCCTGCTGTGATGCCCTCAAGTGCCCATCCAGCTCTGGGTAGGCCACTGCCAGTTGGTGGGCCATCAGAGGGGTAAGATTCCGACTGGCACCCCTTCCTCATTGGGAGGCTATCCCCAGCTGGGTGCTCCACAGTTTTCCTTGCCCAGCGTCTCAGGTCCTCCCACCGTTTCCTGCAGTGGGTGCTCCGCCTGCTGTAGATCCCCAGGGTCTGCACATCCTTGGTGATGGCACACCACAATCCCTTCTTTTGATGGGTGCTGACCTGAAGAGGGAATGCAGACAAGAGGACACCATCACACATACAATCCAGCCTGTCACACATATGGCCCACCAATCCCGTTTCCATCACCATTGGCACACACATCGTCTGGTGCTACCCATGTACACTACCACCAGACATTCCCCCTGATGACACGATGCTTGCACACACATCTCCATGCATCCTTCCCACATGCATCGTGCCCAGGGTGTACTCACCTGTTGGTCTGGAGGCCCATACAGAAGGCCATACAGAGGTCCCCATCCACCAGTCGCTCCAACTTCTTCAAAGTGAAGGCAGGGACCCTTTCCCCCGGTCACATGGACCATGGTAGGTTCCAGACACAGGTCACAGCAGCACACGCAGTGTAGGTGTTGTCCTGTGGAAAGTCAGGAAACAAGTGAAGATTTAGATAGAAAATGGCATTCATGTCCGCGGCGGTGTACACCGTCACGCCGACGGCGATCCCCATTGGCCACTGTACTCAATAGAGCCACACATTAGCCAATGAGGAATTGCACGGCAGTGCAAGACCACCTTCCGCCACGACGCCCAATGTCGGCGGAGTTACCTCGCTTCCACCTGTCCCAAGATACTGGACAGGTGGTCGCCATTTCACAGTGGTGGACAACGATCAGATAAACCATAACTGCGTCATTGCCTAAAATTGCACATACGTTGCCATTCCCACTGTCCCATCACATTGATGTTGTATGTACACTGAGGTGGTGGATCCATTGTTCAAGTTGTGACAGCCTACTCACTGTTGTGTCCCTTAGATACCTACCACTGCAGATGAATGGAAGGAGGAGGCAAACCCCTGTGTACAGACCCCTTCTGGTCTTGGCTATGCTGGAGGAAAGGCACATTATACTCACCTATAGACTGGACAGGGCCACAATCACAGAGCTGTGTGCCCAATTGGAGCCTGACCTGACATCAGCCATCCATCATCCCACTGGGATCCCCCCTCTTGTACAAGTGTTATCAGTGCTCCATTTCCTGGCAACTGGTTCTTTCCAAGTGACTGTTAAGGCAGGATTCTATTCAATGAGGACATATCTTCAATATTATTGGGGGGATTGACTGTACACATATTGCGTTCCCCCCCCGCCAGAATGAACAGGTGTTCAGGAATCGGAAGAGTTTCCACTCACTGAATGTGGAAATGGTGTTCCTGGTGGACCAGTACATCTCCCACGTATCTGCCAAGTATCCTGGTTCGGTGCATGATGCCTTTGTCCTGAGGAATAACAGCATCCCAAATGTGATGCCCAACTACAGAGGCACAGGGTGTGGCTAATAGGTGAGCTAGAGTCTTCACCCACTGTATGTCAGTGTATACCTTCAGGTGTTATCCCCATAGCATTGTTTTAGGCTAATGTTTGTCCCTCAATACTTACAGGTGACTCTGGTACCCAAACCTATTGTGGCTCCTGACCCCTGCGGGGAATGCAAGGGCAGGTGCTGAGAACCTTTATAATGAGGCACATGGACGAACCAGAAGAATAATCGAAAGGACCTTCGGCCTCCTGAAGGCCAGGTACAAGTGCCTCCATCTGACAGGTGGATCCCTGTGCTACTCACTCGAGAAGGTCTGCTAGATAGTAGTGGCATGCTGCATGTTGCACAACCTGGCCCTCAGACAACATGTGTCTTTTCTGCAGGAGGAGGAGACTGGAGATGCCCCTGTGGCAGCAGTGGACCCTGAGTACAGTGAGGATAAGGAGGAAGAGGATGAGGATGTGGACAACAGAACATCAGTTATACGTCAATACTTCCAATGACACAGGTGAGCCAGTGGAACCGATCATTGCTCTGACTATTGATTTCATCTGTGTGACTGTGGTGTGATTGAATTCGCTTCCTTTGCATCTCAACTTACTGTCACCTATGGCTTGTCATTTTACTGATGTTGGTGATATGACAACAGTATCCAGATGTGATTTCTACATACAGTTACATGTAATTAATTGTATGCTATCACAGTGTTCATATCATTAGCACCAGATGTGACTGTTCCCCTGAATGCCCATTCCTAACACATAAAATAATATTAGTCAAGTTGTGTTCAAGGGTGTTTATTGTAGTGCTATAAAATTAAGGGTAAAGTGTAATGGAATGGGGTGATGGTAGAGGAAAGTCCAGGGTATTGTTCCAGTCTGTTTGCAGCACAGGTGCAGTGTCCAAGGGGCCATAGGAAGGGGAGCAAAGGCAGTTCAAAGTGGACAAGGTGACAGGGTGGGACACAAGGGGGACAGCCAGGAGAGTCTCATTTCCTGGCGGTGGTCTTGGTCTTGCCAAGTGCCTCTGGCTTCTGTCTGGATCGCAGGGAACGTTAGCGGGGTGGTTTACCTTCTGCAGGAAGAGGGGTGCTGGTGGCCTGTGGGTCCTGTGGAGGGGCCGCCTGCCTACTAGTTGCAGCAGAGGTGGTGGGCTGGTCAATAGACTGGCTAGTGGTAGAGGCCTGCTGGTGTGCTGTCGATTCCCTCATGGTGTTGACCATGTCTGCCAGCACCCCTACTATGGGGATCATGGTGGTTTGAGAGCCTGCAAGACGTCCCTGATCTCCAGATGTTGTTCCTCCTGCAGCCGCTTGTTCTCCTGCATGTTGTCAAGGATCTTGCCCATCGTGTCCTGGGGTTGTTGGTAGGCACCCAGGATATTGGTGAGTGCCTCCTGGAGAGTTGGTTCCCTTGGCCTGTCCTCATTCTGGCGTACAGCGGTCCTCCCAGTGTCCCTCTTCCCCTGTGCCTCTGTCCCCTGAAAGGTGTGCCCACTGCCACTGACCCCAGGTCCCTGATTGTCTTGGGTGTGAGGTGAGGACTGGGGTCCCTGTACAGGTGGGCACACTGCTGATTGACGTGTCCGGGGGACAGAGGTGTGGGGACGCTAAGTGGGCGCTGTGGTGTTGGATACTGATGGGGGAGGCTGTGTGGTGGACTGTGAGTGGGCTTGGGTGATTGACTGTCCAGTGGTCCCTGATGGGCCAGGTTGTTGATACAGATACTGAAGTCCAGAGTTACTGGCATCTTCTGTTGGGGGAGTGGTTTGTCGTGGCACCTCCTCTCCGCTGACATTGCGGGGATGTAAGTGATGTATTATGCTTCACACCTGTGACATATTGTACATCCCTATCTTCCCCTCTATCGTTGCTGTTGCCCTGCCACCTTGGGTTGTGCATGTTGATGTATTGTGGGATTGTTAGTTCCCCTATGATGTGCATGCTTTAGTGATGGGTGTCCATGCTGGGCTGGGAGGGCTGTGCATGCATTGGTATTGCATGCAGGGCTGGGCATTGGGGTTAGTCATATGTGTAGGTGCAATGTGTGGGATGGAGTGGAATGATGGGAGTGAGGGTAAGGGTGTAAGATGGCATGCAGATATGGGGGTTGATGAGTAATAAATCTTGACTCACCAGTGTCCAGTCCTCCGGCAACTCCAGTGAGTCCCTCAGGATGCAGTATTGCCAAGACTTGCTCCTCCCATGCTGTGAGCTGTGGGGGAGGAGGTGGTGGTCCACCGCCAGTCCTCTGTATGGCGAGCTGGTGCCTTGCTGCTATGGAACGTACCTCCCCCCGTAGGTCATTCCACCTCTTCCTGATGTCGTCACTCGTTCTTGGATGCTGTCCCACGGCGTTCACCTTGTACACAATTCTCTGCCATAGCTCCATCTTCCTGACAATGGATATGTGCTGTACCTGTGCTCCAAACAGCTGTGGCTCTACCCTATTTCCTCCACCATGACCCTCAACTCCTCATCTGTGAAACGGGGGTGCCTTTGTGAGGACATGGGCGTTGTGTGGTGTGTGTAAGTGTGTGGGTGTTGGGTACTGTGGTTGGGTGTGCATAGTGGGGTGCGAGAGGGATGTATGGGTGTATGTGGTGTGTGTGTCTAGTTGTCTCAGTGGTCTTAGTGTCAGTCTGGTGGCAATAATTTGTATTCGTAAGGGTTGCAGGTGATGTGGGTGGGTGTTTTATAGTGCGGTGGGTGTGTGTGTGCAGTGTGTGTATGAGTGTCAGGTGTGTGTTTTTGGTATTGGCCAATTTTGTGCAGTTTAGTATTTGGGTGTCCATTCTGAGCGCACCGGTGTGTACCACTAATTGTTTACCGCCGTTGAATGTCTGCCGTGGTGATTCATGGGTCATGATGTAGTGGGCAGTGTTTTGTTGGCGTAATGGTATGGGTGTTGGTACCGACAGTTTAACACTGACCTTTGGGCTGGCGGATTTGTGTATGTGGCAGTATTCTGTCAGATTGGTGTGTGTGTGTCATAATATGGCGAACGGATATCCACCACCGTGGCGGTATTTTGGCGGTTGTCACTGTGGCGGTAAGCAGAATTTACCGCAATGTCATAATGAGGGCCTCTGTCTGGTAAATAGAGCGATATACAATAAGGATCTAAACTAATTCAAGGACTTCTCACACCCTATAATCTAGGAAATAAAAATGTGCCTACCTTGCCCCCAAGCTGTGGATCTTGCTAGGGTTACAGCTGAGGCCAATGGAATCAAAATTAATATTTAGAAAAGCTAAAACAAAATAGGCTGTTTGATTACATCGATTCATAGGCAGGACCCTGTGGTTGGTCTAAGCTCTGGGAAGCCCTCTTGGGTGGCTATGCGCTTCAGAAAACCCAGAGAATAGAATAAAATAGAGCATGCAATTTTAGAGGGGTTTGGTAAGTCCATAATGATCAATGTCAGTCTTCAGTAGGAAAATCTTCCCCCTTCCCGAACATGTGATGGAGGTCATTTATGATTTACACTGCAATTATTTCCATGCTAAAGCCTTTGCAGAAACCTGATTGGTGGATTTGTAGAAGGTTCTCTTGCTGTATTACTCATTGAATTGGTTTGTTACGCATCTTTCAAATACTTTACTCAGCTATGGAAAAGAGGTCACTGTTTTATCAATTGGAAAAAAGTTTGATTCTACTTCTATAATTTCTTCAGAAGGGAACATTATCTTCCATTTACAAGGAAGTTGCCTTCGTTTAATGACATATTGATAACGAGATACCATATTTTTCAGAAGACTTTGGAATAATCAAGTGATGCTGTTATGTGATCACAGGCATAAAGTTCAGGCTTCAGTGAGTTAGTTTATTGAAGTGAGCCTAAGGGCCTTATTACGAGGCTGGAGGTCTTGAAACTGCCAGCCTTGTGGTGGCGGTCAGGACCGCCGCTGCTGTGGCGATCCGACCGCCACATTAAGACCCAAAAGGTTGACAGTGGGTGGCGATCGCAATCAGCCGGGGCAGCATTGCATGCAGCACCGCCCTGCTGATTACTACCTCGTTGCATGGGCAATGCAAGGTTCCCCCTGCCCAGCACCATCACAATGTTCACTGTCTGGTGTGCAGACAATGAACATTGCGAATATGCTAGTTCACCCTGCAGTGGCAGCATTGCCGCTGGCTCAATTATGAGCTGGCGACAATTATGCCGCCTTTTCGCCACTAGGCTGGTGAGCGCAAACCTTAGTTGGAAACTCTTAATGGGTCTGGCGAGGAGGTAGTCAGTGTGCGGCACCCTCCCCGTCAGAAGTTCAGTGGAAGGTTCAAACTGTCCACCAAACTCCTAATCAGGCCCTAACTGTTCTTAAGAGATGGTTTGATGCATCAACTTTGTGCAAATGTGGTCTGTATTAAGAAATTTTGCATATGGTAGACATTTTGGGCCTGATATGGAGTTTTGCAGATGGGATACTCCATCACAAATATGACGGATATCCTGTCCACCCTATTACAAGTACCATAGAATATAACGCACTTGTAATATGGTGGACGGGATATCAGTCACGTTTGTAACAGAGTATCCCATCCACCAAACTCTAAACCAGGCCCTTTGTCTGCAGAGAAATTTACAAATGTGTTACATTTTCAGTCTAATTTACTGGAGATGAAATAGCGGAGGGTTTAGTTTGGTTCTTCACATTTTTTTTAAGTTCTTTCAGTTTGTAGAGCGCTGCAGATCTTCTGGTGTGGAAATAAGGATCTTGTAATCACGTTCTAATTGTAATATTTCATCTCTTTTTTAGCTTTCTGAGGCGTCGTGGGTCAGACGTTGTCTTCCAGTTTCATTCCAGTTTCCTGATGTTCACTCTTTCCTGGTGTAATGCGTCAGAGAACCAGTGGTTAGTGACTTTTCAGTTTATATTCCTCTTTTTTGGCGGTGCACATTTACAAGCAATTTCTTACATGGACATGTTAAATTTACTAAACATTTTATTTGCATCACAGATTTGTGACAATGATACCTTTATGGCTGATTTCAGTGTGTCAAGGATGATCTTTTTCAATATGCTGCGTTCTATTTTTTTGATGTTGACCGTCTGAGATTTTATTTTAAAAGCGATAAGAATGGTCAGACCACTACATAAAGCTATTCATATCAAGATTCAAATGGGCTGTTAATATTTCCTGAATAATTAGAATTCTTAAATTTGCGATTATTACTCCACCCCTACAACTATCCATTGGTGAATTATTGGACTCAAACACACCGAGATTTACTCACTTATGGCCAGATTTATAGAGCCCTTGCACCATTCCAACGCCACTTTAGCCTCATTTTTTTCCCCGCTAATGTGGCGTTGGAAGGGGGAAAATGCTGCACCATATTTATAAAGTGGCACAATGCATTCATTGCACCACTTTGTAACCCTTTGCGCACATTATGCCTGCGCCAAGCATAATGTATGCAAGGGGGTGTTCCGGCGCTAGGGGGGGGCTGTAAAAATAGCGCAAAGAAATCTATGAGATTCCTTAGCGCCATTTTTATTGGCATTTTTAATGCCTGCTAAGTGCAGGTGTTAAAAACAGGCTCACATTGATTACAATGGGCCTCTGGGTGCTTTGTAGGATTAGCGTCATAATTTTTGGTGCTAATCCTGCAAGGCGCTGGACTAGCGTAAACAATTATGACGCTAGTCACCCTAACTACCACCATGCTGCACAGTATTTTAAATACAGTGCTCCAATGGTGGCGTTAGGGGGGCGCTAAGGGGCGCAAGAAAAGTGGCGCTGCACGAGGTGGAGCGCCACTTGTCATTAATCTGCCCCTAAATGCCTGCTGTGCATGTCATACATGCAGTATTTGGTGCAGAAAGCTAAAAAAACGGCATGAAATTCCATATTTGCACATGAAAAACTCTGAATTGGGGGTATGAACCCCTTGGTACTGGTATCTTCCATGTGTGGTAAATACTTTACCCACATTCTGCTCACTTGTAATTGGATCGTAGTTTTGCCTTGTCAATGGGTAGATCACCTGCTTTTGGACGTGGTCTCAAACATAAAATATAAAATGCATTGCCCTAGTCTAGTTAGTTCATGCTGGTGAAGGGACTAACAAAAAGCGGGAAAGAGCTCAGAATCAAAGAAAACTCTAACGGTGTCACTGGGGCATGGAAAAGCATAATTGCTCCCCCTTCCCCGTTGCAGGCATAAAGTTACTTTCTGGCGTCACCATTCGCATCGTTGTGCTCTGGTAAAGTTTTCCACTGGGACATGAAAGGGCTCAGAAGCTGCTGTAGTTGGCATGTGAAGATTACAAATGCAAATAAATTATACATGCATAAAATAAAATTAATAATACATTGTTTTCATGACCTCATTTAACAAAATAGTCACACTGTCACTTGACGTAGGTTTGGTGCAGGAAAAAAATCTGTCCATTAAAACTGAGGCATCTAGCTTACAGCTTTCGATATGCTACAGTGAAGATACTAGCACTGTAGCATTACTGTGGTGTAAATGAACCCACATGCTTATTTCCTGCCGCAACAAAAGCTGTATATTCTAACCTATGCACGGTGTATGAAGGGTTTGTGGTCTGGTCTTGGCGTGAGAATGCTGATATACGGTAAATGGTCGTCTGTTGGCTTAAGTTTCCAGTAAAGCCTTCATGGGCATTAAGAATTTTTTTCATGGCTTCTTAGTACAAAAAATGTGTTGGTACTAGAAACGAACTATTCTAAATCCTCATTGTGAGAAATTGGGTTGTTGGTCGAGGTGGGGTGTAACCCTACTCAAGCGACAGCCACAATCCCTATCAGGGTGAACCACAAGAAGTCACTAAATTAACCTGTGCCTAACCCTCTAGTACTGTGGCAGAAAAGCAGTCAGACAATTTACAGGCAATGTGTAAAGTATTTGTGCAGCACACAAAGAACAATAAAGTGAAAACATAACAGAAGAAATACCTCACACCAATTTAGGAATATAGAGTAAAATGTAATAAATTATTGAACACCAAAATGACAAAAATCCAATTAGTAGAACTGGAGATATGCAGTTTAAAAGGTTTAGGTTAAAATAGTGCTGAAAAGCACAAAGCACCAATTGTGGTTATCTGGTTGCACCGGACTGGATCAAAGTCACAAGTTTATGCTGACCATGATGGAGCATGGGCCTGATACCAGGACTAAGTTAGGCCCACTGAGAATTGCATCTTATGTCCTTAATGTGGTGCACTGGGCTGTGCAGTAGAAGTTCCAAGGAGCGATACAGGGTCCTGCATCGAGTTGAGCCGTGCAGTGTCGGTTCCGAAAAGAAGCTATGAGTGCTGGTAGGTGAGATTTGCACCTAGTTGTGTGGCATTGCACTGGTTCCGATTAGGAACTGCGAATGTTGTTTTTGGTTGCATTGCACTGCGTCAGTTCTGATGGGGATCACAGCTGGGCTGGTGCAGCACCTTAATTCCCACTGCCAATTCCCCAGTATTGGGGAGGCACCACATGGGGGGTAAGATCCAGGTTCAGGGTCCAAGGGTGTTGGAGCTTGTTGTGTCCCTGTAACTAAAAACAGGAGGCCAGCTAACTAGCCCTTGGTGTCACTTTGTTGGTCCTGTGTACAAGGTGCAGGTCCAGTTGTTCTTTCTCAGGCAGCAGGGCTACAGGGCAGTCCCTTTTGGAAAAGAGTTGCAGGGCAGCAGAGCAGTCTTTCTTGCAGCAGAGCACCAGGGCTGCAGAGCAGTCCTTCTGAGTCGTCCACAGGTCCAGAAGTGATCTGAAGGTTGGGTCCAAAGGTCTTATTTTTTATCTTGTGGCTGTTTTATATTGGGAGAAACATCTGGATACCTCCCCTCACAGATGTGCCTTGAATTTCCTGCCTTCCTTCTCTGGTTCGGGTCTATCTGTCTGCAGGCACATTAGTCCAGTGTGAAGTTGTTTGTGTGAGGGGAAGGCATAGACTTTTGAAGTGCAAGTGGGTTTGTGAACCTCTCCACCCCCATCTTGCCTGAGATGGCCAATCCAAGAACACCTCAACCCTCTGTTGTGTGGCTGTTTGGTAGGAGTACACAAAGGTAATTTTCTAAGAACACCTAGTCATGTCACCCAGGAACAGGCTGCAGACACCAAACTATCTAGATGTGGCATTTTCAGAATTGTGACTTAAAATATGACTTTACCATTAAAGAAGATCTTAGAATACAATTCCGTAGACACCAAACATGACTTTTCTACATGCGCCCAATCAAATTTTATCACTTATTAAATGTAATTAGGTAACCCATTGTTACCCTACTAGAGAGGTAGGCCTCATAGTAGTGAAAACTGGACTTCTGAGTTATTCTCTCCCAGGACATGTAAAACTTAAAAGTGCATGTCCAACTTTTTAATTGCAATGCAGCCTACCCGATGAACTCTCAGGGGCCTACTTTAGTGGTGCCATCTCTGTATATGAAGGGAGTTTAAGGCTTGGCAAGGAAACTATTTCGCCAAGTCAAATTGACAGTAAAAAACTGCCAACAGGCTGCAATGCTAGACCTGGGACATGTTCTAAGAGCTACAAATGTGGGTGGCACAAAAACGTGCTGCAGGTCCACTAGTAGCATTTAATTTATTAGCCATGGGTATCTAGTATACCAGTTTATTAGAGACTTATAAGTAAATTAAATTGGTAAATGTTAACATGTTTTAGAGAGTGAGCACAAGACCCTTAGCGTTGGTTAGAAGTGCTAAACTGCATAAAGTCCTAAGGCCAAAAAAAGAAAGATAGACAGGGAAAAGTCAAAATGTTTGGGGGTGACCCTGCAGAGAGGGCAAGGTCCATCATTTATAACAAAACATATTCTAGCACCTTTGCTTCATCAAATCCTGCATTAGTTACCAATATTTTGTCAAGGTGGGGGCTGTGGCCAAACCGCGGAAGATGGCGGAGGCATGAATGAAACGCCCCGCTCTGGCCCATTGAATTATCCAACTGAATCAGGAGCCGCAGGGTGCCGGAGGGGGGAAGGCAGTAGTGCCCGGCCAAAGAGAGGAACCATTGCAGCCAGTGGGGTGAACAGAGGTGTCTGGACCTGAAGCGGAGATGCCTCGAGGGGAGGCCTGCGGCCCAGATCGCATGCTAACAACTGCGCTGATGTTGTCGGCAACCCAAAGGAATGAAGGTGCTCACTGTGCTGTGCCCCTAGAGTTGGATTGGGAAAGGCAGGGGCGCCCGGCTGGGCTTTGTGTGCCTGCAGCCACCCAGATCAAAGAGAGGAACTGGAGCAGTCGGTGGGGTGAACGGAGATGCCTGGACCGGCAGCAGAGACACCGCAAGGGGAGGCCTGCTGCCCAGATCACGGCCTAACAACTGCGCTGCTGTTGTCGGCAGCACAGAGGAACAAAGACACTCACTGCTGTGCCCCTGGCAATAGAGCGACCGGCAGAGCGGAGGTGAGCAGGCTGAAGGAGGGACTGCAGGCCGGACGGGCCTGCTTGGTAGAGCGGGCCTCATGAGGAGCCCAAGGAAGCGGAGAGAAGGAGGCTGAACCAGATGCCGTGGAACTGTGGCACCCTCCCAGGCTCAGAAAAGATTTAAAGTGACGATCAGAGGCAACCATTGCCACCTGGGCAGATGAAAGGGGGGCCAGAGGGCCGGCATGTGAACAACTGAGAAAATAATGGCAATCACAGATGCCAGGGCCTGTGTTGAGGCAGGCTAAACAGACTGCTGCCAGTGAGTAGAACTTTTTCTGGGAGAGGAGCGTCAAAACTGGGTGCTGCCAGATCCTGTGGGCCAGGTCCTATCTCAATGACAGTAGCCCTCATTGTGCTGGGATATCTACCATATGACTGCAGGTTGGGGATTGAGACAGGAATCTGGGTCTGCAAGACATTCAGTGCTTACCTGACCGGGGGCGCCGCTGTTGAATTCGGGACAGGCCTGGAGCCCGCAAACTAGGGGGTCCTGCTGGATTGTATGCCTCCTCCTGATTACCCTGCAAAAATTTTTAGCAACGGGGCACTTCATGCTTCTGCTCCACGCATCTTGATAATGAACATGGGGAAGTCCAGAACCAGTCAGTCACAGATCATCCCCGGAATGCCCGATTCACAGACATGTGCATCAGAACGGCCCGAAGAGGCGGCCACCATGTCATCATCTATGCAGCTCCAACTCAATAAGTTACTGGCAGCTATTGTAGATACCAAGACGGTTCTCCAGCAGGACACAAGTGCAGTGTCAGTGGGACTGGGCCTGTTACATGTCAAACGTCAAAAGCTGCTGATAGAGTGCATGAGGTTGAGAGAGGATACAAAGAAATTCACCCAGCACAGAAGGATCTTGGGTGCCAACTCACCACTGTGACAGACAGAGTACAGGTCCTGGAACGTCGAGCCGAGGATGCAAAGGGACGAAATAGACGGAATAACATCTGAATAGTGGGACTTCCCGAGAACTTTAAAGGGGCAGATATGGTGGCCTATCTTGAAAACTAGATCAAATCACTCACGATACAGGTCCAATTAACTCCTTTCTCCGCAATAAAAAGGGCACACAGAGTGTCTTCGAGACCACCTGCCCCTGGTATACAACTGTGCACAGTGATTGCCAAGTTGCTCCATTTCCGTGACAGACACTTTTCTGAGACACTCTAGGTGATGAGATGACACATTTCTGTGAGAACCCCCAAGATGCATGAGACTGGCTCGAGAGTTATAAGGCTGGCACCCCCTGGAAGGGACGGCAATGCAAATTGAAGGGAAGATGCAGCCCCCTGGCAACAAACAATCCCAGACCTTAGGAGTTCTGCACCGAATGCCTAAACCGACTAAAGAACCGGTGGAGGAGGAGAAAGAGTCAGTGATTCAGGTGGCGGCAGACCTTGCTAGGGCTCAGACCAGGGGCTGGGCCCCCAACATTAATAAAATGGCAATGGACTCAGACACGGAACAGTCCACGCTGGGGGAGGAAGGCAGGCCAGCGGTGATTTGACATTCCTTTCTGCCCTGCCCCTAACTGGGGCTACCACACAACGACATTGCCGCTCGATCTGCGGACATACATATGTATAAATTTATATTATAAAAAGGCAGCTGCTGTTACATACTGCGATTCGGAGCCACCCTGCTCTGACACAAGCGGAGACTGGTGGACAGTAGAAATTGGCATTCTGAATTGTCAGTCTGAACCGCCATATTATTAACACAGAGAGGGCCGCCTGTGGTGGCTCTCTGCCACTTCCAGGCTACCGTCGACAGGAAGGCTGACAATGGCGGATTACATTATCCGACCCACCACGGAAAGGCTGGTGGAAGGGGTGCTCCGGGGCCCCCCTGGGGGCCCATGAACTGCCCATACACTTGGCATACGCAGTGCAGGGGCCCCTGTGCAGTCCCCCATCGTGCAGGTCACTGCCTGATTTACAGGCAGTGATCTGCACGACGGGTGTTGCTGCACCCGCCGCACAGCAACATTGACGGCGGCAGTGTCCCGGTCCTGCATTCAGCTGGGCCGGTGGGCAGAAACAATGTTCCCACCCGCCAGCCCAGCAGAATGTTCTTTATGCAGCCGGCCGGGTCTCAGGGGGGCTGGCGGTCTATGGAAAGACCGCCAGCATGAATACGTCGGTGTTTACCGCCGTGTTCATAATGACCCCCTTAGTGATTGACGGCACATGCACACCAACCCCCCTTCAACTCACTCTTTACCAGCAAGTGGCGGATCAGTAGGTTTAACTTTATTTCCTCTGTGGCATTTACAGTGTCTGGGCGACTGGCCGTTGCCTTGCGGATTTGGTGAAACGGAGTTCAAGGTTGGGGATTTGAATTACTTGTTTATTCTTTATGTTTTTTCTAATTCGTTTGGGGTACCAGATGGTTGAATATGTGATACTTTCACAGTCCGGGGGAGGGAGGAAGTCCCGAGGGGGCAAACAAGCACACTTATATCTAAATGGTGGGCTCGCTGCAGCAAATCTACTGTATAACGTGGAATGTTCATGGGATAGGATCTACTGTGAAACGCCATAGAATTCACTGCTTTCTATGGCATTGGGGGGTACAGGTGACAATGTTACAGGAAACACACCTCATGGGGATTGAGGTTGAAAGTCTTCAAAGACAGTGGTGGGGCAATTATACGCTACTTCCTATTCAGCATATGCATGAGAGGTACTGATTTGGATCAGGGCTGGAACCCCCTTTGAACTCATTAGGGAACTAATAGACAAAGACAGGAGTTATGTCCTGCTTTATGGTCGACTAATGGGCAGAGATGTGATCATTGGCTCCATATACGCTTTAATCAGGATCAACTGGCCTTCCTCGATTCGTTGTCAACACCACTGGGCTCCTTGATGCAGGGGGATTTTTTACTCCGGTGATTTTAATTGTGTTGGAGATGTTACGCTAGATCTCTCCACCCCACCCCTCAAGGGGACCCTGGCCCACAGGCTTGCAGTGGAGTTCAGGATTTGGTTGCATCGCTGGGCACTAATAGACGCATGGCGGATCCAACATGCTCAGGAATGCGATTTGTCTTACTATTCACACCTCCACGATTTACACACCAGAATAGATGGAGTGGTTTCCTCTATGAGACTTTGTAATTAAGTGAAACTTGCTGAGTACTTGGGGCGTACACTCTCAGACCATGGTCCCCTCCTCGTAGTCTTCCGCCTCCTAGCGGATAGACCGGTGACACCCCAATGGCGATTATAGCCCACTTTGTTGGAAGATGATAGCTATAGGGAACTGCTGCACAAAGCAATCAGTGAGTAATTCGAACTGAACTCAGGGACTTCCTCATCTGTGCTTGTGGAATGGGAGACTTTCAAAATAGTGACAAGAGGGCAATGCCTGTATCAGTCTGTGGGCATTCGCCGAGGGTTGCACAAGGAACTACTAACATTGGAAACTTCTTTACACCCTCTAGAAACGGGCAAATGAACGGTTGGCTTAAGGCTCAATGCAGCCCATAAACAATACAATGAAGTCTTGCACAGTTTGAAAAATGTTGATTATAAAATTTACTTAACCAAATCACATGCTGAGGAGGGCAGGTCGGGATGGCTCCTGGTGTGGTTAATATGCCCGGAGACTCGATCACCCAGTTGACCACTTCTAAGGGGGCACATGTTTATGCCCCGAGACCCATCAATGAGGAGTTCTGGGAGTATTATGAGACCATGTATGGTCGTCCTGAAGCCCTACTCACCCAGGTACAATCTGCCTACCTTACACAGATTTGCTTACCTCAATTACACTCCACAGCTAAAGAAATATTAGGGGGACCTATTACAATACATGAGATTAAACATGTGGTCAAGGAGCTAGCCTCAGGTGAAATGTCAGGTCCAGACGGCATCTCAGCTGAATTTTTCCAGACCTAAATAGAGCTATTGGCCCCGAAGTTGGTACTTCTTTAAACAACCGCATTACATTAGGGGCATCTTCCTGAGGCTACCAGAGATGCGCTGGTGATACCACGTCCTAAGACCAAACTCCCAGGTATGAAGACTACGACTTTTAGGCCTTCATCCATGCTTAACATGGATTTCAAAATTGTTAGCAAAATACTAGCAAATAGAATACTGCCCTAGATGCAGAAACTGGTGCATGAAGACCAGAATGGATTGATCCCCAATAGAAGCACAGCCCTAAACTTACGTAGACTATTCCATGTCCTATATCATCAAGATATGCTAACTCAACCTCAGGCTGTGCTCATGTCAGTGGATTTAGAGAAGGCATTTGATTCCATTAGATGGGATTTTCTGATCGAAGTCATGTGGAAAATGGACTTGGGGAAGGGATGGATTTGGTGGGTCACTCCACTCTACACAGACCCTATTGCCAGAGTGAGAACCAAGGATACTGTCTCCTCTAAATATTATATTTATAGGGGCAATATACAGGGTTGCCCTCTGTAGCCCCTACTGTTTGCCTTGGCCATAGAACCCGTAGAAGCTCTGTTCGGTAGGGAGGGTGACAGCGAGTGAATAGTGGTGGATGGATATCACCATATTATATCACTGATATACATAGCGAAGGGCATGGTGGGGGGCAGGTAGGGTGGTGGCATGGCTTGAGGAATTCAGGGTAGTGCCTGGGTCTAAGACCTGCCTATTTCCCTGTTCCGTTGACATGCTCTGCCCCCAAGACAAACCGGAGGGTATTAGATGAGAAGCCTCCTCCTTTAAATACCTGGGCATACATGTTTACCACTCAGTGTAGGATCTCCGTGAGGGAGATTTAGGGAGGAAATACCGGTCCCTTAAGTGTAATGTCAGCTTTTGTAGATCACCGAAACTCTCCCTGATGACATTTATTGCCATATCGAAGAGAGTGGTTCTTCCGCGTCTCCTGTATTACTTTGTTAATCTACCACTGAGTATCCCTACAAGTTGGTATAAACAAGTGGACACACTGCTCAGGGACCTGGTTTGGGATAGGAGCAGACACCGGGTTTCGCTTCAAACCCTACGACGCCCACTGGATGAGGGCAGATTGGGGGTGCCAAACTTTGAACTATATTATTTGGCGGCACAGTTGCAACAGATTGTGAAATGGCTTGATGACTCGACTTATAGTACTTTAGGTCATATGAGGCTTTCTTCTCCCACGGCTCCTTCCACAGGATATTAAGATTCCTCATTCCACTATTCTACTGCAGGTGCATTATACACTTGGAGGCACTGCCAACTGAGAAACCATGGAGAGAACCCATATGTGCCAGAGCTTCCACTGGTGGGGCTGCCCCATGGTAACCCAGTTGCCTTGCTTACTGCAAATGAACAGAAAGCTTGGATGGCTGTGGGGTTGACCTCTGTGGGGGACTGTTACCAAATAGGGATGTTCATGCCTTTATGCAAAAATATGCACTGCCTGGAGGCCAATTTCTGTGATATGAAGCAGTACGTAGAACGTTTGCAGGCCTGTGGCAGTGCAGCAGAGAGGAACCCAAATCTCATGCTATTTTGAGACTATTATTGACACTGGGTACTTCTTGACAACAAGTTACCGGTTCTATAGAGCACTAAGTAACATGGAAAACAGACTCTGAACACACTGAGGGCCAAATGGGATAGCATATGTGGGAAGGTCTTTACTGATAAGGATTGGAACAAGATTTTAGCATATCCCAAAGAGGTATCTCGGAATGCCAGGCTCAAGTACATTCAGTTGAATTCCTCCACATGACTTACCTCACTCCACATAGGCTCTGAGTAATACATGGTGCAGACACGGGGATGCCCGAGGTGCGAACATCCAGATGCAGACTTCTACCACATGATCTGGGGCTATTCAGTCCTCCAGGTGTTCTGGACGGCAGTCTCGCATAAGTTGTGTCTTGCGGTTAGACAACACATTCCACAGGAAATGGAGGCCTGCATTCTGGGCCTCTTCCCAAGACCCAAGAAAGGGAGGGTGAGAAATAGATTTTTTAAGTGTCGTATTGCAATGGCCTTGAAGGCCAGATCGGGACCCAGTTATGAGGATTGGTTACAAGACGTCACAAAATGGGTGGAAGCAGAAGAGGGGGTGCTCCGAATAGAAGACAAAAAGGGGATACGTAGATAATATATGGCTGACCCGTGCAGCACCTTGCTGGGCGTCTGGTTGTGCCCCACTGAGGCCACTGACTCATAACAAAACAGCAATGCTGACACAGAGCACCAGCACCAGGGAGATACCCAGAACGAGAGTGTGCACTTAACCTAGACCAGGTAGACAAAGCACTGCAACCCACCACGGATCCCCCCGGGGTCATACATACTGGTGACTAATCCATCCTACAACCTCACCATTAGACAGGGAACTGAATACACTGCCCAGCAAGTCCGACACAAACGGAGTCAAATAGATGCCTCTTCTCGGGGTGCTGACTGCTCCAAACTCCGGTATTACTTATGATCTACCTTCCAGGAATCCCACTGTTTATTAATTTATCGATTTTGTTTGAACTTCTCTGTTTTAAAAGTTACAGAAGTTTTATGAGCATTGAAAATGTCAACTCTACTTTATTTTAAATGGTTGGACTTGATATTGATCCGAGATCTAATACTACCCATTCTAGTAGGATATATACATCAAGAAACTATGATAAAATGCATTGAATTGGATGGTATTGTCACGTATAAGAAAAAACAACATTCCATTGGTAATAGATTGTCATTGTAATTGTGTAGTACCTTTGTTCCCACAATTCCTTGTGAACTGAAAAGGTTGCACGCCACAGGTTGCCTGGTACAAACTGGACACTTATACGCTGATTAAGAATTGATTGATGACCAGAAATTTGTTAAAATTGGCACTAAAGATATTCACATGGTCACATAAAAAAAAACATTATTTTGTCAAACAACAACCTTTAAATACTGTATCTTTGCCAACAAGCTTCTTTAAAAGCCTTCCAATATGTAAATCAAAAGAAATTAAGGCAAAAGCTTACTTTTTGGACTGCAGATAGCTGACAAGATCTAGAATACAGCAGACAGACCTTGGTCCTCAGTCATGTTTAGGCCGGGCATAGAAGGCTGATTGGTCAGCATAGTTTGCAGATTTTGGGGACTTAGCGCTACACAGACTAGTGGGGAGTTCCCGATTATTGCAATACGGCACAGAGCGGAATTTGTTCACGCGCACAAGATTTGGTTTCAGCTCTCTCTCTCGAGTGCCATGATACTCTTGGGCCACTAGCACGCATGTGCAAGACTTTGCGTTCGCTCGTGTTCCTTATGGCTGCATGTGCAAGACTCAGCATTTATCCGCGCTGCTTCTGGCCGTGACAGCCGCCTAAACAGTCCTGCTCAAGAATACACCTGGAGTAGATTTTCTATTCAAGATCCATCTAAATCTAATGATAAAAGAGGTTTTTAGTGGATTTTCTTCTCCAATGGACCCTTGTTAGAAATGGGGTTTTTGGTTGGCAGTCAGGTTACCACCTGTCCAAGCAAAAGCCCTCACTCTAGTCAGGGTAAGTCACACACAATCCAAGATTATCCTGTGCCCACCCTCTGGTAGCTTGGCACGAGCAGTCTGGCTTAACTTAGAAGGCAATGTGTAAAGTATTTGTGCAATAAATCATACAATACCACCATATAGCACCACAAAAATACACCACACAGTGTTTAGAAAAATATATAATATTTATCTGGATAATTGTAGGTCAAAAAGAATAAAGTTTGCAATGGGAAATTGTAGGGATATCACTGAAAAATGATATACAGTGTCTTAAGTCTTTAGAATATAAACAAAGTCTCTTTCAAGCACAAGTACCTGGTTTGGAGTGGAAAAATCTCCTCAGAGGGCCACAAAAGAAGAGGTGCATGGAAAAAGGGTGTGTGCGTCGATTTCTCCCCAGCACACACGGACTTGCGTCGTTATTTTCCACGCGGGGAAGTCGTGTGTCGTTTTCCGGCGCGCGGACAGTCTCTTTTCATGGATCGCGGGGATTGCCAGATGTCCCGGGTCTGTGCGTGGATTTTCCTGCTTGTTTTCCGGCTGCGCGTCGTTCTGCGGGGCTGCGCGTCGAAATTACGATCTCACGGCAGGCGTCGCGTCGATTTCTCCTCTAGAGGTCGGGCGGCGTTGTCCTTGCGAAGCCGTGCGTCGGATTTTCGGTCGTCCCAAGAGCATCGCGTCGATCAGCGTCGGTGTGCGGCGTTTTTCTCGCCGCGGAACAAGCTGTGCGTCGAAATTTTCGGCGCACGGAGCGTCCAAGTGAAAGAGAGAAGTCTTTTTGGTCCTGAGACTTCAGGGAACAGGAGGAAAGCTCTATCCAAGCCCTTGGAGAGCACTTTCACAGCCAGACAAGAGTTCAGCAAGGCAGCAGGCCAACAGCAAGGCAGCAGTCCTTTGTAGAAAGCAGACAGGTGAGTTCTTTGAGCAGCCAGGCAGTTCTTCTTGACAGGATGTAGTTTCTGGTTCAGGTTTCTTCTCCAGCAAGTGTCTGATGAGGTAGGGCAGAGGCCCTGTTTTATACCCAAATGTGCCTTTGAAGTGGGGGAGACTTCAAAGAGTGGCTAAGAAGTGCACCAGGTCCCCTTTCAGTTCAATCCTGTCTGCCAGGGTCCCAGTAGGGGGTGTGGCAGTCCTTTGTGTGAGAGCAGGCCCTCCACCCTCCCAGCCCAGGAAGACCCATTCAAAATGCAGATGTATGCAAGTGAGGCTGAGTACCCTGTGTTTAGGGTGTGTCTGAGTGAATGCACAAGGAGCTGTCAACCAAGCCCAGCCAGATGTGGATTGTAAGGCACAGAAGGATTTAAGTGCAAAGAAATGCTCACTTTCTAAATGTGGCATTTCTAGAATAGTAATATTAAATCCGACTTCACCAGTCAGCAGGATTTTGTATTACCATTCTGGCCATACTAAATATGACCTTCCTTCTCCTTTCAGATCAGCAGCTGCCACTTCAACAGTGTATGAGGGCAGCCCCAATGTTAGCCTATGAAGGGAGCAGGCCTCACAGTAGTGTAAAAATGAATTTAGGAGTTTTACACTACCAGGACATATAACTACCCAGGTACATGTCCTGACTTTTACCTACACAGCACCCTGCTCTAGGGGTTACCTAGGGCACACATTAAGGGTGACTTATATGTAGAAAAAGGGGAGTTTTAGGCTTGGCAAGTACTTTTAAATGCCAAGTCGAGGTGGCAGTGAAACTGCACACACAGGCCCTGCAATGGCAGGCCTGAGACAATGAAAAGGGGCTACTTCAGTGGGTGGCACAACCAGTGCTGCTGGCCCACTAGTAGCATTTAATTTACCAGCCCTATGCACCTAAAGTGCACCTTACTAGGGACTTATAAGTAAATTAATAGTTCAATCAGGTATGATTCAAGGTTACCATGTTTTAAGGGAAAGAGCATATGCACTTTAGCACTGGTTAGCAGTGGTAAAGTGCGCAGAGTCTAAAAACCAGCAAAAACAGTGTCCACAAAGTGGAGGGAGGCAGGCAAAAAGTTGGGGGTGACTACCCTAAGGCTGTCAGGTCTAACAACCCTTCAAGTTGTTTTTTAGTGTGAGAAGCCTTTTTTCATTTTTTTCAAACAGGAAGGAAGTGCCTCATAGACTCCAACTTCCTATTCCTGTCCAGCAGGCTACTCCTAGTCACTTTTCACTTGGATTTGGAGGTGGAAGGATCACTCTCTTTGTTTCCTGGATATATCTTTGAATTTCAGGATTTTGTTTTTGTGAAATCACACAAGTAAGTTGCAAAACTATTGAATAAGGTTGTTGTTTGTTTGCCCGGGCATGCACCAGTATTCCTTTGTATTTAATTTGATTTAGAAAATGTATTGTGGTGGGTGGCCTGGAGTTTAAGTATGGGCCTGGTTATTATTTGGCATTTTATTGATTTATCATCTTTTGTAAAGGAAAATTGTTGCACAGCTCAGTACTTTTTCTACATGTTTGTAACATTTGCAATATTATTTTCCTATGTGGCCTAGATTTATAAAGGGCCATCTAGCCAGTAGGCCCATTACTAGTAGTAACCAGTGCATGAAATACATTTTTCAGTGGTATATGTTTTTGAAACTTCATTTAGGGCAGGGATGGCATAGGATTAAATTAAAAATGTTGGCTATTGTTTGCATTTCATTTTATTTTGCAAAACGTATACATGTTGTGGGGCAATATTTTATGGCATAGGAGGATGTGTACTGTTGTGAAATTTCTATAGCTCAGTTAATTTGTGTGTTTTGCATTGCTGAATAGTTTTCTTCAGTGTTACCCCCATGCCTCCTTATGGCCAGTGTGTGTGTGGAGGGTGAGGTGAGTGTGTCTCTGTGTGTCTCTGTGAGTTGTGTATATGTATGTGTGTGAGTCTTTGTATGTGTATGTCAAAGTGTGTGTGTGAGACTGTGTGGGTGTATATATGGGGTATGTCTGTGTGTTTTTCATCATCCACCATTTGTCTTTGTTCTCCATGCCATTCGCCCAGGGGCTACTTTGTGTAGTCTATGTCCATAGGCTTGCATGTGTTTTTTGTTCTCCATGCCTCCTTGTTTGCAGTTGTTGTTTGATCATGTGGCTGGTGGCCATTTTCTGTATCCAGCCAGTGACCGTTTTTGCATAGGCTTGCATGTGTTCTTTGTTTGCCATGCCTCTTTGCTCCTCGTTGTTGTTTGACCATGTGGCAGGCAATCATTTTGTGCAACCAGTCCGTGTTTCTTTGCCATATGCTTGCATGGGCTCTTTTCCCCATGCCTCCTTGCTCCTTGTTATTGTTGTTTGACCATGTGGCTGGTGGCCATTTTATGCATGTAGCCAGTGTCCCTTTGCCATAAGCTTGCATGTGTTCTTTGCTTGCCATGCCTCTTTGCTCCATGTTGTTGTTTTACAATGTGGCTGGCAGCTATTTTGTGCTATTTTATGTATTTGCCATAACATCAGCAATTATTGATCATTTGTTTATTTTAAATTTATATTTAAATGTTTTATTTTCTTTTTTTAATATTTTTCTTTTAATGTTTATTTTGAAAATTTTAGCTTTGTATTTACATTTTTTATTTTTAGTTTTATTTATTTTTTTATTTACATTTTATTTTATTTTTTCAGTTTTTATTGTTCTGTTTTTTTTTGTTTTTTTTTGCTAAATGTTTTGTATTTTTTAACTCATTTGATTTAATTCTGCATTCTGCCTTGATCCATCCATCCACAGCCATTCCTCCATCCATCCACCCACACACACAGCCGCGTTACAGCATTTGGTTTCTTTAGGATTTCCATTTCCTCCTGGACACCCTAGCTGTTGTGCACTGCAGACAAATTAGCAGCGTAATTCATTTTTTTAATGATTATTCCATCTCCTCTGGACCACCTTGCCGCCATAGGAATATTCTCTTTACCCATGCACCTCTCTCTGACTACTACAGGTGCCTTCTTTAAAACAGATGGAGATAAAGCAAAGAGCAAATCCTGCATGTTGGGCTGCCTGATTTGAAATTAACTTTTATGGTGTGGTGGTGTGGTTTGACTTTCCAATATTTGATTAAATTGGTATTTATTGCATAAGTAACCAACCACACTAATATTGTATTTGTCTGTACTATTTGAACCTGTACCAATGTCCTGTTTCACTAACAACATGTTTTTCTTGCTTGGTTGCTTTTAGGTTGCACAAGAGAAGAGAAGTCACATCACCCACAGTACTCCCAAAGAAAAGGCTTGTACAGTCAGTCCTCCAATCTCTCCCACTTGTGGACCTTAGTGCCATTGCCAACTGAGAGGCCCCAAAGACATTTGCTCCCAAGAAGTGGTCAGTGAGAAGAAGAAGCTTTTCACTAGTGGCATGCCAACCACCACCTTTTTCGGGAGATGTTTGCCTGCCACACTGGCCTCAGGGAGGAACCTGGGAGCAGCAGTCCCGGAACTGCAGCACCATTCCAAACTAAGCCCAAGACCGTGTCAGTCAGTGAGGCAGCCACTGCAATAATGGAGACACTGACGAACAGTGATGTTGAATTGGATTTGTCCATTTCGCAAAGCAGTACCCAGTCGTTTCAAGAAACAGAGCAAAGTGGACAGCAGCCACAGCCAGCAATAGTTGATCTTCCCGAAGTTAGAGCAGAACAGGAGGTTGAGTTTCCTGCCGAGCAAGAACTTCCTCTTTTAGAATTAATGGCTCCCAGATCTCCAGCAAAAAATAGGAAGGTTACTACTCCACCATATTCTTTAAGGACAACTTCTGATGACGATGATAGGGACATGGAGATGCTAGGAGACGCCACAAGAGGCAAAGAAAAAAAAAAGTTGCCAAAAGCCTCAGAATCATTAAAGGGGATTATGGTGAGGAGGAGGATAACGGCGTGCCAATCTATGTGGAAGCTGGCACAGACGAGTCCGACATTACTATACAGCCTGCTCCGAAGGATGTGGTACAGGCAGCACAGCCAGCTCCCATATTTGTAAAGCCCTAGCAGAGACCTGCACCAAACCATACCACAGTAGTAGTACCTCTAGTTCTTCTTCAGGCATTGGCAGTAGCCCAGTAAGAAGGTACTTGTCCCCAGTTTGGGACTTTTTTACAATTAGCAAAGAGGAGAAAAACATTGTGATATGCTCCCTTTGGCCTACAAGTGTTCATCGAGGTAAGCCTGATTCACATTATGGTACTGGAAATCTGAAATATGAAATATGAAAAAACATCATTCAATCCAGTGGGGGGAACATCTTAAAAAAATTGCTGAATGTGGTTGCGGTGGTGAAGGTGAGGAGAGCTGGGAAACAACAGCTACAACTGATAAAATCATGGTGAAAGGTGAGGAAGAAGAGGGTGACATCCTCATGCAAAACAGACCTGTCCCCAGCAGTGCACCAGAATCACCAAACCTCAGCAACCTCACAATGGCACAGGAAGATTGAAGATACCACGGCATACAGTGACTGCATCATGATGCACATTGGGGCATATTTATAATGCCCTAGGGCCACCTTGCACCACATTAATGTCATTATTTTTGCCGTTAATGTGGCCCAACGAGGCCGAAATCCCCGCACTGTATTTACAAGGTGGCGCAATGCAAGCATTTTGCCACTCTGTAACCCTTTGCGCTACATTTTGCCTGAGCCAGGCATAATGTATGCACAGGGGGCATTCCCCCATTAGGGGAGCCAGAAAAATGGCATAAGGAAATCTATGAGATTTCCTTGTGCCATTTTTTACTTCACTTTTAACGCCTGCTCAAAAGCAGGCATTAAAATTGGTCTTGGATTCTTTAGAATGGGGCCCTATGTACTCTGCAAGAGTAGCACCAATATTTTGGCGTTACTCCTGCAGAGTACATCAATAGCGTCATGAGAAATTACTCTATTGCCCCTACCCTGCGCCATGGTGCACTGTATTTTAGATACGGTGCACACATGGTGGTGGTAGGGAGGTGCTAAGGGGCGCAGGGAATTGGTCACCTACATCAGTGGACGCACAAAAAAATAAAATACAGGCTATGTTACCGGAATGTTTAGGGAGGAGGGCCCTACGACCGCAACCACCGAATGGTACAATGGGAAGCTGGGAAAAAATGTTAGCTCTGGACGCTCTCCCTTTCTCTTTTGTGGAAGGAGTGACATTCTTAGAGTTTGTAGCACCCATCTACCAGAAATGGAAGCTTCCCATTAAGACCTATTTTGCCAGAGTTGCCATTCAAGCGTTGCATCACTATGTGCTGCAATTGGTTGGACAAGCTATGCAGCAAAGTGTTCTCCTCACTATCCACCCAACGACAGGCATGTGGACAAGTTGTCAGGCTACTGATTAAATGTGCACATCACTGCACACTGGATCTCTTTTGCGGGGGTAAAGCAAAAGCTATCTACAGGTCTTGGCCCTGAAGAAACGTTTATAAGCATTCAACAGCATGCAGCAGTAGGCGTGTTCACCATGGAGAAATCACATATAGCTGCAAACATCTTGGACAAATTTAATAGCAAGGTGTCTAAATGACTGTGACCCAGAGGTCTCCGAATTGGATTTGTTGCCATGGACAATGGCAGTAACATAGTCAAGGCCATGACAGAAGGTGGATACTTCAGGGTCCTGTGTTTGGAGTATTGCATCAATCTAGATGTGCAAGACTTTCTAAAAAAATAAGACATAGTCAGCAACATACTGATCACCTGCAGATGAATCTGCACTCATTTCAGCCATTCTTTCAAAGCCCGGAAGCAGTTGCGGATTAATTAGTGTGGTAACAGAGTACCAGTTAAAGCCCTGATACAAGAGGTGCCATTACTTTGGAATTCAACCTATTATAAGTTTTAACACCTGTTTGAGCAGTAGAGATTGATCAATTACTATTTCATTCTTAGAGGAGGGGATGCAATTGGTAAAACTATGACCATGGATGCAGACAAATGAGGCCTCGTCAAATGCCTAACACAGATGCTGTTCCCTTTTGGGGTTTTCCTGCAGTAAGTTAGCAAGGAGAACAGTACAGTGGGCCAAGATATCCTGCTGTTGCATCTGCTACAGGAGTATCTAAAGAAGGTGTCAGAAAGGTTTGCACTCAGAGGTGTGAATAAAAACTCAGAAACACATGCCTTGGTTGAGAGCATAAGCTATTGCTTGACTTGTAATGCAAGGCTGCAAAATTACATTATCAAGTCCAAAGACTACATCTGTGGCACCCTACTTGATCCACGCTACAAAAAAAATCTTCCCACTTTCATTCCTTTTTCTGAAAGGGATGTTTCAAAATAAAAGAGGTAGATTTTGGAGTAAGCTGGAGAACTGAAAGAGGAATGGTTGGAACTTAGAGTCCTACTCCGCACTTCTGGGCTGCTGTCTTCAACTTCCAGAGAGGGCAGACTTGTCTCACAGCAGCCTATAGCAGCAAAACGAACACTGGCAACTACAGCATCAGAAGAATCAGATCCAACCTCTGCATTGACTTGGTTTCAAGTGGCAGGTCTTACGTCCAGTGCAGAGGCAAAGGCAAAAGAGGGCAAGCAAGTGGCAGCACCAGTGACACTTCAAAAGATGTTTCAGAAGTATCTGGATAACCCAAAAGAGGTAAATGTAGATCAAAACCCATTGGTGTACTGGTATGGGAGAAGCGCCAATGGCCAGAGCTCAGCAGGCTGGCAGTAAAGTATCGGGCTTGTCCTGTTGCCAGTGTGTCTGCTGATCGTGTGTTCAGTACAGATGGTGCAGTTGTTTCGGTGAGAAGGACCACTCTCTCACCCTGAGTATGCCAGCACCACCATTATCGACTTCAAAGAGAAACCATGATGATGGTGAAGACTCTGAGGCCTAGTACTTACTCAGCTCTGTGGCCTGGCAAGAGGTAAATTGATTTGGGAAGTGCTGCTGACTCTTCATGAAACTTACCCTGCTTCTGTTTGTCCTTCTCCTTTACTCTATAATACAGTTACTGGTTTTTTTAGTATGCAGGACTTCTCCTAGCCCCCTCCTCCATGATTGAATCTTGGTGAAATCTCAACACTCCAGCTTACCTGCCAGACAGTTTCAGTCAGGCACCCAAGAGTGACGGACATTCCAAGAAGAATGGAGATGTATCACCCAATTTGGCAATAGAGTATCATTTTCCTTTTAACAATCATAATTTTTGGCACTGGGTGGGTTAACTTCAATCCTCCATAACTTGTATTTTTCAAACCTAGAAGACATAACATTTAGAGCTATACTATTTTGGGTCTCTCTGGGGCAGAAGGACTGTTTGCAATGCATTTAACTGAACTGTGTCATACTTATCCCTTTATCGTTTCCTTCCACAATAAATTGATCATAGTGTGCTGCTCAGTGCCCCAGTGAATATTATTGTTGTGGTTTCCTTTATGTAGTGTTTGTCTTTTTCACATCATTCCCCAAACCCCTTTTTCATCCATTAATGAAACCTCTAACCCTCTTCCCTCGGGCTTTGTGATTTATGAAGGTGTGACTCAATTTTACGACATACATGGATGACACCAACTCAATGCATGACCTTCTATTACCTGAGCAATATTCCACATCCGCTCCATCAACATCATCATTAAGGCGGTGGCTGTGTGTTGCAGAAATGCTTAACCTTGTCCAACCACTCCTGACTTCTCTGGACTTTTGTAAGCAAAATAGGCAATGGCAGTCATCCCCTAGTGGTCAATATAGTTACAGAGAGCAGTAGAGCAAGGGTATGAGTAAATGACATACACTTTTTTAGCCGATTTAAGAAACAGGCTACACTAAAAGACAGCAGTGCAAAGTAAAACACCAAAATAAACATTTGAGACATAAATCAATTAAAATAAAGTATTTCCTTTTATTTTACAAATAGAGATTCACCCTTTCCACAACAAAAGGCCCACTCTTCTCCTCAAATAAATGTCCCGGACCCCAAAAGTCAAACTAAAGTCCACAATGAAAGTCTAAAGTCCAGAACCCAGTCCCAACTTCCTTCCCACCCTCTTCACTCACAGCAAGTCTCTCCCATCAAAATAAAAAAATTAAACAAGAGCTCAGAAGAGGTCACTGTTGATTTGGGTCCAGAGATGGTCCAGGCTCTGCTCAATCTTCTCCAGCTAGCTCTCCACCCGCCTCTCCGGGTGGTCCGGCTGCTGCTGGAGTGGCTGCAGCAATGTCCTCTGCGTGTCAGCTCTAGAAGGGGTGGCAGCAGTTTCTAACAGCTGGCACTGGCACTGGCACCAGCAATGAAATGGCCAAGAGGGTGGAGGCTAGGGCCGGCTTGCTGAACTGGGGCCTGGGTCAGAGGCAGCTTGTATCTCCACCTCAGCCTTGATGGTCTCCAACCTCTGCCGTCAGAGATAGACCACTTTCTCCCACCTGCTGGGTGGTGCCTGTGGACCAGCAGGTGTAGCTATGTTGAGAGAAAAAAAAATACAAATTGTAAACAATGCTCTGTGCATACATTTGTTCAAAATTAAATAGTGGGTGGCATAGTAGCAGTATATTGCTGGTCGCCTAGGGCCATTGGAATTTTATGTGATTATGATAGGAAAGTTTTAGCACAGCAGAGTTTTTTAACTACTCCTCAGAATTCAGCGTAGCTCGACGCTGCGAACTCCACCAAGGCCTAGTCATGGTGTAACTGATCTGTTGGTGAGGCCAGCGGTTAACCTTCCACCACATGTAGGGCTTGTCTGACAGACTGCCATCTGTCATGATGGAGGAAGGGCCTTCAGCTGTCCTTCAGACTTCCATTGTTGGCTCTTCTGTCTTCTGTTGTCAGACAGCCTTTTGTTAACTTTGGTATGGTGGATATTCGTCTGCCATGCTCAGAGCTGTCTGCTTTCAGAGTGGGGTGAAAGAACCCTCAAGATGGAGGACAGCAATGGCAGTAGAGGGGTTTCCAATGGCAAAACATCCAATATTGACAGTCACGTCAGTCAACAAACACTTGCTCAAAATCAATGTGTAAGAAATTGGTAACTAGTTGAGAGGGGTGAAACCTTCCTCAAGCAGCAACCACAATCCTTCTCAGGGTCCTGAACTGACCTGTGCTCAACCCTCGGGTAGCTTGGCATAGAGCAGTCAGGCTGAACTCAGAGGCAATGTGTAAAATATTTGTGCACACTTCAAACAGTAACACAGTGAAAATGCACCACAAAAGCAACCCACAAGAAGTTTAGAAAAATTACTTTTTAATAAATAAATCAAGACCAAAACAACAAAAGTGCAATTAGTAGAATCTGAGATATTCAATTTTAAATATTTTAGTAAAAATAGTGCCAAAATGCGTAAAGAGCCAACTTGGGATATCTGGTTGTGCAGGACACAGAAAAAGTCACATGTGTAGGCCAACCATGATGGAGCACGGGCCAGCTTGAGGGAGTCAGTTAAACCAACTGGACAAAGTACCTTCAATCCTGGTTTGCAAAGTGTTGCAAGGATCCATTTAGAAGATGCGTCACACAGCCAAAGCATTACATCAGTTCTGCGATGTGGCAAGGCTTTGGTACGTGGTCCTGTTGCACCGTCATCAAATATAAAGTCGATGAGGGTTTATAATGCAAGGTCCAAATTCGAGGACGTGTCGCACAGTCAGGGCAATGCATTGACTCTGAAGAGATGCAAGCCTGTGATGCGGATCTGGCATCGTTATCAAGGCTGCCATTCATGAGAGATGCACCTGTGGTGAAAATGCTTCATGCAGCAGAGGTTCCAAATGTGATGCAGGTTGCTGTGGCGATGCAGGTCTTTGCTTTATATCCAATCCACGCAGTAGCAGAGATGCATTGGTTCTGCTCTGGGTTGCACCTCACAGCAGAGTAGATGCGCCAGTTCTGCTGGACCACAGAGGCTGGCAAAGCGCGTTAAGCCCTCTTCCAAGGATTCAGGACTGGGGTGGCACTACTTGGCAGGGTAAACTCACAGATGGCAGAGTCCAGGTGCAGGTGCGCAGTTAGCCTATTACATCCCTAAATCAGGAGGCTAGCCAACTAGCCCTTGGAGCCACTCTGGGTGTAGAGATGTAGGTCCAGTCCTTCTCACCCATGCAGGGGGGCAGCAGGCAGCAGGTCAGTACAGCAAAGCAGAAGCACAGCAAGGCAGTTGTTCAGCAGAGTGAAGTCCAGCAGATTGGCAGTCCTCCATTAGCTCAGCAGTCCTTCTCCTGGCAAAGTATCCAATAACCAGTAGAGTAGGTTTTTGGTCCTGAAGAACTTCCCTGATCAATTGGACCAACCACTGGCAAGAAACATGTTGACTTCATGAACTGTATTGTGTCATTATCTCCACATTCATCCACCCACTGCTTTTAATAAAAACAAGAGGATCCCCGTATTAAATTTGCTAGGGTACCTCTCAGCTATTTTTAACTCCCATTATATCAATCTACACTTAGAGCACCTCCACTTACACTTCACAATGGCGTTTTATTATAAAAGACCTCCGGCAAAGAGGTCCCTCAAGGGGCCCATTGGGCATTTCAGCACCGGGCCAACATGAAGCTGCCCGATGATGAAGCATGACACCCATCTACGTGTGTAAGGGCTCTTGCTTCTAAGAAATCAAATCCGCTGATCTATTTTTTCAACCTGTCGCTGACCTGCTTCCCCTTCTTCTTCCCTTTTATTCTAGAGGAACTGCATACCTTATTGGACTGTATAAATTTTATGGGAGCTTGTTTGCTGGATCTAGAAGCGCTCTTAGTCCCTCCTGTGTGTTCGGGTAAGTCAAATAAATGTCAACTTTCTAAAAGTGGCATTTTCACAATCGTTATTTAAAATCTGACTTCACCAGAAGTGAGGATTTTAAATTCTAACTCCAGAAACACGAAATATGAACAAGTCACCTATTCCCATTTGGAAATTACAATTATAAAAAGTAATTAGATAACTCCAATGTTATCCTATGTGAAAGTTTGGCCTTGCAATAGTGAAAACAAATTTCAGAGTTTTTCACTATGAGTGTATGTAAAACTTAAAAGCACATGCCCTACCTTTAGTACATTGCACTGTGCCTAGGGGTGACATATATATTAAAAAGGACATTTTGTATCTGGCTAAAGGTTTACTTTGCCAGGCCCAAATGGCAGTTTAAAATGGCACGTACAATGGCAGGTCCGAGACATGTTTAAAGGGCTACTTGCGTGGGTGGCACAATCCTTGCTGCAGGCCCACTAGTAGCATCCAATTTAGATGCCAGACCCTAAGCACAGGTAGCACCACTTTACCAGGGACTTATAAGTAAATTAAATATGCCAATTTAGGGATAAGCCAATGTTACCATCTTTTAAAGAGTGAGCACATGCACTTTAGCACTGCTGTCCAGTGGTAAAGTGCACAGAGTCCAAAGGATGGCAAAAACAGGATCAGCACAAAATGGAGGAGGAAGGCAAAACGTTTGGGGGACAATTGCCCTAAGGCTGATAGGTCTAGTATATGTCCCCTCCAGGAGCAAGCATGGAGAACTACCCAATCCCTTGGGAGTTCTCATCACTGAGATGGAAGAACCTGGAAAGACCATCAACACTGGCATGGTCTAATCCAGACAGTGTTCAGCTGCAAAGTCCATTCCGTATGGAAAGATGGACCACCTCAACAGTTTGGGTTTTCCACTCCTCATTCACATTAGCCATCTGAAGGGCCTGTTGTCTGTCTGAACCTGGAATTGAGTCTCAAACAGGTATAGTCCCAGCTTTTTCAGTGCCCAGACCATAGCAAAGGCTACCCTTTCAAACGCACACCACCTCTATTCCTGTGGAAGTAGCCACATGCTAATAAAAGCTACCTGTTGGTCTAAGCCCACCTCATTTAACTGTGCTAAAACAGCTCCTGTGCCATGCTCTGAAACATCTGTTTGCAGCATGAGCTCCTTAGAGACTCCTGTAGTCCATACAGAACCCAAGTTCTGAAATGGTGCCTGGTGGGGCAGCCTTGGGCACCAACGCCCCTGGGCTGGACCAGGGGCTGTTGGAGGGTTCAATCACCCCTAACACCACCATTTTAGAGACCTCCTCATTGATACTGGCCCTAATCCTGTATGACAACCTGTAAATTTTATTTTAAACAGGTGGACTGTCTCAAGTGTCTATGTCATGGACGCACAGGTGTGTGAGCCCATGGTGAGTGAGAACAGAGAAGCAAACTGCCCCAGTAACTACCAATAGTCACTCCGCTGCTCTTGGATCAATGTAGGGGAGAGGTTAACATCCTCCACTGACTTATTGTGCTCTTGGACAGACAGAAGGTCAGGGGAAGGCATGCTTCCCTGTTCAACTCCTTCATTGTCACCAGAAGCATGCTCACTTCGTATCTTTCAAAGTGTGGTTTGAGGCAGTTCACATCAAGCACCGGTAGGGGGTTTCTAGGGGTCTTGAGATCCACCAGGTAGATGAACTCCCCCTTACACTCCTTCACCTCATATGGGCCTGTCCAGCAGTCCTGGAGAGGTCTGGACTGCACAGGCTTCATAACCCACACTTTCTGGCCAGGTTGAAACTCGGCCAGAATGGTCTTCTGGTCATGCAAGAGCTTCATAACTTCTTGAGTGATATTAAAGGTTGCATTTCACCTTGGTCCAGAAGTAGTGCATCTGGTTGTGGAGGGCCAGTTTGTAGCTGACCACATCCTGAGTGGGGTTCCATGGAGCTTGCTCCCATCCTTCTCTGACAAGGCTAAGTAGTCCCTAACAGGGTGCCCATAGAGGAATTCAAAGGGACTAAACCCAACTACCTTCTGTGGTACCTTCCTTAGGCAAGTAGAAGGTGTGGCAGATGGATGTCCCACTTACATCACATGGGCTCAGGTAGGCCCATTATCATGGCTGTTAGGGTACTGTTGAATCTCTCCACAAGACCGTTGGTTTGGGGGTGATAGGGTGCAGAAAACTTATAAATTACCCCACACTCATCCCACATTGACTTCATGCACGCTGACAGGAAGTTGGTGTCTTTGTCAGACATTACCTCGTTGGGAAACCCCATGTGGGTAAAGATCCCCATCAGGGCCCTGGCCACTGCAGGTGCAGTCACCGACCTCAGAGGGAAGGCCTCTGGGTAGCAAGTGGCACGGCCCTCCAAGACCTGGATGAACTTATTGCCTAAAACATTTCACTGGTCTGAAGGGTAGGACAGCAACTGCAGATTGAATCTGAGGATGTCAACAAGCCTGGTGACGTTCATGTTTTCCCCAGATGTACTGCCAGGGGTATGTCATGAACCAAACCCAGTAGGAAGGCCCTTAACACTGGGGGACCACCAGCTCACAGGCTATTCCAGGTCCAGGAACCTTAGGATCACTGTATAGGAGGTAATTCTCTTAATAGAGAAGGTGATCTCAAGAGGTGTCACCTGCTGCCTGGGCCTCAGCTTGCTGCCTCAAGCCCTCTAGAGAAAGGCACGCCTTCTGCACTTTGCAAAATGTTTCCCTGGTGGGCCCACCCTCAACTTGCCAACCAGCAAGCTCAGACAAGTCACCCAGGGCGGTAATGTCTTCCTCAATTGACTCAGGGGCAACCTCCGCAGGTGCCCTTTTAACCTCTACCTGTTCTTGAATATGACTTAGTGGAATGTATTAGGAAGGACCTGCTCCGAATCCACAAGCTGACACCTCATAGTAGTCATGGTGGCTCCTTTGTCTCTCAGAGCCTCTACCACAGATGGTGGCCCACTGCCTGTACTTAGAAGTATTGGTTGGCATATGTGCTTTTGTCACCATCTCTGTATCTCCCAGGGAAACTAGGGTCACATCTGTCTGTTCCACAAATCTAACCTGGACCACCTCCTCGCAGGGGCGTAACGAAGGCCTCCACAGCCCCGAGGTGCAGCGGGCCTTCCACACCATTCACCTCAAAGGGGGCACCATAGGTCTTGCAAGCTGCAAGTAAATAAAACACTCAGAAGCAGAAAGACTGAAGAGTCTTGTCTGCATTCACTTCACAGGCCACAAGCAGTGATTCATTTACCTTGACGGGCCCGCACCACTCTATTCTGTGGACTGCCACACTAAAGGTACTGAAAAAATCTGGGATTAGGCTTCAATACCGCTCTCTGCAGGCTCTTACAGGACCGTCTTCTGTGGTCTGTCATACATAAAGCACTTTTATTGAATGGCATATGGGTAGCACACAATAAATTTGCATCTTCATGGGCATGTCACCCGCACGATTACTAGTGGCCTGCAAAGTCCGAATATAGTTCGCACGTGCTCCCTTTCCCCATACATTGTTGCATATTCTCCTGGAAGAGATGGGCCCCTTGAGGAGCCTTGGAGCTGTTTGGCTACAGCTGCCCCTTTCAGTGAGACCCTGCAGCAAAGCATCTCTGCACCGCCCGCGCATTGCACCCTCGAGGCCTGCTTGGCTGATCACTGTAGCTAACCCCTCCATAAAGTCCAACACTTAGCTCAGTTAGCAAGACTGCTATCATGATGCCGTGGCTGCAAGTGCATATTCACAATCGAAATCAACAACTACTGAAGGTGTGAAAAGAAATGGTTTTACTTGTTTGAGTAATTAATGCAACTAAATTAAACGCCCCCCATTTATTTTCCTTTTCCCTAATACAATAATTTTACTCTGTTAATTTTCGTGATAGTACATTATGTAAGCATATTGGCCCTCATTCTAACCCCGGCGGTCTCAGACCGCCGGGGCCAGGGTCGGCGGGAGCACCGCCGACAGACCGGCGGTGCCCCGCAGGGCATTCTGACCGCGGCGGTTTGGCCACGGTCAGAAAGGGTCAACCGGCGGTCTCCCGCCGGTTTACCGCTGCCCTTAGAATCCCCCATGGCGGCGCGTAAGAGGGCCCCACAAAGTATTTCAGTGTCTGCCTAGCAGACACTGAAATACGCGACGGGTGCAACTGCACCCGTCGCACCTTCCCACTCCGCCGGCTCAATTCTGAGCCGGCATCTTAGTGGGAAGGTTGATTTGCCCTGGGCTGGCGGGCGGCCTTTTGGCGGCTGCCCGCCAGCCCAGGGCAAATCCCAAAATACCCTCAGCGGTCTTTCGACCGCGGAACGGTATTTTGGTGGGGGAACTTCGGCGGGCGGCCTCCGCCGCCCGCCGAAGTTAGAATCACCCCCATTGTGTTATGATGGTTTCATAGGAAACAAAGTAGGAAATAAGGTAAGAACAAACAGACTGTAGCTCCCAGTATTGTAAATATCTCCAAGAGGTTATGCCGACCTTTAAAACATTCCTCAATTCTCGTAACGTTCAGAGCTGGCAACTAGGGAACCACGTTTGAGTCTCTAGGTGGGCTCAACATCCTATGATTTTGGGCAAATCACTTAATTTCCTCGTTCATTAAAACAAAACTGAATGTGTCTTTCTTCAATGCAACTGGTGCTCACCTAAAGCGCTTCAATGCCTTCGGGTCGAGTTTGAACTATATAAAACTGCAAAAAAAAGTGTCAATACTTATGCTCGAGTGTAATAGATGGTTGTATTCTCTTTGCCTCTTTCTGTGACACCTGCGCAGCAACTTAGATTATGTGGAAAGGGAATTCTGTTGCAGATACTTGTGCCCTGATTCCATGAATATGTGCTCTTTCTAACAGTGTGATGAGTTTGCGACACTTGCCCAGACTCCACAAGTCTTGCCTGAAGTTGAGTTAAAAGCAGTGCTTTATTTGTACTTGTTGTTTCCGGTGATGAGCACAGGCATTTATTTTTGAGGGCCGGTGCTTATTCTTCTGCCTCAAGCATTTGGAGCAAAAGACACATATGGGACGGAGGACGGGAAAAATGAAAAAAGCGTCTCAAAGGGAGAAAGTAGAAAGCTGCAAGAGTGAGTTGAAGGGGCAGGGAGTGGCTTTAAATTGATTGAAGAGGCCCAAGATGACTTCAGGATTACACTGCCTTAGTATTCCGTGTTCCTACATTTAATTGCAGCAGCCTCGTGTTTAAGAGGAGGGCTTTGGGCACGGGCACATTTTTATTTACAAATTAAGCACTAGCACTGATTAAAAGAAGCCAGCATCTCTGATAGCATTTCAGACTCTGTCACTGTACAAAGCACTAGCAAAGGATCTCTTGAGAGTGTACTGCGCCATGACTGCAGACTGCCTCTTCTGAACAAATACACACCATTGCACACAGTTAAAAGGTTTCTGTTTCACTTGGCAGGGATGAGTGTGTAGCGTTATATAGTGCAGACTGTATTTTTCATTACAGGGAATAAGTCTGATGACATACAGCCATGAGGCCATAAATGAGCTGCAACTCTGTCGGATGGCATCATCAGTGAATCATCACACCCATGTAGATCCCAAAAGCCACACAAATAATATGATGGTAAGTGGATGGATAATTTTGAAAGGTAGATTGTTACTAGAGGTTTTTCTTTAGAGGTGGATGTAGGAGGCTGGCCTGGCTTATAGTGGGTACCTTGTGGCACTTACACCTTGTGCCAGGTCCAGTTATCTCTTATTAGTAGATTAGTAGTGTTCTAGTAGCTTAGGCTGATAGAGGTAGCTATAGCAGAGCAGCTTGGGCTGAACTAGGAGACATGCAAAGCTCCTACTATACCACTTATATCATATAGCACTATATCATAAGAAACACAATAGTCAGAGTTACTAAAAATAAAGGTACTTTATTTTAGTGACAATATGCCAAAAGTATCTCAGAGGATGCACTCCCTTAGGAGGTAAGTAAAATACACAAAATATACACACAAACCAAAATCAGGTAAGTAAAACACTTCGAAAAGTAGTGCAAACAATGTAGAACACAATAGAATGCAATAGGAGACAATAGGCCTAGGGGCAACACAAACCATATACTCCAAAAGTGGAATGGGAACCACTAATGAACCCCAGGCCTAGTGTAGTGTGTAGAGGGTCTCTGGGAGTGTAAGAAAACACTAAGGGTGTTCAAGATACCCCACCCCAAGACCCTGAAAAGTAGGAGTAAAATTACCCTGCTACCCCAGAAGAAAGTAAAGTCAAGATGGGGATTCTGCAAAGACAACAACTGACTGCAAAGCACTGAAGACGGATTCCTGGACTTGAGAACCTGCAATGGAAAGGGACCAAGTCCAAGAGTCACACAAGTGTCCAGGGGGGGCAGGAGCCCACTAATTCCCGGATGAAGGTGCAAAAGGGCTGCCTTCCGGGTGGAAGAAGCTGATGATTCTGCAAAAACGGAAGGTGCCAGGAACTTCTCCTTTGGTCAGAAGATGTCCCACGGCGTGCTGGAGGAAGCAGAGTTGTTTCCACGCAGAAAGACCACAAACAAGCCTTGCTAGCTGCAAGAGCCGCAGTTGAAGATTATGGGTGCTGCCAGGGCCCAGGAAGGACCAGGAGGTCACCCCTTTGGAGGTCACTCCCCTTTCCTTTGTCCAGCTTCGCGCCAGAGCAGGGGCTGGGGGCTCCCTGAACCAATGTAGACTGGCTTATGCAAGGAGGGCACCATCTGTGCCCTTCAAAGCATTTCCAGAGGCTGGGGAAGGCTACTCCTCCCCAGCCCTTAATACCTATTTCCAAAGGGAGAAGGTGTAACACCCTCTCTCAGGGGAAATCCCTTGTTCTGCCTTCCTGGGACTGGGCTGCCCAGACCCCACGAGGGCAAAAACCTGTCAGAGGGTTGGCAGCAGCAGTAGCTGCAGAGAAAATCCCAGAGAGCTAGTTTGTCAGTACCTGGGGTCCATGCTGGAGCCCCGGGGATGCATGGGATTGGTACCCCAATACCAGATGTGGCTTGGAGGGACAATTCCATGATCTTAGACATGTTACATGGCCATGTTCGGAGTTACCATTGTGTAGTTCACACGTGTAATGGTGTCCCCGCACTCACAAAGTCCGGGGACATTGCCCTGAACAATGTGGGGGCACCTTGGCTAGTGCCAGGGTGCCCTCAAACTTAGTAACCTTGTACCTAACCTTCACTAAGTGAAGGTTAGACATATAGGTGACTTATAAGTTACTTAAGTGCAGTGTAAAATGACTGTGAAATAACAAGGACGTTATTTTACTCAGGCTGCAGTGGCAGTCCTGTGTAAGAATTGTCTGAGCTCCCTGTGGGTGGCAAAATAAATGCTAAACTAAATAAATAATTTAAACCATAGGGATCTCCTGGAACCCCAATACCCTGGGTACCTAGGTACCATATACTAGGGGATTATAAGGGTGTTCCAGTGTGCCAATCAGAAAAAACTAGCCTGCAGTGACAATTTTAAAAGCAGAGAGAGCATAAACACTGAGGTTCTGGTTAGCAGAGCCTCAGTGATACAGCTAGGCACCACACAGGGAACATATACAGGGCATAACTTATGAACACTGGGGTCCTGGCTAGCAGGGTCCCAGTGACACAGGCAAAAACAAACATACATATAAGTAAAAAATGGGGGTAACATGCCAGGCAAGATGGTACTTTCCTACACAACCCCCCCCCAAACGAGGGACAATAAGGCTAACCTTGCCCAGATGAGTCTTCATTGTCTAGGTGGAAACATCTGGAGAGTCTATCTGCATTGGAGTGGGTACTCCCAGGTCTATGTTCCACTGTATAGTCCATTCCCTGTAGGGAGATGGACCACCTCAACAATTTAGGGTTTTCACCTTTCATTTGTTTTAGCCAAAGTAGAGGTTTGTGGTCTGTCTGAACAATAAAGTGAGTACCAAACAGGTATGGTCTCAACTTTTTCAGTGCCCACACCACAGCAAAGGCCTCCCTCTATATGGCAGACCAACGCTTTTCTCTAGGGGTCAACCTCCTGCGATAAAAGCAACAGATTGATCCTGGCCCTCAGTACTAAGCTGTGATAGCACTGCCCCAACCCCCAATTCAGAAGCATCAGTCTGGACTATGAACTTTTTGGAGTAGCAAGGGCTTTTTAGGACAGGTGCAGAGCACATGGCCTGTTTGAGCTCATCAAAAGCTTTTTGACAGCTGACTGTCCACAATACCTTTTAAGGCATCTTCTTACTAGTGAGGTCATTAGGAGGAGCTGCAATGGAGCCATAATTCTTAATAAACCTCCTATAGTACCCAGTGAGGCATAGAAAGGCTCTCACCTGGGTTTGAGTTGTAGGGGGAGCCCATTCCATAATGGTCTGGATCTTCCCCTGCAGTGGTGCAATCTGTTCCCCACCTACCAGGTGGCCCAGATAAACCACTTTCCCCTGCTCTATCTGGCACGTTGAGGCCTTGATAGTGAGGCCTGCCTTCTGCAGGGCCTGCAAAACTTTCCACAGGTGGACCAGGTGATCATCCCAGGTGGAGCTAAAGACAGCTATATCATCCAGATATGCTGCACTAAAAGCTTCCAAACCTTGCAGGATTGTGTTCATCAACCTTTGAAAAGTGGCAGGTGCATTCTTCAGACCAAAGTACATCACAGTGAATTGATAGTGCCCTCCAATGGGACAGGTCTGCTGTGCCACACTCAGCTCTTCTCTAGTAGCCCCCCCCTGCACCCAAAAGCTCAGCAGTGTGTGCTGCCAGCTCATCTGGTGTAGGTTCTGCACAGGGAGAGGATTCCTCTTCCTCAAAAGCCAAATCTTCTGGTGAGGGAGGTATAGTGGGCAAGGATTTACCCTTCCTACCCCTAGCTTTTGGGAGCACTTGGTTCATTGTTCCAGGATCCAAGTTTCCCTGTCCTTTTTGCTTTTCGGCCTGAGCCCTTGTCAAAGCAAAAATATGCACAGGAATGCCCAGCATTGCTGCATGAGCCTCCAACTCCACTTCAGCCCAAGCTGATGTCTCCAAATCATTGCCTAGTAAGCAATCTACAGGTAATTCAGTGGCTACCTCAACTTTCTTTGGACCAGTAACCCCCCCAGTTGAGATTCACAACAGCCATGGGGTGGCTAAGTGTGTTATCATGAGCATCAGTCACTTGGTACTGCTGACCAAGTAGGTGTTAATCAGGGTGAACCGGTTTCTCTATGCTAGCTGCAAGAGTTGCGGTTGAAGATTATGGGTACTGCCTGGGCACAGGAAGAACCAGGAGGTCGCCCCTTGGGGGAGTAGACAGAGGGGGCGCTCAGCAACAGAGAGAGCCCATGCAGAAGCAGGCAGCATCTGCAGACGCACGTGAACAGGCATTCAGGAAATCTGAGCACAGTGGTTGTCTCAGCACAACAAAAGAGGGTCCCACTAAGTCGGAGGTCAACTCAGCGAGTTGGACAACGCAGGATGGAGTGCTGGGGACCTGGGCTGGGCTGTGCATGAAGGAAGTCTTGCAAAAGTGCCCAGAAGCCCTAGCAGCTGCAGATCACGCAGTACACAGGATTACTGTCTGGCGTGGGGAGGCAAGGACTTACCTCCATCAAATTTGGACAGAAGGACCACTGGACTGTCAGGTCACTTGGTTCCAGCTCCTGTGCTCCAGGGACCACGCTCGTCAAGATGAGAGGGGACCCAGAGGACCGGTGATGCAGAAGTTTGGTGCCTGCGTTAGCAGGGGGAAGATTCTGACAACCCACAGGAGATTTATTCTTGGCTTCCAGTGCCCGGTGAAGGCAGACAGCCCTCAGAGCATGCACTACCAGGAAACAGTCGAGAAAGCCGGCAGGATTAGGCGCTACAATGTTATTGGTAGTCTTCTTGCTACTTTGTTGCGGTTTTGCAGGCATCCTGGAGCAGTCAGCAGTCGATCCTTGGCAGAAGAGAGAAGTGCAGAGGAACTCTGATGAGCTCTTGCATTCGTTATCTGAAGAGAAACCCACAGGAGAGACCATAAATACCCCTCAGAGGAGGATTGGCTACCTAACCAGGTAAGAGCCTATCAGGAGGGTTCTCTGACATCACCTGCTGGCACTGGCCACTCAGAGGTCTCCATTGTGCCCTTACACCTCTGCATTCAAGATGGCAGCGGTCTGGGACACACTGGAGGAGCTCTGGGCACCACCCCAGGGGTGGTGATGGACAGGGGAGTGGTCACTCCCCTTTCCTTTGTCCAGCTTCGCGCCAGAGCAGGGGCCGGGGGCTCCCTGAACCGGTGTTGACTGGCTTATGCAAGGAGGGCACCATCTGTGCCCTTCAAAGCATTTCCAGAGGCTGGGGAGGCTACTCCTCCCCAGCCCTTAACACCTATTTCCAAAGGGAGAGGGTGTAACACCCTCTCTCAGAGGAAATCATTTGTTCTGCCTTCCTGGGACTGGTCTGCACAGACCCCAGGAGGGCAGAAACCTGTCTGAGGGTTGGCAGCAGCGGTAGCTGCAGAGAAAACCCCAGAGAGCTAGTTTGGCAGTACCCAGGGTCCATGCTGGAGCCCCGGGGATGCATGCGATTGGCACCCCAATACCAGATTTGGCTTTGGGGGGACAATTCCATGATCTTAGACATGTTACTTGGCCATGTTCGGAGTTACCATTGTGAAGCTACACATAGGTATTGACCTATATGTAGTTCACACGTGTAATAGTGTCCCCCCACTCACAAAGTTCGGGGAAATTGCCCTGAACAATGCGGCAGCAGCGATTCATGCAGCGCTTTTACTCCTTTAATGAGCCAGGGCTGCGGCAGTGTTTCTGGGCAGCAAGGAGTGCTTTTTACAGTGCTTGAGGAACAAAAAGAAAAGCGATTTCCAAAGCGCTAGTTTTTGTCAAGTATTGAAGCACTCCTCGTGCTTCACAAGGTTGCAATGGTCAGGGGCCACAGCACCTTGACCCTGGAGGACAGAGTTTAAATAAAGAGGGCCACAGGTGGAGGTTCCCAGCAACAGGTCAGCTCAAATAGGATGCAAGCAAGTCCTTACAGTGAGCAAGCAGGTCACAAGTCGACACAGCAGCAGATGTCCATGGCGGTTCCTGGTGAGTCCTTCCAGCCTTCTGTGTCCAGTTCCAAAATGTCTCCAAGAGTCTCTAAATGGTGAGGAAAACTCCCCTGTACTTATACTCAGTGTTTTACAATGGAAGGGGAGAGGAGGTTCCAACCAGTTACAACTGGCTCTGGGAGTGCCCCCTCTCTCCTTCAGCACATGCTCCAAACATCAGTTGGGGATAAGCGACCCTATTGTGTGAGGCAGGGGCACAGCCTTTACAAATGCAGGTGTGCCCCGCCTCTCCCTTCTCTGAGCCCAGGAAGACTATTCACCATGCAGATGCACCTCTGTGACACCTCCACCCTCCCTGTGTACAGGCTGTATGCACAAAGCCCAACTGTCACTCTGCCCAGACGTAGATTGGAGTCAAGCTGCAAAACACCAGCCATAAGCACAGAGAAATGCTAACTTTTTAGAAGTGCCATTTCTTTAATTGTAATAAAAAATACACCTACACCAGTATACAGCATTTCTTACCACCATTACAACCATACCAAACATGCCTACGCTACCCCTCATAAATCAGACAATACCCCCTACGTATAAAGCAGGGCATTTCTAATGCAATCCTATGCGAAGGCAGCACTCACAGCAGTAAGACACCAAGTTAGGCTGTTTGTCACTACCAGGATGGGAAGCAACCTGGCACATGTCCTGCCTTCTACATACATGGCACCCTGCCCATAGGGCTAGCTAGGGCCTACCCTAGGGGTGAGTTACATGTAGTAAAAGGGCAGTTCTGAGCCTGGCAAGTAAATTTAGATGCCAGGTCTCTGTGGCAGAAAACTGCGCACACAGGCTCCTGCGCTAGCAGGCCTGAGACAGATTTGAAAGGCTATTTCAGTAGGTGGCACAAGCAGCGCTGCAGGCCTACTGCCATTTAATTTACAGGCCCTGGGTATAGAGATACCACTGTACAGGGGCCTGATAGGTAAATTAAATATGCCAATTAGGTATACGCCAATCATACCAACTTTAGATGGGAGAGCACCTACACTTTAGCACTGGTCAGCAGTGATAAAGTGCTCAGAGTCCTAGAACCAACAGAGAGAGGTCAGAAAAAATAGGAAAAATTAGGCACAACGTCAGGGGGTGAACCTGCCCAAGGGCCAGGTCCAACACCCATGAAATATTTACCTGAAGGATCTATATACACTAGATGGCAGGCCAAACTTTTTTGTATCACTTGCTCCTAAATCTTTCTAAGATTGATCTAATGGGGCTACAGACCAAGGGTCTGGGAGCGAATTTGAGCAAGGCTCAATTCAGTACGGTGCAGAGATGCACCCCTAAAGTTTCTCTAAATTCCAGATTTCAACTTATACAATATTATTACTTCCATAGGAGTTATTTAATCCCCAAACATATTAACAGCATGTTTCCCACGGCCCAGGCTAAATGTCCTTCATGCAAAGAAGTGGGGATGGGTTTCTTTCATATGGTCTTGGATTGTCCACAACTTTGCCACTATTAGGAGAGAATAGTACAATTTCTAACTTTGCCACAGATAGGGAAATCCCCTAAACCCCAAATGTGTTCCTAATGTGCCTGTTTCACAGGTCTAAGGCAGTGAAGGTAATAATTAAGGGGCATATATAATAGCCCCTGGTGCCACAAGAGTGCCACATTTGGTGACGCTTTGGTGGCACAATGCCCTTCGCCATATTTACAAGGTGGCGTTAAGGCACTTTTTGTGGATTAACTCCACCTTGTAAATGCAAACCCATCACACGCAGCACTGTGCGTGGAAGGGGCGTGCAATGGGTGTTGCTGTGGGCGTGCCACATCAACACCCATTGCATTTTGATGCTGCCTCAGATTTACAAGTTTGGGGGGGTGTTAGTATGGTGCAACAAGGAGAAATGCTTTCTCCTCGTTTTCTGTTCTTTCTATGTGATCTGCATTCTGCAGCACACGTAGAAAGAGCAAATCACCATTTAAGATTGTTCCTTCCTGCACAAAATCAATCACCCCCTCAATGCAGCCATCCTTGTACTATGGTGCAAGGGTGGCTGTGTTGGTGCACGACAGCAAATTTAGCGACACGCAGGGAGAATCACAAGGGTGTGCCATTTTCTTTTGAATATGGTGTATCCCTGCTTTTTGAAAATGACAGTGCGTGACGCTGTCAAATTTGGCACAGCGCCACACACCATCATCTTCAGTTAAGTCTGACCCTAAGTTTATTGACCTGGCTTTGGTTCTAAATAGAAGACAGATATCCATTGACTGGAGAAACCCTGTGGGCCTGAAATTAGGAAATGGATAACCAAACTTAACAACAGGGTGAAGTGGTCAGGCCGTGAGCTATGGCTTGAGGTGAAAGTGGAGTGCGCCCATCAGACTTCCTACAAGCGTGGCATGCGATCATAGTGGCGTGTCCAATGCTGGATAGCAATGGCTGTATGGTACACAAACAGGCAAATGATGACTGAAGCCAGCTGCACCTCAAGACGTTTCATCATAAATTCCAGCCTTATTGCAGCCAGAGAGCATTGACAGTATATTTAGACTTATGTTGTTTTGATCCAACTGATGCTGCAATGTACTAATTAGCCCTTTTTAGTCCTTGTGTTCTGCAACCTCTCACAGTTCAATAATTTATAGCTGATGTTGAATTTTGAAATAAGATGGAGAACAAGTTTGCTATAAAGCCCAAAAATTGTGAATCATTGATTGCCAATCATGTGGCACTGTAACTTTTGAAATCATGGTGTAAATTATAAGATGCAATGGAACGAACATGTTTTGATATATTATACAATATGCAATAGCTATCATAACTTAATAAAAAATTTTTTTAAACAATAACACATGGTGGAAGCTGGCTCCTTATATGGTATATCAAAATGAGATATACCATGCAAAGAGTCCAGAGGTTCCCTTATTAGTGGACAGAGCTTGCTCTAGCAATCCCAAGGTGCTCTTTTAGGGAGTGGTGTGGTCGAGCAGCCTTAGGTTTATCAGAGAGGAGTGTTAGACATCTTCAATTACACACACAGTCAATAAATGAGACACACAACTCAATAAGGAGATCCACACCAATTTACAAAAATAACAAGCGTCTTTATATATGTTTTGGCACCAGGATCAATATGATCAAGTAAGTACGTTTTGCAAGAGAAATCTTTACAGTGTGGAAAAGTCAACACAATGCAATTCTCGAAAGTTGCAATGTTATTGTATGGAGTAGAATACAAATAAGGAAAACAGAAAGAGTACAGTGACGTACAGGACCAATCTCCTGGACTGAAAATAAGTATTGGGCAAGGGTCAGGGCCACACCAGTGGGGTGGCTGGGTGCAGAGGTGTAGTAGGTTTAGAGTCCTCAAGGTTAGTCAATGGGGATCGGTCCAGTTGAAAAGAGGATGCGGGTTAGGAATGGGTGTCCAGTCAGGGTGAGCCACCAAATGAGCTTAGGTCTTGCGATGCTCGGTGATGTAGGGACACCAGTGGTCCTCTTCTCCTCGGTCCAGGGTGTCTGAGTGTAGAGGATTCTTGAACCATCAGGTGTCTGTCACTGGTGGTGGTCTCAGTGGTGGGGGCCCACAGAAATAGGCTGAGGTGGGGACTGGGCGACCAGTCCGAGTGAACCAACAAGTGGGCTCAAGTCTCACAAACCTGGGGGAGATAGAGACACCAGTGGCCCTCTTCTCCTCGGTCCAGTGCTTCTGGGTGCAGAGGTGCAGTAGACCATTAGGTTGCCGTCACGGAGCGATCGCGGGGGGTCTGCACAAAGAGGCTGCAGGTGTCAGTGTGAAGGTTTCAGTGAGGAACCCACAGCAGACTTTGTCTCTGGAGAGGCTGGGGACCATGCTGGCACCATTGGCCCACTTCAAAATGGGTTGGGAGGATTATATGCAGTGGTGCTGTCCGGCGGTGGGAGTTGGTGAGTCCTCTTCAGCAGTTCTTGGGTGCCTGCATGGATGCAGAGGAGCAACTCAGCCACTCCACTGGAGTTCCCTTACGCTGGGTTGAAGGATGGTCCGTCTTCCCTGGCTTTTGGAAATTTCAACAACTCGAGGATGAGGCTAGTTTGGCTCACTTGTCAACGTTAGCAGACAGGTTGGAAGGGTTGGCTCTGAGTCTGTCACTGGTCTTCAGTTCTCGTTTTTGCGTCTCTGGAGTGTCCTTCTTCTTCAGGTCAGTGGGATCTGATTTTCTGGTGCCAGAAGCTCCCCTAAATACTGACTTTAGGGGAGTTTCAATGAGTGTAGGTGTCAACATCAGGACAGTGCGCGCTCAACGGGCGACTAAAATGCAAAAACCCAGTCTTTATGCAAGAGCATAATTCATGCATTGTGTTTATATGCAGTTTGTCAACCTTTTGCATTGCAGAGTTTTACCTTGAAACCACTATTAATGATGTTTGCAAATAATGTTCATTTGCAAGGTATTGCTGCAGGCTTACAGAGTGTTTCAGGGTGTGGTCCCTTTCTAGGACCGTCTAGACGCTTTCTCTGCAGCATGACTGGGTGTGGTTTGTGGGCTGGGCCTGACTCTATATAAGGGAGTCAGCCCAGCTCCACGTGCTCACTATTCAGAGGTCCCGGTGCAGGCCAGCAGCAATTTCCTGAGCTCCTGTTCCGGAGGCCTACCTTGATGTTCCAGGCCTGCCCTGCATTATCTTGGTGATCCTTGAGCAGGGTGGTAAGACGGAGGTCGGGCTGGGCCCCCGACCCCGTCCTAAAAAGTCTCTTGAATTTTTGGGCCTACTCGTGAAACTTTCAGAGTACGCAAATCATTGCTCTGATGTAAATCTTGGTGTACAAATTGGCAAAGGCTTGCACGATCATTTCATGGCATTTGCATATTCTTGTTAGAATCGTCAGTGAGCACGATTCCTTTTCTGCATGTAAATCTTGGTGTTCAGATCGGCAAAGGCTTGCGCGGTCATTTCATGGCATTTGCATATTCTTGTTAGAATCAGCAGTGTGCGCAATTCATTGACCGCATGTAAAACTTGGTGTTCAGATCGGCAAAGGTCTGCACGGTCATTTCATGGCATTTACATTTTCTTGTTAGAATCAGCAGTGTGCGCAATTCATTTCCCGCATGTAAAACTTGGTGTTCAGATCGGCAAAGGCCTACACGGTCATTTCATGGCATTTACATATTCTTGTTAGAATCGGCCGTGTGCGCGATTCATTTCCCGAATGTAAAACTTGGTGTTCAGATCGGCAAAGGCCTACTTGATCATTTCATGGCATTTACATATTCTTGTTAGAATCAGCAGTGTGCGCGATTCATTTCCCGCATGTAAAACTTGGTGTTTAGATCGGCAACAGTTTGCGCGATCATTTCATGGCAAATAAAAACTTTAATGTGTAATGTTTGATGAAGTACACACATTTATCCTGAGCCTATGGATTTCCTGTGAAGATGATAAATTCAAAATGTGACGGTCTTTGTGCACATTAAGTCCCTAGTACAATTCCAATTGTTTTTCCAGAGAATGTTTTCAGATTGTTTTGTCCTCATGTTAAAAAAGCAGTGTTTGTTCTAAAACAAGTATTCTAGAAGGTTCGTGTATTTCTAGACATTATGTGACATTTTATTAAAAGCTCATATGAAACATTGCATTAATCATTCTTGATTTGTTCCAGGTACCCAGAGTTCTTGAGGTCTAGTTAAAGTCACTTCTTAGATTATCCATGGTTACAGTAAGACAATGCTTAGAACCATAGTTTAGTGAAAGTCAATGTGATTATATTCTGATATTGTGTTGGTTAACCTTTTTGCTTCCTACAGGTCTCCTTCCCAGCTGTTCCCTACCTAATCCCGTTTTCCCCACTTGGACTCTCTTAGGCTCTGTGATATTTCTATCAGAGTTTGGAGCTGTCTTGTAGTGGACATGTTGGGAACGTGCGCAGACCCCAAGGACCTGGTCTCCCTGACAGTAGGGTAGTAGCCAATGGGCTACTTGCCCCTAGGGTCACTACACCCTCTATATGACCACTTCCTCTGGGAAGTGGACATAACGCTTTCCCAGAGTTCCTAGTTCTGCCATCACCAAGATGTAAGACTTTCAAAAGTTGTTTCCACATCAGGCAGCTCATCCCTCTCACTACTAATTTTCCCACCTGCCCAGGTGCCAAAGGAGCCCTGGGGCAAGGGATCAGCATCCTCTCCTTTGAGAGAAACCAGATCAACATATCAAGGGCGGTGTGCTTCTTTGAAGCCCCCTGCCTTGGAATGCAGATTCACAGATCATCCTGTTGGGAGGGGTGTGTCAACACTGAGGCCGAAGCAGGCTTTGTTACTGTCTGCTCAGGAGCAAAGGGCCTCACCCCTGGGGTTGAGAAACGTGTCTGGTGGTGGCAGGCTAGTTACAGCTAGTCAGCCAGCACACTGGTAGTGGTAAGGTTTTCAGGTGGCGCCTCTAAGTAGCCGTCTGGGTGCATGTATTAATAAATATATCACTGGCATCGGTGATGGTTTTTAATACAAGATGTTTGATACCAAATATCTCTAGTTTCAGTGAAGCCATTGTGTAGCTGGGGAACTCATATTGACTAGGGTGCAGCACATGTACTTCCCTGTTCACCTACTATGTCTAGGAATTGACAAAGACATACCAGAGGCATATCTGCTTTTGCAGATATGTCTACACATGTAATATAATGCACCTCTGCATTAGGGCTGTAAGACCTGCTGTAGGGGTGGCTTACATATAGTGAATGCAGTGTTAGGGGACATGACACACAGGCTGTGTGCCATGTCGTGTTTTCAATTTTAGCTGCACCAAGACATACAGCCTGAAATGGCAGTCTGCATGTGCCAGGTGAGGGGTCCCTAAGGGTGGCACAATACGTGCTGCAGCCCTTGTGGACTGTCTTTGGTACACATGCCCTTGGTACCTGGGGTACCATTTACTAGGGGCTTATAGGGTGACAAAGGTGTGGCCAACTGCTGAAGCACAGTTTTATGGGAAGAGATCTGGCACTGAGGACCTAGTTGGCAGGAACCCAGCATAATTTAGCATAACTGCTAAATTTCACTGGTTTTGTACTAGTGAATTATGAGCCAACTGTGCAAGATTTGTGGAGTGCACCCTATATGGGAAGAGGCTTTCTAAAGGCACCAAAACCAAATGTAGCTATGGTACTTTCACAATGTGGAAACACATAAGAAGTTACCATGAGCAAACATATCTGCGTAGGATGAGGGAGAGAGCCACTGATACGTCAGCTGCTGTGCCATCTACATCTTCTGCTGCTGAAGCCCCTCAAAGCATCTGTATTGCACCTATGTGCAAATAACTTAATGACATGGCCATTCATTATGGCAAGTGCCAGGAACTTGTTATTAAGAAAAATGAAGACATCATTAGCATGCTTGAGAAGGTTAAGAGCCACTGTTGTTGATTTGTTTTCATTTTTTAATGTTACAAAACACTAGTTTGTTGAATATTCAACAGTTTTGGATACATTTTTATTGTTTTCAGACTTTCTATTTTTAGTCTTCTTGAAAATAAAACACATCAAAAAATAAAAAATACATTTTCCCAAATATTTTACAAGCAAACTGCCATATTTACTACAAAAACCTGTGTTTGTGTTTAGATTTTTTAGTGGATACAGTACTGTTGTTGTTAGTGTTTGTGTTTGTGTATAAGTGTGTGTATCAGTGTATATATTAGTGTCTGTCTGGCTGTGTCAGTGTGAGTATCAGTGTGTTCTTGGTTGTATCAGAATATGCATCAGTGTGTGCCTAGGTTTCTCATTCTATGCATCAGTGTTTGTCTGGGTGTGTTAGTGCATGCATGAGTTTGTTTCTGTGTGTGACTGTATGTATCAGTGTTTGCCTGGGTATGTCAATGTATGCATCAGTGTGTGAATATGTCAGAAAATATGTCAGGGTGTGCCTGGGTGTGTGAGTTTATGGATAAGTCTTTGTATGGGTTTTTATCTTTGAGTGAGTACCTGGCTATGTTAGTGTATGTATCAATGTTTGCCTGGGTATGTCAGTGTATGCATCAGTGTGTGTCTGGGTATGTCATTAAATATGTCAGGGTGTGCCTGGGTGTGTGAGTGTATGGATAAGTATGTGCCTGGGTGTGTTAGTGTAGGGATCACTCTTTGCTTGGGTATGTCAGCACATGGATCAGTGTTTGTCTGGGTGTTCCAGTGTAGGCATGAGGGTCCATCTGGGTGTGTCAGTGTCTGGATTAGTATGTGCCTGTATGTATCAGTATGTAAATCAGTGTGTCCCTGGGTATGTCAGGGTATATATCAGTGTGTGCCTGGGTGTGTTAGGTTGTCTGGTCAGTGTTTGCCTGGTTCTGTTACTGTATGGATATGAGTGTGTGTAGGGGTGTGTCAGTGTATATATCAGTGTTTCTCTGGGTGTAAATGCAGCTCTTCTAAGTATATGTGCTATATCAGTGGCTCTATCCCTCAGTTAATAGTATTATGAGTAGAAGTTTCTATGTCAGAGTTAATACATATATGAGCATAATGCTCTGCAAGGCCACATATAACTCAATTAAACTTAAAACAACATGTTTCATCTCTGAATAACACACTACCCTGCTGTATGGGCTGCCTGTAGCCTACCTAAGGGTTGACTCTTCTGTAGTAAAAAGGAACTATAATCTTTCTTTTCTGATTACTATACCATTCTTAAATAGATATAATTTATATTCCTTTTTAGTGCTCATGAATATACTACTCATGCGCATACAGCTAACCTTCAATTATCTCTGAAGTAACACATTTTAATTTAAAAGATGTTATACTACACGTCAATCTGATCAATATGGTCACATACATTTGCTATATGATACACAAAACCACTGCAATGCTTTTTTAGACCCCAGGATGGAGATTAATGGGAAGGTTTCGGAGCCAAATAAGAGGCAGATTCCAGAGCGGAGATCCGTCTTATCACTATCTGCAGGCATGAAGGCAACAATATTGGAGGAAGTAGACAACATCCCCATATTCAATCTTTCGTCACAGAAATGGATGAACATGCTGAAGGTTTACGCTCTGAGGGACTTTCATTTGTACCTATACACAAGCTGACAAGTTTTAATTGGTCCATGCCTTTTTTCACAGGACGAGGCTAAAAACATTTTTTATGGATTAGTATTATGCTATGGAAATTGAAAAATCAGGTTTGAGGTTGCCATCTACATTTATTCCCAGCCAAGATAAACTCAGACCTGATGTTGAGGATTTTGAAAAATCAGTTTTATCCAAGATACAAAAAGTTATCAAGGATATCCTGAAACCAATATATAACTTTCTGTATGGAGACAACCTGGCTCTGAAACAACTACAACTCAACAAATGGATTACTGTCAAATTATGCTACAAAGGAGGGTGGATCATTGAGTGATTTAAAAAGGATTATGGGGAAAGTGAAATTTAGCCTGTGTTGGTAAGCGTACTGTGGAAGTCTTGTAGCTCAGCGCCCCAACTACCCAGCTTAGAGCTGAAGGTTTGACAAACAAAACCTAATGGTCCTAAAGGGGTTGGTAGGTGTTTTACACTGTGAGGTCACAAAACCACACCCTATAATACACCCCATTTCATTAAATTGGTGCCTGGTGGTGGGATCCAGAACTTGTGTTTACAGTACCATACAGTTGTTGAAGTTAAGACACTGAGAATCCACATTGGGTAATACATTGAAAATACATCTCTTACCTCCCAGTGCTTTTCTAGTGTATTGAACTCCAGAGGACTGCTTCCAAGGATTGCAGACACTTTTTAAAGGAGCTGGGAAACGTTTAAGAAAAATGTGGCAAAGTTTCCTGCAAATTCAAAAGTTTGAGAAAGTTTCCCAAAAGTTTTGGAAACAGTTTCAGGAGGCACTTTATAGCAAGGAAACATGGAGCTCGACATGGCAACCCTGTCCTCCTTCCAGAGAGATAAGCTGAGGGAATTTCTCAGAGACAGGAAGATCAACATGGGAGCCAAGGCCAGGGCACATGAGCTAATCAAGGCCATTAGAGCTTCGGAGGAGGCTCACAGGGTACCTCCATGTTGTAGAAGGAATCACCCCAAGGTCGTGGGGGAGAACATGATGTGGAGGAAATCCACAGTATCCTGAATGGAGCAGGTGAGAAGGTGGAGACCTACCCCTGTTTTCCAGACCAAGTATGGTCCCTAGAGCCAAATAGACTCTAACACCAACAAGAGATCCCTGCAAGAAAGCCTAGTAGCCCTGGACCTGGAGCAGAGAGCCATAGCCCTGGCTGAGAGAAAACTGGCCCTAGAAGAAAGAAGGGCCAGACTGGGATTAGGTCCCAAAGATGGTGGCAGTAGAGTGGTAGCTGGAGGTGCTGACAGGGGTGCCCCTGCTGTAAGACTGTCCGAAGGGTATGTCCCTAGATATGTCCATGTGCATCACATAGAAAAATGGTTGACCTCATTTGAGAGAGTTCTCAAGATGAGGAATATAGCTACTAGGCTCAGGAGGAATTTGGTAACTCTGCATTACTTTTTGACGTGGAATTCTTGTCAAATTACACCAATTGGTGCATTGCAGAATTATTCAACCTTTCGAACAGCGTGATGTTCACAGGAAAAACTTGAGGCTCCATCAAGTGCACTTGAAGCCTGAGCAAGATTTGCCGGCCCCTGGTGCATTTGCCGGTCACCAGGGAGCCTTCTGATGCCATTTTTTAATGCCAGAAGTCACAAGCAGTCAGGGCTGCTTCTTGAGCAGCATTTTCTACTTGAGAAGCAGCTAAATCAACGCAAAAGTACCTTTTCGAGTGAACATTCTACCTAAACAGACAGTTCAGGTAATTTTGTTTGCTCTAAGCATACTTTTTTCATTTTATTTTTTTGGTAACGGGAAGAGGAAGCGCCACAAAGACTCCAACTTCCTCTTCCTGTTCAGAAGGTTCCTCCCACTGCTTTTTCCATCTCCTCATCACTTTTCATTTGGATTTCGAAATGAAAGGATCACTCTCTTTATCTACAATTCCTGCTGTATATACCATTGGATTTTAAGGGCTTTCTTTTGTGACATCACAACCGAGTAAGTTAAAAAACATTTGCATAAGGGTGTTGTTTGATGCAGGACATATGCCCATTTTTTACATTTGATTGTGGATACCCTGGAGTTGCAGTAGGGGCCTATTTTTTCATTCACTTTTTCAGCTTCTATGAGGGAAACATATTGCACAGTTAAGTACTTTTTCTACATGTTTGTGAAATGTGCACTGTTCATTTATTTTACCATGTGCCTAGTCTGCACATGGGCCATCCTGCCTGTGCTGGGCATTGGGTATATGAAATAACTGTTTCTGTGGTATATGTTGTTTTAAAACATCTAAGATTTGGGGATGGCATAGGATTAAAAGCAAAATGGCTTTTCTTTTGTATTTCACTTTTTTTTCTCCAAAGTATTAAGATGTATTTTTGGTGGGGTAATTATTTGATGTCTTGGGAGGATGTGTGTTGTTGGATTTTTTTTTTTAGCTATCTTAATTTTTGTTTTTGGCCTTGCTGAATTAATGGTAGTGTTTTTGTTTTTGTTTACCATGCATCCTTTGTTTGCTGACCAAGTGGCCATTTTTTTGCCTGGCTTGTGTGTGTGTGTGTGTGTGTGTGTATGCACGTGTGTATGCATTTGTGTGTGTGTTTGCCATAGGCTACCATCTCGCCTTTGTTCTCTATGCCATGCGTTTGGTGGCCTTTTTGTGTAGTCATTGTCCATAGGCCTGCATGTGTTCTTTGTTGTTCATGACACCTTGCTTGCTGTTGTTTGAACATGTAGCCGGCAAACCAGTTTGTATGGCCAGCCAGTGTGCTTTTGCCATAGGCCTGCATGTGTTCTTTGTTCTCCATGCCTTTTTGCTTGTTGATGTTTTAACATGTGGCTGACGGCCATTTTGTGTAGCCAGCCAGTTTGTTAGTTCCTTTTTTTTCAAGTTTTCAAAGCCATTTTCCAGGAACATTGATAGAAGAGGCCTATGCCTTTTTGCATTTTGTTCCCTTTTCCTTTTTCCATTATATCAGTTTAATATACTTGAGGGTAATTGTACTATTATGAAAAGTGTTTATAAACATGTTTTCCACTTTACTCTGCACCTCCTTGAATTTTTCATAGTCCCTAGTGAGACAACAGCAATTAACATTTTACATTATTTGATGGTTCCTTGCACACCCTGCCTGCCAAAGCTCTTTTGGCCATAGGATACATTTTCCCTTACACCCTCTGCCTGCCATAGGCACACACCAACTTTTATTTATTTAAGGATTATTCCATTTTCCCATGCACCCTCTTCCTGCTATAGTCACACAAAAGCATTCATATTTTAAAAAAGATTATTCCATTTTCCCCTGCACCCAGTGTCTGCCATAGGTGCACACCAGCATTCATGTTTTAAGGATTATTCCTTTACCCCTGCATCACTGCCTGTCATAGGTGTACACAGGCATTCTCTTTTTTAAGGGTTATTCCATTTTTCCCAGCACCTTCTGCCTGCCATAGGTGCACAACAGCATTATATTTTTAAGGATGATTCCATTTTCCTCTGCACACAATGTCTGCCATAGGCACACACCAGCATTCATTTTTTAAGGATTATTCTATTTTCCCCTGCACACCCCGCCAACATAGGTGCCCACCAGCATTCATTTTTTAAGGACTAAGTCATTTTCACCACCACCCCTGCCTACCCCAGGTGTCTCATAGGCTTTAGAGGCCCATACAGTAACCAGTAACTCTGTATGTTATTGAAATATTATGTTGTGGTTTGGGTTGAAATGGATGCACTATTGCTAATTATTTCGGATAACCTCCACTTAGTGTGTCACTGGGTGTGGATGGATCATTTCCGATAACCTCATTAAATTGTATTGTCTGCATGTTTATTCAAATTGCAAATAGAACATTTCACTCAATGTTTTTCTTGTTTGTTTGCTTTTAGGCGCACAAGAGACATCACTCACAGTAATGCCAGTCAGAAGGCTGGAACTACATGACACCACCTAAGTCTTCCACTGCTTCTGCTTGTGCAGCTAAATGCTAACTGCTAGAGCTAAGAACTTGAAGATAGCCCTAAAGAAAGGTGTTCCTACAAAGAAAGTGGCCAGGGCGGAGGAAAATGAGTTTGCCACCACTGGCAGGTTCCCCTTCACCTTTTTCTGAAAATGTGGTGTGCCTGCCACTCTCCTCAGGGCAGCAAAAAGGTGGGACCAGTACTCCCACATTAACAGCATGACCCCATCCTAGGCCCAAGTCCATGTTTCTAAGCGAGGCAGCCACTGCAGTCATGTCGATGAGCAGTGAGTCTGAATTGGATTTGTCTCAGCTGTGAAGTACCCAATCATTACAGGAAACTGAGCAAAGTGGCAACAGGAGCCATAGCCAGCAAAGGTTCTTCATAAAGTAGGAGCAAAACAGGAGATTGAGCTTCCTGCTGAGCAAGATGTAGCTCTTGAAACGCTGGCTTCACGTTCTGTAGCAAGAAAAAGAAAGGTTACTTCACCATCTTCTCCAAGCCCACTTCTGATGATCTGGACATGAATTGGACCCCAGCCGAGTTTGAGACCCCCCACAAGAGACAAGGGAAAGTTCCTGAAAGCTTAAGACTTATGGAAAGCAGCAGTGATGTGGAAGAGCTAGTGATTGCCAATATGGAGGGTGGCTCAGAGGACACTGAGATGACCTGTTCAGAGTGAAGTGGTTTCACCAACACCACTGTCAGCTTCCATATTTGTATGTCCCATGCTGAAACCTTCATCTGCCATTACCTTCTTCTGGCATTGTCATTGGCACACTAAAAAGGTTTGCCTACCCAGTTTGGGACTTCTTTACGATTAGCAAGCAGAATGATAACATTGCAATATGCTCTATTTGCCAGGTGAGTGTTCATTGAGGTATCCCATATTCACACTATGACGAGGCCAAATGTCCCATATGAAAAAACATCTCACAGTGTGATAGAAGAAGCACCTCAAAAAGATTGCTGCTGCAAGTGGTGGTGATGAGAGAGAAGAAGCATCTCCAATCACAGTGACAGAAGGAGGTGATGAGGAAGAAGAGGATGACAGCTTTACACAAAGCAGTCCTGTCCCCTGTACCTTGTGAGCATCACCCTAATCAGTAACCTCTAAATGGCACAAGACTCAGATGCAGACACCACCGCATACAGTGATTCCCCCAAGACACACATTCAGATCTACCACCTTCTGGTTCTCTCCAGAAGTCAAACAGCACTAAAGATTCCCCTTGACAAATCACTTCAAAGTGAATGCACTCACATCCACTCACAAAAATCACACTAATTTACTACCACTGGAATTTCGATACAAAACATAGATTAATTATATAATCAATAAAAATTCATATAGTATAAACTTTTAAGTGCACAATTAATGTACCAAATTAACAACAGCGTAAAACACAAGTGCACAAAACCATATCAATAAAGGGAGAGAATTTAAAAGGTACTCTAATTGCTTTCTCATGAGAAAATACACTCCCACTTAGTGTGTAACTCGGTGTAGATGGATATGTTCAATGACATACTATAATCATCCATGGGTCGTGTTTATGTGTTCCATCGATGCATTTCAGTGGTTTCAAACCATATACACCACCTTCCTCAGGAAAAAGATATTTTATGCCTCCTCCCAAACGATTGTCTATGAGAAACATATAATACATTTCCATGGAAACCACAAAAATTGTGTGACATGCTTTAAACACAATAATTGATAGTGAATGTCAACATTTAAGACACAATTGATAAAAAACATTTACAGACCACATGTGCCAGCACAATATCCTGTGGTGTAAGTAAGATGCAGCTGCATCTCACTTCTCTTAGCACTTACATATCCCACCAATCATCTATTCAAAGTGAAAACACTCATATTTCCAACATACACCCACATCAATCACTCACACACCTATGCATATAAGAAGATGTCAAACCATACAAAATCTTCAAACAATCAAGGGCTATTACCATATGTTTTATACATCCACCAATCACTCTGTAGTCATTCTTAGGTGAAATTCCCTCTTTCAATAAAGTGCTTCTTGAACCAAGAATAATTATATAACCAGATGGTCCCATCATTTTAAACTGGGGCAATCTAATATGGATTAAGTCATCCCATTAAATTACTAACCTGGATTAGTTTTATAGAAGTATGTCCATCCAATACAAATCACACTAAGTACTGCAGTATCCAGAATGTCTCCTTAACAATAATTGTCTTAAAGGGGTAGACAGCAATACAAAAATGTAAACATATGGTAATCACAGAAAACTACAGTCAATTCTAGGGATAAGCACCTCATAAAAGTTCTCCCTTTCTATGACATTACCTTATTAGCTGGAGTAGTGGAGTCCAATATAATTGTATGGGTATTACACAGGTACTCCGGTGTGTAGGCAGGTTTGTCTTTGTAAAAAACACTGTGGAAATACATTACAGTGCATTAAAGAAATATATGTTGCAAAATAGAATTACTGTATTTCCATGTGATACAGTGCCCCAGGTGTGTCGCTAAGAACTTACTTCAAATTGTATCTGCGGTGTCCTTCAATTTCACCTAAAGTATGTAACACAATGTGCACATTTTCTATCACTGTTCTCTGCTTGGAGACTAATCCGTTCAAAAATATAAATCAATCATGGTCTCTTTTGATGCATACCAGGATACCCATACCTATAGATATCTCTATCAATCACAGTCTCCTTGTGTGCATGGCATTAAATTGCATCCATATTAGAGAGCCTTTTCAATCTCACGTGACTAACAAATAGTGAATACCACCAAAATATGTGGCTCACGAATCCTTTGGGTGAAATTGTCAAACTGCTGCAACTTCAGAAAGACCAAAGGTTCTATATATCTACTACAAGCATCAATAGGAACCATATGTGTTATACAATTAATAAATAAAGCTTCCATATGAGCTCATATGTAGTCATTCATTTGCCCATCATCACATGAGGTGTCCAATATTCACAGAAGATAAAATATATTGCTTCAGTCTCACCCAGCCCCCTAGGTAAACCAAGCCACACTTACCATGTTAAGAAAGCGGCCACACCTTCATTCTGTCCACATCTGTTAGGATTGAAAATCATCAACTACGTGTGTTCATTGGCCTCTGTTTATATAATCACAATACACCTGTGTGTAGAAGCATCTAGACCAGTATCAGCCTCTTTCCATGAGAGATATTTGGAGTGGCCATATTGCATGGTCTCACATTCTCCCTTCACTATTGCTCCGCTCTGAACACCTGACGCACTGCCGCAAATGTATGACTATCAAATGTGGAAAGGCGTGAGCATAAATATGGCCCGCAGAGATTTGCCAAGGGTACCAACACCTAATATAACTATACTAGGATGATGGCCAATTTCTATATCTGACCGAGTAGTGATTTATCCGTTAACAATCACTCGATCTCTATGGTGCTCAATATTGACCTAATAATGATGTTACAAATCAAGATCACTCGATCACTATGATACTCATCAGTAACCACAATGCAAAACTTAGGGCCTGATTTCAAGTGCAGTGGTCCATAGGATGGTCTGGCTGCTACATCCTTGAAGGTCCGACCGCAGATTACGATTCTGGGGGCCAGACTGCCAGGAGACCGCCGCCACCACCAGGTTCAATTATCCCTATGGGGTGGTGGTGGTGAAAGTCGTGTTGAGCACCGCCATGCTGATCACGACTTTCCTTTCTGCCTGCCTTTTCATGGCAGAGTCCCTGCCATGAAGAGTTGGGGACCCTGGAGGATCCCTCCATTGCCCACAACTATAATGTGGGCTGTACAGGGGCTCTCCTGTCAGCACACTCGGAATGCGCACTGTCTGCCTTGGCAGACAGTGCACGTCCCGAGTATGCTAATATGCAGTGGCATTGTGTTCAGCTCTCAGAGAGAGCCAAGGCCAATGCCCTTGCACTGTTTCCGCTATGTAGGCCGGATGGAAACATCGTAGGAGGTGGTCTATAGATGTTGACAGTGAGGAGGGGGGTGGTGTTCTGCTGGGCAGTAGTGGACCCTGTCTGCAGGCAGCTCTGTTATTGGTGTGGCTGTGATTGATGCAGGTCAGAATAGGTGGCCCAAGGAAAGGGAGGAATGTGCCTCCTCCTGTTCAAAGGCCACCAGCCTGTAGTATTCAGCCACAATGGCTTCCATCCTATGGCGCTGCAGCAGGGCGGCTATCACCTGCCAGGATGGGCAACCTCTAGAAACAATAGTTATATCAAGAAAGAAAAAAATAAAAAACAAAAATTGTACTGCTCAGTGCAAACACTTGTTTATACTATAATGACACAGTGGCAGAACATTGCTGGAATCCTAGGATCATTGGAACTTTTGATGTATTTAGTTATAGGGCCACGTTTTCCCTACACATACGTCACATAATAAAGCAATAACACTGACTGCAAGGAATTAAGTCAAAGTAGCACCATAATCCAAAAGTTAATTTTGTTTAAAAGATTTCATGGTGAAACTAAACAGACACTTTGTGTGTTATAAATTACCTCTCATTAATAAACAAGGTGTATATGCTTCGTCATTAATAGTATACTTGATAGTACATGTGCAACATTAATGGAGGAATGCTGGTGGGTCTGCCCTGGTACTATGCAGTATGTTTTGGGGGCAGCTGTAATAAATAATTTAGTAGCATATTCTAATTAATTTCAATGGCCCTGTTCATCTTCGACTGCCTCTGCAATTCTACCTTGACTCTGAACTTAGAGGTGGATTGAATACACACATGTGACATATAATGGATGTCCTGCCCACTTTAAGTAGACTGTGCACGGATTATAAACAACAAAATGCAGTACAAGGAATGGGATAAATTGAATTTGGCATGTTTGTCACAGAGTATCCCATTCGCCTCTCTCTAAATCAGGCACTTAGTCCCACATTACATCTTGGCCTCAACCACAAATTATCAACAAATTCCTTCACCTGGTAATAGGGAAATTTACTCCACTGAAAGGTATGTTAAAAGAATTAAACTAGGTAAAGCTTTAGCTATAGAATACTAGGGTGACACTGATCATGTGCTACTATTTTGCTTTGTCACATTGATTGACGAATGATGACTTGACAGAAGAAAAATATTGGAGCAGGCGTAAATTCGTCATGGAAGCCATAAAAAATAAGTCATTTGGGAAGAAAAATTTGGCACATGCCGGAATGGAATTTACAATTTTTTGATAGGCTGGAAGAGCAAGGAAAGAATGATGGAGTGAGATACTAGTAGCAGGTGAATGAGTCTGCACTGGGAAGCACACCTTGTTTTTGGTTTGTAATGCATTGCAAACTTCATAATGCTGCACTGTTAACTAAAGGAGATTCACATTTCACAGCCTACACTGCAGTGCCTAATTAAACATGGTGCAGTTTTAGGTGGCAAAATGCAGTGGACAGGGAGGTGTTGGGTGGGAAATCTCCTTTGTTTATAAATACACTATTGTCAATAAGAATGTAAGGTGACTTACCACTTTTCCCTTCATCCTCTGGGACTGCTCCCCCTCCCTGCCTGGCTACTGGCTACGGCATTGGTGGTCTGTGGGGGCTAGAAAAAACATGCATTACCCATTTTAGATACCTGATTCACCACCTAAGTAATTATTTTGTACGAAATATAATAATAATACCTCACTACAGTTTGGTTAGCAGCATCTTCTATTGAAACTATCACTTTAAGAGGTTTGTTGATTGACAGCATGTTAAAAAAGCCAGGTAGTCCAGTCAAACAAAAACTTTTTTCTCCTAATGTAGGGATAAGACTACGAAATGATGAGTGTTAAGCACAATGAAGGGGAAGAAGGGAATGATCGATGAATATATAGCACTGGTTGGTAATGAGATCTCATTCCTTTCCTGCCATGCTGTACTGTCATGGAAACTGCTAATATACTGTATAATTAAGTCAACATCAGGGGTCCATGACCATGACCACTCTTTTTGACAGTTTGATCAAGCAAACCATCTCAACCAACATGTTTGGTACATAGTTTACTAAGGCCTGCAATCTTCTTTGCAGTACCAAAAATCTGTTCTCTTATTCTTACAGCACCACAAGACATATAATAGAGGGGCGAGGGAAAGCTTTCTAAAAAAGAGAGCAGAAGAAAGCTACAGACAGAGGAAATGTCAGCTGCAGATAAACAGGTTAATGCAGGGATAACAAACATTAAATAGGCGAGTTGAAAAAAAGTTGTTAGTAGAACAAAATACACAAGACCAAACTATTTTAGTTGTGGGGAGAGGTAAAATCAAGAAATAAAACTAAACAGGGCTTACTGGGGCAAGCAGAACCATCAGCTGCAGGCACTGGTGGTGGCAGCCGCTTCACCTTTGGATGCCCTTTTTCCCTGGGGTTGTGATGCAAGGAATAAAGCAGATTAAAAAAATATTGGTGGTACTCCCTTCAAAAAGTTTGAAAGGCACAGCATTGTACTTACTAAATCACATAGCCTATTCCTAGTTTCCTAAAGCTAAGATTACATTTTGAAATACGCATGCATTGCAACAAAGGATCTTTGCTTCTCCTCCCCCCTTGATGTGCAATGCATACTACACATCATGGGAAATTGACACTGTATAGAAAGATAAAAGTACAGAGGAAAACGCTAATGCCCTGATGCTGGAACAGAATCCAGAGAGTCAATTATTTGACATCCACTCCAGTCCTACAATGCAACACCCTCCCTGTCAGACTGACACCAATCACCACTACTCCCAGGGCCCATATTTATCAAGGGTATGATGTTTGTGTTTTCCTTAAAAATAAGGATTGTTTGAGTGCAGTTGTCCCCTTCCTGCACAAACAATCCAGGGTGCTGTGTAATGCATGTGGCACCTTAGTGCACGGCTCACGGTGCCTGCATTGGCACAGTAGGCAGCACTTGATTGCACCAGCACAGTGCAAAAACAGGATTACAACATATTTTGATGAATTAATACATTTGTTACATTCCTGCTGTCTCCCTTTGACAAGTGCTTCAAGTTGTCTTTCTGCCCTGTGTTGTCAAATAAATAGTGATGACTCTGTGCCCCAATGCACTCAGCAAAGTAAATAGATGATCAACCCTAGCATATTATATCACATGCCCATTTCTTTCAGAAGAAGGAAAGTGGACAAAATGCAAACACTCTCTGATGCTAAAAGTGCATTTAATTAGGTGAGTGGCACACACTAACTTTAAAAAATCCACTTGCCTCAGCATGGTACCACACTCATAAATATAACGTGCTTTTATTACCAGAGGGCACATATGCCCATATATATATATCGCCACTAGGTAGTTATCGTTAGGACCTAGTTTTTATAGAAAAAGCGTTTTTTACTTGCCTATATCTTTGGCGCCAGTTGATGAATCTTCATGAAATTTTCCAAAAATACAACGTTCACATCAGCTACTGCCTGGAAAGTGTTTTGGTGATCCGTCAAGCGGGGGGCGAGAAAAAGGGGGAGGTCCCAAACATATTTTCTCCATTATATTTTCATAGGGATTTTGAACGGGAATAGAACCGGAACCACTGGACAGATTTATACCACATTTGGCAGAAAGCTAGCTCTTGGTCCAGAAAGGTGTAAATCTGTTTAGTAGTCTTTGAAATTTTAAAGAAAAAAATAAATTTGTATTTATAGGGATGCGAAGGCTCAACAAACTCCCACCCCGATCTTGTGCTGAGATCTGATTGGCTGCCAACACTTCAACAAGGAAGTGTTGGCAGCCATCTTGGGATCCAGCTTCAGCCAAGCCCCAAGGAAAAAGATAAAAAATAGAAAAAGAGGCCAGGGTAGGGACACCTTGACCCCTTAAGTCAGGTGCTGGGGTCCCAGAGGGACCTCCCCAGGGCAAAAAAGCATTTTTTAAATAGAAATTGCCTCAAGTTCATGACAGGGTTACAAACCTGTGGCAAATGTTTTTTTTAAAAGCAAGCATGGTCTCCCGCACTTGTTTTACTAAAGCCCCAGGGTGGGCCATGTCCTGGCAGCATGTAAAGAATAAAGGAGGGCGGCTCTCGGGGACCCCCTCCTGGGGTTAGTTATGCCCCGGGTTCCATCACCTCGCCAGGGGTCATATTTAATTATACATGGGGGTTTGCCCCCCTTACAAACCTGGGGCACATGATGGATGCTTTCCCCCGGGCTATCAGCCCCATTGTGTGTGCCTGCTGCCTGCCTGTCCCTCCTTTTAACTCCATTCCCCATGCACTCAGCCCTGTTGTGTGCATGCCTGCTGCCTGCTTGGGCCTTCCACTGCTTTCCCCGGGATCTCAGTCTTGTTGTGTCTCTGCCTGCCTGTCCCTCCTTCTCACTGAGTTCCCTGGGCTTTCAGCCCCGTTGAGTGCATGCCTGCTGCCTGCCTGTCCCTCATTCTCACTGCTTTCCCTGAGCTCTCAGCCCCATTTTGTGTGTGCCTACTTCATGCCTGTCTCTCTTTCTCATTGCTTTCCTTGGACTCTCAGCCACATTGTGTGTGTGCCTGCTGCCTGCCCCTCCTTCTCACTCCTTTGTTCTTGCTCTCATCCCCATTGTGTACGTCCCTGCTGCCTGCCTGTCCCTCCTTCTCACTGCTCTCCCTGGGCTCTCAGACCCATTGTGTGCATGTCTCCTTCCTGACTGCCCCTACTTTTCAGCCCCGTTGTGTGCATGTCTGCTGGCTGCCTGTCCCTTCTTTTCACCGTTTTCCCTGGGCTCTCAGCCCTGTTGTGTGCATGCCTGCTGTCTGCTTCTCCCTCCTTCTCACTGCTGTCTCTGGGCTCCCAGCCCCATTGTCTGTCTGCCTGTTGCCTGCCTGCCCCTCCTTCTCACTGTTTTTCCTGGGCTCTCAGACCCTTTGAATGCATGCCTGCTGCCTGACTGCCTCTCCTTCTCACTACTTTGCCCTTGCTCTCAGCCCTGTTGTGTGCATGTCTGCTGCCTGCTTGTCTCTTCCACTGCTTTCCCCAGACTCTCAGTCCCATTGTGTGTGTGTGTGTGTGCCTGCTGCCTGCTTCTCCCTTCTTCTTACTGCTTTCCCCGGGATCTCAGCCTTCTTGGGTCCCTGCCTGCTGCCTGCCTGTCCCTCCTCACTGAGTTCCCTGGGCTCTCAGCCTTGTTGTGTCCCTGCCTGCTGCCTGACTGTCCCTCATTCTCACTGTTTTCCCTGAGCTTTCAGACCCATTTTGTGTGTGCCTACTTCATGCCTCCACCTCCTTCTTATTGCTTTTCCTGGACTCTCAGCCCCGTTGTGTGTGTGCCTGCTGCCTGCCTGCCCCTCCTTCTCACTGCTTTGTCCTTGCTCTCAGCCCCGTGTGTACATGCCTGCTGCCTGCCTGTCCCTCCTTCTCACTGCTTTCCCTGGGCTCTCAGACCCATTTTGTGCATGTCTCCTTGCTGACTGACCTTCCTTCTCAGCCCCGTTGTGTTCAAGTCTGCTGGCTGCCTGCCCCTTATTTTCACTGCTTTCCCTGGGTTCTCAGCCCTGTTGTGCGCATACCTGCTGTCTGCCTCTCCCTCCTTCTCACTGCTGTCTCTGGGCTCTAAGCCCCATTGTCTTTCTGCCTGTTGCCTGCCTGCCTCTCCTTCTCACTGCTTTCCCTGGGCTCTCAGACCCTTTGTGTGCATGACTCCTGTCTGATTGCCCCTCCCTGTCAGCCCTGTTGTGTACATGCATGCCTGCTGGCTCCCTGCCCCTTCTCCTCACTGCTTTCCCTGGGTTCTCAGCCCTGTTGTGTGCATGCCTGCTGTCTGCCAATCCCTCGTACTCACTGCTTTCCCTGGGCTCTCAGCCCTGTTGTCTGCATGCCTGCCGCCTGCCTGTCCCTCCTTCTCACCACTTTCAGTGGGCTCTCAGCCCCATCATGTGCATGCCTCCTGCTTTCCTGCCTCTCCTTCTCGTTGCTTTGTCTTTGCTCTCAGCCCCATTATGTGCATGCCTGCTCCTTCTTCTCACTGCTTTCCCCAGGCTCTCAGCCCTGTTGTCTGCATGCTTGCTGCCTGCCTGTCCCTCCTTCTCACCACTTTCAGTGGGCTCTCAGCCCCGTCATGTGCACGCCTTCAGCTTTCCTGACCCTCCTTCTCATTGCTTTGTCCTTGCTCTCAGCCCATTGTGTGCATGCCTGATGCCTGCCTGCTCCTTCTTCTCACTGCTTTCCCTGAGCTCTCAGAACTGTGTGTCCATGTCTCATGCCTGACTACCCCTCCTTCTCACTGCTTTGCCGTTGCTCTCAGCCCTTCTGTGTGCATGCCTACTGGCTGCTGCCCTTCTTGTCACTGCTTTCCCCGTGCTCTCCGCCCTGTTGTGTGTGTGCCTGTTGCCTTCTACCTGCCCCTTTTTCTCACTGCTTTCTGCGTGCTCCCAGCCCTGTTGTGTGCATGCCTGCTGTCTACCACTCCCTCCTTCTCACTGCTTTCCCCATGCTCTTAGCCGCATCGTATGCATGCTTGCCACCTGTCTGTCCCTCCTTCTCACTGCTTTTCCCAGGCTTTCAGCCCCATTGTCTGCATGTCTGCTGTCTGCCTGTCCCTCCTTCTCACCGCTTTCAGTGGGCTCTCAGTCCTATCGTGTGCATGCCTGCTGTCTGACTGCTCCTCCTTCTCAGTGCTTTGTCCTTGCTCTCAGCCCCATTGTGTGCGTGCCTGCTGCCTGCCTGCGCCTTCTTCTCACTGCTTTCACCAGGCTCTCAGCCCTGTTGGTGCATGCCTGCTGCCTGTATGCCCCTCCTTCTCACTGCTTTGTCCTTGCTCTCAGCCCCATTGTGTGCATGCCTGCTGCCTGTCTGCTCCTTCTCACTGCTTTCCCTGAGCTCTCAAAACTGTGTGTCCATGTCTCATACCTGACTGCCCCTCCTTCTCACTGCTTTGCCGTTGCTCTCAGCCCCTCTGTGTGCATGCCTACTGGCTGCTTCCCTTCTTGTCACTGCTTTCCTCGTGCTCTCCGCCCTGTTGTGTGTGTGCCTGTTGCCTTCCGCCTGCCCCTTTTTCTCACTGCTTTCCCCGTGTTCCCAGCCCTGTTGTGTGCATGCCTGCTGTCTGCCTCTCCCTCCTTCTCATTGCTTTCCCCATGCTCTTAGCCCCATCGTGTGCATGTTTGCCACCTGCCTCTCCCTCCTTCTCCCTGCTTTTCCCAGGCTTTCAGCCCCATTGTCTGCATGTCTGCTGTCTGCCTGTCCCTCCTTCTCACCGCTTTCAGTGGGCTCTCAGCCCTTTTGTGTGCATGCCTGCTGTCTGACTGCTCATCCTCATCAGTGCTTTGTCCTTGCTCTCAGCCCCATTGTGTGTGTGCCTGCTGTCTGCCTCTTCCTTCTTCTCACTGCTTTCCCCGGGTTCTCAGACCCTTTGTGTGCATGCCTGCTGCCTGCCTGTCCCTCCTTCTCACTGTGTTCTCTGGGCTCTCATCCCTGTTGTATGCATGGCTGCTGCTTGCCTGTCCTTTCTTCTCACTGTTTTCCCTTGGCTCTCAGCCCCCACATGTGCATGCCTGCTGCCTGTCCCTCCTCCTCACAGCTTCCCTCAGGCTCTCAGGCCCATTGTGTGCATGCCAGCCCGTCCCTCCTGCTCACTGCTTTCCCCGGGCTCTCAGCCCTATTGTGTGTGTGCATGATACCAGCCCCTCCTTCTCATTGCCTGCTGCCTGCCAGTCCTTCCGTTCTGGCCATGATGCTCATTTCACAGAAATCAAACCTCAACAGGAAGCACTTACAAATATGAATGTAGCAGGTGCCCCAGTTGAAGCTGCACTTCTGGAAAGGACAAATGATCCTAACTCCTGGGCTTGGCGAAGGCAAAGCAAGTATGTTTACTCCATGATTCCATATTGAAAAAATATCTGAAATCCTTTGTGGAGGTGAATGCATGTTTTGTCTATAAGAGCGCAATCAGACCCTCTCACAACCAATCTCACACCCACATAGATTCTTTCACACCCGCTCTCACACCCAACAGTCACTTTCACATCCACTCAAACACCCAGACACATCCTCTCACACCTATTCTCACACCCAGAGAGGCAGGCCCTGCGGCCAACTCCTGCTGCACATGGCAAAAGGCCATGCATAGCATGGGTTTGGGTGGGTGGTTGGCCGTGCGTGGCACGGGGTAGGGCAGTTATAGGGGGTTGCCACAGGGCCTGGCATGCAGCGAGGCCCTGCAGCCAACCCCCACCGTGTACGGCTAAAGGCCGCATGCGGCAGTGGTTGGAGGAAGGTACAGTAATTAAAATCACTTTATGTAAAAAAAAACATAGAAATTCACTGAAAAACCAAAGGTTGTAGGAACGTCCTTTTTGTTTGAAGTCTTGGCAGCCAATCAGACCTCACTGGATCCGTGGCCTTAGATATACAAATTGAATATCTCAAAAACTACTAAATAGATTTACACCAAATTTAAAAAAGGGATGATCTTCTGACCAGAAGCTACCTTTTGCCAAATTTGGTGTAATTCTGTCTAGCAGTTCAGGCTGTAGGCGTGTATAAAAGGTCAATGAGTATTAACATGGGAAACACACTTTTTTTGAGCCCCCCCCTCCTTTTTCTCGGCCCCCGTTTGACGGATCACCCTAAAACTTTCCATACACAACAAGACCCAACTTGAAACTTTTTTTGGGAAAATGTCATGAATATTTGTCGAAGGTGCTAAAGATATAGACAAGTCAAAGAATGCTTTTTTATGGAAAGTAGGTCCGAGCTATAGCTACCTACTGGCAGTACTAGGTAATACATATATATATATATATATATATATATATATATATATATATATATATATGTAAACAACATTTTGGCAGTGCACTCCATCAAGGTGTCCATAATTCCAGTTTTATTTCAAGACCTCAAACAAACAAACAAACAATGCGTTTCAACCGTTAGGTCTTTTTGAGTTCAAACGTCCTATTAACATTCTTATAGCCAGGCAGAAGACAATGTACCGCCCACAGCATTACAACAGGCCTATTCGCTACCTTTTCCAGCGCGGTACCAACGCCATCAAAAGTATGGCAGTAACAGTACACTGAAGGGAAACGACTCACCTCTCGACACTCAAGGAAGGACTACGACGCCATGGAGCCCGAACTGTACATATTTCCAATGCTGGTGTACCTCCTCATACACCAGGAACATGAACGCCAGCGAAGACGAGCACGGTGAGTACTGCACCTAGCACACAAGGGAGGGGGGGAGGAAAAAGAGAGTGACACACACAAGCAACATGCAACACCCCCACCCCCACCCTCACCCCCAACACCATACACACAAACAGATGCAACAACATTACATATACACCCCGTAACCCTCAGGAATAACGCAAGGACAAAAGGAATGGAGTAAAATGAGTGTTATAGTACAGTTTTAGATAAATATGTCCTTAAATCAATAAACAGTATGTACAATATATACAAAAGGAGGGACAATGCCCACTCCAAAATGTTTGTGGCCCACGAGGCCATAACACATAGGCCAAGGCCACACTTGACTCCTGCCTCAATACAGAGAGAACACTGCAGGGGCATCAGGTCGAAAAAACACAGGCACCTCAGGGGGACGGGGAATGGGGGGGCACCTCAGCCGGAAGATGGTACAACGCCACTGGCCTGGAGGGGGCTCCATGCCCACTGCTTGGTCCTGGGGAGTGCAAATCCAGAGTCTCTCTAGTGGATGGTTTGCCCACTGCTTGGTCCTCGGGAGTGCAAAGCCACAGTCTCTCAAGTGGGTTGTCCTGGGGAGTGCAAAGCCACAGTCTCTCAAGTGGGTGGTTTGCCCACTGCTTGGTCCTGGGGAGTGCAAAGCCACAGTCTCTCTAGTGGGTGGTTTGCCCACTGCCTGGTCCTGGGGAGTGCAAAGCCACAGTCTCCCAAGTGGGTGGTTTGCCCACTGCTTGGTCCTGGGGAGTGCAAAGCCACAGTCTCTCTAGTGGGTGCTTTGCCCAGTGCTTGGTCCTTGGGAGTGCAAAGCCACAGTCTCTCTAGTGGGTGGTTTGCCCACTGCCTGGTTCTTTGGAGTGCAAAGACACAGTCTCTCAAGTGGGTGGTTTGCCCACTGTCTGGTTCTGGGAAGTGCAAAGCCACAGTCTCTCAAGTGGGTGGTTTGCCCACTGCTTTGTCCTGGGGACTGCAAAGCCACAGTCTCTCAGGTGGGTGGCTTCCCCACTAGTTCTGGAGGGGGCTTTGTGCCCAGTGTGCTTCATCCTGCCAAGGAGGGGGTGAGTGGATGCCTTCTTCCACTGGTTCTTGAGGAGGCTTTGTGCCCAGTGTGCTTCATCCTGGATGGGGCAAGGTCACAGTCTCTCACCTGGGTGTCACACGACAGGTGTTGTAGGGGCCAGGATGCACTGCAGCCCATGTAGTCACTACTACACACTGCTCGCCGGCGGTGATGGCTGCTCGGTGGATGGCATTTGCGCTGCAGGTGGAGGTGCTGTCAGTGGCGGTGGGAGCCTCCAGCCCTTCACCTGCAGCCTTGGGCGGCTGCCCACTAGGGCTGCTGCTGCTGGCAGTGGTGCTGCTGCCTGTGGTGCAGGTGGTGGTGCTGGCCGCGGTGCAGGTAGCAGGGCTGTCAGTGGTGGTGGGAGGCTCCAGCCCTTCACCTGCAGCCTCGGATGGCTGCCCACTGGGGCTGCTGCTATTGGCAGTGGTGCTGCTGGCTGTGGTGCAGGTGGCGGTGCTGGCTGTGGTGCAGGTGGCGGTGCTGGCCACGGTGCTGTCTGCGGTGCAGGTGGCGGTGCTGTCAGTGGTGGGGGTAGGCTCCAGCCCTTCCCCTGCAGCCTCGGGTGGCTGAAGTTCCATGGCTGGTGTTGTGTGCCCCTTCCTGCCCTTGGCAGATGGTGGTGTCTCCTTGCTTCTGCCAGCTGGTGATATTTTTCTTGCCCTTGCTGGCTGGTGGTGCCTTCTTCCCCTTGCTGGCTGGTGGTGCCTCCTTCTCTTGCTGGCTGGGGTGCCTCCTTCCCATTAATGGCTGGTGTCCATTTCTTGCCCTTGCTAGTTGGTGGCCCCTTCTTAGCCTTGGCAGGTGGTACTGGCACACTGGCTGTGCTGACGGGTGCATCCTTGGAGCCTCTCACACCTGAAATAGCTGCAGAAACCACAGTGGTCATGGACTGTGTGGCTGAGATGCTGGTCTGGGTTCTGGCCAACCTAGCCCAAAGTGAAGGACAGAGGGGGGAGGGGGGGGGAATAGGTCAATGGTGGTGAGGAAAAGCTTCTTAGGGACTCTGGGGCAGGAAGAGGGTGAAGGTTTGGGAGTGGAGGAAGAAGGAGTGGTTGTAGGAGGTGTCAGTCTGCTGTGTTTGGAGCGGGTGCATGGGCTGGATGCTGTTGTGAGGTGGATGGCTGTTAGGTGTCTATGGGACATATTTATACTTTTTGACGCAAAACTGCGCTAACGCTAAATTAGCGCCGGCTAACGCCATTCTGAAGCGCCATGCGGGCGCCGTATTTAATCAATGACGTTAGCCGGCGTTAGCCGCCGGCGCTGCCTGGTGTGCGTGGAAAAAAACGACGTACACCATGCAACGCCGGCGTAGGGGGATATGGAGCTTGGGTGCCAAAAAATGGGGCAAGTCAGGCTGAGCAAAGACAGGAGTCATGCCCCCTTGCCCAATGGCCATGCCCAGGGGACTTCTGTCCCCTGGGCATGGTCATTGGGCATAGTGGCATGTAGGGGGGCACAAATCAGGCCCCCCTATGCCACAAAAAATAAAATAAAAATACTTACCGGAACTTACCTTAATGTCCCTGGGATGGGTCCCTCCAGCCTTGGGTGTCCTCCTGGGGTGGGCAAGGGTGACAGGGGGTGTCCCTGGGGGCATGGGAGGGCACCTCTGGGCTCCTTCCGAGCCCACAGGTCCCTTAACGCCTGCCTTGTCCAGGCGCTAAAAAACGGCGCAAAAGCGGCCGTACGTCATTTTTTTTGACCCGCCCACTCCCAGGCGTGAATTATGCCCGGGAGTGTAAATACGGCGCACATGCCTCGGAGTCAATTTTTTAGACGGGAACGCCTACCTTGCATATCATTAACGCAAAGTAGGTGTCCACGTTAAAAAATGACGCAAACTCCATGGACTTTGGGGCTAGACGTGTCTAACGCCAAAGTATAAATAATGAGTTAGTTTTGCGTCGGAATTGCGTAAAAAAAAACGACGCAATTCCGGCGCAAACAGTATAAATATGCCCCTATGTGTTTGCGTTTATGTACTTTGGGAGGAGGGGGGCACAGACACGGTGGGAGAGGACACAGGGGACATGTGCATAGATGTGGGGGAGGTGACTGCCAGTGAGGGGCATGTAGTGATAGGCGTGCTGGTGATGGAGGTAGTGGATGAGGATGTAGTGCATGCAGTTGTGAGTGGAGATGCTACTGGGAGGGAGGTGGACGAGGAGGGGGACACAGTGGAGGCAGTGGATGTTGGTGTGTCTGTGTCTGGATGGTACTTGTGTGAGTGCCTGTGGGATGAAGTGTGGTGCTTGTGTTTGCCTGAGCCACTTCTGTGTGTTGATTTGGGTGAATGCTGGTCTGAAGGTGTGCTTGGGATAGGCTGGGGATGAGAGGATTGGGACTGGGTAGAGGAAGTTGGAGGGGGAGGCTGGAGACAGGGACAATGGCTGCCATCAATGAGTTGGCCAGAGCCTAGAATGCTCTCTGTTGGACCGCCACGCCAGAGTGAATGCCATCCATGTATGCATTTGTTTGTTGCAAATGCCCTGCTAGACCCTGGATGGCATTCAGTATGGTTGGCTGCCCAACAGAGAGGGATCTCAGGAGGTCAATAGCCTCCTTACTGAGGGCAGCAGGGCTGACTAGGGCAGGACTTTGACTTTGCCCCGGTCGAGGTGCAACCAGATGACCCGATTGGCGCTTTTTGTTTCTAGGCGCTAAAAAACAATAATTCTTTAAAAATTCAGATCTACGATTCCCCTTATCCGATTTTATTTGTTTTTGTGTAATTTTAAAGATAAAACTATAATCTATTTTTATGAATGGGTTTTGGATTCTTAAACTATTTCCTGTGTTTTATTTAATTACTGTTTTGTGATATTTGAATGCTTTACACTCTGTCTCCTAAGTTAAGCCTTGTTGCTTGTTGCCAAGCTACCAAGGGTTGAGCTGGGTTTAATTTACTGAGACCTAACTGGACCTAAGTGGTGGTTAGTGGCCTATTGCTAAGTGTAGGTACCTACCTGCCCTTACCAATAACCCATTTTCCAACAAGGGACTATCATTAGTTACAGTTACCAAGGCAGTTTCTGGTCTGTTCTCCTTGACCCCAAGTCTGGCAACATGGTGTACTCATGATGTGGACAATGGTGACAGCTTACCTGTCAAAAGCAAAATATACAGGCTGTCTGGCTATGTCAAAACCAGCAACAAACGTTAGGTTGCAAAGAAGCTGAGTTGTGGGTGATTGAGCCCTCCAGTAGACCACAGGCCAGCCCATTGCCACTTGTGCCCAAGCCCAATCCCAAAGTTTGAAAGCCTGAGATGATGTTCTGTGTGGACTACAGGGGCCTCAGTGCAATCACTAAGACTGATGCCCAATCAATCAATCAATACATTTGTCGAGTGGGCTACTCACCCGTGAGGGTCTCAAGGTGCTGAGGGAGGGAGGTAGGGAAGCTGCTACTGCTCAAACAGCTAGGTCTTAAGGTGTCTCCTGAAGGTCAGCAGGTCCTTGGTCTGCCACAGGTGGATGGGGAGGGTGTTCCAGGTCTTGGTGGCGAGGTGGGAGAAGGATCTGCCGCCGGCTGTTGACCTGTGGATGCGTGGAACGGTGGTGAGGGCGAGGTTGGCGGAGCGGAGCTGTCGGTTTGGGGTGTAGAAGGTGAGTTGTTCATTGAGGTATGCTGGACCAGCATTGTGGAGTGCTTTGTGAGCGTGGATGAGGAGCTTGAAGGTGATCCTCTTGTTGGTGGGGAGCCAGTGCAGGTCTCCCAGGTGGGCTGTGATGTGGCTGCAGCAGGGGATGTCGAGGATGAGATGTGCAGAGGCGTTCTGTATGCGTTGCAGTCTTTTCTGCAGGTTGGCCGTGGTTTCTGCATAGAGAGCGTTGCCGTAGTACAGTCTGCTGCTGACGAGGGCCTGGGTGACCATCCTTCTGGTTTCGATGGGGATCCACCTGTAGATCTTGCAGAGCATGTGGAGGATGAGACGGCGTTGACTTGCTGGGTCATGGAGAGCGATGACTCCAGGATGAGCCCCAGGTTGCGTGTGTGGTCGGTGGGCGTCGGTGCGGCTCCCATTGTGGCTGGCCACCAGGAGTCGTCCCAGGCGGAGGGGGTGGAGCCGAGGATGAGGACCTCCATCTTGTCTGAGTTCACTTTCAGGTGACTGTTCTCCATCCAGTTGGCGACGGCCTTCATTCCTTCGTGGCGGTTGGTTTTGGCAGTGGCAGGGTCCTTGGTGAGGGAGAGGATCAGCCTGGTGTCATTGGCGTATGAATACCCAAAAACGGAATGCACCAAACCAGTTACACATGGGGTCCTGCCACTGAGATGACTTTCTGCCCTCCTGGGAAGATACGGAATACCAAGAGCTGACAAACTCATGGATAGGTTGGGGGTAGCCAAATATCTTAGTACCTTTGACCTGACACCAGGAGCCAAGGAGAGGTCTGCTTTTCCTACACCTGAAGGCCACTTTCAATTCAAAGTGATGCCTTTTCTGTTGTGAAAATGCACCTGCCACCTTCCAGAGGTTGGTGAATAGAGTCCTTTCAGGTCCGGAGAGTTTCAGTGCATCTTATTTTGATGACATAGCTGTATTCAGCTCCACCTAGGAGAATCACCTTGTCCACCTCAAGGGAGTGCCTAAGGCCTGCAGCAGGCAGGCCTGACTGTGAAGGCAAGTATGTGCCAGATAGAGCAAGGTTCTGTTGTGTGCTTGAACCACCAAGTCAATGGAGGCCTTGTGCAACCTCTCCTGCACAATATTCAGACAATTTTGGCCTGGGAAGCTCTTAGGACCCAGAACCAAATCAGAACCTTTCTTGGCCTGACTGGATACTACAGGAGATTTGTAAAGAGTTATGGTACCATAGAGGCTCCAGTAACTCAGCTGACCTCCAAGAAAGAGCCCAGAAATGTCATCTGGACTGAGCAGTATCAGAAGGTTTTAGGCATTGAAACAGTGTTGTCACATGTCAATGAGTTGGGTCAGAATCAGCCAGTTTTCTTTATTAGCAGGCAAATCTCCCCACACAGCAGTTTTGGAGTTCCATTGAGAGGAACACCTTTGCTGTGGTTTGGTCCCCAATGAAACTGAGACCCTATCTCTTTGGGACTCACTTCAGTGTTCAAACCGACCACAGACCTTTTAGATGATTGATGCAGATGAGAAGAGAGGAGAGAACCTCAAGGTGTTGAGGTGGTCCATTTCCCTACAGGGTATGGACTTCACAGTGGAACGCAAACCTGGGACTGACCATGTCAGTCCAGATGGCCTTCCCAGGTTCTTCCACTTAGATGATGAGAACCACCAGAACACAGGTTTGTTACTCATCATCTTTCATCTTGAAGGAGGCCATGTACACAGGTTTGTTACTCATCACCTTTTGTCTTGAAGGAGTCCATGAAAGGACATTCCTCCTTTTGCATGGTCACCCCCAAGTGTGTGGGACTGATGCTGCTGGTTTTACACTCTGAGAGTACACTGAAGCCTGCTAACCAGACCTCAGTGCCTTTTGCCCTTAACCTTAAACAGGTGTGTTGAATTGGCTCATACCCAATTGGCTAAGCTAACTTGTCTGTAGGTTCCTAGTAAGGGGTACCCAGGACATGTAAGTTAGACTGTCAGCCCCAAGGTCTGCAGCACTGGTTGTGCCACCCTGGGTGTGGCACGAGTAAAACAAGACCCCCAGCCCACCATTTGTAAACTGGAGATGCAGTTTTAACTGCTAGCCGGGCTTTGACATTTTAAGGTAATGGCAAAGCCAGACTTCCCACTGGTATATGTGTAGGTCACTCCTACAGCATGGCTATTGAGTCCTTCAGCAGGGTGCAACATATCTCATGGGCAGAACATGTATTTTACATGCTCTGATAGTAAAAATGTGAAACTGATGTTTTTACTATGGAAAGCTTAGTCATCCAATTGGCGAGTCCAGAGTTGCACGCTGACCCCTCAGCTGTTCTAACTCTGAAAAGGTATGACCAAAGTGGGTCATCCAAGGTATCACACAACTCATTACATTAAGCCTGATTTGATTCTCAAGTCGAAATTGATGTATCAAGTTGTAGTGTGCAACTTTAGCAAAGTTGCTACATTGTTGACTTTAGTCCCCTATGCCCAAACCAGTTACACATGGGGTCCTGCCACTGAGATGGCTTTCTGCCCTACCGGGAAGATGTGCTAACAAATCCCAGGAAAGGATATAATAATGGTATGCTCTGGAAGGTGGTGTTGCTTCTCTCCTGCTGGAAGCCACATGGGTGTTGGGCCAAAAAGCAAACTTTACAGGAGAAGCCACCTTTGAGGGACAAATAGGTAACTCTTGGGAGAGGAGCTGCTCCATTGTTCAGGCTGGCACAAGAGGCCGAAGAGGGGAAAGTAGTTGCGCACCTGGTTTTCTAGGGGCATTAGCCCCCTTAGTAGCCATACCTCTGGGTTGGGCGACGGAGCTCCACATCTTGGGAGAGGGGTCCTGCCATATTGGAAGTTGGCAGAATGGTGCATCCTTGCATGTCAAGATACCACACTTCGCAGGAAGTGCTCATCAGGTGGGTGGCAGCCTGGTAGCCCATTGGCCACCAACTGCATCCTGCCCTGAGGGCATTTTCTGAGCATATATAAGGCACCCTTGGTGTCCCAAACAAAAATCGAAACTGGACTGGTAGAAGGACTGACGAAGAATTGCCCTTTTGCATCAAGCATCTGGCAAACAGTGGCTTCACCTCCATGGACTGCACCTCCTGCACCTGGTGGCAAGCAAACGAGAGGGTCTGTGACTGCCATGTCCTGCCCAAGAAGAAGTCATCTCCAGCGCCCATCCAAGATACTCCAAGGGATAGTGACTGACTTCTGGTTCACAGCACAGGGACACACCAGCTGAAGAAGCCTGCTGGGGCCAGTTGGTATCCCAAAGCCTTCAACCCACAACCAACCGCTGTCATGAAGCATCAGGCACAAGGACCTGATGCACAAAGTTGCATCTGAGGTAGCTGAACCCAGGAGTGCCATCGGAGTGCAGCTGGGACCCCCAGAAAATACGTTATTGACTTAGGAAGGGTTGACCACTGACCATGATATTGGGCGACTAGTAGTATAGTGGTGACTGGACTTCTGCCAGCACAGACAAGACTTCAAGGTATGTTGAACCAGTGACCAGGATCATGTCCCTCTCTTCGTGTACTAAAGAATAATTACAGGAAGACCCTGTCAACCTCATTGTATCCCCAGCATCCTTGAGCATCTTCAGCATCTTTCATCCTTTGCATATGGACCACTTCTATAGGAGAGCCCTGCAAAGTATAAAAGTGCCTTAAACTGATTGATGACTGCTTCTCCTGCAGAGGTAACTGTTTATGAGGACTCTGCTGGTCCCCCAGACTGGCTTCCTACTGGAGTTGGTCACCTAACATGACTCCAAGTGACCGCATAACAGCTAGTCTAAACTTTTTAGTGAAAAGGTTTCCAAGTGTCAAATTCACTGAATGTGCCATTGCTTTTTAGCGTTGAGTGAAATGCTTTTATTTACTATACCTTGCAAATTTCATATCTCTGAAACCCTCTGATTAATCTTTTTTTGTTGTGGTGTCCAGAAATACATAAAGTTCTATTTTAATAAATTGGTTTTGGGCTTCTTTAGTGTCTTGTTGTTTTTTACTTCAATGGTTTTGGTACTGTTTAAATGGTGTACACTTGTCCCTTTGCATAAGCCCTGCTGCTCAGAGCCACAGCTACCCAGGATTGAGCTGGAGGTTTAACAAACAAAACATAATTGTCCTAAGGGGTTTGTTGAAAAGTCTATTACACGGTGAGGTCGCACAACCACACCATATAATGTACCCCATTTGCTCACAATAGCCATGTTATCTTAACCTATGTATTCAAATAACGGGCAGTATGTAAATAAAACCTTTTAAAATAATTTCAAAGAATATGCAAACCTTAATTAAATACAGTCAAGTCCAAAGTTTGGCAGCTTGAGATTCAAGATACAAAATAATCACAATTAGACAATTTTGAAGATGGTGGGAGTGAACCACACAATATTGTGAAGTCCTCGCTTTGCTATATCATTGTTTCGTAATAAATGTTCAGAGGGACATTTTCCTAGTCAAGAACTACTTTGGGGCAATTTTTAATTCTTGGAACACAGCAGTCACCTCCAAATCAACCGTACACCGATTCATCTACATTAATAACCCACTTCCATTTGGTCCACTTGGCACAAGTCATTTGTATTCACAGACAGTCACATTTCATACATTTTATGGTTATGACAAACGGAAGGCCCGGGTTAATAGTGACTGTTCGAAATGTGTTGTCAGAGTTTTAGAAAATGATTTTATATGTTGATCATCCACTCACACTAATCTTGTGCACTAAAAATGAAAACAAATACATATTTAACACACAAACCAACAAATACAGATATTTTTCAAAAACGCTAGCTTCACATTTTTTGTTCTTCTTAAAGATTTTTATATTTATTTTTGTCTCCTGCGACCTTGAGAAGTGAATATTGCTTGATCGGCCTATCCGATAGATATTGTTTTTTTTTTATTACACCTCAATGCAAAAACAATCATTTTGTTTTGCCTTCTTTTTATAACCTAGTTAAATACATAAGAAAAAACAATATTGGCTCCAAAGACCTTTACTACACGATTAAATTGGGTATTTTAGATTCGTTAACAGTGCTCTGTGAAAAAAATACTAACTTTATTCGATATTTACTTTTTCTTTTTAAAGTAGTCGCCAGATGCTGACTTTTTGTATACTCTCAAACATCTCTAAAATCCTCATCTGTTGTACATCCAGCAAGACAGCGAAGTACAGCAGATGACTGAGAAGCAATGCGAGTTTGCTGTAAACGGGGTATTTCCTTGCATGTTGGGTCGCTAACATCCTGTTTAGTCATTTCTCTGATTAAAAAACACATTTCCGTAACACTAAAGTGCGGGCAGTTTTTTGTTGCATAATTTTCAGTGTTGACCCCAACAGTAGGCATCACAACCTGCCTGATGATTTCCCAAAATTTGAAGGGGGCAAACATTAGTTGATCCTCTGGAGATCCAGACAATATGGAACTGGAAGGGTGCAAGCCATGTTACATAAAATAATCTCTAGAATACATAAACATACCAATAAATACATTGAAACATGAAACAAGAATAACAGTCACATTTCTTCTGCTTCTGAGTATCCAAGTTTGTAGAAAGGAATAGAAAATCACTGGAGATCCGAATTCCAACAGCCAAAGTTCAATCAAGTGATAAACACCACTTACTTGTAATGATCTGAACTCCAGTCATATCTTGACTTTGGGCCAGAATACAAGTATGGAGCATGGCCCACTGACCTGCAAGGTCACTGGAAGATATGGCCTTCATCCCTGACGGAAAGCTGCCAGCCATATTTAGAGATCTACTATAGGAAGACAGGGATCTCACTGCCTTCAGTGGAGCCACAACTGTGGTGTCTCCACTGAAAGCAGTGAAGCTGTGCCATGTTTGAGGTGCCAGCCCAGCAATTTTGTTTTCGAGACTAAACACCCAAAACAGGGTATATTCCTGAAAAACATTAAAATCAGTGACCAGATTCCCTAAAATATTTACTTCTGGCATGTGGCGTCCATTGACTTATTTCCCTGCCTGGGATTACCATGACAGCTGAGTACCATCTGTAAAATTCTGTGTGTGCGCCTGCCTCATTCAGAAATATGCAGACCCTAAGTTTTCCATTGTCGGAGCCCACGTTGGCTCTGTCAACAGAAATTTCCTTCAATAGCCCAAAGACTAGGGGCTGTCAGAGGAAGGCATTTCATATCCCATCCTATTTACGGTAGGCAATGTTATGTCCTGCTTTTTCTGTTACCCGCAGGTAAAATCTGGCAGTGAGGGATAAAAATAACAAATAATGCCCCTCAGGGTGTGCAGGCCATTTTTTGTATTTGTTTCTCAGTAACAAACTCACACTTTGGGAGTTTGTTTCTGAAAAACAAAAACAAGTTCACATTTTTAATGGGTGGCAGGTGAAACCCATGGCAGCTGTACATCAAACCTTTTGTACCTTGAAGGGCCAACTATGACATCTGGTTCTTCAAGGTATATGTTATCTGTATTTGTAAAGCACACTATTAACAATGAAGGTATCCTGGTGCTGAGCAGTTGTGTGCGCCTAGACTTGCCTATGGTAGGTTAATTGAAAAGCCAGGCCTTCAGCTTCCTGTGGAATTCAAGAAGAGAGAAGGAGGTTCTGATATAGAGTGAAAGGTTGTACCACGCTTTGGGAGCAATTTAAGAGAATTCCTGTTCTCCTGATCTGGTTCTGTGAATGTGTGGATGTGTACAAATAGGGGTCCTGGCGAGTGGAGGTATTTGGATGGTTGGTGGAAAGAGATGCAACTGTTCAGGTAGGATCTGTGTACTTGTGGGATTTATGTGAGCAGGAGTCCTGTTAATCAGAGGTGTCTGGATTGTTGGAAGGGGATGCTACTGTTCAGGTAGATGGGGCTGAAGCTGTGTAATGCTTTGAATGTGTGTGTTTGAAGACTTTGAATTGGCCATGTTTACATACATACCTCAGTGTAATTCCCTGAGGTTTGGTGTGATGTGAGCTCTGTGTGAGAGGTTGAGGATGAGTCTGGTTACTGAGTTCTGGATGTTTTGCAGTCTTCTAGTGAGTTGCTTAGTAATCCTGGCATAGAGGGTGTTCCCATAGTACAACTTGCTGGTGACTAGCGTGTGAGTGACAGTTTTTCTAGTGTTGCTTGGGAGCCATTTGAAGATATTTCTCAGCATCTTCAGGATCTGAAAGTAGGATGCAGTGATGGTGATTATGTGTGTGGTCATGTTCAGTTTGCTATTGATGATTATTCTGAGGTTCTTGGCATGAGTTCTGGATGAAGGTCCGAGTTTAGCCGGCAATCTGTTGAAGTGCCATGGCGAGGTGAACAAAGAGCAATACTTCCACTTAGTGCCTTCGGTCATGTAGGCAGTGAATTTGTTTTTTTGTGTTGGGGGTCTTGTATGGGAGGGAGAGTATAGGTGTCATGTCATCTGTGTAGGAGATGATGCTGATGTTGTGTGTGTGATGACGCTGACCAGAGGGATCATGCATGTGTTGAGGAGAGTGGGGCAGAGCGATGAACCTGGAGGCACTTCACAGATGAGTTTGCAGGCTTCCTAGGGGTAAGGTACCAGGCTGACAGCTTGTGTTCTCTCCATTAAGAAAGAGCACATCCAGTAGATAGTGGGTCCTTGAATACCAATCTTGTGCAGGTTCCTGATGAGGAAGGGGTGTGAGTCTGTGACAAATGCTGCAGAGAGGTCCAGGAGATGAAGGCTGCTGTGTCTCCTCTGTCAAGGATCATCCGATTGGATGTCCTTCATGGTAGCAGCGATTTCAATGATGGAGCCAGTATACCATGAGGTCAGGGTTTGTTCATCAGATGTGATGCGAAGATGTGTTGTGACAGTGACGGGGTCAGGTTGAGGGTCGAAGTTGCTATATATGGACGTGCTTTTGCTACATAGGAATTTAGAGAGCTTATTGAACAAGTTTTGTGCAGGGGTGATGTTGCTTGAGGCGGCTGGAGGCATGGTGAACACTTTGATGATGGTAAAGATTTCCTTGCTGCTGCTAGTGCTGGCATTGATGTGATCTGACAGAGCTGTCCACGTGGTGTTCTGCATCTGCTGATGGTAGCATCTTAAGGCTGATTTGAAGATGTCTTTATCTGAGGTGTCTTGACTTGCTCTCCATTTCAGTTCCAGTTGCTTGTAGTGGCGTTTCATCAACCTGAGATCTTATGTGTTCAGCCTACCTGTGGTTGGGCTCTTGCCAATGGGATGCGCTCGAGGGAGGCAGTGTGTTTTTGCATGTGATGCTCCTTCTGTTGAGGTTTTTGGTGGCATTCAGAAAGTCTCTGGTGTGCTCCAGCTGGTGCTCAGAGAGGGTAGAAACCTCTCCTATTTTCAGTTGCTTTTCCAGCTGTCTGTCCATGTCATAGTTGCTGGCTTGTCAACTATGATGTTGCTGACTGAGGAGAAATTTGGGTCTAATAGTTATCTGGTGGGGTTGGGGGGGGTTTGGTAATGTGCTTGTTGAGGACAATGCTTGTGTGATTTCTAGGAGGCGTGTAGAGTTTGGGTTGTTGTAGTCTTCTAGATTAATTTAAGATTTCCAAGGAGGAGGAAGGTGCTGGCATTGATCAAGAGTGGTGTGACAAATTCTGTGATTTCATTATTGAAACTGGTGGTGGGTTCTTGTGGTCTGTATATGAGGATTCTGCCCAGGGAGACACTTGCTGCAATGCATATCTTAAACATGGGGTGTTCCATGTAGCTGGTGAGGATTTCTGTGTATGCGGTGCAGCTGATGGTATCTTTGAACATGACGGTGACTCCACCTTCAAGCTTGTGCTGATGGTCTTGCCTAACGATCTTGTAGCCGGCAGAGATGGCTGTACCAATGTCCAGTGCTGAGGTTGGGTTTAGCCATGTTTCTGTGAGAAAGAGTAGGTTCGGAGCATGGTCGTGAAGTAGGTCCCATATCTCTGTGGCATATTTGGAGATCAAGCAGATGCTGAAGAGCATGCATGTAATTGACGCATATGGTTTGTGTGGTATTTTGTCTGTGGGTGCAGGAGTAGGTGGCTGGTTTGCTTGAGTGTGAGTGAGTGGAGAGCTGGGGGCTGTTGGTTTGGGAGTGATGGGTGGAGGGTGTGGGAGAGTGCAAATTTGCAGTGAGCGGTGCCTGGGGGTAAGAGCATAGAGGAGGGCAGAATGGTATTGGTGGGTGGGGTGAACAGTAAGAACGCAGTCCGAATTGCTTGATTCTTGATGACCACTGTTACAGTGGTTATCTTTAAATTTGATGCACAGAGTACCATTGGGATGGTGGAGGTAATGTCTTTTGCCAGCCCAATGGACACTACTCTGTCCGTCAAAGACTAAATAAAGTCCACTTTTTTTTTCTTGGATGCTGCTATGTCCCTTGGTTCCTTGAGCTACAAATTGCTTCTGTGGTGAAAGATTCACAGGTGCACGTTGATCTTGCCTTACTTATAACTCATAAGACTGTTGCAAATGGAATGCTTTTTGGGAAATAAAGCCAGAGGGATGCAAAACATATATGGCAGTAGTAATGTGAGTGGTAAGTGTAAAAGCACTATGAGTGTAATAAATAACATTAAAATCTATTTATTGATCAGTCCATGTGTAGCCCTTCACAAAGAGGCATCTTCTGAGATGTAAGGCAGAGGCTCAGATCTGGGGGTTCTTCTCAATGAAGACTGCTGAATATTGAGCTTCAGAAATTTCAAGTTAAGCCCAAGAATAACATCATAAGGGTATGATTGAAAAGAATTTGCCATCCTAGTTGAAATTAGAATTTGCCATTGCTTTCTCCTGGCATCAGGGCAGTGTTTGATTTTCCAGGATGAGTCTGACACTCCTTTTCTGGTCGTGCCTCTTGTAGCTACCTAGTATTGACTTAATGTAGCATCAGCCCTGTATAACGTTGTCAATATTAGAAGTGTGTTAAACTTTGGAAGCCCCATGTCCTACGTTTGATCATATTTGTTGATCTACCTTGTACTATAAAAATCCAAAAAGCAAAATCATTGGCCTACCAATAAACAAATAAATGTGTGAAAAACAAAGAACCTAGACTTGGCCAAATCATGCCATCTCTTACTGTGAGAAAGAGGATTATCAGTAGGTGTGGGCGGAACTCGCAGAGTTTCACTCCTCTGAATTCCGCGGAGTTGCATAAAAACTCAGTGAGATTCCGCAAAGATCAAACCTCACCTACTGTGGTCCTTTTATACATGCCCTGGGGGTGGAAATACATGTTCCTAAGTGGTTATCATCACAAATGGTATCTGAGCAGTAGCAGGAAAACACCCAGAGCGGTATAGTGTAGGAATGCAGGAATCACTTTCCAACGGAGCCCATTATAACACGTATTTGTGGAGCACACCCTAAGAGGGCTCTCAGCCCCAATGACAACATATTTATCACAAAAAGGGCTACTACTATCATTTGCTTAATGCAAATATCCAGAAGTAACATCATGCGCCTGGCTTCTGCAAAACACTTCTGTCCAGCTAACCCTGCCCAACAGGCCTCGCTTCAAACAGCAGCTGCTGTTCTTTATCTCACAGGAGCTATGCTTGGAAAGGAGCAGCCCTTCTTTGGAATTCAAGCCAGAGGTGTTCGATTCAACCTGGGGTCAGGATAAACCCTTTTTGGAAGTCGGAGCTCATGTTCAATGCATATTCCTGGAGATGAGCATTTCATCCAACTTAATCTATTTTAGAACAAAGAGACAGCATAACAGATAGTGGACTCTTTGAATCCTGAAAATAATAACTCCTTTCTCAGAGAACTAAGCATAATTAATTTAAAGCTGAAAGCAAAACATCAGTCCAATTATTGTTTTCTGCCAGCAGCAAATGTTGCATTTTTTTTACAGTTAATCACAGGGCCTGAGCAGCACCAGCCCTGGTTGCTATCAGGTTTCCTCAGCCTCACTGTGCATGTTGCAGAAGTACAAAGCCAGTTCACGGGCCACTATCCTTTGTGATGGAGTGACCCCTGACACTTGATAAGGAGAATGTAGAAGTCTACAAAAAATTGAAGGAATGATAGACCAATATGGGGGCTTGTGTCCCTTCTTTGAATGCGCTAATGCTTCTCCTTCAACCCTGTCTGCTCTCGATGAGGTGTCCTTGGATACACCCTGATACACACCTCTCTTTTGTCACTGTTTCCTCCAACTTTCTTCAGGCTCAGACTTCTTTGCTCATGTAGCCAGAAAACAAAGGAAGGGAAATAGGCAGAGCCTAACTGATCACTTCACCCTGCACGGAGGCTCTGGTTTACTGCCAGAGAATATCTCAAACACTAGACCGCGCATTACTACAAGAGCCCTCACACCAGTTACACCCCTTGATAAAAACCTGGTTAATTTGTTAACGACAAAAAAGTTGGGTGGGAAAGCTAACCGTAGCCATTTCCCACTGTGGAGAAAACAAGTCGCTTGGTGCCTGAAAATAGAAGTGGTTTAAGCAAATACATAATAAATCAATTGAAAGAACAATTATACATTCGTATTAATAGAAGCATCAATCATTTACATTATAACAGGCACTGTTTGCATAAGACCATGCAATGTAGGATTTCAGTCACCGTAGTGAAGAGGCAAAGACAGCACAGAGATGTGTCTAACAACCCTGGACAGTTCGACAACCTTTCTCCTACTATTGGCTGATGCCACAGTCCAACGTTTGTTTCACTCTTCAACAGGGTTGGTTTGAAGCTGGTTGCATCAGCAGGCAGGCTACTAGGAGGCCCTAAGAGTCAGGACCACGCGTCCTGTTGGGTATTTTGGGGAAGATGGGTCATGTTGTTGGGTATGTATTTTGGGGTGGGCGCTGTAAACTCTGCCACGTGGCGTGGGTGGAGTTTTTGCCAAACTCTGCACTCCAAGTGGAGCACAGTGTGACATAACTCCACAAACTCCACCAGCAGAGTGGCATTTACCGCCCACCCCAAATTATTAGTTGGGATGCATGGTAGTCCACCATAGGTAATAATGCCACTATTCTTCTTAGATCCAGTAAAGGTTTTAGGGCCTGATTTATATTTTGGCGGTACTCCTGCCAATCTGCTGCTTTGGCGGTCCCAAGTACTCTGCCAAGCTGACGGTGTTCTCCCCACCATATTTAGATCTATGGCTGTTCAGATGCAATCCATGTCAACGGAGTGTGCTCCGCCGTGCTAGCTGTAATCCACAGCCAACATGGTGGACTCTAATGCTGGCGAGTAGAACTCTGTCGCCGTTGGGACTGTGGCATTGTGCTGACCGTATTTAGATAACACAGTCCTGCTGGTGGTGTACTAGCGGTGGTCCCATGATGGCGGGAGTCTGTTGCGGGACCCATTTAGCACTGGTCTATTGCTGTAGCTATTGGGTGGATGTTAGCAGCCCACACCTGATGTATAAGGACAATTGCGAACACCTGCAAAACACAATGTAAAACACACTCATTTCAGACTATGATGCTTTGTCATTCCGCTGCTGACCACCAGTTCTGAGGATGACCTTGCCACTACACAGCCAAGTTATTTTTTGTTCTCCTGTCCTCCATCTGTTTTTTTAACTTATTCATTTGTCATTATTTTTCAAATCAATGTAGTGACACTAGTATGTATTTTTTATTACAATGGCAGGGAGGAGGAGTCCATGTTTTACAGAGTGAGAATTGACAGTCATGGTGAATGAAAGTATTAGAGTAGAGCCACAATTGATTGGAGCACAAGTACAAAATACCGCCATGTATCAGAAAAGGCAATTGTGTGACAGAATAGTCAACAGAGCGAAAGTTGTAGCTAACAGTCTGCGCACACAGGAGGAAATTAGGAAGAAGTGGAATGACTTGCGGTGGAGAGTCTGTTCCCTGACCTCCATGCATCATCTGGAGGCCCAGAGGACTGGTGGTGGTTCTCCCAGCCCCATTACAACTGTTCTCCTGGGAGGACAGGGTCTGACAGATCCTTCATCCTGAAGGCTTGACAGGAATCCCTGGGGGAGTGGAGATTGGTAAGTTACACCTACGTATTTCTCACTAGTCACAAACAGAGTTCTTGCACCTAACTTTGTTATTCAGAATATTTCTAGACACCCATCAGAACATATATATTTAAATTTCAATTTCAAAAATATCCTGTGTTATCCAAATCAGTAGCATCAGGTTGTTACAATTTGTTTAACAATGACCAATATGTATTGTCATATTGTGTGTTGCCCTTCATGGATCACCCCTTGCATTTGCCTAGTACTTTGCTGTATCTCAATGTAGGTTGTTTTACTTAAAAAACAGGTTCCAAACAAACTCCGACCACATGCACATGAATGTGTAGTGATTGTAAGTGGTATTTTAACCTATGCACATTATACACATATGTGTGTACATATTGTAAATGTATGATTAATTTTAATTTTATAAATTATATAGGTATGTGTTACTCATTTTTTTTACAAGTATTGGCAATAGTGTTTACAAATGACTACAACTACGATAATGCCCTGCTTTTGTCTCTGTAAAACAATAGTGCAATGTGGTGCTGCCCAATCTTCCTTTCTTTCCACATATGCACAAAAGACAAAGCTTTACATAGTTGTCATTCACCATTTCAGATATATATCTCAAAGTTTCATCTGCTGTGTTGATCCAATATGTTGTCACCTTCTTGTAACTCCATTGAATTGATCTGCCTGATTGTAGAAATCATAGTGTGTATATTCAAAGGTTTCCAATCATGTTCTGTGGCATGTTGAGTATAAGTATAATTGATAAACAATTTACTTTGCAGTATTGATAGGACGACCAATGCCATTTAATCCAATAAGTTGTACCATGGTTTGTTTTTTAGGCTGTTTGGCCTTGAAATAGCTCAGCTCTCAAATCTCCTGTGTTGAGTTGCATCTCTGGTACATGGAATGTGCACTTCCTAAATAACATTTTTCATTTTAGGTCATCTCTCCATCATTGTAAAAAGTGAAAGACCACACAAAGACCTCAACTTCCCATTAATCATACTTTTTCTCTTATTTAGGTTATGTCATCTGTACCTGAAGACACTTTTGATGTACAATACAGACCTTTAATGTCTTTTTATTTTGCAATTCATATTAGGACCAACACCGAGGGCCAGTGAACCACTATCTGCAACTAAAGACACCTCCACTCCAGGCCATGATCAAGACTTCAGCAGAGACACCACTCTTGCAAGTCCGGATGATGAGGGGATGCTTGGCCCATCTGGACTGTCTGGGCAGACAGCCCCAGTGAGTCAAACTTGGCCCACACCTACAACTTGCACTCCAGATGCTATAACAACTATCCATATGGATACCTCTGCTTCCTGTTTTCAGAGAAACACTTCTTTCCACCTTGTACCCCTCGCTACTGTTGAGCAACCACCACCACCTCCAGTTGTGCCAGGACCCAGTAGGATGGGCCATACTGTCTCAAGAGCACAGGGTAGTGGGGGTGGGTGTCATGGGAGGGAATCAGAGGGCCAGGAAAGTGAGGCCACTGGCATAATTTTCCCCTGAGACCACCATTGACCAAGTCTTGGGAGCGACACAACAGTCCAAAGACGTGATGGGGCAGGTCCTAACAGATATCTGGGACCTTAATCAGGTGCAGAGGGGGCAAATTATTGAGCTACAGAATCACAACTCCAATTTGTGCTCCTTGACTAGGGTGATGTTTGACATTTACCATCAAATGTGTAGGGCTTTTCCTGTACTATCCAACCCTGTCTGTGGTCCTTCCACATCAGGACACAATACACTTTCCACAGTCACCTACATGCAGGCCCTGCCACAACAGGAAACTAAGCCACCCACCCCGGTCCCTGCACCTTTGCCCCATCAGGAGGGGAGTTTCATACGGACCACCAGGAGAGGATGGCAAGACCGCCATCCACCACCACCTCCAAGAGACAACTAACCTAATTTCCTTCAGTGTGTGTCTACCGTTCACTCTGTGGACTATTACATGGACACATTTTCCTTTTCTGAGAAGAGAAGAGATGTATTTCATACATTGGATTCCAAACAATTTGTGCTCAACAAATATAGATTCATCCACCATGATGGACTTTTCTTTTTTACTACTGTACCTTTTTATTTCTTGTTTCAAAGCTATTTCACTTATCTTTTTGATAAAAAGAAATGCACAAAAAACAAAGACTGTTGTTATAGTTATTGTGATAGTTCCTTTTCTATGTCTTCTGTACATAATTTTGTTAAATATATCAAACAATATGATACTAAAACAAATAATACTGTAGATGCCAACTTGGTGAAGTGTTTCCCATGTTATAAAAGATGGAAAAAGAAACCATGAAATCTGAATGTATTAGTGTCATACATTTCTAGGTAACAAGTTTGTGACACAAATATGCATTTCACAAACCATGACAGTCTGTGTCATTTAGAAGTTGACAAGCCACAACCACAACCACAACCACAACCATGATACCATGAAAGAAAGGGAATATTACATGAAATCAAATTAAATAGGCAAACTATTGTTGATGCATCAGGTATAAATGTTGCATATATCCAACATGGAGCTGATTTAGAATGCCGTAACTTCGATTTTGGGATTATTCCCAGGACCTTTATATTTCGTACCCAGATTTTCAACAATTATAAAATGAACCTAAATCGATGAGTAATTTAATACCTTGAAAAAGCCCTAGGTGAATGCACCACATGGGGCGAAACACGTGTCGGCTGATCTCTTGTGTTATCTTCAGTACAATTATGAGCTTGGAACCAATAAACAGACTTGAACAAAATACCAGAATTTGATGGACTATTGCCTATCTGTGATTAACATACTCAGCAACATTTTCAAAAAATGATCTAAGTGGGTTATCAACTTTTGTATTTATTGTTGATGCATGACCTCAGCTGGAGCCAGACATCCTGCCCTCCCAATAGGAATCCTACATCAATACCACCAATAGTTTATATCATGGCAGTAAAAAGAATTGAGGCCATATTACCATTTCAAGACACTGTGGCTGTATCTGGTGCAATGTCACAACTACCATTCAGTGGTGTGCCTAAAAAAAGGTGTTTTCAACTATGAGAAGACATATCAACAGCTTCCTACACTGAACACAAATTGAAGAATTAGCTAGTGTGAAAGCAGACCTGTATGCTTTATCTTGACATACACATGTGGTTAGAGCAAATCAAGCAGAAGATATGGCCTTGGTGGCAACATTCCACCGAAAACAGATCTGATACAATCTCAAGAACTTGCTTTCAATCACAGTGTAAGGTGTCTCTGTACAAGATCTCTCTATCCCAAATGGGTGTCTGTCCCAGGATCAACTCATGTTCCCTTTGTACTTTCCAACAGCAAAATAGCACTGCAAATGCCACAACTTTGAAATGTCCAAATGAAGATGACATGGTGAAGGACTCTAAAACAGAATAACAAGGGAAGATTATTGATTTCACATGTACAATTTGACTCAAATGATAAGTTAGGAGGACACATATTCTTAGCACAGGCACATTTAATTTAATCTATGTCAATAAACACATTAGTCAGCATAAGGAAACTCTGATCCATTAACATCTTTGCCTTGGACTTACCTGAACTGACCATTAGTACAACATTACTGTCACAGACTGATATGTTCCCTATGTCACAAGTTCTTCTGACATTGGATGTCACAATATGTAGGGGTACAATTACACTCAGGTGAAGAAGTGGTCAAGGACAACTTGACGTAGGTCAGTTCCTTCCTCTTTACCACTGTCATCTTCATTAGACATTTCAACATCCTCACCTGGTGGCGCTTCATGGTCTCCATCCTCTGCAATGTTTGGGATGTTCTGTCGCAGGGCAATGGTGTGAAGCATGTAGCAGGCAACCCTGAATTGGCACCTTATCGGGTGAGTAGAGGAGGCCTCCACTGGTCTTGTCCAGACACCTGAATCTGGCCTTCAGGAGCCCAAAGGCCCACTCCCCAGGCCTCTGTGTTCTTCGAGGGGCCTCAATGAAGCAGAATTCCCCTGGCATTGTTGGATTCCTGAGCAGTGCCAGCAATCATGGCCAGTTAGGATACGCTGAGTCTCCTACATCGAAACAATAAACTGATAGATTTCCAAACCATTGTACATTCCTATACTAGGACTAACGCAAAGTTCCCCAAGTCATATTGTACCAACAAGGCAGGCCCTCCCAGGTCTAATAAATTTAAAAGAGGGCGGTGCAACTCAGGTATCCTCCCTCCAGAATTGCCTCCACGATATACCCTATAGGTTATCTAACATTAGATTAGAGAGTAATGGCACACATGTAATATTTGATTCTCAACACACTCGTGATATAAGTTCAACCATAACATCTTAATATGATAGACATTCCTTAGGTTACACAACACAGTTGTATTTATTTGAAATTTATTTCATCATTTCACAATTGAATATTCCTCTGAAATTCCACAGAGATATTGCATACTCTTCATCTTATGTCTTGTTAAGTTCATAATCTTATGTTATTATCCAATTAACACAAATTGTATCTATGCTCTCTAAGTTTTCTTATCCGTATTCACAATCCCATGGCTAATCCGGTTGTCACAAATATATATCCTTAATTTCCAACTTGCTTGTCCGTCTGTCCGTCAACACGTGTTTCATCCGGGGGAGTGCCCCTGGGATTTCTTCAGGACTTTCTTGTTACTAGGGTTTCATCATGATTTCCTAAAAACCATTTTTCCATATATCATGACTCAATTTCAGCATTTAATTTCCATATCTGACTTAATTGTTAAGTCGTGTGCCAAATGAGTAACTTAGTGAGAACCATGCAAGTTGCCTTCTTTTCCCTTTATCAGTGATTTCTCCTATTGTGAACCTTAGTGAATAAGTGTTATTTTAACCCCATTATAGTGTAAGCTATATAAAAGTGGATGTAGACAGATTTAGTACAACCACCCATAGATTAGATTTATATAAATTAGATTGAAATGGAATATTGTTAATGACAGTGTGTGCCTTATGTATATCGTGCTCCATATTATTTAAGAAGGACCCCCCTATATTCACTACTCAATATCCCCCCACTGCTTGATGTGTATTCCTCTAATCCACTTAATTTACCTTGATAACTTCATTGTTGTTCACTCCTTCACCATCTCATAGCATTCATTAATTTTCAAGGAGTATGGTCTGTTTGTGTGTGCAACAAGAGATGACATATTTATAATTATTTCATAAATTATGCTCATTATTACAGCTAATTACGGTGTTAATTCCAATTTTTAGAACGCTCACCTTTTCTTGTTAACTTGTCTCACTGTATTATCACTTCTGTATCCACATCTCTTTCTTCTGTAATATCTGTTATAAAATAGCCTCCCATCAGTTATCTCCCCATATAGGGTCCGTCCGATCTGTTCAAATACTACTATTAGCTTTTGTATCTTACCTATTTTACTATTCTGTTGCCAGCGAGTACGCTCTCATCCGCTTAAACCGAGTTTCTCATGTGCGCCCAATTTAAACGCCTCGATTTAGTAACTGAAATAGAAGACGGACTACAGAAATTTTGGCCGTCTTTGTGAAGAAATTAACAGTGCACTCCATCGTGAGATGTCCTCTTCCTGGGAGTATTCAAGGGTACTAAAAATAGAAATCGGACTACATTTCCTTCATGTACGTCCGTGAGAAAACATCCGAAAAAATCAGTTATTACATTCTTATTGGAGCCTAAGTCGTGCCCGGCGTGCCCTATCTCCCAAAAAATAAAATTCTTATCATTCTTTCCAATATATTTATCTAGTAATACTCTGAAACAAATATAATAAAAAAATTACAATAAAGGATATACAAAAATATACAATAAAAAAATATACAATAAAAATATACAATAAAAAAACCCTTGAGATTGATCCACTATACATATCCTATAAACTATCAATCAAGTGACCTAACTCATGTCAATAATCAGAATCAAATTAGAAACAGATCGTAAATAAAATATTCCCCGATGATAGGTGTTTTCTGTCTTCTGAGTTCTATTGGTTTCAATATGACTTATTTCATTTATTTATTCCCCTCCTATATCGTTAATATTCATTCCTCACCCAGAAAATATTCTAACTCATGATCCGTGTTTAATCCTTGTTCCACAGCACCTAATCTCATAATCCATAATGATTCCCTTCTTTTTAGGGCCAATTCTCTTTTGCCTCCCCGTGGGTTTTTTACCCTCCCAGGTCTAAGTTGTGACATTTTCAGGGGTATGGTGCTGTTCCGTAGTCCAAAGGAATCATGTGCTGACCCATGAAAGTTGGCACACATACTTTACATGTATAAATCCAGTAAGCAGACAACTTGCACATTGATGGAATGGAAGCTCTTCCAATTGTGGTAGACCTGTTCCTTGGCATGTGGTGGCATCAAGGCAATATGTGTGCCATCATTTGCTCCAACCACATGTAGTAAGCCACCCAAATCATAACATTTCCTCTTCACATTGGTCAAATCCTGAGAACTTGGAAACTGGATGAAGCTTTTGATGTGACTCATCACTGAAGCAAGGGGTTCTTGTAGTACACCTCTAAAAGTTGGCTGTGACATGCCTCCAGATACTGCCACAGTGTATTGAAAAAAGCCAGTGGACATAAAATGAAGTACTGCTATCAGTCTCACTATTTGTGTTATTGCTGTTGTGTTCCTATTGTGAAGCATGATACTAGGCTCCATTTGCTGACACAAATCCAATATAGTTTGCCTATTTGATCTGAGCGTTTTTGATTATGTCCCTTTTCTCCATGGTGACAAGGATAGGAAACGGTCAGAAGACTTGAGAATGACTTCTTCTACCAATCTCTGGGTTCATATGTCTGCATGTAATGAAAACAATCAATAAAAATTGTTACACAAGAGTTTCACAATCAACACACGTCTCATTTCTAGGTTGGATTAGTGATCTTATTGTGTCATATATGTTACCATAACATCTTTACTACTGCAAATTAATATTTTTTTTGCTTCTGACATTTTTTACAAATAATGTATGAATAATACATTTGAAATTTAATATTTGCACATTATCCTTTTTATTCTTAATTTTAAAATTACCATCAACTGACGTATTACATATACCGCTGCACTCTTGATCTCAAACACAGTAAGGGTTCACTGTTTTATGTGTCATATCTCATCAGAAACAGTGTTATACTTATCTGAGATATGTATACAAAGCTTCCACCATTTTGAGCGCTGGTGGCGCATAAACAATTTAAAAATACACTGCTACACATCCTAAAATGGTGGGTGGCAGACCTTGCCGTCAGGACATTTGCTATCTGACAGCCTTCAGCGGAAGTTGACCGCGTAGTAGGTGGAACACTCTTCAACGGCCCATGCCATAGGCTAATCTGTGTGATGGCTATGAAGGAAAAATACAAATTAATAAGGTACACTGTTCCAAAGGAATGACCACAGGTCAGGGAGGCACTACTAAGAGTAGAAGTCAGGGTCCTCACACACCCACTGGGTGTCATGCTTCATCATAGGGCCTGCTCCTTAGCGGGCTGGTACTGCAATGTCCGATGGGCCCCTCTGGGGGGCTCTTTGCCAGAGATCTTTTTTGATACGTGCTGTGGTTAGATATAGCAGTAGACTCAGACCTTCGAGGAGAAGTGAAGAGCTGGAGAGGGTATATTAAAATAGGCTCTAGACCCTACCATGTGTGTGTTTATTATTAACAAGGGGTCTAGGTCAAGGTTAAAAACAGAGGGAGTGATCAAGGAAATAATGTTCCTCCACTCTACTAAGAAAAAGGAGAAGTAGGGAAAGGAGAATTCATCCTTTAAACCTAATTGGTGGTCAACATATGTCAAGCCTATATTGTCCCTGCAGATTAGTCGGCGTTTCTTCAGGACCAAAAGCAAATCCAAAAGGGAAAACTCCTAGGCTTCACTTGGGAAACTAAAGTGAGTGTAAGGTACATGAAAGAAATGATAATAAATGTAAAACTTACATGGGAAGATCAGAAAAAAACAAATTAGGGTTGACCCTTCTATATTAAGGAACAGGCGTCTTGGGATAATGCGAGCTCAGGAACTACCGTAGCAAGGTTCTATGTGTAGTCCTTACGCCGAGACCTACCCAGCAGCTGCAAACTGGAAAGCCAATGGCTGCATCTGTCTCTGAGTCGTGAACTTCTACATGGCATAATGAAAAAAAGTCTAGTTGCCTGCAAACACTGCAGCGAACAAGACCTTCTTGTTTTTTTGCTGCTGTTAGCGACCACTAGGAGCCAGGAGCAGAGCAAAGCAGGTGACAGGGCTCTTGCGTTCTTCCCTGGGGAGTTGGAGCTCCTCACCAGGGAGGTCCTGTCCCTGTACAGCCAGCTGTATGGGATCCCAGATGAACATGTTTGAATGTGAAATGTTTGCCAAAGTAACCTGTTCCCTCTTTCTCCACAGGCTATTGAGTCCTTTTTTGTTCATGAGTGAAGTGTTATGATTGAAGTGTAGTGAACTGGATGATTTAGCTGGGTAGACGGTGTTGTTTGAGGATGTTAGGAATGTCTGTGCATTGAAATTAAAAGTCACTTGAAAAAATTAACTGAGTTGTCGGTGCATGTTACTCACAACTTTAGGTTTAATTAGACAAATTGAAGACATCTTACTTCCAGTGGCTAGGAGGCACTGTATCACTAGTTTAAGTGAAAACATACAGCCCTAGTAGAATTGAGGCAAATATAAACTACAAGCAGAATCTCTTAAGTAATGGAGTTGTCTGATGCTATTCTGTCAAGTGAATGTACAGCCCATATTTTGGAATAGGAATATCTTCATGTTTTAAACATGTCATGGTGCCACATAAGTGGAACAGCATTTCCTGTGCTGCCAGTCAAAATGACCCAGGCTCTCAGTCAGCTATACAAGTATGTCCTAATATAAGACATACTTGTTTATACATCACCCAAAACCATATTCTCACTGAAACATGGCAGCCTTCCCATACTGCCCTTAGTCACTGTTTGTGGTGCAGACCATAGCATCTGACTCTTAGAAGGTTAGGCATGAAGAATATATGGCTGTGTATGGTTATTTGCAAATGATGTACAGGTTGTTTAGCCTTTAGTAGCTCACAATGCATTGGACTAATTTGGAGAGGGTCTCACTGTATGAAAGGTTTCCTATTCTTGGCCTAGATGATGTTTGTGTCATGGATTGGTAACATGAGGAGAAAGAAAGTGTTGAGGCTACTCCACAGATCACTGCAAATCAGTGTTTCTTAGAAACATCGAAATGTTTGTAAATAGTCTGTACTGACTGTTCTGGGAAGGAATGTGAGAGATGCAATAAAATTGTGTCACTGCACTACAGAAAAACAAAATCAATCAAAACATCTATTGTTGTATTTTGTTCTCATCTATATAGGTCAACGCCCATCAGAAGCGGGATTAGTGGCAGGCCATTGCTAAGAAGGTGCAGACACAAGGGGCTATAAGTGGCACAACTTGCATTGCAGGAAGAGGTGGGAGGACCTCCGATGCTGGACCTGAAAGTCAGCAGAAGCCCAGCTCCGCCAGGCTTCTCAACGAGGAAAATGTGTGCAACTCACCCTGACCCCTGAATGGCCCTCATCCTTGCAGTGGCCTACACACAGTTTGATGGGGAGTTGAGGGCCCAACAGCAGAATCAAGGGGGTGAGTTATTGTATGTAGCTAATCCTATTGTTTAACCTTTTTCATTTACAGCAATGTTGTTTGGCATCAACATGATGGTTGATACACATGCAAAGCAGATGAGGATTTCTGGAGGTGTACTTTTTTCAGACGGTGTCTGATGCTGTTTGGTGTATTGTTTTGTGCTAAAGGTTATCACTAGATTCCTCATCACAAGCCAAGTACTGTTTTGAGAAGACACATGACTACATGCAAAAAAAAGGGGCACCTGCATTTAACTCCATGTTATGAGAGACATTTGTATCAAACATGCCCCTTTTGAGGATTGCTTCAGGTGTGATGCTCCACCACAAATGTGAGTAGGCAACATAGGCCCTGTTCCTGCTGACACGCCATAGTGAGCACTTATGAGTCAGTTAATGTTTCAGACATTACACTGGTAAGTTGGTACATTGAAATATGATCATGAGCTTCTGCCCAAAAAGGACTGGAAACGTGTACAATTGCATCATTCATTATCTGAAATAGGTTAGAAATATGTTTCAATAGCAAAATTCATTTAATTTCATGTAGACAGTAGCAGTATGTCATGAAGACTCAGTCCTTCCCAAATGTGCATGTAAGCCAGTCTGTGTCAACTAATATGAATTTTCAGTCCAGAATGTATTGATTGAAACAAATAGGAATGTGTCCACATTGGTGACATAGTTACCCATACCCCAAATGGCATTTATGTCTAAGTGAGAAAGCAATGATGGTGAGAAAAGTGATACTTAAAAGGACAATTGAAGATAGATGGAAGGTTCCATCACACAGATGATGGAGTATCCCATCTTGATGAGTCAATATCAGGCCCAAAAAATGCCTCTTTTGTATACATGGACATTTTTTCACTCTGTAATGATGTGGTTTAGGAATGTATCTCGGCCTATGTATTTACTAATGCTGTCAAAGCCATTTGTCATGCAGATAAATAAAAGTAGATAAGAGTCAAAAGACATACATGATATGGGAGCTAGAATGGGGAATTTCCAGACTGTGAGGAAATGATTTGTGGAATTCGTCCCTACAGACCTGAGATACGGATGGTTAAGAAGCAGAGATTGAGTGCCTTGAAGTTGGTTTAATATGTAGGCTTGGCAAATCTTTTGTGAGCAAAGTTCATGTTCAAATCTATTTACCCAGAGGCCCTCAGACTGTTGCATCTGTCTTTACAACATCATCTGGGCAAGGCAAAGGTGACAGAGACCATGTTGGGGGGGAAAAGCTGAGCACTACGGTCCTGGTGCAGACACCACCGACACTGAGGGACCCAGTGTCATGGAGGCTGAGGTGCCTGGTGCAGAGGCCACAAGTGACTCCACATCATCTTTGGAGGCCTCCACAGATGACCAGTCCGTAGTCGTGGTAGATGCTAGTGCGACTATTCCACCTGGATCGTTGTCCGCCACCCATGTTTCCATCTCTACCCTCCCTCTTGCTCCCCCCCTGTTGGCCGTAGCCACTCCCTTAAAAGGGGTGACATCACCTTTACTGCACACACCTCTCCCCCGCCCCTGTCTCCAAGGCTGCGCTGAATGAAGAGGCTATTGATCCACTGCGGACTATTGCTGTAGGCCAGAATGTACTACTGAATGCCATGCAGGGCCTTAGTGGTCAGATGACCCAGATGCTAGCTTACCTGGACGGCATTCACGGTGCCATGTCAGGCCTACAACGGTCATTCCATGGTCTGGCCTCTTCATTGACCACAGCCTCCCACCCACCCCAACTTCGGGCCCCAACTCCCACCCGTTCCCCATCACAAATCTCTCTTCTCAGCCCTATCCAGGGCACACATACACCTTTACACACATTCACTCAAAAACACACATGCAGCACATCCTCACATAAACACAAACATGGCAAGAAACACAGGGGGTCATTTTGACCCTGGCGGGTGGCGATAATGTAGCGGTAGTACCGCCAGCAGGCTGGCGGCACTTACTGCCACATTATGACCATGGCGGATCTGCAACGGTAATACCGCCGATACCCCCTGGCTGCCGCCAGCCTGCAGCCTGGCAGTCCTGGCGGTTGTAATCCGCCAGGGCAACACTGCTAGCAGCGCTACCCTGGGGATTACAAGTCCCTATCTGCCAGCCTGTACATTGTGTTAAACACTGCCATGGAAAGGCTGGCGGTATGGGAGACTCGGGGGCCCCTTGGGGCCCCTGCAGTGCCTATGCACTTGGCATGGGCACTGCAGGGGCCCCATGCACAGCCTTATTTCGCATTCTACTGCTCGAATTACGGGCAGTGGAATGCGCGAGGGATGCTGCTGCACCCGACGCACCTCAACATTTCCGCCGGCTTGATTACCAGCCGGATTTAATGTTGTGGTGACTTTTCCTCTGGGCCAGTGGGTGGAAGCGGTTTCCGTCTGCTGGCCCAGTGGAAATGTCATAATAGGCCGCCAAACATACTGCCAGCACTGGCGGTATGTTGGCACCCGTGGCTTCGGTGGTCTTTTTAAAAGACAGCCAAAGTCGTAATGAGGACCACAGTCTCACACACATGCAGAGACCACACACCCCACCACAACCACAAGCATACCCACAGACACTACACCCACCCCAACACACACATCCACACTCACCACAAGCACAACTGCAGACAGCATACCCACCACGACACAAACATCCACACTCGCCCCTAGCACACGTGCAGGCACCACACCGACCACAACACAAACATCCACACCACCACCTCAACACCTACAGACACCACACCCACCACAACACAAACACCAGCACCCACCACCACCACACCTGCAGGCACCACACCTACGATGACACAACCACACACAGCACCTCCATAGCAGACACATCCACACACACATACTGTACACAAATGCCCACACTCACCCACAGAACCAACACCCAGAAGAAAATACAAAACAAATCATGCACCACATATACCAGACCCTCAGGCACCCACACCATCAACAGACACATACACAACAGACACTGCCACTCCCTCTATCTACTCAACCCCAACTCCATCAAGAACACCCTACCTGTTTCCCTAAGGAGGACCTGTTGTTTGCCCTGGCACTGGCCCCTTCCTCATCCCAGACCATCCCTACCAAATGGAAGACCATCCCTCCCAAATGTCTTGGTACCCCTTCCACAAACCCAACCCACACCTTCCACATATGAACCCACCCCTTCCAAAGACAAACCCACCCCTTCCAAATCCAACCCACCCCTTCCAAACTCAAACCCAACCCTCCTAAACCTAAGGACCCCTCCCCCCCAAGTAACATCATTGATTTGTCTGCTCCCTGCCCCATAAATGCCCCTTCCAGAGGTGGTTCATTTTGGCAGTGCAAATAGGAGGCACGTTATGGGCATGTAACTGATACTTTGGGCTTTATGGCCATGAACTTTTGCTATTTTTTTGTTGGACAAAATCTAAAACAAATTATGAGAGTTTTCTCATAAAAATATTTAATTTGAGAATACCTTGCCCTGGCCTTATTTTTGTATTGTTGCTAATTGCTTGCTGATGACATTTTTTTTGCTATTGTGTGTGC